>NC_141689.1:1322461897-1325214397 GCF_964263255.1 Lissotriton vulgaris | reverse complement strand
AGCATGAGAATACACGGCCAGGTACCGCAGGCTGATTTTGTCCAAAGGAGTGAGATGCATCTTTTCTTCGGTAGCCTGGCGTAGGGAGATGTATGTCAAAGATCACTGAAGTCTGCCAACAGTAGGTCGTGGCACAGAAGGAGCCCTTGTGAACGAACAAAGGCCTGCTTGCTTAATAATAACAATTGTGTAAACATAAGGTCTGTAAAATTGAAGAGAAAGAGACTTCAAACAGCAGTAAGACACGGAAAGAGAAACCTTCCGCGCTTTGAAGAAGCCCATCTGAAGCGAGGCGTTTCTAGTTACGGGTGAATGGAATGAGGATTCCGTGGCAACAAACGGGCTTCCAAGTCCCCAGAAAGACTAATTAGATCCCTGTGAGAAGCCGCGTCTAGAACTGCTTCACACATTTCAAAAGAAGGCTCCAGTGTTTCCTTTGAGGAGACTATAGAAATACATTTAGTCACAGATGACTCGCTTCTTCAGATGACGGCAAAATCTGGTACTGCACTTAGCTAATTCGAAAATGAGAGGGGAGGAAAAATCGTGAGAGCGGAGGCAGGAAGAATCAATTTTTCTTCCATGAAGGTTTTTAACATATATACACGTCACCGCCACGGCTTTGTTTCAAACTGAAAAATTGGAACATGATCAGTTATATATGTAGATTTCACATAACAGATGACAAGCCATGACCAACAAAAAACATGAAGTCTGTATGAACGAGTAGGGAGAAGGCAGCAGAGCATGAAAGGGCTGGGCGCGAAGGGAAGGGGGGATTGCGAGGAGCCAAGGACCCAGAAGGGGGAGGAGGGAAATGCGAGCAGACTTCAAACGGATGGGCTAAAAGAGAGGGGGGAATGCACGGAGCACAGGAGGCTTAATGAACAGGAGGAATGCCATAGAGGCTTACTTGCAAGTCGGATGGGGGTGGGGGGGCGGGGGACGAGGGAGCGAGCGAGTGGGAGGAAACGAGGGGTGAGGCCAAGCGCGCGCCTGGCGAAGCGTCACGCTTCAGTAGACAGCATGCATTGGGAGGAATCCGCTTGTTTCAAGAGTGTTGTTTCCCCTGCAATAGTTCAGAGCTATAAATAGCTCGACCTAAAAAACCTCTAGGATTTATTTATAAAGTTTTATATAGCGCTAGCTAGACCTGTGGGTATCAGAGCGCTTTATGTACACAAAGGAAAAGAAAAAAAGAAAAAAAAATTGCACTACATCGCAGGACATGAGAATGCATAAAGATATAAGCAAATACATCATGCTTATGAATACAGTGAATGGAAGAAAACGCACGTGGTTGAAAAAGTCAGTTATTGATGCCTAGGTTGGTTGACTTGGTCAGTAAATGATTGGTTAAGGAACAGGAGTTTCAGGTTCTTTTTGAAGCAAGAGAAGGAGGGGTTGCATCTGAGGTCAATAGGGAGTGCTTTCCACATCCTGGGAACGTTGCCAGAGCAGGATCGGCATTGGGTTGATTTCCTTTTCAGTTTTGGGGGGATGAGAAGAAATGAGTTGGTACTTCTCAGAGTTCTGGATTTTCCTGCTTTAACAAGTTTGCTGTTTAGGTAGTTGGGGGTTTGGGCATGAAGGGCCTTGTGTGTGATGCAGGCCAGTTTGTAAGTACATCTACCTTTCATGTGAAGCCATTTGAGTGAGTTGAGGGTAGGTGTGATGTGTTAAGATCTTTTTAGGTCTTGTGACCTGCGTTGCACTGCGCAGCAGTGCTCGCACAGGTCCAAGACCTTTAGTAAGTGAAAAAACAGGGAATGTGGGCTAACCTAGAAACCGCACACGCTTGTGCGTGTGCGTTTCCTTTTGAGCTCCCCCATTGGCCTTTGCTTGCGTCGTATTCTAAAAGACTGCACGCAATTGGCCCGAGGCACGTGCGTAGTTCCTCCCATGGCCTATTGGTGTATATTACGCGCACCAAGCGCGTAATAAACACCAATAGGCCGTGGGAGGAGCTATGATCGTGCCCAGACACAGGTGTGACGCGCGCGCCACTTTACTTTTGGTATAATTGCGGCACCCGTGCTTTACTTATAACATTAAGAGTAAAGCGCGGGTTTCACGATTATACCAAAGGTAAAGAAATAGATTTTTTTCTATTTCTTTACTTTTGGTATAATCGTGGCACCCGCGCTTTACTTTTAATGTTATAAGTAAAGAGCGGGTGCCGCGATTATACCAAAAATAAAGGAATAGAAAAAACATCTATTTCTTTAGTTTTGGTATAATCGCGGCACTTGCGCTTTACTTATAACATTAAAAGTAAAGCGTGGGTGCCGCGATTATACCAAAGGTAAAGAAATTGTTTATTTTTTTCAATTTCTTTACTTTTGGTATAATCGCGGCACCCACGCTTTACTTATAACAATAAAGGTAAAGCGCGGGTGCCGCGATTATACCAAAGGTAAAGCATTTGCAATGCAACAAGTCTTGCATTACTGAAAGTTTGAGCTATTGGCTTTGCAAATAATTATGCAATACCAATAACTCAAACTTTTAGTAATGCGAGACCTATTGCTTTGCAAATGCTTGTTACACCAGTTATGAGTTGAGCTGCCATGTTAAGGACTGACCTTAGTGGGCTAGGTGAGCTTTTAGTGAACCTGTTAGGATGGCGTTCCCGTAGTCCAGTTTAGAAAGGACTAGGGATTGTAGAATTGTCTTGAGATCGTCCTGGGGAATGAAAGATTTAATTTTCTTGAGGTGTTTTAGAGAGTAAATCGCACCTATTGCAGAGTTCTTTCATTGACAGGTTCTTATCCAGGGTAATGCCTAGTGACTTTACCGAGTCGGATAGGATGAGGGAGCAGTTTAGAGCATCAAGATTCTTGAGCCAGTCATGAATAGGTCGGTGGTTACTTTTCGAAGAGAATAGTATTTATTCCGTTTTGTCAGGGTTCAGCTTTCAGTGGTTTGAGTTAAACCAGGTTTGGATCTTGGTTAGTGTGACATTGAGGTGTTGGACGTCACTGGGTGATTTGATTTTGTAATATATTTGTGTCATCTGCATAAAGGTGGTATTGAACCCCTGCTTGTTTCAGATTAATTGCAAGGGGTTCCATGAAGAGATTGAAGAGGGATGGTGAGAGCATCGATTCTTGCGGGACTCCAAGTTTGACTTGTGTTGGTACAGAGAGGCAGGAGTTGATTTTAATTTGTTGCTAACGGTGCTGAAGGAAGGAAATGAACAATTCTAGTACTGTGCCATTAATGCCAGAGCGCCTCTTCGGAGTCTCGAGTAGAGCTGGATGGTTTATTGTGTTGAATGCTGCTGATAAGTCAATAAGGATAAGGAGACAGGCCACCCCTTCATCGAAGGCTCTGTGGAGATCTGAAATATTAAGCATTGCTGTTTCAGTGCTAAAACTTTTCCTGAAACCCGTTTGGAAGGTGTCAAGGAGGTTTAAGTCATCAATATGTTTGTTGAGTTGTTGGAGAACGCACTTCTCTAATGTTTTAGCTAAGAACGGAAGGTTGGAGATAGGTCTGAGGTTATTGAGCTTGTTTGGGTCGGCTCCTGGTTTCTTGAGTATAGGGATGATTTGTCCTAGTTTTAGGGAGTCTGGGACACAACCTGATGTGAGAGAGTGGTTGATGATTTTTGTCCAGAAAGGGGTAATGATGTGGATGGGAGAAGGTCCATAGTGTGGGAAGTAGGCTTTAAGCTGGCAATTATATTGAAGACTTCGATTTCTGACATGAGTTCGAAGTTCGACCAATTAGCGCCATTTTTCAGTTGGAAGCGGGTCTGGTTGTCCGTGTTATGATTTCGATCTGTTGGGTCAGGAGTGGTTAAAGGGGGGCAGGTTGCGAGGGAGGTAGGGAGGGAAGATTAGAGGTTTGGATGAAGGATTGCTCCATTTTTGTGACTATCTGTCAAGAAACTGGCGATTTCTTCCCATCAATCCTTGGTGGCTATTATTTCTTGTGTGGGTGTGCCGTTTGTTTGACTTTAAACAATGTTGAAGAGTTCTCTAGGTCTATTCTTCGCCTGGTCTAGTTGGCTGCGGAGGAAGAACGTGTCCTTTTCTCTAAGAATGTGTTTTTTATATGCCAGCCGGGGTGATCTAAGTTGCGCTAGGTGGAGAGTCAAAGGGTTAAGTCTCCAAGCCCTTTCTGATTGTCTGAGTTGTCATCTTTATTTATTAATATCTACGTTGAACTAGGATTTAGATTTGGTAGGTCTCAAATTTTTGAGTTTGAGTCACGCTACTTGATCCAACACCTCTGTCATTGTGGAATTAAAGTGGGCTGTGAGGTCATCGGCCGTCATATTGGAATGCTGGGGTTGTAGGTGGGCATGAATCCTGGATTCCAGTTCGGTTATAGGGACTCCGTTGATGTTCCTGGTCCAGTGCTTTGGTTTGTCAGATCGTATTGGTTGGTTTCTGACATGTGAGTCAATATTTAACAGTATGAGGTGATGGTCAGACCAGTCAATGGGAGAAATCGTTCTCAGAGAGACCAGCTCATTTTTGGTGATGATCGTATCCAGTGTTGCTCCTTTGATGTATGTTGGTTCATTGCAGAGTTGTTAGAGGTTGGTAATTTCAAGTAGGTATGAGAGGTTCTGGGCTGTGGTACCTTCTGGGCTGTACCAGTGGATATTGTAGTCACCCAGGAACACGTCTTCCGTGTCTGTTAGGGAGAAGTGAGTTATTAGGTTGGTTAGTTCTTCAGTGAAGATTGTATGTTCACCAGGAGGATGGTAGACTGTGTGTAATTTGATGGACCTGGTGCCTTTGACTGTAAGTTCAACACCTAGGTACTCAGAGTCCGGTATTCTGTGGATTTTAATCTGGTAAATTGTATTTCTTCTTTGTGAATGATAGCTAGGCCGCCACCTGTTTTGAACGGTCTGTCCTGTCGGATGATATTGTAGCCTGGAGGGGTGAGAAGGTCTAGGATGGGGATAGAATGGTCATTTAGCCAGGATTCTGTGAGGCATGCGATGTCTGTTTCTTCCACGAGTATAACTTCAGCAATATCTGTGGCGTGTTTTACTGCTGATCTACAGTTGAGGAGCAAACATGATAGAGGACGGGGAGCCTCAGTGTTGGTGTGTGCTGTATGTATGGAAGTGTATAGAGCAGTGGGTCTGGGCGAGAGGGCAGGTCTAGGGATTCTATTTGTGCTCACTATAGCAGGAATTGCAAATGGAGCTGTGTTCTGGTTTATTGCGAGGTAAGAGTTGTTTATCTCCTCTGCTTCTCAATCTGAGATAGGGCAGAGAGTTTGGCTAGGTCGATGAGTCTGATTTTTCATAAGGTTGTTGGGCCATAGTGTACCAAGTGGGGCCATGGAAGAGCCTTTATGGGGGGAAGGTATGTAGCTACCCAGAGTATGTGAGCAAGGTGGCTTAATCCGGTTGGGGAGATCTTGTTGTAGGTGTAGGATATCTGCCGCTAGGGAGTCTATTTTCTTCTCCATTTGGGTCAGTAGCTGAGTAAGTGCGCTGAAAGGGCATAATGCCTTCATCTGAGGCAGTGTATGACTATGGTCAGTGGAAGGAGAGAGTATTAAGTTGTAGGATTGACTGTCATCTTTGGGATTAGGAGTGGGGATATTGGATGCTTGTGCTACCTAGACAATGGCCATGTAGTCCAAAACAAGACAGTGTCTTTTAAGTGTAAGGACATACCTCCAAGTGGTGCTTTTTCTTATTTCTGAGATAGGTATGCTCCTTAAAAGAACAACTTTAACAGCTTTACCCTGTGTAGAGTAGACTTGTCAACATATTAAGATAGCATCCTCCTGTCATCTTAAATTTGGTGCTGGGTAAATGAATCCCCATTGTAACTGAGCCAATCATGCCCTTCAAGAGTAGACCACAAGTCCACAACTGTAGCTAGAACATCATGCTTAGGTTCGGGGGTTCCACCGTCCCCTGTGGAGTGCCATGGGAGGACTGATGTCTGCTTTCTTCATAGAACTGCTTATGTAAGAAACAGATTTGTTTAATCTGTTATCTGATGGTATGTGCCATCCTCCCTACTTATGATAAAGTATGTCCATCAACTAAGTTTGATAGCACCATTTCACTGTGTCTTAGAAGATGGTTTGGTGATCAGACAGGGGCTGTTTCCCAGACCTCCGTCTTGGCGACCAATAGCTCATGTGGTAATTGAAATATCTTCAGTCTTTCATCTGACTATAGCTGTCACTAAAAATGTATTACCGATAGCTACAAAGACCATTGATATTTGTGCGTCAAGTATTTTTAGGGGCCTGCACAACATTAAGAAGCATGCAATATTATAGTGCTGAAAATAGAGCTGTGGGTGTTAAATTTTGTATTAATGCCCTGCACACTCTGAATTGCTGCTACTTTTTAAACTCACCCTCTTGATACCCGAACCGTTCTCTGCACTCACAGCTAAGTTCTTCTACCCTGACCTGTCTTACAGCCTGATTCATCATAGACCCGTTTTGCGAGTCTATAATAGCGATTCATAAGGAATCGCTATTACAGACTCGCAAAACGGGATTCATGTAGGAATCGCAAAAAGATTTGCGATTCCTACACAATCCTTATTTGCGATTAGCAAATTGCAAATCGCAAATAAGGAATAACTCCCCATTCATTCCTATGGGCCAAAAGGCCCATAGGACTGAATGGGGAGTATTCCTTATTTGCGATCAGCAATTAGCTAATCGCAAATAAGATAGCGATTTAAAGGGTGCCAGGCGTGTCCAAAGGACACCCTGTAGCACCCCTTAAATGCAAATTGAAACAGGTGATGCGCATACACAACATGTGTGTGCAACATGCAACTTAGAAAAATGTTTTTAAAAGCATTTTTCTAAGTTTCCGCTATTTACCACGAGGTTTGACCTCGCGGTAAATAGCGGGCCGAAATTGCGAATTCGCAATTTTTTAATGGATGATGAATTGCATTTAAGGAATCTCAAATAGAGATTCCTTAAATGTAATTCCTCGCAAAATTGCGACATCACTATTACCGATTTTTGCATTTGGGATGATGAATCCCAAATGCAAAAATAGAGCTCGCAAAGGGCCAGATTCTCAGAATCGGGCCCTTAGCGAGCCGATTTCGGCTTGATGAATCAGGCTGTTAGTCTACAGCCCCACGTGGTCGTAATCTTCAATTCCCAGCCCCTGCAGGGTATGCTCTGCAGTTCCCAGCCCCTGGGTCACGATATGCAATCTCCACTATGTGTATGCGCTAAATCCATACTTTCGTACCTTAAAACTTAAGTGATACACGCAAAGTCCATTTTCATTTTTTTTTTTTTTTAAAGTCTATGAAATGCAAAAATAATTTAAACTAATACATTCGCATATTAATTCCTTTTTTCACAGTTGTAAAAAAACACGGTTTCTCAACTTGCACTGTAATGTTTTAGAGACCTATTCTCTCCGATGTATTTTGTTAAGCTATTTTGAATTAAGAGTTTACTTATATCTTTACACAGTAGCAATCCATCGTTACAAGTCATTACCACAAATCCCTTAGTTTTTAACAATAATTTGAAATAAAATGAACTTTAAAAACAGATAATGCATTTTGCCCTCACCAATCGTTTTATCACAAGAAAATATTTCACTTCCACTTAACTGTAAATTCGATTAGTATAATTTATATAAATTTCTCTGACCGATAATATTTTACGTTGACAGTAATTCGCATGTACCTTTGAATTAAGCCCATTTTAAAGACATTCATATCACTCGGGGGGCGGGGCGTTCTAATTTCATTACATGAACATTTTCAGGCTCCGACCCCTGTTCATTAAAACCAAATCTAGGGAGCACATTCTTAATAATGACCAGCCAAGCTAACTTCAACTCATTCTTGACTTCAGTTACTTCCCACAGTCACTCGGATATTGTGCTTTAGGGTTGGTCCATAAATTGGTCTGAATAGGCTTCAGCGCCCTCTCCGATCCACGCAAATAACAATTACAGCATTGTTAATCAATAATCTACCAAATACATTAGTGTAGCGGAAGGCTAAATGCTCTGCAGTCCTGGGTCCTTAGGATGACCGAGACTAGGATAAAGCACTAGTTTTTCCTAGAAAGTTGGTGATTAAGGCAAGCTTTAGACCGATCCTACTTTGAGATACTTCAATAATACCTCACCGTTGATGCAGAACCTCACACAAGTAACCTGGTTTACAGTACATTGCTTTTTGCAAGAATGTGTCTGTGAACAAAAGTTTGCTTTGTATCATTCTATTCCAGTAGCCATTTCACATATTATATAAGTTGCGTTTGAAAATAGAATTCTAAAGTTTTTTGTCCATGCTGAATAAAATTAACATGAATTAGAAATAGTCTGCCTTTCTCTTTTGTGAGTGTAACTATAATCATAGCAAATATCAGTAACACAGTGTCTACCTTTTACGTGCTTGAAACAACACAAGCAACTACCCCCTTCTTTTCTGCAACCCCTCCATCTGGTCAACTTCTTTTCACATGCTTCTTTCTCCCTTACTACCTGCTTTGTGCACCCAATAAAGGGGACTAACTTTCATGAAGAATGGGTAAGATTCTACTACCTAAATTTCCACTCATATACTCAATCCACTCTCCTACATTTTTTAATACAGTACTTCTGTAATTGTATCGAGGGTTACCGTACAAAAATACATTCATGTGTGAGGCTGGTGCAAGACTTAACTTTGTTATATGGGTTTAGTTATGCAAGCGAGTTACGCAGTGAGTGGGGCTCCACTGAAGTGTGTGTGCCATGACCGTGATATAGAGGTACTGAAGTGTATACAGAGCTATGTCGAGGAATGAGTGAGACTTAAATTCTGTGTGACGTTATTAAAGGGTAAACTTAACTGAATAGTGTGGGTTGAGCCAGACTCTGAGGATGAGTGTGTGTCTCGATGGTAATAAGTGACTCCCCCAATTTACATGGAAAACACAAATAATGATCTGTGGAATACCTGAATGAATCTCAGTCACTCCGGGTCTATTGTTTTTGCCCACCATGCCACCACATACAGGAACATACCATATTCAAATCAGCCTATATCCTCCTCCAATAGGAGTGGCCATTCTTAATTGCCGGCCAGGGCCTTCTTGAACAGGAGCAGGAACACGAACACCCTCAGACATATTTTGGGCTGGCTAAGCATTGTCTGTATAGTATAGCTTCTTCTGTGGCACAGTGAGAAGAGGAGAAATGTCTGAGCATACCCGTTGACCTTAGGGCGCTGTACTTGGGAAAACAAAAAGTGAAGACCGTAAATATTAAATTGTACTCAACCACAGGTAATTATTCGGGACAGGGTTCCTGTCTAGAGTTGTAAAGTGGGTTGAAATAGATTGACTGGAATGCTGCATTTCATATATCATAGCTCTCCAAGGCCATAGTTCTGGCAACGTTATCACTGCAACATCCATAGATTTACAGTGTCTGACTCACTCCCTCACATATAGGTCTACCTCACCACACATATCTGCATGCATCAAACTTCTTATATGCATCATTACATCTAATGTCACACATTGAGTGACTGCTAGAGACAAAGGAGAGTTAAAGAGGGGAATGTATTAACACCCCTCTTGCACATCTCCGTTCACTTCATCAAACTTCGGTTCACATACTCCCCAGGGCCGGTTGGCAGCACACTTTACTGCATCTTCATGTGTTCTAAACAAATGCACATAAAAATACAATCCAGGCGAATGCTCTGTGCAAGTTATTAAAATGGTTATCTTCTATCACAGAATGCACATAACAATATAATCCAGGGGGACGCAAAATAAACTTACCTGACACGCTGACACCGCCGACACCGCCAGGAGTCACGAGAGGGGCCAGGCAGAAACGCCGACACCGCCAGGAGTCTTAATATCCACAGCATCGCGCCGCCGCCCCAGGGGACTACAGTACCCAGCAGGCTAAGCGGCGGCGCGTCCTACACGGGAGCAGAGCGCCTGAAGGAGCATTTAAACAGCGCAGTTCCCGGCAGGAGCGGGGGACGCAAAATAAACTTACCTGACACGCTGACACCGCCGACACCGCCAGGAGTCACGAGAGGGGCCAGGCAGAAACGCCGACACCGCCAGGAGTCTTAATATCCACAGCATCGCGCCGCCGCCCCGGGGGACTACAGTACCCGGCAGGCTGAGCGGCGGCGCGTCCTACACGGGAGCAGAGCGCCAGAAGGCGCATTTAAACAGCGCAGTTCCCGGCAGGAGCGGGGGACGCAAAATAAACTTACCTGACACCGCCAGGAGTCACGAGAGGGGCCAAGCAGAAACGCCGACACCGCCAGGAGTCTTAATATCCACAGCATCGCGCCGCCGCCCCGGGGGACTACAGTACCCAGCAGGCTAAGCGGCGGCGCGTCCTACACGGGAGCAGAGCGCCTGAAGGCGCATTTAAATAGCGCAGTTCCCGGCAGGAGCGGGGGACGCAAAATAAACTTACCTGACACGCTGACACCGCCGACACCGCCAGGAGTCACGAGAGGGGCCAGGCAGAAACGCTGACACCGCCAGGAGTCCTAATATCTACAGCATCGCGCCGCCGCCCCGGGGGACTACAGTACCCGGCAGGCTAAGCGGCGGCGCGTCCTACACGGGAGCAGAGCGCCTGAAGGCGCATTTAAACAGCGCAGTTCCCGGCAGGAGCGGGGACGCAAAATAAACTTACCTGACACGCTGACACCGCCGACACCGCCAGGAGTCACGAGAGGGGCCAGGCAGAAACGCCGACACCGCCAGGAGTCTTAATATCCACAGCATCGCGCCGCCGCCCCGGGGGACTACAGTACCCGGCAGGCTAAGCGGCGGCGCGTCCTACACGGGAGCAGAGCGCCTGAAGGCGCATTTAAACAGTGCAGTTCCCGGCAGGAGTGGGGGACGCAAAATAAACTTACCTGACACCGCCGACACCGCCAGGAGTCACGAGAGGGGCCAGGCAGAAACGCCGACACCGCCAGGAGTCTTAATATCCACAGCATCGCGCCGCCGCCCCGGGGGACTACAGTACCCGGCAGGCTAAGCGGCGGCGCGTCCTACACGGGAGCAGAGCGCCTGAAGGCGCATTTAAACAGAGCAGTTCCCGGCAGGAGCGGGGGACGCAAAATAAACTTACCTGACACGCTGACACCGCCGACACCGCGAGGAGTCACGAGAGGGGCCAGGCAGAAACGCCGACACCGCCAGGAGTCTTAATATCCACAGCATTGCGCCGCCGCCCCGGGGGACTATAGTAGCCGTCAGGTTAAGCAGCGGCGCGTCCTACACGGGAGCAGAGCGCCTGAAGGCGCATTTAAACAGCGCAGTTCCCGGCAGGAGCGGGGGACGCAAAATAAACTTACCTGACACGCTGACACCGCCGACACCGCCAGGAGTCACGAGAGGGGCCAGGCAGAAACGCAGACACCGTCAGGAGTCTTAATATCCACAGCATCGCGCCGCCGCCCCGGGGGACTACAGTACCCGGCAGGCTAAGCGGCGGCGCGTCCTACACGGGAGCAGAGCGCCTGAAGGCGCATTTAAACAGCGCAGTTCCCGGCAGGAGCGGGGGACGCAAAATAAACTTACCTGACACGCTGACACCGCCAGGAGTCACGAGAGGGGCCAGGCAGAAACGCCGACACCGCCAGGAGTCTTAATATCCACAGCATCGCGCCGCCGCCCCGGGGGACTACAGTACCCGGCAGGCTAAGCGGCGGCGCGTCCTACACGGGAGCAGAGCGCCTGAAGGCGCATTTAAACAGCGCAGTTCCCGGCAGGAGCGGGGGACGCAAAATAAACTTACCTGACACGCTGACACCGCCGACACCGCCAGGAGTCACGAGAGGGGCCAGGCAGAAACGCCGACACCGCCAGGAGTCTTAATATCCACAGCATCGCGCCGCCGCCCCGGGGGACTACAGTACCCGGCAGGCTAAGCGGCGGCGCGTCCTACACGGGAGCAGAGCGCCTGAAGGCGCATTTAAACAGCGCAGTTCCCGGCAGGAGTGGGGACGCAAAATAAACTTACCTGACACGCTGACACCGCCGACACCGCCAGGAGTCACGAGAGGGGCCAGGCAGAAACGCCGACACCGCCAGGAGTCTTAATATCCACAGCATCGCGCCGCCGCCCCGGGGGACTACAGTACCCGGCAGGCTAAGCGGCGGCGCGTCCTACACGGGAGCAGAGCGCCTGAAGGCGCATTTAAACAGCGCAGTTCCCGGCAGGAGCGGGGGACGCAAAATAAACTTACCTGACACCGCCGACACCGCCAGGAGTCACGAGAGGGGCCAGGCAGAAATGCCGACACCGCCAGGAGTCTTAATATCCACAGCATCGCGCCGCCGCCCCGGGGGACTACAGTACCCGGCAGGCTAAGCGGCGGCGCGTCCTACACGGGAGCAGAGCGCCTGAAGGCGCATTTAAACAGCGCAGTTCCCGGCAGGAGCGGGGGACGCAAAATAAACTTACCTGACACCGCCGACACCGCGAGGAGTCACGAGAGGGGCCAGGCAGAAACGCCGACACCGCCAGGAGTCTTAATATCCACAGCATTGCGCTGCCGCCCCGGGGGACTATAGTAGCCGTCAGGTTAAGCAGCGGCGCGTCCTACACGGGAGCAGAGCGCCTGAAGGCGCATTTAAACAGCGCAGTTCCCGGCAGGAGCGGGGGACGCAAAATAAACTTACCTGACACGCTGACACCGCCGACACCGCCAGGAGTCACGAGAGGGGCCAGGCAGAAACGCAGACACCGTCAGGAGTCTTAATATCCACAGCATCGCGCCGCCGCCCCGGGGGACTACAGTACCCGGCAGGCTAAGCGGCGGCGCGTCCTACACGGGAGCAGAGCGCCTGAAGGCGCATTTAAACAGCGCAGTTCCCAGCAGGAGCGGGGGACGCAAAATAAACTTACCTGACACGCTGACACCGCCAGGAGTCATGAGAGGGGCCAGGCAGAAACGCCGACACCGCCAGGAGTCTTAATATCCACAGCATCGCGCCGCCGCCCCGGGGGACTACAGTACCCGGCAGGCTAAGCGGCGGCGCGTCCTACACGGGAGCAGAGCGCCTGAAGGCGCATTTAAACAGCGCAGTTCCCGGCAGGAGCGGGGGACGCAAAATAAACTTACCTGACACGCTGACACCGCCGACACCGCCAGGAGTCACGAGAGGGGCCAGGCAGAAACGCCGACACCGCCAGGAGTCTTAATATCCACAGCATCGCGCCGCCGCCCCGGGGGACTACAGTACCTGGCAGGCTAAGCGGCGGCGCGTCCTACACGGGAGCAGAGCGCCTGAAGGCGCATTTAAACAGCGCAGTTCCCGGCAGGAGCGGGGGACGCAAAATAAACTTACCTGACACGCTGACACCGCCGACACCGCCAGGAGTCACGAGAGGGGCCAGGCAGAAACGCCGACACCGCCAGGAGTCTTAATATCCACAGCATCGCGCCGCCGCCCCGGGGGACTACAGTACCCGGCAGGCTAAGCGGCGGCGCGTCCTACACGGGAGCAGAGCGCCTGAAGGCGCATTTAAACAGCGCAGTTCCCGGCAGGAGCGGGGACGCAAAATAAACTTACCTGACACGCTGACACCGCCGACACCGCCAGGAGTCACGAGAGGGGCCAGGCAGAAACGCCGACACCGCCAGGAGTCTTAATATCCACAGCATCGCGCCGCCGCCCCGGGGGACTACAGTACCCGGCAGGCTAAGCGGCGGCGCGTCCTACACGGGAGCAGAGCGCCTGTAGGCGCATTTAAACAGCGCAGTTCCCGGCAGGAGCGGGGGACGCAAAATAAACTTACCTGACACCGCCGACACCGCCAGGAGTCACGAGAGGGGCCAGGCAGAAACGCCGACACCGCCAGGAGTCTTAATATCCACAGCATCGCGCCGCCGCCCCGGGGGACTACAGTACCCGGCAGGCTAAGCGGCGGCGCGTCCTACACGGGAGCAGAGCGCCTGAAGGCGCATTTAAACAGCGCAGTTCCCGGCAGGAGCGGGGGACGCAAAATAAACTTACCTGACACGCTGACACCGCGAGGAGTCACGAGAGGGGCCAGGCAGAAACGCCGACACCGCCAGGAGTCTTAATATCCACAGCATTGCGCCGCCGCCCCGGGGGACCATAGTAGCCGTCAGGTTAAGCAGCGGCGCGTCCTACACGGGAGCAGAGCGCCTGAAGGCGCATTTAAACAGCGCAGTTCCCGGCAGGAGCGGGGGACGCAAAATAAACTTACCTGACACGCTGACACCGCCGACACCGCCAGGAGTCACGAGAGGGGCCAGGCAGAAACGCAGACACCGTCAGGAGTCTTAATATCCACAGCATCGCGCCGCCGCCCCGGGGGACTACAGTACCCGGCAGGCTAAGCGGCGGCGCGTCCTACACGGGAGCAGAGCGCCTGAAGGCGCATTTAAACAGCGCAGTTCCCGGCAGGAGCGGGGGACGCAAAATAAACTTACCTGACACGCTGACACCGCCAGGAGTCACGAGAGGGGCCAGGCAGAAACGCCGACACCGCCAGGAGTCTTAATATCCACAGCATCGCGCCGCCGCCCCGGGGGACTACAGTACCCGGCAGGCTAAGCGGCGGCGCGTCCTACACGGGAGCAGAGCGCCTGAAGGCGCATTTAAACAGCGCAGTTCCCGGCAGGAGCGGGGGACGCAAAATAAACTTACCTGACACGCTGACACCGCCGACACCGCCAGGAGTCACGAGAGGGGCCAGGCAGAAACGCCGACACCGCCAGGAGTCTTAATATCCACAGCATCGCGCCGCCGCCCCGGGGGACTACAGTACCTGGCAGGCTAAGCGGCGGCGCGTCCTACACGGGAGCAGAGCGCCTGAAGGCGCATTTAAACAGCGCAGTTCCCGGCAGGAGCGGGGGACGCAAAATAAACTTACCTGACACGCTGACACCGCCGACACCGCCAGGAGTCACAAGAGGGGCCAGGCAGAAACGCCGACACCGCCAGGAGTCTTAATATCCACAGCATCGCGCCGCCGCCCCGGGGGACTACAGTACCCGGCAGGCTAAGCGGCGGCGCGTCCTACACGGGAGCAGAGCGCCTGAAGGCGCATTTAAACAGCGCAGTTCCCGGCAGGAGCGGGGGACGCAAAATAAACTTACCTGACACGCTGACACCGCCAGGAGTCACGAGAGGGGCCAGGCAGAAACGCCGACACCGCCAGGAGTCTTAATATCCACAGCATTGCGCCGCCGCCCCGGGGGACTACAGTAGCCGGCAGGTTAAGCAGCGGCGCGTCCTACACGGGAGCAGAGCGCCTGAAGGCGCATTTAAACAGCGCAGTTCCCGGCAGGAGCGGGGGACGCAAAATAAACTTACCTGACACCGCAGACACCGCCAGGAGTCACGAGAGGGGCCAGGCAGAAACGCCGACACCGCCAGGAATCTTAATATCCACAGCATCGCGCCGCCGCCCCGGGGGACTACAGTACCCGGCAGGCTAAGCGGCGGCGCGTCCTACACGGGAGCAGAGCGCCTGAAGGCGCATTTAAACAGCGCAGTTCCCCGCGTCGCGGGACGCGAGCGGGACGCCGGGCCAAGGGCGGGCCCGTTTAAGCCCGTTCAAGACCGGAGAGGCCGGGTCGGGCCACCCCCCTTTCATCCATCCTCCAGTATACCCGAGTGAGTACATTGTCATTAAATTCCTCTGCGACAATCCAAGACATTTGGTATGCCCCCCAAAGAGGCCAAGGGGAGGGCGGGCGCTGCAATATTCACGGAAGCTATGGACCAATTCATAACCAAGATGAACAGTGTTGTTGATGAAGGGATTAATATAATGGAGCGACGTGTCTCGCATGAATTAGCCATTGCAAGAAGATCTTCTATGGGACTAATTGCGGATGCTCGAACTCCTGATAACCTGAGTGCTAATAATCGCTTGAGTGCTTCCCCCATTTTAGAACTCCCTATTCCGCAGCTCCCCCTCTGTAATTTGTCACAGACAACCCTTAGCAGCCAATCCACAGCCTCTGAATCGTTGTTGTCACCTCAGACGCTCCCCACTGCAGCTAGCGTAGCTAGCGTAGTAAAGGTGCATAATACTAGGCAACAGTGTGGGAAGGACCCAGGGGCAATACGTAAAAAGACCCACCAGTCACCTAATAAAGCAGGTGGGAGGAGAAACAAAGGCCGTAAGGGCAAGAAAGCAAATTCACCTATTGCGGTGCAAGGAGTCGCTAAATCACCTCTTGGTCTGATAGACCCCGTTCCACAAAGCAGGGCTGCAGAGGTTTCAAGGGGGTTACCAAGCCAGGAAATGCCACAGAGGGTGTTGGAGGTGGAGCCTAATGCTGTCTATGACACCATTAGG
This sequence comes from Lissotriton vulgaris, assembly GCF_964263255.1. Taxonomy (NCBI): domain Eukaryota; kingdom Metazoa; phylum Chordata; class Amphibia; order Caudata; family Salamandridae; genus Lissotriton; species Lissotriton vulgaris. The sequence continues at coordinate 1,325,198,085 of NC_141689.1, read as the reverse complement.
CTCCTGTTAGCTCCATTAGAAGAGAGGTTGAGCAAGATCGAGGTCCACTTAAAAAGGATCGAACGTGATGTCAAGGGCCTTGTTGAACCCACCCTCAGAGTTGTTCCACCCCCAGTTGCAAAACTGTCTAAGCCACCTAAAATCCGCAAGGAAATAGTTCCCACTCCAGTGACCAACAAGGAGTTAGTAGATTTAGGTTCAGCCCAGACGACTATACCTGTTTCTGAAGCTATCCCTACCCCTAAAGAACTAACTCGTCCCAATGTGAATAGCTTATCCCAAAGAAAGAAAACCCCAGATCAAAACATGCCTGGTGGGGGGGAATTGGTCAACCAACCCATTGCAGGTAAAAAGATCTTAAATCTACCTCCGGAGGTTTGCCCATTTGTGGTGGTGCTAGCGGGAGCTCCAGAATTGGCCACAAATGAAAGGGAAAGCCCCACAAAATTATGGAACAGAGTGATACACTGGCTAAATGTGACTAGACCCTTGCCCCCATACCTAGCAGGCAAAATACTTATGATTCGCAGGACTCCATGGGTGGGACATTTGGCTAAAAACATAAGGGGAGATTGTATTTTGATTAATTTCAGTAACCCTAGAATTGTCGATTTCATTTGTAATTGGAGATACCCTAGCACAGGCACGACTGTTTATTCCCTCCCTCTAACCTATTTCTACCCCCCCGGCCATTTTTCCTCTGAACCTGACGGATGGACCTTGGTTCCTGGGCGTAGGAGGGGAGTAGCACAAGGAGATTGGTCTATGCCACCTGCAAATTTTGATAGCTTTTTTCACTACAATCGCTATGACTGCTTGGACGCAGTTGATTGACCAGATGCTACTGCAAGTGAAATAAGTATCTCTTCTTTCCCCCAGGGTGATCATCCCGTAGAACTACCTGTATCTCAAGTGTCAGAGGATATAAAACCCACTGGCATAGTCTTGGACCCGGTGGTTATTACTAACACTAAGGCCTCCCCGATCTTGACTGACATCCCAAACATTTTATCCCATGGTAGAGATAATGCTAGTACACTTAAAATTGTTTTGTGGAACGTGGCAGGTCTGAGAAGCAAGCTTTTGTTACCCGACTGGGCTGATTTTATCAATGGGTTTGACATCTGCATGTTTCAAGAGACATGGAGCTTAGAACCGTTGCATATGCATGGTTTTTCCTGCTTTTGTGTACCCGCTATATCGGTTGGTCGTGGTCGTCCTTCCGGTGGGCTTATAACATGGGTAAGGGTTGATCTTAATCTTAGGATTACACATCATACTCGTCCCTGTCCGGACATTATGAGACTATCTGTTGAAAGTATTAATGGTGACCCTGCCTGGGAATTTTTCAATGTTTATATAAGAGGAACACAGGGGGGGGGGGGGGGCAATTCGCCCACAGTTGAGACTCTAACCGATTTGTTAAGGCTGTGTGCTCCTGATTCTTTAGCCCTAGTAGCTGGGGATTTTAACTGTTCATTTGAACCCTTGGCAGTAGAGGATATTTTAGGAATACATGAGGATGACGCACAATGGGGCGTTCCGTCCCTAACCCTTAAGCCCGTGAGGAGATGGTCTCCTGTAGTCATTCAACTAAACGGCTTAATGACAGAAACAGGTTTACGGGCTGCCAACGGCCGTACTACCTCCGACGCTCAGGGTGCTATTACCTACAATAGAGTGTTGCACGAGAGTAGGATTGACTACATAATGATAGATAGGAGGACCTGGAAGTCTGTAGTGGATATGGTCATTATTCCATCGGTTGAGAGTGACCACAACCCTATGTCCCTCACACTGCAAAACCCATGGCACAGAAAGGAGCGTATATCCTCAAAAGACAGGAGTTTATTAACAAAAGAATATATTCCATCGAATTGTAATAGATTTTTTAAATGGCCAAAGTTCTGTCTGGATGATTCTAAATTGCGCGAGCTGGATGGAATCCTTGCAGAGCAGTTACTAAGGCTGTCTGTAGCCTGCGATGAGGAGGCAGGGTCAGTAGAGATAGAAAATATTTATACTGCCACAATGGACCACATTGGCAAGCTGTTTATTGTCCCACCCAAGAAGAACCTGGCACATACCAAGCCACTGCAGAGCTGGTTTGATAGTAATTGTAGAAGGAGGAAAACTGATTTGATTTCTGCCATCAAATCTTCGAACCCAGTATCTGTACGTTCGGCAAGATTGCATTATAGAAAGGCAACTATAGCCGCAAAAAGGGCTTGGGAAGAGTCCCATTGGGAAAATCTCAGAGATGCAAGTAGAAATAGGGATGCTAATTTGTTTTGGTCACTAGTTAGAAAATCATCTGGGTGCAGCTCGAACCAAATTTCAAACCATATCACGGATAGTGAATGGTTTGAACATTTTCTTAAACTTTATGGAGGGATTGACCTGCCCGGAGTCCCGGGGCATTTAAGCGGTGCTCTGGTTGATGGTTCCGGTCAGCTCACGCCAACTATAGTTAATAAAAAAGAGGTTCTCGCTGCAATAGCCAAAATAGTTTCCGCCAAAGCCCCAGGACAGGACGGAGTGCCTGGTGACCTTTTTAAAGCTAACCCCGAAGATTGGGCAACGTATTTTACCATCTTTATAAATGCATTGATGGCAGGCTCTCCAGTCCCTAGTTCCTGGAAAGCGGCCGAGGTGATTCCCATTTACAAGAAGGGCCCCAGGGAGAACCCTGCCAACTACCGTCCAATTAGTCTGATAGACGCGGGACAGAAGTTGGTCGGCAGGGTTCTCCTTGAAAGGATCCTCTCGTGGGCAGAGGAGAACAAAATTATTTCCCCTTACCAGGCTGGTTTCAGGGCATGTACTGGTACAACTGATCAAGCATTTAGGTTGCTCCTCCTCCACTGGAAGGTGGTTACCATCGGCAAAGGCGGTCTTTATTTGGCATTTATTGACTTGAAGACCGCCTTTGACCTGGTTCCTCGAGACCGACTGTGGACTATACTGGAGGAGATGGGGATCCCGCTTCCAATCCTAAACCTCTTGATACGTATGCATGATGGCACTTATGCCCACATCAGATGGGGCTCTCAAGGGCAAAAAACTGATAGGATTCCTGTTAAGCGTGGGGTTAGACAGGGGTGCGTGTTAGCCCCAACACTTTTTTCTTTGTTTGTGAATGGTGTTGTCTCTTTTTTACTTTAAATTGACGCAGGTGCCCCGGTTCTGGCAGGCGATAAAGTTCCCACCTTACTCTTCGCAGATGACACCTTGTTGGTTTCAAAAACTCCTGTGGGCTTGCAAAAATTGCTGAATCGCTTTAGTTTGTTTTGCGAACTTAGGGGCCTAGTCATTAACACCACCAAAACTAAGCTTCTCTATTTCAATCCGAGCAAGTCCTCCAGGTCCACCCTCTTTCTTGATGGAGAACCATTGGAGCGCATAAAAGGATTTGATTATCTGGGAATCAGAATTTCTCATAATTTGAAGTGGCAGCCCCATATTGATAAAATGCTTTTGAACCACAAAAGGGTGACTGGTGTTTTGGGGCGGGAACATCGCATGTCCATCTCTAAGCCCATTGCCCCTGCCCTAGATATATATGCTGCAAAGGCTGTGGGCAGCGCCCTTTATGGTGCCGAGCTGTGGGGTTTCGAATGTATTAGTGCACTTACCACTTCTGAGAATAAGTTCCTCAGAGTGTGGTAAATATTTGATTTACCGTCCTAATTTCTATGCAGGTAAGTACTTAACAAAAAATAACTCAATCGGAAAGAAAGACGCAGAGTCCGTGGTGTTAGAGTTCTTAGGGGTTTTATTCCTTAAAGGAATGGTTCTGGAACCTGGATATCGGATTCCTGACACCTCTGGGGTTCAGGAAGGGATAGAGCAATGCTTTATTGACAATACATAGCTTTTATACTTAAATCATATAATGCAAACCAATACAGTAGGCGTAACAGCTGAGAGAAACGAGATAAGAGCATACACGTGTTAGCAATACGTAATCAGAAGGCGTAACATAGGGGTGTGTGCTAGAAGACGTCACCTAAAAGTGTCATGAGTGGGTTGGTTCATAGCAGAATCTTGCAATGTCAGCAGAAAACTAAGGTCTGGATGCGTGCGCAGCTGCATGACGTGTGATTGACGTGAAACTGGAGGGTGCAGGGGACTTGACATTTACACTAGAGGCAAGAGACAGAAGTCTGGCATGTCAGATCAACTCGTACCTATATCATATCTGATATCTGATGTTTGGGAACCATATTATCTGGAAGGAAAGGTCTCTCGGACAGAGGCTATTCTATACTGACTGTGAGTGCGTGTATAAGCGTCTAAGTGTCTGCATGAGATGCGAGGGGGCATGGGCCTACCATGGTAACAGAGCTATGAATTACTTGCACGGAGACAGTAAGGCCGGGCCCTTTGCTCTGCAGCTGGAAGGATGTTTACTTAAACTAGTAGGCAGGAATGCATTTTCGAGGAGCGGAGCAGATAATTCGAAGGTTGAATACAGTCTTGGCAGGCAACAGGCTGAGCTAAGCGCCGTGAGCCGTGCAGGGAGTAAGGCAGAGGTCACGGGTACAGAAGCAGACCCAGGCTGAGGCATTCAGAGTCTGAAGGCAGAAAAAGGCTCGATGGCAGAAAACAGGGCCTAGCTCGCACAGAGCCAGAAATATAAAAAGTGCACCATACAAAGACGGTGGCAAGGCATACTTAGGAACGGAATATTCAACCCGTTCAGGGCGGATCTGAAAGAGTACATGTTAACGTTGGACGCAAATGTATTTGCGTCTTCATAGCTGACACAGGAGGGAAGTTACATGCACTTTAAGCTCGTACATGGAGACGGTGGGGTGCTCCTTAGGGAACATATCTTGACCATAAAATTTATATTTCCTCAAGAGAGCTAGCATCCCTTCCGATGGGTAACCCCATCAAACCACTATTGAGCGATCTGGGTCGCCGCCCTATCCGGGACTTAGCTAGGCTAGGACCCCTTTTATATTGGGCCAGGTTATGGCGGACCCCCGAGCTCTCTAAGTACCTTGATGGCTAGATAGAGGTTATGAACCTTAATGGTTCTTATAAAGTTAGTTGGATCCGTAACATTAAGAAGCTTTTGAGCGAAACTGGTTTGCCAATTAGTTGGGAGCGTGGAGCTTCCGTATCCAAGCTTGAACTCAAGCGAGTCTACTGGAACTGGGTGGACGAGCACGATCTAAGGGACCCAAATCAGGGCAGGCTGACCGAAGAGTTTAAACAGCATAAAATCAAGCCTCGCTTGGAGCCTTACCTGGACCTTATTGTAAAACCAAGGGATCGCTGTTCATCCAGTTCAGGTTGGGAAACTTACCTTTACACGATTACACTTGTAAGTGGAAGCCCCCGTACCAATCTCCATCCGAATGCCCTACCTGTAATGGCGTCACTGAAACTATTGCCCATGTTTTGTTTGTGTGCCCAGCTTATGCAAAGCCGAGACAGAGATGGCTAAAACCTACAGGTTTACTGCTCGGTACCAGGAATCATTCCGTAGCTTTGAGAATTCTAAAGACTGATACCAGCACATGTCTAGTTTGTGGGGGTTGCTAAATTTTTGAGCTGGGCCTGGGTAATCAGAGCAAAATCTTTGAGATGCCTCCGTTTTTAATCAAACTTTCCTAATTTTTACTTTCACAAAGTTGCTATTGTTTAATATGTTTCTTAACTTATTTATTGTAATATGGATGTTTTTACTGTAACTAATTCTGCAAAATGTAAAGACCTGTGAATTGTGGTCTTTTTTTAATCTTTTGAATGTGCTTTTATGATATCACGTGTTTATCGAAATAAAGCTTTGAACTGCACTATAATCCAGGCGAATGCTCTGTGCAAGTTATTAAAATGGTTATCTTCTATCAGATATTTTGTGGAAAGTGCACATCCAGAGGTTATTCAGCAGCTTCTCCAAGATAAAACAATTAAAGAATGTCGACTCAGAAACGCAGATGGTGAAGAAACAGACCTCATCATGGAGACGTTCACAAGTAAATCTGCAGTAAGTTTTGTTGCTAATTCTTGAACTTTTGTGTCAACTGTCTCCTTCCTTACCAAACCTTTCTTGTTTATGTCCCAACTCTGGCAAATTAGCGAGTCGGTTGGTTGTGTAAATGTATTTGTGTGATGTTAAGAAATCAGTTTTAGGTTGAGAACTCTTGTTCATACTAAGTATATACTTCTCTGTGGCGTAAAGCCACCCCCCAGCTTTTCATTTGTTTTTTTCAGTGTCCTTTAAAAATCCTTGCTTGCTAGTGGTCAGTCCTCCCTCTTTGCCCCCCCCCCCCCCTCCTTTTTCTTTTCCGTTCCTCCCAAGGAGCGGGACCAAGTACTGTATCTTTCAATTTGATTGTTTCTCGGTTCTCTGGGTGGCTATTTTTTTTAATTCTTTTCAGCTCGGGTTACACTGTGGGTGGATGTTTGTTCAGCTCCGATGTCAGGCAGCCGCTGATTTGCCCATTGTCAGGCATGTAGTGCAATAACCCCGTAAGAGCACCAAGTTCGGGATGCATGACCAATTTAAAGGATACTTATGGCACTCCCGAGTCGTCGTCCTTGTTGCACAAACCTCATCCCTGCACTTCCACGCTGCTTTCCCAGAATGCGCGCTCAAAAGAGGCGCTTTCTATTCCATAATATTCAGGCCACCCTGGGGCACCTACCAGGGAATATGCGCTGCCAAGCTGCCTTTGTGGCTATCTTGGGGATGCGGTGCAGGCGGGGTCTGGCGCTGCTCTTTGCCAGGCGCTGCTGTTGCCATCCCTCCCTTCACAAACCCAGGCATCATTTGCCCTCCACGCCTCCTCTCACAGGACGCTGCTGGTGAGCATACATCGAAGCAGCATTGGCGTCTGCGCAGGCTGTGCCCAGAGAGTCTGATGCCATAGAGACTGTAGACCACGATATCGGCTTGTGCCGCTGCTTTAACTCTGTCACTGCCAGGGAAGTCGATGACAAGCCGGCAAGGGAGGAGGAGGAGAAAAGCATGTGGGGAGGGGAGGGCTTACTAGCTTTGCAGGTTTGAGCTGAGCTGTGTGTTATTTTAAGTGCGATCCCCGTTCCGCTTTCTCCCAACATCGCAGCACACATCTGGAAAAGCGGGAAACTTAATCTAGAATTCGAAATAGATCTCTAGACTCCCGTCACAGGTCGATTAGACCTTTGTACCTGTCATAGAGTGTAGAAGGCAATCTTTTTCAACAAATCAATCCGGATTACTTCCATCTCCTTCCCCGAAGAACCACTGACAAAGGGTCAAGTTTGAATATTTATTATAAAGCCAAAAGCACCACTGACAAAGAAAGGGTCAAGTTTGAATATTTATTATAAAGCCAAAAGCAATTGTGTATATAAACACCTCAGTAAAAGGTTCAGCAAATACACAGGTACTAATACAAACATAATCCTACGGAAAAGTCTCAAACGACTGAGAAACAGCACTAATGTAATTTCCAAGACCACTAAGCTTGTAAGAATTGCTATGATCTGGGTCTTGGTAGGCATGGAAGAAAAGAAGAAATACATCAGGATAAGTCTATCCCTACACTATACTAAGTGTCATCCCTATAGCCGGATTCTCTCCTAACAAAAGGTGTCGGCCGTGGTGACTTCCAAAGAAGTACACTCACTTAGTTCGGACTTAGCCTCTCGAGTTCATCTCGCACAGCAGCTCTCTGCCTACCCAGCATCTTTCTTCGCCCTTGTGCGCTTCTACTCTGCTCTCCTTCCGGGGTGCTGTCCCTAATACGAAACCCACAATTCGGTTGACACGCCCAAAAGACGCCCCTCTCAGAGAGTTAAGTTTCAAAGGGTCTTCATCTTGATGTCTTCATCCTTGTTTGTTGAGAAACGGCCTTGGGTCCCACAGTCGTCTCCGCTTGAAGTTGCTTCCCTAAAATTCCACAGCCACTCCTCCGGGTCTGTAACTATCATCCTAACTCTCATATACAATGGGCCCTTCTTTACTATCTTCGGCTAACCTTGCACCTGCAAAAGAATGCACATAAATCGGTTCGCGACAACATGCTACTTGAAATTAATTCTTTATGGCAACCTTCTAGGAAAGGGGGCAGTTCCCTGATTTAATGTTAGCAGACACATTCCTAACTCGGTCTACTCAATCCGTTATCCCCACCTGGGCCTCTGCACATTTCGAGATGTCACCCCCTAACTTTTGGCAAACAGTTTTACTCGTTAGGCCTACATCATTATAGCAAAAAGAAAAGAATACATTTCCCAACTAAACACTTCTATGTTGTTACATGAATACAAAAAATGAACTACTAAACAGGCATTGAATACATAATGCTTCTTTGAACACACTTTAACTGAACTAACATTACTTTCACAAATACATTTCTAGGTTACATGGCATTAGTATTTCATAAAAAAACGTTATGTTGCAGCCATGGAAAATTCTGGTACATGAGTTCATGGCTTTGTGTCACACTTAAACATGATTATAAACCTCTATATATGCGGGTGCTGTTTACCTGTGAATACGATGCACCCCTACAATTTCTAACACAGTTCTGCGCTCTCTCAGTCCCCCCTTTGATGACCTGTGTCATCACCACCATCCCACATTCCTTTAGGGTAAGGACAATTTCTTAAACAGCACTTGTTGCAACATTTCCCCGCCTGAGCCTTTCCAAAGCTCTTAAGCTTGTAAATGTAAATGTATTTGAGCTTATATAGCGCACAGCTACCCGCAGTGGGTTTCCCGGCGCTTGCTTAGGGAACCCGTCCTGGTATTCCCCTGTGAGATAGCCCCGGCAGGGTATCCACAAGGTGAAAGCCAGGCATCCCGCCGCGAGGGGCCGTTGTGGAGATTAAGCAAGCTATTGCCCAGAGTCGCAGAGTGTGAACCCGTGAGTCGAGAAGGCACCGGAGCGAGAATTATCGAGTCCGTGGAATTTTTAGCCCAAGACCCGCCGAGAAGGGGAATTGAACCCTGGTCCAGGGCTGATCTCAGCTTCCGGGTCTGCCGCCTCTAACCCCTGAGCCACACTTCTCCTTCGGTATTGATTGTCCTGCAACTCCTCCATTCTCTGTGCCTGTCCCCTCACTGCTCTATCCAACCTATTGGACCTATCGCATTTGTACAATCTCAACAAACCCCATATTCCAACCACACAGGCTACTATGATGAGGAGAGGTTCCAAAATGTATTCAAGAAAACTCCTACCCAGGTTTGCAAACCAATTTCCAACACCTCCAAGACCCTCGCCAACTTTTTCCCATGTGTTTTCTTGTGTCAAATCGTTAATCTCATAGTGGATTGCAGTAATGTTGCGTATATATTTCTTCAGGTCTTTAGAATTGTCTGGAATATACGTGCAACATTCCTGGACCTTCAAAAGTTTACAGACTCCGCCCTCTTTCGCTAAAAGGACGTCTAAGGCAAGGCGGTTTTGTAAAACCATTGCCCGTATCGACAACATCTCACCATGAACCAACACCAGTGATTTTGCCGTACTCATCGACAATTCATCCACCACTGTTGCTAATCTTCGTATCTTTACATCATTGAGAATCAATCCCAGCATTGGTATGGCAGCTCCAAACACATCTCCCACTATTGCAGCAGCACTTTCTCCTCTCTTCACCCTTGTCAACTTGCCACCCTCAACTTGAGCAAAATCCTCAGTATGATATATCTTGGGAAAGATAATCGCCAGGTAACATGTCCCATACCATTTATCCGGAAATCTCACGTATGCATTTCTTCCACAAACGAAATACACCGTAGGAATCACTTGCACCACACTCTTCAGAAAGTCTTTGGTATAATACTCTAATTTGAAAGTGTGTTCACAAGTTGTCTCACCCACATACACATTTTCGTAGTATGTCTTTGGCCTATGTAAACACAATTTTCCTTTTTGTACAACGTCTAGGGCTATCGGACCATAACTCCCCTTTGACTTGTGTCCAAGCTCTTCATCCGTCCAATCTACCTTACCCTGACCTGACGTCTGTAACTGCTTCTGTTTTTGATATCTATCCTCGACCTGCTCCACGAACTTCTTCTCTACCTCTGTCAATGAGCAGGTCAAGTTGTGTCGATGTGCATATGAGGTATCTATGGTTTTCGTTGGAATGAAAAAGTATCTAAGTCTATCCTCTGACTTATAATAATCCCATTTGTTCAAATGCTTATCATTTGGGACTTCGGGTAACACAGCGTCATAATTCGAAAAGAAATATTCAAAATGTGATCTCCCATAAAATATGCTAAGCAGCAAACTACATGAAATTCCATACGTTAATGGCAGGTGATGGTATCTAATACCCTCGTCTACTGAAGCTGGCAATTGCATGCACACATAACAATCTTTCGCATCCATCGCATCAATGCACTCATACAACAATTTAGCGTAAGCATTTTTCCCAAAGTTTCCTTTGGACAAGTCAGCATGTAATCTACGGCTTTCTTCGGCTAGCAAAGCTTTCTCGGCTCCTATGTTTACCTCTTTGTGGCTAGGAGTGGTAGGTGTAGGTGTTCCCTTGACCTCCGCTTCCTGCTCTTGTGGGGCTAAATAAGAAACTAAAACTACAACAAATATAAATAAAATCACTAACCCTAATAGTGTACCTATAATACATTTTGTCCTACGAGTTGAGTTCCCAGCCTCCATGGTCTCGGACAGTGTGATTCGATTTTAGCAGCAACACAAAGTCTTGGCAATATAAAGTCTCTTGCTTGGCTTTATGAATTTTCTCGAACCACACCTAGAAGCAGAGATCCCCTTTCAGTTTTCTCATTGTCCATTTCGTGTTCTGGTGACCCTACCCTTCTCCGTCCTCTAAGGGATGTCCCTGAGTTTCTTCTTCTTCCGCTTGGCTCTAAGTATCTTCTGTAGCTATTTACAAAGTCTTTACTGCGCATCAATGATCAGGTTCTCTCCAAGTGCACAGAGTACGTAATCTAAGAGTTCCATCTGAAGGACTATTGCATCATAGGCAGGTATTTCAGGGCCAAATGTAGGAAAAGTCAATCTGTTTAAGATCAAATCACTTATCTTGCTTAGGAAAGGGGGATTAGGAACAGTGATTGTCAGTAAGCCTTCGATTTCCAGTCCAGGCATCAACAGGATCACTTCCAATTTATAGTTCGGGGCCGTATCGGTCACCAGCACTGACCTCACCCTCCCGGATCTCAGTACACCTGGCATTTGTCAAAGGGTAGGTCCACTCCGGAGTGGCGTATCTTCTGCACGGTACTCTCACCCTCCTTGATCTCCTCGGACCCTTCTCCTCTGACTCTTGGTCTCCTGTTTCCGGGTCTGATTCTTCAGATACAGGCGCAAGATCTTTTTTCAGATGTCAGCCTCACGTTCAACCTCTTCCGCCTTTCAGGCCAACTTGCCTCGGTGCCCTTTACTCCTCTGTTCCTTATCGGCACAACTTGCTCATCTCGACCTTCAGCTTCTCCAGAGTTGGGATCACCCTCACAGCAGCTTTCCCATTCAGTGGCAGTTTGAGTGTCACTGTCGCTGTGATCTCCCCCAGCTCGGTCGGATGAGTTACCAGCTTCTTCAGACAACCCCACAGCTTGACTTGTCCCCTCTTGTGGATCTTCCTCCACAGCTGGATTTTCTTCTACGAGAGGAGCTGTTTCTTCCAGGGGCGCTGGAACTCTTCGGGTGTGCGAAGCATGTATCCAATTTGACAATCCACCGCACTTCACAGCAGTGTTCGTCACCAGGATGACTTGGAACGGCCCTCGCCAGCGGACGTCCAAGCAGCTCTTCCTCACGTGCTTCCGTACTAGCACCCAGTCTCCGGGACACAGGTCGTGACAGAGGTCTCTAGAAGTTGGGATTTCTGCCGTCTGCACCTGAAGGGACACAGAATGGATGACGTCAGATAATCCTTTGCAGTAATCAAGAATCAGATCATCTGTGATATTCAGCAAGGCCGCTGAGGTGACGGATGGTAACCTCATAGCTCTTCCCATCAGCACCTCATGAGGTGAAAGTCCTGTTCGCCTGTCTGGTGTACTACGCATGCTCATTAACACCAAAGGTAAAGCATCTGGCCATTTCAGAGACGTGGAAGAACACACTTTCGCCATTCCTGCCTTGAGCGTTCCGTTTATTTGTTCCACTATGCCAGAAGCCTCTGGCCGATAGCTACAATGCAATCTCTGATCAATGTTCAATGCCGAACAGGGCATCTTCACAACTTCACTGTTGAAATGTGTTCCTCTGTCCGATTCCAAAGAGGTCGGGACCCCGAATCTAGGTACTAACTCCCTCAACAGCAATTTAGCTACTGTGAGTGTATCGCACCTGCGAGTGGGATATGCCTCGACCCACCTGGAGAACACACATACAATTACCAAGACATATCTGAGGCTGTTACACTTAGGCATCTCAATAAAATCCAATTGCCTTCTGTTGAAAGGCCCTCCAGACCTTCCCACGTGACTTAACGTAACTGGTGTCCTCTTTCGAACATTCATCTGTTGACACGTAACACATCTCTGACACACCGCTTCTGCAGCCGTTCTGAACTTTGGGTTATACCAAGTCTGCCTAAACACTCGTATCATAGCATCTCTTCCCAAGTGTACAGAACCATGTATCTGGCGAGCCATCGGGCTCACCAGTTCATTCGGCAACACCGCTCTCCCATCTGCCGAAATCCACAAATCCAGATCCCCTTTGGTACAGCCAGAAGTCACCCACACTCTTTACTCAAAATTTGACGCTTGTTCCTGCATCTTCCTCAATTCATCCCAAGTATCAGCCACTTCAAGTACCATGTTTAGCTCGGTCCCTCTGTGTATTCCCTCAACAACCTGGTCAGTAAATGAGTAAGCTTGCTCGGCACAATAACGTGCTACCTCATCCGCATATCTATTACCCAGGGACACAAAATCAGCACCCTTACTATGTGCTGTGCATTTTACCACTGCAATTTCTGCTGGTCCCTGCAGAGCTTCCAGCAGTAACCTGACGAATTCTCCATTTCTGATAGGGGAACCTGATGATGTCATATAACCCCTTTGAGACCATAACTGACCGAAGTCATGAACCACGCCGAACCCGTATCTGCTGTCAGTGTATATGGTGACTCGAATCTTGTTGGCTGCCAAACAGGCACGCGTCAAAGCAACTATCTCAGCCACCTGAGCGGAATGTACTCCTTCTAAGCAGGCAGCTTCGATTATTCCATGAATTGTGCAAACGGCAATAGCCGCTCTCAACTGTCCAGCATTGTCTCTTATACATGAGCCATCTACAAAGAGAATTTCATCTGGATCTTCTAAAGGCTCATCAACAATGTCTGGTCTTGGTTTGGTGCATATTTCAGTCACCTCAAGGCAGTCATGGTCTTCACAATCATCATCTAAAACATTTGGCAATGGCATCAATGTAGCAGGGTTCAAAACTGAGCACCTCTTTAGGGTCACATTCTCTGCAGCAAGTATAACCTGCTCGTAACGTGTGAGCCTGTTGTTAGTCAGGTGCTGCGTTTTGGTCCTTGTCATTAACAATTCTACTGAATGTGGAACGTGTACCACCAATGGATGCCCCATTACGATGCTCTCACAGCGCTCAATGCTGACACCTGTTGCAGCAATGGATTTGAGACATCCGGGCAACGCTGCGGCTACTGGATCTAAGGTAGCCGAGAAATATGCAACTGGTCTACGGGCACCTCCGTGATCTTGGGTCAAAACTGCTAACGCGCAGCCCTCTCGCTCGCAGCAAAACAGTGAAAACAATTTAGTGTAATCAGGCATTCCCAGGGCCGGAGCCTGACATAAGTTTTCTCTCAACATTAGGAAAGCCATCATGCAGTCTGTGTCCCATGGTACCGGATCACTCACGTCCTTGAGCGTCCGTTTCTGTAAAGGCTTCGCTTTTAGTGAGAAATTTGCAATCCACTGGCGACAGTAGCCAACCATTCCCAGGAACATTCTAACCTTTCTTTGTGTGGTAGGCACCATCATTTTCATTATTGCCTGTATTCTGTCTGGGGACACTTTTCTTATTCCTTTCTCTATCCTGTGCCCCAAATACTGTACTTCTGGAAGACAGTACTGTAACTTGCTAGGAGATACCTTGTGACCATTCTCTGCCAGATGGTTCAACAACGCGATGGTGTCTATTCTACAGGCATCTTCTGTCTCTGACGCAACAAGGAGGTCGTCTATGTACTGTACAAGAACCGAGTTCTGGGGCAGTACTAGACTTTCAAGATTCTTCTTCAATAATTGATTAAAAATCGATGGACTTTCTGTATACCCCTGTGGGATACGACACCATGTTAATACACAGTTTTCCAGCTTAAAAGCGAAAAGAAATTGGCTCTCCTCATGCAACGGTATTGAGAAAAATGCCTGACATAAATCAATCACGGTGAACCACTCAGCCTGTGCTGGAATCTGAAACAGTATTACTGATGAATTCGGTAACACTGGACAGCATGGAACAACAATGTCGTTCCCCTTTCGTAAATCCTGCACAATCCTGAACTTCCCCCTAGGCTTTTGCAAGCCCATAATCGGAGAGTTACACGGACTGCCCATTATTTCTTTCAGGATTCCTTGTTTAATCATGGACTCAATCACAGGTTTTATTCCCGCAATTGTTTCTGGAGTCAGCTTGTACTGGGGTGTTCTTGGAAATTCTGCATCTCGTCTTACTTATATTTTGACTGGCTCTATGCCCTTTATTAGTCCTATCTCTTCTCCTGTGAAATCCCAAACCTCTTGTCTGACTGTCTCCCTTAAGTCCCAGGGGAGTTCCTCCACTGTGAGTGCAGGATACATTTCTATGGACAGACGTGTGTTTGCAACCTTAAAGGCGGCATCATCGTCATTTGTCTCCAATTCTACTCCCTTCGGTGTACAATAGATGGTGCAGTTGAGTTTGCACAACAGGTCCCTTCCTAGCAGACACACAGGACTAAAATCACATACCACAAATTGATGGTTGTCCCTGAAGTTTCCTATTTTCACTGGAACTGGCTCGGTCAGTGGATTCATCATTTTCCTATTCGCTACACCCACAACTTGAATGGTCTGTCCCGACAGAGGCAGGTTAGGGACCACTGCGGACCGTACAGTAGAACGAGTTGCACCCGTGTCCACCAGAAAGGTAGTGGGGTGTCCAGCTACCTCCGCATCTACAAAGGGTCCTCTCTGGTCTATCTCTAATGCTGCTCCTAAGGTGCATTCTTCCTCCCCATCCAGACACATTCCTGTCACTGGGTTAAAAGCATAGTATTCGTCTCCGTCTATCAGGAGAGGCATCTGCTGATATATCTTATTCCCTGCTCCGATCTTCGGTGGCTGGGGAACGGGGGCTCTAGGAGCGGAAGTCCTCCCTTTTGCCACTTTGAGCTTGACTACTGTTGATCTCGGAGTTTGGGGAGTCTGACTCTCCTCCTCCTCCTCCTGTACTTGATTCTCTGGGTTATGGGGACACTCACGCCTCCAGTGCCCGATCTCGTGACACTGATGGCACCTTGTTGTCTTTTTCAGAGTCGCCAGATCCACCCTTGGCCTTGAGCCCTCCTCACTGTCCCTTTTCTGGCTGTTCGATCTTCTCCCCAACGTTCCACTTTCTGACTGACCCTGTCCTCCCGATTGCATTTGGACTAGCATCAGCTTATCTTTGAGTTTCTTAGTCTTTGAGTCTATCTCATCACTGCAATATCTCGCGTACCTCAGGATCCCGTCTAGAGGCTTGTTTTGCCAACAGATCAAATGTTGCTGTATCATTAGACATATCTCGGGTCTCAAGCCCAAAACAAACTTGGACACAAACTGTCCCATATCTTTTGGATCCATCACATCCAGACCACTGCACTGTTTAAATATCGGTAACAATCTCTCATAATACTCATGCACTGTCTCCTTTGGTTCTTGTCTAGTTCGATCTATTTTCACCCAATCTATGTCTTGTGCTGGCACCTTGGTTTTTAACCACGTAATCACTTGCTCATATTTTACCATCACTCTTGGTGAAGGTCCATTCGTGTGTGCATCCCGTTCTGGCTCCTCTGTGGGCCACTCGACACTGACCTTGCACGCTACCCACAAATCTCCCGGCACCACGATGTCGAACAGTGTGTTCAGATCTACCCACAGTACCTTTGAGATTTTGACAAACCTCTCTACCTGCTTGTACCATTCTACCGGGTTTTCTCTCAATTTTGGAAATGTGTTCGTAAAGGCAGCCAAATCTCCCCTACTCCAGGGTACGTGCACATATCCTCCATGGGCTACTTCTCTCAAGGGGTATGCCTCTGCATGCATTAGCCCCGTTCCTGGAGGAGTCTCTATGGTGCTTCGTCTAACACTTTTTTTCTTTGACCACTTCTCCTCCCATTTGTCCAATTGAACCCATATTCGGATTCCCACTACTAGTTCTCTGATGTGGGTTTTTAATCCGATCACTCTCTTCTCGTCAAGATCTTGGTCTGTATACTGCAACCTATGGCCACCTTGGAACGCCTTTGTCCTGGTCAAGTCCACTGAATATTTGTTCGCTAATTCTGTTAGTTTCTCGTGAGCTGCCCTAGCTCGACGAGTAACATCCTTCGCTACGAACAATAGTTCATCTGGTTCGTATAGTTCTATTCTTTCCAACGGTATTGTACCTTCCACTATCTCTTCTACTTCTGACTTCAGTCTTAGTACATCTATTCTCCTTGCCTTTATCACTGCTCTCAATGTGCCTTGGCTAGAAGTTTCGCTTGGGTCTTTCCCTTTACATTCCTGACTCACTCTTCTGTCTTCCTCAGGGGTGTTATGGGGAACACTCCCTCTCTCCCATCTTTCACAGTCCCACTCTTGTCGTCTTTCTGTAGTTCCAGGGGTGAACGTAGCTCTATTTTCCTCACTCCCACGGTCCCCATCTTGTCTACTTCCATTAGACCTGCCATGGGATGTTTCCCTGTTCTCCGAACCCCACTGTCTGCAATCGTCTCTTGACCGGTCACTCTGATTATCCGCAACTGTCTCCCAGGTTCTCAAATCTGGCCTCAATTCTCTCATAGGCCGGGGCCGTGGTCCTCTCGGATCCATCGGTCCTCTCAAGCCCCCCTGTTCTCTTGAGGAGTCTGCTGATGCTGCCAAAGGGGTGCTCCTTTCTATCGGTCTGGACCACTGATTCCACTCGTCTGCCACATTACTCCTACCTTTGCTGGTATTTCTTTCCCTGTCCATTTGTGGCAGACTCTCGGTTTGGGCTTGTTCTGGATTGTATACTGATACTATTGGGCCTATGGTAACAGGTACCGTAAGGGCATCTGGCAATCTCTGAGCATTTGCCCCCTCTTCACAATGTACTTTCTGTACAGTGAACCTTCCCACTACTCTTGCTTCCGGGGCCAGTTGAGGTACCCCCTCCCCTTCCACTGCGACGGCCCTGTTCCCTACCGGACCTAAGTTGCTCTCTCTTAGGATACCACCGTCCACTGCCGATGTTCCCCTTTCTGTCTGTGGTGGTGAGGTCCCTTCTATTTCTGGATTATATGGAGGTGGTCTATCCGACAACAGCCTCTCTATCAGACTGTCTTCCGTTTCACTGTCATCATCTTCTGTATTCCTTTTCTGCGCTTCCTTCACTAACCAACAATGGGTACAACCTATCCCCTTCTATGGTCTGTACTCTCCATCTTTTGGCTAGTTCGTCCCACCTTGCGTCCTGCACTGCTCTAACCGATCTGTTCACTCTTTCTTGCCTTCTGTCCCCGTTTTTTTCGTGGGCTGCCCTGATCCATGCATTCAATGCTTCGAACTGTGTTGGCCTAGGCAAAGGTCGCAAAGAAGACATAATCGCTTTGAGTTGGTACAACACCTCTAATCTGAATGTCCCATATTTGGGAAACGTTAGTACCTCATTCCCCTCAGTCATCTTACACCAGTTCTCAAGCCACAATATAGTATGTAACCCAAAGTTCGTCGCCAAGTAATGAGCTGGCATATCCTCGGGAGGAGCCTCTTCCCCACCCCGAGGTTCTAGCCTCTTCTCTCCAGAAAAACAACTTCGCAATCCTTTTAAACATTTCATGATGATACCCACAACAATTTCTTGTTTACTACTTTCGTTCGTTTCTCAATGTCAATCCACCAATCCCAGCGCAGCTTCACTCTGGCCGTCCTATCCTAGCGCGGCTCTTCGCTGATGTCACTCACTTCCCGCTAACCGCCCTATCTCAGCGCGGCTTCACGCTAACCGTCCTATCCCAGCGCGGCGCTTCCTGGCGTCACTCTCCTCCGTTTGCAGCAGTTCCCCTCCTTTCTCCGCTCGTCTCTTGGTCATGCATGCGTCCCAATCATACGTTTTGAAATGATCACTTCCGACCAAGCAATCACTTCTCTGACTGTACGTCCACAGTCTGACTGTAATTGTCACCAACTCGCAAATGTCTGTCCGATTAAAGAGCAAACAATCACCTCTCTGATAGGTTTCATACACACGGTAACTTCCGACCAGCGTCCATTACCCACGCACTCACACACTCGTTCCCCCTATCTCGGTCCTGCGGGCAATCAATGGTACCTCATGATCCCCTTTCAATGGTCGACAATTACTGTGGGTGTTCGATACACCCGAACCACTTAAACTCTCCTTGAGCTTAAGATTTTCACCGGTTGCGCGCGCTCACAACCTGATCTCCTTTCACACTACAGGCACTCAATCTCCGCTAGACAATACAATACAACAACATAATACACACCGCAATCTAACACGCATGACCCTTTTTATACTCACACTCTTACGACCTGCTGTTTTCTGCCGCACCGTCACTCTCCGTCATCTTCCGTGGATCGCCATTCTCCGTCCGCTGCTCTATGGACGCACATCTTTGGATCTCTATGGGCCTTGGGGAAATCTTAACCTATGTGGATTACCTTCACTCCAGAAGATAAACCATCCTACTCTGCTACCAACTGGAAAAGCGGGAAACTTAATCTAGAATTTGAAATAGATCTCTAGAGTCCTGTCACAGGTCGATTAGACCTTTGTACCTGTCATAAAGTGTAGAAGGCAATCTTTTTCAACAAATCAATCCGGATTACTTCCATCTCCTTCCCCAAAGAACCACTGACAAAGGGTCAAGTTTGAATATTTATTATAAAGCCAAAAGCAATTGTGTATATAAACACCTCAGTAAAAGGTTCAGCAAATACACAGGTACTAATACAAACATAATCCTACGGAAAAGTCTCAAACGACTGAGAAACAGCACTAATATAATTTCCAAGACCACTAAGCTTGCAAGAATTGCTATGATCTGGGTCTTGGTAGGCATGGAAGAAAAGAAGAAATACATCAGGATAAGTCTATCCCTACACTATACTAAGTGTCATCCCTATAGCCGGATTCTCTCCTAACAAAAGGTGTCCGCCGTGGTGACTGCCAAAGAAGTACACTCACTTAGTTCGGACTTAGCCTCTCGAGTTCATCTCGCACAGCAGCTCTCTGCCTACCCAGCATCTTTCTTCGCCCTCGTGCGCTTCTACTCTGCTCTCCTCCCGGGGTGCTGTCCCTAATACGAAACCCACAATTCGGTTGACACGCCAAAAAGACGCCCCTCTCAGAGACTTAAGTTTCAAAGGGTCTTCATCTTGATGTCTTCATCCTTGTTCGTTGAGAAACGGCCTTGGGTCCCACAGTCGTCTCCGCTTGAAGTTGCTTCCCTAAAATTCCACAGCCACTCCTCCGGGTCTGTAACTATCATCCTAACTCTCATATACAATGGGCCCTTCTTTACTATCTTCGGCTAACTTTGCACCTGCAAAGGAATGCACATAAATCGGTTCGCGACAACATGCTACTTGCAATTAATTCTTTAAGGCAACCTTCTAGGAAAGGGGGCAGTTCCATGATTTAAAGTTAGCAGACACATTCCTAACTCGGCCTACTCAATCCGTTATCCCCACCTGGGCCTCTGCACATTTCGGGATGTCACCCCCTAACTTTTGGCAAACAGTTTTACTCGTTAGGCCTACATCATTATAGCAAAAAGAAAAGAATACATTTCCCAACTAAACACTTCTATGTCGTTACATGAATACAAAAAATGAACTACTAAACAGGCATTGAATACATAATGCTTCTTTGAACACACTTTAACTGAACTAACATTACTTTCACAAATACATTTCTAGGTTACATGGCATTAGTATTTCAAAAACACATTATGTTGCAGCCATGGAAAATTCTGGTACATGAGTTCATGGCTTTGTGTCACACTTAAACATGATTATAAACCTCTATATATGCGGGTGCTGTTTACCTGTGAATACGATGCACCCCTACAATTTCTAACACAGTTCTGCGCTCTCTCACATCCTACTTACTAGCCCTGTGTCCACACTGTTGCACCGTGCCTGTCTCTTTGCAGCTACCCTTTCGCCACCCTGCTTTTCTGTAGCGAACACTAAAGCCTCACCAACGATTGCTCCTTTGCAGCCAGCGAGAGGCACCCAGTGCCGAACCCCCTCGTACACAGCTCTCCCTGCACAGGGCTAATCTACCCCGATGACTCTTCCTGCCACCCTGCCCTCTCTTCTTGTAAGAAGCTAATTTTGCTTCAGCCTTCTGTAATATCTACTTAGCTGCCTTGTACCTCCCAGCTCATCTTACTCTTGACCCATTCTGCTTTTCACCCGGCCCCAGTCTGCCCACCCTCCTTTTGTCTTTCACTGCCTCTCCTGCAGTTAAATTCTCCTCCAGTCTTCTGTCCCACGATGTTAAACTGACACTTGCTCTACCGAGCTAATGGTAGTGTAGACCTGAGTGGGAAGTTGGTAATGAGAAAGCAGGAAAATACTATTATATATTAGTTATGCTTGGAAAACCTTGAGGTACTGCTCACCAACCTGATCACAAACCACCAATAAATAAAAAGCATGACGAGCTGTGTTCACATGCAAACAGCTTGAAATACTTTTTTTTTTTTTTAGAAAGAAAGCTTTTTTTTGTCATTTTATCTAAATAAAGCGCTCAACTCATGCCCACTTCATTTGTTCAGCACAAAGCCCAACACGAGAAAGCCCAGTCTGGATTTTTTTCTTTTTCTGACTTGGACTATTATCGTGTCTGACGTCTATTTATATTTTTACATGTCACTTCAAATTGAGCAAAGTGCTTTCTTCATGCATGTCATTGCTCAGACCTATCACGGGTTACATTTTAAATACAAAAGCCTTTGCATAATGATGCCAAAGAAGGACTTTAAATTGGTCGACATTCTAAAACAGCAATATTATGATAATTCCAATTGCTGCACTTCACTGATGTAAGAGTTTATTGGGTGAAGAATCATTTTAAAGCAGTAGCATAGATTTAGGCTGCTACAACATGCATCACTGGCCATATTGTTTATTATTTGTTAATGTATAGATCAGAACCCTGGAAATATACTTTAAACTTTACAAGTAACAATTTAAAGGTGGTAACTCCTCTAAACATTGTTAACAGCTTTTAGTTGCCTAATAACAGTTGGGATCTCTGCTGTGCAAGGCAAGGAGCACCAGGACTGCAGTCTGTTGGCCATACCCAATCTCTGTGCCTGGACCTCTGTGATCAGGGCATCGGTGCTGATATGGCTGCCATTGTGTTTCATCCGCCAACCTCAAGCCCACCATGTCCCATTAATCCAATCTGCATAATTTCACCCAGCGCCACACAGTTCCGCACCACACAATTCAACTCCACACATTTCCATTACACTCCACATAATACAGCAACACAACATATGTTTTAACTCAACACAATTACACAACATACCACATACATCTAATCCACACAATTACATCATGCTACAAAAATCACAGGACACCACATAAGTAAACTCCACTTAATACCACTTCACAACCGAAATAAAAATCAACATAATTGCACTCCACACTCCATACCACATTATTACTATCCACATAAATCCACTGCACACCATGCCATATACTTCCACTCTCCAAATCCACTCTGTATCATACTGTTTCATGCCACACAATTCCAATGCAACCCACATACATTCACTCCACACCACATACATCCACTCCCCACCACATACATCCACTCCCCACCACATACATCCACTCCCCACCACATACATCCACTCCCCACCACATACATCCACTCCCCACCACATACATCCACTCCCCTCCACATACATTCACTCCCCTCCACATACATCCACTCCCTACCACATGGGTAAAAGACAATGTCATTTAAAATGCGAATAGCTCTCACTCTTGCAAAAGCGGGACCTATTGGCTTTACCAATGCTTGCTATAATTGTCTTTCATTTGACTGATATGGAGTCTTGATGAATAATATTGCTCTTGTTATAAAAGCAATGGTTAAAGTATGCTTGCCTTATTTTTCATTTTTAACATTTTGTTCTTAACTTTCTGTTAGTACATCTCGACTTTCAAAGTTTTATTTATCAATGTTCACTTTATTTTCAAATGCATCCATGGTCCCCCTGTACTTGGACAATCCTCCATTGTCCACCTAGTAGCAAGTGGTTTAGAAACGTTCATATTATCAAACTCTACTTCCTTTTCCAAAGTTAGCAAAACTAAGACTACTTTTTACCCTTAAGGCATATTCCCTCTCATCTTCCAGAAGTTTAGATACTTGATTGTGTGCAAAAATCTTTATGATAGCAAATTAACCTTGAAATATTAACTCTATTAGTTGCTTTCAATCAGATTCCTTTAGTTTTGAGCTTTGAATATACTTTTTTAGATAAAATCATTTTATCATAAGTCTGTACATCCCTGTACAATCGTAAATAGAATTCCATCAATCCATTGTACATACAGCATACATAGACCATTTAAAAAACAGATTAAAAATATATACAATAAAACACGTAGAAAATCTCATAGAAATCTTATAAAGTATAAAACCATTATCAGTCCACAGCCAGAATTTTTTAGGAGGGGGTCGCTTTTAACAGCCTTATACGAGTCTGCCAAGAGCTACCCAAAAACTTTGCTACCCCGCATTCTACCATCAGGGATGACGTGTCGGTGGACAAGACACATAAAGCCATCTTGTGGCATCTGAGGCCCAACTCCTTACAAATTGGTTTTATCCAAATTTTCCTAGCAGCCTTGTAAGCAGGACAAGCAAAGAGAAAATGGGCCACAGACTCCTTAGGGGCAAAGCATCCGGGGCAGGAAGAGTTGGGGGGGGCCTGACTTTTTCCAACTACTCACAGGTTTATGTGACAAAAATTTCTCATTTACAATTACATAGCTCTTCCTGCTGTACCCAGTTCCAATATATCCTCTTTAGTATTTGTTTCGAGGGGATTCCTTTAGTTACTCACAGGTGCCACTTTGGATCTGGAAATGTTTTCGAGGTAATACAGTCTCAATGGTGTTAAGTGGTGTTGCTCATTTTTCTTGTGAATCCACAAAGCTCCACAGTTGGTGATGTTATTGAACTAGATATTGCACCAAATGTGCCAAAGATGTTGATTCTGTATTTTTCCGTGCTCTTATATGGCTCTGTAACAGGCGTTCATCTGATTTTTTTTTTTTTTTTTGGAAGGGGGGGGGGGGGTAAAATGTGGCACATTGTTGTCTTTTTTTGAAGATTTAAGTTTCTCCCAAGTCGGTAGGTGACTTCTAATTGCAGATTTCTCACTTTGTGAATTCCGCCATGCACCAGACTGAATGCTAAGATTTTTGTAATAACAATTCCCCAGGCATCGGTAGGTAGCATCCTGAAGCTCTGCGTCTGATCATTCGTGCACCGGATATGACACTGGGGACACTATATCTGTCCCACCACCATGTGTGGACGTCCGTTCCTTACTTCCTGCTTCTTTCGACGTTGACCCAGAGCTCCATCTATCCTGTTATTTTGACAGTGATTTTACTTCAAAAATGTGTTCAATCTCAGTTTACTCGAATGAGTCTGCTTTGGCCTCTAATCTGTGGGCCATGTTGGTTAGGGTGCCTTTGACATGTGTGAAGGTGAAATTGAATGACGAGTTAACCCAGTTCAGCGTTGAGGCACATCAGAGATGTCATATCTAATGCTCTTCTTACACAGGACATTCTGGAAGGGAAGGAGGCAGTCACACCAATATTACACAATAATAGGCTTCCACAGATATGAAAGATCACAGGTAATGAGAGGATTAAGAGGTTTGAGTAGCTTTTTGGCACATAATTAGATGATATAGAGTTTATGGAGCCATGTCAGCCTAATATGATGGTGAAGCTGAGAACTTGCGGTCACCGCCTTCTATGAATGAATGCTTGCATTTGAATTTGCCAAAAGCAATCTGTTTAGCAAACTCTCTTCAGAGTTTGCTGTTTCCAAGGGGCCATTATAATCTGAGCAGTCTTTCTCTATGATTATTAAGAAAGCAGTAGAAGCTTTGGATATTCTTCATGTGGAGCATAGAAAGTCATTGTTTATACAACCTCTTGTCCGAAAAGCAAGTGGTTGATCCATTGTTGCTACTTAATGAGGCTTCAGCCTCTACTGTTAAGTCAGTTTGGGCAGAGACCTAAATCTGTACTGGCATTCGTGGGCCTGACATGAGAGAAGCATATGAATGAAAAGTAACAACCTAGGACATTTAGCGATACAGATCACATGTAAATTAGACACGATATAAAAGTAAACTACAGCTGGCTAAAACAACAGACTTTTATTAAACAATTAGCACAAGTAAAAAAATCATTCATATAGCATCAAATGACAATTGTAAAATCACATTAAGTACCTAACAATTACATCTAATATATTCATACATATAAAATAAAAATTAAAGAGTAAGTGGCATGAAAATTCGGTCTCTACGCGCGTTTCGGCGGCCAGCGCCTTCTTCTTGGAGCAGCCACACAATATCTACAGAGTCAAAAAATACATAGAATATAAATTATATCAATTCCAACTCTCAGATTAAAAAACATGTTTCTAAACATTTCGCATTACATAAAAGATCAGGCTTTAAAATTATTTTAGCAGCTGTAGAAGAAGAGAGTGCAACCTAATAGTGCACACATGTCTTGTCATTTCCTTAAAAAGAGGAGCCATTGGTGGGCAATTGTTAAGAGAAGGGGGGGGGGGGGGGGGAGGGTTTTTAAAAATGATGGGCAAACGTAGAGAACTGAGTTCTCTATAAATTATCATTTATATTCGGCACACTCTAGGTTAATGTTTAATAAATTTCTGGTGGTATTTCAGAGAAAAAGGGTGGGATAACCCGTGTCACATATTGCACAATAAATACCGGAAATTCTTTAAATTAATTGGAGGTATTCTTATGTCTCAGACTACATGGATAAGTTTCTATATTTTAGAGGGTTTGGTACTTACTAAGTATTTGTTTTATCAATGCGTTGGTGCTAAGATAAATTTTTTTCCCCGGTCTCTCATTCGAAATCTTTTGGTGGTGAAGTGATAAAAACTGAGGGAAGAAAGGACAGTTCTATATTTGTCTGTTATTTAGTAATTTACCATATAGATCAGTAGTTTAAATCAGTACTTATGTTACCTGATTCTTTCGATGAGTGTTTAGTAAGTCCCGCCAACCGGAACCCTTATTATGATGATACCAGATGAAACTTGTTCTTGATTATTTCTGGATTTCTGATTAATGTCATGATTTGAAAGAATAAACATAATGGATGCTTAGGCATATTATTTATTAACAGCTCTTAACGTCTTTCAAAGGCTATCATCTCATGGTTTTAAAAAAATACTTAAGATATGTGGGTTTAAAATTTCTTACCTCCTAGATTTTATCTAATTGGCTTTGGATTTGGTCCAACAGACTTCAAATTGATGGTTAGGCTATTTTTCTTAAGGAACTGATAACCTAGGGGGGTATATGAATGTTAGAGTGACATGCTTTAACATATGCTGTATCTATAGTGCTCACTATATTCTTTTTTACAGCACACTCTGTCTTACCTGAGGAAAAGAAAGATGCTTGTCACAGGTTTCTGGTTAAGAAAGATGATAGTCCTTAGGTAAAGATTTAAAAGATCTCCCTGCCTGTTGATTTAATAAAGAAAGAATATAAGGGGAGACAGGAGTCACTGGATGATAAATCGCAAACTCTATTTTCACTACTCTTAAGTGGTCTCTTTTTAGGGGCCCCTAATGGGAATTTTACCTGTAAATGGTCGGCAGGGCTCCCTATGTCCGGTGGCGGGAAGAGGCGTCTTGATGAGCGATAGCGCGGGAAAAAAATGATGATTGCAAGTCGGTTTCCTAGCGCCGTTATTTATATGGTCCTTAAATACTTTGAATTGTTAACACCTGCGCTCACGTAGCTTGAACGTGAGGGTGCGGAGTTGCGGAGTTGCGGAGTTTTGATCGAACAGCCGCGGAGTTTAAAAAGCTATTCCCTGGTTGGATCGGAGTTTCCTATCCTCGCGTATAATTGGCTCACGCCAATTCCTTGCTTGTGGTTGGTTGGCAGGCAATGTTTACATTCATGCCTGTGTTTATGATATATGTTGTTTAACCGGAGAACTCCAAGACGGAGCAATCCGCATGCATCCTTTTCATGCTCTACGTATGGCTTGATGAATACGCAGAGTTTCATATGTTCACACTTCATTTAATGTTACGGAGTTTTAATCGAACAATCGCGGAGGTTAAAAAGCTAATCTTTGGTTGGATCTGAAATGGTAGCGGGGTTTCCTCTCCTCGCGCTTAATTGGCTCACGCCAATTCCCTACTTGTGATTGGTTGGCAGTGTTTGCATTCATGTCAATGTTACGATGTATGCTGTTTATCAAAATACTTCAAGGCGGAGTATTCCGAATTCATCCTTTTCATGCTCTACGTATGACTAGATCGTTACGCAGAGTTTCATATGTTCGCATTTAGTTTAGTGCCCGTTCCTTATTTGAGACTGGGTTACCGTACATGTTTACATCCTTATCAATGTTATTAGGCGCGCTGTTTTTTTTTTTTTTTTTTTTTTTTTTAAAAAAAAGAAAAATATCTACATGATAGACCCGCATAAATGCGAATCTTCCTATTAATTTTATTATTCAGTGGCGTTAGAGTGCGGCGATTTCTTATTTTAAGTGTATAAATAAAGAAATTTTTGTCTATATATATATATACTGTCTCTATTTCGGTCTTACATATAGATGTCGTCTTAGACTATGATCCTAAGGTTGAAGTACTTCATCCTAGTGTGTTTAATCTAATGTTTCGGTTTCTGGCTTAATTAAGTGTATATAGGTCTATGTATGGGATTCTTGGAAATCAAATGTCCACCATCTCATGGTTGTGTGGACATTAAAGTGTGTCATTTCTGTATTAAAGTAATTTCCTTTTAAAGAATCGCGTGTTCCCACATGAGAGAAGCATATGTCTTTGCTGAATGAACCTTCATTTTTAGGTTCAGCCTAGTGCAGCGTGCATGCGCTGCTCTAGGAGAGGACCTTCAGAAATCGGTCTGCACTTTTCAAGCACTCATGCTTGTGGTGGCATCCACCTTACGGGAGCGAGCAGCGGCGCGCAGGGGCCATCTGTTTGTAATTAATGTGGCCGCGCGCTTTTTTATATTTCTTTACTTTCCCTTCCATTGCTTGCCTCGCCCTCCCTTGTCAACCGATTCCTTTTAAACAACTTTGTGGCTCTTTGATCTCTTGCAATTACTGTGCTACATATCAAGCAGCTGCACTAAAAATAATCGTACTTTGTCAAAGTATCTGTCAGCATGTATTTTAGTAGAATACATTTAAACGGGCTGCTCTCTACACACACCATGTAAACAAGAGCTCTCTCCTAGCACATGCTGCCTCTCTTCTCAAGTTAAAGGAAGGATGAAACTTAGTCAGCCCTGCTTTGATTTGAACCTGTGGCTGCTGCGTGTGTACAGATTTCTAGGGCTATCTGTTCTTAATTAGTGTGGCCGCGCCCGCTTCTTTCTTTGTTTACTCTCTCTCCCCTGCCTGTCTCGCCCTCCCTTGTTAACCGTCTCCACCTAACCAAGTTTGAGGCTTGTTGATCACTGCCAATAACAATCAATTAATCTCCCCGTGCCTACCCTGATTTGATTTGTTTACATTCATTTTTATAAAGTTACCGGTGCACAGTATCAATTCACATTAAAACAGGGGCTGCTCTCTACACACACCATATAAACAAGCGCTCTCTTCTAGCACATGCTGCCTCTCTTCAGTTATAGAAAAGATGAAACTTGGAGTCAGCCCTGCTTTTATTTGAACCTGTGGCTGCTGCGTGTGCACAGATTTCTCTGGCCATCTACAATAACAACACAATGTTAACTAGAAATTCTTGCAATAAAATTTAAACCAACAAACATTTGTCAGTTATTCCTGGACAAACCATTGCCAAACTATTAGGTGCCAAAAAAATAACACATTAACAATGCCAGTAGCTCAAACATAAAATCCAAACTACCAAGCTCTAATTGGGTGTTTTATGTATGCTAAAAAAAATACTGCACATTGCTCAGAAGGTACATTTTGTATTTTTAGCCTTCAGGCTACTTTAGCATTAAAACGAATTGTAAAGCTGTTCCTCGTTTGCTTTTTAAGCAAAAAGGCAAGAACAAGATTTTTCAGTAGCACACAATTCATTACTTAGTAGTAGTGTTTAGAAACATAGTTTTGCAGCGTGAATCTTTCTGGATTCACTATGCTGTGTATTATTCCGTGGTCTAGTGGTTGAGTCTGGAATCGTAGTCTTTTGTTTTTTGTAGCCCAGGTGGGCGTCGACGTCCCACCTTTTGGTGTCCTTTCTGTGACGTCGGCACGCTTCCTGCGGAAGCTCCCACCGTTGGGCGCCATCTTCAGATTCTTTTTTCCGCCATTGGGTTCTGGATCGTTCCCGAGAGGGTTCCAGAGTTTTAGAGAAAAGAAGAAGCCAAAAGCCAGTTTTTGGACGAAGAGGATTGTGAAGACGACGAGAGACTACACCATCGAAGGGGACAACGAAGGAGAAGGAGAACTTAGACACCCAACGGAGAATGCGCGCTCAGGGAGCCCACTGAACGCAAGACATGGACAACACACCGTTTAAATTCTGCATTAACTGCCACCACAAATACGCGCAGAAGGACCAGCACTCGGTTTGCAACCTCTGCCTACCGGTCGACCACGAGAGCAAGGACTGCAACGCCTGCTCCGTCTTCACGCCAAAGACTCTCCGGGTTAGTGAGCGCCAGCGAAGAGCTAACTTTAGCATGCAGGGCAAGGGCCAGCCACAGTCCCTTCGAGACCTGGGACTCTCGACCGACGAGGAAGACAACGTCGCCGGTGAAGACGACGACTACACGGTCGTAGAGACCGATAAGAAGACTCCTAAAAAGGTAGGAGGCTCGACTGACCCTAAAGCCCCGAAAGACTCTCGACAGTCTGAATCAGACTCTCGAAAACACGAGGGCAAGCCCTCGAAAGCACCAGCGCTGAAAGCTTCGGCATACGCGGCTGCACCCAGGCCCAACGGATCCTCCGAGAAGGACTCCCAGGCGCCGAAGACCGGTGAACAGCCAAGGTCGTCCAAAAGCATCCCCGAAAGAGAGCGTTCGATGCCGAAAGAAAAGGAGTCGAAGAACACTTCGGCGCCGATAAAAGACCCGAAGCCCGTCTGGTTCCACGCTGGTCACTGGCTAGTGACCTAGACTCTGTTCCCTCTGCTTTCAGGTACTCTACATCTTCGATCCACCCTTGGATCCAACTGGACTCTTCTCTCCTGGTCGCCTGCAGCATCTTCACCTCCAGGCTCCATAGAACTCCACAAAGAAACCCGACGCACTTTTACACCTATGCACCTGCTTCCTGTGGGTGAGGTAAGAAGAGTACTCCGGTGCTCCTGTAGTGGTTTACACCTCTAGTGTCCTAGTTTTAAGTGGCTAAGTTCTAGTCCAGTCGGAAGACTCCTAAAACAGTAATTTTCTAATTTTTACACACCATTGACTTGTATGGGTAAACGCAGTTGCCTTTAGATTCTGCACCCGCATCCTGTGGGCCTCCTATGTCCTAACCTTCGTTAGTCCAGTGTAGGCCCAGCGATTCCCAAGGCCCTAGGCCTTACCATTGTTCGTTACGTGGTTCTTATACCACTATTTTAGTATATGATTTTAGGGGCCACCCGGCCTATCCATAATTGTGCAGCTTATTGTATGTTATATGAAGTTCTTTGTTTAACGCTTGTGCTTCTGTGCTCATAAAGAGTATAGGGGATGATTCTAGTAATAAAGACATATATTTTATAATATATAACTTGTGTGGTGTCCTTTCATTTGGTATTAAAAGGATTGCATATGGTAAAACAGCTAGCTTCACATGCCCTCTTGAGTTTAGCCTAAGACTGCTTTTGTCCATGCTACCCCTAGGATAGCTGGTCTATAAGGTTGACTTACAACCAATCACCATAAGGGTCGTTTGGACTGGTGCAAGGTGCTCACTAGAATTAGTGATCATCATATACCAGGCCAACTTCTCACAGGAGGCTATTGAACCAGTACCTTACAGAGCAAGGAACAGGGGAGTGTACTCAACTTACTTCCTGGTACCAAAGGTGGACGAAACAATGAGACCCATCCTGGACCTAAGGTTCCTAAACAAATACATAAAAACGCAAAAATTCAAGATGAGGTCCCTACAAGAGGTACTTTCTCAGATACAAAGCAGAGACTACATGGTCACCATAGACCTCAAGGATGCCTACCTCCACATCCCAATGAACAGGGGGCACAAACATCTGAGATTTACCATCAACAAAGATCACTACCAGTTCACGACCCTAGCCTTCGGACTAAAATCTGCCCCAAGGGTCTTCACAAAGTGCCTCGCAGCAGTCGCAGCGCACCTAAGGAGGGAAGGGATCCACGTTTACCCTTACCTGGACGATTGGCTAATAAAAGCAAGTTCATACAAGACATGCAAACAGCACGCACAGCAAGTGACATGCACACTAATGGCCCTTGGATTCTGCATCCACTGGGGGAAATCCTCAGTGAAACCAAGACAAAAAGTTGTTTAAAAAACGATTTTCACTTTCTGTGTTAACTGTCTATGCCTGGGGTTGTTACAGTTAAAAATTGTAGTTTTAGCCTGCCTGTAATTGCATATTTTATCACCGGTGTTGTTTAAATGTGTGGTTTTCCCTGCCCATGATTGCCTTCATTTAGTGTGTTGAATTGTGGGATTTGCAGTCCAACCTCTGTAGTTTGTCCCTCTCATTCCTTGGTGACAAATCTGTTTTCCCTCCAAATTTCTCCTTTGCTCTGTGCTTAGGCCTGTGTGCTCAAACAGTGCACCCCCAGCCACCATTTTGTGTTCACAAGCCAGTGAGGCCATCCCCCCTGCCCCCCCCCCCTAGCAACAGGGAGTGCTTCTGTGAGCTGAGTAAAGCTTTATTCAAACAGTATTGTTAGATTTCGAGTTAATGAAGCCTTTACCTGCTGAAGTCCAACGTTGTGGATTGAGCCTCTCTGTCTCCTATGAGATTTTGAACAGGAGCAAGCAGCTTCCAACTCCCTGGCCAGCAAACCTTGTCTGAGGTTGCTGGGACCTTATATGGTGTGATGCTGGCTGGCACATGTGTACACTGATTGGTGGTTTTATCTGGTGTTTCTATTGGGTTAGGGTTAATGTCCTCATTGGTTGGGTATTTGAGGGTTCTGATTGGTTTCTCGGTCTGTGATTCAATCATTGCAGGGTTGGGACTAGGGCTAGGGTTTGGATTTCTATTGGAAGTAGGGACTAGGGCTTCCTATGTTATTGGTTGTTGGGAGTAGGGTGGGACTAGGGCTAGGGTTAGACCTTTAATTGGAAGTAGCTGTTTAGGGCTTCTGGTGCGATTGGTTGTTGGACCAGTTGTGGGACTAAGAGTAGGGTTAGGCTTTCTATTGGAAGTAGGGACTAGGGCTACCTGTACCATTGGCTGCTTGGACTTGGGTTGGGCCTAGTGGTAGGGCTAAGGCCTTAATTGGATGTAGAAATCAGGGTTTTTGAACTGATTGGGTTATTGGACTAGGGTTAAGATTGGCTGCAAGGTCCTGGTCTCCTATTGGTTCTAGATGTTAGGGCTAGTGTTGTGATTGGATAGTGTTAGGGCTAGGGTTCCCATTGGCTGAAGGGGTCACCTGATTACTAGGGCTACAAAAAAGGCCAGGCTTAGGGCATCTCAGCCCGGGCGTCGAGGCTAAGGGTGGAGAGGACAAGAGTAGTTTCCTGTTTGGGCCTGTTCGAGACTGGTCGGGACTAGGGCCAGAAATGCTGCCCTTTTTCTCATTTAACAATACCCAGCCCACACCATCCACAACCACAAACAGAGCAACACACTCACACCAAATATACACCACGCACAACACTATGCACAGATTAATGTACCAGCATGCACCACCAACCCAACCAAACCACATCTACACACCCTACTATCCCAACTACCACACATATCCACCATCACCCACAAACAGTACACAACTCTATCCTATCCCACTAACCAATGCACTCATTACTAACACAACACCATTCAACACCATAAATAACTACATCCCACTCAGACACACTCTCCCTGCTGTAATTACACCTAACAGTCCACCTTTTATCACTAACAAATATATAATGATCCTTCCATCAGTTGACTTAAAAACATTAAAAAAAAGTCACTTTTATCCCTCCACTGTCCTTATTCTATCAAAATTAACAGACTAACATGTTCACTTCTCAAATTCCATTTTCCATATTCAACTATACTAATATACTGCCCAAATAACTGAATAACATATCAACTACTCAAAGTACTTCATATTTATACTATACTAATTTTCAACACTAATCCTTTATGGGTTCCGGAGTGGCGTGCTACTCGCCAAAAAAAGCGCTTCAACACCCATCAGGGGTAACAAGTGCTATATGAATGCAAATCTTTCTTCCCCTTTTATCCATCCGCTATCCTTCCCACTCCAAGTAACAGACTAATATCCACCACTGAAGTTACCTCATATTTCACCATATTAATTCACTACTAATCCTTTATAGGCTCCCTGAATAGCATGCATCAACAAGCGAGCGATAAATAAATACAAACCTTTGTCCTACTCTATCCTTCTGCTATCATTCCAAATCCAAATAACTGACTAACCTATCCACCACTTAAAATGTACTTGCATGTTTCACTATACTAATTCAACACTAATCCTCTGTGTGTCCCGGGGTAGCGTGCTACCCGCAGAAAAAGCGCTTCGACGCCTCGTCAGGGGTAGTAAGCGCTATGTAAATGCAATTACAATTACATCTAGTGCCAAACGTACAGCTCCACATGAGACCGTTCCAGGAATGGCTACAGGACCAATGGTCACAAGCTACAGGTCGTTGGGAAGATCTAGTGGTTGTAACGCACTCAGTGCAAGAAGAGATATCATGGTGGAACAAGGGGAACATAATAGAACGGAGGCCTCTAACACCACCGACCCCAACGGTGACCATCACCACAGACTCATCCCAGAAGGGACGAGGAGCACACATGAAAAAACTCAGAGTGAGGGGCCTGTGGATACCAGGGGATGCGGTTAAACACATCAACTACCTGGAACTGAAGACCGTTTTCCTCGCAATAAAGGCCTTCCAGACAAAGCTGTACGACAAGAGTGTTGATCCAAACAGACAGCACAACAGCGATGTTCTACATCAACAAGCAGGGAGGAACACAATCAGCCCCGCTATCGAAACTAGCACAGGAAATATGGAGATGGGTCATCCCACTCAAAATAGACCTGCTAGCCATACACCTACCAGGGAAGGACAATGTGGAAGCAGACTGGCTCAGCAGACAATCATCGGCATCCCACGAATGGGAGCTCAATGCACAGGAAACAAGGAAGCTGTTCGGCAGGTGGGGAACACTGTCAATAGACCTGTTTGCAACACGTCAGAATGCAAAATGCCAAAACTTGGCAACCAGGGGAAGGTACCCTGGGGAATGCCCTATGGTTAAGCTGGTCTAAGACATTTGCTTAGGCTTTTCCGACGATTCCTCTGATACACAAAGTACTCAGCAAGTGCAGAACCAGCAACATGACCCTGATACTGGTCGCACTCCAATGGGCCAGGCAGACATGGTACTTGCAGACCATGGAGATGACACAGAGTACACCCCAAAAATTCGGGAAAAGAAAAGATCTACTCTCCATGCAAAACGGAGAGGTGCTGCACCCAGAACCAGAGAGCCTCAGCCTAGCAGCATGGCTCCTGAAGACATAGAATTTGCTCATATAAAACTACCGGAGAGTGACCTAAGGGTACTACGAGAGGCAAGAGGGCCCAGCACACGAATGTGCTATGTGGCAAAATGGAAGAGGTTTACACTATGGTGCAGAAAGAAAAAGCTACACAAAAAGATGACAAAGGAATCAACAGTGCTTAAATACCTCACGCACCTGAGCTCATGCTCGCTAAGAGTACACTTGGCAGCGATAGTCGCTTACACAAGAGGAGAAACAGACAAGAGCTTCTTTACATTACTGATAGTAAAGAGATTCCTGGAAGGGCCAAAGAGGATTGCACCGCCAAAGAGGTTGCCACCACCAGCATGGAACCTTAATTTAGTCCTAACGGAACTCATGAAAGCGCCTTTTGAACCAATTCATAAGGCCTCCCTACAAATGCTAACTATGAAAACCGCATTCTTAGTGGTAATCACCTCGCTGCGCAGGGTGAGCGAACTAGAAGCGCTAACTCTACAAGAACCCTACATCCAAATTCACAATGATAGGGTGGTGATGAGAACGGACCCACACTTTATGCCAAAGGTATTCAGGGTTCCACATCAACCAGACAATACAAATTCCAAGTTTCTTCCAGAAACCAGTAACAAGCGCAGAAAGGGCACTGCACACTCTGGGCGCCTGAAGGGCAGTCATGCACTGCATAGAAAGAACTAAGATACACAGGAAAACAAAACAGGTCTTTGTTACCTTCGCAAACAGTTTCATGGGAAAACCAGTAACTAAGGGAACCATTGCATGATGGATCGCGCAAAC
Organism: Lissotriton vulgaris; assembly: GCF_964263255.1. Lineage (NCBI taxonomy): Eukaryota > Metazoa > Chordata > Amphibia > Caudata > Salamandridae > Lissotriton > Lissotriton vulgaris. The sequence continues at coordinate 1,325,163,093 of NC_141689.1, read as the reverse complement.
CATACAATTCTGCCACAAGCGGGCAGGGCAGGAACTAGCGGAGGGGCCACAAGCCCACTCCACCAGGAAAAAGGGAGCTACTATATATAGCCTTCCTGGCTAACGCACCCATTCAAGACATATGCCTGGCGGCAACATGGGCTTCAGTGCACACCTTCACAACGCACTACAGTGTGGATATACAAATGAACAAGGAAGCACAAGTAGGACAGAAAGTGCTTCAACATATATTCAACAGCCAACGCTCATCTTCCACCCAGCCACCACAAAAGTAACAAACTGCTACAAAGTCTATGCACAGCATAGTGAATCCAGAAAGATTCACACTGCAAAACGAATAGTTTCTTACCTGTCGGGGTAGTTTTGCAGCTTGAAGATCTTTCTGGATTCACTAGCGAACTCACCCACCTCCGCCAGAAAGACGAGGCTGGAGAAACAGGTGGTAAAAACAAGGACAATGCTGTAACAGACTACTTAAAAGTCAAAGCGGGTAAATAACTTACTTGAACATTGCCATGGATTCGGAAACAGAACACAAACGAGAAAAAAAGAATCCGAAGATGGCGCCCAAGGGTGGGAACCTCCGCAGGAAGCGCAGCCGAAGTTGGATCCCTCCCCAACAAGGGGAGAGGAGTGCTTTGGACATGGGCACACTCAAAAGACTGAAGGAGGGAAGAGGGCATAGGAAATCCGGCGTGAATACAGTGTCAGACATCCAGTAGGGTAGGATATGGTTCCCAGTTGAAAGTGATCAATCCCGGTCCTCCACTATGTGTGATAGCCGTATCACTGTGGACTCTCTCAGAGGGGTCTCTGAGACTTCAGGGCAAAGATGCTGGATCCATCCCCAATAAGGGGAGTAGGAATGCTTTGGACAATGGCATATTTAGGTAGATAGTTGGCTAGACCCGGAGGAGATATATTTAAGAACTATTGGTTGTATGCACATTAACTGCAAGCATAGACAGTACCCAAAATATAACCAAATCAATTTGTGAAAAGAAACATTGATTATAACCACACTCTGATTTCTTGTTATATCAAAATTCACGTATTTATTTACAATACCATAAAACAGTTATAAACGGCGCAAAGGACTATCAGGGTATAGTCCGTGAAAAAGGGGAAAGGGGTGCTCTTAGTGATGTAGAGAGGAAAGGGGAAAGAAGAGCGAGTGTAATATACAATTGCACTATTTACAGAAACCAAAGCGGGACTGCTTCCGCTATCATAACAACCTGTCCACAACAATTGAGAGGGGGAGGAACTTAAACTAGACCGGGTACAGGCTTCCAAAATGATAAGTGTCGACGTTTCGACCCTAGTGCTCCTGGGGTATTTGGGACCTCAGCTGCGGGTCTTCTTGGTTATAAATGCTTCACACACTGCCTCTGAGATAGGCCTGTCTGCTCGTGCTACGTTACGACAGGGTTGAGCAGGGGTTATCAAAGGGTGTAGCCCCCTTACTCTGACTTAGGAAGAAGGATTCCTATTTGGACTGGGCGCCAGCCGCTGCCAACTAGAGATGCCCATTTCTAACACTGGGCAACATGGTATATTTTGCAATTGACTTAATGCAGCAAGATATGTCTATTTTACAACATGGACAATCACAACTCCGGTCCATTGTATTATTAAGCTGGATATTGCAAACACTAAGTTCTGGCCTCTTGCTGTGGCATTACCTCAATGTTGCAAGTCTTTTTTCTTCATGTGAACTAACTAAACGAAAAATAGTAATGGCATGCAGAGATGCGAAATATACCATGTCGCACATTGAAAAATTAGACCAATTACCTTTCACCGTGGCTGAGACACCATCCACGGACTGTATAATCCAATTCTAATATTGTGTCCAATACCAACAGGCTCCGAAGGACCTTCGGGAGGGTGCTATGAAGCTCCTTGCAGCCCAGCAGTCAACATCGGTCAGTGAGACTGCAAAGATCCCAGTCCCGATCAAAGAACAGGAGGTCGTGAGATCGCTCCCAGAGCCCGAAGTCCTCTTTCTCCCACTCAAGGTCTTCGGGACACTCTGGGAAGAGGCACAAGAAACAAAAGTCTAACAGGACTTCTTCTTCACCTCAACTGTCGTTCATCGATTAAAGAGATGAGGAATACCGATGTTCTAGGCACAGTTCTGCGGAGCTGGAGCCAGGGTTGACTTTGTGCCTCCCTCCTATTCCCAAGAGGAAAAGCGCCCCTCACTCAAAAGAATTTTACAAGTCCATGCGCTACGTATTTGAGCGGGCTGACCCCTCTGGTGAGCCTTTGGGCCCTGCAGGGAGCATCATCTGATTAAAAACCATTTGTCAGCACCTGTGAGGCCTCATGGATCCAATTCCGGATCCGAGACGACTATGGTCATGCCTATGTGACCTTCCCCGGCGTCGGACCCAAAGTCAGTGCCTTTGGTGCCGCCGGTGGTGCCAGCTCCATCCTTATCCTGATGAGTCGGATCGATACTGGTAGAACCCATAGGTTCTATGTTGTCGCTTGGTCATTTTCAGGACTTGCCAGGTACAAGGAGGACTGGGAGGGGTCTATGGACCCTTTAAAACACCATTCCCCCACCCAAAAGATAGTGACTCCTAGAGGCGGGAGACACTTAGAAGATGTTTTCTTCTGCCAGCCTGGCATTGCATTCTGTGGATACCGCATGTTTATTAGGCCGTTTCTCCCACTCACTTTGGGGGACCGTTGAACATGTAGAGGAGGCCCAGGTTGTACTCTCCCAGGCGGTGAAGGACTGGAGAGATGAAACCAATAGGTGTGGCCTTGACACAACTGACTCGCAGGGCAGAGCGGTCTTGTTGATAGGGGCCTTACGGCACCAGGCCTGGCTAAGAACATCTGACTTTTCAGGCGATGTCCAGGCCAATTTGATGGACACGCCCTTTGACGGATCTGGTCTCTTTGGAGAGTAGGCGGACTCTGCCTTGGAGCGCTTTAAGAACTCTCGTGCTCACCCAATGACCAGTCTAGCTTTCGCCCCTTTTTTGGCAACAGACAGAGCTTTTAGCCGCTCCAACCATATTCCAGCCACCATCCTGCACAGACCTCCCGAGTTGTGCAAGGATATGGATGTGGCTCATTCCAACCACTAAATGGAAGCCGGAAGTAGTCTGCGACCCAGCCCCCGGCAGTCACAGCCTCCAATCACTCCTAGTCTGACTCTGCAAGACCATGCTACTCCAGTTGGAGGGAAAATCCATCCTCTCCTCCTCCACTGGAGGTCCATAACAATGAACAATTGAGTATAGCAGATCATTCTGGCGGCTATTCTCTGCCCCCCAATATTTCGCCAATTCAAGAACTGCTTTCGGAGGATCATTTAAATTTACTCCAAAAGGAAGTTACAGCTCTCCTGGCCAAGGACGAAGTACAGAGGGTCTCTGTTTCAGAAGTAGGCAGTTGTTGTTATTCCCGCTACTTTCTGATTCATTTAAAGAACAAACGGTTATTGCCCATTTTAGATCTTCGGATGCTCTTGTTGGGTCAGGTCTAGTATGACTGGACCATGGAGACTGACTGGTGCGTATTTTCACATCCCCACCCTGCCTGCGATTCAAGGTAGGCCGCTAGTAATTTCAGTTTACAGTGCTGACGTTTGGCCTTACCAGCACCCATTGGCTTTTCACCGAAGTGACGGGGTGGGCACACCTCATCTGCACAGGTGAGAGATTTTAGTCTTCCCCTACCTCGACGACTGCCTGTTGAAGGCGTCCTCGTCCCAGGCTGTCGTCTCCCACCTTCAGGCTACGGCTACGGCAAACTTCCTGCATTCTCTTGTTTTCTATAAACATGCCGTAGTCACACCTGACTCCTTCTCAGATGCTCCCTTTCATCTGAGCTGTTCTCGACACAGTGCAATTTCGCGCCTATCTTCCCGAGCAGTGAGTCCAGGATATTCCGGTTATGATACCGATGTTTCAGCCTCTATCCTAGATTTCGGTGTCTCTGACTCTAAGGGAGCTGGGCCTCAGCTCATGCATCCTGTTGGCAAACACATCATATGGCGTATACGGGCTCTGCAATGGGACCTGAAGTTCCAGTTGGCTCAGCATCAGGGGAATCCCTCCGACATGGTCCAGATCTTAGAGAGAACTGCTCAAGACCTGCAGCCGTGGCTAGCAAACCACTATTAGGTCAGAGGCAGACCCCTCTCCCTTCCCCAACCAGATTACATAGTAGTGACAGGTGCGTCGCTCCTGGGATGGGGTGGCCATTTGGGAGAGGTGGAGATCAGGGGACACTGTTCTACTGGCAATCCGTCTGGCATTGAAAGCATTTCTTCCCTCTGTCAAGGGCAAGTTAATGCAAGTGTACATGAAAAACACCACCACCGTGTGGTACTGCAACAAACAGGGCAGGGTAGAGTTGTGGACCCTTTGTCAAGAGGCCCTACGTCTCTGGACATGGCTGGAACAGCAGGACATACCCCTGGTTTTTCAACACCTGGCAGGTTCTTTGAATACCAGGGCAGACAAACTCAGCCGTCGAACCCTAGCAGATCGCAAATGGCGTCTCCGTTTTGAAGTGGCGCATGTCTCTATCAGTGGTTGGGGGAGCCTTGGTTAGATGTCTTCGCCTCCGAAGAGCACGCGCAATGTCAGCAGTTTTGTGTGCTGGAGCTCCCAATGTGGCTATTGCTCATCGCAAGTGGAGCTCAGGCCTACTGTAAGCCTTTGCGCCCATACCACTTCAGCCCAGGGTTCTCAAGAAGATCAAGAACGACTGGGCCCAAGTAATTCTTGTGACTCAGGGCAAGGAGAGTCTGGTATCCAGAGCTTCTGAAAATGAGCATCGATCCTCCGATCAGGCTGCCCATTCGGGAGGATCTTCTGACACAGCAGCAGGGGAGGATCGCCTACCCAAACCTGTCAACTCTACGCCTTCATGCGTGGAGATTGAGAGCGGCAATTGATAGCTTATGACCTTCCTCCTGAAGTATGTGAGGTTATTTTGGTGGCCATACACTGACGGTATACACCTGCCATTGGCAAAAGTGTGTAAAATAATGTACCGTGAGGTCTATTGACCTTCTTTCTGCCTCTTTATCTACTATGCTTCTCTTCATCCTTACCCTTGCCCAGTAGTGCTCTGCGTTGGGTACTCTCAAGGGTTATCTTTCTGCTCTGTTTGCTTTCTTACGGTTTGCCAGACCAACCCTCCTTGTTTAAATCTCCAGTTGTAAATAGATTCTAAAAAAGGCCTGTACATATGTTTCCGCCACACCCTCTGTCATGCCACAGTGGGACTTTAATTTGGTTCTCACTTTACTTATGTGTGCTTTTTTCGAGCCTTTAAATAATTGTCCCCTCCGGCTGCTTAACATTAAAACAGCCTTTCTGGTGGCATTAACATCTGCCCAGAGGGTGAGTGGATTGCTGGCGTTGTCATCCAAAGCTCCATATATGCTGGTCTTTGCAGATAGAGTGGTGCTTCGCTCCAGGGCTTCATTCTTACCTAAGGGGGTGACCCCATTCCATCTGGGTTAATCAATCACGCTGCCCACCTTTTTTGCCCCCAAAAAGGACATTGTAATTCTACCTTGACCGCACAAAAGAGTTCCAGATAGACGACCAACTCTTAGTGGGGTATGTGGGAGCTAAGAAAGGTCGGGCAGTACAGAAACAGATCATTTCTCACTGTGTTGTCTCTGGCATTAAGATCTGCTATGCCCTGTCTAAGAAGCATCCTCCAGAGGGCTTACAAGATCACTCCATCACGAGGAAGGCTGCAACCACGGCGTTGGCTTGGGGTGTCCCAGTCCTGGACATCTGCCAGGAAGCAACGTAGCCATCTTTGCACACCAAACACTACTGCCTGGACTGTTGGGTCCGCACAGACGGGCATTTCGTCTGTTCTGTCCTGCAGGTCTTCTTAATATAGTCCATTTGTCTGCAGCCCACCGCCAGGATGGTGTGGCTTGGGTATCTATTCAAAGGTAAGAAAACTGCAGGTAGAGTCTCTATCAGATGAACAAGTAAGTTACTTATCTTCGGTAACGCATTATATGGTAGATACAATATCTAGCTGCAGATTCCTTACATACCCCCCTATGCCTCCCCACTCTGTGGACGCATTGGTTAGGGCTAGTGTTGTTCCTATTTTCAGGGCCCTAGTTATGACACCCAATCAAGTCAATCACTTCATGGCTCTGCGCTTCTGCCGTGGAAAAGTGAAAGCTACTGACATTTACGTGCCTGGGTGGCACCTATAAGTAACCGCAACATCATAACCACTAACGAAGCAGACGTCACGTGGAGCCGAATGGAGCCACCCGGCGGCTCACGCAAGGGGTACTGGTCACACTAAAGTTCCCTGACGCCTGGGGAATTCAAAGGTATGGAATCTGCAGCTAGATAGTGTCTCTACCAGATAATGCATTACCGAAGGTAAGTAAACCTGTTCATCCGACCCGAAAGGAATTTAAGAACTGAACTGTGTATTGAATACCTTCTCTGTTATTTTCTCGCAAAATGTCTAGAAGCAAAATCGGCTGAGAGTTGGATGTTGAAAGAGGATCAGGAGAAGGTTTCTTTAATAAAAATGCCGGACGTGAGGGAAAAATAGGCGGACACAAGAAAAGTCCAATAGATGCAGCTAGGTTGTGAATAATTCTGGCTGGACAGGGATTGTCCAGAAAGCCAGATTTAAAAGTACTAAGCAGATCTAAAGATTGTTCATCTGTAATAGACTTAAAAAGGAATGCCAGTGGTTGGTGTCACAACTGTACGCCAAGGTTGAGATAGTATCCATAAAGGGGGGGGGGGGGGTGAAATGAGCAGTAGATCTGGATTGTATCCACAAGGAGGACAAAGAGCAATAACGATCTTTTCAAAGTGGCTCGTTCGGTAGTGCATGTTTTGGACTGAAAATATGTTTATAATTAAAAAGAATTCTTGAGGGGCCTTTGTTCTGGAGAGATTCCGCTAGGAATAATACTTCGATCTAGTTTGTCGGAACTGCAATTTAAACCCTTCTTGTAATTATTTCTGTTTTCCAAAGAATAGCCTTGTAAAAGTGCCTTTCAAGAGATTTTAAGAGTCACGGAGCCTTAACTCTTTCATCTGAGAACCAAGGCATCCTTTGATGAGAAATAAAAAATTGTGGTTGGGCTGATGTGTCTAAAGCTGCTGATGTGTGTTGATTGAGTTATTAACTTGAGAAGACTAACATTTCAGAAGTAGTACTGCAATCAGGCATTTAAAATGCCTTTAGCAATTATATCCTACAAATGGTCATAAAGATGTGTCCATAGGGAACCTTACAAATCTATGCAAGATATGCGTGACTTTTTTTTTATTATAGATTTCAAAGACAGTTGAAGGTGCAGGCAATACATCGACATCACAAGGACTCGATGCTCCAGGGAAACAGGATGTGCCTGCTGACCTATTTGAATTTTATGAACAAATGGACAAAGATGAAGAAGAGGATGAAGAAACTCAGACAGTCTCTTTTGAAGTTAAACAGGTAAATCAGGGCAAGATGACACCAGTGAGGGGTTGAAACTGTGAACTATTTTGGTGCACTCTTCTGAGAAACCCAAGGAAAACCAGACTCAGTTCTGTTTTCTTCTACCCTTCTTTAAAGACAAGGTAATAGAAATCATTGGCAGGGATGCTGGCAATTTATTTTTAAATTCCTGATCTTCTGCTTAGGAAGGAATCCGGCCTGGCATGTTTATCAGGAGTTGAGGGCAAATGTGCCAGAGAAAAGGAGCATTATTATATGAATCGTACCAGTAACATTGATCTATGTTGCAGAATTTAAATATTGCTTTATAGCTTGAACAAAATCAGTTACTGATACAGTAATAAAGCTTTGAAATTGCAATTGATACACTACTTAGTGTTCTTGTCCCAGCTTTTTACATATTGAATCTGTATCAAGCATTACACTCATTGTGTCTGTACACCATTCCATTATGCAGCATTGAACATAATTGAGTGCAGACAGGCTTGTAATGTCCAGATTCCTTCCTTGCTAGTGGGTGGGCAGGCAGAAATTTCACACACCCAACAGCCCTCAAGCTACGCCACTCATTGTACATTTTTTCTCTGTTGCTTTTGTCTGAATATTATTGGTAGACACACAAAAGGAGTATACAATTCTGTCCACCCTGTTCATAGTCTCCTTATTTTCCTTACCCATCTATAGCCACAGATGAGGCTTTTTGTTTGCTTCATCCTCCTTTTCTCATTAATCGGAGTCCCTTAAGACACAAGTACTTTCTTGAACTCTTTCGCGATATTTATCTCCACTTAATCTGCTCAAATATAGATGCTCCTAGGGAAATCCATCAACAGTTTAACTCCCCTGAGCCTTTGTCAAATAAGTCATTGTTAATTCCAGAAAATTACTTGGATAACTTGAAACTTCTATGCAACAGTTTGCTTTGTCTTCATCAATATTTGTTCTCTTTCTGTTACTGATAAATCAGGCGTCTGAGCAGCCTATTGACTTCTTTTCTGGGCTTAGTTTGGGGTCTCATAGAAGTATTTTTGATTTGACATATTAGGGGACTATAGCAAGGCCTTTCTCTAATTTGAATCATTTTGCAGGGTTTCTACAAAGCTTGCATGAGACTTTTAGAAAGAAGGTTCTTTCTGATAGATGGTTGATTGTACTTTCTTCATGTTATGCTACTCTGCCCTTCAACACACAAGCATGCCTCGTCTTTTTAGCCAACGATGCCCTCCACCAATGGCAAATAAATACGAAAATGTTATTTGAGAAAAGTGGTATTCTGTTTCAATTTCATGGAAGGGGCAAAATGTATGTTATAACAGTTTAGTAGGGAAATTGTATACATTTCCTGTGATTCCATGATGATTATTAGCTCAAACACATTGATGTCAAATAAAGCAAGGGGTGGGGGTGCGCCAGGTAATGAAGTCCAGAGAATCAGTATTCTATTTAAAAAAGTCTTTATTTCCAATCGGTTAATTCTCACGAAATGGGAGCATTACACTCTACAACGAGTTTTGTTCTCACATGGAAAACTTCGTCAGAGCTCTAATAAGGCGAGTATCCTCACGATAATTAAAAGTTGTGCAAGGCAATGAACCTGGAAGCTATCGGGATTTCACAGGGCCAGGTTCAGCCTCTCTGGTGTCTTAATATCGTCAGTTACTACCTTTGCCTGGAGCACAGACCTTGCACATCGTTCGTACTATCTTCTTTTATCATAGACCTTTATAAAGAGGCTGGACTTGGCTTTTTGAACACCCTACACTGTGCCCACTGTACACATTTGGAGCGCACTTCTGTGTAGCAACTTTTCATTACTGTGAGGATACTCACCTTATTTGAGCCCTGACTAAATTCTCTATGTGAGAACGAAATGCGTTGGCTGAGTGTGATGCTCCCATTTCGTGAGATTTAACCCATTTAAAATAAAGGCTTTTTTTGAAACATAATTCTGATTCTCTGGACTTCATTACCTGCTGCACGCCCAACCCTTGCTTAATTTAGGATCTGATCCACAGATGCATCACTTGATGGCTAGTGTCGGGGCTTGTAGCGCAGGATGTCTACTACATTTGAAACTAGTGTGAGGTGCAGAAATAATAGTCCGCCGTTCAAGTGTCTCTCTTGTTACATTGATGTAAAATACCCTTTGATTATAATACATGTCCATTGGTAGAGGAGTTGACCTAACAGCTAGGGCGGTAGACCTCGAATCTGGGGAACTGGGTTTGAGTCTCGACAATGACACTGAACATCCTGTGATTCTGGGCAAACCACTTAATCTCCCTGTGCCTAACAAAAAATAATGTGTCCTCATGTAATGCAACTGGTGCTATGTAAAGCACTCTGATACCCGATTCGGGTCAAGTTTCGCGCTATATAAAACTCTAAAATAAATTGTGCTCTCAAGCAGTGCTGTTATGTTTTGTAATGTACCCTAATACAGGCCTGTGTAGTCACCTAACCTTTTACTTTTATTTACCCAGCCATTTTACTACATAATAGTTTTTGGTGCTGACCTTATACCTAGTTAGGTATGCATAAATGTTGTGTGGTTTTCCTCAAAACTGGCCTCATTTATTATACATGAGAATTCTCTGAATCACAGCAGGTTTACTACTTCTCCAGTATTGGGGTGTCTTTCATAGATTCACATGCTTGAATATTCCCAGTCGTCGAAGTGGGAGTCCCACGGTAAATAACATAGCAATGTATCTGTAGCACAAGCATAAATACATAGAGAAAGCAAAAACCCTAGACTTTTCCTAGATCGACAACATATCACTTCTATGATATGTCTTAGTCATTACTTTTTACTTTCATAAATCTTTATTTCGGTAATTTATCACCATAAAAGATATTAAGTCTCCATTTCATAAATTGTTAAAACAATAAAACATTAAAAACATTTCAAGATACATCAGAGACCATAAGAAAATTTCAATAATACAGGGTATCACATTTTTACTACGGTGAAGATCAATAACCAGCCTTAACCTCTTGGCTGCTAATGACAAGGGTAACTCGTCATGCACTTTTCATTGATTTCAATGGAAATTAGAGGAGAAAAGGTAAATGGCCTTAGCAGTAAAGGGGTTAAGGCACTGACTTCTCAGAAACCACATTGCACCTAGGAATTTAGCCACTGCAAAGACAATGTGATCCGACAAGTCTGTTTTCAACACTCTAAACGCGGCCAGGCACTCTGCAAACCCTAAATTCCTGCATACAGGGACAATCCATTTCTTGCGGGTCACGTTATAGGCCGGGCAGAAAAAAATTATATGCAGCTCAGATTCATTGGCCACTCTGCAAGCCGGGCATAAACTGACTGCTGATTCTCTCCACTTACTAGTTAGAGCTCGAAGTGGAAGGGACCCATGCCTCCATTGCAAATAGAGTTTCCTGAGTAAGGCAGGATATAGTTTGTCCAAGGCTGGTTCGAAACTGTAGATGTCCTTGATGCGTAAAAATGACTCCGTGAGTGTCCCAAGGTTTTGCCGACAACAGAGTGCCGCTATTTTGCTGTCGTAGTAAACCTTTGCCAGTCTCTTTTTGGGAATTAATGGGCAAGCGGATGAAGGATCAGACCAGAGTGTCGATAGGCCTAGACCCTCCAACTCCGTTTTAATAAATTTAAGCCATTTAATTTTCCCTGCGTTAGGCATGGCAAGCACCTCCTGGAGCCCCTGCCTATAGCTAATCAGTTCTGGGACTGCCCACAGCCTACGCCAATAGACCAAGGGACGCAGTGCCAGTTCTTCACCAAGAGGTCGCAACCCTAGATCTAACCTTAATGGAACAAGGGGCGTGCTGGGCGGAAGTGCTACCACCCGCCTAATGAACTTGTTCTCCTCTCTCACCAGGTCTGGAGAAGCTACATGACCCCAGAGCTCGCAACCATACATGGCAGCCCCCCTTGCCTGTGCCCTGTAGATCTGGAGGGGTGGGCCAACGGGTTTGATAGATGACCTGTTTTTTCCCATAAGCTTCATGACCCCTCCCGAGTACTGGGCCAATTTGAGTAGTGCTTTCTCTTGATGTGCGCACCAGGTCATATTCTCATTTAACATGACTCCAAGGTACTCAAAGGTTCGCACCCTTTCGAGTCTATTTTGCCCGATGGTTGGGCTAGATCGTAGTGTTGGTGGGGGATTAAAAACCATAAATTTGGTCTTTAGGGTGTTGATTTCTAAACCGTGTTCCCCACAAAAATCCACAAAGCTGTTTAAAACGCGCTGAATCCCCATTGGGGACTTTGAAAGCAGCAGGGTGTCGTCAGCGAACATAATCGCCGGCACCCTGCTGCCTGCCAACTTGGGAGCGTCAGAGTTGACAACCCCATTCAGGTGGGAGATTACCCCGTTGACGTAGAGGCAGAACGGGGTCGGTGCGAGCACACAACCCTGCCTTACCCCCCTGTCAACGGGGAACCGGTTCGACAGCGCCCCCTCCTTGCCACACCTCACCTGAGCAAAGTTGGCAGTATGGAGACGAATAATCATCTCCAGCAAGCCCTTAGGGACCCCCAATTTGGCCAGCACCTCCCAGAGTTTTCTGCGGGGAACCAGGTCGAAGGCCGCCCTCAGGTCCACGAATACAGTGTAGAGGCTGCCACCCTCCAGCTGTACCGTTTTTCTAAAAATGAGGGCGAGCCGAAAGACCTGGTCTGTGGTGGAGACCTTCCTTCTGAACCCCGCCTGGAATGGACTCAGAATATCATATTCCAACATCCATTCCGACAAACGATCCAGAAGTAGCCTAGTGAAGAGCTTCTGGGAAACGTCTATCAGGCTTATTGGCCTGTAATTGGCTGGGAGCAGAGGCGAGCCCTTCTTAAATATAGGGACTATCTCTGCCCCCAGCCAAGTTGGGGGGATCGTCATGCCGTTCAGAATTGCGTTGAACAGCACCCTCAGATACGGGGCCCAGATCTTGACTTCATGCCTGTAGAGGTCGCCTGGGAGCTTGTCTAGGCCTGGCGCCTTTTCAGCTGCGAGGCCCAAAATTGCCATAGTGAGTTCTTCCAGAGTGAACCCATCCATCGGGGATATGCTTTCAGGGGGTTTGGCCATTGCTGGTTCGGGAAGGTTCCCCAATTGATCCAGATCGGGCGCGCTATACAAAGTTTTAAAGTGGTCCTCCCACACAGCGGATGCAATATTTGCATCTACTGCCGCTATAGGTTCAGCTGAACCGTGCTTGACGATGTGCCAGAATTTCCGGGCATCTCGAAGTGCAAGGGCAGCCGACATTTCAGACCAGTTATCCTGGTCCCATTCTATTTTAGCATTGCGGAGGATAGACTTATAGGCCAGCCGCTTTTCCCTAATCTTGCTAGGGGTTTCCCCGATTTTGAGGGACTCCAAAAGGTCGGCCTTTGCTCTCCTGCAAGAAGCGTTGAACCATGAGGCTCTTCTCCCCTTGGCCTTTTTCATCCTGGCCACAGGGTTCAGTACTTCTGCTAGGGTAGAACAAAGCTCAGAGTGAATATCCCCAAGCACGGTGAGCTTATCGGGGGTGGGTGAGTGAGGGATGAGATCCACAACTTTTTCAAGGGCAGGGACCACAGCCGCATATAGCCTCTAGATATTTTTAGGGTTCTCCACTAGTCTTGGCCATCTAATTCTACGTCTATTGCTAGTTGCAACTAGACCAACAGGAAATCTGTGATAGCCGTGGGCATTCCCTGGACAGCGAACTTCAGTGACAATACATTGTGGTCACTGTCAGTCCTTGTGACTATCGTGAAGTCCCTCACTTTGGCCCAATCATTCGTTGAGACCAGGATATAATCTATCCGTGACTCGTGCCCTGGTCTATTGAAGGTGGGCTGGGGTGGGATATCTCCCTTGAGCCGCCCGTTACAAGCCCTCAATGAGTGGGATAAAGTGAAAGATGTTATTTGGGTGGCTAGGGGTGACCATGATTTTACTGGTGGGCCCAGCAAGGTGGGTATCTCCCAGAGATCATCCTCTTCGCTAATTACCCCTTCCAAATGATCCGGGAGGGGCTCGTACTGAATGTTAAAATCCCCCCCAACTATAAGTGATGGGCAGAGGGTGGCAGAGTCGAGGAACAAAGCTAAGTTTTCAATTGTCCCTGAAGTGCCCGTTATCCCAACCGGTCTAGAGTATACATTTATTAATGCTACACTCGCACCAGATGCCCACTCCAGAACAACACACTGAAAGTCCGGTGAGTTGGTTTCGAGGTTTCTCGCCCTGCATCCTAGGTGGGAACCTACCCAAATCAACAGGCTACCAGACGGTCGACCCTTCCCACCCCATTTTGCCGCAACCTCAAAGGAAGCGTACCCTGTGCGGGACTTAGTCATTATGTTTCGGTCCAAATTCCAGCCAATCAGGCGTCAGCACCCTCTTAGAATGTTCTCTTCAGAGGCTCAGGCCCTCAGATTTTTTACCGCACGTCAAGTGAAGGGAGTCTCCCTGAGCTCTGCTCAGTTTTTCTTCTCAAATCTCTCAGAAGCTTATTTTTGGAATGTCTACCACCAAGAAATCCCTCTTCAGGCCTTGTGGTAACTGTGGAAAGCAGAGACTTCATTCTGAAGACCCTCATAAAAAATATTTGTATTGTTTGTATGCTGAACACCAGGTTAAGGATTGCAAGATAGGTAGGACCTTCTCTCAGAAGACCTTGAAAGATAGAGAAGGCCGTCTTCTTCTGTGGCTACAGAAGTTGAAAAATTCAGAGAACCCTGTCTCTGATGTAGAGAGTGTGTCTTCCATTAAAACTTCTTCATCTTTGAAGAGAAGCAGTAAACATCAGGAGACATCTCCTAAACCTAAAGTGGTGAAGAAATATCACAAGGACCAGCCTTCCACTTCAAAAGGGGTGAGTTCTCCCCCTCAGAGTCTTCATACTCCTGTTACGCCCACGAGATCGGACTCTCAGGCGTCTAAGACTCGGTCTGCGCAGTTTTTACCTCAGAAACTGCTATCATCGTCGACGATTCCATCAACTCTTCCCCGTCGACGAGAGCGGCCGTTGAGCCTACCTAGACGACGTCTACATCATCATCTATGAAGACGGCTTTGGTCTTGTCGTCGGCATCTTCGCCGCTGACATTGGTATCAGGGAAGATAAGTCCTATCTCGTCGACGATACCTTTGACGTCGACGATACCATCCAAGCAGAAGAAGAAGAAAGCTCCGTCGACGGCGACCTCGTTGACGGCCTTGTCGTCAACAGCAGCTTCGCCAGCGGTGACTTCGTCGGCGGCGGCCTCGTCGGCAGTGAGTTCGTCGATGGTGGCTTCGTCAGCGAAAGCTTCGCCGGCGGTGGTTTCCTCGGCGGTGGTTTCGTCGGCTGTGGCTTCGTCGGGGGTGGTTCCATCGACTGTGGCTTCATTGGCGGTGGCTCCGTCGGCAGTGGCTGCGTCGACTATGGCTTTAGTTCCCCTGAAGTCATCTAGTTCTCTTCAATGGCGCCATTCCTCTTTGGAGGAGTTACTACCGATTCACACATCATCTAAGCCTCCAGCAGTATTATTTTCTTCAGAAGATGAAGAATCTGATGATGATGGGCGATTCAGAGTGACTCGAAGTCCTTCCAAACTATTGATAAAATGTCAGGACTCAGATGAGGAAGACCTTGGGGAAGAAGAAGAGGAGGAGTATGAAGATTACTCTACCTGTGAGTCACATCCTCAGCCTATAATGACACAGATTCCCCTGACTTTAATTTCTAATCTACAGTATATGCTGGATGATTATAATCGCCGGTTTCCGAGATCTGTACAGGCCTCACCAGCACCTCAACCTCCTGTTCAAACTACTAAATTCCCAGTGGTGACACCTTCGGATTCAGCAACAGGGTCTCAGCAACAGACCCCTCAAGTTTTGATTGAGGATGACGACGATGAGAATAATGATGAAGATGGTGGGAGAGAAGAGGGTGAGCTGGATGATAGATCCATACTTTCAGAATGGGACAACTATCAAATTCAAACGCCATCCCCTACTCCAGCTCCTATAGCTTCCCCACCAGTTGATATAGGCAGTTTCCATACACTCATGGAAAGAGCAGCGAAAAGGTTTCAACTTCCCATGTCAGTAACCGAAGAAGAGTGCTTCTTATATGATTTTAAAGAGCAGCCCCAAAAGCAAGTCCACACTATTCCAATCAGGATTAAAAATTGTGCAAAATCCAAACTCTATTCCAGCAGTCCTACCGAGACTGGACAAGAAATATAAAGCACCTGCGACTTCACCTGCGTGTTTGATTTCTCAGACAAAGCCTGATTCCATAATTACTGAGGCGGCACAACAACGATCAAGGAACCCTTCGTCTCCAATATCTTCACCACCTGACCGTGAAGGTAGGCGTCTCGATGCCATAGGCAAGAAATTCTCAACAATGGCGGCTACAACAGTCCGGGCAGCCAACTCAATGGCTATACTTGCCAGATACGATCGACAAATGTGGTCGGACATTAATGCTCTAGTGCAGTTAATATCGGAGTCTTCAAAACCAGAAGCATTAAAGATCCTGCATGAGGGGGAAAAGATTTCTTCAGAGATGATTGACTGTTGTATCGATGTCTCTTCTACTGGCTTCCGCCTTTTAGCAGAGGCAGCGGTTCTCAGGAGACAGGGCTGGCTCAAAGCAACATCTTTCCGTCAGGAAGTTCAAACGAAGATTTTAGACATGCCTTAAGACGGAGAATCTTTGTTTGGGCAATATATAGATGATGCACTTCAAACAATAAAGAACGACACCGACACGGCCTGTGCTCTTGGAACTCTGCAATTTAAGAAGCAAACTTTTTGAGGCGCAAGAGCCCGTGGTTCCTCGTTCTCTTTTCGTGGCTCTTCCAATCAATATAGACAAGGTCAGCAGAGTTACTCCTCCCAGTCTCA
Source organism: Lissotriton vulgaris (assembly GCF_964263255.1). NCBI lineage: Eukaryota > Metazoa > Chordata > Amphibia > Caudata > Salamandridae > Lissotriton > Lissotriton vulgaris. Next base: position 1,325,146,729 of record NC_141689.1, on the reverse strand, counting down.
ACAATCGTACAGACCACTCTCTTCATCCTACAGGCAATACAGAGGTAAACCCTCTTTCAGAGGAAAGGATTCCTCTAAGAAAACATGACTTTCATCTTCAACCATTGCTAACCCCACCGAGTGTCCACGGGTTGGAGGTCGGATCTCGCAATTTTGCTCCAAATGGTCACAAATTACTACAGACCCATGGGTCTTGGATATTGTACGCAGGGGACATGCTTTAGAATTCCTAAAAATTCTTCCCAATTCTTCACCAAGAGGTCCTCCCCCTACACATCTCAAAGAACTTTTGAAACAACTCTCAATCTTGCTAAGAAAGGGCGCAATTGAAATGGTACCAAAACTCCCGAGGGGCAGGGGTTTTTATTCAAGGTTTTTCCTCATTCAGAAAAAATCAGGGGAATGGCGTCCTATTCTGGACCTGCCTGCCCTAAACAAATACATCAAGAAACAGCCATTTCGCATGTTGTCCCTTCAGGAAATTCTCCCCTTACTATCTCAAGAAGAATGTATGACCACATTGGATCTCCAAGATGCTTATTTTCATCTTCCCATTCTTCAAAGGCACAGAAAATTCCTCAGATTCAGAACAGCCGGGAAAGACTTTTAACTCAAAGTTCTCCCCTTCCGGCTTCGTTCTGCTCCCCGTGTGTTCACCAAGGTTCTGTAGTCGGGGATCTTTGTGTATAGTCATAATCTAGTGAATAGTCCCGCCCATGTGCGTGGGTCTTGGAGCAATCAAAAATGATCTCTTAAGCTGTCTTCAATGCAGTCCTGCATAGACACTTAAGAGAAAATTAAAGACAATAATGCAGCCTATAAACACAAGGCTACACTGTCCAGTACTTCAACTAGAAATGCAAATTATATTCCACCAATCATCACATTTAATACAGTCTGCTAAGTTTCACCCATAGAGAAACTTTCCCCTTCACAAAATCCTTGAAATGATTGAGCCCCATAAGCTGCCATTATCTGTCTGGAAAAGGGATACTGTGCCTTTAAGGAGCTCTCCAGAGCCCCTCGGTATCCCATGATGCACAGCAAACTCCTTTTACTTTCAGTTCTTTTTTCCGGCTCCTGCTAGCAGGACCCTGGAGCATTGAGTTCTCCCTTTTTTGGGTTTAATTAGATTTTTTGACACTTTTTAAAGTGTTTACAGTGTTCACTCGATGTCTGCCTATCCTTCTTTCATTTGCTGTTTTTTTTTTTACCAGTTTCTTGCCACTTTTCTGGCGAAAATGCCTGCATTATTCGACAGGTGTCCGGAGTGTGCCAGGAAGAAGGCCAGATCAGATGTCCATAGTGTACACATCCTATGCCTACCTTCATCTCATGTCCTGGAGGATTGTGAGATCTGCAGGTCCTTTTCCAAAAGGACCCTGGGGGACAGAGAGAGGATCCAGCTCCAAGGTCTGTAGCAGAGGAGACTTCAGGATGAAGGTGGATCTGGGCATGGGAGGACTGGATCTGGGTCCTTTGCCCCTGCTGAGGCCTATGGGGGGCTCCCCAGTCAAAAGAAGGCCAGGAAACGGCACAGATCTCCGTCGATGGCATCGGCGTCGAGAGAATTGACCACCGTGTGCTCCCCGCCGACCCAGGGCTCTGGGTCGAAGCGGCGTCTACGTTCGACGTTGAGGGGGCTGACGTTGAGACCTCGGACGAGGTAGACGTTGAAAACTTCATCAACGTCGAGGAGTCGTCGACGTCGTGATGGGTCCAGGCACCGGCGCTCGCCGTCGAGGCGACACCGCCGTTCGCTGTCTAGGTCTACTCCTAGTTCGACGGAGCAGACGATCAACGTCGGGGAAAAGGAGATTGACGTCCAGGTCTAGGAGATCGACATCGAGGCATTCGACGTTGAGAAAAAGGTCGACGTCCGGAAGGGATAAGTCAACCTCCAAGATGCGGTCCAGGGCAAGAACGGCGTCCCCGGGCTCGGTGGTCAGCCTGTCCTCTGCTTCTACGTGCCCCTGGTCGCTGCGGCGCCGGCGTTCGTCTGGTAGAAGGTCTGCCGCTAGGACTTCATCACGAAGACCTACAAAGAAGAAGAGAGTGGTTAGATCGTCCGACTCAGAGTATTCTCAAATCTACTCCCCTTCTCGGGCACAGAAGAGTCCCTCTCTTCCACCACCTCCGCTTCCGTAGACTCCTCCTCCTCCTCTTCCTCCTCTGCCGAAGACTCCTCCTCCTCCTCCACCTCCTCCACCTCCACCTCCTCCTCCTCCTCCTCCTCCTCCACCTCCACCGCATCGTCCTCCGCTTCTTCCACCGCGGCCTCCTCCGAGGTCCATATCGCTGCTGCGCTTACCCTCACCACCTAAGGGGACGCCACAGCCGAGGACTCCGGCCCTGCCTCCGCAGCGTCCGCCACCGATCAGGCCAGTGGATCGGCCGAGACCTAGGAGGTCCAGATCACGAGCCAGATCGCGATCTAGGCGAAGACATCGATCTAGGAGTGGCTGTTCATCCACACGGTCCCAGCGTCGCCACAGAGAGACAAGTCGAGATCCAGGCATATGGATTCGCCCAGTAGTAGGGGGTATTCGCCTACCCTGTGGGATTCTCCCCACACGAGAGTATCGCTGGGGGACGATATTGTGTCTTTTCAAGAGGTGCTCCTGCGAGGAGCGACAAAGCTGGGTATTACCCTGAAGGTGCCCACATAGTCTACGTCAGTGATCTTCGAGACCCTACATAAGCGGCAGCTGTCTCGACCACTGTTGCCCTTGGTGCCGGGGCTGGAAGAGCCGGCAATGGAACTTTTTCTGACGCCGGCGTCAACAAGATCTGCTCCCTCCCGGCTGCAGAAGAAATACAAGGCCCCAGACTCCGATCCGGCGCTCCTCAAATCTGACCCGGTGCCGGTCTTCGTGATTGTCACTAAGGCGAGGAAACAGCACGCTACGGCCCCTTCCTCTACGGTGCCTCCAGACAAAGAGAGCTGTATGATGGACTCGGCGGGGCGTAAGGTGTGCGGCACCGCTCTCCTGGGTTGATACGACCGGTCGCAATGGGAGTCCCTGCAACAGTTCCTGGAGCTCCTTCCCAGGGACAAAAGGGAGGACTTTCAGTAGATCATAAATGAGGGAATGATGGTGTCCAACCAGGTGATCAGCGCTGCTGGGGATTCCTCCCTATTGGCGGCGCATGGCTACTGCCTCGTAATCAACCTGCGACGGCATGCCTGGTTGCGCCTGATGTCACTAAAGCCAGATGCACAACAGAGGGTCGCCAACCTGCCGTTCTCTGGTGCTACACTATTTGGGAAACATGTGGACGAGGAGATGGCCCGCATGAAGGCGGAGGCTGAAACCCTGACGGCTGTCGGGTTGGAGAAGCAGAAAGAACAAAAGAAGACTTTCCGTCCTTTCCAAAGGAGATTCGGTGCCCAGGGCAGAGGGCAGGGGCATCAGACTGGGCAGCAACATCAGCAGTAGCAGTACCAGCGGCGCCCGTTCCAGAAGAAGCAGAGGGGTAGAGGCAGCCAGCAGTCACCCTCGACGCCTAAAGGCCGGGTCTAGGCCCTGGGGTACTACTTCCCCCTCGTCTGTTACCCGCTCCGGTTGGGGAAGCATACAAAATCACTTGGCAGAGTGGAGAAAAATGACTCCGGACAAGTGGGTGCTGAATATTGTTTGCAATGGATACAGTCTTCATTTCCTCAGCCCGCCTCCAGCGATTTCACCGGTTGGCTCGCAGTACCAGCTGCGCGAGCTCCAAGCGGAGGCCGATACCCTGTTAAGAAAAAGGGCGATAGAAGACGTTCCTTTGTCTCAAAGGGGAAAGGGTCTTTTCTCACGGTTCTTTTTGGTACGCCAGAAAGACAACATCCAGTTCAGGCCCATTCTGGATCTGCGACAAGCAAACAGATGGATTTGCAGAGAAAAGTTTTGCATGGTGTCATTGCACCAGATCTGTCCTCAACTGCAGAGGGGGGGGACTGGCTTTGCACAATAGATCTGCAAGATGCATACTTCCATGTGCCCATTGCACAGAAACACCGGAAGTTCCTGCGGTTCCTGGTCGGCAACAATCACTACCAATACACAGTACTACCGTTTGGACTGAAGTCTGCTCCCATGACCTTCTCGAAGTGCAAGGCGGTGAAGGCAGCGCACCTGAGAAAGAACAGGGTGTTTGTCTATCCGTACCTGGACGACTGGCTGATCAAAGCCTCCACCTTCCAGGAAGCGCAATTGCACTTCAACAGGACGGCCGTCTTGCTGAACAAACTGGGATGGTGTATTAATAGGGGGTTGACTATGAGAACCAACTGGGATTGCACATAAACATGTCCAAGTGTGTTCCGACTCCTGTCCAGTGCCTGCAGTACTTGGGAGCTTCCATCGATAACTTCTCAGCAAGCGTGTCTCCTTCGGAGGAGAGACACTTATCGATCCTTTGGAAGGCTCAGGCTCTCATAGCTGCTCCATCTACAACAGTGAGGACGGTGTCTTGTCTACTGGGGTCGATGGCTTCCTGCATCTTCCTCACGCCACACGCACTGCTCCACATGAGGCCGCTGCAGGAATGTCTGGAGGACCAATGGGACCAGAAGCGGGGGAGCTGGGACGACAGGATCATGCTGTCCCTTCACGCCCTACAGTCCCTGAGATGGTGGTGCTCGGCGGAGAGCCTCCTCAAAGGGGTTCCATTTCACAAGGACATTCCAAGTCAGACTATCGTCACGGATGCTTCTCTCCTTGGCTGGGGAGCGCATTCGGACCAACTACAGATTCAAGGAACGTGGTCCCCTGCGGATTCCACGTACCACATCAATTTCCTGAAACTCAGAGTGGTTCACTTTGCACTGAAGGCCTTTCATCCATCCTTCCAGACCAACTCCTTGCTTGTGCAGACTGACAATACGACCACAATCGATTACCTCAACAAACAGGGGGGTTTGAGATCGTGCACCCTGTCCCTGGAAGCGCAGGTGATCTGGCACTGGCTGCTAGCCAGGGGACTGACGATGATGGCCACACATCTGCCAGGTGTACAGAATGCTCAGGCGACGCTCTCAGCAGACAGAAAAACACAAGTGGGTTCTGAACGACTAAGTACTAGAAGACTTCTTCGAGAGGTGGGGCACTCCAGACGTGGATCTGTTCGCCACCGCCGAAAACAGAAAATGCAGAGACTTCGCCTCCAGGTATTACCAACCGGGGACTCTGGGGAATGCGCTATGGATCAGCTGGTCGATCAGCTTTCTGTACGCTTTTCCACCCATTCCCCTGATTCCGGCGGTGCTCATCAAGCTGTCCCGGTCCAGAGCACGGATGAACCTCATTGCTCCGGAGTGGTCTCGACAGTGGTGCTTCACGGATCTACTCCACAGGTCTCTTCAGCCTCACCTGCGACTGCCGTGTCGGCCGGACCTTCTCACGAAGTTCGGGGGGCAGATGGTGAACCCCAACCTCTCATCGTTGAGTTTGGCGGCATGGCTCCTGAGATAGTTCAATATGGTCACCTGAATCTGCCTGAGGATTGCATGAACATTCTCAAGGAGGCTAAGCGTCCTTCCACTAGGACGTCTTATGCCTACAAGTGGAAGAGATTCTACATCTGGTGTACTTCCAAGAACTATGCTCCGACGACCTGCAAGGAAGATGTGGTCCTTCCATATCTTATGCATCTGGCTCAGTCTGGCCTTCATTTTCAATCGATTAAGGTTCACCTCGCAGCGTTGACTGCCTACAGAAAATGTCCTTCACAGACTTCCTTCTTCCAGATCCCTGTGATTAAGGATTTTTGGGAAGGATTGAGGAAAGTGTTTCCTCCTGTTCGGAGTCCGTCGCCTTCCTGGGAGTTGAATGTGGTGCTGTCCAGATTGATGAAGAAGCCTTTCGAACCCATTCATATGGCTTCACTGCAGCACTTGTCGTGGAAGGCGGCTTTCCTTGTGGCCATTACATAGGCCCGAAGGGTGAGTGAGATTCAGGCATTATGTTGTCAAGAACCTTATACTGTTTTTAATGCTGCTAAGGTTGTAATGCGTACTCATCCTAAGTTCCTTCCTAAGGTGTTCTCTGATTTTCATGTTAATCAGACTATAATTTTACCTAAGTTTTTCCAGAATCCTTCCACTCCAGCGGAAAGGTCTCTTCATTCCCTGGATGTGAGAAGGGTGTTGAAGTTCTATCTGGACAAAAGCAAGGATATTCGTAGGTCAGGCCAACTGTTTATTAACTATGGGTCGGTCAGGACTGGTCTTGCTACCTTGAAACAGTCCATCTCTAGGTGGATTGTGTCCTGTATCCAATTATGTTACCAGAAGGCTAATAAGACCGTAGGAGGTAAGCGTAAACAAACAGGGGGGCACAAGATCCATCCTACTATCCCGTCGGGCTCAACAGATTTGGGAATGGGCTATACAGCATCAAGTCGTCCTTTCAGCAGTGCATGTTCCGGGAGCATCAAACGATCTTGCGGATTCTCTAAGCAGGTCCTCTACAACGAATCATAAATGGGAGTTACATCAGCGTACACTGAACCATATTTTTCGGGTATGGAGTCGCCCGAATCTAGAACTTTTTGCAACATATCAGAACCGCAAATGCCTGTCCTATGCAAGTTGGCTTCCCCAACCAGAGTCATGCGGAAATGCCTTTTTGATTAATTGGTCGACAATATATGCCTACGCTTTTCCACCAATCCCTCTGGTACCCAGAGTTCTTCGAAAGATGAGGAAAGAACCCGGTCACATTATTCTAATTGCTCCCAGGTGGCCGAGGTAAATATGGTTCACAGAACTCCTGCTTCTGTCCCTGTGCAATTCAATCATCCTTCGCCCTCTTCAGAATCTCCTGACCATGGATCAGGGCCAAGTTTGCCATCCCAACCCAGCTTCTCTCTATTAGCGGCTTGGAACCTGAGCACAATGAATTTCTGAATTTAGATATTCCTCAGGATTGTAGAGAGGTCCTAGCAAAAGCAAGAGCACCTTCAACTGTGAAGACATACAAACTCAAATGGAAAAGATTCTGTCTATGGTGCAGTGGGGCCCAGGTGCACCCTAAACATTCCACTCCTGAGCAACTTTTGCCTTTCTTTTTGCAATTGGCAAAGTCAGGCCTCTCGTTCGCCACCTTAAAGGTTTTTCTAGCAGCAATCTCAAGATTCCGTCAGGATGGCTCGAACTCTCTTTACTTTTCCAGAGTCATTCAGCAATTTTTTAAAGGTCTTTTTCGAATGTTCCCACCAATTCGTAGACCACCTCCTCCTTGGCGTCTAAACATTGTCTTGGCACAACTAATGAGACACCCGTTTGAGCCAATTCATAAAGTTGATCTTAAATACATTACTTGGAAAACTTCTCTACTTCTGGCTCTCACTTGCTCACGTTGAGTCAGTGACATTCAGGCGTTTACTACTAAACCACCCTGTCTGCAGTTTACCAATCCAGTTTTCATCCCTGTGGTGCTGTCCGACTTCCAACTAAATGAACCAGTTGTTTTAAAGTCCTTTTTTCCTAATTCTCAGACATCAGCAGAAAGAGCACTCCACTCCTTGGATGTTAAAAGATGTCTAAAATTCTATCTTCAAAAGACAGCAACAATGCGTAAATCGGACCAGCTTTTTGTGGCCTATGGGATGATGCGGAAGTGTCATCTAGTCACCAAACAGACAATTGCATGCTGGATTTCTTCTATTATTGTCTTTTGCCGTCAACAAGCAGGAAAGCCACTGCCTGCATCTGTCAGCGCGCATTCTACCAGAAAGGTTTCCACGTCTACGGCGCTTTTTGCTGGTGTGCCTCTTCATCACATTTGCAGAGCTGCAACATGGTCCAGCAGGGACACTTTTACAAAGCACTACTGTCTGGATGCTGCGGACAACGCTGATCAAGCTGTTGAACAAGCAGTACTTCGAAATCTTTTTAAATAAGGTGAGCCTCTGTTGCTTCCCTCCTCCTATATACAAGGTACTTTCTTCTTCAATGTTATATACTTTAATATTTTGTACTGTACATGATTATGGTTATCATGATAGTATCATTAACAAGATGATTGATCAGTACCTTGTATTATTCTAATTTTACTGCTCACTACTCTTATTCAAGCATGTGAATCTATGAAAGACACCCCAATACTGGAGAAGAACAGAAGTTTTGCAGCGTGAATCTTTCTGGATTCACTATGCTGTGCATTATTCCGCGGTCTAGTGGTTGGGTCCGGAATCATAGTCTTATTTTTTTTTTTTCGTAGCCCAGGTGGGCGTCTACGTCCCACCTTTTGGTATCCTTCCTGTGACGTCGGCATGCTTCCTGCGGAAGCTCCCACCCTTGGGCGCCATCTTCAGATTCTTTTTTCCGCCGTTGGGTCTGGATCGTTCCCGAGAGGGCTCCAGAGATTAGGAGAGAAAAGAATCAAAACTCGAGATTTTTGGGAGAAAAACAATTGAGAAGACGAAGGAAGACTACACCATCGAAAGGACGACGAAGAAAGAAACCATTTCAACAAAATTCGACGTCCAGAGGAGAATGCGCAATCAAGGGGCCCCCTGAACGCAAAGACATGGACAACACACCATTGAAATTCTGCCGGAACTGCCACCACAAGTACGCGCAGAAGGACCAACACCCAGTCTGTAACCTCTGCCTGCCGGTCGACCACGAAAGCAAGGACTGCAACACCTGCTCCGCATTCAAGCCGAAGACCCTTTGAGTAAGAGAGAGGCAAACGATAGCAAACTACACAAGCAGGGCAAGGGCCAACCACCGTCCCTTCGAGACCTGGGGCTCTCGACTGTCGAGGAGGATTACACCGCCGAAGAAGACATCGGATACACTGTCGCAGAGACCGATAATAAGAAGGCTACAGAAAAGGTAGGAGACTCGACGCCCCAAAAAGGCCCGAAAGACTCTAGACAGTCTACCCAAGACTCTCGAAAAAACGAGGGCAAGACCCCGAAAGCGCCGACGCCGAGAACTTCGGCGTCCGCAGCAACATCCAGGCCCAGCGGATCCTCACAGAAGGACTCCCTGGCGCCGAAGGACGGCGTCCAGCCAAAGTCGTCGAAAAGCGTCCAAGAAAAGGAGCGCTCGACTCCGAAAACCACTTTGAAGTCGACGACGAAAGACGCAAGACCAGTCTCGACGCCGAAACCCGTCTCGACGCCGAAACCCGTCTCGACGCCGACCAGGCGGCGGAGATGGAAAGAAAGAAGAGGAGACTCGAGGCAGAGAACGAGAACATCCTGCAGCGAAAGAAAGATTTCGACGAAAAAATGAAATCTTACACAATTCCGTCGAGGCCCAAGTCACCGGTAGTACACTTGGTCGAGGAAGAGGAAGAATTCGAGGCCAAAGCAGCGTCAGAGAGCCTGGAAGATCTGGCATATCAGGAAGAAGATAACAATATCTTATCTGACTTTCAAACCGGGTTTAGGGTAGGAACTGGAACAATCGAGCAGTCATTGCGACTACTCATGATATGCTGGAAAGTTGTACTGTTGGGGAAAGGCAGCTTATATCTAGCATTCATCGATCTCCGAACCGCTTTTGATCTTGTGCCCCGGAATCAATTGTGGAGGGTTTTATTAGAATTGGGAATGCCCGAATATCTGTTGTCCCTGATTGAGGCTCCATGAATTCAACTATGCGCAAGTGCTCTGGGGGACCCAGGGGCAAAAGACAGGTCGCATCGAGGTTAACAGAGGGGTCCGCCAGGGGTGTGTTCTGGCCCCCACCCTCTTCTCACTCTATGTAAACGGGGTAGTCGATCACCTTTTGTCATCTCCGGCTGACGCTCCCCGTTTGGCAGGGCGGCTAGTACCCACACTCCTATTTGCGGACGACACCCTGTTACTCTCGAAATCTCCTGTGGGTCTCCAGCGCCTGTTAACCAGCTTTGAGCAATTCTGTGCATTCAGGGGTCTCAAGATCAATACTGATAAAACTAAATACCTCATCTTGAACCCCCCAAAAAAACTTGGTCCACCTCCCTTGTTGGGCACTGTCCCCTTAGAGAGAACGAGGGAGTTTGATTACTTGGGTATTCGACTTGCGGACTCAATGAGCTGGGACAGCCATCTGAATAAAATGCTCCTGAGCCACAAAAGGGTAACGGGGGCTTTGTTGAAGGAGCAGAGAGCCTCGACAATGAAGCCAATAGCGACGGTGCTTGAGATTTACAATGCCAGAGGCGTCAGCGCTGCGCTTTATGGTGCGGAGCTCTGGGGTGCATTGAATATGGGACAGCTGACCATTTCCGAAAACACTTTCCTCAGAAACCTCATGTGTCTCCAAGCTTCCACTCCTATCATTCCCCTCCAATTGGACATGGGTTGTCGCTCTATAGAAGATCACGCGAGGCTCCGCCCCCCCTCCTCCTATGGGCTCGCATTTGGAGGGTGAAGGAACTTAGTAGCTATGCGGAGGGCTTGCGAGAAATCCTGGATTCCCCAAGCTGGGCGAAAGTGAAAAGGCATTAAAGCTCTATTGTTGAACTTAGGGCTGGGAGAGGCTTGGCACCAGCGGACTGCCCCTCCAAAGCTAGAACTCAAAAAACTTTATTGGTCCTGGATTACGGCCAAAAGGAACACCAACACCAACTTGTGCAGATCATCCAGGTCTTTTTTGTTGATTAAAGATGTCCCACTGTGCGAGATCTACTTGGATATTATCACAACCCCTTGGGACAGAGCCCTCTATTTTAAATTTAGAACTGGCATGCTCCCGGTAAGGGAGCTCACTTCCCGGTGGAAACCACCATACCAAACTGTTTCCTCTTGTCCTTTTTGTCCCTCCAGGCCTGAATCCATTCCTCATATGCTCTTCGAATGCCCTGCCTACAAGACACCTCGTGGACGGTGGATCAAACCCGTGTGCCTGGTTTTGGGCACCAGGCAGTGCTGTGTTGCCCTAAGAATTTTACAGATGGACACTCATTCGTTATATGTATGTGCCATAGCCAAGTTTTTAGGATGGGCTTGGCGCATAAGGTCAAACTGGCTTCGCCAAATTGTTTAATTAAGGTCTGTATATACAGACCGTCTTAGTTAATCTATTACCCCACCGTATTGCAGTTAGGATTGTGCTATTGATGCATACTGTGGGTTTCTCAACTCATTATATGTGTGGGAAGGTTCTCTTTTTAACAATGTGTTTTTAACAATGTTTTTATGCTGTATGCTTTTTAAGATATTTTTTATATCGAAATAAAGCCACTTTGACTGACTGACTGATAACCCCTATTACGAAGAGGAGGCAGATGACGACCAGAGGGCATACCAAGAATAAACATACAAGAGGTAGAGTGGCAGGACATCGAAACTGAGAGTCCAGAAGAGGGAGTGGACACATATCCAGCGAGGCCCTCGCCGCCTGATGACATTGGACTTTACAATGAATGCATCAAGAACGCAGCAACAGCGTTCAGTCTCAAGCTCGAGGAGGAAGTGCCGAAAGGGGATTTCCTAAGAGAAACACTACTCCCAATGCACACTAGGAGCCAGTACCTGCCAATGCTTGAAAGCATCAAGGGACAAGGAAGAGAGGCAGTCAAAGAGCCTGCTACTTTTAAACCCGTCACGCCAAGGATGTAGAAAAAGTACAAGCACTCCTCCAAGGACCCACCCTACATACAGGGGACGGTCACTGCTGACTCCATCGCTGCAACAGCAAGGAAAAGGGCCAATGTCTCAACTACTTCAGGTCCACCCCCAGAAAAAAGAGAGCAGAAGGATGGACCTAACAGGAAGAAAAATCGAAAGGAATGCCGCTATGCACTGGCGCATGGCTAATTCCAACGCACTGCTCAACAGACACCAGTACCAAATCATGGAGGAACTGGGACAGTTGGTGAAAAACCTCCCTCAGGAATACCAACAAAGGGCTTCGCACCTGGTAGAGGACGGGAAGAACTTGGCAAACTCTTGCCTAAAAAAAGCACTGGACGGTGCAGACACAGCCAGCAGACTTATGATGCTGGGCATCGCAGAAAGAAGACAAGCCTGGCTCAAAATATCAGGCTTTAAACCAGAGGTGCAACACAACATCCTGAACACTCCGTTCAATGGTGAGACACTGTTCGGAGCACCAGTGGACGACAAGCTCTCACAGCTCAAAAAGGATAACGACACCGCAAGATCCATGGGCGCCTTCTAATTCAGGGGAACAAAGATAGGGACCCCGTCACGGAGACCACACGGGAGAGGGGGGAACCAGCCGAGAACATCGCATCAGTCCTCCCAACATTCCCACCAAAGCGACACCCATACGCAACAAGGCCAGCAAAAACAGCACTGGCAATATCAGCATAGGGACCAGTCCTTTCGCGGGAGGGCGAGTGGACGTTGAAACAGGAGGGGTGGACAGCAAACCACCTCCAAGTGACTCTGCCACATTGATAGTGCACACCCTTCCAAAAACTCCAAGGGTGGTGCACAAAAACAAAAAACAGGAGTGCCCCGCACCGAAGGACCACAAGCACGTAACACCAGTGGGAGGAAGATTAAACCTTTTTCCTCAGGAGTGGAAGAAAATTACAACAGACAAATGGATCATCGACACAATACAGTACGGGTACTGCTTAGAGTTAGTAAAGACACCACCAAGCAGAAAACCAAAGAAAAGAGCGCTAGCAAACAAGGAACTAGAGTGTCTCCAGAGGGAGGCAGAGGAACTCCTACAAAAGGAGGCTATCGAGCCTGTACCTCCCATGGAAAGGAACAAGGGGGTGTACTCTTCGTACTTCCTAGTACCCAAGGTAGACTAAACAATGAGACCCATCCTGGACCTAAGGTTCCTCAACAAATTCATCAAGACACAAACATTCAAAATGACATCCCTGCAAGAAGTACTTCCACATATTCAAACCGGGGACTTCATGGTCACCATAGACCTCAGAGATGGCTACCTGCACATTCTAATAAAGAGACTGCACAAACATCTGCTACGATTTGCAATCAACTCAAATCACTACCAATTCACAGCACTGGCCTTCGGACTAAAGTCAGCACCGAGGGTATTCACAAAGTGTCTGGCAGCAGTCGCAGCGCACTTAAGGAGGGAAGGGATACACGTTTATCCTTACCTAGACGACTGGCTAATAAAGGCAAAGTCATACAACACGTGCAAACAGCACGCTCAAATAGTGAGAGACACACTGATGGCCCTGGGTTACTCCATCCACTGGAACAAATCCTCGATAAACCCAGAACAAGTCAAGATATTTCTGGGGGCATAAATCAACACCGTGCAGGGGAAGGTGTTCCCCAGCGAGTAGAGAACGATGGCGCTATTGAAAGAGGCGCACCTCTGCCAGAAGGGGCAAGCTCTGACAGTGAGGACGGTGAGCAAAATGATGGGCATGATGGCCTCCTGCATCCATATAGTACCAAATGTACGACTACACATGAGAACACTCCAAGAGTGGCTGCAGGACCAATGGTCACAAGCTACAGGCTGTTGGGAGGACCTTGTGGTTGTAACGCACGCAGTGCACAAGGAGATATAATGGTGGAACAAAGGAAACATAACAAAGGGGTAGCTTCTAACACCACCAACAGTGACCATCACCACAGACTCATCCCAAAAGGGATGGGGAGCACACATGGAAAAACTCCGAGTGAGGGGCCTGTGGACACAAGCGGATGCTGTCAGACACATCAATTACCTAGAACTAAAGACCGTTCTCCTAGCTATGAAAGCTTTCCAGACGAAGTTGTACAATCAAACAGTGTTGATACAGACGTACAACACAACTGCGATGTTCTACATAAACAAACGGGGAGGAACACAATCAGCCCCGCTGTCAGAACTAGCGCAGGAAACATGGAAATGGGCGATACCACTGAAAATAGATCTACTGGCGATACATCTGCCAGGAAAGGACAACGTGGAAGCGGACTGGCTCAGCAGACAGACATCGGCCTCACACGAATGGGGGCTAAATGCACAAGAAACAAAGAAACTGTTCGACAGGTGGGGAACCCGTCAATAGACCTGTTTGCAACACACCAGCATGCAAAATGCCAACACTTCGCATCGCGGCAACCAGGGTAGGGGTCCCTGGGGAATGCCCTATGGATAAGCTGGTCAAAGACATTTGCCTACGCCTTTCCGCCGATTCCCCTGATACACAAGGTACTCAGCAAGTGCAGGACGAGCAACATGACCCTGATACAGGTTGCACCCCAGTGGCACAATGACACAGAGTGCACCACACAAATTTGGGAGAAGGAAAGACCTACTCTCCATGCAAAACGGAGAGGTGTTGCATCCGGAGCCAGAAAGCCTCAGCCTTGCAGCCTGGCTCCTGAGGACATAGAGTTTGCACACCTAAAGCTACCTGAGAGCACCCTGAGGGTACTTCGAGAGGCAAGAAGACCAAGCACACGCAAGTGCTACGTGGCCAAATGGAAGAGGTTCACACTATGGTGCAGAAAGGAGGGACTGCACAACAATATGACAGACTCAACAGTGCTAAAATACCTCACGCACCTGCTCGAGACTAACCTGAGCTCATCATCATCATAAGGGTACACTTAGCAGCCATTGTCGCTTACACTAGAGGAAAGACAGGCAAAAGCTTCTTTACTTCTATGATTGTAAAAAGATTCTTGGAAGGTGCAAAAAGGATTGCACCTCCTAAAAGGTTACCAGCACCTGCATGGAACCTCAATATAGTACTGACAGAACTCATGAAGGCACCCTTTGAACCAATGCATAAAGCCTCCCTACAGATGCTAACGTTAAAAACAGCATTCCTAGTGGCAATCACCTCGCTGCGCAGAGTAAGCGAGCTACAGGCGTTAACGTTGCAGGAACCCTACATACAAATTCACAACGATAGGGTGGTGATGAGAACGGACCCACACTTTATGCCGAAGGTGGTATCCAAGTTCCACATCAGCCAGGCAATTCAAATGCCAAGTTTCTTCAAGGAACCAACAACAAAAGCTGAAAGGGCATTGCACACTCTGGACGCGAGATGTGCAGTCATGCATTACATAGAGAGAACTAAAGATCACAGAAAAACAAAACTGTTTTTTGTGTCATTTGCTGAAAGTTTCATGGGCAAAGATGTAACTAAAGGGACAATTGCACGATGGATCGCGCAAGCAATACAATTCTGCCACAAACAAGCTGGGCAAGAACTAACAGAGGGGCCACGGGCCCATTCAACCAGGAAAAAGGGAGCTACAATAGCCTTCTCGGGAAACACTCCCATTCAGGACATATGCCTGGCGGCAACATGGGCTTATGTGCACACGTTTACAAAACACTACTGTGTGGACATACAAATGAACAAGGAAGCACAAGTGGGACAGAAGGTGCTTCGGCCCATATTCAAAAACCCAAGCTCATCTTCCACCCAGCCGCCACAATATCAACAAACCGCTACAAAGTCTATGCACAGCATAGTGAATCCAGAAAGATTCACGCTGTAAAACGAATAGTTTCTTACCTGTCGGTGTAGTTTTGCAGCTTGAAGATCTTTCTGGATTCACTAGCGAACCCACCCACCTCCGCCAGAAAGATGAGGCTGGAGAAAGAGGTGGTAAATAAAAAAAAAAAGGACTTTAATGGAACATCAAGGGAAAGAGCGGTAAAAGAAAAGATCGAAACATTGCCATACAATTCGGAAACAGAACACAAACGGAAAAAGAAAAAAAGAATCCGAAGATGGCGCCCAAGGGTGGGAGCTTCCGCAGGAAGCATGCCAACGTCACAGGAAGGACACCAAAAGGTGCGACGTCGACGCCCACCTGGGCTATGAAAAAAAAAAAAAAACGACTACGATTCCGGACCCAACCACTAGACCGCGGAATAATGCACAGCATAGTGAATCCAGAAAGATCTTCAAGCTGCAAAACTACACCCACAGGTAAGAAACTATTCGTTATTTACCTGTAAACTGTGGTTCTCCAGTATTGGTGTCTTTTATAGATTCACATGCGACCCACCCTCCTCCCGTCAGAGGCTCTTTCTCTCTGAGGGCCTGAGCCTCTGATGAGAACGTTCTAAGAGGGTGCCGACTCCTGATTGGCTGGAATTAGGACCAAAACATAATGACTAAGACGTTTCTCAGAAGTGATATGTTGTCTATCTAGGAAAAGTCTATGGTTTTTGCTTTCTGTGCGAAGTTGGCCTGATATATGTCTCCAATTCTGGGGGCACCTTGTATCAGTCTGTGAGAAGTTGGCCTGATATGTAGTGTTTCCAATTCTGGAACCACTGGGTATCAGTCCAAACAAACCCCAAAGATGTCAGGTTGTAAGTCAACCTTGTTAGACAAGCTATCCTAGTGGTAGCATGGACTAAGCAGCCTTAAAGGCTTAACTCAAGAGGTCGTGTTAAGCAAGCTGTTTTACCACATACAATCCTGTAATCAAATGAAAGGACACCACACAAGTATATATTGCAAAAATATATGTATTTATTTCTAAATTACTCCCCAGTACTCTTTATGAGGAAAGGGGCACAAGCGTTAAATCAAAAGCACAGTTAAACATACAAAGTTGCACAATTATGGATGAGGGCGGGTGGCCACTCAGACCATATACTAAAAAAGTGGTATAAGGAACACTTATCGAACAGTGGTTAGGCCTAGGGCCTAGAGATTCGCTGTGAGCAGTCAGGACTAGCAATGCTGAAGTCGGGAGTAGCCCACAGGAGACGGGTGCAGCACGGAAAGTGCGGCTCGCACCAATGCAATGTCAATGGTGCGTAAAAGTTGGATAAAGTGAATTAAAAGATACTTCCGCTGAACCTAGAGGAACAAAACTTTAGACACAGACCCTAGAGGTGTGTACCAGTGTAAGAACACCGGCGTTGCAATGTTACCTCACCCACAGGCCGTGGGTGCACAGGGTCGAAGTGGCGTCGGGTTCTGACACGCAGGTTCTTGGTGCTTGAAGCTGTTGCAGCTGCAGGCGCTGTGAAGCAGAAGTGTCCGGTGCGATCCAAGGGTGGATCGAAGTAGAAAAGTACCTGAAAGCAGAGGGGACAGAGTCTGGGTCACTCAGCAGTGACCAGGGTGGAACCAGGACGGAACCAGGCAATGTCGGGCGCAATCAGGTGGTTGTCGATAGGCTTCTCTCCGCTGTCACGTGGGCTCTGGGGCATCTGCGACGTCCAGGAGCAGGTCACGATCTGTCCCACGTAGGCTCTCGTCGTCAGCACCGTCGGCTTCAAGATTGCAGCAAACAGCACTTGGCAAAAGCAATCCACGCGGAACCGGGAGATTGCTTATCACTCGAACCAGGAGGGTCAGAGTGGGGGCTCCTTTTCACAGGAGCTAGTGCAGATCTGGAGCAACCAGAAAAGCAAGTCGTATTTCAAGTTTCGTCGGCACAGGGGCCACAAGCCAGCTGGCAAGTGACCGGGCCAACGCGTCGAGCGCACACAAGCAGAAGGGCCCCACGCAGCACTCGTCGAGTGTGGAGGGGTGAGCTTTGGTGCAAGTGGAGCTCGGGGTTGGGGCTTCTCAAACCCCGGTGTACAGCTTCGAGGATCACTCGTGGGCTGCACGGTCAGCGTCTCGTGGCCTTTTCAAGATGGCGTGCCCCACGCTTCCGGTCGCCTCCACTGGTCTCAGCTCTGCAGGGACTGTGGATCGGGCAGGGAGAAGGCAGGCAAACTTGATCTCGTCGATCTCTGTCGCTCGAGTTCCGGCGGGAACTGCAACAAAGCAAACGTCGAGGGCTGGATGGTACCTGTTTGCACAGGGTGGTCACTCCTTGACCACAAGGGAGATTCTTCAGTCTTCTAACGTAGAGTAGAAAGTCGAAGGGTCCAGAATTCGTTCTTATGTTTCTTCAGGATGATCTGAGTTGCATTGGCACTGCTCCCACTCTTATTCGAATCTGGTGGGCTGGACATCCTGCTAGGTCCCCTCCTATGGGTGGGACCCAGGAAGGGGGTGGTTACACCCCTTTCCTTTGATCCAGGCCGCGCTGGGACAGGGGCTGGGAGGCCCCAGAACCGGTTTGGCCGGATTATGCAAGGGGCAGCCTTGTGCTCCCCAGGCAGTGTCTGGTTTCTTTGAAACCTCCCTACTACAATCCACTATCTCCTGTCTGGGGTGGTTTGACACCGCCCTGCGACAGGAAACTCTTTGTCCAGGCCACCATATGCTGAGTTTCGGTCAGCAGCAGGAGGCCAGACCCGTGTCTGTGGCAGAGGCATCCATTTTGTGGATCTGAGGCTCATTTTAAATCAACCGCGTTTCAGTAAAGTAACATGTCTTATCCCTCTAGAAGGGTGGAATGCTACCCCCGTCGCCAGAACTGGCGAGGGGGTAGTATTCCAATTCGTATGACACCTTACACGACATGTTTTGATAAAGCCAAACCAAAGTTGCTATATAACCGCGAGGATTATAAGGCGCTTAAGAGTATATGGTATGGCATTATCCCGGATCAGCTTAGGGAGTTGTTCCCGACAGCTGCAGACAGGCTCAGCTCATGCCAGAGCTCCATCTCACATAAAACCACGCACTCTGCCTCCAGGATTGATGAGGCCTTCCATAGGAGTGGCTTACAGGCTATATATGTGTCCAGATATAGGTTTAGATATAGGTATACTATATCTAAGCAAGGGGTGATTACACCCACTCGCCCCAGCTGAGTGATCAGCCAGTTGTGTCAATTTAAGAACCAGCCAGGGGTGGCAAAAGCTATGCTTCAGCCCCTGGTAGGCCTTGGTGGCACCTATGCCCTGAGCACCTATAGTGCATGGTACAGGGGCTGACAAGGTGACCCAAGCCAATCTAGTTATGCACCTAGGGTACATGGAATCCATTTTACAGAGAGAGCAGATAGCCTGGGGCCCTGATTAGCAGGGAACCAGGCCAACTAAGTCGAAAACCAGCTAAACACAAGGCAAAAAATCTGGGGTAACCATAGTCAGGTAGCCACCTTCCTACGCAGTCCAAACAATCCCTTATGGTGTCTGGTTGTAAGTCAACCTTATAGACAAGCTATCCTAAGGGTAGCATGGACTAAGCAGCCTTATAGGCTTAACTCAAGAGGTCGTGTTAAGCAAGCTGTTTTACCAACCACAATCCTGTAATATCAAATGAAAGGACACCACACAAGTTATATATTATAAAAATATATGTATTTATTACTAGAATAATCCTCTATACTCTTTGAGTCTAGAAGCACAAGCGTTTAAACAAAAGCACAGTTAAACATATAAAAGTTGCACAATTATGGATGAGGCCCAGGGGCCACTCAAACCATATACTAAAATAGTGGTATAAGTATCACTAATCGGACAGTGGTCAGGCCTAGGGCCTGGGGAATCGCTGGGAGCAGTCGGGACTAGCAATGCTGAAGTCGGGAAAAGCCTGCGGGATTCGGGTGCAACGCTTAAAGCACACACATGCACCAATGCAAAGTCAATGGTGCGTAAAAGTTACAAAGTTACTGTTAAAGAAGTCTTCCGACTAACCTAGAAGGACGAAACTTTAGACATATATACTAGAGATGTGTACCAGTGCAGGAGCACCGGCGGTGCTGAGTTACCTCACCCACAGGAAGCGGGTGCACGGGTGCAAAGTAGTGTCGGGTTTCGTCACGCAGGTTGATGGTGCCTGAAGATGGCAGGCGTCTAGAAGAGAAGTGTCCGGTGTGAGCCAAGGGTGGATCGAAGATGTAGATGATCTGAACGCAGAGGGGACAGAGTCTGGGTCACTCAGCATTGACCAGGGTGGAACCAGGAAGGAACCAGGCAATGTCGGGCGCAATCAGGTCGATGTCGTGAAGCTTGTCTCCGCTGCCACGTGGACTCTGGGGCACAGAGGATGTCCAGGCTCTCGCTGTCGGCGGTGTCGGCTTCCGGATTGGAGCAAACAAACCTTGGCAAGCGCAACCCATGCAGGATTCGAAGATCGCTTCTTACTCGGACCAGGAGGGTCAGAGCGGGTGCTTCTTTTCAGGGGAGCGAGGGCAAGTCTGGAGCAACCAGACTCACAAGTCAGATTCAAAGGTTCGTCGGTACTGGGGCCGCTAGCCAACGGGCAAGCAACCGGACCAACGCGTTGAGCCAAAAGATGCAGAAGGGCCCCACGCAGCACTCGGTGAGTGTAGAGGGGTGAGCTTCGGTGCAAGAGAGGCTCAGGGCTGGGGCTTCTCAAACCCCAATGCACAGCTTCGAGGGTGCCTCGGGAGCTGCACAGTCAGCGCCTCGTGGTCTTTCCAAGACGGCGGGCCCCACGCTTCAGGTCGCCTCCATGGGTCTCAGCTCTGCAGGGACTGTGGATCGGGGTGTTAGAAGGCAGGCACGCTGGGTCTTGTCGATCTGTCGCTCGAGTTCCGGCGGGAACTGCAACAAAGCAAACGTCGAGGTGCTGGATGGTGCCTGTTTGCACAGGGTGGTCACTCCTTGACCACAAGGGAGATTCTTCAGTCTTCTACGTCGAGTAGGATGTCGAAGGGTCCAGAGTTTCGTTTCATAAGTTTTAGTCAGGATAATCTGAGTGCGTTGGCACTGCTCCCATTCTTATACCAATCTAGGGGGCTGGATTACCTGCTAGGTCCCTCCTATGGGTGGGACCCAGGAAAGGGGTGGTTACATCCCTTTCCCTTTGTCCAGGGTCGCGCTGGGACAGGGGCTGGTGTGCCCCAGAACCGGTTTGACCTGATTATGCAAGGGGAAGCCTTGTGCACCCCAGGCACTGTCTAGTTTCTTTCAGCCCTCCCTGCCCCAATACACTATCTCCTGTCTGGGGAGGTGTAGTACCTCCCTGCGACAGGAAACCCTTTGTCCAGGCCTCCTCTGCCAAGTTTCGGTCAGCAGCAGGAGGTCAGACTCGTGTCGGTGGCAGCAGCATCCATTTTGTGATGCTGAGGCTCTGGTTAGGATTAACCGCGTTTTAGTAAAGTAACATGTCTTCTCCCTCTAGAAGGGTGGGATGCTATCCCCGTCGACAGGACTGTCGAGGGGATAGTATTCCAAATCGTATGACACCTTACACGACATGTTTTGATAAAGCCAAACCAAAGTTAGCACATAACCACAATGGATCATAATGCACTTAAGAGTATATGGTATGGCAATATCCCGGAACAGCTAAGGGAGTTGTTCCCGACAGCTGCAGACAGGCTCAGATCGTGCTAGAGCACCATCTCACATAAAACCAAGCACTCTGCCTCCAGGATTGATAAGGCCTGCCATAGGAGTGACTTATAGGTATATATGTGTCCAGATATAGGTTTAGATATAGGTATACTATATCTAAGCAAGGGGTGATTGCACCACCTTGCCCCAGCTGATTGATCAGCCAGTTGTGTCAATTTAAGAACCAGCCAGGGGTGGCAAAAGATATGCTGCAACCCCTGGTAGGCCTTGGATGCACCTATGCCCTTGGCTCCTATAGTGCACTGTATAGGGGCTGACAAGGTGTCCAGTACCAGATTGGTTATGCACCTAGGGTGCATGGAGTCCATTTTACAGAGAGAGCAGATAGCCTGGGGCCCTGATTAGCAGGGAACCAGGCCAACTAAGTCAAAAACCAGCTAAACACAAGGCAAAAAATCTGGGGTAACAATAGTCAGGTATCCACCTTCCTACACTTTCTCTATGTATTTATGCTTGTGCTACAGCTTAATTGCAATGTTATTTATCGTGGGACTCCCACTTCGACGACTGGGAATATTCAAGCATGTGAATCTATGAAAGACACCAATACTGGAGAACGACAGTTTACAGGTAAGTAACTTCTGTTCTTCTGCATAATAACTGTGTATAAGGTTCATCACCCCCGTAATCCTCGGCCGACATGACACAGTAAGGTAGAACCCCTAGGGGTACCTTATATAAGCACTATATCTTTGCTGGGACAGGCAGAAGAGAAAGACTTCAGTGCTGACACGAGACGCTGATGCTCCAGCATGCAGACACTCCAGCACGCAGTGGTCTGACATCCCTTGTGTGGTGGCTATCTCGAGACAGGGGTCCTTCGCTCTCCCACATCTGGTAATGGGGTTGGCTCTATCCTGAGCGGATTCTTGGCTATACACGTATATACATGCTAGGTACACTTATGTACATCTAGTTAGGGTTTGCATCGTAGGAGTACGCCTTATTACTGGCTTGTGTTTATATGCCTGCATACATCCATTGTTTTAGCACTGTGGTAGAATTCTGCCATCTATTTACTCTGTTGGTGCTTACACCAGTATACATCTGTTTCTGTCATATGATTGTTGTAGCACACGTATTTTACGCTAGAATGACCCTGGTTCAATACATACTTATTGAAAATGTCCTCCATTGTTTATTCTGCGTATCTGTCTGTGAGAAAGTGAGCACGAGTGACTGAGTAAAAAGTACTGCACTGTTTCCACTATGAGAGGACAGGGTTGTCCTATTTGATAGTTTCCAGAAACTTTTCTCACCTTGGTAAGAGGAGTTCCCAGTGGCACTTGGAGCTAGATGGTATACAGGCAAACATATCAGGTAGGGGTGCCTGGAATCAGTCTGGACACCACTTCCACAGTTGGTTGTCTATACACGCAGATCCTATAATGATTTATTGGAACTACACAACAGTATAAACAATTTTAAATTTAGATTGTCAAATTTTAGGTACTTAAATATGTGCAATTTCTTTTCCGCGTTTTCTGTTATCACTCACTTGATATATGTGGTTAATATTTAAGGTTAGAAATGATTACACAAGTTGCAGAGTAGATAACTAATGATGTTTTCCATCATGCAATGAGGTTAAATCTGCTCTGCGAATATTAACCATTAGGGGTCTAGGTCCGGGGTCTCCAACCTTTTCTATAATAAAAACTACTTATGTTCAATGACAATAATCCAGAGCTACTAATATTATTAGTGTTATAATAATGATCACATGTAGGAAGCTGGCTCTGTATATACTATACCAAAGTGAGATATGTGCACAGAGTCCAGTGGAACCCCAAAGGTAGGCAGACGTAAAGTTAGATAGCACCTCACTCTCTATTTTTGGTAGTGTGGTCAAGCGGTAAGGCAGTATCATAGGACAGTGTTAAGCATTTGTTGTACACAGTCAGGAAATACATTCACACACTCAAAGACTGAACTTCAGACCAATTGTTTTTGTATCAAAATATCCTAGAAGAGGCAACCTTTACAGAATTTTCCCAGTGTAGGAAAGTGGGTTTCTGTTGCAGTAACCCCCCTACTTTTTGCCAGATGTCTGATGCACTTTTCCTTGGTGTGCCCTGGGTCCCTGCCAATCAGGGTCCCAGGGCCTGTGTTCTTCCCCCAAAAACTAACCCAATTGGCATCTCTGGCCACAGGTCAGCCCCTGGTAAATGGAACCATAGGTACCCAGGGCACTGGGACCAGAGAAGGCCCCTAAGGGCTGCAGCACTTGTTGTACCACCCTTAGAGGCCCGGTGCCCTGACACACACACACTGCCTGTGCCGGCTGAGTGTCTTGGTGCAGAACAAAACAAAGAGTTGACATGGCACACATCCCTGTGTGCCATGCCCACAAAACACTGCCCTGGCATACCTCAGTCCCCCCTCTAGCTGGGTGTCCTATGCCAGTGGTGTGGGTACAGGTGCATGAGCCCTGTGCCCCTACAGTACCCAGGTCCATTCCTGGGCACTGTAAGTGCAGTGCTGCTATTGAGAGTATATGGTGCTGGGAGGTTGTCATCACAAACTCCACAGCACCATGATGGCTACTCTGAAGACTGAGAAGTTTGGTATCAAACTTCTCAGCACATTAAATCCACACTGATGCCAGTTTGGAATTTAATGTAAAAATGCACGACAGAGGGCACCTTAGAGTTGTCCCCTGAAACTAACCCACAACCCGCATCCTAAGTGAGAGGCTGCTTAGGCTGCCAACCAGCAGACATGTTGCTGGACCCCTGGGTAGAGAGCCATCCGCTCTTGTGGGCCTGCAACAATGCACATCCTGGGGCGAGGTGCTAGGCCTTGTCCCCCAGGATGGGCAGGGGAAGCTTTAATGGCATACTGCCTTTGTGAGCTTCTCCATGCCTCTTGCTGTACTCGGCATCTGGCCTCCACCGGTTCTGACCCCCACTCTGGCGGGAAGGCAGGTGGGGAAAACCAAAGAGAGGAAAGGGGGTGTGCCAGCCTCTGCCAACCCCACCCCTCAGGTGGGGGAAGCGCGGTGAAGTACAACTCCGGGCTCTCGCTATCTTGAGGATGGGGAACCCTACCCAATCAGAGACAGGCTCCTGCCCCCTCCCACTGGAGAGTGGCAGAATAGGGGTTTTACTCACCCCAGGGAAGGGACCCACTGGTCCCTGACCTTCCCCTACCTGCAACGCCCCTAAATTTAGTATTTAGGGGCATCCTGAACCTTCCTTACTCAGATCCCGATTCCGAAACTACAAAGAACCAGAAGAAAGAAGACCTGCCGTGCAGCTGCTCACAAGAAGACAACACCAACTGACTAGGCCCCAGTGCTACCGGCCTGTCGACCCTCGAACCTGCTCCTGCTCAACCTCGGCGTCTCCTGTGGTCAGCAACCTAGAAAACCCCAGAGGACCTGACTGCCTTGCTCATCCAAAGGCTGGGACTCCCACAGGCAGTGGTTCTGCTCAAAGATCTACAACCTCCAGTGCCAGCCATGAACTGTGAATCCAGCACACTCTGCACAAGCCGAGCCCGACCTGTGCCTGAGTGGACAAAGACCATGAGGACGTCCCCCAAAGCGACTGTGACCCAGAATCCAGCACACAAGGTCCCTCCTCGACGCTCCTGACGACGCCTGCAGCATCACAACAAGGGACCCCTCCAACCACGACCAGCAGAGGGTAAGATTTCCCGACACCAAAAGACACCCCTGCATTGGTGCCCCACGGCCCCCTGTGCCCAACTCCTGGGTGTCTACCTAACCTACAGCTTCCCAACTTACCTCTCAAAGTGGTGGTCGCACCTGAAGAATCTCCATTCCCGAGCTTGCAGCCTTTGTTCTTCTTACAGCTTTCCCATTGAAACACATTGGGCAACCGACGGCCCAAAAGCACCCTGCACCCAGCCGCCTGAGTGCCCCTGGAAGTGCAGCAACTGTTCTATTCTACTTCCCCACTTGCCCTATGTAAGTGACCCGGAGTTCAGCTGCCATAGTCACATGGTCTGCCTGCTAGCAGCCACCAACCAAAGGCCCCCTATCCGCCATAGGCTAACATTGGGCCTACTCTCTCTGCACCCGGCTGCCCCTGTGCCACTGAGGGTGCAACTACTGTACCTACCCACCCCTGGGAGACCCCTGAGTCTAACCCCAGAACCATAACTCTGCCAGTCGAGTACTTACCTTAAAACAGATAGTCTACATTTTCTCCATAGGGCAACATTGACTGGTTTTCACTTGGAAATTCTTCTAAGTGTCGAGTTTTGAAACTTTGAAATGTTCACTAAAAATCATCCCATCAACGAAAACGAAATTACTCACCTGTTACCAGGAGAGCTCCCAGTGCTGGATCTTTGTTCCCAGCACTGACCTTAAAAAGTAATTACAACTGTGATTTTTCGATAACCTGATTTTCCTCCATAGGATAACATTGGCTAGTTTTTGCCAGAAATTCTTCTAAAGTGTCGATTTTTGAAACATACAAATATTCCTGAAAAAATTATTCCACTCAACTGTTTGCAGGAAATGCACCAGGGCTGTATCCAGGATCCAGCCCTGAGTAAGAAAAACATTTGTAAAGTGATTTTATTGCATTTACTTAAAACTTCCTATTGGGCTCAATGTTATTTTGTGTTTAACTTATGTTGCATAGTGCAACAACTCTATCTATTGCATTTAAAAGTCTATTAATATTTGAAAGTATTCAATTGCAACATCTCATTCTGAGAAAGCATTTGATACCTACTTGTGGTTCTAAAATAAACAACTATATATTTTGATATACAAAACAATTGGCCTAGAGTTCAGTTCTTGAGTGTGTGAGACAATTTGCTGACTGAGTGTGTAAAACAAATGCTTTACACTGTCCTCTGATACTGCCTTACTGCTCGACCAAGCTACCACTTTAGAGAGTAAGGTTCTATCTAACTTTAGCCTCTCCCATACCTCTGGGGACTATGTGCACACTGGACCTTACTTTGGCACAGTATATGCAGAGCCACTTTCTTACAGACTGCACACCGGCTCTGCAATAGCCCACCTGAGACACATTTTTACAGGCTGCTTCTGTGGATGGCACAACCAGTGCTGTAAGCAGGCAGGCACTGATTGGGCGAGTGTTGTAGAGGCGGAGCTGAATACGAGCCCGTCCTCTACATAAGCCCATAGTATTTTGACAGTCTTCCTGATGACACTGAATGATTGCATGTTGCAGCGCCAACTGAAAGCAAGTCGAATTGATTTTTAACAAAAACATTGATACTTCACTGAATGTTTAAAATTTTAAAATTGCACTTCGTACCTTTTTTAAAATTGAATCTGACACTGACACTCACCCGCGTGCTTTTACGAACGTATGTGGCAGCGCGGACGTGAAAGTCTTTTCCTATCGCCGTGTGATTGATGTAAAAAATTGCACTGTGTTCCTTTTAACTGCGTTGGAGCTACTTATTACAGAGCCACTTGTCGCCCCTGAAACCCCGGTCCACCGCAAGCGCTAGGCTTGTTTGAGTGGAGGGTGAAGGGCGTTACCTTCTTCCGGATTCTCTCCCGGTGCAGGCACTGATTGGGCGAGTGTTGTAGAGGCGAAGCTGAATACGAGCATGTCCTCTACATGAGCCTAATGTCTCCTATAACGGGCAGCGGTAACGCGCAGCGTCCGTGCCGCATACGCGCCGCATACGCGCCGAAGACAAGCCAAAGACCAACCCGTCTGGGCCCGTCCGGGCCAGGTCGGAGCACGGGGCCGAAAGCTATGTCGAGTCGGCCATACGGAACCCAGGTATGAACTCTGGGCAACTGCGGGCTTTACGCACCGCCTTTCATGCTAATTGCATTACACTTAGGCCTGACCAAGCAGGTATAATCTCATGCCCTAACTGCCAGCTCACTCTCACTAATTTCATACCCCACCCTGACCCGACAGAATGTAGTATGACTCCGAGACATAAACCCAAATCCAAGGCCTTAGATTTTTCATTTTACAGTATAAACTGCCGCTCTGTACCTCAGCACAAGTTCGACATTTTTAACCTATTACTGGAGGACAAACCCTGTGCATTTTTCCTAACAGAAACTTGGCTTCACGACAGCGCTGGCCCTGATGTAGCCACTGCTCTCCCCCCTAACTATGGAAAGATAGAGTGGGTAAAATTGGTGGCGGGATCGCCATTATTTTCAGTAGAGAACTAACTTGTAGCCTTGTGCCGGTCGACATCTCTGAATGTGAATCTGCTTTCTTCAAAATCACCCTTAATCCCAACTTTACTTTTTCTGGTTTGTTGATGTACAGGCCCCCTGGAAATGCTACCACGTGGGCTCTGAATTTAGCGAATCACATCACGCCTGACCACCTTGCCTCAAAAAATTTCTCGCTGATAGGACACCTAAATTTGCATCTAGAAGATCTTTCGATTGCCACATGTTCTAACCTGCTGGACGATTTAACAGCACTAAACGTGAGATTACTGAACTCCGGACCCACGCACAAAGCAGGACACCTGCTCGACCCAATTTTTTCTAATATTAATGACCTGAGATGGCTCAAAACAACTCCTGTCTGTTCGTCAGATCATTACTTAATCCAGTTCAGTCTAAAACTACCAGCCCCCACCCAGCTGCGGCCCGGCTGTCCAGCCACCTCTATGAAAAACTGGAAGACACTGACCAACTAAATCGCGCGTTAGCCATAAATCCTCCAACTCATAGCAATGATATGGAAAGCATTGCCAATGCAACTCACTCATGGCTCAGCGACGCCGCAGACATTTGTCTTCCCCCCCTTCACATTAAGGGAATTAATCATCGCCCCCCAGCCCCCTGGTTTAATGATCATTTAAAATTAGTGAAATCTAAGTGGAAAGAACTCGAAAGACAGTGGCGAAAAGACTACGCACCTGAAAAAAAAGTGATATACCTAAAAGCAAGAAATAAATATCATACGACCTGTTCAAAGGCCCGAGCCCTTTACGTTGTACACTCCATAAACACAGCAACTAACAAGGCAAGAACGCTCTTCAATACGGTGAAGGAATTAGCGGGTGCACAAACTATTGCTACCGCACGCCCGCTAAACAAAGTACAATGCCAAGATCTCGCCATTTTCTTCACAGAAAACATTTATAAAATAATCAGCGACATAAATCAGAATACTTGTTTAACAGCCCCACAAGATAACACAGAGTCCACACCCTGTGCCACAAACTTCCTAGACCACTGGCCCCTGATTACTATTGAGACGCTGATGTCCACCCTCAAAACCATAAAGTCTGGCTCCCCCGCGACCTATTCCCATTAGTTTCTTGAAAAAATTGGAGGTTCCCTCCTTGAATATTATCGCAGACACTTTAAATTCCTCTCTGACTCTCTACCGTGCCTACACTCTGGAAGCACGCCATGGTCAGTCCACTTTTGAAGAAATCCACAGCTGATTCCGAGATACTTGCCAACTACCGACCCATATCACTCTTACCAGCTTTCTCGAAACTTCTAGAAAGACATATTCACGCCGCTTTAACCCACTTCACTGAAGAGAATTCCCTCCTTCATCCGTCAGTCAGGTTTCAGGGCAGGTTTCTCTACTGAGACTGCTCTGCTAGGAGTAACCGAGAACATCCGGAAACTCCTGGATGAGGGTCAAACGGTTGCACTCATTCTTCTTGATTTGAGTGCGGCCTTTGACACCATCTCGCATGAAAAGCTACTTACCACGCTAATTAGGAATGGCATCTGTGGAACTGCACTTGAGTGGATCAGGTCTTTCCTGACTAATCAGACGTTCCAAATAACCTCCTCCCTTGCCTGCTCTGAAACGTTCAGCGCCCTTTATGGAGTACCCCAGGGCTCCATATTGAGCCCTCTATTTTTTAACCTATACCTTCGTCCTTTGACAGACGTTGCATACAAATCAGGACTTACCCTCATGACCTACGCCGATGACTCTCAGATCATCTTTTCACTGTCCGAGTCCAATCCCTCAGTTCCTTCTACTCTAAAGCAAGGTCTCCACGATATCTTCAGCTGGATGTCGAACAACCAGTTGAAATTAAATGGAGAAAAAACGGAGGTCTTCCTTCTGGGGAAACACCAAGACTTATGGAACTCCGCACATCGGCCTTCTGGCCTGGGAAAACTCCCCCAACCAGCTATTCATGTACGTAATCTGAGGGTACTTGTCGATAATGCTCTCTCCATGAGACAACAGGCCAACAAGGTCGTCGGCCTCTGTTTTACCATCATGAAGTGGCTAAGAAAAATCCTGTGGATGTTGCCCTCCGCTACCCAAAAGACCGTAGTCAATGCCCTCATAACCTCTCGGCTTGACTACGGCAACATCCTGTACCTTGGTTCAAATCAGGCCGTGGTTAGGCGACTGCAACTAGTACAAAACTCAGCCGCCAGACTACTATGCAAAATCCCTAAAACAACCAGCGTATCAAAATATCTGAGATACCTGCATTGGCTCAGGGTTGAGAACCGGATTAAGTTCAAAGCCCTGAGCTACATGTTCAGGATTAAAGCCGGCACAGCATCTAAATATCTTCAAGCATTAGCCCGCCCTTACTTTCCCGAACGAAACCTGCGTTCACAATCAGCAGCTAAATTCTGTGTACCTAGGTTTAGGTTAGCAAGAATGGGAGGAAGGTCCTTTTCACACCTAGGACCCAATCTCTGGAATGCACTCCCTCCCCACATACGCAAGGAGGAGAACTACGCCAGGTTCAGGAGAAGCATCAAGACCTGGTTGTTTGAGAAATACATTTTGCTTGCTCCGTTTCACTAAATCTATCTTGTACTGTGTCTCTGCGCCGGGAAACACTTTTTGGGTAGCTGCGCGCCTTATGAGTGTATAAAATAAATAATAAATAAATAAAGCCCACCAGCAGCATTTGGTTTACAAGCCCTGGGCACACTCAGTGTACTGTACTAGGGTCTGACCAGTAAACCAAATCAGCCAATCATGGAATCGCTAATCCATACATCAATTTACAATAGGGAGCACTTGCACTGTGGCACTGGACAGCAGTGGCACAGTGCCCAAAGCATCTAACACCAGTAAAAGCACATGAGTCAACAGCAAAAATGGAAGGGAGACCCACGCCAAGGTGCCAGGTCTAACAGTTACCTAAGCGAACTATAACTTATGCTTCTGCAATATACTGTGTATGACCTCGCATATTACATCACTCATAACATGGCCAGTGACATCACTAATGACATCATCCATAGATACATTCATACCCCCATACCTATTCACAGACCCATAAAACTACTGACACTCGCACAGCCATTTGCACAACTGACCCATACAGCCACTTACACACCCATTAACACATCAACACAGCCACTCAATCACCCATACAGCTACTAACAAAGCTACTCGTACAGCCTCTCACACATCCGTTCACTCATCCACAAAACCACTTACATACCCACTCACATATCCATTCACCCAGTCAAACAGCCACTCATTTACCTATACATCAACTTAAACACCCAGTCACTCACCCCAGTGCCACACTCACACAGCCACCACAGACACTGATACAGCCAGCAGTCACTGATACAGCCACTCACCCGTGCAGCTACTCGCACACCCATGTATTCAACCATACAGTCACTCAGACTCCCACACTGACTGTCACAGAGCCACTCAGATGACTCCTAAAAACAGTATCACTCAGTAGTAGTACAAAAATATTCATTTAACTTATGCAGTACCTTAGTATATAGATTTAAATCTCAGAAACTGTTATGAAACAATTAGACTCACTGGATGATCTCATGTGATGTCACTGACCATGTCATGAGTAATGTAATATGTGAAGTCGTAAGCAGTACATTGGGGGGGGCGTAAGTTATAGTTAATTTAGGTAACTATAACTGCTCAATTTCAATGCTTTTGTATCAGTGAAATCTAAGCCTAACTATAACATCTCTGTAACCTTTGGTTCAGTGGGAAAAAAATAAATTTATACATATATATGTGTGTATATATATCCGTTTGGAGTTCCAAGAGTGACCAATGGTACCTGGATCTGAAGAGGAGGAGCTTGGTCGGAGAGGAGGAACTCGCGCACGGAGTTCACGGCCGGGGCAGAAACCGGAGCTTGAGCAGGACCAAGCGGGACTGCCTCCGTAATTTTTTTACGCTCGCTCCTGACAGCCTTCCGTCTGCATTTTGCCTGACAGCCTGTCGGTCCCTCTTCCTCCCACAGCCGGAAGGACGCCGCGCTGATCTACGAGCTTGGTCCAGATCCTGATGCGCGGCTCCCTCACCAGCAGCACCCCCCCACAGGTTGACAGGGGAGGAGGAGGAGGTGGCGTGTGGTGGTGTGTGGCGGGACCTTCGGGTATAGGTAGCACAGGTTGCAGGGTGCGTAGCACAAAGGAGAGCTTCCGGCGGAGTCAGGATGAATACGCACATTTGCAGTGGAGGTCTGTTAGTGACTGGCAGCGGAGTCACGGGCAGCAAGGGGCAGTGGCTTGGGGCAGTTCAGCAGCCCAGCCCCCCTGACAGCACATTACTGCCCTGCGCCTACTGCCTGCTGTCTCGCACCTTACCACCAGAGGCAAAGTTGTAGCAAGAGAGTAGTTTGGCCCCCCTGCAGTGCACTCCTATCAGGGAGGAAGTTTCACATGTCTGGAGTATCTCCCAGTTGACAACAGCAGTTACAGCATTATGTGTGGGATCGGGGGGCAAGAGAGCGCAGCCACCATTAGAGACTGGCTGCGGAGTGTGTGCCCGGTGAGTCTGCGGAGGCGACCTAGCTAGGTTGGGGGCGGCTTGCAGACTCCTCTGAGTTTCTTGCTCTCTGCTCGCCTGCCTCAGGAGGCTGAACAGAAGGAAAGGAAAGGCTACGGGCTCGCAGAAAAGAATTTGGAGTCTGGAGAGTTGAGGAAGGGGTCCCAGTAGGTTGGAAAATGCCAGAGGTCTAAAGAAGGTTGGCAGTGGAAAACGACATTTCAATTCAAAACAAATATACATAATTAATTTTATTTAGCCATGCGATCCGGCAGGGTGAGGAAGGCATTGGGAGAAAAAGTAGTAACTCATAAAAGACTTGCCAAAAGGAAAAAAAGGCGAGAAATTAGCAACAGAAAAAGGTGGAAATTCCACACTGAAGAGCCCGCTAATTTCACCTATTGCGTCAATGTTTGAAAAATCAATGTTAAATAGAAAAACAATGCAAAACTCAAAATTTCACTACTTGAAGGATCCCGGTTCATCCCTCTGTGCTTCACCTGGAGAAACATCAGGTCTGATGAATCCATAGGCACCCAAAAAATCGTACAGTGGATACATAAAAAAAACAAGGGTTCAGGGAGGAGCTACGTCACCAACCAAGATGGCCGCATAGTCTCCCGGCTCTGCTGACCCCCGTCCTACGCTCGCTTATCCTGTCGAATATCCTGACCTCACGCCCCGGATTCGTGTGGGTGAACTAGTCGGCACCCCGATGGTGTGATCACGGAATTTTTCTGATGTTCTGGGATGAAGTAACATCAAAAATGTTTTGAGGCCTAACCCAGACTGGTAGCCGGGGTCTTGATTGCTGGTCTACCCGGGTCCAAAGTGAACAACAACTGACTGCTGAGGGTGGTTGGGTCCGGTCCTTGGAACTTTTGAAAATTTCTCTGGACCTCTTTGCAACAATCTGCTGCCTGATGCTGCACCCGAGGTGAGGCGACGGGTGGCGCGCGGTACTGCGTCGCTGGGGGCCCCGGCCCGGAGGCCCGGCACTAGCACCGCTGGTGCCCCGGGGTGGGGGTCCCGCCGCGCGTTGCTGCGTGCTGCTGGCCCGTCCCTCACTGCTTGTTTCTGCTCCGGCTTATCCTGCCCCGGAGAAGGGTCCTCTCCGTGGAGATCGGTATGCCTGCGGCCGCATGGAACCTGGCGGAACGGACTCAATGTGGCCCTTCCTTGCGGATGGTAATGGTGGAACTTGCGGCGCTCCGCGCGATGGTGAGGGCCCAGGCCAATCATTGGCTGTCGGCAGCAGATGGGATCATAGGGCCGGGAGCGGGCCCTGACTTGATTTTTGGGACCCAGCGGCTGACTTGCCCCCTGTTGGAAGCCCCACTGGCGCGTTTGGACCTGGTGCTGGAAGCTGTGTCTGCCCCGAAGAAATGGAACTCATCGTGTGTGCTGAGATTGGTGACTCTCTTACGTTCTCGGAAACATCGGTCCTACAGTTATCGGAGCATTTCACTGCTTCCCCCATCCTGGACACTGTTGGCCCACACTTTGATCTGTATCGGAGCGAGTCGCTCCCCCTCCCCAATCGGTCTCCCAACATGGCGGATGGAACAATGGTTGGCTTCGGAGACGGGGAGGGACATCGTTGGTGCAAGCCGTGTGCGATGGGACCTGCTATTCCTCTCCCATTTGTTGACTCAAGCTTCGGCTGCTTCTGTGTGAATCTTGACTTTCCGGGGATGGGGCTTCTCCTATCCGAGGGACTCTGCAACTTTGTTAGACGGGGCCAAGGCTGAGATTGCGGGTTGAATTGTTTGCGATGGATCTATTGGTAACGGGACTGCTTCATTAACAGACGGATTCCGGGGCGGGGGGTTTGTGGTTCCCCCCGGGGTATTTTTGTATGGTGGACAACTTTATTCGTGTTGGCTTAGGGGGGCCCCCTTTGTTAGGGCGGGGGGGAGAGACCGGGAGCGCATGGACTATTGCCCTCCTCCCTTTCCCCGTTGGGTGGGGTTTCCTTTCTTTCTCCTTTTTCTCTGTTTCTTCTATATTTCGGGTTTGGTTCTCGGGCGACAGACACACTGCTGGGGGGGGGGGGCTGTAGTCATCTGCAGGGGTGCAGGGTGGGGGGTTGGGGGAGGGGATTTTTTGGTTTTTATTTTTATTTCTATGGCCTTTTTTCTCTTCTCTTATCTTTCTTTTTCTTTTTCTGGGTCAGTGCAGTGGGTTTCCTTTGGTATCAATCACTGCTTTTTCATCTGTGCCTCAATTTTCGTGGTGTTCTCTGGGTCTTAGGGCAGGTGACTGCAGGCGCGAATTGACCGTAATGTCCCTTCACATCCTGACCTCCTGTTTCAGCACCATTGATTTAATTGATTACTGTTTACTGTTGCCACGTTTACTATTCTGCCTGCCATTTTTCGCTGCTGGGAAATTGTTTGGCACCTGATCCTTCCATCTTATACTATAAAATGAAAACCTTTTATATCCTGTTTTCCTAATTGGGCTGTTAAGTGACCGAGAGTATGCTAGCATGGAGATTCTGCTCCCCGAGGCGCTGCATGTGATTAAAATTGCTCTCTGTTTATCTATCTGCTTAGCGGCCGGCCCCGGGGGTTGTAGGCCCATACTTGTATTTGGTTGAAATGTCAATAAAGGTTTTAAAAAAAAAAAAAGGGTTACTCCTTCCAGATCCTGGTTCACTTCCGACATCAATGAAGAAAGAAGACTTCTAAGAACTGCAGAAAGAACCTGGAGGTACAATCCCTGCACCCTCCATCGGGATCAACTCCTAGAAGCCTGCAGGTCTTACAAAATACAGATTAAAAATAAAAAGACAGCTTTCTTCCGCTTGGCTCTAGACAATGCGAAAAATTGACCCAAAGAGCTCTTCAATATCATCAGGAACCAAACCTCAAAACCTATGACATCCTCCATACTAGCATCCAAAGAACGCTGCAACAACTTAGCTAACTTTTTCAATGAGAAAATTGCCAGGATAGATCTCTCGCTTGACTTGAAGCGCTCCCCCTCCACCGTGAACTTAGCGTCCAATAATCATGAGAGTGAAGCCCTGATGCCCACAACATACTGGTCCTCCTTCATCCCTGTGAGAAGTTGGCCTGATATGGATGTCCACTATTCTAGTGGGCACCCTGTATCAGTCCAAACAACCCTTATGGTGTTGGTTGTAAAGTCAACCTTATAGACCAGCTATCCTAGTGGTAGCATGGACAAAGCAGTCTTAGGCTAAAACTTCAGAGAGCATGTGAAGCCAGCTGTTTTACCATATGTGACCCCTTGAATACCAAATGAAAGGACACCACACAGGTTATATATAAAAAATATATGTATTTATTACTAACACAACCCCTCTGAACTCTTTATGAGGTTAGAGGCACAAGCACATAACAAGATACTTAATTGTCATACAATGAGTTGCACAAAATACAGTCGAGCCCTTGGGGCGTTGCAAACCATATATTAAAATCGTGGTATAAGAACCACATCACGAACAAGGAATAGGCCTAGGGCCTAGGGAATCGCTGGGGCTACACTGAACTACCAAAGGTTAGGAAGCAGGAGGCCCACTGGAAGCTTGTGCAGTGTCTAAACACACATGCGGGTTCTCATAGGGATACAATGAGAACGAAAGAATTAGAAACTAGTTGATTTAGGACACTTCCAGATGGACTATGAGAAAGCTACTGAAAACCAGGACACTAGGATAGTCAATACCCACAGGAGCACCGGAGTACTCGCGTTACCTCACCCACAGGAGCAGGGTGCATAGGTGTCAAAGCGTGTCCGGTTTCGTCGCTGAATCCTATGGAGATGCTGGCGACCAGGAGAGAAGTTTCCGGTTGGATCCAAGGGCGTATCGAGGATGAAAAGTACCTGAAAACAGAGGGGACAGAGAAGGAACCAGGCGATGTCGTGAAGCAATCAGGTGATGTCTTGAAGCTTGTCTCTGCAGCCACGTGGACCAGGGCACGTCTACGACGACCAGGAGCTAAATACGGGCTGTCCAACAAAGGTTATAGCTGTCGGCGGTGTCGGCTTCCGGATTGGAGTCGACAAGCCTTGGCTAAGGCAAACCACGCAGGAATCGAAGATGGCTTCTGTCGCAGATCAGCAAGGTCTGGGGGGCTCCTCCTTTTCAGGGAAGCAGGGGCCAGCCTGGAGCGACCAGGTCAGCAGTGTAGATTTAAAGGTTTGTCGTCACAGAGGCCACTAGCCAACGGGCAAGTGACCGGACAGACGCGTCGAGCACAAAAACACTAGCAGGCCCCACGCGGCACTCGTGGAGTGTGGAGGGCTGTGCGTCGGTGTAGAAGGTGCTCTGGCTGGGGCTTCTCAATCCCCAATACACAACTTCAAAGGGTGCCTCAGAAGCTGCCCAAGTAGCAATGAGCGGGTTTTTCAAGATGGCCGTTCCCATGTCTCTCGTCGCCTCCACGGGTCTCAGCTTTGCTGTGGCTGTGGATCGTGCTCAAGGAAGTCTGGTTCTTGTCAGGCTCTGTGACCGGGCTCCGGCGGGAGCGTCGACAAAGCAAACCGCAGATCGCTGGATGGTGCCTGTTTGCACAGGGTGGTCACTCCTTGACCACTGGGGAGATTCTTCAGTCTTCTAGTTGCAGGAGAATGCCGAAGGTCCAGAGTTTAGTTTCAAGTTTCAGTTCAGGATAAATCTAAAGTCTCTTGACTCAGCTCCTCCCTATATACTGATTAAATGGGCTGGATTACCTGCTAGGTCCCTCCTATGGGTGGGTCCAGGGAAGGGGGTGGTTACACCCCTTTCCCTTTGTCCAGTTTCGCGCCAGAGCTGGGGCTGGTGTGCCCCAGCAACTTGTTTCAACCGGACTATGCATGGAGCACCTTGTTTGTCTCAGGCAGTGTCTCATTTCATTCAGCCCTACCTGCCCCAATACACTATGGCCTGTCTGGGGTGGTGCTAGCACTTCCCAAGACAGGACACCTATTGTCCAAGCCTCCCTCGCTGGAAGGACTCCCAGCAGCAGGAGGTCAGACTTGTGTCTGTGGCAGCAGCATCCATTTTGTGATGCTGAGACTCTGGTTAACTTTAACCGGGATTAACATGAACAACATGTCTTCTCCCTCTAGAAGGGTGGAATGCTACCCCCGTCGCCAGAACTGGCGAGGGGGTAGTATTCCAAAGTGTAGGACACCTTAAACAACATGTTTTGATAAAGCCAAACCAAAGTTAGCATTAACTGTGAGGACTATAATGCACTTAAGAGTATATGGTATGGCTATATCATAGAACAGCTATAAGGACATGGTTCCGAAAGCTGCAGATAGGCTCAGCTCATGCGAGAGCCTCATCTCACATAAAACCAAGCACTCTGCCTCTAGGATTGTTAAGGCCTGCCATAGGAGTGACTTATAGGTATATATGTGTCTTATATGTAATGGTAGGTATAGGGATACTATACCTAAGCAAGGGGTGATTACACGACCTTGCCCCAGCTGAGTGATCAGCCAGTTGTGTCAATGTGGATGGCCAGCCAGGGGTGGCATAATACATGCTGCAGCCCCTGGTAGGCCTTGGATGCACCTATGCCCTGGGTACCTAAGGTACTCTATACAGAGGCTCATAAGGTGACCCAATATCCAATTGGAGATGTACCTAAAGTACATGGAGTCCATTTTACAGTGAGAGCAGATAGCCTGGGGCCCTGACTAGCAGGATCTCAGGCCAACTAAGTCGAAAACCAGCTAAACACTAGGCAAAAAGTTGGGGTAATCATATAGTCAGATATCCACCTTCCTACAATCCCCATCCAGGAAGAAGAGATAGTTAAATTAATCTCCAATGCTAAATCCTCATCACATGCCCTCGATCAGCTTCCCACGCACCTGGTCAAAGACCTGAAGCTTGCCCTAGCTCCAGTATGGTGCAAGATCATTAACAGCTCTCTGAGCTCAGGAAGCGTTCCAGACTGCCTCAAAGTAGGCCAAGTCACTCCTCTGTTGAAAAAGCAGGGGCTAGACACTGAGGACCTGAACAACTTCAGACAGTCTCAAATTTACCCCTCCTTTCCAAAATCCTGGAAAGATGTGTACTCCCTCAGCTGACCCAACACCTCGACAATATCAATCTCCTTGACCCTCATCAATCCGGCTTCAGAAAAGGCTGTAGCACCGAAACCGCAATCCTCAATGTCAGAGATGACATCCTCAAATCACTGGACTCTGATCACTGCTGCCTTCTCATCATTTTAGACCGATCTGCCGCGTTCGATACAGTTGACCACAAACTGCTCATCAAGGCTCTGCAAGAAAGGGCTGGCCTTCAAGAGACGGTCCTACACTGGTTCTCTTCCTTTCTCCACAACCGTTCACAAAAAAATCAAAAATTAAAAACTTTGAGTCCGACCTCCACCCCTTCATCAGAGGTGTCCCCCAAGGATCTGTACTGTACTTTCCCCACAGCTTTTCAACATTTACATGGAACCCCTTACCCCTCTACTCAGGAAATCCAACATCCCTTTTCACTTATATGCCGATGATACGCAACTTTATCTGGAAACCACTTCCATTGATGACGTCCAAAGACTTAACAATACGCTCAAGGAGGTGCAACTTTTGCTCACAAACAATCACCTGAAACTCAACCAAGAGAAAACAGAAGTGCTCCTCATCTCCAACAAAAATGACAACCCCCAAATTGAAGAATGGCTCAAAGCCATTGACTCCCTCAACGGCAAGCTCGCCCTGGCGGATTCAGTAAAATCGCTTGGCATCACCCTAGACCCGAAACTGGACATGAAACATCATATTTCAAGATCGGCCAAAAGTGCCTTTCTCAACCTGAAACTACTTTACAAAATCAAACCCTTCCTTCCCCCCAAGGACCTTCAACAAGCCACGCAAGCTCTGGTACTCTCTAGAATGGACTATGGGATTGCAACCCTAACCGGGACAGCAGTATCATACCTCGCCCCCCTGAAGACAACCTGCAACGCAGCAGTGAGGACGGTCACTGAAACCAGGAAATTCGAACACATTACTCTCGCCATCAGAGAAATTAAATGGCTCCCATTTGAGCTGCAAGCCAGCTTCAGAATAGCCTGCCTCACACACAAAGCCCTGCACACAGGCAAACCTGAATACTTAGCCGCCAAACTCAAAAGGGCCGGCCAGTCCAGAAGCCTCAGGAGCTCCAACACCATGCTACTCATCCAGCTGAAAACACGTAGGTAAAAAAACGCAGCCAAAACATTTGCTGGAAACGCCCCTTAAATATGGAACTCCATTCCACCCACATCAGGACGACCCCCTTGTTTCCAAAATTCAAGATCTTACTCAAAGCCCTCTTCCTCGAACGATCACAAGTGATCAGGTAGCAGATAACTCCGTCCTGAACCAAGAAACCCTTCTGAACAGCTAATCCGCTCAGACTCGTTCGATTTGTTCTACCCCCTCCCCTCTCCCTTCTATGTGCGTTCGTTACCCAGCCACAACCCTCATGTTATTTCAATTATCTGTACCGCTTTTTACTCTTAAATATACATGTTGTTTAGCGCTCTGATACCCTCGGGTCCAGCTAGCGCTATATAAAACTCCTTAAAATAAATCTTAAGGAAATTAACATCAAACTCAAATTTAAAAGACATTGAGACGCAAGAGCCTAGCAAACAGGTAGTGAAGCTAGAAACTAGAGACAAGAACAGTCTAGCCGGGACAATCTCACTGCATTGTGCTATAATAACAGCAACAACACATACTGCACAAAACGACATCAGTATCAATTTCGAACATCATAATCAAGAACCTCTTCCTGCGGGGAAAGCACGCCATGTAGTTTGGCTACAACACAAAAGCCTTCCGATCTGAATACATAAAGCAGCTGCTCCTTACAAACTGCTGAGCATGGACAAGAAGTAAGCCTAAATGACTTGCATTCAAGAATAGACGAACTAGCACACTTTTGGTTTAACCAAGATCTGTCATCAACAGTCTCGGACAACTCAAGAGCGAGTAAACATGTGGAAGGTACACAGGAGATTAAAGTGGAAGAAAATGAGGAAGAGGAGTTTGTCACTTCATGGGCGAGGAAACGTGTGGAAGACAAACATGTGGTAAAGGTGGAGGCCCAAGGAAGGGATGAAGATTAAAAACAGATGCTCAGCCCAAACCACATGGAAGGAAAAGTTAATACATCTTATCTTCGAGCCAATTTTCATTCTAACCTAACTGAAAAATCTGGAGATTCATGTGAAAAAGGGGCAAATAACATCAAAAGCAACAAAAATGGGCAAACTGAATTAATTTCATCAGTACTCCAAGCACTACAAATGTCGACAGCTACGTTGATAATGCATTCTGATAAATTAGATATACAAATAGATCTTATGAATATCATCGCTTCATATTTATCTGAAATAAATAAAAAACTTGAAGATTTAACAAACTTAATAAAAAGAGTACAACCGATCTACTCACCACGGGAATCAACCTGTACATGTGGACCAATAATAGACAAATTAGATTTTCTTCCAACAATATTGGAACAGATACTTTGTTTGAATAAACGCTTGGTTTTGCCGGCTGCAAATTCAGAGACTGCCCAAACAATAAAATCTGAGGTAATTGTAAGTCAGAACCATGCACAGGCTACTACAAATACAACTCAAGAACTCAAGAAAGAATTTTAATTTCCCACTGCTGAGACGGAGGAGGAAATAAGAACTGATTAGAGTATCATAATCGAGAAACCTGAAAAGATGAGGCCTCAATCTAGAAGGCAAAAGGAGTAAAGGAAAGCAAGAAATAGCATGAAGGGGCCTAAACCACAGCAAGGCAATAAGTATATTTCATCTTTTCTTAAAAAAAAAAACTGCAGGTGAGCCCCAAGGAGAATATCGCCCTGGAACAACACAGGATAGTGTCATAAGTAACACAAATATTCCTAGTGGAGGACAAAGGCACGTATAAGGGAAAAGAGGCAGCCCCTAGGAATACCATTAATAATACAACTTTAATGGAAGTAGAGGACTGTTCTTCAGCATCATATAAAGATCCCTTGGAAGATGAGTCAAAGGGTAAACTTGTAGTCTCCACTGTAAAGCGTGAAGAAAGCAATAGAATATACAAAGAGCTAGATAATGTGGCAACAAAAACAAGCCTGAAAAACACGACCTATTCTCACCAACGCGGCCACAGCTACAAGAGAACAAGGAGGAAAAAGGTAAAGAAAGGGTCATCACAGAGGGAAACTTAAATACTCCAAAAAAGCAGGTTGCAATGAAGACAGACACTCTGGTAAATACTCAAAATATAAGAACGGATCTAGTGGCAAACAGGGAATCTACTCCTACCAATAATTGGCAATCTGCTATTGGTGCAGTTACATATGCTGAGAAAGTAGACACAAGTTCTTTACCTCGACATCCAGTAAAAGAAGTGGCAGCTCAATGTACTCCAGTAGTATCTCTAAATCCTTTCAAAACTAAGCAGCAATGCCCCTCTTATGGTCATCTAAGCATCAGTATCCCCAATCAAATAAAATCACAGTCCAACAATATGGAAGACAAAGATTTAAGAAGGTGGATAGTATCCAGCACCTAGGTAACTCACCAGTTATTATAGACCCCAGAATATGAAACACAGGGCAATTATGACATCGTAAATAGAGGCAATATTATGAAACTTATGGCAGAAATTCAGGAACTTAAACACGTACAATCGTCAGATCTTGTAGCAGTCCAATTTTTACCCGGAGATAATACAACAAAAAAACTATACATGGCAGACGCCAGAGTTAGTGCAGTTAATGCTAAGGAGCTCAGATCAATTTTCAGCCTGGGGAATTCAAATAATAGCACCTGTAATACCTTGTTATCCATTTTCCACTGAAGGACATAGAAAAGCCGGATACCAAAAGGAAAACAAATCAAAAGACTGTTTCTGCGCAGGTTTATTTAATTCTATATAACGCAAAGGGTGGGAGTGGTACTGCCAAAACCACAGAAGGATTAGTCACAGAAGCACAAAGGGAGGCTGAATGAACTCAAGATCAATGGAACTGGCTACCCAGCATACCAAGCAATAAAAGCAGTGTGAGAAGTTGGCCTCATATATGATGTCTCCAATTCTGGGGGCACCTTGTATCAGTCCAAACAATCCCTTAAGGTGGTGATTGTAAGTCAACCTTATAGAC
This sequence comes from Lissotriton vulgaris, assembly GCF_964263255.1. Lineage (NCBI taxonomy): Eukaryota > Metazoa > Chordata > Amphibia > Caudata > Salamandridae > Lissotriton > Lissotriton vulgaris. Next base: position 1,325,104,779 of record NC_141689.1, on the reverse strand, counting down.
AAGCTATCCTAGGGGTAGCATGGACTAAGCAGCCTTCAGGCTAAACTCAAGAGGGCATGTAAAGCAAGCTGTTTTACCAAACACAATCCTGTAATATCAAATGAAAGGACACCACACAAGTTATATATTATAAAAAATATATGTATTTATTACTAGAATAATCCTCTATACTCTTTATGAGTCTAGAAGCACAAGTGTTTAAACAAAAGCACAGTAAAACATATGAAAGTTGCACAATTATCGATGAGGCCAGGGGCCACTCAAACCATATTCTAAAATAGTGGTATAAGTATCACTACTCGAACAGTTGTAAGGCCTGAGGCCTTGGGAATCGCTGGGGCTATTCGGGACTAGTAGTGGTGAAGTCGGGAAAAGCCTGCGGGACTCTGGTGCAGCGCTAAAAGCACAAGCATGCACCAATGCAAAGTCAATGGTGCGTAAAAGTTATCGAGTTACAGTTTTAGGAGTCTTCCGACTGGACTAGAATTACCAAACTTTAGACTTAGACACTAGAGGTTTATACCAATGCAGGAGCACCGGCGTTCATAAGTTAACTCACCCACAGGAAGCGGTGCATAGGTGCCAAAGTGTGTCGGGTTTCGTCACGCAGTCTGATGGTGCCTGGAGATGAAGATGCTGCTGGCGTCCAGAAGAGAAGTGTCCGGTTGGATCCAAGGGTGGATCGAAGATGTAGAGTACCTGAAAGCAGAGGGGACAGAGTCTGGGTCACTCAGCAGTGACCAGGGTGGAACCAGGCAATGTCCGGCGCAATCAGGTGGTTGTCGTGAAGCTTGTCTCTGCTGCCACGTGGACTCTGGGGCACCGAGGATGTCCAGGAGTAGATCACGAGCTGTCCCACGAAGGCTCTCGCTGTCGCCGGTGTCGGCTTCCGGATCGGAGCAAACAGACCTTGGCAAATGCAACCCACGCAGGATTCGTAGATCGTTTCTTACTCGGACCAGCAAGGTCAGAGCGGGTGCTCCTTTTCAGGGGAGCGAGGGCCAGTCTGGAGCAACCAGAATAGCAGAGCAAATTCAAAGGTTCGTCGGTACTGGGGCCACTAGCTAACGGGCAAGCGACCGGACCAACGCGTCGAGCAGAAAGATGCAGAAGGGCCCCACGCAGCACTCGGTGAGAGTGGAGGGGGGAGCTTTGGTGTGAGAAGTTGGCCTGATATGTGATGTTTCCAATTCTGGAACCACCTTGTATCAGTCCAAACAATCCCTTATGGTGTCTGGTTGTAAGTCAACCTTATTAGACAAGCTATCCTAGTGGTAGCATGGACTAAGCAGCCTTAAAGGCTAAACTCAAGAGGTCGTGTTAAGCGAGCTGTTTTACCAATCACAATCCTGTAATATCAAATGAAAGGACACCACACAAGTATATATTATAAAAATATATGTGTTTATTACTAGAATAATCCCCAGTACTCTTTATGAGCAAAGGGGCACAAGCGTTAAAACAAAAGCACAGTTAAACATATAAAAGTTGCACAATTATGGATGAGGGCGGGTGGCCACTCAAATCATATATTAAGAAAGTGGTATAAGAGATACAAATCGAACAGTGGTTAGGCCTAGGGCCTAGGGAATCGCTGGGAGCAGTCGGGACTAGCAATGCTGAAGTCGGGAAAAACCCGCGGGATTCGGGTTCAGCGCTTAAAGCACACGCATGCACCAATGCAAAGTCAATGGTGCGTAAAAGTTATAAAGTTACTGTTTAAGGAGACTTCCGCTTAACCTAGAAGGACGAAATTTAAGACACATACACTAGAGGTGTGTACCAGTGTGGGAACACCGGCGTTGTTGAGTTACCTCACCCACAGGAAGCGGGTGCATACGGTCGAAGTTGTGTCTGGTTTCGTCACGCAGGTTGTTGGTGCTTGAAGCTGAAGATGCTGCAGGCGATGTGAAGGAGAAGTGTCCGGTGTGATCCAAGGGTGGATCAGAGTCGTAAAGTACCTGAAAGCAGAGGGGACAGAGTCTGGGTCACTCAGCAGTGACCAGGGTAGAACCAGGACGGAAGCAGGCAATGGCGGGCACAATCTGGTGGTTGTCGAGGAGCTTCTCTCCGCTGCCACGTGGGCTCTAGGGCATCTGCTACGTCCAGGAGTGGGTCACGAGCTGTCCCACGAAGGCTCTCGCCGTCGGCGCAGTTGGCTTCAAGATTGGAGCAAACAACACTTGGCAAGAGCAATCCACGCAGGACTGGGAGATTGCTTCTCACTCGGACCAGGAGGGTCAGAGCGGGTGCTCCTTTTCAGAGGAGCGGGTGCAAGTCTGGAGCAACCAGAATCACAAGTCGGATTTCAAGTTTCGTTGGCACAGGGGCCACAAGCCAGCGGGCAAGTGACCGGGACAACACGTTGAGCCAAGAGAAGCAGAAGGGCTCCACGCAGCACTCGGTGAGTGTAGAGGGGTGAGCTTCGGTGCAAAAGTGGCTCAGGGCTGGGGCTTCTCAAACCCCGGTGTACAGCTTCGAGGGTCACTCGTGCGCTGCACGGTCAGCGTCTCGTGGTCTTTTCAAGATGGCGGGCCCCACGCTTCCGGTCGCCTCCACGGGTCTCAGCTCTGCAGGGACTGTGGATCGGGCTGGTAGAAGGCAGGCAAGCTTGATCTTGTCGATCTCTGTCGCTCGAGTTCCATCGGGAACTGCAACAAAGCAGACGCCGAGGTGCTGGATGGTGCCTGTTTGCACATGGTGGTCACTCCTTGACCACAAGGGAGATTCTTCAGTCTTCTACGTTGAGTAGGATGTCGAAGGGTCCAGAGTTTCGTTTCAAATGTTTCATAAGGATAATCTGAGTGCGTTGGCACTGCTCCCATTCTTATACCAATCTAGGGGGCTGGATTACCTGCTAGGTCCCCTCCTATGGGTGGGACACAGGAAGGGGCTGCATACACCCCTTTCCCTTTGTCCAGGCCGCGCTGGGACTGGAGCTGGTGTGCCCCAGAACCGGTTTGGCCGGATTATGCAAGGGGAAGCCTTGTGCTCCCCAGGCAATGTCTGGTTTCTTTCAAACCCCCCTGCTACAGTCCACTATCTCCTGTCTGGGGTGGTGTAACACCTCCCTGCGACAGGAAAGCCTTCAGGAGGTCAGACTTGTGTCTGTGGCAGAAGCATCCATTTTGTGGATCTGAGGCTCTTTTAAAATCAACCGCGTTTTAGCAAAGTAACATGTCTCCCTCTAGAGGGGTGGAATGCTACCCCCGTCGCCAGGACTGGCGAGAGGGTAGTATTCCAAATCGTATGAAACCTTACACGACATGTTTTGATAAAGCCAAACCAAAGTTAACATATAACCGCGAGGATTATAATGCACTTAATAGTATATGGTATGACATTATCCCGGAACAGCTTAGGGAATTGGTCCCGACAGCTGCAGACAGGCTCAGCTCATGCTAGAGCACCATCTCACATAAAACCAAGCACTCTGCCTCCAGGATTGTTAAGGCCTGCCATAGGAGTGACTTATAGGTATATATGTGTCCAGATATAGGTTTAGATATAGGTATACTATTTCTAAGCAAGGGGTGATTACACCACCTTGCCCCAGCTGAGTGATCAGCCAGTTGTGTCAATTTTAGATAGCCAGCCAGGGGTGGCAAAAGATATGCTGCAGCCCCTGGTAGGCCTTGGATTCACTTATGCCCTGGGCACCTATAGTGCTCTGTACAGGGGCTGATAAGGTGACCTAAGCCAATCTAGTTATGCACCTAGGGTACATGGAATCCATTTTACAGAGAGAGCAGATAGCCTGGGGCCCTGATTAGCAGGGAACCAGGCCAACTAAGTCGAAAACCAGCTAAACACAAGACATAAAATCTGGGGTAACCATAGTCAGGTAGCCACCTTCCTACACTTGGTGCAAAAGCTGCTCGGGGCTGGGGCTTCTCAAACCCCAATGCACAGAGTCGAGGGAGCCTCGGGAGCTGCACGGTCAGCACTACGTGGTTTTTCCAAGATGGCCGGCCCCACGCTTCAGGTCGCCTCCACGGGTCTCAGATTGTCTGGGACTGTGGATCAGGCTGTTGGAAGGCAGTATAGCTGGGTCTTGTCGATCTCTGTCGCTCCAGTTCCGGCGGGAACTGCAACAAAGCAAACGGTGAGGCGCTGGATGGTGCCTGTTTGCACAGGGTGGTCTCTCCTTGACCACAAGGGAGATTCTTCAGTCTTCCACGTCGAGTGGGATGTCGAAGGGTCCAGAGTTTCGTTTCATAAGTTTCAGTCAGGATAATCTGCCGTGCGCTGGCACTGCTCCCACCTTTATTCCAAATCTGTGGGCTGGATTACTTGCTAGGTCCCTCCTATGGGTGGGAACAGGGAAGAGGGTGGTTAGACCCCTTTCCCTTTGTCCAGTTTCGCGCCAGGACTGGGGCTGGTGTGCCCCAGAACCGGTTTGACTGGATTATGCAAGGTGAAGCCTTGTGCTCCCCAGGCAGTGTCTAGTTTCTTTTAGCCCTCCCTGCTCCAATTCCACTATCTCCTGTCTGGGGTGGTGTAGCATTTCCCCGCGACAGGAAACCCTTTGTCCAGGCCTCCTCTGCTCAAGTTTCGGTCAGCAGCAGGAGGTCAGACTTGTGTCGGGGCAGCAGCATCCATTTTATGATGCTGAGGCTCTGGTTAGGATTAACCGCGTTTCAGTAAAGTAACATGTCTTCTCCCTCTAGAAGGGTGGAATGCTACCCCCGTCGCCAGGACTGGCGAGGGGGTAGTATTCCAAAGTGTATGACGCCAAACACGACATGTTTTGATAAAGCCAAACCAGAGTTGGCATTTAACCGCGAGGTTCATAATGCACTTAAGAGTATATGGTATGGCAATATCCTGGAACAGCTAAGGGAGTTGGTCCAGACAGCTGCAGACAGGCTCAGCTCATGCTAGAGCACCATCTCACATAAAACCAAGCACTCTGCCTCCAGGATTGTTAAGGCCTGCCATAGGAGTGACTTATAGGTATATATGTGTCCAGATATAGGTTTAGATATAGGTATACTATATCTAAGCAAGGGGTGATTACACCACCTTGCCCCAGCTGAGTGATCAGCCAGGTGTGTCGTTTTAAGTACCAGCCAGGGGTGGCAAAAGATATGCTGCAGCCCCTGGTAGGCCTTGGATGCACCTATGCCCTGGGCACCTATAGTCCACTGTACAGGGGCTGACAAGGTGTCCAGTACCAAATGGGTTATGTACCTAGGGTGCATGGAGTCCATTTTATAGAGAGAGCAGATAGCCTGGGACCCTGATTAGCAGGATCCCAGGCCAACTAAGTCGAAAACCAGCTAAACACAAGGCAAAAACCTGGGGTAACCATAGTCAGGTATCCACCCTCCTACAAGCAGTGTCTGACATAGTGCTAAGGTTACCAGCTCTGAAACAAGTGCAATACACATGTTATCTTGGAATATAGCTGGATCCAGGCGAGTACTCTATGAAGGCCTTCCAATTTAAGAGTGGGCAGATTGTGATATAATAGCCCTGCAGGAGACTTGGTCACAGGAAGAGATTCCGATAGTAGGTTACACCCACTCTTCAGTAGCTGCGGAAAAATGCAAGCAATATGGCCGTGCAATAAGCGGATTGATAGTATAAGTGTCTACAGCTATAAAAATAACAGAACTGCTGAAATCTCTGAATCCCAGTATACAACTTTGTAACATTCTCAGATCAACACTCAAGTACAAGTAATACAATGTTATTAATTACTACACACAACCGAAGGCTCAAAGAAAACAGGAGAAAAATGCACTTTTAACGAAAACCATCTCTAGATTACGCTGTACTGAGCCCACATGGAATCTAATAGTGACAGGAGATTTTAACTCAAATCTGATATTTACACCGGATAAAGATGAAATCTTAACAGCAGATAATTCATTTTGGTGTGTTCCACAGAAACATCATGCTGGGACTTGTCGTGTGGACCACATTAGTCAGCAATTAGCAACAGATCTTGAGTTCCAAGGTATGTGTGTGCTTAATGGAAGAACGGGCGTAGATCGCCCGCCGTACAAAACGTATCACGGCCCTAGGGCGCAATCAACATTAGATTTTACACTTATAACATTTCCGCTGATGCCATTGTTATCTCGCTTCTTCATAGAGTACACCATCTTGAGTGATCACTCAATGCAGCACGTCATTTTTAATCTAAACACGCCAAGATTTTGTTTTACTAAGATACCAGAGGGCAAAATTACTTCAATTATTCTAAAACGTCTGAAATGAACAAACACAACTAAAAGAGATTTGTTTTTAACAATAAAGGGTCTCCTGGCAGAACAAACAGAACCCACTAACAGAATACAAGCTTGGTCACTTTTTCTAAATAAATTAGCAAAAATAATGAAAGAACCCGAAACCAGGGATAAAAGATGCGATCAAACAAAAGATCTACCAAATGATCTACAAATGCTAAAGAGAGAACTAAGAAGAGCACAAAGGAGGTATTACCCTTATAGGCGATCTGTGGGAGAGATCCGACATCAAATCATTTTCTGCTTTGCAGCAACAGTACAAATTGGCCGTCTCAGGACGCTTCCGCTACACGCAGGTTAGACACGCATTACGCACTCTCCTACAACCCGGGACCACACTACCGGAATCATCCCCACTAGAGGATAGAGTATTAGACGGCCATATCCCTGACAGCACCATTTCACTGATATACAAAAAGTTGGTCAACAACATCTCTGATCCTCTCCAGCCTCTCCGTTAAGTGGACCAGAGATGGCATTGAGATGGACGATGAGGAATGACAGGAGACTATCTCCTCTCCCAGAGTGGTGGCGATACCAGCTAGTCTTCGACTGGTCCAAATAAAATTCCTACACAGGGTATATGTAACTGGGACTCAACTGGTGCGGATGGGGAGGGCGGACGGGGGAGCCTGTAGACGGGGATGGGGCCAGCTTGGAACCCTTTTTCACATAGTCTGGGAATGCAAGCTGATCCAACCATATTGGCGTGACATCCATGACGTCATTAACACTGTCTTGTCCGTGCAACTCAACGTGGAAGCCCGTAGGTGTCTATTAAACATCTGGGAACCAACTGACTTGAATGTCTGCTTAACACAATGGGTCACGCTGGGACTAATGGTAGCCAAGAGAAACCTTGCCCAGCAATGGGGAGCGCCACTTCCGCCTATAGTGCGAGACTGGGAAAAAGACTTAGATTGGGCAATGTTTAGGGGAAAAAAACTGAATATGTGGCCCGGGGTTGTCCCAAAAAATGGTCTCCTGTGTGGGGCTTATGGAACTCCTACAAAGGAGATCTATGTCAACCTCCCCTGGCCCCCACTGTTGAAGATCCCCCCTTCCCCCTAGACCTTCCACACTCATTTTATATATATTGTGCCTACTCTACTGTTCCCATGAAGCCTAATGTACTACTCCCTTGGAAATGTCATTGTATTGCTATGTATATTGCTGAAGTTTATTTCTAAAAAAAATGTAAAAATGTTTTACCAAAAAAAAGAAGAGCACAAAGGAATCTGTGCTTAGACAAATCCAAGTGGACAATCTAGGAAACATTCCAGAAACTGAGAAAACAATTTAAAAAGAAAATGTGGGAATTAAAAAAAGTGAAAGCAGAGAGCTTCTGGTCCAAACTAATTTACAACATAAGATGCTCTCACTCTAAAAATTTTTGGCAGACAATAAATGAAAAGAAATTAAATGAGAAGAATATTTGTAAAGCGCGGTAGCTACCCTGAGGCGTCCTAGCGCTGCAGACGAAACGCAGGCAAGGAGGTTGCTAGGCTCTAAAAGGGTTTGTTGAAAAGGAAAGTTTTTAGAAGTTTGCGGAAAGGCAGCAGGTTGGACTCTGCTTGCAGGGGGAGGGGAAGAGAGTTCCACAGTTTGGCTGAATTATAGGCGAAGGAGCAACCACCGCACCATGCTCTCTTAATTTTGGGTTCGAGGGCGAAGAAGGGTGAAGCCGATCGGAGCTGTCAAGTAGGCTGGTAAGGAGCGATTAGGGATTGGCTGATGGACGGGCCAGTCTTCCAGAATGCCCTGTGAGCAGTGCACAAGGCCTTAAATTGAATGTGTTCCCTGACCGGGAGCCAATGTAGGCTCTTTAATCCAGGATTAGTAGAGTGCCGGCGGGGGTTGTGAAGGAGAGTTCGTGCTGCACAGTTTTGGATGATCTGGAGTTTGCGGGTAGTAGATTGTGGGGCCCCCATAATCCAGGCGTGACAGGATAAGGCACTGGACCATGATTTGTCTTGCCTGAAATGGGATCAGAGGAAGGATTTTCTGTAGTAGCCTAAGTAGACCATAACAGGAAGCAGATAGCTTTGCTGCTTGATGGTTGAAGTTAAGGGAGTGGTCCAGCCAGATGGCCAAGCTTTTTATTGTTTTTTTTGGCGGTGGAGGGGGGCCGAGACAGGTAGGCCACAGTAAGTTTGCATTAAACAGGGAGTGTGTCCTAAGAGCATGAACTCCGTTTTTTTTTCCGTTTAATTTTTGAGGGGAAAGTGGCATCCAGTTTGCCACCTCCTCTAGACAGCTACTCAGATTGGATGGAGAGATGTTCCGTTGGTTAAGGGCCACCTCTAGGTGAGTGTCATCGGCATAAGTGAGGATGTTTATGCTGAAAGGACGGACAATCTCAGCTAGGAGGCTCATATATCCGTTGAATAGTGTGGGGCTCAAGGAGGAGCCCTGAGAAGCACCACATCTGAGCGGCAGGCTGGAGGAGACGGAATCGCCCTCGAAAACCAGGAAGGAGCGGCCAGCTAAGAAGGATCTAAACCAGGTGATATGTCGACCTTCCCTGGCCCCCACTGTCGAAGCTCCCCCTTCCCCGGCCCCCACTGTCGAAGCTCCCCCTTCCCCCTAGACCTTCCACACTCATTTTATGTATACTGTGCCTACTCTACTGTTCCCATGAAGCCTAATGTAATACTCCCTTAGAAATGTCATTGTATTGCTGATGTTTATTTCTCAATAATAAAAAAGAAAATTACAACAACAAAAAAGAGCACAAAGGAATCTGCGCTTAGACAAACCCGAGAGGACAATCTGGGAAACATTCTAGAAACTGAGAAAATAATTTAAAAAGAAAATGTGGGAATTTAAAAAAGTGAAAACAGAAAGCTTCTGGTCCAAACTAATTTACAACATAAGACGCGCTCACTCTAATAAATTTTGGCAGACAATTAATGAAAAGAAATGAAATGAGAAGAATATTTGTAAAGCGCGGTAGCTACCCTGAGGCGTCCTGTGGTAAATAGTTATTTACCGTCGGAATTTCTATGCAGTAAGTACAATAAAATAACTCAGTCATAAGTAAGAGGCAAAATCCGTGGTATCTGAGTTTTAAAAGGGGTTTTATTCCACAAAATGGAATGGTTCGAACCAGGTATATCATATTCCTTTCACCATCAAGGATCAGGAAGGGATAGCACACATTCTATTGACAGCGTACATCATTTATAGTAAAGGCATATGATGGTGATGCATACAGAAGGCGTAACAGCTGAGAGAAACGAGATAAGAACACATGTGCGTAACAGAAAGGCATGCACGAGGGCGTATACGGAGGTGTGTGCTAGAAACGTCATATGAAAGTGTCACAAGTGGGTGGAAACATAGCGGAATCTTGCAGTGTCAGCAGAAATCAATAGCAAGGATGCGCGCGCAGCAGCATGACGTGTGACAGACGTGAGGCTGGAGGGTGCAGGGGGCTTGACATTTAAACTAGAAGAAAGAGACAGAAGTCTGGCATGTCAGATCGACTTGTTCCTAAATCATATCTGATATCTTGTGTCTGGGGAACTATACTATCTAGAGGGAAAGGTCTCTTGGGCAGAGGCTACTCTATACTGACTATTAATGCGTGCATATGTGACTATGTGTCTACGTGTAATGCGAGGGGCCATGGGCCTACCATGGTAACAGGAGCAATGAATTATTTGCATGGAGACAGAGAGGCCGGGCCCTTTGCTTTGCAGCCGGGGAATGTTTATCTATTCTGCTAGACTGGAATGTGTTTTCGAGGAGCTGAGCTCGGCTATACTGATAACTTGAAGGCAAAACACTGTCTTTGGCAGGCAAGCAGGCCGAGCCGGGCACCGCTCGCCACGCAGGGAGTAGAACAGAGGTCAGGGACGTATCCCACGTTGCAGCTTTCAGGTGGAGAACAGAAAGGCTCGATGGCAGAAATCAGGGCCTAGCTCTGCGGGGCTAGGAAAACGTGGAAGTACACCATGAAAAGACGTTGGCAAGGCATACCTAGGAACGGAATTATTGATCCATTCATGGTGGATCTGAAAGAGGACATGTTAACGTTTGACGCAAATGTGTTTGCGTTTTCATAGCAGGTCGAGGAGGGAAGTTACATGCACTTTAAGCTCGTACATGGAGACGGTGGGGTTCACGTTAGGGGACACAATGGGCCATAAAAATTCATATTACCTCAGTCCTAGCGCTGCAGACGAAACGCAGGCAAGGAGGTTGCTAGGGTCTAAAAAGGTTTGTTGAAAAAGGAAAGTTTTTAGAAGTTTGCGGAAAGGCAGCAGGTTGGACTCTGCTCGCAGGGGGAGGAGGAGAGAGTTCCACAGTTTGGCTCAATTATAGGCGAAGGAGCAACCACCGCACCATTTTTTTAAATTTTATGTTTTGTATAGCGGTAGCTAGACCCGTAGGTATCAGAGCGCTTCACATACATATTGTACAAAACCGAAGGACCTTACATTACCTAGAAGATTGACAGTAAGTAAGCAAACTACGGATAAAGAATACAGCATGAACAATAAATAACTGTGCAACGGAGGGGGAGAGAAAAAAAGAAAACAAGGTGATTAGCATAGTCCTTTCACCAACAATCCTTGAATGGGAGTCAACTCTGGATATTGAGGTCTAGGTTAGAGCACTTTGTTCAGGAAAGTATTTGTTAAGGCGATGGAGTTTGAGGTCTCTTTTGAAACAGGAGAAGGAGGGGTTGCATCTGAGGACTCCAGGGAGAGCGTTACATATCCTGGGAGCGTTGCCAGAAAACGATCGTTATTGGGTGTTTTTTTTTTTTTTGGGCGGTATGAGTGAGTTGGAGCTTCTCGGTGTTCTGGCTTGACCTGCTCTTACCAGTTTGTTGTTCAGGTAGTTGGGGGCCGGAGAGTGGAGGGTTTTGTGTGTGATGCAGGCCAGCTTGTAAATACATCTCCCTTCCACGGGAAGCCATTTGAGGGAGTTGAGAGCTGGAGTGATGTGATCAAATCTTTTTACTCCAGATACAAGTCGAGCGGCCATGTTCAGCACTGCCCTTAGAGGGGCTAGGTGAGCTTTTGGAGTCCCAGTAAGGATGGCATTACCGTAGTCGATTTTAGAGAGAACCAGGGATTGAACTACTGTCTTGAGGTCATCGTGGGGAAGAAAAGGTTTCAATTTCTTGAGGTGTTTTAGAGACAAAAGAGCACTTTTTGCAGAGTTTTTAATGTGGACCTCTATTGATAGGTTCTTGTCAAGGGTGATGCCTAGAGACTTAATTGAGTCGGATAGAATGAGGGGGCAGTTTAGGGCAACCAGAATTTTGAGCCACTCTTGGATAGGCCGATGGTTGCTTTTTGGAGAGAATAGGATCAGTTCCTTTTTATCTGGGTTGAGCTTTAATTAATGGAAGTTGAACCAAGTTTGGATCTCCGTTAGAGTGGTATTGAGGTGTTGGATGTCATCGGGGGTCTTGATTTTGAAATGGATTTGGGTGTCATCCGCGTAACGGTAGTAACTCACTCCAGCTTTTTTCAAGATGATTGTGAGGGTCTCCATGAAAAGATTGAAGAGGGACAGGGAGAGGATTGAGGCTTGTGGTACCCAAAGTGTGACTTTTGTTGGCTTCGAGAGACAGGAGTTGATTTTAATTTGTTGCAAGCGATGCTGGAGGAAAGAGGTGAACCATTTGAGTACAGTACCATTTATGCCGGAGCGCATCGACAAGGTCTCTAGAAGAGCTGGATGATTAACTGTGTCGAATGCCGCAGATAGGTCAATAAGGATGAGTAGGCAGGCATCACCATCATCTAAGGCTTTGTGAATGTCGTCCGAGACGTTGAGTATGGCTGTTTCAGTGCTACAGCCTTTCCTGAATCCCGATTGAAAGGTGTCAAGGAGGTTGAACTCATCAATGTGTTTATTGAGTTGGTGGAGAACACATGACTCCAATGTTTTTGCAAGGAATGGGAGGTTTGAGATAGGTCTGAGGTTGTTCAGATCATTAGGGTCGGCCCCTGGTTTCTTGAGACTGGGTGTGATTTGTCCAAGTTGAAGGGATTCTGGGACACAGCCTGAGGTGAGAGAGGCGTTGATGATTTTTGTCCAGAAAGGGGAAATGGTGTGGTTGAGTTATTTTATGATTGTGGAAGGTAGGAAGGTTTTAGATGAGAAATTATCTTGAAGACCTCGTTTTCCGCCATTAGCTCAAAGTCGGACCAGTGCTCATTGTTTTTTAGCTGGAGGCCGGTCTGATAGTCCTTATAGAGAACTCTTTTTGCGTTGTTAGGGGAAGTAGAAGGGGGTCAGGTTATGAGGGAAGGAGTGTTTGTGGTTTGTATGAAGGATTGATCAATTTTAGAGACTTTATTAGTGAAGAAGGTGGCAATTTCTTCACATCGCTCATTTGTGGCTTCGATATCTTGAGAGGGGGGCCGTTAGGTTGGCTTTTGACAATGCTGAAGAGTTCTCTCGGTCTGTTTTTCACCAGATCTAGTTGGCTGCGGAAAAAGTACGCCTTTTCACTGAAAATGTGTTTTTTGTATGCCTGCAGAGCAGATCTAAGTTGTGTTAGGTGTAAGGTCGAGGGGTTAAGCCTCCAAGCCCTTTCCGTTTGTCTGAGTGTGCGCCGTTCATCGTTTAGCTCCACGTTAAACCTGGGTTTCAATTTGTTTTGCCTCTGTTTGAGTTTGAGTGGAGCTGCTTGGTCTAAAACCTCTGTCATTTTAGAGTTAAAGTGTGTAGTGAGGTAATCAGCCTTCCATGATGAAGGATGGAGTTGGGGATGAATCATCGATTCAAGTTCGGATAAAGGGATTTTTTGGATTGTTTCTGGTCAAGAGTTTAGGTTTGACGTCACAAATAGGTTGGTGGCTGACAGGTGTGTCAATCCTGAACCGAATGAGGTGGTGGTCGGACCGGTCAATGGGAGAAATCGTTCTCAGAGAGACCTGTTCGTTGTTGGTAATGATCGCATCTAGTGTTGCACCTTTGATGTGAGTTGGCTTATTGCAGAGTTGTTTGAGGTTATGTATTTACAAAAGGTTGGATAGGTTCAGGACAGTGGAGTCTTTTGGGTCGTTCAAGTGGATATTGAGGTCACCCAGGAACACGTCTTTGGTATCTGTCAAGGAGAACCGTGTTTTTAGGTCTGTTAGTTCTTCAGGAAAAAGAGTACGTTCTACAGACGGATGGTAGATGGTGTGGAATTTGATGGATGAGGTTCCCTTAGTGGTGAGTTTGACACCCAGGTATTCAAACGATAGGTATTCTGCAGGTTTGAGATTGGTACTCTGTATTCCAGCTTTGTGGATGATGGCTAGTCCCCCCCCCCCCGTTTTGATCGGCCTGTCTTGTCTGATTATGTTGTACCCTGGGGAGGTGAGGATGTCAAGGATGGGGGTAGAGTGGACATTGAGCCAGGATTCAGTGAGGAAAGCGATGTCAATTTATTCAGCGAGAAGAGCTTCAGCAATGTCAGTAGCGTGTTGTACTGCTGATCTGCAATTTAGGAGCATACAAGAGAGGGGGCGGGGAGCCTCGATGATGGGGGGAGTTAGGTGGATAGAGGTGTATTGAGCAGGGGGTCTAGGCGAGTGGACAGTATTACGGATTCTGTTTGTGCCAATAATAACAGGGATGTGGAAAGGGGCAGACTTCTGTTTGGAAGTGAGGTAAGAGTCATTGATCTCATCTGGTTTCGGTACCAAAAAGGGCTGGCTATCCCAGTTGGGACTAAGTGTCTTACTCGCTGCTGGACTTGGGGGTCGAGGGGTGCTCTGGGGGGCCCTGAGATGTGTATTGAGTGGGGCCATGGGAGGTGTATTGAGTGGGGTAGGGGCCATGATAGGTGTATTGTGTGGGGCCATGGGAGGTGTATTGAGTGGGGTAGGGACAGAAATACCTAGGGGGTGGAGCACGGTGGCTTGGCTCTGTTGAGGGGGTTTTGCTGTAAGTGAAGGAAATCAGCAGTAAGGGAGTTAATTTTCATCTCCATTCTGTTCAGTTGCTGTGTTATTGCACTGAAAAAGTTTGAGGTTTTGGCAAGGGTCGAGACAGACTTGGGTCTATGGAGGGAGATATAACAGGGGTCAGGGATATGATGGAGTCCCTGGGATTAGGGGAGGGGAGAGGTTGGACCCAGGGAGCCAGATTAGCCATGTTCCCATTCAAGGAGTTCAGGGGAGGAGAAGTGGGACTAGTGTCCAGGTGAGAAGGGAGAGAAATTCTATGCAGGGCGTCCGAGTTCTGGGTCATGTCAGAGTGATTAGCGGTGGAGGTAGGTTGTGTACGTGGGAGTGCAGCAGCGGACGCGGAGTGTGCAGAGGAGGGAGGGGGGAGAGAGATCATAGGATTGGAAATGGTGTTAGACCCGGGGGGGAGTCAGGGTCAGGGGAACAGGGACTGTGTAGGGGGTCGGGGAAGATTGTGAGGGAGGATTCAGAATATCATGGGTGGGGAGGGGAGTGTCTGAGGGGATTTCAGTCGTAGTAGGAGGGCTAAGGTTAGAGACCAAACTGTCTGGATCGGCCATGTGGGGATTGTTAGTTGTGAGTTTGTCGCTCCTGGTGTGCTCAGTTGATGTGAGTGTGGTGGGTATTTGGTGACGGAGAGTAATGATAGGGGTAGTGTGATTGTAGTGATTGATGGTGGATGTCCATGAGTTGAAGAGAGGGTCTTCTGGGCAGGGAGATTGGATCAGTTCCCTGTTTTTAGTGAGGGTGGTGAGGGATGGGCGAGATAAGGTTTGATGGCTCAGTTGAGTTAACGAGGAGAGAAGAGTGGGGAAGTGGCGGTCAAAAGTGGTGAGGTGCAAGTCGGTGACTTGTACGAGAATGGTTCCAGTTCTGTAGATGGAAATGGTGAGTTCCCCTTTGAAGGTCGGGGATATGGAAGTGGAGATTTTTCACCATAGGGAATGATTACTGACTTGGCAACTTGGAGGTGAAGAGAGAAGGTGTTTTTCCATTTAGTCCGGCGATTGGTGTAAAAAATGAAGTTAGTTTTCGTGCAGCCGTTAGACGCTGAGTGGTAGTTATCTACAAGGAGTGCTTCCGGGTGTTGTTTTAGAGTACTGTGTTTGAAGTTCTTTTTAGAGTTACTGGTCATTTTGTTAGGGTAGTTATTGGAGCAGGAGTTGGGTCCGTAATGCACAAGCGTAGAGTTTCGGGTGGGGTTAGGCGGGCGCATGATTGAAAGGTAGAAAAGATGAGACGTAGTAGGTAAAACCTAAAAAGCATAAAAGTACATCTATAAGCATAAATCAAGGTGCATAAAACATACTACAAACATTACATTTCCTAGCACCTATAAAAAGCACGCTAGGGCCTTGCGCCCTACAAATGTAATAGTCCCCTGGGCCAACTGGCCATCTCTAAGGGACTCAAATGCCCTCTGTCCAAAGTCAAGTCGCGCTGCCAATGCAGCGACAGTCACGGGTGCGCACTTGGCACAAACCTATAGGTCGAGGCTGCCCACTGCTTGCTGGGCAGCTGGGCATCTTCAGTGACGGGACTAAACGTTGCAGCTGGCACTAAGTGCTGCGCAGTTGTGCAGGCCAAGGTAGGGGCGAAGGAGTACATCTCACTCATATATAAAACCCATGTCCCCTAGAAGTGAAGAACCTAAACGGTGCAGCTGCCCACTACTTGCTGGGCAGCTGTGGAGTAGGGAAAAAAAGTGGTGTGGGCTCTCAGAGGCCCTTTAAACAAATTACTGAGCTAGTTCAGGCCTCTTTTTCAATCCTCTTCTCACTTTTCTTCCTTTTTTCACTCTTTCTCCTTTACTTTACCCTATCACTTTTGTTCGTAATTCTTTTTCCTTACAACTTCACTGCTTCCTGCTTTCCTGTTTTCAGATATTTGTTGGTGGTTTAAATCTGGCCTTTTATTTGAAAAACACCATTCTAAGATGTCCGCCGCTTTTTACTATACTAGTTCAGGCCTCTTGTTAGTCCACTTTTTATGTTTATTATTTTAGGGGAGCTGGGAGTCGTAGAGTAGAGAAGGAACCTGAAAATGGAGGGTTGGATCCCCCGGGCACCGAGGACCCCCCTCCCCCCATGCATTCAGAAGGAGTGGGATCAATTAATTTTGATACAGCACTGTGTACGTGTCCAACAAGAAACAGTTACAGCAACTCTGTTTAGCCCATAGGATCCGCGCTCAATCAACTGGACCAACTTGTCCAATGCCGAACACGTACAGGCAAGGAACACTCTTCCATCACAAACTAACCCTGGCTAGGATCGTCCGTGGGCTGGCGCACGTGTAGTGCTCGGGGGTCCCAGGGTCTTCTAGTACTGTTGCGCCTCCGAAGTGTTGTATCTCTGCTGCAGTCAAGCCCCAAGTACTGCCAGACTAAGTGCTCAGACCTCCATGCACTGCGCTTTGTCCGCAACGGAGGAGGCCCGGTGGTTGCAAGCAGGGGTAGCGGCCGGGGCCGCTCTCCCTCACAGACCGCAGTGGCGCAGGATCGCAAATCATTGCCCACTGCGGCCGCCACCGCGATAGTCACTCACCAGGTCAGCTCCGACAAGCCCAGGGAGCATCCGCATGATCGCTGGTCTCAAGATGGCACGCTGGCAGCCGATCGGAGCTGCCAAGTAGGCTGGTAAGGAGTGATTAGGGATGGGCTGATGAACGGGCCAGTTCTCCAGAATGCCCTGTGAGCAATGCACAGGACCTTGAATTGAATGTGTTCCCTGACGGGGAGCCAATGTACACTCTTTAATCCAGGATTAGTGGAGTGCCGGCAGGGGATTCGAAGGAGAGTTCATGCTGCACAGTTTTGGATGGTCTGGAGTTTGCGGGTAGTAGATTGTGGGGCCCCCAAATACAGGGCATTTCCATAATCCAGAGATGACAGCATAAGGCCCTGGACCATGATTTGTCTTGCCTGAAATGGGACCAGAGGTAGGATTTTCCGTAGTAGCCTAAGTTGACCATAACAGGAAGCGGATAACTTCAACCATCAAGCAGCAAAGCTAAGTGGTCCAGCCAGATGCCCAAGCTTTTTATTGTTTTTTTTTGGCAGTGGAGGGGGGCCGAGACAGGTAGGCCACAGTAAGTTTGCATTAAACAGGGAGTGTGTCCTAAGAGCATGAACTCCGTTTTTTCTCCGTTTAATTTTTGAGAGGAAAGTTTCATCCAGTTTGCCACCTCCTCTAGACAGCTACTCAGATTGGATGGAGAGATGTTCGGTTAGTTAAGGGCCACCTCTAGCTGAGTGTCATCGGCATAAGTGATGATTTTTATGCCGAAAGGACGGACAATCTCGGCTACGGGGCTCATATATACGTTGAATAGTGTGGAGCTCATGGAGGAGCCCTGAGGAACACCACATCTGAGCGGCAGGCTGGAGGAGGCGGAATCGCCCCCGAAAACCTGGAAGGAGCGGTCAGCTAAGAAGGATCTAAACCAGGTGATGGCATTTTCTGAAACACCTAAGTTGATAAGTCGGTGTATCAATATCTCGTGGTTTACAGTGTCGAACACGGCACTTAAATCGAGGAGAATAATTGCAGCGGAACCTCCCTGATCGAGGATTAGCCTGGCCTCCTCGGTTACTGCGTGGAGGGCGGTCTGGGAGAGATCAAGATTACTTAACAGGAATTCGAACAGTACTGAATTAACGTCTTTATCCAAGATCTTACTCAGCCAAGGTAACAAGGAGAATGGCCAATAGTTGCTGCGGTTACCTTGGTCGAGGTTGGGGTTCTTTAGGATAGCCTTGACCATTGCATTCTTCCAGGGAGGGGGGGGGGGGCAGAGGAGATGGAGGCATTGAGCAGGTCGAGGTTAATTGGAAGAATATTTCTTATGGCCGGCATCAGGGCTCGTGGGGATGCCGGGTCAAGGGGGGCAGCAGATTTCACCTTGTGCATGATAGAGTCCAATATAATGGGATCAAGAAGAAGGAGGAAGACAAGACTGGCTGAGGGTTCAAGTCCTGAACTTACGATAGTGGCCAGGGCAGGATCAAGCTGAGTGGGGGGGAAAGAAAGAATATATTTGTATTTTCCGGAGAAAGAATTCTGTCAGATTGTTACAGCGGGTTTGGGCATCAATCGGGTTGGGAGGTTTCTGGGGAAGTTTGAGGAGAGTTTTGGCAATTCGATAAATTTCCTTGGGGGATGAAGAAGCTGCCCTATTTTTTTCTTCATAGAAGATTGCTTGACAAGCTTTAATTTCATCTTTATATGTTTTTATTGGTTCCCTATACGCGGTTGTACTGGAAGGGGAGTAATCGAGTCGCCATTTCCTCTCTAGCTTTTTACAGTTTCGTTTGAGATCCTGTAATTTGGGGGAATACCAGGGGAGGTTGTGCCACTATGTTTAGTTTGGGAGCATTTCAGGGTGAGCATGGCGTCTAAGGAGCTGTGGATCTAATTAGCTACGATGGGATTGGGGTAACTTAGAGGTCTGGAGGCTTCAAGGGCTGGCTCC
Organism: Lissotriton vulgaris; assembly: GCF_964263255.1. Taxonomy (NCBI): domain Eukaryota; kingdom Metazoa; phylum Chordata; class Amphibia; order Caudata; family Salamandridae; genus Lissotriton; species Lissotriton vulgaris. Next base: position 1,325,086,121 of record NC_141689.1, on the reverse strand, counting down.
CAGCGTTCCAGGGGAAGTTTAGACCAGTTATGATCCCTGCGAGTGCTCATGTTGGTGGGGAAGTAGAAATCAGGGGTAACCCAAGAGAGAGAGATCGGGAAGTGATCAGTTCAGGGAAGCGGGGAGGGAGTTCTCGTTGTGCACAGTTGCTGAAAACAGGGTCAAGTAAGTGGCCTTTGACGTGGGTGAGTTAGAATAGTAACTTTTTTTTGTAAAAGTTGTTTTTATTGACATTTTGAGAAAATAAAACAATAGAAAGCGACAATCCCGCTCAACTTCCCTCGCAGGGGGTACGATATCGGGCATACAGACAGCAGTGAACCCGGTCAACCTATAAACCCGGGCCCAGGGCCCCACAAGCTATACAACGAGCGTAGGAGTATAGTCCAGGTTAGAAGCAGGAGACCAAGGCCTTCGGAGGACTTCAGTTCAGGGCGGGCGTACCGCTAGAGCGCCGATTAGGTAGCAAGGCATTCATAGTCTGCCTCCCCCATCGTGAGAAGTTGGCCTGGTATATGATGCTCACTAGTTCTAGTGATCACCTTGTACCATGCCAAGCAACCCTTATGATGATTGGTTGTAAGTCAACCTTATAGACCAGCTATCCTAGTAGCGTGGACAAAGCAGTCTTAGGCTAAACTCAGTAAGGCATGTGAAGCAAGCTGTTTTACCATACACAATCCCCTTGAATACCAAATGAAAGGACACCACACAGATATATATTGAAAATATATATATATTTATTTACTACAAATATCCACTATACTCTTTATGAGAACAGAAGCATAAGCATTAAAACAAAACACAGTTTAAATATACAAAAGTTGCACAATATGGATGAGCCTTAGTGGCCACCTAAACCATATACTAAAATAGTGGTATAAGAGTCACTAATTGGAAAGGAAGTAGGCCGAGGGCCTGGGGAATCGCTGAAGCTGTTCGGGACTAACAGTGAAGAAGTCGGGAAAGGCCCGCGGGACTCGGGTGCAGCGCTTAAAGCACACACATGCACCAATGCAATGTCAATGGTTCGTAAAAGTTATAAAGTTACTGTTTAAGGAACCTTCCGAGTGACCTAGAAGGATGAAACTTTAGACACATATACTAGAGGTGTGTACCAGTGTGGGAACACCGGCGTTGCTGAGTTACCTCACCCACAGGAAGCGGGTGCACAGGTGCGAAGTAGTGTCTGGTTTCGTCACGCAGGTCGATGGTGCCTGAAGATGAAGATGCTGCAGGCGGGTCGACGAGGAGAGTTCCGGTGGATCCAAGGGTGGATCTGAGGTGGTGAAGAGCTGAAAGCAGAGGGGACAATGTTCAAAGTCACTAGCCAGTGATTACCGTGGAACCAGGATGGAACCAGGCGATGTCGGGTGCAAACAGGCGATGAGGTGTAGTTGTCTCTGCAGCCACATGGACACGAAGAGGTCGAGGACGTCCAGGAGTCGATCACGAGCTGTCCCACGACGGCTCTAGTTGATGGCGGTGTCGGCAACTTGATTGGAGCAAACAGGCCTTGGCTAATGCAAGCCACGCAGGAAGTAAAGAAAGCTTATCACTCGGACCAGCAAGGTCAGAACGGGTGCTCCTTTTTACAGGAGCGAGGGCAAGTCTGGAGCAACCAGACCCACAGTGTAAATTGTAGGTTTCCTCGCCAAGGTGGCCGCTGACCACGTGGCAAGTGGCCGGGATGGCGTGTCGAGTGGCAAAGTGCAAAAGGGCCCCATGCAGATCATGGAGATGCTGGGGGGCTGATCTTCAGTGCAAATGCTGCTCGGTGGTGGGGCTTCTCAAACCCCAAAGCACAGCGTCGAGGGTGCCTCGGGTGCTGCGTAGTCAGCTTCTCGGGGATCTTTCGAGGTGTCCGGTCCCACGTCTCTCGGTGCCTCCACGGGTCCCTTCTTTGCAGGGACTGTGGATCCGGCTGTGAGAAGTCTGGGAGTCTGGTTCTCGTCGGGCTCTGGGCTCTGGGCTCTGGGCTCGGGCTCCGGCAGGAGGCGGCGGCAAAGCAGACGTTGAGTTGCTGGATGGTACCTGTGTTCACAGGGTGGCCACTCCTTGGGCTCAAGGGAGATGCTCTCCAGTCTTCTGTGCAGCAGAATGTCGAAGTCCGGCGTCGTCTTAGTTTCAAGTTGATTTCAGGATGATCTGAGGTGCTATGGCACTGCTCCCACTCTTATTCTCAATCTGAGGGGTGGATCACCTGCTAGGTCCCTCCTCTGGGTGGGACCAGGAAGGGGGGCGATTACACCCCCTTTCCTTTGTCCAGCTCCGCGCCAGGACTGTGGCTGGGAAGCTCCAGCACCGGTTTGGACTGGCTTATGCACAGGGACACCTTGTGTGCCCCAGGCATGTCTGATTCCATTCAGCCCTGTCCTACCCAATACACAAAATCCTGGCTGGGGTGGTGTTCGCACTTCCAAGGCAGGAAACCCTTTTTTCAAGCCTCCCTCGCTGGAAGGACTCCCAGCAGCAGGAGGTCAGACTTGTGTCTGTGGTGGCAGCATCCATTTTGTGATGCTAAGGCTCGGGTTAACTTTAACCGGGGTTCAGGTTATGTACATGTTGTGTCCCTCTAGAAGGGTGGAATGCTATCCCCGTCGACAGAACTGTCGAGGGGATATTATTCCAAATCGTATGACACCTTACTCGACATGTTTTTGATAAAGCCAAACCAAAGTTAGCATATAACCGCGAGGATTATAATGCACTTAAGAGTATATGGTAAGGCAATATCCCGGAACAGCTAAGGGAGTTGTTCCCGACAGCTGCAGACAGGCTCAGCTCATGCTAGAGCACCATCTCACATGAAACCACGCACTCTGCCTCCAGGATTTCAGAGGCCTTCCATAGGAGTGACTTATAGGTTAACATGTGTCCAGTTAAGGTTAGATATAGGGATACTATATCTAAGTAAGAGGTGATTACACCAACTTACCCCAGCTGAGTGATCAGCCAGTTGTGTCAAATATGGAGGCCAGGGGTGGCACAATACATGCTGCAGCCCCTGGTAGGCCTTGGATACACCTACGCCCTGAGTACCTGGAGTACACTGTTACAGGGGCCTATAAGGTGAACCAGTTTCAATTCGTAATGCACCTATAGTGCATTGGCATTAATTTAGAGAGAGAACAGCAGGCTGTGGGTCTGATTAGCAGGCCCACAGCCACATTGTCATAAACCAGTGAAGCAAAAAGCAAAAATTTGGGGTGACCATAGGATAGCAGACCCTACTCTCCTACACATTCCTCGTCCGATATGGAGCGACCAAGGAATTCCTCCCAGAGGCCCATGTATCGCGGTCTAGGAGAAGTAGAGGTAGAGAGAAGGAGGGCATACAGGAAGGAGATTGTTCCTCGCATGGTGGAAGTTTTTTTTTTTGGGGGGGGAGTTTAAAAGTGAAGGTTTATTCGAGATACATGACACAACCACCTTGAAGTGGACAGGCTGCTAGTTAGCTGAAAACCAAACACCAACTGCCCCCCCCACTTTTTTAATTTTTTTTTATTTATTCTTTATTGAACCAGATCCGGGCAGACAACACAAAACAAGGAAAGCATATTACAATCAAATCATTACAAATAATAGGTCCATCATGATACAAAAAAAGAAATCAATAACTAAAGCAACATAGCAATTGAAATAAACAGCACAGGATTATAAAATGACAATATAACAAATGTTCTAACCAAACAAATTATATCACAGTTACGACATATCAGTTATATCAAGTATTTGTGTGGTAGGACTGATACCTGCTTCCCAATTCGTAACTGGGAGCCAAATTGATTCCCCAAATTTCTTCGCCCTAATTCCCCTAGTTGCATAAATAGCAGTCTCAAAGCTGAAGACTGCTAAGAATCGGGCCAGTCACATCTGGAAGCTAGGAGGTTCTGATTCTTTCCAGCGAGCTGACAAGATGATTCTAAGAACAGCCATTCCAATGAATAAAAGTCTTTCCTCTTTCTTTGTAAGTTCTAACGAGGAATCATAACCAAAAATAAAAAGTGTTTCGGATTCCAGAAGTTTACGCCCAAATAGCTCTTCCCAGTAATCACCAACCGTAGTTTTCATTAAGTCGAGCTTGGGACAGCTGCTAAGCATATGTATTAATGTCGCTGGACCCTGCAAGCATCTAGGACAAAGATCATTTTCCCTTTTGCCCCATGCAAATAATTTGGCTGGTGTGTAATAGAGGCTAAAAATGGTTTTATAAGTCTGTGCTTTAAGGTTGCTAGCCATAAAAAGTGAATCGCTTAGCTCACTCTATAGATATCTACATTGGGATTGCTAAGTTTAATAGCCCAGTTTGTTTCCGTTTTCTCTAGATCATCTTGAATGTTAGCTAACAAGAGATCATAAAGCAATCCTATTCTAGTGCAAGGTCTGTTGATAACTTCAATAATATCCACTCTCATTAGACATAAGGCTGGTACCTTTGCTTTAAGATTGGCATAGATTTGTACAAATTTGATATAATCACCATTAGAGAGTTGGTATTTATTTTTTAGATCTACAAACGTAGTTCCAAGATTATTTTAACAAAAAATCCTTTACTCTGCAAATTCCAAGCCTTTGCCATTTCCTAGCTATAACATCGTGGGAGAATCCATAAGTAAGCTTCGATTGTCATAATGACGTATACGTATTAAATTTACTGATATGCATATGCTTGGTAACCTTAGCCCATACCTTCCAGGCATTGTTTACATATTCAAATTTACATTTCTTTTTAATGTCTTTTGCCTCAATTTGTTGTAAAAACAGCCCATTTGCTTCCCCCCCAAGAACCAGCACATATATTGATGCTAAGACATTAGCATCTAAGGTAGCCACCTCTGGGCTAAAACTGACCAGCGGTGAGATTTGTTTAAGAAGTGCTGCCCAATGGTAAAGGCTAGTATTCGTAAGTAAGCCCACCTCTATCTCTAGGTAATGACAGTAATTTATGAGATTTCCTGATCTTACCTTGTTGCCATAGGAACTTACTCATAAGAGAGTCGAGTATTTTTAAAGTCTTGGCCGCAACAGCAAGGGGAATTGGGCGGAACAGATATAAACATCTAGGCAGCACGTTCATTTTAAGAAAGTTGCCTCTTCCGATGATTGAAAGGTGAAGGCCATTGACCCGGTCTAAATCTTTTTTCATATTATCGATAAGAGGGTTATAATTAGGGCTCCCGGTTTTCCGTTTTTACAGATTTTTACATATAAATACAGACAGAAATCTAGATTTCCTTTGTCTGTATTTATATGTAGAAACGCAAAATACTAGTAAATTTTGCTGCCCTGCCATCGGGAATTTTGCTACCAATGTTCCAAATAAACAATGCTTCTGTCTCTTGTAAAAGGCAGCTCTTTACGTTTCTGTGTTTAAGCCTCTGAACACAGGGGGGTGCTGTAAACACTGCCCGCAGTCTAGAAAGAAGGGGTGAAGGTAGGAAAAAACACCAACGCCTCGTTATCTAGTGAATGGTCTTTTTAAAGACCTGTGAAGTACTCAGGTGCGGCTGGCGGTCAATCACACTCTGCCGTGCTGAAGCAAATCTGCTCAGCTTGAGCAGAAACATTCTCCCACCAAATAACACGGCTTCCTCTGTGCCACAGACACCCTCGCCGATCTGAAAAGTACCCGTGTGTCGTGTCATACACATCCTTCTTGGGGGGAGAGGCACGCATGCCGTGGTGTCACACACCATCCTTTGGCGCAGGGGCAAGAAACTGAGCTGGCGCTTGGCATCACAAGACACGTGCTTTATTACATAATAGGGCGTTATTGTATCGGCTGCTTAAGGTGGATTCCATCCTGTGAGGAGTTAAACTGTGACCGAAGATTACATTGTAGCCTCTGCAGCAGACACACAGCCTTCTGAGCTACCTCAACACAAACTCAAATGGATACCGGTAAAGAACAGTAAGTCCATGTTAACATCAGTGGTTTGATGAGCTCCTAAACCGTCCTCGGGACTCAGATGCGTTGCAACTCGGGGCCTTGAAGGCTCTGTGCTCTGAATGGCGAATGCCAAAGAGAAGAGTAGGAGTGCGGGGTGGCCATTGTTCCGACTGAGGTCCTTGGAGATCTCTCAGCAGCTCCCCGCTGGTTCTTGTGTTAAATTTGCTGATAGACAGATGCTGGCAGGACTGGTCAACCGATTTGCTGTCATGTATAGGGGCCCTGGCCACCCCTTTCAGAGAATGAATTCCCTGAGAAGACCGTCTATCCCGAGCGGTCTGTCTACCTCTGATGTCCTGGGGATTTCCTGAAAGACCACCCTCTGCCCTTGCCCTGACAGAGGGTTATCACACTTTTAACAAACGGCATTCGGAAACAATGGAGCTGCGCAAGATCAGAAGGGGAGACCCGTCTGTAATCCACACTGCAGCCAGGAAGCTGTCTGGGAGGAGGGCGCTTAGTACACAACCCTCTGGGCTCCTGCTCTTGGAATGCACATCTGGTGATGGTCCCCTCCGCCACATCTGCATTTACAGTCCCCAGGGTCATTAACATATTTGCACGGGAACCTGCAGGTGAAGTGAGGGATCTGCACAGCCCAGGGGGAGTGGTGAAACACGTCAGCCCGCAGGGTAGAGTCTTCCATGTTAAAGACCACGAGCATCCCAATTAATCTGAACACTAGGAGGTAGCTTGTTCACAGGTTCAAGCACTGGTGGTTTCTGTTCAGTCTTTCATCCTTCAGAGGCCAGATGAAAGGTTTGGTCCGTTGTTATTGGAGTCTTAAATGGCACACTATTGCCCTGGGGTCTGCTGGCCCAACTGTCCTGTAAGCAACTGGGACCTATATGCAATAAAACTAAACCTGAAAGGTTTTTCAGAGAATTATGAAACCATAGGTGGTGTGATGTGTTCTAAGCTCTGCAAGAAGGCAGCCTTTAGTAACCAAACTTGGGTCCAATTCTCAAAATCACGTCTGTTTTGAAAAAAAAAATCGAACGCACCTTGCATACTATCCTACAAAGTCACTGGACTAGTTGACATGCGATATATTAAAAAAAATGATTTGCAAAGCTAATCTGCCTGATTAATATGGCAATGCACGCATTAGCATAAGAACGAGATCTACAGTAGCAAACCAGCACGAGCTTACACGCCTGGAGTTGTAAAGGCGAGAGAGGAATAGTCCACTGTGTTTAGCCTTGGAGTGATTGTATATTGTCGGCTGTGCTTTTAACCCAGATCTAAACAAGCATTGGCAAAGCCAATAGGTTGGGATTGTTTTTTTAGTCTGGACTACAACATTTAAAAGGCCCGCTGCAGCGAAAATAAGTGGGAAACAATGATGTTCTGTATCTGTGGAATTAAGAATGTAAAATATGATGCTTTAGTGTGCTTCTGAGATGTGAAGTGGTCTCTTCTGCATTTGTAAGCATGCACTCTATAAGAGGCACTAGCATCAGTTGACAGAAATACTGCTCGGGTCGGAGCAGCAGTCCAATCTGTGTATATATATATTTTTTACTTGGTAACAATAGGTATAGTACATCTGAGTCATCAAGCCAGACCTAACGGGTTATTACACCAACTTAACAGAACAAGCATTTGCAATGCAATAGGTTGAGCATTATTAAAGAAGAGCTATTGGTGTTGCATTATTTAACAATGCCAATAGCTCAAACTTTAATAATGCAAGATCTATTGCATTGAAAATACTTGTTCATTTTGGGATGAAACTCTCGGTAGGCCGCTGCGGAAAGGAGGTGTATTTATCTCAGGAAATGTACCCGATTTTGGAGGAAAATCTATCAGTAAATGTTGCAAATCGTCTATTTTCAAGTGAAATGCACATGGACTTTGAACAGAAGCTCCGGCGTTGGGCCCGAAAGTGTCTACTGTCACTGGAAATTCACCTTGATTTCAGAGTGAACCCCAATTGAATGACTAAAATCCCTCCCCTACCCAACAAACCACTCGCCCACCTCCCTAGGCTGGTAAGGGCTGCAGTGAGTCTGTTGTCACGTGAAATGCACCTTCATTTGGGGTGAACCCCCATTGCACACCAGTTGGGTAAGTCACGCAGCGAGCATGTTACCACGTACATGGCCATGCGCTGACGTCTGCAGCTCCCACAATGTATAATCTTAAAGGCTGCCCTGAGGCACTATTCATATGTGTGCTACAAATTTCACATAATTGACTGCAGATCCGGTTTAGGTTGAGGTTTCAGCAGGGCTGGCTGTTCCTTTCATCCTTCTGAGGACGGTTTAACTCAGCACCATTGTTGAGTTGGATCAGTAAGTGTGCCTGCTTGATTTTGCATGTAACAAAGCTGATCATAGTGGTAAAAATGTCTAACATGTCAATCTGAAACCTTGGCAGCTATGGGTTAGTTTACTCCAGTTCCAGTAAAAACAATTGGGGTCACTTAGAGCCATGTTAGAGCTAACGTTTAGTATGGGGCTCACTCTGTCACAACCGGTATTTATGTCCTACAGCCTCCTTCCTGTGTCAATTTAAATAAATGTGGAAAAATACTAGCTGTTGCGTCGTCTTTTGCTTGTCGCAAAAATAAATGTGGATAAATACAGATAAAATGCCCCAAAAATAAATATGGATAAATACAGACGGAAACGCCAAAAAAATAAATACCATAAAACCGGGAGCCCTAGTTATAATTAAGACCGGTTATCAATTTAACATCAGGGCTAATAATGATTCCCAGATAAGTAGCTTCATCAGCTCTTCTTAGATCGATGTAATTAATATTATCTGTACATAATACAATTGTCTTCCCCCTGTTCAAAGAGTACCCTGAGTAGATACCGTATTCAGAAGTTAAGGTCTCAATTTCCTCCGTAGCCTCAACCGGGTCAGATGTAATAACCGCGATATCATCGGCATAAGCCAAAACTTTTGTTGCATATTGACCACATATAATTGGATTGATAGACTGGCTCTCAAGAAGTTTTAAGATTAATGGGTTTATAAAGAGCGCAAATAATAGGGGTGAGCACGGGCACCCTTGTCTGGTGCCCCCGCTGATGTTAATATAACCAGATTCAGACCCTAACATCTGAAGTTTTGCTCTTGGAGATATATACATGAATTTAATAGCTTTAGTAAATTTGGGGCCGAAATTATTGTGTAGCATAACTGCCCAAAGGAAGCTCCACGAGACACGATCAAAGGCGTTTTCGGCATCCAGTAGGATCATTGACATCCGGCCCCCCGTGACAGACATGGCATCGAAAAGGGCTATCGCCTTACACGTGTGATCAGTAGTACCTTTACCAGGAACGAAACCATGTTGCCACGGGGAGACGAGGTGCTCAATAACCCCACTGAGTCTCGTGGCCATCACTTTGGCGTATAATTTGGAATCCAAATTAATTAAAGAGATGGGGCGATATGAAGTTTGTTGTTCGGGGGGTTTTCCTTTCTTAGGGAAGACAATTATATTTGCTTCGTTCCATGAATAGGGGGACACCCCGTTCCATTGGATCCCTAGAAAAAGATCATGGAGCAAAGGACCGAGTTGACGGCTTAGTATCTTGTACAAATCTATTGGTATTTTATCGGGACCAGCTGCTTTGCCCGATGAAAGTGATGACAAGGCCGTTTCCACTTCATCTAAAGTAATTTCAGCTTCTAAGTCTTCCCGTTTGTTAAGGAGGTTATTAAGAAACCCATATATTTCATTATCAGTAGAGTTAGCTTCTTCGGTGTAGAGTTTCTGATAATATTGCTGAAATTGCTGAATAATATCGGGCGCTTTAGTATAAGTCTTACCACTATCAAATATCTGGCTAATATGGTTAGATACATTTTTTGTCGAGTACGTAGAGTCAGCTGCCTACCAACTCTCTCACCACTCTCGTAAACATCTTTCCTATAAGCCTTATACGTTTGAGCCGCTTTTTCACTAAAGCTTGCATTCAGCTCAGCTTTTAACATTGCCATTTGATACATCGAGTGTCTGGCATCTAGCCCCTGCGAGATGATCATGGTGTGATTTTATTCCGCCTTCGCTAGGGCCGCTAATTTTAAGTTGTAATTATTAATATTTTGTTTTCGAACCCTGGCTTGAAAGCTTATAGTTTCTTCCCTGAGTGCTGATTTATAGCAGTCCCATACCACGTTCCTTGTGGTGCTAAAACGATTAATATAAAAAAAATTATTCTGTCCAATTTTTGATAAACGTAGTATATTCATTGTTCGAGAGCAATTTACGATCAAATGTCAATTGTCTAGATTGTTTAGCTAAAGCTCCTACCGTCATCTGAAAATAAGGGTGTTATGGTCTGATATTATTGTAGTGCATTTACTGATTGATGATTGTGCAGCTAAATCCCTGGTTGAAAATGTATAGTCTATTCGGACGTGTTTCTGATGCGGGTGCGAAAAATAAGTATACCCAGAGTTCTGTTTATTTTGATTTTTCACCTCCCATATATCAATTAGCCCCAAACTGTTCACAAGTCTCCTAATTGCTTTATATACTTTTGGTTTTCGGACAGTATAGTTCTGTCATGTGAGACCATTATTATTGAGTAGAGAATTAAGAGAAATATTAGTCACCACAAATAATTAATGGGCCCTGCCAAGTAGCAAGTTCAGATTCAACATATGCAAAAACTGTAGGGTCATCCTGATTGGAACCATAAATAGTGCAGATGGTTATGCCTAAGGCAAGTTTCACGATTGCCCATCTTCCATGAGGATCAGAAAGATGGCGTACAGGCCCACCTAGGTATGAATTGGCTAGAATTGCAACCCCTCTTATATTTGACGACTGTGTAGAGGCAGCTAACACATTATAGCCTCTTATCTTCAATAATGATCTCCTAGCCCATGGCACATGTGTCTCTTGGAGACACAATATATCTACTGGGTTCAAACCTACTAGCTCACACAATCTGCACAGTTTCTCATTGTTCAATAGTCCCCCCCCATTCCAGGTTTGAACATTCAGTTTACCCATTATTCAACACAACAAATTGACCAAAAGGTTCTCTGAATCCCTTATTATTACAATTAGTTATTACCAAAATCTTAAGCTTCCTAGTAGATTCGATGAAAACAAAATTAAGAATTTTTGTCGCCGAAACTGTTTCATCATCATCATTTTTTTTAGTATCCCTCTCCCCCACCCTCCCCTAGCAACCCCACCCAGGCCACCCACACCCCTTTCCCCCCCAAAGTGTAGGCCATCAGACTCAACCAGAGTCTGGTTGATGAATGCAGTGCAACACCTGAGCTACCGCTTCAACTAAATGCAATGAGAAAAAAAGAATAACAATAAAGCGGAATGAGAAAAAATAGAAAAATAAAAAAGTTTAAAAAAAGGGAAGAAGAAAAAAAGAAAACCCTCCATTTGAAAAGAGAGGCCGCATACTACTAAACATAGCTAGACATAACTAGATGGAACATGATAGATATTTATAGCTATAGTATGACTTTTTTCACAACCTTCCGATTTTACGTTATTAATTCTTAACAGAAAAAGGCTAAATGATAAGCTGAAAAGTAGAGAAGATTGCAGATCTATCTTTTCACTAAAGCTCTATTCAGCCCATTATTAATGCAGTTCTTCTAGATAGGTCTTAGCTTTAATCTCGGAGACAAAGAATTTAGTCTGGCCGCCCCAAACGACCTTGGGCTTTGCCGGATTGTTCAAATATGCTTGGGCTCCCTTCTCCTGAAAGGGTTTGATTTAATGATCGTAGGCGCCAACGTCTCTCAACAGTAGCGTGACAGAAGTCCGGTCTAGTAAAGAAGGAAACCTCATTAAAGGTCAGTTTGTGATCAGGTCTTGCTTTTTCTGCCACTGTCTGCCTTAACAAAAAATTACCAAAATAAACTAGGATGGCACGAGGATACATTCCAGGTTTAGATGGGGTATTGAAAGGCATCCGGTGGGCGCGCTGAACTTCAACGTCCCAATTCCAAGTCGTAAGTTCAGGCATTGACTTACTAAATAGCTTCACAACAAAAGCACGCATATTTTCTCCCTCCATTTTTTCAGGGATCCCCAGTATACGTAAATTGTTCTTGCGCTGCCGGTTCTCAAAATCCTCCAGCTTCCATTTAATGTCAACTAATTCGGCTTCTTGCAACTTAATTTTTCCTGAATTTGCCATTTCCTCGTTCTCAGTAGAGAGTTTCCTTGCTTCCACTTCGGTAACTCTCTCCCCAATTTGGTTACACGTCTTAGTCAGTTTCTTAACCACCCCTTGAACCTTGCGTAAAGCTGCCCGAGATCGCTTACTGTCAATAGCTGTCTGTTCCCTATGGGCAGCAATAGCTTGTAAGATCGTTTCAACAGCATTTGTGGGAATCTCAAGTCTGTTGACAGTGTCAGTATCTGCATCTGCATCAGACCCTTGTGTAGTTTGTATATAGGTTCCAGAGGTGGGATGGTGTTCAACTGATCCTTGTTGATTCAGCCTGGATACTGGTTTAACTTTGCATCTAATCGTGTTGGTTTGTAAACCCTCCTCGAGGCTTCCTTCCTCCGAGGTATTAGAAAAGAGCACAGATTCCTCATCTTCATCTTCGGATTCACCTCTAGACTTTTCTTTTTCCTCTTCAAGTGATTCAGGCTCTGACTCTGCCTCTGCTCCTGTCTCATCTGAGAATGAATAAAATACATTTTGCTCCTTATCGCCTTCAGGAAATACCAGGTGAGCTGGGTCTTTAGTTTTCGGCTCAGGATCATACGTTGGTTGTTCCCCTACATTTGCGCCAGTGTCAGTCATCTGAGGCGGAGGGTCATTAGCTATCTGTCCATGAGCTATTATGGCTGGTGGTAGCGCATTCGCTTTACTACGCACAATCTCATCTATCTCCTGGCTAGGAGTATTTACTGAGGAGTTCTGCATGTCTCGCGCTTCAGCTTGTTCAGTTACACCCATAATATTTTCACCAGCCCCAGAAAAAGACATACTATGTTTTCCTGCAGTTATTTCTTGACTGGCTGCAGCGCTAGAAGGGTCAGGAGGATCAATAACTTCATGGTGGAAGTTTTAGCGAGAAACGCCTCAAAAGGAGTGGGGGGCCTGGTAGCCTCGTCTCTAACCGCTGGCGACAGCGCCCAGTGAAGCAGTTGGGCATGGTGGAAGTGCTCTAGGTGCGAGACCAAGTAGTCCCCCATACAATTGGCAAATGTGAGTGGAGCACACCTGTGGAATAAGTGTGTAAGAGCGAAACAGCCGCCGGCCCTCCAGGTGTCAAAGGGACCCTCTTGCTCTGCAGGAGGAAATGCAGGGTTAAAATGAGTCGGTGTATATGGGGACGGGAAGGACGTCCAACGTTCATCATGGGAGATCGAGTACCACACCTTCAGGGTGGTGCTCGTGGGGGTACTGATGTATGCATTTTTGGGTCTATCCCCTTTAGGCTTCCATACTAAGTCCCAAATCGTCCTCCCCGCCACCGATCTGTCCATGTGCAGCCAGTGCTTCTCGGACATGGGCTGTGACCATTCTACTAGGACTCGAAGCTGTGCCGCCTTGTAATATAAATGCATATCCGGGAGGCCCACCCCCCCTTCTTCTGTGGGTGCCGGAGGGTGACGAAAGAGAATCGAGCTCGACCACTCCTGCCAGATGAAGCGGAGCATCATGGACCTGAGGCGGCCAAAGAAATCGTTCTCAGGGACTATGGGTAAGGCCTGGAAAAGGTACAGCAGTTTAGGTAAGAGGGACATTTAAATCGCGTGGACCCGTCCCAGCCACGAGATAAACATAGATTTCCAACGGGCTAAGTCGCTCTGGATCCTTGTCAGGAGTGGGGGGAAGTTGGCGGTAAATAGCTTCCCAATAGTGGGGCTCAGGTGGACCCCTAAATACACTATGCAGGTGAGGGACCACGGGAGGGGCGACAATAGGCGCAGGCGGTCAACCTCAGCCGAGGGGAGCGTAAGGTTGAGAATATAGTATTTATTTAAGTTGACCTTAAAGCCCGCTACTTTCTCGAAACACGCTAGGGCATCTTGGACATAGGGAAGGGAGTGAGCGGGGTCCGCCAGAGACAGCAGAACATCTTCCGCAAAGAGAGAGATTTTATGTTGTTCCCCGTGAAGGGTAGTCCCCGAATGTCTGGGTCCTCCCTCACTGCCACCGCAAGTGGTTCGATACTCAGGGCAAAGAGCAGGGGCTAAAAGAGACAGCCCTGCCGTTCACCGTGACTCTCGAGCGGGTGCTACTGTAGTTCGCCCTGAGCATCGTGAGAAACATAGCCGAAAAACCAAACGCCACCAGGGTCCGGAACATGAAGTTCCAATCTACGCGATCAAAGGCCTTCTCGGCATCGAGGCCTACTAGGACCGCCGGGATTCTAAAGCGGTTGGCCTTCTCAATGAGGTGGACCACCCTCCTGGTATTATCATGTGTCTGACGGCCCTTAATGAAGCCGGACTAGTCCGGGTGTACTAGGGCCAGCATTAAATACTCCAGTCTATGTGCTAGAATGGATCAGTACAGTTTGGCGACCACATTGAGTAGTGCAATGGGCCTATATGAGGAGCAAGCGGTAGGGTCCTTCCCTGGTTTCGGGATGACTGATATGGCTGCCTCCTGGGATGATACAACGCCCCAGTTCCTCTTGCGTACGGTTGATGTGACAACCGACTGCTTGGCGGAGTACCCTTTGTTCAGCTGGTACGAGGGAGCATAGCTGAATAAGGCTTCCTGTTTAAAAGATGTTGGAAGTGGGTGCAGTAACAGAGTATTGACCCTGATGAATCTGCCATAAAGGTTTCTGGGCAGTGAAACATGTCGGTCACAGGTAGTGGTATGCAACTTTAAGCTACCATCCTTTTTATTTCAACTTCGCACACCCTATTCATAAATAAAAGTAGTTCAAGTGGTGTGGCTGTTGATTTTATCCTTCACTCTGTTTTGTTTGTCCAAGGAGTCACGCTCTAAATCTCCTTGACATGCACCTTCTCTTTTCTTTCTTCTCACTTATTCACCAAAATTCTGGAATAGGAATGGCCGCCTATGATGAGAAAGGGGCCAAGTCTCTGGTAAACATCTGACCAGATTGCCCCGAGGGTGTTCGCCCGTGAGGTGCCTTCCTCTCCGCCACACATTTTTTCATTTATTATTTTGGTATATGTGTGGGTCTGTGTATGGTCCTAAACAGGGCTGACATTTTTTTTGGTTGCGCCGAGTTGAAAATATATGGAACCCCCCACAATCAGTAATAATGACAGACTAGACTGTCTGTTCTAGGACAGGAAGGCATTAGAGACAACAAACACCTCAATATAGAAATAATATCGGGTGTTTTTCCGAGATTCTACTTTCTGAGAATTTAGGCGGATTAAAGTCGCATGCCTGCTAGATAATTACTAACATAAGTCCCGGGTTTTGGGAATTCTTTTGGATTGCATTTAATGAGTGGAGGGCCTTTCCCATTAATACCCGTAATTTTCCCTCTAAGCTCCTCTTGTTATTGAATGCCTCCGCCATGGAGCCTGCAGTCAATCCCGTCTCTCCCATGGTATTGAATAACCGCACCAAGAATCCACTAATGTCCGAGACGAAGGTTTGGTAGAACAGCGCGGTGAACCTGTCCGGGCCTGGCGCCTTATGAGGTTTCCGCGCTTTTATAGCCACTCTAACCTCTTCCTCTGTAATGGGGGCCGCGAGAAGGTCGGAGACCTGGGAGAGCGGGTGCACCCGCAGGTATTCCTCCTGATCGTCGGAGGGCAGAGCTTCTGCTGAGTAGAGGGTGGCATAGAAGTCCCCAGAGAGGTCCGCCTTAGCCCCGTCCTGGTGTGTCAGGGTGCCCGTCGGGTCCTGGATACCTCCTATGTACTCCTTCTCCCTCTTGTCCCTGAGTTGACTTGCCAGATTTTTCCCAACTTTGTTGCCCAAGGAGTAGGAAAGGCGCCGTAGTCGTAATAAGGTAAACTCCGCCCGATTATTATAATGGGCTCTAAGTTTACTCCTGACAGCCGTCAGGCGGCGAAGTGTTACCCTAGAGGGGTTCTGTTAGTGCGCCTGTTCAAGTGACGATAATTCCCGTTCCAGGTCGTCCCTTTCAGTTCGTCGTAATTTGTTAAGCGCGGAGTTGAGTGCTATGCACTTGCCCCGTATGGTGGCCTTGAAGGCGTCCCATAAAGTGAAGATGGAGGTGTCTCCCTCTCGATTGAGGTCAAAGAACTCGCAAACGGTCTTCCGTAGTTCTTTACAGTATGTGTCGTCCCGGGTTAAGGATGGTGGGAAATACCACCTGCGGTGGACCGTTGTCCTCGGGGACCATGTCAGACAGAGCGCCAGTAGACTGTGGTCCGATACCGATAGGGGAAATATGCTGCCCTCCCGGAGATCGCCACGCAGGTACCACACAGGTGACCGCAAAGGGTAGCCAGCGCGCCAAATCCCGACCCCTCCTCTCCGTCCAGCCCCTCAACACTCCTCCGCCAGCCTCGAGCAGCCATGAAAGCCTCCTGTCACCCCCACTCCCACTTGCATCATGCCTTAGGATAGCCTCCGCCATCCGAATGAGGCTCACCCCGCTGGAGCCCACATTATGTCCAAGAGGCCACCTCGCGAATAGCCACAACCATACCCCAGACAACAAGTTGAAATGCACGCAGTCACACCTACCCTGGTTACCACCACTCCCTCCCCCCCCCCCCCCAACAGGCCCTCTCTCCTCCCCCCCCACCCTTAAGACCCAAACTACCCCAACCAAAAATAGAATAGGAACCAAAGGACACAGGAAGCGTGCCACATTAGTTACTTCCAAAACACTCGGGTCAAGTCCACAGTCAACGTTCCTCCAGGACCCCTTACCGTGGTGTCCTCCCACAGAGAACATAGTGTCCCACAGTACCTGTAGGGGGGATCCCCCCGGCGCCAAATAGATGCCCCTCTCGGGATCAGGCCGCCGATGAGCTGTGTAGCGAAGGAGTCACTGTCGCTGACGCCACTGCGGCGACTGCTGCTCCACGCTCCTGTACGTTCGCTGTAGGGTCTAATCTCGCCATCGATCCCCCCCACTCTCTGCCAGGACAGGGAGCGCCGCCGCCGATGCGACTGGGGGCGCCCACCTCTCGAGGAGGGAGCGGCGTCATCTAGGCCAAGGAGATCCCTGGCAGCTTGTAAGGACCTGACCTGGACCAGCCTATCTTGCCACCTGAAAATGAGCCTGAATGGGTGGCCCCAGGAGTAGGACACATTTTGCTCACGGAGGAAGGCCGTCACTGGTCGGAAGTCACGCCGCTTCTGGAGCGTAGAGGCCGCCAAATCCTGGTACAGCTGGGGCTGATGATCCCTAAATTGCAGAGCGGCGATCCCTCGAGCCTTCCGCAGTATCCTCTCCTTTAGCTTCAAGTCATGGATGCACACCAGGATGTCCGGAGGCGGCGCCCCCGCTCCCCTCGGCAGACCCACCCTGTGGACCCTGTCCATGCGGATTTCTCGTAGATCATCTTCACCCAGTATCTGTTGAAATAGGGCCTCTACATAGCCCCGCAGGTCTCCAGCTTCACCCTCGCATGGAACTGCCCGGATGCGGATGTTATTCCGGCGTGAGCTTGGAGGTCTAGATTCTGTTCCGTGAGCCTGAGCACATCTTGCTGTAGTTGATGCACATCACCAGCTAGGCCCAGGTCGTGCTCCTCGAGCGTTGCCAACCGCTCACCTATGCCATCCACGTCTCTCCTCACCTCGCGGAGGTCCGAGGCAAGCTGGGTGCGAAGCTCCGAGATGTCTGTCTTCTTTTATCGCTGAGAAGAGTTCCAACATAAAGGCCTTGGTGGCCGGGGCATCGCCGCCCTTCTGTTTAGGTGAGGTACTAGGTCCTGGCGGGGTCGATGACGGATTCCCCACAATCTGGCCATCCCTGCCTGGCTTGTTCTTCTCTTTCCGAAGTCTGCCTGCCATTATTCAGCCCCCGGCAGGTCACCTTAGGCAGGACGCACCCCACACCTCACGGTCTGCACCTCTCAAGGTAGGGCATGCAGAGCAGGGAGCTTCAGAAACCAAAACGTTGGGAAGTCCAAGCCCCGAGAGGGCCGCAGCTGCAGTCAGCGGGGGGGGGGGGGCACCGCAAGAGGGCCCCAGAGGAGGGCAGGTCCCAGTGGAGCACTTAACTTCCCCACGCGAGTTGTGCGACGGAGCTCTGTAGGCCCCAGGGGGAGGGGGGAACCGTAGGCCAGGAGTTCTCGGTCTAAAGGATTTATCAGCAAGTGCAGGTCCCGGTCTTGAATGGGAGGCATCCCGCCAAAGTTCCAATCCTCTCTGCCAACTCACCCCCATCTAGCCCGCTCCGTACTCTGGGCAGTTCACCGCTGAGGTCACAGGGCCACACACGGCCCTCGCCACGCTCGGAGGTCCGCTTCAGACAGGCCACAGCTCCCGGTGGGTAAAGCGAGGTAGCAGCGTTCCAGGAGGCGTCAGGCAAATGCCCCTATTATCCGCCGCAGCCGCCGTGTCAGAAGTTGAGCTCGGCTGGGGGGCCAGGAGCCTCCAGCTCGGTAAACCCCACGCCGACCAGGCCTCACATCCCCGGTCTCAGGTGGCTCGGGCTGCCGGTCCCCTCGTCTCGTCTCCGGCCGCAAGGCTCAGGGCGCCTCGGCCGCTAAAGTCCTGGTACCAGTTCGGCTCCTCAGCTGCTCGATGTCTGGGGGCAGCAACCCCACCGCCGACCCACGGATCGAGGACCGCAGGCGGAGGAGGCGGTACTGCAGCCTCCTCTCTGCTCTCCGCGCTTCAGTGCTGCCACGTTCAAAGGCCAGCAGCTGGCCGCAGCCGCCAACTCCTCGCTCCGGGCAACGGGGGGCACCAGAGGGGTATCAATCGAATCCGCACCGCAGAGCGGAGCTCCCTCAATCGGTCCGACGGCGATTAAAAAGCCCCGAGAGGACGTCAGGCAATGCTTTGGGTGTCGTGGCGCCGGAGGTACCTGGAGGAACGTCCTACTCCGTTCCATCTTGGACACACACCCCCAATAGTAACTGTTTTTAAGTTGTAAGGCGGAAAGGCTCATAGTCAGTTCCTTGGCGATGTGAGGCTTCATCAAGATGGATATTAAGATCCCCTAATAGTGAAAACTTTGCTGGAGCACATGCCAGATTCGCTATGATAGAGGGGAGGGCATTAAGAAATTGTCTGAGGGCCCCAGGTGGGCGGTAGAAGAGTATCCCAGAGAAGGTACTATTAGGGGAAAAACCGATGGCGAAAGAAAGACTTTTGTAGTCTGGTACCGGGTTAGGGAGACATCGGCAGTTGAAGAGGTCCTTCAAAATAACCGCTAGGACTCCTCTACCCGTTTTGCCGTCCTCTCGGTGGATGTGATATCCGTGAGGGAGGGCTTGGATAAGATCTGGTTCGGATTCTGCGTTGAGCAAGGTCTCTGTCAAGAAGAGAGCATCTGGTTTAAGTTTTTCTAGGAGCAGGGCGATTTCGGTGGAGTGTTTGGAGAGTGACCTACAATTTAAAAAGTACATACTTCGCTGAATGTTCTTAATGTGGAGGTCGTGTTCAGTGATTTTAGTCTGGAAGAGGAACCCACAGTGTAGGCAGGTGTTGTGTTTGGCTGCTACATTCCAAGAGTGCTGGCAGCTTGCAGCAGTCACTCCTTTAAGATTAAGGAGGACTTGAGAGCTGTAACTTCTAACATGTGGATGGAAACGGGCAGGGGTTGTGCCCCTGGCCCCGTCCGGGTGCAGACGGGCTTGCGATCCCTTTTTGCCTTGACATACTTTCCCATTATGATCGCCAGGTTTAGACTCTGCTCCACAGTCCCTAGACCTTCACGGAAGCCATATTGGATATTTGAAAGGATTACATTTTCCTCTGCCCAGAGCTGTAGGCGTTCTAGGACGATGCATCCTGCAACCTTGGCTATGGAATCCAATAGGGAAATGGGCCTAGAGCAGGTCGAATCCTGGCGGTCACCCTTCTTAAATATGGGAACAATGGTGGAGTCCACCCAGGTTGATGGGAAAGCAGCCTTACAACTAGCGTTGATTATTTGTGTGATAACCGGGGCCCATAAGGTTACGTTGGACTTGTACAAGTCGACCGGTATCCCGTCGGGACCAGAAGCTTTCCCACCTGCGCTTAGCGAGAGTGCCCTGTTTACTTTGCTAACTCTAAAATATAGGTCCAATGGTTGGCAGGGAGGGTCTACACTATTATTGTCATGATTGTTAATGGAGCAAGGACCATTCTATATCTTAAAGAAGTATTCAATCCAATGAGCCTCAGTGATCGCTACATAGGGGCCCCCCGTTGGAGTCAGAAAAGGTGTTTTGACAACCTTCCAGAAGGCAACGCTGTCCTTCATTTCTATGGCAGAGGTAGGCATCTCCCAGGTTTCTTTCCTGAGTGCATCCTTCCTCTCTAAGAGCGCTAATTTCTAATTCCTTCTTGCTTCTTTAATTTTAATACTATTCCTGGGAATATTATGAAGCTCCTGTATCAGGTGAGAATGTGCACAAGTGCACGTTGAATCAAACCATCGTTGAGGGGCTTGCTTTTTAGCTCCTTGTTTGAACATTACGTCCCTAACTGCGGATGCTACAACTTGGAAAGAGTATAGAATGCTTTCAGGGGGAGCTAATTCATTCAGACAGGTGTCAAAGGCAGATCTACACCTTGTAATAAATAGTTTAACTGTCTCCGGGTCCATCATGTTCCACTGAAGGGTATACCGATTAACTTAAGTTTTAAATTCGCTAAGGCCTTATCTACCACTTGGTTATCCCTTCTCGAGCTACTCACGGGTAGTTTGACCGTGAAACATAGAGGGTAATGATCACTCACTGGGTTGGTGTCTACTAAAAAGGAGAGTACTCTAGAGGCACACATATTTGAGACCAAAATGTAATCTATTGGTTATTTAAGGCCCCGCCCGTTAGGTCTGGGGCATCCAGATTGGTTTGTTGCATTGGTCGTTAGCAAAACCTAGGTCTAAGTAAAGCACCAACTCGTTAATAGATTACCCTGTACTAGTGTGACAAAAGTGAGTACCAGATGTGCCCTCTTCCTCATTAAAGCCACATATCCTGTTGTCCTCATGAGAGCACAGGGGGCAATTAAAATCTCCACACATGATGAGCATATTTTCAGTGACCTTTGCATTACTTATAATTCTTAATTCATTATTGTAGGAAGGTGGATATCTGACTATATGGTTAACCCAACGTTTTGCCTAGTGTTTAGCTGGTTTTCGACTTAGTTGGCCTGGGATCCTGCTATTCAGGGCCCCGGGCTATCTGCTCTCTTTGTAAAATGGACTCCATGTACTTTAGGTACATACCTAATTGGGAATTGGGTCACCTTTGTGAGCCCCTGTATAGTGTACCTTAGGTACCCAAGGCATAGGTGCACCCAAGGCCTACCAGGGGCTGCAGCATGTATTATGCCACCCCTTGCTGGCCATCCAAACTGACACCACAGGCTGATCACTCAGCTTGGGTAAGGTGGTGTAATCACCCCTTGCTTAGATATAGTATACCTATATCTACCCTTTTACATAGACACATATGTACCTGTAAGTCTCCCCTATGGCAGGCCTTAACAAGCCTGGAGGCAGAGTGCTTGGTTTTATGTGAGAGGGTGCTCTAGCATGAGCTGAGCCCTTCTGCAGCTTTCGGAACCATGTCCTTATAGCTGTTCTATGATATAGCCATACCATATACTCTTAAGTGCATTATAATCCTCGCGGTTAATGCTAAGTTTGGTTTGGCTTTATCAAAACATGTCATGTAAGGTGTCAAACACTGGAATACTACCCGCCCCCCTGCCAGTACTGGGTTCTGGCCGCGGGGGTAGCATTCCACCCTTCTAGAGGGAGAAGACATGTAGTTACCTGGTTAAAGTTAAACAGAGCCTCAGCATCACAAAATGGATGCTGCTGCCACAGACACGAGTCTGACCTCCTGCAGCTGGACGAAACTCCGGCAAGGGAGGCCTGGACAATAGGTTTCCTGTCGAGGGAGATGCTAGCACCTCCCCAGACAGCCTGTAGTGTATTGGGGCAGGGTGGGTTCAATGGAAAGATGCTTTTCCAGACACTGTCTGGGGCACACAAGGTGCTCCATGCATAGCCCGGTTCAAACCAGTTGCTGGGGCACTCCAGCCCCAGCTCTGGCGCAAAACTAGGCAAAGGGAAAGGAGTGTAACCACCCCCTTCTCAGGGTCCACCCATAGGAGGGACCTAGCTTGTAATCCAGCCCCTTAGTTTAGTATAAAGATAGGAGCTGTGTCTAGAGACATTAGATTATCCTGGACTGAAACTCTGAAACAAAACTCTTGGACCTTCGACGTTCCATTTCGACTGGAAGACTGAAGAAATCTCCCTTGTGGTCAAGGAGTGACCACCCTGTGCTAACAGGCACCACCAGTAACTTGCCGGTTTGCTTTGTCGAGGCTCCCGCCGGAACCCGAAGACTCAGCGACTCAAGAACTGGACTTCCAGACTTCTCCAACTCCGATCCAGAGCAAAGCTGAGACCTGTGGCGGACACGAGAGACGTGGGACTGGACATCCTGGACTACCTGCTCTTTGCTAATTGTGCAGCTTCTGAGGTATCCTCGAAGTTGTGCATTGGGGTTTGAGAAGCCCCAGACCCTAGCAGCATTTGCACCAAAGCTCAGCCCTCCACACTCCAAGAGTGCCGCGTGGGGCCTGCGCCTGCATTTCAGCTCAATGCGTCTTCCCGGTTGCTAGCCCGTTGGCTAGTGAGCCCTTTTGAAGATACACCGCTTGCCTGGTTGCTCCGGGCTTGCTCCAGCTTCCCTGCAAAGGAGAAGCTCCCCAGACCTTGACCTGAATCCAATCTTCCCATCCTGCGTGGATTGCGTTTGCCAAGAATTGTTGGGTCCAATCCGGATACCAACACCGCAGTCAACAAGACCCTTCAACGGACAGCTCGAATCCAGCTCCTGGTCGTAGTCGTCGACACCTCCTGGTCCTTGTGGCTGCAGAGACAAGCTTCACCTCTTCACCTGATTGAATCTCAACATCGCCTCCTTCCTTCATGGTCACTAGCTAGTGACCCAGACTCGGTCCCCTCTGCTTTCAGGTTCTTCACTACTCCAATCCACCCTTGGATCCACCAGGACACTTTTCTCCTGGTCGCCTGCAGCACTTTCTTGCAGCTCTCCATAGGAAACAGCAACGAAACCCGACACAAAAGAACGCCTATGCACCCGGCTTCCCTCGGTGAGGTAACTCGAGTACTCAGATGCTCCTGTGGGTGTTGACTCTCGAAGTGTCCTACTTTAAAAGGGTTTTACCGTAGTCCATCCAGAAGTGTCTTTAATCTACTACTTTGTAACTTTTACGTTCCCATTATAACTCTATGGTAACCCTCGTGTGTGTTTAGACACTGCACGCGTCTCCCGTGGGCCTCCTACTTCCAATCCTTTGGTTGTCCAGTGTAGCCCTAGCGATTCCCTAGGCTCTAGTCCTATTCATCATTCCTGAAGTGGTTCTTATACCACTTACTTAGTATATGGTTCGTGAGGCCCCTAGGGCAGAATTGTATTTGTGCAACTTAAAGTATGCTTATTGAGTAACTTGTAATGTATCTCAATCTCTGACCTCAAAGAGTTCAGAGGGGTTGTGTTAGTAATAATTACATATATATTTTGTATATACCTGGTGTGGTGTCCTTTCATTTGGTATTCAAGGGATTATAATTGGTAAAACAGCTTGCTTCACATGCTCTCTGAAGTTTCAGCCTAAGACTGCTGGTCCACGCTACCACTAGGATAGCTGATCTATAAGGTTGACTTTACAACCACCATCATAAGGGTCGTTTAGACTGGTGTAAGGTGCCCACTAGAATAGTGGACATCATATACCAGGCTAACTTCTCACAATTATACAATAAGCCTACCACCCTGGGGATGCTATCAGATGGGATATTGTTATAAAAATTTACCAATTCATAGAGTGAGATGCAGTTAAAGACATTGTTAATATTTGATGATAAGGAGACTCGAGCTTAGATTCAATTTTAACAAAGTTTAGCTGGTTAGAAACATATATACAGAGCCCCCTTTGGCTCTTCCATGCAGACCCCCTATCGCTTGGGTTTTGAATGTTCTGTAACCATTCATGTGAATGGGGTCCTTAAACAATGTTTCTTGGAGACAGATGATTTCGTATTTTATAATATATTCTGACCATAAGGGATTGCTAAACGTAGCTCGTAGGCCTGCAATGTTCCACAATACAAGACTACAGCCAATCTTTTTGTTAGTAGCAGGGATACTGGCTGCCCCTATGACTGTAAGACTATCGACTTCACATCTTCTCTGCTGCTTTAATTCTGGCCGTATGGTAAGCGGTGCTTGTGAGGAAGTCTGGACCCTGTTCTGATCTGGTCTGATCTGGCTATTTTATGGTCCCCGGAAAGGTGCCCATTGCCTATACCCGGGGTTTCAACCACATTACATTCTATAGAGGGTTTAGGAGTGGACTCCTCTAATAGTGTGCGGGGACTATTCACTTGTGTACTATTCCATGCCCTAACTATCCACTCACTTTTTTGTCCCTCAGTAGGGCAGCAGCCATTTCTCTCTTTTCGTGGTCTTTCAATATCGTCCCTCATGTTGAAAATATCATAGCGATCCTTTAATATAATACTCTGCTAAGTGATTGATGCTTTGCAGAGAATGAGTGGGCAGCATATACAGTTCCTCTTTGACACTCGCACACCTAATGCCAGTAAAGCAAACCTCTATGCTGCAGCAGGATTTCCTGGCATCCCAGGGTCAGTAGACCTCACCCACGTACATCTGGTGGACCTCGTTGACACAGACATGGAATTAATGTGTAAATGCTGTGTTAGGCCCCTTTTCGACAGCCAAAAGGCAAGCAGGAGATTCTGGGCCTAACCATGGTTTTGGGGCCTTTTACTTATGATGTCCTGAAGCCCGACTTACTATGGGCCCCATGCAGCTGGTCCAAGTACTCCTTCAGCAGTTGACTGTCAGGAGTACCGTGGGTGAAGCACTCAAAGACTTCTTGAGGGGAAGTAAAAGGTGAGCACAGGTTCACAACTCAAAATACATTCAATATCCACATTAACCCCTTCAGTTCTGATGACAAAGCCAGCTCGTCATGGGGTTTACCTGCCCTGTGCTTATGACGAGCTGGCTTTGTCACAAACAATGGGATCTCAAAGAGTTCAGCACCCAGCGGGAAAACCCCTAGCAGCCAAGGTGTTAAATGATTATCCAGTAAAATACTTGCTTTTATGATAAAAGGAATATTTATATATGAACACAAAGTACAGTTCTGCCTACACAAACAATAAATACAGTCCCCTGAGGTGAGTGCTCTTATGTTCGTTAGGCAGCTCCCTAAGTACCACTTGCCTCTCACTAGCAGTATTGGTTATTCCCAATTCACTATAGGTAAAATTTGTGCCAAGGCCCACTAGAAGTCTGAGTCTCAGGAGTCCCACTCCAACTCTGCCAAAGGCAAATATTCCAGTGCATGAAGCGCTATGTGGCTAAACAAGTCCCCTTGCCAGCTTCTGTCCCTGTGATCAGGCTTACCCGCTCCTGTGCCCAAGAGCATTTCACTCTCTAACATTTGGAGGAATGTAGGGACTGCTGATCGTGAGTACGATGCATAGACAGCGGCTGGACGTCCACAGAGCATCCTCTGGCGAGACAATATGTTCCGCTGATCCTTCTCCCAGGTGGGAAAGTGATTGTTCAGATTTTGATCCTCCCTTAGGGCCAGGGGCATGCTCAGGTCACCACAGCATCCTCGACGACGGCGGAACCAGGCAATATAACTTGTTCCTCACGGGCGTCCCCTCTGGCATAAGGGGTCACCAACCTTACTCCGCACACTTGCAACAACCTGATCGGCAAGGCTGTAACTGCCTCGTCAGGGCAGACCCCTCTGGTATATGGGTTCGTCGACTTTACTCTGCACCAGGGCGGAGGCCTGATTGGCCAAACAAGCTAACTTCATGGCAGCCCCCTCTGGCATATATGGGGTTGTCTTCATGGATCTGCACAAAAGCAATGACATCTTGTAGAGGACATTCCACTCGCCATGATCCCCCACTGGATCTTGCTCCCTCCTCTCACCCTCCTCTTCCTCATAGGGCATACTGGTATTGGCAAGCATGCAGGTACTGGTGCTGTAGGGGCAAGTAGTGTTGAATTTCTATGGTGCTGTCCCCTCAAGCCAGCTGAGAGACTAGCAGTCCTTAGCCCCAGTCGGAGTCACAGGCAGAAGTCTTGCAGGACTTCTCCTCCTTGAACTTTGTGATGGGGGTCTGCTTTATTATGGGTTTTTTAAGTGCCCACTCTTTCTTGCCCTTCCTCCAGAAAGTAGTCTTGTAATAGCAGGAGCGACTCCACAACAGAAACCATGGGAATTACTTGAGGTTCACACCTGGATGTCAGCCACAGTGATATGTGCATCAAAGGGTTACCCCAGGGCCCAAGCCCTACTCTTTATGATTCTCCTATTAGCCAGATCTCCTTCCTGAAATGTTCCCAAGACCATTTCCAATGACTTCTCCCTGAATAAAAGAGCACCCTTTGAAGTGTACTGAAGAGCCTGGCTCTCCCACCCTCCAGTTTTTCCCATCCAGGTCTCAGGAGTGCAGCGTTCCACAAATATGTCTGGGGTGATTACTCCACCTCCACGCGCCCCTCCACTCAGCCTTGAGTCTACAAAAATGAAACCCACAGTCTTCCATGTATTGTATCAGTCACAGGTACAAATACACACAACACACATGCAACCAAACACACTTTGCACAGCTCTACATACTTACTTGATGTAGGGCTAGATGAGTTAAACACACAGCAGGAGAACTTTACATGAGTGAGCCGGTGGGCATCACTCCATGTGACGCAGGTAAAAAGGAATGTTGACTCCTGCTGAATACTACATGGTAAACTGCCACCACCACTCTTGTGCTACTTAACTCCTGGCAAAGGCAGTAGCCTTTCACCATAATAAGGGGCGTCCTTTGGGAGGCTTCCTGGTCCAACAAAAACACAATCTGTAAGATATTTAATGGTGCACATGCATGATATGTGTTGACCCATGATAACAAAGATCAGCCCCAGGGCGCCAGACATCGTTGTAGCTGGGGCAGTCAGGACAAGGGTGCACGTCCGTCACCATACAAGGGACTTTTCCAATCCAACATACTGTTATGTGCACCTGTGTATAATGAACTGCTGTGTTAGGTGCCCTGAATAAAACTACAGTGTCATGATCCTGTGGAGAAGCAACGTTGGTCATACAATGGTGACACATCACTCTCAACGTACTTGGTAAACAAATTAGCCCTCATCATCAGTATTATACAATGCATTATGATTGTCTCAATACATGTCAGCAGTACCATCAGGGAGCGGTTAGCCTCTATTGCATCAGATACATGGAGCAATATGAATTTGTGGAACAAATTATATCTGCCGTTCTTCACAATGATGATGATTCTCAAACATGTCAACTTTAGCAACCACATGTACTTCCATGACAGTTCTCACATCTCTTACCGTAGATTCCTCTGACCTTTACACCTTTCTTAATTTCTTCCATTCTGGACATGTTGTGAATGTTCATAATGATTTCTTCCCACTGCTTGAAGTGCAGCTGAAACTACCACCAGTTGCCATGCTGTAGTGCTATGCTTAGAAACTTCATTGAGTACCTTAACTTTCAAGGTTTGAAACCTGATTTTAATTTTCCCATCTTCGTGGGAATATGTGGATGCTGTATTGATTTTTGTTTCTTATCTCGTTCCACAGGCATTTTCTTGTATGTTTTTAATTGCCTCTTCAGCATGAGATTAGACTTTAGACACTCCTGGTGTCTTTCTACCTCCTTTGCCAGGATTTCCAACTCAGAAGCAGTACATGTGTAGTTCCTTTCCCTACTGGGGTCTGTGATAAACGTTTGACAGGTTTCTGGTTGTGATGGCTGAGTGATATAGGAGGATTGCAGTGGATTCTGTTTGTCTTCTTTAAGGGTGCTTTGTCCACACAAAATAAATGCCTAGACTCTCACACAGGAAGGTGTTGCTGTACTTTGGAGTTTTATAAGGTCCTTCTTTGTGTTACTCTGGTGGTGGGGGACATGTGTTCAATTGTACGGAAGATGTGTGATTCAGTGGTGGCACTTTTATGGACAAATTTGTCTTGTGTAGGGTTCGTAGAGCGCTTAGAGAGTGCGTTGCTAGCGTTCCTCTGGAACCGGAGTCCTTCACTCTGTTTATGTCATTGATTACCAACAAAGAGGGGGACCATTTGATTTCTAAACTTTACAGAGCATCAATGGCTCTGGTTCCTTGTAGAGATGCCAGAGTAAGAGAAGCTTGGAAGAGAGATTTGGGGCACCCGATAAAAGACTCACAGTGGGCATATTGCTGTTCTCATATAAAGGAGATTTCCCTTAACAGTAGACACAAATTGATTAATTTGAAATTCCTGTGGAGAAAATACAAGTTGCAGGCGAAAATTATTTCTATAGACTCTGATAGGCCATATAACTGCCCGAAATGTGGGGGCCCACATACTGACTCCGCACACATGACATGCAATTGTGCAAATATAGGAGAGTATTGGAGGGCCATTCATGCAATTTTGTAGCAAATGATTGGACTGGAGATTGTGCCACTGCCGGAGGTTGCTCTGTTGAGTTATGTGCATGGATTCCCCAAGAAATTAAGGAAATTTACAGCAATTTTCTTGCTCCTTGCGAAGAGGGAAATTGCTATTAAGTGAGGAAGTAGGATAACCCCCGCGACTAATGTCTGGTTGGCGAGTCTCACGTATTGCAACACTAATAGTGAATGTTTTGCCTCCTTGAAGACCCCTTCATCCAGGCCAAAAGACATTTGGCAACCCCTAAAAGCCTACCTTCTTCAAACTAGTTCTTCCCCTCCAACAACACAACCTGCTGGTATTGTCCCCACTGGAGTGGGTTACATTTTAACAGTAGATGTTTCTTCTATGTTTCTCTGTACTTTACCATGTATGAGCTTTGTAGACCAGGGCATCCTGTCAGGAACTGACAAAACGTACCTTTTTGAAGGCCTCAGAAGGTGAGTGAATATATGTAAATTGATTGGCTGTTCTAGTGTACTCTTGTGTGTGGACCAAGTACGGACTCCCTCGGTACAAACAGATGTAACTACTTGCCATGGTGTAGGAAAATGTAATTCCTTTATTGTGTGCGTTAATAAAAGGGTAAATATTTTTTAAATAAAAAACCCTTTAATAAAGACCACAGGGGTCTTGTAAAGAACATCATGCAGTGGAGGGACATTGGTGAAATATAAATCCGCAGTCTTACATGGGAGCTTATTTCCTACGTTTTTGGTCAGACTGGGGTCGAACTGAGGCCATGGTAGAGTGATAATATTTTGGAGCTATACCGGAGGTTGGTTATGCCCATACGTATGATTTTAGAAAAGTTTGTTTTAAAGCCTTAGAGTTCTGAAAATGTACACAATTTCTGAAGTCAGGATGAATCTCTTGTTCCGACAGTAATCACAACAAATCATCTGCAAAGTTGTGCGCGCTTACATGATTTTTGTTTTATCAAGGGACAAACAATTGCGATTCTCCTATTAACATGCCTAGAGAATCTAGATTTCATTAAAGACACGGAGGCTCACATTATGCAATAACTTTTAATTGCAGATCCAAGCCAGTCGCATCACAATACAAAAGGTTCCAATAAGAACATTGAGATAAAGAAAGACATAAGGCATAGCAACCATCAGCATCTTTTAAATCCGGCGAAAGAAGATCCAGTAGATTCCAGAAGATTCGAAACAAAAGAGAAATAAAATTGAAGAAGGCAACCAGTCATTTTCTCAGTGATGAAACATCAAACAAAGTTTAAGTAGAAGGATTACCTGAAAAGAAAGGAGACAATGAAAACTGTATCCTAATGAAAAGGAAGATATGAAACATATCCAGAGAAACAATTGAACAACTTTAAATAACGTTTCAATGCGAATATATAATACATAACATCAGGATAAGTGATACTCAAAACCAAACAGGGAATGGGATGGGTGGGATAATGTGAGCCTCCGTGTCTTTAATGAAATCTAGATTCTCTAGGCATGTTAATAGGAGAATCGCAATATCATTACAAGAACGGAGTCTACATTATGCATGTTGGTAGCCTTGTAAAACTACATTAGACATGTGTTCAATTGGTTTACAATAATGTCTTGCAAAGGTACTAGCGTTAGACCAGTCAGCAGCTTTAAGGATGTCATCTAACTTACCTCCGGACCAAAGAGACTTACTAGCTATAGCACCTCTGAGAAAATGAGCTTGAAATTTGGATATATCAATACCTGCTAAAGTCATAGCGCACTTAACCCATCTAGCAATCGAGGTGGAGGAAATAGCATTATGGGGTTTAACAAAGGAAATGAGAAGCTGATTCTCATTTAGCGGTCGAAGGTTAGACGTTGTCAACTCATAAGCTTTCATACATTCCACAACACAATGTTTCGGAAAAGGGTCGAAACGAGGATAGAAGATAGTTGGACATGGTTTTTGTTCATCTATAGACCTCAAATTTTACTCCAAACAAGTTATAGGACCTGTTAGAGATCTCCAGAGCTTTAACGTCAGAAACTCTGCGACAAGAGATAAGGCAAAGAAGAGTTGCGAGTTTAATAGACAGAAACTTTCTATTCAAAAGCGAATTATCGGGCCGTGAAGAGATCTAAAATCAAGTTCACATCCCAGAGTGTATCATATTTCGGCTTCGGGGGTCTTTTAAGACGAATACTCTTCATAACTCTGCAAACGATCACGTTTTTACCGACCGTTTTACCATTAACGAGAACATGACCCGCAGAGATCGTGGATCTATAACTCAGTCCTCTGTCGAAAAGCTCAGCCAGAACATTCACCACATCGATAGGTGCTTGTATGGGATCCAAATCTCTCTCCATGCACCAACGAAACCAAGATTTCCAGATATTATTGTATGTGTAGTGAGTTCCGGGAGCCCAAGACTCTCTGAGGAGAGTAGAAGCTGATGTCGAAAGTCCTGAGACTTCGTTAGATCTCCTGACACTCTCCAAGCAAGAAGCTTCAAACTCCCTGATAGAGTCAGGAGGTGAGGATCTCCGTTTACGTCTGTAAGGAGGTCGTCCAGAGAAGGTATGATCGCTCCTGTCTCACTTTCTGCAAAACTCTCTGGATCATTGCAAATGGGGGAAAGGCATATGCACTGATCCCTGACCAGGGTTGGAGAAATGCGTTCACTGCTAGAGCACCGGGATCGGGCATCCAGCTGAAGTAATGCTCTAGTTGAGAGGTGAGACGGCTCGCAAAGAGGTCTATTTCGAAGGGACCCCAGCAAGAATTTAGTGAGTCGAAGACAGCGACGTTGACTTTCCAGTCGCTGAAGTCCGAAAGGAATCTGGAATTCCAATCTGCAGAAACGTTCGATTTCCATGGGTAGTATTCCGCTTTGAGGGCAATTTTGTGTTCTAAGCAGAACATCCAGAGTCTGCTTGCTAGGTTGGAGAGGTCGGCAGATTTCGTACCACCCAACCGATTGATGTAGGCCACTACCGAAACATTGTCCATTTTCAGGACAACCGACCTCCCCTGTATTGAGTGCTTGAAACTCATAAGTACTGAGAGGAAGGGGTCCCAGCGTGAGTGTAATATGATATGAACAATTCACAAACAATGAATGGATCCACATTGTATTATTCACAATGGGACTAGGATACTGAATATACAGACAACTGATCAATAATTTTAAACGATTGTACAGTGCCCCAGGAGGGAGGACGGAGGGAGGTAGGTGATCTGGTGAGGATATAGTGATGGAAGGGAATTAGTGACAGTAAAATCAGCCAATTACAAAACTGTATTGGCGAGTTGCATACAGCACAAAGGACCATTAGTTCGAAGCATTAAATCAAGAAATCATACTTCACATAATACAATGAATGAAAAAAAATAGTGGCGTGAAGTTGACGATCTAACAGGTTGTTGTTGACGTTTCGACCCTCAAACGTTCGCAGGGATTAGTCGTGCCCTTGCTGTGGGGTCTTCATCAGGACAAAATAGGGGGCAGGCAACCTAATTAATGTATATAAAATAAAGAATTATACTTTATGGTAGTGGGACATGCCTCGTATTACGTTAGTAAGACCAATATAGGCACACATAACTAGATAAACTATACCAGTGAGGTTTTAGTTCTAGATACGAATTATTATAAACTCGGCAAGCGTAACCGTTTGGTACCGCCTGCAAGTGGAAATTCTGAGATAGAAAGGGGGTCTGAGAGGGGTAAAAACCATTGTATCGCAGAGTGGATCAGAACCATTCTAAGTATTAGAAAATAGAGCATGAGTCAATTTAGTTAAATTAAGTGTTAGGAGCTGAGACCTGGCCCGGGGGGACCGGTGACTATGGCAATCTCCGAAACAAGATATTTAACAGTAGTAGCGGTTTACCTTGATTCGTAATATGGAAAAAGGGTCAAGGGCTACCATCACATTGGATCCCTTCATGTGTGCGTCTCTGTAATAGAACACGTAAAGTGAGTGACAAAGGCTAGTTAGGCTATGGTAACCAATTAGGTGTAAAAGTAGAACGGGCTTACCCAGTAGTAGAATTAAATTTGCCACGAGTTCAATAGAGTGGTTGAGAGAAGATCGTGCATTTATATCTGGGAATGATAAGGAGAACTAGTCACTCTCAAATGCTATCATATAGGAGATACACCGCATAAGATAAAAACCGCATAAGATAAAAACCGGCCAAAGGCTTACCCCGAGTTGTGGGGAGTCGGAACTCTTGCCAGCGGGTATTCAAACTCTGTGGTGTCTGTCAAAGAATATACGGGGGGATTATTGTTAGCGCCCGTGGATAAAAGGAAACCTAACTCATAAGGGCATACAGACCAGCCATAAGTTCGAGGAAATTTATGTGGTGAGATGACTCCTCCCGAGACCATACGCCACCCGTATTCCGGTCCAGGAAGCATGCACCCCAACCATGAAGGGAAGCGTCCGATTCCAGCACAAAATCTGGTTCTGAACCAAAAATTGATTTTCCATTCCAAGCCTCTAGGTTTTCCAACCACCAGTTCAGTTCTACGTTGGCCTCTAGATCTAGGGTAATTCGATCCTCGTACCAGAGACCGGACTTCAATGCCCTTCCTTTTATCCTTTGCAAGGCTCGGTAATTCAGTGGGCCTGGAAAGATTGCCTGGATGGAGGAAGATAAGAGACCTAGAAGTCTTGCCAGCTCCCTAAAAAGGATATCTTCTTGCCTCAAAACATGACTAATCTCTTTCTTGATCTTTGAGATCTTTGAAGGGGGTAAGAGAAGGAGACACTTGGAAGTGTCTACAGTGAAACCCAGGAATTCCAGGGATTTGGAGGGGGTTAGAATAGACTTCTGTACGAGAGTAGGGTCTGCTATCCTATGGTCACCCCAATTTTTTGCTTTTTGCTTCACTGGTTTTCGACTTACTGAGGCTGTGGTTATAAAAGAAAGAGAGAAGCTCTTGATAACCCAACGGGAAATAGAGCACCGAAATACTGAAAAGTAAAACAAGAGTTTTCCCGGTGGGGTGTATTTTTTCCTACTCCTAAATCAGGACTCACACTTGTCAAACATCAATCACACCATTCATTATGTGGAA
The DNA here is from genome assembly GCF_964263255.1 of Lissotriton vulgaris. NCBI lineage: Eukaryota > Metazoa > Chordata > Amphibia > Caudata > Salamandridae > Lissotriton > Lissotriton vulgaris. Next base: position 1,325,052,497 of record NC_141689.1, on the reverse strand, counting down.
CTGGAGAACACTTACCAGGAAGGAACATGCCGAACAAAAAATTTTTTTTTTAAAAAGTATACAATTTATTAAAAGCATTGGTTACAAAAATTCACTATGAGAATTAGTTAAAAACATGTATAATGCAGGAATACACAAATAAAGACACAAATTAAAACACTATTTAAACCACCTAATGTGGACGTGGAGAAAGTTAACCTAGAGAGACACTACTATCTGTCTTTCTTATTTCATTTCGGAATACAGTTTGTCAACAAAAAGAGGAATGTTATTCCTTTAAACCGGATTCATTGTTGGCAACGCCGAATATGACTTATAAGTTTGCGTTGACGCGTTTCGGAAGCAACAACTGATAAAGGCTTCCTTCCTCAGGACAATTGCTATTTTTATTCTCCACACATGAAGGTGTCAGACCAAGAAGGTTCTGTTGCTCGTGGGGGTCTACACTAAGTGTAGTGATCCACCGATTTATGCCTGTGTAATCATCAAGCTTGTTTTCCTCCTTTCTTGTTGTATGATCAAGCGCTTTTATTTAGCAATGGGTCTGTTTAAAGATTCATCCAATGCGAGTCTTGCACAATCCTTGTTATTGGTACAGACGGTTGTACCGGATATGGCGCTTCCCTTCTGTTTTAGGTCTGTGTTTCTTGAAAGACGGATCTGGTTTCCGTAACGGGGGTTCTGTACTGCAGCCGGGTATTTCGACACACGTGGCAAGAAGGTTCTGTTGCTCGTGGGGGTCTACACGAAGTGTAGTGATCCACCGATTTATGCCTGTGTAATCATCAAGCTTGTTTTCCTCCTTTCTTGTTGTATGATCAAGCGCTTTTATTTAGCAATGGGTCTGTTTAAAGATTCATCCAATGCGAGTCTTGCACAATCCTTGTTATTGGTACAGACGGGTGTACCGGATATGGCGCTTCCCTTCTGTTTTAGGTCTGTGTTTCTTGAAAGACGGATCTGGTTTCCGTAACGGGGGTTCTGTACTGCAGCCGGGTATTTCGACACACGTGGCTATTGTTTGCACACGGCGGGTTTTCCCGGAACTGCTCGGCGTGGCGTCTGTTAAATCACCGCTTCTTTTTTGAAGTATCCTGTGGGCCTACTAATCAGACCCCCAGCCTGCTGTTCTCTCTCTAAATTCACATACATGTACTATAGGTACATAACCCAATTGGAAATGGACTCCTTGTCAGCCCCTGTACCATGCACTATAGGTGCTCAGGGCATAGGTGCCACCAAGGCCTACCAGGGGCTGCAGCATAGCTTTTGCCACCCCTGGCTGGTTCTTAAATTGACACAACTGGCTGATCACTCAGCTGGGGCAAGTTGGTGTAATCACCCCTTGCTTAGATATAGTATCCCTATATCTAAACCTATATCTGGACACATATAAACCTGTGAGCCACTCCTATGGCAAGCCTTATCAATCCTGGAGGCAGAGTGTGTGGTTTAATGTGAGATGGAGCTCTAGCATGAGCTGAGCCTGTCTGCAGCTGTTGGGAACAACTCCCTAAGCTGTTCCGGGATAATGCCATACCATATACTATTAAGTGCCTTATAATCCTCGCAGTTATATAGCAACTTTGGTTTGGCTTTATCAAAACATGTCGTGTAAGGTGTCATACGATTTGGAAAACTATCCCCTCGACAGTCCTGTCGACGGGGATAGCATTCCACCCCTCTAGAGGGAGAAGACATGTTACTTTACTGAAACGCGGTTGATTTTTTAAAAGAGCCTCAGATCCACAAAATGGATGCTTCTGCCACAGACACAAGTCTGACCTCCTGCTGCTGACCGAAACTCAGCAGAGGAGGCCTGGACAAAGGCTTTCATGTCACAGGGAGGTGTTACACCACCCCAGACAGGAGATAGTGGATTGTAGCAGGGAGGTTTGAAAGAAACCAGACACTGCCTGGGGAGCACAAGGCTTCCCCTTGCATAATCCGGCCAAACCGGTTCTGGGGCACACCAGCCCCAGTCCCAGCGTGGCCTGGATCAAAGGGAAAGGGGTGTATCCACCCCCTTCCTGGGTCCCACCCATAGGACGGGACCTAGCAGGTAATCCAGCCCCATAGATTGGTATAAGAATGGGAGCAGTGCCAATGCACTCAGATTATCCTGATGAAACATTTGAAACGAAACTCTGGACCCTTGGACATCCTACTCGACGTAGAAGACTGAAGAATCTCCCTTGTGGTCAAGGAGTGACCACCCTGTGCAAACAGGCACCATCCAGCACCTCAACGTCTACTTTGTCGAAGTTCCCGCCGGAACTCGAGCGACAGAGATCGACGAGATCAAGCTTGCCTGCCTTCTTACAGCCCGATCCACAGTCCCTGCAGAGCTGAGACCCATGGAGGCGACCGGAAGCGTGGGGCACGCCATCTTGAAAAGACCACGAGATGCTGACTGTGCAGCCCACGAGTGACCCTCGAAGCTGTACACCGGGGTTTGAGAATCCCCAGCCCTGAGCCACTTTTGTACCGAAGCTCACCCCTCTACACCAGACGAGTGCTGCGTGGGGCCCTTCTGCTTTCTTTGGCTTAACACGTTGGCCCGGTCACTTGCCAGCTGGCTTGTAGCCCCTGTGCCAACAAAACTTGAAATACGACTTGTGATTCTGGTTGCTCCAGACTTGCACCCGCTCCTCTGAAAAGGAGCACCCGCTCTGACCCTCCTGGTCCGAGTGAGAAGCAATCTTCCAGTCCTGCGTGGATTGCTCTTGCCAAGTGTTGTTTGCTCCGATCTTGAAGCCAACAGCGCCGACTGTGAGAGCCTTCGTGGGTCAGCTCGCGACCCGCTCCTGGACGACGCAGATGCCCCAGAGCCCACGTAGCAGCGGAGAGAAGCTCATCAACACCCACCTGATTGCGCCCGACATCGCCTGGTTCCACCCTGGTCACTGCTGAGTGATCCAGACTCTGTCCCCTCTGCTTTCAGGTACTTTACGACTCTAATCCACCCTTGGATCACACCGGACACTTCTCCTTCACATCGCCTGCAGCATCTTCAGCTTCAAGCACCAACAACCTGCGTGACGAAACCTGACGCCACTTCGACCCTATGCACCCGCTTACTGTGGGTGAGGTAACTCAGCAACGCCGGTGTTCCCACACTGGTACACACCTCTAGGGTCTGTGTCTAAAGTTTTATCCTTCTAGGTTTAGCGGAAGTATTCTTAAACTCTAACTGTGTAACTTTTACGCACCATTGACTTTGCATTGGTGCATGCGTGTGCTTTAAGCACTGCACCCGAATCCCGCGGGCTTTTCCCGACTTCAGCATTGCTTGTCCCGACTGCTCCCAGCGATTCCCTAGGCCCTAGGCCTAACCACTGTTCGATTGGTATCTCTTATACCACTTTCTTAATATATGGTTTGAGTGGCCACCTGCCCTCATCCATAATTGTGCAACTTTCATATGTTATACTGTGCTTTTGATTTAACGCTTGTGCCCCTTTGCTCATAAAGAGTACTGGGGATTATTTTAGTAATGAGCACATATATTTTTATAATATATACTTGTGTGGTGTCCTTTCATTTGGTATTACAGGATTGTGATTGGTAAAACAGCTCGCTTAACATGACCTCTTGAGTTTAGCCTTTCAGGCTGCTTAGTCCATGCTACCCCTAGGATAGCTTGTCTATAAGGTTGACTTACAACCAGACACCATAAGGGATTGTTTGGACTGATACAAGGTGGTTCCAGAATTGGAAACATCATATATCAGGTCAACTTCTCACAACTTCTCTTTGTTGATAATAAATCCCAGACTTTCTAGCAGATTCATAACCGTTTCTAGGTCTAGGCGAATTTGATGGTGGTCTTGGGACATTATCAAAATGTCGTCGAGGTAAATAATAAGACGGACGCCTCGTTCCCTCAGGAAGGAGGCTACTGCTCTCATTACCTTGGTAAAACACCAGGGCGCGGAAGAAAGCCCAAGGGAAGAGCCTGGAACTGGTAAAGATGATTTTTCCATAGAAATTGTAGGAATGGCTGATGCATGACCGCCATGGGAATCGTGAAATAGGCGTCCTTCAAATCTAGCTTGACTAACCAATCTTCTTTCTGGAGAAGATCTCTCATGAGATGTATTCCTTCCATTTTGAAGTGCCTGTAAACCAGAAATTTGTTGAGGCCCTTCAGATTTATAACCGGTCTCTAACCTTTTCCTTTTTTCGGGTATTAATTGATAAGCCTTCCTTTTTTCTATATTTTCTTTTTTTTTTTAATATCAATAAAGGGCTGATTACAATGATATTGGGGCTGAATAATAATTAGGGATTCTCAAAGGAAGAGCATATGAATATTGTGTGCAGTCTATGATCTGCCAAGAGCCCCATTTTGATTTTTTTAAAGCAAAACGCTGAATTCTGTAGATGTTTGAAGTTAAAACGATTGTGGACAAACAATTTCCAGCTTTTGATTCCGCTGTTCTGTTGTGTTAGGAACAACAGTACTGCCTCTTGCCTCGGATCAAGTCTGAGAACTCCATTTATTTTGAGCTTGGGAGAGGTGGCTATCTGAATCGGGTCTGAGAGTTCGACATCTATTTGAAGTTTGACAGAGGGGATATACAATTTTCCATTGTAGAAGTCCCCATTTTAGGGCCCTGGCCTGTCTTCAGAAGGATTTTCTTTAGTAATTGCCAGTCCACTCTTTTGAATGCCTGCTCTGCGTCAGGTAAGTGAAGGACATCTGCCTATTTTCACATTCAGATGTATTGATTAGATCTACTGCCAACCTGGCATTGTCATTAACTTGTCGAGTTGTAATGAATTATGATTAGCACGGAGACACAAACGATGGAAACATGTTATGGACGTGAGCCACCAAGATATTGGTAAATATTTTTACATCATAATTAAGATAGGCAGTCGTTCTGTAAAATCCACATGATGTAGGGTCTTTATTGGGTATTCACGAGAGGGAAAACATAGATTTTAGCATAGAACCTGTGACCAAGTAAGACGTTAGAAATAACTTCTAACCCTTAGCCAGGGATTCCAACAACAGATCTTTAAATACTTTCTTAAGACACTGGCAAGTTGTCAGGTGAATGGCCATATTTCAAGACAATGATCTGATTGCTACTCTGAATTCTTAGACATTTGTTGATTCATCTATATCTCCAGGTCCTGAACTGGTGTGGCAAAAAAAAGTCAAGGACGGTAAAAATCTTGTAAACCACTATCTAGTGTATGCGCTTGGTATGAATCGGCATGAGTATGTTTATGGTTTATGCTGTAGTCCTGTGATGGTTAAATTTAGCGTCAATAATTTTATTTAGATATATCGTTTTTTGTAAAGTTTGTGCTTAGAGGCAGTGGGTCTATTCACCGTATAATAATCTTAATTGAGTTCAAGTATCTTCCTGGCGTCGTCCTTTAAATACAGCTGTTTAGTTTTCTACTATTTTTTTGCAATTTTGAATAAGTCTTTCTAAAATATGAGATCTCCAAACAACGACCAGCAGGCCACATCGGGCCATCTACAGGATTTTATACGGCACTCTGCAACTTTGGCATTAATGGGCTAAAATGTAATTTCTCTGTTTTCTAAAGCCTCGGATTCCAATGATCAAAGATAAATATTTATCCAATTCATTTGGCAGCCTGTAGGTGGCCGCAGAGCCTCTTTATTTCTCTATTTAAAATTGAGGAAAACATGAATAGTCTGCATTTCTTATCTACAGTTAAGTTCTTGATTATTTTGTCAGAGCATTTGCTACTGTTTGATATTTTTACTCATTTATCTTTTCTCAGTTTAAGCACACATTGTTTCTTTGTAATTGTCACATTTCTCTTTTGTTCTGAATATCATGTCTGTTACAAAAAAAAATCAAAGTAAACCTTATTCATTCATTTGAATTTTAGTCATTTGTTTATAAACTAATTTTTTTTCGGCCCGCGAATAATTGTAAAATATACGATGTGACCCTCTTACTGAAAACTTTGGAGACCCTGTATTCCAGATCAAACAATTTTGTGCTAGGGTCCCAGCTGCCTTCTCTATTTCTGAATTATCTTTCTTGGTTTTAGCAACCCTAGTGATATTTTTCCTGTGTTATTTACCTCTTAAGACCTCTTTGGATGTGTCGCCCATCACATCTTTAAATACGTCCGTCCCCTTTACTGTTTTCAGCTAATTAACTGTTCCACACCTTCCCTGATGCAGTCTCTCAGGGTGAGAATAATTTTTTTGAGCATTGCTACAGAGAATGACAAAGCAGTACCAAAACGCACATTTCTTGTTGGGTTATGCTTCATGTAATATTCTTCTATGGAGAAAGATGCTTCGCTGCTATTCGTGACTATTATACAAGAGCAGTGGCGGGCTTCTTTTGTTCTCACATGATATGTTGTGTTGGCTGACATCTGCCTGCCTGCAATTTAACCATTATTGCATGGTTTTGCAAAGTTCTCCTGTTATATATTACACACACTTGGCGATGGACTCTTTACTAGGGCAGTAGTACTACATGACTTCTTGGATAATTTACATTATTTGTTCCCACCTGTCGGAGGGCGTTGCTTTTGGAGTCATTTATAAGGTGCATAATCTGTAAGAAGTAGTAGCGATCGTAAGAAAATGTTACTCACTTTTGGTAAGGATATATCTGGTGGCTTCCATGCCCCTGCATATTCTTTACTTCCAGCCCTCCTCTTTGGTTAGTTAGTGCCACTATAATACGATCCTACGGTATGCCCTGTACCATTAACTAAAGTAACTCAACACATGCCAACGTTCCAGTTGATGTTTTGTATGTTCCAGTGTCTTGCACTGATGCAAGAAGGCCAATTGGAGCTTTCTGGTGGTGATGCGGAGCTGTTGCTGAGGATTTATGATTTGGGGGGGGGGGATTATATAGGGCAAACTAGACTAGACCCGAAGGTATCAGAGCGCTTAATATGAGCATGAGTTGCGTTACAGATAGATGCATTTATTTTTGTTAGGCACGGGAAGATTACGTGATTTGCCTAGAACCACAGCATGTTGAGCGTCTTTGCCAGGACTCGAACCCCGGTTCCCAGATTCGAGATCGAGGCCATGTCCTCTCGCCCAAAAAGCCTAACGTTTCTAGGCTCTCTCGCACGCAGTGATGCTCATAAGACGAGTAATCTGTGGAAAGAAGTATCAATCACAAATATTCCCAATAAAACCCATTATAGGCTGAAGAAGCTCTTGACAAAAGAAAATACTAATCTTTTAATCCAAATAAATTGATTCTGAATCAATCTTTATTTTCAGATGGTATTTTCCTGTAAATCGTTTACAGCGTCAAGCATTGTGAACTTGTTACCTGTAAAAAGTGTAACTCTCCTATTAGATGTATTTGTTCTGTCTATTAACAAGGACACTTTTGGACACCAAGCCTAAGCATGGTTTTGATTTTCATTGACATTTCTAAAATATCTTCTCTGCTTTAGGAAAATATTGAAGAGCTCCAGAAGCGCTGCATCCAGCTCGATTATCCCTTACTAGCAGAGTATGACTTCAGAAACGATTCTGTTAATCCTGACATTAATATCGACCTCAAACCAACAGCTGTACTGCGGCCCTATCAGGAGAAAAGTTTACGCAAGATGTTTGGAAACGGACGTGCAAGGTCTGGAGTCATAGTACTCCCATGTGGTATGCCATTGCCTTTTTTTACATCTCTTAAACAACCTAACCTAAAGGAGTGTTTTCTTGTTCTGTATGACCAAAGTCTGTGGTGCTATATTATTTGAATGTCCGGAATTTATTATTGTAGAGAATGTGACAACTTGCCCTTTGGCCTTTACTCCTATTTGTTATTTAAAGGAGTACAATATGTTGTTCTGTTGAGGGTATAACATACTATGCAAACCGTATGTTTAGTTGATACATGCCATATAAGGCATATGCATAGTGTTTTATACTCTGCAAAACATATGCTTAATATATACTACTATTATCATACTTAATATCCTACATAATGCTCTTCATACTCTAAGGTTATTGGATTTTGCAAATTTGTAATTTGTAATTTGCATTTATATAGCGCGTTATCACCAACGGTCTCTAAGCGCTGAAGAGAGGGAAACTTCTTTGGGTTGATGGTGGGGAGAGGGTACTTAACTGTGTGCTCCAGGCTTCCTTAAAGAGTATGGTCTTTAGTTGTTTCCTAAAAGGAAGCAGGGAGTGTTCCTTTCGGATAACATCGGGTAATTTATTCCAGATCTGTGGGATGATAGTGGAGAAGGCTCTGCCACCAAGGGAAAGCAGACGGGCACGGCGGCAGACTAGGAACCTAGCCTCCAAGGATCGGAGTGCTCTGATAGGGGCATAGTTGGCTAGGCTATCTTTGATGTATTTCGGTGCCTGGCCAAAGATGGCTTTGTGTACAATACAGAGAGGCCTTTGAATTGTATCCTTTGCCTGATCGGGAGCCAGTGAAGTGGGTGCAACAGGGGGGAGGCATGGGTGCGACGTGAGACCTTGAACACTAGTCGGGCCGCTTCATTCATAATGATCTGGAATCTGGCCAGTTGGTGTTCTGGGAGTCCTAAGTAGAGCGAATTTCTGTAGTCCAACCTGGATATAATAAGTACTACTACCACTTGTTTGAGGGTATCGAAGGTGAGCAGAGGGGCCAATTTCCGCAATTGCCTTAGTAGGTTCGAGCAGACGCCCACTATTGTTGATACTTGCAAGGCCATGGTCCGTTAATTATCAATCTTGATGCCCAAGCTTTTAACTACCGTGGCTGTCTCTGGGTAGTTTCCCAACTCTTGTGGCCAGAAAAGTCTACTCCATGGGTTGTGTCGGTGGTGACGGCCAACACCTCAGTCTTATCAGGATTAATTTTAAGGGAGTTGGCCGACATCCAGTTGATTATGAATTTAAGAATGTTCTGTACTCGGGTGTGGGCAGATGGAGAGTTATCTATCTGGATGATAATTTGGGTGTCATCTGCATAGTTATAAATTTGGCACTCCAGCTGGTTCAGTGCAGCTATCAAAGGTTGGAGATATGCATTAAACAGGAGGGGTGACAGTGCAGATCCCTGCGGGACTCCACATGGAAGTATGCCTGGTCTAGACACCGCATCACCCATCTGCACTCTCTGAGAGCGGTCTTTCAAGAAAGATGTGAGCCATGTCAGAGCTATGCCCTGCACCCCGAAATAAGACATCTGCGACAAGAGGAGTTCGTGGTTTGCGGTATCAAAAGCCGCGGATAAGTCTAGGAGGAACAGGGTTTCTTGGAGTCGGTCCTCAGTCTCAGTCCGTCTAGTACAGATAGCATTACTAGTTCTGTACTATGGTGTACTCGGAAGCCAGCCTGATTGAATTATAAGAGGTGATTAGCCTCCAGATAGTGTGAAAGTGAGGCAAGCACATGCTGTTTAAGGACTTTAGAGAGGAATGGGAGCTGGGAGATTGGCCGAAAATTCTTCAAGTTTTTGATATTCGCTGGGCTTTTTCAAGAAAAGGAGTTATGCGCGCCTCCTTGAAGTCTCTCGGGACTACTCCAGTCTTGAGAGAGGAGTTCAGAAGTGAAAGAATCTCGGCTTCAATCCCAGGGAGGGCCATCTTGTAGGTTCTTGGCGGGCGGGGGTCTGCTGGTGAGCCAGACTTCACACGCCCTAGAAGTAAGGCAAGGGCTTCATGCGGAAGCATGGGGAATGAAGAGAGGGTTTACTCAACAGGGGGACAGATAAGTATTGGATCTAGTGGGCATGGGAGCCGAGGGGTGTCTTCAATTGTTTCAAAAGGTCCTCCACTTTGGTGGTAAAGAATGTTTGGAATTTATCGCAGTCTTCTATGCCAAAGGAAGGCTTCTGTTCCTTAACCTGTCTAAGTTCTTTCAGGACTTTGAACGTTTCTTTTTGCGTGTTGTACAGAGATGTTATTTTATTTTCATAGAAGACAGCTTTCCCAATTTGGATGGCGTTTTTGTACATAGCAAAGGCTTCAAGATATTTTGAGAGTGCGATCGAGTCATATGCTTTCCGCCAGGCTCTTTAACTTTGGCAGAGCTGTTGTTTTAGGCTACGTAGGTTCTCATTGAATCAAGGGGCCCCCTTCCCCTTGTCTCTGATCTTTTCCCTACGTGCAGGTGCTAGAGTGTCAATAGCAATGTTTAGCCTTTCAGTGAGGGCGCTATTTTGTGCGTCAGGATCCCCGGGAGCAAATAAACTAACGTACTCCAGTATTGGGTGTTTCATAGATTAACTTGCTTGAATCGTTCCCCGTTGCTGAAGTGGGAGTCCAACAGTATAATTTTTAAGAGTACAGTATACTACATATAGCCTGTAATGGCTGGAAGCATTCAATTAATTACCTTATCTACATAATTTATAAGGAACCAAACTTCAACCATTCAGTTGATATAACACTCTAGAACAGACTTCTTCAATCCAGGGGGGCGCCCCATCATCCCAGGGGGGGGGGGCGTGCACTCCACCGAAATTCTCACCTGTTTTTAAACGTCCAAAGTACGTTTACATCCTGCATTTCGTCCCCTTTTCATATGGGGCTTTTGGATTGGCAAACTCCTTCACAGTAGCCAATCAGCACTCAGCAACGCCAGCACTGTTGTTACACCAATGAAGGGGACAGCTGTACCGATGGCAGGAAGTGCCGCGAAATCACGAACATAAAGCTCCGGAATTCATCTTTTTGGATAGTGTGGCATTTCTTCACTCCTGCCGTTTGCTGCCTTTCACAGTCTTCCTTGGTTCCTGTGTTGAAGTTATCCTGCTGTGTGATCTTCGGTTGACTTCATCGACGTGAAGAACTTTAGTGAGGATGCCCTGGTGTTCTCCTGCTGCTGTCGGAAGATTGAAACCACCAACAGGTAAGTTTCTAACACTTTTATTTTCTCCCTATTAATGTGTAGCCTCGTGTGCAACAGTCGCCTTTCAATGGTGCCTAGTTTTCCCAGTCAGGCGGAGGGGGTCGGGGGTGGAGGCTGGGGGTGAGAGGGAAAATCGAGGCACAGGCATGCCCAAGTTGTCTGTCGGGTGGAGGTGGGCAGGGGAGGAGGTGGGGTGGGGGGGAGAGGGAAAATCGAAGGCACATGCCCAAGTTTTCTCTGTCAGGCGGAGGTGGGCAGGGGAGAAGGCTGGGGGTGAGAGGGAAAATCGAAGCACAGGCATGCCCAAGTTGTCTCTGTCAGGCGAAGGTGGGCAGGGGAGGAGGCTGGGGGTGAGAGGGAAAATCGAAGGCACAGGCATGCCCAAGTTGTCTCTGTCAGGCGGAGGTGGGTAGGGGAGGAGGCTGGGGGTGAGAGGGAAAATTGAAGCACAGGCATGCCCAAGTTGTCTCTGTCAGGTGGAGGTAGGCAGGGGAGGAGGCTTGTATTTTCAGAAAGCAAAGCAAGAGTGCCTCATCCTCACGGAACCTGTACATACAGCACAGAGAAAAACACACATGCAAACAGTCTCGCACCACAAACACATAAAGGAGTGAACAAATGTAATATTTTGTGAGAGGCTGATAAGAAAGCTTTTGAAGAACTTCACTGTAGTTTTGGAGGTGCTGCGCACGCAGTGTATTGCTTTCTTCAGCACACTGAAGTGCCTTCTTGGTTTGATTCTATACTGCTATCTAATATGGGTTATTTACATTGGTTTCCCTTGTGTGTTTAATTCACCCCCTCCCTTGCTCTAGCCCTACCACTTTTTATTTGCAGCAGCCGCCACTAGAACCAGGGCAACAAAATGGACTGGCGATCAAGACTTTGTCACCACTGTCAGTAACTGTGCACTGTTTGAGACTGCCACATATTTTGCGGTTTCTATTTTCCATTGTTTATCCAATGTGAAAAGCCATTTAAGTGTTATTTTGAGGACTCTATTTCATTTGATGTCATTTGTATTTACATCTTTTCTATGTTTCCGCCAAAACATTGCAGGCTTGAGAGACTGCTTCCTTTCTGAAATCCACTGGCACAGCAGCTCAACTATTCTATGTGCTCTTTGAATTTGAGGCTTTATGTGTAGGAAACACACTACGGGTTTGCAGGGCGAGCTTTAGAGTTAAGGGCGCCTGGTGCGACTATCTTTTTTGGCACCCCCACCCCTAATAACCTCCATCTCCACGGATTCCCTCGCTACCACCTTCCATAGTGTCACTCAACTCTCCATAGTCCATTTTTTGCATGCATTGCTTTCGTTTTATATTGCTACTCATACCAACCATAGGGTGTCAGAGCACTTTGCATCACACATATGTTATACACAGCCTTAATTTGTGTAAAAAACACAACCAAATAGGTGCTGGTTTCTAGCGCTCTGCTCAAATGCCCAAAGCCAGCAATATTACATGTTTGTTTTCCAAATATCTGCAGTTTACATTCTTTGCAGCAGGAACATTAACACTATGCGCTACATTATCAGTCAAAAATGCCACTAGACAAAAACTTCATCTCTCTCTTCAGCAGAAAGATTAATCATGTGCATTATCTTGACATTTTTATTGCTGCCTGAAAACTGCTAGACAGCAAGGAAACAGCAAGTTCTTTCCACCCCATCAAATTGAAGGGGAGGGACATGGTTTTATATAGCCAGAGCTGTTGGCTTTGTAAGTGGGGAGCCGGGTTTCAATCCCATCCTCGGCGCAACATCAAGTGATCTTGGACGAAATAATGTAATTTATCCATGAGTAATGAAAACAAATCTGACCCTGTGTAATGTAACTGGTGCTCATTTAAAGTGGCCCAGTGACCAGGAGTTTGCACAATGTTAAACTGTGAAAAAAATATTTTTTTAAAGCAATTTATTGCCATTCATGTTTCCCAATATATCAAGGTGGTGTTTTACCCGATGGAGTCTTAGCCTGGGCATAGGAAACATTTATATTTTGAATACAGCATTTTTAGAAGGAACAGTGTGGCGGTACGGGGTATCCTAGTAGCCCTCTTTATCCCTTTTATAGATGCCATTCAGCAGCACACGTTATATGGACATTTTTTGATGCTGTCGAATTCTTTTTTCAAAGTGTTTTTTTTGCTCTGGCCTTTAGTCTGCAATATGGTACAGGCCTAAGAGCAACGACCAGGGCCCCATGAAAATTATGTACAACCTCTTGAGCCAGTCTGAGATGTGCCCGTACTTAAACCGCTCAATAACCATGATCAAGACTTCTGTATTTGATAATCAAAGGTAGTGCAAGTTTCGCATGCAAAACATATTAAGAACATGCAAGTAATATTTCCTAAACATTTTCTCTTCATTGCAAGGGAAAACGCTTTTTGATCGCTAAGCAGAGGACTCCATTTCAAGCAGCAGGAACATCCTAGGAAGTGAATAAGAAGGTATGCATTTGTTTTTGAGTGATGGGTGGCGGGGCAGTACTGAAGTTTGCCCTCACGAACCTTTGAACAAGTAACTTGCAGAGCCTCAACAGTGGTATACAGCATATACATACTGCAGCAATTATGGAAGCACCTAAGTAAAGCCTGGATGAGCTGGAATTACTTTTTATCGACTTATCATAAAATTATTTTTTATCCAAATTTAGCATTTATAATATTAGAATAATTTTTGTGAAGATTTTTTGGAAACTACAAAACCTGCTCTACCTCATGAAGCTGTAAAATTGTAGCCATGTGCTATTCATTAACATGCAGCTTCGGAATTCTGTATCTTAGGTTAAGCACACATTTGACATGGACTGTTTCCTGCTGCCAAAAGATAGGAGAGTGGTCAAGCGAAAGGCTGAAACAGAAACCGATGGAGAGAGAAAAGCTGCAAAAACACGGAAATATGATGCCTCCTATTTGGACTTTAAGTTCACCTGCATTGTTGTTGGTGGAGAAAGTAGACCACAGAGTGTGGTTTGTGGCGTGATCTTAGCTAATGACAGCTTGAAGCCAACCAAACTGAGGCGTTACTTTGAAACAAAACATGGGTCTCTGGCAGGAAAAAGCAGAGATTTTTTTGCCAGGAAGTTGCTGGACATAACTCTGCAGAAAGAAGCGGTGAAACATGTGGCAAGCACTCCAGCAAATGCATTAAAAGCTTCATACCAAGTAGCATACCACATTGCTAAAAACAAAAGGCCCTTTGTAGATGGAGAAAAGGTGATTCTCCCAGCATTGCTCGATGTGGCTAGGACAATGCTTGGAGAAAAAGAAGCAGAGAAATTCAAAAGCATACCCATCTCAGACACAACAGTTTGCCGCCGCATTTCTGACATGTCAGAAGATATCCAGGGACAGCTCATAGCCCGGTTGAAATCAAGTTTGTTTGCTGTGCAATTAGATGAAGCAACTGATGTGTCAAAGGATGGCCATGTAATTGCTTATGTTCGATACTGTTATGAAACCCTACTATTGGAAGATTTTTTATTTTTCAGGCCAATCAAGGGGCGAGCAACAGGTTCTGATTTGTTTGACATTATCAATGACTTCTTGAATATCCATGGCTTAAAATGGGAAAACTGTGTTAGAATATGTACAGACGGTGCTCCTTCAATGTGTGGTGCTAGGGCTGGCCTAAAAGCAACGTGTTGAAAGTGGCTCCACATATTCTGTGGACCCACTGTATGATACACCGGGAAGCCCTTGCTGTTCGAAACATGGACATTGAACTTGAGGATGTGCTTAATTCTGCCATAAAAATAGTGAATTTTATAAAGACCCATCCCACAAGAGCTCGTCTTTTTGCAATTTTATGTGCAGAAATGGGAGCTGAGCATGATGGCTTGCTGTTTCATACAGAAGTGCGGTGGTTATCCCGGGGGAAAGTGCTGACTCGAATCTTTGAATTAAGGAATGAAATAAGGCAGTTTCTTATGTGTTTGGACCCTGGCAAAGCAGAACAGCTATGCAATCCCCGCTGGCTTGTGCTTTTAGCTTACCTTGCTGACATTTTCGAGAAATTAAATTCCTTGAATCTGTCTCTGCAAGGAGCTGAAATCAATTCTTTTACCATGAACAAAAAATAACTGCATTCAAGAAGAAGCTGGAATTATGGAGAAGACTAGTGGAAGAGGGCGTGTTTGAGTTGTTTCCTTGTTTAGTAGATGCTCTTGAGGAGACTGAATATGAACTTCCAAGTGTTGGTGAGATAATAAAAAATCACCTGACGTCTCTCAGGAACAGTTTAGAAAATCATTTTCCTGAGGACAGCGATCACTTCAATGACTGGGTCTTTCAACCATTTCTGGCAGAGGGGGGGGAGCCATCTCCCGATTCGCATGCAGGAAGAACTGATTGATCTCCAAAGTGACCACACTCTGCAGATGCAATTAAGCAAAGTCTCATTGGGAGAGTTTTGGCTGAAAATGTCTGCAGAACATTCAGCTTTGAGAGAAACTGCTATCAAAACTCTCTTGCCTTTCAGCTCGTCCTATTTATGTGAGGTTGGGTTCTCAGCACTTGCAGTGTTAAAGACTAAGTACCGGTCAAGACTAGATATGGAGCACAACCTGAGGATGGCAGTAGCAAAAATCCATCCACAGATTGACCGTCTCTGTGGCGAAAAACAGGCACATCTATCGCATTAATGTTAGTGGTGTTATTATCAATCTATGTCAAATCATGTGTTATATGTGTAAAGCAAAGCTTTGTAGTAAAAACAATTTGCGCACATTTCATCTCGAAAATTTTGATTTAAACTCTGTAAGAAGTCTGTCTTTTAACCACACACACACTCACAAACCTGAAGTTTACTAAACACTCTTCTTGTGTTTAACATTATTTGCCAGATATGGCCCGTGATATGCGGACGGCGGTTGATTATATAGTGTACCAGATTTCAAAAATTTCTGTCGGGTGGTGGGGGGGCCCGACATCTAAAAAAATTTAGCTGGGGGGGGGCTCAGCCTACAAAAGTTTGAAGACCTCTGCTCTAGAACAATCCCCACAGAGGCTTTATTCCCTCAGACTTTCTACTGTACTTTGTGTGAAGGGGATCTCCCTGAGCTCTGGATGGTTTATCAATAGTTTTTTCTCATTTAAAGCTCTTAGTCATTATAAAAGGCAACTCAAACCTGCAGCTGCCAAGATCTTTCTTCTCATAATGTAAGAATCAACACAGAAAGGACTCTACAGACCTTGTGGAACTTGTGGAAAAAAAGAGATTTCATTTAGGCGATCCACATTAGCTTACACCTATTGCTTACATCCTTCTTACAAGGCAAAGGATTGTAAAATCTGCCATAGTTTTTGCTCTAAAACTCTTAAAGATAGAGAGGGGAGTCGTCTTATGTGGCTGCAAAACTTAAAAACTAAGAGAGCTGTGTGACCTGAGGAGGATAGTGAGGATTCCTCACATACTAATGTGAGATGATGAAAAAGGGAAAGGTTGTGTGACCATAGGTCATCGGAGTCACCAAAAAAGGCTGTAGAAAGACTCATAATGAGTCTTAAAGAGAGGACATCAGAAGAGTGCTCTCACAGGGAAACAAAGTTAAGTCTCCTCAGAAAAAGTGAGATCTGAACCTACTACTCCATCGCCCAGTTTGTTATTGCATTGGAAAAAACCCTCCTGAGAGCCATCAAAGATAGCTGCCAAATCAGACTTGAAAATGTCAACCATACCAACATCGACATCAACACTAACAGTAGCAACCTTGACAACTTCCTCAATAGCGATCTCATCCATGACAATAATGACTACATCACTGTGGACGAAGACAACATCAACAAAGGTACCATTGACAGTGTCAACGAACACACACTCAACAACGTGACACTATCAAAGAGAAAGCCATTGACGAAGCTCTCAGTGGCAGAAAAGAGTTCTACTCCATTGATAAAAATAACCATGGAATTGCCGACTGAAAAGTCGTCTGTGGATAATATATAATCTGAAATGTTAAGGCCAGAACACCTTTCCCAGCAACATTTCTCCTCCCCTCTAAGTTACTTGCTTGTTGAGTAGGATTTGGACAAGGTAAGACCATTTGGAGTGGCCCACAGTCCTTCTCAATCAATCAATCAATCAAAGCATTTAGACCGGAGGGTCTCAAGGCGCTAGGGGGGTCCTCTACTGCTCGAACAGCCAGGTCTTGAGCTGCTTCCTGAAGGCGAGGTGGTCCTGGGTCAGGCGGAGGTGGGTCGGAAGGGAGTTCCAAGTCTTGGCGGCCAGGTAGGAGAAGGACCTTCCCCCTCTGGTGGCTCTTCGGAAGCGGGGGACGGCGGCGAGGGCGTGGCCGGTCGATCGAAGCTGGCGTGTGGGAGCGTAGAAGTTGAGGCAGCTGTTGAGGTATCCTGGGCCTTGGTTGTGTAGGGCTTTGTGTGCATGGGTGAGGAGACGGAAGGTGATTCTCTTGTTGACCGGGAGCCAGTGCAGGTCTCTCAGGTGTCCGGAGATGTGGCTGCGACGGGGGATGTCCAGGATGAGACGTGCGGAGTCGTTCTGGATCCGCTGGAGTCTCTTCTGGAGTTTGGCGGTGGTACCGGCGTAGAGGGAGTTGCCGTAGTCCAGACGGCTGGTGACGAGGGCCTGGGTGACCGTCTTCCTGGTCTCGGTGGGGATCCACCGGAAGATCTTACCTAGCATGCGCAGGATGTTGAAGCATGACGAGGAGACGGCGTTAATTTGTCTGGTCATGGAGAGGGAGGAGTCCAGGATGAAGCCCAGGTTGCGTGCGTGGTCTGTTGGTTTGGGTGCGGTGCCCAGTGCGGGGGGCCACCAGGAGTCGTCCCAGGCAGAGGGTGAAGATCCCAGGATGAGGACTTCCGTCTTGTCCGAGTTCGGTTTCAGGCGGCTGTTCATCATCCACTTGGCTACATCTGTCATCCCTTCGTGTAGGTTGGCGGTGGCGGGGTCGTTGGTGAGGGAGAGGATCAGCTGGGTGTCATCGGCGTAGGAGATGATGTTGAGGTTGTGTTGGCGTGCGATGGCTGCGAGGGGGCTCATGTAGACGTGGAAGAGGGTTGGGCTGAGCGAGGAGCCTTGAGGAACGCCGCAGATGACTTCGGTGGCTTCTGATCTGAACAGGGGGAGGCGGACTCTCTGTGTCCTTCTGGCGAGGAAGGAGATGATCCACTCCAGTGCCTTCTCCTGGATTCCGACGTTGCTGAGGCGCTGCACTAGGGTACGGTGGCAGACAGTGTCGAAAGCCGCGGAGAGGTCTAGGAGGATGAGGGCCGCTGTTTCTCCGTTGTCGAGCAGGGCTCGGATGTCATCGGTGGCTGCGATCAGGGCAGTCTCGGTGCTGTGGTTGGCCCGGAAGCCAGACTGCGAGAGGTCGAGGGATCCGTTTGTCTCGAGGAAGGCGGCCAGCTGCTTGTTGACGGTCTTCTCGATGACTTTTGCAGGAAACGGGAGCAGCGAGATGGGGCGGTAGTTCTTGAGGTCGGTGGGGTCGGCTGATGGCTTCTTAAGTAGGGCGCTGAGTTCGGCGTGCTTCCAGCTCTCCGGGAAGGTAGCGGTGTCGAAGGAGGTGTTGATGATGTCCAGCAGGTGGGCTGCGATGACAGCGTCGGCCTTGTTGAAGACGTGGTGAGGGCAGGGGTCGGTCGGAGATCCGGAGTGGATGGAGTTCATCGTGCGGACGGTGTCTTCGGTGCTGATCGGGGTCCAGGCGCGGAGGGTGGTGGTGGGGGGCGGTGGTTCGGTCGTGGCGTGCGTCGGTTGAGTGCTGAAGCTGTTGTGTATGTCCGCGATCTTGTTGTAGAAGTAGGAGGCGAGGGAGTTGCAGAGGTCTTGTGAAGGGGTGATGTCGTTGATTCCGGCGTTGGGGTTGGAGAGCTCTTTAACGATGTTGAAGAGTTCCTTGCTGTTGTGTGCGTTGTTGTCCAGTCGTTCCTTGAATGCAGTTTTCTTGGTGGCGTGAATCAGTTGGTGGTGTTTATGGGTGGCGAGCTTGAGGGCAGTCATGTTGTCCGGTGTTGGGTCTCTGTGCCAGGCTTTCTCGAGGGCTCAGCAGTTCCTCTTGGAGCTCTTGAGTTCGTCGGTGAACCATGGGGCTTTCTTGCTGCCGGGTCTGCTAGGCGGGGTCCTCAGAGGGGCGGGGTCGTCTGCGCAATTGCTGATCCACTTTGTGAGGTTGGTGGCCGCCTGGCTGGGGTTCGTTGCGCCGGTGGGAGCTGGTCGGCTGTGATCTTGTTCCAGCTTCTGCGTGCAACCTGTTGCTGGTGGTGGTGGATCGTGGTCCTTCTGAAGCTGAAGTGGATGCAGCTGTGGTCCGTCCAGTGGAGTCCGGTGGCGTGGCTGAAGGTGATGTCCTTGCTGGATGAGAACACGGGGTCGAGTGTGTGTCCGGCGTAGTAGGTGGGGGTGGTCACCAGCTGCTTGAGTCCGAGGTTTGCGAGGATGTCCAGCAGGGTGGTGGTGTTGCGGTCGTTGTTGTTCTCCAGGTGGAAGTTGAGGTCCCCGAGGAGGATGTAGTCAGCGGAGGGGAGGGCGTGCAGGCTGATGAAGTCGGCGATGTCTTCGCTGAATTGTGTGCGTGGTCCCGGGGGTCTGTAGATGAGGGTGCCTCTGAGGGTGGTCTTGGAGTTGATGTGGATCTGGAAGTGCAGGTGTTCGGCGGGTGTGAGGGTGTCGTCGGTGTTGGTCGTGATGCGGATGGTGTTCTTGTGGATGATGGCGATGCCTCCTCCTGTCTGGTTGACGCGGTCCCTCCGGATGATCTTGTAGCCGTCCGGGATGGCGATGTCGGGCGCAGAGGAGGCGTTCATCCAGGTTTCCGTGAGGAAGGCGACGTCAGGGGCTCTGGTATCGAGCAGGTTCCAGAGCTCGATGGCGTGTCTGTGGACGGAGCGGGTGTTGAGCAGGATGCACTTCAGGTGGCTGCTGCTGGTGCTCGTCTTGGTCGGTGCTGGTGTAGTGCAGGTCCGGATGCAGGTGAACTTGCAGGAGTGGCAGCAGAAGGGTCCGTGGGTGCGTCTCGGGGTGGCTCGGTAGCACCCCGGGATCTGGCCGGCGTTGAGTGCGTTGAGCTCGGTGGCGTCGTAGGTCCGGCGGGTGGGCTGGTGTCTGCGGGGGCCAGGGGTCCTGGCACTGGGCACGGTCCAGGCGCGGACGGGCGCAGACGGGCTTACCTTTGGCGCACCTTCAGCGCTCAGTCAGCGCTCCCGCTGCGCGCGTCCGCTGCGCGGTCGCTCTGGGGGCGTCATAAGTGAGGAGACGGGAGGGCGGGTCAGCTGAGTGGCGGGAGCAGGGTGGCCAATGGTCGGGAGGGGGGCGGAGACGCCGGAGGGCAGTGGCGGCAAAGGAGGTCCGAGGGCGGCTCAGCGGCTGCTGGGTCGTCCGGCGGCTGGGCAGGAAGCACACGGGAGGGGATACAGAAGGCAAAAGGGGAGAGGGGAGGGGGAACACAAAGTAAAATACACGGGGCAAAAAAGGCAACAGGGGAGACAGAGGCTTACCACAATACGAACGGCGGAGTGCAGAGGGGGAGACACGAGTAAAGTGAACAGGGCGAAGGCAACAGGGGAGACACGGGAAAACAGACAGACGGCGGAATGCAGGGAAAAAAGGCAGCAGCAGGAAGTGCGCAGCGGTCAGCAGGGCAGAGTGCTGGCAGACAGCGGGCAGGAGCAGCGATGCGGGGGCGACCTCGCCTGCAACAGGCTCAGCGCTCGCTCCCTATCCCTGCGTTTGGTCCCCTTAAGTGAGGAGCCGGGAGGGCGGGTCAGCTGGGTGGCGGGAGCGGGGTGGCCAATGGTCGGGAGGGGGGCGGAGACGCCGCAGGGCAGTGGCGGCAAAGGAGGTCGGAGGGCGGCTCAGCGGTGTCTGGGTCGTCCGGCGGCTGGGCAGGAAGCACACGGGAGGGGAGGGGGAACACACAGTAAAATACACGGGGCAAAAAAGGCAACAGGGGAGACAGAGGCTTACCACAATACGAACGGCGGAGTGCAGAGGGGGAGACAAGAGACAAATGTCAAATACCAAGACAAGGATGAAGAGGAATTCTATGATAATTATTATTCCTCAGGTCAGAATAATCAAAAAAGAGAGCGAGAAGATGCAAATTAGACCTGGTTATGAATGTAATTTACTCTTATCACTGGGGAATCATTAGGTTTTTTAAAAGAACCCTCACCCACCAACCTAGTTCGTGGGATGCTTCATCATTGGGTTCCCACCCAAGATGCTTAGTGGTGCTGCAATACCTTTTTACATATGAGAAAAGCAAATTACCTCTGACACCATGAATCAAGAAATCAAAAATTCTTCCCAAAAGATTGTTTAATTATCCTTGGGTTATATTCATTTTAATTATCTTAGTGTTTTCTTATATTCTTGTTTTGCAAAATCATCAATTCTGTCATGAGACAAGCTAGAGCAAGGCCCACTTGCCTTCTCTTTTTATATATATATATCTATATGTATACACACATTATAGGTGGGAAAACATTTTTTCCCAAAAACGTGTGCTCACAAATATATACAGTAACAGTACAATTCATTAAAAATACCTTATCACATGTGTACATATTAAAAATAAGATATCCACTTCCTTCCCATAATAGCAACAATAATTCGACACATGTCAGTAGTATATACATTAAGCTGAGATATATTGCATAAACTGGATGAGGGGATGTTAGAAGGCGGGATACAATTACTAACCCCCCTTCAGTCTATCCCTCAGGAAAATTTGTATGCCCTTCATGTAATTCCCCAGTGCAATGGTAATATCAAGATTTGACATTTCTGTAAGCATTACTATTGCTTGAGCTCGTGACCTTATTCCATATTTTAAGAAAATTGGACGTAAAAACACTTTCCTCAAAGCAAAAACTGCTAGACAATCTACCAATATGTGCAGAGTATCCTTTTTGGTTCCAAGCCCACATTTACAAGTTCCATCAGCATGTATCATTTCGGCCTTTGTTTTTCCCTCCAGCTGCCAGGGGTTAATACCAATTCATATTCTTAGTATTTCACATCTAAGCTCATAGTTCTGCAAGGTATCCAGGTACGGGTACCATGATTCTTTTACCCATGAGTTTCTTGTACCTTGCACTGATTTTTTCATACTTCGGTAAGCCAAGTCAATCTTCCTTGACTGTTCATGACCTTGGAGTCTGAGTGAACACTTGGTAAATTCTAACTCCAGTGAGTGCTGAATTAGGCTCACCTTTAGTTTCTCAGCTATAGACAGGAGTTTCTTTCTTGCTTCCCTAGCCCACTTGAGGATGCTACTTCGGATCTCCTCCCTACACCATTGTGAGACCTTCATACCCCCTGGAACCTGTTGTTTCCAAAATCTTAAAAGTGACATTTGGATCTGAATGCTCCATGCTGTTGTTCCTGCCTCCATTCTAACAGCCTGGTTCATTGCGGAGTTTGGCAGAGACAATCAGGTTTTTAGGATCTTCCCTTCTTCCAGGTCCCATCTGGATTTACCACTTACGTACACGACTTCTGCCCCTTACAATATCTGTGAGGGGATCATTGTTTCATATGCTTTTAGCATTGGTCTGTGGGACATGTCCAAGTGGATTTAAAAACTATCTCAAGGTTGTCCATACAAATCGAAAACTTTATTAATGGATACCTTTGGTAGAGCAATTAAAATCAGTGGATGGAAGGTGTGAAAATAATGGTCTCACATATCTCGGTGTTAGGTCGACATGTTTCATCCAAATATAAGTGCTTTAAAGTCAGAGTGGCTTTCTTCAGAACCAAGTGTACTAGGAAATAACCTAGTGTAGTGTGGGCATGCACACAAAGGTATGCGTCAAAGGGCTTTAAATGGGTAGTAACTTACAATTTTCAGCATTCAGTTAGTATTTATAATGCGTGAATATCAATTTCTGAACCGTTAAAGCTTTGTGGAATGCAAAGTTAATCAAGTTCTTTAAAAAAAAATTAAAAAGTTGGCCTCAACTCAGAGCCCTCCCTCCAACACCCCGTGGCAGATCTCTAGCCTCCACACTCAAAATTGTTTCCTGGAGGGTGTCCCACCAGGTATAGTCTACATCAGGTAATCATCACACCTGGAAGTCCCAAAAGGATAAACCATACCTCACATAAATCTAGGAATTTTCATCTGATTAGTTAAGTGTGGAATTTCTTTATTCTGATCAAATTCTGAGGTGAAGTTTTAATTTAACTTGCTAAACATTTAAAATAACTTTGCAGAGAGCTTTGAGAGTATTCATCAAGAATGTTTTTGAAAATTAGTGGCAAATAGCTGTTTTTTATCATTCTAGGGCTGCAAAAATGGTAAAAAACTAAATGAATTTAAATATCATTGTACAGGGAATGTTGGGAAAGTACCACAATTAATTTGAATATAAGGTTGTGACTAAAAATGGATAGTTCAATTTTTAGTTGATCAAAAGCACTAGTCAAAACCACATGGATTTAGCAAAGCAGTCTTACATTGACCTACACCCCTCAGTTTCAGGTTGTGCGAAAGGTGGTGTACAAAAGGCGACCTTCATTAGACATCAACCAGCAAGACAGGTAAGCGCGGTAAATGATAGGAGTTTGTGAGAGCACTGGATGGGTCCATTTAAGGCCTGTGGCATGACTGAGAATACTAGTTCTGCCTTCAGTTCTAGGAGCCAAGATAAGCAGACAGCAGCACTGCCTCTGGTGTTCTGAGTAGTTCTTTCACAGTTCACATCTAGAATCCATCTCTGCAGTAACACATCTGTTTGCTGCTTGCAGTGGTGCTTCCCATTTGGATACTACAAAGTTGTCCACTTCCATAATAATGGACATACTCCACTCTTTCACATGCAATAGACTTCTTGCATAGAATCCTCGGGTGTGTCGTAAACATTGTTTGGACAAGCATGCACTTTTCTGAGTGATGAATGTAGAAAGCATTGGAAGCCTGTCATTTGTACTAGAAATTGAAAATATTTACCTGCAAAAGTATTGCTCAGCATTACTTTAGGTGCAGGTAAAAGCCCACTTCATGTTATGAAATACTTAAGAGACTGCCATATTTAAATGTTCACTAGAAATCTAAATAACCTCCTTAAGAGAACCTGGACTTCAATGGGAGTAAGTTGTATTTTCCAGTGACTATAGCAGCGACTCTATACATTGCTGATATTCATTAAAAGAGAATGTGTCAAGGACTTCTCACCAAAGACATATAGTAACAAATAAAAAGGGTGTGGTATTGTTAAGCCATTTACAAAACTAAATGTGGATAGAAAAACAGTGGTTGGACCTTATTAGGAATCTAAAGACCACTAGGCAAGGTGATTTGTGGATCTTACACTAAGATCCTTTCTAGATAATGAAATGCAGATTTGTGATTTGAAATAGCATTGGGCCAGTTGAATTGGCCAAAACTTAAGCTATAAATTCCACTTACAATCTCCAATCAACATGCCTCTATGTGTACTAAGCTCTCATTTCCCCTTTAGGCTCGCTCTTACTTTCTGTATGCTGTCCCCACTGCCTCTCTCAATTTTTTCTCCACTTTCTCGTTCTGTTTGCTGCTCCATCTATCTTCACATTCCCGTCTCTCCTTCTCTCTTGCTTTTCTATTTGCTCTCCTTTCTTTCTCTCAATCTTCTCTCCTTTTCTAAAACCTCTTCTCTCTATTTTTTCCTCTACCTTCTTTGTATTTCTCAATATTTGGTATTTTCTTTAGCCCTCTTTCCCCTGGACAATGTACGGCAACTGAAACTTTCTCTTGGCTATGCATGGCTATTTCCAGCACCTGCCAGCTTTCCTTTGAAGACTGCGCTGTTCCCCATTCCAGAAACCTACCATCCTGAGGGCCTCCATTAACTGAAGGAGTCCCATGTGATCATGGAACAAAGACGTTAGGGCAATGTGGTCATCATAACCCTGCAGCTTGTTCTCCATTCTTGTTAGACAGGACATCAGGCTGTATGGTTTTGGTGGGTTTTAACTCTTTTAGGGCAGACACCTGTTGACGTTCACCACACTACCTTCACAGTGCAGTGGTCTTCAAAGGGTCATCAGCAGTACTGGAAAAGAAAATGTTTCTGGTAAATACACCAGAAGCCTTGTCTTTCCAAAATCAAAGTTCGCTTGTGAGGAAAATGCTTCCAAAGTCCATTGCCTGATTTTTGGTTTTGCTGAATTGCGTATCACGCTGGGCTTACTGACGATACAAAGAAAAACAAAAGTGAAAGCAGACTGCACTAATGGAGCCTGTGGGGATCCAAAAATGTCCTACATTTCTTTCAATAAAAATAGTGCCCCACTTGTCTGACTGAGCTATCACCTGTGAATGGAGAGGCTCTCAGAGGCCCCCAAGACACATATAAACATCACACCTTTGCATATTGACCAATGTTGGTGATGTGGGTAGCTGCTGTATTTAGACCAGGGCTCATTCGGCCCCCTGGAAAACCTGCCATGCCCTGACATCTCTGAAAAGAAGCTGCCTAAGGTAGTCTGGGGTAGTGTAGCTTTCATGAATACCAATACGTTTTCCTACACATAATGTCTTGCAAACACCAAGCTTTGGCTAAATCAAGGACTTTCTTGTATTTTTTAAAGAAGAATTCTGGAATCTGAGGATCCACAAAATTCCTATTACCCAGCATTCCCACACTTCCATTAAAAAAATGCTACCCCAAATGTTTACCAAATATTGTACATTTAGTACATTACTTCTGTAGTTCCTCTTAACAATTTATGTGCTATGACCATAGGATTAAGGTAAAGCAGAATTTCAAAGGAGTTCATACATGTGAAAAGGCAGTCTACAAGGCAAGATGGCGTCTGCGAGTCAGACGTGCTTGTGAGAGGCTCTGGTCAACGGTCCCCGGCGTTTGCTGCAGCTTTGACGGCGTGGTATTCCGGAGGTGTTTTTTCGACCGGGCCTCTGCTCCGGGGCTTTGCGGCTACCGGTGGGGGGTCTGTTATCTGTGGTGATTCAAGGAGCGAGGAGTGCGGACCAGTGTGACTGGCGTTCTGGCGTGGGAGAAATCGCGGAAGACAATTGAGTACGCTGCTTGGAGATGCGAGAAGCATGTTTGCCAAACACTGACCAAATACTGACCCCCGACTTGATCTGCTAAAACTTTTTGGATTCTTTGGTAGCCGATGGTCTGTGGCGGAGAGGGAGTGGAGACGCGAGCAGCGGAGCGCGCGGCGAGGAGGTGCCGGCTCGAGTCAGTGATATCGGCTTGGGGAGAAAATCGTGGTGATTGCCGACCACCGAGTGTACTGCTGGCCGCGGGAAATTTTGAAATGTTGCTATTGAGCGTGGTCTTTTCGAACGCTCTTCACTACCTGACTGGCATTAACTGCGGTTCTTTGTCCTGGTAACATCCGACTGCAGGGGATATTTCGGACCTTTGTAAGGAAGTTTTTGGCTATTCATGGTCGAGTCTTCTGGCGAGCTGGTTGTATGGAGTATTCTTGAGCCGTTTGAAGTAAGAGCTGCCCATGCTATTTACTATTCATGACTACTGCCTATTATATTTAGTATATCACTAGCTTGTAGACTCAGAATTACAGTTTCTGGACAATTTTGCAAGCTTCATTAAATCTTTTCAAATGGAAAACAGCAATAAGGTGCCTTTTGATATAATATAGTTTCATTGTTTGTGGTAGGCTTTATCTTTTTGGTCTGGGCAGGACTGGCTATGGGACTTAAGACGGCACGTGGTGGGAAAACAAGAGCTATTGGAGCGAGCCAGGTTGGCACTCGAGCTGCCCTTGCCGCCAAACTGTCACAAAACGTTTCTGATAAAGAGTTAAGTTGCAAAGACTCTGAAGTAGTTCAGCGGGTTAATCTTAAGATTCCGCAAATGTTTCAGCATTCTACGGGAATAAAGGCTACGACCCCGGCCGGTGGGTCTACTGATACCAATACTATTGATGAAGATAATACCGGGGAAGTACCTGAAGGCCCCTCTGGTCAGATACATGGTTCTCAGCTATCTCAAGGTGCGGAAGGTCATGACCTGACTTTGGCAAATGTGGCTAATGCGGCTAATGCGGCAGGGTTGGTTAATACTGCTAGTAGTCAAGATGTTGAAGATATAACTGATGCCACTAGCAGTAAGGGCAGTGAATTCTATTCTCTCTCTGAGCAGTCAGATGGGACTGACCTCCATGGTGATCTAGAGGATGATCTTTTAATCCACGATGAAGTTGCTGGAGATATCACTCCTACTATCCAGGATATTGTACATAGTGGTGAAAGTCCTGATACTGCCGCAGATAACCTAGATACTGTTTGAAAAAGAGATACCGCAAGACACGCGTCTCCTGGTGCAGAATCATCGGAGTGGGAACCCACCGGGGGGGGAACAACTTTTCGAGAGATTAGATCTATCTGAATCGGCCAGTGGGCACCTGAGTCTAGAGTCATCTAGTCACATTTCACTTGAGGAAATCTACAGATCAATTTCGGAGCATCGGC
Organism: Lissotriton vulgaris; assembly: GCF_964263255.1. NCBI lineage: Eukaryota > Metazoa > Chordata > Amphibia > Caudata > Salamandridae > Lissotriton > Lissotriton vulgaris. Next base: position 1,325,025,233 of record NC_141689.1, on the reverse strand, counting down.
TCGAGGCTCGCGCAGAGCATCTAAAAACTCACACGGCCTGTAGGAAACTGATGAATATGGTCCGTCGTTAGGTTAAGACTTGCAATGATTTTACTGATAGAATGACCGAGGCCGAAGGTCGCGTCTCTACATTGGAAGATCAAATGGCAATACAAAAGGAAGAAGTCGCTGATAAAGGCACATAAGGACGACGTGCACGACAAGCTTACCGACATGGAGAATCGACTATGGCGTAACAGTTTGCGTATTCTGGGAGTCCCTGAAGGCCAAGAGGGGAAAGATGTTCGCAAATTCGTGATTGAGCTTTTTGTGGAGGCATTCCCTGAGGTGCAGGACTGGAACTGGGCCCTGGAAATTTAACGTGCACATCTGTTCCCATTTCATCAACAACCACTAAGGAGTGGGCAAGGTGTACAACATCCACGCGCTATCTTGATCTCATTGAACAATTTTTTAGCAAGGCAGACATTGTACGATCTTGCTCGCCCGGAGAAGAGGAGATCGAGTAAAGGAATTCAATTTTTTGTTCGTCCAGACTATTGCCACTCCACTGTGGAGAAACGGTGTCAGCTTCGTCAACTAATTGCACCGTTCCAATCTAAGGGTCTACAGGTGTTTCTTTTACAGCCAGCTACTTTAAAAACGGTCCCTAATGGACAGAGTCGTTTTTTTACGTCTGAGGTCTCAGCTAAGGAATACCTTAGTTCTTTGGGTTAATTGTTAAGTGCATTGGACTGGTGGCCAGGGCCATGTATTTACTAGATATCTATATGTTTTGGTACTATGCACTTAGATTTTTTTAGGTTTCTGTTTTGATAGACTCTGTGGAAGTGGGACCTTCTGAGCATCTAGTAAGTCTCTCATAACCTTCGAAAGGGCGATTGGCTCTATTGCCTTGATTTTGGGGGAGGGACACTCGAGCAGTGGGGGGAGGTTGGTTGGGCGGGGTGGGGAAGCAGGGCGAGTAGGGGAGCACTTTTGGGGTTATGGGTCGGGTGATTTTTGTGTTAAGGGTGAAAAGGGGAAAATAAGTTCATAACAAATGCCGCAAGGTTTTAGGAACAATTTGTTTCTTAGTTTCATACAATGACGACCAGCGACTGATCGAGGATAATGATTAATAACAGTCTGCGCATATGCTCATTTAATGTATGTGGTCTGAACAATGTGCTTAAGCGGAAGCGAGTGATCGAGGAATTGCGGCTAATTAATCCTGATACTATATGTCTTCAGGAAACACATGTCCCCTGGGTAAATCGCAAGATATTTACAGAACTAGGTTATACACTATTTGCTGCGTCTCGGCAGGCCACTATGAATCGCGGAGTCGCAATTTTGGGGCGACAATTGATAACCGCTACAGGTAAAGAAAGTGTGGACAATTATGGGCACTGGGCAATAGTCGAATGTATTATTGGTGGTGTGGTGACCACAGTATGCACTGTATATGGCTCCAATTTAGACAAAGCCGAGATTTTAGACTTATTGAATGTTGAACTTGCACTTTTGGGTACTCCCTTGTTATTACTTGGGGATTTCAATATACATGGCGAATTAGATACCTGGGACCCCCAATTTACTAGATATCCTGGACGTAAACCGAAAGTATTTAGAGCATTACGCCAGTTACTGTCCCAGCATGGTTTAAGTGATGAATGGCCATTGGTGAACCCGGGGGATCCTGGCTACACGTTCTTTTCAATCCCACATAATAAAGCTGTTTGACTCGATTATATTTTTGCCCCTAGATCGTTAGTTATTGGGGCTAAAAGGCAGGTGATGCCACGGATCACATCTGACCATGGTCCCATAGTTTTGGACTTGCTTCCTTTTAACATCAAGCGACCGCAACGGTCATTTACATTTAGTAAAAAATTAATAGCTGATGATGAATACGTAGTGCATATTCAAGAATGGGCAAAGCTGTTCTTTGAATACAATAGAGACACAGCCCCACAACCTATGGTCTGGGATTGTTTTAAAGCTGGGTTAAGACGTGAAACCGCCAGTTATGGGTGGGCTCTGCAAAGGAAACAGAAGGCTGTAGTTGATAAGTTGTTGTTAGATCTTAAAAATGCTGAGACTGAAATCATACATGCAATTAAATCTTACAGCGACAGTCAAACAGCTCAGACTCAGGTCGCACGCTACAAGGCGAAGATCAATGGCATGTGGAGTCAGGACACAGCAATGCAGTATAAAATTAAAAAAAAAGTGAGGTATGAGTATGGCGAAGCTGTTGGCAGATGCCTCCCTCAAAGGCTTCGTGGTCGGCAAACGTCTCAAAGAATAGATGCATTGGAAAACAACCAGGGGCATTTGCTGGAAACTACTGAGGGTATCATGGATGTTTTTCAACAGTATTACAAGGAGCTATATACTCAGGAACGCTTATCTCAAGATCAGATTGATCAGCTCTAGTCTAGAATTGACCTACCTAGGGTGGGGCTTCAAACAAGAGTGGAACTAGAGGCTCCAATATCTATAGTGGAATTAGAGATAGCTCTTTATGACCTTGCGCTTGGGAAAGCTGCCGGCCAGGACAAACTCCCTTTAGAGGTTTATCAAATTTTATATCCTATCATTAAGGATGATATGCTTGTTACTTTTACGGCTGCCCAGTCTGGGTATTCCCCTCCCCCCCCCCCCCCCCCCCCCCTTCTTGGGATGATGCAACCTTCATGGTGTTCAAAAAGAAAGAGAAGCCCCCTAATCTCCCCGGGTCATATAGACCTATTTCATTAATCAATGCAGATGCAAAGATTTATTCTAAAGTACTTGCTAACCGTTTAATTCAATTGGTCCCATCATTGGTGTCGCTTTATCAACATGGGTTTCTTCCGGGTAGGAGCACTGTTAACCATCTACATAGGGTCATTGCTGTTTTAGATTATGCATCCGCGTATCATAAAAATATCAATTTGGTGTTTTTAGATGCCGAAAAAGCTTTCGACCGCGTGGCATGGGCATTTCTCTGATCTGTAATGCATAAAATGGGGTTTGGCCCCTCTTTTTTGTGTGCTTTGCAAACCACGTATAAACGACCAAGGGCCAAAATCTGTGTGATGGGCAGAGTCTGCTTTTGTTTTCATTACATGGGGTACACGCCAAGGATGCCCATGCTCACCATTATTATTCGCAATTTATATCAAACCACTACTGCGAATGCTTGAAACTTCCCAGGCCATTTAATCAATGATAGTTGCTGACCAACCTATACGGGTTTTAGTGTACGCCGACGATATTGCGGTTATAACATCAGATCCTAAACAAGCGTTAGCTGAAATTGAGCACCTGACACAAGTATTTGGGAAATGCTCGGGCTATAAATTAAACATCTAAAAAACCCAGGTTATCTGTACTGCTGGACTATGCCCTAATGAATCACGTGCGACACATGAGGCTAGATACCTGGGGATAAAAATCAGGATGTCACTTCAGGAGATTGTATCTGCGTATTGGGCAGACATATTAAAGTCCGTAAAGAGGCAGCTTGAAAGGGTTGAATGCCTCCATCTATCCATGGTGGGGCGACGTAACGTTCTAAAAATCTCCACATTACCTAGGGTGCTTTATTATTTTCGGACGGTACCATTGGAGCGAACACGTGCACAATTAATGCAGCTGCAATCCATAACGGATCGGTTTATTTGGGGTTGGAAGACCGCTCGGCGTGCTTCAAAACATATGGTGTTAACACTTTCAAGAGGAGGATGGGGCGTCCCGAATTTAGCTTTTTATTATTTAGCTTGTCTTCTTCAAAATATAAAAATGTTGGTGATCGGGGGAGAGACACCAATGTTTGAAAGCATATGCGATGTTATTAGGATGCCAGTCTCGACAAATGCTTCTCAGATTCCTTGAACCAAGCTACTATAAACGAACCAGATTTAAGACTGTGCTAGTTGCATTTAAAGGGTGGAGATGGATACGCACCATGTGATTCTGTAGAACTATTTCCTTTAATATTTTGGGATAACAAGATGAGGAACTGGGCTGATAAGGGTATCTTCTGCCTAGGGGATATGTTTAATGCCGGTGTTATGGTTACCTTTGCTGAGTTAGTAGACAAATATGCAATCTCTCAGAATGATTTTTTAAAATATTTACAGTTAATGGATTTTATTTTTAAACATCGTAGCATTACGCCATTTGTAAGTAATGATCTTCTCGAAGCCTTGAATAATCGGGCTAAGATTGGTATTTTATATGACAGTTTGTTGAGCACGCAACATGATGATGTCTAAGCTCAAGATGTAAAATGGGGTCTGAGGCTTGATACTTCTGGCCAATTTATTCAAGACTCTATTGATATGGCTTCTAAACTTTGACTGCTAATCTACGGGCTCAGCACTATAAAATGTTGTTTAATTTATACCATACACCGGCTAAAATGATGAAGTGGGGGTGATATACATAATGGTCAATGTTATAGATGTCAATTCGGCGCGGGCTGACATTTTACATATATTTTCTGACTGCAATGTGTTGGAACCGTTTTTATTTGTCCATTGCACAATTTCGTTCTAATATTACAAATATCAACGTGGTGATATCTAGAGAGTTAATACTGTTTGGATTATGTAAAAATAGAGATACTTTGGCGCTGTACTATCCATATCGGTTCCTTTTGTTTATGGCTATGTCAGTCGCTCGATTGTGCATCGCCTCTATGTGGCTTAAGCCAGAGGCGCCTTCATATGAAATGTGGCGGGCAAAATTTTATAATGTATTTCATTTAGAATTTAATCTCTATCGCCTTAAATCAATGAAGAAAAAGCAACTAGGGATTCAGATTTGGCAGCCTATGATAGATCATATTGAAAGTGACTGATTTGATCTGATTAGTGTTGCTGTCTCTGCCCGGACTGATTATCGCGTTATTGTTCAAATCACGTGTCTTGGTAATTTCTGAATCTTCCTTTATTTCTTCTTTTTTTTCTTTCCCTTTCTTCTATTTTTCTTCTCTCTTTTTCTTTGCAAAGTATTGTTTAAAATCTTGGTCAATATATGATTTGTATATGTGATATTTTTGTTATGAACTGAATAAAAAAAAAAATTAAAAGGCAGTCATATCACACAGCTCCTAAATATTACAATTTAAAACAGTCACTAAATGTTAGTCGATGTTCTGTGAAGATGTGTAGAGAGGTCAATTATAATACAAATGCTTTCAGCCTCAAATACCCCAATTATGGTTTCTAAATTGATTCCAAGTACTTTAGGTACACTCCAGTTTGGTTACTGGGGCACTCTTATGAGTCCCTAGTATATGGTGCCTTAGCTGCCAAGGGCATAGGTACCCCAGAGGCCTACCAATGCATCTGAGATGGGGGTAGGGGCTGTGTTATCACAATTGAATGCTGGTCAGGACCAGCCAGTAGCTTTTATTAGCAGAAGGCTGACTCCCAGAGAGAAACGTTGGTCAGATATTGAGAGGGAGGCCTTTGCTGTGGTTTGGGCTCTGAAGAAGCTGAGGCCATACTTGTTTGGTACTCACTTCACTGTTCAGACTGACCATAAGCTCCTCTTATGGCTAAAATAGATGAAGGGTGAAAACCCCAAACTTTTGAGGTGGTCCATTTCCCTACAGGGTATGGTCTATACAGTGGTGCATAGACATTGGAGTAACCATGCCAATGCAGATGAACTCTCCAAATATTTCCATATTTCCACTTAGAACATGAAGACTCAACTGGTCAAGGTTAGTTTAATGTCCCTGCGTTGGGGGTGGGGGTGGGGGTTTCTGTAGGAGAGTAGGATCTGCCTAGCTGCTTTCTCTCTTAATTGATACCAATTAATTTAGGTACACTCCAGTTTGGTTACTGGGGTACCCTTATGAGTCCCTAGTATATGGTGCCTTAGGTACCAAGGCATAGGTACCCCAGATGTGGGAAGTTAGCCTGGCATATGATGTCCACTATTCTAGTGGGCACCTTGCACCATTCTAAACGACCCTTATTGATGGTGGTTGTAAAGTCAACTTTCTAGACAAGCTATCCTAGTGGTAGCATGGACCAGCAGTCATAGGCTAAGACTTCAGAGTGCATGTAAAGCAAGCTGTTTTACCAATTATAATCCCTTGAATACCAAAGGAAAGGACACCACACAAGGTATATATCAAATATGTATGTATTTATTTCTAGCACACCTCCTCTGCACTCTTTATGAGGTCAGAGATCGAAGTACATCACAAGTTACTCAATTAGCATACGATAAGTTGCACAAATACAGTTATGCCCTAGGGGCCTCACAATCCATATACTAAGTAAGTGGTATAAGAACCACTTCAGAAATAGTGAATAGGCTTAGGGCCTAGGGAATCGCTGGGGCTACACTAGACAACCAAAGGTTATGAAGTAGGAGACCCACAGGAGACGTGTGCAGTGTCTAAACACAGTCGCGAGTTACCATTGACTTATAATGGAGAACGAAGAAGTTGCAAAGTTACTGTTTTAGGGCACTTCCGGATGAACTACAACAAAACCCGTTTAGACTAGGACACTTGGAGAGCCAATACCCGCGGTAGCACGGGAGTACTCGAGTTACCTCACCCAGGGAAGCCGGGTGCATAGGTGTTCTTTTGTGTCGAGTTTCGTCAATGCTTTCTATGGAGATCTGAAAAAGAAGTGCTGCAGGCGGCCAAAGGAAGAGTGTTGGGGTGGATCCAAGGGGATCGAAGAACTGAAGAACCTGAAAGCAGAGGGTACAGAGTCTGGGTCACTAGCCAGTGACCAGGAAGGAACCAGGCGATGTCGCGATGATCTCAGGTGAAGAGGTGAAGCTTGTCTCTGCAGCCACGAGAACCAGGAGGTGTCGACGATTACCAGGAGTTGGATTCGAGCTGTCCCACGAAGGATCTAGTTGACTGCGGTGTCGGTGTCCGGACTGGACCCAACAAGCCTTGGCAAACGCAATCCACGCAGGAAGTGAAGATTGGCTTCGGAGCAGACCTGCAAGGTCTGAGGAGCTTCACCTTTGCAGGGAAGCTGGAGCAACCAGGAAAGCAGTTTGGTTTCAAAGGTTTGTCTTCAGGGGGCTCACTAGCCAGCAGGCTAGCAACCGGGAAGATGCGCTGAGCTGAAATGCAAGAGCGGGCCCCACGCAGCACTCGTGGAGTGTGGAGAGCTGAGCTTCGGTGCAAATGTCGCTCGGGTCTGGGGCTTCTTGTACCCCAATGCACAACTGCGAGTTACCTCAGGAGTCGATGCAGTTAGCAAAATGCAGGATGTCCTGTCCCACGTCTCTCGTGTCCGCCATGGGTCTCCGCTTTGCTGTGGATGTGGGTCGGAGTCAGAGAAGTCGGAGAGTCCAGTTCCTATGTCGCTGAGTCTTCGGGTTCCGTCGGGAGCGCCGACAAAGCAGACCGGCAAATTACTGGTGGTGCCTGTTTGCACAGGTTGGTCACTCCTTGACCACAAGGGAGATGTCTTCAGTCTTCTAGTCGGAATAGAACGTCGAAGGTCCAAGAGTTTCGTTTCAGAGTTTCGTTCCAGGATAATCTAAAGTCCTGGTGACACAGCACCTATCATTATACTAAGACGGACTCGACAATTCTCACTCCGGTGCCTACTCGAACCACGGGTTCACACTCTGCGACTCTGGGCAATAGCTTGCTTAATCTCCCCAACGGCCCCTCGCGGCGGGATGCCTGGCTTTCACCTTGCGGATGCCCTGCTGGGTATCTCACAGGGGAATACCAGGACGGGTTCCCTAAGCAAGCGCCGGGACGCCCCGTTGGGGCAGCTGTGCGCTATACAAGAATACACTACAATATGAGCCTGATTATCTACTAGGTCCCTCCTATGGGTGGACCTGGGAAGGGGGTGGTTACACCCCTTTCCCTTTGTCCAGTTTCGCACCAGAGCGGGGCTGGAGTGCCACAGCAACTGGTTTGAACAGGGCTATGCATGGAGCACCTTGTGTGCCCCTGGCAGTGTCTGGAAAAGCTGTTGGTTGTTGTAATACTTTATTCGATATTGTCATATCATAAAAGTACATACATTCTAAAAAAAAAAGCATATTTGGTAAAAATGTACAATTCTTGTAATAAAAGACAATAAAATATTATTTACAATGATAAGAACAATTTGATGACAATACTAAAGTACAACAGTATTAAAATAAATATGAATTGGTGACAGTATATATAAAATCTATACTTTGTTAGCATTTAACATCCTAGTGCGGATAAGCCCGGTGCATGATAGATATTTTGCCACTCCACATACAATAAGAAGGGATTTTGTATCGGTTGTAAGGATACGTAGGGCAACCCGGAAATCTCTGACCCCCAACTCTATACAAACTGGTTTCAACCATCTCAGCCTAGCCCTCTTATAAGCCATACAGCCAAACAAAAAATGGGGTAAGGATTCTGATTTACACGGGCAACAAGGGCAAGTGCTGTTTGAGACCCTTGATCCTTTCCATCTTTCTGTGAATTTATTATGGGGCAATGTCCAATACCTCTTTTTAGGAAGACCGATCTATCTCTTGGTATTCTAATGAAGTCCAAAAACTGTTCCAACTTTCTGCTTGGTTTGTGTTCTAAGAACTGTGTGGTTAGTGATCCCCATTTCAAGTTCTTCTGTTCCATCGCATCTACCCAATCCCAATAAATTTTCTTGATTACTTGCTTTCGGGGGGGGGGGTGACTGAGAGGTCCAGAATTCAGCCAAGCCCAGTTTCATAACCATTTGTCTCAGTTTATTTCCCCACTGTATTTTATTCGCACTGTTCAAGGCAATCAGTTCATCCATCACCAAGGCATGGTTTGCTAGCTCTGGGGTCCTCCTCGGGCGTACCCAAAACAGCAAGGGGCGAAGGTTAACTATATCTAGGATGGAGCGTTTGCCCATATCATGGAAAAGGGGTTTCAGCGAAGTTGAAGTAGGAAGGGAGACTAAGTCCCTTATAAATTGGTTCTCTGCTCTTACCAATTCTGGGACATTTTCACAAGTTCAGCCCCATAGGTCGCAGAGTGCAATGCCCTCTCCCTCATAAACAGCAAGAGCCGGGGCGATAGGTCTGCTGACTGACATTCGCTGGCTCCTTAGAATGGCACCTGAGACTCTCTTGAGGTTTAGCAGCATCTTGGCCACATGGGAATCCCACTTCATTCTGCTGTTGATTCTGATTCCCAGGTAGTCAAAAATCCTCAACCACCTCAAGAGATGTCCCATTAAGAATGATGTTGATTTTCTTAGCTTTTTTGGAGGGGGCAACACCATCAGCTTGGTTTTGGTTGTGTTAATGGTCAACCCAGGTTCGTGGCAGAACAGGCTAAATCTATCCAGTAATTTTTGTAGTCCAGATGGGATTTTGGCCAACAGGAGGGTGTCGTCCGCAAAGAGGAGAGTTGGTGTTTTCTCCCCTGCCAGGACTGGGGCGTCGGCACTGCACTCCCTCAGATGGTCTGCACCCCATTGATGAAGAGGGAGAACAATGTCTGGGCCATCACGCAGCCCTGGCGTACCCCCCTGTTCACAGACACCCTCCCCGTTAGCTGACCCTGTCTCCCCCATCTAATCCTAGCATAGCTATCCTCATGGAGTTTGACTATAATCTCCAGGAAGTAATGAGGGAACCCCATGTCCTGCAACACCCTCCAGAGTTTGTCACGAGGTACCAAGTCAAATGCACTTTTGAGGTCTATAAAGGCCAAATAGAGATTCCCCTTCATAATAGTTACTGTTTTCCAATATATTGTCCAGAACCTAAAAATCTGGTCCATTGTACCCACGTTTTTACGAAAGCCTGCCTGGAAGTGGGAAAGTATATTCCCCTCCTCTAACCATCTGTCCATTCTATTAACAATGACCATGCCAACTACTTTCTGCATAGCATCGATTAAACTAATTGGCCTGTAGTTGGCAGGGTCCTCCCTATCACCTTTCTTATGTATGGTAACCACTTCCGCTCCCTTCCAAGAGTCGGGTACAAAATGACCACTAAGGATTAAATTCATGAGGGGGGCAATAAAATCCGACCATAACTTGGGATCATGTATATATAAATCACCCGGTAGCCCATCCGGGCCTGCCGCTTTTGCGGGGGTTATATTCCTAATAGCATCAAGAACTTCCCGGGTTGTAAAGGGTTCTACGGATACAGACCCCTCATTACTATGGTTATTTTGTGGCCTACTAGATGTGCCTGCCTCACCTTCACCATAATACAAATTTGTGAAGTGTGAGTGCCATTGCTGTTCAGTTATGAGGTTGGCGAGGGGCTCCATACCTCTTCTGTCTAATTTGTTTATGAGGTTCCAAAACAGAGTTGGGTTTTTTAAGCTGGCTGCGACCTTAAGTTCCTGCCAATATTCCTCCTCCCAATCCCTCTTGGCCCTTTTGATACACAAATTGTATTCCCTTCTAGCCAACTGTACAGCTGTGGTATCCTTTTTTAGGTCGAGCCTAGACGAAAGCAAAAGCGAAGCTTTTGCTGTCTAGGTCGACAACTTATGTTATCACTTTTGGGGGAATGTGGACAGCAGACTGACACGAGCTTCTCCTGCCGGAGATTTGACCTCGTGGGCGCACTTTGGCGCCTTGGCTACTTGTTGCGCTTTCATTCATGTGTAACGTGCGCGTGTCCAAGTGCGGCTCGTGCTTGCTACCAACGTGCCGTCCGCCACAAGCGTACTAAATCGCACTGTGCCTGCCTGTACGCTAAGTGCGGCTCGTGCTTGTTGTATTCGCGGTCAGCTGCGCCTTCAGATCCCCCTGCCTCCCACCACAGCATGCCTAAGCGCCTTTATGTATTTGCGGTCAGCGGCGCCTTCAGACCCCTCCCGCCTCCCACCACAGCGTGCCGAAGCGCCTTTATGTATTTGCGGTCAGCGGCACCTTTAGACCCCCCCCCCTCAGCATTCCGAAACTTTTAAAAGAAAGCTTCGTACACAGAGTTAGCAAAATGATCCATGGTGCCCCAACTTCAGAGCGCCTATTTTGCAGTTGAGACTGCCATTTCTGTTTTTTATTGAGTCCCGCTTAAAAGTGCCTTTGCACATCCACGTCGCCCCGCTCTCGTGTCTCTCGTGAAAGCTTCATTGCAGTATGCTGAATGAGATTGGGTCGCGCGCCATTCAATGACTACACGACAAGCATGGTCTTGGGTGGAAGAGCAGAATATATTGTCACCTACAAGGGAGCAAAGAAACCACCACAGACATAGAGCCTGCCCAAGGAGAGAGGCAAAAGGAGAGACTCAAGCAGAATTAGCGTGCGGCGCTCGCAGACACTGCAGTGTGGCTATTCACCCGTCTTGATGGCCTCCTGGTAGCTCTTCTCGAGCAGGGAGGCTCCTCCGGCATGCAGAATGGCGTGCAGGGGCTGTTTTTTTGTAGCTTTGGCGGCCCCCTCCCATAGCTTCACAAGCCGTGCAGCAGTACTCCAACACAGCGAGCGAACACCGCATGCGCCGCCACTGGCACGAGCTGCAGGGCAAGGCAACGTGCACGCTCACGGCGTCCCGCTCCCGCGTCTCTTCCGTTCCGTCTTATTCTACTACGGAGGCTGTTCTGCGCTCCAGGCCGACCTGTGCCCCAGTCCCGCCCAGACTGTGTGCCTCAACCCCAGCCCAAAAAGCCTCACTGCGATGGGCTTGTCAATAAAGTGTTAAGCATGTGCACTTGGAAACAAGGGAGGCGCGGAAAGAACTAAAACGAATCAGAGTAAACAGTGTGTCCCCAGTTTATTCAGCTCATCAGACCCGGCCAGGGGAAAACCCTGCTTTACCTACTAAAAGAGAGGGGGTTCTTGTTCCTCCTTCTTTCTCCCCGCCCCGTGTCCCATCCCCACCTCCAATTTCCACACTTTCCTTCGTTCGATTCTGTGCTGCCAAAGTTTTACATGTTGTTTTAATTATTCGATGGCATCACAGCACAGGTTTGTGCGCTTTCAGTTAAGCCCTCGCCCCCTACCCGCTCACCCCCAAAGCAGTAGAAAAGTAAGTGTTTCTGATGTGAGTTGGGCGTACAAAAGGGTGTGAAAATCTTTGGTCCGAGGGTTAAACACTGACTAATCATCAACATGCCTTTGTTCGGCCGCCGGTCCGTTCTTCAACAATCACCATGGACGCCAAACAACAACACACCACTGACCATAGAAGAGATGCTTGAACAAACCGATGTCCGACAGCATCCGAGCTCTCACACACACACACACACCCACACACACACACACACACACACCAACTGGTTCGCCAAATTCTGAGGACAAGCAGGCTAAAATAGGCATCATTGAGTGGGCGGCACGTGGACATCACAGCTGGTTGTTTTCGAAGCATCCCCGAGACAGCTCTGTCCCTCCCCATCACCCGTCCACTTCACATAAAATATACCCGCTTTGAAAACATTCCGCTTGGGCCCAGAGACAATGCTCCAAGATGTAGGGGTACACCTCCCACAGCCCGATGTACAAGGTCGCTCCAAATAGTCTACTGTCCAAACCGCTTACTTTCTGTCCGTTCGTACATGGTTCTAATCTCGGGATCCTCGTTTGAACACATTTTGTGGTCTTGGACAACTTCGTCTCTCAGAGCCATGCCTGTACCTGCTAAGTTGTTTAGCGCTTAGACATCATCCAAGTAGCAAGAAGAGCCACATGATCGAGACTCGTTCGGGTGAACCGATGTTGAGCATGCAAACGCGACTGGCACCAAACCGGTGGCTCTTCACGGGTGAGTGTGAACTGCACTCTGTGACACATTGAACACGGCTCCTCTGCCGGGCAGAGCTTTGCAGCAGTGAGCAGATTACGGCTTGGCAGAGCCAGGAGTGGTATGTACGCAAAGCAGCTCGTGAGATGAATACGTTACTCGCGGTGAAAGCGTCTGGTGCCGCAGTTGTTTTGAAATTTCTCCATCCACAGTCAACTCGTGGGCTATCACGCAACGCACTGTTAGACCACGAGTGACCTTGGTCTTCCATCATCCTGCCTTGGGAACCTGAGAATTCCTGTGCTGCTGAGATGGCACCAGCGGGGCCTGAGGAGGCAGGATCACACTTACACACGAAAATGGCACACTGCTTAGTCAATATAACAACGTGTCTTTATAACACCATGACAAACAAAATACTTCACATTAACGCCTGTATTCGGAACTCCACACCCGCGTTATAAAAATTAGAAGTTGATATACACACCCCAACAATTCACTCTGCCTCGCCCTTGAAAGCATTGAAAGTAAGCATTTGCAATGCAACAGGTCTCGCATTTACGCGAGCTTAAGATATTGGCATTGTAAATGACAATGCCTTTTATTTGTTTTAAAAACGAAAATAAAAATAAAAGGCATTGTCATTTGCAATGTTAATAGCTCAAACTCACGTAAATGCGAGACCTATTGCATTGAAAATGCTTGTTCTAATAGCATTTGCTATGGCCCTTCTCCTTCCCCTACATTGTACCGTGTACCATGGAGTGCTGGCTTTTACTGGATTCTTCCTTTTTGATCCCCCTGTACTTTTTATTGTGAAAAAGGAGCCAATTTTCTTCATTAGGGTATTGTAGGAGTCTGTAAGGCTGAAATTTTGATTGGTGTGCTGGACACAGATTTTAGATACAAGTTCCCTGGTTTCTAATTCCACCAGATCTTTGATACAAAGTAGACTGTCTTCTTGACACAACACCCTGTTCCATTTAAGCCTGCGATTGCAGTTGGATGGGACTAATTCTTTTGTTATCATTAATGGATCATCTGAGGATTTCCTCTCCACCCCCCATTTTATTTCCATACAAAGCGGGTTGTGATCCCTATCCTGCGACTGTTTGATTTCCATATCAATTAGTATGTTCCAAGAGCCAATGTCAAGCAGAATATAATCAATTCGGTATGGGCAACTGAGTTTATTGTAGGTATTCGCACCATTAGGGTCCGAGATTGTCCTACCGTTCAGGGCACGTATGTTATATTCTATTGCTAGGGCATTTATTTGGATTGCTCTTGGAGTCCACTTTTTGATTGGGGCTAGGGTCAAAGGCAGGATAGACTTTTTACAATAGTCTTCATTCATGTCCACAATATCATCAGCACTTAGGGGTTCATAGGTACAGTTAAAGTCTCCCCCTATGATGACACTGGACAGTAAAGGAATATCTGCCAGTGCTCCCTCAAGTAAGCCTATGGTGGATGAGGTTTGACCTCCCGGGGACCCTCGGGCATACACATTAAACAGCTCAAAAGAGCTTATCGAATGTTTGCCCTTAACAGAGATATACAGTATATCCTGCGATTGCACCACCAGGTTCAGCGCTTCTTTAATCCAAACATGTAAACCCCCCGAAGGTCGACCTTTCCCTGTACTAACGGCCGGATTAAAGTGGGTAGAATATCCACATTTATATTGGGGGGATATGCTCCATGTTTCTTGAAACATGCAGATATCAAACATATCTATGAATTCGCTCCATTCAGGGTTTAACATATTTTTCTGGAGGTCCGCTATATTCCAAGAAATCAGTTTGTTTTCGTGTTTGGGTTAGTGTTGCTGGTGATTATATCTGAAGCTATTCCTCCTATAGCTGTAGTTAGGGACCCATCAACGATGGGCACTTCATTAGAACTTCCAACCCTAGGTGGAGTAGCCTCCTCATTAATCGCCCTGCCCTCCTTGTCTACAATGTTTGCAGAGCAGTTGATCTGATGCTCAGGATTTTGTGTATCATATTTTTGAGTTGCACTATTCAAACGATCACTCTTTGGTGGTCAATCTATATGGTTAAGGCCTGATTGATCCTCGGGCCTATAGTTAAACCATAGTGGTGTCGATCTAATTTGAATATTGCAATTCCTGTGGGGGCAAGTCCTATACTCCAAGGCTACTAGGTTCTCAGCAATTGTTTGATTACCAAGCACGATCTCAATACAATCTGTTGCCGAGCTGGGCAAGGAAAGTCTTTTAACATTGATCATGTCCTCCCTAATAACTGACCTGCACCCTCTAACATGACGAAGCCAATGAATGGCCGTGTTGCGTAAGGAATCACTATTCTCATAATTACTGGTAGCTTCCCGCTTAGTAACCCCAGTCATGTAAACAGTGCCACAGGGGAATTTTGCCACTGTGCTACCAGTGGATAGTCTATCCCTATCTCCATAATGAGTGTCATGGCCCTGCAGGTCCCTGCGTTGTAATGTTAGGTCCCTCTGTTTTGCTTCTTTGGGGATTGAGCTTGAGGTGTTATGCCTAGCTGTTGTTTTAGCAAGAGGTGATTGGGCTGGATGCATAGTGCGTGAATCTCCTGCGGTTTTGCCAACTGACAATGGGACAGTTCGTGGTGTACATTTAGATGATTCAATAAGCAATAAGTGTTATCCCCGTGCACTCGTTTTTTTCTTCAGTTATTCAAATTGTTAAGTCTTTAAGATTTGGCGCTTCATTTGTCGCTGTTAGGGGTGGTCGGATTTGACCCCATTCATGAGTGTTCAATGTAGATTCCTCAGGGCTGCGTAGAATGCTTTTTTCTGCAATCCTTATTGTGCCCCGAAGATCCTTTTGTGACTTTCCCTAAACCTCTTTCTGCCTGAGGCCATGGTATTTTGAGACGCTCCCTAACTAGTAGAAAAGGGAACCTCACCCGCGAATCCTTGCTTGGCTTACTGTTTGGTTAGTGACCACGCCCCCTCTACTCAGCGTCCTGCTCCGTGAGGTTCCCGTATCGTCCCGAGATCCTGCTTTGCCTTAGAGGTCCCGTTTGTGCTCTTTTCCTGTTCCTGTGGTTTTCTCTCTAGTTTCACGGTATTTCTGTTCCTGGCCTGTGACCTACCCGTTGTTTGTACCTCCCGCTCTGCTCCGCTAACTTTCTCCTTTGCGGCACGCCCTTCCCCTGTGCCTAGCTCTCCCTTCCGCCTTGATTCCCCGCCTACCCTTCACTCCTCGCTTTTGTCAGTTTCCTGCTGGCGATTCAGCTCTGTTATTCTCCGCGGCCATTTCTGTGATCGTAGGGGTTTTGTTGATATGTGTTTATGCGCTCCACTCCGTCTTTAGTTTACGAGTGGAGCGCTGCTTGTCTATTTCGTCTTGTTACATGTACGCCCGCTCCGCTCTGTTCTAAGTTTACGAGTCGGACGTGGTGTGTTTATTGTCCGTGTTCTACGTTGTTTGTTCCCTCACTCCGCTCTGTCTTAAGCTTAGGAGCCGGAAGTAGGGATTGTCTGTGTTGTGTGTTTGTTTCTCACTCCGCGCTGTCTTAAGTTTATGCGCTGGAAGTGGGAATTCCTGTATCACTTTGTCTTTAGTTCTATAAGTGATACCAGTTTGTCATCGGCTGCGCTTGTGGCCCCAGTCCTGCTCTGTCTTCAGTTTATGAGCAGGACTGGATTTGTGTGCATTCTGCTTTGGAGATATCCTTGCTGGTTGTCACCCAGGTTCCCTTCTATACCTCCTGGTTCTTGCTTTGACGACTAGCATAAAGCCCTAACACTCACTTGGTGAGGTAAGTTGAATGCTATGTTGAACACTTATGTATCAACCCTGTAAATTACTGGTGAGGTTAGTATTGTTGTACATTTATTTTCCAGTCATCTCCTGCCATCAAGACTGCAGCTATGTCACCTTGCTGGGGGAGAGTGGTATACTCCCTGGGAAAATTCCCCCCACACTTTTTGGTAGCAGCTGACTTTGAGCGAAGTTATCTCTCCTCGCTTGGGTCGTTGTTGTCTGGAAGTGTGTGGGACATTCATCTTTGCTCCCGTGGATGAACAGCCTCCTCTACCGAGGGGGATCCTTGACAGTCGCACGTCGTCTGCCCATGCCTTTAAATATCAAAACGTAATGTGGGGAGGGTCACCTGCCCACCAAAATTTGCGCACAATATATCATGAAACGCTCAGGTTTCTTCACAAAATTCAACTTTATTCAGTTCAATATTTGTAATCCAATTAAAGAACTTGATTCAGTTCCACGTTCAAATTAAGCATCATATGCAGGCATAATCATCAACTTATGTTGCAATAGTTAATGCTGTTCACAGTTTTTCATAAGTACCCAATGCATTTCGGGTCGACAAAGCAGGACCCTTCGTCAGGGGTCTGTAAAGAAATGAAGCAGGACCTGATAACGTACTCCACTCAACAGTAAGTGACAACAATAAATACTCAATTCATGCCAAACATGCATAATGTGAAAACCTGGTCAAAACTAATCGAGTGAACGGAAGGGTGCAAACTAATCTGGCAGTAAATTACTCTGTAGGTTTAACGAATCGCTTAACAAAATACAATTAATGTGCTCAAGAAAGGCGTAGTGCGGTGGCTATCATGCACAAACTGATTTGATCAACTACGAGACATGCGGGATTATCAAAATTACAGGCGAACGTCAGATTTAAATAATCACTACGATGTGCTGAAGCACACAGCGTGTGTGACGTTTTATGTAAATTGGCTACAATAACTTACATCGCACTGGAACAAGCCGTGTCTCTATTCTTCTCGTGAATGGGGGCGTTCAGGAAGTTAGTTTACGCGCCAGTTAAAAAATAAAAGGACAGACTGCTAGCGATCACCTGATCGGAGTGACTACCAATGAGAACGCGAGAAACGCTGGATCCACTAGTCATGTGACAAGGGTGTGTTGGATTCATGCAGAAGTAAACAATAGTGCGCAAATGAAGTTATGTTAAAGCACAAAGACCACAGTATTAATCATAATAAATCAAATGACATCAATAAAAGTAAAAGTGAGTCCATATACATCAAGAAACATAATGCGATCAAAACAGCTCGAGATCAGTTAACATGACATGAATATTGATGGTATGATAATGAGGAACACAGAATCAGTCTACAGTCAATGTGAGGTTCAAATGACCTTGTATTAACCCCTTCACTGCGGCGGCTATTCCGCCGCAGTGCTAAGGGGGCGGGGCGGCCGCGCGGCGGCCGCATGCTGGTGACGGAACCGCTCCGTCACCAGCGTCGGTTGACCTGTGCTTGTGACGGAGCAGTTCCGTCATGGCCCGCCGCGCTCAATAGAACGTCAGCGCGGGCGCGAAATTCGCGCCGCGCAGGCGCGCCGAGCGGGCCATGACGGAACCGCTCCGTCATTAGCACAGGTCACCCGTAGCTGATGACGGAGCGGTTCCGTCATCAGCACTCAACGGGTTAAAGAAAACACGAATATTCTATCCGATCATTTAACCCCATGGAAAGGGTAGAATTGATCCAAAAATATTCGGCTCTTAGTCTTTGTTTGACAGGATCCCTGTCACAGTACTGCGGTACGGTCTCCAAAACCATGAAGCGTAATTGAGAAATTTGGTGTCTTGCTTCATTCCAATGGTTGGCTATTGTGGATTTTTTATTGGCTAGTCTTATATTGCTGTTATGTTCCGTGATACGGACTTTCAATTTGCGTTCCTTTTGACCCACCTATGTTTTGCCACAGGGGCATTTGATCATGTAGATGCAATTGGTGGTGTCACAAGTGCTTGTGTGGTTTACTGAACTCAGTGAATCTTGAAGATGATGTGACATACTGGTTATGTACGGTTGACGTTACTGCGTTGTATACGTCGACTCCCCATAATGAGGGCATTGAAGCCCTGGAATGGAGTCTTGTGAACAGTGATTTGGAAGAATCACAGAGAATATTCATCATGGAATTAATGCAATTTGCATTATATTACAGTTATTTTGAGTGGCAGGGAAGATTTTTTAATCAGTGCAATGGAACTTCGATGGGCTTTGGGGGGGGAGGGGCATATGTGCAAATTTGAAACAGATCACATTTTGGAGAACCCTATGTGGACTGAAGGCCTCCTAGTCTTCAAAAGGTTTATTGATGACATTTTCCTTATCTGGAAAGGTTCACGACAAAAATTGGAAGAAAACATCATGACATTGAATACTGTGAATGAGCGCATAAAATTCACTTATAACATCGACAAAGAAACCATAGCATTTTTGGATGTGCAAATATTGATGCAGAACAATAAGATCAGTCCAAAGTTCACATCAAGAAGACTGATAGGAACTCAAGTTTGCTATTCCAAAGTTTCCATCCAGAGCTGCTGAAAAAGCATTTACCCACTTCACAATATATAAGATTGAAAAGGATCACAACGAACAAGGCAGACTTAGAAGATTCCTTGAGAGAACAAACGGAAAAATACCGTCAACGGGGTTATCCACAAGATATCCTTGATTCATCTTTGGTAAAAGTTTCCACACAATCCAGAGAAATGTTGTTGAAAGAAAAAATAAAAAGTCAAGATCAAAAAGCTGTGTGTATGTTGAAATATTCCACTCAATCAAGTAGGATAAAATGAATCATTAATAACAACTGGCCATTGATTCAATCAGAACCTGACCTTATCGGTTTGTATAATGACAAAGTCACATTTGCGTTTCAAAGATCAAGAAACTTGCAAGAACTTCTTAATGCACCCAAAAAAGAGGATGTTAAATGGTGAGGTATGTTGAGATGTCAAAACTGCACTCATTGCAGTAATGTTATAACTGGTAACAAGATAACACACCCAACAAAACGTCACCAAATTGAACTATACCACACAAGCACTTGTGACACCACCAATTCCATTTACATGATCAAATGCCCCTGTGGCAAAACATCTGTGGGTCAAACGGACGCAAATTGAAAGTCCGTATCATGGAACATAAGAGCAATATAAGACTAGCCAATAAAAAATCCACAATAGCCAACCATTGGAATGAAGCAAGACACCAAATTTCTCAATTACGCTTCATGGTTTTGGAGACAGTACCGTGACGGGGATCCTGTCAAACAAAGACTAAGAGACGAATATTTTTGGATCAAAAAACTGAATTCTACCCTTCCCATGGGGTTAAATGATCGGATAGAATATTCGTGCTTCCTTTAATACAAGGTCATTTGAACCTCACATTGACTGTAGACTGATTCTGTGTTCCTCATTATCATACCATCAATATTCATGTCATGTTAACTGATCTCGAGCTGTTTTGATCGCATTATGTTTCTTGATGTATATGGACTCACTTTTACTTTTATTGATGTCATTTGATTTATTATGATTAATACTGTGGTCTTTGTGCTTTAACATAACTTCATTTGCGCACTATTGTTTACTTCCGCATGAATCCAACACACCCTTGTCACATGACTAGTGCATCCCGCGTTTCTCGCGTTCTCATTGGTAGTCACTCCGGTCAGGTGATCACTAGCAGTCCGTACTTTTATTTTTTAACTGGCGCGTAAACTAACTTCCTGAACGCCCCCATTCAGGAGAAGAATAGAGACACGGCTTGTTCCAGTGCGATGTAAGTTATTGTAGCCAGTTTACATGAATCGTCGCACACGCTGTGTGCTTCAGCACATCGTAGTGATGATTTAAATCTGATGTTCGCCTGTAATTTTGATAATCCCGCATGTCTCGTAGTTGATCATATCAGTTTGTGCACGATAGCCTCTGCACTACGCCTTTCTTGAGCACATTAATTGTATTTTGTTAAGCGATTCGTTAAACCTACAGAGTAAGTTACTGCCAGATTAGTTTGCACCCTTCCGTTCACTCGATTAGTTTTGACCAGATTTTCACATTATGCACGTTTGGCATGAATTGAGTATTTATTGTTGTCACTTACTGTTGAGTGGAGTACGTTATCAGGTCCGGTTTCATTTCTTTACAGACCCCTGACGAAGGGTCCTGCTTTGTCGACCCGAAATGCATTGGGTACTTATGAAAAACTGTGAACAGCATTAACTATTGCAACATAAGTTGATGATTATGCCTGCATATGATGCTTAATTTGAACGTGGAACTGAATCAAGTTCTTTGATTGGATTACAAATATTGAACTGACTAAAGTTGAATTTTGTGAAAAAACCTGAGTGTTTCATGATATATCGTGCGCACATTTTGGTGGGCAGGTGACCCTCCCCACATTACGTTTTGGTACATTTAGATGATGTCACCTCTGCAGTCTGAATTATTGGGGTCAATCGTGGAATGGGAGCTTTAACAGGGTTAGGTACTGGCACTGAGTGTGGGGTGACTACTTTATCTGGAGCCTTCCATTTTATAAGGTCCGTCATCATGTCTTTAATTTAGGCTATGTCCCTTTCCAGGCTTTTTATTTTTCCCATTCCCCTATGATTAAAGTTCAAGCATCTAGAACATCCATCTGGACTATTCCTATCCTTCATATCCTCCCTTAACCTTTGCGTTAAAACTTCATCTATTTCCCTTGACTCCCCTTCCAACATCGCAAATCGATTGGTACAAGTAATACCCACTTCCTTTTCTATGTGGCACGGGGACCTATCTGTGTTCTCATTTGGCATTTCAGTGATAGCATTAACATTTTACCCCTTTATGTCCCTCTATAACATTTACCTCTATGGGGTTAGGGGAGTTAGTGTGCATTATCCAATAAACACTTGGGTTTTGAGTTTTTAGGTCTCGCCTGTCGATGCGCATGCGCATCGATCAAGCGAGACTATGGGGGCTTATCAACTCTTTATCCACACTGCAAGGAATCGTGGCGATTCCTTGCAGTGCCCGTGACTTTTAAGCTCAATGCGCATGCGCATTGAGCTTAAAAGCGCGTGCACGTCCGTCTTGTTTTACCCGCTCCGCCCCCTCCCCTTCCCGCCATGTCGCATTTCTCCTCCCCCCTCCCCTCTCTTCCCTCCGTCTTGTTTATTTATTTTACCCGCTCCGCCCCCTCCCCTTCCCGCCGTGTCGCATTTCTCCTCCCCCCTCCCCTCTCTTCCCTCCGTCTTGTTTGTTTACTCGCTCCGCCCCCGCCCCCTCCCCTGCCCGCCGTGTCGCATTTTTTTTTAAATCCCCACTTCCCCCTCTTCATACTGCGTACAGGATGTTGTTCACTTCATCCACTGCACTGATCTATAAGGCTCCGTTGCCCACATACATGTGGAAGCCCCCTCTATCCTTCACTCCCAAGAGAAACAAACCGTGTGTGAAAGAAACTCCCAGCAACCGACATAAAAGTGAAAGTCTAAACTGGTTACCAAAACAGGCTCAATCCAGAAAAGAGCTACTCATTTTAGTTTCAAGTTGTCCGTCGGCCGAGGTGAACATGGTTAAATTCTTTACAATAGCTTCCAAATGCACGCAACTCCCCAGCGGCGAAACATCTCGAAATCCAAAGCACCCAGCCCTGTGCCAAGATACAATGAGTCCAGAACAGTAAAAACCATTTTTGTGTGTGCTCCAAGTGCCAGTGGTAGTAAATGAACGCGAGCCCGTCCCACGAAACGTTTAATGTCACGAAGCAATACGAGCAGCCACAAGTTGTTTTCCTCCTCGCGGTCTCCAGGCGGGCCAACTCCCTTACAGACAAAATCCCACACAGCTCCACCTAACGGAAGGAACTTGCCATAGTTTGCGTCGCTCTCCTTTCAATTAAAGGAATTTTCCACTAACCTAATAGTATAACAAAACGGTTAAACACACGATTGTTAACTGAGAAAGTTACTTGCTTGTAATCCTATACCTGCAAGATCCTAGAGCACATTTGAATACACAACTCCAAAATAAAAAACAGAATGTATTATAGAAAACATGCATGTAAATCGGAATAGTTTGTCTTTAACAACCCAACTTATGCCATAGTATGGCATTTATGACTGAAATCTCCACCAGATGGCAATATTTTATTTAAACAAAAAGCATGAATGAAAAATCTTTGTCACTTCAGAAAAAGTACCGTTTTAGGATTTGTGGGCGTTCCAAGCAACAAAAAAAGTTCCCCATCCTCTTTGGAATAACTTTAAATGTATATTTATTTTTCTGATAATTACCGGGTATTAGCAATCAATGAATTCAACATTAAACTTTCATAAGCATTTCTCCTCCCCCCTCCCCTCTCTTCCCTCCGTCTTGTTTGTTTACCCGCTCCGCCCCCGCCCCCTCCCCTGCCCGCCGTGTCGCATTTTTTTTTAAATCCCCACTTCCCCCTCTTCATACTGCGTACAGGATGTTCACTTCATCCACTGCACTGATCTATAAGGCTCCGTTGCCCACCTACATGTGGAAGCCCCCTCTATCCTTCACTCCCAAGAGAAACAAACCGTGTGTGAAAGAAACTCCCAGCAACCGACATAAAAGTGAAAGTCTAAACTGGTTACCAAAACAGGCTCAATCCAGAAAAGAGCTACTCATTTTAGTTTCAAGTTGTCCGTCGGCCGAGGTGAACATGGTTAAATTCTTTACAATAGCTTCCAAATGCACGCAACTCCCCAGCGGCGAAACATCTCGAAATCCAAAGCACGGAGCCCTGTGCCAAGATACAATGAGTCCAGAACAGTAAAAACCATTTTTGTGTGTGCTCCAAGTGCCAGTGGTAGTAAATGAACGCGAGCCCGTCCCACGAAACGTTTAATGTCACGAAGCAATACGAGCAGCCACAAGTTGTTTTCCTCCTCGCGTTCTCCAGGCGGGCCAACTCCCTTACAGACAAAATCCCACACAGCTCCACCTAACGGAAGGAACTTGCCATAGTTTGCGTCGCTCTCCTTTCAATTAAAGGAATTTTCCACTAACCTAATAGTATAACAAAACGGTTAAACACACGATTTTTAACTGAGAAAGTTACTTGCTTGTAATCCTATACCTGCAAGATCCTAGAGCACATTTAAATACACAACTCCAAAATAAAAAACAGAATATATTATAGAAAACATGCATGTAAATCGGAATAGTTTGTCTTTAACAACCCAACTTATGCCATAGTATGGCATTTATGACTGAAATCTCCACCAGATGGCAATATTTTATTTAAACAAAAAGCATGAATGAAAAATCTTTGTCACTTCAGAAAAAGTACCGTTTTAGGATTTGTGGGCGTTCCAAGCAACAAAAAAAGTTCCCCATCCTCTTTGGAATAACTTTAAATGTATATTTATTTTTCTGATAATTACCGGGTATTAGCAATCAATGAATTCAACATTAAACTTTAATAAATCGGAGCATGCAAACCAGCACAAACTGTTGAGCATCCCTCACCCTCACCCACCCTCAACCCCTCACCCTCACCCACCCTCACCCTCACACAGTGCAATAGGTCTCAGACCATTTTAGTTAGAGCTTTAAGAAATGTTTATGGCTTTTTTTATTTGTAATTCTTTAGCATTGGCTACAGGAAACAAAAAAATGCTAAACATTTACAAAAAAAACCCATAAACAATTCTAAAAGCACTAACTCTAATGGTGCGAGACCTATTGCATTTCCAATGCTTGTTAGTGAAGATAGCTGGGATGACTTTACTCTTTCTATGCAATAGGCTTTCCACCAAAGGGTCAAAAGTAACCACATTACTTGAAGCAGTCAATAAGATATTCTCACAATCTTCAATAGTTTTGATACTTGACATTACACAGTTAGTAGCTGCATGTGATAATTTCTTAGACTTCTTCCTTTTTTTAATTGTAGTAACAGGTGCTCCCACCCCCTCCATAGCCTTACTATACCCCAAGTTGGTATGGCGATATTTTAAGAAGGAAGGGGCTGGTAAAACACACTCAAAGATGGTCCTTTCATGAATTATACAACCGAGAAGTGATCACAGTACCTTATTAATTTCTGATGTACAACAAAGTCACTCGTTAGAGGGGTTGCCCGGCCCGGCCTCTCCTGTCCCCTGTTGGCCACAGACAGCCTGCCCTTTGCCCAGGCTTAGCCCGGCGACGCTCCCGCGCGCTCCTGCGACAAGGGGGAAGAGTCTGATTTTGTAGCGCCTCCTGGCGCGATTCTGCGGGTGGCGGCTTCCGGCCGCACTGCAGGCTGGTACCTGCAGTCCTGGCTGTCCCTGATGGCGAGGACCCTCCCCCACACACAGCGGCAGCAGGAAGGTTAGAACAGCCTGCGGCAGCGGAGAGGGAACGGGAAAGCAGCAGCCAAAGCGACGGAGCAGCAGGTCAGGAGAGATGAGTGCTCGGCTTCACTAGATGCCCCCACGCGAACTCACGGGCCGGTAGAGTGTCGCAGATGCAACCCACGTTGCTGAATAGGTCCCCCCTGGCATCTTTCCATTCAACCCAACCTGCCCCAATACGCTACAGGCTGTCTGGAGAGGTGCTAGCACCTCCCTCGACAGGAAACCTATTGTCCAGGCCTCCCTTGCCGGATTTTCCCCCAGCAGCAGGAGACCAGACTTGTGTCTATGGCAGCAGCATCCATTTTGTGATGCTGAGGCTCTGTTTACCTTTAACAGGGTAAAGCAGCAACATACATGTCTTTTCCCTCTAGAAGGGTGGAATGCTACCCCCACCACCCGGACTGGCGGGGGCGGGGGGTGGTAGTATTCCAAAGTGTTTGACACCTTACACAACATGTTTTGATAAAGCCAAACCAAAGTTAGCATTAACCGCAAGGATTATATTACACTTAAGAGTATATGGTATGGCTATATCATAGAACCGCTATAAGGAGATTGTTCCGAAAGCTGCAGAGGGGCTCAGCTCATGCTAGGACACCCTCTTACATAAAACCAAGCACTCTGCCTCCAGGATTGTTAAGGCCTCCCATAGGAGTGACTTATAGGTTACTATGTGTCTATATATAAGGTAGATATATATATACTATATCCAAGTAAGGGATGATTACACCACCTTACCCAAGCTGAGTGATCCGCCTGTGGTGTCAGTTTGGATGGCCAGCCAGGGGTGGCATAATACATGCTGCCGCCCCTGGTAGACCTTGGATGCACCTATGCCCTGGGTACCTATGGTACACTATACAGGGGCTCACAGAGGTGACCCAATACCAAATCAGTTATGTTCCTAAAGTACATGGTATCAGTTTAGAGAGAGAACAGCTGGGCTGTGGGTCTTATTAGCAGGCCCACAACCACACTAAAGTCGATAAAACAGAAAATCATAGCAAAAAGTGGGGGTGACCATAGGATGCAGACCCTACTCTCCTACACCAGAGGCCTACTGGGGCTGCAGCATGTATTATGCCACCCCTGGGAAGCCTTCCAAAATGACACCACAGGACTGCTACTGCAGTCTGGGTAATTTGGTGCATGCACCCCTTACTTAGATATAGGTCACCCATATGGCAGGCTTTATCGATCCTGAAGGCAGGGTGCTGGGTTTTGTGTGAGAGGGTGCCCATGCATGAGCAGGACCCCTCTGCAGCCTTTGGAAACTATTATCTGGGGCTGCTCTGTGATGCAGCCAGACCACATACTCTTAAGTGCATTATAACCTCGTGGTAAATGCTAACTTTGGATTGGCTACACAGAAACATGTCGTTTTTGGCGTCAAACACTTTGGAATCCTACCCCTCCACCCCCGCCAGTCCTGGTGGCGGGGGTAGAATTCCACCCTTCTAGAGGAAGAGTCATGTACCCACCGTTATATCCGGTACCAGTTTAAAAGAGCCCTGGCATCACAAAATGGATGCTACAGCCACAGACATGAGTCTGGCCTTCTGCTGCTGGACGAAACTCCGGCAGGGGAGGCCTGGACAATAGGTTTCCTGTCACCACCTCCCAGTCAGGCCTTTGTGGATTGAGGCTGGGTGGTAGCATTCCAAGAATGCTTTAGGTCTGCACTGGGGGCATATTTGGTGTCCCTGTGCATAGCCCAGTTCAAACAGGTAGCAGTTGCAGGGGCTACCAGCCCCTGCTCTGGCGTGAAACCGGATAAAGGAAATGGGTGTAGCCACCCCTCTTTCCAAACCCTCCCATAGTTGGGTCCCCAGAGTATGTCCAACCCCTTCCTTGGGTATAAGAAAGGAACCCCTTGCTACAGGACTTTAGATTACACCTGGACGACACTCTGCTACAGATATCCTGGAACTTCGACAATCTACACGACTAGATGACTGAAGAATCTCCCTTGTAGTAAAGGAGTTACATCCCTGCTTGGCAGGAATCAACAAAGCATTTGCCTGTCTGCATCTCCGAAGCTCCCGCCGGACTCCGAAGTATTTGCAGCCCAGGAGATGGATATCTAGATTGCTGAGAGTCCGACCCGAGTCCCCGGCAAAGCTGAGACCCGCAGCCCTCGTGAGCGACGTGGACCTGGAACTCCTGGACACAGTACACATTTGCAATTGGATCAGATTCTCGATGTTCTTTGAGGCTGTGCATTGGGTTACTTGTAGCCCGAGCACGTTTTGCACTGAAGATTGCTGGCCTACACTCCACGAGTGTTCCGTGAGCCAGTTCTGTGTGTGTCCGCTCGAGGCCCCTTCGCGATCCCTGGACTGTAGATTGGTCGGTCCCTGTGAAGGCAACTCTGATTTTCCTTGGGCTTCCCTGGCTGTTCCAGACGTGCCCTGACTCTCCACCACTTGGTGAGTCCCTCGGACCTTGCTGGTCCGCACCGAAGCATTTCTTCACTTTCCACTTGGGTTGCTGTTGCCAAGGCTTGTTGGGTTCAATCCGGTCACCGACGCCGCAGCACTCGACATCCTTCGTGGGACAGCTCGAATCCAGCTCCTGGTCGTCATTGACGCCTCCTGGTCCTCTTGTCTGCAGAGTCAAGCTTCACTTCTTCAACCTGAAATCACCCAACATAGGTGGACATTCGACTATCGTGCCCCTGGTCACTGGCAAGTAACCCATACTCTGTCCCCTCTGCTTTCAGGTTCTACTCATCTTCGATCCAGGCTTGCATCACACCAGACACTTTCCTCTTCGGCAGCACCACTTTGCAGTAGACCGCCATTGAAATCAACGACTATTCCCAACACCATTTGACACCTATGGACCCGGCTTCCCATGGTGAGGTAAGTCGAGTACTCCGGTGCTCCCGTGGTATTGGCCCTAGAACCCCTTGTCTAAAGGGGGTTGCTCAAAGTCCTCTCCTAAGTGTCCTTAATCTTTAAATTTCCAACAGCCACTTTCCCCATAAAAGCTAACGGGGATTCGCGGCTGTGTTCTCACACTGCACACGTCCCCGTGGGTCCCCTGAGTCACTACCTTGGGTGGTTCCTTGTGGTCCCAGCTATTCTACAGGCTCTAGGTCTGGTGTCAAGTCGTGGTTCTTATACCACTTTCTTAATATATGGTTTGGTACGCCCCTAGGGCTCAACGTATATTGTGCTAATTTACTGTGTGATATTAAGTGGAACATATGTGCTTTTACCTCTAGCCTCATAAAGAGACTAGTAGGGTGTGTTTAGAATGAATACATATATTTGATATATATATATACCTGGTGTGGTTCTCCTTTCATTTGGTCATTCAAGAGATTATAGACTGGTAAAACAAGTTGTTTTACATTCCTTCAAGACTGAGCCTGAAGGCTGCTCTCGATAGCTACCACTAGGATAGCTTTCAATAAAGGTTGTCTGTAACCTATCACCTCTAAGGGGTTGTTTGGACTGGTGCAAGGTGCCCACTATAACTTGTGGACAGCATATGCCAGCCCAACTTCTCACATTGGTGTGCAGCGGTTGGGATTCAAGCTTTCCATTGTTTTACCAGATAATCTCAAGTGATTGACTAACTGAAAACCACTAAAGGTACCTGAGGTACATATAATACAAGCTTAAACTACAGTAAGTTCTACTGAACTTAGAGGTGTGTGTCAAGGGCTTAGCACACTCCTTCTACAACTCAAGAGAGTTTAGTAGGCCACAACTAGAGTAGGTAGGTGCATACACCACACCACACTAGTAATGTCTTCAAGGCCAGGAACCAGTGGGTCCCTGCCAGATGTCAGTACTGTACTGGCATCCAAGTATGACACATTCCCATCCTTGGAATTGAGAGCATTGTGTACTACTAGGAGATTGAAGGCAGGCAAAAGTGCAAACACCCAACGCCTCAAGCAGGTACTACTGTTGGATGATCTCAGAAGGGCCTCAGGGCCTGGAGGGGTAGGCAGTATGGGTGGGGAAGCAGATTAGGAAAGGCCCAGGGGTGAAAATGACCAGGACCTGACCTCTGATGCTGACCAGGAAGGTGACAATGACCTTCACCTGGAAAATGCAGCTCCTCCTGGAGATGAGGAAGAAGGCCATGATGGTCCTATCTTTGTCCCACCAGGGAGAGTTGGAGGTTTGCCTAGAAGGTCAATATCTCCTTCTCAGAAGTCTGTCCATTCTGACATATCTGTAGGGACCTCTTTTTCTTCTCACAAAATAATCCCTGCACATGTTTGCTGTGACTAGGTCGCAGGCCAAAATGTAAAAAACTGAATAGGCCCTGGATTCTGGAAGAATGGAACTGGTGCCTTCCAAGAAAAGGAGCAGTAGGGTTAAGGCAGAGCCTTCCCCCAACTCAGAATACAGATCAGTTTCTTGAGGGAGATGATCTTAGTCCTGAAGAAGGAACTGTCCCAGATATGCTTGAGCCTGATCAGGTTGTGTTCTTGGGTACATGGGACCCTTCCAGGGCAGATATGAGCCAGGAGCAGCTGAGCTGCCCTTCTCTTGTACCACTCAGACAGCAGGCTGCTGCAGAGGCTGCTGGGAATGCTAGTGCAACCCATAAGATATATTGGGATGATGGACTCTTGTATTCAGAAAGTAGAGACCCCAAGCCTGGTGCAGCCAGGAGGTTGGTTATACCTCTGACGTTCAGGGGCTTCCTATTAACACTAGCCAATGATATTCCCTCAGCAGGTCACCTGGGCCAAATCAAGACTTGGGACAGGAGTGTCCCTCACTTTCATTGGCCCAACAGGTCTGAAGACACAAAGGAGTTTTGTCGCTCCAGTGTCACTTTTCAAGCCAGTGGTAAGGCAGGTGGTGCAACAAAGGCCCCCCTGATACCACTACCTGTGGTGGGGGTTCCCTTTGAAAAGGTGGGGATTGACATAGTTGGTCCCATGGATCCTCAGACAGCCTCTGGGCACAGATGTATCCTGGTGGTGGTGGACCATACCACTAGGCACCCAGGAGCCATTCCATTTAGGAACACCACAGCTCCAGTGGTGACAAGGGCCCTTTTGGGAGTGTTCTCAAGGGTGGGCTTCCCTAAGGAGGTAGTTTAGGACAGAGGTACTAACTTCATGTCTAGTTACTTGACTGCAATGTGGAAGGAGTGTGGAGTGAATTACAAATTCGCCATACCCTATCACCCACAATGCAATGGTTTAGTTGAAAGGTTCAACAAAACCTAAAAGGGCATGATCAAGGGTCTCCCAGAAAAGCTTAGGCGTAGATGGGACATCCTTTTGCCCTGCCTGTTGTTTGCATACAGGGAGATTCATCAGAAGGGGGGTGGTCACAGCCCTTTTGAACTTCTGTTTGTTCATCCTGTAAGAGGTCCATTGTTTCTGGTGAAGTGGGAGTTACCTCTAAAAACCCCTCTAAAAAACTCTTGTCACCGGTAGACGTTTTTAGCCTCCCCTTAGGGGAATCGTTTTGTTTACCCCCGCGTGGTGTCTCAGCCCTGTGCCCCTGTGAGGTATGATTTGTGGGCAAAGTAGCGGGGGTTATGTCTAAATGAGGGTCTATGGTCGGCCTCTGTCTTTCTATTGATATTAGACCCCCATGATCTTCCCTGCCATGTTTGTGGACAGTATGTTGTATTCTGAATTCCCTCATAAACTCGTCAATGTGTTCACATTTCTTTAAAATATTGGCCACACACGAGTTCAGGGTGTCTGCTATGTCTTTGGCAATGTTCACAAGAGCTGACTCCAACCGAGATTCGAATAGTTCTTCTATTTGTTCCACCAGGTGAGCCGGACAGCGAGGGATAGACTTATCAACCGGTTTTACTTTGGGCTGTTTACGTGGTCCTTTCTTATAGTTGCGTTTTCCTTTATGGTGCGTAGAGTCCCGGTCCTCAGGCTGCTCAACACTACTCCTCTTTGGGGTTTCCATATTTCCCTCCTCACTAGGGGGTACATGCGGGGGGTTTACTTTCACAATGTCTGGTTCTAGTGGGATAGAGGGAGCCGTGTCCAGGGGAAGTATGCACTCAGAGTTGACTTGTGTGGTGCAAGATGAGTCAAGCCCCAGGACCTTTTCCGCATTTGCAATTTGGACATTTAGAGCCCCACTGCAGATGTCAGATAAGATATAATGGTTTCATTTTTCCTGGGTACTTTAGCCTTCTTACCTTCATCCACCTTTTGGTTCAGTTTGTGTTTCCCCATCCAACAAGCCAAGGGGGGTGGCCCGACCCGAACACTGCTGGCCCTTGATGGCCACAGATGGCTCACCCTCTGCCCGGCGTCGCCCGCGCGCTTCCCGCGACGCGTAGGACTATGCCGGCTTTAAACGCCTCCTGGCGCTGCTGGCTGCGTGGGTTGGTCATCGTCGCGCCGCTGGGGCTACCAGGAGTTGTGGTCCCGGGGCGGCGACGACGTGATGGCTGCCTCAGAGTGACTCTCAGCGGTGGCGGCGTCCGGAGCAACCAGGTATGCCCCTGAAGTGTTTTTGTCCCCCTGTTAAAAATAGAATTTACAGGCTGTAGGAAAGTGGGCTTCTGTTGCAGGAACCCCGCCCTACTTTCTGCCTTATGACTGATGCACTTTTCCTTGGTGTGCCCTGGGTCCCTGCTAAACAGGTACCCAGGGCCTGTGCTCCTTCCCTAAAAACTGTACTAAAGCCTAAACCCAATTGGAATCTGGCCACAGGTAAGCCCTTGGTAAATGGTCCCCTTTACCCAGGGCACTGTGACCAGAGAAGACCCCTAAGGGCTGCAGCACGTATTGTGCCACCCTTAGGGGCCCGGTACCCCGACACCCACACCCTGCCTTTGCAGGCTGAGTGTCTTGGTGCAGAACTTAAAAGAGTTGACATGGCATACATCCATGTGTGCCATGCCCACAAACACACTGCCCTGGCATAGATCAGTCACCCCTCTTGTTGGGTGCACTATGCCAGCGGTGTGGGCACAGGTGCATGAGCTCTGTGCCCCTACAGTACCCAAGGCCATTCCTGGGCACTAAGTGCAGTGATGCAATTAAGAGTATATGGTGCTGGGAGGTTGTCATTACGAACTCCACAGCACCAAATGGCTACACTGAAGACTGAGAAGTTTGGTATCAAACTTCTCAACACATTAAACCCACACCGATGCCAGTATGGGATTTAATGTAAAATGCACTATAGAGGGCATCTTAGAGATGCCCCCTGAAACCTAACCAACTCACAGCGTCCTGACTGCGTGACTACCGAGGCTGCCACCACCAGACATGTTTCTGGACCCCTGGGTTGAGAGCTTGCTGCTCTCGGGGGCCTGAAACAATGCACATCCTGAGACGAGGTGCCAAGCCTCCTCCCCCAGGATGGGCAGGGGAAGCTTCAAAGGCATGCCACCTTTTGTGAGCTTCCCAAGGCCAATTGCTGTACTCTGCACCTGACCCCCACCGGTTCTGACCCCCACTCTGGCGGGAAGAAAGACGGGAAACCCTAAGTGAGGAAAGGGGGTATGCCTGCTTCTGCCAACCCCACCCCTCAAGTGGGAGAGGCAAGGTGAAGCACAACTCCGAGCTCCGGCCATCTTGAGGATGGGGAGCCCTGTCCAATCAGAGATCGGCTCCTGCCCCCTTCCCACAGGAGCAGAGAAGGATAGGGGGTGTACTCACTCCAGGACAGAGAACCATTGGTCCCTGCCCTTACCCTACCTGTAACGCCCCTAAATTTAGTATTTAGGGTCACCCTGAACCTTCCTTCCTCAGATCCCGATTGGAAACGAGCAAGAAGATCAAGAAACAAGAAGACTTGCCGTGCAGCTGCTAACAAGAGGACAACATCAACTGACTTTGCACCAGCCCTACCGGCCTGTTGATCCTTGAACCTGCTCCTGCTAAACTCCGGTGCCTAGAGTGGTCAGCAACCTCAACAACCCCGGAGGACCAGACTGCCTTGTGACTCTACCAAGACTGGGACTCCCACGTGCATTGGTTCTGCTCAAACCAGCAACACACCTGGTGCCAGCCAGGAACCGCGAATCCAGCACACTCTGCACCCGCCGAGCCCGGTCTGTTCCTAAGCGGACAAAGACCGCGAGGACATCCCCCTGCGATTGTGACCACAAATCCAGTGCCCAAGGACCCTCCTAGACGACGACTGCAGCCTCACAATGAGGGACCCCTCAAACCGCAAACAGCATAGGGTAAGATTTCCCAACACCAAAAGACACCCCTGCACCCAGCGCCCCATGGCCCCCTGTGCCCACCTCTGGGGTGCCTACCTATTTTCCAAGATCCCAACTTACCCCTCGAAGTGTTGGTCGCTCCTGAAGAATCTCCGTCCCCGAGCCTGCAGCCTTTGTTCAACTTTCAGCTTTTCCATTGAATAACATTGGGCGCACGTAGGCCCAGAAGCATCCTGCTCCCAGCCGCCCGAGTGCTGCTGGAAGTGCAGCAACTACCCTATTTTACTTCCCCACTTGCCCTGTGTAAGTGACCAGGAGCTCAGCTCCCACAGCCGTGTGGCCTACCTGCTAGCAGCCACCAACCAAAGGCCTCCTTTCCTCTATAGGATTACATTGGGCCTACTACCTCTGCACCCGGCTGCCTCTATGCCGCTTAGGGTGCAACAACTGTACCTACCTGACCCTGTGAGACCCCTGAGTCTATGCCCCGAACCTTAACTCTGCCAGTCGAGTACTTACCCAAAAGCCGATAACTCACTTTTCTTCCATAGGGTAACATTGACCGGTTTCACTTGGAAATTCTTTTAAGTGTGGAGTTTTGAAACTTTAAAATATTCATCTAAAATCAGCTGAATCACAAAAATACTCACCTGTTATCAGGAGAGATCCCAGTTATCAGGAGAGATCCCAGTGCTGGATCTTGGTGCCCAGCACTGACCCTGAAAAGTAATCCTAACCGTACTTATCAGTAACTTGAATTTCCTTCCATAGGATATCATTGCCTGGTTTATGCTGAAAAAGTTTGTGTCGATTTTTGAAACGTACAAATATTTGTTAAAAATCGCCTGTATAACATAAATGCATTCTTTCGATTGTTTACAGGAGATGCACCAGTGCTGGAGCCAGGATCCAACACTGAGTAAGAAAAAGTAACTATAACACTACTTACCTGCTATGATATCCTATGGAAGGAAATGTCGATTCTCCAATTAACATGAAGAGAGAATCTTGATTTCATTACAAGACCGGAGGCTACCATTATGCAAATACTTTTATTTTCTGCCCAAACATGCAGCCCTTTAAAGAATGCTATTACATCACAATAGAACTTTAACACATAACAACTAGGATGAGCAGGCTCCTATCTTCCTCTTTTGTTCGCTGCTCTGACACAGATAAGTACTACCTTCTAGCATACCATCTTAACTTATTTATGAATATTTTGATATATTTTAAATGTATTTTATGACTCTATGATTACTAAATATCTTTCTTTATTTATTAACAATTACTCGCAGAATCTACATTAATATTGTTTATTTAAAACGTTTTTCTTATTAGATGTTAACATTAACATTTCCCAGTCCAATTTATGGTCGGGATTAGCCTTTTTTATTCCAGTTAACTACGATCGCTAGAGATTAGTTCATGGTAAGTATTCGATTATTCTGTGTCAATGTCGGAATATCTATAATATTCCTTTAAACTCTGTATGCCATGAATGACTGAAACACCCATTCTATCTTAAAATGGCTAGTTTAAAAGCATTTGGATATAGTGATGATGATTTCGCCACTATGGTAGGATCATCTACCAGTTTTGAAAGCAGAACAACCACTAATGATGAACAATGTGGAGACCTCATAAAACTATCAGCACTAAAAAAGAAAAGTAAAAGGATTGAGCTCCATGGTAGATTCATTCTGGACTACCTTAAAGCGGGAGTGATCCCACAGGGACTTCAAATTAAAAACATCCCTGGACTTTTTGTCCATTTAAAACATTTCTTAGAACGTTGGTCCCTCATCTCTAACATATGTTCCAGAGACCACATGATGCTGATAGTAGACACTGCTAAAGAAGTTCTAGAACAACTAGCAAAAGAAATAACAGAACTTGAGGATAAAATCAAAAACTCCACAGTTATACTAGACATCAAAAAGAAGCTTGAAGACATAGAGATAGATCTCAATTCATACAGTGAATATTTAATAAAACGTAAAATGCACAAACTGCAAAAAGATATTCGCTTCTTTAGCAAAGTAAAAGTCTACCCGTATCTAGCTGATAACTTCTATGGCCAATCGGACGGATCAGATCAGGACCCTACAATGAATATGGCATCCAAATCCAACAAATTTGTTACCTTCTCAAACTCCTCTGACTCAGGCAGTAATTCAAGCATGTCACCCTATCAACCCAGAGGAGGTAGATTCAGATCCAATCAAGGATATAGACCTTTTTTAGGGAGACGCCAACAGAGAAGCAATTGGAGACCCAATTACCGCCCTCAATACCGTCCCCAAAATCTATACCAACAAAATCAACATTATCAACAAAATCAACAATATCAACCCCAAGCTCAATACCCCCAGAATCAGTCATACCAGCCCCAGGGTCAATACCAACCTCATCCCCAGGAACATCAACAGAACACAGACAGATTCTTGGAAACACGGAATGCCAAATACTGGAGACAGTAAAAACGATCCCCATATTTAACTTAAGTTCTCATGAGACCAATTCAGCCATGCATACTCTACTATCTAAAGGACTGTCGTTTGTTCCCCATTCTGGTCTCAACAAGTTTGAGCTCTTTAATGACATGATGGAATTCTTCCGTAAGATCCGACTAAAAAGTTTTTTTGCTAATAGAGAAATCAACACTAATGAAGTTAACAAATCAGGCCTGGCTCCAAAATCTGTGTTCACCCCCACCTTGGACCAAATAGGTCCAGAAGTGGACATTTTTGAAAAAAATGTATATGCAAAACTGTAAAACATCACGAAGCATATACCGCACACCCCGTTTAATATTTCTCGTGAAGAACATAATGCCCTTCTTGAACTCAAAGATTCTACACAAATAACTATAAAAAGCTGTGACAAGGGCGGTGGGATTGCCATTTTAGAAACAGCCAAATACATTGAAAAAATGGAAACCATGCTGAGTGATACACGTTTCTACAACAAAATTCTTAGGGACCCCACTTCAAAGACAAAAAATAAAATTGCGAAATTAACAGCAAGAGCGCTTAGCAGGGGTATCATCTGCCAAAAGGAACATGATTTCATGAACATAGAAAACCCAAAAATGGCCAGCATATATGGCACCCCCAAAATACATAAAAACGAGTATGATCCCCCGTTTCGTCCAATTGTTACCACAATCGGTAGTGTCACTGAGCCAATATCGAAATATTTGGATGCAATTTTACGTCCTTACATCAGTAAAATACTAGGATACATCCAGGACACCAGGCATGTAATTACCCAACTTGAGGGCACAGCATTCAATGCCCGTAGACAATGGATGGTAACATTGGACGTGGAAAGTCTCTACTCCAACATTCCATGTAAGGGCGCCATCAAAGCCACTAAATGGTTCATCGAATCTTTCCAAATCGACTGTAACTTGCCTTTCATCTTAGAGTGCCTTGAAATAGTACTAGAAAACAATGTATTTGAATTCAGAGGAAGTCTCTATCAGCAAATAAAAGGCGTCAGTATGGGGGCATCCTGTGCTCCTACCATTGCCAACATTTATGTAGCACAGTTCGAGGAGAAACATATTTTTAATGAAATGGCCCCATTTTTTGAATCAATTTTCTACTGGTCGAGATTTATCGATGACATCATTTTTATCTGGGATGACAATGAGGATGTCCTACAGGAATTCCTGCTATGGCTCAATTCCTGCGATCCTAATCTGAAATTCTCAGAAAAAATAAGTAATTCTCAAGTAGAATTTTTAGACTTAACGATCAAACATCACGAAGGCCAACTCATCATGGATCTCTATGTAAAACCCACTGCCCGAAACATTCTGCTCCATTATAGTAGCTTTCATCCAACCTCCCAAAAGGATAGTATTCCGTTCAGTCAGTTTCTTAGATTAAGAAGAAACTGCACTAGATTACAAGACTTTGATGAAAAAGCTACTACGATGAAAGAAAAGTTTAAAGAACGTGGTTACCCCCATAGACTGATCAGAGAATCTTACAAAAGGGCAAGATATTACGACCGACAGCACCTCCTGACAAATAGTAAAAACAAACGAGATGCCAGCCTAGTTTTTGTAAGTAGACACTCTCTGCTTAACAATCAGATTCGCCATATCCTCTACACAAATTGGCATATCTTAAATGTTAACAAAACAGGATCTGATGTGATTCCTAAACCTCTGTTCGCTTATAAAAAAAACAAGAACATAAAAGACATAGTGGTCAGATCAAGAATGCCAACACCCAAAAAAGATACCCATCTTAAAAACATAAGTACCGGGGCTCCGGTAATAGGAAATCATAAATGTGGGGTCTGTAAAATTTGCCCATTGGCAATAGAAACACAAGAATTCAAATTTAATGAGATTCTAATCAGTTTACCATACATGACTGACTGTAAAACGACAAACGTCATCTATCTATTGATATGCCCATGCCACAAGGGATATGTCGGTGAAACTGCCCGTTCAGTTTACGCGAGAGTGACCGAACACAAATCAGCCATCCGTACCAGAAAGCAAAATGCTCCTATGGTAGCACATTATATTGAAAAAGACCACAATCCAGAACAAATAAAATGGATTATACTAGAAAAAATCGTGCCACGACCAGGAGCTGATACAGAAAAAATACGCAAAAAACGCGAAGTTTTTTGGATATTTTCATTGGACACTGTGAGACTAGGATTAAACTCTGAAATCCCTTGGCAGCAGGCCATTACGTAATATCCTAGTCATATTTATGGCATCCAGTTTCATTAAAATAGAATGTATCGTCCTTTACCACCTATAATTTGGATATAAATATACTTGATTCCGAAACAGAATAACAGCGTAGGTCGAGAACATGTGATGTCATATGCCCCCCCGTAAGATAGTGCAATTTCACCTATTTTTATGACATAGTCGGTTACATATACTGTTTCTAGAATGATGAGAATAGACACGGCCTCTTATTCTTTGGAATAACGCTCTCATAGGAACATATCTCCATATGTTTACCTATTATACACCTTTAATTGTTCAAAATCACTTTTTTTTCTCT
The DNA here is from genome assembly GCF_964263255.1 of Lissotriton vulgaris. Taxonomy (NCBI): domain Eukaryota; kingdom Metazoa; phylum Chordata; class Amphibia; order Caudata; family Salamandridae; genus Lissotriton; species Lissotriton vulgaris. The sequence continues at coordinate 1,324,987,196 of NC_141689.1, read as the reverse complement.
CTCTGTCTCAGCATAATATTCTATCCAGTTCCAAAAAAATATATCTTTTATTAATATAGATGCACGTGGGTAAAATAGCTGTAATATTTTTTTAATCAGGAAATATATAAAAATATTGAAGCTCTCCATCACTAAGTAAACCTTATGCGTACACTGGTCTTGCATACAAGACAAAAAGATTGTCTGTCTTATGTTCAAAAAGCTGGTTTCACACTACTCGCGTAAATATTGTCCCTTTCTATTGTAGTCCGCGAGCGACGGGAAGAACTACATTTCATCCGTCGCTAGTTTCTACTCATATAGGAAATACAAAAGTGTTTCTCTGCCTTTTAAAATTTGAAACCAGAAAATATATAAAAATACTGACGCTCTTTCTCACTAAGTGAAACCATATGCGCCCGTGGGTCTTGCATACAAGAAAAAAAGATCGTCTATTTCATGTTCATTGTAGTCCGCCAGCGACGGGAAGAACTACGGTTCATCCGTCGTCTGTTTCTACTAACATAGGAAGCAAAAGAGGCTGTGTCCATAAAAAATACGGAACCAAGGACACGCAGCTGATTCTAATTGAAGCCCTTAACTGACCTATAAATACCGGGCCACGTTCCTGTCAGTTTTACACCGGCACGCCTGGAAGGCACACCAGCAGACCCCCCTGACTACGGAGAAACGCGCACAGTTATGAAGTAAGTTCACTCAGACCAGGGTAGGCTCCAGCATAGAACCCCCTTACCTTGCAACACCCCAATACAAGAGATAGACTTGTTCTATGCTCATGTATTCCGTTTTTTTTATCTTTTTGTTTGTAGATACTAAAATCTGGAAGAACCCACCTAGTGAAACCAATCCTCTCTACAAGTTACAATAAGGTATTATCTTTACCAATAGGACTGAATAGGGCATCATTTAAAACCTAACATAGCATATAAGGAAAGTACAGATTAATACTTTGCGTTTTCAATAATATTTTCAGGAATGGTGTATGTGAAAATATAAATAACGATGGCATAACCATTAGAAAAATATCCTTCCTTCTACATAATCATTGTTAAGGTAAGAATCCCCCAATACAGTTCTTTTATACCTGTCAAAATGGCAGTATGTATCGAAGCCCTCAGGGGTTAGACACAAAGTAACCCTAGTAAACGTGTCTCTGAAAATTAAAACAGGTTAAATATTATGCAGTATACAGTCTTATATATAAGCCTATTTGTATAGAGAGAACCTTTATTTAGACTAACATTGCAGGCTCCTACTATGTAACGGGATTAGCCTCTATATATATGAAGGGACAAAATAATACATATATATACAGAAGCTAAAAGTGGCTTTTTTCTGTAGATCATAACTGTGGAATCAATTTGGAGTGAAATAAGCTGTGCCTGCGAATCTCTACTCAATAATATATCCTATGAGTAACCCTGATTAAAAATAAGAAGTGGAATCAACAAATATCAGGTATCTCTAGATAATTCACTACTCCACATATAATAAAAACGATCGTGTATATATTTTCCGTGTTATAAAACCTAGCATATCTATTTCCCTAGTGCTATATATTTCCTGCTGAAACCTCTTCATTATTAAAAACATCAGAATTTCCGTTCTAAGAAATAACTGGAACCTACTCCACAGACCTGGTTGGTGAGGTCATCCCTTTTTGCCTTACGATCCTTGGCTTCTTCCGCAGCTATCGCAATGAGTTCACCTCGGGCCACCGATTTCAGGGCTCCCCATAAAGCAGAGACCGGCGTCTCCGAAGTATCATTAAGAGCTATATACTCAGTAATACATTTATGAAGCTGCTTAGTGACATCCGGGCGCTGCAGTAGGGTTTCGCGCAGCCGCCACGACCCAGGGGGGCGGGTGGACCTGGGCGTCATGAGTGACAGCTCCACCGCGTCGTGATCTGAGAGGGCCGCCGGCACGATGCAAACATCGCTGAGGGTCGCGAGTAGCTCAGAGGAGCCTAGATAGTAATCCAACCTGGCATAGGTGCGGTGCATGAGTGAGTAGAAGGTGAATTGTGTTGTATCAGGGTGCTTGGCCCTCCAGAGGTCCAGCAGGCCTCTTTCTTGTAGCGACTCCTTACCGGCGGCTGTAATAGCGCCCGTATCTCCATAGCGATGCCCTGACCTGTCCCTGTTCGTGTCCATGACCAGATTGACATCTCCCCCTATGAGCAAGAGGGAATTAGAGGGTTGAAGCGATTCCGAAACCGCACTTTAAAAAAAAAAAATCCTGTCCTGTGTTTGGGGCGTAGAGGGAGCCTATTGTCAAGCGCCGGTCACCTAGTAGAAAGGTGTAAGCTAAGAGACGACCTTTGACCTCCCCCGCCTTGTCTCCCACCTTTCCCTGAAAGCGCTTTTACACCAGAATGGCTACCTCTGCCCTCTTTGCTGGGAGAGAAGAAAAGAACTGTTGGGGGAAGGCACAGGAGCGCATCCTGTGCCAGTCTTTGGGCAAAAGGTGAGTTTCTTGCAATAAACAAATCTCAGTCCCGGAGTTCTCCAGATACGAGATCACAGCTCTCGGTTTAACAGGGTTGTTCAACCCTTTCACATTAAGCATCAATACCTTCAAGCTGGAGTTCATCGTAAGAGATCAGGTGAGCGGAATGCTACGGGAACATAAACCCGCCACTGTGTCGTGTGGAGATGTAAGGAGCAAACCAGCACTGTGAAACCCCTCGGCACACTGATTCCCACCCATAATACCTCCCTCCATCAACCCCGACCCCCATCCCTCTCCCCCAGCCCAACCCAACCACTGCAACCCGCCTCTCCCTCCCCCCACCCACCCCAACTCCAACTGAACTCATCCAGCGCTCCAACGAATCCCCCCCTCCCTCTTCCTTCCCTAACCCCAACCAGAAACTTCAGAAAAAGAAACCATTGTCCCGGGCCCATCGGACCACAGTTCAGGCCCGTAGAGTCTCAAAATAGGCGAGTCTGTAGCAGTGGCGACCCTGGCGGCCCCCCCGCCCATCCCCCCTCCCTCTTAAATGTAAACCAATGAAAGGGAAACCCCATGCAACAATTCCTCAGGAGGGAACAGCCGTGTCCTTGACCACCTCCTGCACAGCCGCTGCCTGCTCCAAGGCCATGGTCGTCGGATCCGGCTTCAGGTGTGCTTTAGGAGGCATTCGCACCCGCTGCCATCCGCCGCGAGATTGCTGAGTAGGCTCATCCCCTGTCGGTCGCGAGGGTCGTCCCCTGGATGCTCATCTTCTGTCAGATCGATACCCAGCAGGGTGCACGTGTCCCGGAGTGACCGGAGCTGTTGGAGGGCTCCTTCCCAGTTGAAAATCAGCCTGAAGGGGTGGCCTCAGGAGTAGGGCACCCCCTTGTCTCACAGAAAGGTCGTGGCCACCCGGAAGGCCTTGCGTTTCTGCAACGTGATGGCCGAGAGGTCTTGGAACAATGCCACTGGAGAGTCACGGAAGCGGAGAGGCTGTTTCTGACGAGCTTCCCTCAAAATCCTTTCTTTCAAGGGGAAGTCAGGGAGGTAGGCCAGAAAGTCCGGTGGGGGAGCAGGAGCGCGACGCGTCAGGCCCACTCTGTGCGCACGGTCAATGCGAATTTCAAAGTCGGCAGGCTCACCAAGAGTGTCCAGGAACAAGTCTTGCAGGTAACAGGTGACGCTGCTCCCCTCCGCTTTCGATGGCACCCCCGGACCCATATGTTGTTCCTCCGGGAGTGATTTTCGAGGTCCTTCGTGTGTGCCTGAAGGTCCATCTGTTCTCGAAGGCGGAAGACCTCTTGCTGTAGAAGTTCCAGTTCCTCACTTCGGGCCTGGTCCTCCTCCTCCACCGAGGCCACCCGCTCCTCCAGGCCGTCCACATCACGGCGGAGCTCCCGCTGCTCCCCCGCTAGTTCCTGTTTCAGGGTCTGGAAATCGTCGCGTAGGGTGTTGAATAGCGTCTCTAAAAAGGATTTTGTGATGGGGGCCTCCCCGTTGTTTCGGTCCGGGGTGCTGGCCGCCGCTGATGGCGAGGGGGTTGTCTGCGTTTTTTCTCCCCTTTAAGTGCATTCTTCACCAACATGTCCGTAATCGTGTGGCCGCCCTTGCGGTTGCCAGCCATCTCGTCGCCCGGACCCCGGCCACAGAAGGCCAGGCGGATCGTACCCAACAGTCAGGCGCGGTACAGGATAGGGAGCTCCCCGGGAATCGGCCCCCGCGCCAACCGCCACGAGTACAGCCGGTCCCAGCCAGGCCTCAAGCTGGGGCCCGGGGCGGCACAATGGCCTCCACCATGGTCACAGTGCTGATTCTTTAGGGTGTTATTGCCCTGCCAGGGGCGACACCTTCATACCCAGAGGAGTACTCGCCACAGTGTTCACCACGGGGGCCCCCGCTCTTCTGACGCGTAGGGCCCAAGCCTGGGCCTAGATTCCCACAGTGATCTTCCAGGGCCGCCGGCTGCACAGCCTCTTCCGCGTCTCTTCGGGGCGGTGTTGGAGTCCGGAGTGAAGCGGCTCCCTTCCTCCTGTCAATGCTAGGACCCCACCTGCCAGCCGGAGGTGTGAATGCGCGGCCAGGTCGGGATCAGTGGAAGGTGTATCCCCCTACCTTCCGGTGCAGGCCAGCGTGTTGTCGGGCGGGGTGAGCTCAACCAGGCCCCCGGGCCGGAGACCCAATTTGCGCGAAGGTACCAGAGGGAGGTGCGCCACCACGCCCGCAGCAATGGCCCCCGCCAGGGCCGGGACGCCAACAGGCCTCGGCTCTCCTGCCGTGTAGGCCCAAAGCCGGGGCCTCGATTTTTCGTGCCTGCCCCCTGGGGCGTCCCGGTCACCGCCGCCGCCTCCGCAGTTCGTTGGAGACGCGTCGGCCCAGTCTTGCCTGGTCCCACCTGCCTCCCGGGCACAGCAGCAGCAGTCCGTCACCCTCAGTTAGGATAGGACAGGCACTGTCATTACAGGCGGCGTTTTAGGCAGAGCGAACGCTCGGCCGCCATTGCAGCATGGAACTCGGGCGAGGTCAGGAGCATGGGTGCAATCACCGTCTGAAAGAGCTCTTTCGCAGTGGAACTGGCACCGGAGGATCGCCACTGGCCAGCGCTGCACCACAAAGTCGAGCGCCGGCGATTTTGGGGAAGTCTGCAAGCGATAGGAAGGGCAAATCGGGGTTCTGGGCCGGGGAGCCGAGCAGAGCACGTCCTAGCAGGTCGCCATCTTGGCCACGCCCCCGACTTTCTCCCATTTTAAAGAATATCCATTTAATCTGTCCAGATGTAGGGTATTTTGCCTCAATGCGCTAACTATGCTTTGAGTGTGGTATTCATAAAGTGGGCAAAATGTTATACTAGGAGCGCAGTGGTCGCTTAAAACATTAATAAATGTTTCAAACCCAGTCGTACGATTACCCACCGTGTTAGATATTAGGATAAAATTGATGGTGGTATACCTGTCCCTACCAATAAATGTTGCATCCGCCCGCTGGGTTGCAGGGTTCTTTTTGTTTGCGATTACAAGATCCAAATCAAAAAGAGTTTTATTTAAGATAGTTCCCACACTTGAGTGGGAAAAGTGAACAATGGGATCCTCGTATTCATCAGTTAACCCGCACAAATTCCAATTATTGTGTTGGCAAGGATGCTGATTAAAATTACCTCCCCAAATGATTGTGGCTCCTTCAACCGATTCCCTTATTGATACCGATAGTTGGAGTCGCAACTGTCGCAATACCATCAGTAATTCTCCATCGGGTAAATTGTTGTAAAAATTTACCAGGAGAACAGTCTCACCTTTACCAAAGCGGATACTCAGTACTTGGAAATTTGCCTCTAAGGCCACATTAGTTATTTGCACACCCCCTATCAGGTTTGAAATAAAAATACTTAGGCCGCCTATCGCTCTGCCAGATGCTACATGTAATGCGGGCGAAAAATTGGTTTTATAAGCTACCAAGTGTATTACACTGGTGGTCCATGCCTCCTGGAGACATATTATATTAAAATTCTGGAAAAAGTTCAGCCCAGTACCATTTTCTACCTTGGGGCGCAATCCAGCTATATTCCAGAAAAGAAAGGTTATTGGCGCACCTAATTTGACTAGATTATTATCCACTAACGCTTTAACATGTTCTGCTAATGGAACTTCCGTCGTTCCAGGCACCACGAAATTTCCACACTCATTTATGGGTGGTAACATTTCTAATAACCTGGCATCTTTACTAATTAATTCAGTGCTAACTGTCACCTCTTCAATGTGATTTGATGCTGCTGGCTGTATGCCGGTATTCACTTATATGGACTGATTACCTTTAGAGCTACCCGTTTTGGTTACTAAGATTACTGGTTGTTTTAATTCATGGCAGTCCCCAGAAACCTGGTTGGAAAGTCAATCAACTCCTTCCAGACCGGAAAGCATGGAGAAGCGATTGAAAGTAGGCACATTAAAACCAGAGATTTCACTATTGCACCCATATAGGGCGCGGACTCGTGGGGGATTTGCCAACAGGGATTGGGGGTAGAAATAACTTCAATCCTGTGTCGAGATTTCATCCCCTCCCTGCACAGTGTACCAGTCACCCATATGTCTGATTACTCTGCGGTCCCTGAAATTTATAATGATGAGATCCCCCCTTTTGTCCTTCGGTCTGCGACCCACCCAACCAAGTCTTCTGACATGGAGAATTTCACCATTGATGTTTGCGGGTAATGAACTATTGCGACTTAACCAGTATATCACTTTGTTTTTAAGCTCTTGGTGGCCCTCAGTATTCCCGTTCCGGAACACCCGTCAATATCACCACATAGGGTGCCGCCTCTGGTGGCAGGTCTATTATTTGCTGATTTTCCCTTGGGCACTTAGTAGGTGAAGGCATTCTAGGTACAGTTGTTTGAGATTTGTCGGGTTTTCCAACCTGCCTGACCCCTCTTTCTCCCCTAGAGATTGTATGACCCTTATCTATTGTCAAGGGGGTCTTGGGGATATCCTCTGATACTGCTGGTGGGTCTTTGCTATGTGATTTATCAACTAATAGCGGCAGGGAAGACGTGTTACACATGGGTTGTGTTTTTCTAGTATTTATAAGTTCCCTGGTCAAATCTGTATTCGTTGTAAGTGTTTTTTTCTATGGTCCCCAGTTGTTCTGACATTCTTTTAACCCTCTCTTCTAATGGCAATATTAGAGATTTCACTAGTTGCTCCATGCTCCCCATTAGTTCTTTAATAGACTGGGACGATAGGGGAAGATTATCTAGTATAGTCTCCCCTGTCATGTTTCCTGAGATCTTCGGTGGGCTCTGAGTTACTTTCGATGTTTTTGCACTTCTTCCGTTGTGGCTATTCCCCCCACTCTTTCTTTTTTTTTAAATATCTGCGCTGGACCAGTTGTTTTTTTGTACGATTTATTACTCCGAGATTGATTAGGGGATATCGTAGATGATTGTTCATCAGATATATTTCAACAGGTGGTTCTACATACGAATCATCTTTATTTCGTTCAGTTGAGGATGTTTGGTCTTGTAACTGTGGGGGGTGCTAATATCACCGGTTTGATCTCTTTCAATAATGTGGGCAGGTGGAGTAGTCGCCAACTGGATGTTACCCAAAGATGAGCGTTTATTATATAGGTGTTCCGAGGATAGACGCCGTTCCGTGATGGCTATCTCACGCTCAAGAACTAAGGCGGCCCTAGTAATAAAGAGATCCAGTGTCCCCCTAACTGATCCTCCCACCACAGATTTCCTACCTCTACTGGGACGTGGGCTCATATTCCTTAATGCAATTCCACTTAAAGAATGCTATCAAAAACAAATTATAAAGGGGGAATTACATAAAACAGAAGACAGGAAAATAGTGAGTAAGATATAACAATATATATAATCACACAATACTGAGGATAAAGAAGTCCATCAATTGAAAAAGCAAGGGATTAGAGCTCAGATCTTGCGGTAAAGGTCCCGGCACCAGATATAAGGGGGGTGGCCCCGCCCAGCCTCTGCCAGCCCCGGACGGCCACAGACGGCCCGCCCTTTGCCCGGGCTTAGCCTGGCGCCGCCCGCACGCGTCCCGCGATGCGGAGGGAGTGCCGGTATTTTATGCGCCTCCGGGCGTGGGAAATGGGCGTTGGTATGCGGGCCAATCCCGCAGGGGCTTCTGGGACGTGTAGTCCCCCCGCTCGGCGTCCGCTTGTTGTTAGGATGAGCGGCAGAGGGGGGGACTAACAAGCAGCAAGTTGTAATGTCTCAGCGCTAGAAGGGCCCACTCCCGTCAGCAATACAATGTTCCAGCTAAAATGAGCCAGTCAAGTTACACACCAGCGACGTCTTCTAGTCAAAGGTAAGGAATCTGCTACTAGATTTCTCAGATGAATAAGTCACTTACCTTCGGTAAAGCCTTATCTGGTAGACATGATCTAGCTGCAGATTCCTTACTAACTCACCCATCCTCCCTACTCTGCGGCCAAGTTTCTAGGGTGAGGGCTAATCGTTTTTCAGGGCTCTAGTATTTATGCATGGCAATGTCTGTACACTTTATTGCTCTGTGCTTCTTACGTGGAAAGTCATGAAAAAGTTAACTGACATCAGCAAGCCGGATGGGTGCCTATATAAACAACATGGACGTCACTTCCAGCGTAGACGACGCTGCCGACACCACCCAAAGCAGACTTACTCCACCTACCAACATGCAGGGGTATTTCTCAAACAAAAATCTTCTGGATCTAGTCTGACACCTGGGAAATTCAAAGGAAAGGAATCTTCGGCTAGATAATGTGTTACTGAAGGTAAGGAACTTGTTCTTTAGTCATAAGTTACTTGACTTGTCTTGGTCTGTCTTTCTGTTTGCTGCAGTGCTGTCACCTTTGCCAGCAGTGTCTTTTCCAGTATAATAATAATAATGTGTCATGTGAATTGCCAAATCCTATAGATGCCATCTGTCCTCACCACTTTGGGTTATATTGGTACAGACCGCAAGACATGGCACTCATGCTTTACCAAACAATGTTGCCAATGTGCACTCATGTTTCAAATGTTAGAATAAACCAACCTTCCTATTGGCAGGAACACATATCAAATAACAAAAAGTTATCACAATGTTTTCACCAGTTTGTGATGTAGTTAAAACATTCAATGCAGCAACATTTTATAAATGTTTTTGAAGGAATTATTTTATTTTTTATTTTTTAATTCTTGAAAACCTTTATTTGTGTAGATGGTGACATACAAATGCGGGCCTACAACCCAGAGGCCGGCCACGGAACAAACTGGAAGACACCAATAGCAATAAAAAGTACGGAATGGTCACGCAATACTACCCAATGCTGCGAGTCTATAATGCTAACTGTGCGTAACCCCCCGGGAAAGGATCACTGAAGGTTAATTTTATATATATAAAAACAAAGGATCGGTCGTATAATAAGCGTCTTGGTACACACAACGGGGAACAGAATCAACATCATTATAATAGGGAATCCGTAAGTCAGTTATCAGAATAGTCCAAAGCGGTCAAGCCATCGATGCCCTTGCTATTCTTCTTCAGTCAGTGTCCACCCGCAACCTCATGTGCCCAAAGACAAGCAAAACATCACTCTCATGATAATCAAATCATCAATGAGACGGAAAAAGGTGCAATCACTCTACAACCCAACCCGGAGAGTAAAAGAAAATGAAAATATTAGAAAAAAGGGAAAGGAAAGGGGGAATCCACGTTACTGTACCCGCCCCACGGCGATAATGGCGATCCACAATCCAGACAGTAAACATTCTTAGGGGCGGGGAGGCTAAGTCAGGAAAAGCAAAAAACCCCCGAAAGTACCATACCATATGGGAATACCCAACCCTCCCCCCCCCCCCCCCCCCCACCCGGGCACTCATCCCGCGGGGATCACGCACAGCAATGGAGACCCAAGAAAAGGACAGATAAGAGCCATAGAAACAAAGAACTATCTAATAGACCCCCATCCACCTGCACCCCTGCAGAAGGCTATGGCCTACCCCTCCCAGCAGCGTGCCTGTCGCCCTAAGCGTGAACCCGAAATATAGAATGAAATAATGTAGGGAAAGTAGAAGAAAACAGATAAAAAGGAAAAAAGGAAAGTCAAGGGGGGAGGATACCATGTAACAAGGCGCACGGCCCCCACCCCCTGCCCATACAAACATTCTAGTGTAGCCCAAAACGAAAATGGCATGGTTTCAAGTAGCCATACATATTAAGGGTTCGACAAGGTATCACAATTTGTGGCAGTCCATAAATCCGTGCATCGAACAGCAGTCCTCCGGGTGAAAAACCCCCTGGTTCACCCCAGTCCTTTCTTAGCCATCGCCGCGATGTATGGAAAGGTAGCAAGCATAAAACAAAGCAGTGAGAAGAGGTCATGGAGCCACCGCTGGACGGTCAATGGAAGCCACCCACTGGATCTCCACCGCCGAAGGCAATGCAAAAGCTGTTCACGGCAGTCATGTAAATCAGTTGCACTGATCTCCAGCAGTTCTTCCCGCATGCGGTCCAAGCCGTCGCCGCCCGCCAAAGTACGGGAAACAAAAAGTAACCACCTCAGGCCCATCCGCATCACTGGGGGACGGCTCGGAAGCAATGGCGATCCCCACGTCGACCTGCACACAAAAATCCCGGACCAGGGTCGCCTGCCAAATCCTTAGTGCCCGCAAGACGTCGCCAATCGTGGTTCACGCTCCCCGGTGCAGGTCCCATCACGGCACAGAGGTACAGCACCAACATCCCAGGGCGTCCCACAGCTTACAGCATCAGCCGCCATTTTGTGATTACTACGCAGTCTTTTCGTGACCGACTCCTGGGGTGGGCTCACAAGCGGGGCCCACGCGGGATCCCCCTCAATCGTCCACAAAGCAGCCACGGTGCAAAGATGAGGGCCACCAAAAAAGAGGGACCCGCCGGCGCCAACATTCCGCCGGAGCCACTCTCCACCACCGAGCGATGGAAGTCAGGATGGCCGAGCGAGGCAACAAGGGGGGGAGCCACCAGCACGGCTTCCCCCACACACAACTTGCCGCACCTCACCTCTGGACCACCGGAAGGTAGACCCAGGCGCGTTCAGTTGCCTTCGGCTTTTTCGCACAACGGCCTCCTCCGACCGGCATCCGTCCTCCACCCGAGGCCGCCGCCGACTCGTCTCCGCCGGCTACTCGCTGAAGGCAAGGCCCCGGTTTCCACTCCACAGAGGCCGCACTTCCTGGGAGGACGCCGCTGCGGGCCCACTGATCTCCGGAGCCACCAGGATGGGTGGTAAGTGTCAGCAGACCTTCATCTGTAAAATGTTGTCTTTTCTGGGCAGGATGGGCGACAGGATAGATTAGTTTGGGCAGGGAGGCCGGCGAAGCCGAGCTACCGTGCGGCCATCACGATGTCGAGCTAGGCTCCTCCCCGGAATTATTTTATTTGATCATTCCTTTGTTCATAGTAAAATTTAGATCCCACAATCGAAAAGATTTGTTGTAAAAAAAACAAGAACAGACACTTGTTAGAAAAGATTAGTGGCATGCAAAAATGCTAATGGTGTGTGACCAGCCTAGGCCAAACTCTCAGAAAGAAGCCCACGGAATAAAATTCTTCTCCAAACCAGACTTCTGCCATGCAACGGTAGAACGCCGATGGAGGCTTTGCCAATTGATATCCCCTTTCCAGCAGCAAGGCGCACAAGTTTACCTAATGAACCCAGCAAGACTGAAAGTTATATTTGATGGTTCTACACGGGTTTGCCTGTCAGAAATCAAGGCTGGAAAATACTTAAAGGAGATAACAGGGAGAAAAAAGACTGAACTAACTATCACGGGGGGGAGATCTCTGGACAAGGGAACTTGTCGTTTCATGTCTAGATTGTTAAAGACTGGGTGGCCTGGTGAATGGAACACATGCTAGTTAACTGTCATTCAGGGTTGGGGGGCGCTAGAGGGCGCACTGCGAGATGGCTGCCTGCTAGGACAGCTCCGCCGGTCAGGCGCAAGAATCGGCGTTAATGGAACTCTTACAGTTCGGTATCCTGTTAATTTTTAACATCGGAAGTGATGGTGCCTAGCTGGAGAGGAGTTGGGAGCCGGAGCGCGAAGCGCGAAGCGGACAACAGTGTAATTACTTCTTGTTCTGAACGGCACAGATAGTGTGGACTTTCACAACATGGCGGCCGCCAGGTAACAGATCTCCGCAACGCATTCTAGCGGGCCGTCTGTGAGCCACGTCCGGTGGCCCCTGGCTGGAGGCATCAAATCAGCTGCAGGGTGCTGCTAGCAGTCTGCCTCAACCGCCGACTAGCACCTGAACGACGGTGTCACCCCATGTGCACCCCATGTGCGCCCCTATTGTAGAGGACTGCCTGGCGATAATCTTGAAGGTGCCGGGACGAGCGGAGGCACTGTCGCGGTAAGCAGAGGAGGGCGGGAGCACCGGGCGCGGAGTGAAGCGCTCTGGCGTAGCGGATTGCTGCTTTCACCAACGTAGCAGGGGGCAATAGCGGTGCAGTAACGAGGCTGAGGGGATAGTCTGAGTCCCAGCGCATATCCCCCCCATGCACAAAATGGCAGCACCTGTTGCACCGTCAGACATTAAGAAGAGTTCTGAATGACAAGCTGAGGCACTATTGTGGGGCACAACGAGCGCTCTAACACATCCCTGCTACATCTCCGTTCATTTAAATACAAAACACAAGAATATTGAAAATGCCATAGCGCGCTGTTGTCTTCAGGCGCCATGTTCTTGACGTCATCCACGCACAAAAATGGAGACGATAACCGGGGCAGAGTCCTCATGATGGCTGATAATTGCGCTGTATCCACTTAAATGAACTACATCTGTTGCCACCTGCGATGCTATATCCACGCAGCTGTTCACCCCTTGGGCACATGAACGAGGAGGGACTGTTCTGGAGCAGGCTGTAGACCTGGAAGGCGGTTCTGCGCCCCCCTGTTCCTAACAACGCTATGCTGCCATTTCAGGATATTGTTGCGTTGATCCCTGGACCATACGATCCGTAACTATTTCAGCATCTCTCACTGTGCCTTTCTCTCTGATATTATTATGTGTGCCATTAAGCATCCCTCATCATAACGTGGAGCGTCGAGGGGTTGATTCAGGCCCCCTGCTATACAGCTATTCTTTGAAAGGTACACTACAAGTCGGAGACTGTCCTATATTAGATTGCAGCACTCAGCAATAACATGGGCAAACCGGATAAACAGCAGCCCAAACTCACATTTGAATCAAAAAAGCACCCAAAAGGCGCAGCATCACACTCTGATACTGAGTTGGAGGCGGACTTGCCAGCTGGTGGAGCGATGGAGGCTGTCCTGAAATCGATTCAGATGAGCTTACAGGACATTAATGGGAGATTGGACCACCTCACCCAGTGAGTGGATAGTATGGCCGCAAAATTGGATAAACAAGGCGATCGACTGGACATCGCGGAAACTCGTATTGCGGCTGTAGAGGATGAGGCACATGCCACAACCAGCAAATGCACTGGCATGGAAAAGATGCTAGATGTTATAAAGAGCAAGAATGAAGCCTTAGAAGCCAGATCGGGCCGGAATAATATCCGAATCGCAGGCAATCCAGAATCTATCAATACTGGTCAACTGGAGACATATGTGGAGGAGATGCTCCGGTCCATTTTTGGGGAAGAACACCTCTCAGCAGTCCTCATTGTCAGGGTAATAATCTGGAATTTTACCCTGATTTTACTATGGCGGTTCAACAGGCTCGCAGAGAATTTGCCCAGGCCAAATCTACATTCCGGGAACTCAACGTGGAATATGCAATGCTTTATCCTGCTAGGCTGAAGGTAACGTGGGAAGGACGATAGATTCTACAGACCTCGAAAGCCGCTTAGGACTTCATCAAGAAGTTAACCTCCAAACGCAGGGACCATAGGCGCGGTGAGCAACCCCAGGACTCTGAATAGTATATCTACATAGTGCATCAGGTGAAGAAGTGAAGCTTGTCTCTGCAGCCACGTGGACCAGGAGGCGTCGACGACGACCTGGAGCTGGATACGGACTGTGGAGGATCTCGCTGTTGGCGGTGTCGGCTTCCGGATTGAAATGAAATGAAAATGAATTTTATAAAGCGCAAAATAGCTGCCCGGAGGCGTCCTAGCGCTGAAAAACTAACAGATGTTGCCCATAGGGCTGAGTCCAGGAGAGGTTACTTATTTATTGAACAGGAAGGTTTTTAAGCTTTTCCTAAGGTGAGGTCAGAGTTGGACCTAAGGTGGAAGGGAAGACTGTTCCATAATTTGGCCGCGTTCAGGGAAAAAGAGCGACCTCCTGATCTAGATCTTTTGACCTTTGGTACTACAGCTAGTAAGGCATTTGTGGATCGAAGTTGTCTGCTGCGGAGGTAGGGGGTAATTAGGGGGCGACTAATCAGTGGCCCGGTTTCCCAAAAAGATTGATGGGCAACACAAAGGGATTTGAAACTGATCCTGTCTTTCACCGAGAGCCAGTGTAATTTTTTCAGTCTGGCCTTCGCAGAGGACCTGCGAGGGAGTTGGAGCAGGGTTCGGGCCGCACAGTTCTGGATTACCTGCAACTTTTTAAGTGTGGAGTCAGGGGTCCCAAGGTAGAGCGCATTTCCAAAGTCCAGCCTGGCAAGTATCAGTCCCTGGACCACGATTTGTCTGGCCTCAAACGGTAGTAATGGGAGAATCTTTTTCAGCACTCTAATGAGGCCAAAGCAGGTAGCAGATAATACAGCGGCCTGATGATTGAATGTTAGGGACTTGTCCAGCCAGATTCCCAGGCTCTTGATGGTATCTCTGGGGACTGGAGGGGTGCCCAGGCAAGTTGGCCAGATTTGATTAATCGTGAGAGGTGCTAGATGTCCCAGCATCATGACCTCTGTCTTGTCTCCATTAAGTTTGAGACAAGACATGGTCATCCATCGATCAATCTCGCTCAGACATTTGGGCAGGTCCACTGTGCCTACAAGGTCTCCGGCCGGCGTGAGGGAGACCACCAGCTGGGTGTCGTCCGCGTAGGTAACGATCTTAATACCATACGGACGGACGACCCCAGCCAGTGGTCTCATGTAGACGTTAAACAACGTCGGACTCAATGAGGAGCCCTGCGGAACTCCACAGTTCAAGGGCTTGCTTGTGGAGATAGTTGCTCCCTCAAAGAGCGGATCCACTCCAATGCTCCTCCTTGTATCCCAATTTCCTTGAGGCGCTGCAATAAGATAGTGTGATTTACAGTGTCAAAAGCGGCACTGAGATCGAGGAGGACGACTGCCACCGATCCTCCCCGATCCAAGATGCCCCTAGTTTCTTCCAAGACCGCCAGGAGAGCCGATTCCGTCCCATGCTTGGGGCGGAAGCCGGTCTGCGAGGGATCAAGGAGATTATTTTCCTCAAGGAATTTGGTCAAAAGGCCATTGATGTATTTTTCTAGTAACTTGCTGGCCCAGGGGAGCAAGGAAATAGGGCGATAATTGCTGAGATTGGTGATACTAATATTCGGTTTCTTAGCAAGTGCTTTTACCCTCGCTTCCTTCCACTTAGGAGGAACTATATTGGTGGAGATAGAGGCATTGAGTACTTTTAGCATGACCGGTAGGATGATCTGACTGACTGTCCTTAGGAATTTGGGAGGGGCCGAATCGCTGGGGGAGCCCGATTTTACCTGGGTCATTAGGCTGGCTAATAATTCCTGCTGTAGTAATGGGAAATTCTCCAGAATTTGAGTTTTATTTTCTGCTGCTCCATGGTCGGAGAAACCGGCAGTAGCTGCCTGATTCTGTGAGTGAATGGCTGGGAAAGCAGAATAGATATAAATCCTCACTATTTATTGGAGGCTGGGGAAGTGCAGTGAGATTTTTTACTATTCTATATATTTCCCTTGAATTGGACCTAGCATCATTAATCTTTTGTGTGTAATGCTGGGATTGAGCTTTTTTGATCTCAAGTTTATAGTTCCTGATGGAGTTTCTATATGCTATTTTGTCAGATTCTGTATATCCCAGACGCCATTTCCTTTCCAGCCTTTTGCACTTGCGTTTTTCCTCCCTAAGCTCTGTAGTGTACCAAGGTGCAGACGTCCTAGATCTTTTGGTGTGAGATTTTACTATAGGAAGAATAGTGTCCAATGACTGAGTGATCCAACTGTTCAAGGTCTCATTTGCTTCTATAGGGTCTGTAGTGATTAGAAGGATTGTGCCTTGAAGCTCACAAGCCCACTCGTCGGTTGACAGTTTCGGCCAGTCTCGAGCCTCCCGTAAACCTGTCGGAAGGGTAGGCGGTTTAGGGATGCACCAGTTTAGCCGGATGAGTTGATGATCTGTCCATGGGAGAGCAATAGGAGATTTTGTTACTAGACCTAGACAGTTGCTAAATACCGGGTCCAATAAATGTCCTTTCATGTGAGTAGGTGAGGAGACGAATTGGACCAGCTGTAGTGCCGACAGGTCGGCAATCAGTTCTTGAGCAGCATGATCAGCAGAATCTTCAAAGTGCATGTTTAGATCTCCCAACAGTGTGAAGTTGGCAGATGTAATAGCCAGGTCTGCGATAACTGAGGGCGCGGAATCTAGAAACTGTCTGGCCGTGCCAGGGGGGCGGTAGGCCAGGATGCCAGAGAAATTTAGATTTGGCGAAAATTCTAAATTAGACACGCTTTCACAGTCAGGAACGGAGGTGGAGTTACATCGACAGGTGTAAGTATCTTTAAACACTATTGCCAATCCTCCTCCCCTTCCTGCGATGCGGTCTGTTCTGGCTATTTGGTAGCCATGAGGTAGTGCTTGGACAAGATCGGGCACCGATGAATCGGTTAGCCAAGTCTCTGTAAAGAAAGCCGCATCCGGGTTATGCTCTTCGAGCAGTAGAGATATTTCAGTTTGATGCTTAGGCATCGATCTGCAATTTAGAAGAAACATTTTAAAGGAGTTCTGATGTTCCCTGGGCAGAGGGCCTTTTAGACGGAGATGAGTGTCGGCACTGGATGGGCAAATTCAGCGGATGGTGTGAGTGGGCGCACTCTTTATCTACCAAGGGTCTCAATCCCAACAGGTCATTAAAGTTATATTTTATATGGGGGGCCGATAAATGGACAGGGGTCGTGGCCCCTGGTCCCATCCAGTCGCGGACGGGCGCAGACGGGCTTGCCTTTGGCGCGCCGCCGGCGCGCCCGCAGCGCCCGCCCGCTGCGCGGACGGGATGATGACATCATTTTATACAGATTAGAGGCGGGTGGGAGGCGAGCAACTACTCGAACGCCAACCCTAATTCCCCCCAATATGGCCTCCTAGACCCAGCTTCCCACAGCGTCAGCGCTGACTCGGCTGCGCAGGGAGTGGGGACAAGTGCTGGATGGTCCTGAATTAGGTGGGTTTTTTAAAAGTAAATAATAAACAATCAGGCGCAAAGCAATTTTAAAAGGCACACAGTTAAAAAATAACAGCCCCCGGCTCAAGCCTCCGGGGTCAAACACACGCGCTAGCAATTCAGCGCGCTCGCGTTGCAGTGCTGTTTTTATACGTGGGCGGGCGGGAGGCGAGCAACTACTCGAACGCCAACCCTAATTCCCCCCAATATGGCCTCCTAGACCCAGCTTCCCACAGCGTCAGCGCTGACTCGGCTGCGCAGGGAGTGGGGACAAGTGCTGGATGGTCCTGAATTAGGTGGGTTTTTTAAAAGTAAATAATAAACAATCAGGCGCAAAGCAATTTTAAAAGGCACACAGTTAAAAAATAACAGCCCCCGGCTCAAGTCTCAGAGGTCAAACACACGCGCTAGCAATTCAGCGCGCTCGCGTTGCAGTGCTGTTTTTATACGTGGGCGGGCGGGAGGCGAGCAACTACTCGAACGCCAACCCTAATTCCCCCCAATATGGCCTCCTAGACCCAGCTTCCCACAGCGTCAGCGCTGACTCGGCTGCGCAGGGAGTGGGGACAAGTGCTGGATGGTCCTGAATTAGGTGGGTTTTTTAAAAGTAAATAATAAACAATCAGGCGCAAAGCAATTTTAAAAGGCACACCGTTAAAAAATAACAGCCCCCGGCTCAAGCCTCAGGGGTCAAACACACGCGCTAGCAATTCAGCGCGCTCGCGTTGCAGTGCTGTTTTTATACGTGGGTGGGAGGCGAGCAACTACTCGAACGCCAACCCTAATTCCCCCCAATATGGCCTCCTAGACCCAGCTTCCCACAGCGTCAGCGCTGACTCGGCTGCGCAGGGAGTGGGGACAAGTGCTGGATGGTCCTGATTTAGGTGGGTTTTTTAAAAGTAAATAATAAACAATCAGGCGCAAAGCAATTTTAAAAGGCACACAGTTAAAAAATAACAGCCCCCGGCTCAAGCCTCAGGGGTCAAACACACGCGCTAGCTAAGGCTAAGGCGTGTTAAGGCTTGTTGATTGGAGTCAACAAGCCTTAGCAAAGGCAACCCATGCAGGAAGGTAAGATCGGCTTCTAGCGCAGACCACCAAGGTCTGTGGAGCTCCCCCTTTACAGGAAAGCAGGGGCAAGCCCAGAGCAACCAGGCAAGCAGCGTTGATTCAATAGGATGTCTTCAGGAGGGCCACTAGCCAATGGACTAGTTACAGCAAAGACGCGTCGAGGAGAAATGCAGGCGCTGGCCCCATGCGGCACTCGTGGAGGGCTGAGCTTTGGTGCACACACAGCTGGGGGTTTGGGCTTCTTAGGTTCCAATGCACAACTTCGAGGCCGCCTCAGAAGCTGCACAGTTAGCAAAAAGCAGGTATTGCAGGTTGTCCGGTCCCACGTCTCTCGTGTCCGCCACGGGTCTCAGCTTTGCTGTGGATGTGGGTCGGAGTCTGAGAAGTCTGGAAGTCTAGAGGCTGCTTCGCTAAGGCTTCGGGATCCGGCGGGAGTGTCGACAAAGCAAACCGGCAAGTCACTGATGGTCCCTGTTTGCACAGGGTGGTCACTCATTGACCACAAGGGAGATTCTTCAGTCTTCTAGTTGCAGTAGAATGTCGAAAGTCCAGAGTTTCGTTTGAGTTTCAGTTCAGGATAATCTAATGTCTCTAGACACAGCTCCTAGCTTTATACTAAGCTAAGGGGCTGGATTACCTGCTAGGTCCCTCCTATGGGTGGAACCTGGGAAGGGGGTGGTTACACCCCTTTCCCTTTGTGCAGTTTTGCAGCGTGAATCTTTCTGGATTCACTATGCTGTGCATTATTCCGCGGTCTAGTGGTTGCGTCCGGAATCGTAGTCTGTTTTTTTTTCGTAGCCCAGGTGGGCGTCGACGTCCCACCTTTTGGTGTCCTTCCTGTGAGGTCATTTGAAAAGACAAGGGGAACCCAATGGGTAGCTAGGGACCATGGGTATCAAGTGTTTTAAAGGAAACAAAAGGTCCTCAGCATAAAGGAATAAGTACAAGAAAATATTATATAGACCACAATAGGCTACTATATACTTCAATCCCTAGTCCAGCCGGACAGGGAATTTAATAATCAAACAAATCATTCAGGATAAGAATACATATTAGCAACAAGGCATTGGTGCCGTACAAGAGAAGCAAAAGTGAGAGAGTAGTAGAGTGAAGAAATATCAGGCAAGCAAGGTGAGCTATCAGGCCACTGCTTTGAATCAGAATTGACAGTGTGTCCTGGAGTAAACCATACATACAGCAATATAATAGGGTGAAACGTATGTCTACTCAAAAGAGTCGACGTTCGATCCCGTGCTCAATTTATAGGGATCATCTTCAGGACTTAGGGAATTGTTATTGCATGAATTGGAACTTAAACGCCAATGCTTAGACTCGTGGGATTTATGGTGGATTGGCAGGAATTAATGGCCGGTTGCAAGAACTTTAGGTGCCTTATTATAGGTCCCAACCACGTGCAGCCGCCCTCGAGACCTGCACCTTATCTGGTGCCTAATCGTCCAATCGGCTTCCCCTCCGAGACCCTTGCAATCATTGGTAAGCGGGTCCTTGTTACCTCTATCCTTCACGCACCTCCAAAGCTGCGCTTCTGAATTCAACATCCCCACTACGATTCGCGCATCCAGGGAACTTACAACTCACCTCGAGGCTGCGCTCCTGCTTTTAACATCCCAACCACGATTTGAATCAGGGAATCTACAGTTCACCTCGAGGCTCCAGTATCCGGTAGCCCTACCATCCTTGATTCCTCACACCCCCCGGTTGCCAACTTATACCGCCCCGGAGGCTTTTAAATTCAGGCAAAGCATTGAATGTCCTGATGATGATCCATAATTGTAACTGGACCGAAACGCCGTCGACAGTTTATGTAGTCTAAACACCAGTTCACAACTTTGTGCCAAAATCATGTTTTTTCTACATATGTGAAGCAAATTGATTCTAATTTTTTGCTCCTTCACTTTTCAATTGCCTGAAAATTCCTAGTTATTTGTATTGTGAATTGTTTGTCTAGCCTTGTGGATACAGGACTGTGTCCCACTGCTTTACTGTTGTTTGGTTATTTTTACTTATTTCAGTATCAAATAAATGTCGAAGTCCGGCCGGACTTCATGTTCATTATAGCGCAGATTGTAGCCTATAACTATCCAAATGTTTATCTCCTTTTGCCAAGGTCAGCTCATGCTAGAGCACCATCTCACATAAATCCAAGCACTCTGCCTCCAGGATTGATAAGGCCTGCCATAGGAGTGACTTATAGGTGTATATGTGTCCAGATATAGGTTTAGATATAGGTATACTATATCTAAGCAAGGGGTGATTACACTACCTTGCCCCAGCTGAATGATCGGCCAGTTGTGTCAGTTTAGATAGCCAGTCAGGGGTGGCAAAAGATATGCTGCAGCCCCTGGTAGGCCTTGGATACACCTGTGCTCTGGGTACCTATGGTACACTGTACAGGGGCTGATATGGTGACCCAATACCCCATTGGAGATGTACCTACGGTACATAGAGTCCATTTTACAGAGAGAGCAGATAGCCTGGGATCCTGATTAGCAGGATCCCAGGTCAACTAAGTCGAAAACCAGCTAAACACTAGGCAAAAAATCTGGGGTAACCATTGTCAGGTATCCACCTTCCTACAGATAGGCCCTTGTGGCCCCTAAAACCATATACGAAAATAGTGGTATAAGAACCACGTCACAAACAATGGTGAGGCCTAGGGCCTTGAGAATCGCTGGGGCTACACTGGACTAACAGAAGTTAGGACGTGGGAGGCCCACAGGATGCGGGTGCAGTGTCTAAAGGCACACGCGTGCACCAATAGAAGTCAATGGTGCGTAAAAGTTAGAAAGTTGCAGATTTGGAAGTCATCCGACTGGACTAGAACTTAACCACTTTAAACTAGGACACTAGGGATGTAAATCTCTACAGGAGCACCATAGTACTCTCGTTACCTCACCCACAGGAAGTGAGTGCATAGGTGTCAAAGTGTGTCGAGTTTCGTCGTGGAGTTCTATGGAGCCTTGGTGAAAAGATGCTGCAGGCGACCAGGAGAGAAGAGTCCGGTTGGATCCAAGGGTGGATCGAAGATGTAGAGTACCTGAAAGCAGAGGGGACAGAGTCTGGGTCACTAGCCAGTGACCAGGAAGGAACCAGGCGATGTCGGGTGTTGCGAACAGGTGATGTCGGGAAGCTGGTCTCCGATGCCACGTGGACCAGGAGGTATCGACGACGACCAGGAGGTGGACACGGACTGTCCCACGAAGGCTCTCGCTGTCGGCGGTGTTGGTTCTCGATTCGGAGTCAACAGACCTTGGCAAATGAACCCACGCAGGAATCAGAGATGGCTTCTGGATCAGACGAGCAAGGTCTGATGGGCTGCTCTTTTTCAGGGGAGCAAGGGCCAGTCTGGAGCAACCAGACCAGCAGTGAAAATTCGTAGGTTCATCGTCACAGAGGCCACTAGCCAACGGGCAAGTGACCGGACAGACGCGTCAAGCAGGAAAATGCAAAAGGGCCCCACGCAGCACTCGGTGAGTGTGGAGAGGTGATCTTTGGTGCAAAAGCTGCTCAGGGCTGGGGCTTCTCAATCCCCAATGCACAGCTTCGAGAGTGCCTCGGGAGCTGCACAGAAAGGACTTCGCTGGCTTTCCAAGATGGCCGGTCCCACATCTCACATCGCCTCCACGGGTCTCAGCTTTGCTGTGGCTGTGGATCGGGCTGTTGGATGTCTGTAAGTCCGGTTCTTGTCGGTCTCTGTCGTTCGAGCTCCGGCGGGAGCAACAACAAAGAAAACCTTTGAGCGCTGATGGTGCCTGCTTGTGCAGGATGGTCACTCCTTGACCACAAGAGAGATTCTTCAGTCTTCTACGTCGAGTAGGATGTCGAAGGGTCCAGAGTTCCGTTTCAAAATTTCAGTCAGGATTATCTAAAGTCTAAGGACACAGCTCCTACCTTTATTCGGCTGGATTACCTGCTAGGTCCTTACTATGGGTGGGACCCAGGAAGGGGGTGGTTACACCCCTTTCCCTTTGTCAAGTTTCGCGCCAGAGCTGGGGCTGGAGTGCCCCAGCACCGGTTTGAACTGGGCTATGCATGGGACACCTTGTGTGCCCCAGGCAGTGTCTAGTTTCATTCAGCCCTCCTTGCCCCAATCCACTATCTCCTGTCTGGGGTGTGTGCTGCTGACCGAAACTTGGCAGAGGAGGCCTGGTCAAAGGGTTTCCTGTCGTGGGGAGGTGCTTCACCACCCCAGACAGGATAAAGTGTATTGGGGCAGGGAGGGCTGAATAAAATCACAGTGCCTGGGGCGCACAAGGCTTCCCCTTGCATAATCCGGTCAAACCGGTTCTGGGGCACACCAGTCCCAGTCCCAGCGCGACCCTGGACAAAGGGAAAGGGGTGTAACCACCCCCTTCCTGGGTCCCACCCATAGGAGGGACCTAGCAGGTAATCCAGCCCCCTAGATTGGTATAAGAATGGAGCAGTGCCAAAGTACTCAGATTATCCTGACTGAAACTTATGAAACAAAACTCTGGACCCTTCGACATCCTACTCGACGTAGAAGACTGAAGAATCTCCCTTGTGGTCAAGGAGTGACCACCCTGTGCAAACAGGCACCATCCAGCACCTCGACGTTTGCTTGCTTTGTTGCAGTTCCCGCCGAAACTCGAGCGACAGAGATCGACAAGACCAAGCGTGCCTGCCTTCTAACAGCCCGATCCACAGTCCCTGCAGAGCTGAGACCCGTGGAGGCGACCGGGAGCGTGGGGCCCGCCATCTTGGAAAGACCACGAGACGCTGACCGTGCAGCCCACGAGTGATCCTCGAAGCTGTGCATTGGGGTTTGAGAAGCCCCAGCCCTGAGCCTTTCTTGCACCGAAGCTCACCCCTCCACACTCACCGAGTGCTGCGTGGGGCCCTTCTGCATCTTTTGGCTCAACGCGTTGGCCCGGTCACTTGCCTGTTTGCTTGTGTCCCCTGTGCTGACGAACTTTGAAATCTAACTTGTGAGTCTGGTTGCTCCAGACTTGCACTCGCTCCCCTGAAAAGTAGCACCCGCTCTGACCCTCCTGGTCCGAGTATTGAGCGATCTTCGAATCCTGCGTGGGTTGCGCTTGCCAAGAGTTGTTTGCTCCAA
Organism: Lissotriton vulgaris; assembly: GCF_964263255.1. NCBI lineage: Eukaryota > Metazoa > Chordata > Amphibia > Caudata > Salamandridae > Lissotriton > Lissotriton vulgaris. The sequence continues at coordinate 1,324,963,729 of NC_141689.1, read as the reverse complement.
TCCGGAAGCTGACACCGCCGACAGCGAGAGCCAGCGTGGGACAGCTTGTGATCCACTCCTGGACGCCCTCGGTGCCCCAGAGTCCACGTGGCAGCGGAGACAAGCTTCCCGTCAACTACCTGATTGCGCCCGACATTGCCTGGTTCCTTCCTGGTTCCACCCTGGTCACTGCTGAGTGACTCATACTCTGTCCCCTCTGCTTTCAGATCATCTATATCTTCGATCCGCCCTTGGATCACACCGGACACTTCTCTTCTCGACGCCTGCAGCATCTTCAGCTCCAAGCACCATCAACCTGCGTGACGAAACCGGACACTACTTCGCACCTGTGCACCCGCTTCCTGTGGGTGAGGTAACTCAGCAACGCTGGTGTTCCCACACTGGTACACACCTCTAGTATATGTGTCTAAAGTTTCATCCTTCTAGGTTAAGCAGAAGTCTCCTTTAACAGTAACTTTATAACTTTTACGCACCATTGACTTTACATTGGTGCATGTGTGTGCTTTAAGCGCTGCACCCGAATCCCGCTGGCTTTTCTCGACTTCAGCATTGCTAGTCCCGACTGCTCCCAGCGATTCCTTAGGCCCTAGGCCCAACCACTGTTCGATTGGTATCTCTTATACCACTTTCTTAATATATGGTTTGCGTGGCCCCTGGGCCTCATCCATAATTGTGCAACTTTCATATGTTTAACTGTGCTTTTGTTTAAACGCTTGTGCCTCTGCACTCATAAAGAGTACAGAGGATTATTCTAGTAATAAATACATATATTTTTATAATATATAACTTTGATATTACAGGATTGTGATTGGTAAAACAGCTTGCTTAACATGACCTCTTGAGTTAAGCCTTTAAGGCTGCTTAGTCCATGCTACCCTTAGGATAGCTTGTCTATAAGGTTGACTTACAACCATCACCATAAGGGATTGTTTGGACTGATACAAGGTGCCCCCAGAATTGGAGACATCATATATCTGGCCAACTTCTCACACTGTGGCAGCAGCATCCATTTTGTGATGCTGAGGCTCTGGTTTATTTTAACCGCGTTTAAGGAAAGTAACATGTCTTCTCCCTCTAGAAGGGTGGAATGCTACCCCCGTCGCCAGGACTGGCGAGGGGGTAGTATTCCAAAGCGTATGACCCCTTACACGACATGTTTTGATAAAGCCAAACCATAGATAGCATTTAACCGCGAGGTTCATAATGCACTTAAGAGTATATGGCATGGCAATATCCCAGAACAGCTATAAGGACTTGGTTCCGAAAGCTGCAGACAGGCTCAGCTCATGCTAGAGCACCATCTCACATAATACCAAGCACTCTGCCTCCAGGATTGTTAAGGCCTGCCATAGGAGTGACTTATAGGTATATATATGTGTCCAGATATTGGTTTAGACATAGGTATACTATATCTAAGCAAGGGGTGATTACACCACCTTGCCCCAGCTGAGTGATCAGCCAGTTGTGTCAGTTTGGATGGCCAGCCAGGGGTGGCAAAATATATGCTGCAGCCCCTGGTAGGCCTTGGATACACCTATGCCCTGGGTACCTTTAGTACACTGTACAGGGGCTTATAAGGTGACCCAATCCCAATTGGTGATGTACCTAAAGTACATGGTTGTGAATTTAGAGAGAGAACAGCAGGGCTGTGGGTCTGATTAGCAGGCCCACAGCTACATTAAGTCGAAAACCAGTGAAGCAAAAAGCAAAAAGTGGGGTGACCATAGGAAAGCAGACCCTACTCTCCTACATAACCCATATCATTTTCTACACATGTTTTTTAGGTTTCATTCATCATGGCTTCCTGACGAAGGCTGCATAGCCAAAACGGGCATAGGTCACTTTCGGTCAAAATCTAAACGCCATGTTGTATTTGCACGTTGCTATCTAACAAGCTGAGTTGTATATGAAAATTCAGTCTCCATCTCTCTCACCTCGTTGCAAGCCACAAGCATCGTTGCTCAGCCTTTAAAGAAATTGTGATTCATGATGAAATAAATGTGATTCCATGTAGGCCACAAAAATATAACTTATCATAATTGAAATCTGTATTCATAATGGTTTACATAAATATAGAAGAACGTACATGAATATGCATATTCAATAGGTCGGTTTTCCTATATAAACCATTGAATGTATGCATTCATAATAGGAGTGTTGAAGTGCGACTAAATATATAGGCTTGTTCCATCATTTTTCTGCTGGAAGAATACATTGTTTTTTATAATATTTAAAATAATGAAAATATCTTTTTGGATTATGTAATTATTTAATGTATATTGATCATGTCTTTGTATATCTAGTCTTTTTGATATTAATGAATTGTTTCCAATATCGATTTTGATCTGTGTTTCTGTTCTTATATTGGTTTGCCCATATTCTCATCAGTTGCCTAAGTGGTTATGTTCCAGCGGTTCAGCAACAACAGATACTCCACTGCCATATACTCACCTGGGCCCACAAACACACAATGTGTAAAACCGCTGGTTGTCGAATTTAAAATTTTCACAATGTTTGAGATTAGTTATTCAAAACTCCTAACTAACCTTTCACTGATCAGAAAGTTCTTTCCTGTGGTTCATGGACCATTTAGTTGAACTAGTTGATGTTGATAATTAACATAATTCTATCTTTTCTATACTTTGGAGTAAATAACCACAGAGTCAGGAAAGTTTGAAGTCTTTATCTAAATTAGATGCATGTGAACCATTTCCAAATACAGTGCAGTCACCATCATTCATGAGAGAGAAAATTCAATTAATTAAACACCAAGCATATACTTGGGACTCGTACAATGATCAATGTTCAGGAAAGGGAGAGGACAGAGAGAAAATAACATCAGCAAATAATGTGAAATTATAATTACCAAGGATGGTGTGAAAGACCAAGCCCCTGGCCAATGGGCTGGTGAGGTGTAGGAGAGTAGGGTCTGCTATCCTATGGTCACCCCTATTTTTGCTTTTTGCTTCACTGGTTTTCGACTTACTGAGGCTGTGGGCCTGCTAATCAGACCCCCAGCCTGCTGTTCTCTCTCTGAATTTGTAATACATGTGCTATAGGTACATACCTCAATTGGAAATGGACTCCTTGTCAGCCCCTGTACCATGCACTATAGGTGCTCAGGGCATAGGTGCCACCAAGGCCTACCAGGGGCTGAAGCATAGCTTTTGCCAACCCTGGCTGGTTCTTAAATTGACACAACTGGCTGATCACTCAGCTGGGGCAAGTGGGTGTAATCACCCCTTGCTTAGATATAGTATACCTATATCTAAACCTATATCTGGACACATATAAACCTGTGAGTCACTACTATGGAAGGCCTTACCAATCCTGGAGGCAGAGTGCGTGGTTTAATGCGAGATGGAGCTCTGGCATGAGCTGAGCCTGTCTGCAGCTGTCGGGAACAACTCCCTAAGCTGATCCGGGATAATGCCATACCATATACTATTAAGTGCCTTATAATCCTTGCGGTTATATAGCAACCTTGGTTTGGCTTTATCAAAACATGTCGTGTAAGGTGTCATACGAATTGGAATACTACCCCCTCGCCAGTTCTGGCGACGGGGGTAGCATTCCACCCTTCTAGAGGGAGAAGACCTGTTACTTTACTGAAACGCGGTTGATTTAAAAAAAGCCTCATCCACAAAATCGATGCCTCTGCCACAGACACGGGTCTGGCCTCCTGCTGCTGACCGAAACTCAGCAGATGGTGGCCTGGACAAAGGGTTTCCTGTCGCAGGGCGGTGTTACACCACCCCAGACAGGAGATAGTGGATTGTAGCAGGGAGGTTTCAAAGAAACCAGACACTGCCTGGGGAGCACAAGGCTGCCCCCTTGCATAATCCGGCCAATCCGGTTCTGGGGCACACCAGCCCCAGTCCCAGTGCGGCCTGGATCAAAGGAAAGGGGTGTATCCACCCCCTTCCTGGGTCCCACCCATAGGAGGGGACCTAGCAGGTAATCCAGCCCACCAGATTCGAATAAGAGTGGGAGCAGTGCCAATGCAACTCAGATTATCCTGAAGAAACATAAGAAACAAAACTCTGGACCCTTCGACATCCTACTCAACGTAGAAGACTGAAGAATCTCCCTTGTGGCCAAGGAGTGACCACCCTGTGCAAACAGGCACCATCCAGCACCTCGACCCTTGCTTTGTTGCAGTTCCCGCCGGAACTCGAGCGACAGAGATCGACGAGATCAAGCTTGCCTGCCTTCCTCCAGCCCGATCCACAGTCCCTGCAGAGCTGAGACCCGTGGAGGCGACCGGAAGCGCGGGGCACGCCATCTTGAAAAGGCCACGAGACGCTGACCGTGCAGCCCACGAGTGACCCTCGAAGCTGTACACCGGGGTTTGAGAAGCCCCAACCCTGAGCTGCTCTTGCACCGAAGCTCACCCCTCCACACTCGACGAGTGCTGCGTGGGGCCCTTCTGCTTGTGTTGGCTCGACGCGTCGGCCCGGTCACCTTCCAGCTGGCTTGTGGCCCCTGTGCCGATGAAAACCTTAAACCGACTTGCTTTTCTGGTTGCTCCAGATTTGCACCAGCTCCTGTGAAAAGGATTCCCCGCTCTGACCCTCCTGGTTCGAGTCAGAAGCAATCTCCCAGTTCCGCGTGGATTGCTTTTGCCAAGTGTTGTTTGCTCCAATCTTGAAGCCGACGGCGCTGATGGTGAGAGCCTGCATGGGACAGATCGTGACCTGCTCCTGGACGTCACAGATGCCCCAGAGCCCACGTGACAGCGGAGAGAAGCTCCTCGACAACCATCTGATTGCGCCCAACATTGCCTGGTTCCGTCCTGGTTCCACCCTGGTCACTGCTGGGTGACCCAGACTCTGTCCCCTCTGCTTTCAGATACTTCTCGACTTCGATCCAACCTCGGATCACACCGGACACTTCTGCTTCCCATCGCCTGCAGCATCTTCAGCTCCAAGCTCCAAGCACCAAGAGCCTGTGTGTCAAAACCCGACGCCACTTCGACCCTATGCACCCGCTTCCTGTGGGTGAGGTAACATTGCAACGCCGGTGTTCCTACACTGGTACACATTTCTAGGGTCTGTGTCTTAACTTTTGTTCCTCTAGGTTCAGCGGAAGTATCTTTAAACTCTCTTTGTGTAACTTTTACGCACCATTGACATTGTATTGGTGCAAGTCGCACTTTACGTGCTGCACCCGAATCCCGCGGGCATTTCCCGACTTCAGCATTGCTAGTCCAGACTGCTCCCAGCGATTCCCTTGGCCCTAGGCCTAACCACTGTTCGATTGGTATCTCTTATATCACTTTTTTAATATATGGATTGAGTGGCCACCCGCCCTCATCCATAATTGTGCAACTTTATATGTTATACTGTGCTTTTGATTTAACGCTTGTGCCCCTTTGCTCATAAAGAGTACTGGGGGATTATTTTAGAAATAAACACATATATTTTTATAATATATACTTGTGTGGTGTCCTTTCATTTGGTATTACCGGATTGTATGTGGTAAAAAAGCTTGCTTAACACAACCTCTAAAGTTAAGCCTTTAAGGCTGCTTAGTCCATGCTACCCCTAGGATAGCTTGTCTAACAAGGTTGACTTACAACCAGACACCATAAGGGATTGTTCGGACTGATACAAGGTGGTTCCAGAATTGGAAACATCACATCTCAGGCCAACTTCTCACATGAGGGTTCCCCGGGATAGGTCAGGAGACAAAGACTACAGGACAGGATTCAGGAGAGGATAGTTGACCTCTGTAGAACACCTACGATTTTGCCGCACCCCTCTCTGACACTCTCTTCCTCCTCTAGATTCTTCTGTGATCTTCCGATGTAACCCAATTAAATTAGGATAGAAAGTTCTGCTTCAGGTTCTGCATTCGGCTCTTCATGGGCATCTCGCAGCATCTCTCCCAGCATCAGCATAGCCTAGCATCTCTTCTAACTAACTAACTAAAGCTATCTTAATTATACTTTTTGTTTTCCATGTTCCACCCACTAAAGTTTCAATATCGTAAAAATACGAACTATGATTGGTTAGGCAAGGGGGGAAGCTCCATCACACCATGTTTACATGTCATTAACACCAGTTCAACTATTGTTCTCAAACCCATCCCCTTAATTTGTATTCATAAATTGGGTTCTCACACGCCTTCACGTTTTACTTGAAACAATAATATAACATTTTGAATCCGACTTCTTCGTTGAACTCTTAACCATCCGTTTCCAGGGAGTATCACTTTTACTTTGGCTCGCATTCAAAGTTTCAGTCATCGTTCCGGGCTCCCATTCAGTGGACGTGCACAAACTTCACGTGACTCCGCTTAATTCAGTTACACAATAGAGCCCAAATGTGCACAAGTAATAAAGTCAGAAAGACAGATATTAAATTCACAAATTAAATGGTCACACTGTATACCACCCACCTCTGCTCTATTTCCCTTCACTTATTAATACTTTCCCTGCATTAGCATTAGAAAAATAGCTTGTTTTCGTTTCAAGCAAGCAGGTGCCATGCACACGAGTCTTCAAGACTCCATTTTAGTATCTTCTGCTCATGTGCCAGAATTTCCCTCCAAGCATTAAATAGTCATACTACGTAGATGCAGTTGACGCATGCGCACAACAGTTCCCAGTTTAAAGCGGTATTAGTCCGCTTCATTGTTATCTGCATTAGTATACACATACGCAAGCTTCACTAACCCTCGTGTTCATGTGGTATGTATTAGTTATTCACGAAACATGATTATTAACTTCGTTCGTAAGTTAAACGAGTGGATTGCATCCAAGCAAGTCTCTTTTCTATGAAACCTTGCTCCATCAGTTATATATACAATTGTAGGTGGTTCCCGGCAGCAGTGATAGCTCTAAAATCGGGGTCAAGTGGGCAATCTGCGGTGCCAGCCGCACAAGAAGGTGGCCCTATTTATCTACCTCTCGATGTATCCTAGCTTTGTAGACATTAAGATTGAAGCTGGACAGTTGCTCTGGGAGAACGATGAGACTGGTCTTGGCTCCGGTTAGTTCAGTACCTTTGGAGGTGCCCTGGATCCTAGTCCATTCTAGTGTAGGCATGAGTGTCTCTGCCTCCCCAATCTCCAGCTAGAGTACCCTGCGGACCCCACCATCTCCTGCATGTAGACTCCTGCTGTGACCGCTTTACACGTGTCCCACTTGAGCACACTGATGGATGTCATAGCATGGTTCTCCTCCAAGTAGTGTCTTCTATGTGATTGCTGGGAGTTACAAAATGTTGGGTTTTCCAGCATCATCTCGGGACAGGTGCCATATCGGCACTGGAGGATGGGGTGTTCCATAAGACCTCTATGACATGCGCGTCATAGGCTGAAATGATGCGTACCAGGTAATCAGCGTGTCTGAGCGTATCAAATCCGAAACTGAAGCTCCCCATTGGGGCTGAATACTCTCTCCCTACAGTGCATCATTCCCTAAAATGTTTTCCAGGGAGTGGGGAAGCCAGCCCTGAATAGGTGAATAGAGACTGTTTTTTATGGACAGAGGCTTTGATTGCTTCAGTAACCGCTCCTTCCAGTCCCTCAATTTGTATAATCTGAGTCTGTCGTGTTCTTCTGTGAGCTGTCAAAGGCCAAACGGTAACTACTGCCCCTGTGTCTACTAATGCCATACTCTGCCTCCCTTTCTCCCCTTTCTTCCACCGAATAGGGATTGACACATTAGGGCATCAGTCCCCTAGTGACAATGCGTATGCCGTTACCAATGCACATCATAAACTAGAGGGGACCGGCCACCCCTGTCCCTTTTGCCAGAGGGTTAAATGCAGATATAATCAAAATGGGTCATCCGCACTCAAATCCATTTCCTTGCTATATATCTTATAATCCTTAGCAACTTCTCTCTCTCTGGTTAACTTTTCTTCTGCCTGCTTTTCCCACCTCAGCCATCACTTCCCTCCATTTCTTCAGCAATGCCCCAGTTGGTAATCCATCTATGTCCCTCTTATCCACCTCCAACATTTGTAAGCCTATCCACATCAGTCTTCAGGTAATCTCATTTTATCCTTCTCACCCGGGGCTCCTGTGTGGGCATTGTACACTACTAAATTATTTGGTCTCTTTGTCACAGAGTTGAGTCATTAATTATGTTGCCTCATACTCTTTTTAAGATGTAGTTATGCCTTCCAAGAGTGAGATTTGTGGTCCCGCTAATAACGGAAGTGCTGCTATTAGTTTAGATGATATTGCGATTGCATAGAAAGTCATATCTTGTCTCTCCCACTAGTTGTCCCTCGGCCATTGTTTTGCTGCTATGGTCTCCAACTTTGTTATAACCTCAGTAATGTTATTCCACTGCGAGGTGGGAGGTAAGTAAGTAGAGTGCAATTATGCACTAGCTGTACTATTCTATATCATATCCATCATGGAGAACTGCGTTACTATTGAATTCTCGTACCTTCCGATTGTGCTGTCTCGGTCTGTGGTCACTGGCCAACACTCCTAATGCTACTGCCTCATGACGAGTGAGAAAGACACACTCAGCCCTTTCGTCCTAACTCCACACCATCCATGCTATAATATTCTCATGTGAAGTCAAAAACCCACGCTCTCTCCAGAGTAGGCCAAAGTCATGCGCTACTCCGAAGGCGTACCGGCTGTCTGTGTAAATGTTCACACATAAGCCAGCACTCAATTCACAGGCTCTTGTCAAGGCTATTAACTCCGCTGCTTGGGCCAATTTCTGTGGTATTCGTGCTGCTTCTACCACTGTCTTAAGTGTCGTGATCGAGTATGCTGCAGAAGTTGTGCCATCTGGCAACCTTAAACACGATCCATCAACCCACAGTTCCCCATCCACATCTGGAAGTGGCGTATCCTGTAACTCGACACGACCCTTTGTTTGTTCTTCGGTCAGGAAAACACAATCATGGTGTTCTTCCTCTTGGCCCTCAGCAACCGGATACGGCAATAAAGTGGCAGGGTTCAGGGTGGCACATCTCTTTAGTGTGATGTGTGGCGCCAACAGTGTAAGCTCATATCCTGTTAAACGTGCACTCGTGAGATACTGGGTCTTTGTTTGATTTAACAAAGCATCTACCGCATGGGGAACTAACACTAACAATTTGTGTGACAAAACTATTCCCTCACTCTGCCGTATAGCCACTGCTGTTGCTGCGACTGCTCGAAAGCACCCAGGTAATCCTCGTGCCACAGGATCAAGTATTGCCAAAAAGTATGCACAGGGCCTCTGCTTATCCCAGTGTGTCTGCACTAACACTGACAATGCACACCCATCTTTCTCATGTACGTACAGCGTGAAAATCTTTGTGTAATCCGGTGTACCTAGCACTGGTGCAGAACAAAGGGCTTGTCTCAATTGTTCAAAAGCAGTCTGACATTCATCTGACCATTCAAGGGGCATTGGTGTAGTTTTGGACAATAATGCTAACAAAGGTTTTATAATGTGCGAAAACCCCATTATCCACTGTCTACAAAAGGACGTTAAACCTATGAAGGCACGCACATCTCTCTGAGTACGGGGGACTGGTGTATCTAAAATTGCTTGAATTCGATCAGATGTTAATGCACGTCCCTCCTTAGACAAAAGATGACCGAGGTAGGTCACCTTTGGTCTACAATATTGTAACTTTTTCCTAGACACTTTGTGATTATTCTGAGCAAGGAAAGAGAGCAAAGCAAGAGTACTCTCCTCACACTGTGCATATGTGTCTGCAGCTAGTAAAATATCGTCAACATACTGGATGAGAGCTACTCCAGACTGCAAATCAAAGGAATCAAGCTGTCTTTTTAAAGCCTGACTATAGATGCTAGGACTTTCTGTATAACCTTGAGGAACTCGACAAAATCTACACGACTTATTATTTAACGTGAAACCAAATAGATATCTGCTGTCAGGATGGATGGGAATGGAAAAGAAAGCGTTTTTAAGGTCAATTACAGAAAACGTGGTAGCAGTGGGTGAAACCAAAGTAAGTAAGGTGGTGATATCAGACACCACCGGGTACTGGGGCACTACAATTTTGTTGATTTCCCTCAAATCAATAATAAATCGATAGATTTTGTCATCAGTGTCTTTCTTTAGGATCGGAAGAATCGGGCTGTTACAGACATTGTAGGGAACTTCCTCCACTACTCCTGCGATAATCAAATCCCGAACAATGTGCGTCAGGGCAATTTCACCTTCCCTAGATATTTTATACTGAGGTACACGTGGCAAAGACACTCCCTCCTTAACAGTTATTCGAATAGGCGGAATGAGCATCTGTCCCACATCCGTGTCTGATGTAGCCCATTACGTGTGTGGGAGAGAGGCTAATGCTTCAATTTCTTGCATAGTACATAGTCTTCCTACATCCGGATAATTGTCATTCAAAATAACCCGCACTCCTTCAGGAGCGCAGCGTATTGTTGCTCGAAAATATTTAAGCAAATCTATGCCCATAATATTGTCTGGGGTATTCGGTGACAATAAGAATGGGCATGGGCCAAAGAATCTGTCAATGTAAAACGTAAGAGGTTGTGACAGTGGGCTAGGAAAGGGTGTTCCATCGAACCCTATGCATGTAATCGTTTCGCCAGACAGGGGAGCCCTTGGAACCAAGTTTTTAGACAGAGCACTACGAGTAGCTCCTGTGTCAACCAAAAACTGATCAGTAGAACCCAAAATGCCCGCTGATACATATGGACCTCTTTGATCTACTGGCACTTCAACCGATTCCACACCCCATCCTACGCAATCCTATGCGTGCACATAATCCTGAGACTCCACATTCTCCCCCTCCGATATCTGGTACTGATTCCGTCAGTCAAAAGTATTATGATCATCCTGACCACGACCCCTCGCCTCAAACCTACCACGATCACTTGCTCCACCTCTCGCTCCCGAATAACTATTCCGTGTCCATCCACCTCCTCGACCACGCTGATTACGTTGTTCACGAATCACCGGACAATCTGAAGCCCAATGCCCAAACTCTTTACAGTATGCACATTGATCCTCAGCAATGTCTTGCTTGCTTAGATATAGTATACCTATATCTAAACCTATATCTGGACACATATAAACCTGTGAGTCACTACTATGGAAGGCCTTACCAATCCTGGAGGCAGAGTGCGTGGTTTAATGCGAGATGGAGCTCTGGCATGAGCTGAGCCTGTCTGCAGCTGTCGGGAACAACTCCCTAAGCTGATCCGGGATAATGCCATACCATATACTATTAAGTGCCTTATAATCCTTGCGGTTATATAGCAACTTTGGTTTGGCTTTATCAAAACATGTCGTGTAAGGTGTCATACGAATTGGAATACTACCCCCTCGCCAGTTCTGGCGACGGGGGTAGCATTCCACCCTTCTAGAGGGAGAAGACCTGTTACTTTACTGAAACGCGGTTGATTTAAAAAAAGCCTCATCCACAAAATCGATGCCTCTGCCACAGACACGGGTCTGGCCTCCTGCTGCTGACCGAAACTCAGCAGATGGTGGCCTGGACAAAGGGTTTCCTGTCGCAGGGCGGTGTTACACCACCCCAGACAGGAGATAGTGGATTGTAGCAGGGAGGTTTCAAAGAAACCAGACACTGCCTGGGGAGCACAAGGCTGCCCCCTTGCATAATCCGGCCAATCCGGTTCTGGGGCACACCAGCCCCAGTCCCAGTGCGGCCTGGATCAAAGGAAAGGGGTGTATCCACCCCCTTCCTGGGTCCCACCCATAGGAGGGGACCTAGCAGGTAATCCAGCCCACCAGATTCGAATAAGAGTGGGAGCAGTGCCAATGCAACTCAGATTATCCTGAAGAAACATAAGAAACAAAACTCTGGACCCTTCGACATCCTACTCAACGTAGAAGACTGAAGAATCTCCCTTGTGGCCAAGGAGTGACCACCCTGTGCAAACAGGCACCATCCAGCACCTCGACCCTTGCTTTGTTGCAGTTCCCGCCGGAACTCGAGCGACAGAGATCGACGAGATCAAGCTTGCCTGCCTTCCTCCAGCCCGATCCACAGTCCCTGCAGAGCTGAGACCCGTGGAGGCGACCGGAAGCGCGGGGCACGCCATCTTGAAAAGGCCACGAGACGCTGACCGTGCAGCCCACGAGTGACCCTCGAAGCTGTACACCGGGGTTTGAGAAGCCCCAACCCTGAGCTGCTCTTGCACCGAAGCTCACCCCTCCACACTCGACGAGTGCTGCGTGGGGCCCTTCTGCTTGTGTTGGCTCGACGCGTCGGCCCGGTCACCTTCCAGCTGGCTTGTGGCCCCTGTGCCGATGAAAACCTTAAACCGACTTGCTTTTCTGGTTGCTCCAGATTTGCACCAGCTCCTGTGAAAAGGATTCCCCGCTCTGACCCTCCTGGTTCGAGTCAGAAGCAATCTCCCAGTTCCGCGTGGATTGCTTTTGCCAAGTGTTGTTTGCTCCAATCTTGAAGCCGACGGCGCTGATGGTGAGAGCCTGCATGGGACAGATCGTGACCTGCTCCTGGACGTCACAGATGCCCCAGAGCCCACGTGACAGCGGAGAGAAGCTCCTCGACAACCATCTGATTGCGCCCAACATTGCCTGGTTCCGTCCTGGTTCCACCCTGGTCACTGCTGGGTGACCCAGACTCTGTCCCCTCTGCTTTCAGATACTTCTCGACTTCGATCCAACCTCGGATCACACCGGACACTTCTGCTTCCCATCGCCTGCAGCATCTTCAGCTCCAAGCTCCAAGCACCAAGAGCCTGCGTGTCAAAACCCGACGCCACTTCGACCCTATGCACCCGCTTCCTGTGGGTGAGGTAACATTGCAACGCCGGTGTTCCTACACTGGTACACATTTCTAGGGTCTGTGTCTTAACTTTTGTTCCTCTAGGTTCAGCGGAAGTATCTTTAAACTCTCTTTGTGTAACTTTTACGCACCATTGACATTGTATTGGTGCAAGTCGCACTTTACGTGCTGCACCCGAATCCCGCGGGCATTTCCCGACTTCAGCATTGCTAGTCCAGACTGCTCCCAGCGATTCCCTTGGCCCTAGGCCTAACCACTGTTCGATTGGTATCTCTTATATCACTTTTTTAATATATGGATTGAGTGGCCACCCGCCCTCATCCATAATTGTGCAACTTTATATGTTATACTGTGCTTTTGATTTAACGCTTGTGCCCCTTTGCTCATAAAGAGTACTGGGGGATTATTTTAGAAATAAACACATATATTTTTATAATATATACTTGTGTGGTGTCCTTTCATTTGGTATTACCGGATTGTATGTGGTAAAAAAGCTTGCTTAACACAACCTCTAAAGTTAAGCCTTTAAGGCTGCTTAGTCCATGCTACCCCTAGGATAGCTTGTCTAACAAGGTTGACTTACAACCAGACACCATAAGGGATTGTTCGGACTGATACAAGGTGGTTCCAGAATTGGAAACATCACACCTCAGGCCAACTTCTCACATGAGGGTTCCCCGGGATAGGTCAGGAGACAAAGACTACAGGACAGGATTCAGGAGAGGATAGTTGACCTCTGTAGAACACCTACGATTTTGCCGCACCCCTCTCTGACACTCTCTTCCTCCTCTAGATTCTTCTGTGATCTTCCGATGTAACCCAATTAAATTAGGATAGAAAGTTCTGCTTCAGGTTCTGCATTCGGCTCTTCATGGGCATCTCGCAGCATCTCTCCCAGCATCAGCATAGCCTAGCATCTCTTCTAACTAACTAACTAAAGCTATCTTAATTATACTTTTTGTTTTCCATGTTCCACCCACTAAAGTTTCAATATCGTAAAAATACGAACTATGATTGGTTAGGCAAGGGGGGAAGCTCCATCACACCATGTTTACATGTCATTAACACCAGTTCAACTATTGTTCTCAAACCCATCCCCTTAATTTGTATTCATAAATTGGGTTCTCACACGCCTTCACGTTTTACTTGAAACAATAATATAACATTTTGAATCCGACTTCTTCGTTGAACTCTTAACCATCCGTTTCCAGGGAGTATCACTTTTACTTTGGCTCGCATTCAAAGTTTCAGTCATCGTTCCGGGCTCCCATTCAGTGGACGTGCACAAACTTCACGTGACTCCGCTTAATTCAGTTACACAATAGAGCCCAAATGTGCACAAGTAATAAAGTCAGAAAGACAGATATTAAATTCACAAATTAAATGGTCACACTGTATACCACCCACCTCTGCTCTATTTCCCTTCACTTATTAATACTTTCCCTGCATTAGCATTAGAAAAATAGCTTGTTTTCGTTTCAAGCAAGCAGGTGCCATGCACACGAGTCTTCAAGACTCCATTTTAGTATCTTCTGCTCATGTGCCAGAATTTCCCTCCAAGCATTAAATAGTCATACTACGTAGATGCAGTTGACGCATGCGCACAACAGTTCCCAGTTTAAAGCGGTATTAGTCCGCTTCATTGTTATCTGCATTAGTATACACATACGCAAGCTTCACTAACCCTCGTGTTCATGTGGTATGTATTAGTTATTCACGAAACATGATTATTAACTTCGTTCGTAAGTTAAACGAGTGGATTGCATCCAAGCAAGTCTCTTTTCTATGAAACCTTGCTCCATCAGTTATATATACAATTGTAGGTGGTTCCCGGCAGCAGTGATAGCTCTAAAATCGGGGTCAAGTGGGCAATCTGCGGTGCCAGCCGCACAAGAAGGTGGCCCTATTTATCTACCTCTCGATGTATCCTAGCTTTGTAGACATTAAGATTGAAGCTGGACAGTTGCTCTGGGAGAACGATGAGACTGGTCTTGGCTCCGGTTAGTTCAGTACCTTTGGAGGTGCCCTGGATCCTAGTCCATTCTAGTGTAGGCATGAGTGTCTCTGCCTCCCCAATCTCCAGCTAGAGTACCCTGCGGACCCCACCATCTCCTGCATGTAGACTCCTGCTGTGACCGCTTTACACGTGTCCCACTTGAGCACACTGATGGATGTCATAGCATGGTTCTCCTCCAAGTAGTGTCTTCTATGTGATTGCTGGGAGTTACAAAATGTTGGGTTTTCCAGCATCATCTCGGGACAGGTGCCATATCGGCACTGGAGGATGGGGTGTTCCATAAGACCTCTATGACATGCGCGTCATAGGCTGAAATGATGCGTACCAGGTAATCAGCGTGTCTGAGCGTATCAAATCCGAAACTGAAGCTCCCCATTGGGGCTGAATACTCTCTCCCTACAGTGCATCATTCCCTAAAATGTTTTCCAGGGAGTGGGGAAGCCAGCCCTGAATAGGTGAATAGAGACTGTTTTTTATGGACAGAGGCTTTGATTGCTTCAGTAACCGCTCCTTCCAGTCCCTCAATTTGTATAATCTGAGTCTGTCGTGTTCTTCTGTGAGCTGTCAAAGGCCAAACGGTAACTACTGCCCCTGTGTCTACTAATGCCATACTCTGCCTCCCTTTCTCCCCTTTCTTCCACCGAATAGGGATTGACACATTAGGGCATCAGTCCCCTAGTGACAATGCGTATGCCGTTACCAATGCACATCATAAACTAGAGGGGACCGGCCACCCCTGTCCCTTTTGCCAGAGGGTTAAATGCAGATATAATCAAAATGGGTCATCCGCACTCAAATCCATTTCCTTGCTATATATCTTATAATCCTTAGCAACTTCTCTCTCTCTGGTTAACTTTTCTTCTGCCTGCTTTTCCCACCTCAGCCATCACTTCCCTCCATTTCTTCAGCAATGCCCCAGTTGGTAATCCATCTATGTCCCTCTTATCCACCTCCAACATTTGTAAGCCTATCCACATCAGTCTTCAGGTAATCTCATTTTATCCTTCTCACCCGGGGCTCCTGTGTGGGCATTGTACACTACTAAATTATTTGGTCTCTTTGTCACAGAGTTGAGTCATTAATTATGTTGCCTCATACTCTTTTTAAGATGTAGTTATGCCTTCCAAGAGTGAGATTTGTGGTCCCGCTAATAACGGAAGTGCTGCTATTAGTTTAGATGATATTGCGATTGCATAGAAAGTCATATCTTGTCTCTCCCACTAGTTGTCCCTCGGCCATTGTTTTGCTGCTATGGTCTCCAACTTTGTTATAACCTCAGTAATGTTATTCCACTGCGAGGTGGGAGGTAAGTAAGTAGAGTGCAATTATGCACTAGCTGTACTATTCTATATCATATCCATCATGGAGAACTGCGTTACTATTGAATTCTCGTACCTTCCGATTGTGCTGTCTCGGTCTGTGGTCACTGGCCAACACTCCTAATGCTACTGCCTCATGACGAGTGAGAAAGACACACTCAGCCCTTTCGTCCTAACTCCACACCATCCATGCTATAATATTCTCTCCTACCTTTTGTTAATATGTTGATTGTAAAGAGATTAATTCTGTTTTACCATAATACTGTATTTACTGATGATTTCTTTCCAGTGCGGTCATATTATGGAGCCATCCGGGTGTTGCTACTATCCTGGAGTTTTCCTTGAAACTATTTAAACGTGCAGGTTGATTGTACGACATTGCGCCTGTCTCGACATAGATTATTATCCACACCATGTTGTCTTCCTCCCCCCGGGCTATGCACAAACTCTAGAGACTTTGACCTTTTTCTCAACTTGTTTTTCTAGAAGACATCAGATTTATTTAGTTAGAATCAGATGTGTTTCTAGAGGGTCTCTTTGTTTTACGGGCTGTCTTGACTCTGCCTCACTTTTTCGTAGTGATTTGATCGATTTCTCAATGGCATGACCCAGCTGCAACATATCCAGCCTATCTCTGCAGCTGCTCTGCATGCCACCTTAATCATATACTTTTCAACTTAATCAGCTTAATCCCTTCTGCAAATGTTTCCCCAGGGCCCCTTGCATAGGGGCCTCCGCATATCTCCCTAATTCTTCTGCTGCATGTTGCTATCGACCCATAGCCCCCTCTGGCTTTGGGTATTTGGGTGTGTGTTCACCCTTGTGTCGTAAACAAAAACATTCTCCCTTTTCACAATCTAGGATCAGGAAGAAAATCCCACCTATGATAACAAAAATGTGTCCTCAAATTAAGGCCCGTCCCTTGATTCTGAAAATATATGCATAACACCATGACTGTTAATCAAAGAAGTTTTACTTGGCTTCGATTTACAGGCGGCAGGCACACACCTACAGCGACAGCAAAAAAGATCATCGTCCTGTATCTGTTTCTCTTTGTATGCACATCTCCACCCAGGAGGATTCCTTTGATTAATTCACAAGCTCTTCCCACCTCCTTAAGGCAACTGCCTTTTTTATTCGAACGACTACTTTGTCTTAGTTTTCTCCCTGTCTCTTTGGCTAAAGTTTAACATGTCGTTGTCACAGCCACAGTTTTCTTCTTACAAAATTATCTGCCATGCTTATTTTACTTAAAGTATAATATACGCAACATGTACCTGCCACATCCGTAGTTTGCTTTGTATACAATCTCCTGCCCTTCTAATATGTTACTTTGGCTAGAGTTTAGACAACAATCCTCCCACTCTTGCATACAATGCTACTTAAACAAATTCATTAGTTTATTTACTTAGCTATGACTTTGTCTCCATAATATTGGGCGTTCATAAATATAATATAATTAATTCCTGTGTACCCCTTTTTAATCAGTGCACAGTTTTCTGTTGCATCAAAACGCCTTTTCAGGCTGCGATAATATCAGATCGCTGTGTGAGTGAGCTTCAAGCCCTCTCAGTCCAGTCTCCTTATACCACCTGTTTCCAGTCAAACTGGTATTATTGACTTGTGATGCATTCCTGCTGATGGTAGTGATGCCTTTTCACATCGGACAAAGCATTGCTTTTCTGAACTTCTTTGCTTCACTTCTCATTCGAAAGAGGAAGTGACTCCATCGCTTAGACCCCAAGCGAGCACTGAGCTTTCACATCCATCCCCCAAAGGAACGTCAGGTGACCGGCCAGCTCTGTTTGGGCTCCTCCTGTGCAAAAAACGGACAAGACAGTTCAGAAGTAGACGAACTTGCAATGGATAGTCCGCTGTATTAAGGTGTGCTGCGCATTGGCTAAGAAGCTGCCTCCAGAAGGTCTGAGGCCTTATTCCACCAGAGT
Source organism: Lissotriton vulgaris (assembly GCF_964263255.1). Lineage (NCBI taxonomy): Eukaryota > Metazoa > Chordata > Amphibia > Caudata > Salamandridae > Lissotriton > Lissotriton vulgaris. The sequence goes on along the minus strand of NC_141689.1, from coordinate 1,324,945,710 downwards.
TAAGGCTGCCACCACAGCGTTGGTGCACAAAGGGCTTGTCCTTGATATCTCTCAGGCAGCTACAGGGGCATCAGTGCACATGTTCATGAAGCACTACTGACTTGACAGTGAGGTCTGTCGAGGTGGGCTTTTTGGTGCAGTTCCGTCCTGCAATCTACAACAGGTACTGGGCACACGTATAATAAATAATTCTGTTGGTACAGTAGTTGAAGACAAACACGATTGACACCGGTAGAATGGTAAAACCAATAAGTGATGCTTTATGTAGTTCTTTTTTCAGATTTTACAAACGCCAGCCGACACGTGTTTCATCGACAGGGTGAAGCCTGTGACTCATCAGGGCTGCATATGGCGCGGTACGGAATCGGGGACCGGTGATGGTAGGAATCAATGGACGGATAAGGGTAGATCGATGGTACGAAACTACAGTGTCCTGTACGAGATGCAGTCGGGTACGAGGAAGCTCGGATCTATCCCGTTACACAGCCCCGCCGTGACCCATCATCCAAGGTCACCGCTCGACAGTCGTACAAACAGAATTATTTATTATACGTGTGCCCAGTACTTGTTGTATATTTGTATGGTGTCAAGGCATCTTGCGCCTAGCACCTTTTAGAGGTTGTAGGGTTCTCCTCTACACTGGCAGCACCGTTTCACCACTGTTCAATCTTGTCCATCACCACACACCATAACCGCACTGTTTGAGCGCCCCTTTCCTGTATACCCCAAAACCCACAGCCGACCACACACCGTCCTGCAATCTGTGCCATGCCACAGATCCACTAATGCTTTATACACTATTGCTATGGAAAGATGATTTCCAGAGGGAAACTGGGATCTAAACATCTCCACCTCATTGGCTGCCTGACAGACCCAAGGAATCAAATGGATAGGCTACACTGAGTATACTGTTAAATATGTGTTTTAATATTGCTGTGTATGAAATTTTACTATGGATTTGAATTTTGACGACTTGCAGTAATTCAAAGCATGGGATTCTCTGAATGCTACTTACACTGAAGGAGTAAATTCTCATTTAGGCAACTTTTTATTTGTGGTAAATTTCACTTTTGTTATTTAGAATACTGTAAGTTAGACTGTGGTATTGGGTTCTCCAGGCCTACATACTCCGCAGAATACCCTTTACACCATAACAGAAGTTGGCACGGAAACTAGAAAATGCGAAAGACAAGTTTATTAAGACCCCCTGGGGTGGTGGTACATTCCTACAGCACCCTTCGGTAATGCAAGAAGTATCACACCGAACATCGGTGCAAGTCCTTCTTTTATACAGTTTTACAGTAATAAAAATATAGGCGGTACACAGTTACAGAGTTTTAAGTACATATATGGTCATTTTTGGAACACAGCCAACTCATGGGAGGAGCTATAACACCACTGGTCAGTTTGGCGAAACGACTACTTTGTCTTAGTTTTCTCCCTGTCTCTTTGGCTAAAGTTTAACATGTCGTTGTCACAGCCACAGTTTTCTTCTTACAAAATTATCTGCCATGCTTATTTTACTTAAAGTATAATATACGCAACATGTACCTGCCACATCCGTAGTTTGCTTTGTATACAATCTCCTGCCCTTCTAATATGTTACTTTGGCTAGAGTTTAGACAACAATCCTCCCACTCTTGCATACAATGCTACTTAAACAAATTCATTAGTTTATTTACTTAGCTATGACTTTGTCTCCATAATATTGGGCGTTCATAAATATAATATAATTAATTCCTGTGTACCCCTTTTTAATCAGTGCACAGTTTTCTGTTGCATCAAAACGCCTTTTCAGGCTGCGATAATATCAGATCGCTGTGTGAGTGAGCTTCAAGCCCTCTCAGTCCAGTCTCCTTATACCACCTGTTTCCAGTCAAACTGGTATTATTGACTTGTGATGCATTCCTGCTGATGGTAGTGATGCCTTTTCACATCGGACAAAGCATTGCTTTTCTGAACTTCTTTGCTTCACTTCTCATTCGAAAGAGGAAGTGACTCCATCGCTTAGACCCCAAGCGAGCACTGAGCTTTCACATCCATCCCCCAAAGGAACGTCAGGTGACCGGCCAGCTCTGTTTGGGCTCCTCCTGTGCAAAAAACGGACAAGACAGTTCAGAAGTAGACGAACTTGCAATGGATAGTCCGCTGTATTAAGGTGTGCTGCGCATTGGCTAAGAAGCTGCCTCCAGAAGGTCTGAGGCCTTATTCCACCAGAGTTAAGGCTGCCACCACAGCGTTGGTGCACAAAGGGCTTGTCCTTGATATCTCTCAGGCAGCTACAGGGGCATCAGTGCACATGTTCATGAAGCACTACTGACTTGACAGTGAGGTCTGTCGAGGTGGGCTTTTTGGTGCAGTTCCGTCCTGCAATCTACAACAGGTACTGGGCACACGTATAATAAATAATTCTGTTGGTACAGTAGTTGAAGACAAACACGATTGACACCGGTAGAATGGTAAAACCAATAAGTGATGCTTTATGTAGTTCTTTTTTCAGATTTTACAAACGCCAGCCGACACGTGTTTCATCGACAGGGTGAAGCCTGTGACTCATCAGGGCTGCATATGGCGCGGTACGGAATCGGGGACCGGTGATGGTAGGAATCAATGGACGGATAAGGGTAGATCGATGGTACGAAACTACAGTGTCCTGTACGAGATGCAGTCGGGTACGAGGAAGCTCGGATCTATCCCGTTACACAGCCCCGCCGTGACCCATCATCCAAGGTCACCGCTCGACAGTCGTACAAACAGAATTATTTATTATACGTGTGCCCAGTACTTGTTGTATATTTGTATGGTGTCAAGGCATCTTGCGCCTAGCACCTTTTAGAGGTTGTAGGGTTCTCCTCTACACTGGCAGCACCGTTTCACCACTGTTCAATCTTGTCCATCACCACACACCATAACCGCACTGTTTGAGCGCCCCTTTCCTGTATACCCCAAAACCCACAGCCGACCACACACCGTCCTGCAATCTGTGCCATGCCACAGATCCACTAATGCTTTATACACTATTGCTATGGAAAGATGATTTCCAGAGGGAAACTGGGATCTAAACATCTCCACCTCATTGGCTGCCTGACAGACCCAAGGAATCAAATGGATAGGCTACACTGAGTATACTGTTAAATATGTGTTTTAATATTGCTGTGTATGAAATTTTACTATGGATTTGAATTTTGACGACTTGCAGTAATTCAAAGCATGGGATTCTCTGAATGCTACTTACACTGAAGGAGTAAATTCTCATTTAGGCAACTTTTTATTTGTGGTAAATTTCACTTTTGTTATTTAGAATACTGTAAGTTAGACTGTGGTATTGGGTTCTCCAGGCCTACATACTCCGCAGAATACCCTTTACACCATAACAGAAGTTGGCACGGAAACTAGAAAATGCGAAAGACAAGTTTATTAAGACCCCCTGGGGTGGTGGTACATTCCTACAGCACCCTTCGGTAATGCAAGAAGTATCACACCGAACATCGGTGCAAGTCCTTCTTTTATACAGTTTTACAGTAATAAAAATATAGGCGGTACACAGTTACAGAGTTTTAAGTACATATATGGTCATTTTTGGAACACAGCCAACTCATGGGAGGAGCTATAACACCACTGGTCAGTTTGGCGAAACATTCCTAAGTGATGACTGGTTAATCTAAACTGCGCATGTGTGAGCTTGACCAATACTAAAAATAGCCTGTTGCTGGGCAAACTCGAGTGGTCAGTGGTACTGAGGAAGGACAAAGGGCGTGCTGACCACGAGGCAACGCATTCAACTAAAATGGCCGCCGACACATACAAAATGGCGTCCGACAACTATAGTCAAGATAAGGGAAAAGAACGTGTAGCAAAGCTTAACGCTAACCCGATCATTGTCAAATTACGACAGACGACCCATTTAGCGTTTAGCTGAAGCTACCTCATAGTGGAAGTAATCGGGGTACTCATCTTCAATATCAATAGACATAATTTGTGCTACTTCTTTATGAATCATTTGTTCATGTTTAGCAAATGCTCGTTTGGATGGAATACAAGCAGAAAGGCACATGGAACATAATACAGGGCCACACTGGATACAGAGGCATAAAAAGAATAATATCCCAATTATTACACATAGAATCGTCAGCAACTTCCAACCCCAGGCACTAAGTATTGACCAAAACCACCCCGAAAATGTCCATGTACCATTATCAGGATGTATCTCCGTAGCAATTTTATGTAATTTAGATATTGCATCATACACGGAAGGTGAATTATCTGGCACGTATACACAACAACTACTTCCGATAATGCGGCATGCTCCTCCACGATCAGCTAATACTACGTCTAATACCATTCTGTTTTGGAGCGTTACAATTCTGGTAATTTGAAGTTCCTCTGTTAAGTTTCCTAAAGCGAAAGCTGTCTCATTAGCAACAGCTTCTACAACACGTGTCAACCGTCTTATTTTTCGACTGTTCAAAGCAGCTCCAACAAATGAAAAGAGGCCTAAATTAAAATCAACATATTGTTGCAATGCAGTGTCTGTCTGATCAATGTCTTCAAGGACTAATGCTCTCTTTGCTCTATTCAATATAAAATCATGGTAAAGGACATAATTATTATGATACATAGGTGGGGCAATAAACACTGGGGGCAATACAAAAGATATATAACATGTTCCTAACCATCCTATAGGGAGACGATGATAGCCTTTATTTCCACATATAAAATACGTATTTCGGGATGCCACAAATGAAATGCCATTTGGAGTGTCAAAGGTAAGAGTGGTGTTACATTCACTTCTGCCTACTGTTATTGTACCTTTATTATGAACACAGAGATCAGCTTTGGTATCAATAACAGTAATCACATGTGAGCTGGACATATTTACATTCCGTTGATTACTATAAATTCGTGGTGCTGACACGTTGTCGGGGCGGTACTCCTCCCATTCAAACTTAGTTCCTTCAGCTTGCGGATAACCATCTCGATCATTGAAGCATATTTTGTTGAGTCGAAAAAGCAGCCCACCTTTCGTTGGCCATCGCAAAGTGAATAGGAGTGTGTACCAAGCATTGCAAGAGCCATTATGGGAAAACAGGAGTGGGATAAGTGGTGTGCCCCCTTTCTTTTGATGTCCAGGCAACATCCCACATACCAAGCAGTTCGAAGTGTTAGTCATATTGTGGGTGTGATGCAGAATCTGAATAAAACTGTTGTTCAAATAAGTCTGTTGGTGCCGTTCTTCATGATAGGGCAGAGTAAAATGGAAATGTTCAGACGGAATTGGAGTAGTTGGCAATAAATGTTCTCGTACCGGCACCACAAGTTATACTACCCAAGCTATCACAGCTATCACAACAATTGTCAGAACAAATAGTACTGCACCAAGAATTCTCTTGTCTCGCACTGCAGAAGATGCCATAGTTCAAAGTTCAAAAATGTCTCAAAAAACACAACTAAAAAATAAAAATATGAGTGCTGAGCTCCGAGGTAGCCGTTGGTTTCTTCTCGGAGATTCAAGACAGGTGTCGCTACACTCGGCAGAACAGACCCCCCCCCTTGATATTCCCGGCTTCCGTTTCACAAACCTGGAGCGGTAACTCAACCAGTCTCGCACAAAAACAACTCCTTATCGTGGTCGTAAGTTGTATCTCTCTCTTCCAGAAACAGTGTGGTCCGGGAAGGCTCCCTCCGATTCAGCAGACGTTACAGCTGGGCTCTTCTCCTCGTCCAAGATGTCTCGATAATCAGACAACACAGTTGGGCTCACCAGATCCGGAGAGACACGGCGGCAGTGAGTGGAGTGCACCCACCGCTTTCTGTTGGTGACTCGCACAGCCGTACGAGTTGCAAGCAGTACCTGCTCGGGGCCACGCCACCTCGGTTCCAAGCTGCTTGTTCTCTCAAAGGACCGGATCATGACATGGTCCCCAGGAAGAAGATTGTGAGCCTCTCCAATGGAATTGTCGGGGAGCGCTTCTCGAACCTGTTGATGAATAGAAAGTAAATCATTTGTTAATCGTGCCAAATAATCGTTCATCATTATAGAAAGGCACATCATGTAACAATCGAGGCTTAGGAACTCCCCATATATTCATAGGCCTTCCAAACACCACTTCATTAGGTGTGAGGCCAGTTCGGGAATGGGGCACTGATCTGATAGATAGTAATGCCAATGGCAGGGCATCCGGCCATTTCAAAGACGTGGATGCCACAATCTTGGCTAGCTTTAATTTCAGAGTAGCGTTATACCGTTCAACAAGACCTGCTGACTGAGGATGGAACACAGCATGAAACTTCTGCTGAATTCCCAATCCCTTCATTACGTATTCCACAATTTTCCCAACAAAATGAGGACCATTATCGCTCCACAAAAATTTACAAACGCTGTATCGAGGGAAGTACTCTTTGAGCAAAACCTTAGCTGTTGTCAGCGCTGTATTATCTTTCGTTGGGAAGGCCTCAATCCACTTACTGAAAGCACACACCACCACTAAGACATACTTAAGGTTATTACAACGCTCAAGCTGGATGTAATCCATTTCAAACGGTGCAGTAGGTGGAACAAACCCTCCTTTCGGAGTATGCGTCCCTTTTGCAGGATTGTGCTGCAAACATATCAGACAGGTCTGCACTACTCTTTTGGCCGTATTGGCAATCTCAGGATGCTCCCAAACCCGCGTTAGCAATCGAGTAATTGCGAGAGCTCCAACATGTGCCAACCCATGTGTCATTTGAACCATCGCTTGCAAGTAAGCTGCAGGCAATTTCCATCTTTCCATATCTTTGCTTCGCCAGCAACCCTCATCATCCAGCACTCCCTCAGCTGCCCAGGTTGCGAGTTCTGCTTCAGACGCTGATTTCTGGATATCTAGTATCATCTCCTCTCTAGCATCGTGCCATCGCTCAGCCTGTGATTTCACTACATACATTGGCGAGGCAGTTCGTAACATAGCCGTTTCTCTTGCTATGCTATCAGCAAAAGCGTTACCTTGTCCCACTTTGTCAGTGACCTTTTTATGTGCACTGCATTTGATTATCGCCACTTTCTTTGGACAAAGTAACGCATTCAAAAGATCACGCACTAATTCTCTGTGCATAATATGTACTCCATGTGAAGTCAAAAACCCACGCTCTCTCCAGAGTAGGCCAAAGTCATGCGCTACTCCGAAGGCGTACCGGCTGTCTGTGTAAATGTTCACACATAAGCCAGCACTCAATTCACAGGCTCTTGTCAAGGCTATTAACTCCGCTGCTTGGGCCAATTTCTGTGGTATTCGTGCTGCTTCTACCACTGTCTTAAGTGTCGTGATCGAGTATGCTGCAGAAGTTGTGCCATCTGGCAACCTTAAACACGATCCATCAACCCACAGTTCCCCATCCACATCTGGAAGTGGCGTATCCTGTAACTCGACACGACCCTTTGTTTGTTCTTCGGTCAGGAAAACACAATCATGGTGTTCTTCCTCTTGGCCCTCAGCAACCGGATACGGCAATAAAGTGGCAGGGTTCAGGGTGGCACATCTCTTTAGTGTGATGTGTGGCGCCAACAGTGTAAGCTCATATCCTGTTAAACGTGCACTCGTGAGATACTGGGTCTTTGTTTGATTTAACAAAGCATCTACCGCATGGGGAACTAACACTAACAATTTGTGTGACAAAACTATTCCCTCACTCTGCCGTATAGCCACTGCTGTTGCTGCGACTGCTCGAAAGCACCCAGGTAATCCTCGTGCCACAGGATCAAGTATTGCCAAAAAGTATGCACAGGGCCTCTGCTTATCCCAGTGTGTCTGCACTAACACTGACAATGCACACCCATCTTTCTCATGTACGTACAGCGTGAAAATCTTTGTGTAATCCGGTGTACCTAGCACTGGTGCAGAACAAAGGGCTTGTCTCAATTGTTCAAAAGCAGTCTGACATTCATCTGACCATTCAAGGGGCATTGGTGTAGTTTTGGACAATAATGCTAACAAAGGTTTTATAATGTGCGAAAACCCCATTATCCACTGTCTACAAAAGGACGTTAAACCTATGAAGGCACGCACATCTCTCTGAGTACGGGGGACTGGTGTATCTAAAATTGCTTGAATTCGATCAGATGTTAATGCACGTCCCTCCTTAGACAAAAGATGACCGAGGTAGGTCACCTTTGGTCTACAATATTGTAACTTTTTCCTAGACACTTTGTGATTATTCTGAGCAAGGAAAGAGAGCAAAGCAAGAGTACTCTCCTCACACTGTGCATATGTGTCTGCAGCTAGTAAAATATCGTCAACATACTGGATGAGAGCTACTCCAGACTGCAAATCAAAGGAATCAAGCTGTCTTTTTAAAGCCTGACTATAGATGCTAGGACTTTCTGTATAACCTTGAGGAACTCGACAAAATCTACACGACTTATTATTTAACGTGAAACCAAATAGATATCTGCTGTCAGGATGGATGGGAATGGAAAAGAAAGCGTTTTTAAGGTCAATTACAGAAAACGTGGTAGCAGTGGGTGAAACCAAAGTAAGTAAGGTGGTGATATCAGACACCACCGGGTACTGGGGCACTACAATTTTGTTGATTTCCCTCAAATCAATAATAAATCGATAGATTTTGTCATCAGTGTCTTTCTTTAGGATCGGAAGAATCGGGCTGTTACAGACATTGTAGGGAACTTCCTCCACTACTCCTGCGATAATCAAATCCCGAACAATGTGCGTCAGGGCAATTTCACCTTCCCTAGATATTTTATACTGAGGTACACGTGGCAAAGACACTCCCTCCTTAACAGTTATTCGAATAGGCGGAATGAGCATCTGTCCCACATCCGTGTCTGATGTAGCCCATTACGTGTGTGGGAGAGAGGCTAATGCTTCAATTTCTTGCATAGTACATAGTCTTCCTACATCCGGATAATTGTCATTCAAAATAACCCGCACTCCTTCAGGAGCGCAGCGTATTGTTGCTCGAAAATATTTAAGCAAATCTATGCCCATAATATTGTCTGGGGTATTCGGTGACAATAAGAATGGGCATGGGCCAAAGAATCTGTCAATGTAAAACGTAAGAGGTTGTGACAGTGGGCTAGGAAAGGGTGTTCCATCGAACCCTATGCATGTAATCGTTTCGCCAGACAGGGGAGCCCTTGGAACCAAGTTTTTAGACAGAGCACTACGAGTAGCTCCTGTGTCAACCAAAAACTGATCAGTAGAACCCAAAATGCCCGCTGATACATATGGACCTCTTTGATCTACTGGCACTTCAACCGATTCCACACCCCATCCTACGCAATCCTATGCGTGCACATAATCCTGAGACTCCACATTCTCCCCCTCCGATATCTGGTACTGATTCCGTCAGTCAAAAGTATTATGATCATCCTGACCACGACCCCTCGCCTCAAACCTACCACGATCACTTGCTCCACCTCTCGCTCCCGAATAACTATTCCGTGTCCTTCCACCTCCTCGACCACGCTGATTACGTTGTTCACGAATCACCGGACAATCTGAAGCCCAATGCCCAAACTCTTTACAGTATGCACATTGATCCTCAGCAATGTCGGTACGACCATAAGATGTACCATACCCTCCTCGCCTGCCTCTATCATTCCCTCTTGGCTGCGTAGCACGAACCTGAGCCAACATCACCTTCGTCTTTAACTCCTTCGCTTTCTTATCAGTACTTTCTTTAGCCTCTAATTCCTGTCGCTCGTAATACTGAGCCATAGTTAACAAGGACGCAGGGGTCGCCGTGGTCCAGGAACTTTCACTTGTTTTTAAACGTTTTGCAATTTCCGGCAGGAGATTAGCCACATACTTATCAACAAACAAATGCCTACCCGTATCATCCATTTAATTGCCCACTGTAATCATGAAACGCTTCTTCGAAACGTGAAAAGAAGTCAGATACCGACTCGTCCTGTTTCTGTTTGCAAGAGGCTAACATAGTCCAATCAATCTTTTTAGGGGGAACAAGCGTTTTTAATTTATTCAAAATAGCTGTTGGGAGATCTAGAATTAATTGGCAAGGCTTACATGCAGGCTCCCTGTCTAAATCAGCTTGAGCTATAACTTTCAAATCCGCTCCCAAAATCGCTTGGTCATCAAACTTACGAATCGCTCTCCACATATCGGGGGGCAGTATTAACCCAAAGAAAAGATCGATATCAACCAACGTCATAACACATGAAGAAATAGCCCCCTCCACTCCTTCATAGAAAGCTGCCGGATTTTACGGTGATCGGGTAAAGCATTTTTCAATGCCATAACATCTGCCCTATTCCAAGGCGTATACACCCAATTATATATGAAATACCCTTTTGCATCCCCGGACAATTTATCATCACTGGTACCTTGCCCTTTGGGGGGGGGACATACAAAGGTGCGGCTTCACGCATAGGCATAACATGAACTGTTGAACGCTTATCTGTTCCAAACATAGAACACTGTTTGGATGACTCCGTCGACCCCGGCGCAGGCACGTCTGCTGCTTTTTGTGCTTCCCGCAATCTGGACGCCTCATCCCGTAGGTGGACCAACCGTCGGAAAAATTCATCCGCATCTGCAATAACAAATAAACCTTTACTCATATTCTCACGATGAACTGATATATCCTTAGGCTCTAAATCAGTTGAATATTTCCTAAATTGTTCTACAACTTCATCTCCGAGAGCGCTTAATAAATACAACTGTTCTCGCTCTGACCACTTACTCATTTCATTTTTAATTTCTGACATAGTTATTTTGTTCAAATTAAGTTTACGAGAAAAACTGCGCAATTCCGCAGCTACAGTAGCAGATAACCTCATACTCTTACTCCCGTACTCCTCATTGTCCGAGTCCTCGTCCGGGGCCGTAGGTAAAACGTACGGAGGCGGGCACCGATCTAACAAAGAAAAATCATCAACTTCATTAGTAAGGACAGGATAAAGCGGACGCCGAATAGGAAATTGGCCACTCGTTTGCAAATTGTGTTCCCGTGCCTCCCTCTCTTTCCTTTCCTGCAACTCCTTCTCCTCCAGCTGTAAAGCCTTATCTCGAGCAGCCTTACGCTGCTCTTTTTCCGCAAAGGCTATCTCACGCTTCATTCGTTCAAGCACTGCTTTCTCCCACATTCGTACACAATCAAACATATCTTGTCGAGACCTGCGCTGAAACAAACATTGCTCCACAAACTGAACCTTTCGTAAATCAAACGACCCATGTAGTGGCCATTGCAACTCGGGATCAGATCTGGTGTACTTATTCCATAATTTACTGTATAATATAGGGGGGAGACCGAATTTTATATACATCTCCCGATTGGGAGTCCCCTCTGGGGGAGCCGGCTGAGATTCATTTAATCGATAAGTGGTACCATTTCCAAGACAGCACATTCCTCGGAGTGTGCTTAAAACAGGCATGTTCAAAAAGTATCACGAAAACGTGATACCACAAAAATGGCACTTAATATACTTCACACAAATGCGCCGTTCAAACGCAAACAAATTCAGAGAAATATCTCTACATGCCTGCCTATGTGAAGTGCACTGCACATATAGTTCAAATCATAGGATCAAATGTTAGCTAACTCAAAACATATTCATAGAACCACAGTAAGCGTCCGTAGACTACCTTACCAATCACAAGCTTACCAAAATCTCAGATGTCCAGTTTCCAACTGCCAAGATCTTTGATCAAATCAGCCAAATCGGCACTGTACGACAACTCGAACGAGCAGGATCTCAGTCGAGGACCGGCGCCACCTGGAAGGTCAGATCAGAAGGAAAGGAAGAAAACACTGTGGGTGCCAAGACTCGGGTCACTCAGTGGCAGCGTACGCGTCCATGGCGAGTTTCCAATCCTTCGTCACGACCTCTCCTTCGGGCATCCGAGTCGCCGATGAGTCCCTTCGTGGCCGCCAATTTGTGGTATTGGGTTCTCCAGGCCTACATACTCCGCAGAATACCCTTTACACCATAACAGAAGTTGGCACGGAAACTAGAAAATGCAAAAGACAAGTTTATTAAGACCCCATGGGGTGGTGGTACATTCCTACAGCACCCTTCGGTAATGCAAGAAGTATCACACCGAACATCGGTGCAAGTCCTTCTTTTATACAGTTTTACAGTAATAAAAATATAGGCGGTACACAGTTACAGAGTTTTAAGTACATATATGGTCATTTTTGGAACACAGCCAACTCATGGGAGGAGCTATAACACCACTGGTCAGTTTGGTGAAACATTCCTAAGTGATGACTGGTTAATCTAAACTGCGCATGTGTGAGCTTGACCAATACTAAAAATAGCCTGTTGCTGGGCAAACTCGAGTGGTCAGTGGTACTGAGGAAGGACAAAGGGCGTGCTGACCACGAGGCAACGCATTCAACTAAAATGGCCGCCGACACATACAAAATGGCGTCTGACAACTATAGTCAAGATAAGGGAATAGCACGTGTAGCAAAGCTTAACGCTAACCCGATCATTGTCAAATTACGACAAGACTGTGCCACTTTATTGTGTCTTAGCACCCTTTAGGGCATCTGTAAACTGCAGAAAGTCCAAGGCAATGCAGCCAGACTATGTCCAGTGACAAAGAACAGCAGTTTGTAAGATGCCTTGAAAATGATTCATAGACTCATACAGGAAAGATTTTGCGGTTGAAGTCTAATACGGTATGTGCCAGTCTTATTGCCAAAAACGTATGCAAAATGCTCTCTCGTTTGTAATCTAAGCTCTTCGTTGTGAATTGGACACCAGATGTTTAAGGTACACATCATTCCCTGGTGCTAACATATAGAAATGTTTGAACAAGAACCTCCAGAAAATTAACAAAAACATGTGAAGCCTTTTAAGACTCTCCTCTTCACAGAACTCCTTATCACTTCTACTGTAAGCATAGGTGTTTTCATTTGTTACCGTGATTCATGGCAATTGGGTTGCACTCTGCATGTTACAGGATTTCATTCCATTCCATCCCACATTAGTATTTTATCACAGCATTTCTCAGACTATTATGTTCAGTATTGTATCCAAATACTTTGCACTTTGAATATCTGTAAGCTCAGAGTACGATAATTGGGGCTTATTTTCTTTTTGCATTCATGTGCTTTTTAGGTCTCGCCTGCGTTGCAGGGCATGAGCTGCTCCGCCTTGGCAAGAACTATTGTCATTGCTCTTGTGTCCAGCTACTCTGGAAGTTGGTGTCTGCCCTGTCTCCATTAGGCCCTGCCCATTTTTGGCACAGTATAGCGGCGTTCTGTGGCTAAATGCTTCATTTTAGTGATAACCATGACTTGGCTGTACTTACACCCTATATTATTACATCGTTAGTCTGCCTTATGTTATCCTGCAGAAACCCTTCCTTTGTCGGAAAATGCGTAATGCCTCTTATGAACAGTCGGAGCAGAAACCATAGGTGAATGTTGACCGTCTGTGATGATTTAATGCACATTTGCGTGTTTTTAAGGTAACATGCATTTAAACATGCATAACAGCAGGGGCTTCGCGAGCTGCCGTAGAGAACATACAGAACAGTACACGTTTGTATATACAAGGAATTTTATTATTTTAATGTTCCTCTGGTGGTACTGTACCTTTTGTACCTTTCTATGCAACAAAGTAGACACTTTACGCACAGTAACACCTAAAAAAAATGAAGAGCACAGAGGCCGATTTGGGTAGGTGGTGGAGAGTGGTGACCTGGATGAAGGGTGCTATGCACCCATACCAGGGAATTGTTCCTGAGAATTGAAGCAGACATTTTGTGCCGCAGTAGACACCACTCATGTGCAATTCTCGTGTGTGTGTGTGTGTCTGTCTCACTCCCGCTTGTGTTTATGCTTCCCGCCTCATGTTTTTGTCATCCTTTCGCATTATTTCTCACCTTGGTCTCACGACTGCACTCTGATCACTTGTACATTTATCGCCCTGACCACTTGTGTATGTCATTTATTGCTCACTTCCTTGTCCTTCATTTTACCCTTATGTGCCTCACCCTGCTCCCTTGATTATATTGTCTTGTTCCATTAGCATTATTTCATATCTCATTTTAGGTGATCTTTCCTGCCTCCTCTTCGTTTTTCTGCCCATGATCTCATGTGATAATCCGTGGATACCCTACGTTGTGTTCCTGCCTATATATCTGTGCATGTACCTCTCTCCCTCTGAATCACTATTTTCCCATCCCTGTGTAGATCACTCTCCACCTCTTGCGCGTGTCTCACCCAGGCCAACTGTGTGTGTCCCTTATCTGTTCAGCTGTGTTTACCTCCATGGCACAAAAAACAATACGGTGGTATAGGGCTAGAGGGATGTTTAAAGACCTGCCTAAGTATTATCCCCCAAGGGAACTACAGATACAACCAACAAACTTAAACTAAACTGGAAATCCTTTGGTGATTTCTTGGAGTTGTCCTTATGCCTCCTCGAGTGCATAGGAAAAACAAATTCAACTAACAGACCATATCACCAGAATGTGACACACCAGCGATTGTCAGTCATCCTTACTGAGGATTCCCATCAATGTCTTGTATCGATCAATATTCTCATCTGGTAATCCTACCGGGGTATTGTGTCTCTTGATCATTGAGACAACCAGCATACCCTGATGGTCGGTTTGGGGTGACGACCCACAATCACTCGGTTATACCACATGGTGTTGATATGATGGGAAGGTGCAGTGCAAAAAATAATATAAGTGGTGATTAAAAAAGGATAGGGAACTTAACAGAGACCTATTTAATAAACGTTAGCCCCTTCCGGTTAAAAACAAGAACAGTGCATCACAATAATCGCAGTACACACAAATAGCTGCGAGAGGGCCACCATGTTTCAGCCTATAAAGGAAAATGACCAAGGCTTTCTTCAGGGCCTCTGTTCTATATTAATGCTACTGCCTACAGGTGACTAAATGTGTGAAAAATAATATAAAAAACACACAAGTGAACCAACAACCGTAAAGGATATAATATTCCTTCAGCTGTCTAGAATCCTCTCTTCGGCACCTGGTGTTTTAGTAGTATCTGTTAAAGACAAACAGTCAAGTGAGCCCCACTCAGCTACCATGGTCTGTTAGAATCATACATAGTTCGCAAATCTATACAAATTAATTACTCACCCAGTGTGTCCGGGGAATAGACCTCACCTCTTCCTGGACCTGGCTCAGGATGTGTGAGACCCCGCTCTGCAAGAACAAGAACCAACCCCGTGACTACCATGGGCAGGGAGACTAGTCTCTGATCTGCTCTGTCCATTCATGATCCAAGGGGCCACATAGTATTCTGCTCGCAGAATTAACTAGCATATAGCAACCAGTCCCTAAAAAAACATCACAGCCACTCTGGCATTAACTGTAGCATTAACATTTCACCATGTTTTATGAAAAAGTGGTACAGCAAGATTACCCACATAAACATATCTAGTCTAAAAAATGTTGACGAAGAAAGAAATAGAGAAAGAGAAGGGGGAAAGAAAGGGCCCACTTTGTAATCTCTGCCCAGACTCCCTACATCTGTTAGTTACCGAAGATGGAGAAGGCAGAGCCAAGTTGTACAAATCAGCCCATTAGAGATGTGTTCCTACCTGTCAGTCGTTGTCTCGGTCAGTGACTGAGTCAGGGGGAGGCACTGGGCTCTCAACATCACTCCTATTTTAATGATCCAGTCCTATCTCTCACCACCAATCCGTGAGCTATAGAGGAGGGGCTAAAAGGAACCACTGTGCAGGGAAGAATGCCTCATATCAGTTGGTAATTATGGATGATTTTATGTATTTTAAGTATTTTAAGTCGGGTTCGGACCTCGATATAGACTCGCTGTGAACTCGAGTCGCGATGTTGCTCACTCGCGTAGTCTCGCGAGACAGGGTGCAGAGAACTACAAAATGATGTCACATGCTAGATGCGTGTACTTCCAAGGATGCGCCATGATATTGTGAGCCGTGAGAGAAGTGTAATTGCCCCGGTCACTGTGTTGACAGCAGACACGACGGGTGATTCATGCGGCGCTGTGTGTATTTAGATTGCAAACACAGAGGAAAAGGACAAGCTAGTGAATTGATGTTTATTTACATCGCGTAATCTCGCAAGGGCATACAAAGAAATACCGAATGACGTCATACGTCTGATTTGAGTAGTTCAAGCCTGTATTCCCCTATGTGGAAGTGCATTCAGTATGATTTTAGCCCTGCGAAGTGAGAGAACTTTCAGAGAACTCAAGTATAGTCAGTCACAACACAAATATTAATTGGGGTTCCTACATAAAGTAGATATAACTTCCTCATTTCATTGTAGAGAAATCTGATGACAACAAATATATATTTAGTCATATTCCTACAGACGTGAAGGAATGCAGTAACCTAACCTTATCGGAGCAAAGCATGCCCATCACTGTATATACGCTCAAGATAGGTTGAACCAGGGTATATCATCATTCAGTCCATGTCTGTCTGTCCTCAATTTGAAAACCCATTTCTGTTCTTTTAGGAACAGAAATTTGGACACATCACTCACATGTGAAGGAATGAACGGTTTTTCAAGGACATGCCACTTAAAGTCTGTTTCACTGTGGTTATGTAGTATAAAATGTTTGGTCAATTTGGAGATGTCTTTCTTGCACCGGAAAGTGCTTTTGTGTTCCTGCATCCTCACACCCACCTTTCTTGTGGTCATGCCCACATAGCGTTCATTGCACGGGCATGTGAGGAGATAAATCAGGTTGGTACTGTTACAGTTGGAAAACTGTCTCAGTTCCCAAGGCCGATCGGTACTGATATCAATACTGGTAATTTTGGAAGTTAAAGGACAGACGGAACACACCCCACATGGATGGTGCCCCATCACCGGGTGCAGGTCCCATAGAGTGCCCACCTCTGTTCTGGGTAAGTCTTTCGGGCAAATATGTATCAGACGATCCCTGAGGTTCCTAGACTGTTTGAAGGCAAATAAGGGAAACTCAATTTTGTCATTACCACTGTTTAGAATGCGCCAGTGTCGTCTGATGATCTTTTGAACGTAGTTAGATTTGGTGTTAAGTGCTGACCAGGGTCAAGTGGTCCAAAGGGGGTTTCTCGGGTCGTGGCTCTAGTAATGCTGCACGATGATTATTGGCTGCTCGTTTGTACGAACGCTGAACAAGCCTCCTGGGGTAGTGTCTGGAGGTCAACTGTTCAGATAGGTCCCCTGCATGGCGTGCAATGGTTTCTGGAGTGGAGCAGTTCCGTCGTACTCGAAGAAACTGCCCAGCAAGATGGCCGCCTGGTAGGAGCTCTGGTCCGGAGCTCCTAGTGCTTGGGATCCCTGAACTGGAATTATCCCTGATAGCACGCACCACCTTCGGCAAGAAAAACAAGTAACTGGAGTTTAACTACAAGTAACTGGATCGTAACTGGAATATCGCCGTTAAACACGTACCTGCAGCAGTGACGGATGGGACCCCTGCAGCCTCGGCGGAGCACAGGACGGCTGGAGTTGAGCCGAGTTGAGTGCCCGACCCGCCTGAAGATCACCATCGTTTACACCGGACCTGAACGTGAGCCCGGAACCATGCTGGGGACGCCTGGGAGGCTCCTGACGGACGACTACATCCTGCTGCCCTCCTGAGTGCGGAGGTGCCCTGCTTGCCGGCAATCACCGCCTGCAGCTCCCCGGTCACTGGAGCCGCCGGGGCGGGGGACAAGCGGACGAGAGTTGGCGCTGACCGATCCGGCGCAGGTGACAGAGGGCGTCCGGCGGGAGGCTTCCCCCCCTCCCCCGGGGGATCAGCGAGAACGGAGCGGTGGGCACCTGGAGCGGCTCTGGTGTGCCCGGTTTGTGTGTTCTGGGCAGCGTTCCAGCGGGAGGCTTCCCCCCCCCTCCCCCCTCCCAGTGGATCAGCGAGAACGGAGCGGTGGGCACCTGGAGCATCGTACCCTGTTGGCTCACGGAGAGGGTGGCGCCCTGCTGCAGCGGAGGCTTCATCGCCCCCCACCACACCACAATCAGTGCCACTGGACGGAAGACAAGCAGAAGGGAGTCGGTGGGGACCGACCCAGTGCGGGGGATAGAAGGTATTGACGATTCTGGCTGGATGCCTCCGCCACACCCCCCCCCCCCCCTTCCCGGTGATCATTGAGAACGGAACAGTCTGCCTTTAGAGCCTCTCCGGTGTGCCCTGGCTGCGTGTCTCGGCGGCCACGGCGCAACTCTGCTTTGGAGTTGCCTGACTGGAGCAGCGTTAGTGCAGACTGACAACTCGGAAGGTAACTGAACGCAAGACTATGTAAAAGTATATATTCATGCCAGTCTTTCACCTTTTGCCCGGATATTTGCACGCAAAGCTATTATTTTAAACTCTCATGCAGGTTTTTCACTTTATGCCCGGATTGCATTGTAGGCTTTGCATTTTCGCGGGCTTTGCGGTATCTTCACTCACCATTGGCCAATATAGCTGGGGCCATAAACTGGAGCCATAAATCGTCCTTCTGCCCAACAGTTGACCATGAGGCTACATTCCAACGCGGTCAGGGATCAGCAAAAAGGAGATAAGACTCCCTCCCAGCAAGCTAGGAACTGGGCTTGCTCAAATAGAATCTGAAACTGCCCTCCCCTGCTCTAAAAGTAACAACACCTAAAAATCTCTCCTATTTGGCGGCCATCTTGGCCTGGTCTCTCTCTCGCTTTGTCGGCCATCATGGACTAGTCACTCCCACTATCTGAACATACCCTAAGAGCTGGCCTTTTTAGACAAATCTCTCCTACCACAGACTCTACATAGCTTTGTATTTAAAACCTCGTGTGATTAAGTGTCTGCCTTTTATTGCAGTATTATATTTCTATTTGTATATTATACATTTTGTGTAACCTCCACCTATTTCACTTTTTTCCTCACCGGTAGTGCACTGATCGCTACCTCATATTCTACCGGTTGCTCACTAGTGTCATATTTGTCTACTGTAGCCTTCTGTCTGCTCCTACACTGGTTCCAGTATATCTTTAGTATTTTATTCCTATTTGCATACTATATTGTTTCCAGTATATTTTTAGTATTTTATCCCTATTTGTATACGGTATATTTTGTAAGCTGCAACCATTTCATTTTTAGCCCTATTATGCACTGATTGGTACCTCATATATTTTGTTCACTCTTGTAAGCTGCACCCATTCACTTTCTATTCCTGGATTGCACTGATGCTACCTCTTACTTTCTGGTCATTTCGGGCCATTCACTAATGCCACTTTAGGGCCATTTAACTGATTGCTACCTCATATATCTTGTACATTTTTGTAAGCTGCACCCACTCACTGTTTATACCTGGTCTGCACCGATTGCTACCTCTTGTATTTTGGATATTTTTGGCCACTCACTAGTGTCACTTCTGTGCCATGTAACCTACGGCTGACAGGTTTTTTTTTTTTTTTTTTTGCACATGTGTATTTTTAGCGTTCTTCCTCCCATACCCACCTTTACAGCCATCCCAACATGGATCTCATCGGCAAGCACACATATAGAATCAACTACCCATCCACTCTCACCAAAAAAGCTACTAAACGCTTTAAACACAACTTCCTGAGGTCCCACCATGAAACCCCCTTTGCCGACACCTACTTCTCACCGGTCACTGGACTCTGAACATTGACATCATCTTCCATACCTCACGCAGAGCTCAATGGAGAAAAGTGTTCCTCACCCTACTCAACGTCTCCACCACCAGGAAAACCGCTCATGGTCTAACTCTCTCCATCACACCATCCCAACTCTTCCCTGGCAGAATCACCATTACTATCTACAATAACGGAATTGTCCTAATTCAATCCACAGACAAGAACCTGGAACTACTTGACAACTTGTTCCCCAAGTTCAAAGAACACCTTTCCAAGCTTCGGGCCTCCACCCATAACTCCTCCAGCACTATCATTCATGACGTCACAGCCCCCACCCACAACCCTTCTAACTTGGCTCAGCATCAGAACAACACGCACCTCACCCCTACCCCCAGCAACCTAATCAATCACCCACCTGCTGTTACCACCCCACATTCCTCAATTACAGTCACAAATCTCTCCCCCTCACACACTAGCCACCCCTCTAACACCAACCCTTGGACCCCCACACATACCACTCCCATTCCTCCCTCCCCTGACATCACAACTTCCACCCTCAACCCAGATCAGCACCAGAACGACACGCATAACGACAAATCCCACCCTTTGTCCCCCCCCTCCCCAGTCCCCACTACCACCCGCTAACTAACCACGCAGAGCACAACACATCTATTATGATTACCCCCCCTCCCCGCGACAGGACCATCTCCAACCCCATTTCCCCCCCCCCCACTCTCAGCCCTCACTACCCCTCAGGGTCCCCCATCACCACCATCATACATTCCACTTCCATCCCGCTCTCTCCGCCTGCCACCAATTCCCTCCTCTACGACACCAACCTCTTCCTTACTTCATCCACTCCCATCGCCCCCATACCCTCTCTCCTACCGAACACCAACCCGCACGCCGACACTGCGGAGCCCTGCATGAACACCAACCCACCCCCCCACCCGCACGATAATTACCAGGTCAGCCACTCACCCATGACTTCCACCCCCAGCACTAACACTTATCCCACGCTGGACAAGATGATGTCCTCCCTCCTCCAACTCAAAGAAGACATTCACACCATCAAAGAAGAAATTCACACCATCAAAGAACTACTCATCACACCCCCTAGACACACCTCACCCACCACCACCCCCCTCTCAACTTGCTCTCCACCCGTCCTCATAACGCTCCCAAGCTACATCCCTCACACAAGACCACGATCCATGCCCACAACCGCAACAACCGCACCAGCCGCCCACACTGGACCGCTATCCCTGCCCACAATCGCAACAACCGCCCCCGTCGCACATGCAACCCTCTTTCGGATCTCGACACTCTCACCCTCCTCCGCTCCTACGACCCAACTCCCCTAAACAACACAACTGCCTCGCCCCTGCCCATTCCCACGATACACTCAAACCCCCGTAGACCCTCCACACTAAACAACAGAATCTCTGTCCCGAATAACCTTGGAAAAGTCCCCCTCTCTCTAATACCCTCTACCTCCCCTGAAACACCCCGTCTCAAATGCACTCTCCTAAACTGCAGATCGGCTTCTAGACACTCCTCAGCCATCGCTGACCTAAGAAGAAGAAGAAATAGGCAAACTGCTCAGCACCTTGAAACCTTCCAATCACCTCACGGATCCCCTCCCTGCTAACGCTGTCAAAGATTTCACCCCATTGCTCCTTCCACTCTGGACTAAAATTATCAACAGCTCGCTCCAAGAAGGAACCATCCCTGACTCCCTCAAAGTTGGACAAGTCACACCCTTACTAAAGAAACCTACTGCCGAACCATCCGACCTAAACAACTACCGCCCCATTACCAATATTCCCACTCTCGCCAAACTATTGGAAAAATGCGCACAACTACAACTGACTAAACACATTGATCAGTTTGATCTCCTCAACCCTCATCAATCAGGCTTCCGGGCAGGACACAGTACTGAAACTGCTATGACTCACATAATTGACAACGCCCTTCAAATCCTAGATCAAAATGATACCTGCCTCCTCATCCTTCTTGATCTCTCCTCAGCATTTGACACTGTTAAACATGAGAAGTTACTCGATCTTTTGAACACAAGAATGGGTATATCTGGGACTGTTCTCAAATGGTTCACCTCCTTTTACACAACAGGTCGCAGAAATTCAAGAGTAACAACCTGATGTCCTCGCCAATACCTGTTTCGTTAGGCGTCCCCCAAGGATCCTCCCTATCATCAACTTTGTTCAACTTAGTTATGGAACCTCTCACCACCTTGCTACAAGCATCCAATGTACTTTTTCACATGTACGCAGATGACACCCAACTATATCTCAAATTACAATCCCCCAATGACATTTTACTCCTGAACTCAACGATAAGAAGCACCCAAACCTGGCTTGCCGATAATCATCTCAAACTCAATGCTCTGAAAACAGAATTCCTTCTGATCTCACCTCCCGCGAAGATCTCTACCACTCAATCCTGGCTTAAACAGCTAAATGCACTCAATGTCCAACCCACCATAGTGGATTCAGCAAAATCTCTAGGCATAACCCTCGACTCCAATCTCAACATGCAACATCATATCAGCAAGGCTACTAAGGGAGCGAACTTCCAAATCAATACCCTGAGGAAACTTAAACCCTTCCTACCAGCCAAAGACTTCCAAACTGCAGTACAAGCACTAGTAATCCCGCGAATTGAATATGGTAGCATCGCCCTCTGCGGTCCCCCGTTAACCACTACTGCACCCCTAAGAGCTTCTGTAAACGCTGCAGCGAGACTCGTCACTGGGTCAAAAAAACACTCGCATATCTCCCCTGACCTGAAATCCTTGAACTGGCTGCCTTTTGAAGCCAGAATACATCTGAAAATCGCCTGCATGACACACAAGGCTATACACCTGAGCGCTCCCGGATACCTCGCTCAGAAGCTGTCAATCTCTGGCGGCTCTAGAAACACTAGAGGCACAAACAATCTTCTGCTAAAACAGCGAAGATTCCGGAAGGAAAAAACGTATAAACGCTCTTTCTCAGGAATGGCGCCCAGGATCTGGAACTCACTCCCTCCTGAAACCAGGCTCATCTCCTCCATCACACTTTTTAAGAAAGAAGTAAAAGCTATTCTCATGACCAAATACACTTGACCTATTAACGTGGACTTGTAAAGACTCTACACCGATCTGTATTATTTTGCTCGAACTCTACGACTATGTGTTTTACCTGTATTATTGATTTACCTGACTATCTATGCACACATTTATCTGTAATACCTGCATTTTTGATGTACCTGTTCTACTTTGCTCCCTCACGCATAATTTCGCTATACCTAATGACCTGCTATTCACTCTCTTGTTGGTATTCCCGGCTTTGTAAAGCGCTCTGATATCTGCAAAGATCTTGTTCGCGCTACATAAAACTTTCAAAATAAATAAATAAAATAAACGGCAGATTGTCACGTAGTGACTTTGGGTGCTGGCTTTCGTACAGCAGAAGAGAATTTCTTGCCATCGGCTTACGATATAGTTCGCTCTCTAAGCCAGTCTCAGTGGTGTAGATCGAGAGGTCTAGGAAAGAAACCCTTTCTTTGCTCATTTCGATGGTAAAGCGCAAGAAGATGTTCTGGTTGTTAAGCCTTTGATGGAAAAGAAGAACAGATTCCTTGTTACCTCTCCAAACCATTAAGATGTCATCTATGTATCTTTTCCACCAAATTATAGATGGAAAGAATGGGTTGGTTGGGTGCAATACTGTTGTCTGTTCGAACATGTGGACATACAGGTTTGCTAGGGAAGGGGCAAAAATACTGCCCATACTAGTCCCAGAGATCTGATGGTATATCTTGTCCTCGTACATAAAGAAGTTCTCCTTCATGGCTATGGTGGCTAAAGCCATAATGAAGGGTACAGGGGTGATGGAGTCAAGTTCCGATTCCTCCAGGATGGATCTGATGATATCTAGGGTCGCATCCTGGGGAATGGAAGTGTACAAGGACTCTACATCGAGAGAGACTAAATCAGTCTCTCGATCGAAGGCAATGTCGGGAATCACTCTTAGCACATCCGTTATGTCCTTGAGGTAAGTAGGCATGGTATGCACTAGTGGTTTAAGGAAGTAGTCTGCAAATGCCGAGAGGGGTTCTAAAATAGAGCCCTGGCCAGATATAATAGGCCTGCCCGGTGGCGGTCTCTGAGGTTTATGCACCTTTGGTAAGGTGTAGAAATAGGGCATGATGGGATGCTGCGCCTGCAGAAATTGTGACTCTAAGGGAGTCACCCAGCCCTCTGCTAGAGCCTCTTCAACTAGGACCTTGATTTCATTCCTCAATCTGGGGGTGGGGTCCATAGTGAGGGGTCGGTATGCACTGTTGTTGTTCAACTGTCGGAGACACTCAGTCCTGTATGCCTCCACATCTTGAACCACAATGGAACCCCCTTTGTCAGCAGGCTTGACGACTATTTTGACATCTTGGGTCAATGTTTTCAATGCTTTTCTCTCAGCTCCTGGCAAGTTATTGTAGCCAGATTTGGGAGAGAACCAGATTTGCTCAATGTCGTTTCTAACTGCCTGTTCAAAGGTGGGTACTTGGGGTGGTATGGCATGTGTGGGAGGTAGAAATGTGGATTTCGTCCTCAAACCAGTATTAATATCTGTTTCATGCTCTGACTCCTCATTACTTTTGTTCTTAAAAAAGTAATGTAACCTTAGTTTGCGGAAAAACTGGGCTAGTTCTATTTGGATAAAAATGGGTCACCCTCATCTGTCGTTACAAAACTTAGACCCTTGTTCAGGACCACTTCCTCAATAGCTGATAGAGTTCTTTGGCTTAAATTAACCACCAAACTTTCCTCAGGTTTTCTTGCTATTCTTGAGCACTCCGTCTCGTGTGACTCCGGGTCCCTGCGTGTGGGCCTGCGGTATCTTCCCATTGGACCTGTGGCTGTCCTAGTGTCGGTCTTCTCTTGCACCCGGGACCATCTGGGGCCACGCGCTAAAAAAGACTGGTCATTGTATTGTGGGAACCCAGGGAAAGGGCCCATTGGTGGCTGGAAATTGCCTGGATAGTCCCAGGGTGTTGGAGGCAGCCATGGTTGCCCTGGCATGTTGTATTGTCCTCTATAGTTCTGGTATCTGCCGGCTCTGCCTCGGTTTGGTCCTGCATTAGGAGGTTGATTAGTGGCGTCTGAATCACTGCCTGACTCGGAGCTAGACCCCGAGTTGTTGGATCCATATTGGAGTTCTGGACTTTTTGGTTCCGTCCAGAGGTGTCAGGGAACAACACCCAAAGACCCCGGAGTTCCACCTGCCTTGGTGCGCAAATGAACAGAAACACGGGCTTCTCGATGGTGGCGTCAAAGACCAAAGGTTTATTACTGCAGGGACACAGAAGTCACAGAATCTACACACGGGCAGAGACTAGGAGCCTGTTCCATTTGTACATTGAGGGTTGCTCCTTATATACTAAAAATTGTGCTTCAGGCAAATATTTCACATGTTAGTACATTCCTAAACCTTTGTGTCTTAAACAATAAATATTTGGCGTTACACAGGAACTGTCGATAATATCTGATGCCAAACATCACGAAGAGGGGTTCCCACTAGTTCATCACAATCCCTTGTCAATATTGCATTCAAGAGCCGGACCGCCTCATCGTAAAGTTCGTTACCTCCCCCTAATAAAGATTCAGAAAGAAAGGAACGGAGCCAGGTGTGGAAGATGGCAAAGTGGGATAGGAGATGTTTGTGGGTCGTAAATGGGCAAGGCTACCGGCTTCGGCCGCCTAATCATGATCAGGACAATGGACACGAGAACCAGTTCAGGTGGGCTGGCCTCGGGCAGAGGAGGCAGCCTTTGTTGAGTCATGCAGCTACAGCGTGATCTGGTTTAAGGTGCACGTGTCATGAAAGAGGTGAATCTCCGGCTAAGGCTACGTGTCCTTAATCGAAATGAAGTGATCAGAGGTTATTGCATATGTGAGGGCAAGAAACACAAAATGGCTGCCATGATCTAAGATGGATGCCATGGGTAGATCGGAAATGTGTTCATAACAGGAGTGCTCTTGCTCGTAGCGTAGCGAAAACACCAGGATATACTAAATGGATCATTTGCGGTTCGCTGATACTAATATTATGTATTTCCGACAATATTGAAAACACGGGTTCAAATCGTCACGGAACCTCAGACCCTCCTTTTGCCCTTACATAGGCAATTAATCAGTCTATGTCAGAATCTAATTCTATGCTCATTAGGTCAGTGACATGCTGTTGTATCATCATCCTTTCTCGTGCCTTTTCTCCAAACGCAGGAGGTTTCCTAAAACAGGTTGTAGCACAAAGACTACACAGAGCAGGACCACACTGGATAATCAGGCAACATGAGAATAGGAATACTAGGATGACACCAATGACCATAAGAACCTTCCATCCCCACGCTGAGATCAGAGTCCAAAACCACTCCATAAAGGACCAGTTTCCCTTGTCTACGTGTATAGAGTCGGAAATCTTGTGTAGCTTAGAGATCGCCTCATAGACTGTTGGAGCATTATTAGGAATAAAGACACAGCAGCTCGATTGGATCATTCTGCATACCCCACCTCGGTCTGCAAGGATAACGTCTAAAACCATACGGTTTTGCAACGTCATGAGTCTATCCGCCTGAAGCTCAGCTGTCAAATTGCTAAGGGCACCAGCAGTTTCGGTAATAGTAGATTCAACTACCCGTGTTAGCTGACGTATGTTTCTACTATTGGCCATAGGCCCCCAGAACGGAAGGAAGCCTTTGAAGAAGTCTCCAGCTTCCTGACCAGCAGTATCTTCCTTGCTGAAGACACCTCTCGCTACTCTGGTTCTGTGGTAATCAGATGAAGCAGTGTATGTTGGAGGCAACAATCGAGCAATGTAACATGAACCTGCAAAGTCGGCAGGCAACCATGTATATGCTCTGTCTCGACAGATGAAGTAGGTACCCCTAGCAGTAAGAAAAGCAGGGGAAGAGTTAGACGGAAATACGTAAGTCTCTACGCACTCACTCCTCCCTAGCTGAGCTCTCGGATTTCTCCCATTACCTTGCAAGCAGACCTGACCTCGGTGAGGTACGACCCAGATTGGAGTTGAGCTTTTACGCTTGCTTTCTCCTAAACTAAGGCGATACTCTGAAGTATTCCAACTTAAATACACTCGCAGTTCGTCTCTAGGGTATGATGGAGTATTATTGACATCCTTGATCATGTCAATAATTCCCTGGACTAAAGCTTTGTTGGCAGAGTTATATTTAGTGGAACGTGGTGGACGTGGAGGATAGGTCTCAAGGGCATAAGCAAAGATGGTTTGAAGGGCCTGAAATGATCCATTGTAGCTGAAAGGCAAAACCAGATAGGGAATACCTTTATCCATAGTGTGGGGTATCAAGCCACACACCCAGCAGTCTGTAGTGTTAACTACTAGTTGGTGTTGGTGCAAGAGCTGTACAAAAGTGTTGTTAATGAATTCTGAACGTCGGGCTTGCTCATGTTCAGGAAACGGATGGAAAGAGTGTATAGAAGAAACAGTAGAAGTAGCAGGATCAAGGGGAGGTACTGTAGTAACTGGCACAAAAATCAGATTTATACTAAAGACGATTCCACCCACCAATGTTGCTAAGATAATCAAAAATGTAACGGTACATTGCATCAAAAAGCATTTGCTACGAAGAATTCTGTATAGTCTGTTTCTGCGAACATAAATCACATTTTCTCGTTGCAGCGCAGGAAGCTCCATCTTCTACAATCCGCTCGCGACCACTGATGATGTGTACGTAGATGAAAATGCCTCTATCAGCCCTGGGAGTTCCCAGAACTAACAGAAAGATCGACCTTGTGTCAGACCCCTGCAGATTCAAACTAGGCACACAGCCACGACCCTACGGCTACCCAGACGGCAAGGCAATTAAAAACAATAAACAATAGCAAACTTCCTGGCTGAAGGCAAAAGTTCAATATATCAAAATCACAATATGCAGTTGCCTGCTTTATTTGTCCATGTTACGTTTTCTCAAGTTGTATCTCTGCTTTGCAGGTACTGTCTGGTCGGAAAATAGTATATCACTAGCAGCTGTTGCAGTGTTTAAGTTCGCAGGTGACAAAGTTTCTTTTGATGCTGGAGACAAATGTTCAGTGTTCAAAGGAGTCTTTTCAGGAGGAGAGTCCGAACTTGGAGTATCAGTAATCAATTTGGCATCGCTGAAAGGGATAAATTTCGGTGTGCTTTCAGTTTCGGAGGCACCAATTCCCTTCTTCACCCAGTCGTCGTAAGGGAGCGGCAGGGGTACACGCTTTACATGAGAGGCGTGTACCCAGTGTTTGCGGCCAGCTACACGAACTGCTGTCCTCGTTGCCAGTAAGATCTGGAAAGGCCCCACAAATCTCGGTTGAAGGTTCTTCGTCCTCGCGAAGTTCTTGATGACAACCAGATCTCCCGGTTTCAGCTGATGCCCTGGACTCTCCGGAGGTTTTGGCAAAGCATCGAAAACCTGTTGATGAATAAGACTCAATTTAGCAGTCAAGTCGTAAAGGTAGTCTATCAACATAGGGTATTCTAGTGAGTTAAATTCCTTAGGCCTTGGCACACCCCAGATATTTGCTGGGCGGCCAAATATTATTTCATAAGGGCTAAGCCCCACTCTAGAATGTACAGTTGCTCTTGTTGATAACAAAGCCAAAGGAAGTGCGTCTGGCCAAGCCAAACCTGTGGATGCCTGTATTTTAGCTATCTTCAGCTTGAGGGTGCCATTATAACCCTCCACTAAACCAGCAGACTGGGGATGGTTTGCACTGTGAAATTTTTGTTTCAGCCCTAGGCCTGCACACACACTCTGCATAACTTTCCCTATAAACTCACTTCCATTATCTGACCATACAATCCGTGGCATGCCATACCTAGGGAAATATTCTTTGAGAAGGATTTTGGCAGTTGATAGGGCAGTATTGTCCTTTAGTGGATATGCTTCTATCCACCTGGAAAAAGCACAAACTACCACCAGGACATACTTTAAGTTATTACAGCGATCCATGTGAATGAAGTCTAACTGAATCACTTCAAAGGGGCAGGAAGGAGGAGCGAAATGACCAGCTGGAGTTGGAGTTCCCTTGCCAGGATTATGCATCAGGCATACCATACAATTTTTCACCACTCTTTCTGCACACTTACTGATCCCATCATTCTTCCAGACCGGAGCCAACGTCTTATAGATTCCTTTGGAACTTATATGCGCTACTCCATGTGCCATTGTCACCACTGCAAGCACATACGCATCGGGCAACATCCAACGTTGCTGTTCTGTCAAATCAATCCAACACCCATTTGAATCCAACTTGCCCGTACTTTCTTTCCATACACGTTTCTCTTCCTCAGTTGCTTCTTTCTGAATCTCTCTCACGCTTTCCATTGTATCCTCACACATTCCAGACTCAGCAATCCATCTTGCAGACGTAGCAACATACATTCTACTCATCATGTCTCTAGCTGTCTGTTTAGCAATTTCATCAGCAAAAGCATTCCCACGACCAACATCATCCGTGATTGCTTTATGAGCACTGCACTTTACAATCGCAACTTCAGTCGGTAAGGTTAGTGATTCCAACAAGTCGTTAACTAGCTGACCATGTTGAATCTTAGTCCCATGGGACGTAATGAAACCTCTTTCTCTCCACAAACGGCCAAAACTATGGGCCACGCCAAATGCGTACTGACTATCTGTGAAGACATTTACTCTCTTTCCCTCAGCTAAAACACATGCTCTCGTTAGGGCTATTAATTCTGCAGCTTGGGCAGAATTCTGACTCACTCTTGCAGTCTCCACAATCGTTTTCAAAGTCGTTACTGCATAAGCAGCAGTCACATCACCATTCTCCAATTTAAAACATGACCCGTCCACATACAGCGTACCATCCGGATCTGATAATGGAGTATCCCTCAAATCAATGCGTCCTTTTGTCTCTTCCTCCGTTTTGAAACAGCAATCATGTGGCTCGGAATCACTCGACTCTTGATTAGCCGGCAACAGTGTTGCTGGATTCAATATGTTACATCTTTTAATCTGAATATGACTCGCTAGTAATGTCAACTCGTAACCAGATAATCTCGCACTAGTAAGGTGTTGCGTCTTCGTTCGATTCATGAGTGTGTCCACTGCATGAGGAACCATGACCACTAGCATGTTGTTCATCACCAAACCAGCAGATTGTCGAATGGAAGCCGCAGCTGCCGCTGTAGCCCTCAAACAACTAGGCAACGCTCTAGCTACCGGATCCAATGTTGATGAGAAATACGCACAAGGGCGTTGTTTATCACCAAACTTCTGTGTCAGAACACTCAACGCGCAACCTTCTCTCTCGTGAACGTAGAGCGTGAATGGCTTATTGTAATCGGGTGTACCCAATACAGGAGCTGAACACAAGGCTTTTCGTAATTCAGTGAAACTCTCTTGACATTCATCAGACCATGGCACCGGACTCGGAACATTTTTCCCAGTCAAAGCTACCAATGGTTTCGCTAAAAGAGAAAAATTTGGGATCCACTGCCTACAGTAAGAGGTAATACCTAGGAAGGCACGTACTTCTCTCTGTGTGCGTGGAACACTCATTTGCGTAATTGCTTTTATTCTTTCTGGGGTCAACTTCCTTCCCTCCTTTGACAAGAGATGACCTAGGTAGGTCACTTCTTGGCAGCAGTATTGCATTTTGGAAGGTGACACCTTGTGATTCAAATCAGACAAATGATGCAATAACGATACCGTAGCTGCTTTGCAAGTTTCCTTGTCATCGGCAGCCACTAGAAGATCATCTACGTACTGTACTAGGGCAGATCCTGGAGGAAGGACAAAAGAATCTAACTGACTTTTTAATGCTTGACTATAAATAGATGGACTTTCACAGTAGCCTTGTGGAGCGCGTTTAAATCTAAAACTGCGACCTCCTAGACAGAAGCCAAAAATGTCTCTGCTTTCTTCCGCTATCGGAATGCTGAAAAAGGCATTCTTCAAGTCGATGACTGAGAACCAAGTGGCTGTAGCAGGAATCAATGTTAACAAGGCAGTAATGTCTGGAACCACAGGAAACTGTGGAATCACAATCTTATTAACTTCTCTAAGGTCTATGACAAACCTGTACACTGGAGGCTTTGTAGGGTCAGTTCGTTTCAGAATCGGCAATACAGGACTATTACAAACATTTCCTCGAGTTTCTTCAACCACACCTTTCTTAATTAAATCTTGCACAATCAATAACAGTGCACGTTCTCCTTCACTAGATATTTTATATTGAGGAATTCTTGGAAATTTTACATTGGCTTTCAAAGTAACTACATATGGTGGTATTTCTAAAAGGCCTACATCATTAGGACCAGTCGCCCAAAGAGAATCTGGGAGTGAACGTAGCTCTGGCGGGAGTGCATCCATTGACAAGTACATCGGAGAAGTGATTCTTTTACCCAATGTAAGCTGTACCCCTTCCGGAGAACAGTACAATGTCGCATATAGTCGTTTTAACAGATCTAAACCAAGCAGGTTTTCATTACAACCCGTCGTCAAAATCAAGGGTGCTTTCAATTGACACGGTCCAACAGAAATAGACAAAGGACCAGATATCGGGTTGTAAACAGGGGCGCCTGAAAAACCTACGGAAACATTTGTTGAGCCAGACAAAGGTGCGCCAGGGAGTTTCGCATGAATGATAGAACTTTTTGCGGCACCAGTATCCAACAGAAACGGTTCGACTACACCTGATGTTGCTACTGCGACATAAGGCCCACTCTGATCCACTGGAACTGATACTACTCCCTCTCTCTGTCCATGGCTGTCCTAGTACCCATTTTGTTGAAATCCCTCATCTGCTTCACAATAGTCTTCAACAAGGTATTGCTGAGATCTATTCTGTTGAGCTGACTGTCCATTTCGTTCATCAAAATGATTGGAGGGACGATCATTCGTTTGTGGAGGTATAGCACCTCGCCCTCGACCTCTAGAATTCTGCACAAAACCACCACGACCTCTCTGAGCTGCTGCTGCATTATTTTGCGCTAAGATCGGACATTCATTCTTGTAGTGACCCTCTTTCTTACAGTACGCACACTGGTTCCACTGGTATTGAGGCCTGGTTGAACTATAATCTGTCCTTTGATACGAATTCTGTTGCATATTAGTCTGATTCGTGCGAGGCGGATACGCCTGCTGTAAAAGAACCTTAGTTTTTAAATCTTTCGTTTTCTTTTCTGATTTCTCCTTTTCCTCTTTATCCCTGTTTTCGTAGTACTGTGCAGTCGCAAGTATTTGCGCAGTTGTAGAAACAGCCCACGCACTCTCTGAATCCTTCAATTTATTGCATAACTCAGGTAGCAAATTATGCACAAATTTATCGACAAACAATCTCTGTCCTCCTTCAGTGCTCATATCTTGACCACTATGATCTACAAAAGTCTCTTCGAACCTCGTGAAGAAGTCGGAGACACTTTCGTCTTTCTTCTGCTTGCATGCGGATAATTTATCCCAATTGACACGCAACGCAGGCATCAGAGTCTTCATTAAGTCAATTATTCTACCTGGAAGATTAGCAATTAGGGGTTCGGGTTTTGCACCACCTACTTGCTGACCATCCGCTGCAGTGATAGCTGCCCAATCACCACCTAAGGCTACTTGATGATCCTCCCTACGAATTTTAGCCCACACTGGTTGTGGAACTACATTGCCAAATAGCATGTCGATGTCTGCTAAGTTCATTATACAAGCCTCAACTGTCTGTGTCAATTCCTTGTAATACCCAGCAGGATTCTTACGCGGATCTGGCAAGGCCTGTTTCACCGCTAGCACTTCAGCTCGCTTCCATGGAATGTGTATCCACACTCGTTGGAACTGTGCTGGAGCAGCTGCAATACCCGCATTATCATCAGGTTGTATTGCTTCGCGCCAGATTGGAGGAACCTCCCTCATAGGATATTGGCGACTTAGCTTCATTTTGCTTTTCTCTAAATCTCTCGGCGAACGAAGAGATGGATCATTCCTAAAACTTAAAATAAGTTCCATCGCTTCTTCGATATTGTCCCCCACTATCATACCAGCAGCAAACTCTTTTTGCACCTTAATTAAGTCTTCTAAGTCTGATTCAACATCATCTTCCTCTATTTCCTCACGTAACAACGAGCACATCTCATCAAAGACGTACCGTTGCGTTGGTTCCTTCCACTGCATAAACGTATCTAGTACATCTCTCGTACTATATCTTCTAACTTTCGTAACCCATCTGAGAGCCGTGGAATCTAAAATTCCCCGTTCTTCAGTACTTGGTAGCTGACTACGTCTCTGAACTGAATCAGGAGTAGGAGTCTTAATTAAAGATTTATATAAAGGAGACAGTATACTAGCAACAGAATCAGTGATTTTTCGACGTACAGAAAGTGGAGTTAACACACTTGCAGATGTAGAGAACGCAGTAGAGGTAGGAACAGATAGCGGAGCAGTAGGAGTATCGAGGAAAATAGTTTGCGGAACATTAGGTGTAAGCGAGATAGATACAGGTATAGAAGTCGGCAATCCAGGAAGAGGAGGAGCCGTAGGAACATTCACATTAATCACAGGAGGTACAGGAGCTTGATTCTGAGGAACAGGAACACCAGGTTGTCCAGCAACCGGCAATTGAACATTCGGTACAGGCGGAGCCGTAGCACCTTGCGCATACGGTGGAGGTGACCGTAACAAATAAGACAACAGAGGATCGTTTTCGGGGTCCTCTAGTATCTTAACTGTTTTCGATGGCAAGGCAGGATAGCACTTGTCAATCGCTAAAATACGCTCTCTAATGGCCACCTCAATAGCCTTCTCGCACTCATTATCTTGCAACTGTTTAGTTGCTTGCTCTAGAGTTAACTCTTCTTGCTCTTTCTGTTCTTTCTTCAACCTTTTCATTTCTCTCTGTTTAGATTCTTTTCGCCAGTAACGGAAAGAATCAAACATTGCCGGCCGGGCTTTCTTCTTAAACAGTTTCGCTTCTAAATTGTCAAGAATCTCGGGTTCAAAACTACCATGTAGTGGCCAACTAAGGACACCATCCTTCGCAGTGTAGCGGACCCATACCTCATTATAAGATATAGGACCCACACCAAATTTGCAATATAAGTCATAAAGGGGAGTCCCAATCGGAGGAACCAGACAGGAATCCTCCAATCGTGAGTCATGGTTGCAACCAAAACAAGACAACATTTTCCGACTTACCATCTTCAGTCCGGAACACAAAACAAACAAAACACGGAACAAATATGTGCACTCGAACCAAGAACTTAGGCCTACCAAAACCAAACTAATGTATCGATACCCAAACTGAACCAAAATAGATTATCGTAACTAGAACAACTAGTGATAATCTTACGAAACCAAACCAAACTAAGAACCGATCAAGGATTTTTAACAATCCTCACAAAGTAACCAGCTAGCTATCACTAAATACTTAACTGAGGCACTGAAGACGTCACCAAGGAGAAACCCGTCACGTTTCGCTGTACTAAGGGCTGCACCTCGGGTCCAAGACAGGGCGACGGTCAAGGCAACGGCCCACTGCAGCCGTCCTGAACGGGAACCCTCGTGGAAGAGAACGTCAGGGCCACTTTTGCGATATGCCGGGATCGATGAAGTGGGGCGCCTCCCTCAGGAATCTTCACACGAAGCTTCTCGAACTCTTCAGGCTTTTGGACCGGTACCGAATGACGTCGCCCCACGTTGGGCGCCAATTGGAGTTCTGGACTTTTTGGTTCCGTCCAGAGGTGTCAGGGAACAACACCCAAAGACCCCGGAGTTCCACCTGCCTTGGTGCGCAAATGAACAGAAACACGGGCTTCTCGATGGTGGCGTCAAAGACCAAAGGTTTATTACTGCAGGGACACAGAAGTCACAGAATCTACACACGGGCAGAGACTAGGAGCCTGTTCCATTTGTACATTGAGGGTTGCTCCTTATATACTAAAAATTGTGCTTCAGGCAAATATTTCACATGTTAGTACATTCCTAAACCTTTGTGTCTTAAACAATAAATATTTGGCGTTACACAGGAACTGTCGATAATATCTGATGCCAAACATCACGAAGAGGGGTTCCCACTAGTTCATCACAATCCCTTGTCAATATTGCATTCAAGAGCCGGACCGCCTCATCGTAAAGTTCGTTACCTCCCCCTAATAAAGATTCAGAAAGAAAGGAACGGAGCCAGGTGTGGAAGATGGCAAAGTGGGATAGGAGATGTTTGTGGGTCGTAAATGGGCAAGGCTACCGGCTTCGGCCGCCTAATCATGATCAGGACAATGGACACGAGAACCAGTTCAGGTGGGCTGGCCTCGGGCAGAGGAGGCAGCCTTTGTTGAGTCATGCAGCTACAGCGTGATCTGGTTTAAGGTGCACGTGTCATGAAAGAGGTGAATCTCCGGCTAAGGCTACGTGTCCTTAATCGAAATGAAGTGATCAGAGGTTATTGCATATGTGAGGGCAAGAAACACAAAATGGCTGCCATGATCTAAGATGGATGCCATGGGTAGATCGGAAATGTGTTCATAACAGGAGTGCTCTTGCTCGTAGCGTAGCGAAAACACCAGGATATACTAAATGGATCATTTGCGGTTCGCTGATACTAATATTATGTATTTCCGACAATATTGAAAACACGGGTTCAAATCGTCACGGAACCTCAATATCTTTTCCCATGCTTATTAAAGTCTGGGGCTTTGTAAGTGTCGTTGGTGTAAGGATAGACACGTTCCAATTTAAACTTAGCCAGATCTTTCTTGAATTTGTCTAGCTTGGTCTGGAGTATAGAGTCAACAAACTCTTTTTTGGTTTTGTCCGACTCCTCTTTCTGTTTTTTTAAAAGGGTGGGGCTAATAGTCGCCTTAATCTGTACCTCCAGAACTTGTATCTCAACCAAGATGGCGTCTGCCACCCGCTTGGCTGTGCTGACCACCGTATTGTTTTTTGTGCATTTGAGCAGCCTTCAGCTGCGGGCTTAATTGTTTTGGTCACATTATAATAAGTGATCCGTTACCTTCTATTGATAACATTTGGTTTTGTGTACTAGCTTATATTAGACCGGTCCTTTTCTTTAACTTCCTCCACTTTTTTTATTGACTAGCAACAATGGCTGAACGTCACGGTTTAGCTTATGATGATTCAACGTACCAATCTATTCTAGACAATATGCCAAGCATCCTTGAATCACTTCCAGCACCAACAGTAAACACGACTGATGATTGGACAAAAGTTTTAGTACTGAAAAAATCTCACTCACGTACTCAGACACATGGGATTATCATGGCAGAATACATGAGAGCAAGTTGTGCCCCTCCTGGGCTCATAGTGACAAATGCCCCACAACTCTTTCTTAATGATAAATCATTCCTCAAAGACTGGTCAATGATTGCGTGGCGCTGCACCCGTGATTGGCTGATACTAATTATCAGCACAGCCAAGCGTGTGGCAGACGCCATCTTGGTTGAGATACAAGTTCTGGAGGGACAGATTAAGGCGACTATTAGCCCCACCCTTTTTAAAAAACAGAAAGAGGAGTCGGACAAAACCAACAAAGAGTTTGTTTACTCTATACTCCAGACCAAGCTAGACAAATTCAAGAAAGATCTGGCTAAGTTTAAATTAGAACGTGTCTATCCTTACACCAGCGACACTTACAAAGCCCCAGACTTTAATAAGCATGGGAAAAGATATGGATCCAACTACTCGGGGTCTAGCTCCGAGTCAGGCAGTGATTCAGACGCCACTAATCAACCTCCTAATGCAGGACCGAACCGAGGCAGAGTCGGCAGATACCAGAACTATAGAGGACAATACAACATGCCAGGGCAACCATGGCTGCCTCCAGCACCCTGGGGCTATCCAGACAATTTCCAGCCACCAATGGGCCCTTTCCCTGGGTTCCCACAATACAATGACCAGTCTTTTTTAGCGCGTGGCCCCAGATGGTCCCGGGTGCAAGAGAAGACCGACACTAGGACAGCCACAGGTCCAATGGGAAGATACCGCAGGCCCACACGCAGGGACCCGGAGTCACACGAGACGGAGTGCTCAAGAATAGCAAGAAAACCTGAGGATAGTTTGGTGGTTAATTTAAGCCAAAGAACTCTATCAGCTATTGAGGAAGTGGTCCTGAACAAGGGTCTAGGTTTTGTAACAACAGATGAGGGTGACCCATTTTTATCCAAATAGAACTAGCCCAGTTTTTCCGCAAACTAAGATTACATTACTTTTTTAAGAACAAAAGTAATGAGGAGTCAGAGCCTCAAACCAGATGTCCTCAAACCATCTGGTTTGAGGACAAAATCCACATTTCTACCTCCCACACATGCCGTACCACCCCAAGTACCCACCTTTGAACAGGCAGTTAGAAACGACATTGAGCAAATCTGGTTCTCTCCCAAATCTGGGTACAATAATTTGTCAGGAGCTGAGAGACCAGCATTGAAAACATTGACCCAAGATGTCACAATAGTCGTCAAGCCTGCTGACAAAGGGGGTTTCATTGTGGTTCAAGATGTGGAGGCATACAGGACTGAGTGTCTCCGACAGTTGAACAACAACAGTGCATAACGACCCCTCACTATGGACCCCACCCCAGATTGAGGAATGAAATCAAGGTCCTAGTTGAAGAGGCCCTAGCAGAGGGCTGGGTGACTCCCTTAGAGTCACAATTTCTGCAGGCGCAGCATCCCATCATGCCCTATTTCTACACCTTACCAAAGGTGCATAAACCTCAGAGACCGCCACCGGGCAGGCCTATTATATCTGGCCAGGGCTCTATTTTAGAACCCCTCTCGGCATTTGCAGACTACTTCCTTAAACCACTTGTTGGACAGGCCACGTGAAGGGCTTGCCTCCTCCCCACATGACAGGACCCGGGCCCCGGTCCTCCAGATGTTACCCACAAAAGCAACCCGCACCCCGTCCCATGCGGGACTCCTGCCGCGGACATCTCTGTATCATGGGGCCGAATTCCTTCCCGCTCCCTCGGCCGGCCCGGCCGCCATCTTGGACCCTGCACCACGAGGCCGCGTGGCCTCAGATCGACCCTAACCCTGGGCCTGGCCAGGCCCCGACATCCCGGCACCACCATCCACCCAGGAGGTGAACGGCCCACTTGGCAGGTTAATGGGAGAAAGAAGTATCGATGGCTCTCCCCCGCCAGGTGCCGATCGCACCCAGCTCCCCCGGGCGCTGGCTCCACCCCCCTGCTGGGTGTCTGGACTCCCTCATCCCGGACCTCCCGACCACCAAGTGCGAGGGTCCGGACATCAAAGGGCACCAGACCTATAACTGGGGCAGCTCCAGAGCAGGAAGGCAGTTGTATCCTGGAGTCGAGAGACGCAGTGAAGAACTCATCCTTGACGGACTACTGGCGCTGCCGTAGTCCTGCCTTGCGAACTATCGTCCTGCTTGCTGGCGCTGCCGCAACCTTTCTGCAACCTTCCTCGTCGTCGGGACCTGCTGGCGTGGCCGCGGACCGTTTGTAACCACCACCTTCATCGGGACCTGCTGGCTCCGCTGCGGACCGTCGCTACCTTCCACCATCCCGGGACCTGCTGTCTCCGCCGCGGCCCGATCATCTAGAACGCCGAGCTCGAGGATTGTGAGGTATTCCATCTACTAAATTGGTAACAAGACTGTCCCGCTACCCTTTTCCCAAATCAAGAGACTAGAACCGAGGGGACCCCTGAGTCCAGACCTCCTTGTACCATTCCACCGTACTTAAAGAATTACTTATAAAGAACATTGAACCTTATCCTTGTGTGGTGTACATCTGTGGGGGGGAAGTTACTCGTCTGTACGATCGTTGGAGACGGCTCTCCCCGGAGACCTCTCCCCTTATTCTCGGCCGACCCTCCCGGTCCGTCTAACATTGGTGGCCAGCGGCGCGATCCGAATCAACGCGTAATCGTACAGAGAGTAGCTCACCCCACGACAAAACCACGATGACAACCAAAGAGAGCGGATCCACCGAGAAATTCCAGATGGAGAAATTGGAAGAGTACAGCCATCGTGAGTTGAAGCAATTCTGCATTGAACTAGGTATCACTACCACCGGTCTGAGTACTAAGGACGATTTCAAGCACGCCATTGAGTCATGGGCAGAAACCGGGGCCGTCAGACCCCCGGACCAAAACATCACAGCAACAGAGAAAAACGCCACGGCTCCCGAGGAGCGAAGAACGGGTCTTTCGCAAAACGAAATCCAAGAGCGAGAGAAAAACAGACTACATGAACTAGAAATGGCCCGGCTCAAAATGGATGGCGAACTCAAATTAGCCAAACAAAAACTGAACCTAGAACATCTACGGCTCCGAGAAGAAAGAGAAGAAAAACAGAGACAAAGAGAGCTCGAAGAGAAGAGACTGGCGTATGAACACGAGCGCAACCTAGCAGAGATCGAATTACGTAAGCAGAACAAAGAACTAGGGGTGCCCGAGCAACCGCGCACCCCGGGAGCAACAGAAAAAAAAGTACACATCCCCAAGGATGTTGTGCGAGAATATTTCCGAGATGACGACATACAGCAGTGGTTCAAGGCCTACGAGATCGCTATGACCTCCCACCGGATCGATAGAAGCGACTGGGGAGCCGGTCTTTGGGGGAGGTTCGTCAATGAGGGCCGCGATGCCCTGTTACAGCTCCCCGACCATCTAATGACCTCCTATGACCACATGAAAGCTACCCTCCTCACCCGCTATGGGCTCACACCCGAAATGTACCGCCAGAGGTTCCGAGACTGCACCAGGATCCCGGGTACAACTTGGGTGGAGTACGTGAACTATTTCAGCAGAGCCTTCGAGGGTTGGATCAAGGGGAGCAATGTAACGACCTATGAGCAACTCTTCAACCTCATGGTATGGGAGCATCTATCTAACAACTGCTTCGTCGAACTCAGGCAGCACCTCCTCGACAGTAAATTGACCGATCCACGACAGCTCGCCGCCGAGGCTGACCGGTGGGAAATCACCCGAGTGGGCCGAAATGGGTCACATGAACAGCACCGGAACCACCCAGGTCAGCACCGTCCCCGAGGAGGAGGAGGGGGCCAGGGACGAGGAAGAGACCACGCCCCGGCCACTCCCGCTGCCAACGCGCCACCCCCGGCCAACCGGGGCAACACCCCGGCGCGCCCGGGGTACAGAGCCAATGTCACGTGTCACCGATGCCAGCGAGTCGGCCACTACGCAAATGACCCGAATTGTCCACAGAGCCAGACCCCGAGACCCCGCCAGATGGCTGCCGCCGCCCTGGGGGAAGAACAAATCTCCGAAGAACACGAGGAACGTGAGCAAGAACACCAAGAATGGGAACCAGCCGCCATGGTTCTAGCGTGCCTAGGGGGAAAAGACATGGTCCCGCGGGCCCCCCTACCCGCCAACACCCGGAAGTACAGTCAGTGGGTGAGCATTAATGGACGCCGGGCCGAAGCCCTACGTGACACCGGGGCCAGTGTGACAGCCGTCCGCTGTCACCTGGTGACCCCAGAACAGATCCTGCCGAACGTTCTCTGCCCTGTCCGTTCAGCAGACAATTCGGAGAGTCTCTGTCGGATGGCCTGCGTCCCCTTCGAGTGGGGAGGAGTCTCCGGCATGTTGAAGGTGACGGTCCGAGATGATGCCCCCGTAGACTGCCTCCTGGGAAATCTGGAGAGTTCCCCGTGGGCCGCCGTAGAGAGGAGAGAGCACCTGGGGATGTTGGGCCTCCCGGACTGGGCGTGCGTAACCACCCGGTCCATGGCCGCCCGTGCCATCCCCCGACCCGAAGAACCTGAATGGCCGGCACCTCCTCCCCCGGTCGCTCCAGTAGAAGACACCGTCCGTGCCG
Organism: Lissotriton vulgaris; assembly: GCF_964263255.1. Lineage (NCBI taxonomy): Eukaryota > Metazoa > Chordata > Amphibia > Caudata > Salamandridae > Lissotriton > Lissotriton vulgaris. The sequence goes on along the minus strand of NC_141689.1, from coordinate 1,324,905,316 downwards.
ACCCTCCAGAGCAAACCCCCGAAGGTCTCACCCAGCTCCAGGACCTTCCCGACCTGGCTCAGTGGCGTCAAGAAGGGGGGCCCACCCAAGAACAGTTTCGTCAAGAGCAGAAGACCTGTCCCTCCCTCGAGGGACTCCGCCAACAAGCCCTCGCCCAGAGCGCAGGGGATACCGGTGGAACCCATTGGGTCTATTGGGACAATGACCTGTTGTACAGCGAACAGAGAATCGCAGAGTTAGGGGCCAGTCGAGTACTGGTGGTGCCCCTCCGCTTTAGAGACTTTCTGCTAAACCTGGCCCACGATGTCCCCCTGGCTGGTCACCTGGGTCAGGACAAAACCTACAGTCGCCTGGTGACCCACTTTTTCTGGCCCAAGATGAGGAACGACGTACTCCAGCACTGCCGGTCTTGCCCCACGTGCCAGGCCAGCGGGAAGAGCGGCCGCAAGCTTAAAGCCCCTCTGCAACCTTTTCCAGTAGTCACCACCCCGTTCGAGAGGGTGGGAATAGACATTGTGGGGCCCCTGGACCCCCGTACAGCACAAGGACATCGGTTCATCCTGGTACTGGTGGACCACGCCACCCGCTACCCCGAGGCTGTTCCCCTGCGAACTGTGACAGCCCTGGTGGTTGGCCGGGCCTTGATGGGAATCTTCTCCCGGGTGGGCTTCCCCCGAGAAGTCGTCAGCGACCGAGGCACGAACTTTATTTCAAAATACATGAAATCCCTCTGGCAACAGTGTGGGGGTCACCTACCGATTCACGACCCCCTATCACCCTCAAGGAAACGGCCTAGTTGAGCGGTTCAACCGCACGCTCAAAGGGATGATTGGGGGGTTGGAAGAGCCCCTCCGTCGCCAGTGGGATGTGCTACTGCCGTGCCTCCTCTTTGCCTATCGAGAAGTTCCCCAGAAATCCCTCGGCTTCAGCCCGTTCGAACTCTTATATGGACACCCGGTGCGAGGGCCGCTCAGCCTAGTCAAAGAAGGTTGGGAAATGCCCCCTCTGAAGAACCCTCCAGATGTTTTCAAGTACCTCCTGACCCTACGCAACCAGACCAGACGGTTCAGAGAAATGGCTAAAGCGAACTTGGAGGCCAGCCAGGAAGACATGAAAAGGTGGTACGATCAAAATGCCTCCTCCATCGAATTTGAACCCGGCCAACAGGTATGGGTGATGTCTCCTACCGAACCCTGCGCCCTGCAAGACAAATGGACAGGGCCCTTCAAAGTGGTCGAGCGCAAGAGCCCTGTCACCTACCTCATCGATATGGAATCTTCACGGAACCCCCTCCGGGTCCTCCACGCCAATCGACTAAAGCCCCACTTTGTGCGCTCGGAGCTCAGCCTCCTGATGGCAACAGACAGCGGAACCGAAGAGGACTCCGAGCCACTCCCTGATCTCCTCCGGACTCGAGAGAAGGACGGCTCCGTGGACGGGGTCCGACTCTCGGAGGCCCTCACCCAGGAACAGCGTCAAGGCTGCCGAGACCTCCTACTGCAGTTTGCCGCTCTGTTCTCCCTCACCCCCGGGGTCACCCCCTGGTGCTCCCACGCTGTAGACACGGGAGACAGTCCCCCTGTCCGACATCGGGCCTACCGCGTACCAGATCGGGTACGGGCCTGCATCCAAGAGGAGGTGTCCAAGATGCTCACGCTCGGGGTCATCGAGCCCTCAGACAGCCCCTGGGCCAGCCCAGTGGTACTGGTCCCCAAAGCAGCCGCCCCCGGCGCCACTCCGGAGCTCCGGTTCTGCGTCGACTACCGGGGCCTCAATGCGGTCACCAGAACCGACGCACATCCCATTCCCCGAGCAGATGAACTAATCGACCGTATGGGAGCTGCCCGCTACCTCAGCATCTTCGACCTGACAGCGGGCTACTGGCAGATCGGTCTCACACCCCGAGCCCAAGAGCGATCTGCCTTCTCCACCCCTGATGGCCACTACCACTTCAAGGTCATGCCATTCGGCATGAAGAATGCTCCAGCAACATTCCAGCGGCTAGTAAATCAGGTCCTGGCGGGACTCGAAGAGTTCAGCGCCGCCTATCTGGACGATATCGCTGTGTACAGCCGCCACTGGTCCGACCACCTCAACCACCTCCGAGAGGTTCTGCAGGCCCTCCAACGAGCCGGCCTCACGATCAAGGCCAGCAAGTGCCAAATTGGCCAGGGGTCCGTGACCTACCTCGGGTACCAGGTGGGAAGCGGTCTGGTGGCCCCGCTGCAACTCAAAATCGCTGCCATCCAGTCCTGGCAGCCCCCCATCACCCAGACCGAGGTCCGCGCCTTCTTGGGGCTCACAGGCTACTACAGGCGGTTCGTGAGGGACTATGGCAGCATTGTGGGGCCCCTCACGGAGCTCACCTCCAAAAACCACCCAAAGAAGGTCAACTGGACCCCAGACTGTCAAGCGGCCTTCGAGAAGCTGAAGGCCGCTATGTGCACTGCCCCTGTGCTCCAGGCCCCCGACTACAGTCGGGAATTCATCGTCCAAACGGATGCCTCCGACCATGGCATTGGGGCAGTCCTCTCCCAGTTGAACCCCGAAGGACTTGACCAACCAGTGGCCTTCATCAGCAGACGTCTCCTGGCCCGAGAACAACGCTGGAGCACCATCGAGAGGGAGGCCTTCGCCGTAGTATGGGCCCTCAAGAAGCTCCGGCCCTATCTCTTCGGTACCCACTTCCGGGTGCAAACAGATCATCGGCCCCTGCAGTGGCTAATGCAGATGCGGGGGGAAAACCCAAAACTGTTGCGTTGGTCCATCTCCCTGCAGGGGATGGACTTCACCGTGGAACATCGACCTGGCCAAGACCACGCCAACGCAGATGGCCTGTCAAGATTTTTCCGCCTCGACGAGGAGAGTCCCCAAGAGGATGGGTGACTCTCCCCGCCTTCAGCTGGGGGGGACGCATGTTGGACAGGCCACGTGAAGGGCTTGCCTCCTCCCCACATGACAGGACCCGGGCCCCGGTCCTCCAGATGTTACCCACAAAAGCAACCCGCACCCCGTCCCATGCGGGACTCCTGCCGCGGACATCTCTGTATCATGGGGCCGAATTCCTTCCCGCTCCCTCGGCCGGCCCGGCCGCCATCTTGGACCCTGCACCACGAGGCCGCGTGGCCTCAGATCGACCCAAACCCTGGGCCTGGCCAGGCCCCGACATCCCGGCACCACCATCCACCCAGGAGGTGAACGGCCCACTTGGCAGGTTAATGGGAGAAAGAAGTATCGATGGCTCTCCCCCGCCAGGTGCCGATCGCACCCAGCTCCCCCGGGCGCTGGCTCCACCCCCCTGCTGGGTGTCTGGACTCCCTCATCCCGGACCTCCCGACCACCAAGTGCGAGGGTCCGGACATCAAAGGGCACCAGACCTATAACTGGGGCAGCTCCAGAGCAGGAAGGCAGTTGTATCCTGGAGTCGAGAGACGCAGTGAAGAACTCATCCTTGACGGACTACTGGCGCAGCCGTAGTCCTGCCTTGCGAACTATCGTCCTGCTTGCTGGGGCTGCCGCAACCTTTCTGCAACCTTCCTCGTCGTCGGGACCTGCTGGCGTGGCCGCGGACCGTTTGTAACCACCACCTTCATCGGGACCTGCTGGCTCCGCCGCGGACCGTCGCTACCTTCCACCATCCCGGGACCTGCTGGCTCCGCCGCGGCCCGATCATCTAGAACGCCGAGCTCGAGGATTGTGAGCTATTCCATCTACTAAATTGGTAACAAGACTGTCCGGCTACCCTTTTCCCAAATCAAGAGACTAGAACCGAGGGGACCCCTGAGTCCAGACCTCCTTGTACCATTCCACCGTACTTAAAGAATTACTTATAAAGAACGTTGAACCTTATCCTTGTGTGGTGTACATCTGTGGGGGGGAAGTTACTCGTCTGTACGATCGTTGGAGACGGCTCTCCCCGGAGACCTCTCCCCTTATTCTCGGCCGACCCTCCCGGTCCGTCTAACACCACTAGTGCACACCATGCCTACTTACCTCAAGGACACACCGGATGTGCTAAGAGTGATTCCTGACATTGCCTTCGATCGAGAGACTGATTATTTAGTCTCTCTCGATGTAGAGTCCTTGTACACTTCCATTCCCCAGGATACGACCCTAGATACCATCAGATCCATCCTGGAGGAATCGGAACTTGACTCCATCACCCCTGTACCCTTCATTATGGCTTTAGCCGCCATAGCCATGAAGGAGAACTTCTTTATGTATGAGGACAAGATATACCATCAGATCTCTGGGACTAGTATGGGCAGTATTTTTGCCCCTTCCCTAGCGAACCTGTATGTCCACATGTTCGAACAGACAACAGTATTGCACCCAACCAACCCATTCTTTCCATCTATAATTGGGTGGAAAAGATACATAGATGACATCTTAATGGTTTGGAGAGGTAACAAGGAATCTGTTCTTCTTTTCCATCAATGGCTTAAAAACCAGAACATCTTCTTGCGCTTTACCATCGAAATGAGCAAAGAAAGGGTTTCTTCCCTGGACCTCTCGATCTACACCACTGAGACTGGCTTAGAGAGCGAACTATATCGTAAGCCGATGGCAAGAAATTCTCTTCTGCTGTACGAAAGCCAGCACCCAAAGTCACTACGTGACAATCTGCCGTTTGGGCAGTTTCTTCGAGTACGACGGAACTACTCCACTCCAGAAACCTTTGCACGCCATGCAGGGGACCTATCTAAACAGTTGACCTCCGGACACTACCCCAGGAGGCTTGTTCAGCGTTCGTACAAACGAGCAGCCAATAATCATCGTGCAGCATTACTAGAGCCACGACCCGAGAAACCCCCTTTGGACCGCTTGACATTGGTCAGGACTTTTAACACCAAATCTAACTACATTCAAAAGATCATCAGACGACACTGGCGCATTCTAAACAGTGGTAATGACAACATTGAGTTTCCCTTATTTGCCTTCAAACGGTCTAGGAACCTCAGGGATCGTCTGATACATACTCGCCCGAAAGACATACCCTGAAGAGAGGTGGGCACTCTATGGGACCTGCCCCCGGTGATGGGGCACCATCCATGTGGGGTGTGTTCCGTCTGTCCTTTAACTTCCAAAATTACCAGTATTGATATCGGTACCGATCGGCCTTGGGAACTGAGACAGTTTTCCAACTGTAACAGTACCAACCTGATTCATCTCTTCACATGCCCTTGCAATGAACGCTATGTGGGCATGACCACAAGAAAGGTGCGTGTGAGGATGCAGGAACACAAAAGCACTTTCCGGTGCAAGAAAGACATCTCCAAATTGACCAAACATTTTATACTACATAACCACAGTGAAACAGACTTTAAGTGGCATGTCCTTGAAAAACCGTTCATTCCTTCACATGTGAGTGATATGTCCAAATTTCTGTTCCTAAAAGAACAGAAATGGGTTTTCAAATTGAGGACAGACAGACATGGACTGAATGATGATATACCCTGGTTCAACCTATCTTGAGCGTATATACAGTGATGGGCATGCTTTTGCTCCGATAAGGTTAGGTTACTGCATTCCTTCACGTCTGTAGGAATATGACTCGATATATTTGTTGTCATCAGATTTCTCTACAATGAAATGAGGAAGTTATATCTACTTTATGTAGGAACCCCAATTAATATTTGTGTTGTGACTGACTATACTTGAGTTCTCTGAAAGTTCTCACACTTCGCAGGGCTAAAATCATACTGAATGCACTTCCACTTAGGGAAATACAGGCTTGAACTACTCAAATCAGACGTATGACGTCATTCGGTAGTTCTTTGTATGCTCTCGCGAGATTACGCGATGTAAATAAAACACAATTCACTAGCTTGTCCTTTTCCTCTGTGTTTGCAATCTAAATACACACAGCGCCGCATGAATCACCCTGTCTCGCGAGACTACGCGAATGAGCAACATCGCGACTCGAGTTCACAGCGAGCCTATAGCGAGGTCCGAACCCGACTTAAAATACTTAAAATACATAAAATCATCCATAATTACCAACTGATATGAGGCATTCTTCCCTGCACAGTGGTTCCTTTTAGCCCCTCCTCTATAGCTCACGGATTGGTGGTGAGAGATAGGACTGGATCATTAAAATAGGAGTGATGTTCAGAGCCCAGTGCCTGACTCAGTCACTGACTGAGACATCGACGGACAGGTAGGAACACATCTCTAATGGGCTGATTTGTACAACTTGGCTCTGCTTTCTCCATCTTCAGTAACTAACAGATGTAGGGAGTCTGGGCAGAGATTACAAAGTGGACCCTTTCTTTCCCCCTTCTCTTTCTCTATTTCTTTCTTCGTCAAATTTTTTTAGACTAGATATGTTTATGTGGGTAATCTTGCTGTACCACTTTTTCATAAAACATGGTGAAACGTTAATGCTACAGTTAATGCCAGAGTGGCTGTGAGGTTTTTTTAGGCACTGGTTGCTCTATGCTAGTTAATTCTGCGAGCAGAATACTATGTGGCCCCTTGGATCATGAATGGACAGAGCAGATCAGAGACTAGTCTCTCTGCCCATGGTAGTCACGGGGTCGGTTCTTGTTCTTGCAGAGCGGGGTCTCACACATCCTGAGCCAGGTCCAGGAAGAGGTGAGGTCTATTCCCCGGACACACTGGGTGAGTAATTAATTTGTATAGATTTGCGAACTATGTATGATTCTAACAGACCATGGTAGCTGAGTGGGGCTCACTTGACTGTTCGTCTTCAACAGATACTACTAAAACACCAGGTGCCGAAGAGAGGATTCTAGACAGCTGAAGGAATATTATATCCTTTACGGTTGTTGGTTCACTTGTGTGTTTTTTATATTATTTTTCACACATTTAGTCACCTATAGGCAGTAGCATTAATATAGAACAGAGGCCCTGAAGAAAGCCTTGGTCATTTTCCTTTATAGGCTGAAACATGTTGGCCCGATGCAGCTATTTGTGTGTACTGCGATTATTGTGATGCACTGTTCTTGTTTTTAACCGGAAGGGGCTTACGTTTATAAAATAGGTCTCTGTTAAGTTCCCTATCCTTTTTTAATCACCACTTATATTATTTTTTGCACTGCACCTTCCCATCATATCAACACCATGTGGTATAACCGAGTGATTGTGGGTCGTCACCCCAAACCGACCATCAGGGTATGCTGGTTGTCTCAATGATCAAGAGACACAATACCCCGGTAGGATTACCAGATGAGAATATTGATCGATACAAGACATTGATGGGAATCCTCAGTAAGGTTGACTGACAATCGCTGGTGTGTCACATTCTGGTGATATGGTCTGTTAGTTGAATTTGTTTTACCTCCATGGCCCCAGTTGAAGTTCCCTCCTGCCCCTTCCTTGTGTGTCTTGGTACCCTCCTGTGTTCCTTGCTGCTGCCTGTATTCTCTTCTGTCCTCAGCTACTGACTGTCCTCTCCCCATGCATCCTATCAGTGTTCCTTCCCACCATGTCTGTCCCACTGCCCCATGTGTCTATTCCCAATTTGTATCTCTTTGCACCCCTTCTTCGACCTTTGTATCCCTTCTTGTTCCACCTTGCTTTACTGCCTCCCCCATTCAGTCTTCTTGCGTCATCTGTTTTACTTCCTGCCTCACTCATATCACTCCCTGCATCCCCTGTATGTATTCTGCCCTGCTCCTTGTGCACGCCCCTCCACTCTTCCACCTTTGCATGTCCTTGTGGTGAAATGCATGCCCTGGGTACCATTAGGCCATTAAATGCCCACACCCTCTCTGCCTCTTAAGCTAGTTCCTTGGTGCTCCCATATTTGTGAAACTCCTTCCTTCCTCCGGGGTCACCCGCTAACTACCATCTCGGTGTTGACAGCACTCTGAAAACCATTAACAGTGTTGAAGCGAGAGCCGCCCACAGGGGTGCACGACCAGGCACCGCTCAGCAGCTCGTGGAGAGAGCTGCATGGAGTAGGGTCTAAAAGCTAGCAATATTCAATGTAGAGTGTTGGAGGAGAAGCAATGAGACACCAGAAGACAACATATACATTTAGAAAGCTATAAAAACTCAGCAGCGCGTAGGAATAGAGGGCGGCCCTTACTACTGAACTTAATAGAAGAAAAGATACAATACAAAGAAGCAGGATAAAAGAATACATATAACTTGTAATTCATATATGAAAGCAAAAAAATATATATATAATGTACAAAGTCTTTCTGTAGGAAAAATAAACTGTGGAACCATGCGTTGGTGTTAGTGCTGAAGCCTAATCTCTTGGCCTTTTCCATCATGGGATCTTTAGTGGTATTCATAAACAATGAGTAGCTCTGTAGGAAGGGGGATACCTGACTATGGTTACCCCAGATTTTTTGCCTAGTGTTTAGCTGGTTTTCGACTTAGTTGACCTGTGATCCTGTGAATCCGGGCACCAGGCTATCTGCTCTCTCTGTAAAATGGACTCCATGTACTTTAGGTACATCTCCAATTGGATATTGGGTCACCTTATGAGCCCCTGTGCAGTGTACTATAGGTACCCAGGGCATAGGTGCATCCAAGGCCTACCAGGAGCTGCAACATATCTTTTGCCACCCCTGGCTGGCCATCCAAACTGACACAACTGGCTGATCAGCTGGGGCAAGGTTGTGTAATCATCCCTTGCTTAGATATAGTATTCCTAGATCTAACCTTATATCTAGACACATATACACCTATAAATCACTCCTATAGCAGGCCTTAACAATCCTGGAGGCAGAGTGCTTGGTTTTATGTGAGATGAGGCTCTAGCATGAGCTGAGCCTGTCTGCAGCTTTCGGAACCATGTCCTTATAGCTGTTCTAGGATATAGCCATACCATATACTCTTAAGTGCATTATGAACCTCGCGGTTAAATGCCAACTCTGGTTTGGCTTTATCAAAACATGTTGTGTAAGGTGTCATACGCTTTGGAATACTACCCCCTCGCCAGTTCTGGCGACTGGGTTAGCATTCCACCCTTCTAGAGGGAGAAGACATCATGTTCCTACTAATCCCAGTTAAAGTTAACCAGAGCCTCAGCATTACAAAATGATTGCTGCTGCCACAGACACAAGTCTGACCTCCTGCTGCTGGAAGTCCTTCCAGCGAGGGAGGCTTGGACAATAGGTTTCCTGTCTTGGGAGGTGCTAGCACCACCCCAGACAGGCTCTAGTGTATTCGGGCAGGGAGGGCTGAATGAAACGAGAAACTGCCTGGGGCACACAAGGTGTCCCATGCATAGTCCAGTTCAAACCGGTGCTGGGGCACTCCAGCCCCAGCTCTGGTGTGAAACTGGACAAAGGGAAAAGGGTGAAACCACCCCTTTCTCTGGTCCCACCCATAGGAGGGACCTAGTAGGTAATCCAGCTCCTAGATTTGGTATATAGGTAGGAGCTGAGTCCCAAGATTTTAGATTTATCCTGACTGAAACTTGAAACGAAACTCTGAACCTTCGACGTTCTACTTGAAGATAGAAGACTGAAGAATCTCCCTTGTGGTCAAGGAGTGACCACCATGCACAAGCAAGCACCATAAAGCGATCAACGGTTTGCTTTGTCGTCGCTCCCGCCGGAGCCCGAACACAGAGCCTGACAAGACCCGGACTTCCAGACTTCCTTCAGCCCGATCCACAGCAAAGCTGAGACCCGTGGGACCGGCCATCTTGGAAAGCCAGCAAATTGCTTTCCGTGCAACTTCTGAGGCACCCTCGAGGTTGTGCATTGGGGATTGAGAAGCCCCAGCCCCGAGCATCATCTGCACCAAAGATCATCCCTCCACACTCCACGAGTGCTGCGTGGGGCCCTTCTGCATTTTCCTGCTCGACGCGTCTGTCCGGTCATTTGCCCGTTGGCTAGTGGCCTCTGTGACGACAAAATCGTGAATCTACGCCGCTGGTCTGGTTGCTCCAGACTGGCCCTTGCTCCCCTGAAAAGGAGCAGCCCATCAGACCTTGCTGGTCTGATTAAGAAGCCATCTTCGATTCCGGCGTGGGTTGCCTTAGCTAAGGCTTGTTAACTCCAATCCGGAAGCCGACACCGCCGACAGCGAGAGCCTTCGTGGGACAGTCCGTGCCTGACTCTTGGTCGTCGTCGGCGCCTCCTGGTCCACGTGGCTGCAAAGACAAGCTTCACGACATCACCTGATTGTTTCGCGACATCGCCTGGGTCCTTCCTGGTCACTGGCTAGTGACCCAGACTCTGTCCCCTCTGCTTTCAGGTACTCTTCTTCCTCGATCCGCCCTTGGATCCAACCGGAAACTTCTCTCCTGGTCGCCTGCAGCATCTTTCTCCAAGGCTCCATAGGATTCAGCGACGAAACCCGACACACTTTAACACCTATGCACCCGCTTCCTGTGGGTGAGGTAACGCGAGTACTCCGGTGCTCCTGTGGGTAATAACTATCCTAGTGTCTAACTTTCAAGTAGCTTTCTCCTAGTCCATCCGGAAGTGACCTAAAAGAACTCGTTTCCAATTCTTTCGTTCCCATTTAAACTCTATGGTAACTTGCATGTGTGTAAAGACACTGCACACGCCTCCCGTGGGCCTCCTACTTCCTATCCTTTGGTAGTACAGTGTAGCCCCAGCGATGCCCTAGGCCTATCCTTTGTTCGTGACGTGGCTCTTATACCACTATTTTAATACATGGTTTGAAGTGCCCTTAGGGCTCTACTTTATTTTGTGCAATGTATTGTATGATAGTTAAGTTACTTGTTATGTGCTTGTACCTCTGATCTCATAAAGAGCTCAGAGGGGTTGTTTAGAAATAAATGCATATATATTTTATATATATCCTGTGTGGTGTCATTTCATTTGATATTCAAGGGGTTATATATGGTAAAACAGCTGGCTTTACATGCCCTCTGAAGTTTTAGCCTAAGACTGCTTTGTCCATGCTATCTCTAGAATGGCTGGTCTATAAGGTAGACTTTACAACCATCACCATAAGGGTAGTTTGGACTGATACAGGGTGCCCACTAGAATAGTGGACATCACATATCAGGCCAACTTCTCACATTCCACCTATGTGTGGGGCACGGAACACTTTAAAAGTGACATCATTTGAAAAATGTAGGCCTAGTCAAAGGCATATTAACTTTAAAAAAAAAAAAGCCAATTAAAGACTCTCACCTACAATGTAGAGACGGCATCTTCCAAGCTTTCGTAGTGATCCGTTTTTTTAGCCAAAACATTTAGAAAGTGGGGTAAAAAACTGCACTGCGCCTTTTAAGCCTCAAGGCTGATTCTCCAGTCTCAAAGGGCTTTGGTATTGCAGTTGATTGGCAGGTCAGGCTTTCACTTTACAGTTGGGATTATTGAACACTTAGCTTGCCATTTGCTTCTTAAATGTATCTAACTTTGGTTTTTCATTTATTTTTATTTTTTACAGAGTTTTATTTAGCGCAAACGTGACCCGATTCGGGTATCAGAGCGCTTTACATAGCACCAGTTGCATTACATGAAGACACATCCATTTTTGTTAGGCACGGGGAGATTAAGTGATTTGCCCAGAATCACAGGATGTTCAGCGTCATTGCCGAGACTCTAACCCAGTTCCACAGATTCGAGGCCGACCACCCTAGCCGTTAGGCCAACTCCTGGTTCAATATTGACCAATGTTGTCCATCTTTGGCTTCCATTAGTGTAATCAGGCTTTCTGCTTTTATTTACCACAAGTAGATGCCATGCCTTTGGTGCTTGTCAATTGCCTCCAATTTAAGAAACTCTCAAGAAATTATCCCCATGCCTTGGGTGTCCTGTGCTTTCCTGACAACCACACTGTTCATGACCGGCGAATATGTAAGAAAACGTACTGCAGAGCGGCCATGTCTGGACATCATTCTGTAATAATAGGGAACATTCCAGACCTTCATTCTCAACTGGGGTTCTCAGTTAAAAAAACCAGGGTTTCTTTTGCTTATACCTCCGTGTTTTCTAATGCCGATGTTTACCCTTCTTGAGGAAAGAGCAAAGGAAAGTCAAAGGGAACACTGGTCACTCCATGTCCACTGTTCCCTTTGAATGTCGAATTGTGTGAAATAAAAGTTGAAGAAACTGAGAACACCAGTGTTGCCATCACAATTCTGCATTTGGGCACTCCAAGTCAGTATGTCAGATGTTAAAAATCAGATACTCTCCCTTTCGACACAGAGACCCACAATTATTGAACGCGTGCTTTCAAAAACGAGTATTAAATTCAGACCCCAGGGTAGGGGTACATGACACGGTCATCTCACTCGAATGGATGTCTGATAGAAACAAGCATTTGCGATGCAACAGGTCTCGCATTTACGCGAGTTTGAGCTATTTGCAGAAAATGACAATGCCTTTTAATTATGTTATTGAAACATAAATAAAAGGCATTATCATTTACAATGCCAATAGCTTAAACTCGCGTAAATGCGAGACCTATTGCATTGCAAATGCTTGGTCTTTCCAGGTCATGAAAGACAGCCAAAGAAAAAACACATTTGAGATGCGAGACCTATTTCGTTGCAAATGCTTGATCTTTCCAGGTCATGAAAGACAGCCAAAGAAAAAACACATTTGAGATGACTGCCTGCTTGTAGGTTTCGGTTTCTCACAATGTTGTTTCTTATCCAACAGGTGCCGGGAAGTCTCTGGTAGGGGTTACAGCTGCATGCACTGTGAGGAAACGGTGCCTGATTCTCGGGAATTCTGCAGTCTCTGTGGAGCAGTGGAAGGCCCAGTTCAAAATGTGGTCAACTGTTGACGATAGCCAGATCTGTAGGTTCACCTCAGAAGCCAAAGAGAAGCCCATTGGCTGCTCCATTACTATTAGCACTTACTCAATGTTGGGACATACTACCAAGAGATCGTGGGAGGCTGAGCAAGTGATGGATTGGCTAAAACGTCAAGAGTGGGGATTGATGATCCTTGACGAAGTGCACACAATACCAGGTATCAACTTTGTTCTATATGGTATATCCTTATTTCGTATTAGACTAATGTTTTCCCGTATTACTTCTTTCTCTTCTCGACCTGCCTTTGTCATTACTTTCCTTCCGACTGCTAATCATCCTCTTGTTGCCATTTCCCTCCTGTCTTATTGTGTCATTTTGTTTGCCATGGCTTTTTTTTCGTGTTCCTGTTCCTTAGCTTCTACCTTCTCTTCTCAATCCCTTTCTCTACTATTCTTTTTTTTTTTGCCTCTCTTCTAATCATGTTCTATTATTTATCTCATGTATTTGGCTCTCCTTCACTGTCCTATCTCACTAACTATGATACCACCTTGCTATCACCAATGGAATGAATGCTCTTTTCATCTTCAAATTAGATTGTAGCCAGCACTGTCAGATTGATTGTGCTTAAAGAACAGTTCTGTCGCCTCAAATTCTTTTTAGGTGCCACTTTTTCCTCTGTCAACCTCTTCTGATTTCACAAATGATATCAATTAATGGTCATTTTTTTAATTGGACATAGAAATTAGTTTTCATGACACTTCCAATCACTCAGCTTAACAGTATCATTGCCATAAATGATTCGCCTCACTTTTTCACTTAGATATACTTCATAAATGAAGCCCTTTATTGGTTCAAACTAAGCCTGTCCTAGACAAAATAGAAAGAAATCTAGGGCCCTGATTTAGATTTCGGCGGGCGGGTTACCCCGTCACAAGGGTGACGGATATCCTGTCAGCCGAAATATAAATCCCATTATATCCTATTATATTTATATTTCGGCGGATGGGATATCCTTCACTGTTGGGACTGAGTATCCCATCCGCTGAGGTCTAAATCGGGCCCTTGGTGTACGTTGGTTGCTTCCTCTTCAAGTTCCTGCCCTGCCATGATGTTAGTCTTAGAAACATTAGTTCCTGTATTTAAAACAGCAATTCATGTTCCTATATTAAAGAATTTTCTCTTTCCCGTCCTATGTTCATTATAGTTTGTCTGGCCGCTGCATGGAATTGAGAACAAACATCTGACGATGCAGTTGTAGATTGCTGACTCCAGTGCACTGTTAAATAGATATAATAAAAACATTGAGAACGATTGCAGACCTAACTCAAAATCTCCCTGAGAATATCAGAAGAGAGAAAATTATTTTGGTGCAAGAGCAGAAAATTAAGTTTAATCCAGACCGCAATAACACCAACTGTGCAAGCAGGGCTCCATTCATCAGCTATTGTAACCGCTTCAAGTGGATGTCCATGCCGTCATGGCGCTACATGCAGACAGCATTCTAAATTACAGGACACTCCATAGTAGAAGTTAAAACTTGCAGGAGGCATTTGTTAAACCTCCTGACACACCCCCTCCCTTTGCAAAGGAAAAACAAAGGCACTCACTAAAAAAAATATACTACAGAGAAACAATTGATTTCCAGAAGGGTTCTTGAACACATAATGTGCATAGTGTCTGAAAGGGATAATCTTCTCTCAGAATTCCCTGGTATCCCCCCCCCCCCCCACACACACTCCTACTGCCCTGCCGTTTTAAAACCATAACCTGCCGTAATAGTTCCTTCCCAGGATAGGTCAACATTGGACCCCTCATCCAAACTAAGTTAAATAAAATATATATCTGCTGACCAGTTCCATCTCCCACCACCCCCAACCGACAAGTACTTCTCATGCTCTGTAACCTTTCTCTGAATGTCTATGTTTTGGTTGTGCCTTTCATATAATATTAACTAGAGCGACCCTTGCTCATTTGATTGTTTTCACACATTAGCTGATGAATTTATGACAAAGTGTATTGTCTTGTGTGTTCTCTCTCTCCTAAGTTGTGAAATATTTGATTGTGGTGTATTCATTTTTACATTAGTCATTGTTAAATTGTCTTACTCTTTACACATTTTTAATAGATTGATATCGGAACTGTTTATAAAAGTACACCTGCTTTTATTAAATTTATATTTTTGTATATGATTTATGATCTTGTGGCGCTATATACTCTTGTTGGTGATGCCATATGTTTGTAAAAGTGAGCAGGTATGACCAGTGAAGTGTGTGGTGATTGTGATAAGTGAGTGCTTGTGGTTGAGGTAAGGCTGGAAGCCAAAGCGAATACTTGCAGATTTAATATTCTATTGGGCTGTCGTTGAGATTTGCCAGCACGACTCCTCGCTCCCTGTCTTGTTGTGCACGATAGTGCAAAGGGCGTCCAGGTTGCACTCCCTTAATTTTTAAGCTTACTGTAACGTTGCTTTTAAGATCCAGTTCTTCTGTCTCTGGGGAAGATCCACTCAGTCCCAATCTTCTTGAGACTCCAAAGAAGCTGGTTATAGTGTCAGTCAAAACCTGTAGCTTAACAGGGAATACAGGGCGAATTTGATTCCTATTTCATGTAGCCTATGTTTACCCTCAATGAAGGACACTCTCCGTTGGTGAACAGCTGTGGGTAATCCAGGAATACTATCACTTTCTTGTATTCCACTGCAGTCTTTTCTTTTTCTTGTGCTTCTAGTATGATATAGTCTTTTTTTCTTTATAATGGAGAAGTCGAGCTACTAATGGTCTGAGAGGAGCACTATGTGGGGACATCCTGCTGGAACTCGATGGGCTATTTCAAATGCGAAGAAAGGAGCTAGTCCCTCTGGCACCCCTAATATTTTTTTCCAGCCCTCCAAGAACATGGTCTTGCATTCCCGTTCTGCTATCTTGGACAGGCTTAGTGTCCTGATGTTATCCCTTCAAGCATGACCCTCCGCATCTTTCAACACAAAATGCCAGAAAACGGGTGCTCTCAGTCAAGTCTTTCAGCTAATCCTAGATGTCCTCAGTACTGGTTTGAGGTCAGAAACTAAGTTTTCAGTTTTGCTAATACACTCTGCCAATTTCCATTGGTTATATCGAGTTGGGCCAATGTCCATTGCAATGTGGATTTTATTCCCTTGTGCTGCACCCTTGAAGCCACTAAAATAGAGTCCAACTTATCATCCTTGTTAAGGCACTACAGTACAGATGGAGGCAAGGATGCTAATGTAATGTTTTTGAACCCTGAATATTGCACATCACATGTAGTCGCCTTCATTTTAAGTATTTCCCCATTGTAAAGGGATTGTTCCTGTCCAGTGATCTGTATCAAGTTCCTGATAGGGCATTTGGGTCGTTGTTGGGCTAAATGGGCCAGGTCCCCTGCTACAGTCCGATGTCTACCCCTTTATGGTGTGTAGTTGGCTTGTACAAGATCCCGCTTTCTCTTCTTATTGTTTTGATATCTGACAATCATGAGAACAAATGGCAATTAACCCTAACATTCAGGCTCCTTCCCCCTCTTCCTTGATGGAGAGCACAACACAGCCAGATTTTAGAACCCATTTCTTTATTTTGCTGGTGCACAAGTCTGCCACAAAATCTCAGTTACTTATTTATTTATTTGAAAAGTTTTATAAAGCGCGAACATGACCCTTGTGGGTATCAGAGCGCTGTACACAGAGGCAGAAGCATGCATGAACTCAAAACAGTTGAGGTCAACATTATAAAACAACAAGGAGTAAACAATCAAAGTCAGATACCGGGTAGAAGGCCCTATTAGTTCAATTTCTCATATAGTGCAAAATATGTCCCATAACATTCAGTAAAACAATCACATAGTGGCTCGTCACAGCATAGAGTAAATGACAAATCTGTAATCGACCCAAGAAGTATTCTTCTATTATAGTTCCGTAAGGGCCCTAGAGTAAAATACCAGTTTAGCATCCAATCAAAAATACATAGCGAAAAATACGTTGGGATGAATGTCAAATCTGTCAACAAGGGGACTAGAGAAAGAGTACATGATGATGCAGTTAATGTCCACTCAGGAAAAGCCATTTGGCCTGTTTCTTGAAATAGGCAGTGGAGGGATTGGTTCTCATCTCCGTAGGAAGAGCATTCCAAATTCTAGGTGCAAGGCCGGAGAAAGCTCGTTTGTATGTACTTTTCTTTTTGAATTTAGGAGGTTTCAAGAGTAGTGTGGACATACTTAAGTTCCGACCGGAGCCAGAAAGAACAAGCTTGTTAGCCAGATAGGCCGAAGTGTTGAAATGCAGGGCTTTGTGTGAGGCAAGCTATTTTGAAAGAGATCCTGGCTTCAATAGACAACCAGTTGAGCTGCAAAAGGTCAGGTGTGATGCAATTGTGTTTTTTGGAGCCTGTGATGAGCCTAGCTGATGTATCGATCGTGGCTCTGATAGGGGCCAAGCTCGCTTTAGGAAGCTCTGCAAGGGTCATCAGGCCATATACCAGTCGTGATATCACCAGGGATTGTATTGCAGGCTGTAAGTCTTCTGGCGGAAGGAAAGGCTTGATGTTCTTAATTGTCTTAATATGAAAGTTGGTGCCCCTAATGGTGGTGCTGATGTGAGTTTGCATATTAAGGTATTTGTCCAAGGTAATGCCCAGTGATTTAGCGGAATCAACCACATGAGAGGTGCAGTTAAGGGCTGAGAGTTGTTATAGCCATTTCCGGATCGGTGCAGAGTGGTTCTGTGTGGCAATCAGCAGGAATTCAGTTTTGAGGGTATAAAACAAAAGATGGTTCGGGGCGAACTATTGTTGAGTTTGCAAGAGAGCCTCAGTTAAGGTCTTAATGTCCTCCAGAGAGGAGATCTTCAGGTACAGTTGCGTGTCCGCGTACATGTGGTATTGAATTTGAGAATTGTTCAGAATGACAGTGAGAGGTTCCATATAGAGGTTAAAGAGCTTGGGCGAGAGTGCGGATCCTTGCAGAACTCCAATCCTGACCGGGGTACTGGATGCGAGGGACTGGTTGAATTTAATCCTTTGAGTGCTGTTGGACAGGCCACCTGAAGGGCCGCTCTTCCCCCGGCCCGACCCGGCCCGAGCCCGGTCACACATATGCCACACACCACCACTGCACGTTCTCCGTCCCCTCAGGGACCCCTGCCCTCGAACATATCGACCTCGTGGGCCCGATCCACTGCTGGCCCACGCGCCCAACCTGGGCGCCATCTTGGACACCCCACCACGAGGCCGCCTGGCCCCCGATCGACCTCAACCTTGGGCCTAGCCAGGCCTCAGACATCCCGGCACCACCATCCACCCAGGAGGTGAGCGGGCTACTTGGCAAGTCAATGGGAGAAAGAGGTGTCGATGGCTCTCCCTCGCCGAGTGCCGCTCATCCATCGCCTCCCCGGGCGCTGGCTCCACCCCCCTGCTGGGTGTCTGAACTCCCTCATCCCGGACCTCCCGATCCCCAAGTGCGAGGGTCCGGACATCAAAGATCACCAGCCCTATAACTGGGGCAGCTCCAGAGCAGGAAGGCAGTTGTATCTTGGAGTCGAGAGACGCAAAGAAGAACTCATCCTTGACGGACTACTGGCGCTGCCGTAGCTCTGCCTCGTGCACCATCGTCGTACCTGCTGGCGCTGCCGCAACCTTCGTAACCTTCGTATCCGTCATCGTCGTCGGGACCTGCTGGCGTGGCCGCGTACCGTTTGTAACCATCATCTTCATCGGGACCTGCTGGCTCGCCGCGGACCGTCGTTTCCTTCATCCATCTCGGGACCTGCTGGCTCCGCCGCGGCCCGATCATCTAGAACACCGAGCTCGAGGATTGAGAGCTATTTCCATCTTTTGGTAACCAAGACTGTCCCGCTACCCTTTCCCCAAACCAGAGACCAGAATCGAGGGGACCCCTGAGTCCAGACCTCCTTGTACCATTTTATCGTACTTAAAGAATTGCCTATAAAATCTCGTTGAACCTTACCCTTGTGTGGTGTCCGTCTGTGGGGGGGAAGTTACTTGTCTGTACGATCGCTGGAGCCGGCTCTCCCTGGAGACCGCTCCCCTTATCCTCGGCCGACCCTCCCGGTCCGTCTAACATTGGTGGCCAGCGGCGCGATCCGAATCACCGCATAATCGTACAGACAGTAGCTCACCCCACGACGAAATCACGATGACAACTAAAGAAAGCGGATCCACCGAGAAATTCCAGATGGAGAAATTGGACGAGTACAACCATCGTGAACTAAAACAATTCTGCATCGAACTAGGTATCGCTACCACCGGACTAAGTACCAAAGACGATTTCAAGCATGCCCTAGAATCTTGGGCAGAAACCGGGGTTGCCGGAACCCCCGATCGAAGCATCGCAGCAAAAACCACCATGGCCCCTGAAGAGCAAAGAACGGGTCTCTCGCAAGACGAGATCCAGGAACGAGAAAAAACCCGACTACACGAGCTAGAAATGGCTCGGCTCAAAATGGACGTTGAACTTAAGTTGGCCGAACAGAAAATAAACTTAGAGCACCTGCGTCTCCGAGAAGAAAGAGAGGAGAAACAGAGACAAAGGGAGCTCGAGGAAAAGAAACTGGCATATGAACACGAGCGACGACTAGCTGAGATTGATTTACGCAAGCAGAATAAAGAAGTGGGGGTGTCCGAGCAACCCCACACCCCAGGGACAGCGGAGAAAAAGGTACACATCCCCAAGGATGTCGTTCGAGAATACTTCCGAGAGGACGACATCCAGCAATGGTTTAAGGCCTACGAAATCGCTATGACTGCACACCGGATCGATAGAAACGACTGGGGAGCCGGCCTATGGGGGAGATTCCTCAATGAGGGCCGCGACACCCTGCTACAGCTCCCGGACCACCAGATGACCTCCTATGACCATATGAAAGCTGCCCTCCTCACCCGCTATGGCCTCACACCCGAAATGTACCGTCAGAGGTTCCGAGACTGCACCCGCATCCCGGGTACAACTTGGGTGGACTATGTGACCTACTTTAGCCGAGCCTTCGAGGGCTGGATCAAAGGAAGCAAGGTTACAACCTACGAACAACTGTTCAATCTCATGGTATGGGAGCACCTATCGAACAATTGCTTTATTGAACTCCGCCAGCACCTCCTCGACAGCAAGTTAACCGATCCCCGGCAGCTCGCAGCCGAAGCTGACTGATGGGAAATCACCAGAGTGGGCCGGAATGGGTCCTACGAACAGAACCGGAACAACAATGGTCAGCACCGTCCCCGAGGAGGAGGAGGCCAAGGACGCGGAAGAGACAACGCTCCGGTCGCCCCCGCTACCAGCACCACCCCCCCGGCCAACCGGGGCAGCACCCCGGCGCGACCGGGATACCGAGCCAATGTTACGTGCCATCGATGCCAACGAGTCGGCCACTATGCAAACGACCCAAATTGCCCACAGTACCAGAGCCCGAGACCCCGCCAGGTGGCTGCTGCTGCCCTGGGGGAAGAACAGATCTCCGAGGAGCAAGAAGAATATGAGCAAGAGCATCAAGAATGGGAGCCAGCCGCCATGGCTCTAGCCTGCTTAGGGGGGAAAGACATGGTCCCGCGGGTCCCCCTACCCGCTAACACCCAGAAGTACAGCCAATGGGTGAGCATCAATGGACACCGGGCCGAAGCCCTTCGTGACACCGGGGCCAGTATAACAGCCGTCCGCTGTCACCTGGTGACCCCAGAACAGTATCTACCAAACATTCTCTGCCCTGTACGTTCCGCCGATAACTCGGAAAGTCTGTGTCGGATGGCCTGCGTCCCTTTCGAATGGGGAGGGGTCTCCGGCATGTTGAAAGTCACGGTCCGGGACGATGCCCCCGTAGACTGCCTCCTGGGGAATGACCTTGAAAGCTCTCCGTGGGCAGCCGTAGAACGAAGGGAACACCTGGGGATGTTAGGCGTCCCGGACTGGGCGTGTGTCACCACCCGGTCCATGGCCGCGCGTGCCAACCCCCGACCAGAGGAACCCGAATGGCCGGCGCCACCGCCCCCGGTCGCTCCAGCCGAAACCACCGACCGTGACGTCCCCCCAGAATCAGCTCAACCTCCAGACCTCGCTAACCTCGACCAGTGGCCTCAAGAGGGGGGGCCCACGCAAGAACAATTTCACCAAGAACAAAAGACCTGCCCCTCCCTCGAGGGACTCCGCCAGCAAGCGCTCGCCCAAAGCGCAGGGGATACTTCCGGAACCCACTGGATCTACTGGGACAATGATCTGCTGTACAGTGAGCAAAGAATCGCGGAACTGGGGGCCAGCCGAGTGCTAGTGGTGCCCCTCCGTTTTAGAGACTTTCTGCTAAACCTGGCCCACGATGTCCCCCTGGCGGGACACCTGGGTCAAGATAAAACCTACAGTCGTCTGGTAACCCACTTCTTCTGGCCCAAAATGAGGAACGATGTACACCAGCATTGCCGATCTTGCCCCACGTGCCAAGCCAGTGGAAAGAGCGGCCGCAAACTAAAAGCCCCCCTGCAACCTTTTCCCGTGGTCACCACCCCGTTCGAGAGGGTCGGGATAGACATTGTGGGGCCCCTGGACCCACGTACAAAACAAGGCCATCGGTTCATCCTGGTGCTAGTGGACCACGCCACCCGCTACCCCGAGGCTGTTCCCCTGCGAACTGTGACAACCCCGGTAGTCGGCCGGGCTCTGATGGGGATCTTCTCCCGTGTGGGCTTCCCCGGAGAAGTCGTCAGCGACAGGGGCACAAACTTTATTTCGAAATATATGAAGTCCCTCTGGCAACAGTGCGGGGTCACCTACCGATTCACGACCCCCTATCACCCTCAAGGAAACGGACTCGTTGAGCGGTTCAATCGCACACTCAAAGGGATGATCGGGGGGTTGGAAGAGCCCCTCCGTCGCCAGTGGGATGTGCTGCTGCCGTGCCTCCTCTTCGCATATTGAGAGGTCCCCCAGAAGTCCCTCGGCTTCAGCCCGTTTGAACTGCTGTATGGACACCCAGTACGAGGGCCCCTCAGCCTAGTCAAGGAAGGCTGGGAGATGCCCCCTCTAAAAAACCCACCAGATGTCTTCAGGTACCTCCTAACCCTCCGCAACCAGACCCGGCGGTTCAGAGAGCTGGCAAAAGCCAACCTGGAGGCCAGTCAAGAGGACATGAAAAAGTGGTATGACCGGAATGCCTCCTCCATCGAATTTGAGCCTGGGCAACAGGTATGGGTGATGTCCCCCACCGAACCCTGCGCCCTGCAAGACAAATGGACGGGGCCCTTCAAAGTAGTCGAGCGCAAGGGTCCTGCCACCTATCTCATCGACATGGAATCTTCCCGGAACCCCCTCCGGGTCCTCCACCCTAACAGACTGAAACCCCACTTTGTGCGTTCAGAACTCAGTCTCCTGATGGCCACAGACAATGGGGCTGAAGAGGACTCCGAGCCCCTCCCTGATCTCCTACGGACTAGGGAGAAAGACGGCTCCGTGGATGGGGTCCGACTCTCGGAGGCCCTCACCCGGGAACAACGCCAGGAGTGTCGAGCCCTTCTGGTGCAATTCGCCAGCCTGTTCTCCCTGACCCCCGGTGTCTCTCCCTGGTGTGTGCACGATGTGGACACGGGGGACAGCCCCCCTATCCGCCACCGGGCCTACCGCGTGCCAGATCGGGTACGGGCCTGCATCCAGGAAGAAGTAACCAAAATGCTCACGCTCGGAGTCATCGAGCCCTCAGACAGCCCCTGGGCCAGCCCTGTGGTACTGGTCCCCAAAGCAGCCGCCCCCGGCACCACACCGGAACTCCGGTTCTGCGTCGACTACCGGGGCTTGAATGCGGTCACCAGAACAGACGCACATCCCATCCCCCGGGCAGATGAACTAATCGACCGCATGGGGGCTGCCCGCTACCTCAGTATTTTCGACCTGACGGCGGGCTACTGGCAGATCGGCCTCACACCCCGGGCACAAGAACGTTCTGCTTTTTCCACCCCCGATGGCCATTACCATTTCAAGGTCATGCCCTTCGGCATGAAAAATGCTCCAGCAACATTTCAGCGGCTCGTCAATCAGGTCCTGGCGGGGCTCGAAGGGTTCAGCGCCGCCTACCTAGACGACATCGCTGTATACAGCCACCATTGGCCTGAGCACCTCCACCACCTCCGAGCAGTGCTACAAGCCCTTCAGCGCGCTGGCCTCACGATCAAGGCCAGCAAATGTCAAATTGGCCAAGGGTCTGTAACCTACCTCGGGCACCAGGTGGGAAGCGGCCTGGTGGCCCCTCTGCAGCTCAAAATTGCCGCCATCCAGTCCTGGCAGCCTCCCATCACCCAGACCGAGGTACGAGCCTTCCTGGGCCTCACGGGCTATTACCGAAGGTTCGTGAAAGACTATGGTACCATAGTGGGGCCCCTCACGGAACTCACGTCCAAAAATCAACCCAAGAAAGTCAACTGGACCCCAGATTGCCAAACAGCATTCGAACAATTGAAAGCCGCCATGTGCTCCGCCCCTGTGCTCCAGGCCCCCGACTACAGCCGGGAGTTCGTCGTCCAGACGGATGCCTCCGACCATGGCATTGGGGCAGTCCTGTCTCAAATGAACACCGAAGGCCTTGATCAGCCAGTGGCCTTCATCAGCAGACGGCTCCTACCACGAGAACAACGCTGGAGCACCATAGAGAGGGAGGCCTTCGCTGTGGTATGGGCCCTCAAAAAACTCCGGCCCTACCTCTTTGGCACACACTTTCGGGTGCAGACCGACCATCGACCCCTGCAGTGGCTGATGCAGATGCGGGGGGAAAACCCGAAGTTACTACGCTGGTCCATCTCCCTCCAAGGGATGGACTTCACTGTTGAACACCGGCCTGGGCCAGATCACGCCAACGCGGATGGCCTGTCCCGGTTTTTCCGCCTCGACGAGGAGAGTCCCCAAGAGGATGGGTGACTCTCCCCGCCTTCAGCTGGGGGGGACGCATGTTGGACAGGCCACCTGAAGGGCCGCTCTCCCCCCGGCCCGACCCGGCCCGAGCCCGGTCACACATATGCCACACACCACCACTGCACGTTCTCCGTCCCCTCAGGGACCCCTGCCCTCGAACATATCGACCTCGTGGGCCCGATCCACTGCTGGCCCACGCGCCCAACCTGGGCGCCATCTTGGACACCCCACCACGAGGCCGCCTGGCCCCCGATCGACCTCAACCTTGGGCCTAGCCAGGCCTCAGACATCCCGGCACCACCATCCACCCAGGAGGTGAGCGGGCTACTTGGCAAGTCAATGGGAGAAAGAGGTGTCGATGGCTCTCCCTCGCCGAGTGCCGCTCATCCATCGCCTCCCCGGGCGCTGGCTCCACCCCCCTGCTGGGTGTCTGAACTCCCTCATCCCGGACCTCCCGATCCCCAAGTGCGAGGGTCCGGACATCAAAGATCACCAGCCCTATAACTGGGGCAGCTCCAGAGCAGGAAGGCAGTTGTATCTTGGAGTCGAGAGACGCAAAGAAGAACTCATCCTTGACGGACTACTGGCGCTGCCGTAGCTCTGCCTCGTGCACCATCGTCGTACCTGCTGGCGCTGCCGCAACCTTCGTAACCTTCGTATCCGTCATCGTCGTCGGGACCTGCTGGCGTGGCCGCGGACCGTTTGTAACCATCATCTTCATCGGGACCTGCTGGCTCGCCGCGGACCGTCGTTTCCTTCATCCATCTCGGGACCTGCTGGCTCCGCCGCGGCCCGATCATCTAGAACGCCGAGCTCGAGGATTGAGAGCTATTTCCATCTTTTGGTAACCAAGACTGTCCCGCTACCCTTTCCCCAAACCAGAGACCAGAATCGAGGGGACCCCTGAGTCCAGACCTCCTTGTACCATTTTATCGTACTTAAAGAATTGCCTATAAAATCTCGTTGAACCTTACCCTTGTGTGGTGTCCGTCTGTGGGGGGGAAGTTACTTGTCTGTACGATCGCTGGAGCCGGCTCTCCCTGGAGACCGCTCCCCTTATCCTCGGCCGACCCTCCCGGTCCGTCTAACAAGTGCGGTTATGTAGGAAAGAGGCAAACCACTTTAGGACCGTCCCCGAGAGACCCATCCTAAGTTGAAGAAGTTTAATCAAGTTTTCATATTTGATGGTACTGAATGCAGAAGACCGGTCCAGAAGGATCAGAAGACAGGGGGCATTTTGATCTAGGGATTTCAGAGCGTCATCCACAATGTGAGTTAAAGCCGTTTCAGTACTATGCCCTGCTCTGATACCGGATTGATTAAAGGTCAAGTAGTTGAAATTTCTCTATATGGTTGCATAGCTGCTTGTGGACTCCTTTCTCCAAGAGTTTGACTAATGTCATGATGTTCGTGATCGGTCGGAAATTGTTAGGATCAGATAAATCCGAGTTGGGCTTCTTAAGGATGGGAGTTATTTGCCCAATTTTGAGACAATCAGGGATGCTCCCTTGAGGGAGCGATTCATGAATGATCCTCGACCAAAGCGGTAGAACGGGCGAGTTGAGGTCTTTAAGAAATTTTGTCGGCAGAGGATCATTGAAGTGGTTGGCCGGATTTGAGTCCTGTATCCATCTCAGAGCATGACATTCAGACTCTGTGCCTACTACTGACCCCCGCACACTCACTCTGCAGGCACCTTCAGCCTCTCCTGGGCCAATTATTTTCATTCGCCAACTGAGTCCTTCCAGGCGGCCCGCACTGCAGTGCTCTGTCGAGGCACAATGTGGATGAGGGGTGAGGATTATAATCCACTCTAGTTCCTCCTCTCTGGGCACCTTATGTCAATATAAACACCCCCCCCCCCATTCCTCTATCACCAGTTGATTTCATCAGTCAGTTTATGGTACTGGTAGCCCCCATCTTGCTTTCATAACCCCCTTTATTGTTTGCCCCCAGCTGCTGATAGGGGTCCATTTCGCCACACAATCACCAAGAATTAATTTGAAAGGCTTTTGTGTACTTTACAGAAAAGGATGATTGGGTGATGCCCCACTTTACATACCGGCAGGGGTCCATAAGGACATGGAATATGCATTATTGAGATTTTGCAGGATGCTCATTTTGGGATCCTGGATTCTCCTTTTGGAGGTTGTCCCTTTTTGTTTTTTTAGTTCTGAGTAAGGCCCGCTAAGATGATAACCATTAACACGTTATCAGTGTCGAAATGTTGGTGTAATTATACAATGTCCTGCTTCAGCTAGCCTACAAATATATAAAGGATACAATACAAGTAAGTAAGTAAGTAAAACTTTATTGTTCAGTTAATTAAAACCATAACAAATTTTCTTTACACTTGTGTCGTAATGTTAAAATCTTTTAAATTAGTTAAGAATACTTGTTCAAAATTTACATCAAGATAAAATTCAAATACTCGTTAAAGGACAAAAGAATGAGGTTTCAGAAAATCACACTACAGTATTAGAGGTATTACTCAGTCGTCAAGCGTTTTTCAAAGGCAAGCAAAAACTTTACAATCTTACAATTGATTTGTGTATCCGTAGAGTCCAAGCAGCCTATAATGGCTGTCCTACAGGTACGTAATCCTTTAGTCAGAAAGTGATTCTTTAAAAGAAGAGATCGCTCTTGATTCAGCTTTGTACAATGACAAATAATGTGGATTATATCCTCTTTTTTATAATCACAGAGCCGACAGGCGATGGATCCCGTGTGTTTCCAGGCTGGTGCATCAGCCAGCGTTGGATATTTTCCGAATCTTAGAGCCATCAACCTTTTTTTAGTAAAAACAGAGTATGTAGAGTCCAAGTAGGGCGCCGGAGTAAGACGTTTATAGCTGTTAATTGCAACCCAAGAATGAGAGCGATGGGAAAAGATCTCCTTGTCAATAAGTAGAGAATGTAGTTTGGCGGCTTTGTTTATTACCTGTTTAAATGAGTTAACTGGCAGGTTTTTATTCCATAGCTGGGTGGTGCGTGTTAATTCCAGAGCTTTGGTCAGGAATTTGTTTGCCTCTGATTTGGTTCCCTTTTCAACTTCTTGCCACAAAAATGTGTTTAAGTTGTTATCAGTGGCTTTCATTTTAATGCAGTACCAGGTTTTAATGCACGTGTATAGTCTTCCCACTGATTCGTTCATGAGACCAAATTCTAGGCGCATTTGCGCTGGTGAAGCTGTACGGGGAAGTTGAAAAACTTTCTTATAAATTTTAGTAATCAAAGTATTTAACAAAGCACCGTCCTTGCCATGCATTGCTGCACTTGCATATGTTAAGGTGGGAAGGGCTTTAGCTGCAATTACCGTTAGTAGTGGTTTAAACGATGGGCCTTCTAGTTTATTATACAAAGAGCTAAATGCAAAGATCAAGGCTCCGGTTCGTTGCGTAAGGTAATGTTTTTGCGCTTTTAGAGTCATCTTTTCGTCAACAAAATGTCCCAAGTATTTATAATTTGAGACCCTTTCAAGCCTTTTACCATCTATGCAAATATTATAGTCTGTTGAGCGCCGATTAGAAATTAACATTGTTTTGGTTTTAGACAAGTTCAAAGTCAGTTTGTTTGCAGACAAAAAAAGCGAAAGTTCTGATAGTAGTCTGGTCATACCGACTCTTGTTAGGCTCATTAGTACAATGTCGTCCGCGTATGCAAGATGTGAGAGTTGCAGGTTACCTAATCTCGGGGGATGAGCGTTGCAGGTGTTTAGTTTGCCGGAAAGGTCCGAAAGAAATAGATTGAACAAGTGAGGCGCCAAAACGCATCCTTGTTTTAATCCGGTTCTTGTTGACACTTTTCTTGACAATCGCGAACCGTCGCCTAGCTTTACTTGTGTCCATGTGCCGGTGTAAAATAGCAACAGGCCCCTTAGTAAGCTCTCTGGTATGTCCCATGATCTTAATTTAGCCCATAGTAGGTTCCGGTCCACACTATCGAATGCGGCTTGCAGATCAATAAAACATAAGTTCAGCTCCTGCTTGTTGCGCTGACATTTATCAGCTATCAAGCTTATTGATAGAATGTTTGAAATAGTTCCGATGCCTGCTCTGAACCCCGTTTGATTGAGTGGAATCAAGTCTCTGTCGCCTGACCAAGTAACCAGGTCTGTTAATAAGAGAGATGCGAAGTATTTTGCTTCCACGTCCTGCAGTGTTATTAGTCGATAGTTAAGTGGGTTGGTTCTATCACCTCCTTTGTATATGGGCGTTATTATGGAGCCATGCCAACTATTAGGAACTTGACTGAGTATTTGAACGTCAGCATAGAGGTTCTCTAAAAGGGGGCTCCAGTATTCAGGTGCGTGTTTATATACCGCTTGGGGAATACAAGGATACCTTGAGTGTCACAAGTGTGGATATTTGACTATGTGCTGAACAGGCGAGAAATACATCATACAGAAGGGGGGGGGTGATGCCTTTTGAATTGTACATCCACATGCTGCTCTCGGTGCTTGCAGAGGTGAATACCAGAGTCACAGAGGCTGGAGAGGAGGTGGGAAATTAATATTGAATGGGTGGGCATACGCTATGGAGAACTAATGGACAGAAAGGAACTTCTTGGGGTCCGCATGCCGCTCTGGTTTCAGAGAGGACTGGGGTGGCAGTTAAAGGGAGTACTTTTACCACATGCTTGGTGGGTGGGGGCTTGGTGGCATAGTTCTGCCTTTATTGGAGTATTGGACCTACCACCCATGAGGAGGAGCCCAGCTGGTGGGTCTGTGTGGGCTAGGAGAATCCTATTCTGGTGTTTCCTGGGTGGACCACAGGCAACCTGCAAGAACATTCCATTGTGAATTACTGGTTGTTTCTTACTTGGTTGCTGAGCTTCAACCCCTTCTGCTGATTAGGGGGACGAGGGAGTCGCGGCTCGGGTATTTGGGGGAGGGTGTGTTGAGTACCCAATTGCTGTCTAGCCATGTACTCATAGGTGATCTACCGAGGCGGACCACATGTTGGGGTAATAATGAATTGTCTGTTGTGAGAAGTTGGCCTGGTATATGATGATCACTAATTCTAGTGAACACCTTGCACCAGTCCAAACGACCCTTATGGTGATTGGTTGTAAGTCAATCTTATAGACCAGCTATCCTAGTGGTAGCATGGACAAAAGCAGTCTTAGGCTAAACTCAAGAAGGCATGTGAAGCCAGCTGTTTTACCATATGCAATCCTTTTAATACCAAATGAAAGGACACCACACACGTTATATATTATAAAATATATGTATTTATTACTAGAATAATCCCCTATACTCTTTATGAGCACAGAAGCACAAGCGTTAAACAAAGAACTTCATATAACATACAAAAGTTGCACAAATATGAATAGGCCCGGTGGCCCCTAAAACCATATACTAAGTTAGTGGTATAAGAACCACGTCACAAACAATGGTAAGGCCTAGGGCCTTGGGAATCGCTGGGGCTACACTGGACTAACGAAGATTAGGACATAGGAGGCCCACAGGATGCGGGTGCAGTGTCTATAGGCAACCACGTTTACCATACAATGCGTAAAAATTAGAAAGATATAGGTTTGGGAGTCTTCCGACTAGAACTTAGCCACTTGAAACTCGGGCACTAGGGATGTAAATCACTACAGGGGCACCGGAGTACCCTCGTTACCTCACCCACAGGAAGCGGGTACATAGGTGTCAAAGTGCATCGGGTTTCTTCGTGGAGTTCTATGGAGCCTTGAGGTAAAGATGCTGCAGGCGACCAGGAGAGAAGAATCCGGTTGGATCCAAAGGTGGTCGAAGATGTAGAGTATCTGAAAGCAAAGGGGACAGAGTCTAGGTCACTAGCCAGTGACCAGTGTGGAACCAGGAAGGAACCAGGCGATGTCGGGTTCAGATCAGGTGATGTGTAGTGGTTTGTCTCCGCTGCCACGTGGACCAGGAAGTATCGAGGATGACCAGGAGTTGAACACGGGCTGTCCCGCGAAGGCTCTCGCTGTCGGCGGTGTCGGTTCTCGAATCGGAGTCAACAGGCCTTGGCAAATGCAACCCATGCAGGAATCGAAGATGGCTTCTGGATCGGACCAGCAAGGTCAGATCGGTGGCTCCTTTTCAGGGGAGCGAGGGCCAGTCTGAAGCAACCAGACCAGCAGTTTAAATTCGAAGGTTTGTCGTCTCAGAGGCCACTAGCCAATGGGCCGAGCAGGAAAAATGCCAAAGGGCCCCACGCAGCACTCGGTGAGTGTGGAGAGGTGATCTTTGGTGCAAAAGCTGCTCGGGGCTGGGGCTTCTCGTACCCCAAAGGCACAGCGTCGAGGGAGCCTCGGGAGCTGCACAGGAAGCACTTCGTCGACTTTTCAAGATGGCCGGTCCCACGTCTCTTGTCTCCTCCACGGGTCTAAGCTTTGCTAGGACTGTGGATCGGGCTGTTGGAAGTCTGGGAGTCCAGGTCTTGTCGGTCTCTGTCGTTCGAGCTCCGGCGGGAGCAACGGCAAACAAAACCTTTGAGCGCTGATAGTGCCTGGTTGCACAGGGTGGCCACTCCTTGACCACAAGCGAGATTCTTCAGTCTTCTACGTCGAGTAGGATGTCGAAGGGTCCAGAGTTTCGTATCATAGTTTCAGTCAGGATGATCTAATGTCTAAGGGCACAGCTCCTACCTTTATTCCAAATCAAGGGGCTGGATCTCCTGCTAGGTCCCTCCTATGGGTGGGACCCAGGAAGCGGGTGGTTACACCCTTTCCCTTTGTCCAGTTTCGCACCAGAGCTGGGGCTGGAGTGCCCCAGCACCGGTTTGAACTGGGCTTTGCCTGGGACATCTTGTGTGCCCCAGGCAGTGTCTAGTTTTATTCAGCCCTCCCTGCCCCAATCCACTATCTCCTGTCTGCAGCGGTGTAACACCTCCCTGTGACAGGAAACCTTTTGTCCAGGCCTCCCCTGCCGGAGTTTGTCAGCAGTAGGAGGCCAGACTTGTGTCTGTGGCAGCAGCATCCATTTTGTGATGCTGAGGCTCTGGTTAGATTTAACCACGTTTAACCCGTTGCATGCTTGTGACGGAACCGCTCCGTCACAAGCCACGGGTAAGCTGTGCTTGTGACGGAACGGTTCCGTCACGGCCCGCTCGCCGCGCCTGCGCGGCGCAAATTCAGCGCCTGCGCTGACGCTTTAATGGGCGGGCGGGTTCGTGACTGAACCGTTCCGTCACAAGCACAGCTCACCCGCGAGCCGTGACGGAGCGGTTCCGTCACTAGTATGGAGCCGCCGCGCGGCCGCCCCACCCCCTTAGCGCTGCGGCGGAATAGCCGCCGCAGCGAAGGGGTTAAGGAAAGTAACAGGTCTTCTCCCTCTAGAAGGGTGGAATGCTACCCCCGTCGCCAGAACTGGCGAGGGGTTAGTATTCCAAAGCATATGACACCTTACACAACATGTTTTGATAAAGCCAAACCATAGATAGCATTTAACCGCAAGGTTCATAATGCACTTAAGAGTATATGGTATGGCTATTTCCTAGAACAGCTATAAGGACTTGGTTCCGAAAGCTGCAGACAGGCTCAGCTCATGCTAGAGCACCATCTCACATAAAACCAAGCACTCTGCCTCCAGGATTGTTAAGGCCTGCTATAGGAGTGATTTATAGGTGTATATGTGTCTAGATATAAGGTTAGATATAGGAATACTATATCTAAGCAAGGGATGATTACACAACCTTGCCCCAGCTGAGTGATCAGCCAGTTGTCAGTTTGGATGGCCAGCCAGGGGTGGCAAAAGATATGCTGCAGCCCCTGGTAGGCTTTTAATACACCTATGCCCTGGGTACCTATAGTACACTGTACAGGGGCTCATAAGGTGACCCAATCCCAATTGGTGATGTACCTAAAGTACATGGTTGTGAATTTAGAGAGAGAACATCAGGGCTGTGGGTCTGATTAGCAGGCCCACAACCACATTAAGTCGAAAACCAGTGAAGCAAAAAGTGGGGTGACCATAGGAAAGCAGACCCTGCTCTTCTACATCTGTCAAGAGGGAGGCTGTTTAGTCTTTGCCGGACTGTTTATCTGTTAGTGTTTACTGGTATAAGGAGCAACAACTGATTCAACAGTGGGGTGCTAAGATGGGAGGTGAGGCAGGTTGGACAGGTAAGGATATGAGCGTGGCGATTCCTCTTGGGAGCTCCAACACACACCATTTCCTGGCAGTAACGGAGCCAAAAGATGCCCAATTCAATATTGCACACCCAATGCACTGCAAATCTCTCAGGTTTGTAAGTGGGTACATTACCAATTTAAGGTGTTTCATTTGGCAGAAACAAGTTTGTTCCCAAAATCGGTGAAAGTAGTGGTTGCATGTTTGATGTGCGAAACAGTTCATGTTTAGCCATATATGAATGTTTAATTGGTAAATGGTAATTTGTGTCTGAAATGCCAAAAACTTGTTGAGAAAGGTTGTAAATGTACTAGACTAGTTGGGGCTCATTGTAAAATGAAGACATCATTACTGGGACGAACACAAAAAAAGATTTTTCTGGGAGAAGAGCTAAATACAGAGGCAATTGCTCCACCGAAGAATGTTTTGGCTTAAACACAGATGATACAGCATTACCAGCCGTCTCAATCTCAGACAGTGAGGACTGTAATGGTGCCATACATGTCTATTTACTGCAACATCAAGGTGATGGATGGAATGTTGGAATTAATCCTTGCCTCTGGCAATCGATTGGGCCCACATCCCTGTCTTTCGTTTTTCACCCACCATGCGGCCTCAGATTGGACTCAGTCATATGCAAATCAGTCTTGTCCCTTCTCCAATAGAAAAAGTCCAGCCTAAACTGCTAGTCCACATCCTCTCTGAACCGGGACACATGTCACTCAAGAACAGTTTCGCCATAGTTAGTGCTCCTCAGCGGTGTTTAGCTCGGTTCCAGGGACACAGTGAACCATGTTTCAGCAAATCCGTTTCTCTTATGGCATCAGCTGAAACAACAAATGCTTGAATTAATCTCAGACACTGGCAGTTGCTCTAGGCCGCATCTCAGTCAATTGTTTTTTACCCACCATGCCACCTCAGTGTGGACCCAGCCATATACAAATTAGTTTTGACTCTGCTCTAGTAGTAACATTCCAGCTCGACCTGCCAGGCCGGTCTTTCCTGAAACCAGACTTGGATTGCTTGAATTCTTGTTCATTTGCCCCAATCTCATGGAAGTATACAGCTTCATGCTTTCCCCTCTGGAACATTCAAAGAACTAATAGCCCCTAAAGATTTCCTCATATGTTTTCAAACTTCCACGGGCAGCCCGATTATCATATACAACTTTCTTGGCACCCATACACCAATCTGTCTGGTTTTCACTAGTGCAGATTGGGGTGTGTTTTGGCACCCCACAGTCTGACCATATTCTATCTAGCCAAAATCAGCTCTAACATTATCTAACAATTTACAACATTTCGGTTGATCTTCCTTATTATGTATGCCAAGTATAATCCTCTTTACATTTAATGTTGTGTATTTAATGTTGTGTGTCCTCCCCCACAAGTTGTGACAGACAGTTGGTTACTTCCATTGCTCCACCCCCTCCGCTAAGTTGGTGGAATCATTTGGGGTTAGATTACTTATTATGCAGATGACACCCAGATTTTCTTTGCTTTTAGCAAGGGGTTATCTATCAGTTCGGATGCTAAACAACCCTGTTTCTCAGCTGTTTTTCAATGGCCGACTTGCAACCACTTGAAGTGAAACACCTAGAAGACAGAGGCGCTCAGTTTCAGACATAACTTTGTTTTTAACTTTGAAGTCCACTGTCCTACAGGTGTACTCCCGTTGGACACACAAGCTGTTGCAAAAAAGTTAGGGTTCAAATTTGACAATTAAATGTAATTCCACAGTCAAATTATCTTGGTGGTGGGAGTATGCTTTGGCATCCTGAGTATGGCAAAAAAATTACTTAAGTTTTTGTAATTTCCAACTAAGATTACTGTGATACTGGCCCTGGTGATGTCCAACACATTATATATCGGCCTACCAAAAAATCTTTTGAATAGAGTCAGTCCAGATAGGTCAGAATACGGCAGCTTGGCTGGTACTTGGTCTCCCGAGATGGGAACATATTTCCGGTCATTTGTGCAATCTGCACTAGCATCACATTAAAAAAACAGTTATTAAAAAAAATAAAAATCCTCTCTTGATGCATAGATCCCTCCATCAGTCTGGACCGGACTCTTTTGTCTAGGATTGCCTTTTCATAGCCCTTTGAGAGTCTTAAGCTCTTCTGGTAACCATCTTTCCAAGGTCCCTGAGGTTCGTTTGGCTACAGCAGGTGGTCGCCCTTTTTAGGTCTCGGCAGCGAGACCTATTGTCACCCACTTGCTCCTCAAGGGAGATAGAGCTGTGCACGAGCCGACCAGGGTCTGTGCACGCGCACACACACAGGCACGCACGCACACAGACACACAAGCACACACGCACGCACACAGACACACACACACACACACACACGCCAAGCCCCCCAAGCCCCACTTACCGCCTCAGCCGCCACTCCTGACTTCTGCTGCCACCGGTCCTCTGGGCCATCCACTCCATGGGCGCGGGCTTCTTGCAAAGACGGAAGTCCCGCCCCTCGGCAGCCGTGAGCGTGCACATCCCGAAACCGGAAGTTCGGGAGCTTGCAAACTCACGGCTTGTTCTAAACGTCCGGTGTGGTGCATTCCGGTGTGGTGCATAAGCTGTGAGTAACGTTTGTGTAGCAGTGTAAGTGGATTTTGAAATAACAGTATTAATAATTCAAAGGCACAATTGACCAGCAAAAGAACATTTATTTTTAAGCATAACTAACGCGTGTCTGTGTATTTCCCAAGAGTTTTACAAGGGTGATTATAATGCAGACTGACGGCAAAATAATGTGTGCTATTCTAATAATTTCAAATAGTTCTACAAACAATGAATAGCTGGAGTTTTCTGTTAAATGTGCAAGAACGCTGCAGTTTCTTGGTAAGTGAATGGCCGCTTTTGCACCTTTGCGAAAGACCACAATTTACGGACAGACACTAAGTTGACAGTAGTAATCCAGGAGGTCACGGTTATCAGGCCGCATACAGCAGAATCCAGAATCTGGGGGCCAAATCTGAGGATGTGGTTTAACGTCCTGATCTGCCGACTTTAGCGCTGGTGAGTGCAGAGTAGTGAGTGCAGAGTAGTGAGTGCAGAGTAGTGAGTGCAGAGTAGTGAGTGCAGAGTAGTGAGTGCAGAGTAGTGAGTGCAGAGTAGTGAGTGCAGAGTGCAGAGTAGTGAGTGCAGAGTGCAGAGTAGTGAGTGCAGAGTGCAGAGTAGTGAGTGCAGAGTAGTGAGTGCAGAGTAGTGAGTGCAGAGTAGTGAGTGCCGAGTAGTGAGTGCCGAGTAGTGAGTGCCGAGTAGTGAGTGCAGAGTAGTGAGTGCAGAGTGCAGAGTAGTGAGTGCAGAGTGCAGAGTAGTGAGTGCAGAGTGCAGAGTAGTGAGTGCAGAGTGCAGAGTAGTGAGTGCAGAGTGCAGAGTAGTGAGTGCAGAGTGCAGAGTAGTGAGTGCAGAGTAGTGAGTGCAGAGTAGTGAGTGCAGAGTAGTGAGTGCAGAGTAGTGAGTGCAGAGTAGTGAGTGCAGAGTAGTGAGTGCAGAGTAGTGAGTGCAGAGTAGTGAGTGCAGAGTGCAGAGTAGTGAGTGCAGAGTAGTGAGTGCAGAGTGCAGAGTAGTGAGTGCAGAGTAGTGAGTGCAGAGTAGTGAGTGCAGAGTGCAGAGTAGTGAGTGCAGAGTGCAGAGTAGTGAGTGCAGAGTGCAGAGTAGTGAGTGCAGAGTGCAGATTAGTGAGTGCAGAGTAGTGAGTGCAGAGTAGTGAGTGCAGAGTAGTGAGTGCAGAGTAGTGAGTGCAGAGTAGTGAGTGCAGAGTAGTGAGTGCAGAGTAGTGAGTGCAGAGTAGTGAGTGCAGAGTAGTGAGTGCAGAGTAGTGAGTGCAGAGTGCAAAGTGCAGAGTAGTGAGTGCAGAGTGCAAAGTGCAGAGTAGTGAGTGCAGAGTGCAGAGTAGTGAGTGCAGAGTGCAGAGTAGTGAGTGCAGAGTGCAGAGTAGTGAGTGCAGAGTGCAGAGTAGTGAGTGCAGAGTAGTGAGTGCAGAGTGCAGAGTAGTGAGTGCAGAGTAGTGAGTGCAGAGTGCAGAGTAGTGAGTGCAGAGTAGTGAGTGCAGAGTGCAGAGTAGTGAGTGCAGAGTAGTGAGTGCAGAGTGCAGAGTAGTGAGTGCAGAGTAGTGAGTGCAGAGTGCAGAGTAGTGAGTGCAGAGTGCAGATTAGTGAGTGCAGATTAGTGAGTGCAGAGTAGTGAGTGCAGAGTAGTGAGTGCAGAGTAGTGAGTGCAGAGTAGTGAGTGCAGAGTAGTGAGTGCAGAGTGCAGAGTAGTGAGTGCAGAGTAGTGAGTGCAGAGTAGTGAGTGCAGAGTAGTGAGTGCAGAGTAGTGAGTGCAGAGTAGTGAGTGCAGAGTAGTGAGTGCAGAGTAGTGAGTGCAGAGTAGTGAGTGCAGAGTAGTGAGTGCAGAGTAGTGAGTGCAGAGTGCAAAGTGCAGAGTAGTGAGTGCAGAGTGCAAAGTGCAGAGTAGTGAGTGCAGAGTGCAGAGTAGTGAGTGCAGAGTGCAGAGTAGTGAGTGCAGAGTGCAGAGTAGTGAGTGCAGAGTGCAGAGTAGTGAGTGCAGAGTGCAGAGTGAGTGCAGAGTGCAGAGTAGTGAGTGCAGAGTAGTGAGTGCAGAGTAGTGAGTGCAGAGTGCAGAGTAGTGAGTGCAGAGTGCAGAGTAGTGAGTGCAGAGTAGTGAGTGCAGAGTGCAGAGTAGTGAGTGCAGAGTGCAGAGTAGTGAGTGCAGAGTGCAGAGTAGTGAGTGCAGAGTGCAGAGTAGTGAGTGCAGAGTGCAGAGTAGTGAGTGCAGAGTGCAGAGTAGTGAGTGCAGAGTGCAGAGTAGTGAGTGCAGAGTGCAGAGTAGTGAGTGCAGAGTAGTGAGTGCAGAGTGCAGAGTAGTGAGTGCAGAGTAGTGAGTGCAGAGTGCAGAGTAGTGAGTGCAGAGTAGTGAGTGCAGAGTAGTGAGTGCAGAGTAGTGAGTGCAGAGTAGTGAGTGCAGAGTAGTGAGTGCAGAGTAGTGAGTGCAGAGTAGTGAGTGCAGAGTGCAGAGTAGTGAGTGCAGAGTGCAGAGTAGTGAGTGCAGAGTGCAGAGTAGTGAGTGCAGAGTAGTGAGTGCAGAGTGCAGAGTAGTGAGTGCAGAGTAGTGAGTGCAGAGTGCAGAGTAGTGAGTGCAGAGTAGTGAGTGCAGAGTAGTGAGTGCAGAGTAGTGAGTGCAGAGTAGTGAGTGCAGAGTAGTGAGTGCAGAGTGCAGATTAGTGAGTGCAGATTAGTGAGTGCAGAGTAGTGAGTGCAGAGTAGTGAGTGCAGAGTAGTGAGTGCAGAGTAGTGAGTGCAGAGTAGTGAGTGCAGAGTGCAAAGTGCAGAGTAGTGAGTGCAGAGTGCAAAGTGCAGAGTAGTGAGTGCAGAGTAGTGAGTGCAGAGTGCAAAGTGCAGAGTAGTGAGTGCAGAGTGCAGAGTAGTGAGTGCAGAGTGCAGAGTAGTGAGTGCAGAGTAGTGAGTGCAGAGTGCAGAGTAGTGAGTGCAGAGTGCAGAGTAGTGAGTGCAGAGTGCAGAGTAGTGAGTGCAGAGTGCAGATTAGTGAGTGCAGATTAGTGAGTGCAGAGTAGTGAGTGCAGAGTAGTGAGTGCAGAGTAGTGAGTGCAGAGTAGTGAGTGCAGAGTAGTGAGTGCAGAGTAGTGAGTGCAGAGTAGTGAGTGCAGAGTGCAGATTAGTGAGTGCAGAGTAGTGAGTGCAGAGTAGTGAGTGCAGAGTGCAGAGTAGTGAGTGCAGAGTGCAGAGTAGTGAGTGCAGAGTGCAGAGTAGTGAGTGCAGAGTGCAGATTAGTGAGTGCAGATTAGTGAGTGCAGATTAGTGAGTGCAGAGTAGTGAGTGCAGAGTAGTGAGTGCAGAGTAGTGAGTGCAGAGTAGTGAGTGCAGAGTAGTGAGTGCAGAGTAGTGAGTGCAGAGTAGTGAGTGCAGAGTGCAGATTAGTGAGTGCAGATTAGTGAGTGCAGAGTAGTGAGTGCAGAGTAGTGAGTGCAGAGTAGTGAGTGCAGAGTAGTGAGTGCAGAGTAGTGAGTGCAGAGTGCAAAGTGCAGAGTAGTGAGTGCAGAGTGCAAAGTGCAGAGTAGTGAGTGCAGAGTAGTGAGTGCAGAGTGCAAAGTGCAGAGTAGTGAGTGCAGAGTGCAGAGTAGTGAGTGCAGAGTGCAGAGTAGTGAGTGCAGAGTAGTGAGTGCAGAGTGCAGAGTAGTGAGTGCAGAGTGCAGAGTAGTGAGTGCAGAGTGCAGAGTAGTGAGTGCAGAGTGCAGAGTAGTGAGTGCAGAGTAGTGAGTGCAGAGTGCAGAGTAGTGAGTGCAGAGTAGTGAGTGCAGAGTGCAGAGTAGTGAGTGCAGAGTGCAGAGTAGTGAGTGCAGAGTGCAGAGTAGTGAGTGCAGAGTGCAAAGTGCAGAGTAGTGAGTGCAGAGTGCAGAGTAGTGAGTGCAGAGTGCAGAGTAGTGAGTGCAGAGTAGTGAGTGCAGAGTGCAGAGTAGTGAGTGCAGAGTGCAGAGTAGTGAGTGCAGAGTGCAGAGTAGTGAGTGCAGAGTAGTGAGTGCAGAGTGCAGAGTAGTGAGTGCAGAGTAGTGAGTGCAGAGTGCAGAGTAGTGAGTGCAGAGTGCAGAGTAGTGAGTGCAGAGTGCAGAGTAGTGAGTGCAGAGTGCAGAGTAGTGAGTGCAGAGTGCAGAGTGCAGAGTAGTGAGTGCAGAGTGCAGAGTAGTGAGTGCAGAGTAGTGAGTGCAGAGTGCAGAGTAGTGAGTGCAGAGTAGTGAGTGCAGAGTGCAGAGTAGTGAGTGCAGAGTAGTGAGTGCAGAGTAGTGAGTGCAGAGTAGTGAGTGCAGAGTAGTGAGTGCAGAGTAGTGAGTGCAGAGTGCAGATTAGTGAGTGCAGATTAGTGAGTGCAGAGTAGTGAGTGCAGAGTAGTGAGTGCAGAGTAGTGAGTGCAGAGTAGTGAGTGCAGAGTAGTGAGTGCAGAGTAGTGAGTGCAGAGTAGTGAGTGCAGAGTAGTGAGTGCAGAGTAGTGAGTGCAGAGTAGTGAGTGCAGAGTAGTGAGTGCAGAGTAGTGAGTGCAGAGTAGTGAGTGCAGAGTGCAAAGTGCAGAGTAGTGAGTGCAGAGTGCAGAGTAGTGAGTGCAGAGTGCAGAGTAGTGAGTGCAGAGTGCAGAGTAGTGAGTGCAGAGTGCAGAGTAGTGAGTGCAGAGTGCAGAGTAGTAAGTGCAGAGTGCAGAGTAGTAAGTGCAGAGTAGTGAGTGCAGAGTAGTGAGTGCAGAGTAGTGAGTGCAGAGTAGTGAGTGCAGAGTAGTGAGTGCAGAGTAGTGAGTGCAGAGTAGTGAGTGCAGAGTGCAGATTAGTGAGTGCAGAGTAGTGAGTGCAGAGTAGTGAGTGCAGAGTAGTGAGTGCAGAGTAGTGAGTAGTGAGTGCAGAGTAGTGAGTGCAGAGCAGTGAGTAGTGAGTGCAGAGTAGTGAGTGCAGAGTAGTGAGTGCAGAGTGCAGAGTAGTGAGTGCAGAGTGCAGAGTAGTGAGTGCAGAGTGCAGAGTAGTGAGTGCAGAGTAGTGAGTGCAGAGTAGTGAGTGCAGAGTAGTGAGTGCAGAGTGCAGAGTAGTGAGTGCAGAGTGCAGAGTAGTGAGTGCAGAGTAGTGAGTGCAGAGTGCAGAGTAGTGAGTGCAGAGTAGTGAGTGCAGAGTGCAAAGTGCAGAGTAGTGAGTGCAGAGTGCAAAGTGCAGAGTAGTGAGTGCAGAGTAGTGAGTGCAGAGTAGTGAGTGCAGAGTAGTGAGTGCAGAGTAGTGAGTGCAGAGTAGTGAGTGCAGAGTAGTGAGTGCAGAGTAGTGAGTGCAGAGTAGTGAGTGCAGAGTAGTGAGTGCAGAGTAGTGAGTGCAGATTAGTGAGTGCAGATTAGTGAGTGCAGAGTAGTGAGTGCAGAGTAGTGAGTGCAGAGTAGTGAGTGCAGAGTAGTGAGTGCAGAGTAGTGAGTGCAGAGTAGTGAGTAGTGAGTGCAGAGTAGTGAGTGCAGAGTAGTGAGTAGTGAGTGCAGAGTAGTGAGTGCAGAGCAGTGAGTAGTGAGTGCAGAGTAGTGAGTGCAGAGTAGTGAGTGCAGAGTGCAGAGTAGTGAGTGCAGAGTGCAGAGTAGTGAGTGCAGAGTGCAGAGTAGTGAGTGCAGAGTAGTGAGTGCAGAGTAGTGAGTGCAGAGTAGTGAGTGCAGAGTGCAGAGTAGTGAGTGCAGAGTGCAGAGTAGTGAGTGCAGAGTAGTGAGTGCAGAGTGCAGAGTAGTGAGTGCAGAGTAGTGAGTGCAGAGTGCAGAGTAGTGAGTGCAGAGTAGTGAGTGCAGAGTAGTGAGTGCATAGTGAGTGCAGAGTAGTGAGTGCAGAGTAGTGAGTGCAGAGTAGTGAGTGCAGAGTAGTGAGTGCAGAGTAGTGAGTGCAGAGTAGTGAGTGCAGAGTGCAGAGTAGTGAGTGCAGAGTAGTGAGTGCAGAGTGCAGAGTAGTGAGTGCAGAGTAGTGAGTGCAGAGTGCAGAGTAGTGAGTGCAGAGTAGTGAGTGCAGAGTGCAGAGTAGTGAGTGCAGAGTAGTGAGTGCAGAGTAGTGAGTGCAGAGTAGTGAGTGCAGAGTAGTGAGTGCAGAGTAGTGAGTGCAGAGTAGTGAGTGCAGAGTAGTGAGTGCAGAGTAGTGAGTGCAGAGTAGTGAGTGCAGAGTAGTGAGTGCAGAGTGCAGAGTGCAGAGTAGTGAGTGCAGAGTGCAGAGTAGTGAGTGCAGAGTAGTGAGTGCAGAGTAGTGAGTGCAGAGTAGTGAGTGCAGAGTAGTGAGTGCAGAGTAGTGAGTGCAGAGTGCAGAGTGCAGAGTAGTGAGTGCAGAGTGCAGAGTAGTGAGTGCAGAGTAGTGAGTGCAGAGTAGTGAGTGCAGAGTAGTGAGTGCAGAGTAGTGAGTGCAGAGTAGTGAGTGCAGAGTGCAGAGTAGTGAGTGCAGAGTGCAGAGTAGTGAGTGCAGAGTAGTGAGTGCAGAGTGCAGAGTGCAGAGTAGTGAGTGCAGAGTGCAGAGTAGATGAGTGCAGAGTAGTGAGTGCAGAGTAGTGAGTGCAGAGTGCAGAGTAGTGAGTGCAGAGTAGTGAGTGCAGAGTGCAGAGTAGTGAGTGCAGAGTAGTGAGTGCAGAGTAGTGAGTGCAGAGTAGTGAGTGCAGAGTAGTGAGTGCAGAGTGCAGAGTAGTGAGTGCAGAGTGCAGAGTAGTGAGTGCAGAGTAGTGAGTGCAGAGTGCAGAGTAGTGAGTGCAGAGTGCAGAGTAGTGAGTGCAGAGTAGTGAGTGCAGAGTAGTGAGTGCAGAGTAGTGAGTGCAGAGTAGTGAGTGCAGAGTGCAGAGTAGTGAGTGCAGAGTGCAGAGTAGTGAGTGCAGAGTAGTGAGTGCAGAGTGCAGAGTGCAGAGTAGTGAGTGCAGAGTGCAGAGTAGTGAGTGCAGAGTAGTGAGTGCAGAGTAGTGAGTGCAGAGTAGTGAGTGCAGAGTAGTGAGTGCAGAGTAGTGAGTGCAGAGTGCAGAGTGCAGAGTAGTGAGTGCAGAGTGCAGAGTAGTGAGTGCAGAGTGCAGAGTAGTGAGTGCAGAGTAGTGAGTGCAGAGTGCAGAGTAGTGAGTGCAGAGTAGTGAGTGCAGAGTGCAGAGTAGTGAGTGCAGAGTAGTGAGTGCAGAGTAGTGAGTGCAGAGTAGTGAGTGCAGAGTAGTGAGTGCAGAGTGCAGAGTAGTGAGTGCAGAGTGCAGAGTAGTGAGTGCAGAGTAGTGAGTGCAGAGTGCAGAGTAGTGAGTGCAGAGTGCAGAGTAGTGAGTGCAGAGTAGTGAGTGCAGAGTAGTGAGTGCAGAGTAGTGAGTGCAGAGTAGTGAGTGCAGAGTGCAGAGTAGTGAGTGCAGAGTGCAGAGTAGTGAGTGCAGAGTAGTGAGTGCAGAGTGCAGAGTAGTGAGTGCAGAGTAGTGAGTGCAGAGTGCAGAGTAGTGAGTGCAGAGTAGTGAGTGCAGAGTGCAGAGTAGTGAGTGCAGAGTAGTGAGTGCAGAGTGCAAAGTGCAGAGTAGTGAGTGCAGAGTGCAAAGTGCAGAGTAGTGAGTGCAGAGTGCAAAGTGCAGAGTAGTGAGTGCAGAGTGCAAAGTGCAGAGTAGTGAGTGCAGAGTAGTGAGTGCAGAGTAGTGAGTGCAGAGTGCAGAGTAGTGAGTGCAGAGTGCAGAGTAGTGAGTGCAGAGTGCAGAGTAGTGAGTGCAGAGTAGTGAGTGCAGAGTGCAGAGTAGTGAGTGCAGAGTAGTGAGTGCAGAGTGCAGAGTAGTGAGTGCAGAGTGCAGAGTAGTGAGTGCAGAGTAGTGAGTGCAGAGTGCAGAGTAGTGAGTGCAGAGTGCAGAGTAGTGAGTGCAGAGTGCAGAGTAGTGAGTGCAGAGTGCAGAGTAGTGAGTGCAGAGTGCAGAGTAGTGAGTGCAGAGTGCAGAGTGCAGAGTAGTGAGTGCAGAGTGCAGAGTAGTGAGTGCAGAGTAGTGAGTGCAGAGTGCAGAGTAGTGAGTGCAGAGTAGTGAGTGCAGAGTAGTGAGTGCAGAGTAGTGAGTGCAGAGTGCAGATTAGTGAGTGCAGATTAGTGAGTGCAGAGTAGTGAGTGCAGAGTAGTGAGTGCAGAGTAGTGAGTGCAGAGTAGTGAGTGCAGAGTAGTGAGTGCAGAGTAGTGAGTGCAGAGTAGTGAGTGCAGAGTGCAAAGTGCAGAGTAGTGAGTGCAGAGTGCAAAGTGCAGAGTAGTGAGTGCAGAGTGCAGAGTAGTGAGTGCAGAGTGCAAAGTGCAGAGTAGTGAGTGCAGAGTGCAGAGTAGTGAGTGCAGAGTGCAAAGTGCAGAGTAGTGAGTGCAGAGTGCAGAGTAGTGAGTGCAGAGTGCAGAGTAGTGAGTGCAGAGTAGTGAGTGCAGAGTAGTGAGTGCATAGTGAGTGCAGAGTAGTGAGTGCAGAGTAGTGAGTGCAGAGTAGTGAGTGCAGAGTAGTGAGTGCAGAGTAGTGAGTGCAGAGTAGTGAGTGCAGAGTGCAAAGTGCAGAGTAGTGAGTGCAGAG
Organism: Lissotriton vulgaris; assembly: GCF_964263255.1. Lineage (NCBI taxonomy): Eukaryota > Metazoa > Chordata > Amphibia > Caudata > Salamandridae > Lissotriton > Lissotriton vulgaris. Next base: position 1,324,862,614 of record NC_141689.1, on the reverse strand, counting down.
TGCAAAGTGCAGAGTAGTGAGTGCAGAGTGCAGAGTAGTGAGTGCAGAGTGCAAAGTGCAGAGTAGTGAGTGCAGAGTGCAGAGTAGTGAGTGCAGAGTGCAGAGTAGTGAGTGCAGAGTGCAAAGTGCAGAGTAGTGAGTGCAGAGTGCAAAGTGCAGAGTAGTGAGTGCAGAGTGCAGAGTAGTGAGTGCAGAGTGCAGAGTAGTGAGTGCAGAGTAGTGAGTGCAGAGTAGTGAGTGCAGAGTAGTGAGTGCAGAGTAGTGAGTGCAGAGTAGTGAGTGCAGAGTGCAGATTAGTGAGTGCAGATTAGTGAGTGCAGAGTAGTGAGTGCAGAGTAGTGAGTGCAGAGTAGTGAGTGCAGAGTAGTGAGTGCAGAGTAGTGAGTGCAGAGTAGTGAGTGCAGAGTGCAGAGTGCAAAGTGCAGAGTGCAGAGTGCAGAGTAGTGAGTGCAGAGTGCAGAGTAGTGAGTGCAGAGTGCAGAGTAGTGAGTGCAGAGTGCAGAGTAGTGAGTGCAGAGTGCAGAGTAGTGAGTGCAGAGTGCAGAGTAGTAAGTGCAGAGTAGTGAGTGCAGAGTGCAGAGTAGTGAGTGCAGAGTGCAGAGTAGTGAGTGCAGAGTAGTGAGTGCAGAGTAGTGAGTGCAGAGTAGTGAGTGCAGAGTAGTGAGTGCAGAGTAGTGAGTGCAGAGTAGTGAGTGCAGAGTAGTGAGTGCAGAGTAGTGAGTGCAGAGTAGTGAGTGCAGAGTAGTGAGTGCAGAGTAGTGAGTGCAGAGTAGTGAGTGCAGAGTAGTGAGTGCAGAGTAGTGAGTGCAGAGTAGTGCAGAGTAGTGAGTGCAGAGTAGTGAGTGCAGAGTAGTGAGTGCAGAGTGCAGAGTAGTGAGTGCAGAGTAGTGAGTGCAGAGTAGTGAGTGCAGAGTAGTGAGTGCAGAGTAGTGAGTGCAGAGTAGTGAGTGCAGAGTAGTGAGTGCAGAGTAGTGAGTGCAGAGTAGTGAGTGCAGAGTAGTGAGTGCAGAGTAGTGAGTGCAGAGTAGTGAGTGCAGAGTAGTGAGTGCAGAGTGCAGAGTGCAGAGTAGAGAGTGCAGAGTAGTGAGTGCAGAGTGCAGAGTAGTGAGTGCAGAGTGCAGAGTAGTGAGTGCAGAGTGCAGAGTAGTGAGTGCAGAGTAGTGAGTGCAGAGTAGTGAGTGCAGAGTAGTGAGTGCAGAGTAGTGAGTGCAGAGTGCAGAGTAGTGAGTGCAGAGTGCAGAGTAGTGAGTGCAGAGTGCAGAGTAGTGAGTGCAGAGTGCAGAGTAGTGAGTGCAGAGTGCAGAGTAGTGAGTGCAGAGTGCAGAGTAGTGAGTGCAGAGTGCAGAGTAGTGAGTGCAGAGTGCAGAGTAGTGAGTGCAGAGTGCAGAGTAGTGAGTGCAGAGTAGTGAGTGCAGAGTGCAGAGTAGTGAGTGCAGAGTAGTGAGTGCAGAGTGCAGAGTAGTGAGTGCAGAGTAGTGAGTGCAGAGTGCAGAGTAGTGAGTGCAGAGTAGTGAGTGCAGAGTGCAGAGTAGTGAGTGCAGAGTAGTGAGTGCAGAGTAGTGAGTGCAGAGTAGTGAGTGCAGAGTAGTGAGTGCAGAGTAGTGAGTGCAGAGTGCAGAGTAGTGAATGCAGAGTGCAGAGTAGTGAATGCAGAGTGCAGAGTAGTGAATGCAGAGTAGTGAGTGCAGAGTAGTGAGTGCAGAGTGCAGAGTAGTGAGTGCAGAGTGCAGAGTAGTGAGTGCAGAGTGCAGAGTAGTGAGTGCAGAGTGCAGAGTAGTGAGTGCAGAGTAGTGAGTGCAGAGTAGTGAGTGCAGAGTAGTGAGTGCAGAGTAGTGAGTGCAGAGTAGTGAGTGCAGAGTAGTGAGTGCAGAGTGCAGAGTAGTGAATGCAGAGTGCAGAGTAGTGAATGCAGAGTGCAGAGTAGTGAATGCAGAGTAGTGAGTGCAGAGTGCAGAGTAGTGAGTGCAGAGTAGTGAGTGCAGAGTAGTGAGTGCAGAGTGCAGAGTAGTGAGTGCAGAGTAGTGAGTGCAGAGTGCAGAGTAGTGAGTGCAGAGTGCAGAGTAGTGAGTGCAGAGTGCAGAGTAGTGAGTGCAGAGTGCAGAGTAGTGAGTGCAGAGTGCAGAGTAGTGAGTGCAGAGTGCAGAGTAGTGAGTGCAGAGTGCAGAGTAGTGAGTGCAGAGTATATGTTGGAGACCAGTTCCAGCACCCCTCGCCGCTCCGTCGCCGCTTCCATCGTCGAGGGCCTGCCCGATCTGCCACGGCGGTTCCGGATCCTCTTTGATCTCCGCTGCCGACCCAACTCCGATGTAGTTTGAAAAGAGGATCCAAGCCCGTCTTTGCCTGCTCGATACAACTCAAGCCAGTTGCAGACGTCCTCCGGATTGTCGAAGAACTTGGTTGTGTCGTCCAGGATGATGCGGAGTTTTGCCAGGAACAACAGGGAATGCTGAATGCCCTCGCTCCGCAGTTCCCGCTTGATTGCCAGGAAGGAGGTACGCTTCCGTTGTGTCTCGTAGGTATAGTCCGGAAAAATGTTCACCTGGCTGTTCTCTACCTGGTACGGTCCATTCTGCCTGGCGGCGTTGAGGAGATGATCCCTGTCTCGAAAATGTAGCAGCCGTGCCACTACTGGACGCGGGGAGCGGCCCTGTTGTGGTGGTCTGGCCGGCACTCTATGGGCCCGCTCCAAGCTGTAGAAGGAGGAGAGCCCCTCCGGCGCCACCACCGTCCGGAGCCAGTTCTCAAGGTAGGCCACCATGTCGCCATTTTCCATTTTCTCTGGTAGGCCCACTACGCGGATATTGTTTCTCCTATTGCACCCTTCCGTGTCCTCTGCCCGCCTCTCCAGGTCTTCAATGCGGGTTAATGCGTCTTTCATGGTAGCAGCTAGTGTCTTTTGTGCGGGTTCTATTGTTCCTATCGAGCTCTCCACGTCTTTAACCCTGTCTGATAGCTTACTGTGATCAGCTCGGAGCAGGCCCAGACTTGTCACCACCTGAGCGATGTCTTGCTGGAGGGCTGATCGTGTGTCCGCAATTGCCTCGATGATTCTATCGAACTGCTGTTGCAACTGGGGGTTCCCCGGCTTCTCCTGATCCAACCTGTCGTCCTTATCGGTGGCCTCTGTGTCCGAGGCGACCTGGGCTCCACCTTTAGGACCCTTTGGTTTCCCCATATTTACTGTGTCCTCCAGCGGAGGGTCCAGTCGGCGCTGAGCCAGGGGGGTAGGGAAGTCCCCACACACTGCTGCCAATGAGCTCACGCGGGCACACTCCGTCGCTAGCCGCCAGCCGGGCCCCTGCGAGATGGTGCGGGGGGCCCGGAGTCCCTGACCGGTCGGTCTGCCGCTGCGAACTTGTTCCTGTGAGAAGCCCGGGGGGAGGGGAAGATGAGGAGCGATCGTCGCCGGGAGACTGCGTCCCCTCCGTGTCAGCCAACGTCCCCAGTCACCACTGTTGTTTGTGCGCCCCTCCGGTCCCGATCACCAACCGGTAGACTTTCCCGGCCTCGAGCCACTGCGCCCGGTGTACACTCTAGTCCGGGGGGCCCCCTCGTGCGCTCTCACTTCCGAGGGTACCGGGTATATCCAACCTCCGGTGCTGGGCGCCACGTAGAGCCGCGAAGCTCTCCTTGCCGCGTCCGCCGCCTCACAGGGCCCCCGCGGCGCAGACAGAGTTGGAGCGGTCTCGACGGGCGTCTCTCAACGCGCTCCGCAAGGTCTCTGGCCGATCCAACGCTTGGCCGCAGCTCCGCAACTCCGGCGGTTGGGGCAGTAGGTAGGACTGGTCCGGGGTCGGCGGCCTCCTTGGGTTGCGATCGTTCCTTGGTCTACGGAGACGGAGCGGGCGCCATCTTGAGCTCCGCTCCGTCCTTCTCGCAGACCCTCGTCCTGGTGTCTCCCGCTGTTTCCCGGGCCTTCCAAAGACTCTTCCGAGTCGGCTCCACCTGCCCCGTCTGCAGACTTCGGCGTGGGGAAGCTGGGGCGCCCGGGACCCTCTCGTATCAGGATGAATGTGGGCTCCGTCTCAGAGCCGAGCGATTAGGCGACCGCCGCCATCGACGCTCAAGCCACGCCCCGCCATCATGCAGTCATAGAAACGTTTCTGGATGAAATTAAGCCTAATCTTGATTTTTTAAAAACTGTTTTTCAGTTTAGATATGGGACACTGCTATTGCACGCTTTTACGTCGAGATGGACTGGATTATTAAATGCGAATGACCAAGAATGCCGTATGCGTGCTTATAAGAAAGAAAATGTACCCAATTGTGTATTCTTTTGCCCTGCATATATCAGGGCAAGTAAAAAGTGTTTGATTACTATTTGTAGGAACCTCAGCACTAGAAGTAATGAGCAGGCGTATAGAATTCTCCCAACAGAGTTGGCACCTTATATGGTTTTCGCTGTTTCCATATTTTTCTTGTATGCATGGCTGATAAGGAAAAGACAGACCAATGTAGCAGATTTCGAAAACATTGATAGCTGAGCTCTCATTAATATTTGGCAAATTTTAAACTATTAACTTGGTAGTGCAACCCTTTCAAGGCCCTAGATGTACTCTGGCCCCTGGCCCGTAGACTAGACACTTTCTTTCTTTTAGAAATGTTTTTATGCATGGTTTTATCTTTGTTATTGACCTTGTATTTTTATTTATCTCTTATGTTAATGTACCGAAATAAAGAGAATGAAACAAAACGGAAGTGTCGGACACTATAACTTTACAACGGTCTCAAACTGTTACAAATGGCTTGTATAAGATATATTTTATAATTCATTCATGAATGCCAGGTTCTGGTTTGGATGTGTTGTGACAGAAAAGGCACTTAGAATGTGATAATTGCGACTGATCTTTCAAATGACTCGTTATCACTAAAATGTGGACATTATTATAGGTGCCTAATGAACCTCCTCCTGTATATCAGACTTACCGGCTACCATGTGACACACTATCGGCTCCATTCAGACGGTCACCCGGTGAACCGCCAACATCACACTTGGCAGTGAAAACGAGCTTGTGGCGTTCCGGCTCGTTTTCTGAGGCTTTCAACTGCTTACGTCCATTAAGGGATGTGAAAACACCCCTGGACATCGGCAGCAACCCATCAAGCTTTTAGGTCGGAGGCCTAAAAGGCTGCGCTTGCGCAGTCTTAGGCCGGAGATTTAATGACTCTCAGTAGCGCAGAAGGTCCCGCCTCCCTGCTCTGTCTATCCACCATTGGCTGGCTTCCTAAATGGAGGCCAGCCATTGGAGGAGAGATCCCTCACTCCGATGTAGCCCCGTCCTTTTCGGATTTGGGGGTGTAATTTTTGCTGTTCTTTAGACAGTGACGTCGTCCGTCACTCAGCACAGCAAAACACGCCCCCAAATCCGAAAATGTCCTAAGCTTTGTTGCCGCCATTGTTGCCCAGCCGGCGCCGAGTACGGTGATGCAGCGCACATGCTCCGGTGCGGATGGGGCTTCCGCCCAGTGCCTCGGAGCCCAGCTGCAGTCTTTTCCACTTCCTGATGGCCCTGGCCGTCGCCGACATGCTGAACGTCCTCTACGGTGAGTTTGTCCTTATTTGCGCAACTGTGTGATCCTGAACAGGCCGGCTCCCCCCCTCCCTCCGCCCACAGCTCTTCTCAGGCCGGCTCCCCCCCTCCCTCCGCCCGCAGCTCTCCTGTGTCCGTCCCCCCCCCTCCCTCCGCCCGCAGCTCTCCTGTGTCCGTCTCCCCCCCTCCCTCCGCCCGCAGCTCTCCTGTGTCCGTCTCCCCCCCCCTACCTCCGCCCGCATCTCTCCTGTGTCCGTCTCCCCCCTCCCTCCACCCGCAGTTCTCCTGTGTCCGTCTCCCCCCCCCCTCCCTCCGCCCGCAGCTCTCCTGTGTCCGTCTCCCCCTCCCTCCGCCCGCAGCTCTCCTGTGTCCGTCCCCCCCTCCCTCCACCCGCAGCTCTCCTGTGTCCGTCTCCCCCCTCCCTCCGCCCGCAGCTCTCCTGTGTCCGTCTCCCCCCCCTCCCTCCGCAGCTCTCCTGTGTCCGTCTCCCCCCCTCCCTCCACCCGCAGCTCTCCTGTGTCCGTCTCCCCCCCCCCTCCGCCCGCAGCTCTCCTGTGTCCGCCCCCCCCCCCCCACGGTCTGTGTGTTTCTTTAACTAAGTTTTTGTCCGTAATGGATTTAAACAGCTGTCAATCTAAACAGTGGAGTTTAACAACCCCAATTCATGTGGTAAACTTGCGATTCCGTCCTGGTAACGTAAGTAGAGCATTTGGTGAATATAGATCAGGGTGGCGGACATTTGGCAGAGGGTCTTCAAAGCATGTGTACCTCACACACAAAAAATTTGGGACTAGTCATTTATGCAATCCAAACATTTATCTCGTGTTGCAGAATAAATATGGGGAAAATGCGAAACCTGTTAAATAGCTCAGGCCATTCCAGAATGCTTCACCTCCTCCAGCGCAGGGTGTGTGTGTTGAAACCCGAGCCGGCTGCCGCGGAGCGAGAGGCGGGAAACGAAGGCTTCATAGGGAAAGAATGCGGTGTTCCTTGGGCGATCATAATGCGTGCAATTCAGACTGGAAACATTCCTAAACGGCCTCCGGACCTGCCACATCTGAAAGGGTTGTCCGTCCCCCCCCCTCCCTCCGCCCGCAGCTCTCCTGTGTCCGTCTCCCCCCCTCCCTCCACCCGCAGCTCTCCTGTGTCCGTCTCCCCCCCTCCCTCCGCCCGCAGCTCTCCTGTGTCCGTCTCCCCCCCTCCCTCCACCCGCAGCTCTCCTGTGTCCGTCTCCCCCCCCCCCCTCCGCCCGCAGCTCTCCTGTGTCCGTCTCCCCCCCCCCCTCCCTCCACCCGCAGCTCTCCTGTGTCCGTCTCCCCCCCTCCCTCCACCCGCAGCTTTCCTGTGTCCTGTGATGGCAAAAGGGTAAACCGTTGTTTGGCTGCTCTCAAATATTGGTCAGAATTAGTTTAAGAATGCCTCGAATTGAAAAATACATGGGTCTGGTTTAAAATCAAAAGAGTGGCCCAAGCCAAAGTGTCCTTCATCTAATAGGGCAGTATAACAAACCTTTTGACTGTGTCAGTAGTAAACAGTGATGATCGACTCATTAAATTTAATTGACACTGCTAAGAAAGCAGATAATGTTTTTGGATCCCTCGTATATTTGCTAGGAGAGGCTAACCCATGGTTTAGAATTGTCAGGTTTATGAGCAAGGATGTTAGAAGATTCAGTTGTGATGTATTACCTCGAGAGTTAAATACAGACACATAAGGACCCACTGGATTGAGAATGGAGGATCCGTAGGCCGTAGTTTGAACTGCTTGAGTCTGTATAACAGGATATTTTGTTTGGCTTTTGAGGTTTCCATTTATTTATGTAAGCAATCAATTGGTTTTACAACAGAGGTAAAGGAATCAATGCCAAGATCCATGTGGGGCCAGGCAAACAGTCAGGTGCTCATGACGTTAACCCTGTACCCCCCTTGTGCGTAAGTACAAGCACTCAATTGTAAACGAGCACTATGCAAAAAACTCGGGGGGGGGGAGGGAACAAGGGCAGGGTAAGGAAAAAAGTGGCTCTGCAGACTTCAGAGGACACCATCACAATCACTGTCCTCGTCCAGCACCTATGGTGTGACACAGTAGATTTTAGATACTGTGATGTCAGGAGCGCCACAGGAAGTATATTGCACTGTTTGTTGTACTCGCCACTGTAGGTTCTGGGTGAGGCTCTCCTGTGTCCGTCTCCCCCCCCTCCCTTCACCCGCAGCTCTCCTGTGTCCGTCTCCCCCCCTCCCTCCACCCGCAGCTCTCCTGTGTCCGTCTCCCCCCCCTCCCTCCGCCCGCAGCTCTCCTGTGTCCGTCTCCCCCCTCCCTCCACCCGCAGATCTCCTGTGTCCGTCTCCCCCCTCCCTCCACCCGCAGCTCTCCTGTGTCCGTCTCCCCCCCTCCCTCCACCCGCAGCTCTCCTGTGTCCGTCTCCCCCCCCCCCCTCCCTCCACCCGCAGCTCTCCTCTGTCGCGCTCCGGAGAGAGGTTGTTGCATGCAATTTATTTCAGGTGGGATGAAACTCCAAATATTCAATAGTATGAGGTGAGAGAGAAATACTGGGCAGAGCCTAAGTTAACTTTCATATTTTTTTTAAAACATTATCTCTTTTGCTACTGATCCCCTTTTGGCAAAATTGCTGAGTTCTATTGCAATGGGTGAAAATTACACCTTTCATCAGCATCTAGAGATAATTAAACGTACATCATATGCGGAATATACATTGTCAAAATCAATTTTGGGATTGAAACAAGCCATGCACAAAAGGAAGCAAGCATTGGCACAGCTGGTAGGTCAGGTTTGCCTTTTGATTGTGACTGAATGCTAAAAAAAAAAGGATAATATGTACAGTGCATTTTTGACAAAAAAATATTTTAATGTGTGAAGATTCAGTGTACTTTTGAGATGGAAAATAGTCACTTAAATATTCCAATGCATGCAATTTATTTCAGGTGGAATAAAACTCCAAATATTCAATAGTATGAGGTGAGAGAGAAATACTGGGCAGAGCCTAAGTTAACTTTCATATTTTTTTAAAAACATTAGCGATATGTTTTAGCGATGAAGCTATTGGCAATGTAAATGACAATGCCATTTATTTATTATTTTAAATAAAAAAATCATGAGCAATGCCAATAGCTCTACCTTTAATGCTGCCGAGACCATTGCATTGTAAATTCTTGTTCATTTTTGGAGGTGAAGGTTTGGGGTGGGGGCCAGGGGCAAAAAGTGCCTCTTAGGTATTTCTCAGCACGAGGATTCGCCCCTCCTTACACTGCAGTTTTTTGTTTCAGTTGGCAGGTCTGCCTTTGTGAATATTGCATGGAATTTAGAATTATGCATCAAATGTTTCCAGCAAGTTATTTTTGCATAATTTGAGTTGTAGATATGGGCTTCTACTGGTGTTCGTTGGGCTGAATTTGAGCTTGTAGTTGGACAGCTCTGTGCTTGAGACTGGTCTAAAAATGTAACACTTCCCACAATTTACATGGAGAAAATGTATATTAGGAATATATCAACTCTGTCAGACTACCATGAATATATTTATATATCAGGGGGGTTCCAGAACACCTTTCACCAAAAAATGGACACCCAAGAAATCCACTCTATATCTTTTTTATTATTAAATATTGAAGCTCGGTTTTAATGAAGATTTAATGAATGAGTGCTATTTCAGATTTAGAATTATGGTGAAAATGATAAATGCAATACATGAAAAACGTTTTAAAATGACAACATTGTAGATGCAATTTCGTAAACCAAATCAATGATGGAATCATTGGCTAGTGGTTCGGAAGGAAGGGATTCCTGAACAAATTGATTCCATCATTTATCGTAGGATTGGCTTATCACTTGCACTTTGTCTCATTTATCATTGTTTCTAGTTAATAGACAGTCTAGGTGCTGCTAATTGCATATGCACTTTAGAATTGCCAATTTGCACATATACTAATATAGAGACAATATTTAGCACTTTAAATTGCATATTTGCACATAATTAAAGGTCGTAGGATTGTTAAAATCTTAGCCAAACTTGAATGACCTAATGACTATGCACTATTGATACTGTTAAATGTTTCTATCATGAGCGCTATTGTGTAAGATTGTTTTTGTGATAGCTTAATTTAGTATTGTGTTAAATTTCTTTTTATGTGTATGTTGCTATATGGTTGTATTTCTTTACAAACCAAATAAAGCACCTTTTGAATTGAATTGATTCCATCATTGATTTGATTTAATTAATATGTGTCATATGAACCAATGCTGTACTATTAACCTAAATGAAAGTATCATAATACTAGGAATATTTGTCATTTAAAAAGCAAAGAAAACCATGCACTTTAAAATGGATACATCAATCATGATGATTACATGAGTAAATAAATACAATGAGGATTTTAAAAAAGCAGAAAAAGGCAATGCACGACACGTCCAAAATATGATACAGTTCGAAGTATGAGAGCCCCCTGTCTGACGCTTGACAATGGGGGTGGGTCTTATACGGAATTCAGATGTCTGAAAACATGGCCTAGCAAGATCTCAGGTAAGTTAGTTGAAAAGTAGAGTAACTGTTTTCAGCGTCATCAGCGTCCTTTTAGCAAGCAAAATATTGCCCATAGCCAAAAGAAGCAAGTTGCCCAAAAACGTATTGAGTTTCTTGTTCTGCCATTGGCTTTTTGTATGTTTCCCACAATGGGGTGAGAATCTAGTTGATGAACCTAGATGGGGAGGGATGCACAAACAGTAAAGCATCCATTGCAGCACAACACAGCAGAAATAGGCATGAATTGGCCCACGATTAATTCTAAAGCTAAGAACACGGTTGCACTTTTCTAACAAGGACATAACGTCTTGAAGTTCAGAATCCGAGTCAAGGATGTTCAACAGTATATCACGAAATAGTGTGACGAGTTTCAATATCCCTTATCAAAAATGTACAATTGAAAGAGGAACACCAGAGACAAAGTGGCCAATGCAAATACAATAGGATACGAGAACAACCCTGCCTCATCCCCCTTTTGATGCTCCATTGTTAAGAGTAAATAAGGCCAGTCATGGCTCCAGCTGTGGAGTATACATTTTTCAACCCAAACCAGCTCAAAATTGCAGGACCAAATCGCATCTCCTTCGGTACTGCAAACAAGTACAACCACTCAAGTTAATCAAACATTTTTTCCATGCCTAAGGTAGATACTGTTGCCAAAGGATCATTCGCCAGGACATAGGACATGGCGTTGATAGTTTCCTCTGATTAGGAGTTTTTTTTGTGAACAAACACACTCTAGTTTGGGTGTACTAGTGAAGCCACATCCTAAAGCATCCTGTTCACTATGGGCTTATCCAATAGTTTGTATTCAAACTTTAAAAGGGAAAGGGGACTGTGATGGATCTTTCCGCTGTTTAGTAATGACTAGGACCGCAGCCTCCTTCATTGTGTATGGAAATATTTCAGTGTCTTTTGCATCATTATATAGTATTAGCAATCTGTGACAAAGCTGGACTGAAGTCATTGTAAAACCCAAGGGAAGGCCATATTAACCCAGTGAAGGCCCCTCCCATTTCTCTTGTAGTTATTATTTCGTGGGGTGAAATCTGCTGTTCCAACATATGCGAAGCAGGCCTATGAGATAAAGTAAGGATGCCCTTTGTAGTCAAAAACTCCTCCAGCTTGGCCAACACAGGTGACGGAGTTTGAGCATTCAATACTTCATAGTAGGCTTCCTGATCATAGCCCAAAAAGCAGGATCCATCACTGCTAGTGCCTATAGGCTACAGAAAGGGATGCACATCAGTGGCTTGCCCCATATAATTTCATCAAGGACTTCTGGCCAGTTGAGTCTTACAAAGATATTCTACAAACAACTCCGTATACCGGGGTGAGACAAACATGTCAATTTGAATATGTTTATGTTCTAGTCTAGTCTAAATCAGTAGAGGTGCCACCAAATGTGACTTGTAAAAACGGGAGAGTTAAAGTTGGTAGTTGGCTGGGGGGCATCCAAGGCCTGCTTTAGCGCTGGTGGCACTTGGTGCAACAATTTTCGTTGGTGGTCCCAATTACCTCCTTATTCTCGGATTCCCTTACTTTTGACAGTGCCATTCATATACCCGTTGCCTCTTCTCACATGTAGTTAATTGGTTTTATAGTGCCTCCCATACCAGTATAGGGTGTCGGACCACTTTACATCACACACGTTATACAGAGACAATGAATCATCCATGTGTAAATCAGTGTAGAGAAAATGTTACAGAAGACAATGAGGATACAAGATGTCATCTCATCTATACTGGTAGGCAGAATATTTTAAGAGTGCTTCGTCTGATGAAGCACAAACTCAAGATTTAAAATGTAACACAGTGGTTGGGGTTGGCTTTACAAAAGTTAATTTATTTCTACCTGAACAAGCCGTTTTAGCAGCTTTAAGATAATGAATGACTAAGAGAAAAATGTAACATCCTAAGCTTTATCTTGCAATTTGCATGCAGCTCTTTAATGACAGTTCATATTTTGCTGTTCCATATCAGGATTGTAACTTATGAACTGCAAGTAACAAAAGGAGGACTGTGACAAAAGCAGTAACCCACTGTTGTATCTACATAAAATACAATTCTGTGATCTGCATGCTACACGTTATTTACAGCGGGCACGTTAACCCCCTGTGCCACTTGATGATTCAAAGCTGCCACTAGGCAAACCTCCAATATCTCTCCAGCAGGAACATTAATCACCAGAGTTGTCTTGACATGTTTGTTGCCTGAAAATTTCTGGACAGACAAGGAATTCTGCAGCAGGTGCTTTTAAACCTAAACCCATTAGACATTTCAAAACCCAGCAACCCCTAAAATCTGTGCCCATTACAGTGCCACCAGTCACACCATCCTAAAGCCAGCCTTTTATACATCACCTAAATAAACATGTTGAACACCACCCAACCCCATACTTTAACCAGGGCAGCACTGACAGTCATCAACAGTTAGTGAGTGAACTTTGGCATAAGCAGACAATTGGACATGTGAGCGCATTTGTCATTCAGGAGGCGCCACAAATTCATGGCTAGTAGGGAGGGTGCAGTGAGCCGAAGTGTATTATTAGAATTCAGGGGAATGACCACAGGTTACACCTGCTCACCTGTCGAGGGATCATCCATATCCTTTACAGTCAATGGTGCACCATCTTCTCTGTCAATCCGTTTGAAGTAGTCCGTCTCCTTTTGCACCACCACCACCATCTGCCCACAGTAGGGCTTCTCAGGTGTTCAGTGTCTCCTCCTGAATTTTCATCTCTGTGGGTTTCCAGTCTAGGCCCCCAAGTGAGCTCTCTTTTGCTCATGTGTTGCTCCAGCCGGTACCTGGGATCAGAGGCTGTTGTGAAGAAAAGAGCTTTTGTACCCAGTATGACTTCAGTTTGGTTGGAAATAGCAGCATGTATTGGAGCACAGTTTTTTTTTACTTAGATTTATTATTTTCAGCAAGCAAGACCTAGACAACAAACAGTCGACTTCCAGTACTCTTTTGATGCCTCACGGCTACAATAGGTCGCTAATGAAGTGCATCTTGGCATACAGGATTGATCATAGTAGCTATTACAATGCGGATAAAGAAGGAAGAAAAGGAGGTCAAACAATGCCACAGTACACTTTAAACATATTGCAAACTATGTTAATGAAGGAATTGACCAGATTATGGCCACCCGGGCCACTCGCGACCACCTTTCAGCCTTACATACAAATGAAGAGTCAGTCAGACAGTAGAGCATTCAAATCAAGCATATTTTATTCAAGTACACTTGAGTGGAGGCCAGTCTGACCAGTCTCCTGGGATTGCTGCAGAGGGACTGGCCTTAGCAAGCATGGTGGTACATTATGTACAGTTCAAAACCAATAAAGACAAGCTCTAACTGGAAATTTCCTGTTGGTAGCTGGTGAACAAAGGAGATGCAGAGGAATGGGTTTCAATCCTGAGACCGGGCACATGCTATCTCAGTTCCAAGGTCACTGTGCCTGCATCCTCCGCTCTAATAGTGGGAGCAGGCCTATCTAGTGGGAAAGGTATGTACAGACAAGGACAGTGTATTTATTAGCACAGCGAAGCTCAACCTTGGAGAAACGAAGACTATTGCAGCTGTTTTCAGCTGGGGCAGAGAGAGAGTGACAGAATTTAATTTCGGTCATGGCTCAAAATGGCAGCTGAATATAAAATGGTGCTGCGAATGCTAATTTAAGGAATACATGCATGGATAACTTAGCTAACACATTCCAACAGACCTTCCTTTTAACAGTCACTAAACCATTTTATAACTACCTAGAAACAGATAACACATTGCAGACAATAAGAGCTACCACTACAAGCTGATGTACGAATTATCAATATTCAAAGATACCTTCATCAATCAACATAAATCTTTCAGCATCATGATCGTGGCATTAGTGTCATGGACTGATGTCTTTGGATTAAGCGTCAAATTACTTACACAATAAGTGCAACAAGCAGGGAGGCAGTGTATGCAAAGACAACATGTTAAGATAATACCAGCAACTGCAACCAGAAAGATACAAATCTTCCAACCCCAGGACGTGAACATACCCCAGAACCATCCAGAGAGAGTCCAAGTACCATTTTATTGGTGTAGGGCGGATGAAAGTCTATGCAACTTTTGTATGGCAGCATACACATTGGGGCGTGGTCAGGAATGTACACACAGCAGCTACTGCCAATAACGCAACAGCCCCCTCCCCGATCGGCAAGGATAACATCTAACAATCCGATTTAACGAGCCTCGTACCCGGAAGCTCAGCAGTAATATTGGTCAGTATCCCTGCTGTCGTATTAATAACCCCTTCCACCACTCTTGTGAGCCAACAATGCTGGAGGCTACTGGCCATGGGGCCCCAGAAAGGTATAATACCCTTCATGGCATCCTCAAACTGTTGTAATGTTGTATCTGTCTGATTTATATCTTATGCGTCAAAAAACCCTTCGAACTCGGAACAAGTATACACTTCTACACTGTAGCTGATGATTTTTATGATTATTAGACGGGGCTATATACACAGGGGGGAGGAGAAAAGAGAGCTAACACCTGCCCGACCATCCCTCTGGGAGCCAGACATAAGCTTTGGATCCACAGGCAAAATAGACATTGGGGGTTGGTATTAAGGATGGACTATTGATCGATCTCAAGTCATAGGTGGAATTGCACTTGCTCTCCCCTACTTTTATCCTCCCGACCCCCTGGACACAGAAACTAGCTGTTATGTTGACCACTGACACTGGTATTGGCTTGTTCTCAGCAACATTACGAGCCTGGAAAGATTGGAAGTACTCGGATGTGTTGAACCCTCGGAAATCAGCTATTTCCATTTGAGACCATGCCCCTTTCTTTACACTTTGTATGCATTCATGCAGGTCCTTGAAAGCAATTTACAAAACTCCTCTTGGCCTGTCGAACCACCCGGTGGGGGACCTTATGACAGAAATCCACATTCTGTACCACAGTGCGAGAATCAGCAGGTGTCCTATCCAGATGTCGTGTTCTAATCTAGGACCCCGATCAATACTGTGACCTTATGCCCCTATACGGCTATAATCCATTCATACCCCTATAATGGCATAAACGATCAAGAGCGATATTTCAGAAACTCGTCTCTGGCCTAACACAATCAGAGCCACATTTCAGAACCTCTTCCTCTGCAGCTCATTACAGCAGATGACACAGCAGAAGCCACTATCTTAGATTCCTAGATTACACTCCGAGTTCTTCAACAAGATAAAACTCAGCAACCTGGGAAAGCCCAGCTTGCAATGTTTTGATTAGTAATAGAACTCTAATGAGCACTGAGAGACGATCACTTCCTAGTGACATCTTTATTGACGTCTTATGTCCAAAAACTTACGTCAAACAAGGCACCTTTCATGTATAAATATTACCAACGTTGCCTTAAGCAAACACTGCCGCGACGACATCGATGATAGCGATGGTGCGGTGAATACAGGAGCAGAACAGCTGTCCCTTGCAGAGCCCAGCAGATACAAGCTGCCCACGGACGCTGCCCCTCCTCCTCCTCCTTGACGCGCTGAGAGAGACGCTGCCTTTTCTCTTGCCGAGAAAATCCAGCTCCGGCGTTTCCAGCCTACTCTTGCGAGTGACTGGGATATCGAGTCCTGGAAGGAGATACAAGACCTCCAACATTCTATTTCAGAGGTATGGTGTTGACTAAACCCTTAGAGAGAATTCTTGAAGCAAACCTTGGCAAAACCAACTTAACTTAAACTGCTACTTACTTACTCCCTCCCACGTATTAAGCTTAGGTCAGGTACACTGGGGTAGGCGTAGTTAGAAGCACCAGTTGAGTACGTTAGTCAAATGTATATATGAATGTATATATTTTATTCATTTTAACCATTGTATGGCTAAGAAACCATATCAATGCTTTTACAGTACTATTTCGCAATCCTCATTTTACTGTACGCACTTTTTATAATAACTAGTCTTGCAATTGTGGCAATTCATTTCTCTTGCATGAGAAGAAAGACTGTTCAATAAATAATACCTTTTTATTGAAAACGCCCATCTCTCTATTCTCTGCATCTTGGTGAAAGTAATCTGCACAACTGACCGATGGTTGAAATCTTTTCTAACCGGGAGAACACAGAGGATTCAGCTGGGAGACAGGATATCAGGAGTGGGAGACCTGACATGTGGAGTCCCCCAGGGCTCAGCATTGTCCCCACTCCTGTTCAACCTATATCTCCAACCTCTGATAAACACACTAGCTGAGATGGGCTGCCGTGTGTTCAACTATGCCGACGACACACAGCTGTTGTTGAGCATAGACAACACTATACAGGCTCAGCTACATGCACAGGAGGTACTTAGATACACAGTCCATTGGATGTCTACGAACCTCCTAAAAATAAACCCCGGAAAAACTGAGGTGCTGATAGTTTCCTCAAATTGCTCGCCCTGGAGTGACTTGTATTGGCCTCAGGAATTGGGCCCGACCCCTAAGCCAGCTGACGCGGTCAAAAGTCTAGGCATTAAGATAGACCGTGCCCTTTCAATGGTCAGCCAGATCTCCACTGTGGTTGGAACCTGTACCGGCCTCATAAGACAGCTGCGCAAATTAGTTCCACTCCTCTCCCAGTCAATGCTTCGCACGGTAGTCTCTGCCACCATTCTATCAAGGCTTGATTACGGAAATGCGCTCTACCTGGGCTTACCTAAAACTTTAATCAACAGACTGCAGGTGGTCTTAAATGACGCGGCTAGACTCATCTTCAAACTCCCAAGAAGAGCACATGCCTCCCCGTTACTACGTAACCTTCATTGGTTGCCAGTTGGGCAAAGGTCTGTCTTCAAAAGCCTTTGCATAGCCCACAAATCCATTTATGGACAAGCCCCGGCGTATATCAAGGAACGGATAGAGATGTACAGACCGGAAAGAAGTCTCAGGTCCTCCGACGCCCAATTGCTGGTATGTCCTCGGTTCAGATTGGCCACAAAGGGCGGGAGATCTTTCTCCGTCCTATTACCTAAGCTCTGGAACGATTTGCCTGAGGCCCTCCGTAAGGATGGCAACTTACTCCGTTTCAGGAAAGCCCTAAAAACAATTCTATTCAGAGCAACGCTTAGCTCAGTACAGCCTTACCCAGTTCCTTCACTCCCGTTCGGTTAGCTCGGTTGTTGTGTTTTGCGGTCAAAGCGCCCTGAGACCTGCAGGTGAATTGGCGCTATACAAAACGACAATAACAATAACAATAACTGTCTATTGTTTCACACGACTCTAGAGATTGACTCTTATTCTAAGGAGCAAAGTTGTCATGTTTATGCGGTTGTTGGAAAACTGAATCCCTTCTTGTCTGTACCAGGGAAGCTGATCACTTTCTATTCAGTCAAGAAAGTTTCCAGTGACCTCTGAGCTAGTTGGTAACAAACCCAATTAAGTTTAGCATAGTCAGTAGAGACCTGGAATACGTCTACACTACTGTTTGTTATTCCAATGCGCAGGGCCTATAGGGAAAATAGGAACTACACTACACAGAGTATTGAATTGGGGATGGGGATGCGCCATACTGAGCAATGCACACCAACCCTCGCAACTACTGATGTATGACAGCGGCATGAACAACAAGCTATCACTTTTATGAGTCACTGACGGAAGTAATCCACAAACCCAACATTTTGTTCTAATCTACACCTCATGAGCCTGATGCAACATTTGTATAAATACATTATCCTTATAAGACTTGCGATGCTCTCCCTTGTGAGGGGCCAAAGTGACAAAAATGTGTTCAGAAGGAATCTGTGTTGTACCAACCAAAGGCTGCACAGGATACTTCTCTTCCAGGAACCAGGATATCCGTAATAAAATTAATAGTGCAATTGCAACTATTGATGCAAAAACAATTTTACTTTTCGTAGACCAACCCTGCACTGGGCGCGCAGGTGCAAATGGCTGTTCTTCCTCAATAATAGACCGACCAAATGGGTACATTATGAAGCAAGGAAAAGGGAATGCAATAAAACTGATCGCAAGGGGCAAGTGTTCCCATTGTCTGTCTGTGCCTCACTGGTAGACTCCTATTGATCTTCCACGTTGGCGCTCTTGTGCTCTAGGTGTCACATTTGCAAAATTTATAGCTATTGGCATTGTAAATGACAAAGCTATTAATTTCGCTATTTTCAAAACCAACACATAAATAAAAAAATTGTCATTTACAATACTAATAGCTCAAACTTTCCTAATGCGAGACCTATTGCATTGCAAATGCTTGTTCCCCTTTACTGTTCTCGAACGATCGTATCTTTCTAAATCAAAAAGGTCACACAATTCCTGGGGCATTTGACACAATCGATTCATGCCATAATTTATTTATTCTTTGGTTTTATAGTGGAATTGAGGGAACTTTTCTAAAGTGGATATTTTTCTTTTTTCTATGGTGGTACACAAGAAGTGGCAATTGCTGTATTTGCTGTAATGCCCAAGCCACTGGCTTGAGGCCAAGAGAACTTCTGTCTTTGGATAAAACTCAAGATGATCCCTTTTGTTGTGTCTCACATGGCAGGGATATCCCATCAATGTATAATACAACAATACTTTTAAAGCCATGTACAGAACAGATATTTTTGCATGACCTTATGCGTGTAATTCTCCTCCCAACACTTACAAACTGGAAAGCAAAATTATACCATCAATTATTCATCAAAACTATTGTTACTGGTATTTTTTTCTCCTGGACATCATCGATGCAAACTAAGAAGCTGTGAAATGTCTGCTTTTATTGCTTGTAATATAATATCTTCAAAGAGTACTAAATGCATTCCTATTGATTCAGTATGCAGTGTGTGGCATATACAAAGGTAACTCATTCTAATTCCACATGCAGATTGATCTCAGTCCTCAACATCAACCATGGCATTCAAGTGACAATGTCCACGTTTAGGATGTTAATAGTTTTGTGTCCATTCTTAGCATTGACCATCTTGAGCATGCTCCCAGTCACAGCCTATGTATATATAAAGTTAATATGTTGATTACATCTGACTGCATTGACACCACAACTAGTAAAAAAAAAAAAATCTGGGGTCAAAATAATCGCTCTAAAACGTACTACTCACAGCATCTTCCAATCACATGCTAAATTCTAGAGACAGACCAACCACTTGCCTAATTGAAAAAATAACATAATTTTGTGGATTATTGTTTTAGCTAAGATGTTCAGAAGAGTGCTAACCATTGTACAGGCACACTGTAAACTTGGGTTGACAGCCACCCTCGTCCGAGAAGATGACAAGATTGTGGATTTAAATTTCTTGATTGGCCCAAAACTCTATGAAGCTAACTGGATGGAGCTACAGAACAACGGCTACATTGCCAAAGTGCAGTGTGCTGAGGTGAGGTTGGAATATTTTACTTCTTTCTTTTTGACTATTCATGCTTTCACAATGTTTGTATTTGGGGGGTGTGTGATCTAAATTATGTCCAGTTATGAGAAGCAAGGTACCTCTGTTATGAGAAGATGGCCTGATATATGATGCTCACTAGTTCTAGTGATCACCCTGTATCAGTCCAAAGAACCCTTATGGTGATTGGTTGTAAGTCAACCTTCTAGACCAGCTATCCTAATGGTAGCATGGACAAAGCAGGCTTAGGCTAAACTCTTTTGGCATGTGAAGCCAGCTGTTTTACCACATATAACCCCTTGAATACCAAATGAAAGGACACCACACAGGTAGTTATGAAAATAAACAAGATATTTATTAACTAACAAACACCTCTGAACTCTTTATTAGAGGGAGGAGGTGGGATAGAAAATATAAATGCCAGTGTTGTGAAACTACCCACACCAACAGTAAACATGGTTGTTGATAGCATTGATGATCCTGTGAAGGTCGCTAATAACATTGAAAGCCCAATGATTTCCCAAGTGTGTTTCAACAATAGCAATTCCGGTGGGATTGAGCCTAGCTTTGGTACGCTTCTATCCTGGAATATTGCAGGGTTGGGTAGTAAGTTAGACTCCCAATCTTGGGTGGAATTTATCAATGGGTTTGATGTTTGTTGTTTCCAAGAAACCTGGGCTTGTGACCCCGTCTTTCTTTGTGGTTATTTAAACTTCTCTATACCAGCATCCAAAGGTGGAAGGGGTCGGCCTATGGGAGGCCTTACTGTATGGATAAAACAGGACTTGGACATCACTATTAAAATGTTGGACTTGGGAACTAGCGATTTACAACTGCTAAGAATCTCAACAGAAAAGGGGTTGTTAATGGATTTGTATAACGTCTATGCAAGAGGCAGTAACACAACCAACTCTTCCACTCTAGAGGTGCTGTCTGCCTCCCTAGAAACCAAGTCCCAAGATAGTAGGGTAATAGTAGCCGGGGATCTTAACAGGACTTTTGAACCTCTTGACTGTACAAATGATCCCTTAGGGAAGGATGAGGACAATCTTTGGGGAGTACCACCTTTATGTTTAAACCCCGTCCCACGGTGGACAAAAGACATCCTGTTATTAAATGCTATTTGTATGGAATACGGTCTAAGAGCCCTGAATGGGAGAACCCCAGGGGACAAGGAGGGCAGTTGCACTTTTGACAACGGCAACAGCAGGAGCAGAATTGATTATATAATATGTAGTCTCTAGCTGTGGCAGGGGGTTATTGATATGGCTATTAAGCCTAGAATAGAAAGTGATCATAACCCCCTTTGTGTGACCCATAGGTGGTGGAATGTCAGATTGGGAAACTTGCATCTAAGGAACGACCAGATCCCAGTCATGAGCAATGATGAACGTAGGTTAAAATGGCCAAGGGTACTGGCTAACGAGGAAACAATGACCTACATCAACCATGAGGTGGATAACGCAATTTCCGCCATGGAGGCGGTAGATTCCACAGCTCCGGGGCTAGGGATATTACAGACATCCATAATAAGTTATTTTCCCTCCTTAAACCATGTTTTCTGACTAAGATCAAGAAAGGGAGGAAAACCCAGGATGTTGGCAGGTGGTTTAATCGCCAATGCAGATCCGCACGATTGGAATTGGGACAAGCTATTAGAAACAGGGACAGTGTTGCAATTAGAGTGACAAGGAAATTGTATAAATTGGCCATTTCCCAAGCCAAGAGGAAATGGGATGAAGACCACTGGGCCGAGTTAAAAGAGGCTTCTAGTAACAAGGATTCTAGGATCTTTTGGAAAATTATTAAGTGGGGTAGAGGAGTTAGCCCCGCAAAGCCTGATAACAATGTAGCTGAAGAAGCCTGGGTTGAGTACTTCAGACCACAATATGCCGAAGTTATGCACCCCGGGGTAGGGGAGGGCATAATGCCAGTCTATGCTATTGATAATTTGTTCTCCCCCAAAGAAGTAGAAAATGCGATTAGCTCTGTGAAATGCGGGAGAGCACCAGGGTTAGACGGGATACCCCCGGATATCTTCAAGTATGATATGAAGAGATGGGTGAGGTATATTTTCTTGTTAGGAAATGCTTTAGCCAAGGGGGGGGTGGTTCCCGAGCTATGGAAAGGAGCAATCATTATTCCCATTCACAAAAAGGGAGATCGTTCACTCCCTGCCAACTACAGGCCCATAAGCTTGATAGCAACCGTGCAAAAAGTAATGGGGAGAATGGTTGCAAATCAGCTTATGGACTGGGTGGACGACAACAACGCTCTTTCACAATATCAGGCCGTATTCAGGCGAGCAACCAGTACTATTGACCAGGTTTTCCGCTTTACCATACTGCGGTGGAAGACGGTTTTACTTAGAAGGGGCTGCCTGTATGTCGCGTTTGTCGACCTACGGGCGGCATTTGATCTGGTCCCCAGGTTTAAGTTATGGCTGGTCTTGCAAAAGCTGGGGATTCCTGCTGAATTGCTCACCCTAATCATGCGTCTACATGAATCTAATTTCGCAAGAGTCCAGTCGGGTGGGAATGGCGAGTCAACTTCGGACTTCCCCGTGGAAAGGGGGGTCCGACAAGGCTGTGCCATGGCACCCTTACTCTTCTCATTATTTATTAATGGGATTGTTGAGCGAATGTTGAAAGCAAGCGTAGACGCTCCATCGTTAGCGGACGTCAGGGTCCCGATCCTGATGTTCGCTGACGACACCCTGATCTTGTCAAAAACCCCTGCTGGGCTACAACGCGCATTAAATATTTTTGATATTTTTTGCAAAGAGCACGACCTAGAAGTAAATGTGGGGAAGACGAAACTAATGGCCTTCTCCCCACGCCGTAAAATTTATCCTAAGGTAACCCTGAATAATAGCAAGCTAGAGACTGTCAAGGAGTTCACATATTTAGGGGTACAGATAGCAGAGGGCCCTGGCTGGTCACATCATTTGGAAAAAACGGCCCTAAAACACCAACAGCTTTCAGGTGCATTGCGGGGAGAACATCGAAAATCTAAGACGAAACCGATCAAACCCGCCCTTATAGTGTATGACGCAAAGGTCTTAGGTGCCACCTTATACGGTGCGGAGTTATGGGCTTGGGATAATCTTTCGGCCCTACAGACATCTGAGAACAAGTTTCTCAGAGGGATTACAGGCCTCCCACCGAGCACCCCCCTAATACCATTGTTCCTGGAGTTGGGTAGACGTCCAATTAGCGATAGAGCGCGACTGCGTCCTGTTCTCTATTGGAGACGTCTTTGGACAACTCCTGAGATTAGGCAATATGCTGATGGTTTCCTTTCGATAATCAAGGAAGACAACTTCCACAAGATAAAATGGCTTAAAAATCTAAGGGCCATGTTAATTAACCTTGGGTTTTCCAATCTTTGGACCAACCCAGTGGAAGAAGTCTTCCCAAGTAAGGAAGCCCTCAAATTACAATATTGGGACTGGGTGGGCGGCAATCTGCTGAGAGGTGTTAGGTCTGACTCTATGGCGGGTCGCTTCCTGGAGACAAAAATCTGTCCTATCTTAGAAAATGACTGGGACACTATTACGGTCCCAATGGATAGGAAGCTAGTCTTCCAGCTAAGATCTGGTTCTATTCCCCTAAAAAAACTAACGGCAGGTTGTTAGAAATGGGATCCTGGCTGGCCAAGACTCGCGTCGAGGTCAGTCAGGGATCACCATTCCTAAGGTCAGGGCAAGGGAGTTACACGCCAAGATAACCCCTACTCGTCCTCTAGGTAACGTGGCGCGAGCAGCAAGGCTAAACTTGGAGGCGATGTAAGTTAAGTATTTGCGCACGCACCCCAGCAACAACACCCAAGGCCCACCACAAAGGAAACTCCACACAAGGTTATATAAAAATAGCCTTTGTATTACACCAAAACACATTAGATAAAACACACTTTACAATGTGCCAGAGGCACGGGCAGAATTTACAGGGGGATATTTACAAGACAGGGCCACCTGGACCACTGTCAGGACTCAGAAGTAACACTTTCAGAAATAGCACTTAGAAGGTAAAATATAAATTTACTTTAGCACAAAATAGCACACAACCAGTAACTACTGGTAACAGGACCTCACTAGCACCACCTGTACTAGGGAGAAAACAACCACCTACACATCACAATACCTGTAGGGGTGTAAGAACAAAACACATGATGCAATGCATAACATTCATTCAGAGTTGTAAAGGCACATGACGCATAAACAATACATTCAGAGGTGCATAGAAAGTACAATTGCGCCAAACTCATGTAAGTCACCACCTGTGACTGTCCCTAGGCCCTCTGGCCTTGTTGGGGCTAGGACGCCCTGTGTCCAAAGTGTCAGGGTCCTAAACGTGGCAGCTGCCCACAAAGTGCTGGGCAGCTGGGTGAAGATGGGGCAACACGATGGAGCCTTGTGGGCTCAAGCACACTGGTGGGCAAAAGGAAATGCCCCCTGGAGCCTCCTCTGGGCTCTAAACACACATGGCACCCAAAGAGCCTCTCTAGGCTCTAAACAAATGTGGGCTGTGAGCCTCTCGCAGGGCTCTAAAACAAAATGGGGTCGCCTGAGCCTCTCTGGGCTCTTAACTCATGATGTGCCCCTCAAGAGCCTCTCGTGGCTCAAAGCAACAATGGCCCTCCCAGAGCCTCTCAGGGCTCTTGCACACAGCAATGGGGGCACTCAGGGTTAAAGAAATGCCCCTTGAAATGTAGGAGCCTCTCTGCTGGAGTCCCCCTCCTGGGGACTCAAAAAGGCAATGACCCCTTCTCTAAAGCTTAGGCACTGTCTTTAGGGCCCAGGTACTGTGTTTGCAAAGTCTGGGTCCTCTGGAACGCTCCTGTGCGCTCCCTACGATTACGTGCAATGGACCCTACCAAACCTCACGCATCTGGCGTGAGATGCGCACACCGCAGCCGGTCCAGACAAGGGAAGGGGTACGAGTCGTACTAAGCCTGTGCGACTCGTACCTTCAGGCGGATGGGCCCAAGAACGATCACCAATGCCAGCAGGGTGTGCCAAAAAGTGAGAAGGGTACAACAGGGAGGGGGTGGGCACCGGCGACGCCCCCCTCCTTGGACAGGAACCCCGGCCCCACTCACCGGTCTGTGGAGGCGGCGTCCTCTCTCTGGTCACCCGGTCCCGCTCCTGGGGGCCAGGTACTGCTAAAGGCGGCGGGCGGGGCTCCCTCTCCAAAGCACCGGAGCCCTGCCTGCACCCTCGGACGACCTCCTCTCTTCGGGCTGCGGGGGCGGGACTTCCGGGCAGGCCGCGCAGCGATTGGCCGGCCTGTCAGCTGCTTCCGGGTCACCGTGGGCAGAACGGCGGCCCGCGGGAAGGCTTCACTGCAGGAATCTGGTGCAGATGCCGGGTGGCACCGGCTTGGCAATTATCAAGGAATCGAGGTGGGCACTCGATAGGCAGGCAAAGCGCTCCTCAGCGCTAAAAGGCGATTTAAAGTGCTCCCTGCTAGCTAAATTTTTAAAGCGCCTCCTGCGCAAAAGTAGCAAATAAAGCGCTATTAAGCGCTGGGGCCGAAATCGAGCGCTCCCAAGCGCTAGGGGAGAGCTCAGGCCCCCAAAGTCCAGGCAGAGCCCCTCAGCAAGGCAGGGGGGGGCAAGGCTGGGCCCAGAGCCAGCTCACTGGGTCTCCAGGCAGAGAGACACCCCAAGTGGCGGTCCTCTGGCCCAGCAGCAACAGCAGCAGCCCCTCAGGATCCTGGAAGAGAACAGTTTCAGTGGGGACACAGCCCCCTTTTTATACACCAAATCCTTTGTCTAAGGGTGCAGGGTGGGGGAGAAACCAGTCGCAGCTGGTTCTGGAGCACTCTTGATGGTCGAACCACCCCTTTCTTTCACTGGGGAGGCTAGGGTCGTTAGACACACCACAGGGGGGCGGAGCCAGCATTGTGTGGGGAAAACCCAGCCCATCCAGGACACAGGTACACTCCTCCCACACATCACTCATGCTAATCTCCCCCTCACCACCGGGCAGACCCATCCAGACTTCCTGGAGCCTGGCATGCCAGCCAGCTCCAGCCAATCACGCTCCAGCACCCTCACTGCACACATATCTCAATGTCCAGAAGTAGCACTTCCCTTCTAGACACATACATGCCGCATACACCATCTCGCAGCATTCACTCTCCCGAGTTTACACATACTAAATTCGAGCCTGCACTCCCCACGCATCAGGAACTACCAGGGACACACACATTCCCCATGCATTCCTATGGGAGGGCAGGCCAGCCATACTACACGCACGCACTTTCACTCTGGGACCCAGGGAAAAGTGCACAGAGACCCAAAAATCACTAACACAGGGTCACAAATAAAAGCAAAAAGATTAGGGGGGGAACCAGCCCTAAGGGCCAAGTCCAACACAGGTTGGCAGAGGTCGACTAATATGTCATGCCCAGTATGTGAAACAGCTGTGGAGAGTGTAGGCCACTTTCTATTTGTCTGTAAAGCCTACTCATCACCTAGGAGAGTATGGCTTACACCTGTATGTAAAAACCTTGGGACACGTGATAGCGCAGTGGCATTAAGAATTTTGTGTACATCAACTCAAGAGTCGATAGTTATTGGGGTAGCCAAATACTTGGGGTGGGCCTGGGCAATTAGGCGGCGATCTTTGGGGGGGTCCAGTTAATCAGGTTTTTTTTTAATTGTCTATAAAATCTAAAACTAATTTGTTACATGTAAATTTTTTCACGTTGATATTGTATGAGCTTGCACATAATGTTCATATGAATTTGTACCTGTTAAATGATATGTTTTTTTTTATTCTGTAATGTTCAATTTTATGCTGTGCTTTTATGAGAAATTATCTCGAATAAAGCTTGTACAACAACTTTATGAGATCAGAGGCACATGACCAGACTCTTAAGAACAATATGTTGCACAATTTCAATGTTGCCCTAGGGGCACAACAAACCATATACTAAGTAAGTGGAATGTGAAAGTCGATAGAAGGAATGGAGCTGTCCAGAGGCTGTAGGAACGCTGGGACTACACTACCCTAACTTTAGGTAAGTAATAGGAGGCCCACGGAACGCGTGTGCAGAGTGTGAACTCACACGCGAGATGCGTAACAACGTCTATGGACAGTACAGTTCAAGTAAAAGGTGAGTACGGACAATCCTGACTAGTTAGGACTAAAGCGACTGTGGAACTGGACACTAGGAGAGTCAATCTACCCTTGAGCACCGAAATGCTCTCGTTACCTCACCCACAGGCTGCGGGTACATTGGTGCGAAGTCGTGTCGGGTTCCGGCGTTGAAGTCTATGGAGCCTGGAAGAACAGATGCTGCAGGCGACCAGGAGGAAGATGTCCGGTGTGATCCAAGGGTGGATCAGTGAAGAGAAGGACCTGAAAGCAGAGGGGACAATGTTCAAAGTCACTAGCCAGTGACTGGAGTGGAACCAGGAGTGGAACCAGATGTCGTCGTCGCGATCAGGTGAAGAGTGGACGCTTGTCTCTGCAGCCACGTGGACCAGGAGGTGTCTTCGACGACCAGGATGGAGGCACGAGCTGTCCCACGCAGGCTCTCGCTGTCGGTGGTGTCGGATCCGGATTTGGAGTCAACAGGCCTTGGCAAAGGCAACCCACGCGGTGAGTGGAAACGGCGTCTGGAGTGGACCAGGAGGGTCCGGAGTGCTTCTCCTTTGCAGGGAAGCAGGGGCCAATCTGGAGCAACCAGACCAGCAGATTGGATTTCAAGGTTCGTCGTCTAGGAGGTCACTAGCCAGCCGGCAAGTGACCAGACAACGCTTCGAGCAGCAAACAGGCAGAAGGGCCCCACGCAGATCTCGTGGATGCTGGAGGGCTGGTCTTCGGTGCAGGAGCTGCTCGGGGTCGGGGCTTCTCAGTCCCCAAAGCACTTGGTCGAGGTTACCTCAGAAGTCGTGCTGGAGCGAAGTGCTGCTTCTTCCAAGATGGCCGGTCCCACGTGTCTCGTCGCACCCACGGATCTCAGCTGTGCTGCAGATGTAGGTAGAGGTCGGAGAGGTCTGGGAATCCGGGTCTCGTCGGGCTCTGAAGTCTGGATCCTCGAGGGAAGACGACAAAGGGAAGCCGCTGTACGCTGATGGTGCCTGCTTGTGCAGGGTGGACACTCCTTGCCCACAAGGGAGATTTCTTCAGTCTTCTTGGCAGAAAGTCGAAGTCCAGAGTTTCTTCTTGTAGAGTTTCATTTCAGGATTAATCTAACTTGGAATGGGACCAGCTCCGACCTTTATCCTGCTAAAGGGGGCTGTACTACGACTAGGTCCCTCCTATGAGTGGGACCAGGAAGGGGGGTGGTTATGCCCCCTATCCTTTGTCCGGTCTTGCGCCAGAGCTGGGGCTTGAGAGCCCCAGGAACTGGTTTAGACCGGTGTATGCACAGGGACACCTTGTGTGCCCCAGGCATGTCTTATTCCATTCAGCCCTGTCCTACCCAATACACAAAATCCTGTCTGGGGTGGTGCTAGCACTTCCCAAGACAGGAAACCCTTTGTCCAGGCCTTCCTTGCTGGAAGGACTCCCAGCAGCAGGAGGTCAGACTTGTGTCTGTGGTGGCAGCATCCATTTTGTGATGCTGAGGCTCGGGTTAACTTTAACCGGGGTTCACAGTTAGGTACATGTCGTGTCTCTCTAGAAGGGTGGAATGCTACCCCCGTCACCAGAATTGGCGAGGGGGTAGTATTCCAATTCGTATGACACCTTATTCGACATGTTTTGATAATGCTATGCCAAAGTTAGCAATAACCGCGAGGATTATAATGCACTTAAGAGTATATGGTATAGCGTTTTCATGGAAACAGCTAAAGGACTTGGTTCCGAAAGCTGCAGACAGGCTCAGCTCATGCCAGAGCACTATCTCACATAATTCCAAGCACTCTGCCTCCAGGATTGTTAAGGCCTGCCATAGGAGTGACTTATAGGAGTATATGTGTCCATGTTAGGTTTAGATATAGGTATGCTATATCTAAAGCAAAGGGTGATTACACCACCTTGCCCCAGCTGATTGATCAGCCAGTTGTGTCAGATTTGGAGGGCCAGCCAGGGGTGGCATAATGCATGCTGCAGCCCCTGGTAGGCCTTGGGTTCACTTATGCCCTGGGTACCTATGGTACACTGCACCAGGACTTACAAGGGTGACCCAATACCAATTGGTAAATGTACCTAAGGTACATGGATGTCAATTTAGAGAGAGAACAGCTAGGCTGTGGGTCTGATTAGCAGGCCCACAGCCAGGGAAAGTCGTAAACCAGTGAAGCAAAAAGCTAAAATCTGGGGTGACCATAGGATTGCAGACCCTGCTCTCCTACATATGTGTGCATTAGCAACATCTAGGAGATGTTTCCGTGCGTTTGGGTTGAAAGTGCTTTTGCAAGAAGGGCTTATCCTTGCTCTGTTAGTCTCACATTTCCTATGTTTTAATGTTTTTCTCTTCAGGTTGAAGCTATGTGGTTGGAGATATTCTCAAACAGCAGCAGTTTGATTAAGATATTACCTACTGCCATTAGGTAGTTATAGTTCTCCTCCAGGTGATCCTCCTCAATAGTCATAAGCACTTGACTATTCCCGCCCATGCGCGGGGACCCCGGAAAATATATACAAATTATATATGAAAACATATCTCTCTCTCTCTCACACATTTTTCACCTGTTGGAGTATTTCTTTGCTATTTTTCAGAGTTCAGCATTTGTTCTCACTCAGAAAAGCCCTCTCTGTTTGATCTTTGCCCTTCCCGTGGCAGAAAGAAGGCTAAAACACTCACATCCTCTCTGTATTATTTGCCTTCCTGATTCTCATGTTTCTGAGACTTGCCAGCACTTTCAGTCTTTATCTAAACGTACTCTCAAGGACAGAGAGAGGATTTGCCTCTATGGACTGGCTGAGAAAGGAAAATTTTCCTCTAGAGGCCGCACTCCAGTAAGGCAGAGGACGGAGAGGCCCAGATCTACGTCCAGAAGCAAGATTCTGATCGGTTCTTCATTGGCGTCGGGCTCGGCGTCAAAAATGCCTCCATAGGCAAAGAAAAAGTAGACGAAAAGACGGTGGGGTCGCCATTGAGAGAACATCGGTCATCGTTGAAGAAGACCAAACATAGTTACGTCATCGTGTAACCCTCCGCCGTTGTCAACCCAGCGACGATAGATGTTGAGGAGTCTCTCTCAGGTGTGAGACATGCAGCAGTGTGAGTAATGCTGCAGTGTGCAGCAGTGTGAGGCGTGCAGCAGTGTGCAGCATTGAGGCGTGCAGCAGTGTGAGGAGTGCAGCAGTGTGAGGCGTGCAGCACTGTGAGGCGTGCAGCAGTGTGCAGCAGTGTGTGGCGTGCAGGAGTGTGTGGCGTGCGGCAGTTTGCAGCATAGAGTTGTGAGTAATGCAGCAGTGTGCAGCAGCGTGGAGCAGTGTGAGGGGTGCAGCAGTGTGAGGGGTGCAGCAGTGTGAGGGGTGCAGCAGTGTGAGGGGTGCAGCAGTGTGAGGGGTGCAGCAGTGTGAGGGGTGCAGCGGTGTGAGGCGTGCAGCAGTGCGAGTAATGCAGCAGTGTGAGGCGTGCAGCAGTGAGAGGCGTGCAGCAGTGTGAGGCGGTGGAGGCGTGCAGCAGTGTGAGGTGTGCAGCAGTTTGAGGCGTGCAGCAGTGTGTGGCGTGCAGCAGTGTGTGGCGTGCAGCAGTGTGAGACGTCCAGCAGTGAGACGTGCAGCAGTGTGAGGCGGTGTGAGGCGTGCAGCAGTGTGAGGCGTGCAGCAGTGTGAGGCGTGCAGCAGTGTGAGGCGTGCAGCAGTGTGAGGGGGTGTGAGGCGTGCAGCAGTGTGAGGTGTGCAGCAGTTTGAGGCGTGCAGCAGTTTGAGGCGTGCAGCAGTGTGAGGCATGCAGCAGTGTGTGGCGTGCAGCAGTGTGTGGCGTGCAGCAGTGTGTGGCGTGCAGCAGTGTGAGACGTCCAGCAGTGAGACGTGCAGCAGTGTGAGGCGGTGTGAGGCGTGCAGCAGTGTGAGGCGTGCAGCAGTGTGAGACGTGCAGCAGTGTGAGGCGTGCAGCAGTGTGAGGCGTGCAGCAGTGTGAGGCGTGCAGCAGTGTGAGGCGCGCAGCAGTGTGAGGCGCGCAGCAGTGTGAGGCGTGCAGCAGTGTGAGGTGTGCAGCAGTGTGAGGTGTGCAGCAGTTTGAGGCGTGCAGCATTGTGAGGCGTGCAGCAGTGTGAGGCGTGCAGCAGTGTGAGGCGTGCAGCAGTGTGTGGCGTGCAGCAGTGTGAGACGTCCAGCAGTGTGAGGCGGTGTGAGGCGCGCAGCAGTGTGAGGCGTGCAGCAGTGTGAGGCGTGCAGCAGTGTGAGGTGTGCAGCAGTGTGAGGTGTGCAGCAGTGTGAGGTGTGCAGCAGTGTGAGGCGTGCAGCAGTGTGAGGCGTGCAGCAGTGTGAGGCGTGCAGCAGTGTGAGAGGTGCAGCAGTGTGAGGCGTGCAGCAGTGTGAGGCGTGCAGCAG
Organism: Lissotriton vulgaris; assembly: GCF_964263255.1. Lineage (NCBI taxonomy): Eukaryota > Metazoa > Chordata > Amphibia > Caudata > Salamandridae > Lissotriton > Lissotriton vulgaris. The sequence continues at coordinate 1,324,831,725 of NC_141689.1, read as the reverse complement.
TGTGAGGCGGTGTGAGGCGTGCAGCAGTGTGAGGCGTGCAGCAGTGTGAGGCGTGCAGCAGTGTGAGGCGTGCAGCAGTGTGAGGCGTGCAGCAGTGTGAGGCGTGCAGCAGTGTGAGGCGTGCAGCAGTGTGAGAGGTGCAGCAGTGTGAGGCGTGCAGCAGTGTGAGGCGTGCAGCAGTGTGAGGCGGTGTGAGGCGTGCAGCAGTGTGAGGCGTGCAGCAGTGATGTGTGCAGCAGTGTGAGGCGTGCAGCAGTGTGAGGCGTGCAGCAGTGTGAGGCGTGCAGCAGTGTGAGGCGTGCAGCAGTGTGAGGCGTTCAGCAGTGTGAGGCGGTGTGAGGCGTGCAGCAGTGTGAGGTGTGCAGCAGTTTAAAGCGTGCATGTTAGACCCGGGACCCTGGCCGGCCAAGACTCGCGTCGAGGTCAGTCAGGGATCGCCAGTTCTAAGTGTCAGGGCAAGGGAGTCACACACCAAGGCAACCCCTACTCGCCCTCTAGGTAACGTGGCGCGAGCAGTCAAGGCTAAACTTGGAGGCGATGTAAGTTAAGTATTTGCGCACGCACCCCAGCAACAACAACCAAGGCCCACCACAAAGAATATACTCCACACAAGGTTATGTAAAAATAGCCTTTGTATTATAAAAATATACATCAGATAAAACACACATCTTATTACACGGTGCCAACAGACACGGGCGGAATTTACAAGGGATATTTGTACAGGACAGGGCCACTTGGACCACTGTCAAGGGTATCAGCACTTGTAGAAACAATTACTGTAGCACAAAAATATAACAGTAGAGCATACAACCAGTAATCACTGGTAACAGGACCTCTCTAGCACCACCTGTACTAGGGAGAAAACAACCACCTACATGTCACAATACCTATAGGGGTGCAAGAATAAAACACATGATGTATCCACATTCAGAGGTGTAAAGGCACATGACGCATAAGCAATACATTCAGCGGTGCAGTATCAATAACAATTCCCCCATACTCACAAGTCACCACCTGTGACTGTCCCGGTGTCCCAATGTCAGGGCCTAAACGTGGCAGTTGTCCACTAAGTGCTGGACAACTGGAGCAGGGAATGTTAGCACAAAGTTGGAGCCTCTCTGGGCTCAAAGAACCACCACTGTGGCACTGGTGGGCCTCTCTTAGGCTCTCTCACCAGTAAGGGGGGCTGCTGAGCCTCTCAGGGCCTCAGCGCTGGACAGATGCAGCCTCGCTGGGCTGTGGGGTCCCCCTCTCTGGGGACCCAAAGCAATAATGCTGGCCAAGAGCCACGCTGGGCTCTAATTCAATCGGTGCCCCCGGGGCACGGACACAATGCTCCTCCAGAGCCTCTCTGGCTCGTCGAATCGAGGAAGGTGCGGGACGCTGGAGCCTCTCTTAGCTCTTTGACACCCAATGCCCCCGAGCCCTCAGGCTCCCGACACGCGGGGATGGCAATCGAGCCTCGCAAGGCTCGTCACTAGCAAATGCCCCCAGAGCCTCTCTGGCTCTTCACAGCTACCGGCGCGAGGTCGCGCTACAGAGAGGGGGCGGGGCGGACACCGGCAATGTGTCCCGACGCTCCCCCCCCTCCTCTGCAGGCAGGCACTCACCGGGCTCGCGCTGGTCTCTCCAGCGGCGGCGGGTCTCTCCCGCTGGTCCAGGCTCCTCTTCTCACTCTCGGTGAGCCTCGGCAGGCTCTCTCGCGGCTCCGAGAAGAAGGCGGGACTTCCGGGTTGACTCTCCCGGGCCGCGCGGTGATTGGACGGCAACCCCTTCACTTCCGGGTCGCCGCGGGCAGCGCGGCGGCCCGTCTTCGGTACTTCTAGGCGGGGGCTCAATAAACCGAGGGCTCCCTCGAGTTAAATTCACAAACAGCAGCCAACCACCGGGGCAATGCCGGGTGGGCACCGGCTTTCCTAAATAAATACTCCAATCGAGGTGGCCACTCGATCTGGCAGGCAAAGCGCTCCCAAGCGCTACAAGGCAATTTACAGCGCTCCAAGCGCTATAATCAAAAACAAAGCGCTTCCAAGCGCTAGAGGGCAAATAAAGCGCTATTAAGCGCTGGGGCCGAACTCAAGCGCTCCCAAGCGCTAGGGGAGAGTTCAGGCCCCCAAGGTCCAGGCAGAGTCCTTCAGCAAGGCAGGGGGGCAAGGCTGGGCCCAGAGCCAGCTCACTGGGTCTCCAGGCAGGGAGACAATCCAAGTGGCGGTCCTCTGGCCCAGCGACAGCAGCAGCAGCCCCCTCAGGATCCTGGAAGAGAACAACTTCAGTGGGGACACAGCCCCTTCTTATACTGTAAATCCTTTGTTTAAGGGTGCAGGGTGGGGGAGAAACCAGTCGCAGCTGGTTCTGGAGCACTCTTGATGGCCCAACCACCCATTTCATTCACTGGGGAGGCTAGGGTCGTTAGACACACCACAGGGGGGCGGAGCCAGCATTGTGTGGGGAAAACCCAGCCCATCCAGGCTCATGGAGCCTGGCATCCCAGCCAGCTCCAGCCAATCACACGCCAGACACATTTTACTCTAATATGCCAACTCCCAGAAGTGGCATTTGTACATATGACACACTCATGCAACACACACCATTGCGAAGCATTCACTCTCACGAGTTCGCACGTACCAAACTCGAGAAGGCACGCCTCACGCATCAGGAACTACCAGGGACACAGATATTCCCCATGCATTCCTATGGGAGGGCAGGCCAGCCATACTACACGCACGCACTTTCACTCTGGGACTCAGGGAAAAGTACGCAGAGACCCAAAAATCACTAACACAGGGTCACACATAAGGCAAAAAGTCTAGGGGTGAACCTGCCCTAAGGGCCAAGTCCAACACAACCCCCTTCCAGCCAAAACGCAGGGGAGAACAATCACCACCGTGATGGACTTCCCTGGTTGGGGCGATAGAACACGGACGCAGGCCCGCCACTGCCGGGACACCCTCCTGTTCTATGCCACGGTGAACCCCTAGGGTTCCTTCTAAAGCTACTGTAAGGACCAACTGGGCTACCCCACTGGTACTCCTCAGCTGTCCGCGGCCAGGACCAGGCCCTGGGCCACCCAGGTGCCACCGGTCCTTGCCAATTCGCAGAGCGGGGGGTAGTAACCCCTGGCACATAGTATCCATTCTCCACTCTCCCTGTCTGCAAGACAGGACTAGACTGCCACTGGTTCTCCAGCCTAGGGTCTACAACCTTAGGTGGACCAGGAGTCGCAGGGAAGGCTCTCCTCCCCTTACCTCTTCTTCTAGGGTTCCTCCTCCTCCTGCGAGGGGTACCCTTACAACGCCACTCCAACCCAGAGTTTAACCCCTCAGGTTGCACCGGGGTCAGAGTTGGGCTTTCCCACCCTCTGCACCCCCTTCCAGAGGTCTGCCCTCTCCCAACTGGAGAAGTTCCTCTGGAAGAAGAACCGGTCAGGACACTGGTTACAGTTGTCCTACCCTTCAGGTCAGGCTGATCCTGAACCTGGCCAGCCACCCGCCGGTCTAAAACCTTTGGTGGAACAATTGCCTGGCACTCCAGGACTTCTGGGGATTCACACACAATCCCCCTGAGGCTGACACATGACCCATGTGTCGTGTGACTGTCTGCCTGGCGCAGATCTCCCGCCTCCTGTCCACCTGACAGTGCGCAAAGATCCCCCAGCACAGAAGTGGCGCCACCCGGGTCCCCCCAAGAAGATCTAGCCCAACTGGCTAGTCTCTGGTCCACTGGTGCATCCACTGGGAAACTCATCCCCCAATCACTCCTCACTTCGGACTTCTGTGCCCTCCCAACTGGAGCGACACTGCCGGACACTGGAACCCCTGGAGCTCTAGTTACAGATGCTCCAGGTTCCCTAGACACTAGGAGATCCTCCTCAAGTGTACTAACAGGACAGCCTAGGTCGCCAACCTGGTGTTCCCTCAAGAAACCACCCAGGTTCTGAGATAGGGCTTCGGGCCTCTGGGGACTCTCAGCCTCCCACTGACTCCTGCTCCACTGAGCCAGGTAGTCAGCCCCTCCACCCCTCTCACTATACTGGGACCTAGCTGGGCTACACTGAGCCTCTTCCACCACGCTGGGCTGGAAGCTACCTGTACCACTATTGTTGGACTCACTCTCCAATGACTCTACAGAACCTCTGGCACTCTCCCAGCGCTCTGCTTCTTCTGCAAGGGTGTCCGGATCAGTCAACCCACATTCCAACAGGTGTAGGCGCAACTCTGGCAAACAACTACTAAGCACCTGCTCTCTTAGAACCAGATCAAATAGTTTGTCAAACTCAGATTCCATGTGAACCTCTAACCATTCAGCCAGTGCACCTTGACATTCATCCACAAACTCCCCCCAAGACTGGTGAGACAGTTTCCTACTGCCCCTGAATCTCAACCTATACTCCTCCTCTGGGGAAACAGGTACCAGACTCTGGGAACTGGGAGTGGGATTTCCTGCACTGAGATTCAAATAGCTGCCTGTTAGACGGAGTTGAAGAGGGGCCACTAGACCGCTTCCCACTTGGTGTCCGAGGTAGGTCACTGACCCTTGTCCAATTTGACATTTGCTGGCCTTGATCGTGAGGCCAGCTCGCTGAAGGGCTTGCAACACTGCTTGGAGGTGGTGGAGGTGCTCGGTCCAGTGGTGGCTGTACACAGCGATGTCGTCCAGGTAGGCGGCGCTGAACTCTTCGAGCCCCGCCAGGACCTGATTGACGAGCCGTTGGAACGTCGCTGGGGCATTTTTCATGCCGAAGGGCATGACCGTGAAGTGATAGTGGCCATCGGGGGTGGAGAAGGCAGAACGTTCTTGTGCTCGGGGTGTGAGGCCGATCTGCCAATATCCTGCCGTTAGATCGAAGATGCTGAGGTAGCGGGCAGCGCCCATTCGGTCGACCAGTTCATCTGCCCGGGGGATGGGGTGTGCGTCCGTTCTGGTGACTTCATTCAGGCCCCGGTAGTCGACACAGAACCGGAGTTCGGGTGTGGTTCCGGGGGCGGCTGCTTTGGGGACCCGTACGACCGGGCTGGCCCATGGACTGTCGGAGGGCTCGATGACCCCGAGCGTGAGCATCTTAGTTACTTCCGCCTGGATGCAGGCCCGTACCCGATCAGGTACGCGGTAGGCCCGGTGGCGGATAGGAGGGCTGTCTCCGGTGTCCACATCGTGCACACACCAGGAAGTGACACCTGGGGTGAGGGAGAACAGGCTGGCAAACCGTGATAGGAGGGCTTGGCACTCTTGGCGTTGTTCCTGGGAGAGGGTCTCCGAGAGTCGGACCCCCTTCACGGAGCCGTCTTGCTCCTGGGTCCGCAAGAGGTCAGGGAGAGGCTCGGAGTCGTCCTCAACCCCGTTGTCTGTGGCCATCAAGAGGCTGAGTTCTGTTCGTGCAAAGTGGGGTTTCAGTCTGTTGGTGTGGAGGACTCGGAGCGGATTCCGGGCGGACTCCATATCGATCAGATAGGTGGCGGGTCCCTTGCGCTCGATTACTTTGAAGGGTCCCGTCCATTTGTCTTGGAGAGCGCACGGTTCTGTGGGGGACATTACCCAGACCTGTTGCCCCGGCTCGAATTCAATAGATGAGGCGTTCTGGTCATACCATCTCTTCATGTCCTCTTGACTGGCCTCTAGGTTGGCTTTCGCTAGGTCTCTGAACCGCTGGGACTGGTTGCGGAGGGTGAGGAGGTACCGGAAGACATCTGGAGGACTCTTGGCCGGAGGCAACTCCCAGCCTTCTTTGATCAGGCTGAGTGGCCCCCGTACTGGGTGCCCATAGAGCAGCTCGAATGGGCTGAAGCCTAGGGACTTCTGTGGGACCTCCCGGTAGGCGAAGAGGAGGCACGGCAGCAGCACGTCCCACTGGCGACGGAGGGGTTCTTCCAATCCCCCGATCATCCCTTTTAGAGTGCGATTGAACCGCTCAACAAGTCCGTTTCCTTGGGGGTGATAGGGGGTCGTGAAGCGGTAGGTGACCCCACACTGTTGCCAGAGGGACTTCATGTATTTGGAAATAAAGTTCGTGCCTCTGTCACTGACGACTTCTCGGGGGAACCCCACACGGGAGAAGGTCCCCATCAGGGCCCTGCCGACCACTGGGGCTGTGACGGTCCGGAGAGGAATAGCCTCAGGGTAGCGGGTGGCGTGGTCCACTAGTACTAGGATGAAGCGATGGCCTTGTCTTGTACGTGGGTCTAGGGGTCCCACAATGTCTATTCCGACCCTCTCAAATGGGGTCGTGACTACGGGAAAGGGTTGCAGGGGGGCCTTTAATTTGCGGCCGCTCTTCCCACTGGCTTGGCACGTGGGGCAAGATCGGCAATGCTGGTGCACATCGTTTCTCATTTTTGGCCAGAAGAAGTGGGTCACTAGGCGGCTGTAGGTTTTATCTTGTCCCAGGTGCCCTGCCAGGGGGACATCGTGGGCCAGATTTAGCAGGAAGTCTCTAAAGCGGAGTGGCACCACTAGTACTCGGTTGGCCCCCAGCTCGGCGATTCGTTGCTCGCTGTACAGTAGGTCATTGTCCCAGTAGACCCAATGAGTTCCGGAGGTATCCCCTGCGCTTTGGGCGAGCGCTTGTTGTCGGAGTCCCTCAAGGGAGGGACAGGTCTTCTGCTCCTGACGAAATTGTTCTTGTGTGGGCCCCCCTTCTTGAGCCCACTGGTCGAGATTAGCAAGGTCGGAAGGTTGAGCAGGTTCGAGGGGGATGCCCTGGTCGGGGGTCTCGGCGGGGGCGACCGGAGGCGGAGGCGCCGGCCATTCTGGTTCTTCCGGGTGATGGTTGGCACGGGCGGCCATAGACCGGGTGGTGACGCACGCCCAGTCTGGGACGCCCAACATCCCCAAGTGTTCTTTTCGCTCCACGGCTGCCCACGGGGAGCTTTCCAGGTCATTTCCGAGGAGGCAGTCCACGGGGGCGTCGTCTCGGACCGTTACTTTCAACATGCCGGAGACCCCTCCCCACTCAAAGGGGACGCAGGCCATCCGACACAGACTCTCCGAGTTGTCGGCTGATCGTACAGGGCAGAGAATGTTCGGTAGATATTGTTCTGGGGTCACCAGATGACAGCGGACGGCTGTCACACTGGCCCCGGTGTCTCGAAGGGCTTCGGCCCGTTGTCCATTGATGCTCACCCATTGGCTGTACTTCTGGGTGTTAGCGGGTAGGGGGACCCGCGGGACCATGTCTCTTCCCCCTAAGCACGCGAGAGTCATGGCGGCTGGCTCCCACCCTTGATACTCTTGCTCGTCTGTTTCTGGTTCCTCGGAGATCTGTTCTTCCCCTAGGGCCGCGGCGGCCACCTGGCGGGGTCTTGGGCTCGGATACTGCGGGCAGCTTGGGTCATTTGCATAGTGGCCTACTCGTTGGCATCGGTGACATGTAACATTGGCTCTGTATCCCGGTCGCGCCGGGGTGCTGCCCCGGTTGGCCGGGGGGGTGGTGCTGGTAGTGGGGGCGGCCGGAGTGTTGTCTCTTCCTCGTCCTTGGCCCCCTCCTCCTCCTCTGGATCGGTGGTGACCATTGTTGTTCCTGTTCTGCTCGTAGGACCCATTCCGGCCCACTCGGGTGATCTCCCACCGGTCAGCTTCGGCTGCGAGCTGCCGGGGATCGGTTAACTTGCTGTCGAGGAGGTGTTGGCGTAGTTCAATGAAGCAGTTGTTGGACAGATGCTCCCATACCATCAGATTGAACAACTGCTCGTAGGTCGTGACGTTGTTCCCTCTGATCCAGCCTTCGAAGGCTCGGCTGAAGTACGTTACATAGTCCACCCAAGTTGTACCTGGAATGCGTGTGCAGTCTCGGAACCTCTGACGGTACATCTCGGGCGTGAGGCCATAGCGAGTGAGGAGGGCCGCTTTCATATGGTCGTAGGAGGTCATCTGGTGGTCTGGGAGCTGTAACAGAGTATCGCGGCCCTCATTGAGGAATTTGCCCCATAGGCCGGCTCCCCAGTCGGCTCTATCGATCCGGTGCGCAGTCATCGCGATTTCATATGCCTTAAACCATTGCTGGATGTCGTCTTCTCGAAAATATTCTCGGACCACATCCTTGGGGATGTGCACTTTTTTGTCCGTGGTCCCGGGGGTGGACGGTCTGTCGGGCACCCCTAATTCTTTATTCTGTTTGCGCAGGTTGATCTCGGCTAGGTTCCGCTCGTGCTCGTACGTTAGTCTTTTTTCCTCGAGCTCCCTTTGCCTCTGTTTCTCCTCTCTTTCTTCTCGGAGGCGAAGGTGCTCTAAGTTTATTTTTTGCTCGGCCAATTTGAGTTCTATGTCCATCTTGAGTCGGGCCATTTCAAGTTCGTGTAGTCGGGCTTTTTCTCTTTCTTGGATCTCGTCTTGCGAGAGACCCGTTCTTTGCTCTTCAGGGGCCGTGTTGGTCTTTTTCGCGGTGCTTTGCTCCGGGGCTTCGACATCCCCGGTCTCTGCCCAAGATTCTAGGGCATGCTTAAAATCGTCCTTGGTACTTAGTCCGGTGGTAGCGATACCTAGTTCGATGCAGAACTGTTTTAGTTCACGATGGCTGTATTCCTCTAGCTTTTCCATTTGGAACTTCTCAGTTGATCCGCTCTCTTTAGTCGACATTGTTGTTCGTTGTGGGGTGAGCTACTCTCTGTACGTTATGCGGTGATTCGGATCGCGCCGCTGGCCACCAATGTTAGACGGACCGGGAGGGTCGGCCGAGATTACGGGGAGAGGTCTCCAGGGAGAGCCGTCTCCAACGACTGTACAGATAAGTAACTTCCCCCCCACAGACGGACACCACACAAGATTGAAGGTTAACGAGACTTTATATGCACTTCTTAGGTTACGTTGATATAATACAAGGAGGTCTGGACTCAGGGGTCCCCTCGGTTCTGATCTCTAGTTGAGGAAAAGGGTAGCGGGACAGTCTTAGTTACCAATGAGTTCAATAGCTCTCAATCCTCGAGCTCGGCGTGGTTGCTGATCGGGCCGTGGAGGAGCCAAGCAGGTCCCGAGATGGATGAAGGGTGGTCGGCGGGCCGTGGAGAAGCCAAGCAGGTCCCGATATGGATGAAGGATGGTCGACGGGCCGTGGAGAAGCCAAGCAGGTCCCGATGCAGATGACAGTTACAACGGCCCGCGGCCTCGCCAGCAGATCCGGACGACGGTGAAGGATGAAGGTTACGACGGCTGTGGCAGCGCCAACAGGCAGGATGATGGTGCACAGGACAGAGCTACGGCAGCGCCAGTAGTTCGTCCAGGATGAGTTCTTCTTTCGTCTCTCGACTCCAAGATACAACTGCCTTCCTGTTCTGGAGCTGCCCCAGTTATAGGGCTGGCGTGCTTTGATGTCCGGACCCTCGCACTTGGAGGTCGGGAGGTCCGGGATGAGGGAGTCCAGACACCCAGCAGGGGGGTGGAGCCAGCGCCCAGGGAGGCGATGGGCGAGCGGCACTGGCCGGGGGAGAACCATCGACACCTCTTTCTCCCATTGACTGGCCAAGTAGCTCGCTCGCCTCCTGGGTGGAGGGTGGTGCCGGAATGTCTGAGGCCGGGCTAGGCCCAGGGTTGAGGTCGATCGGGGGCCAGGCGGCCTCGTGGCGAAGTGTCCAAGATGGCGGCCCGGGCTGGGCGCGTGGGTCGGCCGTGGATCGGACCCACGAGGTTATCATGCTCGAGGGCAGGTGTCCCTGAGGGGACGTAGGACGTGCAATGGTGGTGTGTGGTGCTTGTATGACTGGCTCGGGCTTGGTCGAGCCGGGGGAGAGCGGCCCGTCATGTGGCCTGTCCAACACTGCCACCACTGGACTCAACCCTCCCTGGGGGATCCAGAAAATTAAGACTGCGGTCAGGGGATAACCTACACTCTAGGGCTATCTTCTCCCTGGCCAAGGCCCTCTCAGCCTCTGCAGTCCGCTCATTCACACCCAGCTGCGCCATCTCTCTGGCATGCTCTAACCTGAGCTTCTCCATGGCCAGCTGGTGCTCCCTCTCTTCTCTCCTATCCACCCACTCCTCTGGGGACAGGGAAAGGGATGGGGTGCTACATCTGACACTGGACCCAGCAAGGGACTCCCTATCTATGGGGTCCTCGCTCTCTGCTGGCGCCCAGCCACTGTCAAACTCACTCTCCACATCAGACTCTTCAGGGCTCCTCTCAGACCCACCACCCTCATGGTGTGCGGTCCGGGCCCTCTCCCTCTCACTGTGCTCACGCTCCCAGTCACTCTTCTGCCACAGGATCATGTTATCCCTAAGCTTGGACTGGGTGTCTGACTCACTCACTGGGATGTCTCTCTCCTTACATAACCGTACCAACTCATGCACACTGTACTTAAACAGGCCACACAGGTTAAAAGGAGATTCCATCTTGGCAGGATGCTCACAGACACGTGCAACACAAGGGAACTAGCAATCTGAAGTCAAAGTACACAATTCCAAAACTTCCACTCTCCTTAAAAAAAGAACTCACTCATGCGTCCAGGGAAACACACCATTCATCCACACACACCCTCCCCTCGGATCGGTAAGGCAGTTTCTACTACCCCTGACTTCTCAACCTGACCACAAGTGACACAGGTACCAAACTCTGGAAGCAGGGCGGGGGACAAATGTACTGAACACAATTATCAAATGACACTCTTCAGGAGAAGCAATAATGGAACTTCACCAAAACACAATAATCCCCTAAAATGTGGTCATCTAAAATGCAGAGCTTTGTAGTGGCCAGTTGCCACTGTGGTGCAACGCAAACACAAATCCTTATCCTCACCGCTTGCCGCCAATGTTAGACCCGGGACCCTGGCCGGCCAAGACTCGCGTCGAGGTCAGTCAGGGATCGCCAGTTCTAAGTGTCAGGGCAAGGGAGTCACACACCAAGGCAACCCCTACTCGCCCTCTAGGTAACGTGGCGCGAGCAGTCAAGGCTAAACTTGGAGGCGATGTAAGTTAAGTATTTGCGCACGCACCCCAGCAACAACAACCAAGGCCCACCACAAAGAATATACTCCACACAAGGTTATGTAAAAATAGCCTTTGTATTATAAAAATATACATCAGATAAAACACACATCTTATTACACGGTGCCAACAGACACGGGCGGAATTTACAAGGGATATTTGTACAGGACAGGGCCACTTGGACCACTGTCAAGGGTATCAGCACTTGTAGAAACAATTACTGTAGCACAAAAATATAACAGTAGAGCATACAACCAGTAATCACTGGTAACAGGACCTCTCTAGCACCACCTGTACTAGGGAGAAAACAACCACCTACATGTCACAATACCTATAGGGGTGCAAGAATAAAACACATGATGTATCCACATTCAGAGGTGTAAAGGCACATGACGCATAAGCAATACATTCAGCGGTGCAGTATCAATAACAATTCCCCCATACTCACAAGTCACCACCTGTGACTGTCCCGGTGTCCCAATGTCAGGGCCTAAACGTGGCAGTTGTCCACTAAGTGCTGGACAACTGGAGCAGGGAATGTTAGCACAAAGTTGGAGCCTCTCTGGGCTCAAAGAACCACCACTGTGGCACTGGTGGGCCTCTCTTAGGCTCTCTCACCAGTAAGGGGGGCTGCTGAGCCTCTCAGGGCCTCAGCGCTGGACAGATGCAGCCTCGCTGGGCTGTGGGGTCCCCCTCTCTGGGGACCCAAAGCAATAATGCTGGCCAAGAGCCACGCTGGGCTCTAATTCAATCGGTGCCCCCGGGGCACGGACACAATGCTCCTCCAGAGCCTCTCTGGCTCGTCGAATCGAGGAAGGTGCGGGACGCTGGAGCCTCTCTTAGCTCTTTGACACCCAATGCCCCCGAGCCCTCAGGCTCCCGACACGCGGGGATGGCAATCGAGCCTCGCAAGGCTCGTCACTAGCAAATGCCCCCAGAGCCTCTCTGGCTCTTCACAGCTACCGGCGCGAGGTCGCGCTACAGAGAGGGGGCGGGGCGGACACCGGCAATGTGTCCCGACGCTCCCCCCCCTCCTCTGCAGGCAGGCACTCACCGGGCTCGCGCTGGTCTCTCCAGCGGCGGCGGGTCTCTCCCGCTGGTCCAGGCTCCTCTTCTCACTCTCGGTGAGCCTCGGCAGGCTCTCTCGCGGCTCCGAGAAGAAGGCGGGACTTCCGGGTTGACTCTCCCGGGCCGCGCGGTGATTGGACGGCAACCCCTTCACTTCCGGGTCGCCGCGGGCAGCGCGGCGGCCCGTCTTCGGTACTTCTAGGCGGGGGCTCAATAAACCGAGGGCTCCCTCGAGTTAAATTCACAAACAGCAGCCAACCACCGGGGCAATGCCGGGTGGGCACCGGCTTTCCTAAATAAATACTCCAATCGAGGTGGCCACTCGATCTGGCAGGCAAAGCGCTCCCAAGCGCTACAAGGCAATTTACAGCGCTCCAAGCGCTATAATCAAAAACAAAGCGCTTCCAAGCGCTAGAGGGCAAATAAAGCGCTATTAAGCGCTGGGGCCGAACTCAAGCGCTCCCAAGCGCTAGGGGAGAGTTCAGGCCCCCAAGGTCCAGGCAGAGTCCTTCAGCAAGGCAGGGGGGCAAGGCTGGGCCCAGAGCCAGCTCACTGGGTCTCCAGGCAGGGAGACAATCCAAGTGGCGGTCCTCTGGCCCAGCGACAGCAGCAGCAGCCCCCTCAGGATCCTGGAAGAGAACAACTTCAGTGGGGACACAGCCCCTTCTTATACTGTAAATCCTTTGTTTAAGGGTGCAGGGTGGGGGAGAAACCAGTCGCAGCTGGTTCTGGAGCACTCTTGATGGCCCAACCACCCATTTCATTCACTGGGGAGGCTAGGGTCGTTAGACACACCACAGGGGGGCGGAGCCAGCATTGTGTGGGGAAAACCCAGCCCATCCAGGCTCATGGAGCCTGGCATCCCAGCCAGCTCCAGCCAATCACACGCCAGACACATTTTACTCTAATATGCCAACTCCCAGAAGTGGCATTTGTACATATGACACACTCATGCAACACACACCATTGCGAAGCATTCACTCTCACGAGTTCGCACGTACCAAACTCGAGAAGGCACGCCTCACGCATCAGGAACTACCAGGGACACAGATATTCCCCATGCATTCCTATGGGAGGGCAGGCCAGCCATACTACACGCACGCACTTTCACTCTGGGACTCAGGGAAAAGTACGCAGAGACCCAAAAATCACTAACACAGGGTCACACATAAGGCAAAAAGTCTAGGGGTGAACCTGCCCTAAGGGCCAAGTCCAACAGTGCAGCAGTGTGAGGCATGCAGCAGTGTGTGGCGTGCAGCAGTGTGAGACGTCCAGCAGTGAGACGTGCAGCAGTGTGAGGCAGTGTGAGGCGTGCAGCAGTGTGTGGCGTGCAGCAGTGTGTGGCGTGCAGAAGTGTGAGACGTCCAGCAGTGAGACGTGCAGCAGTGTGAGGCGGTGTGAGGCGTGCAGCAGTGTGAGGCGTTCAGCAGTGTGAGGCAGTGTGAGGCGCGCAGCAGTGTGAGGCGTGCAGCAGTGTGAGGCGTGCAGCAGTGTGAGGCGTGCAGCAGTGTGAGGCGTGCAGCAGTGTGAGGCGTGCAGCAGTGTGAGGCGTGCAGCAGTTTGAGGCGTGCAGCAGTGTGAGGCGTGCAGCAGTGTGAGGCGTGCAGCAGTGTGAGGCGTGCAGCAGTGTGAGGCGTGCAGCAGTGTGAGGCGTGCAGCAGTGTGAGGTGCGCAGCAGTGTGAGAGGTGCAGCAGTGTGAGAGGTGCAGCAGTGTGAGAGGTGCAGCAGTGTGAGGCATGCAGCAGTGAGGCATGTAGTAATGTGAGTAATACATTAGTGTACAGCAGTGTGAGGCGTGCAGCAGTGTGAGGCGTGCAGCAGTGTGAGGCGTGCAGCAGTGTGAGGCGTGCAGCAGTGTGAGGCATGAAACAGTGTGAGGCGTGCAGCTTGTGTGCAGCATGCAGCAGTGTGAAGCAGTGTGAGGGGTGCAGATGTGTGAGGCATGCATCAGTGGGAGGTGTGCAGCAGTGGGAGGTGTGCAGCAGTGGGAGGCGTGCAGCAGTGGGAGGCGTGCAGCAGTGTGAGGCGCGCAGCAGTGTGAGGCGTGCAGCAGTGGGAGGTGTGCAGCAGTGTGAGGTGTGCAGCAGTGTGAGGTGTGCAGCAGTTTGAGGCGTGCAGCAGTGTGAGGCATGCAGCAGTGTGTGGCGTGCAGCAGTGTGTGGCGTGCAGAAGTGTGAGACGTCCAGCAGTGAGACGTGCAGCAGTGTGAGGCGGTGTGAGGCGTGCAGCAGTGTGAGGCGTGCAGCAGTGTGAGGCGTGCAGCAGTGTGAGGCGTGCAGCAGTGTGAGGCGTGCAGCAGTGTGAGGCGGTGTGAGGCGTGCATCAGTGTGAGGCGTGCAGCAGTGTGAGGCGTGCAGCAGTGTGAGGCGTGCAGCAGTGTGAGGCGTGCAGCAGTGTGAGGTGTGCAGCAGTGTGAGGCGTGCAGCAGTGTGAGGCATGCAGCAGTGTGTGGTGTGCAGAAGTGTGAGACGTCCAGCAGTGAGACGTGCAGCAGTGTGAGGCGGTGTGAGGCGTGCGGCAGTGTGAGGCGTGCAGCAGTGTGAGTTGGCAGCAGTGTGAGGCGTGCAGCAGTGTGAGGCGTGCAGCAGTGTGAGGCGTGCAGCAGTGTGAGGCGTGCAGCAGTGTGAGGCGTGCAGCAGTGTGAGGCGTGCAGCAGTGTGAGGCGTGCAGCAGTGTGAGAGGTGCAGCAGTGTGAGGCGTGCAGCAGTGAGGCATGTAGTAATGTGAGTAATACAGCAGTGTGCAGCAGTGTGAGGCGTGCAGCAGTGTGAGGCGTGCAGCAGTGTGAGGCGTGCAGCAGTGTGAGGCGTGCAGCAGTGTGAGGCGTGCAGCATTGTGAGCCATGAAACAGTGTGAGGCGTGCAGCTTGTGTGCAGCATGCAGCAGTGTGAAGCAGTGTGAGGGGTGCAGATGTGTGAGCCATGCATCAGTGGGAGGTGTGCAGCAGTGGGAGGTGTGCAGCAGTGGGAGGCGTGCAGCAGTGGGAGGCGTGCAGCAGTGGGAGGCGTGAAGCAGTGTGAGGCGTGCAGCAGTGTGAGGCGTGAAGCAGTGTATGGCGTGCAGCAGTGTGAGGCGTGCAGCAGTGTGAGGCGTGCAGCAGTGTGAG
This sequence comes from Lissotriton vulgaris, assembly GCF_964263255.1. Classification (NCBI taxonomy): domain Eukaryota; kingdom Metazoa; phylum Chordata; class Amphibia; order Caudata; family Salamandridae; genus Lissotriton; species Lissotriton vulgaris. The sequence goes on along the minus strand of NC_141689.1, from coordinate 1,324,816,642 downwards.
GCGTGCAGTTTGTGTGCAGCATGCAGCAGTGTGCAGCAGTGGGAGGCGTGCAGCAGTGTGAGTAATGCTGCAGTGTGCAGCAGTGTGAGGCGTGCAGCAGTGTGCAGCATTGAGGCGTGCAGCAGTGTGAGGAGTGCAGCAGTGTGAGGCGTGCAGCACTGTGAGGCGTGCAGCAGTGTGCAGCAGTGTGTGGCGTGTGGCAGTTTGCAGCATAGAGTTGTGAGTAATGCAGCAGTGTGCAGCAGCGTATAGCAGTGTGCAGCAGCGTGGAGCAGTGTGAGGGGTGCAGCAGTGTGAGGGGTGCAGCAGTGTGAGGCGTGCAGCAGTGTGAGGGGTGCAGCAGTGTGAGGGGTGCAGCAGTGTGAGGGGTGCAGCAGTGTGAGGGGTGCAGCAGTGTGAGGGGTGCAGCAGTGTGAGGGGTGCAGCAGTGTGAGGGGTGCAGCCGTGTGAGTAATGCAGCAGTGCGAGTAATGCAGCAGTGTGAGGCGTGCAGCAGTGTGAGGCATGCAGCAGTGAGGCATGCAGCAGTGTGAGGCGTGCAGCAGTGTGAGGCGTGCAGCAGTGTGAGGCGTGCAGCAGTGTGAGGCGTGCAGCAGTGTGAGGCGTGCAGCAGTGTGAGGCGTGTAGCAGTGTGAGGCGTGCAGCATTGTGTGGCGTGCAGCAGTGTGTGGCGTGCAGCAGTGTGAGACGTCCAGCAGTGAGACGTGCAGCAGTGTGAGGCGGTGTGAGGCGTGCAGCAGTGTGAGGCGTGCAGCAGTGTGAGGCGGTGTGAGGCGCGCAGCAGTGTGAGGCGCGCAGCAGTGTGAGGCGCGCAGCAGTGTGAGGCGTGCAGCAGTGTGAGGCGTGCAGCAGTGTAAGGCGTGCAGCAGTGTGAGGCGTGCAACAGTGTGAGGCGTGCAACAGTGTGAGTAATGCAGCAGTGTGCAGCAGTGTGTGGCGTGCAGCATGGTGAGACGTGCAGCAGTGTGAGGCGTGCAGCAGTGTGAGGCGTGCAGCAGTGTGAGGTGTGCAGCAGTGTGAGGCGTGCAGCAGTGTGAGGCATGCAGCAGTGTGTGGCGTGCAGCAGTGTGTGGCGTGCAGCAGTGTGAGATGTCCAGCAGTGAGACGTGCAGCAGTGTGAGATGTCCAGCAGTGAGACGTGCAGCAGTGTGAGGCGTGCAGCAGTGTGAGGCGTGCAGCAGTGTGAGGCGTGCAGCAGTGTGAGGCGTGCAGCAGTGTGAGGCGTGCAGTAGTGTGAGGCGGTGTGAGGCGTGCAGCAGTGTGAGGCGTCCAGCAGTGAGACGTGCAGCAGTGTGAGGCGGTGTGAGGCGTGCAGCAGTGTGAGCGTGCAGCAGTGTGAGCGTGCAGCAGTGTGAGGCGTGCAGCAGTGTGAGCGTGCAGCAGTGCGAGTAATGCAGCAGTGTGCAGCGGTGTGAGGCGTGCAGCAGTGTGAGGCGTGCAGCAGTGTGAGGCGTGCAGCAGTGTGAGGCGTGCAGCAGTGTGAGACGTGCAGCAGTGTGAGACGTGCAGCAGTGTGAGACGTGCAGCAGTGTGAGACGTGCAGCAGTGTGAGGCGTGCAGCAGTGTGAGGCGTGCAGCAGTGTGAGGCGTGCAGCAGTGTGAGGCGTTCAGCAGTGTGAGGCGTGCAGCAGGGTGAGACGTGCAGCAGTGTGAGACGTGCAGCAGTGTGAGACGTGCAGCAGTGTGAGACGTGCAGCAGTGTGAGACGTGCAGCAGTGTGAGGCGTGCAGCAGTGTGCAGCAGTGTGTGGCGTGCAGCATGGTGAGACGTGCAGCAGTGTCAGCCGTGCAGCAGTGTGAGGCGTGCAACAGTGTGAGTAATGCAGCAGTGTGCAGCAGTGTGAGGTGTGCAGCAGTGTGAGGTGTGCAGCAGTGTGAAGCGTGCAGCAGTGTGAGACGTGCAGCAGTGTGAGACGTGCAGCAGTGTGAGACGTGCAGCAGTGTGAGGCGTGCAGCAGTGTGAGGCGTGCAGCAGTGTGAGGCGTGCAGCAGTGTGAGGCGTGCAGCAGTGTGCAGCAGTGTGTGGCTTGCAGCAGGGTGAGGCTTGCAGCAGTGTGAGGCGTGCAGCAGTGCTAGTAATGCAGCAGTGTGCAGCAGTGTGAGACGTGCAGCAGTGTGAGACGTGCATCAGTGTGAGACGTGCAGCAGTGTGAGACGTGCAGCAGTGTGAGACGTGCAGCAGTGTGAGACGTGCAGCAGTGTGAGACGTGCAGCAGTGTGAGGCATGCAGCAGTGTGAGGCGTGCAGCAGTGTGCAGCAGTGTGTGGCATGCAACAGTGTGCAGCAGTGTGTGGCGTGCAGTATGTTGAGACGTGCAGCAGTGTGAGGCGTGCAGCAGTGCGAGTAATGCAGCAGTGTTCAGCAGTGTGAGGCGTGCAGCAGTTTGAGGCGTGCAGCAGTGTGAGGCGTGCAGCAGTGTGAGGCGTGCAGCAGTGTGAGGCGTGCAGCAGTGTGAGACTTGCAGCAGTGTGAGGCGTGCAGCAGTGTGAGACGTTTAGCAGTGTGAGGCATGCAGCAGTGTGCAGCAATGCAGCAGTGTGCAGCAGTGTGAGGTGTGCAGCAGTGTGAGGCGTGAAGCAGTGTGAGGCGTGCAGCAGTGCGAGGTGTGCAGTAGTGTGGGTAATGCAGTAGCGTGCAGCAGTGTGAGGCGTGCAGCAGGGTGAGGCGTGCAGCAGGGTGAGGCGTGCAGCAGGGTGAGGCGTGCAGCAGGGTGAGGCGTGCAGCAGGGTGAGGCGTGCAGCAGGGTGAGACGTGCAGCAGGGTAAGACGTGCAGCAGTGTGAGGCGTGCAGCAGTGTGAGGCGTGCAGCAGTGTGAGGCGTGCAGCAGTGTGAGGCGTGCAGCAGTGTGAGGCGTGCAGCAGTGTGAGGCGTGCAGCAGTGTGAGGCGTGCAGCAGTGTGAGGCATGCAGCAGTGTGAGTAATGCAGCAGCGTGCAGCAGTGTGCAGCATGCAGCAGAGACGTGCAGCAGTGTCATGCAACAGTGTGTCATGCAGCAGTGTGAGTAATGCAGCAGTGTGAAGCATGCAGCAGTATGAGGCGTGCAGCAGTACGAGGCGTGCAGCAGTGTGACGTGCAGCAGTGTGAGGCGTGTAGTAGTGTGAGGCGTGTAGTAGTGTGAGGCGTGCAGCAGTACGAGGCGTGCCGCAGTGTGAGGCGTGCAGCAGTGTGAGACGTGCAGCAGTGTGAGACGTGCAGCAGTGTGAGACGTGCAGCAGTGTGAGGCGTGCAGCAGTGTGAGGCGTGCAGCAGTGTGAGGCGTGCAGCAGTGTGAGACGTGCAGCAGTGTGAGACGTGCAGCAGTGTGAGACGTGCAGCAGTGTGAGACGTGCAGCAGTGTGAGACGTGCAGCAGTGTAAGGCGTGCAGCAGTGTAAGGCGTGCAGCAGTGTGTGGCGTGCAGGAGTGTTAGAAGGGACCTGGAGGGTCGGCCGAGGACAAGGGGAGAGGCCTCCGGTGAGGGCCGTCTCCAGCGATCGTACAGACAAGTAACTTCCCCCCCACAGATGGACACCACACAAGGATAAGGTTAACGCTCTTTATATGCAGTTCTTAAAGTAAGGTAGTACGGTACAATGAGGTCAAGACACGAGGATCCTCTCAATTCTAGTCTCTGGAAGGGAAAGGGGGTAGCGGGACAGTCTTGTTACCAATCTGGTATTTGAGATGAGCTGATGGTAGCTCACAATCCTCGAGCTCGGCGTTCGAGAAGGTCGGGCCGCGGCAGCGCCAGCAGGTCCCGAGGTGGTCGTAGGTAGCAGCGGGCCGCGGCAGCGCCAGCAGGTCCCGAGGTGGTCGTAGGTAGCAACGGGCCGCGGCAGCGCCAGCAGGTCCCGACGAGGATGATGGTTGCAGAAGGCCGCGGCAGCGCCAGCAGGCAGGACGACAGTTCACAAGGCAGGGCTGCGGCAGCGCCAACAGTCCGTCAAGGATGAGTTCTTCACGGTGTCTCTCGACTCCAGGATACAACTGCCGTCCTGCTCTGGAGCTGCCTCAGTTATAGGTCTGGCGCCCTTTGATGTCCGGACCCTCGCACTTGAAGGTCGGGAGGTCCGGCATGAGGGAGTCCAGACACCCAGCAGGGGGGTGGAGCCAGCGCCCGGGGAGGCTGGGAGCGATCGGCACCTGGCGGGGGAGAGCCATCGACACTTCTTTCTCCCATTGACCTGCCAAGTGGTCCGTTCACCTCCTGGGTGGATGGTGGTGCCGGGATGTCGGGGCCTGGCCAGGCCCAGGGTTGGGGTCGAGCTGAGGCCACGCGGCCTCGTGGTGCAGTGTCCAAGATGGCGGCTGGGTCGGGCAATGGTGCTGACGGTGGCCCGGGCCAGTGATACAGAGATATCCGGGAGCAGGCGTCCCGTAGGGGACGGGTTGCGGGTTGCTTCTGTGGGTAGCACCTGGAGAGCCGGTGTCCGGGCCCTGTCATGCGGGGAGGGAGCGAGCCCTTCATGGGGCCTGTCCAACATGCGTCCCCCCAGCTGAAGGCGGGGAGAGTCACCCATCCTCTTGGGGACTCTCCTCGTCGAGGCGGAAAAAGCGGGACAGGCCATCCGCGTTGGCGTGGTCTTGGCCAGGGCGATGCTCCACAGTGAAGTCCATCCCCTGCAGGGAGATGGACCATCGCAATAGTTTGGGATTCTCCCCCCGCATCTGCATTAACCATTGCAGGGGGCGATGGTCTGTTTGCACCCGAAAGTGGGTACCGAAGAGGTAGGGCCGGAGCTTCTTAAGGGCCCATACTACTGCAAAGGCCTCCCGCTCGATGGTGCTCCAGCGCTGTTCTCGGGCCAGCAGGCGTCTGCTGATGAAGGCCACTGGTTGGTCGACTCCCTCGGGGTTCAGTTGGGAGAGGACGGCCCCAATGCCATGGTCTGAGGCATCAGTCTGAACGATGAACTTGCGGCTGTAGTCGGGGGCCTGGAGCACAGGGGCGGTGCACATGGCGGCCTTCAGCTTCTCGAAGGCCGCTTGACAGTCGGGAGTCCAGTTGACTGTTTTTGGGTGGTTCTTGGATGTGAGTTCCGTGAGGGGCCCCACAATGCTGCCATAGTCCTTCACAAACCGCCGGTAGTATCCAGTGAGCCCCAAGAAGGCTCAGACCTCGGTTTGGGTGACGGGTGGCTGCCAGGACTGGATGGCAGCGATCTTGAGCTGGAGGGGGGCCACCAGACCGCTCCCCACTTGGTGTCCGAGGTAGGTCACAGACCCCTGGCCAATTTGGCACTTGCTGGCCTTGATTGTGAGGCCGGCCTGTTGGAGGGCCTGCAGGACCTCTCGGAGGTGGCGGAGGTGGTCTGACCAGTGGCGGCTGTATACCGCGATATCGTCCAGGTAGGCGGCGCTGAACTCTTCGACGCCCGCCAATACCTGGTTCACAAGTCGTTGAAAAGTGTCTGGAGCGTTTTTCATGCCGAATGGCATCACTGTGAAAGGGTAGTGTCCATCCGGGGTGGAGAAAGCGGATCGTTCTTGGGCCCTGGGGGTGAGGCCGATCTGCCAGTAGCCTGCTGTCAGGTCGAAGATGCTTAGGTAGCGGGCAGCCCCCATGCGGTCGACCAGTTCATCTGCTCGGGGGATGGGGTGAGCGTCGGTTCGGGTGACAGCGTTCAGACCCCGATAGTCGACGCAGAATCGGAGCTCAGGGGTGGTGCCCGGGGCAGCAGCCTTGGGGACCAGTACGACTGGGCTGGCCCAGGGGCTGTCCGAGGGTTCGATGACTCCGAGTGCGAGCATCTTGGAGACTTCCTCTTGGATGCAGGCGGGCACCCGGTCTGGTACTCGGTACGCCCGGTGTCTGATAGGGGGACTGTCCCCAGTGTCCACGTCGTGCAGGCACCAGGGGGTGACTCCGGGAGTGAGGGAAAAGAGATTTGCAAATTGCAACAGGAGGGTCCGACAGTCTTGGCGCTGTTCCGGGGTCAGGGCATCGGAAAGTCGGACCCCGTCCACTGAACCATCTTTTTCCCGGGTTCTCAGTAGGTCAGGGAGGGGCTCGGAGTCTTCTTCCGCTCCACTGTCTGTAGCCATCAGCAGGCTGAGCTCCGAGCGCACGAAGTGTGGTTTGAGTCTGTTGGCGTGGAGGACCCGGAGGGGGTTCCGGGAGGATTCCATGTCAATGAGATAGGTGACGGGGCTCTTGCGCTCGACCACTTTGAAGGGCCCCGTCCACTTGTCCTGCAAGGCACAAGGCTCGATGGGGGACATCACCCATACCTGCTGACCAGGCTTGAACTCGATGGAGGAGGCATGTTGATCGTGCCATTTCTTCATGTCCTCCTGACTGGCCTCAAGATTGGCTTTGGCGATCTCTCTGAATCGCCTGGTCTGATTGCGGAGGGTCAGGAGGTACTTGTAGACGTCATTTCTCATTTTTGGCCAGTAAAAGTGGGTTACCAGGTGGTGGTAGGTTTTGTCTTGCCCCAAGTGTCCAGCCAGGGGGACATCATGGGCTAAGTTCAACAGGAAGTCTCTGAAGCGGAGGGGCACCACCAGCACTCGACTGGCCCCCAACTCTGCGATTCTTTGTTCGCTGTACAGTAGGTCATTGTCCCAATAGATCCAGTGGGCCCCTGCGGTGTCTCCCGCGCTCTGGGCGAGTGCTTGCTGTCGCAGTCCCTCGAGGGAGGGACACGTCTTCTGTTCTTGCCGGAATTGCTCCTGGGTGGGTCCCCCTTCTTGACGCCACTGAGCCAGGTCCGGAAGGGCTTGGGGCTGAGCGGGCCCTTCTTGGGTTTGTTCCGGGGGGTCGGTATGGACGGTGTCTACCTCTGGAGCGATCGGGGGAGGAGGTGCTGGCCATTCGGGTTCTTCAGGTTTGGGGATGGTGCGGGCGGCCATGGACCGGGTTGTTACGCACGCCCAGTCCGGGAGGCCCAACATCCCCAGGTGCTCTCTTCTTTCAACGGCCGCCCACGGGGAACTCTCGAGATCATTTCCAAGGAGGCAGTCCACGGGGGCATCATCCCGGACAGTCACTTTTAGCATACCGGACACTCCTCCCCATTCGAAGGGGACGCAGGCCATCCGACACAGGCTCTCAGAATTGTCGGCCGATCGGACGGGCAAAGAACGTTTGGCAGGATTTGTTCTGGGGTCACCAGGTGACAGCGGACGGCCGTCACACTGGCCCCCGTGTCACGCAGGAATTCGGCCTTGCGCCCATTTATGTTCACCCACTGGCTGTATTTCCTGGTGTTGGCGGGTAGGGGAGCCCGCGGGATCATGTCTCTTCCCCCTAGGCAAGCCAGGACCATGGCGGCAGGTTCCCACTCGGGCTGCTCCTGTTCGTACTCTTCATGCTCTTCGGAGATTTGCTCTTCTCCTAAGGCGGCGGCAGCCACCTGGCGGGGCCCAGGAGTCTGGTTCTTTGGGCAGTTCGGGTCACTGGCATAGTGGCCGACTCGCTGGCATCGGTGACAAGTAACATTGGCTCAGAACCCCGGGCGCATCGGGGGGTTGCCCCGGCCGGCCGGGGCGGGGTGTTGTTCGCGGGAGCGGCCGGGACGGCGTCTCTGCCCCGGCCCTGGCCTCCTCCTCCTCTTCGGGACGATGCTGACCTTGGTTGGTTCTGTTCTGCTCGTTGGGCCCACTCCGGGCCACTCTGGTGCTTTCCCACCGGTCAGCCTCAGCGGCGAGCTGCCGTGGTTCAGTCAATTTACTGTCGAGGAGGTGCTGCCTGAGCTCGACGAAGCAGTTGTTGGAGAGGTGCTCCCACACAATGAGGTTGAAGAGCTGCTCGTAGGTTGTTACGTGGCTACCCTTGATCCATCCCTCGAAGGCTCGGCTGAAATAGTTCACATATTCTACCCAAGTTGTACCCGGGATCCGGGTGCAGTCGCGGAACCTCTGGCGGTACATTTCGGGCGTAAGCCCATATCGAGTGAGGAGGGCGGCCTTCATGTGGTCATAGGACGTCATTTGATGGTCCGGGAGCTGTAGCAGGGCATCGCGGCCTTCGTTGACGAACCTCCCCCATAGACCGGCTCCCCAGTCACTTCGATCGATCCGGTGGGAGGTCATGGCGATCTCGTAGGCCTTGAACCACTGCTGTATGTCGTCGTTCCGAAAATATTCACGGACCACATCCTTGGGGATGTGGACCTTTGGTTCGGTGGTGCCCGGGGTGTGCGGGCGCTCGGGCACCCCTAGATCTTTATTCTGTTTCCGCATTTCTATCTCTGCTAGCTTGCGCTCGTGTTCGTATGCCAGTCTTTTTTCTTCTAGTTCTCTCTGCCTTTGCTTTTCTTCCCGCTCTTCTTGGAGCCGTAAGTGTTCTAAGTTTATCTTTTGTTCGGCCAGTTTCAGCTCTCCGTCCAACCGGAGCCGTGCCAACTCCAATTCATGGAGTCGGCTTTTCTCTCGTTCTTGGATCTCTTCCGGGGAGAGACCCGTCCTCCTTTCTTCCGTCGGAGTGGTGGTTGTTTCGGGTGTCTCGCTGTTTCGGTTCCGGGGTGCAGCCGCACCCGTTTCTGCCCAAGATTCTAGGGCGTGTTTGAAGTCCTCTTTTGTGCTCAGCCCGGTGGTAGCAATGCCCAGTTCCATGCAAAATTGCTTTAGCTCTCGATGGTTGTAATCTTCTAGCTTTTCCATCTGGAATTTCTCTGCGGGTCCGCTCTCTTTTGTTGTCATTGTGGTTGAGTCGTGGGGTGAGTTACTTTCTGTACGTTACGCGTTGATTCGGATCCCGCCGCTGCCACCAATGTTATACAGGGACCTGGAGGGTCGGCCGAGGACAAGGGGAGAGGCCTCCTGTGAGGGCCGTCTCCAGCGATCGTACAGACAAGTAACTTCCCCCCCACAGATGGACACCACACAAGGATAAGGTTAACGCTCTTTATATGCAGTTCTTAAAGTAAGGTAGTACGGTACAGTGAGGTCAAGACACGAGGATCCTCTCAATTCTAGTCTCTGGAAGGGAAAGGGGGTAGCGGGACAGTCTTGTTACCAATCTGGTATTTGAGATGAGATGATGGTAGCTCACAATCCTCGAGCTCGGCGTTCGGGAAGGTCGGGCCGCGGCAGCGCCAGCAGGTCCCGAGGTGGTCGTAGGTAGCAGCGGGCCGCGGCAGCGCCAGCAGGTCCCGAGGTGGTCGTAGGTAGCAACGGGCCGCGGCAGCGCCAGCAGGTCCCGACGAGGATGATGGTTGCAGAAGGCCGCGGCAGCGCCAGCAGGCAGGACGACAGTTCACAAGGCAGGGCTGCGGCAGCGCCAACAGTCCGTCAAGGATGAGTTCTTCGCGGTGTCTCTCGACTCCAGGATACAACTGCCTTCCTGCTCTGGAGCTGCCTCAGTTATAGGTCTGGCGCCCTTTGATGTCCGGACCCTCGCACTTGGAGGTCGGGAGGTCCTGGATGAGGGAGTCCAGACACCCAGCAGGGGGGTGGAGCCAGCGCCCGGGGAGGCTGGGAGCGATCGGCACCTGGCGGGGGAGAGCCATCGACACTTCTTTCTCCCATTGACCTGCCAAGTGGTCCGTTCACCTCCTGGGTGGATGGTGGTGCCGGGATGTCGGGGCCTGGCCAGGCCCAGGGTTGGGGTCGAGCTGAGGCCACGCGGCCTCGTGGTGCAGTGTCCAAGATGGCGGCTGGGTCGGGCAATGGTGCTGACGGTGGCCCGGGCCAGTGATACAGAGATATCCGGGAGCAGGCGTCCCGTAGGGGACGGGTTGCGGGTTGCTTCTGTGGGTAGCACCTGAAGAGCCGGTGTCCGGGCCCTGTCATGCGGGGAGGGAGCGAGCCCTTCATGGGGCCTGTCCAACATGGAGTGTGTGGCGTGCAGGAGTGTGTGGGGTGCAGGAGTGTGTGGCATGCAGCAATGAAACGTGCAGCCGTGTGAGTAATGCAGCAGCTTGCAGCAGTGTGAGGCGTACAGCAGTGTCATGCAGCATGCAGCAATGTGCAGCGTGCAGCAGTAAGATGTGCAGCAATGTGCAGCGTGCAGCAGTGAGATGTGCAGTGTTTGGCATGCAGCAGTGTGTGGCGTGCAGCAGTGTGTGGCGTGCAGCATTGTGAGTAATGCAGCAGTGTGAGGCATGCAGCAGTGTGCAGCATGCAGTAGTGTGAGTAATGCAGCAGCGTGCAGCAGTGTGAGGCGTGCAGCAGTGTGAGGCATGCAGCAGTGTGAGGCGTGCAGCAGTGTGAGGCGTGCAGCAGTGTTAGGCGTGTAGCAGTCTGAGTAATGCAGCAGTGTGCAGCTGTGTGAGGCGTGCAGCAGTGTGCTGTGTGCAGCAGTGTGCGGCGTGCAGCAGTGTGAGGCGTGCAGCAGTGTTCAGCAGTGTGAGGCGTGCAGCAGTGTGAAGCTTGCAGCAGTGTGGGGCGTGCAGCAGTGTGAGGCTTGCAGCAGTGTGGGGCATGCAGCAATGTGAGACTTGCAGCAGTGTGAGACTTGCAGCAGTGAGAGACTTGCAGCAGTGTGAGACTTGCAGCGGTGTGTGGCGTGCAGCAGTGTGTGGCGTGCAGCAGTGTGTGGCGTGCAGCAGTGTGTGGCGTGCAGCAGTGTGAGGTGTGCAGCAGTGAGGCGTGCAGCTTGTGTGCAGCATGCAGCAGTGTGAGTAATGCAGCAGTGTGCAGCAGTGTGAGGCGTGCAGCAGTGTGAGGCGTGTGAGGCGTGCAGCAGTGAGGCGTGCAGCAGTGTGAGGCGTGCAGCAGTGTGAGCGTGCAGCAGTGTGAGGCATGCAGCAGTGCGAGTAATGCAGCAGTGTGCAGCGGTGTGAGGCGTGCAGCAGTGTGAGGCGTGCAGCAGTGTGAGGCGTGCAGCAGTGTGAGACGTGCAGCAGTGTGAGACGTGCAGCAGTGTGAGACGTGCAGCAGTGTGAGGCGTGCAGCTGTGTGAGGCGTGCAGCAGTGTGAGGCGTGCAGCAGTGTGAGGCGTGCAGCAGTGTGAGGCGTGCAGCAGTGTGAGGCGTGCAGCAGTGTGAGGCGTGCAGCAGTGTGAGGCGTGCAGCAGTGTGAGACGTGCAGTAGTGTGAGACGTGCAGTAGTGTGAGACGTGCAGCAGTGTGAGACGTGCAGCAGTGTGAGGCGTGCAGCAGTGTGAGACGTGCAGCAGTGTGAGACGTGCAGCAGTGTGAGACGTGCAGCAGTGTGAGACGTGCAGCAGTGTGAGACGTGCAGCTGTGTGAGGCGTGCAGCTGTGTGAGGCGTGCAGCAGTGTGAGGCGTGCAGCAGTGTGAGGCGTGCAGCAGTGTGAGTCGTGCAGCAGTGTGAGGCCTGCAGCAGTGTGAGGCGTGCAGCAGTGTGAGACGTGCAGCAGTGTGAGATGTGCAGCAGTGTGAGACGTGCAGCAGTGTGAGACGTGCAGCAGTGTGAGGCGTGCAGCAGTGTGAGGCGTGCAGCAGTGTGAGGCTTGCAGCAGTGTGCAGCAGTGTGTGGCGTGCAGCATGGTGAGACGTGCAGCAGTGTGAGGCATGCAGCAGTGTGAGGCGTGCAACAGTGCGAGTAATTCAGCAGTGTGCAGCAGTGTGAGGTGTGCAGCAGTGTGAGGTGTGCAGCAGTGTGAGGCGTGCAGCAGTGTGAGGCGTGCAGCAGTGTGAGGCGTGCAGCAGTGTGAGGCGTGCAGCAGTGTGAGGCGTGCAGCAGTATGAGGCGTGCAGCAGTGTGAGGCGTGCAGCAGTGTGAGGCGTGCAGCAGTGTGCAGCAGTGTGTGACGTGCAACAGTGTGCAGCAGTGTGTGGCGTGCAGCAGGGTGAGGCTTGCAGCAGTGTGAGGCGTGCAGCAGTGCTAGTAATGCAGCAGTGTGCAGCAGTGTGAGACGTGCAGCAGTGTGAGGCGTGCAGCAGGGTGAGACGTGCAGCAGGGTGAGGCGTGCAGCAGTGTAAGGCGTGCAGCAGTGTGCAGCAGTGTGTGGCGTGCAGCATGGTGAGACGTGCAGCAGTGCTAGTAATGCAGCAGTGTGCAGCAGTGTGAGGCGTGCAGCAGGGTGAGGCGTGCAGCAGGATGAGGGGTGCAGCAGGATGAGGCGTGCAGCAGGATGAGGCGTGCAGCAGGGTGAGACGTGCAGCAGTGTGAGGCGTGCAGCTGTGTGAGGCGTGCAGCAGTGTGCAGCAGTGTGTGGCGTGCAGCATGGTGAGACGTGCAGCAGTGTGAGGCGTGCAGCAGTGCGAGTAATGCAGCAGTGTGCAGCAGTGTGAGGCGTTCAGCAGTGTGAGGCGTTCAGCAGTGTGAGGCGTGCAGCAGTGTGAGACGTGCATCAGTGTGAGACGTGCATCAGTGTGAGACGTGCAGCAGTGTGAGACGTGCAGCAGTGTGAGGCGTGCAGCAGTGTGTGGCATGCAACAGTGTGCAGCAGTGTGTGGCGTGCAGTAGGGTGAGACGTGCAGCAGTGTGAGGCGTGCAGCAGTGCTAGTAATGCAGCAGTGTGCAGCAGTGTGAGGCGTGCAGCAGTGCGAGGCGTGCAGCAGTGCAAGTAATGCAGCAGTGTTCAGCAGTGTGAGGCGTGCAGCAGTGTGAGGCGTGCAGCAGTGTGAGGCGTGCAGCAGTGTGAGGCGTGCAGCAGTGTGAGGCGTGCAGCAGTGTGAGGCGTGCAGCAGTGTGAGACTTGCAGCAGTGTGAGACGTGCAGCAGTGTGAGACGTGCAGCAGTGTGAGACATGCAGCAGTGTGAGGCATGCAGCAGTGTGCAGCATGCAGTAGTGTGAGTAATGCAGCAGTGTGCAGCAGTGTGAGGCGTGCAGCAGTGTGAGGCGTGCAGCAGTGTGAGGCGTGCAGCAGTGCAAGGTGTGCAGTAGTGTGGGTAATGCAGCAGCGTGCAGCAGTGTGAGGCGTGCAGCAGTGTGAGGCGTGCAGCAGGGTGAGGCGTGCAGCAGGGTGAGGCGTGCAGCAGTGTGAGGCGTGCAGCTGGGTGAGGCGTGCAGCTGGGTGAGGCGTGCAGCTTGGTGAGACGTGCAGCAGTGTGTGGCGTGCAGCAGGGTGCGACGTGCAGCAGTGTGAGGCGTGCAGCAGTGCGAGTAATGCAGCAGTGTGAGGCGTGCAGCAGTGTGAGGCGTGCAACAGTGTGAGGCGTGCAGCAGTGTGAGGCGTGCAGCAGTGAGGCGTGCAGCAGTGTGAGGCATGCAGCAGTGTGTGGCATGCAGCAGTGTGTGGCATGCAGCAGTGTGTGGCGTGCAGCAGTGTGAGACGTGCAGCAGTGTGAGGCATGCAGCAGTGTGCAGCATGCAGTAGTGTGAGTAATGCAGCAGTGTGCAGCAGTGTGAGGTGTGCAGCAGTGTGAGGCGTGCAGCAGTGTGAGGCGTGCAGCAGTGCGAGGTGTGCAGTAGTGTGGGTAATGCAGCAGCGTGCAGCAGTGTGAGGCGTGCAGCTGGGTGAGGCGTGCAGCGGGGTGAGGCGTGCAGCTGGGTGAGACGTGCAGCAGGGTAAGACGTGCAGCAGGGTGAGACGTGCAGCAGTGTGAGACGTGCAGCAGTGTGAGACGTGCAGCAGTGTGAGACGTGCAGCAGTGTGAGGCGTGCAGCAGTGTGAGGCGTGCAGCAGTGTGAGGCGTGCAGCAGTGTGAGGCGTGCAGCAGTGTGCAGCAGTGCGTGGCGTGCAACAGTGTGCAGCAGTGTGTGGCGTGCAGCAGGGTGCGACGTGCAGCAGTTTGAGGCGTGCAGCAGTGCGAGTAATGCAGCAGTGTGAGGCGTGCAGCAGTGTGAGGCGTGCAGCAGTGAGGCATGCAGCAGTGTGCAGCAGTGTGAGGCGTGCAGCAGTGTGTGGCATGCAGCAGTGTGTGGAGTGCAACAGTGTGCAGCAGTGTGTGGCGTGCAGCAGGGTGAGGCGTGCAGCAGTGTGTGGCGTGCAGCAGTGTGTGGTGTGCAGCAGTGTGAGGCGTGCAGCAGTGTGTGGTGTGCAGCAGTGTGAGGCGTGCAGCAGTGCGAGGTGTGCAGTAGTGTGGGTAATGCAGCAGCGTGCAGCAGTGTGAGGCATACAGCAGTGTCGTGCAGCAATGTGCAGCGTGCAGCAATGCGCAGCGTGCTGCAGTGTGAGACGTGCCGCAGTGTGAGGCGTGCAGCAGGGTGAGGCGTGCAGCAGGGTGCGGCATGCAGCAGGGCGTGCAGGAGTGTGTGGCGTGCAGGTGTGTGGCGTGCAGCAATGAAACGTGCAGCAGTGTGAGTAATGCAGCAGCTTGCAGCAGTGTCATGCAGCATGCAGCAATGTGCAGCATGCAGCAGTAAGATGTGCAGCAATGTGCAGCGTGCAGCTGTGAGACGTGCAGTGTGTGGCATGCAGCAGTGTGTGGCGTGCAGCAGTGTGTGGCGTGCAGCAGTGTGTAGCGTGCAGCAGTGTGAGTAATGCAGCAGTGTGAGGCGTGCAGCAGTGTGCAGCATGCAGCAGTGTGAGTAATGCAGCAGCCTGCAGCAGTGTGTGGCGTGCAGCAGTGTGGCGTGCAGCATACAGTTGTGTGAGTAATGCAGCAGCGTGCAGCAGTGTGAGGCGTGCACCAGTGTTCAGCAGTATGGGGCGTGCAGCAGTGTGAGGCATGCAGCAGTGTGAGACTTGCAGCAGTGTGAGACTTGCAGCAGTGTGAGACTTGCAGCAGTGTGAGACTTGCAGCAGTGTGAGACTTGCAGCAGTGTGAGATTTGCAGCAGTGTGAGATTTGCAGCAGTGTGAGATTTGCAGCAGTGTGATACGTGCAGCAGTGTGTCACGTGCAGCAGTGTGAGGCATGCAGCAGTGAGGCGTGCAGCTTGTGTGCAGCATGCAGCAGTGTGAGGCGTGCAGCAGGGTGAGGCGTGCAGCAGGGTGAGGCGTGCAGCAGTGTGAGACGTGCAGCAGTGTGAGACGTGCAGCAGTGTGAGACGTGCAGCAGTGTGAGGCGTGCAGCAGTGTGAGGCGTGCAGCAGTGTGAGGCTTGCAGCAGTGTGTGGCGTGCAGCATGGTGAGACGTGCAGCAGTGTGAGGCGTGCAGCAGTGCGAGTAATGCAGCAGTGTGCAGCAGTGTGAGGCGTTCAGCAGTGTGAGGCGTGCAGCAGTGTGAGGCGTGCAGCAGTGTGAGGCGTGCAGCAGTGTGAGACGTGCAGCAGTGTGAGACGTGCAGCAGTGTGAGGCGTGCAGCAGTGCAGCAGTGTGTGGAGTGCAACAGTGCAGCAGTGTGTGGCGTGCAGCAGGGTGAGACGTGCAGCAGTGTGAGGCTTGCAGCAGTGTGAGGCTTGCAGCAGTGTGAGGCGTGCAGCAGTGCTA
Organism: Lissotriton vulgaris; assembly: GCF_964263255.1. Lineage (NCBI taxonomy): Eukaryota > Metazoa > Chordata > Amphibia > Caudata > Salamandridae > Lissotriton > Lissotriton vulgaris. The sequence goes on along the minus strand of NC_141689.1, from coordinate 1,324,801,492 downwards.
GTAATGCAGCAGTGTGCAGCAGTGTGAGACGTGCAGCAGGATGAGGCGTGCAGCAGGGTGAGACGTGCAGCAGTGTGAGGCGTGCAGCAGTGTGAGGCGTGCAGCAGTGTGAGGCGTGCAGCAGTGTGAGGCGTGCAGCAGTGTGAGGCGTGCAGCAGTGTGAGGCGTGCAGCAGTGTGAGGCGTGCAGCAGTGTGAGACTTGCAGCAGTGTGAGGCATGCAGCAGTGTGAGACATGCAGCAGTGTGAGACGTGCAGCAGTGTGAGGCGTGCAGCAGTGTGAGGCATGCAGCAGTGTGCAGCAGTGTGTGGCGTGCAGCAGTGTGCAGCAGTGTGTGGTGTGCAGCAGTGTGAGGCGTGCAGCAGTGCGAGGTGTGCAGTAGTGTGGGTAATGCAGCAGCGTGCAGCAGTGTGAGGTTTATAGCAGTGTCGTGCAGCAATGTGCAGCGTGCAGCAATGTGCAGCGTGCAGCAATGCGCAGCGTGCTGCAGGGTGAGGCGTGCCGCAGGGTGAGGCGTGCCGCAGGGTGAGGCGTGCAGCAGGGTGAGGCGTGCAGCAGGGTGCGGCATGCAGCAGGGTGAGGCGTGCAGGAATGTGTGGCGTGCAGGAGTGTGTGGCGTGCAGGAGTGTGTGGCGTGCAGCAATGAAACGTGCAGCAGTGTGAGTAATGCAGCAGCTTGCAGCAGTGTGAGGCGTGCAGCAATGTCATGCAGCAATGTGCAGCATGCAGCAGTAAGATGTGCAGCAATGTGCAGCGTGCAGCAGTGAGACGTGCAGTGTGTGGCGTGCAGCAGTGTGTGGCGTGCAGCAGTGTGTGGCGTGCAGCAGTGTGTGGCGTGCAGCAGTGTGTGGCGTGCAGCAGTGTGAGTAATGCAGCAGTGTGAGGCGTGCAGCAGTGTGCAGCATGCAGCAGTGTGAGTAATGCAGCAGCGTGCAGCAGTGTGCGGCGTGCAGCAGTGTTGGACTTGGCCCTTAGGGCTGGTTCCCCCCTAATCTTTTTGCTTTTATTTGTGACCCTGCGTTAGTGATTTTTGGGTCTCTGCGCACTTTTCCCTGGGTCCCAGAGTGAAAGTGCGTGTGTGTAGTATGGCTGGCCTGCCCTCCCATAGGAATGCATGGGGAATGTGTGTGTCCCTGGTAGTTCCTGATGCGTGGGGAGTGCAGGCTCGAATTTAGTATGTGTAAACTCGTGAGAGTGAATGCTGCGAGATGGTGTATGCGGCATGTATGTGTCTAGAAGGGAAGTGCTACTTCTGGACATTGAGATATGTGTGCAGTGAGGGTGCTGGAGCGTGATTGGCTGGAGCTGGCTGGCATGCCAGGCTCCAGGAAGTCTGGATGGGTCTGCCCGGTGGTGAGTGGGAGATTAGCATGAGGGATGTGTGGGACACAGTGTACCTGTGTCCTGGATGGGCTGGGTTTTCCCCACACAATGCTGGCTCCGCCCCCCTGTGGTGTGTCTAACGACCCTAGCCTCCCCAGTGAAAGAAATGGGTGGTTGGGCCATCAAGAGTGCTCCAGAACCAGCTGCGACTGGTTTCTCCCCCACCCTGCACCCTTAGACAAAGGCTTTAGGTGTATAAAAATGGGGCTGTGTCCCCACTGAAGTTGTTCTACTTTTGGATCCTGCCAGAGGGGGCTGTTGCTGCTGCTGGGGCCAGGAGGACCGCCACTTTGGGTGTCTCCCTGCCTGGAGACCCAGTGTGCTGGCTCTGGCCCAGCCTTGCCCCCCCTGCCAGCCTCCAGCCCTTGCTGGAGCCTTGTCCTGTCCTCCAGTGCTGGGGAGCACTGAGGATTCCTTGCCTGCAGCCCTGAGAGCGCTGCTCTCTGCCCTTCAGCGCTGGTGAGCGCTGAAATCCCTGCCTAGTGCTTGAAAGCGCTTTATTTTGCCCCCAGCGCTGTGAGCGCTGTATTTTAGTCCTGTGGCGCTTGGGAGCGCCCTTTCCTTCGTGTTAGCGCTGCTAGCGCTTTTGAGAGCCCAGCCGGTGCCCACCCGGCATCAGCCCGAAATTACGGTGCATAGCGAGTGCCTACCTCGCTTTATATTTGATTGAGAGGCCGGTGCCCACCCGGCATTGCCCCGTTTTGGAGATATTGATTTATCACGAGAGAGCCCACTCCTCGGATAATGGGACCCCACCTGCCTATCTAAAGCGAGCCGCCGCGCTGCCCGCGGCGACCCGGAAGTCCCGCCTCCATACCCCCAGGGCCGCGCTGCCATTGGCGGCCCCAGAGGAAGTCAGGCGGATTGCTGCGTGACGGGGCCAGGCGGAGAAGAAGTAGAGCAGCCGGCCGTGTCCCCGAGGCTCCCCGAGTGGAGAGAGGAGCCCCGGGAGAAGGAGCAGAGCCTGCCACGTCTGGTCGAGGCCCCGGAGAGGGAGAGGAGCCCGCCCGCGGCACCAAGCCGCCCAGAACAGCCGGTGAGTGTTGCCACAAGAATAGAAGGGAGGGGCGCCGGGACACGTTGTCGGTGTCCGCCCCCCCCTCAGCAGCGCGACCTCGCGCCCTTGTGTTTAGAGCCTGAGAGGCTCTTGGGGGCATTTCCTGTTTGCGAGGCTCGATTGCCGGCACCCTTGTTTCGCGAGCCCTGAGAGGCTCGAGGCCAGTTCTTTGTTTGTGAGCCTGCGAGGCTCTGGGGGGCATTTGTCCTTGCTCTGAGTCCCCCGTGAGGGACTCCAACGCAGCCGCCTTGAGATTAGGAGCCCCGAGGCTCCTGGGGGGCAATTTGGATATTTTGGGCCCAGAGAGGCTCTTGCCCCCACATTCATTTTAAGAGCCCAGAGAGGCTCTGAGAGTGCCATTTGCTTTGCGAGCCCTGAGAGGCTCGAGTGCCCATCCTTGTCTGAGAGCCTGAGAGGCTCAGGAGGGCCAGTTCGTTGTTCTAGAGCCCAGAGGGGCTCCGCAGTACCACAGTGGTGGTTCTTGAGCCAGGGAGGCTTCAACGTTGCCCTAACTTTCCCTGCACCAGTTGCCCAGCACTTTGTGGGCAACTGCCACGTTTAGGCCCTGACATTGGGACACAGGGACTGCCACAGGTGGTGGCTAATGTGGATTTTACGCTATTGTGGTTTCTACACCTCTGAATGTATTGTTGATGCATCATGTGTTTTCCTTCCCTTGCACCTCTGAATGTGTTTTTATGCGTCATGTGCTTTGTCCTTTTACACCGCTGAATGTATTGTGATGCATCATGTGTTTCCTTCCTTAGACCCCTACAGGTATAGCAATACTTAGGTGGTTTCCTTCTTGCTAGTACAGGTGGTGCTAGCAGAGCCCAGGTTCCCTAGTGTAATCTCCTAAGATAGTGAGGGTTGCATAGGTGGTGCTCACCTGGTACCAGTAGTGACTGGTTGTATGTTATTTTTGTGCTACAGTGATAATTCTATGATCTAAAAAGTGCTATTTCTAAAAAGTGTTACTTCTAAAAGTGCTGATTCCTGACAGTGGTCCATGTGGCCCTGTCTTGTAAATATCCCCTGTAAATTCTGCCAGTGCCCCTGGCACATTGTAAAGTGTGTGTTTTTATCTAATGTGTTTATTGTAATACAAAGGCTATTTTTATATATAACCTTGTGTGGAGTTTCCTTTGTGGTGGGCCTTGGGTGTTGTTGCTGGGGTGCGTGCGCAAATACTTAACTCATATCGCCTCCAAGTTTAGCCTTGCTGCTCGCGCCACGTTACCTAGAGGGCGAGTAGGGGTTATCTTGGCGTGTAACTCCCTTGCCCTGACTTAGGAGTGGTGGTCTCTGACTGACTTTGGCGAAAGCCCTGGCCAGCCAGGGATCCCATTTCTAACATTGGCGGCAAGCGGTGAGGATAAGGATTTGTGTTTGCGTTGTACCACAGTGGCGACAGTCCACACTTCAAAGCTCTGCATTTTAGATGACCACATTTTTGGGGATTATTGTGTTTTTGGTGAAGTTCCATTATTGCTTCTCCTGAAGAGTGTCATTGTATAATTGTGTCCCGTACATTTGTCCCCCGCCCTGCTTCCAGAGTTTGGTACCTGTGTCACTTGTGGTCAGGTTGAGAAGTCAGAGGTGGTAGAAACTGCCTTACCGATCCGAGGGGAGGGTGTGTGTGGATGAATGGTGTGTTTTCCGGGACGCATGAGTATGAGTTCTCTTTGATAAGGAGAGTGTTGAAGTTTTGGAATTGTGTACTTTTACTTCAGATTGCTAGGTCCCTTGTGTTGCACGTGTCTGTGAGCATCCTCTCAAGATGGAATCTCCTTTTAACCTCTGTGGCCTGTTTAAGTACAGTGTGCATGAGTTGGTACGGTTTTGTGAGGAGAGAGACATCCCAGTGAGTGAGTCAGACACCCAGTCCAAGCTTAGGGATAACCTGATCCTATGGCAGAAGGATGACTGGGAGCGTGAGCACAGTGAGAAAGAGAGGGCCCGGGCCGCACACCATGAGGGTGGTGGGTCTGAGGGGAGCCCTGAAGAGTCTGAAGTGGAGAGGGAGGTTGACAGTGGCTGGGCGCCAGCAGAGAGCGAGGACCCCATAGATAGGGAGTCCCTTGCTGCGTCCAGTGTCAGATGTAGCACCCCATCCCTTTCCCTGTCCCCAGAGGAGTGGGTGGATAGGAGAGAAGAGAGGGAGCACCAGCTGGCCATGGAGAAGCTCACGTTATAGCATGCCAGAGAGATGGCGCAGCTGGGTGTGCATGAGCGGATTGCAGAGGCTGAGAGGGCCTTGGCCAGGGAGAAGATAGCCCTAGAGTGTAGGTTATCCCCTGACCGCAATCATAATGGTCTGGATCCCCCAGGGAGGGTTGAGTCCAGTGGTGGCAGCTGTTTAGACTTCAGTGCAGGAAGTCCCCTACCCCGTGCCCAACGTATGGTCCCTTGTTCCCAAGAGGAGTTAAGGTTGAAGTTCAGGGGCAGTAGGAGACTGCCTCACCAGAGTTGGGGGTTGTTTGTGGATGACTGTTCTGATGCAATGTGGGATTGGCTGGCGGCTAGCTCGGATGATGAGAGAGACGGAGTACTGGATATGTTTCTCAAAGAACAGTTGCTCAGTGTTGTTTGTCCAGAGTTGCGCCAGCACCTGTTGAAGTCGGAATCCCTTAGTCCTTGGGCGCTTGCTGAGGAAGCAGAGCGCTGGGAGAATGCTAGAGGTTCTCTAGAGCCATTGGTGAGTGACTCCAAAAGTAGTGGTTCAGGGATCTTCCAGCCCAGCGTGGTGGAAGAGGCTCAGTGTAGCCCAGCTAGGTCCCAGTATAGTGAGAAGGGTGGAGGGGCTGACTACCTGGCTCAGTGGAGCAGGAGTCAGTGGGTGGCTGAGAGCCCCCAGAGGCCCGAAGCCCTGTCTCAGAACCTGGGTGGTTTCTAGAGGGAACACCAGGTTGGGAACCTAGGCTGTCCTGTTAGTACACTTAAGGAGGATCTCCTAGTGCCTAGGGAACCTGGAGCATCTGTAACTAGAGCTCCAGGGGTTCCAGTGTCCGGCAGTGTTGCTCCAGTTGGGAGGGCACAGAAGTCCGAAGTGAGGAGTGATTGGGGGATGAGTTTCCCAGTGGATGCACCAGTGGACCAGAGACTAGCCAGTTGGGCTAGATCTTCTTGGGGGGACCAGGGTGGCGCCACTTCTGTGCTGGGGGATCTTTGCGCACTGTCAGGTGGACAGGAGGCGGGAGATCTGCGCCAGGCAGACAGTCACACGACACATGGGTCATGTGTCAGCCTCAGGGGGATTGTGTGTGCATCCCCTGAAGTCCTGGAGTGCCAGGCAATTGTTCCACCAAAGGTTTTAGACCGGCGGGTGGATGGCCAGGTTCAGGATCAGCCTGACCTGAAGGGTAGGACGACTGTAACCAGTGTCCTGACCGGTTCTTCTTCCAGAGGAACTTCTCCAGTTGGGAGAGGGCAGACCTCTGGAAGGGGGTGCAGAGGGTGGGAGAGCCCACCTCTGACCCCGGTGCAACCTGAGGGGTTAAACCCTGGGTTGGAATGGCGTGCTAGGTGTACCCCTCGCCGGAGGAGGAGGAACCCTAGGAGAAGAGGTAGGGGGAGGAGAGCCTTCCCTGAGACTCCTGGCCCGCCTGAGGTTGTAGACCCTAGGCTGGAGAACCAGTGGCAGTCTGGCCCTGTCTTGCAGACAGGAAGAGTGGAGAGTGGCTACTATGTACCAGGGGTTACTACCCCCCACTTCGTGAGTAGGCAGGAACCAGTTGCACCTGGGTGGCCTAGGGCCTAGTCCTGGCCGCGGACAGCTGAGGAGTACCAGTGGGGTAGCCCAGTTGGTCCTTACAGTAGCTTTAGAAGGAACCCTAGGGGTTCACCGTGTCATAGAACAGGAGGGTGTCCCGGCAGTGGCGGGCCTGCGTCCGTGTTCTATCGCCCCAAGCACGGAAGTCCATCACGGTGGTGATTGTTCTCCCCTGCGTTTTGGCTGGAAGGGGGTTGTGTTGGACTTGGCCCTTAGGGCTGGTTCCCCCCTAATCTTTTTGCTTTTATTTGTGACCCTGTGTTAGTGATTTTTGGGTCTCTGCGCACTTTTCCCTGGGTCCCAGAGTGAAAGTGCGTGCGTGTAGTATGGCTGGCCTGCCCTCCCATAGGAATGCATGGGGAATGTGTGTGTCCCTGGTAGTTCCTGATGCGGGGGGAGTGCAGGCTCGAATTTAGTATGTGTAAACTCGTGAGAGTGAATGCTGCGAGATGGTGTATGCTGCATGTATGTGTCTAGAAGGGAAGTGCTACTTCTGGACATTGAGATATGTGTGCAGTGAGGGTGCTGGAGCGTGATTGGCTGGAGCTGGCTGGCATGCCAGGCTCCAGGAAGTCTGGATGGGTCTGCCCGGTGGTGAGTGGGAGATTAGCATGAGTGATGTGTGGGAGGAGTGTACCTGTGTCCCGGATGGGCTGGGTTTTCCCCACACAATGCTGGCTCCGCCCCCCTGTGGTGTGTCTAACGACCCTAGCCTCCCCAGTGAAAGAAATGGGTGGTTGGGCCATCAAGAGTGCTCCAGAACCAGCTGCGACTGGTTTCTCCCCCACCCTGCACCCTTAGACAAAGGCTTTAGGTGTATAAAAATGGGGCTGTGTCCCCACTGAAGTTGTTCTACTTTTGGATCCTGCCAGAGGGGGCTGTTGCTGCTGCTGGGGCCAGGAGGACCGCCACTTGGGGTGTCTCCCTGCCTGGAGACCCAGTGTGCTGGCTCTGGCCCAGCCTTGCCCCCCCTGCCTGCCTCCAGCCCTTGCTGGAGCCTTGTCCTGTCCTCCAGTGCTGGGGAGCACTGAGGATTCCTTGCCTGCAGCCCTGAGAGCGCTGCTCTCCGCCCTTCAGCGCTGGTTAGCGCTGAAATCCCTGCCTAGCGCTTGAAAGCGCTTTATTTTGCCCCCAGCGCTGTGAGCGCTGTATTTTAGTCCTGTGGCGCTTGGGAGCGCCCTTTCCTTCGTGTTAGCGCTGCTAGCGCTTTTGAGAGCCCAGCCGGTGCCCACCCGGCATCAGCCCGAAATTACGGTGCATAGCGAGTGCCTACCTCGCTTTATATTTGATTGAGAGGCCGGTGCCCACCTGGCATTGCCCCGTTTTGGAGATATTGATTTATCACGAGGGAGCCCACTCCTCGGATAATGGGACCCCACCTGCCTATCTAAAGCGAGCCGCCGCGCTGCCCGCGGCGACCTGGAAGTCCCGCCTCCATACCCCCAGGGCCGCGCTGCCATTGGCGGCCCCAGAGGAAGTCAGGCGGATTGCTGCGTGACGGGGCCAGGCGGAGAAGAAGTAGAGCAGCCGGCCGTGTCCCCGAGGCTCCCCGAGTGGAGAGAGGAGCCCCGGGAGAAGGAGCAGAGCCTGCCACGTCTGGTCGAGGCCCCGGAGAGGAAGAGGAGCCCGCCCGCGGCACCAAGCCGCCCAGAACAGCCGGTGAGTGTTGCCACAAGAATAGAAGGGAGGGGCGCCGGGACACGTTGTCTGTGTCCGCCCCCCCCCCCCCTCAGCAGCGCGACCTCGCGCCCTTGTGTTTAGAGCCTGAGAGGCTCTTGGGGGCATTTCCTGTTTGCGAGGCTCGATTGCCGGCACCCTTGTTTCGCGAGCCCTGAGAGGCTCTAGGCCAGTTCTTTGTTTGTGAGCCTGCGAGGCTCTGGGGGGCATTTGTCCTTGCTCTGAGTCCCCCGTGAGGGACTCCAATGCAGCCGCCTTGAGATTAGGAGCCCCGAGGCTCCTGGGGGGCAATTTGGATATTTTGGGCCCAGAGAGGCTCTTGCCCCCACATTCATTTTAAGAGCCCAGCGAGGCTCTGAGAGTGCCATTTGCTTTGCGAGCCCTGAGAGGCTCGAGTGCCCATCTTTGTCTGAGAGCCTGAGAGGCTCAGGAGGGCCAGTTCGTTGTTCTAGAGCCCAGAGGGGCTCCGCAGTACCACAGTGGTGGTTCTTGAGCCAGGGAGGCTTCAACGTTGCCCTAACTTTCCCTGCACCAGTTGCCCAGCATTTTGTGGGCAACTGCCACGTTTAGGCCCTGACATTGGGACACAGGGACTGCCACAGGTGGTGGCTAATGTGGATTTTACGCTATTGTGGTTTCTACACCTCTGAATGTATTGTTGATGCATCATGTGTTTTCCTTCCCTTGCACCTCTGAATGTGTTTTTATGCGTCATGTTCTTTGTCCTTTTACACCGCTGAATGTATTGTGATGCATCATGTGTTTCCTTCCTTAGACCCCTACAGGTATAGCAATACTTAGGTGGTTTCCTTCTTGCTAGTACAGGTGGTGCTAGCAGAGCCCAGGTTCCCTAGTGTAATCTCCTAAGATAGTGAGGGTTGCATAGGTGGTGCTCACCTGGTACCAGTAGTGACTGGTTGTATGTTATTTTTGTGCTACAGTGATAATTCTATGATCTAAAAAGTGCTATTTCTAAAAAGTGTTACTTCTAAAAGTGCTGATTCCTGACAGTGGTCCATGTGGCCCTGTCTTGTAAATATCCCCTGTAAATTCTGCCCGTGCCCCTGGCACATTGTAAAGTGTGTGTTTTTATCTAATGTGTTTATTGTAATACAAAGGCTATTTTTATATATAACCTTGTGTGGAGTTTCCTTTGTGGTGGGCCTTGGGTGTTGTTGCTGGGGTGCGTGCGCAAATACTTAAATCATATTGCCTCCAAGTTTAGCCTTGCTGCTCGCGCCATGTTACCTTGAGGGCGAGTAGGGGTTATCTTGGCGTGTAACTCCCTTGCCCTGACTTAGGAGTGGTGGTCTCTGACTGACTTTGGCGAAAGCCCTGGCCAGCCAGGGATCCCATTTCTAACAAGCAGTGTGTGTCGTGCAGCAGTGTGGCGTGCAGCAGTGTGCAGCATACAGTCGTGTGAGTAATGCAGCAGCGTGCAGCAGTGTGAGGCGTGCACCAGTGTTCAGCAGTGTGGGGCGTGCAGCAGTGTGAGGCATGCAGCAGTGTGAGGCATGCAGCAGTGTGAGACTTGCAGCAGTGTGAGACTTGCAGCAGTGTGAGACTTGCAGCAGTGTGAGACTTGCAGCAGTGTGAGACTTGCAGCAGTGTGAGACGTGCAGCAGTGTGAGACGTGCAGCAGTGTGTCGCGTGCAGCAGTGCGAGGCATGCAGCAGTGAGGCGTGCAGCTTGTGTGCAGCATGCAGCAGTGTGAGGCGTGCAGCAGGGTGAGGCGTGCAGCAGGGTGAGGCGTGCAGCAGGGTGAGACGTGCAGCAGTGTGAGGCGTGCAGCAGTGTGAGGCGTGCAGCAGTGTGTGGCATGCAGCAGTGTGTGGCGTGTAGCAGTGTGTGGCGTGCAGCAGTGTGGGGCGTGCAGCAGTGTGGGGCGTGCAGCAGTGTGGGGCGTGCAGCAGTGTGAGGCGTGCAGCAGTGTGAGGCGTGCAGCAGTGTGAGGTGTGTAGTAGTGTGGGTAATGCAGCAGCGTGCAGCAGCGTGCAGCAGTGAGAGACGTGCAGCAGTGAGAGACGTGCAGCAGTGAGAGACGTGCAGCAGTGAGAGACATGCAGCAGTGTGAGACGTGCAGCAGTGTGAGACGTGCAGCAGTGAGACGTGCAGCCGTGTGCAGCATGCAGTAGTGAGTAATGCAGCAGCGTGCAGCAGTGTGAGGCGTGCAGCAGTGTCGTGTAGCAATGTGCAGCGTGCAGCAGTGTGAGGCGTGCAGCAGTGTGAGGCGTGCAGCAGTGTGAGGCGTGCAGCAGTGTGAGGCGTGCAGCAGTGTGTGGCGTGCAGCAGTGTGTGGCGTGCAGCAGTGTGTGGCGTGCAGCAGTGTGTGGCGTGTAGCAGTGTGTGGCGTGCAGCAGTGTGTGGCGTGCAGCAGTGTGTGGCGTGCAGCAGTGCGTGGCGTGCAGCAGTGCGAGACGTGCAGCAGTGTGAGACGTGCAGCAGTGTGAGACGTGCAGCAGTGTGAGACGTGCAGCAGTGTGAGACGTGCAGCAGTGTGAGGCGTGCAGCTGTGTGAGGCGTGTAGCAGTGTGAGGCGTGCAGCAGTGTGAGGCGTGCAGCAGTGTGAGGTGTGCAGCATGCAGCAGTGTGAGTAATGCAGCAGTGTGAGTAATGCAGCAGTGTGAGGCGTTCAGCAGTGAGGCCTGCAGCTTGTGTGCAGTATGCAGCAGTGGGAGTAATGCATCAGTGTGCAGCAGTGGGAGGCGTGCAGCAGTGCGAGTAATGCAGCAGTGTGAGGCGTGCAGCAGTGTGAGGCGTGCAGCAGTGTGAGGCGTGCAGCAGTGTGAGGCGTGCAGCAGTGTGAGGCGTGTAGCAGTCTGAGTAATGCAGCAGTGTGCAGCAGTGTGAGGCGTGCAGCAGTGTGAGGCGTGTAGTAGTGTGGGTAATGCAGCAGCGTGCAGCAGTGAGACGTGCAGCAGTGAGACGTGCAGCAGTGAGACGTGCAGCAGTGAGACGTGCAGCAGTGTGAGACGTGCAGCTGTGAGACGTGCAGCAGTGTGAGACGTGCAGCAGTGAGACGTGCAGCAGTGTGAGACGTGCAGCATGCAGTAGTGAGTAATGCAGCAGCGTGCAGCAGTGTGAGGCGTGCAGCAGTGTAGTGTAGCAATGTGCAGCGTGCAGCAGTGTGAGGCGTGCAGCAGTGTGAGGCGTGCAGCAGTGTGAGGCCTGCAGCAGTGTGAGGCGTGCAGCAGTGTCGTGTAGCAATGTGCAGCGTGCAGCAGTGTGAGGCGTGCAGCAGTGTGAGGCGTGCAGCAGTGTGAGGCGTGCAGCAGTGTGTGGCGTGCAGCAGTGTGTGGCGTGCAGCAGTGTGTGGCGTGCAGCAGTGTGTGGCGTGCAGCATTGTGTGGCGTGCAGCAGTGTGTGGCGTGCAGCAGTGTGTGGCGTGCAGCAGTGTGTGGCGTGCAGCAGTGTGTGGCGTGCAGCAGTGCGAGACGTGCAGCAGTGCGAGACGTGCAGCAGTGTGAGACATGCAGCAGTGTGAGACGTGCAGCAGTGTGTGGCGTGCAGCAGTGTGTCGCGTGCAGCAGTGTGAGGCATGCAGCAGTGAGGCGTGCAGCTTGTGTGCGGCATGCAGCAGTGTGAGGCGTGCAGCAGTGTGAGGCGTGCAGCAGGGTGAGGCGTGCAGCAGGGTGAGGCGTGCAGCAGGGTGAGACGTGCAGCAGTGTGAGGCGTGCAGCAGTGTGAGTCGTGCAGAAGTGTGAGGCGTGCAGCAGTGTGAGGCTTGCAGCAGTGGGAGGCGTGCAGCAGTGGGAGGCGTGCAGCAGTGGGAGGCGTGCAGCAGTGGGAGGCGTGCAGCAGTGGGAGACGTGCAGCAGTGGGAGACGTGCAGCAGTGGGAGACGTGCAGCAGTGGGAGACGTGCAGCAGTGGGAGATGTGCAGCAGTGTGTGGCGTGCAGCAGTGTGTGGCGTGCAACAGTGTGTGGCGTGCAGCAGTGTGTGGCGTGCAGCATTGTGAGGCGTGCAGCAGTGTGAGGCGTGCAGCAGTGAGGCGTGCAGCTGTGTGAGTAGTGCAGCTGTGAGTAGTGCAGCAGTGTGAGGCGTGCAGCAGTGTGAGGCGTGCAGCAGCAGTATGCAGCAGTGGGAGTAATGCATCAGTGTGCAGCAGTGGGAGGAGTGCAGCAGTGGGAGGCGTGCAGCAGTGCGAGTAATGCAGCAGTGTGCAGCAGTGAGAGGCGTGCAGCAGTGTGAGGCGTGCAGCAGTGTGAGGCGTGCAGCAGTGTGAGGCGTGCAGCAGTGTGAAGCGTGCAGCAGTGTGAGGCGTGCAGCAGTGTGAGGCGCAGCAGTGTGAGGCGTGCAGCAGTGTGGGGCGTGCAGCAGTGTGAGGCGTGCAGCAGTGTGAGGCGTGCAGCAGTGTTAGGGTGTAGCAGTCTGAGTAATGCAGCAGTGTGCAGCAGTGTGATGCATGCAGCAGTGTGAGGCATGTAGTAGTGTGGGTAATGCAGCAGCGTGCAGCAGCGTGCAGCAGTGAGACGTACAGCAGTGAGACGTGCAGCAGTGAGACGTGCTGCAGTGAGAGACGTGCAGCAGTGTGAGACGTGCAGCCGTGTGCAGCATGCAGTGTGAGGCGTGCAGCAGTGTCGTGTAGCAATGTGCAGCGTGCAGCAGTGTGAGGTGTGCAGCAGTGTGAGGCGTGCAGCAGTGTGAGGCGTGCAGCAGTGTCGTGTAGCAATGTGCAGCGTGCAGCAGTGTGAGGCGTGCAGCAGTGTGAGGCGTGCAGCAGTGTGTGGCGTGCAGCAGTGTGTGGCGTGCAGCAGTGTGTGGCGTGCAGCAGTGTGTGGCGTGTAGCAGTGTGTGGCGTGTAGCAGTGTTTGGCGTGTAGCAGTGTGTGGCGTGTAGCAGTGTGTGGCGTGCAGCAGTGTGTGGCGTGCAGCAGTGTGAGACGTGCAGCAGTGTGAGACGTGCAGCAGTGTGAGACGTGCAGCAGTGTGAGACGTGCAGCAGTGTGAGTAGTGCAGCTGTGTGAGGCGTGCAGCAGTGTGAGGCGTGCAGCAGTGTGAGGCGTGCAGCATGCAGCAGTGTGAGTAATGCAGCAGTGTGAGGCGTGCAGCAGTGAGGCCTGCAGCTTGTGTGCAGTATGCAGCAGTGGGAGTAATGCATCAGTGTGCAGCAGTGGGAGGCGTGCAGCAATGCGAGTAATGCAGCAGTGTGCAGCAGTGTGAGGCGTGCAGCAGTGTGAGGCGTGCAGCAGTGTGAGGCGTGCAGCAGTGTGAGGCGTGCAGCAGTGTGAGGCGTGCAGCAGTGTGAGGCGTGCAGCAGTGTGAGGCGTGTAGCAGTCTGAGTAATGCAGCAGTGTGCAGCAGTGTGAGGCGTGCAGCAGTGTGAGGCGTGTAGTAGTGTGGGTAATGCAGCAGCGTGCAGCAGTGAGATGTGCAGCAGTGAGACGTGCAGCAGTGTGAGACGTGCAGCAGTGTGAGACGTGCAGCAGTGTGAGACGTGCAGCAGTGTGAGACGTACAGCAGTGAGATGTGCAGCAGTGTGAGACGTGCAGCTGTGTGCAGCATGCAGTAGTGAGTAATTCAGCAGCATGCAGCAGTGTGAGGCGTGCAGCAGTGTCGTGTAGCAATGTGCAGCGTGCAGCAGTGTGAGGCGTGCAGCAGTGTGAGGCCTGCAGCAGTGTGAGGCGTGCAGCAGTGTCGTGTAGCAATGTGCAGCGTGCAGCAGTGTGAGGCGTGCAGCAGTGAGGTGTGCAGCAGTGTGAGGCGTGCAGCAGTGTGAGGCGTGCAGCAGTGTGTGGCGTGCAGCAGTGTGTGGCGTGCAGCAGTGTGTGGCGTGCAGCAGTGTGTGGTGTGCAGCAGTGTGTGGTGTGTAGCAGTGTGTGGTGTGTAGCAGTGTGTGACGTGCAGCAGTGTGTGGCGTGCAGCAGTGTGTGGCGTGCAGCAGTGTGAGACGTGCAGCAGTGCGAGACGTGCAGCAGTGTGAGGCGTGCAGCAGTGTGAGGCGTGCAGCAGTGTGTTGTGTGCAGCAGTGTGAGGCGTGCAGCAGTGTTTGGCGTGCAGCAGTGTGAGACGTGCAGCAGTGTGAGACGTGTAGCAGTGTGAGACGTGTAGCAGTGTGAGACGTGTAGCAGTGTGAGACGTGCAGCAGTGTGAGACGTGCAGCAGTGTGAGACGTGCAGCAGTGTGAGGCGTGCAGCAGTGTGTTGCGTGCAGCAGTGTGAGGCGTGCAGCAGTGTGAGGCGTGCAGCAGTGTGTGGCGTGCAGCAGTGTGTGGCGTGCAGCAGTGTGTGGCGTGCAGCAGTGTGAGGCGTGCAGCAGTGTGAGGCGTGCAGCAGTGTGAGGCGTGCAGCAGTGTGAGGCGTGCAGCAGTGTGAGGCGTGCAGCAGTGTGAGGCGTGCAGCAGTGGGAGGCGTGCAGCAGTGGGAGGTGTGCAGGCATGCAGCAGTGTGTGGCATTCAGCAGTGTTAGAAATGGGGTCCGTGGCTGGCCAGGGCTCGCGCCAAAGTCAATCAAAGACCACCACTTCTACGTCAGGGCAAGGGAGTTACACGCCAAGATAACCCCTGCTCGACCCATTGGCAACGTGACACGAGCAGTAAGGCTAAACTTGGAGGCTATGTGAGTTAAGTATTTGCGCACGCACCCCAGCAACAACACCCAAGGCCCACCACAAAGGAAACTCCACACAAGGTTATATATAAAAATAGCCTTTGTATTATACCAAAACACATTAGATAAAAACACACACTTTACAATGTGCCAACAGGCACGGGCAGAATTTACAGAATATGCACTTTCAGACTTAGTACTTGGTAGAATTAGCACTTTTAGGAATAATAATTAGCACATATAGTAATAATAAAATAGAACATAAAGCACATAACCAGTAACCACTGGTTAGAGATAAGTACAACCTACGCAACCCTAACCACCATAGGAGAATGTCACGCAGGGAACCGGGACCTCACTAGCAACACCTGTACTAGCAAGAACAACCACCTAGGTATCACAATACCTGTAGGGGTATAAGCATGAACACATGATGCATCACAACATTCAGAGGTGTAGGGAAGGGAAACACATGATGCATAAACATACATTCAGCTGTGTAAGGAACAAGGCACATGACGCATCAAAACCCAATTGCGCCAAACTCACATAAGTCACCACCTGTGACTGTCCCTAGGCCCTCTGGCCTTGTTGGGGCTAGGACGCCCTGTGTCCCAAAGTCAGGGGGGCCTAAACGTAGCAGCTGCCCACTAAGTGCTGGGCAGCTGTAGAGCAAGGATGGGGGCCAACACGTTGGAGCCTCGCAGGCTCTGCGCCACTGACTGTCCCCTGAGCCTCTCTGGCTCAACCAACAAGAAATGCCCCCTAGGGGGGAGGAGCATGGTCGCAGACCAAGATGGCCGCTCGGGCTCTCGGCTCAGTCGGCCGCGGTCTCCTACCACCACATCCAGCTTCCTAACCAGCGCCCTTATCATGTTCCTGCACGGCAGAGATGAAGCGGCGCAGACCCATGCGTGCCCGAGTGCTCTGACGGCTTCCTAGCCGGAGATGTGCCGTCTCGAAGTTTGCGGCCCGCCCCAGCCTGAAGCCGGGGTCTAGGGTACTGAAAAGCCCGGCCCCGAACATAACAACAACGGCAGGGTGTGCGGCGGAAGTGCCGGTCTGGGGAGATGGAGACTTGGATTTACCCGATTTCTGACGGCGATTCTCACACAGCGCCACAGCAATGTTGAACTTTGATTTGTTGCCTTTCTGCGGATGCTTGAAGTAACGACCCCCCCCCCCCCAGCTGGTGATTCTGTGTCTGTGTGCCCCGTGTAAATCGTATCGATCCTGACGGTGGTGAGTGTCTCCCAATACCCTCGCTGGGATTATTTGCATGCTATTTGATGAGCGACCTCGGGACACTCTTCACCTAGTGGGGTACGCTCCGTGTGGGAGCGCCTTGCATGCAATTGCGCCTGAGGGGATCTTGAGACCGATCCTGAACTGCTCTGCAGGGGCCACGAAAATGATGCGATCGGACACCTGGAGCGGATCGGCCTGGTGTGATGGAGCCTCGCTAGATGCTATGACTGCCGCTACTGGGGGAGAGACGGAGGAGCTGCGGCTGGGGGATGTCATGGCGGCCATTGCGGACTTGCACTTCGCACTGCAACACCAGATGGAGACCGTGGGGAGAGACCTGGATGCTGTTGTGCGTGAGGGTCATCCAGCTGGAGCGGCTTCTGCCCCTATATACGGATCACTAGAGGATGTGGGACATGTTGATTGTTGGCAGTCGGCTCATGGATACCCCCGGGACTTGGTGGTCTCGGGGCTAGATGGTGACATCTTGTGTGCCCACGCTCGACAGGGGGATAGTGGCGCTGTGTGCTGTCCGTCAATTACAGCGGAGGAGGAAGATCCGATGATGGTATCTTTTTTGGGAGCATTACCCTGTTCCCATGATCAACTTCTCGACAGCGGCGGGCAGCGGTGGCACTACGACATGTCCTTTTCCCTTTGTTTTGGACTGATGCTGAAGAGTGAGCGCCACCTCTTATGCTCCCTGATAGCCCTTAGATACTTGGAGGACTACGTCCTTCGAGCGACATCACTGTATATTGCCGTACCTCCGGATGGCATCCTCTTCCCAGTCTGGTACTTTGACTCACCTACACCTGTAACAGAGAGTCTGGGTCGCAACCGTAAATTGGACCGGGCGGGCCTGGGTTGAGTATCGTAATCCTACTTTTAGTGTGGGGTCAACGCGGGACTTTTTACCTATGTCATGGTGGCGCTAACGGCAGACTGGCAAAGATCGAACCCACTCAAAATACGTTTATTCTATTGCATTCCGGTTTTCTGTATCGAGTGGGTATTTCCTGTGGTGGGGGAGAGGGGGATAGGTGTGGGCTGTGGGTCTGTCCTGGTTTCCTCCTCCGTTCTCTTTCTTTTTTTTCTTTTTTCCTTCCTTTAGATTTTCCTTTACCTTAGTCGAGCGATAGCTCTCTTCCGCTCTCTTCTAAATTTCGGGTTCATATAACGGGCGACAGGCACGCTGCTGAGGGGGAGGCCGTAGCCATAGGCAGGGGTGAAGGGTGGGGGGTTTGGGGAGGGGTATTACTGTTTTTCTTTTTCTTTTTCTGTTTCTAGGGCCCCTTTTTTCTCACTTGTTAATCTTGGCTTTCCCTTTACTCCTCTTTCTTTCCCTTCCTTTTTGGGAACCGAGAGATAGGTTGCTCACTGTACGTTCTTCTGGTGCGGATTACGAGGGTGGATGCTTCTATAAAAAAGTTTTAAGATGCAGCGGGCATGTACTGCATTGGCGTGCGAACTGTACTGTTTGTCTATCCTGTTTAATACGCACTAGTGTCAACGCCCTGCCTACATTAGTCCTGACTGCGAAGATCCTGATTACTGATAACCCTTGCTATGATGATTATTCGATTGTACGGCGTCTGATCCTGTTCTTTTTCCTAAATCTTTAAAAGAAACCTCTTTAATCCTGGTACCTATATGGTACGGTCATTATCCTGTGCTGCAATGGTGCAATTGGGAGGCGGACTGTTGCGTACTTATGGCTTTTATTGATTTGCTGCCCGTGATTGTAACTGCTTTATGTATCAATAAAGGTTTACCAAAAATTAAAAAAAAAAAAAAAAGAAATGCCCCCTAGAGCCTCCGTGGCTCTGAACAACACTGTGGGGCAAGGTGGGAGTGGCCCGCTGCCTTCTGGGGTCGCTCTACTACTGAGCAACTGGTGCCCCCTTATCCCCGCTGGGCTTGGAGAAACGAAGGTGGCACTCCAGTGCCTCTCTGGGCTCTAAACAAGCAAATTGGCTCCTGGTAGGTGGATTCCCCCCTCCGGGGACTCTGGAGAAATGTGCGCGTCGTCGGAGTCCCTCACGGGGGACTCAGTGACCAAATGGGATGGCTTGAGCCTCTCGGGGCTCTGAGGATAACTGTGCCGCCCGTTGGCGTCCCACCTGGACTCTAAAAGAATGCCCCCAGGAGCCTCGGCCTCGCACCAAACCCCCCCCCCCCTCCCAGGCAGCTCCACTCACCGGACTGCCTTCAGGAGGCAGCGGGGATGCTGGCGGTCTCCTTCTTGCCGGGCTGCAGTCCTCACCGGCCTTCTCTCTCCGGTCCTGCTTCTGGGGCTTCTTCTCCTTGCCAGGTGAGTGCACCGGGGCGCAGAGTAGGCTTCTGCTTGCTCCGGTGCTCGTGCAGCAGCGACTTTTCCGTGGGAGGCGGGGTAGACTCCCGCCCTCCTACTTCCGGTTGTCCCGTAGTCCCGCCCCCGGCCTGCCTGACTTCCTGGTCGTGGGCCGGGATGCGATTTTCAGCTGTCCCGGACTGCGGCGGTGATGCGGGGAGACACACGAGGGGTAAGCACCCTCTCTAATTTAAATATAAGGCGAGGTGGGCACTCGCTTGGGCCAAAAACAGCGCAAGGTCCCTGGCAGGGTGGACATCTGCCAGGGGACTTTAAAATGCAGCAGTGTGAGAAGTGCAGCAGTGTGTGGCGTGCAGCAGTGTGTGGCGTGCAGCTGTGTGTGGCGCGCTGCAGTGTGTGGCGCGCTGCAGTGTGTGGCGTGCAGCAGTGTGTGGCGTGCAGCAGTGTGTGGCGTGCAGCAGTGTGTGGCGTGCAGCAGTGTGTGGCGTGCAGCAGTGTGTGGCGTGCAGCAGTGTGGCGTGCAGCAGAGTGAGGCGTGCAGCAGTGTGCAGCATGCAGTAGTGTGAGTAATGCAGCAGCATGCAGCAGTGTGCGGCGTGCAGCAGTGTGCGGCGTGCAGCAGTGTGGGGCGTGCAGCAGTGTTCGGCGTGCAGCAGTGTTCGGCGTGCAGCAGTGTGTGGCGTGCAGCAGTGTGTGGCTGTTAGAAATGGGATCCCCTGCTGGCCAGGACTTGCGCCAAAGTCAGTCAGAGACCACCACTCCTAAGTCAGGGCAAGGGAGTTACACGCCAAGATAACCCCTGCTCACCCTCTAAGTAACGTGGCGCGAGCAGCAAGGCTAAACTTGGAGGCGATGTGAGTTAAGTATTTGCGCACGCACCCCAGCAACAACACCCAAGGCCCACCACAAAGGAAACTCCACACAAGGTTATATATAAAAATAGCCTTTTATTACACCAAAACACATTAGATAAAACACACACTTTACAATGTGCCAACAGGCACGGGCAGAATTTACAAGGGATATGTACAAGACAGGGCCACATGGACCACTATCAGGAATCAGCACTTTTAGAACTTA
This sequence comes from Lissotriton vulgaris, assembly GCF_964263255.1. NCBI lineage: Eukaryota > Metazoa > Chordata > Amphibia > Caudata > Salamandridae > Lissotriton > Lissotriton vulgaris. The sequence continues at coordinate 1,324,782,412 of NC_141689.1, read as the reverse complement.
GAATACAATAATTGTAGCACAAAAATAGAACATAAAGTACACAACCAGGAACTACTGGTAACCAGGACCTCACTAGCACCACCTGTCCTAGCAAGAACAACCAACTAAATATCACCATACATTTAGGGGTATAGACCTGGGGACAAAACACATGATGCATAAACATACATTCAGAGGTGCAGGGAAGGAAAACACATGATGTATCAACAAAACACTCAGCGGTGTAAGGAACACATGACGCATCAACACACGTTCAGTGGTGTAAGGAACAAGGCACATGATGCATCAACAACACATTCAGAGGTGCAGCAAAAAACACTTCGCATAAATCACATTAGCACAGAACTTACATCAGGGTCCAGGTTGCGCCACTGCGCCAACACCTAAACGTAGCAGCTGCCCACTACTTGCTGGGCAGCTGAGGGACAGAACAGGGGGCCTAAACGCTGCAGCTGGCACTAAGTGCTGCGCAGCTGGGGAAATGCAAGGGATGAAGGAGTGCGTCTCACTCCTAAGTCCATAGAACATGTCCCTAGAAAAGAAAAACCTAAACGGTGCAGCTGCCCACTAATTGCTGGGCAGCTGGAAACAGAACTGCGACAGGGCTCTTACTAGCCCTCTGGAACCCAAAGCTGCGCAACTGGGAGCCCTCTAGGCTCTAGGACCACACTGGAGCCCTCAGGGGCAAGGAACAGGGGCCCACTGGAAGCCATCTAGCACTCAGAACATAGGTGCCCCAACAGGTAGGAGCCCCGGGGCTCAGCACAGGCCCCTCTGGGGCCTTTCAAATAACCATAGCCCCTCACAGGAATCTTTATAACAACTCTGGGCCATCGTTGGAGCCTTCGTGGCTCTAAATACTTAACTGCCCCAGGGAGCCTCTCGGGCTCTGTGACTTAATCACAACATTGGGACGGCCCGCTGCCATCCGGGGCCGCCCTAAATGCACCCCTGGCTCTGTGCCTACACCGGCACCAATGCAGGAAAGGAGGAAAGCCCTCACCGGGGCTAGCGTGCAGCCTACTCACCGGAGGTCCGTGGCATTCTTCTCCGGTCCCCGGCGGCTTGCACTGGAGGGCCACCGCTCCTCGGGGACTCTCCCTGTCATTTTCATGCGGTGGGGGAGGTCAGTCTCGCCCCTCCTCAGCGCGGCACCAGCAGGTGCCTGTCTTCACCCGGTCCCCCATCTCGGGACCAGGGCTTTGTGTTGAGCCCTCGAGGCTCCGGGCAGCCACCAATTGGAACGCCGCGGCGGGCGGGACTTCCTCCGACAAACCTGAAGTCCCGCCTGCGGCCAGACGAAGAGCTGCCTGACTTCCGGTTTCGCCACGGGCCGCGGCGGTGAATCACAGGGGCTAATAACGAGGGGTGGGCACCCTCGGTAAACATGTAAAAGGTACCAGCGAGGTGGGCACTCGCTCAGGACCAGATAAACGGGGTGGGCACCCGTAATTAAGACTAAAGTGCAACGAAGCACTCTGGGGCACAAAAAGGGCAGGAGCGCTTCCCTCAGAGGGAAAACGACAGCGCTCTGCCCAGGCAGGTAAATTAAAGCGCTCACGGGGCGCTAAGGGCAGCCACAGCCCTGGGGCAAGGACAAAGGCACAGCAGAAGGTCCTGGGCATCAGGAGGAGCAGGCAGGGCCCAGGGGCCAGCGCACAGGGCAGGAGACATCCCCCATGGCGGTCACTCCTGGGCCCCACCAGCAGCAGCCCCCTCCTATCAGGATCCTGGAAGAGAACAACCTCTGTGGGGACACAGCCCCATTTTTATACACCGAAAACCTTTGTCTGTATGTTAGAATTGGGGGTCTCTGGTTGGCGCAAGCATGCACTTGTGACAAACAGGGACCCTCTCCTCTAGTCAGGGCAAGGGAACTACCCCTTTAAGAATAACCCCTACTCACCCTCTAGGTTGCGTGGCGTGAGCAGTCAAGGCTAATCTCTAGGGCGCATTAAGTTAAGCATTTATAATCACACACAGTAAATAACACTGACCCCCCCCCACAAATGGACACCAGGCTGTGGTATGTATAAAAATACTGGTACTTTATGTAAAAATAATAGATTTGTAGACTTATCACAAGACCTTAAATAACATTCAATTAGGATGCACAATACTCTTTCTCAGTGTTGGAATGAATATTTTCTTGGCTGTTCAATATTTCTGTTCAGGTGTTTCTTAAAACAATGTTCATTCAGCAAAGCGTCTTTACTTCCTTAAGCACGTGGTTTAACAAAAATGCCCACAATCCTTCTCAAGGGGACTGCGCTTGTAAATAGCGCCCTGTGTAGATCTGCCTCACGAGGGCTCCCTAACAGGCAGGCAGGAGGTTTAGGAGTAATCTAACACCGACCGTCTGGTCCACTGAAGGATGCAACTAATTCTTTTAAAGCGTTTCTGTGCGTTCTTATTCCAGCAAGGTGTCTCTTCTGCACTCGTGCGCAGTGTACTGACTGTGCAGGACGTGGCGGGGTTAACTGGCACAGAACAGGGGGGCCGGCCACGAGGGACTCTGGGGTCCGGTGCGCACAGTGCAGGATGCGGCGTTACAGTACCTTTAAAAGGGGGCGCTGGCAGGCACGATGATGGACAGCGGCGTACTGTAGCTCTGGTCCGATCTTCTTCCACGAGGCACGGCGGCAGGGGGGCGGCCTGTACGTCGTGTACAGTGCAGCACTTAGGTGCGGCGCGGCCGGGGACAGGAGCGGGACAAGTAGGTACGCTGCAGGCGTACGCCACGGACTTTGGTGAGGCGGCCCGGCCTTGAGCAAGGGGTGCGGCAACGTAGGTACACTTCAGGTGTATGCCACAATCCTAGGTTCCATTTTTACAGGCGGGGCAAGGCTGGTACGTGCAAGGTGTACGGCGCGTACACCGGGATACTTGTGAGGCCCAGTGCGAGTCGTACACGGCTCCTGGCTTCCAGCCGGTACGACGCGCAGAATCTCAGCGGCCTTCAAAGGGGTACGCTTCTAGCGTACGACGCGGACTTCAGTCAGCCGAGTCTGGAGCGGGGAAACGCTGCTTCCCAGGACAGCGCGGTGCCGGGGAGAGAGTACACGGCGGTGTACTCGGCGACTCCACAGGCAAAGGAGGCAATCTCTGGAATACTTCTGCCTAGTGGGGATGCAGCCGCAGCCTAGGGCGTCCTTCAGGAGGGCGAGGCGGGTGTGGGCAGCCCGGTTTCACAGTGTGAGAGCGGCTCGAGTCAGAGCGGGTCACACGGGGCGGGCGGACACAGAACGGCCTCGCAGCAGTCCCAAGGTACAGGACGCACGGCTGGGGGGCTCCACAGCAGGGGGAGTGTGCCAGCAGTTTCTTCACGGCTCAGATGCAGGCGGGCACTCGGCTGGCGGCTCCAGCAGCTGGACTGTGGCCGGGGGCTGTGAGGCTCAGGCCTGGAGGGACACAGCGAGGCAGGTGCGGGGCGGCCCTGGGGTGACACAGTGCGGCGGCGGCTGCAATCAGCGGGGCACACGGTGTCGGGCGGCAGTGTCACGGACTCGGGGACACGTCCAGGCCCAAATCAGGATTTATGAGGCTCACAGCGACTGCGTTCAGTTCGGTTCGATGAGGGAGAGAGAGCCCAATGGTCCCGGGGCTCAGTTCAGGGGGCCAGCTCACTTCCAGGCCCTTGGAGATCTGCCTTGAAGCACAAGTCTTTAGTAGAAAGTAAAAATAAAGCGAAGTCTTTCAGTAGAGTTTCCTCCTCTCCTTTGGCAGCAAGGTTCCCACTGTTGGTCAGTCCCCCAGGACAGGGACAATCTTCCTCTTTCAGCTTCCTTGGTTCCTTCTCCTCAGGCAGAGGGGGCGTCTTGGTTCACAAGCAGGATCTGATTTACAAGGAGCAGGGCTCCTATATTTATATGGCATTTCTTTTGTCTTTTCAGGCCAGGGGGGCCTCTGCATAATCCTTTTCAGTGGTGGAGCACTCTGAGTGGCTGTCCTTGGCTGTTTCTTTCAGTGTGAGGGGCAGGCACATCAGACGCTCCACAGGAGGTGGAGCCAGCATTGTGGGGACAGGGGCAGCCAGGAGTATCTTGATGACAGTGCTTGGCCCTTCCTGGGCCAGGTGCAGGCTGAGTCATCAGTCGCTCCCCAGGGGGCGGAGCCAGCATTGTGGTGGCAGAGCACAGCCTGATTAAGAGTTAACGGGGCACTCCTACCTCCCACTAAGGTGTAATCCTTGCATTCACCACCTGTCATCCCCCAGCCCTGTCACTCACACATCCCAGACAGTCAGATACACAAACTATCAGAGGCGGGCTGAAATGGTTAGGCAAGCAAATGCTAACTTTCTAAAAGTAGCATTTGCAAACACAGGATATTAAAATAAACTTTACTAAAAGAAGTATTTTATTATTCTGAGTTCAGGCATACTAAACATTAATTTCTACCATGTTCCCTGAGCCTGCTGGGATTATAGAGTGTAATAATTCCAGCAGCCCATTCTGGCCTAAAGGGAGCAGGTAGCCTTACAATAGTGAAAAACGAATTTGGCTGTAATTCACTATTAGGACATGCCACACACATCAGAGCATGTCCTACCTTACACTTACAATGCACCCTGCCCTTTGGCCTACCATAGGGGTGACTAATATGAAGTTAAGGGAAGGTTTAGGGGCTGGCAAGTGTGTGCACTTGCCCAGCCAGCATGACAGTACCAGACTGCACGCAGGGTCTGCAGTGGCAGACCCTAGACACATTTTAAGGCTGCTTCTGTGGGTGGCGCATCCAGCGCTGCAGGCCCACTAGCAGTATTGGCATTCACAAGCCCTGGCACTCCTGGTGCACTCTACTGGGGACTGACAGTAAATCCAATGAATCAATCAGGTATACCAATCACAGTTATACTTTTCATAGGGAGCACTTGCACTGCGGTACGGGTTGGCCGTGGCGCAGTGCCCTAAGCAGCGGACACCAGCAAAAACATCTGAGGCACATCAGCAAAAAGTGGAAGGGAAACTCACGCCAAGGTGCCAGGTCTAACACTGTAGGTGCAGGGTGGGGGCAGAACCAGTCGCAGCTGGTCTGTGAGCACTGTTGATGGCTCAACCACCCCTTTCATTCATCAGGCAGGCTAGGGTCATCAGTCGCACCACAGGGGGCGGAGCCAGCATTGTGTGGGGAAAACCCAGCCTCATTCAGGACACAGGCGCAGCCCCTCCCTCACATCAGCATGCTAATCTCTCCATTCACCACCGGGGCAGACCCACAAAGACTCCTGGAGCCTGGCATCCCAGCCAACTCCAGCCAATCACACGCCAGCACCTTCATAGCACACACACAGCCATGTCTAGAAGTGGCACTTCCCCACTAGACACATACACGCCGCACATACCATTGCGCAGCATTCACTCTCACGAGTTCGCACATACCAAACTTGAGCATGCACGCCTCACGCATCAGGAACTACCAGGGACACAGACACTCCCCTTGCATTCCTATGGGAGAGCAGGCCAATCTCACACACGCACTCAGGGAGCGCACGCACTTTACACTGCGCCACAGTGTCAAAGTGCGCAAAGACCAGAAATCGCTATAATTCTAGGCAAAAAGTTCAGGGGTGAACCTGCCAGAAGGGCCAAGTCCAACAGTGGCGTGCAGCAGTGTCTGGCGTGAAGCAGTTTGTGGCATGCAGCAGTGTGTGGCGTGCAGCAGTGTGTGGCGTGCAGCAGTGTGTGGCGTGCAGCAGTGTGTGGCGTGCAGCAGTGTGTGGCGTGCAGCAGTGTGTGGCGTGCAGCAGTGTGTGGCGTGCAGCAGTGTGAGGCGTGCAGCAGTGTGAGTAATGCAGCAGCATGCAGCAGTGTGCAGCATGCAGCAGTGAGACGTGCAGCAGTGTCATGCAGCAGTGTGTCATGCAGCAGTGTGAGTAATGCAGCAGTGTGAAGCATGCAGCAGTATGAGGCGTGCAGCAGTATGAGGCGTGCAGCAGTATGAGGCGTGCAGCAGTACGAGGCTTGCAGCAGTGTGACGTGCAGCAGTGTGAGGCGTGTAGTAGTGTGAGGCGTGTAGTAGTGTGAGGCGTGCAGCAGTGTGAGGCGTGCAGCAGTGTGAGGCGTGCAGCAGGGTGAGGCGTGCAGCAGGGTGAGGCGTGCAGCAGTGTGAGACGTGCAGCAGTGTGAGGCGTGCAGCAGTGTGAGGCGTGCAGCAGTGTGTGGCGTGCAGCATGGTGAGACGTGCAGCAGTGTGAGGCGTGCAGCAGTGTGAGGCGTGCAACAGTGCGAGTAATGCAGCAGTGTGCAGCAGTGTGAGGCGTGCAGCAGTGTGAGGCGTGCAGCAGTGTGAGGCGTGCCGCAGTGTGAGGCGTGCAGCAGTGTGAGACGTGCAGCAGTGTGAGGCGTGCAGCAGTGTGAGGCGTGCAGCAGTGTGAGGCAGTGTGTGGCGTGCAACAGTGTGCAGCAGTGTGAGGCGTGCAGCAGTGTGAGGCAGTGTGAGGCGTGCAGCAGTGTGCAGCAGTGTGTGGCGTGCAGCATTGTGAGACGTGCAGCAGTGTGAGGCGTGCAGCAGTGTGAGTAATGCAGCAGTGTGCAGCAGTGTGAGGCGTGCAGCAGTGTGAGGCGTGCAGCAGTGTGAGACGTGCATCAGTGTGAGACGTGCAGCAGTGTGAGACGTGCATCAGTGTGAGACGTGCAGCAGTGTGAGACGTGCAGCAGTGTGAGACGTGCAGCAGTGTGAGACGTGCAGCAGTGTGAGACGTGCAGCATTGTGAGGCGTGCAGCAGTGTGAGGCGTGCAGCAGTGTGCAGCAGTGTGTGGCATGCAACAGTGTGCAGCAGTGTGTGGCGTGCAGTAGGGTGAGACGTGCAGCAGTGTGAGGCGTGCAGCAGTGCTAGTAATGCAGCAGTGTGCAGCTGTGTGAGACGTGCAGCAGTGTGAGGCGTGCAGCAGTGCGAGTAATGCAGCAGTGTTCAGCAGTGTGAGGCGTGCAGCAGTGTGAGGCATGCAGCAGTGTGTGGTGTGCAACAGTGTGGCGTGCAGCAGTGTGAGGCTTGCAGCAGTGCGAGGTGTGCAGTAGTGTGGGTAATGCCGCAGCGTGCAGCAGTGTGAGGCGTGCAGCAGGGTGAGGCGTGCAGCAGGGTGAGGCGTGCAGCTGGGTGAGGCGTGCAGCTGGGTGAGGCGTGCAGCTGGGTGAGGCGTGCAGCAGGGTGAGGCGTGCAGCAGGGTGAGGCGTGCAGCAGGGTGAGGCGTGCAGCAGGGTGAGACGTGCAGCAGGGTGAGACGTGCAGCAGGGTGAGACGTGCAGCAGGGTGAGACGTGCAGCAGGGTGAGACGTGCAGCAGTGTGAGGCGTGCAGCAGTGAGACGTGCAGCAGTGTCATGCAGCAGTGTGTCATGCAGCAGTGTGAGTAATGCAGCAGTGTGAAGCGTGCAGCAGTATGAGGCGTGCAGCAGTACGAGGCGTCCAGCAGCATGACGTGCAGCACTGTGAGGCGTGTAGTAGTGTGAGGCGTGTAGTAGTGTGAGGCGTGCAGCAGTGTGAGGCGTGCAGCAGTACGAGGCGTGCAGCAGTGCGAGGCGTGCCGCAGTGCGAGGCGTGCCGCAGTGCGAGGCGTGCCGCAGTGTGAGACGTGCAGCAGTGTGAGACGTGCAGCAGTGTGAGACGTGCAGCAGTGTGAGACGTGCAGCAGTGTGAGGCGTGCAGCAGTGTGAGGCGTGCAGCAGTGTGAGGCGTGCAGCAGTGTGAGGCGTGCAGCAGTGTGAGGCGTGCAGCAGTGTGAGACGTGCAGCAGTGTGAGACGTGCAGCAGTGCGAGACGTGCAGCAGTGCGAGACGTGCAGCAGTGCAAGGCGTGCAGCAGTGTAAGGCGTGCAGCAGTGTGTGGCGTGCAGGAGTGTGTGGCGTGCAGGAGTGTGTGGCGTGCAGGAGTGTGTGGCATGCAGCAATGAAACGTGCAGCCGTGTGAGTAATGCAGCAGCTTGCAGCAGTGTGAGGCGTACAGCAGTGTCATGCAGCATGCAGCAATGTGCAGCATGCAGCAGTAAGATGTGCAGCAATGTGCAGCGTGCAGCAGTGAGATGTGCAGTGTTTGGCGTGCAGCAGTGTGTGGCGTGCAGCAGTGTGTGGCGTTCAGCATTGTGAGTAATGCAGCAGTGTGAGGCATGCAGCAGTGTGCAGCATGCAGTAGTGTGAGTAATGCAGCAGCGTGCAGCAGTGTGAGGCGTGCAGCAGTGTGAGGCGTGCAGCAGTGTGAGGCGTGCAGCAGTGTGAGGCGTGCAGCAGTGTGAGGCGTGCAGCAGTGTTAGGCGTGTAGCAGTCTGAGTAATGCAGCAGTGTGCAGCTGTGTGAGGCGTGCAGCAGTGTGTGGCGTGCAGCAGTGTGTGGCGTGCAGCAGTGTGCGGCGTGCAGCAGTGCGGCGTGCAGCAGTGTGAGGCGTGCAGCAGTGTTCAGCAGTGTGAGGCGTGCAGCAGTGTGAAGCTTGCAGCAGTGTGGGGCGTGCAGCAGTGTGAGGCTTGCAGCAGTGTGGGGCATGCAGCAATGTGAGACTTGCAGCAATGTGAGACTTGCAGCAGTGTGAGACTTGCAGCAGTGTGAGACTTGCAGCAGTGTGAGACTTGCAGCAGTGTGAGACGTGCAGCAGTGTGTGGCGTGCAGCAGTGTGTGGCGTGCAGCAGTGTGAGGCGTGCAGCAGTGAGGCGTGCAGCTTGTGTGCAGCATGCAGCAGTGTGAGTAATGCAGCAGTGTGCAGCAGTGTGAGGCGTGCAGCAGTGTGAGGCGTGTGAGGCGTGCAGCAGTGTGAGGCGTGCAGCAGTGTGAGCGTGCAGCAGTGTGAGGCGTGCAGCAGTGCGAGTACTGCAGCAGTGTGCAGCGGTGTGAGGCGTGCAGCAGTGTGAGGCGTGCAACAGTGTGAGACGTGCAGCAGTGTGAGACGTGCAGCAGTGTGAGACGTGCAGCAGTGTGAGACGTGCAGCAGTGAGGCGTGCAGCAGTGTGAGGCGTGCAGCAGTGTGAGGCGTGCAGCAGTGTGAGACGTGCAGCAGTGTGAGACGTGCAGCAGTGTGAGGCGTGCAGCAGTGTGAGGCGTGCAGCAGTGTGCAGCAGTGTGTGGCGTGCAGCATGGTGAGACGTGCAGCAGTGTGAGGCGTGCAGCAGTGTGAGGCGTGCAACAGTGCGAGTAATGCAGCAGTGTGCAGCAGTGTGAGGCATGCAGCAGTGTGAGGCGTGCAGCAGTGTGAGGCGTGCAGCAGTGTGAGGCATGCAGCAGTGTGAGGCGTGCAGCAGTGTGAGACGTGTAGCAGTGTGAGGCATGCAGCAGTGTGCAGCATGCAGTAGTGTGAGTAATGCAGCAGTGTGCAGCAGTGTGAGGCGTGCAGCAGTGTGAGGCGTGCAGCAGTGCGAGGTGTGCAGCAGTGCGAGGTGTGCAGTAGTGTGGGTAATGCAGCAGCGTGCAGCAGTGTGAGGCGTGCAGCAGTGTGAGGCATGCAGCAGTGTGTGGTGTGCAACAGTGTGGCGTGCAGCAGTGTGAGGCTTGCAGCAGTGCGAGGTGTGCAGTAGTGTGGGTAATGCCGCAGCGTGCAGCAGTGTGAGGCGTGCAGCAGGGTGAGGCGTGCAGCAGGGTGAGGCGTGCAGCAGGGTGAGGCGTGCAGCTGGGTGAGGCGTGCAGCTGGGTGAGGCGTGCAGCAGGGTGAGGCGTGCAGCAGGGTGAGGCGTGCAGCAGGGTGAGACGTGCAGCAGGGTGAGACGTGCAGCAGGGTGAGACGTGCAGCAGGGTGAGACGTGCAGCAGGGTGAGACGTGCAGCAGTGTGAGGCGTGCAGCAGTGAGACGTGCAGCAGTGTCATGCAGCAGTGTGTCATGCAGCAGTGTGAGTAATGCAGCAGTGTGAAGCGTGCAGCAGTATGAGGCATGCAGCACTGTGAGGCGTGTAGTAGTGTGAGGCGTGTAGTAGTGTGAGGCGTGCAGCAGTGTGAGGCGTGCAGCAGTACGAGGCGTGCAGCAGTGCGAGGCGTGCCGCAGTGCGAGGCGTGCCGCAGTGCGAGGCGTGCCGCAGTGTGAGACGTGCAGCAGTGTGAGACGTGCAGCAGTGTGAGACGTGCAGCAGTGTGAGACGTGCAGCAGTGTGAGGCGTGCAGCAGTGTGAGGCGTGCAGCAGTGTGAGGCGTGCAGCAGTGTGAGGCGTGCAGCAGTGTGAGACGTGCAGCAGTGCGAGACGTGCAGCAGTGCGAGACGTGCAGCAGTGCGAGACGTGCAGCAGTGCAAGGCGTGCAGCAGTGCAAGGCGTGCAGCAGTGTGTGGCGTGCAGGAGTGTGTGGCGTGCAGGAGTGTGTGGCGTGCAGGAGTGTGTGGCATGCAGCAATGAAACGTGCAGCCGTGTGAGTAATGCAGCAGCTTGCAGCAGTGTGAGGCGTACAGCAGTGTCATGCAGCATGCAGCAATGTGCAGCATGCAGCAGTAAGATGTGCAGCAATGTGCAGCGTGCAGCAGTGAGATGTGCAGTGTTTGGCGTGCAGCAGTGTGTGGCGTGCAGCAGTGTGTGGCGTGCAGCATTGTGAGTAATGCAGCAGTGTGAGGCATGCAGCAGTGTGCAGCATGCAGTAGTGTGAGTAATGCAGCAGCGTGCAGCAGTGTGAGGCGTGCAGCAGTGTGAGGCGTGCAGCAGTGTGAGGCGTGCAGCAGTGTGAGGCGTGCAGCAGTGTTAGGCGTGTAGCAGTCTGAGTAATGCAGCAGTGTGCAGCTGTGTGAGGCGTGCAGCAGTGTGTGGCGTGCAGCAGTGTGTGGCGTGCAGCAGTGTGCGGCGTGCAGCAGTGCGGCGTGCAGCAGTGTGAGGCGTGCAGCAGTGTTCAGCAGTGTGAGGCGTGCAGCAGTGTGAAGCTTGCAGCAGTGTGGGGCGTGCAGCAGTGTGAGGCTTGCAGCAGTGTGGGGCATGCAGCAATGTGAGACTTGCAGCAATGTGAGACTTGCAGCAGTGTGAGACTTGCAGCAGTGTGAGACTTGCAGCAGTGTGAGACTTGCAGCAGTGTGAGACGTGCAGCAGTGTGTGGCGTGCAGCAGTGTGTGGCGTGCAGCAGTGTGAGGCGTGCAGCAGTGAGGCGTGCAGCTTGTGTGCAGCATGCAGCAGTGTGAGTAATGCAGCAGTGTGCAGCAGTGTGAGGCGTGCAGCAGTGTGAGGCGTGTGAGGCGTGCAGCAGTGTGAGGCGTGCAGCAGTGTGAGCGTGCAGCAGTGTGAGGCGTGCAGCAGTGCGAGTACTGCAGCAGTGTGCAGCGGTGTGAGGCGTGCAGCAGTGTGAGGCGTGCAACAGTGTGAGACGTGCAGCAGTGTGAGACGTGCAGCAGTGTGAGACGTGCAGCAGTGTGAGACGTGCAGCAGTGAGGCGTGCAGCAGTGTGAGGCGTGCAGCAGTGTGAGACGTGCAGCAGTGTGAGACGTGCAGCAGTGTGAGGCGTGCAGCAGTGTGAGGCGTGCAGCAGTGTGCAGCAGTGTGTGGCGTGCAGCATGGTGAGACGTGCAGCAGTGTGAGGCGTGCAGCAGTGTGAGGCGTGCAACAGTGCGAGTAATGCAGCAGTGTGCAGCAGTGTGAGGCATGCAGCAGTGTGAGGCGTGCAGCAGTTTGAGGCGTGCAGCAGTGTGAGGCGTGCAGCAGTGTGAGGCATGCAGCAGTGTGAGGCGTGCAGCAGTGTGAGACGTGTAGCAGTGTGAGGCATGCAGCAGTGTGCAGCATGCAGTAGTGTGAGTAATGCAGCAGTGTGCAGCAGTGTGAGGCGTGCAGCAGTGTGAGGCGTGCAGCAGTGTGAGGCGTGCAGCAGTGCGAGGTGTGCAGCAGTGCGAGGTGTGCAGTAGTGTGGGTAATGCAGCAGCGTGCAGCAGTGTGAGGCGTGCAGCAGTGTCATGCAGCATGCAGCAATGTGCAGCATGCAGCAGTAAGATGTGCAGCAATGTGCAGCGTGCAGCAGTGAGATGTGCAGTGTTTGGCGTGCAGCAGTGTGTGGCGTGCAGCAGTGTGTGGCGTGCAGCATTGTGAGTAATGCAGCAGTGTGAGGCGTGCAGCAGTGTGCAGCATGCAGTAGTGTGAGTAATGCAGCAGCGTGCAGCAGTGTAAGGCGTGCAGCAGTGTGAGGCGTGCAGCAGTGTGCGGTGTGCAGCAGTGTGTGGCGTGCAGCAGTGTGCGGCGTGCAGCAGTGCGGCGTGCAGCAGTGTGAGGCGTGCAGCAGTGTTCAGCAGTGTGAGGCGTGCAGCAGTGTGAAGCTTGCAGCAGTGTGGGGCGTGCAGCAGTGTGAGGCTTGCAGCAGTGTGGGGCATGCAGCAATGTGAGACTTGCAGCAGTGTGAGACTTGCAGCAGTGTGAGACTTGCAGCAGTGTGAGACTTGCAGCAGTGTGAGACTTGCAGCAGTGTGAGACGTGCAGCAGTGTGTGGCGTGCAGCAGTGTGTGGCGTGCAGCAGTGTGAGGGGTGCAGCAGTGAGGCGTGCAGCTTGTGTGCAGCATGCAGCAGTGTGAGTAATGCAGCAGTGTGCAGCAGTGTGAGGCGTGTGAGGCGTGCAGCAGTGTGAGCGTGCAGCAGTGTGAGCGTGCAGCAGTGTGAGGCGTGCAGCAGTGCGAGTAATGCAGCAGTGTGCAGCGGTGTGAGGCGTGCAGCAGTGTGAGGCGTGCAACAGTGTGAGACGTGCAGCAGTGTGAGACGTGCAGCAGTGTGAGACGTGCAGCAGTGTGAGACGTGCAGCAGTGTGAGACGTGCAGCAGTGAGGCGTGCAGCAGTGTGAGGCGTGCAGCAGTGTGAGGCGTGCAGCAGTGTGAGGCGTGCAGCAGTGTGAGGCGTGCAGCAGTGTGAGGCGTGCAGCAGGGTGAGACGTGCAGCAGGGTGAGACGTGCAGCAGGGTGAGACGTGCAGCAGGGTGAGACGTGCAGCAGGGTGAGACGTGCAGCAGTGTGAGACGTGCAGCAGTGTGAGACGTGCAGCAGTGTGAGGCGTGCAGCAGTGTGAGGCGTGCAGCAGTGTGCAGCAGTGTGTGGCGTGCAGCATGGTGAGACGTGCAGCAGTGTGAGGCGTGCAGCAGTGTGAGGCGTGCAGCAGTGTGAGGCGTGCAACAGTGCGAGTAATGCAGCAGTGTGCAGCAGTGTGAGGCGTGCAGCAGTGTGAGGCGTGCAGCAGTGTGAGGCGTGCAGCAGTGTGAGGCGTGCAGCAGTGTGAGGCGTGCAGCAGTGTGAGACGTGTAGCAGTGTGAGACGTGCAGCAGTGCGAGGTGTGCAACAGTGCGAGTAATGCAGCAGTGTGCAGCAGTGTGAGGCATGTGTGTGGCGTGCAGCAGTGTGAGGCGTGCAGCAGTGTGAGGCGTGCAGCAGTGTGAGGCGTGCAGCAGTGTGAGACGTGTAGCAGTGTGAGGCATGCAGCAGTGTGCAGCATGCAGTAGTGTGAGTAATGCAGCAGTGTGCAGCAGTGTGAGGTGTGCAGCAGTGTGAGGCGTGCAGCAGTGCGAGGCGTGCAGCAGTGCGAGGTGTGCAGCAGTGCGAGGTGTGCAGTAGTGTGGGTAATGCAGCAGCGTGCAGCAGTGTGAGGCGTGCAGCAGGGTGAGGCGTGCAGCTGGGTGAGGCGTGCAGCTGGGTGAGGCGTGCAGCTGGGTGAGGCGTGCAGCAGGGTGAGACGTGCAGCAGGGTGAGACGTGCAGCAGGGTGAGACGTGCAGCAGTGTGAGGCGTGCAGCAGTGTGAGGCGTGCAGCAGTGTGAGGCGTGCAGCAGTGTGAGGCGTGCAGCAGTGTGCAGCAGTGTGTGGCGTGCAACAGTGTGCAGCAGTGTGAGGCGTGCAGCAGTGCGAGTAATGCAGCAGTGTGCAGCAGTGTGAGGCGTGCAGCAGTGTGTGGCATGCAGCAGTGTGTGGCGTGCAACAGTGTGCAGCAGTGTGTGGCGTGCAGCAGGGTGAGGCGTGCAGCATTGTGAGGCGTGCAGCAGTGTGAGGCGTGCAGCAGTGTGAGGCGTGCAGCAGTGTGAGGCGTGCAGCAGTGTGTGGCGTGCAGCAGTGTGTGGCGTGCACAGTGTGTGGCGTGCAGCAGTGTGTGGCGTGCAGCAGTGTGTGGCGTGCAGCAGTGTGTGGCGTGCAGCAGTGTGTGGCGTGCAGCAGTGCGAGGTGTGCAGTAGTGTGGGTAATGCAGCAGCGTGCAGCAGTGTGAGGCGTACAGCAGTGTCGTGCAGCAATGTGCAGCGTGCAGCAATGCGCAGCGTGCTGCAGTGTGAGACGTGCCGCAGTGTGAGACGTGCCGCAGTGTGAGACGTGCCGCAGTGTGAGACGTGCCGCAGTGTGAGGCGTGCAGCAGGGTGCGGCATGCAGCAGGGTGCGGCATGCAGCAGGGTGAGGCGTGCAGGAATGTGTGGCGTGCAGGAGTGTGGCGTGCAGGAGTGTGTGGCGTGCAGGAGTGTGTGGCGTGCAGGAGTGTGTGGCGTGCAGGAGTGTGTGGCGTGCAGCAGTGTGTGGCGTGCAGCAGTGTGTGGCGTGCAGCAGTGTGTGGCGTGCAGCAGTGTGTGGCGTGCAGCAGTGTGAGGCGTGCAGCAGTGTGAGGCGTGCAGCAGTGTTAGGCGTGTAGCAGTGTGCGGCGTGCAGCAGTGTTCAGCAGTGTGAGGCGTGCAGCAGTGTGAGGCGTGCAGCATTGTGCAGCAGTGTGAGGCGTGCAGCAGTGTGCGGTGTGCAGCAGTGTGCGGTGTGCAGCAGTGTGCGGCGTGCAGCAGTGTGCGGCGTGCAGCAGTGTGCGGCGTGCAGCAGTGTGAGGCGTGCAGCAGTGTTCAGCAGTGTGAGGCGTGCAGCAGTGTGAGGCGTGCAGCAGTGTGGGGCGTGCAGCAGTGTGAGGCTTGCAGCAGTGTGGGGCATGCAGCAATGTGAGACTTGCAGCAGTGTGAGACTTGCAGCAGTGTGAGACTTGCAGCAGTGTGAGACGTGCAGCAGTGTGAGACGTGCAGCAGTGTGAGACGTGCAGCAGTGTGTCGCGTGCAGCAGTGTGTGGCGTGCAGCAGTGTGAGGCGTGCAGCAGTGAGGCGTGCAGCTTGTGTGCAGCATGCAGCAGTGTGAGTAATGCAGCAGTGTGCAGCAGTGTGAGGCGTGCAGCAGTGAGGCGTGCAGCAGTGTGAGTCGTGCAGCAGTGTGAGGCGTGCAGCAGTGTGAGGCGTGCAGCAGGGTGAGGCGTGCAGCAGGGTGAGGCGTGCAGCAGGGTGAGGCGTGCAGCAGGGTGAGGCGTGCAGCAGTGTGAGACGTGCAGCAGTGTGAGACGTGCAGCAGTGTGAGACGTGCAGCAGTGTGAGGCGTGCAGCAGTGTGAGGCGTGCAGCAGTGTGAGGCGTGCAGCAGTGTGAGTAATGCAGCAGTGTGCAGCAGTGTGAGGTGTGCAGCAGTGAGAGGCGTGCAGCAGTGTGAGGCGTGCTGCAGTGTGAGGCATGCAGCAGTGTGAGGCAGTGTGTGGCGTGCAACAGTGTGCAGCAGTGTGTGGCGTGCAGCAGGGTGAGGCTTTCAGCAGTGTGAGGCGTGCAGCAGTGCTAGTAATGCAGCAGTGTGCAGCAGGATGAGGCGTGCAGCAGGGTGAGACGTGCAGCAGTGTGAGGCGTGCAGCAGTGTGAGGCGTGCAGCAGTGTGTGGCGTGCAGCATGGTGAGACGTGCAGCAGTGTGAGGCGTGCAGCAGTGCGAGTAATGCAGCAGTGTGCAGCAGGGTGAGACGTGCAGCAGTGTGAGACGTGCATCAGTGTGAGACGTGCATCAGTGTGAGACGTGCATCAGTGTGAGACGTGCAGCAGTGTGAGACGTGCAGCAGTGTGAGGCGTGAAGCAGTGTGAGGCGTGCAGCAGTGTGCAGCAGTGTGTGGCATGCAACAGTGTGCAGCAGTGTGTGGCGTGCAGTAGGGTGAGACGTGCAGCAGTGTGAGGCGTGCAGCAGTGCTAGTAATGCAGCTGTGTGCAGCAGTGTGAGAGGTGCAGCAGTGTGAGAGGTGCAGCAGTGTGAGGCGTGCAGCAGTGTGAGGCATGCAGCAGTGTGAGGCGTGCAGCAGTGTGAGGCGTGCAGCAGTGTGAGGCGTGCAGCATTGTGAGACGTGCAGCAGTGTGAGACGTGCAGCAGTGTGAGAAGTGCAGCAGTGTGAGGCATGCAGCAGTGTGTGGTGTGCAACAATGTGGCGTGCAGCAGTGTGAGGCGTGCAGCAGTGCGAGGTGTGCAGTAGTGTGGGTAATGCAGCAGCGTGCAGCAGTGTGAGGCGTGCAGCAGTGTGAGGCGTGCAGCAGGGTGAGGCGTGCAGCTGGGTGAGGTGTGCAGCTGGGTGAGGCGTGCAGCTGGGTGAGGCGTGCAGCTGGGTGAGACGTGCAGCAGTGTGAGACGTGCAGCAGTGTGAGACGTGCAGCAGTGTGAGACGTGCAGCAGGGTGAGACGTGCAGCAGGGTGAGACGTGCAGCAGGGTGAGACGTGCAGCAGTGTGAGGCGTGCAGCAGTGTGAGGCGTGCAGCAGTGTGAGGCGTGCAGCAGTGTGAGGCGTGCAGCAGTGTGAGGCGTGCAGCAGTGTGAGGCGTGCAGCAGTGAGGCGTGCAGCTTGTGTGCAGCATGCAGCAGTGTGAGTAATGCAGCAGTGTGCAGCAGTGTGAGGCGTGCAGCAGTGTGAGGCGTGCAGCAGTGTGAGCGTGCAGCAGTGTGAGGCGTGCAGCAGTGCGAGTAATGCAGCAGTGTGCAGCGGTGTGAGGCGTGCAGCAGTGTGAGGCGTGCAGCAGTGTGAGGCGTGCAGCAGTGTGAGACGTGCAGCAGTGTGAGACGTGCAGCAGTGTGAGACGTGCAGCAGTGTGAGACGTGCAGCAGTGTGAGACGTGCAGCTGTGAGGCGTGCAGCTGTGAGGCGTGCAGCAGTGTGAGGCGTGCAGCAGTGTGAGGCGTGCAGCAGTGTGAGGCGTGCAGCAGTGTGAGGCGTGCAGCAGTGTGAGGCGTGCAGCAGTGTGAGGCGTGCAGCAGTGTGAGGCGTGCAGCAGTGTGAGACGTGCAGCAGTGTGAGACGTACAGCAGTGTGAGACGTGCAGCAGTGTGAGACGTGCAGCAGTGTGAGACTTGCAGCAGTGTGAGACGTGCAGCAGTGTGAGGCGTGCAGCAGTGTGAGGCGTGCAGCAGTGTGAGGCGTGCAGCAGTGTGCAGCAGTGTGTGGCGTGCAGCATGGTGAGACGTGCAGCAGTGTGAGGCGTGCAGCAGTGTGAGGCGTGAACAGTGCGAGTAATGCAGCAGTGTGCAGCAGTGAGGTGTGCAGCAGTGTGAGGTGTGCAGCAGTGTGAGGCGTGCAGCAGTGTGAGGCGTGCAGCAGTGTGAGACGTGCAGCAGTGTAAGGCGTGCAGCAGTGTGAGGCGTGCAGCAGTGTGCAGTAGTGTGTGGCATGCAACAGTGTGCAGCAGTGTGTGGCGTGCAGCAGTGCAGCAGTGTGCAGCAGTGTGAGACGTGCAGCAGTGTGAGGCGTGCAGCAGTGCTAGTAATGCAGCAGTGTGCAGCAGTGTGAGACGTGCAGCAGTGTGAGGCGTGCAGCAGTGCGAGTAATGCAGCAGTGCGAGTAATGCAGCAGTGTGAGGCGTGCAGCAGTGCGAGTAATGCAGCAGTGTTCAGCAGTGTGAGGCGTGCAGCAATGTGAGGCGTGCAGCAGTGTGAGGCGTGCAGCAGTGTGAGGCGTGCAGCAGTGTGAGGCGTGCAGCAGTGTGAGGCGTGCAGCAGTGTGAGGCGTGCAGCAGTGTGAGGCGTGCAGCAGTGTGAGACGTGCAGCAGTGTGAGACGTGCAGCAGTGTGAGGCATGCAGCAGTGTGCAGCATGCAGTAGTGTGAGTAATGCAGCAGTGTGCAGCAGTGTGAGGTGTGCAGCAGTGTGAGGTGTGAAGCAGTGTGAGGCGTGCAGCAGTGAGGCGTGCAGCAGTGCGAGGTGTGCAGTAGTGTGGGTAATGCAGCAGCGTGCAGCAGTGTGAGGCGTGCAGCAGGGTGAGGCGTGCAGCAGGGTGAGGCGTGCAGCTGGGTGAGGCGTGCAGCTGGGTGAGATGTGCAGCAGTGTGAGGCGTGCAGCAGTGTGAGGCGTGCAGCAGTGTGAGGCGTGCAGCAGTGTGAGGCGTGCAGCAGTGTGAGGCGTGCAGCAGTGTGAGGCGTGCAGCAGTGTGAGGCGTGCAGCAGTGTGCAGCAGTGTGTGGCGTGCAACAGTGTGCAGCAGTGTGTGGCGTGCAGCAGGGTGCGACGTGCAGCAGTGTGAGGCGTGCAGCAGTGCGAGTAATGCAGCAGTGTGCAGCAGTGTGAGGCATGCAGCAGTGTGAGGCGTGCAGCAGTGAGGCATGCAGCAGTGTGCAGCAGTGTGAGGCGTGCAGCAGTGTGTGGCATGCAGCAGTGTGTGGCGTGCAACAGTGTGCAGCAGTGTGTGGCGTGCAGCAGGGTGAGGCGTGCAGCAGTGTGAGGCGTGCAGCAGTGTGAGTCGTGCAGCAGTGTGAGTCGTGCAGCAGTGTGTCGTGCAGCAGTGTGTCGTGCAGCAGTGTGTGTCGTGCAGCAGTGTGTGTCGTGCAGCAGTGTGTGGCGTGCAGCAGTGTGTGGCGTGCAGCAGTGTGTGGCGTGCAGCAGTGTGTGGCGTGCAGCAGTGTGTGGTGTGCAGCAGTGTGTGGTGTGCAGCAGTGTGAGGCGTGCAGCATTGCGAGGTGTGCAGTAGTGTGGGTAATGCAGCAGCGTGCAGCAGTGTGAGGCGTACAGCAGTGTCGTGCAGCAATGTGCAGAGTGCAGCAATGCGCAGCGTGCTGCAGTGTGAGACGTGCCGCAGTGTGAGGCGTGCAGCAGGGTGAGGTGTGCAGCAGGGTGCGGCATGCAGCAGGGTGAGGCGTGCAGGAATGTGTGGCGTGCAGGAGTGTGGCGTGCAGGAGTGTGTGGCGTGCAGCAATGAAACGTGCAGCAGTGTGAGTAATGCAGCAGCTTGCAGCAGTGTGAGGCGTGCAGCAGTGTCATGCAGCATGCAGAAATGTGCAGCATGCAGCAGTAAGATGTGCAGCAATGTGCAGCGTGCAGCAGTGTGTGGCGTGCAGCAGTGTGAGGCATGCAGCAGTGTGAGGCATGCAGCAGTATGAGACTTGCAGCAGTGTGAGACTTGCAGCAGTGTGAGACTTGCAGCAGTGTGAGATTTGCAGCAGTGTGAGACGTGCAGCAGTGTGTGGCGTGCAGCAGTGTGTCGCGTGCAGCAGTGTGAGGCATGCAGCAGTGAGGCGTGCAGCTTGTGTGCAGCATGCAGCCGTGTGAGGCGTGCAGCAGTGTGAGACGTGCAGCAGTGTGAGGCGTGCAGCAGTGTGAGGCGTGCAGCAGTGTGAGGCGTGCAGCAGTGTGAGGCTTGCAGCAGTGTGAGGCTTGCAGCAGTGTGAGGCGTGCAGCAGTGTGCAGCAGTGTGTGGCGTGCAGCATGGTGAAACGTGCAGCAGTGTGAGGCGTGCAGCAGTGCGAGTAATGCAGCAGTGTGCAGCAGTGTGAGGCGTGCAGCAGTGTGAGGCGTGCAGCAGTGTGAGGCGTGCAGCAGGGTGAGGCGTGCAGCAGTGTGAGGCGTGCAGCAGTGTGAGACGTGCAGCAGTGTGAGACGTGCAGCAGTGTGAGACGTGCAGCAGTGTGAGACGTGCCCAGTGTGAGGCGTGCAGCAGTGTGTGGCGTGCAACAGTGTGCAGCAGTGTGTGGCGTGCAGCAGGGTGAGACGTGCAGCAGTGTGAGGCGTGCAGCAGTGCTAGTAATGCAGCAGTGTGCAGCAGTGTGAGACATGTATGCAGGATGAGGCGTGCAGCAGGGTGAGACGTGCAGCAGTGTGAGGCGTGCAGCAGTGTGAGGCGTGCAGCAGTGTGAGGCTGTTGGACTTGGCCCTTATGGCAGGTTCACCCCAAACTTTTTGCTTTTATTTGTGACCCTGTGTTAGTGATTTTTGGGTCCCTGCGCACTTCCCCCTGAGTCCCAGAGTGAAAGTACGTGCGTGTAGTATGGCTGGCCTGCCCTCCCATAGGAATGCATGGGGAATGTGTGTGTCCCTGGTAGTTCCTGATGCGTGGGGAGTGCAGGCTCGAATTTAGTATGTGTAAACTCGTGAGAGTGAATGCTGCGAGATGGTGTATGCGGCATGTATGTGTCTAGAAGGGAAGTGCTACTTCTGGACATTGAGATATGTGTGCAGTGAGGGTGCTGGAGCGTGATTGGCTGGAGCTGGCTGGCATGCCAGGCTCCAGGAAGTCTGGATGGGTCTGCCCGGTGGTGAGTGGGAGATTAGCATGAGTGATGTGTGGGAGGAGTGTACCTGTGTCCTGGATGGGCTGGGTTTTCCCCACTCAATGCTGGCTCCGCCCCCCTGTGGTGTGTCTAATGACCCTAGCCTCCCCAGTGAATGAAATGGGTGGTTGGGCCATCAAGAGTGCTCCAGAACCAGCTGCGACTGGTTTCTCCCCCCACCCTGCACCCTTAGACAAAGGATTTACTGTATAAGAAGGGGCTGTGTCCCTGTTAGACGGACCGGGAGGGTCGGCCGAGGATAAGGGGAGAGGTCTCCGGGGAGAGCCGTCTCCAGCGATCGTACAGACAAGTAACTTCCCCCCCACAGACGTACACCACACCAGGATAAGGTTTCAACGATACTTTATAAGCAATTCTTTAAGTACGGTAAAATGATACAAGGAGGTCTGGACTCAGGGGTCCCCTCGATTCTGGTCTCTGGATTGGGAAAGGGGTAGCGGGACAGTCTTGTTACCAATAGATGAAATAGCTCTCAATCCTCGAGCTCGGCGTTCTAGATGGACGGGCCGCGGCGGAGCCAGCAGGTCCCGAGATGGATGATGGAAGCGACGGTCCGCGGCGGAGCCAGCAGGTCCCGATGAAGATGGTAGTTACAAACGGTCCGCGGCCACGCCAGCACGTCCCGACGACGATGAAGGTTTACGAAGGTTGCGGCAGCGCCAGCAGGTAGGACGATAGTTCGCAAGGCAGAGCTACGGCAGCGCCAGTAGTCCGTCACGGATGAGTTCTTCTCTGCGTCTCTCGACTCCAGGATACAACTGCCTTCCTGCTCTGGAGCTGCCTCAGTTATAGGGCTGGTGCCCTTTGATGTCCGGACCCTCGCACTTGGAGGTCGGGGGGTCCGGGATGTGGGAGTCCAGACACCCAGCAGGGGGGTGGAGCCAGCGCCCGGGGAGGCTGTGGGCGAGCGGTACCTGGCGGGGGAGAGCCATTGACACCTCTTTCTCCCATTGACCTGCCAAGTAGTCCGCTCACCTCCTAGGTGGATGGTGGTGCCGGGATGTCTGGGGCCTGGCCAGGCCCAGGGTTAGGGTCGATCGGAGGCCACGCGGCCTCGTGGTGTAGTGTCCAAGATGGCGCCCAAGTTGGGCGCGCGGGCCAGTAGTGGATCGGGCCCATGAGGTTGATAGGTTCAGAGGCAGGGGTCCCGGAGGGACGGAAAACGTGAAGTGGTGGTGTGTGACACTTGAGGGACCGGGCTCGGGCCTGGTCGGGCAGAGGGGGAGCGGGCCCTTCATGTGGCCTGTCCAACATGCGTCCCCCCCAGCTGAAGGCGGGGAGAGTCACCCATCCTCTTGGGGACTCTCCTCGTCGAGGCGGAAAAAACGTGACAGGCCATCCGCGTTGGCGTGATCTGGCCCAGGCCGATGTTCCACAGTGAAGTCCATCCCTTGTAGGGAGATGGACCAACGTAGTAGTTTTGGGTTCTCCCCCCGCATCTGCATCAGCCACTGCAGGGGTCGATGGTCGGTCTGTACCCGGAAGTGTGTGCCGAAGAGGTAGGGCCGGAGCTTTTTGAGGGCCCATACCACGGCGAAGGCCTCCCTCTCGATGGTGCTCCAGCGTTGTTCTCGAGGTAGGAGTCGCCTGCTGATGAAGGCCACTGGCTGATCAAGGCCTTCGGGGTTCAATTGAGACAGGACCGCCCCAATGCCGTGGTCGGAGGCATCTGTCTGGACGACGAATTCCCGGCTGTAGTCGGGGGCCTGGAGCACCGGGGCGGAGCACATGGCGGCCTTCAGTTGTTCGAAGGCTGTTTGACAATCTGGGGTCCAGTTGACCTTCTTTGGTTGATTTTTGGACGTGAGTTCTGTGAGGGGCCCCACTATGGTACCATAGTCCTTCACGAACCGTCGGTAATAGCCCGTGAGTCCCAGAAAGGCGCGTACCTCGGTCTGGGTGATGGGGGGCTGCCAGGACTGGATGGCGGCAATCTTGAGCTGCAGAGGGGCCACCAGGCCGCTTCCCACCTGGTGTCCGAGGTAGGTTACGGACCCCTGACCAATTTGGCATTTGCTGGCCTTGATCGTGAGGCCAGCTCGCTGAAGGGTCTGTAGCACCGCTCGGAGGTGGTGGAGGTGGTCGGACCAATGGTGGCTGTATACAGCGATGTCGTCTAGGTAGGCGGCGCTGAATCCTTCGAGCCCGGCCAAGACCTGATTAACGAGTCGCTGAAACGTTGCTGGGGCATTCTTCATGCCGAAGGGCATGACCTTGAAATGATAATGGCCGTCAGGAGTGGAGAATGCAGATCGTTCTTGGGCCCGGGGTGTGAGGCCGATCTGCCAGTAGCCCGCCGTCAGGTCGAAAATGCTGAGGTAGCGGGCAGCTCCCATGCGGTCGATCAGCTCGTCTGCCCGGGGGATGGGGTGTGCGTCCGTTCTGGTGACCGCATTCAAGCCCCGGTAGTCGACGCAGAACCGGAGTTCCGGTGTGATGTGAGAAGTTGGCCCGATATGCAACGTTCGCTATTCTAGCGACCGCTATGTATCGTTCCAACGACCCTTATGGTGTTTGGTTGTAAGTCAACCTATAGACCAGCTATCCTAGTAGCGTGGATACGAGCAGTCTAAGGCTAAAGACTCGAGAGGGCGTGTTAAGCCAGCTGTTTACCACACATGTACCCCTTGAACACCCAGTGAAAGGACACCACACAAGTGTTATGAAAATAAACAGTATATTTATTAAGAATCACAACAGCCCTGTACTCTTTATGAGGACAGGGTACTAAGCACAAACCAAATCTCTTTAGTAAATACTTCAAGTGCACAGTTTTAAAACAAGTGTCCGAGGACACGGAAAGGTTAAGGTCTCGGGCGGACCCGATAAGGCAAGTCGGAAGCGAGGGACTCGGGACCCTAGAGTAAGGAGGCTATGCAGGCACCGAAATGCCGAGTTACCTAGCCACGAGGGCTGCGGCTGCACAAGTCTTACAGGCGTCGGGGTCTTCGCTGACGAGCCAGGAGCCGGAAGAAAAGGAGTTGCTGGCCGGCGACCAGTGCTGAATAGTTCGTGGCGATCCAAGCCTGGATCGGAGATTGATGAAACCTGAAAGCAGAGGGGACCAAGTTCGTACTACTAGCCAGTAGTCAGAGGGTACCGGGAAGGCACCGGTTGGCCGTCACCTCGACCAGGTGAGTGGGCGACGCTAGGCTCTGCAGTCTCTCGGACCAGGAGGCGTTGTCGGCGACCACGGTGGAGGTGCGAGCTGTCCCACGACGGATGTCGCTGTTGGCGTCTTGAGTGGACCAGGAGGGTCCGGGGTGCTTCTCGAAAAGATGGAAGCAAGGGCCAGTCTGGAGCAACCAGACCGGCAGTGTTGATTCTCGGATGTCGTCACAGAAGGACACGAGCCAGCGGCTAGTGACCAGACAACGTGCTGAGCAGCGAGCAGAAGGGCCCCACGCAGATCGTGGAGATGCTGGGAGACTGCACTTCGGTGCTGGAGCGGCTCAGGGTCGGGGCTTCTCGGACCCCAGAGCACTCACCAGAGAGTTACCTCGATGGTCGTGCTGGTTTTTAAGAGCGTGCAGGTTCTGATGATGGCCGGTCCCTCGAGGTCTCGTCGCACCCACAGATCACAGCTGAGCTGATGACGTGGGTAGAGGTCAGAGGTGCCAGGGAAGCCGGTTCTCGTCGAGCTGGGCCGTCGGATTCCTTGAGGAAGGACTTACAGCAAACCGCAGAGTTCTTAGATGGTGCCCGCTGATGCAGGGTGACTACTCCTTAGCCACAAGGGAGAAATCTTGAGAAGAGTCTTGAAGGTCCTTTCGTAGAAAGTAGTTCTTGATTCAAAGATGATCTAATTTGGAAGGGTCCCCGCTCCGGCCTTTATTCTAAAGAAAGGGGTGGGTACATGACTAGGTCCTGCCCTAAGGGTGGGACCAGGAAGGGGGGTAGTTACACCCCTGTCCCCTGCCGGGCTTTCCCCAGGCCAGGGCTGTCGCCCCTGGAACTGGTTCTAACCGGCAGATGCGTAGTGAGCACCGGGGTGCCACTCCGCAGTCACCTTCTCGCAAAAGCCCTACCTACCCAGAATACACAAACCCTGTCTGGGACGGTGCGAACACCGCCCTTGACAGGAAACCCTTTGTCCAAGTGCTCCTCGCTGGAAGGGCTCCCAGCAGCAGGAGGTCAGACTCGTGTCTGTGGTGGCAGCATCCATTTTGTGGAGCTGAGGCTTTCGTTAACTTTAACCGGGGTTCACAGTTACGTACATGTCGTGTCCCTCTAGAAGGGCGGAATGCTAACCTCGTCGCCAGAGTTGGTGAGAGGGCAGCATCCCGATTCGTATGACACCTTACTCGACATGTCTTGATAACGCGACACCGAAGTTACCGATATGGTACGCGTTATCATGGAACAGCCATTGGGTCTTGATTCCGCAAGCCGCAACCGGGCTCGGCTCGGGCCAGAGCTTAGTTCACACGAGCCCATGCACTCTGCCTTCAGGATTGTCAAGGCCTGCCATAGGAGTGACTGATAGGAACTCGGGTGTCCATTGGAGGGTTAGATATAGGGCTACTATATCTAAAGCAAAGGGTGATTACACGACTTTGCCCCAGCTGTCATGCAGCCAGTTGTGTCAGATTTAGGAGGCCAGCCAGGGGTGGCATAATACATGCTGCAGCCCCTGGCGGCCCTGGGTACACCTATGCCCTGAGTTACAGGGTCTGATAAGGTGGCCCAGTACCAATTGGTAAATGCACCTAGGGCACATCGTAATTTAGAGAGAGAACAGCCAGGCTGTGGGTCTGATTGGCAGGCCCACAGCCAGAGAAAGTCGTAAACCAGTGAAACAAAAGCAAAAAATCTGGGTGATCATAGGATTGCAGACCCTACTCTCCTACATGACCCCCCCCCCAAACGTCGGAACAACTAGCTAACCTTGACCAGGTGAGTCTTCTTGTTCTAAGTGGAAATATCTGGAGAGCCCATCGGCATTGCCATGATCAGTACCAGGTCTGTGTTCCACTGTGAAGTCCATCCCCTGTAGGGAAATGGACCACCTAAGCAGTTTGGGGTTTTCACCCTTCATCTGATTTAGCCACAAGAGGGGCTTATGGTCGGTCTGAATCTTGAAGTGAGTGCCAAACAAGTATGGCCTCAGCTTCTTCAGGGCCCAAACCACAGCAAAGGCCTCCCTCTCAATAGCTGACCAATTTTTCTCTCTAGGGGTCAGCCGTCTGCTTATAAAAGCAATGGGCTGGTCTTGACCATCAAAATTCAGTTGAGAAAGAACAGCTCCCACACCCAACTCAGAAGCATCTGTTTGGACAATGAATGGTTTGGAGTAGTCCGGACTCTTGAGGATAGGCGCCGTGCACATGGCCTGCTTTAGGTCATCGAATGCTTTTTGACAGCTCGCTGTCCACTGAACCTTTTTTGGCATTTTCTTACTTGTCAGTTCATTTAATGGTGTCACGATGGAACCATAGTTCCTGACAAACTTCCTGTAGTAACCAGTCAGGCCCAAGAAAGCTCGAACCTGAGTCTGGGTGGTTGGAGGAGCCCAGTCCCTGATTGACTGTATCTTGCTCTCCAGTGGCTGAACCTGACCTCCACCTACAAGGTGGCCCAGGTATACAACCTGTGTCTGCCCTATCTGGCACTTGGTGGCCTTGATAGTGAGGCCTGCTGCTTGCAGCGCCTCCAATGTCTTCCGCAGGTGGACCAGGTGATCCTCCCAGGTGGAGCTAAAGACAGCAATATCGTCGAGATACGCCGCACAGAAGTCATCCAGCCCAGTAAGGACGTGATTCACCAACCGTTGGAAGGTGGCAGGTGCATTTTTCAGACCAAAGGGCATCACCACGAACTGATAATGCCCACCAGGGGTTGAAAATGCGGTTTTAGGCTTGGCGTCCTCAGCTAACCTGATTTGCCAATACCCAGCTGTCAGGTCAAATGTACTTAAGTAGTTGGCCGAGGCCAGTCTATCAATAAGCTCGTCTGCCCTTGGTATTGGGTGGGCGTCAGTCTTAGTGACTGCATTGAGACCCCTGTAGTCCACGCAGAACCTCATCTCTCTCTTACCACCCTGGGTGTGAGGTTTCGGCACCAGAACTACGGGACTAGCCCAAGGGCTATCCGAGGGTTCAATGACTCCCAGCTCCAACATTTTCTGCACTTCACCTTTGATGCAGTCTCTAACGTGATCAGGCTGCCTGTAGATTTTACTCTTTACGGGCAAGCTGTCCCCAGTGTCGACCTCATGGGTGCACCAATCGGTCTGACTGGGTGTCAGAGAGAACAGATGTCGGAATGACTGAAGAACCTGTTTACAGTCGCTCTGTTGATGTTCGGAGAGGCTGCCACAAAAGACAACACCATCTACCGAGCCATCGTCAGGATTCTGAGAGAGCAGGTCGGGGAGAGGGTCACTCTCCTCTTCCTGTCCCTCGTCTAGGGCCATGAGCAAACTCATGTCCTTCCTGTCGACATATGCTTTTAGCCTGTTGACATGAAGCACCCTGTGGGGGCTCCGGGGAGTTCCCAGGTCGACCAGGTAGGTGACCTCTCCCTTTTTCTCCAGGATGGTGTGGGGCCCGGACCATTTGTCCTTGAGTGCTGCTGGGGCCACTGGCTCCAACACCCACACCTTCTGTCCGGGCTGGTAAACAGTCAAGACAGCCTTTTGGTCATGCCAAGCTTTTTGGAGTTCTTGGCTGGCCTTAAGGTTTTCGGATGCCTTCTCCATGTATTCAGCCATCCGCGAGCGGAGGCCGAGCACATAGTCCACTATGTTGGCTGCAGGCTTTTTGAGAGGTCTCTCCCATCCTTCCTTCACCAAACACAGGGGTCCTCTTACAGGATGCCCGTACAAAAGTTCAAAAGGGCTGTAGCCAACCCCCTTCTGTGGGACTTCTCTGTAGGCGAACAAGAGGCAGGGGATCAGGACGTCCCATCTACGCCGAAGCTTTTCCGGTAGTCCATGAATCATCCCTTTTAGGGTCCTGTTGAATCTCTCAACAAGCCCATTGCATTGTGGATGATAGGGTGTAGTGAACTTGTAGTTGACACCACATTCCTTCCACATAGCAGTTAAGTAGCTCGACATAAAGTTTGCACCTCTGTCGGAGACGACCTCCTTAGGGAAGCCCACTCTGGAGAACACTCCAACTAGGGCTCTTGCCACAACAGGTGCTGTAGTGGTCCTAAGGGGAATAGCTTCAGGATACCTGGTGGCATGATCCACTATCACCAGTATAAACTTGTGCCCTGATGCTGTCGGTGGTTCCATGGGACCGACGATGTCGATCCCCACCCGTTCAAAGGGCACCCCCACCACAGGCATTGGTATAAGGGGGGCCTTTGTCGTGCCACCTGACTTACCACTGGCTTGGCAAGTGACACAGGAGCGGCAAAACTCCTTGGTATCTTCGTTCATGTGAGGCCAGTGAAAGTGCGAGACAAGCCTGTCCCACGTTTTCGTCTGGCCTAAGTGACCTGCTAAGGGAATCTCGTGGGCCAAGGTAAGTAGGAAACCACGCTGAGACAAGGGGACGACCAGCCTCCTGGTCATGCCAGGCTTGGGGTCTCTTGATTCAGTGTACAGGAGTCCATCTTCCCAGTATACCTTGTGGGTACCTGTGGCGTTCCCAGCAGCCTCAGCAGCAGCCTGCTGTCTGAGGGGTTCAAGAGAAGGGCAGTCTAACTGGTCCTTCCCCAGATCTTCCCTTGAGGGTCCCCCTGAGCCCAAGAATTCAGCTTGATCAAGTTCGAACTCTCTCGGCTCAGTTTCCCTCAATTCCTGTAGGTCAGCCTCCTCTGAGACTTGATCCTCGACCTGGGGCAAGGGGGAAGGCGCAGCCTTAACCCTACTGCTCTTTTTCTTGGGAGGTGTCTGGTCCGTTGTTCCAGGATCCAGCACCTGTTCAGTGGGGCATCTCCTGACCTGTGACCTAGTCACAGCGAACACATGTGCTGGCAAACCTAACATTTCCATGTGAGTCCGGTGCTCCACTTCTGACCATTGTGACGACTCCAAATCATTGCCCAACAAACAATCCACTGGGAGGTCTGGACTAACTACAACCTTCTTTTGGCCAGTTACCCCTCCCCAGGAGAAAGCTACAATTGCCATACTGTGATTGGTAGTGACATTGCTTGCATTGGTCACCAGGAATTCTGTACCTGGCATGATCTGTCCAGGGTCCACAAAGTTAGGCGTCACCATGGTGACGCTGGCACAAGTGTCCCTATAGGCCTGAGCCATCTTTCCATTTATGAAAGGCGTCTGTCTGTATTTGCCCAAGGTATTGGGACTTACGTCAGGGGACACGTCCACGTCCCCTGTACTGACAAGGACAGCCTGAGTGACCGTGCCAACTAAGCTGTCACGCCCCTCAGAACCCAGGGTTAACCCTACTAAACCCTTGGGAGGCGCACTACCACTGCTGACTGTACTAGGGGGCACAGGTGCCTTAGGGGCTGCAGTGGCAGGAGTCTGCCCTCCTCCTTTCTTGGTGCACTCACTAAACCAGTGAGATTTACTTTTACAGTACTGGCACCATCGTTTGGATTGGCCTTCTTTCTTCTTTTGGGGAGCCTGACCCCCACCCTCTTTGGGTTGTTGGGGACCTGTCGAAGACTTCTGGTCATTTTGTTCCCCTTTAGAATCTTTACCCTTTTGGTCTGCTTTCTTCTGACCACCTTGATTCTGGCCCTGGTTCTGTTTAACTCTCGTACGAACCCATTTGTCTGCCTTCTGCCCCAATTCTTGAGGAGAGGTCAGATCCGAGTCGACAAGATGCTGATGCAACAACTGGTTCTGACAATTGTTTAAGATTTGTTCTCTCATCATCAAATTGTACAATCCTTTGTAATCAGTAACCTTACTGCCCAGCAACCAGCCCTCAAAAGCCTTAGTGGCACAATCGACAAAATCAGACCAGTCTTGAGTCTGCGTTTTCTGGGTATCCCTGAACAGCACCCTGTACTGCTCAGTGGTTAGGCCGAACCCTTCAACGAGTGTATTCTTCAAGACTTGGTAGTTGTTAGCGTCCTCTACCCTTGTGGTGAGGAGCTTGTCTCTTCCTTTTCCTTCGAAGGAGAGCCACAAGATAGCTGCCCACTGACTCTGGGGTACACCTTGCACAGTGCAGGCCCTCTCCAAAGCAGTAATCCATTTGTGGATGTCGTCCCCTTGTTTAAAGGGGGGCACTATCTTCCCAAGGTGTTTCGTATCGAAACTCTTTTCCCTATTACTAGGTACATTGCTGCCACCAGTGGGGACTGCCCCACTTAACTGTTGCTCTCTAGCAGAAGCAAGCTTTTCTTTGGCCAGGGCAAGTTCTTCCCTTTCGATCCTCAGATTAGCTGCCCTTTCCTTAGCTTCGTACACTCTCCTCTGAGGGGACGTCATCCCTCTCTGAGACGAGTTGTGAGAGCCATTGGTTCGAAGGGATCTGCCAGAGCCTCTTGACAGAGATCTGGCTCGTCCATTCCCAATGTTAAGCTGACCTGATAGTGGCCCCAGGGGTCCCCCAGTACCGCTATCATGTTTGCTTAAGTTGGACCTGCTTAGTCTGACGACTTCTACCTGTCCCTTATCTGCCTCATCCCCAGAGAGATCCTCATCCTCATCTTCCTCCCCATCTTCATTCTCAGTTGCGAGGAGGATGAGGTCAGGATCGTCTCGGGTTCCCTCGAGGGGAGGCATGCCTCCTTCTGGATTAGAAGGGCTAAGAAGCTTCTCAGCCTTTCTGGCATCATAAGTCTCTAGGAGACCAATCAGAAAGGAGGTGGTGGGGTTAGCCCCTTGCTTAATCCACCTAGAGGTACATACTTGTCGTAACTCATGGAAGTTAAGCGCAGTATATCTTGACGGGATGACCTGTGGAGGGTCAACTGACACAAGGGGAGACTCAGAGTTTCCTCCTTTGTCCGACATACTGTTTCTAGTGTGGTGTAAGTGATGCACCTACCTACACTATGTGTTTACCTACTGATCCCTTGCTAAGAGTTGTAGCCAAGGTGTGCTAAGCCTTGAGGAGCTACAACAGCTGGTTCAGTAGAACTCAGAGTATTCTAAGCTTTAGTTATATGTACTAACAGTACTTATGTGATCTTTCAACAAGATATTCTTAGGATACGTGTGGTAAAACAACAGCAAGCTCAAATCCCAACCGCTGCTCACCAATGTGAGAAGTTGGCCCGATATGCAACGTTCGCTATTCTAGCGACCGCTATGTATCGTTCCAACGACCCTTATGGTGTTTGGTTGTAAGTCAACCTATAGACCAGCTATCCTAGTAGCGTGGATACGAGCAGTCTAAGGCTAAAGACTCGAGAGGGCGTGTTAAGCCAGCTGTTTACCACACATGTACCCCTTGAACACCCAGTGAAAGGACACCACACAAGTGTTATGAAAATAAACAGTATATTTATTAAGAATCACAACAGCCCTGTACTCTTTATGAGGACAGGGTACTAAGCACAAACCAAATCTCTTTAGTAAATACTTCAAGTGCACAGTTTTAAAACAAGTGTCCGAGGACACGGAAAGGTTAAGGTCTCGGGCGGACCCGATAAGGCAAGTCGGAAGCGAGGGACTCGGGACCCTAGAGTAAGGAGGCTATGCAGGCACCGAAATGCCGAGTTACCTAGCCACGAGGGCTGCGGCTGCACAAGTCTTACAGGCGTCGGGGTCTTCGCTGACGAGCCAGGAGCCGGAAGAAAAGGAGTTGCTGGCCGGCGACCAGTGCTGAATAGTTTGTGGCGATCCAAGCCTGGATCGGAGATTGATGAAACCTGAAAGCAGAGGGGACCAAGTTCGTACTACTAGCCAGTAGTCAGAGGGTACCGGGAAGGCACCGGTTGGCCGTCACCTCGACCAGGTGAGTGGGCGACGCTAGGCTCTGCAGTCTCTCGGACCAGGAGGCGTTGTCGGCGACCACGGTGGAGGTGCGAGCTGTCCCACGACGGATGTCGCTGTTGGCGTCTTGAGTGGACCAGGAGGGTCCGGGGTGCTTCTCGAAAAGATGGAAGCAAGGGCCAGTCTGGAGCAACCAGACCGGCAGTGTTGATTCTCGGATGTCGTCACAGAAGGACACGAGCCAGCGGCTAGTGACCAGACAACGTGCTGAGCAGCGAGCAGAAGGGCCCCACGCAGATCGTGGAGATGCTGGGAGACTGCACTTCGGTGCTGGAGCGGCTCAGGGTCGGGGCTTCTCGGACCCCAGAGCACTCACCAGAGAGTTACCTCGATGGTCGTGCTGGTTTTTAAGAGCGTGCAGGTTCTGATGATGGCCGGTCCCTCGAGGTCTCGTCGCACCCACAGATCACAGCTGAGCTGATGACGTGGGTAGAGGTCAGAGGTGCCAGGGAAGCCGGTTCTCGTCGAGCTGGGCCGTCGGATTCCTTGAGGAAGGACTTACAGCAAACCGCAGAGTTCTTAGATGGTGCCCGCTGATGCAGGGTGACTACTCCTTAGCCACAAGGGAGAAATCTTGAGAAGAGTCTTGAAGGTCCTTTCGTAGAAAGTAGTTCTTGATTCAAAGATGATCTAATTTGGAAGGGTCCCCGCTCCGGCCTTTATTCTAAAGAAAGGGGTGGGTACATGACTAGGTCCTGCCCTAAGGGTGGGACCAGGAAGGGGGGTAGTTACACCCCTCTCCCCTGCCGGGCTTTCCCCAGGCCAGGGCTGTCGCCCCTGGAACTGGTTCTAACCGGCAGATGCGTAGTGAGCACCGGGGTGCCACTCCGCAGTCACCTTCTCGCAAAAGCCCTACCTACCAAGAATACACAAACCCTGTCTGGGACGGTGCGAACACCGCCCTTGACAGGAAACCCTTTGTCCAAGTGCTCCTCGCTGGAAGGGCTCCCAGCAGCAGGAGGTCAGACTCGTGTCTGTGGTGGCAGCATCCATTTTGTGGAGCTGAGGCTTTCGTTAACTTTAACCGGGGTTCACAGTTACGTACATGTCGTGTCCCTCTAGAAGGGCGGAATGCTAACCTCGTCGCCAGAGTTGGTGAGAGGGCAGCATCCCGATTCGTATGACACCTTACTCGACATGTCTTGATAACGCGACACCGAAGTTACCGATATGGTACGCGTTATCATGGAACAGCCATTGGGTCTTGATTCCGCAAGCCGCAACCGGGCTCGGCTCGGGCCAGAGCTTAGTTCACACGAGCCCATGCACTCTGCCTTCAGGATTGTCAAGGCCTGCCATAGGAGTGACTGATAGGAACTCGGGTGTCCATTGGAGGGTTAGATATAGGGCTACTATATCTAAAGCAAAGGGTGATCACACGACTTTGCCCCAGCTGTCATGCAGCCAGTTGTGTCAGATTTAGGAGGCCAGCCAGGGGTGGCATAATACATGCTGCAGCCCCTGGCGGCCCTGGGTACACCTATGCCCTGAGTTACAGGGTCTGATAAGGTGGCCCAGTACCAATTGGTAAATGCACCTAGGGCACATCGTAATTTAGAGAGAGAACAGCCAGGCTGTGGGTCTGATTGGCAGGCCCACAGCCAGAGAAAGTCGTAAACCAGTGAAACAAAAGCAAAAAATCTGGGTGATCATAGGATTGCAGACCCTACTCTCCTACACCGGGAGTGGCTGCTTTGGGGACCAGTACTACTGGGCTGGCCCAGGGGCTGTCTGAGGGCTCAATGACCCCGAGCGTGAGCATTTTGGTTACTTCTTCCTGGATGCAGGCCCGTACCCGATCTGGTACGCGGTAGGCCCGGTGGCGGATAGGGGGGCTGTCCCCCGTGTCCACGTCGTGCGTACACCAGGAAGTGACACCTGGGGTGAGGGAAAACAGGCTGGCGAACTGCGACAGAAGGTCTCGACATTCTTGGCGTTGTTCCAGGGTGAGGGCCTCCGAGAGTCGGACCCCGTCCACGGAGCCGTCTTTCTCCCGAGTCTTTAGGAGGTCAGGGAGGGGTTCGGAGTCTTCTTCGGCTCCATTGTCTGTGGCCATCAGGAGGCTGAGTTCTGAACGCACGAAATGGGGTTTCAGTCTATTAGCGTGGAGGACCCGGAGGGGGTTCCGTGAAGATTCCATGTCGATGAGATAGGTGACAGGACCCTTGCGCTCGACTACTTTGAAGGGCCCCGTCCACTTGTCTTGCAGGGCGCAGGGTTCGGTGGGGGACATCACCCATACTTGTTGTCCGGGTTCAAATTCGATGGAGGAGGCATTTTGGTCATACCACTTTTTCATGTCCTCTTGACTGGCCTCCAAGTTTGCTTTTGCCAGCTCTCTGAACCGTCGGGTCTGGTTGCGGAGGGTTAGGAGGTATTTGAAGACATCTGGAGGGTTCTTTAGAGGGGGCATCTCCCAGCCTTCCTTGACTAGACTGAGCGGCCCCCGTACGGGGTGTCCATACAATAATTCAAACGGGCTGAAGCCGAGGGACTTCTGGGGGACCTCTCGATATGCGAAGAGGAGGCACGGCAGCAGCACATCCCACTGGCGACGGAGGGGCTCTTCCAACCCCCCAATCATCCCTTTGAGCGTGCGGTTGAACCGCTCAACGAGTCCGTTTCCTTCAGGGTGATAGGGGGTCGTGAATCGGTAGGTGACCCCACACTGTTGCCAGAGGGACTTCATATATTTGGAAATAAAGTTCGTGCCTCTGTCGCTGACGACTTCTCGGGGGAAGCCCACACGGGAGAAGATCCCCATCAGGGCCCGGCCGACTACCGGGGCTGTCACAGTTCGCAGGGGGACAGCCTCGGGGTAGCGGGTGGCGTGGTCCACCAGTACCAGGATGAACCGATGTCCTTGTGTTGTACGGGGGTCCAGGGGCCCCACAATGTCTATCCCGACCCTCTCGAACGGGGTGGTGACCACTGGAAATGGTTGCAGGGGGGCTTTTAGTTTGCGGCCGCTCTTTCCACTGGCTTGGCACGTGGGGCAAGATCGGCAATGCTGGAGTACATCATTCCTCATTTTAGGCCAGAAGAAGTGGGTCACTAGGCGGCTGTAAGTTTTATCCTGACCCAGGTGTCCAGCCAGGGGGACATCGTGGGCCAGATTTAGCAAGAAGTCTCTAAAACGGAGGGGCACCACTAGCACTCGGCTGGCCCCCAACTCCGCGATCCTTTGTTCACTGTATAGCAGATCATTGTCCCAATAGATCCAATGTGTTCCGGAGGTATCCCCTGCGCTTTGGGCGAGGGCTTGTTGGCGGAGTCCCTCGAGGGAGGGACAGGTCTTCTGCTCTTGGCGAAACTGCTCCTGTGTGGGCCCCCCCTCTTGATGCCACTGGTCGAGGCCAGCGAGGTCCGGAGGTTGAGCTGGTTCTGGGGGGACGGCACGGTCGGTGTCTTCGACTGGAGCGACCGGGGGAGGAGGCGCCGGCCATTCGGGTTCCTCGGGTCGGGGATTGGCACGGGCGGCCATGGACCGGGTGGTGACGCACGCCCAGTCCGGGATGCCTAACATCCCCAGGTGTTCTCGTCGTTCTACGGCTGCCCACGGAGAGCTTTCAAGGTCATTTCCCAGGAGGCAGTCTACGGGGGCATCATCTCGGACCGTCACCTTCAACATGCCGGAGACCCCTCCCCATTCGAAAGGGACGCAGGCCATCCGACACAGACTCTCCGAGTTATCGGCTGAACGGACAGGGCAGAGAATGTTTGGTAGGAACTGTTCTGGGGTCACCAGGTGACAGCGGACGGCTGTTACACTGGCCCCGGTGTCACGGAGGGCTTCGGCCTGGCGTCCATTGATGCTCACCCATTGGCTGTACTTCCGGGTGTTAGCGGGTAGGGGGACCCGCGGGACCATGTCTTTCCCCCCTAAACATGCTAGAGCCATGGCGGCTGGCTCCCATTCTTGATGCTCTTGCTCATATTCTTCCTGCTCCTCGGAGATCTGTTCTTCCCCCAGGGCAGCAGCAGCCACCTGGCGGGGTCTTGGGCTCTGGTACTGTGGGCAATTTGGGTTGTTTGCATAGTGGCCGACTCGTTGGCATCGGTGACACGTAACATTGGCTCTGTATCCCGGTCGTGCCGGGGTGCTGCCCCGGTTGGCCGGGGGGGTGGTGCTGGTAGCGGGGGCGGCCGGAGCGTTGTCTCTTCCTCGTCCTTGGCCCCCTCCTCCTCCTCGGGGACGGTGCTGACGTGGTTGTTCCGGTTCTGTTCATAGGATCCATTTCGGCCCACTCTGGTGATTTCCCACCGGTCAGCCTCGGCTGCGAGCTGCCGTGGATCAGTCAATTTGCTGTCGAGGAGGTGCTGCCGGAGCTCAATGAAGCAATTGTTTGATAGATGCTCCCACACCATGAGATTGAAGAGTTGTTCGTAAGTTGTGACATTGCTTCCTTTGATCCAGCCCTCGAAGGCTCGGCTAAAATAGTTCACGTAGTCCACCCAAGTTGTACCCGGGATGCGGGTGCAGTCTCGGAACCTCTGACGGTACATCTCGGGTGTGAGTCCATAGCGGGTGAGGAGGGCAGCTTTCATGTGGTCATAGGAGGTCATCAGATGGTCCGGGAGCTGTAGCAGGGCATCGCGGCCCTCATTGAGGAATCTCCCCCAGAGACCGGCTCCCCAGTCGCTTCGATCGATCCGTTGGGCGGTCATAGCGATTTCGTAGGCCTTGAACCACTGCTGGATGTCGTCCTCTCGGAAGTATTCTCGAACAACATCCTTGGGGATGTGTACCTTCTTATCTGTTGTCCCTGGGGTGCGGGGTTGCTCGGGCACCCCTAATTCTTTGTTCTGCTTGCGTAAGTCTATCTCAGCTAATTTGCGCTCGTGTTCATATGCCAGTCTTTTTTCCTCAAGCTCCCTTTGTCTCTGTTTTTCCTCTCTTTCTTCTCGGAGACGCAGATGCTCTAAGCTCAGTTTTTGTTCGGCCAACTTAAGTTCACCATCCATTTTGAGCCGGGCCATTTCTAGTTCATGTAGTCGTGTTCTTTCTCGTTCCTGGATCTCGTTTTGCGAGAGACCCGTTCTTCGCTCCTCGGGGGCCGTGGTGTCTTTTTCTACTGCTGCGACATTTTGGTCGGGGGGTCTGACGGCCCCGGTTTCTGCCCAGGACTCTAGGGCATGCTTGAAATCGTCTTTGGTACTTAGACCGGTGGTAGCGATACCTAGTTCGATGCAGAATTGTTTTAATTCACGATGGCTGTATTCTTCCAATTTCTCCATCTGAAATTTCTCGGTGGATCCGCTTTCTTTGGTTGTCATCGTGATTTCGTCGTGGGGTGAGCTACTCTCTGTACGATTATGCGGTGATTCGGATCCCACCGCTGCCACCAATGTTAGACGGACCGGGAGGGTCGGCCGAGGATAAGGGGAGAGGTCTCCGGGGAGAGCCGTCTCCAGCGATCGTACAGACAAGTAACTTCCCCCCCACAGACGTACACCACACCAGGATAAGGTTTCAACGATACTTTATAAGCAATTCTTTAAGTACGGTAAAATGATACAAGGAGGTCTGGACTCAGGGGTCCCCTCGATTCTGGTCTCTGGATTGGGAAAGGGGTAGCGGGACAGTCTTGTTACCAATAGATGAAATAGCTCTCAATCCTCGAGCTCGGCGTTCTAGATGGACGGGCCGCGGCGGAGCCAGCAGGTCCCGAGATGGATGATGGAAGCGACGGTCCGCGGCGGAGCCAGCAGGTCCCGATGAAGATGGTAGTTACAAACGGTCCGCGGCCACGCCAGCAGGTCCCGACGACGATGAAGGTTTACGAAGGTTGCGGCAGCGCCAGCAGGTAGGACGATAGTTCGCAAGGCAGAGCTACGGCAGCGCCAGTAGTCCGTCATGGATGAGTTCTTCTCTGCGTCTCTCGACTCCAGGATACAACTGCCTTCCTGCTCTGGAGCTGCCTCAGTTATAGGGCTGGTGCCCTTTGATGTCCGGACCCTCGCACTTGGAGGTCGGGGGGTCCGGGATGTGGGAGTCCAGACACCCAGCAGGGGGGTGGAGCCAGCGCCCGGGGAGGCTGTGGGCGAGCGGTACCTGGCGGGGGAGAGCCATTGACACCTCTTTCTCCCATTGACCTGCCAAGTAGTCCGCTCACCTCCTAGGTGGATGGTGGTGCCGGGATGTCTGGGGCCTGGCCAGGCCCAGGGTTAGGGTCGATCGGAGGCCACGCGGCCTCGTGGTGTAGTGTCCAAGATGGCGCCCAAGTTGGGCGCGCGGGCCAGTAGTGGATCGGGCCCATGAGGTTGATAGGTTCAGAGGCAGGGGTCCCGGAGGGACGGAAAACGTGAAGTGGTGGTGTGTGACACTTGAGGGACCGGGCTCGGGCCTGGTCGGGCAGAGGGGGAGCGGGCCCTTCATGTGGCCTGTCCAACAGTCCCCACTGAAGTTGTTCTCTTCCAAGGATCCTGCCTGAGGGGGCTGTTGCTGTCGCTGGGCCAGAGGACCGCCACTTGGAGTGTCTCCCTGCCTGGAGACCCAGTGTGCTGGCTCTGGGCCCAGCCTTGCCCCCCTGCCTGCCTACAAGGACTTTGTTGCTGAACTGAGGGCCCCCTAGCGCTTGAGAGCGCTTTTCTTTTGCTTGTAGCGCTTGGGAGCGCTGTGACCCTGTTCCTAGCGCTGAGAGCGCTTTATTGATGCCCCTGGCACTTGGGAGCGCGTGGTCTGCTGGAGGCCGGTGCCCACCCGGCATTTGCCTGTTCGTTTTGCCGATCGCGCTTCCCCGCCCCGCATTTTGCGTGGGGAAAGCAGGGGCCGCCCTGCGTGTTGCCGCCGGTTCGCGGCTGCCCACGCCGCACCTGTGGCTGTTGTTGTTGCCCTTTTTGGGCTGTGCCCCTTTAATTGAATTTGCGAGTGCCCACCTCGCTTCTTAATTGAATTGGAGGCCGGTGCCCACCCGGCATTGTCCCGTGATCACCGCCGCAGCCCAGGAGTGTGCTGCCCCCGCCGGGCCGCCGCGCTGCCTACCGCGACCCGGAAGTGCTGGGTCGGCGGGCCAATCGCTGCGCGGCCCGGGAGAGTCAACCCGGAAGTCCCGCCCCCGCAGCGGAGCCGAGAAGCAGCCTGCCGAGGCTCCCGAAGGAGAGAGGAGCCCCGCAGCCCGTGAAGAGAGCAGGAACAGCCGGTGAGTGAAAGCCGGCTAGGGGAGAGGTGCGAGGTCGCGCACCTTCCCCCCCCCCTGCCTCTACTTGAGCGGCCCCCACTTGACAGCGGGCTGCTCCACCAAAGCGCACCTTTGCCCCACGAGTCCCCCGAGCCGGGACTCCAACGGTTGGGGGCAATTACTGGATCTCGAGTCCCCCAGAGGGGGGGACCCCCAAGAGTGCGCTAATTGTCTTGAGAGCCCAGCGAGGCTCTTGAGAGGGCATTTCTTTGTGAGAGCCCCGAGGCTCCGAGGGTGACAATTCGTTCTGCGAGCCCAGAGAGGCTCGAGGTCAGTCCTTTGGGCGTGAGCCTGCGAGGCTCGAGGAGGGCATTCCAGTGTTCTTCGAGCCCAGAGAGGCTCTTGCCCCCCACAGTCGTTTTTAGAGCCCAGAGAGGCTCGAGTGCCCATTCTTGCGAAGAGCCTGAGAGAGGCTCAGGGCACCAGTTCTTGTCCATAGCCCAGAGAGGCTCCGCAGTGCCACAGTGGTGGTTCTTGAGCCAGAGAGGCTCCAACGTTGCGCTAACTTTCCCTGCACCAGTTGCCCAGCACTTTGTGGGCAACTGCCACGTTTAGGCCCCCTGACTTTGGGACACAGGGCGTCCTAGCCCTAGAGAGGCAAGTTGGCCTAGGGACTGTCACAGGTGGTGACTTATCTGAGTTTTGCGCAACTGTGTGTTTTTGCTTACACCTCTGAATGGGTAGATTATTCATCATGTGTTCTCTTGTGCTTTGTCCTTTTACACCGCTGAATGTATTGTGATGCATTATGTGTTTCCTTCCTTAGACCCCTACAGGTATAGCAATACTTAGGTGGTTTCCTTCTTGCTAGTACAGGTGGTGCTAGCAGAGCCCTGGTTCCCTAGTGTAATCTCCTAAGATAGTGAGGGTTGCATAGGTGGTGCTCACCTGGTACCAGTAGAGACTGGTCGTGTGTTACAAGTGTTATTTTTGACCAACAGTAATTTTAATTCTATGATCTAAAAAGTGATTTTACATTCTAAAGTGCTATTTCTGAAAGTGTTATTTCTAAAAGTGCATACCCTTGACAGTGGTCCAAGTGGCCCTGTCCTGTACAAATATCCCTTGTAAATTCCGCCCGTGCCTGTTGGCACAGTGTAACAAGATGTGTGTTTTATCTGATGTATATTTATTATAATACAAAGGCTATTTTTATATACCCTTGTGTGGAGTTTTCCTTTGTGGTGGGCCTTTGGTTGTTGTTGCTGGGGTGCGTGCGCAAATACTTAACTTACATCGCCTCCAAGTTTAGCCTTGCTGCTCGCGCCACGTTACCTAGAGGGCGAGTGGGGGTTGCCTTGGTGTGTGACTCCCCTGCCCTGACTTTAGAAATGGTGATCCTTGACTGACCTCGACGCGAGTCTTGGCCGGCCAGGGTCCCGTTTCCAACATTGGCGGCAAGCGGTGGGATAAGGATTTGTGTTTGCGTTGTACCACAGTGGCAACTGGCCACTACAAAGCTCTGCATTTTAGATGACCACATTTTAGGGGATTATTGTTTTTGAATTTCCATTATTTGCTTCTCCTGAAGAGTGTCATTTTATAATTGTGTCCCGTACATTTGTCCCCCGCCCAGCTTCCAGAGTTTGGTACCTGTGTCACTTGTGGTCAGGTTGAGAAGTCAGGGGTGGTAGAAACTGCCTTACCGATCCGAGGGGAGGGTGTGTGTGGATGAATGGTGTGTTTTCCTGGACGCATGAGTATGAGTTTTCTTTGATAAGGAGATTGTTGAAATTTTGGAATTGTGTACTATTACTTCAGATTGCTAGGTCCCTTGTGTTGCACGTGTCTGTGAGCATCCTGTCAAGATGGAATCTCCTTTTAACCTCTGTGGCCTGTTTAAGTACAGTATGCATGAGTTGGTACGGTTTTGTGAGGAGAGAGACATCCCAGTGAGTGAGTCAGACACCCAGTCCAAGCTTAGGGATAACCTGATCTTATGGCAGAAGGATGACTGGGAGCGTGAGCACAATGAGAGAGAGAGGGCCCGGGCCGCACACCATGAGGGTGGTGGGTCTGAGGGGAGCCCTGAAGAGTCTGATGTGGAGAGTGAGTTTGACAGTGGATGGGCGCCAGCAGAGAGCGAGGACCCCATAGATAGGGAGTCCCTTGCTGGGTCCAGTGTCAGATGTAGCACCCCATCCCTTTCCCTGTCCCCAGAGGAGTGGGTGGATAGGAGAGAAGAGAGGGAGCACCAGCTGGCCATGGAGAAGCTCAGGTTAGAGCATGCCAGAGAGATGGCGCAGCTGGGTGTGAATGAGCGGACTGCAGAGGCTGAGAGGGCCTTGGCCAGGGAGAAGATAGTCCTAGAGTGTAGGTTATCCCCTGACCGCAGTGATAATTTTCTGGATCCCCCAGGGAGGGTTGAGTCCAGTGGTGGCAGCTATTTGAATCTCAGTGCAGGAAATCCCACTCCCAGTTCTCAGAGTCTGGTACCTGTTTCCCCAGAGGAGGAGTATAGGATGAGATTCAGGGGCAGTAGGAAACTGTCTCACCAGTCTTGGGGGGAGTTTGTGGATGAATGTCAAGGTGCACTGGCTGAATGGTTAGAGGTTCACATGGAATCTGAGTTTGACAAGCTATTTGATCTGGTTCTAAGAGAGCAGGTGCTTAGTAGTTGTTTGCCAGAGTTGCGCCTACACCTGTTGGAATGTGGGTTGACTGATCCGGACACCCTTGCAGAAGAAGCAGAGCGCTGGGAGAGTGCCAGAGGTTCTGTAGAGTCATTGGAGAGTGAGTCCAACAGTAGTGGTACAGGTATCTTCCAGCCCAGCGTGGTAGAAGAGGCTCAGTGTAGCCCAGCTAGGTCCCAGTATAGTGAGAGAGGTGGAGGGGCTGACTACCTGGCTCAGTGGAGCAGGAGTCAGTGGGAGGCTGAGAGTCCCCAGAGGCCCGAAGCCCTATCTCAGAACCTGGGTGGTTTCTTGAGGGAACACCAGGTTAGGGACCTAGGCTGTCCGGTTAGTACACTTGAGGAGGATCTCCTAGTGTCTAGGGAACCTGGAGCGTCTGTAACTAGAGCTCCAGGGGTTCCAGTGTCCGGCAGTGTCGCTCCAGTTGGGAGGGCACAGAAGTCCGAAGTGAGGAGTGATTGGGGGATGAGTTTCCCAGTGGATGCACCAGTGGACCAGGGACTAGCCAGTTGGGCTAGATCTTCTTGGGGGGACCCGGGTGGCGCCACTTCTGGTCTGGGGGATCGTCACGCACTGTCGGGTGGACAGGGGACGGGAGATCTGCGCCAGACAGACAGTCACACAACAGATGTGTCATTTGTTAGCCTCAGGGGGATTGTGTGTGAATCCCCAGAAGTCCTGGAGTGCCAGGCAATTGTTCCACCAAAGGTTTTAGACCGGAGGTTGGATGGCCAGGTTCAGGATCAGCCTGACCTGAAGGGTAGGACGACTGTAACCAGTGTCCTGACCGGTTCTTCTTCCAGAGGAACTTCTCCAGTTGGGAGAGGGCAGACCTCTGGAAGGGGGTGCAGAGGGTGGGAGAGCCCACCTCTGACCCCAGTGCAGCCTGAGGGGTTAAACCCTGGGTTGGAATGGCGTGCTAGGTGTACCCCTCGCCGGAGGAGGAGGAACCCTAGGAGAAGAGGTAGGGGGAGGAGAGACTTCCCTGAGACTCCTGGTCCGCCTGAGGTTGTAGACCCTAGGCTGGAGAACCAGTGGCAGTCTGGCCCTGTCTTGCAGACAGGAAGAGTGGAGAGTGGCTACTATGTACCAGGGGTTACTACCCCCCACTTCGTGAGTAGGCAGGAACCAGTGGCACCTGGGTGGCCTAGGGCCTGGTCCTGGCCGCGGACAGCTGAGGAGTACCAGTGGGGGAGCCCAGTTGGTCCTTGCAGTAGCTTTAGAAGGAACCCTAGGGGTTCACCGTGGCATAGAACAGGAGGGTGTCCCGGCAGTGGCGGGCCTGCGTCCGTGTTCTATCGCCCCAAGCAGGGAAGTC
Organism: Lissotriton vulgaris; assembly: GCF_964263255.1. Taxonomy (NCBI): domain Eukaryota; kingdom Metazoa; phylum Chordata; class Amphibia; order Caudata; family Salamandridae; genus Lissotriton; species Lissotriton vulgaris. The sequence goes on along the minus strand of NC_141689.1, from coordinate 1,324,740,207 downwards.
CATCACAGTGGTGATTGTTCTCCCCTGCGTTTTGGCTGGAAGGGGGTTGTGTTGGACTTGGCCCTTATGGCAGGTTCACCCCTAAACTTTTTGCTTTTATTTGTGACCCTGTGTTAGTGATTTTTGGGTCCCTGCGCACTTTCCCCTGAGTCCCAGAGTGAAAGTACGTGCGTGTAGTATGGCTGGCCTGCCCTCCCATAGGAATGCATGGGGAATGTGTGTGTCCCTGGTAGTTCCTGATGCGTGGGGAGTGCAGGCTCGAATTTAGTATGTGTAAACTCGTGAGAGTGAATGCTGCGAGATGGTGTATGCGGCATGTATGTGTCTAGAAGGGAAGTGCTACTTCTGGACATTGAGATATGTGTGCAGTGAGGGTGCTGGAGTGTGATTTGCTGGAGCTGGCTGGCATGCCAGGCTCCAGGAAGTCTGGATGGGTCTGCCCGGTGGTGAGTGGGAGATTAGCATGAGTGATGTGTGGGAGGAGTGTACCTGTGTCCTGGATGGGCTGGGTTTTCCCCACTCAATGCTGGCTCCGCCCCCCTGTGGTGTGTCTAATGACCCTAGCCTCCCCAGTGAATGAAATGGGTGGTTGGGCCATCAAGAGTGCTCCAGAACCAGCTGCGACTGGTTTCTCCCCCCACCCTGCACCCTTAGACAAAGGATTTACTGTATAAGAAGGGGCTGTGTCCCCACTGAAGTTGTTCTCTTCCAAGGATCCTGCCTGAGGGGGCTGTTGCTGTCGCTGGGCCAGAGGACCGCCACTTGGAGTGTCTCCCTGCCTGGAGACCCAGTGTGCTGGCTCTGGGCCCAGCCTTGCCCCCCTGCCTTCCTACAAGGACTTTGTTGCTGAACTGAGGGCCCCCTAGCGCTTGAGAGCGCTTTTCTTTTGCTTGTAGCGCTTGGGAGCGCTGTGACCCTGTTCCTAGCGCTGAGAGCGCTTTATTGATGCCCCTGGCACTTGGGAGCGCGTGGTCTGCTGGAGGCCGGTGCCCACCCGGCATTTGCCTGTTCGTTTTGCCGATCGCGCTTCCCCGCCCTGCATTTTGCGTGGGGAAAGCAGGGGCCGCCCTGCGTGTTGCCGCCGGTTCGCGGCTGCCCACGCCGCACCTGTGGCTGTTGTTGTTGCCCTTTTTGGGCTGTGCCCCTTTAATTGAATTTGCGAGTGCCCACCTCGCTTCTTAATTGAATTGGAGGCCGGTGCCCACCCGGCATTGTCCCCGGATCACCGCCGCAGCCCAGGAGTGTGCTGCCCCCGCCGGGCCGCCGCGCTGCCTACCGCGACCCGGAAGTGCTGGGTCGGCGGGCCAATCGCTGCGCGGCCCGGGAGAGTCAACCCGGAAGTCCCGCCCCCGCAGCGGAGCCGAGAAGCAGCCTGCCGAGGCTCCCGAAGGAGAGAGGAGCCCCGCAGCCCGTGAAGAGAGCAGGAACAGCCGGTGAGTGAAAGCCGGCTAGGGGAGAGGTGCGAGGTCGCGCACCTTCCCCCCCCCCCCCTTGCCTCTACTCGAGCGGCCCCCACTTGACAGCGGGCCGCTCCACCAAAGCGCACCTTTGCCCCACGAGTCCCCCGAGCCGGGACTCCAACGGTTGGGGGCAATTACTGGATCTCGAGTCCCCCAGAGGGGGGGACCCCCAAGAGTGCGCTAATTGTCTTGAGAGCCCAGCGAGGCTCTTGAGAGGGCATTTCTTTGTGAGAGCCCCGAGGCTCCGAGGGTGACAATTCGTTCTGCGAGCCCAGAGAGGCTCGAGGTCAGTCCTTTGGGCGTGAGCCTGCGAGGCTCGAGGAGGGCATTCCAGTGTTCTTCGAGCCCAGAGAGGCTCTTGCCCCCCACAGTCGTTTTTAGAGCCCAGAGAGGCTCGAGTGCCCATTCTTGCGAAGAGCCTGAGAGAGGCTCAGGGCACCAGTTCTTGTCCATAGCCCAGAGAGGCTCCGCAGTGCCACAGTGGTGGTTCTTGAGCCAGAGAGGCTCCAACGTTGCGCTAACTTTCCCTGCACCAGTTGCCCAGCACTTTGTGGGCAACTGCCACGTTTAGGCCCCCTGACTTTGGGACACAGGGCGTCCTAGCCCTAGAGAGGCCAGTTGGCCTAGGGACTGTCACAGGTGGTGACTTATCTGAGTTTTGCGCAACTGTGTGTTTTTGCTTACACCTCTGAATGGGTAGATTATTCATCATGTGTGTTGGACAGGCCACGTGAAGGGCTTGCCTCCTCCCCACATGACAGGACCCGGGCCCCGGTCCTCCAGATGTTACCCACAAAAGCAACCCGCACCCCGTCCCATGCGGGACTCCTGCCGCGGACATCTCTGTATCATGGGGCCGAATTCCTTCCCGCTCCCTCGGCCGGCCCGGCCGCCATCTTGGACCCTGCACCACGAGGCCGCGTGGCCTCAGATCGACCCTAACCCTGGGCCTGGCCAGGCCCCGACATCCCGGCACCACCATCCACCCAGGAGGTGAACGGCCCACTTGGCAGGTTAATGGGAGAAAGAAGTATCGATGGCTCTCCCCCGCCAGGTGCCGATCGCACCCAGCTCCCCCGGGCGCTGGCTCCACCCCCCTGCTGGGTGTCTGGACTCCCTCATCCCGGACCTCCCGACCACCAAGTGCGAGGGTCCGGACATCAAAGGGCACCAGACCTATAACTGGGGCAGCTCCAGAGCAGGAAGGCAGTTGTATCCTGGAGTCGAGAGACGCAGTGAAGAACTCATCCTTGACGGACTACTGGCGCTGCCGTAGTCCTGCCTTGCTGTTAGACGGACCGGGAGGGTCGGCCGAGATTACGGGGAGAGGTCTCCAGGGAGAGCCGTCTCCAACGACTGTACAGATAAGTAACTTCCCCCCCACAGACGGACACCACACAAGATTGAAGGTTAACGAGACTTTATATGCACTTCTTAGGTTACGTTGATATAATACAAGGAGGTCTGGACTCAGGGGTCCCCTCGGTTCTGATCTCTGGCTGAGGAAAAGGGTAGCGGGACAGTCTTAGTTACCAATGAGTTCAATAGCTCTCAATCCTCGAGCTCGGCGTGGTTGCTGATCGGGCCGTGGAGGAGCCAAGCAGGTCCCGAGATGGATGAAGGGTGGTCGGCGGGCCGTGGAGAAGCCAAGCAGGTCCCGATATGGATGAAGGATGGTCGACGGGCCGTGGAGAAGCCAAGCAGGTCCCGATGCAGATGACAGTTACAACGGTCCGCGGCCTCGCCAGCAGATCCGGACGACGGTGAAGGATGAAGGTTACGACGGCTGTGGCAGCGCCAACAGGCAGGATGATGGTGCACAGGACAGAGCTACGGCAGCGCCAGTAGTCCGTCCAGGATGAGTTCTTCTTTCGTCTCTCGACTCCAAGATACAACTGCCTTCCTGTTCTGGAGCTGCCCCAGTTATAGGGCTGGCGTGCTTTGATGTCCGGACCCTCGCACTTGGAGGTCGGGAGGTCCGGGATGAGGGAGTCCAGACACCCAGCAGGGGGGTGGAGCCAGCGCCCGGGGAGGCGATGGGCGAGCGGCACTGGCCGGGGGAGAACCATCGACACCTCTTTCTCCCATTGACTGGCCAAGTAGCTCGCTCACCTCCTGGGTGGAGGGTGGTGCCGGAATGTCTGAGGCCGGGCTAGGCCCAGGGTTGAGGTCGATCGGGGGCCAGGCGGCCTCGTGGCGAAGTGTCCAAGATGGCGGCCCGGGCTGGGCGCGTGGGTCGGCCGTGGATCGGACCCACGAGGTTATCATGCTCGGGGGCAGGTGTCCCTGAGGGGACGTAGGACGTGCAATGGTGGGGTGTGGTGCTTGTATGACTGGCTCGGGCTTGGTCGAGCCGGGGGAGAGCGGCCCGTCACGTGGCCTGTCCAACATGCGTCCCCCCCAGCTGAAGGCGGGGAGAGTTACCCATCCTCTTGGGGACTCTCTTCGTCGAGGCGGAAAAACCGGGACAGGCCATCCGCGTTGGCGTGGTCAGACCCAGGCCGGTGTTCAACGGTAAAGTCCATACCTTGCAAGGAGATGGACCAGCGTAGCAGTTTTGGGTTTTCCCCCCGCATATGCATCAACCACTGCAGGGGTCGGTGGTCAGTCTGCACCCGGAAGTGGGTGCCAAAAAGGTAGGGTCGGAGCTTCTTGAGGGCCCATACCACAGCGAAGGCTTCCCTCTCTATGGTGCTCCAGCGTTGCTCCCGTGGTAGGAGTCTCCGGCTGATGAAGGCCACCGGTTGATCAAGGCCTTCGGTGTTCACCTGGGACAGGACCGCCCCAATGCCCTGGTCGGAGGCGTCCGTCTGGACGACGAACTCCCGGCTGTAGTCTGGGGCCTGGAGTACAGGAGCGGAACACATGGCGGCCTTTAGCTGTTCGAAGGCCGCTTGACACTCTGGGGTCCAGTTCACCTTCTTGGGCTGATTTTTCGACGTGAGTTCGGTGAGAGGCCCCACGATGGTACCATAGTCTTTCACGAACCTTCGGTAGTAGCCCGTGAGGCCCAGGAAGGCTCGCACCTCAGTTTGAGTGTTAGGGGGTTGCCAGTTCTGGATGGCGGCAATTTTCAGTTGAAGAGGGGCCACTAGACCGCTTCCCACTTGGTGTCCGAGGTAGGTCACTGACCCTTGTCCAATTTGACATTTGCTGGCCTTGATCGTGAGGCCAGCTCGCTGAAGGGCTTGCAACACTGCCTGGAGGTGGTGGAGGTGCTCGGTCCAGTGGTGGCTGTACACAGCGATGTCGTCCAGGTAGGCGGCGCTGAACTCTTCGAGCCCCGCCAGGACCTGATTGACGAGCCGTTGGAAAGTCGCTGGGGCATTTTTCATGCCGAAGGGCATGACCGTGAAGTGATAGTGGCCATCGGGGGTGGAGAAGGCAGAACGTTCTTGTGCTCGGGGTGTGAGGCCGATCTGCCAATAGCCTGCCGTTAGATCGAAGATGCTGAGGTAACGGGCAGCGCCCATTCGGTCGACCAGTTCATCTGCCCGGGGGATGGGGTGTGCGTCCGTTCTGGTGACTTCATTCAGGCCCCGGTAGTCGACACAGAACCGGAGTTCGGGTGTGGTTCCGGGGGCGGCTGCTTTGGGGACCAGTACGACCGGGCTGGCCCATGGACTGTCGGAGGGCTCGATGACCCCGAGCGTGAGCATCTTAGTTACTTCCGCCTGGATGCAGGCCCGTACCCGATCAGGTACGCGGTAGGCCCGGTGGCGGATAGGAGGGCTGTCTCCGGTGTCCACATCGTGCACACACCAGGAAGTGACACCTGGGGTGAGGGAGAACAGGCTGGCAAATCGTGATAGGAGGGCTTGGCACTCTTGGCGTTGTTCCTGGGTGAGGGTCTCCGAGAGTCGGACCCCATCCACGGAGCCGTCTTGCTCCTGGGTCCGCAAGAGGTCAGGGAGAGGCTCGGAGTCGTCCTCAACCCCGTTGTCTGTGGCCATCAAGAGGCTGAGTTCTGTTCGTGCAAAGTGGGGTTTCAGTCTGTTGGTGTGGAGGACTCGGAGCGGATTCCGGGCGGACTCCATATCGATCAGATAGGTGGCGGGTCCCTTGCGCTCGATTACCTTGAAGGGTCCCGTCCATTTGTCTTGGAGAGCGCACGGTTCTGTGGGGGACATTACCCAGACCTGTTGCCCCGGCTCGAATTCAATAGATGAGGCGTTCTGGTCATACCATCTCTTCATGTCCTCTTGACTGGCCTCTAGGTTGGCTTTCGCTAGGTCTCTGAACCGCTGGGACTGGTTGCGGAGGGTGAGGAGGTACCGGAAGACATCTGGAGGACTCTTGGCCGGAGGCAACTCCCAGCCTTCTTTGATCAGGCTGAGTGGCCCCCGTACTGGGTGCCCATAGAGCAGCTCGAATGGGCTGAAGCCTAGGGACTTCTGTGGGACCTCCCGGTAGGCGAAGAGGAGGCACGGCAGCAGCACGTCCCACTGGCGACGGAGGGGTTCTTCCAATCCCCCGATCATCCCTTTTAGTGTGCGATTGAACCGTTCAACAAGTCCGTTTCCTTGGGGGTGATAGGGGGTCGTGAAGCGGTAGGTGACCCCACACTGCTGCCAGAGGGACTTCATGTATTTGGAAATAAAGTTCGTGCCTCTGTCACTGACGACTTCTCGGGGGAACCCCACACGGGAGAAGATCCCCATCAGGGCCCTGCCGACTACTGGGGCTGTGACGGTCCGGAGAGGAATAGCCTCAGGGTAGCGGGTGGCGTGGTCCACTAGTACTAGGATGAAGCGATGGCCTTGTCTTGTACGTGGGTCTAGGGGTCCCACAATGTCTATTCCGACCCTCTCAAATGGGGTTGTGACTACGGGAAAGGGTTGCAGGGGGGCCTTTAATTTGCGGCCGCTCTTCCCACTGGCTTGGCACGTGGGGCAAGATCGGCAATGCTGGTGCACATCGTTTCTCATTTTTGGCCAGAAGAAGTGGGTCACTAGGCGGCTGTAGGTTTTATCTTGTCCCAGGTGCCCTGCCAGGGGGACATCGTGGGCCAGATTTAGCAGGAAGTCTCTAAAGCGGAGTGGCACCACTAGTACTCGGTTGGCCCCCAGCTCGGCGATTCGTTGCTCGCTGTACAGTAGGTCGTTGTCCCAGTAGACCCAATGAGCTCCGGAGGTATCCCCTGCGCTTTGGGCGAGCGCTTGTTGTCGGAGTCCCTCAAGGGAGGGACAGGTCTTCTGCTCCTGACGAAATTGTTCTTGTGTGGGCCCCCCTTCTTGAGCCCACTGGTCGAGATTAGCAAGGTCGGAAGGTTGAGCAGGTTCGAGGGGGATGCACTGGTCGGGGGTCTCGGCGGGGGCGACCGGAGGCGGAGGCGCCGGCCATTCTGGTTCTTCCGGGTGATGGTTGGCACGGGCGGCCATAGACCGGGTGGTGACGCACGCCCAGTCTGGGACGCCCAACATCCCCAAGTGTTCTTTTCGCTCCACGGCTGCCCACGGGGAGCTTTCCAGGTCATTTCCGAGGAGGCAGTCCACGGGGGCGTCGTCTCGGACCGTTACTTTCAACATGCCGGAGACCCCTCCCCATTCAAAGGGGACGCAGGCCATCCGACACAGACTCTCCGAGTTGTCGGCTGATCGTACAGGGCAGAGAATGTTCGGTAGATATTGCTCTGGGGTCACCAGATGACAGCGGACGGCTGTCACACTGGCCCCGGTGTCTCGAAGGGCTTCGGCCCGTTGTCCATTGATGCTCACCCATTGGCCGTACTTCTGGGTGTTAGCGGGTAGGGGGACCCGCGGGACCATGTCTCTTCCCCCTAAGCACGCGAGAGTCATGGCGGCTGGCTCCCACCCTTGATACTCTTGCTCGTCTGTTTCTTGTTCCTCGGAGATCTGTTCTTCCCCTAGTGCCGCGGCGGTCACCTGGCGGGGTCTTGGGCTCTGATACTGCGGGCAGCTTGGGTCATTTGCATAGTGGCCGACTCGTTGGCATCGGTGACATGTAACATTGGCTCTGTATCCCGGTCGCGCCGGGGTGCTGCCCCGGTTGGCCGGGGGGGTGGTGCTGGTAGCGGGGGCGGCCGGAGTATTGTCTCTTCCTCGCCCTTGGCCCCCTCCTCCTCCTCTGGATCGGTGGTGACCATTGTTGTTCCTGTTCTGCTCGTAGGACCCATTCCGGCCCACTCGGGTGATCTCCCACCGGTCAGCTTCGGCTGCGAGCTGCCGGGGATCGGTTAACTTGCTGTCGAGGAGGTGTTGGCGTAGTTCAATGAAGCAGTTGTTGGACAGATGCTCCCATACCATCAGATTGAACAACTGCTCGTAGGTCGTGACGTTGTTCCCTCTGATCCAGCCTTCGAAGGCTCGGCTAAAGTACGTTACATAGTCCACCCAAGTTGTACCTGGAATGCGTGTGCAGTCTCGGAACCTCTGACGGTACATCTCGGGCGTGAGGCCATAGCGAGTGAGGAGGGCCGCTTTCATATGGTCGTAGGAGGTCATCTGGTGGTCTGGGAGCTGTAACAGAGTATCGCGGCCCTCATTGAGGAATTTGCCCCATAGGCCGGCTCCCCAGTCGGCTCTATCGATCCGGTGCGCAGTCATCGCGATTTCATATGCTTTAAACCATTGCTGGATGTCGTCTTCTCGAAAATATTCTCGGACCACATCCTTGGGGATGTGCACTTTTTTGTCCGTGGTCCCGGGGGTGGACGGTCTGTCGGGCACCCCTAATTCTTTATTCTGTTTGCGCAGGTTGATCTCGGCTAGGTTCCGCTCGTGCTCGTACGTTAGTCTTTTTTCCTCGAGCTCCCTTTGCCTCTGTTTCTCCTCTCTTTCTTCTCGGAGGCGAAGGTGCTCTAAGTTTATTTTTTGCTCGGCCAATTTGAGTTCTATGTCCATCTTGAGTCGGGCCATTTCAAGTTCGTGTAGTCGGGCTTTTTCTCTTTCTTGGATCTCGTCTTGCGAGAGACCCGTTCTTTGCTCTTCAGGGGCCGTGTTGGTCTTTTTCGCGGTGCTTTGCTCCGGGGCTTCGACATCCCCGGTCTCTGCCCAAGATTCTAGGGCATGCTTAAAATCGTCCTTGGTACTTAGTCCGGTGGTAGCGATACCTAGTTCGATGCAGAACTGCTTTAGTTCACGATGGCTGTATTCCTCTAGCTTTTCCATTTGGAACTTCTCAGTTGATCCGCTCTCTTTAGTCGACATTGTTGTTCGTTGTGGGGTGAGCTACTCTCTGTACGTTATGCGGTGATTCGGATCGCACCGCTGGCCACCAATGTTAGACGGACCGGGAGGGTCGGCCGAGATTACGGGGAGAGGTCTCCAGGGAGAGCCGTCTCCAACGACTGTACAGATAAGTAACTTCCCCCCCACAGACGGACACCACACAAGATTGAAGGTTAACGAGACTTTATATGCACTTCTTAGGTTACGTTGATATAATACAAGGAGGTCTGGACTCAGGGGTCCCCTCGGTTCTGATCTCTGGCTGAGGAAAAGGGTAGCGGGACAGTCTTAGTTACCAATGAGTTCAATAGCTCTCAATCCTCGAGCTCGGCGTGGTTGCTGATCGGGCCGTGGAGGAGCCAAGCAGGTCCCGAGATGGATGAAGGGTGGTCGGCGGGCCGTGGAGAAGCCAAGCAGGTCCCGATATGGATGAAGGATGGTCGACGGGCCGTGGAGAAGCCAAGCAGGTCCCGATGCAGATGACAGTTACAACGGTCCGCGGCCTCGCCAGCAGATCCGGACGACGGTGAAGGATGAAGGTTACGACGGCTGTGGCAGCGCCAACAGGCAGGATGATGGTGCACAGGACAGAGCTACGGCAGCGCCAGTAGTCCGTCCAGGATGAGTTCTTCTTTCGTCTCTCGACTCCAAGATACAACTGCCTTCCTGTTCTGGAGCTGCCCCAGTTATAGGGCTGGCGTGCTTTGATGTCCGGACCCTCGCACTTGGAGGTCGGGAGGTCCGGGATGAGGGAGTCCAGACACCCAGCAGGGGGGTGGAGCCAGCGCCCGGGGAGGCGATGGGCGAGCGGCACTGGCCGGGGGAGAACCATCGACACCTCTTTCTCCCATTGACTGGCCAAGTAGCTCGCTCACCTCCTGGGTGGAGGGTGGTGCCGGAATGTCTGAGGCCGGGCTAGGCCCAGGGTTGAGGTCGATCGGGGGCCAGGCGGCCTCGTGGCGAAGTGTCCAAGATGGCGGCCCGGGCTGGGCGCGTGGGTCGGCCGTGGATCGGACCCACGAGGTTATCATGCTCGGGGGCAGGTGTCCCTGAGGGGACGTAGGACGTGCAATGGTGGGGTGTGGTGCTTGTATGACTGGCTCGGGCTTGGTCGAGCCGGGGGAGAGCGGCCCGTCACGTGGCCTGTCCAACACTTGCGAACTATCATCCTGCTTGCTGGCGCTGCCGCAACCTTTCTGCAATCTTCCTCGTCGTCGGGACCTGCTGGCGTGGCCGCGGACCGTTTGTAACCACCACCTTCATCGGGACCTGCTGGCTCCGCCGCGGACCGTCGCTACCTTCCACTATCCCGGGACCTGCTGGCTCCGCCGCGGCCCGATCATCTAGAACGCCGAGCTCGAGGATTGTGAGCTATTCCATCTACTAAATTGGTAACAAGACTGTCCCGCTACCCTTTTCCCAAATCAAGAGACTAGAACCGAGGGGACCCCTGAGTCCAGACCTCCTTGTACCATTCCACCGTACTTAAAGAATTACTTATAAAGAACGTTGAACCTTATCCTTGTGTGGTGTACCTCTGTGGGGGGGAAGTTACTCGTCTGTACGATCGTTGGAGACGGCTCTCCCCGGAGACCTCTCCCCTTATTCTCGGCCGACCCTCCCGGTCCGTCTAACATTGGTGGCCAGCGGCGCGATCCGAATCAACGCGTAATCGTACAGAGAGTAGCTCACCCCACGACAAAACCACGATGACAACCAAAGAGAGCGGATCCACCGAGAAATTCCAGATGGAGAAATTGGAAGAGTACAGCCATCGTGAGTTGAAGCAATTCTGCATTGAACTAGGTATCACTACCACCGGTCTGAGTACTAAGGACGATTTCAAGCACGCCATTGAGTCATGGGCAGAAACCGGGGCCGTCAGACCCCCGGACCAAAACATCACAGCAACAGAGAAAAACGCCACGGCTCCCGAGGAGCGAAGAACGGGTCTTTCGCAAAACGAAATCCAAGAGCGAGAGAAAAACAGACTACATAAACTAGAAATGGCCCGGCTCAAAATGGATGGCGAACTCAAATTAGCCGAACAAAAACTGAACCTACAACATCTACGGCTCCGAGAAGAAAGAGAAGAAAAACAGAGACAAAGAGAGCTCGAAGAGAAGAGACTGGCGTATGAACACGAGCGCAACCTAGCAGAGATCGAATTACGTAAGCAGAACAAAGAACTAGGGGTGCCCGAGCAACCGCGCACCCCGGGAGCAACAGAAAAAAAAGTACACATCCCCAAGGATGTCGTGCGAGAATATTTCCGAGATGACGACATACAGCAGTGGTTCAAGGCCTACGAGATCGCTATGACCTCCCACCGGATCGATAGAAGCGACTGGGGAGCCGGTCTTTGGGGGAGGTTCGTCAATGAGGGCCGCGATGCCCTGTTACAGCTCCCCGACCATCTAATGACCTCCTATGACCACATGAAAGCTACCCTCCTCACCCGCTATGGGCTCACACCCGAAATGTACCGCCAGAGGTTCCGAGACTGCACCAGGATCCCGGGTACAACTTGGGTGGAGTACGTGAACTATTTCAGCAGAGCCTTCGAGGGTTGGATCAAGGGGAGCAATGTAACGACCTATGAGCAACTCTTCAACCTCATGGTATGGGAGCATCTATCTAACAACTGCTTCGTCGAACTCAGGCAGCACCTCCTCGACAGTAAATTGACCGATCCACGACAGCTCGCCGCCGAGGCTGACCGGTGGGAAATCACCCGAGTGGGCCGAAATGGGTCACATGAACAGCACCGGAACCACCCAGGTCAGCACCGTCCCCGAGGAGGAGGAGGGGGCCAGGGACGAGGAAGAGACCACGCCCCGGCCACTCCCGCTGCCAACGCGCCACCCCCGGCCAACCGGGGCAACACCCCGGCGCGCCCGGGGTACAGAGCCAATGTCACGTGTCACCGATGCCAGCGAGTCGGCCACTACGCAAATGACCCGAATTGTCCACAGAGCCAGACCCCGAGACCCCGCCAGATGGCTGCCGCCGCCCTGGGGGAAGAACAAATCTCCGAAGAACACGAGGAACGTGAGCAAGAACACCAAGAATGGGAACCAGCCGCCATGGTTCTAGCGTGCCTAGGGGGAAAAGACATGGTCCCGCGGGCCCCCCTACCCGCCAACACCCGGAAGTACAGTCAGTGGGTGAGCATTAATGGACGCCGGGCCGAAGCCCTACGTGACACCGGGGCCAGTGTGACAGCCGTCCGCTGTCACCTGGTGACCCCAGAACAGATCCTGCCGAACGTTCTCTGCCCTGTCCGTTCAGCAGACAATTCGGAGAGTCTCTGTCGGATGGCCTGCGTCCCCTTCGAGTGGGGAGGAGTCTCCGGCATGTTGAAGGTGACGGTCCGAGATGATGCCCCCGTAGACTGCCTCCTGGGAAATGATCTGGAGAGTTCCCCGTGGGCCGCCGTAGAGAGGAGAGAGCACCTGGGGATGTTGGGCCTCCCGGACTGGGCGTGCGTAACCACCCGGTCCATGGCCGCCCGTGCCATCCCCCGACCCGAAGAACCTGAATGGCCGGCACCTCCTCCCCCGGTCGCTCCAGTAGAAGACACCGTCCGTGCCGACCCTCCAGAGCAAACCCCCGAAGGTCTCACCCAGCTCCAGGACCTTCCCGACCTGGCTCAGTGGCGTCAAGAAGGGGGGCCCACCCAAGAACAGTTTCGTCAAGAGCAGAAGACCTGTCCCTCCCTCGAGGGACTCCGCCAACAAGCCCTCGCCCAGATCGCAGGGGATACCGCTGGAACCCATTGGGTCTATTGGGACAATGACCTGTTGTACAGCGAACAGAGAATCGCAGAGTTAGTGGCCAGTCGAGTACTGGTGGTGCCCCTCCGCTTTAGAGACTTTCTGCTAAACCTGGCCCACGATGTCCCCCTGGCTGGTCACCTGGGTCAGGACAAAACCTACAGTTGCCTGGTGACCCACTTTTTCTGGCCCAAGATGAGGAACGACGTACTCCAGCACTGCCGGTCTTGCCCCACGTGCCAGGCCAGCGGGAAGAGCGGCCGCAAGCTTAAAGCCCCTCTGCAACCTTTTCCAGTAGTCACCACCCCGTTCGAGAGGGTGGGAATAGACATTGTGGGGCCCCTGGACCCCCGTACAGCACAAGGACATCGGTTCATCCTGGTACTGGTGGACCACGCCACCCGCTACCCCGAGGCTGTTCCCCTGCGAACTGTGACAGCCCCGGTGGTTGGCCGGGCCTTGATGAGAATCTTCTCCCGGGTGGGCTTCCCCCGAGAAGTCGTCAGCGACCGAGGCACGAACTTTATTTCAAAATACATGAAATCCCTCTGGCAACAGTGTGGGGTCACCTACCGATTCACGACCCCCTATCACCCTCAAGGAAACGGCCTAGTTGAGCGGTTCAACCGCACGCTCAAAGGGATGATTGGGGGGTTGGAAGAGCCCCTCCGTCGCCAGTGGGATGTGCTACTGCCGTGCCTCCTCTTTGCCTATCGAGAAGTTCCCCAGAAATCCCTCGGCTTCAGCCCGTTCGAACTCTTATATGGACACCCGGTGCGAGGGCCGCTCAGCCTAGTCAAAGAAGGTTGGGAAATGCCCCCTCTGAAGAACCCTCCAGATGTTTTCAAGTACCTCCTGACCCTACGCAACCAGACCAGACGGTTCAGAGAAATGGCTAAAGCGAACTTGGAGGCCAGCCAGGAAGACATGAAAAGGTGGTACGATCAAAATGCCTCCTCCATCGAATTTGAACCCGGCCAACAGGTATGGGTGATGTCTCCTACCGAACCCTGCGCCCTGCAAGACAAATGGACAGGGCCCTTCAAAGTGGTCGAGTGCAAGAGCCCTGTCACCTACCTCATCGATATGGAATCTTCACGGAACCCCCTCCGGGTCCTCCACGCCAATCGACTAAAGCCCCACTTTGTGCGCTCGGAGCTCAGCCTCCTGATGGCAACAGACAGCGGAACCGAAGAGGACTCCGAGCCACTCCCTGATCTCCTCCGGACTCGAGAGAAGGACGGCTCTGTGGACGGGGTCCGACTCTCGGAGGCCCTCACCCAGGAACAGCGTCAAGGCTGCCGAGACCTCCTACTGCAGTTTGCCGCTCTGTTCTCCCTCACCCCCGGGGTCACCCCCTGGTGCTCCCTCGATGTAGACACGGGAGACAGTCCCCCTGTCCGACATCGGGCCTACCGCGTACCAGATCGGGTACGGGCCTGCATCCAAGAGGAGGTGCCCAAGATGCTCACGCTCGGGGTCATCGAGCCCTCAGACAGCCCCTGGGCCAGCCCAGTGGTACTGGTCCCCAAAGCAGCCGCCCCCGGGGCCACTCCGGAGCTCCGGTTCTGCGTCGACTACCGGGGCCTCAATGCGGTCACCAGAACCGACGCACATCCCATTCCCCGAGCAGATGAACTAATCGACCGTATGGGAGCTGCCCGCTACCTCAGCATCTTCGACCTGACAGCGGGCTACTGGCAGATCGGTCTCACACCCCGAGCCCAAGAGCGATCTGCCTTCTCCACCCCTGATGGCCACTACCACTTCAAGGTCATGCCATTCGGCATGAAGAATGCTCCAGCAACATTCCAGTGGCTAGTAAATCAGGTCCTGCCGGGACTCGAAGAGTTCAGCGCCGCCTATCTGGACGATATCGCTGTGTACAGCCGCCACTGGTCCGACCACCTCAACCACCTCCGAGAGGTTCTGCAGGCCCTCCAACTAGCCGGCCTCACGATCAAGGCCAGCAAGTGCCAAATTGGCCAGGGGTCCGTGACCTACCTCGGGCACCAGGTGGGAAGCGGTCTGGTGGCCCCGCTGCAACTCAAAATCGCTGCCATCCAGTCCTGGCAGCCCCCCATCACCCAGACCGAGGTCCGCGCCTTCTTGGGGCTCACAGGCTACTACAGGCGGTTCGTGAGGGACTATGGCAGCATTGTGGGGCCCCTCACGGAGCTCACCTCCAAAAACCACCCAAAGAAGGTCAACTGGACCCCAGACTGTCAAGCGGCCTTCGAGAAGCTGAAGGCCGCTATGTGCACTGCCCCTGTGCTCCAGGCCCCCGACTACAGTCGGGAATTCATCGTCCAAACGGATGCCTCCGACCATGGCATTGGGGCAGTCCTTTCCCAGTTGAACCCCGAAGGACTTGACCAACCAGTGGCCTTCATCAGCAGACGTCTCCTGGCCCGAGAACAACGCTGGAGCACCATCGAGAGGGAGGCCTTCGCCGTAGTGTGGGCCCTCAAGACGCTCCGGCCCTATCTCTTCGGTACCCACTTCCGGGTGCAAACAGATCATCGGCCCCTGCAGTGGCTAATGCAGATGCGGGGGGAAAACCCAAAACTGTTGCGTTGGTCCATCTCCCTGCAGGGGATGGACTTCACCGTGGAACATCGACCTGGCCAAGACCACGCCAACGCAGATGGCCTGTCAAGATTTTTCCGCCTCGACGAGGAGAGTCCCCAAGAGGATGGGTGACTCTCCCCGCCTTCAGCTGGGGGGGACGCATGTTGGACAGGCCATGTGAAGGGCTTGCCTCCTCCCCACATGACAGGACCCGGGCCCCGGTCCTCCAGATGTTACGCACAAAAGCAACCCGCACCCCGACTCCTGCCGCGGACATCTCTGTATCATGGGGCCGAATTCCTTCCCGCTCCCTCGGCCGGCCCGGCCGCCATCTTGGACCCTGCACCACGAGGCCGCGTGGCCTCAGATCGACCCTAACCCTGGGCCTGGCCAGGCCCCGACATCCCGGCACCACCATCCACCCAGGAGGTGAACGGCCCACTTGGCAGGTTAATGGGAGAAAGAAGTATCGATGGCTCTCCCCCGCCAGGTGCCGATCGCACCCAGCTCCCCCGGGCGCTGGCTCCACCCCCCTGCTGGGTGTCTGGACTCCCTCATCCCGGACCTCCCGACCACCAAGTGCGAGGGTCCGGACATCAAAGGGCACCAGACCTATAACTAAGGCAGCTCCAGAGCAGGAAGGCAGTTGTATCCTGGAGTCGAGAGACGCAGTGAAGAACTCATCCTTGACGGACTACTGGCGCTGCCGTAGTCCTGCCTTGCGAACTATCGTCCTGCTTGCTGGCGCTGCCGCAACCTTTCTGCAACCTTCCTCGTCGTCGGGACCTGCTGGCGTGGCCGCGGACCGTTTGTAACCACCACCTTCATCGGGACCTGCTGGCTCCGCCGCGGACCGTCGCTACCTTCCACCATCCCGGGACCTGCTGGCTCCGCCGCGGCCCGATCATCTAGAACGCCGAGCTCGAGGATTGTGAGCTATTCCATCTACTAAATTGGTAACAAGACTGTCCCGCTACCCTTTTCCCAAATCAAGAGACTAGAACCGAGGGGACCCCTGAGTCCAGACCTCCTTGTACCATTCCACCGTACTTAAAGAATTACTTATAAAGAACGTTGAACCTTATCCTTGTGTGGTGTACCTCTGTGGGGGGGAAGTTACTCGTCTGTACGATCGTTGGAGACGGCTCTCCCCGGAGACCTCTCCCCTTATTCTCGGCCGACCCTCCCGGTCCGTCTAACAATGTGTTCTCTTGTGCTTTGTCCTTTTACACCGCTGAATGTATTGTGATGCATCATGTGTTTCCTTCCTTAGACCCCTACAGGTATAGCAATACTTCGGTGGTTTCCTTCTTGCTAGTACAGGTGGTGCTAGCAGAGCCCAGGTTCCCTAGTGTAATCTCCTAAGATAGTGAGGGTTGCATAGGTGGTGCTCACCTGGTACCAGTAGAGACTGGTCGTGTGTTACAAGTGTTATTTTTGACCAACAGTAATTTTAATTCTATGATCTAAAAAGTGATTTTACATTCTAAAGTGCTATTTCTGAAAGTGTTATTTCTAAAAGTGCATACCCTTGACAGTGGTCCAAGTGGCCCTGTCCTGTACAAATATCCCTTGTAAATTCCGCCCGTGCCTGTTGGCACAGTGTAACAAGATGTGTGTTTTATCTGATGTATATTTATTATAATACAAAGGCTATTTTTATATAACCTTGTGTGGAGTTTTCCTTTGTGGTGGGCCTTTGGTTGTTGTTGCTGGGGTGCGTGCGCAAATACTTAACTTACATCGCCTCCAAGTTTAGCCTTGCTGCTCGCGCCACGTTACCTAGAGGGCGAGTAGGGGTTATCTTGGCGTGTAACTCCCTTGCCCTGACTTGGGTGTGGTGGTCTCTGACTGACTTTGGCGAAAGCCCTGGCCAGCCGGGGATCCCATTTCCAACAGAGGCGTGCAGCAGTGTGAGGCGTGCAGCAGTGTGAGGCGTGCAGCAGTGTGAGGCGTGCAGCAGTGTGAGGCGTGCAGCAGTGTGAGGCGTGCAGCAGTGTGAGACGTGCAGCAGTGTGAGACGTGCAGCAGTGTGAGATGTGCAGCAGTGTGAGGCATGCAGCAGTGTGAGGCATGCAGCAGTGTGCAGCAGTGTGTGGCGTGCAGCAGTGTGTGGCGTGCAGCAGTGTGTGGTGTGCAGCAGTGTGAGGCGTGCAGCAGTGTGAGGCGTGCAGCAGTGCGAGGTGTGCAGTAGTGTGGGTAATGCAGCAGCGTGCAGCAGTGTGAGGCGTATAGCAGTGTCGTGCAGCAATGTGCAGCGTGCAGCAATGCGCAGCGTGCTGCAGGGTGAGACGTGCCGCAGGGTGAGACGTGCCGCAGGGTGAGGCGTGCAGCAGGGTGAGGCGTGCAGCAGGGTGCGGCATGCAGCAGGGTGAGGCGTGCAGGAATGTGTGGCGTGCAGGAGTATGTGGCGTGCAGCAATGAAACGTGCAGCAGTGTGAGTAATGCAGCAGCTTGCAGCAGTGTGAGGCGTGCAGCAATGTGCAGCATGCAGCAGTAAGAATTGCAGCAATGTGCAGCGTGCAGCAGTGAGACGTGCAGTGTGTGGCATGCAGCAGTGTGTGGCGTGCAGCAGTGTGTGGCGTGCAGCATTGTGTGGCGTGCAGCAGTGTGTAGCGTGCAGCAGTGTGAGTAATGCAGCAGTGTGAGGCGTGCTGCAGTGTGCAGCATGCAGCAGTGTGAGTAATGCAGCAGCGTGCAGCAGTGTGCGGCGTGCAGCAGTGTGTGGCGTGCAGCAGTGTGGCGTGCAGCAGTGTGCAGCATACAGCAGTGTAAGTAATGCAGCAGCGTGCAGCAGTGTGCGGCGTGCAGCAGTGTGAGGCGTGCACCAGTGTTCAGCAGTGTGGGGCGTGCAGCAGTGTGAGGCATGCAGCAGTGTGAGGCATGCAGCAGTATGAGACTTGCAGCAGTGTGAGACTTGCAGCAGTGTGAGACTTGCAGCAGTGTGAGACTTGCAGCAGTGTGAGACTTGCAGCAGTGTGAGACTTGCAGCAGTGTGAGATTTGCAGCAGTGTGAGACGTGCAGCAGTGTGAGACGTGCAGCAGTGTGTGGCGTGCAGCAGTGTGTCACGCGCAGCAGTGTGAGGCATGCAGCAGTGAGGCGTGCAGCTTGTGTGCAGGATGCAGCAGTGTGAGGCGTGCAGCAGGGTGAGGCGTGCAGCAGGGTGAGGCGTGCAGCAGGGTGAGGCGTGCAGCAGGGTGAGACGTGCAGCAGTGTGAGGCGTGCAGCAGTGTGAGGCATGCAGCAGGGTGAGGCTTGCAGCAGTGTGAGGCTTGCAGCAGTGTGAGGCGTGCAGCAGTGTGCAGCAGTGTGTGGCGTGCAGCATGGTGAGACGTGCAGCAGTGTGAGGCGTGCAGCAGTGCGAGTAATGCAGCAGTGTGCAGCAGTGAGGCATGCAGCAGTGTGAGGCGTGCAGCAGTGTGAGGCGTGCAGCAGTGTGAGGCGTGCAGCAGTGTTAGGCGTGCAGCAGTGTGAGGCGTGCAGCAGTGTGAGGCATGCAGCAGTGTGAGACGTGCAGCAGTGTGAGACGTGCAGCAGTGTGAGGCGTGCAGCAGTGTGAGGCGTGCAGCAGTGTGAGGCGTGCAGCAGGGTGAGGCGTGCAGCAGGGTGAGGCGTGCAGCAGGGTGAGGCGTGCAGCAGGGTGAGACGTGCAGCAGTGTGAGGCGTGCAGCAGTGTGAGGCGTGCAGCAGTGTGTGGCGTGCAACAGTGTGCAGCAGTGTGTGGCGTGCAGCAGGGTGAGACGTGCAGCAGTGTGAGGCTTGCAGCAGTGTGAGGCGTGCAGCAGTGCTAGTAATGCAGCAGTGTGAGACGTGCAGCAGGATGAGGCGTGCAGCAGTGTGAGGCGTGCAGCAGTGTGAGGTGTGCAGCAGTGTGAGGTGTGCAGCAGTGTGAGGCGTGCAGCAGTGTGCAGCTGTGTGTGGGGTGCAGCAGGGTGAGACGTGCAGCAGTGTGAGGCGTGCAGCAGTGCTAGTAATGCAGCAGTGTGCAGCAGTGTGAGACGTGCAGCAGTGTGAGGCGTGCAGCAGTGTGAGGCGTGCAGCAGTGCGAGTAATGCAGCAGTGTGAGGCGTGCCGCAGTGTGAGGCATGCAGCAGTGTGAGGCGTGCAGCAGTGTGAGGCGTGCAGCAGTGTGAGGCGTGCAGCAGTGTGAGACTTGCAGCAGTGTGAGACTTGCAGCAGTGTGAGGTGTGCAGCAGTGTGAGACGTTTAGCAGTGAGACGTGCAGCAGTGTGAGACGTGCAGCAGTGTGAGACGTGCAGCAGTGTGAGGCATGCAGCAGTGTGAGGCATGCAGCAGTGTGCAGCAGTGTGTGGCGTGCAGCAGTGTGTGGCGTGCAGCAGTGTGTGGCATGCAGCAGTGTGTGGTGTGCAACAGTGTGGCGTGCAGATGTGTGAGGCGTGCAGCAGTGCGAGGTGTGCAGTAGTGTGGGTAATGCAGCAGCGTGCAGCAGGGTGAGGCGTGCAGCTGGGTGAGACGTGCAGCTGGGTGAGACGTGCAGCAGTGAGACGTGCAGCAGTGTGAGGTGTGCAGCAGTGTGAGGTGTGCAGCAGTGTGAGGCGTGCAGCAGTGTGAGGTGTGCAGCAGTGTGAGGCGTGCAGCTGTGTGAGGCGTGCAGCAGTGTGAGGCGTGCAGCAGTGTGAGGCGTGCAGCAGTGTGAGGCGTGCAGCAGTGTTAGGCGTGCAGCAGTGTGCAGCAGTGTGTGGCGTGCAGCAGGGTGCGACGTGCAGCAGTGTGAGGCGTGCAGCAGTGCGAGTAATGCAGCATTGTGCAGCAGTGTGAGGCGTGCAGCAGTGTGAGCCATGCAGCAGTGTGAGGCGTGCAGCAGTGTGAGGCGTGCAGCAGTGTGAGACGTGCATCAGTGTGAGGCGTGCATCAGTGTGAGGCGTACAGCAGTGTGCAGCAGTGTGTGACGTGCAGCAGTGTGAGGCGTGCAGCAGTGCGAGTAATGCAGCAGTGTGCAGCAGTGTGAGGCGTGCAGCAGTGTGAAGCGTTCAGCAGTGTGAGGCGTGCAGCAGTGTGAGACGTGCATTAGTGTGAGACGTGCAGCAGTGTGAGACGTGCAGCAGTGTGAGGCGTGCAGCAGTGTGAGGCGTGCGGCAGTGTGAGGCGTGCAGCAGTGTGCAGCAGTGTGTGGCATGCAACAGTGTGCAGCAGTGTGTGGCGTGCAGCAGGGTGAGACGTGCAGCAGTGTGAGGCGTGCAGCAGTGCTAGTAATGCAGCAGTGTGCAGCAGTGTGAGGCGTGCAGCAGTGTGAGGCGTGCCGCAGTGTGAGGAGTGCAGCAGGGTGAGGCGTGCAGCAGGGTGCGGCATGCAGCAGGGTGAGGCGTGCAGGAGTGTGTGGCGTGCAGGAGTGTGTGGCGTGCAGGAGTGTGTGGCGTGCAGCAATGAAACGTGCAGCAGTGTGAGTAATGCAGCAGCTTGCAGCAGTGTGAGGCGTGCAGCAGTGTCATGCAGCAATGTGCAGCATGCAGCAGTAAGATGTGCAGCAGCGTGCAGCAGTGAGACGTGCAGTGTGTGGCATGCAGCATTGTGTGGCGTGCAGCAGTGTGTGGCGTGCAGCAGTGTGTGGCGTGCAGCAGTGTGTAGCGTGCAGCAGTGTGAGTAATGCAGCAGTGTGAGGCGTGCAGCAGTGTGCAGCATGCAGCAGTGTGAGTAATGCAGCAGCGTGCAGCAGTGTGCGGCGTGCAGCAGTGTGTGGCGTGCAGCAGTGTGGCGTGCAGCAGTGTGCAGCATACAGTCGTGTGAGTAATGCAGCAGCGTGCAGCAGTGTGAGGCGTGCACCAGTGTTCAGCAGTGTGGGGCGTGCAGCAGTGTGAGGCATGCAGCAGTGTGAGGCATGCAGCAGTATGAGACTTGCAGCAGTGTGAGACTTGCAGCAGTGTGAGACTTGCAGCAGTGTGAGATTTGCAGCAGTGTGTGGCATGCAGAAGTGTGTGGCGTGCAGCAGTGTGTCGCGTGCAGCAGTGTGAGGCATGCAGCAGTGAGGCGTGCAGCTTGTGTGCAGCATGCAGCAGGGTGAGGCGTGCAGCAGGGTGAGGCGTGCAGCAGTGTGAGACGTGCAGCAGTGTGAGACGTGCAGCAGTGTAAGGCATGCAGCAGTGTGAGGCGTGCAGCAGTGTGACGCGTGCAGCAGTGTGAGGCTTGCAGCAGTGTGAGGCGTGCAGCAGTGTGCAGCAGTGTGTGGCGTGCAGCATGGTGAGACGTGCAGCAGTGTGAGGCGTGCAGCAGTGCGAGTAATGCAGCAGTGTGCAGCAGTGTGAGGCGTGCAGCAGTGTGAGGCGTGCAGCAGTGTGAGGCGTGCAGCAGTGTGAGGCGTGCAGCAGTGTGAGGCGTGCATCAGTGTGAGACGTGCAGCAGTGTGAGACGTGCAGCAGTGTGAGACGTGCAGCAGTGTGAGACGTGCAGCAGTGTGAGGCATGCAGCAGTGTGAGGCGTGCAGCAGTGTGCAGCAGTGTGTGGCGTGCAACAGTGTGCAGCAGTGTGTGGCGTGCAGCAGGGTGAGACGTTCAGCAGTGTGAGGCTTGCAGAAGTGTGCTGCAGTGCTAGTAGTGCAGCAGTGTGAGACGTGCAGCAGGATGAGGCGTGCAGCAGGGTGAGACGTGCAGCAGTGTGAGGCGTGCAGCAGTGTGAGGCGTGCAGCAGTGTGAGGCATGCAGCAGTGTGAGGCGTGCAGCAGTGTGAGGCGTGCAGCAGTGTGAAGCGTGCAACAGTGTGCAGCAGTTTGTGGCGTGCAGCAGTGTGTGGCGTGCAGCAGTGTGAGGCATGCAGCAATGTGAGGCATGCAGCAGTGTGAGGCGTGCAGCAGTGCGAGTAATGCAGCAGTGTGCAGCAGTGTGAGGCGTGCAGCAGTCTGAGGCGTGCAGCAGTGTGAGGCGTGCAGCAGTGTGAGGCGTGCAGCAGTGTGAGGCGTGCAGCAGTGTGAGGCGTGCAGCAGTGTGGGGCGTGCAGCAGTGTGGGGCGTGCAGCAGTGTGGGGCGTGCAGCAGTGTGAGGCGTGCAGCAGTGTGAGGCGTGCATCAGTGTGAGTAATGCAACGGTGCGGAGCGTGCAGCAGTGGGAGGCGTGCAGCGGTGCAAGGCGTGCAGTGGTGCGAGGCTTGCAGCGGTGAGTGGGTTGCAACGGTGTGTGGCGTGCGCAGTGTGAGGCGTGCAGAGTGTGAGGCGTGCAGTAGTGTGGGTAATGCAACAGCGTGCAGCTGTGTGAGGCGAGCAGCAGTGTGAGGCGAGCAGCAGTGTGAGGCGTGCAGCAGTGTGAGGCGTGCAGCAGTGTGAGGCGTGCAGCAGTGTGAGGCGTACAGAATTGTGGCGTGCAGCAGTGTGAGGCATGCAGCAGTGTGAGGCGTCCAGCAGTGTGAGGCGTGCAGCAGTGTGAGGCGTGCAGCAGTGTGAGGCGTGCAGCAGTGAGGCGTGCAGCAGTGTGAGGCGTACAGCAGTGTGAGGTGTGGAGCAGTGTGAGGCGTAAAGCATTGTGGCATGCAGCAGTGTGAGGCGTGCAGCAGTGTGAGGCGTGCAGCAGTGTGAGGCGTGCAGCAGTGTGAGGCGTGCAGCAGTGTGAGGCGTACAGCATTGTGGCGTGCAGCAGTGTGAGGCGTGCAGCAGTGTGAGGCGTGCAGCAGTGTGAGGCGTGCAGCAGTGTGCAGCAGTGTGAGGCGTGCAGCAGTGTGAGGCGTGCAGCAGTGTGAGGCGTGCAGCAGTGTGAGGCGTACAGCATTGTGGCGTGCAGCAGTGTGAGGCGTGCAGCAGTGTGAGGCGTGCAGCAGTGTGAGGCGTGCAGCAGTGTGCAGCAGTGTGAGGCGTGCAGCAGTGTGAGGCGTGCAGCAGTGTGAGGCGTGGAGCAGTGTGAGGCGTGGAGCAGTGTGAGGCGTGGAGCAGTGTGAGGCGTGGAGCAGTTTGAGGCGTGCAGCAGTGTGAGGCGTACAGCATTGTGGCATGCAGCAGTGTGAGGCGTACAGCATTGTGGCATGCAGCAGTGTGAGGCGTGCAGCAGGGTGAGGCATGCAGCAGGGTGAGGCGTGCAGCAGGGTGAGACGTGCAGCAGGGTGAGACGTGCAGCAGTGTGAGGCGTGCAGCAGTGTGAGGCGTGCAGCAGTGTGCAGCAGTGTGTGGCGTGCAACAGTGTGCAGCAGTGTGTGGCGTGCAGCAGTGTGAGGCGTGCAGCAGTGTGAGGCGTGCAGCAGTGTGAGGCGTGCAGCAGTGTGAGGCGTGCAGCAGTGTGAGGCGTGCAGCAGTGTGAGGCATGCAGCGGTGCAAGGCGTGCAGCGGTGCGAGGCTTGCAGCGGTGAGTGGGATGCAACGGTGTGTGGCGTGCGCAGTGTGAGGCGTGCAGAGTGTGAGGCATGCAGTAGTGTGGGTAATGCAACAGTGTGCAGCAGTGTGAGACGAGCAGCAGTGTGAGGCGTGCAGCAGTGTGAGGCGTGCAGCAGTGTGAGGCGTGCAGCAGTGTGAGGCGTGCAGCAGTGTGAGGCGTACAGAATTGTGGCGTGTAGCAGTGTGAGGCGTGCAGCAGTGTGAGGCGTGCAGCAGTGTGAGGCGTGCAGCAGTGTGAGGCGTGCAGCAGTGTGAGGCGTGCAGCAGTGAGGCGTGCAGCAGTGTGAGGCGTGCAGCAGTGTGAGGTGTGGAGCAGTGTGAGGCGTACAGCATTGTGGCATGCAGTAGTGTGAGGCATGCAGCAGGGTGAGGCGTGCAGCAGGGTGAGGCGTGCGGCAGGGTGAGGCGTGCGGCAGGGTGAGGCGTGCGGCAGGGTGAGGCGTGCGGCAGGGTGAGGCGTGCGGCTGGGTGAGGCGTGCGGCAGGGTGAGGCGTGCGGCAGGGTGAGGCATGCGGCAGGGTGAGGCGTGCAGCAGGGTGAGGCGTGCGTGCAGCAGTGAGGCGTGCAGCAGTGTGCAGCAGTGTGTGGCGTGCAACAGTGTGCAGCAGTGTGTCGCGTGCAGAAGGGTGAGACGTGCAGCAGTGTGAGGCGTGCAGCAGTGTGAGGCGTACAGCAGTGTAGGTAATGCAGCAGTGTGCAGCAGTGTGAGGCGTGCAGCAGTGTGAGGCGTGCAGCAGTGTGAGGCGTGCAGCAGTGTGAGGCGTGCAGCAGTGTGAGGCGTGCAGCAGTGTGAGACTTGCAGCAGTTTGAGACTTGCAGTGTGAGACGTGCAGCAGTGTGAGGCGTGCATCAGTGTGAGTAATGCAACGGTGCGGGGCGTGCAGCAGTGGGAGGCGTGCAGCGGTGCAAGGCATGCAGCGGTGCAAGGCATGCAGCGGTGCGAGGCTTGCAGCGGTGAGTGGGTTGCAACGGTGTGTGGCGTGCGCAGTGTGAGGCGTGCAGAGTGTGAGGCGTGCAGTAGTGTGGGTAATGCAGCAGCGTGCAGCAGTGTGAGACGAGCAGCAGTGTGAGGCGTGCAGCAGTGTGAGGCGTACAGCATTGTGGCGTGCAGCAGTGTTGGACATGCCACATGAAGGGCTCGCTCCCTCCCCGCATGACAAGGCCCGGACACCGGCCCTCCAGGTGCTACCCACAAGAAGCAACCCGCACCCCGTCCCCTACGGGACTCCTGCCCCCGGACATCTTCGTATCATTGGGCCGGACCACTGTCAGCTCCATTGCCCGGCCCGGCCGCCATCTTGGACACTGCACCACGAGGCCGCGTGGCCTCAACTCGACCCTAACCCTGGGCCTGGCCAGGCCCCGACATCCCGGCACCACCATCCACCCAGGAGGTGAACGGACCACTTGGCAGGTCAATGGGAGAAAGGAGTGTCGATGGCTCTCCCCCGCCAGGTGCCGATCGCCCCCAGCTTCCCCGGGCGCTGGCTCCACCCCCCTGCTGGGTGTCTGGACTCCCTCATCCCGGACCTCCCGACCTCCAAGTGCGAGGGTCCGGACATCAAAGGGCGCCAGACCTATAACTGGGGCAGCTCCAGAGCAGGAAGGCAGTTGTATCCTGGAGTCGAGAGACACCGTGAAGAACTCATCCTTGACGGACTACTGGCGCTGCCGTAGCCCTGCCTTGTGAACTATCGTCCTGCCTGCTGGCGCTGCCGCAACCTTCTGCATCCTTCATCCTCGTAGGGACCTGCTGGCGCTGCCGCGGACCGTTGTAACTACCACCTTCACCGGGACCTGCTGGCGCTGCCGCGGACCGTTGTAACTACGGACGGACCGTCTCTACCTACGATCATCTCGGGACCTGCTGGCGCTGCCGCGGCCCGTCCTCCTAGAACGCCGAGCTCGAGGATTGTGAGCTATCCATCTTATCATCGCATCTACCAGATTGGTAACAAGACTGTCCCGCTACCCCCTTTCCCATCCAAGAGACTCGAATCGAGGGGACCCCTGAGTCCTGACCTCCTTGTACCATTCTATCGTACTTCAAGATTGCTTATAAAGAACGTTAAACCTTATCTTTGTGTGGTGTACATCTGTGGGGGGGAAGTTACTCGTCTGTACGATCGCTGGAGACGGCTCTCCCCGGAGACCTCTCCCCTTGTCCTCGGCCGACCCTCCAGGTCTGTCTAACAAGCAGTGTGAGGCGTGCAGCAGTGTGAGGCGTGCAGCAGTGTGAGGCGTGCAGCAGTGTGAGGCGTGCAGCAGTGTGCAGCAGTGTGAGGTGTGCATCAGTGTGAGGCGTGCATCAGTGTGAGGCGTGCATCAGTGTGAGGCGTGCAGCAGTGTGAGGCGTGCAGCAGTGTGAGGCGTGCACCAGTGTGAGGCGTGGAGCAGTGTGAGGCGTGGAGCAGTGTGAGGCGTGCAGCAGTGTGAGGCGTGCAGCAGTGTGAGGCGTACAGCATTGTGGCATGCAGCAGTGTGAGGCGTACAGCATTGTGGCATGCAGCAGTGTGAGGCGTGCAGCAGTGTGAGGCGTGCAGCAGGGTGAGGCGTGCAGCAGGGTGAGACATGCAGCAGGGTGAGGCGTGCAGCAGTGTGAGGCGTGCAGCAGTGTGAGGCGTGCAGCAGTGTGCAGCAGTGTGTGGCGTGCAACAGTGTGCAGCAGTGTGAGGCATGCAGCAGGGTGAGGCGTGCAGCAGTGTGAGGCGTGCAGCAGTGTGAGGCGTGCAGCAGTGTGAGGCGTGCAGCAGTGTGAGGCGTGCAGCAGTGTGAGGCGTACAGCAGTGCGAGTAATGCAGCAGTGTGAAGCAGTGTGAGGCGTGCAGCAGTGTGAGGCGTGCAGCAGTGAGACTTGCAGCAGTTTGAGACTTGCAGCAGTTTGAGACTTGCAGTGTGAGATGTGCAGCAGTGTGAGACGTGCAGCAGTGTGAGACGTGCAGCAGTGTGAGACGTGCAGCAGTGTGAGACATGCAGCATTATGAGGCATGCAGCAGTGTGAGGCATGCAGCAGTGTGAGGCGTGCAGCAGTGTGAGGCGTGCAGCAGTGCGAGGCGTGCAGCAGTGCGAGGCGTGCAGCAGTGCGAGACGTGCAGCAGTGTGAGACGTGCAGCATTATGAGGCATGCAGCAGTGTGAGGCATGCAGCAGTGTGCAGCAGTGTGTGGCGTGCAGCAGTGCGAGGCGTGCAGTAGTGTGGGTAATGCAGCAGCGTACAGCAGTGTGAGGCATGCAGCAGTGTGAGGCGTGCAGCAGTGTGAGGCGTGCAGCAGTGTGAGGCGTGCAGCAGTGTGAGGCGTGCAGCAGTGTGAGGCGTGCAGCAGTGTGAGGCGTGCAGCAGTGTGGGGCGTGCAGCAGTGTGGGGCGTGCAGCAGTGTGGGGCGTGCAGCAGTGTGGGGCGTGCAGCAGTGTGGGGCGTGCAGCAGTGTGGGGCGTGCAGCAGTGTGGGGCGTGCAGCAGTGTGGGGCGTGCAGCAGTGTGAGGCGTGCAGCAGTGTGAGTAATGCAACAGTGCGGGGCGTGCAGCAGTGGGAGGCGTGTAGCGGTGCAAGGCGTGCAGCGGTGCCAGGCTTGCAACGGTGTGTGGCGTGCGCAGTGTGAGGCGTGCAGCAGTGTGAGGCGTGCAGCAGTGTGAGGCGTGCAGCAGTGTGAGGCGTTCAGCAGTGTGAGGCGTGCAGCAGTGTGAGGCGTGCAGCAGTGTGAGGCGTGCAGCAGTGTGAGGCGTGCAGCAGTGTGAGGCGTACAGCATTGTGGCGTGCAGCAGTGTGAGGCGTGCAGCAGTGTGCAGCAGTGTGAGGCGTGCAGCAGTGTGAGGCGTGCAGCAGTGTTTGGCGTGCAGCAGTGTGAGGCGTGCAGCAGTGTGAGGCGTGCAGCAGTGTGGCATGCAGCAGTGTGAGGCGTGCAGCAGTGTGAGGCGTGCAGCAGTGTGAGGTGTGCAGCAGTGTGAGGCGTGCAGCAGTGTGGGGCGTGCAGCAGTGTGGGGCGTGCAGCAGTGTGAGGCGTACAGCAGTGTGAGGTGTGGAGCAGTGTGAGGCGTGCAGCAGTGTGAGGCGTGCAGCAGTGTGAGACTTGCAGGAGTGTGAGACGTGCAGCAGTGTGAGACGTGCAGCAGTGTGAGGCGTGCAGCAGTGTGAGGCGTGCAGCAGTGTGAGGCGTGCAGCAGTGTGAGGCGTGCAGCAGTGTGAGGCGTGCAGCAGGGTGAGGCGTGCAGCAGGGTGAGGCGTGCAGCAGGGTGAGGCGTACAGCCGTGCGAGTAATGCAGCAGTGTGCAGCAGTGTGAGGCGTGGAGCAGTGTGAGGCGTGCAGCAGTGTGAGGCGTGCAGCAGTGTGAGGCGTGCAGCAGTGTGAGGCGTACAGCCGTGCGAGTAATGCAGCAGTGTGCAGCAGTGTGAGGCGTGGAGCAGTGTAGGGCGTGCAGCAGTGTGAGGCGTGCAGCAGGGTGAGGCGTGCAGCAGGGTGAGGCGTGCAGCAGGGTGAGACGTGCAGCAGGGTGAGACGTGCAGCAGTGTGAGGCGTGCAGCAGTGTGAGGCGTGCAGCAGTGTGCAGCAGTGTGTGGCGTGCAACAGTGTGCAGCAGTGTGTGGCGTGCAGAAGGGTGAGACGTGCAGCAGTGTGAGACGTGCAGCTGTGTGAGGCGTGCAGCAGTGTGAGGCGTGCAGCAGTGTGAGGCGTGCAGCAGTGTGAGACTTGCAGCAGTGTGAGACGTGCAGCAGTGTGAGGCGTGCAGCAGTGTGAGGCGTGCAGCAGTGTGAGGCGTGCAGCAGTGTGAGGCGTGCAGCAGTGTGAGGCGTGCAGCAGTGTGAGGCGTGCAGCAGTGTGAGGCGTGCAGCAGTGTGGGGCGTGCAGCAGTGTGAGGCGTGCAGCAGTGTGAGGCGTGCAGCAGTGTGAGGCGTGCAGCAGTGTGAGTAATGCAACAATGCGGGGCGTGCAGCAGTGGGAGGCGTGTAGCGGTGCAAGGCGTGCAGCGGTGCGAGGCTTGCAACGGTGTGTGGCGTGCGCAGTGTGAGGCGTGCAGCAGTGTGAGGCGTGCAGCAGTGTGAGGCGTGCAGCAGTGTGAGGCGTGCAGCAGTGTGAGGCGTGCAGCAGTGTGAGGCGTGCAGCAGTGTGAGGCGTGCAGCAGTGTGAGGCGTGCAGCAGTGTGAGGCGTACAGCATTGTGGCGTGCAGCAGTGTGAGGCGTGCAGCAGTGTGAGGCGTGCAGCAGTGTGAGGCGTGCAACAGTGTGCAGCAGTGTGAGGCGTGCAGCAGTGTGAGGCGTTCAGCAGTGTGAGGCGTGCAGCAGTGTTTGGCGTGCAGCAGTGTGAGGCATGCAGCAGTGTGAGGCGTGCAGCAGTGTGAGGCATGCAGCAGTGTGAGGCGTGCAGCAGTGTGAGGCGTGCAGCATTGTGGCATGCAGCAGTGTGAGGCATGCAGCAGTGTGAGGCGTGCAGCAGGGTGAGGCGTGCAGCAGGGTGAGACGTGCAGCAGGGTGAGGCGTACAGCAGTGTGAGGCGTGCAGCAGTGTGAGGCGTGCAGCAGTGTGCAGCAGTGTGTGGCGTGCAACAGTGTGCAGCAGTGTGTGGCGTGCAGAAGGGTGAGACGTGCAGCAGTGTGAGGCGTGCAGCAGTGTGAGGCGTGCAGCAGTGTGAGGCGTGCAGCAGGGTGAGGCGTGCAGCAGGGTGAGGCGTGCAGCAGGGTGAGGCGTGCAGCAGGGTGAGACGTGCAGCAGGGTGAGACGTGCAGCAGTGTGAGGCGTGCAGCAGTGTGAGGCATGCAGCAGTGTGCAGCAGTGTGTGGCGTGCAACAGTGTGCAGCAGTGTGTGGCGTGCAGAAGGGTGAGACGTGCAGCAGTGTGAGGCGTGCAGCAGTGTGAGGCGTGCAGCAGTGTGAGGCGTGCAGCAGTGTGAGACTTGCAGGAGTGTGAGACATGCAGCAGTGTGAGACGTGCAGCAGTGTGAGGCGTGCAGCAGTGTGAGGCGTGCAGCAGTGTGAGGCGTGCAGCAGTGTGAGGCGTGCAGCAGTGTGAGGCGTGCAGCAGTGTGAGGCGTGCAGCAGTGTGAGGCGTGCAGCAGTGTGAGGCGTGCAGCAGTGTGAGGCGTGCAGCAGTGTGGGGCGTGCAGCAGTGTGGGGCGTGCAGCAGTGTGAGGCGTGCAGCAGTGTGAGGCGTGCAGCAGTGTGAGTAATGCAACAATGCGGGGCGTGCAGCAGTGGGAGGCGTGTAGCGGTGCAAGGCGTGCAGCGGTGCGAGGCTTGCAACGGTGTGTGGCGTGCGCAGTGTGAGGCGTACAGCAGTGTGAGGCGTGCAGCAGTGTGAGGCGTGCAGCAGTGTGAGGCGTGCAGCAGTGTGAGGCGTGCAGCAGTGTGAGGCGTGCAGCAGTGTGAGGCGTGCAGCAGTGTGAGGCGTGCAGCAGTGTGAGGCGTGCAGCAGTGTGAGGCGTGCAGCAGTGTGAGGCGTACAGCATTGTGGCGTGCAGCAGTGTGAGGCGTGCAGCAGTGTGAGGCGTGCAGCAGTGTGAGGCGTGCAACAGTGTGCAGCAGTGTGAGGCGTGCAGCAGTGTGAGGCGTTCAGCAGTGTGAGGCGTGCAGCAGTGTTTGGCGTGCAGCAGTGTGAGGCGTGCAGCAGTGTGAGGCGTGCAGCAGTGTGAGGCGTGCAGCAGTGTGAGGCGTGCAGCAGTGTGAGGCGTGCAGCATTGTGGCATGCAGCAGTGTGAGGCGTGCAGCAGTGTGAGGCGTGCAGCAGGGTGAGGCGTGCAGCAGGGTGAGACGTGCAGCAGGGTGAGGCGTGCAGCAGTGTGAGGCGTGCAGCAGTGTGAGGCGTGCAGCAGTGTGCAGCAGTGTGTGGCGTGCAACAGTGTGCAGCAGTGTGTGGCGTGCAGAAGGGTGAGACGTGCAGCAGTGTGAGGCGTGCAGCAGTGTGAGGCGTGCAGCAGTGTGAGGCGTGCAGCAGTGTGAGGCGTGCAGCAGGGTGAGGCGTGCAGCAGGGTGAGGCGTGCAGCAGGGTGAGACGTGCAGCAGTGTGAGGCGTGCAGCAGTGTGAGGCATGCAGCAGTGTGCAGCAGTGTGTGGCGTGCAACAGTGTGCAGCAGTGTGTGGCGTGCAGAAGGGTGAGACGTGCAGCAGTGTGAGGCGTGCAGCAGTGTGAGGCGTGCAGCAGTGTGAGGCGTGCAGCAGTGTGAGACTTGCAGGAGTGTGAGACGTGCAGCAGTGTGAGACGTGCAGCAGTGTGAGACGTGCAGCAGTGTGAGGCGTGCAGCAGTGTGAGGCGTGCAGCAGTGTGAGGCGTGCAGCAGTGTGAGGCGTGCAGCAGTGTGAGGCGTGCAGCAGTGTGAGGCGTGCAGCAGTGTGAGGCGTACAGCATTGTGGCATGCAGCAGTGTGAGGCGTGCAGCAGTGTGAGGCGTGCAGCAGTGTGAGGCGTGCAACAGTGTGCAGCAGTGTGAGGCGTGCAGCAGTGTGAGGCGTGCAGCAGTGTGGCATGCAGCAGTGTGAGGCGTGCAGCAGGGTGAGACGTGCAGCAGGGTGAGACGTGCAGCAGGGTGAGACGTGCAGCAGGGTGAGACGTGCAGCAGGATGAGACGTGCAGCAGGGTGAGATGTGCAGCAGGGTGAGACGTGCAGCAGGGTGAGGCGTGCAGCAGTGTGAGGCGTGCAGCAGTGTGCAGCAGTGTGTGGCGTGCAACAGTGTGCAGCAGTGTGTGGCGTGCAGAAGGGTGAGACGTGCAGCAGTGTGAGGCGTGCAGCAGTGTGAGGCGTGCAGCAGTGTGAGGCGTGCAGCAGTGTGAGGCGTACAGCAGTGCGAGTAATGCAGCATTGTGCAGCAGTGTGAGGCGTGCAGCAGTGTGAGGCGTGGAGCAGTGTGAGGCATGCAGCAGTGTGAGGCGTGCAGCAGTGTGAGGCGTGCAGCAGTGTGAGGCATGCAGCAGTGTGAGGCGTGCAGCAGTGTGAGACTTGCAGCAGTTTGAGACTTGCAGCAGTGTGAGACGTGCAGCAGTGTGAGACGTGCAGCATTGTGAGGCGTGCAGCAGTGTGAGGCATGCAGCAGTGTGAGGCATGCAGCAGTGTGAGGCGTGCAGCAGTGTGCAGCAGTGTGTGGTGTGCAGCAGTGTGTGGCGTGCAGAAGGGTGAGACGTGCAGCAGTGTGAGGCGTGCAGCAGTGTGAGGCGTGCAGCAGTGTGAGGCGTGCAGCAGTGTGAGGCGTACAGCAGTGCGAGTAATGCAGCATTGTGCAGCAGTGTGAGGCGTGCAGCAGTGTGAGGCGTGCAGCAGTGTGAGGCATGCAGCAGTGTGAGGCGTGCAGCAGTGTGAGGCGTGCAGCAGTGTGAGACTTGCAGCAGTGTGAGACGTGCAGCAGTGTGAGACGTGCAGCAGTGTGAGACGTGCAGCATTGTGAGGCATGCAGCAGTGTGAGGCATGCAGCAGTGTGAAGCAGTGTGAGGCGTGCAGCAGTGTGAGGCGTGCAGCAGTGTGAGACTTGCAGCAGTGTGAGACGTGCAGCAGTGTGAGACGTGCAGCAGTGTGAGACGTGCAGCATTGTGAGGCGTGCAGCAGTGTGAGGCATGCAGCAGTGTGAGGCATGCAGCAGTGTGAGGCGTGCAGCAGTGTGCAGCAGTGTGTGGTGTGCAGCAGTGTGTGGCGTGCAGAAGGGTGAGACGTGCAGCAGTGTGAGGCGTGCAGCAGTGTGAGGCGTGCAGCAGTGTGAGGCGTGCAGCAGTGTGAGGCGTACAGCAGTGCGAGTAATGCAGCATTGTGCAGCAGTGTGAGGCGTGCAGCAGTGTGAGGCGTGCAGCAGTGTGAGGCATGCAGCAGTGTGAGGCGTGCAGCAGTGTGAGGCGTGCAGCAGTGTGAGACTTGCAGCAGTGTGAGACGTGCAGCAGTGTGAGACGTGCAGCAGTGTGAGACGTGCAGCATTGTGAGGCATGCAGCAGTGTGAGGCATGCAGCAGTGTGAAGCAGTGTGAGGCGTGCAGCAGTGCGAGGCGTGCAGTAGTGTGGGTAATGCAGCAGCGTACAGCAGTGAGGCGTGCAGCAGTGTCGTGCAGCAATGTGCAGCGTGCCGCAGTGTGAGGCATGCAGCAGTGTGAGGCGTGCAGCAGTGTGAGGCGTGCAGCAGTGTGAGGCGTGCGGCAGGGTGCGGCGTGCAGCAGGGTGCGGCGTGCAGCAGGGTGCGGCGTGCAGCAGGGTGCGACGTGCAGCAGGGTGCGACGTGCAGCAGGGTGCGGCGTGCAGCAGGGTGCGACGTGCAGCTGTGTGAGATGTGCAGCAGTGTGAGGCATGCAGCAGTGTGAGGTGTGCAGCAGTGTGAGGCGTGCAGCAGTGTGAGGCGTGCAGCTGTGTGAGGCGTGCAGCAGTGTGAGGCGTGCAACAGTGTGCAGCAGTGTGTGGCGTGCAGCAGTGTGTGGCGTGCAGCAGTGTGAGGCATGCAGCAGTGTGAGGCGTGCAGCAGTGTGAGGCATGCAGCAGTGCAAGTAATGCAGCAGTGTGCAGCAGTGTGAGGCGTGCAGCAGTGAGGCATGCAGCAGTGTGAGGCGTGCAGCAGTGTGAGGCGTGCAGCAGTGTGAGGCGTGCAGCAGTGTGAGGCGTGCAGCAGTGTGAGGCGTGCAGCAGTGTGGGGCGTGCAGCAGTGTGAGGCGTGCAGCAGTGTGAGGCGTGCAGCAGTGTGAGTAATGCAACGGTGCGGGGCGTGCAGCGGTGCGAGGCGTGCAGCGGTGCGAGGCTTGCAGCGGTGAGTGGCTTGAAGCTGTGTGTGGCGTGCGCAGTGTGAGGCGTGCAGTAGTGTGGGTAATGCAGAAGCGTGCAGCAGTGTGAGGCGTGCAGCAGTGTGAGGCGTGCAGCAGTGTGAGGCGTTGTTGGACCTGACCCTCTTGGCAGGGTCATCCCTAAACTTTTTGCCTTCCTCCAATATTCTCTCTGACCTGTTTTTCTTGGTTTAATGACTCTGGGCACTTTACCACTGCTGACCAGTGCTAAAGTGCGTATGCTCTCCCTGTATAAAGTGTAACTGTGATTGATGTTCCTGATTGGTTCATTGGATTTACTGTCAGTCCCCAGTAAAGTGCACCAGGAGTGCCAGGGCTTGTAAATGCCAATACTGCTAGAGGGCCTGCAGCGCTGGTTGCGCCACCCACACAAGCAGCCTTTTAAAATGTGTCTAGGGTCTGCCATTGCAGAACCTGTGTGCAGTCTGGTACTGTCATGCTGACTGGGCAAGTGCACACACTTGCCAGCCCCTAAACCTTCCCTTAACTTCATATTGGTCACCCCTATGGTAGGCCCTAGGGCAGGGTGCATTGTAAGTGTAAGGTAGGACATGCTCTGATGTGTGTGGCATGTCCTAATAGTGAATTACAGCCAAATTCGTTTTCACTATTGTAAAGCTACCTGCTCCCTTTTAGGCCAGATGGGCTGCTGGAATTATTACACTCTATAATCCCAGCAGGCTCAGGGAGCATGGTAGAAAATAATGTTTAGTATGCCTGAACTCAGAATAATAAAATACTTCTTTTAGTAAAGTTTATTTTAATATCCTGTGTTTGCAAATGCTACTTTTAGAAAGATAGCATTTGCTTGCCTAACCATTTCAGCCCGCCTCTGCAGTATGTGTATCTGACTGTCTGGGATGTGTGAGTGACAGGGCTGGGGGATGACAGGTGGTGAATGGAAGGATTACACCTTAGTGGGAGGTGGGAGTTTCCCTGGACTATGCATCAGGCTGTGCTCTGCCACCACAATGCTGGCTCCGCACCCCTGGGGAGCGACTGATGACTCAGCCTGCACCTGGCCCAGGAAGGGCGAAGCCCCATCATCAAGGTACTCCTGGCTGCCCCTGTCCACACAATGCTGGCTCCACCTCCTGTGGAGCGTCTGATGTGCCTGCCCTCACACTGAAAGCAGAAGCCAGAAGTACACCCCACAAGTGCTCAGAGACTGAAAGCAGTTATGCAAAGGCACCCCTGGCCTGTAAGAACAAAAGAATTGGTGTATAAAAGTAGGAGCCCTGCTCCTTGTAAATCAGAATCCTGTTTTACCACGAAGGACCTCTGCCCGACTAGAAGGAGAAGAGACGCTGGAAGGAATGGCCTGCTGCTTGCCTTGCTGAGAAAGGAGAGGAAGAAGACTTGCTTTCAAGACTTTGCTGCTTTGTGCTCTAAACATTCTCCAAGGGCTTGATTGAGCTTGCCCCCTGAACTGAACCCCAGGACCAGTGGGTTCTCTTGTGCTTTGGCTCGTCCCCTGCCTGAGGCCGAGTATTTCCTCCCGCCGGAGGTGAAATCTGCCCCCTCTCGCCCCCTCCTAGGGCCGTGGTACTCGGGAGCCAGCCTGCCCTCTTGCCCTTGAGAGCCTCGCTCCACCCGGAGTCGCTCTCTACCCCAGGGCTAAGGCCGTCCGCTCCTCTACCCCTACCTGTCTTAACGGAGCGCCTGAGCGCGATTTAGACCCCTCCCGCCGGAATCCCGGGGACGTGAGCCATCTGTAGCCTGGACGGCCGCCCGTGCATTGCCTTTGCACCCGGCCGCCCCACTGTGCTCTGCTCCCCAGGAGAGGCCGCGCCGCACTGAGAAGGGAGCCCCCTCGCTGTACCGTCGGTACTGAGGGCCCCCTGTGCTGCGTGTCACCCCCGGAGATCCTCCGCTGTCAGAAGGGATCCCAAAGTGCTAACCGGACCGAGTCGCGCTGCCTGTGCCGACTCGGCCCAACCCCCATCAAAGAAGAAGTGTTCGTGTGCTTTTGAAGTCACCCCGGGCTAGGGGCCCGCAACGTTTGTTTTCCCCTTTTTGCTGCTCCTGCCTACAAGTGACCAAGGTACTGTACTGATCCCCCCGCGGTGCGAGCCGCTCTCCTAACCGGACTCGCACCGCTCTGCTCTGTGTGCCTGCCTGCAGCGCCTGTCCGCCAGCGCGCTTCAGCCCGTCCCGCTGGAATCCTCTGACAGTCGGGAAGCCGCAGGCTGCAATCCGAGCCCCTGCCAGAGTGACTGGGGCTGCGCTGGGTTCTTCGGCCTTTCACCCTCCTTGGCAGCTCTGAGGTCGGCGCTCTCCCCCGTGTGGGTCCCGCAGACCAGGGGGGGCCGTACGCTCCCAGAGACCCGGCCGGGCCGAACGCGCCCCACGCGAGAAGCGTGAGACTTGGAAGGGGGTCGGGATTTCACCCGTCTGAGACGCCGCGAAGCGCTACAGAGTGCAGGACCGAGTCCCTAAGGTCCTAGAGGGGTGGAAAAGTGCACAATCTGGTCAGAATCGGCCAAGGAACTGAGAGAACTGTGCAGAAGGGAAAAGAGACTGAAAAAGAAACATTCAATCTACAACAAAGAACTGTTGGTGGAACATATAAAAGAGAAGCTTGCCTATTTAACATCTGTGGTGATACAAAAACGTTATTGGTCTTGTGAATAAGCCTGATCTAAGATATATATTTTTTACATAAAGAAGCATATTTTTTATATATTCACTGCCTGGTGTCCATTTGTGGGGGGATTGGTATATTTTACTGTGTGTGTGATTACAAATGCTTAACTAACTAACGCCTGAAGAATAGCCTTGGCTGCTCACGCCACACACTTAGAGGGTGAGCAAGGGTAATTCTAAGGGGTCATCCTTCGCCCTGACTTAGAGGAGAGGGTCCCTGCTTGTCACAAGTGTATACTTGCGCTAACCAGAGACCCCCAATTCTAACAGCCGTGCAGCAGTGTGAGGCGTGCAGCAGTGTGAGGCGTACAGCATTGTGGCGTGCAGCAGTGTGAGGCGTGCAGCAGTGTGCAGCAGTGTGAGGCGTGCAGCAGTGTGAGGCGTGCAGCAGTGTGAGGCGTGCAGCAGTGTGAGGCGTGCAGCAGTGTGAGTAATGCAGCAGTGTGCAGCAGTGTGAGGTGTGCAGCAGTGTTAGGTGTGCAGCAGTGTTAGGCGTGCAGCAGTGTTAGGCGTGCAGCAGTGTGAGGCTGTTAGAATTGGGGGTCTCTGGTTGGCGCAAGTTTTTACTTGTGACAAGCAGGGACCCTCTCCTCTAAGTCAGGGCGAAGGATGACCCCTTAGAATTACCCTTGCTCACCCTCTAGGTGCGTGGCGTGAGCAGCCATGGCTATTCTTCAGGCGTTAATTAGTTAAGCATTTGTAATAACACACACAGTAAAATGTACCAATCCCCCCACAAATGGACACCAGGCTGTGAATATATAAAAATACGATTCTTTATGTAAAAAAAAAAATATATACATATATATATGAGCAGTTCAGACTTATTACAAGACCTTCAATAACGTTTTTCTAAGCCACAAGATTGTAAAAGGCAAGCTTTTCTTCTCTTACAGTTTAAATATGGGTTTCTTTTCACTTCAAATGGCCTCCACAACAGTTCTCTTACTATGGCAGGCTTTTCCTTCACTCTGGTTTCTAGTTTATTTCAAAAAGGGTTTCTTGTCAATTCGCTTCAAAAACAGTTCTCTCAGTTCCAGTTACTTTAGTGTTACTTCCTGGGCCGTTTTTGTGGACCTCAGACCAGTCTTAGGCCTTCTGTGCGCTTCGTAGCGCTTCTGGGCACCTCAAGCGGGAGAAATCACGGTACCCTGCTAAAGCTCACGCATCTCGCGTGAGTCCCTTACCGGGGGGGGGGGCGGGGCGGCTACCAACGCTCACGCATCTCGTGTGAGACGGCGTACGCGGCGTACAGCTTCAAGCAATGCAAAACAATGGTACGAGCTGTACTCGGCTTGTGCGGCTCGTACTGCGGGGGGATTGCAAGTACTGGGTGGTAATTCGCTCCCAGTTTCAAATGCGCTGCAGATTGGCAATGTGCTTCCAGTTTCAACTAGCGATCCTCAGCATAGGGTTTCTCTTACTGCAATCAGCACACATTCAGCACTACGGGGAAAACAAACGTTGCGGGCCCGAGCCCGTGGTGTGCTGGTTCGTTCTCAGGTGCGACGTCCACGCTCGACTGGGTCTCCCAGCGGCAGATGGCTTGATGCGCTTTGGTCGCGGGGCGTACCTTGGGGTCTGATCAGGCAGCAGGCGAGCTCAGGAAGGCGGACGCTGCACGGGGGACGTCCGGTACGGTTCATACGGGGGGAGATCCCTTCAGGGTGCGGCGTGACCTTTTCCACAGGTCCGAGGGCACAGCGGGGCGGCCGGGTGCGAAGCAATGCACGGGCGGCCGTCCAGGCTTGGAAGTGCACTCGTAGGACCAGGATTCCGGCGGGAGACGGAAGACCAGCAATCCAGGCGCTCCAGTAGCGAGAAGTGGCAGAGGAGCAGGCGGCCTGACCCGAGGGGCAGAGAGCGGCTCTAGGCAGAGCAAGGCTCTCAACGGGTAGAAGGGAGGGCCGCTCCCGAGTGCCAAAACTCTAGGAGGGGGCGCAGTCTTACCTCCGGCGGGAGGAACTCACGGCTCCGTTGCAGATGAGCCAAGACACAGAGAACCCACTGTTCCTGGGGTTCAGATCAGGGGGAAGCTCAAATAAGCCCTTGGAGAATGTTTCAAAGCACAAGTCTACAAAGTCTTTTCAATAAGTCTTCTCCTCTCCTTCCTCAGCCTGGCAAGCAGCAGGCCAGTCCTTCCAGCGTCTTCTTCTCCTTCTAGTTGGGCAGAGGTTCTTTGTGGGAAACATGATTCTAATTTACAAGGCGCAGGGCTCCTACTTTTATACAGCATTTCTTTTGTCTTCTCAGGCCAGGGGGGCCTCTGCATAACTTCATTCAGTCTCTGAGCTCTTGTTGGGTGTACTTCTGGCTTCTGCTTTCAGTGTGAGGGGCAGGCACATCAGACGCTCCACAGGAGGTGGAGCCAGTATTGTGTGGACAGGGGCAGCCAGGAGTACCTTGATGACAGTGCTTCGCCCTTCCTGGGCCAGGTGCAGGCGGAGTCATCAGTCGCTCCCCAGGGGGCGAGCCAGCATTGTGGTGGCAGAGCACAGCCCTAATAAGAGTCCACAGTCACTCCTACCTCCCACTAAGGTGTAATCCTTGCATTCACCACCTGTCATCCCCCAGACCTGTCACTCACACATCCCAGACAGTCAGATACACATACTAGCAGAGGCGGGCTGAAATGGTTAGGCAAGCAAATGCTAACTTTCTAAAAGTAGCATTTGCAAACACAGAATATTAAAATAAACTTTACTGAAAGATGTATTTTATTATTCTGAGTTCGGGCATACTAAACATGTCTCTCTCTACCATGTTCCCTGAGCCTGCTGGGATTATAGGTTGTAATAATTCCAGCAGCTCATCTGGCGTAAGAGAACAGGTAGCCTTACAATAGTGAAAAACGAATTTGGCAGTAATTC
The DNA here is from genome assembly GCF_964263255.1 of Lissotriton vulgaris. Classification (NCBI taxonomy): domain Eukaryota; kingdom Metazoa; phylum Chordata; class Amphibia; order Caudata; family Salamandridae; genus Lissotriton; species Lissotriton vulgaris. The sequence goes on along the minus strand of NC_141689.1, from coordinate 1,324,701,660 downwards.
ACTATTAGGACATGCCACACACATCAGGGCTTGTCCTACCTTACACTTACAATGCACCCTGCCCTAGTGCCTACCATAGGGGTGACTAATATGAAGTTAAGGGAAGGTTTAGAGGCTGGCAAGTGTGTGCACTTGCCCAGCCAGCATGACAGTACCAGACTGCACGCAGGTTCTGCAATGGCAGACCCTAGACACATTTTAAAAGGCTGCTTCTGTGGGTGGCGCAACCAGCGCTGCAGGCCCACTAGCAGCATGGGCATTTACAAGCCCTGGCACTCCTGGTGCACTTTACTGGGGACTGACAGTAAATCCAATGAACCAATCATGGAAATCAATCACATATATACTTTGCACAGGGAGAGCATATGCACTTTAGCACTGGTCAGCAGTAGTAACGTGCCCGGAGTCATTAAACCAACAAAAAGAGGTCAGAGAGAGTATTGAAGGAAGGCAAAAAGTTCAGGGATGACCCTGCCAAGAGGGCCAAGTCCAACACAACCCCCTTCCAGCCAAAACGCAGGGTAGACCAATCACCACTGTGATGGGCTTCCCTGCTTAGGGCGATAGAACATGGACCTGGCCCGCAACAGCAGGGGCACATTCCAGTTCTACGCCAATCTGAACCTATTTCAAATCCTCTGTCCATACTCTCAGGGTCCACCCAGCTAATCCATGGGGCACCCTTCTCTTCCTCTGTGGACACCACCTGTGCAGCCTCTAACCGTAACTTGCTCACAGGTGTGTCCCAACAAATAGTCATCAAATCACAGTGGCCACTGACAGTAGTCAGGGCTGAGACCCAGGCCTCATGCCTCTCAGGGCTCCCAAACCTCTGTGGCCTCAGAGAGCGGGGGGCAGTAGCCCCAGGTGCTTGGCACCCTGTGTCCACTCTCCCTCCTGTCAGGTCAGGTATGTCATCCTGGCACTGACCCACCAGCCCCAGGCCTGTACCTGGCGGCTGGACCAAAGACTGGGATGGGCTCTCCCATACCTGGTCCTCCTCCTTTGGGCTCTGTACCCTCCCACCTGGAGTGGTACCCACTTCCAGACTTGTCAGGGCACCTTTGGCAGGTGACCTGCACAATTCGCCCACCAGTTCAGGGGTGCTATCCTGCAACTGGGGCACCAGGTCAGGGCGGACACCCTGCATCTGGCCCTCTATCCTAGGGTCTAAACCCTCAAACTGCACCGGGGTCAGACGCGAGGACTCCCTCCCTCTGCACCCCCTTCCAGAGTACTGCCCACTCCCCACTGGAGTGGTATCCCTAGAAGTGACATGGGTCAGGACACTGATTACAGTGGTCCTACCCTCCAGGTCAGACAACACCTGAACCTGGCTCTCCAACTCAGGGACCCAACCCTGCAGTTGAACACTTGCCTGGCGCACTAAGACTTCCCGGGGCCACATGCCCCCCTGAGGGTGGCACATAGCTCATGTGCCGTGTGACAGTCTTCCTGGCGCAGATCTCCTAACCCCTGTCCCTCTGACAGTGTGGGAAGATCCCCCAGGACAGAAGTGGTGTCTCCCTGGTCATTCACTGGGTCGCAGCCCTGCTGGTTGGCCCCTGACCCACTGGTTCTTCCACTGGGGACTCTTTCCCCCTCTCGCCCCTCTTTCTGGGCTTCTGCACCCTCCCAACTGGAGTCGTACTGCCAGACACCAGAACTACTGGAGCTTTGCCTACAGAGCCTCCACGTTCTCTAACCACTGGGGTATCCCCCTCAGCGGGTGACTCATCTGGACAGCCTAGGCTCCCCACCTGGTGTACCCTTAAAGAACCATCCAGGCTCTGAGACTGAGGTTGGGCACTACCGGGACAAAACCCATTCTCACTCCTTCCCCTTAAAGACAGGACGTGAGGCCCTACACCCCTCTCACTACTACAGGAACTAGCTGGGCTACTCTGCGCCACTTCCACCACTCTGGGCTGGAAGATACCTGAGCCACTCCCCACAGGATCAAACCCCAATGTCTCTCCAGACCCTCCGGAATCCACCACAAGGTCTGCCTCCAATGTGAGCTCCCTGGGGTCAGAGAACTCACTCTCAAACAGGTGTTGGCATAGCTCTGGAAAACTGGGACTTAAAGTATGCTCTCCCACAATTGGATAACGCAGTCCCCTAGCAGGGTTAACCAAACTATCCTTCACCTCTCCATCCAGCGTCTCACACACATACTCCACACCATTCTTCTGAGACTGGCCAGACAGTAGCGTACTGTCTCTGTCACACAACCCACACTCTTCTGGGCGGTCCTTAAACTCCCCCACCAGGACCTCAACCATGGGGCAATCCCTCCCACCACTAGGACCATGAACTCCTACGCCAGCTACCCTATTCCCTTCAGGGATGCTGCGCACTACTGGAGCTACCTCATGCCCTTGAACCTCCTGGTGTAAGTTAACCCCCTCCAAGTAAGGTGCCATATCTCTAGGTGCGCGCGCTATGCTGTCAGCACTAGATACCTGAATGTTGCTGCCACCGGCAGAGCTGAACTCCACCTCCAACTCAGCAAAGCTCCATCTGCGAGCTAAACAAATCTCTGGATGTTGGGCTGAAGCCCTCCTGGCTTCAAGCTCCAAATCAAGCTCTCTCATCCTCAAGTAGTGAGCTCTTTGGCGTTTTCGCGCTTCCATTGCCAATTTTTGCTTTTCCAATTCTATTTGTCCAGCTAACTTTGCCATCTCCATTTGATGTGCCCTGTCTGCTGCCCTGTCTGCCAGCTCCTCTGGCGACTGACATCTGGTTGCTGCTTTTTCCTTCCTCACTGAACCAGGCATGACGTTTTCAAAAACACATGGAGATCTCCCAGCAAAATTATAAAAATGGAAATCTGTGGCTGCGTTATAAGTCTGCTCTCACTATGTGGTGATCAGCAAGTCACTGTATGTAAACTACAAATGCAAATCCGCAAATCCTCACTGCTGCGTCCAATGTTAGAATTGGGGGTCTCTGGTTGGCGCAAGTTTTTACTTGTGACAAGCTGGGACCCTCTCCTCTAAGTCAGGGCGAAGGATGACCCCTTAGAATTACCCTTGCTCACCCTCTAGGTGCGTGGCGTGAGCAGCCAAGGCTATTCTTCAGGGGTTAATTAGTTAAGCATTTGTAATAACACACACAGTAAAATGTACCAATCCCCCCACAAATGGACACCAGGCTGTGAATATATAAAAATACTATTCTTTATGTAAAAATATATATATGAGCAGTTGAGACTTATGACAAGACCTTCAATAACGTTTTTCAAAGCCACAAGATTGTAAAAGGCAAGCTTTTCTTCTCTTACAGTTCAAATATGGGTTTCTTTTCACTTCAAATGGCCTCCACAACAGTTCTCTTACTATGGCAGGCTTTTCCTTCACTCTGGTTTCTAGTTTAGTTCAAAAAGGGTTTCTTGTCAATTTGCTTCAAAAACAGTTCTCTAAGTTCCAGTTACTTTAATGTTACTTCCTGGGCCGTTTTTGGGGACCTCAGACCAGTCTTAGGCCTTCTGTGCGCTTCGTAGCGCTTCTGGGCATCTCAAGCGGGAGAAATCACGGTACCCTGCTAAAGCTCACGCATCTCGCGTGAGTCGCTTACCGGGGGCCTACCAACTCTCACACATCTCGCGTGAGACGGCGTACGCGGCGTACAGCTTCAAGCAATGCAAAACAATGGTACGAGCCGTACTCGGCTTGTGCGGCTTGTACTGCGGGGGGATTGCAAGTACTGGGTGGTAATGCGCTCCCAGTTTCAAATGCGCTGCAGATTGGCAATGTGCTTCTCGTTTCAACTAGCGATCCTCAGCATAGAGTTTCTCTTACTGCAATCAGCACACAGTCAGCACTACGGGGAAAACAAACGTTGCGGGTCCCGAGCCCGTGGTGTGCTGGTTCGTTCTCAGGTGCGACGTCCACGCTCGACTGGGTCTCCCAGCGGCAGACGGCTTGATGCGCTTTGGTCGCGGGGCGTACCTTGGGGTCTGATCAGGCAGCAGGCGAGCTCAAGAAGGTGGACGCTGCACGGGGGACCTCCGGTATGGTTCGTACGGGGGGAGATCCCTTCAGGGTGCGGCGTGACCTTTTCCACAGGTCCGAGGGCACAGCGGGGCGGCCAGGTGCGAAGCAATGCACGGGCGTCCGTCCAGGCTTGGAAGTGCACTCGTAGGACCAGGATTCCGGCGGGAGGGGGAAGACCAGCAATCCAGGCGCTCCAGTAGCGAGAAGTGGCAGAGGAGCAGGCGGCCTGACCCGAGGGGCAGAGAGCGGCTCTAGGCAGAGCGAGGCTCTCAACGGGTAGAAGGGCGGGCCGCTCCCGAGTGCCAAAACTCTAGGAGGGGGCGAGGGACGCAGTCTTACCTCCGGCGGGAGGAACTCACAGCTCCGTTGCAAATGAGCCAAGACACAGAGAACCCACTGGTCCTGGGGTTCAGATCAGGGGGCAAGCTCAAACAAGCCCTTGGAGAATGTTTCAAAGCACAAGTCTACAAAGCCTTTTCAATAAGTCTTCTCCCCTCCTTCCTCAGCAAGGCAAGCAGCAGGCCAGTCCTTCCAGCGTCTTCTTCTCCTTCTAGTTGGGCAGAGGTTCTTTGTGGGAAACAGGATTCTAATTTACAAGGAGCAGGGCTCCAACTTTTATACAGCATTTCTTTTGTCTTCTCAGGCCAGGGGGGCCTCTGCATAACTTCATTCAGTCTCTGAGCACTTGCTGGGTGTACTTCTGGCTTCTGCTTTCAGTGTGAGGGGCAGGCACATCAGACGCTCCACAGGAGGTGGAGCCAGCATTGTGTGGACAGGGGCAGCCAGGAGTACCTTGATGACAGTGCTTCGCCCTTCCTGGGCCAGGTGCAGGCTGAGTCATCAGTCGCTCCCCAGGGGGCAGAGCCGGCATTGTGGTGGCAGAGCACAGCCCTAATAAGAGTCCACGGGCACTCCTACCTCCCACTAAGGTGTAATCCTTGCATTCACCACCTGTCATCCCCCAGACCTGTCACTCACACATCCCAGACAGTCAGATACACATACTAGCAGAGGCGGGCTGAAATGGTTAGGCAAGCAAATGCTAACTTTCTAAAAGTAGCATTTGCAAACACAGGATATTAAAATAAACTTTACTCAAAGATGTATTTTATTAGTCTGAATTCAGGCATACTAAACATGATTCTTTACCATGTTCCCTGAGCCTGCTGGGATTATAGGTTGTAATAATTCCAGCAGCTCATCTGGCCTAAGAGAACAGTTAGTCTTACAATAGTGAAAAACGAATTTGGCAGTAATTCACTATTAGGACATGCCACACACATCCGGGCTTGTCCTACCTTATACTTACAATGCACCCTGCCCTAGGGCCTACCATAGGGGTGACTAATATGAAGTTAAGGGAAGGTTTAGAGGCTGGCAAGTGTGTGCACTTGCCCAGCCAGCATGACAGTACCAGACTGCACGCAGGTTCTGCAATGGCAGACCCTAGACACATTTTAAAAGGCTGCTTCTCTGGGTGGCGCAACCAGCGCTGCAGGCCCACTAGCAGCATTGGCATTTACAAGCCCTGACACTCCTGGTGCACTTTACTGGGGACTGACAGTAAATCCAATGAACCAATCATGGAAATCAATCATATATATACTTTGCACAGGGAGAGCATATGCACTTTAGCACTGGTCAGCAGTGGTAAAGTGCCCAGAGCCATTAAACCAACAGAAACAGGTCAGAGAGAGTATTGGAGGAAGGCAAAAAGTTCAGGGATGACCCTGCCAAGAGGGCCAAGTCCAACAGAGGCGTGCAGCAGTGTGAAGCGTGCAGCAGTGTGAGGCATGCAGCAGTGTGAGGCATGCAGCAGTGTGAGGCATGCAGCAGTGTGTGGCGTGCATCAGTGTGTGGCGTGCATCAGTGTGTGGCGTGCATCAGTGTGTGGCGTGCATCAGTGTGTGTCGTGCATCAGTGTGTGGCGTGCATCAGTGTGTGGCGTGCATCAGTGTGTGGCGTGCAGCATTGTGTGGCGTGCAGCATTGTGTGGCGTGCAGCATTGTGTGGCGTGCAGCAGTGTGTTGCGTGCAGCAGTGTGTGGCGTGCAGCAGTGTGCAGCATACAGTTGTGTGAGTAATGCAGCAGGGTGAGGCGTGCAGCAGGGTGAGGCGTGCAGCAGGGTGAGGTGGGCAGCACGGTGAGGCGTGCAGCAGGGTGAGGCGTGCAGCAGGGTGAGGCGTGCAGCAGGGTGAGGCATGCAGCAGGGTTAGGCATGCAGCAAGGTGAGTAATGCAGCAGTGTGTGGCGTGCAGCAGTGTGTGGCGTGCAGCAGTGTGCAGCAATGCAGCAGTGTGCAGCAATGCAGCCGTGTGAAGCGTGCAGCAGTGTGAAGCGTGCAGCAGTGTGAAGCGTGCAGCAGTGTGAGGCGTGCAGCAGTGTGAGGCGTGCAGCAGTGTGAGGCGTGCAGCAGTGTGAGGCGTGCAGCAGTGTGAGGCGTGCAGCAGTGTGAGGCGTGCAGCAGTGTGAGGCGTGCAGCAATGTGAGGCGTGCAGCAGTATGAGGCGTGCAGCAGTATGAGGCGTGCAGCAGTGTGAGGCGTGCAGCCTGGTTGAGGCGTGCAGCCTGGTTGAGGCGTGCAGCAGTTTGAGGCGTGCAGCAGTTTGAGGAGTGCAGCAGTGAGGCGTGCAGCATGCAGCAGTGTGAGTAATGCAGCAGTGCGAGGCGTGCAGCAGTGCGAGGCGTGCGAGGCGTGCAGCAGTGCCAGGCGTGCAGCAGTGCCAGGCGTGCAGCATGCAGCAGTGTGAGTAATGCAGCAGTGCGAGGCGTGCAGCAGTGCGAGGCGTGCGAGGCGTGCAGCAGTGCCAGGCGTGCAGCAGTGCCAGGCGTGCAGCAGTGCCAGGCGTGCAGCAGTGCCAGGCGTGCAGCAGTGCCAGGCGTGCAGCAGTGCCAGGTGTGCAGCAGTGCGTGGCGTGCAGCAGTGCGTGGCGTGCAGCAGTGTGAGGCGTGCAGTAGTGTGAGGCGTGCAGCAGTGTGAGGCGTGCGGCAGTTTGCAGCATGCAGTAGTGAGTAATGCAGCAGTGTGAGACGTGCATCAGTGATGTGCAGCAATGTGCAGCATGCAGTAATGTGCAGCGTGCAGCAGTGTGAGACGTGCAGCAGTGTGAGACGTGCAGCAGTGTGAGACGTGCAGCAGTGTCGTGAAGCAATTTGCAGCGTGCAGCATTGTGCGGCGTGCAGGAGTGTGGGGCGTGCAGGAGTGTGGGGCGTGCAGGAGTGTGGGGCGTGCAGGAGTGTGGGGCGTGCAGGAGTGTGGGGCGTGCAGGAGTGTGGGGCGTGCAGGAGTGTGGGGGCGTGCAGGAGTGTGGGGCGTGCAGGAATGTGGGGCGTGCAGGAGTGTGGGGGCGTGCAGGAGTGTGGGGGCGTGCAGGAGTGTGGGGGCGTGCAGGAGTGTGGGGGCGTGCAGGAGTGTGGGGGCGTGCAGCAGTGCGAGGCGTGCAGCAGTGCGAGGCGTGCAGCAGTGCGAGGCGTGCAGCAGTGCGAGGCGTGCAGCAGTGTGAGGCGTACGGCAGTGTGCAGCATGCAGTAGTGAGTAATGCAGCAGCGTGCAGCAGTGTGAGACGTGCATCAGTGTCGTGCAGCAATGTGCAGCGTGCAGTAATGTGCAGCGTGCAGCAGTGTGAGACGTGCAGCAGTGTGAGACGTGCAGCAGTGAGACGTGCAGCAGTGTGAGACGTGCAGCAGTGTGAGACGTGCAGCAGTGTCGTGAAGCAATTTGCAGCGTGCAGCATTGTGCGGCGTGCAGGAGTGTGGGGCGTGCAGGAGTGTGGGGGCGTGCAGGAGTGTGGGGGCGTGCAGGGGTGTGGGGGCGTGCAGGAGTGTGGGGGCGTGCAGGAGTGTGAGGCGTGTGGAAAAAATGCACTGAGAAAGATTTGGGGGAGCACGAGCCGACGAAAGAGTGGGAGAGGGGATACTCGAGCCGACGAGAGTGGGAAAAAAAAAACACTAGCAGACGAAAGAGGGGGGAAAGAAATGCATGATCCGACGAAAAAAGCATGAGACAGAGAAGAAAGTAAAATGTGAGCCAGAGAAAGACAGGAAATAGTACTAAGCCATGTAAAAAAAAAGCTCTCAGCAGTGCATTCCTTTCAAGTCTGGTGCGGGGGAGCGGCAGCCTTTGATGTCCGATGCCGAGGCACAGACAAATGGTGGTGGGTGATGTGGCTGGCGATGATTTGCACGTGCATAGCTCACATGAACTGTACGCGATCCGTAGTTAGGTAGACTTTTCTTTTCCGCTTACTATAATCTCGCCTATTTATCCCTGCGGGATAGAATAGGCGAGACCTAAAAACCATCTCACCTTCTACACCCCGACCTGCCTGCCTCAATCGGCCGACCTCGCCTTCGCCACCATCCCACGCATCCATACGACCTCCACCGGCAGCAGATCCTTCTCCTACCTTGCTGCCATATGGAACACCGTCCCCACACAGCTGGGACAGACCCAGGACCTGCTGACCTTCAGGAGACTTCTCAAGACCTGGCTGTTCGAGCAGTAGCTGCACCCCCACCCCTGCTCAGCACCTTGAGACCCTCACTGGTGATTAGTGTACTCTACAAATAAGTGATTGATTGATTGAGTAGACGGGGACCCCACTGAAGCCGGGTACGATGTGGGAACACGACCCTGGGCTCCGTACAATTCTATGGGAAAGTCTAAGTTACACTTTTAAAGTTTAACAACCCTTCTAGGTGGACTTCGAGCGAACCCTTTGGAACTTGAGAGTTTGAAGAGCCACCCCACCCGTGGATACCGTAGTACCAGAGTTACCTATCCCAGGGGAGCCGGGTGCATAGGTCTGAAGTGGTCTCGGAAACTCTTGTCATTCTCAATGGAAGGTTGTGAAGAAGTAATGCTGCTGTGAAGGTGAAAAGGGTCTGGTGGAATGCAAGCCTGGATTCTGGAAGGAAGGAACCTGAAAGCAGAGGGGACAGTGTCTAGGTCACTTCAGAGTGACCAGGGGCTCGAAGACGAATGCCCACCAATGTCGGTGCGAAGAAGGGATGCTTGACTCCGCAGCCAGGAGGACCAGGAGCAGTCGAGTATGACCAGGAGCCAGAGGTGAGCTGTCCCACGAAGGATGTTGAGTGCTGCGGGGTCAGTGTCTGGCGGGAGCACCAACAAGCCTTGGCAACAGCAACCCACTCAGGAAGGTCAAGCAGGTTACGGTGTAGACCAGCAATGTCCAGGAGACTCACCAAGCAATGGGGAGTCAGGGCACGTCCGGAGCAACCAGGAAAGCCCACAAGAAATCAAGATGACACTCAGGAGGAGCCACAGGTCAGATGACCAGGAGTCGCGTGGGGACTCGAGCAAGATTGCAAAGTACCAGTTCACGGAGCACTCGGTGTGAGGAGGTCGGAGGTCTTTGGTGCAAATACTTCTCATGGTCAGGACTACACAGAGTCCAGTGCACAAGCTTGGGAATCGCCAACAAGCATATTCAACTGTAAATGTACGCTGTGCACAGGGGTTTGGGTTATGCAGTCCCCACGAGGGATACTGGCCTCAAACTTGGTGAGAGGGGATCGACCTCCGGGACCTTTGGTAACCCACCTCCTGTTTTGCTGAAATCTTCGGAGTCCGGAGGAGCTCAGGAGTAGCAGACTGGTCAGTTGCCGTTAGGTGCCTGCGAAGAACGGGCGTGACTCCTTCACTCGAAGGGAGATTCTTCTGTTGTCTTAAGTGCACCACAGGTCCATGGACCGAGCCTGTATGGAGCAAAGGCACAAACTAAGCTTCAGACGGAAAGGGGGACGAAGTCGAGGCCAGTCGAGGTCCAGCTAAGTCCAAGTTACCCAGACGGTCGCAGGTCAGTGGTTTTGTCTTGTAGAATCTTGTCCACGTAAAACCAAGGTCTTAGTCAGGTAAGCCCTTTTGTACCCACAGGAGAGGGTTGGACAGATTCAGGGGACGCTCCTAGGGGAGGGGGGAGGACAGAGGGGTGGCTACACCCATGTTTTTTGTCCAGTTTTGCGCCAGAGCAGGAGCCAATGGCTCCCAGAACTGGTTTGAGCTGGCCCATGTACAGGGACACCAAATGTGGCCCAAGTGCAGACTTTCAGGTACTCTCAGAGTGCACCCATCCAGCCCCAATTCACTAAATCCTGTCTGGGAGGTGTGTCTCTGGTCGGCATCATCCATTGTATGCTGTCCGGGTTGAGAAGGCTGGCACCGGTCAGACCAGTGACCCCACGAAGCTCGATTCATAAGGGTGGAATCTTACCTCCCACACCAGTTACTGGTTTGGAGGTATGATTCCAAGTTATTTGATACCTGTTAGAAATGGGACCTCTGGCTGGCGGAGGCTTGCGCCAAAGTCAGTCAGAGACCACCATTCCCAAGTCAGGGCAAGGGAGTTATACGCCAAGATAACCCCTGCTCACCCTCTAGGTAACGTGACGTGAGCAGCAAGGCTAATCTTGGAGGCAATGTAGGTTAAGTGTTTGCGCGTGCACCCAGCAACAACACCCAAGGCCCACCTCAAAGGAAACTCCACACAAGGTTATATAAAAAAATAGCCTTTGTATTATACCAAAACACATTAGATAAAAACACACCCTTTACAATGTGCCAACAGGCACGGGCAGAATTTACAGGGGATATGTACAAGACAGGGCCACATGGACCACTGTCAGGAATAGGCACTTTTAGAACTTGCACTTAGAATATAGAACATAGAATGTAAAATCACTGTAGCACAAAATAGGACATAAGCACACAACCAGTAACTACTGGTAACGGGTAAGTACCACCTACGCAACCCTAACCACTTTAGGAATATGTTGTGCAGGGAACCAGAACCTCACTAGCAACACCTGTACTAGGAGAAAAACAACCACCCAAGTATCACAATACCTGTAGGGGTATAAGCACATTACACATGATGCATCACAACACATTCAGAGATGTAGGGAAGGAAAACAATTGCACAAAACTCACATGAGCCACCACCTGTGGCAGTCCCTAGGCCAACTGGCCTCTCTAGGGCTAGGACGCCCTGTGTCCCAAAGTCAGGGGCCTAAACGTGGCAGCTGCCCACTAAGTGCTGGGCAGCTGGAGAAAATGATGGGACCAACGTGGGAGCCTCGCAGGCTTTGGACAACTGACTGCCCCGTCTTGGAGACTCGCTGGGCTCTCAACACAGCACTGCCCCAGAGCCTCTCTGGGCTCTAAATAAACAAAATGACCCCTCGATCCTCTGGGCTCCAAACGAAACAAATCTGCCCCTACGAGCCTCTCTGGGCTCTAAATAACGAAGGTGCGGCTTGTTGGAGTCCCTCGCGGACTCGAGACAGAAATGTGGCCCTACAGAGCCTCGTGGGCTCTGTTACCAAATGCGCCACCCTGAGCCTCTCGTGGGAGTCCCTCCTGGGGGACCCGGAAACAACAAAATGTCCCCCAGAGCCTCGTGGGCTCCAATCAACCAAAACTGTGCCCTGAGCCTCTCGGGGCTCATAGCTCAAATAGGCCGCTTGAGCCTCTCAGGGCTCATTCACCAACATGCCCCCAGACGCTGGAGGAGCCTCGTGGGCTCTGAAAACAAAGCGGCCTCTCATGCGCTACGGGCCTGCCTGGAGCTCTCCCCCCTGCCCGTCCACACTCACCAGGCTCGAGGGCAGAGACTCCGACGTCGCGCTGGCTCTCCGGCGAGGACAGCAGAACTGTAAGTTATATCGGCGATTCCGTTTTTGTTAAACTGGGCAATTCAGGCGCTTAACTTTTGATCGTAAGCGGATTTATCGCGCGAGTAATGATGATATGACCCAGGAAATGCCTTTCGGTAACGGGCGGAAGGCCAACTGACGAGTGGCATTTTTGTTTATTTTTTCCTTATAGACGCTGGCGTGAAGATTTCCAACCGCCGCGCGCCTAGGAAGCCCGATGCCGTGCTTCTTTACGTAAGTTAATTACGAAGCGCAGCATCGTCTCTTTAAGGCCATAAGAATTTACAGGTTTTACTTTGAACTATTAGAATATAAACGCTATATACACCTTTTAGATTCTGGAATATCTATCAATAGCGCGAGCACGCAATACTTTACTGTTTGACCAGTATTGTTAATGTTGAATCGAGTACCATACATAGGAGATGTGAAGTCTAACTGAAAGAAATACTTATTGCTGCGCTGCTGAAATAGTGTTTTCTTTCCCTCCCTCTCTCTAGTTCTAAGACCTTGACATGACGACCTATTCTGTCATGGGCGTTTGAAGCTCGATATATTAAACCAATGTGTAAGTAAATATAAAACATTAAATATAGAAATCCTCTGACAGGAAGTCTAAGAACTGTAGAAACCATGAGAATAACATGTTGCTTATAGGATTAATACTTGGAATTTTGAAATTCACTCTACAGAGGAAACTCGTTTCTTGTTTTTAATCAATCTGTAATGTACAACAGGTCTGGAAATTGAACCAGACATTGTGTATAGCTCAGAATTAACGTGCCGTCATAGTGGATCAGAGGGCACTGAATTCGAACCTCTCCCACTTATAATAAACGGATAAGTGTTGAGAGTGAATGAGGTTCACCGTAATCTCTGGGTGACACAAAGTTGGGTCCAACCAGTCTTCATAATTCTCACTTTTTATTGTAATGCATGCTGTGGTGGGAAAGTGTGTTCTTTTGATAAATAATGCTTAATTTCAATTTCATGAGTGATGATATGCTTATATTATGTTCTATCCTTTGAATTATTTTTCAGATCTAGGATACTCACAATTGAGTACATGCACTTGAATGTCTACGTGCAGCTATTACAAGTTTGTAATTCCCTTTTTCTACCTGGTTTTTGGTTTGGTGCCTTAGGGTGCACCCCTACCAAGGTAGGATTATTTGTTGGTCCTGAGGAATGCTGAGCCATATTGAGGCTCTATAGCTGAAACATGTCGACCTTGTAGGACATAGGGTCCAAATTTGCACGATCCTATACATGTCCGTTTCTTCACTTGTTTTTAACTGAGTTAGAGCTAACCCCCTATTAAAAATAATTTATTCGGGGAGTAGCCAATACTCATTTTAACCTGCACTGATATTTTGATTACCAATCACTTACTAATAAGAACCCGATGAAGACAACTGGCTACCTACCTTGTGGAGGTGCCTGAGGGTTCTCTTTTTCACTCAATACTAGCACTTCCGGTTACACACACCTTTTTTTCCTTCCCTTCAACCCCCAACCCCCCCCCCCCCCCCCCCCCCCCCCCACAGCATGTGTTCTCTCCCCTCCTTTCTTTGGTGGTGGAGACTAATCTACCTGTTTCTTAATACCTTCTTCTCCCCGGTTTTCATAAATGTGTTTGGGAGTTTCTTTTCTTTTTTAGGTTGCTCTCTTGTTGTTTAGTTGTATCGAACCCAAGGGGTATGAGAGTGTTCTATATTACCCTTTCTCTTACGTTGTTTACATATATAAAAAAATAGCCTTTGTATTATACCAAAACACATTAGACAAAACACACCCTTTACAATGTGCCAACAGGCACGGGCAGAATTTACAGGGGATATGTACAAGACAGGGCAACATGGACCACTGTCAGGAATAGGCACTTTTAGAACTTACACTTAGAATATAGAACATAGAATGTAAAATCACTGTATCACAAAATAGGACATAAGCACACAACCAGTAACTACTGGTAACAGGTAAGTACCACCTACGCAACCCTAACCACTTTAGGAATATGTTGCGCAGGGAACCAGGACCTCACTAGCAACACATGTACTAGGAGAAAAACGACCACCCAAGTATCACAATACCTGTAGGGGTATAAGCACATTACACATGATGCATCACAACACATTCAGAGATGTAGGGAAGGAAAACAATTGCACACAACTCACATGAGCCACCACCTGTGGCAGTCCCTAGGCCAACTGGCCTCTCTAGGGCTAGGACGCCCTGTGTCCCAAAGTCAGGGGCCTAAACGTGGCAGCTGCCCACTAAGTGCTGGGCAGCTGGAGAAAATGATGGGACCAACGTGGGAGCCTCGCAGGCTTTGGACAACTGACTGCCCCCTCTTGGAGCCTCGCTGGGCTCTCAACACAGCACTGCCCCAGAGCCTCTCTGGGCTCTAAATAAACAAAATGACCCCTCGATCCTCTGGGCTCCAAACAAAACAAATCTGCCCCTACGAGCCTCTCTGGGCTCTAAATAACGAAGGTGCGGCTTGTTGGAGTCCCTCGCGGACTCGAGACAGAAATGCGGCCCTCCAGAGCCTCGTGGGCTCTGTTACCAAATGCGCCGCCCTGAGCCTCTCGTGGGAGTCCCTCCTGGGGGACCCGGAAACAACAAAATGTCCCCCAGAGCCTCGTGGGCTCCAATCAACCAAAACTGTGCCCTGAGCCTCTCGGGGCTCGTAGCTCAAATAGGCCGCTTGAGCCTCTCAGGGCTCATTCACCAACATGCCCCCGGACGCTGGAGGAGCCTCGTGGGCTCCGAAAACAAAGCGGCCTCTCATGCGCTACAGGCCTGCCTGGAGCTCTCCTCCCTGCCCGTCCACACTCACCAAGCTCGAGGGCAGAGGCTCCGACGTTGCGCTGGCTCTCCGGCGAGGGCAGCGCCCTCCTGTTCACCCGGTCCCGCTCCTGGGGGCCGGGTACTGCTCACGGCGGCAGGCGGGGCTCTCTTCCTCGGGAGATCCCCGCGGGGGAACCAGCACACCTCTTTCCCCTTCTCCGGAGCGCGGGGTGGGCTCCCGTCCGCTTCCGGTTGTCCCGATGTCCCGCCCCCGGCCTGCCTGACTTCCGGTTCGGCCGCCGGGCGGTGGCAGGGACGCTCTCGGGCACAATTTACGGGCCAAAGCGAGGGGTGAGCACCCTCGGACGTGGACAATGCCGGGTGGGCACCAACCTTAACAAATAAAGCGCTCCCAGCGCTCGTTGCACACCTACAGCGCTCCCAGGCGCTAGAGGAAGATATACAGGTCCCAGTAAAAGTAAAAGCGTTATTAAGCGCTGGGGGCCAAAATAATGCGCTCCCAGACGCTAGTTGGCCCCAAAGACAGCAAAAGTCCTCCAGTAGGTGGGGGGGCAAGGCTGGGCCCAGAGCCAGCTCACTGGGCCTCCAGGCAGGGAGGCCGTCCAAGTGGCGGTCCTCCTGGTGCCCAGCCGCAGCGCCCCTCCAGAAATATATCCAGGAAGAGAACATTTTCATGGGGTCACAGCCCCTCTTTTATTCACCTTTTCCCTTTGTCTTTGCTCAGGGTGAGGGGAAAAAACAGTCGCAGCTGGTTTGTGAGCACTCTTGATGTACTCAGCCCCTCACTCTATTCACTGGCAGGGCTAGGGTCATCAGTCGCACCACATGGGGTGGAGCCAGCATTGTGTGGGGAAAGCCCAGCCCTATTCAGGACCCAGGTGCACTCCTCCCCAGCCATCAGCATGCTAATCTCCACTCTCACCACCGGGCAGACCCATCCAAACTCCTGGAGCCAGGCTCACCAGCCAGCTCCAGCCAATCACGTGCCAGCACACTCACTGCACACGCACACCCATGTCTAGAAGTGGCACTTCCACACTAGACACATACACGACGCACATATCATTGCACAACATTTAATCTCACGAGTCCGCACATACCAAACTCGAGCCTGCACACCTCACGCATCAGGAACTACCAGGGACACAGACATTCCCCATGCATTCCTATGGGAGGGCAGGCCAACCTTACTCCACACACTCAGAGTACGCACGCACTTTCCACTGGGACACAGTGAAAGTGCGCAGATACCAAAAATTACTACCACCAATTCACATTCAAAACGCAAAAAGTTTAGGGGTGAACCTGCCAGAAGAAACAAGTCCAACAATACCAAACTAGATTTGTTTCTATGCTGCAGTTTTCGAGATAGCATTTACTGCGAGGTATAATGCCTCTAGGGGTGACTTATACATTTTAAGTGTAGTGACAATTAGATATAGTGAACCTATATCTAAAGTAAGTGGTGCAAGCACCATCTTACACAGGCTGCAGCAGCAGACCTAGAGTTCCATTTGGCATGGCCTCTCATGGGTGGTATAATACATGCTTCAGCCCATGGGAGGCCTCTGGGGTACCTAAGCCCTGGATACTTGTGTACCATATACTAGGGACTTATAAGGGTACTCCAGTATCCACTCTGGAGTGTACTAAAGTACATGTATGTCAATTTAAGGGGAAAAGCAGATAGCCTGGGGTCCTGATTAATAGGATCCCAGTCAAAAATAGGGAGACATCAAGCAAAAAGTGGGGGTAACCATAAGAAGCAGATACTACTTTCCTACACCTGGAAACCCAGCTCAGTGGCACCACACCTTTAGCCTTAAGTCCTGTTTTGTAGGCACAGAGGCTAGCCTTTACAAATCATCAAGGGAATCAACTCTCAGGAAGGAACACAGAGGGCCTGCCCTAGGAAGATGTGTTATCTCTTCCTGGCACAAAGGCCAATTGGATGTGAGCTCAAAAGGCGAGCTTAAAAGGGGAAGCTGCCTGTAAAGGACAAATTTTGGGCACACAGGAGAGAGGCTGTTCTTTTTATCTGAAAGAGACACGTTAGTGATAGATTCCTTACCTTAGAATATCCCCAGGCGTCAGACTGGATCTGGAAATTTTTGCGTAGCAATACCCCTGCGCGTCGGTAGGCATCGTCTGCGGCTCCGCGTCCATCGTCGGCGTCGTTTGCGCCGGAATGACGTCGTCGGAGTACTTAGAAGCCGCTGACGTCAGTTCTTCTTTTTTCCACGCCAGCTAGCGCAGATCCGGAGAAGCTCTACCCCTAGTTATTTTTTTGACTAAACTTTTGATCTTTTTGATCATTCTTTTTCTTCGAGTCTTGGACTCTATCGGTGCCGGTAGGGATGCCCGGGTTCAAACCCTGCTCGAAGTGCGATCGACTGATGTCGGTCACGGACCCCCATCGCCGGTGCCTGAAGTGCCTAGGCCTCGACCATGACGATCGAACCTGCTCCGACTGCCGGGCCCTGACGTCGAAGGCTAGGCGGGAGCGGTCCCGCAAGCGGCTCGAGCTCCGGCAGTTGGCCCGCACCACTCCAGGTCCCGGTCCCTGTCCCACGGGAGGTCGAGGGACAGGTCGCAAGGTCGGAGTCATCGCAGCTCCGGGAGTGAACACTTATCGTCAGGCTCCAAGTCCTCAGGTAAGAGGCATAAGAGGTCACCCAACGCTCGCAAGATGTGGCCGGGGACTCAGGCGACACCGCCCACGCGGCTCCGTGGGATTCGCAAGCGTCGCCGCCTGCCGCACACCTTCGGGTCCCTGGGCACGGCGTGACGCCGGAGGAGATCGAGCGGTACCTCATGGCCATGAGGTCCCTCCCTCCTCAGTCGGGCTCCGTGGCGCCTCCGGGCCCAACTGTCCCGACTGGAGGCCCTAGCGGGTCGGGTGCTTCGCCCCAACGCCACCGGCGACTATGGTCCCAGCGCCGCAGGACCTCACCGGATCCGCTTCCGGATCCGGGTCGCGCCCGCTGTGGACGCCGTCCCCAATGTTCTCTACGGTCCAACTCTGGCGCCGCTTCCGACGGACTTTGGAGATTTTTATTTCCACGAGGAGGCGCCGTCTTCTAATCCTGTTTTACAGGTAGCGGGTGACGAGAAGGATTGGGAGGGGTCTGAGGACCCTCTGGCACTGGAGTACCAGTCTCAACAGGACTGGACATATGAGCTTGGGGAGGCCAGTGGTCTTGACACATCGCCAGACACTGGATTTACCTCCCCTCCGACTGTGGCTTCGGAGGCGGGGTCTACATACAGTGTAGTGTTGACTAAGGCAGCCAAGGCCTTACACCTTGAGCTCCCCGTCGCGGCCGTGAGGACTAACCTCCTCACGGAGGTCCTCAAACCGCAGTGAAGCTCCAGCGAGCCTCTGCTGCCGTTCAATGAGGCCTTATGTGATGTTCTTGTGGGCACTTGGTCCTAGCCCGCCACAGGCCCGCCTGTGGATAGGAACGTGGCCAGACGCTACCGCCCGGCCCCAGGCGACCCATGCTTTTTGTCCACCTATCCCACCCCCGAGAGCCTGGTCATCCAGGCCTCCAATTCCCAGACCGCATTCCCGTCGGCCCTGCCCGACCGGGAATCCAAGAGATAAGAACAGTTCGGGAAGAAGGTGTTCTCGTCTGTGAGCTTAGGGCTGCGGTCTGTAAATACCGTCTGTCTCTTGGGCCGCTACACCCACACTCTGCGGGACACGGTTGCGGAGGTGCTGCCACAATGCCCGGAGGAGGTCCGGGCTAAACTCGCCCAAACCCTTGCGAAGGGCCGAGATGCAGCGCGTTATTCCATCCGGTGTGGGCTGGATACAACGGACTCACTGGGCAGGGCAATGGAAACGACGGTGGCGGTTCGACGCCACGCCTGGTTGAGGTCCGCCAACTTCTCGGCCGATGTCCAGGCCACACTTCTAGACATGCCGTTCGATGGCCGTCGCCTCTTCAGCGACAATGCAGACCATGCGCTGGAACGTTTTAAGGACTCCAGGGCTACGGCCAAGTCCTTGGGCCTCTTGGCCCCACGCCAGCAAACGGGTGCCTTTCACGGCCACGGAAGGGGTGCCCCCACACGTGCTACCAGCCACGCGCCGCAAAATGTTCAACAGAGCGGTGGCGGCTGTGGAAACCGCCGTGGCAGCGTTCGGGGACAACGGGCCATAAGTAGGGTGTGGATGTTACTCCTACTACTTTCTGGTACCCAAGAAGGGCAAAGGGGGCCTACGCCCTATCTTGGACCTGCGGAACGTCAACGGCTTCCTCTGGAAGGAGAAGTTCAAGATGCTGTCTTTGGCTCAGGTCTTAGCTGCCCTGGACCCGGAAGACTGGCTGGTAGCGTTGGACTTGCAGGACGCTTATTTCCACATCCCCGTCCTGCCGGCCCACAGGCGTTACCTGCGGTTCACGGTAGGCCTCGAGCACTTTCAGTTCACCGTGCTCCCCTTTGGCCTTACCAGCTCCCCATGGGTGTTCACGAAAGTGATGGCGGTGGTCGCAGCTCATCTGCGCAGGTTAGAGGTTTCAGTCTTCCCCTACCTCGACGACTGGTTGTTGAAGGCGGGCTCGCCCCAAACAGTCGTCAACCACCTCCAGATTACGGCGGATCTCCTGCACCTGCTGGGGTTTTCCATCAACGTGCCGAAATCACACCTTTGCCCCTCCCAAAAGTTCCTCTTCATCGGAGCTGTTCTGGACTCGGCGCAGTTTCGGGTTTATCCTCCTGAGCAGCGAGTCCGGGATATTCAGGCTCTGATTCCGATCTTTCAGCCTTTATCCCGGGTTTCGGTCAGGTTGACGCTGCGGCTCCTGGGGCTGATGGCTTCCTGCATCCTTCTGGTGCATCACGCCCGGTGGCGGATACGGGCTCTGCAGTGGGACCTGAAGTTTCAGTGGGCCCAGCATCAGGGCAACCTGTCCGACCATGTCCTGATCTCGGAGGGCGCTGCGAGACAGCTGCAGTGGTGGCTCACGGACCGCGATTAGGTCAACGGCAGATCCCTCTCCCTTCCCCAACCGGAGCACGTGGTTGTGACGGACGCGTCCCTCCAGGGCTGGGAAAGCCACATGGGAGAGGCGGAGATTAGAGGCCTCTGGTCTCCAGCGGAGTCCCAGCTCCATATCAACCTTCTGGAGATGCGGGCGATTCGTCTGGCACTGAAAGCATTGCTCCCCTTTGTCCGAGGGAGTGCAGTGCAGGTGTTCACGGACAACACCACCGCCATGTGGTACTGCAACAAACAGGGCAGTGTGTTGTCCTGGACCCTCTGTCCAGGCTCTGGCAGTGGCTGGATCATCAGGGCGTGACCCTGGTGGTTTAACACCTGGCAGGTTCTCTGAACGCCAGTGCGGACGAACTTAGCCGACGGTGCTCGATGGATCACGAATGACGTCTGAACTCGGACGTGGCGCAAGGCATCTTTCTGCAGTGGGGAGAGCCTTGGTTAGATTTATTCGCCACCGAAGAGAACGCGCAATGTCATCAGTTCTGGGCGTTGGAATTTCCAAGGCGGCACTCGCTCGGCGACGCATTTCGCCGCGAGTGGAGTTGCGGTCTGTTATACGCCTTTCCGCCTATACCAATTCTGCCCAGAGTGCTGAAGAAGATAAGGCGCGACCGGGCCCAAGTCATCCTTGTGGCTCCGGACTGGGCTCCAAGGTTCTGGTATCCCGAGCTACTCAATATGTCAGTCGGTCCCCCGATCCGTCTGCCTCTTCAGGAGGACCTTCTGTTGCAGCAGCAGGGGACGGTCCTCCACCCGAACCTGTCCAGTCTCCACCTGCATGCTTGGAGATTGAGGGGCGGCAGATGAGGCCATTTGACTTGCCTCCTGAAGTTTGTACTGTTATTCTGGCAGCCAGGCGTCCCTCCACTAAGTCGGTATACGCCTGCCGGTGGAACAAATTTGTGGCATGGTGCACAGCAAAGGCTGTGGATCCCCCTTCTGCCCCTCTTTCTGAAGTTCTTCTCTTCCTTATTTCTCTTGCCCAGCAGGGCTCTGCTCTGGGCACTATCAAGGGCTACCTTTCTGCCCTTTCGGCCTTCCTAAGGCTGCCTGATCAACCTTCTTTGTTCAAGTCCCCTATAGTAACTCGTTTTCTGAAGGGCATCACGCACATGTTTCCACCTGTTCCTTTTGTGATGCCTCAGTGGGACTTGAACCTGGTTCTTACTTTCCTGATGTGCGCTCCCTTTGAGCCGCTTCACTCTTGTCCTCTCCGTCTTCTCACCTTGAAGACCGCTTTCCTGGTTGCCATCACCTCTGCCAGGAGAGTGAGTGAGCTCCAGGCTCTATCTTGCAAACCCCCTTTCCTGTCTGTGCATCCGGACAAAGTGGTGCTGCGTACAAAACCATCTTTCCTGCCCAAAGTAGTCTCTGCTTTCCACATCGGGCAGTCCATTACTTTGCCCTCCTTCTTCCCGCCTCCGCATCCTTCCAAGGATGAAGAGCGGCTCCATCGTCTGGACCCAAAACGTGCGCTTTCATTTTATATGGATCGCGCACGCCAGTTCCGGGTGGATGACCAACTCTTTGTTGGCTGCGTGGGTGCGAAGAAAGGACGGGCGGTGCATAAGCGGACCATCTCTCGGTGGGTCGTTCTATGCATCAAGGCGTGCTACTCCTTGGCTAGAAAGGAACCTCCAGATGGGCTGCAAGCCCATTCCACTCGGGCCACGGCGGCTACTACTGCCCTGGGTCGGGGAGTCCCCCTGCAGGACATTTGCCAGGTGGCTACGTGGGCCTCGCTGCACACCTTTGCGGGGCACTACTGCCTGGATAGTCAAGTTCGGAGGGATGTCTTCTTTTGCCGTTCCGTCCTCCAGGACTTTCTGGTGTGAGTATTGGTTCGCAGACCCACCACCGGGGTTGGTATTGCTGGGGTATCTATTCTAAGGTAAGGAATCTAATACTAACCTGTTTCTTTCAGATGAACAAGTTACTTACCTTCGGTAACGATATATCTGTAAGAAACAGTAGTTAGTATTAGATTCCTTACCCGCCCCACCCATCCTCCCCGTTCTGCGAACTGATACCTAGGGTTATGGTCATCCCCTTTCAGGGCCCTAGTTTCTTGGCACCAGTGTTGGTTCTAGCATGGCTCTGCGTATCTGGTGCAGAAAAGCTGTGTCTAAGAACTGACGTCAGCGCGCATGGGCGGCGTCTAAGTACTCCAACGTCATTCCGGCGCAGACGACGCCGATGACGGACGCGGAGCCATCGACGACGCCTAACGACGCGCAGGGGTATTGCTACGCAAAAATTTCCGGATCCAGTCTGACGCCTGGGGATATTCTAAGGTAAGGAATCTAATACTAACTACTGTTTCTTACAGATATTTCGTTACCGAAGGTAAGTAACTTGTTCTTTAACATAAGCAAGGCATATGCAGGACATTGTACTTTCAGGCTTGGATAAAATAACACCCCAAAGTCAACTAAAATAATGGTAGTCAAAGGTCATCACAGGGAGTCAGACCACAAGAGTGCCTCTAGCCCTCTACTTGGTTCAGTGGCGTAACACAGGCCCTCACAGCCCCCTCCGTGCGGGGGGGCCCCTGAACTCCACAGGTCCCCCATAGAACTATACTTTTGCGGGAGAGCTCATGATTGAGCCCCTTCAAGTCCCTTGCAGGGGGGCCCCCTCAAGTTTCGCTACGCCAGTGCACTTGTTCCTTTGACAAAGACTCACAGCTCGAAGCACAGCTACCAGTGTGGAGCTTAGGTTTTTCAAATGAGTCTGACGGGATCTAAGACCGGTTTGGGAGTTTGTTACATGTGAGGTTGCACAACCTGTTATCCGCTTTCCTCATAATGGTTCAATTTTCCTAAGTATCCTTTACTTGCTTATTCGCTGGTAAAATGCCAGATTTCTGGGCTGGAAAATTGCGGTGAGCTTTAGAAGACGTAGCTTAGCAGGACACTGTATCTGTGGATCATTAGAGTCCTTGCAGTCAATTCTACAGAAAAGCATTAGCTGCTGAGTGATCACTGTGCTCTCACATTGTGGTCAAACCTCATGCAGTTTGATGCTCAGCAAACATGTGTATTTTGATAGTGGTCCTCTCCTTCACAGTATTAGGGGAAATCCCTTGCTCAAGGGAGGTGAGGTATGGTGAATTTGTTGGCAGCCCCACTTGTGCCAGGCATACACATGTTATTGCTTCTTTAATCCAGATGTAGTAATTCTGCACAGGGCACTTGTTGAGCCTGAAATGGTGAGCTGTACTGTTGGACTTGGCCCTTATGGCAGGTTCACCCCTAGACTTTTTGCTTGTAACGGTGACCTGGTGATGGTGATTTTTGGGTTCTGCGCACTTTCACTGTGTCCCAGTGGAAAGTGCGTGCGCACTCTGAGTGCATGTGATGAGATAGGCCTGCCCTCCCATAGGAATGCATGGGGAATGTATGTGTCCCTGGTAGTTCCTGATGCGTGGGGTGTACAGGTTCGAATCGGATATGTGCGAACTCGTGAGAGTGAATGCTTCGCAATGGTGTGTGTTGCATGAGTGTGTCATATGTAGAAGTGCCACTTCTAGGAGTTGGCATATTAATATAAAATGTGTCTGGCGTGTGATTGGCTGGAGCAGGCTGGTGAGCCTGGCTCCAGGAAGGCTGGATGGGTCTGCCCGGTGGTGAGTGGGAGATTAGCATGCTGATGGCTGGGGAGGAGTGTACCTGTGGCCTGAATGAGGCTGGGTTTTCCCCAGACAATGCTGGCTCCGCCCCCCTGTGGTGTGACTGATGTCCCTAGCCCTGCCAGTGAAAGAAAGGGGTGGTTGGGCCATCCAGGGTACTCAAGAACCAGCTGCGACTGGTTCCGCCCCCACTCTGCACCCTTGGACAAAGGAATGCACTGTATAAAAATGGGGCTGTGTCCCCACTGAAGTTGTTCTTGTTCCAGGATCCTGAGGGGGCTGCTGTTGCTGCTGCTGGGCCAGAGGACCGCCACTTGGAGTGTCTCCCTGCCTGGAGACCCAGTGAGCTGGCTCTGGGCCCAGCCTTGCCCCCTGCCCCTTGAAAGGACTTTGCTGGACTTGCTGGAACTCTGCCCTGCTGAGGGCATCTGGGAGCGCTGTGCTTGTGCTCCCAGCACCTGGGGGCGCTTTGTTTGCCATTAGCGCTTGAGAGCGCTTTATTTCTGGTCCGAGCGCTGGGGAGCGCTTTTGTGCACAGCCGGTGCCTACCCGGCATGGCCCGCATTTTGCGTGAGGCGCGGCGCCCACTCCGCTGGTTTGCCGATTTTAATGCCCCCAGATCGAGTGCCCACCTCGATTTATTGTATTTTTAAAAGAGCCGGTGCCCACCCGGCATTTGCCCCGTACATTGCTGAAAAATCGCCGCCCGGCCCGCGACAAGGAAGTCAGGCAGGCCGGGGGCGGGACTGCGGGACATCACGTGACCCGGGCCGCGCTCTGATTGGCTGCCGGCCCGGGACAGGAAGGAGGAAGCCAGAAGCTGCCGGGAGCCGACCCCGGGATCCGGTGAGCGAGGAGAGAGAAGCCGGCGTCTTCCCTTGTCCCCCCCGGGCCCCCAAAGCAAGGGAGAGCCCAGGAGAGAGAGGGCAGAAGTCTGCAGAGAGCCCCGAGGAGCGGGAGCTCTCGTGAAGCAGCCGGCCGCCGCAGGAGACCCGGTGAGTGGGGACGTCCTGAGGCATTGCTGCTGTTCGAGCCCCAGAGGCTCTTGGGGGCCAGAGCTGCTTTGAGTCCCCAGGAGTGGGACTCCACCAAGGCGGCACACTTGTGTAGAGCCCAGTGAGGCTCTGGAGGGCCACATTTATTTCTTAGGGCCCGGAGAGAGGCTCCAGGCGCCAAAGTTGTTTTGAAGAGCCCAGAGAGGCTCTTGAGCCCCCCATTGCTGTTTAAGAGCCCCGAGAGGCTCGGGGGCCATTTGTTTATTCAGAGCCCAGCGAGGCTCCAAGGGGACAGTCATTCTGCAGAGCCTGTGAGGCTCCCCCCGCGTGTTGGCCTCATCATTGTGCTACCCAGTTGCCCAGCACTTTGTGGGCAACTGCCACGTTTAGGCCCCCTGACATTGGACACAGGGCGTCCTAGCCCCAACAAGGCCGGAGGGCCTAGGGACAGTCACAGGTGGTGACTTACGTGAGTTTGGCGCAATTGTTCATTTTGCTTACACCTCTGAATGAATGTTATGCATTGCATCATGTGTTATGTTCTTACACCCCCTACAGGTATTGTAATACTTAGGTGGTTGTTTTCTCCCTAGTGCAGGTGGTACTAGCGAGGCCCAGGTCCCTAGTGTAATCTCCTAAGATAGTGAGGGTTGCATAGGTGGTGCTCACCTGGTACCAGTGATTACTGGTTGTATGTTATTTTTGTGCTACAGTGATTTTACATTCTAAAAGTGCTATTTTTAAAAGTGTTACTTCTGAAAGTGCTGATTCCTGACAGTGGTCCAGGTGGCCCTGTCTTGTAAATATCCCCTGTAAATTCTGCCCGTGCCCCTGGCACATTGTAAAGTGTGTGTTTTTATCTAATGTGTTTATTATAATACAAAGGCTATTTTTTATATAACCTTGTGTGGAGTTTCCTTTGTGGTGGGCCTTGGGTGTTGTTGCTGGGGTGCGTGCGCAAATACTTAACTTACATCGCCTCCAAGTTTAGCCTTGACTGCTCGCGCCACGTTACCTAGAGGGCGAGTGGGGGTTGCCTTGGTGTGTAACTCCCTTGCCCTGACACTTAGAACTGGCGATCCCTGACTGACCTCGACGCGAGTCTTGGCCGGCCAGGGTCCCGGGTCTAACATGTACTTACTATGAAACTGGTAATTTGGGCTCATTCCAGTCACACCTAGCAGCAATGAGCACCACCAGTCCAAACTACCCGATAGAGGACCCATAGGCTCTCTAAATCCTCTTGGACATGAGTCCACAGACACGTCTGCCAGTTGGGAGAGTGGTAGGCTCATACCACCCGCCTTTGCACACACTGCCTATGAATATTGGGTTAACTTTACTATATGATAATGTCTGATAAATAATACTATGATGCCTTGCCCTGGCCTGCCTGAATTACATTGTATTTATCGGGAAGCAGATTATTCACTGTATACTAATGAATAGATGTGCCTGGATACCCCGACGGGTGACAAGCAGCACACTACAAATCCACCTTGCTTATATTACAATATGTCCTGCACTGCTACAAGCAGCTACATTTAAAGTTTTACTACTTATGTAATACTTTTTTGTTTTATTCAAAAAACGAAATAGAAAAAAATCTGTTTACTTTGACATATTGAAAACCCTCCTATCTTTAGCAGAAGCACTGGTAATAAGCTCCTTGGAGCCCACAAAGCCTGATGAGTAATATTAAATGTAGCAAAGATTTTTGTTCATTTCTGCTAAATGACTAGAGCCTGCTCAGCTCCCCCCAACCATTATTATAACAAGATATTGCCTATTCAGTCAGAGTTGGCATGGATTAAATGTAAAATACCTAGATTGGGACTAACTGGTGGAAATGAACTTTGTGTCGTCAAAAGAATCTGTCTTCCCCTCTATTCAGTGGCTGCAGTTTACCAGCTATGCTTATGGAATTTATTCAGCACTTTGACATAGTGGGGATCGGATTTTTGGTTGTGACCCTGATGCAGAGGATTCATTCTACTCCTGGATTCAGGGGACTGTGTGACGATGTGTGCCTAGGTATGTGAAGGTATGGCCAGATGTGAGTCATGTTCTCACTGTGCACCTGGAATGAAGCCACACCTGGCTGATCCCATAATAAGGGCAAAACTGATTAAGGATTATGGGAGAAGTTGCCCCGCCGTTCAGGACAGACTGTTCCCATTGGAGCATGGTCAAGGCTGATGTCCATATGGTTGGGTCCAAATAAAGTTGTCCTGGTGGGCGAAAAACAATCTATTGAGATACTGCCTGAGCATCACCAGGGACTTAGATTAATGCAATAATTCCATTCATCATTTTGTTTTCTATGCCCTGCATGAAGATTAGGAGCACTTGCAGTTAATCTGGCAAAGTGACTGTCTCAGTCCTGCTTTAAATCAAATGAAGGGAAGGAAGAGCAAGATAATTTACTGAGGTTCTGTACCCTAGCTAGAGTAGTTCATTAGTCATCAAAAAAGGGCTAGTCCCTCCTATGCCAAGTGGATGTAACCAGTTTAATCCATTGGCTATGGTATGTGTCGCTGGAAGATCTGAAGTTCAGATCTTGGTGCCCTCACACAGCTGTTAGGGTGTCGGACTTCATCATTGGGTGCTCCTCATTTGGCAGGCGCTGCAATGCCTGATGGGCCTGGGGGCTTCTTTATCTTCTTTATCAGAGATCTTTTGATCTGGAAATGCTGTATAGATAAATGCAAGTGAGGGGGAGATAGGGGTTATTGGGTGAGTGATAACTAAAAGTGACTCTGGTAACCTAAAGACATTTTTATGGTAAAGGAAGGTTACCAGGACTAAAGTAAAAACAAAGGTGATATCATGTGGCCTTCAGGTTCCAGGAGAGCTACTAGTCTAGTGTGGTCACTAGTAAGGTGTGGTCAGCATGTTTCGTGCCTCGTGTGCCCCAGAATCAGCTAGCACTTCATCAGGACCTAGGGAAAATCTATTTGTGCCCCCTTTTGAGGGCTAGGGCATTTAGCCAGGTTCTGAGCTGGGATGGTGCAGTGAGCTAAATAACGGTGATGGATCTAGCCATGATCTTTGGACTGGGTAAGAGTGGTCTGCTTAATTCAGACACTCTGTTCATCACCACCCCCTTTTCTGAATCCCCAGAATCAGGCAGCACTTCCTCAGGACCTAGGAAAAATCTATTTGTGCCCACTTTCGAGGGCTAGAGCTCTCCTTTCTAACAACGATGGCCTATTGTGTTAATCGGTGACCCAAAGTGATTCAACCTAAAAGAAGGAGACACAAGGTGGAAAAGCACCAGCGACACAATTTAGACTAAAGGAAACCAGGTGCATCATACAGGATCAGTAGAGTTTTAAAGTGCAATAGTGTATGCATTCGAGTATCTAGGTGATGTGTGCCTGCTAGCTTATCTATCGAGTATCCTTTCCTCACTGTCCAAAGTGTAACAGACATTTTAATTAAAATTATGTTAAAAGTTCTTATGTGCAGCACGTAAAATGAGGGCATCTACAAGGTAATAATATATAGTGCAGGGCATCCCACTTTCCGTTGACCCATTATAGGTATGGCTGTGACTTACAACAATTGAGGTTAGGTAGTGCTTTATAGGTGTAATGGAGAGTCCCGACCCATATGAGGGACACCTTCATGAGAGGAAAAAGGCGTGGTCGTAGTCAGACGTACTGGGCATCGTTATTTAGTCAACAGTGAATGTCGTCAATTAAGTTACAGCCCGAAAAATTTGCTTATTTTGTAAATTGGGATACGCATGCTATAAAGATATTATCAGTGAACTTATCTAGAAGTGTGTTTTTTGAGAGTACTGATGTCTCTCGCGCTCGGACCACCTGATGTGTTCATTCTGTGATGTTGAGTTAGATGGGATAGCATTCTAATGGTTGCTAGCCTGTGGTGTCGACAAAGGGTTCAAAAATTAGGATCTTCTGGGCACATCATGGGGAATGAGGAGAAAGGAGAAACATGCTCAAAGAGTGAGCTTTCATGCCAGCCAGATCCTGGTTCCATAGAGGGAGGAACGATCGTGCCCTCCATGAGTCTAAACTCTGGATTGTGGTGGTGATTCGAGTATTCTCATATAAACGAATGGACAACTCCCAATGGCGTAAACGTTAATACATATGCTGAAACGATTACTAGATTGCTTCAGCAAGTCTGACAGTCAGTATTGATGTGACCCGTTAAGGTATTGCACGAGTCGTGAAGGCCCAATTAAATGCAGCCCAAAGTGTCTGCGATTCTAAGCACGCTCTGTGCCCCCAATCCCCTGTACACTTACTTTGTGGCTGGTCCAGACAATGCCTTTGAACCTACCCAACTCCATCCGACCTGGAACGGTTAGGCAGCATGGCAGTCTTTCTCTCAAAGCCACGTTGGTTACATGGTACATACAGGTCTTTTCTGTGGTGCATGAATGGAGGTAGAGAAGCAGCGGCCATCTTTGAGAGGGGGCTTAGTAGTGTATTCTGGTATAGGAAGGCTGTATGCAAGTGATGCGCTACTTCTTAGTATGAACTCGTATCCGAAAGAGTAGTCGACATAGCGTCATACTGTGCCATATTAATACCCCTGGGCATGTTAATGTGCGGTGAGAGATCTGATGTAGTGCACTATGGTATGTGGTACTGGAGTGTCGGTTGGGGTGGCGGCCATCTTAAAGTTATTAAGAGTAATCTGGAATTAAAGAAGTTGTTAAAAGTCCACTGTTCAAATCCCCTATATAGTAATATACCCCGGGTTTTAGGTAGTCAGTCTTTCACATGTTTGTGCCATGGAATGTCATCATTCTAGCATGTCCTCTGTGTTGAAAGGCGGAAAATCCAGCGTTGCTCCATGTCATATGAAAGAAGTCACACTTCATAACAACCAGATCTGGACACAACGTGCACGCACCAACTGCATTACTAAGAATTGTACCTATTTGATTGAATGTCCCTGCCCTTTAGGAAACATCAGCATGACCACCCGGACAGTAAAGACACTTATTATCGAACATCGGAGCAACATTCGGTGTCAAAAAACCACCATGAAAATGAGTGCACACTTCCTGGATCATCCGCACACTGCAGAGGAAATGAGCTGTACGATTCTTGAGACAAATACCTCCTGGAACAAGCAAAAGCTTTTTGACATGAGCAGCGCTGGATTTTCCGCCTTTCAACACAGAGGACAGGCCTGAGTGATGACATTCCATGGCACAAACTCTTCATGTAAGATGCGACTGCCATGTGGAACACGTCTGTACACAGATAAAAGCTCACCCGCAGATCATTTGCAGTACAGTACAATTAGCAAACACAAACCTTGTTTCCTAATGGCCACTACAATTAGCGGACACCTATACAACTCTGGCTCCACATACAATAGGCTGCAGTGAAAGACTGACTACGTAACACCCAGGGTATATTCCTATGCAGGGGTTATGTACAGTGGCCGTTTAACAACCTCTTTAATTCCACATTACTCTTAACACCTTTAAGATGGCCCCCACCCCAACCGACACCACAGTACCACATACCATAGTGGGGTAATCAGATCTCTCACCCCACATTAAAATGACAGGGGGTTTTATTATAACACAGTATGACACTATGTTGACTACTCTTTCGGATACAAGTTCATACCAAGAACTAGTGCATCACTTGCATACCGCTTTCCTATGCCAGAAGACACTACTAGGCCCCCACTCCTAGATAGCTGCTGCATCTCTAACTCCATTCATACACAGCAGAAATAACCTGTATGTACCACTTACAGGTGAGGATGGAGATGGGTAGGTTCAACAGCATTTTCTGGACGAGCCACGAAACAAGTGTACTGGGTATTGGGGGCACAGAGCATGCTTTAAATCGCAGACACTTTGGGCCGCATTTAATTGGGTCTTCACGGCTCGCGCAATTACCTTAATAAGTCACATCACTACTGACCATCCGACTTGCTTGAGCAATCTCACAACCGTTTCACCATATGTATTAACGTTTACGCCATTGGGAGGGGTCTATTCGTTTTTTCGCGAATACTTGTCACTACCACGATCCAGAGTTCAGAAACATTGAGGGCACGATTGTTCCTCCCTCTGTGGAACCACGATCCGGCTAGCATGAGAGATCATGTTTCAAGCTCTTCGTTACCCATGATGTGCCCAGAATGTCCTAACTTTTGAAATTTTTTCAACACCACAGGCTAGTAATCATTAGAATGCTATCCCCATCCAACCCGACATCACAGAATGAATAGATCAGGTGTTCAGACGGCGAGAGACATCGGTACTATCAAAACACACTTCTAGACGACGACACCCAGCTGATCCTCTCCCTCACCAACGACCCCGCCACCGCCAGAGACAACCTACACGAAGGGATGAAAGAGGTAGCCGAATGGATGAAGAACAGCCGCCTGAAACTGAACTCGGACAATACGGAAGTCCTCATCCTGGAATCCTCACCCTCCGCCTGGGACGACTCCTGGTGGCCCCCCGCCCTGGGCAGCGCACCCCAACCAACAGACCACGAACGCAACCTGGGCTTCATCCTGGACTCCTCCCTCTCCATGACCAGACAAGTCAACACTGTCTCCTCGTCGTGCTTCAACATCCTGCGCATGCTACGTAAGATCTTCCGGTGGATCCCCACCGAGACCAGGAAGACGGTCACCCAGGCCCTCGTCACCAGCCGTCTGGACTACGGCAACTCCCTCTACGCCGGAACCACCGCCAAGCTCCAGAAGAGACTCCAGCGGATCCAGAACGCCTCAGCACGTCTCATCCTGGACATCCCCCGTCGCAGCCACATCTCCTGACACCTGAGAGACCTGCACTGGCTCCCGGTCAACAAGAGAATCACCTTCCGACTCCTCACCCACGCACACAAAGCCCTACACGACCAAGGCCCGGGATACCTCAACAGCCGCCTCAACTTCTACGCTCCCAAACGCCAGCTTCGATCGACCGGCCACGCCCTCGCCGCCGTCCCTCGCATCCGAAGAGCCACCACAGGAGGACGGTCCTTCTCCTACCTCGCCGCCAAGACATGGAACTCCCTCCCGACCCACCTCCGCCTGACCCAGGACCACCTCGCCTTCAGGAAGCAACTCAAGACCTGGCTGTTCGAGCAGTAGCGGACCCCCCTCCCCTAGCGCCTTGAGACCTTTTGGGTGTGTAGTGCGCTATATAAATGCTGTGATTGTTTGATTGATAGATTAGATCACTGAGAATATCTTTATAGCATGGGTATCCCACTATCCCAATTTAGATAATTTTATGAGCTGTAACGTAATTGATGACACTCCCTGTTTACTAAATAGCAATAGGTTATGTTATGTTATAGTGTATTTGTAGCGCGCACTGTTACTCGAGAGTGTCCTGGAGGGGAGCATAAGTGAGGGCGGGGATCAGATTAGCAGATCATGCGGAACAGGTGTGTTTTAAGCTGTTTCTTAAAAGGCAGAAGAAAGCGGGGAACGACGATCTGGCGTTGTACCGCTGAACGCAGAGAACGCTTAGGCAAGTACAGAGTGAACCGCTTCCTAAGAGAAGTGGGACCCAGACCGTGCAGAGCCCTATGGGCCAAAGTGAGTGCTTTAAACTGCACCCTTTGGGCCACTGGGAGCCAATGTTATTCCCGGAGAAACTGCAGCGCACTAGATTTCGAAGGGGCATTGAAAAGAAGCCTGGCTGCGGCGTTCTGAATGATTTGAAGCCTATGCAACAAATAATCAGGCCGCCCCAGGAACAGAGCATTGGCATAATGCAGCCTCGATAGGATCAGAGCGCGGGCGACCGTCTCTTTAGCTGCTCTAGGGAGGAATGGAAACATTTTCTTAAGTGTTTTAAGAGTGCCAAAGCAGACCCCTGTCAGTTTTTTTTATGTGGTCACTGAATCGGAGGTCCTCGCTAAACGAGATACCCAGGTTTTTCGCTGGCCCTGCTTTGGGCGCCAGGCAGGGGTAGCCCGGGGGCCACACAGGGGTTTTAAAGTCGTTCGGGAACTGGCCATAGAGAAGGACCTCCAATTTATCCTCATTACATTTGAGGGAGGCTTGGGCCAGCCATTGAAATACTGAGGCCAGACAAGTCTGGGCAATACCAGTATTCAGGTTAGAGCCATCCCAGGTAAAGAGAACCTGTGTGTCGTCCGCGTACGCTATCACCTTAGCGCCAATCTCCTCTGCCAGACAAACTAGTGGCGTAAGATAAATATTGAAAAGTAGGGGGCTAAGGGTAGAGCCCTATGGCACCCCAGTATCCAGATTTCTAAGAGAGGAGGAGCAGGAGGCCATACAGACCTGTTGTGAGCGGGAGTCCAGAAAGGATTCAATCCATTTCCAAGCCAGGCCAGAAATCCCTACCTCAGAGAGTCTGTCCAGAAGCCGCTGGTGAGGCACCGTATCGAAGGCGGCAGAGAGGTCAAGTAAGATCAGGGCTGCCCTGCCTCCCCCATCTAGACACTCTCTGATGGCCTCCGACATCTCAACCAGGGCGGTCTCCGTACTGTAGGACGCTCTAAAACCTGACTGGGCTGGATGAAATGCTCCTGATGCTTCCAGAAACACTTCAAGCTGCCGGACGACCACCTTTTCACAAACTTTAGCGAGCGCAGGAAGAAGGGAAATAGGTCGGTAGTTCGCCGGCCGCAGAAGGTCCAATGTGGGTTTCTTCAGGAGAGGGAGTAGTTTAGCATGTTTCCATCGGGTAGGAACGTAGCCAGCCTGTAGGGACCTATTCACCAAATCCATTACTGCTGGGCAGACCACCTTTGCAACACCCACTAAGACCCGCGCTGGACAGTGGTCAGCGGGAGAGCCAGACTTCAGAGACTTAAACAGGGCCAATACGTCTGTTTCAGTAGTGGGCAGAAATGTGGACAACATGGCGGTTCCTACTGGATTGATTGGGAGGGGTTCCGGGAGGGGACTCTCATTGGGCCTGTCGGCATGACCGACGCTCTCTTGAATTTTAGCAATTTTGTCAATAAAGAAAGAGGAGAGCTCTTCGCACCACTCATTCGATGCCAGTACCGTGCTTTGTTCCGCGCAAGGGGAGAGAAAACTTTGAACAATCGCAAAGATCTCTTTGCTATTGTTCCTTGCCAGCATAATCCTCCCGGCAAAGTAATCACTCTTAGCCTTTTTAGGTCTCGCCTGTCGATGCGCATGCGCATCGAGCAAGGCGAGAGTATTGCGAGTTATCCACTCTTTATCCACACTGCAAGGAATCGTGGCGATTCCTTGCAGTGCCCGTGACTTTTAAGCTCAATGCGCATGCGCATTGAGCTTAAAAGCGCGTGCACATGCCCCAGCCGCCTGCCTTGCCTACTCTCCCGCCCCCTCACTTCTTGATTGCACGGCCGCTAGGCCGTGCCTCCCCTACTCCTCCTCCTACTCTCCTCCCCTCCCGTCTGTTCCCGCACTCCTCCCACACCCCCGCTCCGCCCCCGCACTCTCTCTGCCCGCCCGCTCTCCACTCTATCAGGCAGCCCTGCTGCTTAACACCCTCTCCCCCGCTCCGCCCCCTCCCCGCCTTCTTTACGCTACCGTGGCTACCAATAAACTGAACTTCACTTCCTGTTTTTCAAACACAATGCTGATTAAGGTCGAGTCGTCTGCTCCGATCTGCCCCTTCCTCTGGGCCCTGGCATTCGGCGCACCCACGATCTCCCACTTTTACTCTTCCAGGCAGTTGCAGCCGTTGTCCCAGAGCACTCCTGTTTTGAGTGGGTGGTCGGTAACTTGATGCCCAGTTGTATTGAAGGGATGTGTTAGTAGGCACTGACTCATTTCCTGGAGTTTCATTAACAGAAGCCGAGAGGAGCTCCGCCCTGCTGTCGCCTCCCAGCTCCTTCTCTCTAGCCCTCCTCTGTCGCACCGTGTGCCCCTCGGCAGCGGCCTGGTGTCTCCGCCGCCAGCTCTCCCGCCACAATCCGAGCCCAGAGCTTCGCAGGAAGCTGCGGCGGCACCGACTGCTCGGTTAAAATATCCGCTTGCCCTGTTCGAGGATTATAATTAAAAATAACCATTGCCTACGCGCGCAGGGCCGCCTTTGTTCTGAGCCGTCGCTTTGTGTGGCGCATTCCTCTGAGAGGAGAGGACGAGGTCCCACCCCGGGCTCAGGCAGGAATGACAGAAAACAAGTTTGCTCATCCTCTCAGAGAACATGTCTGAGGCGCTGCTCGTGTGAACCAGGAACAGGATTACCAGGCGACTGCGTCACCGCCTGCGCAGCCAGCACAGATTTGCATTTCTAGCACCCCACACTTGCAATGCTGAACGTTCATTTTCGAAGCACTAACTACAACTCCCAGAATGCAATAGATGTTCATATGCGTTCAGGAGTAAGAACAACGTATCCTCAGCTGAATCAGTCGTTCAGACGCAGCGTTAGAGAAGGTGCTGTACTGGCCTTTCACAGGAACACAACAGTAAAGTGAAGGGCCTCTTGGCGCTCTGAATAACAAGTGTTCTAACTTCACAGCGATAGACCTAGATAGAATGAACGCCTCAGCCAGGCCTGCTGGGATTCGAGCTACAGTGTGACCAGTGTGTTAGAAACACGGGTTTCTGCAGCATGTGCGCAGCCCACTGAGCTAACTTAATGGCATGTGCTCCCAGGGAACCCCTGTTTCAACTAATTCCCATAAGCGCCTTTTATTTCTGTTGCAACAGCACCGAGCATGCAACTATCTTTCTTCCCTATTTTCCCTCTGTCTCTCTCCCCATCACATCATCTCACTGGTGGAGAAGGCAGCATCATTGCTGTGAGGGTCGGAATTCTTGCACAGTCCCTGCCTATGCTGCTTGCATCCGTCGGCCAATCCCTAGGGCACGGAGTATTCATGTATGTAGTGTGTGCAGGTTTCTTCCAGAGCCGGCACCCTAGGCAGCGTCTGTGCTCACAACGCCAGAGCTGCGTTCAGAGGCAGGCACAACTCGCAGCCCTCGATACATAATGCATAAGCCTGTAAGCGCCCGGCACGTTTGCAGCACGGAAAATGCAGCAATATATATCCCTTCCGTTTGTGGAATAAACGGCGTCGAAAACCTCCCTCCCTCGCCCTGTGCCGGTCCCGGTTTTAAGCACGCGCCTCTTTGCTAGGGGTTTAGACATTATTGTACATAATGCGGGTTTTGATATTGCGTCATTCTATCTTCCAGCGACAATATCAGGTGGCACACACTCACTCACCCTCACTCACCCTCAACACCTCACCCTCACTCACTTACCCTCAACACCTCACCCTCAACTCCTCACTCACCCTCACTCTCACTCATCCTCACTCAACCACCCTCAACTTCACTCACCCTCAACGCCTCACCCAACACCTCACCTTCACTCACCATCAACATCTCACCCTCACTCACCCACAAAACATCAGCCTCAACCCCTCACCCTCAATCACTCACCCTCAACCATTCACCCTCACTCACCCTCCCTCACCCTCAATTCCTCACCCACACCCTCAACACTTCACCCTAAACACCTCACTCATCCTCAACGCCTCCCCCTCCCCCTCACTCACCCTCACCCTCACTCACCCTCAACACCTCACCGTCACTAACACTCAACACCTCACCCTCACTAACTCTCAATCCCTCAATCACCCTTCCCCTCACTCACCCTCAATACCTCACCCTCACTAACACTGAAACCCTCAATCACCCTCACTCTTACTCTCACTCACACTCTACACCTCAGCCTCACCCTCACTCACTCACCCTCAACACCTCACCCTCACCCCCTCACCCTCACTCACCCTCACCCTCAACCCCTCACCCTCAACACCTCACCCCCTCACCCTCAACTCCTCACCCTCAACACCTCACCCTCACTCACTCTCAATACCTCACCCTCACTCACCCTCAACACCTCACCCTCACTCACTCACAATCAATCACCCTCAACCCCTCACCCTCAACAACTCACCCTCAACACCTCACCCTCAACACCTCACCCTCAACACCTCACCCTCAACACCTCACCCTCACTCACCCTCAACCCCTCACCCTCACTCACCCTCACTCACCCTCACTCACCCTCAACCCCTCACCCTCACTCACCCTCACCCACCCTCACCCTCACTCATCCTCAACCACTCACCCTCACTCACCCTCACCCTCACTCACCCTCACCCTCACTCACCCTCACTCACCCTCACTCACCCTCAACCCCTCACCCTCAACCCCTCACCCTCTCACCCTCAACCCCTCACCCTCAACCCCTCACTCTCACTCACCCTCAACCCCTCACCCTCACCCACCCTCAACCCCTCACCCACCCTCAACCCCTCACCCTCACTCACCCTCAACCCCTCACCCTCACCCACCCTCACCCTCACTCACCCTCACCCTCACTCACCCTCACTCACCCTCACTCACCCTCACCCTCACTCACCCTCACCCTCATTTACCCATAACCCCTCACCCTCATTTATCCTCAACCACTCACCCTCACCCTCACTCACCCTCAACCCCTCACCCTCAACCCCTCACTCTCACTCATCCTCACTCACCCTCAACCCCTCACCCTCACCCTCACTCACCCTCCCTCAACCCCTCACCCTCACTCACCCTCAACCCCTCACCCTCACTCACCCTCACCCTCACTCACCCTCAACCCCTCACCCTCACTCACCCTCAACCCCTCACTCACCCTCACTCACACTCACCCTCACTCACCCTCACTCACCCTCACTCACCCTCACCCTCACTCACCCTCACTCACCCTCACTCACCCTCACTCACCCTCACCCTCACTCACCCTCACTCACCCTCAGCCTCACTCACCCTCACCCACCCTCAACACCTCATCCTCACTCACCCTCAACCCCTCACCCTCACTCGCCCTCACTCACCCTCACCCACCCTCAACCCCTCACCCACCCTCACTCACCCTCAACCCCTCACCCTCACTCACCCTCACTCACCCTCAACCCCTCACCCTCACTCATCCTCACCCACCCTCACCCTCACTCACCCTCACCCACCCTCACTCTCACTCACCCTCAACCCCTCACCCTCACTCACCCTCAACCCCTCACCCTCACTCACCCTCAACCCCTCACCCACCCTCAACCCCTCACCCTCACTCACCCTCAACCCCTCACCCTCACTCACCCTCAACCCCTCACCCTCACCCTCACTCACCCTCACTCTCACTCACCCTCAACCCCTCACCCTCACTCACCCTCAACCCCTCACCCTCACTCACCCTCAACCCCTCACCCACCCTCAACCCCTCACCCTCACTCACCCTCAACCCCTCACCCTCACTCACCCTCAACCCCTCACTCACCCTCACTCACCCTCACCCACCCTCACCCTCACCCTCACTCACCCTCACCCACCCTCAACCCCTCACCCTCACACAGTGCAATAGGTCTCGGAGCATTTGAGTTAGAGCTTTTAGAAATGTTTATGGCTTTTTTTTTTTAATTCTTTAGCATTGGCTACAGGAAACAAAAATGCTAAAGATTTACAAAAAAACCCATAAACAATTCTAAAAGCACTAACTCTAATGCTGCGAGACCTATTGCATTTCCAATGCTTGTTTATAGACATGTAGTAGTCTCTCTGCGCATACCCAGTATGTCTGACTACGACCACTCCTTCTTTTCCCTCCCATGAAGGTGTCCATCATATTGGTCAGGACCCTCCATTATGTCTATGAAGCACTACCTAACCTCAATTGAGGTAAGTCACAACCATACCTATAATTGGTCAACCGAACGTGGGATGCCCTGCACTATATATCATTACCTTGTAGATGTCATTATTTTACGTGCTGCCCGTAAGAACTTTTCATAGAATTTTATTTAAAATGTCTATTACACTTTGGACTTTGAGGAAAATATACTCACTGGATAAGCTAGCAGGCACACATCACGTAGATACTTACATGT
The DNA here is from genome assembly GCF_964263255.1 of Lissotriton vulgaris. Classification (NCBI taxonomy): domain Eukaryota; kingdom Metazoa; phylum Chordata; class Amphibia; order Caudata; family Salamandridae; genus Lissotriton; species Lissotriton vulgaris. Next base: position 1,324,663,648 of record NC_141689.1, on the reverse strand, counting down.
ATATACTATTGCACTTTGAAACTCTACTGAACCTGTATGATGCACCTTGTCTTCTTTTGTCTAAATTGTGTAGCTGGAACTTTTCCACCTTGTGTCTCCTTCTTTTAGGTGGAATCACTGATCAGCACCCACGTTGGGGTCACCGGTTAACACAATAGGTCATCCTTGTTAGAAAGGAAAGCCCTAGCCCTCAAAAGGGGGCACAAATAGATTTTCCCTAGGTCCTGATGAAGTGCTGCCTGATTTTAGGGCACCCGAGGACGAAACATGTTGACCACACCATACTAGTGACCATACTAGACTAGTAGCTAACCTAATACCTGAAGACCACATGATAGCATCTTTGTTTTTACATTAGTCCTGTTAACCTTCCTTTTCCATAAAAATTTCTTTAGGCTACCAGAGTTTATTTTAGTTATTACTCACCCAATAATGCCCATCTCCACCTCACTTGCATTCATCTATACAGCATCTCCAGATCAAAATATCTCCAATAAAGAAGCTCTCAGGCCGTCGGGCATTGCAGCGCCGGCCATACGAGGAATGGTCAATATGGATAGAACGACACCCTAACAGGTATGTGAGGGCATCAAGATCTGAACTTCAGTTCTTTTAGTGACACATACCATAGCCGTTGGATTAAAGTGGTTGTATCTACTTGGCATAGGAAGAACTATCCCTTTTTTGATGTTTCAGTCCTGCTGCACAAGCCTGTGTGGTGCACTAGCAGTCTGCTTGTAACTTTTGAAACAATCAGGGTGCCTACAGTGAGCACTTTTGTTAAATCATATTTCATAGCATCGACTTTTTCACTCCCACATGTTCTTATTTCCTTTTTCGTTTATACTCTAATCAATAATTCGTATCACCTAATTACCTTGAGCAAAAATTAGCTTTCTTGTCGTCTTTTAATCATTAAAATATTGTTATTTTTACTAAATTGGTTTGGTAAATTTACTGCTTAGTTTGAAGACTTTAATGTTGATTAGGTGATGATTAAATTCTTTAATTCTCCAGTATTGAATATTTTATAGATTCACATACTTGAATCTTCCCCGTCGTCATGGTGGGAGTCCCACAGTAACATAGACAATAGCAGTATTACAACATTACAATTGCCCTCTATAGAACAGAAAAAAACTCACTCGAGTAACTGCTCAGCCTCATTTTAGAACATCCAAACTTCAGCCAATCACAGCTGAGACCTCAGAGTTCCCTTTCCCCACAGTCACCATACTTCAGATTTCTTCCTGCACGTTGTGATAGGGAGTCTCCCTGAGCTCTGCTCTCAGATCTCCAGTTTCAGCATTAGCTACTATCAAGGTATTTATTAGACTTTATACTTTTGACCTCTCTGCCTTTGAAAGACCAGAGCCTAAAAAAGGGATGGTTAGGACCTGTGGAAAGTGTAGGCTATTTTCTGAAGACCCTCACATACAGTATTTGTATTGCTACCCGTACCACAAATCCAGGTAATGCCAACATTGCCGCACTTTTTCAACAACAACCCTCAAAAATAGGGAGGGAAGGCTGTTACTTTGGCTGCAAAAGAAAATGGCTGCTTTAGATTCGGAGTCTTAATCTGAGGAAAAGGCCTTTCTTCCTCAAAGAAAAGAAAGGATGACTGTCAGGCCTGATCGGCGCTTTGCTAAGCAGAGATATCTCTCACTAGTTACAGGATTGAAGAAGTTGTTGGGCTGCAGACAAGGTCCGTTGATGTGGAGTCAGTTGGTTGACAGTAGTCTTCATTCAGCAGCATTGCATTGACTGTGAAGTAACTATAGCATAAATTCCAATATGGTGGACTAACTCGGTTCTGAGTTAGCATTCTGGTGTTTCGCCCTGTAGTTAGTCTTGCTGGTTATCATGCTCGTGCAGCTGTGGCGCTTTGCACTTCAACCGTCATAATTTGTGGGAAGCAGCGTGTATTCTGGTGCGCTTCATTCTTCTGAAAGGAATTCCTGCGAGGTTCTCTTCCACTCGTATTTTCCTGACATTCCTTATCTTCTCGATTCAGAGGTCAGTTAAGCGGTTCCCATACCGCTGTCAAAGGAGCATACAGGTATTTTTCCTGGGACTAGAGAGACTAAGGATTTGACTCTATTAATCTGTCTGCATCTTGTTTATCTTTTTTCTTTCAAGTGAGTTTGTGTACTTTGTGACAGGAATTAGGCAATATTCCTGAATATACATTTTTTTTTTACTTCGAGTGAATTTCCTCGAACTCGTTTACTCAGCAAAAGATATGTACTGAGACAGTTATTTCTTTCTTAGTTCAAAAAGGAAGCACAGAGTCTAATTATTCAAGAGCCCAAAAGCTGAACTGATTGGTGAAAAAGTCTCCGTGCAATTAGTTCATCAGTCAGCTCTATATATGTATGCAACAGACTCTCATAACAAGCCACTCTAATCCAATACTCCACTAACTAGCAGCGCTCAACCTTGTACACTACAAGTAATTATATATATATATATATATATTTCTGCTTACGAACTATACCTGCGTTGTTTATCCAACTGCATCATGTAGAGCGGCATAGTAAAGAAGAATTGTTAGTGGCACTGTATTGACTAAGAACAATATTGTTAAGGCATTTACATAAGGAGAGATGCTAGTCCACTGCATAAAACAGGTATATAGATGTTTAGATCACATTTAGAAATTAAAGATATTATTTGCAAAAGTAGTGTACAGAGTATTTTGTGTTTGTCATTACAGATGCTAGGAGATCAGATTTAGAAGGAGCGCCTGGTGGCAACGCACTGCCTTCCCATTCCCCTTTACCCTTTACCCCCTGCGGTCAGAGTGTAATCTGGTGCGTGGTGGGATTAGAGAGTTGGGAACATATCATCCTTAAAATTGTTCTGCCCTTCTGCTCCAGTGGAGGAATAAGTTCAAGTACGGAACTTCTCAACAATGACAGCCCCTCTTCACATCATGGGGACTCTAAGAGATCAAAATCTGAAGACAAAGCTGAACATAAGCAGAGGAAATTCCAGTCAGAGGCTGCAAAACCACATTCAGCTTCTGTCTTTTCGACCGTTGATGGCATCGTCATCGATGATTTCACTTTCCTCACGAAAACCAGAGGTTCCTGCACCATTGACATCTTCGTCGACGACAACGTTTAAGACGTTGACAGCAGCAACGAAGACGGGAGCTTTAACGACGATAACGTCATCGTCGACTAGGCAGTCACTGTCGACTAAGCCGTCGACAACCGGTTCGTCGACCGTTCGGTAGAGTATGTCCCCACGATGCAAGCTGTCCACGCACCATCAACAGTACCACAGATGACCGCATCGACGGTTGCGCCATCGAAATAGGGAAGAATTAGTATCCTTCAGCACATGCAAATTCAGGACTAATCAAAGATTTCTTCCTTGCCTTCAGCTCGCCTTCTGGACCTTAGAGTCAGAAGGTGAAGGTTTGTTTGGCCCTGCATACAGTTCATAGCAGTTAAGGGTCAAGTGCCAAGATTCAATGAGGAGGACATTGAGGGCAATGATCCATCTTCTTATTTGGCTGGAGAATTTTCATTTGAGGAAAGAGATACATCCGCCATGCAGAGGCAAGAATCCTTCCAGGAACGCTATCCTTTCGATGATGGAGAGGAGAAACGTCATCACTTCAGGGAACCATCAGTGAACGTTCCAATGTCTCTAGTGTCGGATCTCCGTTGTGAGAAGTTAGCCTGGTATATGATGTCCACTATTCTAGTGGGCACCATGCAACAGTCTAAACGACCCTCATGATGGTGGTTGTAAAGTCAACCTTATAGACCAGCTATCCTAGTGGTAGCATGGACAAAGCAGTCTTAGGCTGAAACCTCAGAGAGCATGTGAAGTCAGCTGTTTTACCAATAATAATCCCTTGAATATCAAATGAAAGGACACCACACAAGGTATATATAAAATATATATGCATTTATTACTAACACAACCCCTCTGAACTCTTTGAGGTCAGAGATCGAGATACAGCACAAGTTACTCAATAAGCATACTTTAAGTTACACAAATACAATTCTGCCCTAGGGGTTTCCCGAACCATATACTAAGTAAGTGGTATAAGAACCACTTCAGGAAAGGTGAATAGGCCTAGAGCCTAGGGAATCGCTGGGGCTACACTGAACAACCAAGGGATTGGGAGTAGGAGGCCCACTGGAGACGTGTGCAGTGTCTAACCACACACGCGAGTTACATTGAGTTATAATGGGAACGTAAAAGTTACAAAGTAGTAGATTTTGGACACTTCCTGATGGACTACGGTAAAACCCTTTTAAGCTAGGACACTTCGAGAGTCAACACCCACGGGAGCACCGGAGTACTCTAGTTACCTCACCCAGGGAAGCCGGGTGCATAGGTGTTCTTTCGTGTCGGGTTTCGTTGCTGTTTCCTATGGAGAGCTGCAAGAAAGTGCTGCAGGCGACCAGGAGAAAAGTGTCCGGGTGGATCCAAGGGTGGATCGGAGTAGTGAAGTACCTGAAAGCAGAGGGGACAGAGTCTGGGTCACTAGCCAGTGATCAGGATGGAACCAGGCGATGTTGAGATGCAATTAGGTGAAGAGGTGAAGCTTGTCTCTGCAGCTATGAGGACCAGGAGGCTTCGACGACGACCAGAGCTGGATTCGAGCTGTCCCCCGAAGGATCTTGTTGACTGTTGTGTCCGTATCCGGATTGGACACAACAAGCCTTGGCAAACGCAATCCACGCAGGAAGAGAAGATTGGCTTAAGTTCAGACCAGCAAGGTCTGGGGAGCTTCTCCTTCGCAGGGAGGCTGGAGCAAGCCCGGAGCAACCAGGCAAACGTTGTAGTTTCACAAAGAAGTCTTTGGAGGGCTCACTAGCTAACGGGCTGGCAACCCGGATGACTCGTTGAGCTGAAATGCAGGCGCAGGCCCTACGCAGCACTCGTGGAGTGTGGAGGGCTGAGCTTCGGTGCAAATGCTGCTCGGGTCTGGGGCTTCTCAAACCCCAATGAACATCTTCGAGGGTACCTCAGAAGCTGCACGGTTAGCAAAGAGCAGGTAGTCCAAGGTGTCCGGTCCCACGTCTCTCGTGTCCGCCACGGGTCTCAGCTTTGATGTGGATGTGGATTGGAGTCGGAGAAGTCTGGAAGTCCAGTTCCTGAGTCGCTGAATCTTCGGGTTCCGGCGGGAGCGTCGACAAAGCAAACCGGCATGTTACTGGTGGGGCCTGTTTGCACAGGGTGGTCACTCCTTGACCACAAGGGAGATGTCTTCAGTCTTCCAGTCGATATAGTCCAGTTTAGTTTCAGAGTTTCTATCCAGGATAATCTAATGTCTCTAGACACAGCTCCTATCTTTATACTAAACTAAGGGGCTGGATTACCTGCTAGGTCCCTCCTATGGGTGGAACCTGGGAAGGGGGTGGTTACACCCCTTTCCCTTTGTCCAGTTTCGCACCAGAGCTGGGACTGGAGTGCCCCAGCAACTGGTTTGAACCGGGCTATGGATGGAGCACCTTGTGTGCCCCAGGCAGTGTCTGGAAAAGCATCTTTACATTGACCCACCCTGCCCCAATACACTACAGGCTGTCTGGGAGCACCTCCCCTGACAGGAAACCTATTGTACAGGCCTCCCTTGCCGGAGGTTCCTCCAGCTACAGGAGGTCAGACTCGTGTCTGTGGCAGCAGCATCCATTTTGTGATGCTGAGGCTCTGTTTAACTTTAACCGAGTAAAGCAGTAACTACATGTCTTCTCCCTCTAGAAGGGCAGAATGCTACCCCCGCCGCCAGAACTGGCGGGGAGGGGGTAATATTCCAAAGTGTTTAACACCTTACACAATATGTTTTGATAAAGTCAAACCAAAGTTAGCATTAACCGCGAGGATTATAATGCACTTAAGAGTATATGGTATGGCTTTATCATAGAACAGCTATAAGGACATGGTTCCGAAAGCTGCAGAAGGGCTCAGCTCATGCTAGAGCACCCTCTCACATAAAACCAAGCACTCTGCCTCCAGGATTGTTAACGCACTAGGAAACGAATCAGACTAATACAGCGCCTATGATTGTATAGCCGCTGCTTAACATTTGGTTGAAATAATTGCTTTAAGTCAAGTTTCCTTCTCTTGTAAATAGTCACAGCTGAAACTTGTACATCTCACTTTAATTGTACACGGCTTATGTTTCGCTCACAACATCACTTGGGACACATTGCACTTTGTACAGTATATGTATGTCGCAGAAAAATTATATTACTATTTGTTTGCATTTTGAAATATAAGAAAGTGTTTTAAACTGGTACAATTGTGTTTCTTTCTTTTTGCCACTCTGCCCCCAATGATTGAATTGCTATTAAGCTTGTTATATTTATCTAGTAGTAAGATAAGTAATGTGCCACAGGAATCACTGCTTTTCTAGATAAATCCAGGATTGTTAAGGCCTGCCAAAGGAGTGGCTTACAGGTATATATGTGTATATATATATATAAGGGTAGATATAGGTATACTATATCTAAGCAAGGGGTGATTACACCACCTTGCCCAAGCTGAGTGATCAGCCTGTGGTGTCAGTTTGGATGGCCAGCCAGGGGTGGCATAATTCATGCTGCAGCCCCTGGTAGGCCTTGGATGCACCTATGCCCTGGGTACCTATGGCACACTATACAGGGGCTCCCAAAGGTGACCCAATACCCAATTAGGTATGTACCTAAAGTACATGGTATGAATTTAGAGCGAGAACAGCTGGATGTGGGTCTGATTAGCAGCCCCACAGCCACATTAAAGTCGAAAAACCAATGAATCACAGCAAAAAGTGGGGTTGACCATAGAAAGCAGACCTTACTCTCCTACATCGGTCACATGCCTAATGATTACTTCAAGCTTTTTTCAGACGCAAACGCTCCTCAGACACCTTTACCTCCCCAAGAGGTACCCACTATTAATCTGGTCCAAACTACTCCCAAATCCACAAGGGAGAATATCCTTCCACCTCCTCCTATAATCATCACGGAGGATGCTCAGCCAGAAGAAGCAGAGATTCATACAGACACAGATGCCCATGATGAATGAGATGACCACATAGCTCCTATGCCACTGTCTCCTAACCCTCCTGCTTCAGATTCCCCTCCAGCAGCCATTGGGGTATTCAATGACCTTTTAGAGCGGGCTTCCAAATTTTTCGATTTACCATTGCCAATAAAACAGACTGAGTGTTTTCTATATGATTTTAAACCAGGCACTCAACGTTCAGTGAGAGCAATTCCTATAATTGACTTTCTATGGCAAGAAGGGCTAAAATTGATAAAGACACCTGCCTCTGTTCCAGCGGTTATTCCGAAACTGGATAAAAAATATAAGGCTCCAGATGACTCGCCTGGGAGCCTCATTGGTCTGACTCTGTCATCATGCAGGCAGCACAGAGAAGAGCTTTGGCGGCTACCTCGATCAGAGCAGCTAATGATATGGCTATTGTAGGGCGATATGACCAGCGGATGTGGTACGACATCTCTACTGAAATATCTAAGTGAAGCTAAAAAGAAAGAAGTAAGAAATATTCTTTTGGGAAGGAGAAAGAGCATCTTCAGAACTTTTTGAAATAGCTATGGACGTTTCATCCACTGTATTTCGGTTCATGGCAGAAGCGGCAGTCCTACGTCACCAAGGATGGTTAAAAGCAACCACCTTTCAACCTGAGGGGCAGGCCAAAGTTTTAGATATGCACTTTGATGGGGAGTGCTTGTTTGGTAAGCACACAGACGATGAGTTACAATCTATCAAGAGGGACATAGATACAGTCAAAGGCTTAGGCAATCTCCAACAGCGCCACTTTCAGTCATTTCATGCTAGAGGTCGGTGGGAATTCTTATCCCATCCACAGTTTCAGCAACGGTATCTGCCATATCCGCAGACTACCTACCAGATATATAACCAGTCTTTTCAGTCCAACACCACTCAAAATTATTCGAGACCGGCTGGACGCAAGAGGCAGCAATCTGCTGAGAAGTCCCAAGACTCAAATAGAAGACGATGATCATCAGACCCCTGCTGCTATAGTCCCACATCACGATCTCTGCATCCTTTAAAAATGGAACTCCATTACTTCAGACAGATGGGTTCTAGACATTTTCCAACATGGCCACACGCTAGAATTCATTCAGTATCCTCCAAATGTTCAACCGCGCAAAGTTCTGCTCCGTTACTTTCCAGATCTCTTGAAGGAAATAGGTTTTACTCCTCCTCAAGCAGGCCATAGAGGGAGTACCACTCAGCCAGCAAAGCCGGGGGGGGGGGTTTATTCCCACTTCCTTCTCATCAAAAAGAAAAATTGGAAATGGAGGCAGGTCATCAACCTTAATGCTGAACAAGTTTATAGTCAGTCTTTCAGGATGCTCCCCCTTCAGGAGATTCTTCTAATTGAAAAAGGGGATTTTCTAACGTGTCTCGATCTCCTCAATGCATATTTTCATATCCCTATTCATCCTCAACATCGAACATTTCTCAGATTCAGAGTGGCAGGGCGCCATTACCAATTCAGAGTACTCCCTTTTGATTTAAAGTCAGCGCCGAGAGTGTTCACGAAGTGCATGGCACTGATAGCAGCCTTCTTAATACTTTCATGTCACCAAGTGTTCCCATACCTGGACGATGAGCTCATAAAGGCTCCGTCTTTTCAAGTGGCAGAAGTTTCAATGAGAGCCAGTTGAATTCTCTTGCAGTGTGTAGGAGAGTAGGGTCTGCTTTCCTATGGTCACCCCACTTTTGCTTTTTGCATCACTGGTTTTTGACTTAATGTGGCTGTGGGCCTGCTAATCAGACCCACAGTCCTGCTGTTCTCTCTCTAAATTCACAACGATGTACTTTAGGTACATCACTAATTGGGATTGGGTCACCTTATGAGCCCCTGTACAGTGTACTGTAGGTACCCAGGGCAAAGGTGTATCCAAGGACTACCAGGGGCTGCAGCATATCTTTTGCCACCCCTGGCTGGCCATCCAAACTGACACAACTGGCTGATCACTCAGCTGGGGCAAGGTCGTGTAATCACCCCTTGCTTAGATATAGTATACCTATGTCTAAACCTATATCTGGACACATATATACCTATGCGTCACTCCTATGGCAGGCCTTAACAATTCTGGAGGCAGAGTGCTTGGTTTTATGTGAGATGGTGCTCTAGCATGAGCTGAGCCGGTCTGCAGCTTTCGGAACCAGGTCCTTATAGCTGTTCTGGGATACTGCCATACCATATACTCTTAAGTGCATTATGAACCTCGAGGTTACTTGCTAACTTTAGTTTGGCTTTATCAAAACATGTCGTGTAAGGTGTCATACGCTTTGGAATACTACCCCCTCGCCTGTCCTGGCAACGGGGGTAGCATTTCACCCTTCTAGAGGGAGAAGACATGTTACTTTCCTTAAACGCGGTTAAATCTAACCAGAGCCTCAGCATCACACAATGGATGCTGCTGCCACAGACACAAGTCTGGCCTCCTGCTACTGACCAAAACTCAGACAGGGGAGGCCTGGACAAAAGGTTTCCTGTCACAGGGAGGTGTTACACCACCCCAGACAGGAGATAGTGGATTGGGGCAGGGAGGGCTGAATGAAAGTAGACACTGCCTGGGGCGCACAAGGTGTCCCAGGCATAGCCCAGTTCAAACCGGTGCTGGGGCACTCCAGCCCCAGCTCTGGCGCGAAACTGGACAAAGGGAAAGGGGTGTAACCACCCCCTTCCTGGGTCCCACCCATAGGAGGGACCTAGCAGGAGAGCCAGCCCCTTGATTTGCAATAAAGGTAGGAGCTGTGCCATGAAGCATTAGACCATCCTGACTGAAACTTTGATACGAAACTCTGGACCCTTCGACATCCTACTCGACGTAGAAGACTGAAGAATCTCCCTTGTGGTCAAGGAGTGGCCACCCTGTGCAAGCAGGCACCATCAGCGCTCAAAGGTTTTCTTTGTTGTTGCTCCAGCCGGAGCTCGAACGACAGAGAACGACAAGAACCGGACTTCCAGACTTCCAACAGCCCGATCCACAGTCCCAGCAAAGCTGAGACCCGTGGAGGCGACGAGAGACGTGGGACCGGCCATCTTGGAAAGCCAGCGAAGTGCATCCCGTGCTGCTCCCGAGGCACCCTCGAAGCTGTGCTTTGGGGATTGAGAAGCCCCAGCCCCGAGCAGCCTTTGCACCAAAGATCACCTCTCCACACTCACAGAGTGCTGCGTGGGGCCCTTTTGCATTTTCCTGCTCAACGCATTGTCCGGTCACTTGCCCGTTGGCTAGTGGCCTCTGAGATGACGAACCTTCGAATTAAAACTACTGGTCTGGTTGCTCCAGACTGGCCCTTGCTCTCCTGAAAAGGGGCAATCCATCAGACATTCCCGGTCTGACCCAGAAGCCATCTTCGAGTCCTGCGTGGGTTGCATTTGCCAAGGCCTGTTGACTCCGAATCGAGAACCGACACCGCCGACAGCGAGAGTCTTTGTGGGACAGCTCGTGTCCACCACTTGGTTGTCCTTGATCCTTCCTGGTCCACGTGGCAGCGGAGACAAGCTTCACGACATCACCTGATGGCAACCCGACATCGCCTGGTTCCTTCCTGGTTCCGCGCTGGTCACTGGCTAGTGACCTAGACTCTGTCCCCTCTGCTTTCAGGTACTCTACATCTTCGATCCACCCTTGGATCCAACCGGACTCTTCTCTCCTGGTCGCCTGCAGCATCTTCATCTCCAGGCTCCATAGAACTCCACGACGAAACCCGACACACTTTGACACCTATGAACCCGCTTCCTGTGGGTGAGGTAACAAGAGTACTCCGGTGCTCCGTTAGTGGTTTACACCTCTAGTGTCCTAGTTTTAAGTGGCTAAGTTCTAGTCCAGTCGGAAGACTCCTAAAACAGTAACTTTTCCATTTTTACGCACCATTGACTTGTATGGTAAACGCGAGTGCCTATAGACACTGCACCCGCATCCTGTGGGCTTCCTATGTCCTAACCCTCGTTAGTCCAGTGTAGTCCCAGCGATTCTCAAGGCCCTTACCATTGTTCGTGACGTGGATCTTATACCACTATTTTAGTATATGGTTTGAGTGGCCACCAGGGCCTATCCATATTTGTGCAACTTTTGTATGCTGTATGAAGTTCTTTGTTTAACGCTTGTTCTTCTGTGCTCATAAAGAGTATAGGGGATTATTCTAGTAATAAACACATATATTTTATAATATATAACTTGTTTGGTGTCCTTTCATTTGATATTAAAAGGGATTGCATATGGTAAAACAGATGTCTTCACATGCCCTCTTTAGCCTAAGACTGCTTTTATCCATGCTACCCCTAGGATAGCTGGTCTATAAGGTTGACTTACAACCAATCACCATAAGGGTCGTTTGGACTGGTGCAAGGTGCTCACTAGAATAGTGATCACATACCAGGCCAACTTCTCACACAGTGTCTAGGTCTTCATGTCAATCTAGAAAAATTGTCCATTATCTCAGCCAAATCATTGGTCTTTCTGGGTGCACGTCTCGATACAGATCTTAGCAAAGCCTTTCCCACGCAGGAAAGAATAATGCGCATTTTGGATAAAACAACCATTCTCTCATGAAGAAGGTGCACCCTGCTGTGAGGCAGTTCAAGTCCATGCTAGGGATGATGTCCTCCTGCATTCCGCTCATTTCCAATTGCCGACTTTGCATGCGACCGCTGAAGTAACAGCTCGATGCGCAGTGGGTTCAGTCTCAAGGCTCATTCAACGACAAGGTTCGGATTTCTGCATCAATGACGGCCGCCATGGCCTGGTGGATCATAACGGATGGGGGCTCACCTTCAAGAGTTGCAGGTTCACTGCAACTGGTCCAAACAGGAAGCGGAGTATCATAAACATTCTGGAACTCAAAGCAGTGTTTCTAGGTCTGAAGGCCTTCTACCTCGGCTCAAAGGTGCGTCAGTGCTCGTCAGAACAGACAACAATACGACAATGTTTTATCTCTGAAAGCAAGGCAGAACGAGATCTCATGCACTTTCCCTTTTTGCGCAGCAGATATGGAAATGGCTCTTAGCCAATCACATCTCCATGCGAGTTGAGCATGTGCCAGGGATGCACAATGAGAAGGCTGACTCTCTCAGCAGGACCTCTAAATCATGCCACGAATGGGAGCTCAACCACCCACACTTGAAGAAGGTGTTTCAATCCTGTGGCTACCCTACACTAGATCTGCTTGCTACGTTCCTCAAATAAGTGTCTCTTTTTGCAAGCAGATAACCTGATCAAAATACATGGGGAGACGCTTTTCAGTTTCTATGGACGGGGCTGGTCGCATATGCATTCCCCCCGTTTCCACTCATTCCTCAAATACTTGAAAAAAATTAAGCAAGACCCTTGCTGGATCATTCGGATCGCTCCAGGGTGGGCGAGACAGTTCTGGTACACAGAGCTGCATCACCTATCAGAGTGTGTCCCGATTCTCTTCCCTCCAAAGGAGGAACTTCTCTACATAAACCAGGGCCAAGTGGTTCATTCACAAATTCCATCTCTTCATTTGTGAGCTTGGCTCCGCGCCATGCTGAATTTGTGGATTTGAGGCCTTCAGAGGAGTTTACTGAGATACTTCAGAAATCTTTAGCTTCTCATACATTGAAATGTTACACAGCCAAATGGAAAAGGTTATGTACCTGGTGTATCTCGCAAGCATTTGATCCATTTTTTTCTTCAGCATTTAATCCATTCTTTTTATTAATCAAACTTCTCTGTGGTCAAAATGACTCATCAAAGAATTCATGAAAGGACTTTTTAGAGTTTTTACACCTGTTAAGCCTACTACAGTTTTATGGCAATTAAACACTGTTCTGTCTCAACTGATGCGTCTGCCCTTTGAGTCAATACACAAATGTGAATTAAAGTTACTCTCCTGGAAAGTAGCCTTTCTTTTGGCTATTACATCAGCCAGATGTATTCCTTAAATGCAAGCTCTCACCATAAAGGTACTATATCTGAAGTTTTTGCCGGAAAGGGTTATCTTGCGCACTAATCCTTCTTTTATACCTAAGGTGCCTTCAATTTACAACCTCAATGAGCCAATTGTTTTACCGACATTCTTTGCTAATCCATCTTCAGCAGAGGAAAGGGTGTTGCATTCTTTGGACATCAAGCGATTCTTAAAGTTTTATTTGAAAAGAACTGAATCATTCCGTAAATCCTCTCAGCTAATGAACTCTTTCTCGGTACCCAGGAGAGGACAGGCCTTGCCAAGAGCCAGTATTGCTCGTTGGGTCACCTCCACGATTTCCTTCTACCATGAAAAAGCTGGTCGTCTGCTTCTTGCGAAAGCACAAGCTTGCTCTATCAGGAAAGTGGTGACTACCTCAGCCCTGTTTGCGGGAATATATCTCACTGACATTTTCTGGGCAGCAACGTGGTCGAATGCTCACCCATTCACGAAGATTTACTGCCTTGATGGTTGGAAAAAGGCAGATATCGCTGTCGGACAAGCTACACTCCGGCGTCTCTTTGCTTAAGGAAGGCATTTTTTAGCCCGCTATGTTCTTTATAAATTGTATGTAAATTTGTATGCTTATAGTTTTCTTCTTGTTTTTTCATCTGATGCTACAAGTTTGCGTCATGGTGGGATGGTTCGTCTCCTGCCACCATTGTCTCTTTACTTATTGTGTTTTTTTACTGCTTACTAGTGGGATGCAAGTATGTGAATCTATAAAATATTTAATGCTGGAGAAAAAACAAGTTACCTGTACACTGTGGTTCTTCAGTATTGATATCTTTTATAGATTCACATGCGAAACCTCTCTCCTCCTCGATTAGGCTCACCAACTACCTCAGAGTTTATGTACCTTTACACTTGTGCTCGAAATCGGAGGTATGGTGGCTCTGTGGGGAAAGGGAACTCTGAGGTCTCAGCTGTGATTGGCTGAAGTTTGGATGTTCTAAAATGAGGCTGAGAAGTTACTGAAGTGAGTTTTTTTCTGCTTTATGGAGACCTTTGTTAATATTGTAATATTGCTATTTTTAGGTCTCGCGACCTATCGATGTGCGCAAGCGCATCGAGCGGAGCGAGAATTCAAGTGGCGAAAATCTTCTTCAAACCAAGGGCTTTCAGCCCCGCGGTTTTCATGCAGTTCACGTGAACCACGTGATTAAACATGCACGCGCATCGGCAGCATTTCTCCTGCAGGCTCGCAAAAGGCTCTCCTCCCTCCCCACATCAAAGTCATCAATCACCCTCCCACAGGCTTCCCCAGCGCTGCCCCGCCCCCTGCTTCACGCCCAGGCCATCTGTTCCCTGCCAGACCTCGTTTAACTTGTTCCCTGCTTGCCTCTCCCCCCCCCCCCCCCTCCCCCACCACAGCAATGCCGAGGGCAGGTTTCACTTTCAGCACGGAAGACTTGCCTGCTTTGCCAACGCTTGTTTTTATTACTTTTTTTTATTCAATGCTTGTTGTTTTCGTCTTCTTTTGCATGCCCCATGTGTGTACATGTACTGGCGGTCTGCTTGAGTATGGTTGCAGGTGGAAGATATTTCATCGGTTTACAGAAGGACGCATTCATCTCGTGTAAGCACACATTTGAGTCACAGGATATTGAGCCAGCTCGCACGAGGGCGGTCCGCTTGGGCCACCTTGTTTATTTATTTACTTAGTTGCACAAGCGCAGTCCGCTTCGCTCTCGTGTCTCTTTCCTGCTCTCTCTCTCTCGTGGTTCTGTTTAATATCCGTCTCCTTAAGTCTTGCTCCCTCCTCTCTTTCTCGCTTCTTTCAGTCTCTCTTCCAGTCTTGCCGTTTTGTCTCTCTCTCGCTTGCTGTTCTCTCTCTCTTGCTGTTCTCTCTCTAGCTCTCCTCTCTTTCATTCTCACTCTTCTCACTTTTATTCTCGCTCTTTTATATTCTTGCTCTTCTCTTTCATTCTCGCTCTTCTCTTTCATTCTCGCTCTTCTCTTTCATTCTCGCTCTTCTCTTTCATTCTCGCTTTTCTTCTCTTTCATTCTCGCTGTTCTCGCTTTCATTCTCGCTCTTCTCTTTCATTTTAGCTCTTCCCTCTCTCTCCTGCTCTTTTCTCACCCTCTCTCTCTCTTTCAGCCTCCCTCTACCGGCACTCACTTGATCTCTTAAACACACAGAGCTCCGTCTTCAGCCCATGCCTTTAACAGGCGAGTGAGGCGGGGGAGAGATGCCCCAGCGGGCTGTTACCACCAGTGCCTCCACTGAGCAGCACTGCCTCTTTAGTAGCGTATATCGTCCACGGCCGATGTGATGACTGGTTCATGCTGGCTTTTATTTTACAAAAGCTGAAATTAAGCACAATGAGTGAAACATTGGATTGCATTTGTTTTCAAGTTTAGCCCCTTTTACACTGAGGCAGATTGTCAGAGGCTGCTCATTCAGTCACAATTCCTCCTGTGTTCCAGAGCGAGCCCAGCACGCAGGCCGCTGTTCTGCTTATAACCGAAGGGTGTACGTCTGGCACAGGGGCAACTAAAACAGTTGCCAATCGCTTGGCCTATCAATTTCATTCAGGATCATCTTGGGTTGAGGTCCCTTAATTGTTCCATTTTCCAGAGTTAAGTAGATGAGCAGGGTGCCTTCTGATAAATTGAAAGTGTAATTTTTGTACAGGTTTGTGCACCAAATTATTACTAGCTCACTTAATGACTTTGTTGTAATGCTGTAATAATGTGGAAGTGCAGTGAGTTACACAAAATGAGGGGCCTCACTGCAAAATGTGGTCATTCGTAAACACTGTGGGTTGTATGTTTTCTAAAGCCCTATGCCCCACTTAATTTCGACCCTCTCACCCTCTTGGTTGACCTTGTTTGGTATTTTGTAGCCAAGTTATTTTAAAACCTACATAAGAACTAAGCCCTACCATCATCGGCTCTTCAGTGTTATTAAGATTGTTGAACCGGTTTAAGGGAGATCGTTGACTGCCACTTTATAAGTAACTGCCTTTATGTTGAGCCTCTGAATTTATAGTAATCTAAATTGTAGTGACTCCAGAGCCAAGTGTAGGTTGCAACAAGCAGCACTCTCGATTGTACATCTATAATGCATGGCTGTATGCAACAGTTCAACTTTTAAAGATAGGATGTTTCTGCATCCCGTGTTTCCGTAGAGTCGGGGGTTCGTCGTCTCAGAGGCCACTAGCCAACGGTCAAGTGACCGGACAAGGCCTCGGGCAGGAAAATGCAAAAGGGCCCCACGCAGCACTCGGTGAGTGTGGAGAGGTGATCTTTGGTGCAAAAGCTGCTCAGGGCTGGGGCTTCTTAATCCCCAATGCACAGCTTCGAGGGTGCCTCGGAGCTGCACGGGAAGCACTTCGCTGGCTTTCCAAGATGGCCGATCCCACGTCTCTCGTCGCCTCCACTGGTCTCAGCTTTGCTAGGACTGTGGATCGGGCTGTTGGACGTCTGGGAGTCCAGGTCTTGTCGGTCTCTGTCGTTCGAGCTCCGGCGGGAGCAACGGCAAAGAAAACCTTTGAGCGCTGATGGTGCCTGCTTGCACAGGGTGGCCACTCCTTGACCACAAGGGAGATTCTTCAGTCTTCTACGTCGAGTAGGATGTCGAAGGGTCCAGAGTTTCGTATCAAAGTTTCAGTCAGGATGATCGAACGCTTCATGGCACAGCTCCTACCTTTATTCCAAATCAAGGGGCTGGATCTCCTGCTAGGTCCCTCCTATGGGTGGGACCCAGGAAGGGGGTGGTTACACCCCTTTCCCTTTGTCCAGTTTTGCGCCAGAGCTGGGGCTGGAGTGCCCCAGCACCGGTTTGAACTGGGCTTTGCCTGGGACACCTTATGCGCACCAGGCAGTGTCTAGTTTCATTCAGCCCTCCCTGTCCCAATCCACTATCTACTGTCTGGGGTGGTGTAACAACTCCCTGTGACTGGAAACCTTTTCTCCAGGCCTCCCCTGCCGGAGTTTCGGTCAGCAGCAGGATATGCCAGACTTGTGTGTGTGGCAGCAGCATCCATTTTGTGATGCTGAGGCTCTGGTTCGATTTAACCGCGTTTAAGGAAAGTAACATGTCTTCTCCCTCTAGAAGGGTGGAATGCTACCCCCGTCACCTGGACTGGCGAGGGGGTAGTATTCCAAAGCGTATGACACCTTACACAACATGTTTTGATAAAGCCAAACCATAGTTAGCATTAACCGCGAGGATTATAATGCACTTAAGAGTATATGGTATGGCAATATCCTAGAACAGCTATAAGGACTTGGTTCCGAAAGCTGCAGACAGTCTCAGCTCATGCTAGAGCACCATCTCACATAAAACCAAGCACTCTGCCTCCAGGATTGTTAGTCACTGCCATAGGAGTGACTTATAGGTATATATGTGTCCAGATATAAGTTTAGACATAGGTATACTATATCTAAGCAAGGGGTGATTACACCACCTTGCCCCAGTTGAGTGATCAGCCATTTGTATTAGTTTGGATGGCCAGCCAGGGGTGGCAAAAGATATGCTGCAGCCCCTGGTAGGCCTTGGATACACCTATGCACTGGGTACCTATAGTAGTACACTGTACAGGGGCTCATAAGGTGACCCAATATTCAATTTGAGATGTACATAAGGTACATGGAGTCCATTTTACAGAGAGAGCAGATAGCCTGGGGCCCTGATTAGCAGGATCCCAGGCCAACTAAGTCGAAAACCAGCTAAACACTAGGCAAAAAATGTGGGGTAACCATAGTCGGGTATCCACCTTCCTACAGCCATGAATCAACACCCTTTTCCTGCCCCTTTTGTCAAGCGTTTGAAGAGGACAGGCTTGAAGCGGAATGCACACTGCCTAAATAAGCAACAAACAAAACATACGATTGCTGTAAAAGACAACCGGCTGAACCTCTGCTTTGGCGCACCTCGTCCACAGATTCTGAAGTGGCTTAAAACACCTTTTAGACCTTTTCGGAGCGCAGGAATCTACCACAAAGGAGCGGACTTCCGAGGTAGGGCGGAGGAGGAAGTAATCCGTGAGGATTGCTGTAAACTCGCCCCATTGACCTCTGGCTCAGGTGTGATTTGTTTCTTAAACGCACTTCCTGGATTTCCAGCAAAGCTTAGCCCCCATTAGCGTCAATCGAGGCACTGCACAAATAGTTTGTCACTTCAGTGCAGGAATTGGAAACAATTTATTCTGGGCGCCCATAAATTGGGTGAGAGTGGTCAATGTGTGTCAGAGGAAAGAGAGTGGAGTTACGAGGGAAGGAATCATTAAAAAAAACAGTCTTACAGTCAACTTATAAATTTTTTTTAAATATGCCTCAAATAGATTTGCCACAAGGAAAAATGTGAAGCTGTTCTGCTTAAATAATTGCACAGTACAACGTCCAGCCAGCAGCTTAGCTTAGGGGAACCTGCATCAATTTAGATTTTTGGGCACATTTGCGAACCAATTACCAAATCAGCCCAAACCCACCCAGGCACTCTCAGGGGTACAGCTGTGGGGTATCATGGGTAATACTTAACTGGTGGGAGTTTGAAATACAAAAGGGCGGTAATCACCAGCAGTATATTGTGGCTCACCTCAGTAGTTTTCGTTGCAGAAGTTGTCGATGTCCAGTACGGTAACGGTAGTAGTCCAGCTCCACGACAAGGCAGGAAGAGTTACCACCAGGAGCACGCACACCAGGTGAGGTGTGAAGCACTCAGCACTGTGGGTGGCGGTGGGTGCGGGTGAGACTAAATATTAGGTGAAGTCACGTCATGCTAGGCGTCATCAGGCAGGTCGGACTCTAGCTCAGGATTGGCTGGAGCAGCCAAACTCCCCGCCCCATTAGGAGACCGGGGCCTGCGGCATGAGGCAACCCCCGGTCTCCCAAGGGGGAGGCTAGTGCGCATGTTCGCCCCGGGCATAAAAATGACCAGTCCGAAAGCGGACATGCGCACTAGCGCTGTATGAAGGCGGATTCCTGAGCGTGTCTGCACAGCCCCACCCCCCCTTTTCCTGATGGTTTCTGGTCCGGCCCGGTGACCGGGCAGAAGCTAGTAGCTGAATGTGTCATTTAGTCACACATTGGCGGTCCCGGATGGCGGCAGGGCGCATTGGGAGGGCAACACCCCAACGCCCCAATGGACGCACCGCCGCTGGACTCATGCACTTTAGGCGCACCACTCAGATCCTTCCGGCTCGCTTGCGAAGCCGGCTGCATCCAGCATTAGCAGGGAGCTGGCTGCTGATCGTTGAAACCACCTGCGTTGTTGTTGCCGGTAACTGAGCAGATTTCTGTTTGCGCTAGCTACCCTTGCGTGGCCCCCGCTCGTCGTCCTACCAGCGTTGTGTGCTTTTCATCACAAGCTAAGGCGTTGGTGTCTCACAGGAGGTAAGGCTGGCGAGGAAGAAAGCTGGAGTGCTGAGAGTCCCACTGGGGTGCAGGGTATCAATGGGACGCTCGTGGCGCAGATGCCTTATCCCTGCATGGTGGCTTTTCGGCCCACAGGCGATGAGGGCGCGGGGATGGATACTGAGCAGCTCATTTCGGCTGTTGGAGCCTTTTTGGGAGCACAAGAAGGGGGGTCTCCTATGCATCGGCATGCCTAACCTCAAGATGCCCGCCGAACCCAGCGTCTCAGACGGTCGCAGTCACACCGATTCCTGATGGAACCCATTTTGTATTTTTGTTTTTTTGCGGGCTTTTAAAATAAATTGTTGTTGGGCAGATGCCTAACCTCATCATGGCTGACACACCTGGTGTGTTCTATGGGCGCTGACAAGCTGGAACCTCTTGTGAGCCGGTTTGCTCCCTACTGCCAGGTTTGAGGAGACGAGTGCAGGGCTTGAGAGTTTCTAGGGATGCACCACACGGCACCCTGGCTTTGCTTGTCGACATGGAGGGACGCCCATTTTGTTTGTGCTGGTCAGTGTTGGTGATATTGGTCATCCATTTTGTCTTCTGATCACTCGAGATTGTGGTGTGATACCTCCCCTCCCTGGCCCCTGCTCGGCTGGGCATTGAAATTAAAAATGGGCTCTACTCGATGCTCCGAATATCGAGCACCAGAAAAACACCTCATGGTCAAACTTACTACAGCGCCCTCGTCCATGCTCAACGCCAATGCCACCATCACCTTCTATGACAATGGGATTATTCTAATCCAAGCCTCCAATGTCAATCTAATTAAGATAGCCATTATCTTCCATTTACTCATAATCGCGGTTTCGACAGAACCCAATGTCACCCACTCTCACCCGTCCTTCTCTCAGGTCACCACTAGTCCTTCCCCCACCACTCTGGGTAGGCCCTCACTATCTCTAAATTACTCTTCACCTTTAGATGATTACAGAGCAGCGTTAGCCTCTGTTGACGTGTTCCAACCCTCTAAATTCTTGACTCAGATTGTGAGACATTCCGGGTTCACCTGTCACTCAGCCAGCCAATCCGATTATATTGGTTCCTCACTCGGAGAGATTTCTATGCAACCTACTATCATCACCTTCAACGACTGATTCCTCTTCCTTCATCCATCTCCTCATGCCTCCTACTCTGTTGGTGAGTGGGTAACTGCCCCCCCCCCCCCCCCACTGACCATGATCGGTCAAACCCACTCTTTCCTGTCTTGACCGTATCTGACCCTCAGCTCAATGTCATATCACCCTCGCTACTTATCCAACCTTGATATCAAAAGTTCATGGAAGTCCGCTAGTCCCAATTGATCAACTCCCTCCCCAGGAGCCACTCTCCATCACCTTCGACCCCAAGGGCTTACACCTAGGCTCCCTTCCCTCGCTCGCTTGCCCAACACACACTTTACCCCTTTCAGACTTGGTTACGCGCTTAGACGATATATCTCTCCAGCTGCACCTTCTCACTACTGAGCTACATGACCTGAAAGCTCTCTCAAATGATCTTTTCCCTGCGATCAGCTCCTTCCTCACCTCTACAAACTTGTCCAGAGATTCCCCTAGTGTGAGTGAATGCATGGGCCAGTTTTTAGCCCCCCCCTGTCTTGCAAACCATTCCCTTAGCTAACGCGCCCTCCTGCCCCAGAAGATTTGAGACCTACCTGGCACCCAATGATCTCAATAAGTTTCACAATTTTCACTCTACTAGGTCCAATTCCAACATGATCCAGACGAGCAAAATACAAACCATCCATTCCAACCCGTACAGAGAACCTCCTCACAATCCTAGAGTCATCAATAAAGGCAACCTCAAGAGAGTGAACGTCACCCAGTCTCCTCCCACACTAATCCATCACATCTTAAATGTGTATTACTGGACTGTAGGTCAGCCAATAAACACGCCACCAACATCTTCGACCTCATCCAACACAATGATTTAGACATTATCATCCTCACTAAAACTTGGCTAAATCCTGGCTCCACCCCTTCCTATACCTGCTAGTACCTCCTACTCATGACATAATTAGGCTAGACAGAGCTCGGAAGCTGGGGGCTGACCTAGCGTGTATTCATAGGAACACACTCTTGATTTCTCACTTAGAGTCCTCCTCGCCCTCCTCCTTTGAATACCTTTGTCTCAACATCTCAAGTAATACTCTGCCGGTGTGCACACTTTTTATCACCTCCAGGAGACAACCTCCCCTTCATCGAGCAACTAATGGAAGTCGTCTCTGGCAATGTAGACTCAGCCGTGCTCCAAATCTTCCTTGGTGATTTCAACTTTCACTGGTATAACCCCAATGACCAAGCAGTAACTTGCCTTAAAGCATTTTTGATTAATCAAGAACTGATTCAGCACTATGACCAACCAACTCAAAATAAGGGAGAACCTCTAGACCTCATTATCTCGAAAGGGCAGACCTTCACATTGGATACCATTACCCCTTGCGATTGGTCCAATCACCACTACATCCTGTTTTATATAAGGAAGGCTCAACCAACTAAATCAAAGATCTGGAACAGGGACCTCAGATCAATAAACTCAGATGATCTAGCAGCCCACTGTAAATCTGCCCTCTCCTCCCAAGCAGACTTTATCGATGTTCAGTTAGTCACTGACTCCTACAACTCGACAATTTCCAATAAATAAATACCTCAACAAAAATATCCAAACCATGGTACAACGACAATTTAAACATGGAGCGCCGCAACCTTAGGGCAGCTGAAAGTTCCTGGACATCCAATCCCTCCTTGGAACAACTAAAACTCCTTAGAGATGTTAGAAGCTTTTACAGCAAACAAATCAAGAACGCTAAGGCAGACTGTAGGAGAGTAGGGTCTGCTATCCTATGGTCACCCCAATTTTTGCTTTTTGCTTCACTGGTTTTCGACTTAATGTGGCTGTGGGCCTGCTAATCAGACCCACGGCCTGCTGTTCTCTCTCTAAATTCTTATACATGTACTATAGGTACATAACCCAATTGGAACTGGACACTTTGTCAGCCCCTGTACCATGCACTTTAGGTGCTCAGGGCATAGGTGCATTCAAGGCCTACCAGGGGCTGCAGCATATCTTTTGCCACCCCTTGCTGGTACTTAAATCGACACAACTGGCTGATCACTCAGATGGGGCAAGGTGGTGTAATCACCCCTTGCTTAGATATAGTATACCTATATCTAAAACCTATATCTGGACACATATATACCTATAAGTCACTCCTATGACAGGCCTTAACAATCCTGGAGGCAGAGTGCTTGGTTTTATGTGAGATGGTGCTCTAGCATGAGCTGAGCCTGTCTGCAGCTGTCGGGACCAACTCCCTTAGCTGTTCCGGGATAATGCCATACCATATACTCTTAAGTGCATTATAATCCTCGCGGTTATGTGCTAACTTTGGTTTGGCTTTATCAAAACATGTCATGTTTGGTGTCATACGCTTTGGAATACTACCCCCTCACCAATCCTGGCGACGGGGGTAGCATTCCACCCTTCTAGAGGGAGAAGACCTGTTACTTTACTGAAAACGCGGTTAATCCTAACCAGAGCCTCAGCATCACAAAATGGATGCTGCTGCCCCAATACAAGTCTGACCTCCTACTGCTGACCGAAACTTGGCAGAGGAGGCCTGGACAAAGGGTTTCCTGTCGCGGGGAGGTGCTACACCACCCCAGACAGGAGATAGTGGATTTGAGCAAGGAGGGCTGAAAGAAACTAGACACTGCCTGGGGCGCACAAGGTGTCCCCGGGCAAATTCCAGTCAAACCGGTTCTGGGGCACTCCAGCCCCAGTCCCAGCGCAACCCTGGACAAAGGGAAAGGGGTGTAACCACCCCCTTCCTGGGTCCCACCCATAGGAGGGACCTAGCAGGTAATCCAACCCACAGATTTGGTATAAGAGTGGGAGCAGTGCCAGCGCACATCAGATTATCCTGACTGAAACTTATGAAACGAAACTCTGGACCCTTCAACATCCTACTCGACGTAGAAGACTGAAGAATCTCCCTTCTGGTCAAGGAGTGACCACCCTGTGCAAACAGGCACCATCCAGCGCGTCACCGTTTGCTTTGTTGCAGTTCCCGCCGGAACTCGAGCGACAGAGATCGACAAGACCCAGCGTTCCTGCCTTCCAACAGCCTGATCCACAGTCCCAGGGAATCTGAGACCCATGGAGGCGACCTGAAGCGTGGGGTCGGCCATCTTGGAAAAACCACGAAGTGCTGACCGTGCAGCTCCCGAGGCTCCCTAGACGTTGTGCATTGGTGTTTGGGAAGCCCCAGCCCTGAGCAGCTTTTGCACCGAAGCTCACCCCTCCACACTCGACGAGTGCTGCGTGGGGCCCTTTTGCATTTTCCTGCTGAACGCGTTGGTCCGGTCGCTTGCCCGTTGGCTAGTGGCCCCAGTACCGACGAACCATTGAATTTGCTCTGCCAGTCCAGTTTCTCTGTTCTGGCCCTCGCTCCCCTGAAAAGGAGCACCCGCTCTGACCTTGCTGGTCCGAGTAAGAAGCGATCTCCGAATCCTGCGTGGGTTGCGCTTGCCAAGGTTTGTTTACTCCAATCCGGAAGCCGACACCGCCGACAGCAAGAGCCTTCGTGGGACAGCTCATGGTCCACTCCTGGACATCCTCGGTGCCCCAGAGTCCACGTGGCAGCGGAGACAAGCTTCACGACAACCACCTGATTGCGCCCGACATTACCTGGTTCCTTCCTGGTTCCGCCCTGGTCACTGCTGAGTGACCCAGACTCTGTCCCCTTTGCTTTCAGGATCTCTACAGCTTCGATCCACCCTTGGATCAAACCGGACACTTCTCTTCTGGACGCCTGCAGCATCTTCATCTCCAGGCACCATCAGACTGCGTGATGAAACCCAACACACTTTGGCACCTATGCACCCGCTTCCTGTGGGTGAGGTAACTCGTGAACGCCGGTGCTCCTGCATTGGTATACACCTCTAGTGTCTAAGTCTAAAGTTTGGTCATTCTAGTCCAGTAGGAAGACTCCTTTAACAGTAACTTTGTAACTTTTACGCGCCATTGACTTTGCATTGGTGCATGTGTGTGCTTTCAGCGCTGCCCCCGATCCCCGCGGGCTTTTCCCGACTTCAGCATTGCTAGTCCCGATTAGTCCCAGCGATGCCCTAGGCCTGACCACTGTTCGATTAGTGATACTTATACCACTATTTTAGTTTATGGTTTGAGTGGCCCCTGGGCCTCATCCATAATTGTGCAACTTTCATATGTTTTACTGTGCTTTTGTTTAAACGCTTGTGCTTCTAGACTCATAAAGAGTATAGAGGATTATTCTAGTAATAAATTCATATATTTTTATAATATATAACTTGTGTGGTGTCCTTTCATTTGATATTACAGGATTGTGATTGGTAAAACAGCTGGCTTCACATGCCCTCTTGAGTTAAGCCTTTAAGGCTGCTTAGTCCATTGTAGGAAGGTGGCTACCTGACTATGGTTACCCCAGATTTTTTGCCCTGTGTTTAGCTGGTTTTCGACTTAGTTGGCCTGGTTCCCTGCTAATCAGGGCCCCAGGCTATCTGCTCTCTCTGTAAAATGGATTCCATGTACCCTAGGTGCATAACTAGATTGGCTTGGGTCACCTTATCAGCCCCTGTACAGAGCACTATAGGTGCCCAGGGCCTAGGTGCATCCAAGGCCTACCAGGGGCTGCAGCATATCTTTTGCCACCCCTGGCTGGCTATCTAAATTGACACAACTGGCTGATCACTCAGCTGGGGCAAGTGGGTGTAATCACCCCTTGCTTAGATATAGTATACCTATATCTAAACCTATATCTGGACACATATATAGCCTGTAAGCCACTCCTATGGAAGGCCTCATCAATCCTGGAGGCAGAGTGCGTGGTTTTATGTGAGATGGAGCTCTGGCATGAGCTGAGCCTGTCTGCAGCTGTCGGGAACAACTCCCTAAGCTGATCCGGGATAATGCCATACCATATACTCTTAAGCGCCTTATAATCCTCGCGGTTATATAGCAACTTTGGTTTGGCTTTATCAAAACATGTCGTGTAAGGTGTCATACGAATTGGAATACTACCCCCTCGCCAGTTCTGGCGACGGGGGTAGCATTCCACCCTTCTAGAGGGAGAAGACATGTTACTTTACTGAAACGCGGTTGATTTAAAATGAGCCTCAGATCCACAAAATGGATGCCCCTGCCACAGACACGGGTCTGGCCTCCTGCTGCTGACCGAAACTCGGCAGAGGAGGCCTGGACAAAGAGTTTCCTGTCACAGGGCGGTGTCAAACCACCCCAGACAGGAGATAGTGGATTGGAGTAGGGAGGTTTCAAAGAAACCAGACACTGCCTGGGGAGCACAAGGCTGCCCCTGGCAGGATCCGGCCAAACCGGTTCTGGGGCCTCCCAGCCCCTGTCCCAGCGCGGCCAGGATCAAAGGAGAGGGGTGTAACCACCCCCTTCCTGGGTCCCACCCATAGGAGGGGACCTAGCAGGATGTCCAACCCCCTAGATTCGAATAAGAGGGGGAGCAGTCCCAATGGAACTCAGATCATCCTGAAGAAACATAAGAAACGAAATCTGGACCCTTCGACTTTCTACACGACGTTAGAAGACTGAAGAATCTCCCTTGTGGTCAAGGAGTGACCACCCTGTGCAAACAGGTACCATCCAGCCCTCGACCCTTGCTTTGTTGCAGTTCCCGCCGGAACTCGAGCGACAGAGATCGACGAGATCAAGCTTGCCTGCCTTCTACCTGCCCGATCCACAGTCCCTGCAGAGCTGAGACCCGTGGAGGCGACCGGAAGCGTGGGGCACGCCATCTTGAAAAGGCCACGAGACGCTGACCGTGCAGCCCACGAGTGACCCTCGAAGCTGTACACCGGGGTTTGAGAAGCCCCAGCCCCGAGCTCCACTTGCACCAAAGCTCACCCCTCCACCCTCGACGAGTGCTGCGTGGGGCCCTTCTGCCTGTGTGTGCTCGACGCGTTGGCCCGGTCACTTGCCAGCTGGCTTGTGGCCCCTGTGCCGACGAAACTTGAAATACGACTTGCTTTTCTGGTTGCTCCAGATCTGCACCAGCTCCTGTGAAAAGGAGCCCCCACTCTGACCCTCCTGGTTCGAGTGATAAGCAATCTCCCGGTTCCGCGTGGATTGCTTTTGCCAAGTGCTGTTTGCTGCAATCTTGAAGCCGACGGTGCTGACGGCGAGAGCCTACGTGGGACAGATCGTGACCTGCTCCTGGACGTCGCAGATGCCCCAGAGCCCACGTGACAGCGGAGAGAAGCCTATCGACAACCGCCTGATTGCGCCCGACATTGCCTGGTTCCGTCCTGGTTCCACCCTGGTCACTGCTGAGTGACCCAGACTCTGTCCCCTCTGCTTTCAGGTACTTTTCTACTTCGATCCACCCTTGGATCGCACCGGACACTTCTGCTTCACAGCGCCTGCAGCTGCAACAGCTCCAAGCACCAAGAACCTGCGTGTCAGAACCCGACGCCACTTCGACCCTGTGCACCCACGGCCTGTGGGTGAGGTAACTTTGCAACGCCGGTGTCTTTACACTGGTACACACCTCTAGGGTCTGTGTCTAAAGTTTTGTGTTCCTAGGTTCAGCGGAAGTATCTTTTAATTCACTTTAACTGACTTTTACGCACCATTGACAGTGCATTGGTGCGCGCCGCACTTTCCGTGCTGCATCCGTCTCCTGTGGGCTACTCCCGACTTCATCATTGCTAGTCCTGACTGCTCCCAGCGAATCTCTAGGCCCTAGGCCTAACCATTGTTCGAGAAGTGTTACTTATACCACTTTTTTAGTATATGGTCTGAGTGGCCACCCGCCCTCATCCATAATTGTGCAACTTTATATGTTTAACAGTGCTTTTGATTTAACGCTTGTGCCCCTTTCCTCATAAAGAGTACTGGGGAGTAATTTAGAAATAAATACATATATTTTTACAATATATACTTGTGTGGTGTCCTTTCATTTGATTACAGGATTGTATGTGGTAAAACAGCTCGCTTAACACGACCTCTTAAGTTAAGCCTTTAAGGCTGCTTAGTCCATGCTACCACTAGGATAGCTTGTCTAACAAGGTTGACTTACAACCTGACATCTTTGGGGTTTGCTTGGACTGATACCCAGTGGTTCCAGAATTGGAAACACTACATATCAGGCCAACTTCTCACATCCATGCTACTCTTAGGATAGCTTGTCTATAAGGTTGACTTACAACCATCATCATAAGGGATTGTTTGGACTGATACAAGGTGCCCCCAGAACTGGAGACATCATATATCAAGCCAACTTCTCACACAGACTACTTCAGACACCAACTTGATCAAGTGGCAAACCGCCCCAAGAAACTTTTCGAGTTGGTCAAGCAACAATCACTGAAGACTCCAGAGGCAGCCCACCTTCTTGTGATGATCTTGCTACGTTCTTCACTGAGAAATCAAGGGTCATCACCATTGAACTCTCTACTAAGAAGGCTCTATTGCCATCCTCCTGGTCCGCACCTCCCCCTGACCTCTCAGAAAAGCGTAGCTTGAACACCAAGAACAATGCGACATGGAGCACTTTTACCCCATTCAGTGAAAATTACATCAACAAGATTATTCTGAACAGCAATCCATCTAACCGCTTCAGTGACCCCCTGCCATGGCCACCCCAAAGAAATCAAGTATGTACTTATCCCCACCTGGACAAGGATTGTAAACGCTTCTCTTTCACAAGGCACAATCCCAGACTTCCTAAAAGCAGCGCAGGTATCACCCATACTAAAAAAACTAACGCAGATAAAACTGACCTCCATAATTTCCGCCCTATCTCCAACATCCCCAAATTAGCCGAAGACTTGAAAAATGCATACAATCCCAACTCTGTGCTCACATAGAGAATTTCCAACTCCTAGACCAACATCAATCCGGCTTCCGGAAGGGACACAGTACCAAATCGGCCCTCACGCACGTTATGGATGACATCTTAAAAATGCTTGACCAAAATGATTCCTGCCTCCCAATACTCCTTGACCTTTCTTCCGGTTTCGACACGGTTAATCACAACAACCTCCATTCTGAAGAACAGGATGGGTTTCTCAGGTCGGGTGTTACAATGCTTCTCGTCCTTCCTTCACTACAGATCACAAAGAATCAAGGCAAACCACTCCCTCTCCAGTACTCATGGGTGTCCCTCAATGGTCTACCCTATCTCCTATCCTCTTCAACCTTTTCTTGCAACCACTAGCTAATACTCTAAATTCCACGAACATTCTCTTCCATATGTACGCGGATGACAAACAACTTTATTTGAAAATGTCATCCCAGGACAACATCATCTCACTCAACACTACCATAATTAATACATAAAATTGGGTAACGGAGAACCATCTACTGCTCAAGACTTCCAATACTGAATTCCTTTTCATTTCTCCCCCTAACCACATCCCCAAGCTAGACCCTTAGCTGAATCACCTCACTGCCTTCAATTGCACCCCCTCATCATAGACACAGCCAAATCTCTCGGAATCACCTGTAGGAAGGTGGATACCTGACTATGGTTACCCCAGATTTTTTTGCCTAGTGTTTAGCTGGTTTTCGACATAGCCTGGGGCCCAGATTAGCAGGATCCCAGGCCAACTATCTGCTCTCTCTTTAAAATTGGCTCCATGTACCCTAGGTACAATACCCACTGTACACTGGATCACCTTATGAGCCCCTGTACAGTGTACTATAGGTACACAGGGCATAGGTGCATTCAAGGCCTACCAGGGGCTGCAGCATATATTTTGCCACCCCTGGCTGGCCATTCAAATTGACACAACTGGCTGATCACTCAGCTGGGGCAAGGTGGTGTAATCACCCCTTGCTTAGATATAGTATACCTATATCTAACCTTATATCTAGACACATCTACACCTATAAGTCACTCCTATGGCAGGCCTTAACCCTTTCGATGCTGATGACGAGCTCAGCTCGTCATGATGCACAGTTGAGCTGTGCTGATGACGAGCTGAGCTCGTCATGAAATAAAGTAAAACAACAAATTGCAGCACAGGACGGGAAAACGCCCAGCAGCCATGTGGTTAACAATCCTGGAGGCAGAGTGCTTGGTTTTATGTGAGATGGTGCTCTAGCATGAGCTGAGCCTGTCTGCAGCTTTCGGAACCATGTCCTTATAGCTGTTCTAGGATATTGCCATACCATATACTCTTAAGTGCATTATGTACCTCGCGGTCAGATGTTAACTATGGTTTGGCTTTATAAAAACATGTCGAGTAAGGTGTCATACGATTTGGAATACTACCCCCTCGCCAGTTCTGGCGACGGGGGAAGCATTCCACCCTTCTAGAGGGAAAAGACATGTTGTTCCCACTATTCCCTGTTAAAGTTAACCAGAGCCTCAGCATCACAATATGGATGCTGCTGCCACAGACACAAGTCTGACCTCCTGCTGCTGGGAGTCCTTCCAGCGAGGGAGGCTTGGACAATAGGTTTCCTGCCTTGAGAGGTGCTAGCACCACCCCAGACAGGACTTTGTGTATTGGGACAGGGAGGGCTGAAAGGATTGAGACACTGCCTGGGGCACACAAGGTGTCCCATGCATAGGCCAGTTCAAACCGGTGCTGGGGCTCTCCAGCCCCAGCTCTGGCGCGAAACTAGACAATGGGAATGGGGTGTAACCACCCCCTTCCCTGGTCCTACCCATAGGAGGGACCTAGCAGATAATCCAGCCCCTAAGATTGGTATATAGGTAGGAGCTGAGTCTAGGGACTTTAGATTAATCCTGACTGAAACTCTGAAACGAAACTCTGGCCTTTCAACGATCTACTTGAAGAAGACGACTGAAGAATCTCCCTTGTGGTCAAGGAGTGACCACCCTGCACAAGCAGGCCCCATCCAGCGATTGACGACTTCCTTTGCCGCCGCCTTCCGCCAGAGCTCGAGCCCAGAGCCTGACAAGAAGTGGATTCCCAGACATCCAACAGCCTGATCCACTGTCCCTGCAAAGCTGAGACCCGTGGAGGCGACGAGATACGTGGGACCGGCCATCTTGAAAAGTCTGCGACCTGCTAACTGTGCAGCCCCCGAGGCCTCCTCGAAGCTGTGCATTGGGGATTGAGAAGCCCCAGCCCCGAGCTGCATTTGCACCAAAGATCAGCCCTGCACCCTCCACGAGTTCTGCGTGGGGCCCTTTTGCATTTTCCTGCTTGACGCGTCTGCCCTGTCACTTGCCCGTTGGCTAGTGGCCATCTTGGCGACGATACTTTGAATTTTCACCGCTGGTCTGGTTGCTCCAGACTGGCCCTTGCTTCCCTCAAAAGAAGCAGCCCCTCAAACCTTGCTGGTCTGAGTAAGAAGCCTACATCGTATCCTGCGTGGGTTGACTTTGCCAAGGCTTGTTGACTCCAATCCTGAAGCCGACACCGCCGACAGTGAGAGCCTTCGTGGGACAGTCCGTGCCTGACTCCTAGTCGTCGTCGACGCCTCCTGGTCCACGTGGCTGCAGAGACAAGCTTCCCATCAGCACCTGATCGCTTCCCGACATCGCCTGGTTCCTTCTTGGTCACTGGCTAGTGACCCAGTCTCTGTCCCCTCTGCTTTCAGGTCCTCTACATCTTCGATCCACCCTTGGATCCACTCGTACTCTTCTCTTCTGGCCGCCTGCAGCATCTTATCTCCAGGGCTCTATAGATCTCCACGACGAAACCTGACACACTTTGGGACCTATGCACCCCCTTCCTGTGGGTTAGGTAACGCGAGTACTACGGTGCTCCTGTAGAGGTTTACACCCCTAGTGTCCTAGTTTCAAGTGGTTAGCTTCTATTCCAGTCGGAAGACTCTTAAACCTTTAACTTTGTAACTTTTACGCACCCATTGACTTCTATGTGTGAACGCGTGTGCCTTTAGACGCTGCACACGCTTCCCGTGGGCCTCCTGCTCCCTAACTATTGTTAGTCCAGTGTAGCCCCAGCGATTCCCAAGTCCCTAGGCCTTACCATTGTTCGTGACGTGGTACTTATACCACTTTCTTAGTATATGGTTTAGCGGGCCACCCCGGCCTATCCATATTTGTGCAACTTTTGTATATTCTATTAAGTTACTTGTTTTGCGCTTGTGCTTCTGTGCTCATAAAGAGTTCAGGGGTTTGTTTAGAAATAAATACATAAATATTTTGAATATATATCCTGTGTGGTGTCCTTTAATTTGGTATTAAAGGGATTGCTTATGGTAAAACAGCTGGCTTCACATGCCCTCTTGAGTTTAGCCTAAGACTGCTTTGTCCATGCTACCCTGGTCTATAAGGTTGACTTTACAACCATCACCATAAGGGTTGTTTGGACTGGTGCAAGGTGCTCACTAGAATAGTGAACATCATATACCAGGCCAACTTCTCACATCACCCAGGACAAACACCTGAATATGAAAAATCATATTATCAATGTGTGTGTAAGGGAGGTAATCTCTTGATGACGACACTCAGAAACCTTAAGCCATTCCTTCCACAAAAGAACTTCAAGCAGGTGGTACAAGTACTGGTCCTGCCGAGACTGGACTTCGGCAGCGCTACGCTCTGTGGTCTTCCCAAATACACTCTGGCTCCCCTAAGGGCATCACTGAAAGCTGTGGCCAGACTGGCCACTGGTACCAAACGAAGTGAGCACATAGCCCCAATCCTAAAATCTCTTAAATGGTTGCCCTATGAAGCTCGAATTCAGTTAAAGATTGCCGTTCCGGCGCACAAAGCTGTGCATTTAAAAACTCACAGGTACCTAGCGCAAAAGCTTGAATTATCCTGCAGTGGGAGAGCCTCAAGAAGCTCTATCACTCTCCTCCTGAAACCACCCATCCTTAGCAAAAAGAGAACCGGTCTCTGAGCCTTCTCCGACGCTGCCCCAAGGATTTGGAACTTTCTTCCACCGGAAGTACGCAGAATCTCCTCAACGACTGCTTTAAAACTGGAAGCCAAAAGATTCTTAGTGAACACATTTTTACCTTAACATGAGCCAGGATCACTTGCTTGAAATCATTTTCTTACAACCATTGTACCTTCATATGATGCTGCTCTTCTTTACTGCATTGTGTTGTCCCCCCACCCCCCTTCGTAGCCCGGTATATTCATGCTTATTGTATTACTCTCCTTGTTTATCCTGTTTGGGGAAACAAACGAATATTCCTGTTGTGTATTCCTACTTAATATCGATATTGGATCTATGCTCTTCTTTTCTGCATTGTGTACCGCCCCCCGTAGTCTGCTACTTATCCGTTTATGGTACAACTCTCCTTGATTTATTTGTGTGGGAATTTTTGTGATTATTTGTCTGGGACTTATGCAAGTATTCCTGTTGTGTAATATTTTCCTGTTGGCGATATTGGATTTATGTCCCTTCCTTCCTTCCTTTGTAAAGCGCTCTGATATCCTCCGGGATCTTGTTCGCGCTATATAAAACTTTATAAAGAAAAGAAAGAAAGAAAGGTAATCTTACAATGGCTAAAAGGGCAGTAAAATAAAAACACCTGTGGCTGCAGGATTTCACTTATCAATGCCCATTAAACAAGCATCCAGCCTTGACTATTTTTTTCCCCGATATGTCTATCACTGTCTACGCCCTTTCGCAGTCTGTTGTTAATTTTGTGGTCTGGAAGTAGTGGGGCTTTATGCTAAGCTGCCCTTTGGATGTGTTCCTCAATTGCAGCATCTTTCTTTTGCCATGTTTCTTATTTATGCAGTGTCCTCAACAGCAAATGTGGCTAAACGCATTGGAGTGTTTTGCATAAGCACCTATTACATTACACAAGGTCAGATCCTGCGTATCTTTTGTATGTATTTATTTAGTTACTTATGCTGGAAAGTGCATTGCTAAACACGTATAAGGTCCCAAAGGCCACTGCAAATCAAAACACATAGGTAACACATACAATTCTGACAACATAAAATAACGACATATCACATACATACACTCAGTAATACATAGCTATAATACAATACCATTAGCAAAGCAAATGGCTTTAACTTAAAGGCATGACCTGTTCGCAGTAGGAAAGTTGGAGCTATAGGTTTTGTAAATGACAAAGCCCTTTATGTTTTTAAAATGAAAATAAAAATAAAAGGCATTGTTATTTGCAATTGTAATAGCTCAAACTTTCCTACTGCGAGACCTATTGGCAACGCCAGTGCTTGTTATGTTACTGTGGGACTCTCACCATGACCACGGGGAAGATTCAAGCATGTGAATCTATAAAATATATCAATACTGGAGAACCACAGTGTACAGGTAAGTAACTTCTTTTTTGCTTTTCTCTAAGGGAAGCCTCCTGCTTTGTGTCATCACTGCCAGGAGCTAGTCTTTGTTTCCCCATTGAAACTGAATTTTGTGAAAAAGGCACCAGATTACTACTCTTGAGCGACATTATCCTAAAGTACTTACTCCTTAATTTACACCCTTCTGCTATGACAAATTCAAATAAAATATAAGAAAACTACAGAGCATTGAAACATTTGGTCCAATTGATGCGATATGGTTTTTAAAAAAAGTATCTTTAGATTTGACATTGTAGTGATCTTTTGCTCTAAGCCCTTAGAATTTTTGACTTTCTTCTTAGGTGAAAAACACTAATGAGGTGTGCCAAGTGTATGTGTGGCCCAAGAATTAGCAAAAGAAATGCTTTTGTGCTACACACCAACATTTTCTTATTGTACGCCCTGTAACAACTTCATGTTAATAGTGCTTCCCCAGTTTTCTGCTAGCAAAGTATTGCTGTTACGTGGGACATACTGGTGCTCAGCCTAAAGGGCAGCTTCCCATCAGGACACATTTAAATGTACCTAGGACTATCCACAACAGTTGCACAGCCCCAGCTGTCACCAGGTCTCACTGGAGCTATGATATTTTCTTGTACATGGGGACATTGGATCCTCTGATTACTGTCAAAACTAGCTGGGGAGCAAGAGTCCAGTAGGCCTGGGCGGTGAACTTCGCTCCGTTCGAGGAGTTTGCAGAGTTTTCTTCACTCCGCAGAGCTCGCGCCGTGCAGAAAACTCCGCTTTGCAATGTACAGTGGAGTTTTTTCCCCGCTCACTATCGCAACTGTAAGTTTGCTATCGCGAACAGTAAATTTGCGAGTGCAAGCTACCGCTCGGGTAGAATTTCTACCCGAGCAGCAGGAATACCAGCACAAATTGCAGTTTGCACTGCATTCCGCCACTCGCAGAACTACGCCCAGGCCTGGAGTCCAGTACATGATAATTCTGGATAGGGCAAGTTGATGTGACTACTTTATCGAAGGTTGAGTGGAGATGAGTATCATTCTGTTGGGCCCTGAGACCAGTATAGCAGTGATGAAAGGTGTCCCTCCCTAAAGAAATGTGTTTTATCTGCTTTCTGAAGTGTTTTAGGTAATATAACTGCACTTCAGGAGAGAAAAAAACTGCCCTCCTAATGGGTGTTTCAAATCATGAGTGCACATCTTTAAAAACCTAGTTTGTTGCTATTTCTAAATTATGCCCTACCTGTGCTAATTCCTGTGCAGTGTTCATGATGGGGATGTGACATCATGACAAAAAATCCACAAAGCTCAGTTATTGCGTGTACTAAAATAGGTTATTTTGCCCAAACCTAAGGTAGCCTGAAATGACATCCTGGCCCCTATTGGACAAGGGGTCAGGGATCACGTTCCACATCATATGATCTCCACAGAGCCATGGACTTAGCAGGCAAACCTTTTTACTTATTTCTGAAGTGACTGTTACATTTACTTACCCAGGTAAACTTGCGCTCACAATTCCCAGCAAACCTATAGAAATTAGAAAAAAAATGTAACATCCATTGACGTGAAGACTAATAATGAAGTTGCAGTGATCCGTTACCCAGTTGAGCTCCAAGGAACTATAATTCTTACAATGTGATCCTTCAGAATGGAATAGTCCTTCCTCCAGAGTCTGTTAATACCAATGGCTGACAGTTTCAGGACTACCCGGATTGCCTCACCTGCAATTCGTTGGACAGTGAGGGAACTGGTATTGCTATACATCGATATATTAGTAAACATTCTGATTAATTCACTGGGTTTTTGTTTGTTTTCCTCCCCCTAAGATCTCTACTTCTAGTCCTTGCAACATGGGCCCTGAATTTTCACAATGTATGCACACTAGGAAAGCCTCCTGAACTCAAAGCGCAGAGCCAAACATTTCTAAAATCAACAAGTGTCGGCTTCCTGCAGTTTGCCATTTAACTTCAATGTAGGGTTGGGGGCTAAACAATGGCGACTTGGTATTACCAAAGACTTATTTGTCTATTGACTTCTTGCATCTCCAGAGTGACTCTCATAAGGTTGAGTTTCAGTCAGATGGCACTGCTTGCAGAGTAGTGTCAAACTAGCTATAATATGACTGTGACCTGGTTTCACACAGCATTTTGGTGCTAGCACTCAACTATATTGGCACTCCGACCAAAAAGTACTGATTAAATGATATAGCAGTCTCAAAAACCAGGTGAAATCCATAATTCATGCAATGACTTCACTGCCATCCTATTTATTTGTTAACACCTTTTATTGCAGTTTTGTGGGCATTCTACGTTACATACCAGTTTTGTATGACAATACAGTGTGAATCAAGTATACAAAACATCAGACAGTAAACACGTTGGGTATTTGTATTTCAGTAGTAAGTAAATTGTTCAATGGAACTTAAACTTTACAGTTTCTATATGATGGCGGTCCTCAAAAAGATTGCTTTGGTCCCAATTACATTGGGTGGGTGCTCCTCCTCTACACTGAGCCTTTAGCCCAGGTGGTGGTGAACAATAAGATATCAGAGATTTTCACACTGGAAAGAGGGACGCAACAGGGCTGCCCCCTCTCACCTCTGCTTTTCGCCCTCTCCCTCGAGCCTCTCGCGGCCTGGATACGACAAGACCTCTTACTACAGGGGCTCAGATGGGCAGATGGGTGGGAGGACCGGATTTCACTTTATGCGGATGACCTCCTCTTGTACCTCACCTCCCCCTCCAAATTCCTTAGAGTTGCTCTAGACATTTTCACTAGTTTTGGGAGAAACTCAGTTTACAGCATTAACTGGGTGAATCAATGCTATACGTCCTACATGGCGCCCCCCCTTCCATACCGCAAGATTGCCTGATCAAGATGGCCATAGAGGGGTTCATGTACCTTGGAATCTTTATCTCCATGGATGTGACGACTCAATACGAGAGGAATCTCTTACCACCTCTACAAAGGTTAAAAAGGGACACCGCCATTTGGAAGAGGCTCCCGCTGTCCCTACTGGGTCGAGCAGCTCTTTTCAAGATGATGGTGCTACCACGTTTTTTATATGCCCTCCAAAACTACCCAGATTTAGTCCCACAAAAGTGCTTTGCAGGTATTGATGCCATCCAAAGGGACCTGTTGTGGGCCAGAACACCACGCATATCACTCCAGAAACTTACACTGGGGTGGTACGATGGGGGTGTAGCACTTCCGGACATTCGGAAATACTACTGGGCAGCACACCTTTCGGCCATAAACCAGGGCACGTATAGTGGTGGGGATGATCCTGGTTATGGGATGGACAGGTGGCTCCTCCTAAGGGGGAACTTTGAGGCTGTGCTCTACTCTAAACCTAACCAATATCCCCTCACAGGACCTACAAGGCACTCTGTCCAACTCTGGCATATTGTGAGCCATAAACTGGGATGGGCTGACAAACTCACTTTGGCTACCCCACTCTGGGTCTCCGAAAAGCTGGGTACACTGGTTCACACAAAAGGGTTTCGCAACTGGGACCTGATAGGGATCTCCTGTATAAAATACCTATGGGGCCCAATGGTATGGTGACATTTGCCTCACTACACCAAACATACGATTTAGCGCAAGCGGAATACTTTCAATACATACAGATCAGGCACTCATTCCAGGCTAATATTCCACCCGGAACGACACTCTCGGAGTCCTTCCCCCCTAGAGGACTGACTGATTGACGGCCATCTACCAGAGAAGGTTATCTCCCTCACATGTAAAAAAACGTATTTTACATCTCTGGTACACGACTAGTATTGATGGGTCGGAGTGAGGACGGGCTTTGTAGGAGACAGTGTGGGGAGGTGGAGACGTTCCTTCACATAATATGGGAGTGCACTCTAATACAAGCCTACTGGAAGCGGGTGCACAACTGTATGCGTACTGTCTGGGGGGGTTGACTTGCAACCCGAATTTAAAAGGTTCCTCTTGAACATCTGGGAGCCCACAGACTTGTCCACAAAAGGCAGAATATGGGCGACGCTTGGACAGGTAATTGCAAAACACAATATAGCACGCCTATGGGGAGCGGAAACACCTCCAACACTCAGTGCATGGAAGGAAGACATGGACTGGTGCATGCTGCAAGAGAAGACAGTCTATGTGGCCCGGGGTTGTCCCCGGAAATGATTGGTAATTTGTTCAAAATTAAATTAGTACCGCGGCAACCTGTGTGAACCTCCTTTACTCCCTCCCCTTGACGAACCATTAACGCCTTAATGACTTATGTATTGATACCATCTTGTGTACTATGACATCGTAAGAGGTATATTTGTATAAGAATCTGTGGATGCAACACTGTAAAAACTGTGAATCCCTATGTGTAATGACCCACGAGTTGAATTTTCCAAATAAAAAGTTATAAAAAAACAAAACTTTACAGTTTCCGCAGGTGATGGCAGTGGTGACCCACAAATAGAGAGTAAATGAACCGAAAGTCCCCAATGAACTTAAACCTTCACCACAAGCCCCAAACTGTCATCTCTGATCCAGGTCTCTGCAAGTTGTATGATACTTTAAAAAAATATATATATAATGTCCTTTGCATAGGGAGTAATGCTACATTATATGGTTGTGGGAGATGGGAAATGGCAGCTAGTGCGTGTTGTTTCAGTCTTGTGATTCTTCAACGGCACTGAAGAGTACAACTTCTGTTCTTGAACAGGATTCTCACTTATGCTATTGGACCCAGATTGCAAGTATTTTTTGTTTTATTGTTTTTCTGAATTAGTTATCATTTTTACTTCAATTTGCTCTCTGCTCAAGGGCCATGATGTTCCTAGGCTAAATCGGACTTTCATTTACTTGCCTTAGAATTCGTCTACATGCGTGTTAATGTCTCCTTATTCCACCATATGGTGGAAATCGTTTTGGTATATAAACATGACAGTCCTATGTTTAATTCCAAATAGAGTTTTACCTTACATTCTCAACGGAACACACTTACTGGTAGGACATTTTACTTGTCTTTATCCGATGTTGCTTTAGCCTACTGGTTAATTATTTTTGCTCTGTTTTTCCAGGTCTGGTGTCCAATGTCTCCTGAGTTTTACCGTGAATATGTTGCTATTAAAACGAAGAAGCGAATATTGCTATATACCATGAACCCAAACAAGTTTAGGGCATGCCAGTTCCTGATTAAGTTCCATGAACGTCGGAATGACAAGATCATTGTGTTTGCCGACAATGTCTATGCGTTGAAGGAATACGCCATTAGGCTGAACAAGTAAGTGACACAGAACAAGAGAAATCTGCACCTGGAGTATATTATACGACCGAACGAGCAAGTGATGCCGAATTATAAGGAAGACGTGTGTGTAAACGCGCTTGGAACAGAAGGAACATTGGTGTTGCCAGTGATTTTCTAAAGTTAGTTTCATGGATGAATGCTCCATGAGGGACAGATTAAACCAGATATTCTCCAATCTCTCTCTAGAATTTAAGTAGAAAAAAAGCATAAAACTACAAAGGGGAATTAAATGTTTCCTGGCTGTCACTCTTTTTATATTTCAGTTCTGGGCACTACATTTTTGTGTATGATCGAGAAATAGGAGGACTGGGGTTTCTGCATTTCTAATGATAATGCCACTGTGGTGTTCTGTGCTCACGGTTTTAAAACTGCATTTCTCGAAACCGGTCTGTCCACGTCTGAAACATTTATTTATTTATTTATAAAGTTTTACATAGCGCTAGCTAGACCCGGGGGTATCTGAGCGCTTTACATACACAAAGGAAAAAAAGTTGCACATCATCGTAGGACATGAGGATGTGTAAAATATGTAATCAAAGACATCACACTTAAGTATACATCGACAGAGGGAAAAACGCAGATGGTTGAAACAGGTGTCCAGTAGGTTGAAGTTGTCAATATGTTTGTTGAGTTGTTGTAGAACGCATTTCTCTAATGTTTTTTCTAGGAACGGAAGGTTGGAGATAGGTCTGAGGTTGTTAAGCTTGTTGGGGTCGGCCCCTGGTTTCTTGAGTATAAGGGTGATTTGACCTAGTTGTAGGGAGTCTGGGACGCAACCCGATGCGAGAGAGGAGTTGATGATTTTTATCCAGAAAGTGCGGATGATGTGGTTGAGATTTTTTTACTATTGTGGACGGGAGGGGTTCCAAAGTGTGGGAAGTGAGCTTTAAGCTGGTAAATATATTGAAGACTTTGATTTCTGACATGAGTTCGAAGTTCTACCAATTAGCGCCATTCTTCAGTTAGAAGCAGGCCTGGTTGTCCATGGTATGATTTTGATCGGTTTGGTCAGGAGTGGTTAAAAGGTGGCAGGTTGCGGGGGAGGGAGGCTTTGGGGTTTGGATGAAGGATTGCTCAATTTTTGTGACTTTTTCTGTGAAGAAGCTGGCGATTTCTTAGCATTGATTCTTGGTGGCTATTACTTCTTGTGGGGTTGTGACGTTTGTTTGACTTTTTATAATGTTGAAGTGTTCTCTAGGTCTATTCTTTGCCTGGTCTAGTTGATTGCGAAAGAACATGGCTTTTTCTCTAAAGATGTGTTTTTTTATATGCCTGTCGGCTCGACATAAGTTGCGCTAGGTGGAGAGTCGAAGGATTTGGCCTCCAAGCCTTTTCCGATTGTCTGAGTTGTCGTCTTTCGTTATTAAGATCTACATTGAATCAGGATTTAGATTTGGTAGATCTCAAATTATTGAGTTTGAGTGGAGCTACTTGATCTAACAACTCTGTCATATTGGAATTAAAGTGGGCTGTGAAATCATTGGCCGTCATATTGGAATGCTGGCGTTGTAGGTGGGCATGATTCCTGAATTCTAGTTTGGTTATAGGGACTCAGTTGATGTTCCTGGTCCAGTGCTTTGGTTTGTCAGATCTTATTGGTTGGTTTCTGACGTGAGTCAATATTAAATAGTATGAGGTGGTCAAACCAGTCAATGGGAGAAATGGATCTCAGAGAGACCAGCTCATTTTTGATGATCTTATCCAGTGTAGCTCCTTTGATTTGTGTTGGTCCATTGCAAAGTTGTTTGAGGTTGGTTATTTCAAGTGGGTTGGAGAGGTTCTGTGCAGTTGTGGCTTCTGGGTTGTTCCAGTGAATATTGAAGTCACCCAAAAGCAATTTTTTTTAATTATCTTTATTCAATTTTTTCATACCACAGAATTTTTCTCCCCCCCCCCCCACCGGTCAGACAGAACGTGAAACGTGAAATATATACAATACAATACTATGAAATTTGCACAGAGCATCTCACATTGCGTATAAATACTTGCGTTTTGAGATACAATTTACACAATAATTCATATTTAATCCTTGTTTTGTTGCTGGGACCATTCCAGAAGGGTGGACCAGATTTTTAAGTCTATTTTGCGTCGTCTCCTGCCCTTTCGCGTATATATAGAAAGTTCCATGTTTGAGATTGCCCGGAATCTAGATAGCCATTGACGAAAAGACGGGGCATCCACATCTAGCCATGCTGAGGCAATACTCAATCTAAATACCGCCATAGCTATGAATATAAGTTCAAGTTAAGACTACCGGGTTTCCTAGTATGGTTGTTAGAAACGTATCGATTTCTAGCTTAATAGATTTTAATCCTATACAAGTTGAAAAGATGTGCACAGCATCAGCGCTGTATAACCCGCACCTAGGACAACATGTGCTTTTCCCACTCCCCCACTTAGCTATCCTATCAGGGGTATAATATAAAAAGAAACTAGTTTTATCAAACTGAGCCAGTAGTTTGGTTGATAGGAGAATAGTTTGTGACATAGAAAAAGCATAATTAAATTCAGCATCCGATACCCCCACTCTCTCTTGCCATTTCAGAGAGATTTTTACCATATCGTCTGGAAAATAAGCATTAACACCATCGCTGCTGGTCTTATTCCTCTCCTGTGCTGGGCCATAATAAAAATGGATGTGGTCATGACGAGCTCAGCTCGTCATGAGCACAGGAGCACTGTACTGCATGACGAGCTGAGCTAGTCATGAGCACGGAAGGGGTTAATAAGTGTGTAAATCCCTCCGATCTTATTTTTTTTATCGTGAAGCAAGACCTCAATTAGTTTGTTGCTTTTAAGCCCCCCCCCCTCCCCCAACCTTATGCAACAGGAAATCCCTTATTTGCAGGTATTTGAAAAAATCTTGCCAAACCAGACCGAATTTGTTTTTCACCTCTTCAAAGGACTGTATCCCTTCAGGAGAGACTAAACACCCAATTTGTACAACCCCCGCCTCCAACCATCTAGTCATGTAGGTATCCTTAAAAATTCCTGGGAGACCTACATTATTTCCCAAGGGAACATCTCCCTAAACCCATCATTTTCTTTACGGTCTCACTACTAAGTAATGTTTTACATTTTTCTTTCTTGTGATAGCTATTATGTAAGTGTCGCCAAAAGTACCCTCTATTCTCTTGCCCTATAAGTAATTGAAAAATAGAAGGTATGCGTGGCTCCCTCCCCTCGGATCCTCGGGTGTTCTGTAACAAATCACTGCTATACAGTAACACTTTGGCC
Organism: Lissotriton vulgaris; assembly: GCF_964263255.1. NCBI lineage: Eukaryota > Metazoa > Chordata > Amphibia > Caudata > Salamandridae > Lissotriton > Lissotriton vulgaris. The sequence continues at coordinate 1,324,621,566 of NC_141689.1, read as the reverse complement.
CAATAGTATGCTTTTAAATTAGAGAGTGCTAGTCCTCCTCTATCTTTCTATAGTGTGAGAAGTTTCAATGCCCGTCTCGGTGTTCTAATGCTTTAAACCAAGCGGGTGGGAATTACTGGCATATTGTCCTAAAGAGATATAAAATCTTAGGAAAGAAAATCATTTTTATAACATTCACTCTTCCGATGATAGAGAGGTGCAAGTTGTCTTGGCGTTGAAGATCTTTTTGCATGGTTGGCAGCAAGGGTTTCACATTTATATCCACCAGCTTATCCAGATCCGATGTAATACTGACTCCCAAATAGGTAGCTTGTTCTGTAACTCGAGAATCCCCCATAGCGCTATTTTTGTTCAGCACAATCTGAGTTTTACCCTGATTAAGGGCGTAACCGGATACCAAGCCAAAGTGGTACGCCTCATCTTCAATGGCCCTGATAGCTGCATTAGGTTCGGCTGTTACAATTGCAATGGCATCCGCATATGCAAGTGTTTTGGTGATCTAAGTTTGAGAAATTATGGGTTTGATTTTGTTATTCCCCTCTAGGTTACGGATGAAAGGATCTATATATATGGCGAAAAACAGTGGTGAGCAAGGGCAGCCCTGCTGTGTTGCCCGTAAAATCGTCAATTCATCAGTTAGGCTGCCATTCACCATAACTACCGCCCTTGGGTTCACATATAGTTTTTGAATTGCCTGATTATATCCCTCCCGTATACCTAGTCTAGCCATGGTAGCCCACAGGAAAGGCCAGGAGACCCTATCGAATGCAATACCAGCGTCATAGGGTCTCCTGTAACCTCCGTGGAGTCAAACAAGGCAGTTACCCGTTGAATGTGGTTGACAGTTGATCTGCCAGGAATGCAGCCATGTTGGCTCTGAGCCACCACTTTATGTAGAATAGGCGCAAGTTTCTTTGCCAGCACTTTGGAACACATTTTAGAATCAGAGTTAATAAGGGTGATGGGTTGATATGAGCCTAGTTGTTCTGGGGGTTTCCCTTTTTTGGAAAGATAACCATTTTTGCCCAGGACCATGATTTTGGTAGCTCTCCCCCTTCAAAAATGTGAAGAAAAAGATTAATTTGGTTAAAAAAAGCAGCATAAAACTCTGACGGGATGCAATCCAGCCCAGTTGCTTTACCCTTTAGTAATCCTCTAATAGTAGATGATAGATCATCTATTGTTGGGGGTACCTCTAGAGAGTTTACATCAGCATCCTCAACATTTTCTAAGGTAACACTCTCTAAATATTCCTTACAGTTTGCCGGGCCCCCACCCCCCGGTTCCTTCGTATAAGGCTTGAAAAAACTGCCAGAAAGCCTGTCTCATCTGTTCTGGGTCGGATAGGCGATTTCCCTGGGGGTCAAGAATTTCCTGAATCAAATTTGAGTTGGCCTGTTGCTTTGTACGCACAGCCAGTTGGTGTCCAATCTGCTCACTCATCTCATAAATTGTTTCTTTTTGAGAGAGCATTTTTTTAACAGCCTTATCGGTAAAGACAATCGTAATTTTAGCTTTGTCAACTGCCACTTGACTCTGCAGGTGCTCTATCCTCTCCTTTGTTCCCGGTGTATCCCCCGTTGTCTCTCTCACCAACCCCTCCTCCGAATTCCTTAGTTTTTTCTGCATCTGGTACAAAGCTAGCTTAGCCTGTTTGTTAGCCTTTAAGGAGTATTGTAGAGTCTCCCCACATATCCCTGCCTTCAGTGCATCCCATACAATCTCATCTGATTTGCTCCCCAAATTGTCTGCTAAAAAATTCGGAATCCATTCCTTCATGTGGCTACAGTAATCATTGTCTAAAAGTAGAGATTTCTCAAAAGACCAGGGAGTTAGAGTGCCTCTATCATCTTCTATCTCTAGAGAGCAAATTAATGGGTTGTGATCTGAAAGAATGCACAGGATTTTTTCCATCTTACGTTTAGTTTTGATTGCATTTGACATAAAAACATAATCCAGTCTTGCGTGGGTAAGAAGTGGATTAGAAAAAAAATGTGAAGCCGGGGATTGCTAGGGTTACTTGTCTGCCACCCATCCACTAACCCATGTACATTACAAAAGTCCCTCAATGCTCTAAATACTTTGGGTTTACGACCCGTATATTGCCAGTTATCATTTAAAGACCAATTAACCGGAAGATTAATATTGAAATTTCCGCAGACCATAAGAGGTAAAGTCTAATACACAAGTTCATTTGAAACCACCTCCAATACAGTCGGGTCATCGCTGTTACAGCCATAAATAGTACAGAGCGTTAATTTCCGTCCCTTTCCATACTGGCACTCGGTGATCGCCCACCGGCCCTATTTGTCTGCTTTAGAGCAATTGAAAATAAGCCCACTTCCCTTGGCGAGAATAGCAACCCCCTGGACTCTTGCACCTTGCGTCGAAGCACAAATCAGCCTATACCCAAGTGAATTCAAAAGGTGCATTTGGGACACCTCCACTTCCCGGGTCTGTAGCCCTGCAGCAACCATTTGCCTGTTCTTACTATTGTTTAAGCCGCATATATTAATTGATAAAAACTTTAGCCAACCCATTTCAATTTTCTCTTTGAGCTATACTCCTATTCATACTCCCTAACTGGCACCTGTGAAGCACCAGCGTTGTCACTAAACAGACTTGTCGGCAACCTATTGGACCTACTCCTCCCACCCCTTACCACCCCCAACCACCCTCTGAGGTTACCTGGCCGAGCCAGGAGTTTGGCATCCAATGTACACAGCCCCGCAAGCCCGCTGAGCTCCCCGCCTCCCCCCCCCCCCCAAAAAAGAAGGAAAAAAAATCAAGTCTGTTATAGCTCACAGTCTTCCTTATCTCTGGTAGCGAAATCCCCCACCCTCATCACCTGATAGGGTGCCTATTCTTTTGCAAAGAAGAAAATATTAGTAAAGGAGACTTTCAGTTGAGCCACCATTCTAATAGTGGATTTCATTCACGACTCCCTAGGTCGCCTCAGACCCATTCCACAATCCAGAGGAAAATTTCTTTTTTACAATCTCATTTATGACTAGACAATTCCTCCAGATATTTTTGTGTTTGGATTTCTGAAATAAAGCTGCATATGACTTCTTTGAGTACCACTTTAAGCCTAGCAGGATTTTGTAAATAGACCTCCGTGCCCAGTTTCTGAAATAGCTCAAACAGTTGCCGGAGTCGCCATCTGCGCTCCACCGTGGCTTGTGCGAAATCAGGCCTGGTGAAAAAAGATATCCCTTCAAAGGTTCGCTTGTTAGTCAGTCTTGCTAGGTCCAAAAGCATTTGGCAGAGTAAGTAGTTCCCAAAAAATACCAGCATAGCCCGGGGGTGCTGTGATGTAGTTGAGCGTTTCCATGGAAACAGAGGGAATCTGTGGGCTCGCTGGATTTCCCTATCTAAGTCCCAAGTCTGAAGCTCTGGAAGAGCCCCCTTAAGTAAGGTGATCATGAATTTCCTGGGATCATCTTTCTCCGCCCCTTCTGGTATCCCAAGAAAGCGGAGGTTATTGCGTCTCTGCCGGTTTTCTTGTTCCTCCATCTTCCACATTAAGTCTTTTACCGCTCCCTCGTGTTCCTCGTGCTGCGCCTGGAGTGTAACGACATCCTTTTCTAGTTGCTCTGTCCTCCCTTCTACCGACACCATTCGATCCGCAATGTCTGAGCATGTTCATCCAACTTTTCTGACCGCCCCTTGCAGCTTTTTTGAGGCTAGTCTAGATCTGCGGTTATCCGCCTTTACTTCCTCTTGAAATCCTTTAATAGTTTGTAGGATATCCACCAGAGGTGGCCCACTTGCTGAGATGTTGCCCCTTTTGCCTGGTCAGCGACTAAAGCAGTATCCTCCAATAAGGTAAGGCAGGTGTTGTTATAATCCCACTTCAGTTCCGCAATGCACTCTTTCTCCGACATGTTGCTTTCTTTGAGAGGTCGACCTCGGCCGGATTTCTTTTGAAAGCGTTTTTTGGTGCTTGGCTTGTCTCTTTGTGAATCAGTCGTGACTGCTATACCACCTCTTCCCTTCCTCTCCGCTCGACAGTGATATGCTAATGTCTGACATATCCGATTCTTCAGTTAAAGAGTAGAACTTATCTTGGTTATCTGGTGTCTCGGGATTATCACCCGTTTGTGCGCCATCACATTTTACAGATGGTTGGGAAAGAAGGGTGGCCGTGGCTTGCAAAGGATTTGTCTCACTCTCAGTGGCGATGGTGTTTTTTGGACATTGCATGCCTGCTCATGTGTGTCATCTGCCAAGGTCAATGCTTCCGTAGCCAAATCCAGATCCGGCGTGTTGCTGTCCACCATGGGAGGGAAGAGTGGATTCATAAGCCCTGCTGCAGGAAGGTGGATACCTGACTATGGTTACCCCAGATTTTTTTGCCTAGTGTTTAGCTGGTTTTCGACTTAGTTGGCCTGGGATCCTGCTAATAAGGATCCCAGGCTATCTGCTCTCTCTGTAAAATGGACTCCATGTACCTTAGGTACATCTCCAATTGGATATTGGGTCACCTTATCAGCCCCTGTACAGTGTACTATAGGTACCCAGGGCATAGGTGTATCCAAGGCCTACCAGGTAAGCATGGGCGAATTTTGCGGATCTCGCGTTCGCGGATTTTGCGGATTTGCGAACTCGCAATCCGCAAAATCCGCGAATTCTCGCGAATTTGCAGATTTTTTTTTATGTTCGCACAGGTTTCTGCAAGTTCGCGAGGGTTTTGTACAATTTCGCAAATTGCGAAATTGTACAAAACGCGTGCGAACTCGCAGCAACCCGTGCGAACACGAAGAGAAAGAAGCTCCTGGTCACAGGAACAGCACGGGGATTGCGCTCATGAAAGTCAAGGATGCAAAGGCCTCTACCCAGCATCACAGCTGATTTTCCACGGTAGATTTGGGAAGAGGCACACCTGTCCAGCCTCGAAGACGCTCATGATTGTTTTTGGGCTAATGAATGAGTCACTGAATTTGAGCATTAACTAGTTTGAGCGACCATGATTTGCAGATTTTGTGGTGGGGGGGGGGTGCTTCCATGCGAGTTCACATGCCTCTTGTATGTATAAAAGGTCAGAGAAAGATCGGTTCAGCAGATGAAGAAAAAGAAGCTCCTGGTCACAGGAACAGCACGGGTATTGCGCTCGTGAAAGTCAAGGATGCAAAGGCCTCTATCCAGCATCACAGCTGATTTTCCGCGGTACATTTGGGAAGAGGCACATGATTGTTTTTGGGCTAATGAATGAGTCACTGAATTTGAGCATTAACTAGTTCGAGCGACCATGTGTGTGTTACTATGCAATCGCCCTGAAGGGCTCAGGGGTCCCTTGAGTGACCTGTAAGGCTGTGCTGCCCTGTAACTATTTTACAATGGCGCCAGCAAGCTGCCAGCGCCGTTGTAAAATAGTTACAAAGTTAGCTTGCACAGAAAGCACCTGCTTCGTTTTATCTAGTGGTTCCTGTGCAAGCTAACTTTGTAACTATTTTACAACGGCGCTGGCAGCTTGCTGGCGCCATTGTAAAATAGTTAAATGAGTGTGGGTTCAACTTTTGAACCCGTTACGTTCGCGGATTTCTTTTTGCGGATTTTGCGGGAAATCCGCAAAATTCGCGGATTGCGGATTTCCCGAAAATCCGCAAAATCCGCGAGCGTAACGGATTTCACGCTCATCCTTACTACCAGGGGCTGCAGCATATCTTTTGCCACCCCTGGCTGGCTATCCAAACTGACAAAACTGGCTGATCACTCAGCTGGGGCAAGGTCGTGTAATCACCCCTTGCTTAGATATAGTATACCTATATCTAGTCCTATATCTGGACACACATATACCTATAAGTCACTCCTATGGCAGGCCTTAGCAATCCTGGAGGCAGAGTGCTTGGTTTTATGTGAGATTGTGCTCTAGCATGAGCTGAGCCTGTCTGCAGCTTTCGGAACCAAGTCCCTTAGCTGTTCTGGGATATTGCCATACCGTATACTCTTAAGTGCATTATAATCCTCGCGGTTACTTGCTAACTTTGGTTTGGCTTTATCAAAACATGTTGTGTAAGGCGTCATGCGATTTGGAATACTACCCCCTCGCCAGTCCTTGCGACAGGGGTATCATTCCACCCTTCTAGAGGGAGAAGACATGTTACTTTGCTTAAACGCGGTTAAATCTAACCAGAGCCCCAGCATCACAAAATGGATGCTGCTGCCACAGACACGAGTCTGGCCTCCTGCTGCTGACCGAAACTCCGGCAGGGGAGGCCTGGACAATAGGTTTCCTGTCACAGGGAGGTGTTACACCACCCCAGACAGGAGATAGTGGATTGTAGCAGGGAGGGTTGAATGATACTAGACACTGCCTGGGGCACACAAGGTGTCCCATGCAAAGTCCTGTTCAAACCGGTGCTGGGGCACTCCAGCCCCAGCTCTGGCGCGAAACTGGACAAAGGGAAAGGGCTCCAACCGGACTCTTCTGAAAGGGCATAATGCCTTCATCTGTGGCAGTGTATGACTAGAGTCAGTGGAAGGAGATAGTACTAGGTTGTGTGATTGAGAGGCATCATTGGGATTAGGAGTGGGGATACATTGGACGTGAGGAGTCGGGTCGTTGTTGCTTCTTGTCAAGGGGTGAGGTGAAGGTGTTGTGCGTCTTGGGTCCAAGGGCGAGGACTGAGCAGTGTTTAGGAGGAGGTCCGTGCCCAGGGGATTGGCAGTGGAATTGGAGGTGTGGGCTGTTTGGGTATGTGGCGGTGGGTCGGAGGAGGGTGTGTGTGCAGTGGTTTGAGGGGGGTCGGTGTCCAAAGGATTATCTGTGGCGTTGGATATGGAGATGATTTGGGTAGGTGGAGTAGTGGTAGTAGTGGAGTTGGGGATAGTTTGCGAGGGAAGTCGAGGGGGTGGGGGTATCTGTAATGAGTTCAGTAACAGAAAGATTGTCGATTTAGTCAGATCTGCTTGGCTCAGGATCCACCTTGTGGTGTTTCATAAGTGTGCGTTTGCTGGACTTTGTGGTATCATTTGAAGCCATTATAATGGGTGTTTGACGGCGGAGTGTGATGATAGGGGTAATGAGGTTATAACTAGTGATGGTGGATGTCCATGAGTTGTGATGTGGGTTGTCTGGGGTGGTATATTGGGTTGGTTCAGGGTTTGCTGTCAGGGTGGGGGGGATAGGGGAGATTGGGTTTGGTGGTCCTGAAAAGTTTTAGAGGAGAGTAATGTTGGGAAGTGTCAATCAAAAGGGGTGAGGTGTGTGTCCGTGGCCTGTATCAGAATGTTTCCTGTTCTGAAGATGGAGATTGTGAGTTCCCCTTTAAAGGTAGGGGAGATTGTAGTGGATATTTTTTTGCCATAGGCAATGTTTTCTGACTTGGCGACTTTAGAGTACAGAAGTAAGGTGTTTTTCCACTTAGTTGGGCGATTTGTGTAGAAAATGAAGTTAGTTTTCGTCTTGCCATTAGTCACGGTGTGGTAGTTGTCTACAATAAGTGTTTCTGGGTGCTGTTTTAAGGTTCTGTCTTTTAGCTTCTTTTTAGCATTGCTGGTTAGATTATCTGGGTAATTTATGGACCATGAGTTGGGTCCGTAGCGCACATGTTTAGAGTTCCGGGTGGGGTTTGGCTAGGGCATAGTGAATGACTGAGGGTTCGGCTCTAAATGAATCAGTGGGAGGAGAAGTTAGTTGTGCATTTGTGTCTTGTTGCGGTGTATGGTTGGTCTAAATAATGAGGGAATGCCAATTACTGATTTAGTCTTTTTACTAGAAGCGCTGTTGGTTAAAACTCAGTGGCATTCCACGGTCCCGTCTCACAATGCCAGCGTATCCAGGAAGCCTTTGTATCTTCATTTTATGTCCCGTGAAGGAGCTCTAAGCTTGTCCACACAAACAGGCAGTGTGGATCCGAGGACATGTAGTATAAGCTAGCAGAAAGCAACTATCCTGCCTTTCTTCTTGTGGCCACCAGATAGAGCTCTAGGCTTACTCAAGAGGTCAGGGTCTCCTGGCTAGGGTGCGGGACACAACGAAAAGACAGTGGTGTACAAGAGGATGACAAGATGACTGCCGGGGGGGTGGAGGGGGGATGGGGGTGGAGTGGTCTTCCCAAAATGGCTGAGAACGAAAATAAGTTGGAAGCCATATCATGAGAGCATTTTCCCAGCAGGGGGAGGGCTGTCTCACCTTGATATTTTACATGGTGGTCCTCTTGTCATTAATTAAGTATGTTCAGGGCTGTGTTAGTTCCCTGCACATTTACGACCAGCCGGGACTCTCGGATAGACCAGGATAATGATAGAGCCCAGCGCTGCACCGTGAGCTCTTTTTAGACTTCCCGGTCTGGTGGTGAGAGGTGTGTGAGGGTGGGTCCAGCGCCTCCTTCTCCCCTGTTCTCGTCTTGTTCCCTGTTATCAGCTGAGGGCGAGGGGGTGCAGGCGAGCCCCCTACTGCAAGTGGCACCGGGAGCTCTCAACTTCCCGTGCCTGGTGCTGGGGTGTGTGGTTTTCGCTCCTCTCTATCCCCGCACCTCAGTCCTGCCTCTGGGGTCTCCAGGGAGCCAAGGCAAACCGGGTTGCCCTGACCCAGCAGCGTGACCCTTCCTACTCCTCACCCCAATCGTCGTGCCTCAAAACTGCCTCGGGCGAACACAAGGGCGCTGGTGGCAACAACGTGATATCCATTGAGGTCGCACAATGTAGATTTCTTGTCTGTTGTGGAGCCACTGCTAAACCAGGACAGCCCTCTCTCAGCGGCGCGACCCCTCCGACACACTCCCCGACCGCTGCACCTCAGAGCTGCCTCGGGTGGGCTCGTCGGATCCGATGAGGAGACCACAGCAGCACAAAGTCAATTGCTCGTCTGCTTCGACTCGCCTTCCACAGCAAGAAATCGCCGCTACATGTGTGGAGCATCCATTCAAGTGAATCCGAATGTTGCGTGGCCTTGGACATGGGAAACCTGGGATTTTTGCCGAAGGCGATCCCGTCCCTCAGGAGGTCATCTTGGTGCACCTCCTCTGGCGGCCATCTTCTCGACCCTTGTTGTCAAACTCATCACAACCTCTCCTGTCGGACCTGTAGAAGAGCTAACTGACCTCCCTCCCAACATCAAAGCCTGCCTGCTTAACTGTAGATCGCTACCCCGTCATTTGGGAGATATTTGGCTATCCCTTGCAACTCAGGCATGGGACTTAATGTTTCTCAACGAAACTTGGGTAAAGGAATCCTGACCTTAACCTTCTCTCCCCCTTGACTATCCCTTTGCGGGGATTAATTGTACCAGCACCAAGGTGGGCGGTTGGATTGCTGTGATTCTACGTGCAGTTTGGAAGATCTCCTCTAGGAAACTCTCTAACATTGGCCCTTTAGAAGCCATGTATTTTAGTATCTCTTAAGCTTCAAACTCAATTTTGACAGGTATTCTCTTATACAGACCCCCCGGTTCCCTTCTCTACCATCTTTCTGACTTCTACGTTTAGTCTGGCTATAACCTCTCGCTCAGCCACTACCGTTAAGGCCCAGGTTTATGGTAGGAATGGTTTAAAATCACCTGCTCAGCGATGGCCCCTGCACTATCCCGTTCTTCATGGCAGTCAGTGGGGATCTAGACATTGATGTCTCAAATTTAAATGGCTGGCTATCCTCAGCCATAAACACTATTCCCCTTTGGTACCGACGGTCTCTTCTAGACAAAAACCTTAAGCTCCATGGTTCTCCCCCACCCTGCGTACTAAGAAGAGCCAGTGCAAAAAGCTTTAGCGGAGCTAGAGACAATCCTAAGATTGAGAAGGTTGAGTAAACTGCTGGAGAGGCATACCAACAATATCTTAACAGACTATCTGGAGTCCAACTGTCTGTTGCGTGCCTCCCAGACAGGTTTTCGCCCTCAACATGGCACAGAAACTGCCATGTTGGCGGTCACAGAGGAAGCAAGAACGACTTTGGATCGGGGAGGAAAGGTGGCCATTATCCTGTTAGACCTTAGTGCCGCGTTCGACACGGTGAACCATGCCACGCTAGTATACCGACTGGCGGGCATGGGCGTGTCGGGCGCAGCTCTGGACTGGCTTACCTCCTTTTTGAGTGAGCGCTTTTTCCGGGTCTTTGAGGGTGAGACAGTCTCTCCTAAACATCCTCTCAGGTGCGGGGTCCCTCAGGGCTCCTCCCTGAGCCCGACCCTCTTTAACGCCTACATGGAACCTCTGGACAGGATAGTCCATCCCTTTGGTGTGCGTATAGTCACCTACGCGGATGATACGCAGCTGGTGGTCTCGTTAGACCACGCAGATGGATCATCCAACACCTTAGGCCCCTGTCTAGAGGCTGTTGCCAGCTGGATGCAAGCCTCCTGTCTCAAGCTTAACGGGGAGAAGACAGACATCATTCTCCTTGGAAATCCCTCCCCGTCTGCTCTTGCACCCGTCTGGCCTCCATGTCTTGGCGCTCCTCCTGCGCCCAAGTCCCAGATAAAGAGCCTCGGGATCTGGCTTGACACTGCCCTTGATTTCTCTGTCCAGGCTACTAAGACCGCTGCCACTTGCTTCGGACTAATGAGGATGCTCCGGCGGGTGCTCCCTTTGCTTCCTTTCCAGGCGAGGAGGATCATGGTCCAGGCCCTCATTCTCTCTCGCCTGGATTACGGGAACGCTCTCTACCTGGGAGCACCGGCTTCGGTCCTTCAGAGGCTCCAGGTCACACAAAACAGTGCGGCCCGCCTATTGTTTAATCTGTCCCGTCGGCAGTCGGCGAGGAAGGCTCTGAAGGACCTTCATTGGCTCCCAATGACTGCCAGAGTGCAGTTTAAAGCTCTGTGCATCATGCACAAATCCTTCCACCGTGTAGGCCCAGCGATTCTGCACCCTCTGGTTACGCCTTATGTTCCAACACGCCCCCTTCGGTCTGGTACCCTGCAGCTGGCCACCTCCTCTAAAATTAACAAAGCCCGTTGGGGTGGCCGCTCCTTTTCTCATTCGGTGACCAGACTCTGGAATGCTCTCCCTTTTGCCATCCGGGGTAACAGCAACCTCCTCTCGTTCAGAAAGGCCCTAAAAACGCATTTGTTTGCAAAATCTCTCTGATCTGCCCCGAGCCTGCGCTAAAACCATTTTATCTTCAAGCGCTGCGAGGCCCCAGGGCGGTTATGCGCTATACAAATGCAATTTTTCATTTCATTTCATTTCATTTCATTTCATCCAGAGGCAAAATCAACTTTAGAGCTGCCATTAAGAATTTCCACAAACTTAAACGCACTGTAATGAGAGAGTACTTTATTAAGAAAGTCAGCACCGCCGACAACTCTTCAAAAACTTTGTTCAAAATAGTGAAAGATATTTCCAAACCACCTGCATTATCCAGCTCGACTCCCCCTAGCCAAGGACTCTGTGATGGTCTATCAGAATTTTTTCATGACAAAATCCTAGACATTTTCACCATGTTTATCCCTCCCACGGATTCTCTGGTTCTTGACTCTAGGGTAACTAATGAGAAGGCACTTACGTCCTTTAAATCCATCTCTATTGAAACCGCATCTCACAAATTGCTGGCATGTAAATCAGGCTCCCCCATGGACCCATGTCCGGCACAACCATTTAGCTCGCTGGTCCCTCTTATTATTTCTTCTCTGATCTGGAACACCTCCTTACAAACTGGTCTCTTCCCTTCGACTTGCAAACAGGCTAAGTTGATTCCTATTTTTAAAAAACCTGAAGCCGACCCGTCTGTTTTTAGCAATTACCAGCCCATTTCCCTTTTACCTAAACCAGCAAATATTCTGGAGAAAGTAGTTCAAGAACAACTCTCTAATTATCTTGATTCCAGACAACTTATCCACGATTTGCAGTCCGGTTTCAGATCCGGCTATAGTACCGAGACTGCACTTCTGGAGGTTGCAGAGCCTCTCCGCGAATGCGTGGATGCAGGCGATGCTGCAATGCTAGTGCTCCTCGACCTGTCTGCGGCATTCGATACGGTCTCTCATGCCATACTGATTGAAAGACTGTATAGTCTTGGGATTCAGGGCATCCCTTTGGCTTGGATCAGATCTTTTCCTAGCGGTTGCACCCAACAGGTCTCCCTTCAGCCTTTAGACTCAGAGAAGAAACCACTCAGGTGTGGAGTCCCTCAATGCTCTGCCCTAAGCCTACTGTTTTTCAATATCTACCTATCTCCGCTGGCCACTGTGGCAGAATCCTGTGGTGTCAGAGTGATCTCATACGCTGACGACACACAACTAGTGTTTTCGTTTAGAGATCACTCTGACGCTACCTTTTCTAACTTATGACGCTGCCTTAGCAACATCTCCACCTGGATGTCACACAACACTCTCAGGCTCAATTTTGATAAAACCAAGTGTTATTTTTTAATCACCCCCACCCCAACTTTGGTGGCCACCCGAGCTGAATCCCCCCCCCCCCAGTCCCGGTGGAATCGGCCAGAAATCTTGGATTCCAATTTGACAATATATTGTCCTGCAAGGCTCAAATAGGGTCTCATCTGTGTGTTTTGGCAAACTACGCATGATCCGCAAAATTCTCCCTTTGGGCGCTCGCTGGACCATTGTCCATGCCCTCATAACATCACACCTGGCTAATGCGAATAGCCTGTATGTTGGAGCGCCAGCATACTTGGTCAAACACTTACAGATTGTGCAAGAATGATCTGTAACATTGCATATCGTCACCCTATCTCACCACACTTGAAAAAGTTACACTGGCTGCCTGTGCCTAGGCGCATTAAGTTTAAATCTCTGGTCCTGGCATATAGAGCAATGTAGGGTCCGGGTCCTGCCTATCTCAGAGCTAGACTTGAGCATGCTCAGTCCAACCGAACACTCAGATCAAATTACCTTTGCCTCTTACGAACTCCCAAGTTTCGTTGATCTAGAATGGGGGGCAGAGCTTTTTGCAGTTTTTACTGCTCAATCTTGGAACAGCTTACCATTGTCCCTTCGTATGACAGAATCTGAATATTTATTTCGGTGCAATCTAAAGACCTGGCTGTTTACCATCCCTTAGCCACTCAGTGTTACTTACAACTTCTATCCGTCCATAGCGCCGGGACACCCCAGTTGGGAGTAGCTGGGCGCTATACAAGCTTCTAAATAAATAAATGAAAACCTCTGTCCTCATCTTAAGTATCTTGATTGCCTTCTGCATTATGGAACGCTGAAGCATCTTTTCCTCATTGTCTCAGTTGAGCTTAAGTAATTTTTCCTCGTCACTCTTATGCCGTGCAGCTCCTCCCCCTTCCCTGGCATACTTTTATGTAAGCCTCCCACGCACCACCCTTCCTCTATCCCAGCACATGTTTGCTATTTTGTTAGGTTTATGTATTATTGTAACATTCCTTGTTTTAAAATGTTCTGTATGTAGATCCCTTAATCTATAATGCTCGTCAACAAATGAAGACTAACAGAAAAATCAACACTACTCAAGCAACCTATATCCTCTAAGGATTCAAGGGACAGCATACTAGAAACGTAAACCACATCTACATTTTGGATTTGTTCTTGAGGAATTTTTGGAAAATCCTTCATTAACCCTTTCACTGCTAGGCCTTCCGCCCCCCCCCACTCTGTGCCAAGCCTTTTTTTTATATATTTGGGTTAGTTTGGGCTAATGCCCCAGTAACTTTTTGACCACATAAGGTATGCATCCTTTTCTTCCAACGTCATAGGGATTTTAAATGTACCCAGGGTTTGTTGATTCCCTTGAAGGGGACTTAGAAATTAGCCAAAATGCAGCTATGTTTTTTTGTTTTTTTTTTAAATGGGGAAAAAGTGCAGCAGAAGAAAAAATCTGTTTTTTCCCCTGCATACGGTATCAAAAAAGGGTTTGTGGTGCTGAAACTATCATCTTCCCAGCTTTCAGCGACAATCAGACATTTGTCAGAAAACCAATTTTTTTTACACAGTTTTGCCATTTTACTGGGACATAGCCTAATGTTGCTACTTTTTGTGTGATTTCAACCTCCTGCCAGTTAGTGGTAGAAATGGGTGTGAAAGCAATAATGGATCCTGGAATGCTGTAAATGTCTGAAAAGTAGATACAATTCTGAATTCAAGGGGTCATTTGTGTAGATCCTTCAAGGTTTATGTTATAGAAACGAAGTTGAAAATAAGAAAGATGAACATGAGTTGAAAAAACAGCCATTTGTGCCAATGTTTTAACCTCTAACTTCTAAGTATGACATATGTTTGAAAGCAATATACAGTTACATCCCCTGGACCCTTCTGTTTTTGGGGATATATAGGACTTGTAGGTTCACCAAGAACCCGAGGACCAGAGCCAATAAATGAGTAACATCTTGCAGTGGTTTTTCATTGTGTACTGGGTATATGGCAATTAATTTGGTAAAATATAAAGAGTGAAAAATAGGTATCAAAGACACCTATGTATTTTCTGAAATGAGAACAAAATATAGAGTAAGTAAAGTATAAGAAAATGATACCTTACTTGTGTGGATGGGCCAAGTGCCTATGACATGGAAGGGCCAAAAATGTGTCGCTATTGAGGAGGGCCCAAAGTGCGTCTGAAAGGGCAGTTGGTGTATACATTTTTCGGTTGACGCAACTTTGGGCATCCATACAAGTGAGGTATCGTTTTTCTCAGGAGACCAAGGGGAATGCTGGGTAGTAGGAAATTTGTTCCTGCACTGTGATTCTACAACTTAGTATGTTAATTTGAGGTTGCAGGGGATTCTGGGTAAGAAAACGCTGGGGATCCATGCAAGCCACGCCACCAGCCAAGAGTCAGTACATGCACACAACCATCCACACACACTGCCAGCCAAGCGCCATCCACGCACACGGCCAGCCAAGCGCCATCCACACACACCGCCAGCCAAGCGCTGTAGGAAGGTGGATATCTGACTATGGTTACCCCCAAACTTTTTGCCTGGTGTTTAGGTGGTTTTTGACTTAGTTGGCCTGGGATCCTGCTATTCAGGGCCCCAGGCTAATTGCTCTCTCCTTAAAACCTTAGGTACATACACAATTGGAACTGGTTCACCTTATAGGCCCCTGTAACAGTGTACCCCAGGTACCCAGGGCATAGGTGCATCCAAGGCCTACCAGGGGTGCAGCATGTATTGTGCCACCTCTAGCCTGGCCTCCATATTTGACACAACTGGCTGACCCATCAGCTGGGGTAAGTTGGTGTAATCACCTCTTACTTAGATATAGTATACCTATATCTAAACCTATCTGGACACATGTTAACCTATAAGCCACTCCTATGGGAGGCCTCGACAATCCTGGAGGCAGAGTGCTTGGTTTAATGTGAGATGGTGCTCTGGCACGAGCTGAGCCCGTCTGCAGCTGTCGGGAACAAATCCCTTAGCTGTTCCGGGATATTGCCATACCATATACTCTTAAGTGCATTATAATCCTCGCGGTTACTTGCTAACTTTGGTTTGGCTTTATCAAAACATGTCGAGTAAGGTGTCATATGAATTGGGATACTACCCCCTCGCCAATTCTGGCGACAGAGTAGCATTCCACCCTTCTAGAGGGACACGACATGTACATAACCTGAACCCCGCTTAAAGATAAACTCGAGCCTCAGCATCACAAAATGGATGCTGCCACCACAGACACAAGTCTGACCTCCTGCTGCTGGGAGTCCTTCCAGCGAGGGAGGCTTGGACAAAGGGTTTCCTGCCTTGGGAGGTGCGAGCACCACCCCAGACAGGATTTTGTGTATTGGGTAGGACAGGGCTGAATAGAATGAGACATGCCTGGGGCACACAAGGTGTCCCCGTGCATAAGCCAGTCCAAACCGGTGCTGGGGCTTTCCAGCCCCAGTCCTGGCGCGGAGCTGGACAAAGGAAAGGGGGTGTAACTGCCCCCCTTCCTGGTCCCACCCAGAGGAGGGACCAAGCAGGTGATCCGGCCCCCAGATTTGGAATAAGAGTAGGAGCTCTGTCCCAAGACTTCAGATCATCCTGAACTCGACTTGAAACTAAGAAGAAAACTGGACTTCGACATTCTGCTGCACAGAAGACTGAAGAGCATCTCCATTGTGGCCAAGGAGTGACCACCCTGTGAATACAGGCACCATCCAGCAACTCGACGTCTGCTTTGCTGCCGCCGGAGCCCGAGCCCAGAGCCCGACAAGACCCTGATTCCCAGACATCTCAGAGCCCGATCCACAGTCCCTGAAAAGAGACCTGTGGAGGCACCGAGAGACGTGGGACCTGACCTCTTGAAAGACCCCCGAGAAGCTGACTGCACAGCACCCGAGGCACCCTCGACGCTGTGCTTTAGGGTTTGAGAAGCCCCACCACCGAGCAGCATTTGCACCAAAGATCAGCCCCTCAGGATCTCCTTGATCTGCGTGGGGTCCTTTTGCACTTTGCCACTCGACGCGCCATCCCGGTCACTTGCCACGTGGCTAGCAGCCATCTTGGCGACGAAACCTACAAACACTGCTGGTCTGGTTGCTCCAGACTGGCCCTCGCTCCCCTGAAAAGGAGCACCCGCTCTGACCCTGCTGGTCCGAGTGAGAAGCTTGCATCGATTACTGCGTGGCGTGCATTAGCCTAGGCCTGTTTGCTCCGATCAAGAAGCCGACAACGCCATCAGCTAGAGCCTTCGTGGGACAGCTCGTGACCGACGCCGGGACGTCCTCGACCTCTTTGTGTCCACGTGGCTGCAGAGACAATCTTCACTACTTCGCCTGTTTGCACCCGACATCGGCTGGTTCCATCCTGGTTCCACGGTAGTCACTGGCTAGTGACTTTGAACATTGCCCCCTCTGCTTTCAGGTCTTCACCTCTTCAGATCCACCCTTGGATCCACCGGAACTCTCCACGACGACCCGCCTGCAGCATCTTCATCTACATGCTCCATAGACCAGCGAGACGAAACCCGACACACTTTGAGACATATGCACCCGCTTTCTGTGGGTGAGGTAAACCTGGCACTCAGGTGCCCCTGTGTAGCAATACACCTCTAGTGTCTATGTTCCAAGTTTCTAGGTTCTAGGTCATCCGGAAGGTTCCCTTTTCACTAACTTTGTAACTTTTACGCACCATTGACTTTACATTGGTGCATGCGTGTGCTTTAAGCGCTGCACCCGAGTCACGCGGGCCTTTCCCGACTTCTTCACTGTTGGTCCCGAACAGCTCCAGCGATTCCCCAGGCCCTCGGCCTATTTCCTTTTCGATTTGTGGTACTTATACCACTATTTTAGTATATGGTTTAGGTGGCCCCTAGGGCTCATCCATATTGTGCAACTCTTGTATATTTAAACTGTGTTTTGTTTTAACGTATTTGCTTCTGTGCTCATAAAGAGTATAGGGGATATTTGTAGTAAATAAATAT
The DNA here is from genome assembly GCF_964263255.1 of Lissotriton vulgaris. Lineage (NCBI taxonomy): Eukaryota > Metazoa > Chordata > Amphibia > Caudata > Salamandridae > Lissotriton > Lissotriton vulgaris. Next base: position 1,324,604,291 of record NC_141689.1, on the reverse strand, counting down.
ATATATATTTTCAATATATATCTGTGTGGTGTCCTTTCATTTGGTATTCAAAGGGATTGTGTATGGTAAAACAGCTTGCTTCACATGCCTTTACAGAGTTTAGCCTAAGACTGCTTTGTCCACGCTACTAAGATAGCTGGTCTATAAGGTTGACTTACAACCAATCATCATAAGGGTTTCTTGGCATGGTACAAGGTGATCACTAGAACTAGTGAGCATCATATACCAGGCCAACTTCTCACAAGCGCCTCTGAGTATAAATAAAACAACAAAATCCCTGGCTCCAAGTGAGCTTTCTGCCCCCCTGTGGGGAGCAAATTAGGGACCATTGTCCCCAAAAGCTGTCATTATGGGGGGGGGGAAAAAATCTCTGGCGTCTAGTGGGCTACTTGACTGGACTAAAATTATTGGGATCTAGTGGGCTTTCTGGCCCCTGGGGGGCAGATTTGGGGCTACTGCCCAGAACGACTGGAATTTTTGCGGGGGCATTTGGCATGCCCGTTTTGGGCAGCCCCCACCCCTAATTCAAATTGCCAAAAGAAATCCCCTGTTTTCTACTGAGCTTTCTGCCCTTCTGGGAGGCAGATTGGGGGCTAATTGCCCCCATCTGCCCCCCCCCCAGACCCAATAGAGAGGGGTACCATTGGATAGGGTAGATTCTCCCCTTTCCAACGATATCTCTCCTGACTTTATACGTGCTCAGAGTCTGAGATAGCCCCCTGAGCATGTAGAAAGCGAAACTGAAATGAGCCTCTTGACTCATTTCATTTTCACTGAAATGACTGTAGGAGAGTAGGGTCTGCTTCCTATGGTCACCCCCACTTTTTGCTTTGCTTTACTGGTTTTTCGACCTTAGTGTGGCTGTGGGCCTGCTGATCAGACCCCCAGCCCAGCTGTTCTTGCTCTAAATTCATACCATGTACTTTAGGTACATATCCAATTGGGAATTGGGTCACCTTTGTGAGCACCTGTATAGTGTACCTTAGGTACCCAGGGCATAGGTGCATCCAAGGCCTACCAGCGGCTGCAGCCTGTATTATGCCACCCCTTGCTGGCCATCCACATTGACACAACTGGCTGATCATTCAGGGCAAGGTCGTGTAATCACCCCTTGCTTAGATATAGTATTCCTATATCTAACCTTATATAAAGACACATATGCACATATATGTCACTCTTATGGCAGGCCTTAACAATCCTAAAGGGAGAGAACTTGGTTTTATGTGAGATGAGGCTCTAGCATGAGCTGAGCCTGTCTGCAGCTTTCGGAACCATGTCCTTATAGCTGTTCTATGATATAGCCATACAATATACTCTTAAGTGCATTATAATCCTCGCGGTTAATGCTAATTTTGGTTTGGCTTTATCAAAACATGTCGTGTAAGGTGTCATACACTTTGGAATACTACCCCCTCGCCAGTTCTGGCGACGGGGGTAGCACCCCCTTCCCTGGTCCCACCCATAGGAGGGACCTAGCAGGTAATCCAGCCCCTTTAATTCGTATAAAGCTAGGAGTCCAGTCTAGAGACTTTAGATTTATCCTGAACTGAAACTTGAAACGAAACTCTGGGCGTCGACATTCTACTGCAACTAGAAGACAGAAGAATCTCCCTTGTGGTCAAGGACTGACCACCCTGTGCAAACAGGCACCACCAGTGATCTGCTGGTTTGCTTTGTCGACGCTCCTGCTGGAGCCTGAGCACAGAGCCTGACAAGACCTGGACTTCTAGACTTCTCCGACCCGACCCACATCTGCAGCAGAGCTGAGACCTGTGGAGGCGACGAGAGACGTGGGACTGGACATCTTGAAAAACCTGCTTATTGCTAATTGTGCAGTTTCCGATGAACTCTCGAAGTTGTGCATTGGGGATTGAGAAGCCCCACCATCGAGCCACATTTGCACAGAGGCACAGCCCTCCACACTTTACGAGTGCCGCGTGGGGTCTGCTGGTACATTTGAGCTCGACGCTCCTTTCCGGTCACTTGCCCGTTGGCTAGTGGCCTCTGTGAAGGCGAGCCTTTGAATCTACACCGATTGCCTGGTTGCTCTAGGCTTGCTCCTTCTTCCCTGAAAAGGAGAAGCGCCTCAGACCTTGCTGGTCTGAACAGAAGCCCATCTTCGATTCCTGCATGGGTTGCATTTGCCAAGGCCTGTTGACTCCAATCCGGAAGCCGACACTGCCAACAGCGAGATGCTTCGTGGGACAGTCCGTATACAGCTCCTGGTCGTCGCCGACGCCTCCTGGTCCATGTGGCTGGAGAGACACGCTTCAGGACATCACCTGATTGCTTCATGACATCGTCTGGTTCCTTCCTGGTCACTGGCTAGTGACCCAGACTCTGTCCCCTCTGCTTTCAGGTACTCTTCATCCTCGATCCGCTCTTGGATGCAACCGGACACTTCTCTCCTGGTCGCCTGCAGCATCTTTTCACAGGCCTCCATAGGATTCAGCGACGAAACCCGACACAACTTGACGCCTATGCACCTGGCTTCTGTGGGTGAGGTAACGAGAGTACTCCGGTGCTCCTGTGGGTATTGACTATCCAAGTGTCCTAGTTTTCAGTAGCTTTCTCCTAGTCCATCCGGAAGTGTCCCAAATCAACTAGTTTCTGACTCTTACGTTCCCATTGTATTCCTATGAGAACCCACGTGTGTGTTAAGACACTGCACACGCTTCCCGTGGGCCTCCTGCTTCCTAACCTTTGGTACTTCAGTGTAGCCCTAGCGATGCCCTAGGCCTATTCCTTGTTCGTGACGTGGTTCCTATACCACTATTTTAATATATGGTTGTATGATAATTAAGTATCTTGTTATGTGCTTGTGCTTCTGACCTCATAAAGAGTTCAGAGGGGTTGTGTTAGTAATAAATACATATATATTTTATATACAACCTGTGTGGTGTCCTTTCATTTGGTATTCAAAGGGTTACATATGGTAAAACAGCTGGCTTCACATGCTCTCTGACATTTTAGCCTAAGATTGCTTTGTCCATGCTACCACTAGGATAGCTGGTCTATAAGGTTGACTTTACAACCATCACCATAAGGGTTGTTTGGACTGATACAGGGTGCCCACTAGAATAGTGGACATCACATATCAGGCTAACTTCTCACAATGTTGTTAGCGCGACGTGCAAGCTGATCGTCATTTCAGGGAAACCAAAGCTGCAGGCTCGGGACCTGGGGAAGCTCTTCCCCAGCTCCTGAGGCTGTTGGGGGTGCAAGGGAATCCTTCTGGTGCCATGTGCGAGAACGGCCGGGATCCGTCCGCACATTAGCACTGGTGTGTCGGACGGACGGGGGCCGTTTGACGCATCAAAGAGGATAGACGAATGGACCAGCATATTAGGGTCAGTAGATAATTCTTATTATAAATACCTACTTCACTTAGACTCACTGTCCGGGCCATTAAGAGTGGCGCAGCAAAAGAAGCAGGAGGCATTTGTTAAGTATTTTGTGTTCTGGTGGCCTTTATTTGGTTGTATCCGAAGTACTAGTTTGCTAAATACAGCCATGTCTAAATTGATTTTAGGTGTCCTAGGGTTGAAGTAAATGTCTAGCGCTTTTTTTTTTATACTAAGCCTAAATGTAAGTAACCCGTATCCTCTACTTACTACTTGTTGCTCAATTTCAGAAGTATAAAATTGTGGACCTATAATATGAAAGTGATGAAGAAAACCCCACTCAGACCCATCCCTCTCTTGTAAATAATTGCTGTTGCGTGACTGTGTATTATGAGCCATATTGCTATTGTGCTATATTTGGAGTCCTTAATCTTAATGCCTTCCAAATGTTAAGACAAATCTTGAGGATCCAGATAATATTAAGACTCACCCAGATCAATGATATAGTAAATAGCTAGTTTGTATTCAGCATTTAATGCCACACTAATGGAGTTTCTATACTCTGTAAATAACAAAAGTTCCTATCAATCAGTTTAAAACCACTCATTTTACCGATCTCTGAAGGATGAAATGCAAAGTTAGCCTTGCAGGGGTTTAGACTCATGCCCTGCGGGGATTTAAACTCATGCCCTGCAGGGCATAGCAGGTGTTGGCTTTGAGCTTTACATTTCTAAGACATTTAACTTCTTACCTCAATACGCTGTTACAAATTGAGAACTCTGAGACTGGCATCCAAATGCCTTCATAAATAAATGAAAAGAAAAACGTACAATAACGTGCAATCATTTTGAGGACTATATCCAAATATCATATCTGGAAAACAAAGAATAGCCATACTTGAGCAAATTCATTCAATGTATGTGGTGTTAACGCTCTTTCTCTGTATCATGGCACTTAACACCAATCTGTAGTGGCTTCCAAACACCTTACCACCCATCAGTTATATTATTTTTCCAGGATGCCACCGATTTCGCCACTAGTCTGGCAAGATCATTGAGTTGTCCAAGTACCCACTATCCTGGTATCATAGACACTGAGTATTAAAGCCCCTATGCCTCCTTCATACTGCTTTACATATGTGGAAGAGGTGTGGTGCAGCGGCCAGAGTGCCCGACTCCGGACCACGGTGTTCGCGGTTCGATCCCCAACGTCGGCAGCAGGTTAGCCCAGCACCATGTGACTTTGGGCAATAGCTCGCTTAATCTTCCCGAGGGCCCCTAGCGCAGGGACACCTCTCCGGAGGTTAGCTGTGCGCTTTACAAATGCTGGTATTAATATTTATTATAATATGACCGAGCCTGCTCCCCAAACTCTGCGCCACATACACAATTTGCCCAGCTGGCCTATTAGTGGCATTCCATTTGTGTCTGATCGAAAGGACAGCCAACATTTTCAAACCCTAGGTCTCACCCCTAAAAGGCCCAGTTGTTGAGTTTTCTAATGCTTATTATTTGCATCCGAATGTATGTGTAGAGACGCATGCGCACACGTCACTTATGTGGCAATGTAGAAAGGGGGTTTCTAGTAATGAAAACCCATTCCAAGTTGTCAAATGTACACTCATGCATCATTACGCACACATTGTGACGTGTTGTGAGGCTTGTGTACGCAGACGTCATGACTACCATTTTGCAAATCAGATTGTAAAAAAGTGAAAATCATGCTTGCGAGCGGTTTGATAGCTCCTTTTCAACTGCCAAACCCTTGTTAAAACAATCAAATACAAAAATCAATTTACAGTGAAAGCTGGTTGGGCCAGCCCATTGGAGAACAGAGGGAAAGATGAAGTGAGCAGGTGGGTGGAAGAGCAAAAGAACAAGTGGAGAAAGGTGATGCATGCGCTTTCATGGAGTGCTCACAGCAACAGAAAAAAATAATCATCTCATGACAGTAGTGACAGGATACAGCTCATCCAGTCAGAACACTTTGAGACCAAATGTTCCTGGGTGGGACAAATACAAGAACAGGGGGGAAAGCCATCAAATTAAAAGCAGACAATTGAGATTAGCAACAAAGCCATGGCCAAAGTTATGGGCAAGGGGCCTAGCAGAAGCCCACCCTAATTAAAGGAATTTGAAACAATAGGTCTGCCAACAGATAGACAGCTGTCTGTACCTGAATCCTAAAAACAGGTATACTCATAGTGAATCCCTCCTCAATTCATCACAGCCACTGCAAACTCCTTTTCCACATAATTTCTGCTACTTCAACTCTTTTCATCCACCTTCCTCCGAACTGAATAATCTGTTGTGTTTTGGTGGCCTGGTGTGCTGTGTAGGAAGGTGGATATCTGACTATATGGTTACCCCTACTTTTTTCCTAGTGTTTAGCTGGTTTTCGACTTAGTTGGCCTGGGATCCTGCTAGTTAGGGCCCCAGGCTACCTGCTCTCTCTGTAAGATGGATTCCATGTACTTTAGGTGCATACCTTCTTGGGAATTGGGTCACCTTTGTGAGCCCCTGTATAGTGTACCATAGATACCCGGGGTATAGGTGCATCCAAGGCCTACCAAGGGCTGCAGCATGTATTATGCAACGCATGACTGGCCATCCAAATTGACACCTTAGGCGGATCACTCAGCTTGGGCAAGGTGGTGTAATCACGCCTTGCTTAGATATAGTATACCTATATCTACCCTTATATGTAGACACATATATACCTATAAGTCACTCTTATGGCAGGCCTTAACAATCCTGGAGGCAGAGTGCTTGGTTTTATTTGAGAGGGTGCTCTAGCATGAGCTGAGCCCTTCTGCAGCTTTCGGAACCATGTCCTTATAGCTGTTCTATGATCTAACCATACCATATACTCTTAAGTGCATTATAATCCTCGCAGTTAATGCTAACTTTTGGTTTGGCTTTATCAAAACATGTCATGTAAGGTGTCATACGCTTTGGAATACTACCCCCCCAGCCAGTTCTGGCGGCGGAGGTAGCATTCCGCCCTTCTAAAGGGAAAAGACATGTAGTTACTGCTTTACCCGGGTAAAGTTAAACAGAGCCTCAGCATCACAAAATGGATGCTTCTGCCAAAGACACGAGTCTGACCTCCTGCAGCTGGACGAAACTCTGACAAGGGAGGCCTGGACAATAGGTTTCCTGTTAAGGGCCCCAGACAGCCTGTAGTGTATTATGGCAGTGTGGGTTCAATGGAAAGATGCTTTTCCAGACTCTGCCTGGGGCACACAAGGTGCTCCATACATAGCCCGGTTCAAACCAGTTTGCTGGAGCACTCCAGCCCCAGCTCTGGCGCGAAACTAGACAAAGAGAAATGGGTGTAACCACCCCATTTTCAGATTCTACCCTTAGGAGTGACCTAGCAGGTAATCCAGCCCCTTAGTTTAGTATAAAGTTAGGAGCTGTGTCTAGAGACATTAGATTATCCTGGACTGAAAATCTGAAACAAAACTCTTGGACCTTCGACGTTCCATATCGACTGGAAGACTGAAGACATCTCCCTTGTGGTCAAGGAGTGACCACCCTGTGCAAACAGGCACCACCAGTAACTTGCTGGTTTGCTTTGTCAACGCTCCCGCCGGAACCCAAAGACTCAGCGACTCAGGAACTGGACTTCCAGACTTCTCCGACTCCGATCCACAACCACAGCAAAGCTGAGACCCATGACTGACATGAGGCGTGGGACCGGACACCCTGGACTACCTGCTCTTTGCTAACCGTGCAGCTTCTGAGGTATCCTCGAAGTTTTGCATTGGGGTTTGAGAAGCCCCAGACTCGAGCAGCATTTGCACCGAAGCTCAGCCCTCCACACTCAACGAGTGCCGCGTGGGGCCAGCGCCTGCATTTCAGCTCAACGCGTTTTCCTGGTTGCTAGCCCGTTGGCTAGTGAGCCCTCCGAAGACTTCCTTTTGAAAATACACTGCTTGCCTGGTTGCTCGGGGCTTCCCCAGCTTCCCTGCAAAGGAGAAGCTCCCCAGACCTTGCTGGTCTGACCTGAAGCCAATCTTCCCATCCTGCGTGGATTGTGTTTGCCAAGGCTTGTTGGGTCAAATCCGGATACCGGCGCCGCAGTCAACAAGATCCTTCGTGGGACAGCTCGAATCCAGCTCCTGGTCGTCGTTGACGCCTCCTGGTCCTCGTGGCTGCAGAGACAAGCTTCACCTGATTGCATCTCGACATCGCCTGGTTCCTACCTGGTCACTGGCTAGTGACCCAGACTCTGACCCCTCTGCTTTCAGGTTCTTCACTACTCCGATCCACCCTTGGATCCACCCGGACACTTTTCTCCTGGACGCCTGCAGCACTTTCTTGCTGCTCTCCATAGGAAACAGCGACAAAACCCAACACGAAAGAACACCTATGCAACCGGCTTCCCTGGGTGAGGTAACTAGAGTTCTCCGGTGCTCCCGTGGGTGTTGACTTTCGAAGTGTCCTAGTTTCAAAGGTTTTTGCCGTAGTCCATCTGGAAGTGTCCTTAATCTACTACTTTGTAACTTTTACGTTCCCATTATAACTCTATGGTAACCCGCGACTGTTTAGACACTGCAAGCGTCTCCCGTGGGCCTCCTTCTTCCAATCCTTTGGTTGTCCAGTGTAGCCCCAGCGATTCCCTAGGCTCTAGGCCTGTTCACCCTTCCTGAAGTGGTTCTTATACCACTTACTTAGTATATGGTTCGTGAGGACCCTAGGGCAGAATTGTATTTGTGCAACTTAAAGTATGTTTATTGAGTAACTTGTAATATATCTCGATCTCTTCCCTCATAAAGAGTTCAGAGGTGTTGTGTTAGTAATAAATACATATGTATTTTGTATATACCTTGTGTGGCGTCCTTTCATTTGGTATTCAAGGGATTACAATTGGTAAAACAGCTTGCTTTACATACTCTGAAGTTTTAGCCTAAGACTGCTGGTCCATGCTACCACTAGGATAGCTGATCTATAAAGTTGACCTTACAACCACCATCATAAGGGTCGTTTAGACTGGTGCAAGGTGCCCACTAGAATAGTAGACATCATATACCAGGCTAACTTCTCACATGCTACGAGTGTCCATTTTAAAATCGAGTCCTTTTCTTTGTTCATTGTGTGACTACAGAGTACTGAACTGTTACGTGGGCATATGCAGGTACATACCCTGATTGAAACACTATAGTTATGTCTTTTATAGGATTTCTTTTTTTCATAATGATATCATGCTATGCAAGGGATTTGTAAACTTTGAATATTTTATTCACCAATCATGTGATTTTTGTCACTATCAATGTACAACAGGTGATTTCTCTCATGTTTGTAGGGACACTAGATGACTCCTGACTTGTCTACACCTAATAAGGGCAGTGAGTGTAGGGGGGCATAGCTAGCAGAGCCAAGATGGCAGATGCACTCTAGTGTGGCTCCGCACATCTACCCCATTATCCAGTGTTGGAGTATCTTTCATAGATTCTCATGCTTGAATCACTCCCCGTCGTCTAGATGGGAGTCCCACAGTAAAATTATTAAGCAGTGTTTAACAAATTTCATAGGCTATAATGGTGTGGTAAATATTTTAGTAATTTACCTTGATCGGAATTTCTAGAATATCAATAAGGTCAAGCATGAAGAGCAGAGTCCGTGGTGGTTAGAATTCAGGGTCTTTATTCAGTTACGCAAGTTAAGGGAGAGCTTCGTCACCTAAGGAGGCTCGGGATTAGTCTCTACTTTAATCAAAGAAAACATGGTATTTATACATTCTTGATATAGAAAAGAGGAAGGAGCTTCCCTTGAGCAAATTTCAGTTATTCGTGTTGTAATCATACAGAAGTCATGGCAGGAGCAGCGTAACTGTGTCATAATCGTGAGGAAGTCACGGCAGAAGCAGAGTGTTGAGAAATAACCCTAGGCTGGTTCCTTAGATGAGAGAGAGAGAAATGGTCCTGACAGGATGTCTGGTGTCATGTCTTAGCAAACAGGCGCTGGCTTCTCGTAATTGGTCGTTGTGTCTTGGCAAACGGGGGCTTATTTCTCAGAATCGGCCTGACCATAAGAATGTGTGGTTGCAACTGGGCTCGTTTCTCGGAATCGGCTTGGACATAAGGATGTGTGGTTGCAGTTAGAGGAAGAAGTGCGTTGCGTGCAACCTTACGTTTATGTGCCTGGGTTTTCTAGTTACCATCATGATGAGCTCGGGACGAGAAAGAGAGGGTGTATAATGGGACATAAATAACGAAAAAATATTCATTTTCCACATTCCCTCCTTGTCCCATAATATACCCTTTTAAGATTGTTTTTCTTAATCTACCTCTATGTTAATTAGGTTGTCCACTTGTTCCTGTAACATGATCTCTTCCTTCTCTTTCTTTCTAGTTTGGGGTCTGGGAATACAGGTAGTGATACAGAAACGACAGAGTGCTGGGCCACATTAAATACAGAGGCAACAGGTGAAGAGAATGGCTAGAGCGAGACCTATGATTGTAAGTGCCTTCCATCCCCATGAGGACAGGAGGCCCCAGACCCATCCTGTTAGAGACCAGGCATCGGTGTCTATCTAGTTTTCTGGAAGGTACATGAAGGCGGGAAATAGCAGAATACACTGAGGGTGCGTTATCTTGAATATATATACAGCAACTGGACCCGATCAGTTCACATACGCCACCACGGTCGGCCAATATAATATCTAGAACCATACGGTTCTGCAACGTCATGAGTCTGTCGGCAGCCATCTCAGCCGTGATGTTGCTTAATGCACCGGCGGTTTCGTTTATGGCTCCCTGGACTACACGAGTCAGTTGTCTTATTTGGCGGCTGTTGATCATAGGCCCCCAGAAAGGGATGATTCCTTTAAAGAAATCGCCAGCCTCTCGGTCCGCTGTATCTTCAGCATCTATGGCCCCCCTTCGCCATCTATTAAGTACGGTCGGAGGGTCACTTAGGTGGTAATCTGCTGGGGCGGTGTAGGTAGGGGGAAGGAGGAATGCAATGTAGCACTTCCCAGACCAGCCTTGAGGTAGCCAAGTAGGTGTGTGAGGTCCACAGATAAAATAGGTGTTGGGGGCAGGTGCCATCGTTGGGAAATTTAGGTCAGGTAGGGTGTATGTCTTATTAAACTCGCTGTCTCCCATTTTCTGACCCTTGCCCTTTTCTCTTACACAAAATAGGCCCTTATGGGGCGCAGCCCACCCTCACTGTTCTGTCTGTCTCTTTTGGACGGAAAACGTTTCCCTAAAGGAGGTAGTGTCGTTAAAAAGGGAATAACTGGTATTTTCATTATCTGCTCGTCCCCAAGTCGCAGTGAAATTTATCATCTTTTCAACGGCTCGTACTGTCGTTGTTTTTATCTCGTTACAGGTACTAGTGTTCTTGGCCTTGATCTCAGGAATGTTTCTAACAGAAGCAGAGAATATCATAGAGAGTGCATAGGTAGATCCAGCATAGCCAAAAGGGAGAGGAATAAAAGGCATTCCTCAGTGTACAGTGTGTGGCATTAAACCACAGACCCAACAGTTGGTTTTGTTAATAACCATTTGCTGTTTGTGGTGTGTGGAGATGAATGTGTTATTGAAAAATTATTTTCTTCTATTTTCGAGATGTGGCGGGAGATCTACATGTGAATGCATAGCTGTGTTATTCAAAAGCGTGGGGGAAGAAGGTGGGAAAGCTAGATGAAGGAACCAACCTAGGCAAGCCCTGATATAAAAAAATAAGAATCATCATAGAGAGGAAAATTGAAACTTTGTTATGCAATAATTTTACGTATTTAAACATATTTTGCATGATTGGTTGCTAGTCTGAGTCAATTATGCATACGTGACCGGACACTTCCCAGCAACCGCTTCACCAAAACTACGTCTTGGACTTAATTAGCCACCGGTAGGTCGAGGTCAGATGCAATGTCTCTAGCTTGTTTCTGATGGGATCGCAGCCGCGATCTGTACTCTTCTTGAGGGGAAAGTTCAGGAAGGGGTGAAATAAAGTCTGTCGCTTCAGTGTCTATATTCTCGGGGTTAGCAAAAATGTCAGTAGGAGTTGGTCCGAAGAATTTCTTGCAGTGGCTAGCGTGGAGCCATCCTTTTCTTCCTTCTACCTTGACTGCAGTACTTGTCGTGAGTAGCACCAACTTGGGAGACGTCCACCTTCTTTCCAGGGGACTGGCACGATCAAAATTCTTTACGAGGATCCATTCTCCGGGTTGGATGGCGTGTTCCTCAGGCGTTGTTTTGTCTGGAAAGGCTGCAGCCACCTGTGAACGACAAGAACGTAGTGCAGACATCAAGGAAGCTAGGTAATCCGTCAAAACATTAGAATCAATATCAGTTAACTTTCTAGGGGATGGGACGCCCCAGATATTCGGAGGTCTCCCATATGTGACTTTGAAGGGGGACAGACCCGTCCAGGAATGTGCCACCATTCGCATGTAGAAGAGAGCAACCGGAAGGGCTGTAACCCAGTCTATTTGTTTGTCAGCACATATTTTAGCTAGTTTGGTCTTTAGAGTCTGATTATGTCGTTCGACTAAGCCTGCTGCTTGGGGGTGTTGAACACAGTGGAATTTCCAGGTATATCCTAACAGTAAGGAAACAGCCTCCATTAGTTTAGAGGAAAATGGTTGTCTGTTGTCTGAGTATATGACTTTTGGCAACCCATATCAGGGTAAAAATTCCCTCACTAATTGTTTAGCTGTCATCTGGGCACCGTAGTCTGGGACGGGGTATGCTTCAGTCCATCGGGTCAAGGTACAGACTACTACGAGGACATACTTATGTCCCCGACATCTTTCCATTTGTATGTAGTCCATTTGGAGGACTTCAAAGGGGTAATTTGGGGGATGGAACCCTCCTTGTTCAACCGAGACACTTTTCCCTGGATTGAACTGACAGCAAATCATACAGGTTCGTACTTTTTGTTTGGCCGCTGAGCGTAGATGCTTGTTATGCCATACCAAATTTAGACTGTCCAACATTCCTTTTTCTCCTAGATGTGCAGGACCATAGGCAGTTTCTATGATTACAGGAACAATTATGTTAGGGAGAAACCATTTGGACTTATCTTTCGTTACCAAGCCCTGATCTGTGTGAGAACCTCCCACTTCTTCCCATTTCCTCTTTTCGGTCTCTGTAGCTTGGTTTTGGATGTCTACTACATCTTTGGTAGGATCGATAACTGGATAAACAGTCTTAATTGTAGTTTCAGTATTCAGTGTTCCTGTCTGAGCAGCGTGTTTAGCTGTGGCATCCGCCAGAGCATTACCTCGGGTGATAGAGTCCATGACTTTTGTGTGTGCCTTGCATTTCAGTATAGCTACTTCTGCGGGTCTGTGTATTGATTCTAGTAGCTGAAGAATAAGATCCCCATGTTGTATTTTAGTTCCATTAGAGGTCAGAAAACTACTCTCCTTCCACAAAATTCCAAAGTTGTGAACTACCCCGAACGCATATTGCGAATCGGTGTAGATGTTAACCCGTTTCCCTTTGGACCACTTGCATGCTTGTGTAAGAGCTATGAGTTCTGCTGCTTGGGCTGAATGCACGGGTTTTCTGGCTGCTAGGAGGACCGTACTTTCTGTAGTGACAGCATAAGCTGCTGAAAGTTCGCCTGTTTGGAGGCGCATGCAGGATCCATCTACGAACAGTGTGTGTTCGGGTGCACTTAGAGGTACGTCTACAAGATCAGACCGGGGCTTTCAACTATCTCTAATCAGTCGTGAGTTTGGTTGTCTTCTGGAACAGTGGGTAGCAGGGTAGCTGGGTTGAGGATATTTCATCGTTTGATGATAATGTGGGGTTGGAATAATGTGACTGCATAACCTGTGAGACGAGCTATGGTCAAGTGTTGTGTCTGTGTCCTATTCAAAAGCAATTCTACCGCATGTGGGACTTGTACCTCATGAGGATGTCCTAGCACTATGGAATCACTTTGTCGAATTGCCAGAGCCGTAGCTGCAACGGATTTTAAACAGGCAGGCAAACCTTGTGCAACAGGGTCAAGAGTACTGGAGAAATAAGCACAGGGACGATGTTTATTGGCCTGTGTTTGTGTGAGCACTGACAAGGCTGTACCTTCCCGTTCCGTGACGAAGAGGACAAAAGGTTTGGCATACTCAGGTGAAGCTAGGACAGGTGCAGAGCATAATGCTTGTTTAAGGGTGTCAAAAGCAAAAGTATGGTCAGGTGTCCATGGCAATGGAGAAGAGGTGGCAAAATCGGAGGTCGTTAATTGTATCAGGGGTTTGGCCAAATAGGCGAACTGGGGAATCCACTGCCTACAATAGGAAGTGAGGCCAATAAAGGCACGGATTTCTTTCTGTGTCTTAGGGACAGGAATGTTAAAAATGAGTTGGATTCTTTCAGGTGTGAGTGCCCTACCCTCCTTTGACAGCAGGTGTCCTAAGTATGCCACCTGCTGTAAACACAATTGCAATTTAGAGGGTGATACTTTGTGGCCATGTTGTGCAAGAAACATTAGGACGATTCGTGAGGCTTGTTCGCATTCCGGTTTGTAACGTTTTGTGATCAGTAAGTCATCAACATATTGTAACAATGTCGTGTTGGAGGGCAGAACAATGTCATCCAACTGTCTTTTAAGTGCCTGACTGTAGATACTGGGACTTTCTGTATACCCTTGAGGAGCTCTTGTGAAACAGAAACTACGACCTTGCAGTGAGAATCCGAATAGATACATACTGACTGGATGAATGGGTATACTGAAGAAAGCATTTTTAAGGTCAATAACTGTAAAATGTGTAGCATCAGGATCTATAGCTGTCAGCAGAGTACTGATGTCGGAGACCACAGGGTACTGTGGTACCACACATTTATTGAGCTCTCGTAAATCTACCACAAGTCTGTAAACTGGTGGTGCACCGTCATCTGTTTTCTTTCGCACTGGTAAAACTGGCGAATTACATATGTTGGAAGGTACCTCTCTGACTACTCCTTTTTGTATCAAGTCATCAATAATCTGAATAAGGGCTTGTTCCACAGCTGGAGGTAACTTGTATTGGCGGACACAAGGTAGGACAACACCTTCCTTCAACGTGACTATGTGTGGTGTAATATTCATAAATCCTACGTCAGTTGGATCCGTAGCCCATAATGTAGTAGGAATGTCCCTTAATCTGACTCTAACTCTCGTGTGGTGAAATGACCTTTGAAATCTCGGAGGAATAGTCGGATTCCTTCTGGGGAACAGCATATCACAGCAACCAGTTTCTTTAATGTCTGGATGCCAAGTAGATTTTCGGGACAGGACTTAGTAAGTACCAAATCGGTGGAAGCTGTAAGAGGGCCAACCTGAAGTGATACTTGTTCAGAAACTTTGTTAATGACTGGTGTACCTGAAAAACCCAAGGAAATACTATTTGAGCCAGAGAGGGGTACCTTGGAAACTTCGTTGTGTTGTACTGTCGTCCTACTGGCCCTGGTGTCAATCAGAAATTTTGTTTCTTTACCTAGGAGCTTAGCATGTACATAGGGACCCTTTTGGTCGACTGGGACCGGGATCAGTGGACGACTATTATGTTCCTCCCAGCTGTCTCATGAAATCGTAGGGAATTCAGGATAGGATGCCACTGTATACTGATAGAGTTGTGTGGCTAATTTAGTATCAGCTGGGGAAGTTGATGTTGGAGCAGAGGGACGAGTGGTATAGGTGCAAGGTTGTGTCTTTCCAGTAGCAATATTGTGTTGTAACACTGGACAATCACGTACAAAGTGGCCAGGCTTTTTGCAATAATTACAGGTAACCTTTTCTTGTGTTACTGGAGGTTGCTTATGAGTCTGAGGAATTGTATTGGTCTGTGCTACCAATACCTTAATTTTAGTATCTTTTGTCCTATTTTTCTCCTGTTCCTGTTCATCTCTAATTCTGTTCTGATGGTACTGGAGCATCTGAAGTGCTTGTGAAGGTGAACTTGCTTGCCAAGTGCTTTCAACCTTTAATACCCTATTTTTGAGATGAGGTAAGGCATTTTCTACAAATTTTGAGACAAACAACCGACTATAGGAGAGACCGCTATTCATAAGAAAACATTTCTCTAATCTTGTATAATAGTCCCCTATATCCTCATCTTCCTTTTTGTTTGCATGCAGAGATAGCATCCCAATCTTCCTTTTTGGTGGCCAACAACTGAGAGAGTATTTTCGGGAGAAGGCGAGGGAGTTCCAGGACTAGAGGTTCCAGGCCTTGTCCAGGAGTACGAGTAGTTTCTTTTGTCTCTAAAGCTGCCCATGCTATCTTTTTCCCTTCAACCTCCCAATCTTTCCCCTTTAGTTTGTTGTATGTTCCTTGAGGCAGTAGGACTTTGAGGAGAATATTGAGGTCCTTATAAGTAAAGGAACCCATTTGAAGAATATCTTTGAGTTCCCTATGGAAACCCGTAGGATCTTTTTCATGAGAAGGGACCATTTTCTTCATTGCTAATATCTCTAGTTTTGTCAGGGGAGTGTAGACAAATGTTCGTTGTAGCTTTCCTGCAGAATCCACAACGGGATGTACTTCTCGGAGAGGAAATTGACCTTGGCCGTACTGAGGGGCATTTGAGTCATAAACATCAGAAAGGTATTGGACATAGCGTTGTCGTTGATCTAGGAAAATGTTTAGGAATTCTTGTCCATTTGCCACCCACCTCCCTTCTAGACAGTCTCGTAACATTTTGGGCGGGTAGCCAGTGTCCTCGTACAATGTAATGAGGTGTTGAACCATATAGATACTGGCTAGTCTTTGAGATGTCATGGGGAGCGATAAAAACATTTGAGCGACTATGTCAGGGCCGTATATAGAGTATTGGGACACCCAAAGGGTGCTTGATCGAGCGAGTTCTTTTTCATGTGTGGTGAATGGAGGTTCGCCGTCCATCCAATCATCCAAAGCTTCTTGTGTTAGTTGGAACGATCTATCTGAAAAGCTGACAATTTTTTTGTCTTATTCCTGAGTTGTCCGCTACTTTAGGAACGAGGGATACGGGAACATACTGCTCCTTGAAAAGCAGTTCCTTCTTCCCTGTCTTCGTCTGTACCCCCATTCTCGGTCTCCTGGGTAGGGGCATTTTTCTGGTGAGAGTCGGAAAACCTTACTGGTAAAGAGAGGGATGAAGAAATCTATTCTTTTATTTTATTATAATTACCCGCTACCACTGCTTGATCTAGCTGAAGTACGTCGTCGGGAACCTTTTTCCCAGCACTTGAGATTATACGGATAAAACAGGTAATCATAAATCGTGAGAGACATTTTTTATGAGCGATAGGTCTATTTTTAATAGCCTCTTGTAGGACTTCTAAATTTTCTCCTGTTCGGAGAGCCTCGTATATTTTATTTAGGCAATTTGTGATATTTGGTACCTCCGGAATGCTTTCTAGAGCTTCCCGTAAGCGATAGGAGACATCGGCTTGTGGACCTTCCCCTGGAGTTGGGTCGTATTCCCATTCTAACATAGGAAGAACACCATCCGAAGTGTCAGGGATGGGTTCCGTCTGGGTAACTATTCGTCTGACCGCTGTTTGATTAGTATAAGCAGGAGGTGGTTCCATTAAATAGGTAATGAAGTCTTCGGATACGGAAGGAACTTTAGTACATGTAGGTGCTGTGGGAATGCTAGGGTCTGAACTACCATCGGACTCTGTCCTTTGCGAAAGGACGGAATATATACCCGTCACGGAGGCCGAGACCTCCTTTTTCCTTTGTTCAAAATTAATATCATCATTCTGATCCTGTAACTTTCTCATCTTACTTTCTTCTGACATTCTTTTTGCTTTCTCCACTTTCCTTTGCTCTTTCTGTTCCCTTCGATGTGTTTCCTTTCGCCATATTTCGATACTAACATCGAGGGTCTTGCTTTTTTTTCCCAACATTTCTTTTCAACTGCCATGATACAATTTAAATCCCATGTGCCACTCTTTGGCCATCTAATCGCAATTTCTAAATCTTGAGTGTAATCTTCCCAAAGATCTAAGTACAAGACGGCACCAATTCCATATTTCGTATACATGAAGAAACCTGGAGTATCCTTCGGGGGGACTGGTAGATTTAGTTCCAGTAACCCCTTCCGGGTACCCAGTTTACATAATTTAGAAAACAAAGGCATTGCGTCAACAAAAATAAAAATTTACTCTTTGATAACTTGATATACCCTGAGTATCAGAGTACAAACATACAGTTTTCTAGAAACCTAGAACCCGTCTTGACCGTGCTCTGAAAAACAGAACCCGTCTTGATACACCCCCAGCAGTACTCACCGAGGTGCAGAGAACTTGAAGACCTTGAAGATCTGGACACTGGACTAGTTACGCTGCGCTCTTGATCAGGGACTTGTCGGGGTTCTGAAGACCTCGGACTTGGCAACTTCACAAGATTCGGGCTCTGGGTCGATACTTCTGCTGTCGTCCTCACCGCCTCGTGTGGATGGCCAGGCCGCGGCTCGGTCCCTCTTAGACACGAAGGAGTTCATGCAGGAACACCCTGCAGTGTGCACTTTGAAGTCTGTCGGTATCTGGAGAGACCGGTTCAGGTCCGCATCACCGGCGTGTGGGGAGAAAGGGAAGTCTCTGTTCGGGCGCCAATTTATTGTGGTAAATATTTTAGTAATTTACCTTGATCGGAATTTCTATAATATCAATAAGGTCAAGCATGAAGGGCAGAGTCCGTGGTGGTTAGAATTCAGGGTCTTTATTCAGTAACTCGAGTTAATGGAGAGCTCCGTCACCTAAGGAGGCTCGGGAATAGTCTCTACTTTAATCAAAGAAAACATGGTATTTATACATTCTTGACATAGAAAAGAGGAAGGAGCTTCCCTTGAGCAAATTTCAGTTATTCGTGTTGTAATCATACAGAAGTCATGGCAGGAGCAGCGTAACTGTGTCATAATCGTGAGGAAGTCACGGCAGAAGCAGAGTGTTGAGAAATAACCCTAGGCTGGTTCCTTAGATGAGCGAGAGAGAAATGGTCGTGACAGGATGTCTGGTGTAATGTCTTAGTAAACAGGTGCTGGTTTCTCGGAATTGGTCGTTGTGTCTTGGCAAACGGGGGCTTATTTCTCGGAATCGGCCTGACCATAAGAATGTGTGGTTGCAACTGGGCTCGTTTCTCGGAATCGGCTTGGACATAAGAATGTGTGGTTGCAGTTAGAGGAAGAAGTGCGTTGCGTGCAACCTTACGTTTATGTGCCTGGGTTTTCTAGTTACCATCATGAGGAGCTCGGGACAAGAAAGAGAGGGTGTATAATGGGACATAAATAACGAAATAATATTCATTTTCCACAATGGCCCTAAGCCATGTTATTAGTAGCCAAGTCCTTTTTGAAAAAAAAAGAACTAATATTGGAACACAGCCACTCACCTGTGAGCACCCTCTAGAACACTCTTAGCCGAGGCAGATTCTCTCAGATTTTCACCACACTTTGTGTGGAAGGAACCGCACCTGTAAGTGTTCCTGAACCATTGCAAACTGACCATGGCGTAGGGGATGCGTCCTCTTTGAATGAAGGTGAGCTGCCGGATTCAGTCTAAGCTCCGGATCCTTTGGAGGATTATGTCATACCAACACCCCTCCTTTGCACCTCCCATCAGATTCTCCTCCTGAGGATATTGGAGGATTTAATAATTAAATGCAAAGGGCAGCCAACACGTTACATCTGGCTATCATGGTCAAGCAGAACAAATGTTTTTATACAATTTTAAAGAGGACACCAGAAAAATGGTACGCTCCATACCGATTATTGTTCGTTTCGATTATTGATCATATATGTCAGGAAGGCATAAAAATTATGAAAACACCAGCGACCATACCACCTGTGCTCCCTAGTATTGAAAAATAGTATAAGGTGCCAGAGGATTCTCCATCTTGCCTCATTGGACACCCCAAGGCGGACTCTGTCATCTCCCAAGCGAAGCAAAGACGTTCAAAGAACCCTGCTACCCAAACACTACTCCACCTTATAGGGAGGGGCGCTGGATGGATATTCTGGGGAAAAGTTTCTCTTTCAGTTTCCTCATCGCTAAAAGCAGGCCCATAGCCAGGAATTTCTTATGCAGAGTATTTATATCTTGCGAGAGGCCTAGGAGGCCCACTAACGGGCAAGGGTTTAGTGTGATCCCTAACATGATGGATAGACCTTCAAACGTTTGCGCCCAAAATAATGCAACTTGTGGGCAATTCCAGGCCAGGTGTAACAAATCTGCACCCTCCCTGCCACATCTGGTGCATCTATCACTGTCTCGGAGTCGGAAACGGTGGAGGCTTATGGGGGTATGATCTAGCCTGTGTAGGAATTTAAAGTGTATTAATCGCAGCCTACTATTCCCCGTGATATCCTCCGTGTGAGTGCAGCTGTGCTCCCATTGCTCATCGGAGAGTGTAACTCCTAAATCTCTGTCCCAGTCCTGCCTGGCTCTGCTCGTAATAGGTGGTTGCGCTTCGTGGGTGTGTTTATACAGCAAGGACACCGCATGTTTAGGGGGCAGCTTCTGTAGAAACGCCTTAAGTGCTTCGAATATAGGCGGCTCCTCTGGAAAGGCCGGGGTCGCCGCTTTCACACTTAATCGTAATCTGGTGTATAGGAATGTATCCATAATCGTGGGTGTGTGTCGATCAAAGAATTGTTCCAAAGTGCGAAATTGTCTCCCAATATACAGGTCACCTGAAATAGTTCAGGTTGTCCAGCATCTTGCAACAGATCCCTTCTGTTGTGATGGCCAGCAACGGGTTGCGCTGCAGAGGCATATTGGGAGAGTACAGCATTGGGGCGTTTAGTTTCTGGGCTATTTTCATCCAGGCTATCACTGTGCAGTCTACTGTGGACGGATCTCGCCCGCGTTCGCTAACCTGTGTAAAAAGATAAGACAAAGGGGGAATTGGCGCCATATAACCATCTTCCACAGCAAGATGACGCATATAAGGCGGAGGGTGGAACCAATACATTGCGAAAAGGGCTTGAGCACAATAATAGTAATATTCAAAATTAGGCACATCAAAACCTCCCTGCCGATAAGGCAGCATCATAGTGTTAAGACTTAGACGTGGTTGTTTCCCTCCCCAAATGAGTCTGGAAATTTGTGTCCTAAGTGTTTTAAAAAAGAATCTGCTGGGGTGGTACGGGATGTTGGTGAAAAGGTATAACAGTTTGGGCAGTAGTACCATTTTTATCAGTGATATCCTCCCTGCCATCGATAGGGGCAAATTTAGCCATTTAGTAATATCGGTACTTTTATCCATGGCTACGCCTTAGTTAGCTCTCATTAAGGCATCTTTGTCACTTGTGACATGAATGCCAAGATATTTAACTTCGGCCATCTCCCAGACCAGTGGATAATCCAACTGGTGCTGCAGGGTGGCATCTGTAAGGGGGAAGACTGCTGATTTCGACCAGTTGATCTGAATACCGGACAAGGCCCCGAACTTAGTGATTTCTCTGAGAACCGGATTCAGATTTTCATGAGGTTTACGAACGTAAAGGGTCATATCCGCATAAAGAGAGAAGTAAATGTCTGGACCGGTAAATCAGTGCCGTTCAACTGCTAGGGCGAATAAGATGGGGGATAAGGGGCATCCTTGACGCGTACCCCTGGAGATGGGGAAGGGGAGGGACCTTGTGCCGTTGAGGAGAACCAATGCTAGTGGCCGATGATATAAGAGCTGGATCCACTGAAGAAAAGAAAGGGGTAAGCCCATACGTCTAAGTATACCCATCAGGTAGTCCCATTCCAGGGAATCGAACACCTTAGTGGCGTCTAAGAACACCGCCACCGCAGAGCTATTAGGGTCTATGTCTTGTATGACTGAGGCCAGAGTTCTGAGGTTATGAGCTGTAGCTCGATTTGGTATGAACCCTGCTTGATCAGACAGCACTAATCTCTGCATGAGGAGGTTCAGTCTGGTCGCAATGACTTTTGCCAGGATTTTCAAATCTCAGTTCAAGAGGGATAGGGGACGGTATGAATCACAGTTGGTTGGGGGTTTCCCTTTGTGTGCAAGGAGGTGATGACCGCTTAACGCATAGACTCCGGCAGACAACCTTCCTCTTTCACTGTGTAGAATACGTCCTTAAGGATGGGAGCTAGTATATGGACATACATCTTATAAAATTCGATCGGCATCCCATCCGACCCTGGGGCTTGCCCCGATTTCATATGCATAATAGCCTCCGTTATCTCATCCAACTCCAGTTCATGGTCCTGAAACTTTCTTTGGGTATCTCCCAACCATGCTAGTGCTGTATCGTCCAGATAGGACGATAGGTCTGGTGGGTCCTCCCTCTGGGTGGAATACAGTGTAAAAAACTAGTGAAGGCATTGAGAAGGTCGGGGAGGTTCCTGCAGAGTGCGCCCTGAGCATTGACCACTGTGGCGACGTAATTGGAGAATCTAGGGGGCCGGGTCGCAGTGGCAAGAGCTTTCCTAGGTCTGTCACTTTCTCCATACATTCTAGCCACATATGGCCTGCCAGGGAACTGACCCTCCCGATGTGCAAGCTCCTCACATTCAAACATAGTGTCTTGCATCTTAGCCTTCAGGGTGTGGTCATTAGGATTTGTGCAGGGGTTGGTATGCTGTATCCCACAATACCATACCAGAGCAACACTACGTGTCCCACAAATCGCTGCGCTCTGGGATGACTATGCTTGGCAAATCAGAACACACCAATGTGCTGCACTATTTTCTCCTAGCGCATCAGATGGAGATGCCTCAAGACCTGGGGCCCTGGGCTTTTCGGTGGCAATGGAAAGCAAGTTTGACACTCTTCTGGCTGCCATAAAACAGTGTAGTACCTCCCTATAGTCCAGGATTCATAGTGTTGTAAAAGACCTAATGCTGCAATGCTGAGTGCAAATCACTGCAAGCTTGCGAACAAGGTCGACTTGACGGATTGTTGAGGGTCTACAACCCACAATCTGAAGCATGGACTCTTCCTTGAAATTGTTGACAGACCGAATGTGTTCATTGGTATAGAGAATTTTTAATGATGGAACCAAGATGTTTGAAGTGGGTTTTATTGTGCACTTCCCTCTACGCATAGATCTGCGTGATAATCAATATTCGTGCGAGTGAGTGCCGGCTGCTGGTGCGTGTACAGTTTTCTGACTCCCTACCATGGCTACACAGAGACCCTACAGAGTGTCAGGAAGTGTTGTCACAGAAATGCGCATGGCTTACATATCACTCTTACTATTAAGAGAGTAGGTACACAGACAGATATGCACCAGAGCTCTTTAGTGGAACACTAGAGGCAGGAAACAAACACTCCTGGGACTGAAGTGTCTGCAGCCTAAGCTGAAAACCTGGCCTCCAATCCCTAACTTGGCTAACAAGCATTAAAAATGCAATAGGTCTCGCCTTTCATTAAGTTAAAGCCATTTACTTTGCTATACAATACCATTAGCAAAGCAAATGGCTTTAACTTATTCAAAGGCGAGACCTATTGCATTTTAAATGCTTGTTGAAGGAGGCATGGCCCTGGTTCGATTGCTATGGCCCCCATGCTACTCGCCTGTCATGGCCCTGCGCTAATGAGGCGGTTTGCAGAGCTGCCGCCTTGGACGCCTCCCGAAAACATGACAGGCCCCAGCCCCTAATCTTGCACTAGACCTAGAATAGATGATCACAGAGCGCCGCCAAGCATTAGAACACAAGGCTCCCCTTGCAGAGATGTTACATCACTCAAGCCCGAAATGGAATCGCTCCACTTGTCCAGTGACGATAATTCTACCACCACTAGGCCTTCCAAACTGTACTCTGTGCCTCCCCAGATGTGACTCCACAAGCATCCGATTACATCATTTGAAGCTACCAACATCATACTTAGTCTCTACTCACCCTTGCTGTATACTGATAGACTTGCAGTGAACGATGTAATCTAACCTTTATAGACGCTAGCAGGATTGTTATATTCATGATTGATGTGTTTTTCTAATATCAGGCATGTGGGCCTGTGCCCGTCCCTGGTACATCATGTTAAATAAACTGAGTTTAAGCTGATATGCTGGCAACAGATGCTGATTTTATATCTGAGGGGTTTAGACACGTCATGAAGCTCATCTCTTACCCCCCCTGTATAATTACTCTAGTTAGTGGACACATGTCTTTTAAGCCCTGGTTTGGGCAGACACTCGGTTGGTGTTCTGCTCTTTTGGTATTCAAGGTTTAGCTTTCTATTGACCTGCTCTGCATATCTGAAAGAGACACGTTAGTTAGATTCCTTACCTTAGAATAACCCCAGGCGTCAGACTGGATCCGGAAAATGTTGCGTAGCAGTACCCCTGCCCTTCAGTAGGCGTCGTCTGCGGCTCAGCGCCATCGTTGGCGCCGGGATGACGTCGTCAGAGTACTTGGACGCCGCCCCCGAGCGCTGACGTCAGTTCTTCTTTTTTCTGCGCCAGTAAGCGCAGGTCCGGAGAAAGCCTTAGTCACTTTTTGACTAAACGTTTTTCTTTTTTGATCTTCACGACTCGGTGCGGTAGGGATACCCGGGTTCAAGCCCTGTACCAACTGTGCACGACTGATGTCAGTTACCGATTCCCCACCCCCGGTGCCTGTATTGCCTTGGGGCCGACCACGACGACCGGTCGTGCCCCGACTGCCGGGCCTTGACGTCGAAGGCTAGACGGGAGCGGTCCCGTAAGCGCCTCAAGCTCCGGCAGTCGGCCCGCGCCGCTCAAGGTCCCGGTCCAGGAGGGGGTCGAGGGACCGTTCGCGGGGCCACAGTCATCGAAGCTCGGCGAGTCAACACCATTCGTCGGGCTCCAAGTCCTCAGGTAAGAGGAACAAGAAGTCGCTCTTCCGGGTCCCCCCGACGCTCTCATGATGCGGCCGGGGGTTCGGGCTACACCGCCCACGCAGCTCCGCCGGAGCCGCAGATGCCGCGGCCAGCTCCATACCCGCCGGTGTCTGGGCTGAACGCGACGCCGGAGGAGATCAAGGCCTGCCTCATGGCCATGAGGTCCCTCTCTCCTCTGTCTGGTCCTGCGGTGCCTCCGGGCCCCGCGGCCCCGACTGGGAGTGGGTGCTCCGGAGCCGTCGGATGCCTCGGCCCCGGTGCCGTCGGCGACTGCGGTCCCGACGCCGCAGGCTCCCGCTGGATCCGGTTCCGGATCCGGGTCGCCGCTGGTCGACCTAACGACCCCGCCGCCGTCGACCCCCAGGGTGTCGCCCCCCCGCACGCCGCCGCCCCTGATCACTCCCTCGGTCCGGATCCGGCGTGAGAAGTTAGCTTGGTATATGATGTCCACTATTCTAGTGGGCACCTTGCACGACCCTTATGATGATGGTGGTTGTTAAGTCAGCCTTATAGATCAGCTATCCTAGTGGTAGCATGGACCAGCAGTCGTAGGCTAAAACTTCAGAGAGCATGTGAAGCAAGCTGTTTTACCAATTATAATCCCTTGAATATCAAATGAAAGGACACCACACAAGGTATATATAAAATATATATGTATTTATTACTAACACAACCCCTCTGAACTATCTGAGGTCAGAGATCGAGATACATTACAAGTTACTCATTAAGCATACTTTAAGTTGCACAAATACAATTCTGCCCTAGGGGCCTCACGAACCATATACTAAGTAAGTTGTATGAGAACCACTTCAGGAATGGCGAATAGGCCTAGAGCCTAGGGAATCGCTGGGGCTTCACTGGACAACCAAAGGATTGGAAGTAGGAGGCCTACGGGAGACGCATGCAGTGTCTGAACACAGTCGCGAGTTACCATAGAGTTATAATGGGAACGTAACAGTTACAAAGTAGTAGATTAAGGACACTTCCGGATGGACTGCGGTAAAACCCCTTTAAACTAGGACACTTCGAGAGTCAACACCCACGGGAGCACCGGAGTACTCGAGTTACCTCACCCAGGGAAGCCGGGTGCATGGGGGTTCTTTTGTGTTTGTCGCTGTTTCCTATGGAGACATGCAAAGAAGTGCTGCAGGCGACCAGGAGAAAAGTGTCCCAGTGGTTCTAAGGGTGGATCGAAGATGAGAAGAACCTGAAAGCAGAGGGGACAGAGTCTGGGCCACTAGCCAGGGACCAGGAAGGAACCAGGCGATGTTGGAGTGCTTCAGGTTAAGAATGTGAAGCTTGTCTCTGCAACCACAGGACCAGGAGGCGTCGACGACGACCAGGAGCTGGATTCGAGCTGTCCCACGAAGGATCTTGTTGACTGCGGTGTCGGTATCCTGATTGGACCCAACAAGCCTTGGCAAACGCAATCTACGCAGGAAGGGAAGATTGGCTTCAGGTCAGACCAGCACGGTCTGGGGAGCTTCTCCTTTGCAGAGAAGCTGGAGCAAGTCCTGAGCAACCAGGCAAACAGTGTATTTTCAAAAGGAAATCATTGGAGGGCTCACTAGCCAACGGGCTAGCAACCGGGAAGACGCGTCGAGCTGAAATGCAGGAGCAGGCCCCACACGGCACTCATGGAGTGTGGAGGGCTGAGCTTCGGTGCAAATGCTGCTCGGGTCTGGGGCTTCTCAAACTTCAATGCACAACTTCGAGGATACCTCAGAAGCTGCACAGTTAGCAAAGAGCAGGTAGTCAATGGTGTCCGGTCCCCCGTCTCTCGTGTCCGCCACGGGTCTCAGCTTTGCTGTGGATGTGGATCGGAGTCGGAGAAGTCTGGAAGTCCAGTTCCTGAGTCGCTGAGTTTTCGGGGTCCGGCGAGAACGTCGACAAAGCAAACCGGCAAGTTACTGGTGGTGCCTGTTTGCACAGGGTGGTCACTCCTTGACCACAAGGGAGATGTCTTCAGTCTTCCAGTCGATATGGAACGTTGAAGGTCCAAGAGTTTTGTTTCAGAGTTTCAGTCCAGGATAATCTAATGTCTCTAGAGACAGCTCCTATCTTTATACTGATTTAAGGGGCTGGATTACCTGCTAGGTCCCACGTATGGGTGGACCCTGAGAAGGGTCCCCTTTGTCCAGTTTCGTGCAAGAGCTGGGGCTGGAGTGACCCAGCAACTGGTTTGAACCGGGCTATGCATGGAGCACCTTGTGTGCCCTAGGCAGTGTCTGGAAATGCATCTTTCCATTGAATCCACCCTGCCCCAGTACACTACAGTCTGTCTGGGGAGGTGCTAGCACCTCCCTCGACAGGAAACCTATTGTCCAGGCCTCACTTTCCGGAGTTTAGTCCAGCTGCAGGAGGTCAGACTTGTGTCTGTGGCAGCAGCATCCATTTTGTGATGCTGAGTGTGAGAAGTTGGCCTGATATTTGATGTTTCCAATTCTGGAACCACCTTGTATCAGTCCAAACAATCCCTTATGGTGTCTGGTTGTAAGTCAACCTTATAGACAAGCTATCCTAGTGGTAGCATGGACTAAGCAGCCTTAAAGGCTAAACTCAAGAGGTCGTGTTAAGCGAGCTGTTTTACCAATCACAATCCTGTAATACCAAATAAAAGGACACCACACA
Source organism: Lissotriton vulgaris (assembly GCF_964263255.1). Taxonomy (NCBI): domain Eukaryota; kingdom Metazoa; phylum Chordata; class Amphibia; order Caudata; family Salamandridae; genus Lissotriton; species Lissotriton vulgaris. The sequence goes on along the minus strand of NC_141689.1, from coordinate 1,324,577,563 downwards.
AGTTATATATAAAAATATATGTATTTATTTCTAAAATAATCCTCTGTACTCTTTATGAGTGCAGAGACACAAGCGTTAAAAGAAAAGCACAGTTAAACATATGAAAGTTGCACACTTATGGATGAGGCCGGGGGGCCACGCAAACCATATATTAAAAAAATGGTATAAGAGATACCAATCTAACAGTGGTTAGGCCTAGGGAATCGCTGGGAGCAGTCAGGACTAGCAATGCTGAAGTCGGGAAAAGCCCGCGGGATTCGGGTGCAGCGCTTAAAGCACAGGCATGCACCAATGCAAAGTCAATGGTGCGTAAAAGTTATAAAGTTATAGTTTAAGGAGACTTCCGCTTAACCTAATAGGATGAAACTTTATACACATACAATAGAGGTGCGTACCAGTGTGGGAACACCGGCGTTGATGAGTTACCTCACCCACAGGAAGCGGGTGCACAGGTGCGAAGTAGTGTCAGGTTTTGTCACGCTGGTTGATGGTGCTTGGAGCTGAAGATGCTGCAGGCGTCGAGTCGATAAGTGTCCGGTGTGATCCAAGGGTGGATCGAAGATAAAGATGATCTGAAAGCAGAGGGGACAGAGTCTGGGTCACTCAGCAGTGACCAGGCCGGAACCAGATGGAACCAGGCAATGTGGGGCGCTTTCAGGTCGCTGACTGGTCGCTTCTCTCCGCTGCCACGTGGACTCTGTGGCACCGAGGATGTCCAGGAGTGGATCACGAGCTGCCCCACGCAGGCTCTCGCTGTTGGCGGTGTGGGCTTCCGGATCGGAGCCAACAACACTTGGCAACGGCAACCCACGTAGGATTCGAAGATGGCGTTACACTCGGACCAGGAGGGTCAGAGCGAGCGCTCCTTTGCAGGGGAGCGAGTGCAAGTCTGGAGCAACCAGATTCACAAGTTGGTTTTCAAGGTTCGTCGGCTCAGGGGCCACAAGCCAACGGGCAAGTGACCGGGCCAACGCGTTGAGCCAAAAGATGCAGAAGGGCCCCACGCAGCACTCGGTGAGTGTAAAGGGGTGAGCTTCGGTGCAAGAGAAGCTCAGGGCTGGGGCTTCTCAGACCCCAATGCAAATCTTCGAGGATCACTCGTGGGCTGCACGGTCAGCGTCTCGAGGTCTTTCCAAGATGGCGGGCCCCACGCTTCCGGTCGCCTCCACGGGTCTCAGCTCTGCAGGGACTGTGGATCGGGCTGTTGGAAGGCAGGCACGCTTGGTCTTGTCGGACTCTGTCGCTCGAGTTCCGGCGGGAACTGCAACAAAGCAAACGTCGAGGTGCTGGATGGTGCCTGTTTGCACAGGGTGGTCACTCCTTCACCACCAGGGAGATTCTTCAGTCTTCTACGTCGAGTAGGATGTCGAATGGTCCAGAGTTTCGTTTCATAAGTTTCAGTCAGGATAACCGGAGTGCGTTGGCACTGCTCCCATTCTTATACCAATCTAGGGGGCTGGATTACCTGCTAGGTCCCCTCCTATGGGTGGGACCCAGGAAGGGGGTGGTTACACCCCTTTCCATTTGTCCAGGGTTGTGCTGGGACTGGGGCTGGTGTGCCCCAGAACCGGTTTGACCGGATTATGCAAGGGGAAGCCTGTGCTCCCCAGGCAGTGTCTGGTTTCTTTCAAACCTACCTGCTACAATCCAATATCTCCTGTCTGGGGTGGTGTGACAGGAAACCCTTTGTCCAGGCCTCCTTGGCTGATTTTCGGTCAGCAGCAGGAGGTCAGACCCATGTCTGTGGCAGAAGCATCCATTTTGTGGTGCTGAGGCTCCTTTTAAAATCAACCGCGTTTTAGCAATGTAACATGTCGTCTCCCTCTAGAGGGGTGGAATGCTATCCCCGTCGACACGAGGACTGTCGAGAGGATAGTATTCCAAATCGTATGACACCTTACACGACATGTTTTGATAAAGCCAAACCAAAGTTAACATATAACCGCGAGGATTATAATGCACTTGATAGTATATGGTATGGCATTATCCCGGAACAGCTTAGGGAGTTGGTCCCGACAGCTGCAACAGGCTCAGCTCATGCTAAGCACCATCTCACATAAAACCAAGCACTCTCCCTCCAGGATTGTTAAGGCCTGCCATAGGAGTGACTTATAGGTATATATGTGTCCAGATAGGTTTAGATATAGGCATACTATATCTAAGCAAGGGGTGATTACACCACCTTGCCCCAGCTGAGTGATCAGACCGTTGTCAATTTAAGAACGAGCCAGGGGTGGCAAAAGCTATGCTGCAGCCCCTGGTAGGCCTTGGATGCACCTATGCCCTGGGCACCTATAGTTCTCTGTACAGGGGCTGATAAGGTGACCCAAGCCAATTTAGTTATGCACCTAGGGTACATGGAATCCATTTTACAGAGAGAGCAGATAGCCTGAGGCCCTAATTAGCAGGGAACCAGGCCAACTAAGTTGAAAACCAGCTAAACACAAGGCAAAAAAATCTGGGGTAACCATAGTCCGGTATCCACCTTCCTACACTGAGGCTCTGTGTAACTTTAACTGTGTAAAGAAGTAACTACATGTCTTCTCCCTCTAGTAGGGTGGAATGCTACCCCCGTCGCCAGAACTGGTGGGGGGTGGGGGGGGGGGTAGTATTCCAAAGTGTTTGACACCTTACACAACAACATGTTTTGATAAAGGCAAACCAAAGTTAGCATTAACCGCGAGGATAATAATGCACTTGAGAGTATATGGTATGGCTATATCATAGAACACTATAAGGACATGGTACCCTAAGATGCAGAAGGGCTCAGCTCATGCTAGAGCACCCTCTCACATAAAACTAACCACTCTGCTTTTAGGATTTTCAAGGCCTGCCATAGGAGTGACTTATAGGTATATATGTGTCTATATATAAGGGTAGATTTAGGTATACTATATCTAAGCAAGGGGTGATTACACCACCTTGCCCAAGCTGAATGATCAGCCTGTGGTGTCAGTTTGGATGGTGTAGGAGAGTAGGGTCTGCTATCCTATGGTCACCCCAATTTTTGCTTTTTGCTTCACTGGTTTTCGACTTACTGAGGCTGTGGGCCTGCTAATCAGACCCCCAGCCTGCTGTTCTCTCTCTAAATTTATGATACATGTGCTATAGGTACATACCACAATTGGAAATGGACTCCTTGTCAGCCCCTGTACCATGCACTATAGGTGCTCAGGGCATAGGTGCCACCAAGGCCTACCAGGGGCTGAAGCATAGCTTTTGCCACCCCTGGCTGGTTCTTAAATTGACACAACTGGCTGATCACTCAGCTGGGGCAAGTGGGTGTAATCACCCCTTGCTTAGATATAGTATACCTATATCTAAACCTATATCTGGACACATATACAGCCTGTAAGCCACTCCTATGGAAGGCCTCATCAATCCTGGAGGCAGAGTGCGTGGTTTTATGTGAGATGGTGCTCTGGCATGAGCTGAGCCTGTCTGCAGCTGTCGGGAACAACTCCCTAAGCTGATCCGGGATAATACCATACCATATACTCTTAAGCGCCTTATAATCCTCGCGGTTATATAGCAACTTTGGTTTGGCTTTATCAAAACATGTCGTGTAAGGTGTCATACGAATTGGAATACTACCCCCTCGCCAGTTCTGGCGACGGGGGTAGCATTCCACCCTTCTAGAGGGAGAAGACATGTTACTTTACTGAAACGCGGTTGATTTAAAATGAGCCTCAGATCCACAAAATGGATGCCCCTGCCACAGACACGGGTCTGGCCTCCTGCTGCTGACCGAAACCCGGCAGAGGAGGCCTGGACAAAGAGTTTCCTGTCACAGGGCGGTGTCAAACCACCCCAGACAGGAGATAGTGGATTGGAGTAGGGAGGTTTCAAAGAAACCAGACACTGCCTGGGGAGCACAAGGCTGCCCCTTGCAGGATCCGGCCAAACCGGTTCTGGGGCCTCCCAGCCCCTGTCCCAGCGCGGCCAGGATCAAAGGAGAGGGGTGTAACCACCCCCTTCCCGGGTCCCACCCATAGGAGGGGACCTAGCAGGATGTCCAACCCCCTAGATTCGAATAAGAGGGGGAGCAGTCCCAACGGACCTCAGATCATCCTGAAGAAACATAAGAAACGAAATCTGGACCCTTCGACTTTCTACACGACGTTAGAAGACTGAAGAATCTCCCTTGTGGTCAAGGAGTGACCACCCTGTGCAAACAGGTACCATCCAGCCCTCGACCCTTGCTTTGTTGCAGTTCCCGCCGGAACTCGAGCGACAGAGATCGACGAGATCAAGCTTGCCTGCCTTCTACCTGCCCGATCCACAGTCCCTGCAGAGCTGAGACCCGTGGAGGCGACCGGAAGCGTGGGGCACGCCATCTTGAAAAGGCCACGAGACGCTGACCGTGCAGCCCACGAGTGACCCTCGAAGCTGTACACCGGGGTTTGAGAAGCCCCAGCCCCGAGCTCCACTTGCACCAAAGCTCACCCCTCCACACTCGACGAGTGCTGCGTGGGGCCCTTCTGCCTGTGTGTGCTCGACGCGTTGGCCCGGTCACTTGCCAGCTGGCTTGTGGCCCCTGTGCCGACGAAACTTGAAATACGACTTGCTTTTCTGGTTGCTCCAGATCTGCACCAGCTCCTGTGAAAAGGAGCCCCCACTCTGACCCTCCTGGTTCGAGTGATAAGCAATCTCCCGGTTCCGCGTGGATTGCTTTTGCCAAGTGCTGTTTGCTGCAATCTTGAAGCCGACGGTGCTGACGGCGAGAGCCTACGTGGGACAGATCGTGACCTGCTCCTGGACGTCGCAGATGCCCCAGAGCCCACGTGACAGCGGAGAGAAGCCTATCGACAACCGCCTGATTGCGCCCGACATTGCCTGGTTCCGTCCTGGTTCCACCCTGGTCACTGCTGAGTGACCCAGACTCTGTCCCCTCTGCTTTCAGGTACTTTTCTACTTCGATCCACCCTTGGATCGCACCGGACACTTCTGCTTCACAGCGCCTGCAGCTGCAACAGCTTCAAGCACCAAGAACCTGCGTGTCAGAACCCGACGCCACTTCGACCCTGTGCACCCACGGCCTGTGGGTGAGGTAACTTTGCAACGCCGGTGTCTTTACACTGGTACACACCTCTAGGGTCTGTGTCTAAAGTTTTGTGTTCCTAGGTTCAGCGGAAGTATCTTTTAATTCACTTTAACTGACTTTTACGCACCACTGACTTTGCATTGGTGCGCGCCGCACTTTCCGTGCTGCACCCGTCTCCTGTGGGCTACTCCCGACTTCATCATTGCTAGTCCTGACTGCTCCCAGCGAATCTCTAGGCCCTAGGCCTAACCATTGTTCGATAAGGGTTACTTATACCACTTTTTTAGTATATGGTCTGAGTGGCCACCCGCCCTCATCCATAATTGTGCAACTTTATATGTTTTACTGTGCTTTTGATTTAACGCTTGTGCCCCTTTCCTCATAAAGAGTACTGGGGAGTAATTTAGAAATAAATACATATATTTTTATAATATATACTTGTGTGGTGTCCTTTCATTTGATTACAGGATTGTATGTGGTAAAACAGCTCGCTTAACACGACCTCTTAAGTTTAGCCTTTAAGGCTGCTTAGTCCATGCTACCACTAGGATAGCTTGTCTAACAAGGTTGACTTACAACCAGACATCTTTGGGGTTTGTTTGGACTGATACCCAGTGGTTCCAGAATTGGAAACACTACATATCAGGCCAACTTCTCACATTGGTGTGCAGTGGTGCGGATTTGAGCTTGCTGTTGTTTTACCATTGCAATCTTTATCAAATTGAAAGATCACATCAAGTACCTCTAGGTACATATAAATCAAAAGCTTAGCATATTAAGTTCTACTGAACTTAGTAGTTGTAGATTAAAGGGATTAGCACACCCTGACTACAACTCACTAGCAAGGTACAGTAGGAAAACACTTAGTGTAGGTAAGTGCACCACTTACACCTCACTAGCAGTCATGTCTGATGCAGATAGAGCCTCAGGCTCTGCTCCTGTAGAAGTTGATCCTATAGGGACAACATCCAGATATGACAACCTTAGCCACAAAGACCTGAGTGCCTTGTGCACAGCCAGGAGGCTAAAAAAGGGCAGAGGCCCTACCATTCCTTCCCTAATAGCTCTCCTAGAAAAGGATGACCTAGATAAGGTGAGTCAGGCTCCCTTAGAATCAGGTGAAGGGATAAACTCCCCTGAGAATGAGGATCTTCCAGAAGAAGAGGAGGAGGAAGAGGAAGAGGAGGGCTCTGATGTAGAAGAGCCTGAAGATCAGGATCAGAGGGTGAACCAGGTACAGGTTGCCAGGCTTAACCAGGCCAACCTAGACCTACATGGGAATGGAGAGGGCCAGCACCTCCCCAGATCTCATAACCACATTCTCCCAGGTAATAGAAGGGAGAGATCTCTATCAAGGGACTCTCACCTTTCTAGTGCCTCAAGAGAATCTCAGAGAGGGATGACTCCCTCCCAGAGGAAAGAGCATAGGGCCAGAATGAGGGCTGTCCAACTCCAGATAGAGAGGGAGGAGGTAGCTCTGGCTCAAGCTAAACTTACCTTGGCTCAAGCTAAACTTACCTTGGCTAGGGAACAGAAATTAAGTGGCTTAGATGCCACTGGTGGCAGCAAAGTTCCTAAAGAAAAAGACAGGGCCTATGACAATAGAAACCTGACAAAAATTGTGCCCCCCTACAAGGAAGGGGATGATATCCACAAATGGATGACTGCTCTTGAGAGGGCCTGCATGGTACAGCAGGTCCTTGAGGATCAGTGGGCAGCAATTTTATGGTACTCCTTTTCTGAGAAAGGGAGGGACAGGCTCCTCACTGTTAGACCTGAGGATGCCAAAAACTACTCTGTTCTGAAGAGTGCTCTTATTGAAGGGTTTGGCCTAACCACTGAGCAATACAGGTTGTTGTTCAGAGACACCCAAAAAGCACAGACTCAGGACTGGACTGATTTTGTAGATTGTGCCACTAAGGCTCTGGAGGGTTGGCTGCAGGGAAGTAAAGTTTCAGACTATACAGGATTGTACAATCTTATGATGAGAGAGCAGATCCTTAATAACTGTCAGAACCAGCTGTTGCATCAATACCTTGTTGACTCTGATTTGACCTCTCCCCAAGAATTGGGAAAGAAGGCAGACAAATGGGTCAGAACAAGGATTAAGCAGAAAAACCAGAACCAAGGTGACCAGAAGAAAACAGACCAGAAGGGTGGGAATCAGAAAGATAAAGAAAAGGACCAGAAGTCTTCAGGCCCCCAAACTAGTAATAAGGAGGGGGGTTCCCAAAATGGAAACAAGAAAAAGAAGAATGATGGCCCAAAGAAACCTTGGTGTAATACCTGCAAATCAGTTTCACACTGGGGCAGTGAATGCACTAAGAAAAATCCAGTCCCCACCACTGCAGCTCCTAAAGCACCTGCACCCCCTAGTACAGTTAACAGTGGTGGTACACAGCCCAAGGGTTTAGTAGGGTTGACCCTGGGTACTGAGGTGGAATCTGGCCTAGTCAGAATCCCCACACAGGCAGTTCTCCTATATGATGTGGACTTACCTTTGCCCACTGCAGTAAGCCCCAGTAACCTGGGCAAATATAGGCAGACTCCCTTAATCAATGAGAAACTGGCTCAGGCCTACAGGGACACTTGTGCCAGTGTCACTATGGTGACACCTGGCTTTGTGGACCCTGGTCAGATTGTACTAGGTGAAAGTTACCTAGTGACCAATGCAAGCAACTCCACTACTTCCCATAGTGTGGCTGTTGTGAACTTCTCCTGGGGAGGGGTAGATGGCCTAAAGAAAGTTGTTGTGAGTGCAGACCTCCCAGTAGACTGTCTGTTAGGCAATGATCTTGAAAGCTCAGTTTGGTCAGAAGTGGAGTACAGGACTCATGCAGAAATGCTAGGGATTTCAGCTCATGTCCTTGCAGTTACAAGGTCTCAGGCTAAGAAGTGCCTTCCTGAACCAGTGGTGGATCTTGAAACAATAGACCAACCACAACCCAAGAGAAGGAGCAAGAGGGTTAAGGCTGTGCCTTCCCACTTGCCCCAGGTTGAGGATCAAGTTTCACAGGAAACTGATTCTGCAGTCCAAGAGGAGACTGTCTCAGAGGAGCTTGAACCTGATCAGGTTGAGTTTCTGGGGACAGGGGGACCCTCAAGGGCAGACCTGGGGCAGGCCCAATTAGATTGCCCTTCACTTGAACCCCTCAGACAGCAAGCTGCTGCTGAGGCTGCAGGGAATGCTCAAGGTACCCATAAAGTGTATTGGGATGAAGGACTCCTTTATTCAGAGGCTAGAGACCCCAAGCCTGGCACAACCAGGAGGTTGGTTATACCTTTGAAGTTTAGGGGCTTCCTTCTTACCTTGGCCCATGATATTCCCCTTGCAGGACACTTAGGCCAGAATAAGACTTGGGACAGGCTTGTTCCACACTTTCACTGGCCTCACATGTCAGAAAATGTCAAGGAGTTTTGTCGCTCCTGTGTCACTTGCCAAGCCAGTGGTAAGTCAGGTGGCACAACAAAGGCCCCCCTGATACCACTACCTGTGGTGGGGGTACCCTTTGAAAGAGTTGGAATAGACATTGTGGGTCCCATGGATCCTCCAACAGCATCTGGGCACAGATTTATACTGGTGGTAGTGGATCATGCCACCAGGTATCCAGAGGCAATTCCCCTGAGGACCACCACAGCTCCTGTGGTGGCAAAAGCCCTCATTGCAGTTTTCTCAAGAGTGGGCTTTCCAAAGGAGGTTCTTTCAGACAGAGGTACTAACTTTATGTCTGGATACTTAAAAGCAATGTGGAAAGAGTGTGGAGTAAACTATAAGTTTACCACACCCTACCATCCACAGTGCAATGGGCTTGTGGAAAGGTTCAACAAGACCCTAAAGGGAATGATAAAAGGTTTACCAGAGAAGCTTAGGCGGAAATGGGACATCCTTTTACCCTGCTTGCTCTTTGCTTACAGAGAGGTCCCACAGAAGGGGGTTGGCTACAGCCCTTTTGAACTTTTGTTTGGCCACCCTGTAAGAGGTCCATTGAGTTTGGTGAAGGAAGGATGGGAGTTACCTCTCAAAAAGCCTAAGCTAGACATTGTGGACTATGTACTTGGTCTCCGCTCCAGGATGGCTGAATACATGGAGAGAGCATCCAAAAACCTTGAGGCAAGTCAAGAATTACAGAAAGCTTGGCATGACCAAAAGGCTGTTCTGGTTGAGTACCAGCCAGGGCAGAAGGTGTGGGTGTTGGACCCAGTGGGGCCAGCAGCTCTCCAGGACCAATGGACTGGACCCTACCCTATCATTGAAAAGAAGGGAGAAGTCACCTACTTGGTTGACTTTGGTACCCCTAGGAGCCCCCACAGGGTGCTCCATGTGAACAGATTGAAAGCATTTGTTGACAGGGAGGACATGAGTCTCCTCATGGCCACAGATGGGGAACAGGAGGAAGAGAGTGACCCTCTCCCAGACCTGCTTTCCCAGAACCCTGATGATGGTTCAGTTGATGGAGTAGCCTTGGCAGGCAGCCTCACTGAGCAGCAACAGGTGGACTGCAGACAGGTGTTGCAGGCCCACAGACATTTGTTTTCACTCACACCCAGTCAGACTAACTGGTGCACCCATGAGGTGGACACTGGTGACAATCTGCCTGTGAAGAATAAGATCTACAGGCAACCTGACCATGTCAGGGATTGTATAAAGGCTGAGGTGCAAAAGATGTTGGAGCTTGGAGTGATTGAGCCATCAGAGAGCCCATGGGCTAGCCCAGTGGTCCTTGTGCCAAAACCTCATACCAAAGATGGGAAGAGAGAAATGAGGTTTTGTGTGGACTACAGAGGTCTCAATGCTGTCACTAGGACAGATGCTCATCCCATTCCAAGAGCAGATGAGCTCATTGATAAATTGGCTTCTGCCAAGTTTCTGAGCACATTTGATTTGACAGCTGGCTACTGGCAAATCAGGCTAGCTGAAGAGTCAAAAGCCAAAACAGCATTCTCTACCCCTAGTGGACATTATCAGTTTGTGGTAATGCCCTTTGGCTTGAAGAATGCACCTGCCACTTTCCAAAGGTTGGTGAACCAAGTCCTTGCTGGGTTGGATGACTTTTGTGCAGCATATCTAGATGATATTGCTGTCTTTAGCTCCACCTGGGAGGATCACCTGATCCACCTGAAGAAGGTTCTGGAGGCCCTGCAAAAGGCAGGCCTGACTATCAAGGCTACTAAGTGCCAGATAGGGCAGAGCAAGGTTGTGTACTTGGGCCACCTAGTAGGTGGGGGTCAAGTTCAACCACTGGAGAGCAAGATCCAGACCATACAGGACTGGGCTCCTCCAACTACCCAGACACAAGTCAGAGCCTTCTTGGGCCTGACTGGGTACTACAGAAAATTTGTAAAGAACTATGGGTCCATTGTGACACCATTGAATGACTTGACATCCAAGAAGATGCCCAAAAAGGTTCAGTGGACAGTTAGCTGTCAAAAGGCATTTGATGACCTGAAGAAGGCCATGTGCTCTGCACCTATCCTGAAGAGTCCTGACTACTCCAAACAGTTCATTGTACAGACAGATGCTTCTGAGTTGGGGGTGGGAGCTGTGCTTTCACAACTTAATCAAGATGGTCAAGACCAGCCCATTGCTTTCATTAGCAGAAGGCTGACCCCCAGGGAGAAACGTTGGTCAGCTATTGAGAGGGAGGCCTTTGCTGTGGTTTGGGCCCTGAAGAAGTTGAGGCCATACTTGTTTGGTACTCACTTCCTAATTCAGACAGACCATAAGCCCCTCTTGTGGCTAAATCAGATGAAGGGTGAAAATCCCAAACTGCTCAGGTGGTCCATTTCCCTACAGGGGATGGACTTTACAGTGGAGCACCGCCCAGGGACTGACCATGGTAATGCAGATGGTCTCTCCAGGTACTTCCACTTAGAACATGAAGACTTATCTGGTCAAGGTTAAGTTTAATGTCCCTGCGTTTGGGGGGGGGTTATGTAGGAGAGTAGGGTCTGCTATCCTATGGTCACCCCAATTTTTGCTTTTTGCTTCACTGGTTTTCGACTTACTGAGGCTGTGGGCCTGCTAATCAGACCCCCAGCCTGCTGTTCTCTCTCTAAATTTATGATACATGTGCTATAGGTACATACCACAATTGGAAATGGACTCCTTGTCAGCCCCTGTACCATGCACTATAGGTGCTCAGGGCATAGGTGCCACCAAGGCCTACCAGGGGCTGAAGCATAGCTTTTGCCACCCCTGGCTGGTTCTTAAATTGACACAACTGGCTGATCACTCAGCTGGGGCAAGTGGGTGTAATCACCCCTTGCTTAGATATAGTATACCTATATCTAAACCTATATCTGGACACATATACAGCCTGTAAGCCACTCCTATGGAAGGCCTCATCAATCCTGGAGGCAGAGTGCGTGGTTTTATGTGAGATGGTGCTCTGGCATGAGCTGAGCCTGTCTGCAGCTGTCGGGAACAACTCCCTAAGCTGATCCGGGATAATGCCATACCATATACTCTTAAGCGCCTTATAATCCTCGCGGTTATATAGCAACTTTGGTTTGGCTTTATCAAAACATGTCGTGTAAGGTGTCATACGAATTGGAATACTACCCCCTCGCCAGTTCTGGCGACGGGGGTAGCATTCCACCCTTCTAGAGGGAGAAGACATGTTACTTTACTGAAACGCGGTTGATTTAAAATGAGCCTCAGATCCACAAAATGGATGCCCCTGCCACAGACACGGGTCTGGCCTCCTGCTGCTGACCGAAACCCGGCAGAGGAGGCCTGGACAAAGAGTTTCCTGTCACAGGGCGGTGTCAAACCACCCCAGACAGGAGATAGTGGATTGGAGTAGGGAGGTTTCAAAGAAACCAGACACTGCCTGGGGAGCACAAGGCTGCCCCTTGCAGGATCCGGCCAAACCGGTTCTGGGGCCTCCCAGCCCCTGTCCCAGCGCGGCCAGGATCAAAGGAGAGGGGTGTAACCACCCCCTTCCCGGGTCCCACCCATAGGAGGGGACCTAGCAGGATGTCCAACCCCCTAGATTCGAATAAGAGGGGGAGCAGTCCCAACGGACCTCAGATCATCCTGAAGAAACATAAGAAACGAAATCTGGACCCTTCGACTTTCTACACGACGTTAGAAGACTGAAGAATCTCCCTTGTGGTCAAGGAGTGACCACCCTGTGCAAACAGGTACCATCCAGCCCTCGACCCTTGCTTTGTTGCAGTTCCCGCCGGAACTCGAGCGACAGAGATCGACGAGATCAAGCTTGCCTGCCTTCTACCTGCCCGATCCACAGTCCCTGCAGAGCTGAGACCCGTGGAGGCGACCGGAAGCGTGGGGCACGCCATCTTGAAAAGGCCACGAGACGCTGACCGTGCAGCCCACGAGTGACCCTCGAAGCTGTACACCGGGGTTTGAGAAGCCCCAGCCCCGAGCTCCACTTGCACCAAAGCTCACCCCTCCACACTCGACGAGTGCTGCGTGGGGCCCTTCTGCCTGTGTGTGCTCGACGCGTTGGCCCGGTCACTTGCCAGCTGGCTTGTGGCCCCTGTGCCGACGAAACTTGAAATACGACTTGCTTTTCTGGTTGCTCCAGATCTGCACCAGCTCCTGTGAAAAGGAGCCCCCACTCTGACCCTCCTGGTTCGAGTGATAAGAAATCTCCCGGTTCCGCGTGGATTGCTTTTGCCAAGTGCTGTTTGCTGCAATCTTGAAGCCGACGGTGCTGACGGCGAGAGCCTACGTGGGACAGATCGTGACCTGCTCCTGGACGTCGCAGATGCCCCAGAGCCCACGTGACAGCGGAGAGAAGCCTATCGACAACCGCCTGATTGCGCCCGACATTGCCTGGTTCCGTCCTGGTTCCACCCTGGTCACTGCTGAGTGACCCAGACTCTGTCCCCTCTGCTTTCAGGTACTTTTCTACTTCGATCCACCCTTGGATCGCACCGGACACTTCTGCTTCACAGCGCCTGCAGCTGCAACAGCTTCAAGCACCAAGAACCTGCGTGTCAGAACCCGACGCCACTTCGACCCTGTGCACCCACGGCCTGTGGGTGAGGTAACTTTGCAACGCCGGTGTCTTTACACTGGTACACACCTCTAGGGTCTGTGTCTAAAGTTTTGTGTTCCTAGGTTCAGCGGAAGTATCTTTTAATTCACTTTAACTGACTTTTACGCACCACTGACTTTGCATTGGTGCGCGCCGCACTTTCCGTGCTGCACCCGTCTCCTGTGGGCTACTCCCGACTTCATCATTGCTAGTCCTGACTGCTCCCAGCGAATCTCTAGGCCCTAGGCCTAACCATTGTTCGATAAGGGTTACTTATACCACTTTTTTAGTATATGGTCTGAGTGGCCACCCGCCCTCATCCATAATTGTGCAACTTTATATGTTTTACTGTGCTTTTGATTTAACGCTTGTGCCCCTTTCCTCATAAAGAGTACTGGGGAGTAATTTAGAAATAAATACATATATTTTTATAATATATACTTGTGTGGTGTCCTTTCATTTGATTACAGGATTGTATGTGGTAAAACAGCTCGCTTAACACGACCTCTTAAGGTTAGCCTTTAAGGCTGCTTAGTCCATGCTACCACTAGGATAGCTTGTCTAACAAGGTTGACTTACAACCAGACATCTTTGGGGTTTGTTTGGACTGATACCCAGTGGTTCCAGAATTGGAAACACTACATATCAGGCCAACTTCTCACAGATGGCCAGCCAGGGGTGGCATAATACATGCTGCAGCCCATGGTAGGCCTGGGATGCACCTATGCCCTGGGTACCTATTGTACACTATACAGGGGCTCACAAAGGTGACCCAATTCCCAATTAGGTATGTTCCTAAAGTACATCGAGTCCCTTTTACAGAGAGAGCAGATAGCAGGATCCCAGGCCAACTAAGTCGAAAACCAGCTAAACACTAGGCTGGGTTAACCATATAGTCCGATATCCACCTTCCTACACGGCGTCGACCGACGCTGCATTCGACGCCGGCTGAAGAGCATTTCTTCTTTGATCTGGCTCCATCCTTTGACCCTGAGTTTAAGGAGATGGAGGACGAGGAGGATTGGGAGGGGTCTGAGGACCCTCTGACACGTGAGTGTCAGTCCTTTCAGGATTGGACAGAGGAGCTAGGGGAGGCCAGTGGTCTCGACACTTCCCCTGACACTGGCTTTGTCTCCCCTCCTACCGTGGCTACGGAGGAGGGGGCTGCATATAGTGTGGTGCTGACGCGGGCAGCCAAGTCCATGGCGCTGACGCTCCCCGTCGCTACTGTGAGGTCTAACATCCTCACTGAGGTCCTTAAACCGCAGACAGGCCCTCCGGAGCCTCTGCTACCGTTTAATCAGGCTCTCATGGACGTCCTGTTGGGAACCTGGTCCAGGCCAGCTACAAGCCCCCCTGTAGATAGGAACGTCGCCAGCTCCGGGCGACCCTAGCTACCTGCCCACCCACCCCACCCCCGAGAGCCTGGTATCTAGGCCTCTGGATTCCCGACTGCATCCCCAGATCGGGAATCCAAAAGGTATGAACAGTTTGGTAAGAAACTGTTCTCGTCCCTCAGTTGTGGACTGCGGTCAGTCAACACCGCTTGCCTTTTGGGCCTTTATACCCACTCTCTGTGGGATACAGTTGCGGCCGTGCTACCAGAGTGCCCGGAGGAGGCCCGGGCGAAGCTCGCTCAAGCCCTCGCGGAGGGACGAGACGCAGCTAGGTATTCCATACGATGTGGGCTGGATACCACGGACTCGCTGGGCAGGGCGATGTCAACGACGGTGACGGTTCGCCGCCACACCTGGCTGAGGTCCACCAACTTTTAAGCCGAAGTCCAGAACACCCTCATGGACATGCCGTTTGATGGCAGCCACCTCTTTGGTGGCAAGGCAGTTGATGCGCTTAAACGCTTCGAGGACTCCAGGGCTACGGCCAAGTCCTTGGGCTTCCCGGGCCAGCGTCAGCAGCAGTCTGCCTTTCGCTCCTTTCGTGGCCAAGGAAGGTCCTGCCAGCCACAGGCCGCAGTCTAACATCCAGCGCGGTGGCGGACGTGGTAACCGCCGTGTCTGTGCCATGGGACAATGGCGCGGCCAGTCCACATCCACCCCCGCAGCATCCGCCTCAAAGCCCTCCGAGTTTTCAAGCCCATTTGACGCAAGTGGGGGGCAGGGTCCGCCATCACCTCCTCCACTGGCGCACCATCACTTCGGACAGGTGGGTGCTGCAAATCGCCTGAAGGGGCTACTCCCTCCCCTTGTAGTGTAGTTCCTATATTCCCAATAGGCTCTGCGCATTGGAATAACATAAACAATAGTTTAGACGTACGACTGAAGTCGACTAGGTCTCTATTAAATATGTTAGACTTAATTTGTGAATGCCAGCTAGCTCAGAGGTCACTAGAAACTTTCTCCAATACACAAGAAGGGATTAGTTTCTAACAACCATATAACATGACAACTTTGTTCCCCAAGAATAAGGAATGTATCTCCAGAGTCGCGGAAACAATAGATGGCTATTTTACTCAGTCAATCATGCATGCTTAGTTTCACCAGAAGTGCAGAGAAATAGAGAGACGGGCGTTTTCAATAAAAAGGTTATTTATTGAGCAGTCTTCTTTCTCATGCAAGAAAAGTGAATTGCTACAATCGCAATACTTGTCATAAAGTAAAGTGCGTACAGTAAAAAGAGTATTATGATATAATACTGTAAAAACATTTATATGGTTTCTGAGCCATAAGATACTTAAAATGGATAAAATACATACAATGATAAAAGATGACTAAACGTACTGCAACTGGTGCTTCTAAGATACGCCTACCCCGGTGTACCTAACCTAAGCCTAGTACATGGGAAGGAGTAAGTGAGATGTAGTTTGAGTTAAATAGGTTCTGCCAAGAATCTATCCAAGAATTCTCTAAGGGTCTAATCAGCTCTGTACCTTGTTTATAGAATGCAGGAGGTCTTGTATCTCTCTCTCAGGACTCGATCTCCCAGTAACCCGCAAGCACCGGAGCTGGATTTCTCAGCAAGAGAAAAGACAGCGTCTCTCTCAGTGCGTCAGCTGGAGGGTCGGCTTCCTTCGGCACTCGCTACAGCAGGGCGTCGGGCAAGTAGTTAGTCGATCTGCTCCAAACCACCGTGTGTTTTGCTAGGGCAGATGCTGGTATATTTATACCTGGAAGGTGCCGAGTTTGACGTAAGGTTGGACATAATACGTCACTAAGAATTTGCAGTTCTTTTAGGACTCCAAGAGTTCTAGGACAAATCAATACAGAAGCAGGGTAAAGTCCCGGACTGCTGGAGGTTTGGTCTCTCCAAGAACTCGTTGTGATTTCTAGGAATCTGTGGAAGTAGCCATGCCGTATTTGGACTACATTGGCTGTGTGTAAATATGGTTATGATTCTGATGCCTATATAAGGATATGATGAGTTATACCTATATAAGGGCATGAATCGGGAAAATTACACTAGAGCCCTAGATTTGTCTACAACACCCACTCCACGTAGAATGTCCATCTTTACTAACTACTAAAGCAAGTATAACATATCTAAGCATGTGTTTACAATCCCACCCAAAAGAACATAAAATGCATTTGAAATGGTTTGTACGCGAAAATGAGTACTGTACTGTACGTTTTCTAAGCAGTGGTTTCATTTAAACAATGCATATAGTTTACATTTGAAATGCTGACTGAATGAATCACGAAAAGTTACATTCATGAAATGGCTCTTAATACAGAAGAGCAGGTCGAGACCATTTCATCACATATTTATACAAGACTGTACATGTGCTAGAGGCTGAGTTCAAATATTGTCTCTAGAGTTTTTCCTTAAGAATAGAAATCTTGTTCTCTAAGAATAGTTCTACTTTAAGCAGATTACTCTGTGCCAAAAAAAGTAAATATTTTGGGGATGAGAAAAAATAATTTCGTTTGAGGAAAAAATAGTTCCAAAGTTTTAGAAGTTCTGTTTATCAAAACTGAAGGCCAAATTCAAAGTTCAAGGAACACTGTGTGCTTGTGTTTTCAAAGGTTATTCTCGTTGTTAGGAGAGAACATTAAAGATAGGTTGGCAAAGAATTAGTCTAGAACAGTAGGTGAAAGTTGGACCATGTCCGAAAAAGTAGAAATAGTGCATAGATGCATTGCCGTCATCACTGCCAGCATGTTGCTGTGAGGTTTCAACGAATGCAGTCATCAGAATTGGTAGCCGCTGGGGACAACACGTTGCATGAGCCGGTACCGAACCAAGCAAAGTATCGACATCCATAGGTACTGCTGATGGGAGTGTGAGACAGACGTCTAACACACATTCTTCTCCGCAGAGCAGGCATCGTAGAACAGGTAGGATGCAATCTTGCCAGATTGGTCTTAATGAAAGAAACCATGTGGTATTCAGATCTCTTAGCCGAGCCAAGCCGAGGACTTTGGTAATCCTATCTCTGTACCGCATTGTCAGGACCGTTTGTTCCATGGTAACCTGGGTATTGCTTGTGACTGGACTTGCCGTTTTGGAGCAGAAGGAACAATAATAAAATTCCTGCTACGAGTCCCAAGATGAGAGCAAGGCCGCCGAACACAGAGGGCACGAAATTCGGGAAGATGCTCAGAACTGCTTCAAAGGGTGATAATAGTCCCGAACAAAATTGTCTTAAATATATGTGCGATGCCGCTGGTATCAGCATGTTTAAGATTTGACTTAACATTTCTACGAAATGCACAAGGCAATTTGTTGATGATAATGCATGTATCTCTGCTGACGTCTTTGCGACTTGCAGATCATACATCTCGCTGGACGAGGTCAAAGGCACAGTTTTTTGTAAAAGAATGGCTTTCATTCTGCTTAAAGTATCAATTGGAATAGAAGAGATATTCAATAAAGGCCATATCGTTGCCTCCTTGTCTGGTTTGCTGTTTGGATACAATACTTGCATACAGCAAGTGACCCTGGATGTAACACTAACGAGATAGGCCGTTCCTGGCAACATGTCACAACAGCTGTGGTCACTTAACAAAACGTAACTGCAGTTGGAAAGTTGTCTGAAAAAAGGCTCTATTTGTGTGGCTGGGGTGCCGTACAGGTGGCAAGAAAGGTCATTTGATGAACCCTCGCTGGCTCCATGCAAGTTAATTTCTTTACACAGAAGTGTACCACTTAGTGAGTTTTTACAATTGTTACCACTAAGAAATACCTCTTTTTTTCCCCCCACTCCAACATCTATGTGTGTAAGGTAAATTCCAGGTTGACTTGATGTACCCTTTAACCAACTTTTCATACAGGCCCGCTGGTATGTGCGTTAGGCAATATTGAAACTGAAATGTCGTTATTGGTATTGTAATGGTGCCATGTATTATCCATTCAATGACAGGCTTTTCGGAAACTGTCAATGGTAATCTTTCTAGTTTTTCAATGCTCAGCACCGTATAGTCTGCTCCTCTTTGTGCCAAAGAGATTTGTTTACCTGTAAGGTTAAAGATAGAAAATAATGACGTTGTGTTGATTAGACGCCAGGGCACGTAGCCTGAAAGGAGATTTTGTAACGTCCAGCCTAACTGTTCAATAGAACGTCATTGGGACTGGCCATGTGGTAACATTAGCATATTCTGTTCTATTATATCAATCGCAGATGATACAATGCTGTCCAAAGAATAAGTTCTGGAGGACAGAGTTGTTAACCCATTGTCCACTACAGACAGTGTTTTTTCCAAATTAATACGATCAATTTCTCGTATTTTTGCAGCAGTTTCAATTTGCGTTACTTTCCAAGCGTCGTCGTAAGCAGCATATATACCGGCGTATATGAAACGTTTTTGACGCTGTTTGCGAGGTCCCAATAAGAAATCTCGCAAGTCAACGCCTTCTTTAAGTAAGGTCAAGTGTTGCTTAATTTCAAGTAGTGTGGATTTCTGGAGCCATTCGAGGCATAGTTTTCCTACACTGTATGTTGTTGTTATCCCTGGATGTTGTCTCTGGGAATATTTTGGGTCTGGCCTATTCTGTGTGAACTCCTGTGTTTTGTTCAGGAATCTATCTTGACAGTTATTAGTGTCTGTGGGCCTAATCAACCATTTTCTCCAATCAGGATTAGTTCTGTTTTGGTGTAAAATATGGGATACGTCTATCTCCTCATCTGTAGTGCTATTACTATCCGGTATGGGCTTTGGTATAGACGGCTTGTTTAAATCCTTTATCTTGGCTAGGCCAAGACAGGTTGTTTGTTGAATGGTGTCATTCAGGAACATTATTTGTTCTGGGATCATGCAGGCTCTGAATAATGATTCTAAAATCTATCCGCTAGATCTGGGGGTCCCACAGGGGTCATCGCTGAGTCCCACTCTATTCAACCTTTATGTGAGGCCGCTGGCTGCGGTCGTCAAGCATTGGGGCCTGACAATGGTCTCGTATGCAGATGACACGCAGCTGGCGGTCACGCTGAGTGGGGACTCAGATACGGAGGCCCTCAGGTTCTGCGGCAGCTTACGGGCGGTGGCTAACTGGATGAATTCCAACTGTCTCCAGTTAAACACCAAGAAGACTGAGATTATGGTAGTCGGCAAGCAGGCGGCACTGTGGGAGGACAAGTGGTGGCCTTCTGAATTGGGTGTGACTCCAGCATCGGAGATAAAGAATTTGGGGGTATGGCTCGATCCGTCCCTCAGTTTCATCTGCCATACCAAGAAGGTGGCAGCTTCTTGTTATGGTATTATTACAGGACTCAGGCCAATCCTTAAATTCTTTAATGCTTCTACTAGGCAGCTGGTGGTTCAAGCATCAGTGCTATCCCGGCTGGACTATGCCAACTCACTTCTGGCCGGGATCAATCAAGCCGAACTCTCTCAGTTGCAGCGAGTTCAAAATGCGGCAGCCAGAGTAGTGACAGGTTTACCAAGGCGTTGCTCAGTCGCTAAATCTTTGCATTCTCTCCACTGGCTTCCCGTACACCAGAGGATTAAATTTAAGGTCTTATGCCTGGCGTTTAAAATTCTCAAGGGTACGTCCCCCCAAATCTTGGAGAATTTACTGACACCAGATGTTCCTTCGCGAGCCCTCAGATCCCTGGGTCAAAATCTGGCGGTGGTTCCGCGTTTCAGACTAAGTAGAGCTGGGGGCCGCTCCTTTCAAGTCCTAGCGGCAAACTGGTGGAATTCTCTCCCTCTGTATATTCGAGCTATTGACAATCTTCTTCAGTTCAGACGGGCCATCAAGACCATTTTATTTGTCTAACCTCCTTATCGCCTTTTATGGTTTTCCTGATACTGTATGGTGTTGTGTTGTGCTGACCTTGTCAATGCGCCAGGACGCCCCTTTGCTGGGGCAGCTGTGCGCGGTACAAATAAAAATAACATAACATAACATAAACCTTGTACCTGCCAGTCTTTTGTACCCCAGACCGTTTTTATCTCAATGTTGTCTTTCCAAAATTGAAAACCAAATGTAGACAATTGTGCATTAAATTTTGCAGAATAAATTAGTTTAGTATTTGTCAACATGTTTTTCATTCCTGTCATATTCATGATTTTGAAATAAAACGTTTCTGGATCTGTGTTATTAAACCCTGAGAAGTATGGGAATTTCTCATAAAATGTTTTCGAGCTGCCTTTTGGCGGTGTTGGACAATGTTGCCATTGATTATAAGTAAAAACATTTCTAAGTTTCACAGATTTATGCAAATAGTGGGGCCCATAATGATTAAAGCAATACATTTCTTCATAATCTGATGAACCTTCTAAATAATCATGTTCTGTAAATTTTGCTGACAGATACTCTGTCCATCACCACCCCCTTTTCTGAATCGACATTTCTAAATCTGACATGTTATTAATAGTTTCAAAGTCCCAATCATCAGAGAAAGTGCTCGCGGAGACAAAGTCACTTAAAGAAACCTTGAACTGGTGTGAATACTTCAAGAGTTCAACCGGGCCATAGATGTCGTAATCAGTAGCGTCCCATGCTACTCCACCAGCTATAGGAATGTCTGTGATGTTTACTGATGATAGTTCTCTTTTTTCAATGTTAGAAGATTTGTGAGGCTTTAGAACCAAGTTGATTTTCAGACTTGCTGTGTCCATTGTACTGTATTTTCCATCAATCATTCTTCCCAAGCTTAAAACCAAAATGAGCCAGAGCAGGAGGAAAAGTACTCCTAACACAATCCACAATTCAATCCATGGTGAAATCAGATATGTTTCTCCAAGTTGATGAAAGAGTTCTGTTCATTTTTTCTTTGAAAGTTTTGTTTGCTGGCTTTTCCTCATGTTCACTAGGATCTTCAGAAAAGTCATCGAAATTGATAAAATAGCCAGAGGCAGTTCTGTCAATTGTTGGAATTCCATCATGATTGTTATTAATCTTTGTAGTTGCTTCTTCCTTTGTCATATTAGTATAGTCAGAGGCTACATCATTGTAGACAGGTGTTTCTTGACGAACTGTTGCAATTTGGGTTTCAAGAGGCACTAGTTACATGGCTTTGTTGCATAGTCCTTCTTTATTCACTGCAGGTTTATCAAATGTGATTAGTCTCTCAGTTTGAACCTCTTTAATTGTAGCAAAGTTTGGTCTTCTGCTACATCTTGGGAGTCCACTGGGCCTACTACTTATTATTGGCCACATGGTTGTGGTTTTACCAGGTCGATTGATACAACTCTGTTCTCCTTTTTTCCAGCAAGGGGCGGTAGTACTACTGATCTTGTTCCGTGGATTGCTAAGACAGGTACTGTTTTTCTGTAAGAAGGCCCAAATTCCTTCTTCACCGCGATCTTTTCTCTGACCAGATCCCCAATCTTTGGAATCCAGACAGGTCTTGCTGGGACAGGTGGTTTTTCTTCCGTGGCCGTTGGCTTTTGCTTTGTGTTACTTAGACTTCTTCTTGTTTCATTTAAGTCCTGTAAAATAGCCAAACGATCTTTGATAACAAAGGTTTTTTGTTCCACCACTGAAGTCTGACGATCGAGGTCTTCGATCAACATTCTAGTACCAAACAAAAGTTCATACGGAGTGATTCCACCCAGAGAATGTCTTGGCAGATTATTAAGACTACGTTGGACACTTATAAGATGTTTGACCCACCCATCACCCGAACCGAATGCCCTCGCTGTTATTGGTTGCTTTATGTCACGGTTTTTTCTCTCCACTACCGCATTACCTTCAGGATGGAAGGGACTAGAATACCGCAATGCAATGCCCAAGCTGGCCATGGCCTCTTAGTAAGCTCGAGAGCTAAACCCAGGACCCTGGTCATAATGTAGCGTGCCAATTGCGTATGTGCCGATAAAGACTCGCAGATCTTTAATAACAGTTTTGGCGTCTGCCGAGCGCTGGGGCCACATCCAAATGAATCTCGTGCAGGAATCCACTGTGACCATGATATATTGATAGTTGCCATCCCTTTGCAAGGGACCACAGTGGTCCAGGTAAACACATGCTAATGGTTAATCTGAGATTAGAAGGGGCGTCTTTGCAGGTCGTTTCACTGTTGATACCTTTATTTTTTGGCATATTTCACAGTCTAGAACATAGTTTCTAGTCTGGTTCCTCATGCGCGGCCACCAATATCTCTGTTTTAGTAACGATACTGTGGTGGAAACACCCGCATGTGCAGAGGCGAGCCCTTCATGTGCCGCTAAGATTAGTCCTAACCTATTTTCCATGTTTGAAATTGCCCTATCCCCCACTCCAGGCATTCCGGCAAAAGGAACATCATTTGCATCAGTTTTGTATGAGTACTTTACTGGCAATCCTCTCGGGAGTGTCCTATCACTGTTTTTTACTGAAGCAGTGACAGCTTGTATTATCTCACTGTCTATTTTTGTTTTTGACCGTGTGATAGCAGCTACGGAAGCCATTTGCACAGCTGCCTTCGCGGCTTCATCAGCCAATGAATTCCCTGCAACGTGAACGCCATCACTTTGATGACTCAGTGTATGTATCATGTGAGTCTTTTGTAGTTCTTTCCGCAAAAGAACTACTTGTTCCCAAAGCATTTTATGCTTAATTGTGCCACCTTTCACATCTTTGAAACCGTTTTGAACCCAGTTCTGCAAGTATTCATTGTAAAACTGGACGCAGTAATACAGTCAGTCAGTCAGTCAGAATATCTTTATTCGACTTATTGCAAGTCATACAAAGAACGGATCCATAAAAAAAACAATTAGCATTACATACAATACATACAATACTGCTATCTACATATTCTAAAAAAGAAACCAACTAAGCATTTAAAAAGGTTATATACATGCTTAAAAAGTTTTACATTTCATGTAAAAAATACAAAAAACATTGTTTTCAGGGTAAAATTTGGCCAGCAGATTTCGCCCTTGCGGCGGCTACCAAAAAATTTGCGATGCAAAAAGTAATGCGTGGGCTGGGTAGAAGTTGTAAAAAGAGCAAAGCTGGACGCACTTGTACAAAGCCTGCTTCTTTCAGGATAGGAAGCAAGTATTTCTTTCTCTGCTCGTGATACAGGCTGCAAAACATGACAAAGTGCAAGGTGTCCTGCACCGAAAAATTATCGCAGCTACACGGTGGGGCCAACTCAGGCTTCTGCCAGTTTTTAAAAGAACCCAAATGAAAATGTAGCAAATTAAATCTAAACTTTGTTAATAAAAACCTGTGATAGGGGAATGTGACAAAGCTCAGGTAAGGGGCGAGTGAGGGTGAGCAAACCAAAAGGCTATGGGCCCTTACCGCTGGTTTCAGCAATTCATATTCCTCCCGCCGTGCTTCTTGCCTATCCCTAAATAGCTTTTTGATAATAGCTATATCCTGTCCCCTAATTTTTTCCGGGGATAAAAAGAATTCTGGGCGACCTAAATCTATAAATGTTTTTGCTATATAGGCCAACCATGGGATGCTGTTATGTTTGTCCAGGGAAAGGACATCAAGCAGAATTTTATGGTTCAAAGGGAGATCTTCGTTCGTCCACATTTTCAACCACAAGATCAGCGGGGCTAGGCTCAGGATATCAGACAGATAGGGCAAGCCCACCTCTTTGTGGATAGAATATGTTGGGGTTGATTGTGGGACTGAGAGCAGAGATCTGATAAATCTGTTCTCTGCTCTCTGAATTGGGTCAAGGTTTGCATACCCCCACAAAGGGGAACCGTATGATGCTATGGCCACCGGTTTGCTCGTATAGATTTTCAAAAGAGCTTCCATGGGCCTAGCCCCTAACTTACCAGCAAAACCCAGTACTGCTGAAGACGATCTTATTACTGCCAGCCTTTTTGCTCTTATCTGCGGGCCCCAAGTTCCTTTCTGGTCAAACATTACCCCCAAATAGGGAAATGTGGTTACATTGGTGACGGGAACTCCCCTACAAAAAAATGTTTTATGTCTTTTTTTGTTACACTCACGTCCCATTACCATCGTGTGTGATTTGGAGGCGTTGACCTTAAGGTCCAGACTCTCCATAAAAGAACCAAAGGCGTCCAAGAGATGCTGTAAACCTACACCAGTGCGGGCTATCAACACTGCATCGTCCGCATACAGGAGTGCCGGTATTTTAACGCCCCCTGCATGCGGAACGTCGGCTTCCTGTCCCCGCAGGTGGCCGCCCAGCCCATTGATATAGATGGTGAATAGTATGGGGGCTAAAATGCAGCCTTGCCGCACCCCCTTTAGAGATTTAAACAAAGGGGTGCGTCTACCCTCATTTGTAACTCTGACTGCTGCAAGAAGCTCCTGATGTAGGGTGGCCATGAACGCAACCAACGACTCATCGATACCCATCTCCAACAATATCAGCCACAATTTCGTCCTATTCACCAGATCGAAGGCCGAGGAGAGGTCCATGAATGCAAGAAACACGGAACCCTCCTTTGCCACTGTATATTTAGAGATCAGTAAGTGCAGATTTATGCATTGTTCGATGGTCCCTTTTCCTTCCCTGAATCCATATTGTAATTCAGACAGCCCACCACAGCTCTCAACATTCTCCCTGAGTCTGGCCAGAAGTACTCTACCTAAGATTTTAATGGTTGAGTCCAAGAGAGATATAGGCCTATAAGAGGCAGGATCATCCCTCCGGCCTTTATTTTTATAAATAGGGACGATGGTAGATGTGGCCCAAGAACTAGGGGCTTGATTATTGTTGGCTGCGTTAAACACTTTTGACAAAACCTCCGCCCACAATTTAGGTGAGTACATAAAAAAGTCAGCAGGGACGCCATCAGGACCAGGTGCCTTGTGTCTTGTTGTAGCCAGTATTGCTTTTTCCACTTCTTCGGAATTAAAAATAATAGAATGTTCAGCTGCCACCGGCAATAAGGCCTCTTTAGGTCCTTCGTCCTCACCCTCGTAGACGTTTTTGAAATGATTCAGCCATTTTTCATCCGTGATCACGCAATCCGTGGAAACATTTTTATCATCAGAAAATAAAGGCTGTTTAATGATCTCCCAGAATCTCCTACTGTCCTTCAACACTGCTGCTGAAAGGAGATTTTCCCATGATTCGTGTTTGATGGTATCCTTGCGTTTCTTGATGGCTGCCTTATAATTTTTCCTTAGTCTAACAATGTCAACTCCAACCCTGGGGGAGATTTTTAAGGCTGCCATCAACGCTCTGTGGGCTTTTGAGCATGCAGAGTCGAACCAGCGCTTAGTTCCAGGGATTCCTTTTTTTGGTTTGGCTAGAAGGTCCTTAGCCACCTGACCACAAATTGCCTCATAAGCCGCTATTACATCTTTACCTTGGGCACCGGTTTTTTGACAGATGTCCACTTTATCTTTTATTTTAGGGAAGTTTTTTTCATAAAAATTTTCCGGGATCACTTTAGCCCATTTCAATCGTCTATCTTGGTCGTAGGGCCTCAGGGGATGTTCTGGTTTTAGCTCTATTGGCGGTACTCCCATCTCGCCTCCCCAGGCCACTTCGAGTAGTACGGGGTTGTGATCGCTATAAGGTGTTATGACTGTACGATAGTCCATAGTCCGGGTTAGGATACCATGTGAGACGAAAATGTAGTCTATCACTGAACCATGATGGATGCCAGTGAAGGTTGGCGCCCTCCGGCCCCTGTCAGGTTCATACAAATCATGGTTAGCAAGAAGTTCTTCTAACTCGTACCCCTCTGTGGAATGTTCAAAGTGAGGTCCCACAGGGGCCTCCTCATCTTCCTCCTTGGCTTTGTCACTACCTCCCTTACAGGCTAATTCACATAAATGAATATTAAAATCGCCTAATAAAATAAACTCATAAGCAAACTTGATATTCTGCGACATTGAGTATAAAATACCGTCTAGGTTAGCGACATTACTACCTCTGTGTTCACTATTCCCAGAATTATAAAAGTTAACATAGATGGACCTGCTATTATTATTAATCACCCTTTCTACCATTAGGATGTTGACGGAGTCAGTATTGATCTGCCTGTAGCTTCCCTTCAAGTCTAATGAAAACATAATCACCAGACCACCTTTAGCTCTACCCATACGACTGGGGACGGCAGGTTTTGTGAAACTAGTGAATCCATCCCACCAAAAATTGACGGATGTATCCCACGTTTCTTGCAAAGCGATTATATGGTAATTAGAGATAAAACTCAGACAAGCGTTATCCAGTCGTTTTGCGTTTGAGCCTGCAATGTTCCAACTTAAAATTTTACAGGAATCAGTTGGTATCCTAGGCTCTATTACCCCCTCCAAGCACCCTTCAGCTAGGCATGGGGATATAACCCCCTTATTTAGTTCCGTTTCGGAAAGGCTCAGTATTAGGTCAGTGTTCAAGATCGGCTTTGCATGGGCCTCCCCCTGATAAGATAACCGAGGGTGGTCGCGATCTCGCAACTCATTTCTCTCTGATGCTTCGTTAAAAGTAAGCTCGCTGGGGTCTTCACCGATATAGCATTGGCCACTGTTTATCAGGGGCATATTGCTAGACTCGCTTTCTAGAACAATTCCAGGTTTATGTCAATCACAATTATTTAGGTCAGATAAAGGGCCATACCTGTTCCCCATTCCACATCCCCAATCAAAGGGGGTAGCTACCTGGCCTTGACCAATAACTGAATTATTCCACATGGGTTGTGGCGTGTTTGGGCGTAGCAGGAACTGGTCATTTCTCAACCGTGGTATAAACCTATTGCTCCGGCCAATAAAGTCTAGACCCGGGAAGCCAGGTCCCCATCCATTAATGGCTGGGTCAAATGGCATGGCGGGCCTGAAATTTAGCTCTTGCGGGTAATTAAATCTTCCAGGCTCAGGGTTTAACACGGGCCAAAAATGATCCTTTGAATGTCGGGGTCTTGTACCCCCTTCCCAGCTGGCGGCATTGTTAACTCTCTTGGCTCTAGGAGTGTTAGAGAAGGTAGCAAGCTGGGCGTCGCTAAAGAAAAATTTTAGAGTGAGGGGGATTATAGAGCCGCTACGCCGTTGTGGTGGAAAGATGTTAATCAGAATATTTGGGAGAACGTCCGCATTAGCAAAGTTTATGATCACGCAGTCCCCCTTAAATTTTTTAGGCTTAGGCCCGATCCAGGGTACCCTCCTAGTCATAACGATGTCCCTTGCTAAACTATCCAACCCTTGATGTGCCATATGCATGTTAGTGGTGAGCCAATGAAGCGCTTTATCTTTCAAGTCCTGTTTAGATTCTGTTTTATCTTGTGATAAAACGGGAACATTTGCCAATACAAGCACTACTGGGAATGCTTCCAAAATGAATTGGGCTGAAACGTCCTCATGTTTTGACCCTCCTGTATCGCCAGATGAGGAGGACGAAAGGACTCCTGCTGCGGCTTCCTGGCTAGGTGCCGATACTGAAGATGATGGTAGTGGCTGCTCTAGTGGGGTGGGCTGTGATGCGTTCTCAATAGATATGACCTCCGCGTCTCCGGCCACCAATTTAGTAACAAGGGAGGATAGATTCTCCACCTCTTCAACCAACTTATTATGCACTACACCTGCCTTTTTGACCTCCGATGTTAATTTGTCAAGTTTCCCAATCAGAGGCTTAATGATTGTCCTAATTTTAATATCAATCATATCTTGTATCCGATTTAATAAATCGTCGTCGATAATACGTCTTGACTCTGCTTCAATATCAAGCTCCACGTATTGCACTTCACGTCTTGGGGGTGGTGTGGCCACCTTTTTCCTACCTTGTTGTTTCCCCCCTCGCTTTGGGTGGGATTTTCTACAAGCTCTCACGGCCCGTGGTGCGGGCTGCTCCCGTGATAATGTTTCTTCCACTGTAATGATCTGATGATTGGGGTCAGAGTCAATATTAGCGGACAAGTTTACCATGACGTCGAGATCTTCTTCGTCGCTGGCATGTTCTTGTGGGATATGGTCTGAACCATTAGTTAGGGGAATCTGTGGCGGTGTAGCCAACGACTCTGTAGAAGCAGCACTTGAAGACGGGCTTACTGGGGGCAAGACTGGGGATTGGCTCAGGCCTAGAGATTGCCTCCTCTCATTGTTGATCATACTAACCTTTTGTATAACATATGAGTACATAGTAGTGGCTGGCTCAGTAGCAACGGGTGCCAGTTTCTTTTTCCCCATGTCGCCTAATTCCTGTGGCGATAAACCAGAGTGGGTGAACAATATCACAGGATAAAGGTCAGAGGCGACGGGCAAATGGCAGTTAGGAAGAGTGTTCTAAGCAGCCTTGGATAATACCTTATGGGTTCCAGACAATGGGCATCAGGGGGGTGGCCTCGCCTAGCCTTCTCGGGTCTCTGAGGGCCACAGAGGGCCCGCCCTTTGCCCGGGCTTAGCCCCGGGCGCTCCCGCGCAGCGGAGTTCGCCGCTTCTTAAAGGCGTCTGTAGATGAAATTATGCTGGGCGTGGCGGTCAGGGAGAGCGGGCCAGGTGACTTGGCCTCTGGATTGCCGGGACTCCTGGGAAAGCGAGTCCCGGTCCCAGCGCTCGCAGCCCTGTCACTCACACACTCACCCAGCAGCAGGGGCCAACACTTGGATGGGCAGCCTCGGCGAAGCGGGATCCGCGGAGCGGGTTCCGCAAGTTGCAGGTAAATCCTTCCCTTAAACGGCGGCAAAAGCTTCCTTTAACAGCAGGGCAAAAGTCAAAGTGGCGTCCCGTTTGGCAGCTCAGGTGGAGTCCTTTTCAATCAGTTGTGCTGGGCGTGGCGGTCAGGGAGAGCGGGCCAGGTGACTTGGCCTCGGGATTGCCGGGACTCCTGGGAAAGCGAGTCCCGGTCCCAGCGCTCGCAGCCCTGTCACTCACACACTCACCCAGCAGCAGGGGCCAACACTTGGATGGGCAGCCTCGGCGAAGCGGGACCCGCGGAGCGGGTTCCGCAAGTTGCAGGTAAATCCTTCCCTTAAACGGCGGCAAAAGCTTCCTTTAACAGCAGGGCAAAAGTCAAAGTGGCGTCCCGTTTGGCAGCTCAGGTGGAGTCCTTTTCAATCAGTTGTGCTGGGCGGGGCGGTCAGGGAGAGCGGGCCAGTTGACTTGGCCTCGGGATTGCCGGGACTCCTGGGAAAGCGAGTCCCGGTCCCAGCGCTCGCAGCCCTGTCACTCACACACTCACCCAGCAGCAGGGGCCAACACTTGGATGGGCAGCCTCTGCGAAGCGGGACCCGCGGAGCGGGTTCCGCAAGTTGCAGGTAAATCCTTCCCTTAAACGGCGGCAA
Source organism: Lissotriton vulgaris (assembly GCF_964263255.1). Lineage (NCBI taxonomy): Eukaryota > Metazoa > Chordata > Amphibia > Caudata > Salamandridae > Lissotriton > Lissotriton vulgaris. Next base: position 1,324,547,966 of record NC_141689.1, on the reverse strand, counting down.
AAGCTTCCTTTAACAGCAGGGCAAAAGTCAAAGGGGCGTCCCGTTTGGCAGCTCAGGTGGAGTCCTTTTCAATCAGTTGTGCTGGGCGTGGCGGTCAGGGAGAGCGGGCCAGGTGACTTGGCCTCGGGATTGCCGGGACTCCTGGGAAAGCGAGTCCCGGTCCCAGCGCTCGCAGCCCTGTCACTCACACACTCACCCAGCAGCAGGGGCCAACGCTTGGATGGGCAGCCTCGGCGAAGCGGGACCCGCGGAGCGGGTTCCGCAAGTTGCAGGTAAATCCTTCCCTTAAACGGCGGCAAAAGCTTCCTTTAACAGCAGGGCAAAAGTCAAAGTGGCGTCCCGTTTGGCAGCTCAGGTGGAGTCCTTTTCAATCAGTTGTGCTGGGCGGGGCAGTCAGGGAGAGCGGGCCAGGTGACTTGGCCTCGGGATTGCCGGGACTCCTGGGAAAGCGAGTCCCGGTCCCAGCGCTCGCAGCCCTGTCACTCACACACTCACCCAGCAGCAGGGGCCAACACTTGGATGGGCAGCCTCGGCGAAGCGGGACCCGCGGAGCGCGTTCCGCAAGTTGCAGGTAAATCCTTCCCTTAAACGGCGGCAAAAAGCTTCCTTTAACAGCAGGGCAAAAGTCAAAGTGGCGTCCCCAATAAACGTCACTGTAGGCTCTGCAATCACCTTTCCCTGTTACAAAAATTGGAAATAAATGAATAATAGGGAAAGGCAATAGTCGACGTTTCGGACTCTATGTATTCATCTGTGAGACCATCTTCAGGCCAATCTAATTTGTAATTGTAGTTCCCTCTATTTAGTCTTGCTAACAGCGACACTGGCATTAACAGCTTAGCGATTCATATAATACGAATCGCACACTATTAGTGTGGGGAATTCGCGATCGGTATTCTCAAGCGCCATCTTGAAAGCCTGTAACTCAGCTCGCTGAGCTGTACAGTCTCCGAGTGATTGAGTAGACCATATGTCTGAATTTACCTTCGTGCCAGCGACCTTTAACAATCGCGCACGCGGCACTATAAGCTTGCTTACCCCCAACTGAAAGTTGTGCTGATACGTCTGTATATATTATACAGCCGTAATGTTCGAGAGGCAGAATTTCGGTCGGCAGAGGACATTCATACTCTTATTGGAGAAATTCTTGTGTTTTCAAGTTAGGATCAAATTCGTAAATTACGTCTGATGCAGCAAGAGAATTAACCCATTGGATCCATCTCGGATGTAAAGCTTTAGCATTTGGAATGCTTGCTCTTGTCACTGCTTCTAGGGCAGGTACAGGTGTAACGATTATTATACGTTTACCCTGTGCGAGGGCTCTTTCTTTTGCTACAGCAGTTTGAACCGCTGTCAGAATTTTCTCAGTAGAAGTGAATTTTATTTCAGCTTGTGTGTACAGTGTGATTTGTAAGCTATTGGTACATTTTCCCCTTCATTATAGGTCAGGTACGTGAATCCGCATCTTCCTGGGATGACTCGGATTACAAGGTTGCGTACGTTTACGTGTGTTTGCAGCTTTGTTTTAGCTAACATGTCTGTTTGTATTGAAAGTAAAAATTCTGTGCGTTTCTGTGTCCAATTAGTTGGTTTGAAATCAGGTTTAATTAATTTGTAGAGAGGTTTAACCCTCTCTGCGTAATTCAGAACGTAAGTTCTTCCAAAATTCAAGAAACCTAGAATTGATTGTAAGTTTTTCAGCGTTTTTGGAGCAGCGCATATTTCTCTAAGAAATTGGCTGCCAGGCTTTTGCCTTCACTTGATAACTCATATCCTAGAAATAGGACAGTGAGGTGGGCAATCCGCGATTTTTTAAAGTTGAATTTGTACCCTTCTGATGCGAACCCAAGTACAATGGTGTTCACTCTTTCCAAGTGCCTGTCCAAATCATCGTCTGTTAGATAGATGTCATTGTCATAAGATAATGCCTCATTATCATACATTTGTAGTAACTCGGTTACTCTCGCTAAAAATAACCCTGGGCTATTCTTGAATCCCTGGGGGAGACGGCAAGATTGCCTCTGGGCCCCCGAGAAAGCGGTCAAATACCTGCTTTCTGGTGCAATGTTTTGACAGAAGAAACCATTTGAAATATCTAATGTCGTTTTATATTGTTTGCGCACGATGTTATTCATTAGTGCTGCACAGTGTGAATTTTGCACTGCAAATGTTTTGCAACAAGTGTTTAAGTGTCTGTAGTCCAATACTAGACAATATGAATTGTCTGGTTTGGAGACAGGAAACAAAGGATTGTTCATTTGTGAGGTGCATGTTTCAATCACCCCCTGGTATTCAAGTTGATCTAAGATCTCCTTGACTTGTTTTTTAGCTTCTTGCTTAACAGGATACTGCCTTTGTGCAGTAGGTTGATTTTTTGACTGGATTTTATGGTGAGGGGATTCCTCATCCCATCCTACATGATTTTTATATAATGCAGGGGCTTGGACCACTGCCCATTTTCTAGCATATATGTATTTTTTATGAATTGGAATGTGATTTGAGAAGGCAGGCATAATCATTTCTTCGCCATGTGGGCACTCCCTAACAAATTCTGGTGGCCAGTCTTTCTCAGCTAGAAGGATATCATAGCCTTTAGATAGCTTCTCCCAAAAGAGACCTCTTATTTTCCTAGTTTTGTCCCCTTCTATACGTAATGTTATTTCATATAATTTATGGGGTACACTAACTCTGGTGTCTGCAGTTTCCACCTGAATGTACTCATTTGTGTCCACTGTCTCCAGAAGATTCATCAGGATCTTGCGAGCTATGGTCACTTCTGCTGCACTGTCTAACATTGTCTGGGCCCATTCTCCGTTCTTGAGTTGTGTCCTCAGGATCTTCTGCATGTTTTATCTGACAGTTGAGAGGCAGGGCTGAGCCTCATAGTGGGAGCGGAGCCAGACATATTCAAAGGGGCAAAAGATTTATATATGCCACAGATTTTCTCCACAAAGAAGGACGCCAGTTCCTCACATTGGGTTATGGACGTAGGAATAATTTTAGGAGATTTTTTTGTGCTGAGTGTGAGAAGTTGGCCTGGTATGTGATGCTCACTAATTCTAGTGATCACCTTGTACTGTGCCAAGCAACCCTTATGATGATTGGTTGTAAGTCAACTTTATAGACCAGCTATCCTAGTAGCATGGACAAAGCAGTCTTAGGCTAAACTCTGGTAAGGCATGTGAAGCGAGCTGTTTTACCATACACAATCCCCTTGAATACCAAATGAAAGGACCACACAGATATATATTGAAATTATATATATATATATATTTATTTACTACAAAATCCCCTATACTCTTTATGCGCACAGAAGCAAATGCGTTAAAACAAAACACAGTTAAAATATAGAAAAGTCGCACAATATGGATGAGCCCTAGAGGCCACCTAAACCATATACTAAAATAGTGGTATAAGAACCACCTAGCTGAAAGGAAGTAGGCCTAAAGCCTGGGGAATCGCTGGAGCTGTTCGGGACTAACAGTGAAGAAGTCGGGAAAGACCCGCGGGACTCGGTTTCAGTGCGGAAAGTGCACGCATATACCAATGTAAGTCAATGGTGCGTAAAAGTTACAAAGTTAGTTATTACGGAACCTTCCGAGTAACCTAGAAGAATGAAACTTTAGACACAGACACTAGAGGTGTGTACCAGTGTAAGAACACCGGCGTTGCTGAGTTACCTCACCCACAGGAAGCGGGTGCACAGGTGCGAAGTAGTGTTGGGTTTCGTCACGCAGGTCGATGGTGCTTGGAGCTGAAGATGCTGCAGGCAGCTCGATGTGAAGAGTTCCGGTGGATCCAAGGGTGGATCTGAAGTGGTGAAGACCTGAAAGCAGAGGGGACAATGTTCAAAGTCACTAGCCAGTGACTATCGTGGAACCAGGATGGAACCAGGCGATGTCGGGTGCAAACAGGCGATGAGGTGTAGCTTCTCTCTGCAGCCACGTGGACACGAAGAGGTCGAGGACGTCCAGGAGTCGGTCACAAGCTGTCCCATGAAGGCTCTAGCTGATGGCGGTGTCGTCAACTCGATTGGAGCAAACAGGCCTTGGCTAATGCAAGCCACGCAGGAAGTGGAAAAAGCTTATCACTCGGACCAGCAAGGTCAGAGCGGGTGCTCCTTTTTACAGGAGCGAGGGCAAGTCTGGAGCAACCAGACCCGCAGTGTAATTTGAAGGTTTTGTCACCAAGATGGCCGCTGACCACGTGGCAAGTAGCCAGGATGGCGCGTCGAGTGACACGATGCAAAAGGGCTCCACGCAGATCGTGGAGATGCTGGGGGGCTGATCTTCGGTGCAAGGGCTGCTCGATTGTGGGGCTTCTCAATCCCCAAAGCACAGCGTCGAGGGTGCCTCGGGTGCTGCGCAGTCAGCTTCTCGGGGGTCTTTCGAGATGTCCGGTCCCACGTCTCTCATTGCCTCCACGGGTCCCTTCTTTGCAGGGACTGTGGATCGGGCTGTGAGAAGTCTGGGAGTCTGGGCCTCGTCGGGCTCTGGGCTCTGGGCTCGGGCTCCGGCAGGAGGCGGCGGCAAAGCAGACTTCGAGTTGCTGGATGGTGCCTGTGTTCACAGGGTGGGGGAAAATTACAAAAAACTATTTGATGGACAGAATGTAGATCAATGTCTTACATTCACCCCAGTACAAGGATCTGGGCCTAAATCACCCTGTGGGTGTTCACAGGGTGGCCACTCCTAGGCCACAAGGGAGATGCTCTTCAGTCTACTGTGCAGCAGAATGTCGAAGTCCAGTCGTCTTCTTAGTTTCAAGTTGATTCGGGATGATCTGAGGTGCTATGGCACTGCTCCCACTCTTATTCCCAATCTGAAGGGTGGATCACCTGCTAGGTCCCTCCTCTGGGTGGGACCAGGAAGGGGGGTGGTTACACCCTCTTTCCTTTGTCCAGCTCCGCGCCAGGACTGGGGCTGGAAGGCCCCAGCCTCGGTTTGGACTGGCTTATGCACGAGGACACCTTGTGTGCCCCGGGCATGTCTGATTCTATTCAGCCCTGTCCTACCCAATACACAAACTCCTGTCTGGGGTGGTGCTCGCACCTCCCAAGGCAGGAAACCCTTTGTCCAAGCCTCCCTCGCTGGAAGGACTCCCAGCAGCAGGAGGTCAGACTTGTGTCTGTGGTGGCAGCATCCATTTTGTGATGCTGAGGCTCGAGTTTAACTTTAACTGGGGTTCAGGTTATGTACATGTCGTGTCCCTCTAGAAGGGTGGAATGCTATCCCCGTCGACATAACTGTCGAGGGGATAGTATTCCAATTCGTATGACACCTTACTCGACATGTTGTGATAAAGCAAACCAAAGTTAGCATATAACCGCGAGGATTATAATGCTCTTAAGAGTATATGGTATGGCAATATCCCGGAACAGCTAAGGGAGTTGTTCCCGACAGCTGCAGACAGGCTCAGCTTATGCTAGAGCACCATCTCACATGAAACCACGCACTCTGCCTCCAGGATTGTTAAGGCCTGCCATAGGAGTGACTTATAGGTTAACATGTGTCCAGTTAAGGTTAGATATAGGGATACTATATCTAAGTAAGAGGTGATTACACCAACTTACCCCAGCTGAGTGATCAGCCAGTTGTGTCAAATATGGAGGCCAGGCCAGGGGTGGCACAATACATGCTGCAGCCCCTGGTAGGCCTTGGCTACACCTTTGCCCTGGGTATCTATGGTACACTGTTACAGGGGCCTATAAGGTGAACCAGTTCCAATTGTGTATGCACCTAGGGTACATGGAGTCCATTTTAAGGAGAGAGCAATTAGCCTGGGGCCCTAAGTAGCAGGATCCCAGGCCAACTATGTCAAAAACCAGCTAAACACCAGGCAAAAAGTGTGGGGGTAACCATAGTCAGATATCCACCTTCCTACACAGAGCTCTTTAAGAATCTTAAAGATGACTTTAGCGGGATTGGAGCTCAACTTTATCCTGCATATAGCTCTATGATATGCTTTGAGCTCCGTTAAGTAGCAGGCTTTTTTCTCGGAGGAGTAGCCTTTCCTCCACTCACGTTCATACCTTCTGCAGGTCTTCTTCAGGACCGCCAAGGTATCATTATTCCAGGAGTTGGCATACTGATTGCGCCCTTTGACCCAGGTGGCTGGTATAAGTATGTCAAGTGCCTGGGTAAGCCATGCACAGAAGGAATCCTATCCTGCCTCAACGTTATTAAATGGACCCAAGGGGTCGGATCTCAGCAATGCGTGGAAGTCTTCTAATCAAAGCTTACGCCATGGTCTTTTAAGTGTAGATCATTGGAATTTGCAAGGAGTAGATGCAGGAATACAGAAGGTCATATTAACTAAAAAATGGTCCGACCAAGCTATAGGAGTAGAAGTATTGGGCATCTCAATGTTAGTAAAAATCGGATCCGGCACATGACCTCCTATGTGAGTGGGACTCTTGATTATTTGAAGGAGCTGAAAAGCAGCTAAGTCAGCAGTCAGGGTGCGAATGGTCGGGTTGTGCTCTAGCTCAAAGTGGAGATTAAGATCACCCAAAACGCTAAAGTTTGCTGACCCTACAGCGAAAGCTTCTACTATTTCCATCAAAGTATTATTAAATCCGGAAGCGGATCCAGGGGGCCTATAGGTTAAAAGTCCTGAAAAGGTGAAATGAGTGTTGACGGCAATGCTAAAGTGAGCACATTCCCCACCTGCCAGGTTGACTTTCTTAAAGAGGCAGGAATAGACAGACCTCGTGATCACAGCAATACCGCCTCCTCTGGTAGCTCTATTTACCAGAGTAATTGAGTAGTCAGGGGGTAATGCTAAGTTCGGAATGATTGACATGTCATCACTCATCCACGTTTCTGTTAAGAAGAAAATATCAGGAGATTCATCAATTATGAGATCAAGTATCTCTGCATATGATATATTAAATCCTGTCCGACTGGACAGAGAATATAGAAATCATTTGATCTATATTTATTTTTCATGTGTATCCTTCGCTGTCTAGGGACCACTGTCTTTGGAAATAAACCAAAGGTAGCAAATCATATCCTGCCAGAATCTTGGTATGGGCACTTTAATGGCCTCTAAATCATGGCAGGTCAGAGGACCCACCAGTAGTTGAGGAAGGGGGCGAGACTGCATCCCAGATAATATTTTCTCTGTGCGATATAAAGGTGGGCATTGAGGGTCTGACAAGGAACAAGGCCCCAGGGCCTGATGGGGTTCCCCTGACCTTTTCCTGAGCCAGATAGAACTTTGGGCGCCCATATTGACCAGGGTTATTAATGCTGCAGTGGAATCGGGTATGCCTGCATCCTGGTCTACAGCTACAATTGTCCCCATCTTTAAAAAGGGAAATGGGGACAGTCCACTGTGTTACCATCCCATTTCTCTCATTGATGCGACAGTGAAAGTTTTAGGCAGGGTTATCCTCAACCGATTATTGGACTGGGCAGGGGAACACCATATAATCACTGACACGCAGTATGGGTTCAGGTCAGGATGATCAACTCTCGACCAATGCCTCAATTTATATCTATTGGTAGCCAAGCTAGTCAAGAAACTGTGTACTTGGTTTTCATGGATCTGACGGCAGCATTTGATCGGGTGAACCGCAGGAAATTGTGTGAACTCATGGGGGCTCTACCGGTGGATCCTGGTCTAGTAAACATTCTAAGAGCATTACGTCGGAATACTTTCACCCAAGTCCGATATAATGAGTAGGGTAGCACTACCGACCTCTTTCCTTGTTCAAGGGGGGTAAGACAGGGTTGCATTCTGGCCCCTTTCTTATTCACCCTGTATATAAATGGCCTGGAGCAGGCACTAGACGCTCCTGGGGTGGACTCGCCAAGGATAGGAACAAGAGGAATCCCCGTTCTGCTTTACGCGGATGACGCGGTGCTTCTCGCACAGACCCCTCGAGGGCTACAATGCCTGTAGATGGCTTGGTCCGTTTCATGGAGAGTTTAGATTTGTCTGCCAACCTTTCAAAATCATATATTATGGAGGTGGGGAAAACTCTGGAAAGGAAATATTACTATATGATTGGCTCTCACTGCCTGGAAAAAGTGCAGACTTTCTCATATCTGGGGATACTATTTGATACTCGTCTTAGTTTTAAAGCCCTGATAGAAGAGAAATATTGCACTTTAGTTAGCTGCTCCGGTGCAATTATGAATTTTGTGCGTAGGTTGGGCCGTTGGTCACCGGAACAAATTTTAAGACTGTACAATTCGATGTGCTGTGCCAAAACACTTTATGGTAGTGTGGTCTGGGATTTTATTGATCTGCAATATCTCCAAATCGAAGAGAATAAATACTTGCCGCGGCTGTTGAAAGTCCTGCAAAGTACTTCGTCCCATATTATTCATGAGGAATTGGGTGTCAGTCACATTAGAGATAGGTTGGAAATAAAACCCATTATATTCTGGATCAAAATTTGGACAAACCCTGAGGTGGCGTTAAGCAAGCAGATTATAATGGATTGTATTGCTCGTGATCGGGCAGGAACATCCCATGGTTGAAGTATGTGAGGGAAACCCTGACAGACATGGGCTGCACAGATTATTTTTAACCACCCCACAAAACTGTTACACCGGGATAAAGCTCACGTTAAGGTGGAATTCCAGAAGTATGTGGCCTCCCATAGGGAAGATAGGGAGTTGATTAAACCCTCTCTGAGAGCACATCTTTTGACCAAATCTTGTATGGGTATTGAGCCTTACTTGTCTTGTATCCATAATGCCCAAGACAGATTTTTAATGACACACTTCAGGCTAACCTATTGCATCATAGTTTAGCGGTCCCGGCAGGTTACACAACATCCACAGAGTTGAAGGGCCCGTGCGACTGCGACCACCTGTCTCCGCAGGATATGTTTTACTGTGTCCTTTCTATGTGCGCCCTAGGAAGCTATTTTTAAAAAGCATTTTTGAAAACGCTGGTTTTAAGCAGGCTAAGGTGGCCCTACTGTTTCTAAAGTTGTCCACAGACGTTTTAACACTTTGTTGTACCGTAAACTTTTTAAGGTCGGCATTGAGACTTAGAAATAGAAGAGGTGAGGGGTGAATATATATGGTTGTAGTATTGGCATGTTAAAGTCCCAGTAATGAATTGGGCGGGGAGGGTATCTTTTATATAAGGGATTAATTATTTGCGTATTTTTTTAGGAGGCTGTTTTTATATTTTACCCCCTTATTAATTCGCTTCGATCCTTTCGAACTCAGGACTATTTATTAATGACCTGCATAATAACGATATAGGAGAAGGGGCTCTATCAGCAAACGTTTTGCACATGTGTTTTTGGTTTGGTCTTTGATATTGTGATATTTGTCTGTTTTACAAATTGTACTTATATGGTATTGTGTTTCATGCCGAATAAAGTATATGGATTGATTGATTGATTGACTTTGCGAAATTACTTTTTGACATTGGTACCTGGGAAGGGTGAGAAAGGGAAACAGCACAAGGACATACCACACAGATTTATATGTACCTAGAATGGTGTGAGGACCAACCCTAGGCCAAGGGCTGGAGAAGGGATGGTCTACCAACTAATCTGGTGCCGACTGGGCAGGTGCAGGACAGATACCCTCCGCTAAGTGCAACGCCAGCATCACACCCCTCTCTGTAGCTACTCTCGTTTCTGTCTAATGGACAGAGTCTTCTCCTTCAGCAATCTCTCGAATCTTCATCAGAGTGCTCAACCAGCCCTCTGAGTTCCGCTGTCATCCACGATCTTCTTCCGCACACTTTGGGTCAGTGACAGGTCTGTGACAAGTCGGACAATCTAACTGACTAAGCCTATCTTACTTCTACCAATTTCTAAGGTATGTACCACCTCCCAAATGTTGCAAATGTGTGTATTCCCTTCATTTGATTGTTCAAGAAGACTGGGAAAGGTCATCACACCATACCAGTATGAGATCATTTTCTTCTAGATTTAATTGACCTAGGTTCGCGCCCATAATTCATTTTCCCATGATTTTATTCCACCCAACATTATTTCACTTCATAGCAAGTCAAACAAGGTTTAGTTTAAGCTAGAGCATATGCATTAGCTTGTGAGGTTTGAAGCGGCCATATTAGCTTCTACTGCGCAGCTGCAAAGAATTCCCACCAAAAGCGAAAGACGTCATACCACGTAGATGCAGTAGATGCATGCGCAGAAGAGTTCTTGGCAGCCATATTAAGACACTTGGGTTACTTGTTAGTAAAGCACATAGGAAATCTTCCCCTAGATACTGAAATGTTGTGTGGTGCAATTGTTAGTACTTACAAACAAGTTGGTTAATTCGTTACATGTTATTTTGAGAGGGTTGAATCCAAGCAAGTTTCTTTACGAATGAAACCTTGCTCCATCAGCTGCATGGCCCTAACTAAAATGGTAGTCCTGCTGAGGCTCCTATACTGTCACCAATTTACCCCTTTATATTCTGCATCCCTTTTTTCATACCCTTGAGTGCACTGTCAAACGTTCTTCTGGTTAACTCCTGCTGTGACGTAGCCATCAAAAAGCTTTGCCTGCCAATAAATCAAGGAGGCTTAACCGTGCCTAATATTGAACAATATTATCTTGCTGAGCAGATTCAGTGGGTGGCCAGATGGATGGCTGGACTTCAGCTAACCAACACAGCAGCCATTTCATCACCCTTTCCTTCTCCTCCCTTTCAATATTTCACCCTAGCGCAAAGGCGAAGCTCCAGAGCACCTGCTGCTCAACACTACCTATCAATAATATTGTAGGAGCTTATATGTAACACAGTATGCTCCTGCAATGCCTCTGCAGGGTACGCCCAGGGGTCACGCAGTCTCCACATCGGCGGAGCTGCGCCAGAGGCGGGATGCGGGGGTACAACACATGGGAGACCTATATCAGGAAGGTACATCAACATTGTACGCTACAATAATTGAAGAGGTTGGACAGAGCCCAGGCCAATTCTTGTTACATCACTCGCTCCTAGCAGCCCTGAGTAGCCATGACTAATGAACCTCCAACGCACTTAACTTTTCAGTACTTGCATGTTATGGGGCGGGGCAACCACCTCACGAAATGGTTTGCAGCATCTCTCAAACAACACACCTCATTGACATTATCGCTCCTGAGGCGGCACTGGGAAGAGGACTTGCGCCGCCCTTTAACAGATAAAGAGTGGGCTACCATGCTAAAAGCCCCGTCTATGTCCCCAGGAATATGCACTTCTGCTTGATGCAATACTATATTATGCAGAGCTTATCTCACCCTGGCTAAAATTACAAATACGTTAACCTCATAGATGCCACCTGCCAACTTACAGATGCGAACCTATTGCGTATGTTATGGAACTGACAGCTCCTCTGTGGGTATTGGACTTAAGTTAGTTACAGACACCCTGAGCCATTGAGTGGAGTGCTCAGTACCTCTCGCATGAGACATGTATAATACATCTCTATCCTAAGAGGAAAAGCCAGAGGGTGACCTCCCTTTTCATTGCCTTGGAAGTGGTAATAGTGAAGCATCTTATCACTAAAAGGTGGAAGCCTCCCTATGCCCCCTAGGCATTGGTCGGGAAACGCTTCCTGCAAATATGGGCGAAGGCAAAGAGCATTACACTTCCCAGGGAAGACACATCAGGCCTTTGCAAAATCCCAATTTCAGCAAGCTGGGACGCCATACTGCACAAACAGAATAAACACCTCACCGACGCAGGTACGCTAAGCCTCCAGCGACCTTTGACCCTGTCCTCAGGTAGGTCACCCCCAGCCGCCACACGGTCCTCCTGTGACGCTGCCCCCACTGTCGCCTGCCCCTGCCGCTGCCTGGTGCTCCGTTAGTCTCCTCTGGTCTTGCCCCTCGTTTTTTCACTGTTGCCTTCAATTTTTTTTTGTACTTTGTTAATCCCCATTTCAGTTATGCTGTGCCCTTGTACCCCCTTTATGCCTTCTGTGCCCCCTTTCCCCCGTATTGCCTTCTCTGTCCTCTCCCCGCTGTTCCCTGGCTTCCCTCTGTGCCACCTTTCCCGCCGCTGCGTCCCTGTGGCCCCGCCCCCGCTGTTCCCATTTGCCACCCTACTCCCAGCTGCTCCTTTCTCCCACAGCCCCTCATATGGAAGCCACACAGCGGCCGCGCATCGGACGTGCGCAGCGGGCGCGCCGTGCTCCAAAGGCAAGCCCGTCTGTGCCCGTCCGCGTCTGGACCTCGCCCAGCGACAGTAGCCCTGGCCCCCGCAGGAGCCAGGGCACACAACTGAGATAAGACACCGCCACCCTCAACGCACTCAACACCGGACGCTCTCCCGCCTGCTACCGAGCCACCCCGAAACGAACCCACGGACCCTTCGCCTGCCAAACCTCCAAATTCACATGCCTCCGAACCTGCACCCCGCCCACCGAACAAAGCAACAACAATCACCACCTCAAGTGCATCCTCCTCAACGCCTCCTCAACGCCCGCTGCGTCCACAAACATGCCATCGAACTCTGGGACCTCCTCGATACTACAGCACCTGACGTCGCCTTCCTCACGGAAACCTGGATGAACGCCTCCTCGGCCCCCAACATCGCCATAGCCATCCCGGACGGCAACAAAATCACCCGGAAGGACCGCATCAACCAAAACGGAGGAGGAATCGCCATCATCTACAGGAACACCATCAGCTTCACAACCAACGCCGAAGACGCAATCTCCACCGCCGAACACCTACACTTCCAGATCCACACCAACCCCAAGACCACACTCAGAGGAACCCTCATCTACAGACCCCCGGGCCCGCGCACACAATTCAGCGAAACCTTCGTACGCCCTAGCATCACCCGAATACATCCTCCTAGGGGACCTGAACTTCCATCTGGAGAACAACGACAGCAACACCACCACCCTGCTCGACAACCTCGGACTCAAGCAACTGGTGAACACCCCCACCCACTACGCCGGCTGCACGCTCGACCCCAACTCCGCAAGCAACCACGTCTCCTTCAGCCACACCACCGGACTACACTTGACCGACCACAGCTGCATCCACTTCACTTTCAAGAAGACTACATCCCACCACCACACGCAACAGATCCCCCGCAGATGCTGAAGCAGAGTCACCACAGACCAGCTAATCACATCGCTGAGCCTGAACCCACCAGCTGACACCCCTGACACCAACAACACAGCCCAGAACCTCGCACAATGGATCACCAACTGCGCCGACGACCTCGCTCCTCTCAAGAACCCCCCAGGCAAGACCAGCAACAGGAAAACCACGTGGTTCACCGACGCCCTCAAAGAAATCCTGCCGAACCCTCGAAAAAACCTGGCGCCACGAGCGGACAACAGAAAACATGACAGCCCTTAAGAACGCCACTTGCGAACACCACCAGCTGATCCGCACCACCAAAAGGACAGCGTTCAAAGACCGGCTGGACAACAACAACCACAACAACAAGGAACTCTTCAACATAGTAAAAGAACTCTCCAACCCCAGGGCCAGCAAAAACGACATTGCACCGTCGCAAGACCTCTGCAACTCCCTCGCCACGTTCTTCTACCGCAAGATCGCAGACATACACGACCGCTTCAGCACCCTAACCCCGCCTCCAGCCACCGAACCAATAATCACACCCACCACCCTCTGCACCTGGACCCCCGTCAGCACTGAAGACACCACCCACTTCATGAACACCATCCACTCAGGCTCTCCCTCTGACCCATGCCCTCACCACATCTTCAACAAAGCCAACTCCATCATCGCACCCCAACTCCGGAACATCATAGAACAACTCCTTCACGTCAGCCACCTTCCCAGAAAGCTGGAAGCACGCAGAGATCAACGCCCTACTGAAGAAACCCTCAGCCGACCCTAGAGACCTCAAGAACTTTCGCCCCATCTCTCTCCTTCCCTTCCTCGCTAAAGTCATAGAGAAGACCGTCAACAAACAACTGTCTGCATTCCTCGAAGCAAACAACTCGCTCGACCCATCCCAGTCCGGATTCCGAGCCAACCATAGCACCGAGATCGCCCACATCGCAGCCACCGACGACATCAGGACCCTGATGGACAACTGGGATACAACCGCTCTCATCCTCCTAGAGCTCTCGGCCGCCTTCGATACCGTCTGCCACCGCACACTAATAACCCGCCTCCATAACACTGGGATCCAAGGAAAAGCCCTGGACTGGATCACCTTGCTCCTCTACGACAGAACCCAGAGAGTCTGCCTCCCTCCCTTCCGCTCCACGGCCACCAAGATCATCTGCGGCGTACCCCAAGGCTCATGGCTCAGCCCAACCCTCTTCAATATCTACATGAGCCCCCTCGCCGTCATCGCTAGCAATCACAACCTCAACATCATCTCCTACGCCGATGACACCCAGCCGATACTCTCCCTCACCAAAGACCCAGCCACCACCAAAACCAACCTCCAGGAAGGATGAAAGACGTCGCGGAATGGATGGAGCTCAGCCTTCTGAAACTCAACTCAGACAAGACGGAGGTCCTCATCCTCGGACAATCCCCATCCGCCTGGGATGACTCCTGGTGGCCCACGGCGCTGGGCACCACACCGACACCCACGGACCACGCTCGCAACCTGGGATTCATCCTGGACTCCTCCCTCACGATGACCAAACAAGTCAACGCCATCTCATCGTCATGCTTCAACACCCTGCACATGCTCCGAAAGATCTTCCGGTGGATCCCCACCGAAACCAGAAAGACAGTCACCCAGGCCCTCATCACCAGCCGACTGGACTATGGGAACGCCCTGTACACAGGAACCACAGCCAAACTTCAGAAACGTCTTCAGCACATACAGAATGCCTCCGCACGACTCATCCTCGACATCCCTCGCCGCAGCCACATGACTCCTCACCTAAGAGACCTGCACTGGCTCCCCGTCAGCAAGAGGATCACGTTCAGGCTCTTCACCCACGCACACAAACCGCTCCACGACATGGGCCCCGAATACCTCAACAACCGCTTCTCGTTCTACACTCCCACCCGCCAGCTCCGCTCCACCAGCCTCGCCCTCGTCCCACGGATCCACAGAACCACAACCGGAGGAAGATCGTTCTCCTACCTGGCTGCCTAGACATGGAACTCCCTCCCCGCACACCTACGACTGACTCAGGACCACCTCACCTTCAGGAAGCACCTCAAGTCCTGGCTATTCGAGCAGTAACAGCACCCCTAACCCATCAGCGCCTTGTGACCCTCACAGGTGAGTAGCGCCCTCTATAAATGTATTGATTGATTGATAATGCAACCAGCAGGGGTATCAAGAGATGCACTAATCCTAGCGCAACGATAATAGAGGCGCTGCTGACTGCAAAGCTAAATATATAATCTCCCCCACATTTCCAGCACCACATAAATATAAGTTTGAAGACACAAGAAGTACGTAAAACTGTCAATCTCGGGATCTAGGGCTGCACTAGTTAAACATACAGTACCTGTATTTTTTACTTTGTCCCACTCATTAGTCTCCTCCTCTCAAAGTTCGTAAACTAGATCACAACTACCATAATGCAGATACCTTAGTGGGATGTTCCTAGAGGACACAGTTACTAATGCCTCTGATGCATAGCTGGTCGGGATGCAAGTAAAGCGTTAAATACATACAACGTAATTAATATGTCCACTGAAGCAAATGTGGTTAAACTGTATATGTGTAGTTGTAAACTGTACATTTAGGGTGGAAGGTCCAATAAGTGTGTGTAGGAAGGTGGACACCTGACTATGGTTACCCCAGATTTTTAGCCTTGTGTTTAGCTGGTTTTCGACTTAGTTGGCCTGGTTCCCTGCTAATCAGGGCCCCAGGCTCTCTGCTCACTCCTTAAAATGGACTCCATGCACCCTAGGTGCATAACCAAATTGGTACTGGACACCTTGTCAGCCCCTGTATAGTGCACTATAGGTGCCAAGGGCATAGGTGCATCCAAGGCCTACCAGGGGCTGCAGCATAGCTTTTGCCACCCCTGGCTGGTTCTTAAATTGACACAACTGGCTGATCACTCAGCTGGTTCAAGTTGGTGAGGATACCTATATCTAAACCTATATCTGGACACATATCAACCTATAAGTCACTCCTACGGCAGGCCTTATCAATCCTGGAGGCAGAGTGCGTGGTTTTACTTGAGATGGTGCTCTAGCATGAGCTGAGCCTGTCTGCAGCTGTCTGGAAGAACTCCCTTAGCTGTTTCGGGATAATGCCATACCACATACTCTTAAGTGCATTATAATCCATCGCGGTTATGTGCTAACTTTGGTTTGGCTTTATCAAAACATGTCGTGTAAGGTGTCATACGATTTGGAATACTATCCCCTCGACACCTGTCGACGGGGATAGCATTCCACCATTCTAGAGGGAGAAGACATGTTACTTTACTGAAACGCGGTTAATTCTAACCAGAGCCTCAGCATCACAAAATGGATGCTGCTGCCACCGACACAAGTCTGACCTCCTCCTGCTGACCGAAACTTGGCAGAGGAGGCCTGGACAAATAGTGTATTGGGGCAGGGAGGGCTGAATGAAATTAGACAGTGCCTGGGGCGCACAAGGCTTCCCTTGCATAATCCGGTCAAACCGGTTCTGGGGCACACCAGCCCCAGTCCCAGCGCGACTCTGGACAAAGGGAAAGGGGTGTAACCACCCCCTTCCTGGGTCCCACCCATAGGAGGGACCTAGCAGGTAATCCAGCCCCCTAGTTTGGTATAAGAATGGGAGCAGTGCCAAAGAACTCAGATTATCCTGACTGAAATCTATGAAACAAAACTCTTGACCCTTCGACATCCTACTCGACGTAGAAGACTGAAGAATCTCCCTTGTGGTCAAGAAGTGACCACCCTGTGCAAACAGGCACCATCCAGCACCTCGATGTTTGCTTTGTTGCAGTTCCCGCCGGAACTTGAGCGACAGAGTTCGACAGGACCAAGCGTGCCTGCCTTCTAACAGCCCAATTCACAGTCCCTGCAGAGCTGAGACCCGTGGAGGCGACCGGAAGTGTGGGGCCGGCCATCTTGGAAAGACCACAAGACGCTGACCGTGCAGCCTACAAGTGACCCTCGAAGCTGTGCATTGGGGTTTGAGAAGCCCCAGCCCTGAGCCTCTCTTGCACCGAAGCTCACCCCTCCACACTCACCGAGTGCTGTGTGGGGCCCTTCTGCATCTTTTGGCTCAACGCGTTGGCCCGGTCACTTGCCCGTTGGCTTGTGGCCCATGTGCCGCCGAACTTTGAAATCTAACTTGTGAGTCGGGTTGCTCCAGACTTGCCCTCGCTCCCCTGAAAAGTAGCACCCGCTCTGACCCTCCTGGTCAGAGTATTAAGCGATCTTCGAATCCTGCGTGGGTTGCGCTTGCCAAGAGTTGTTTGCTCCAATCCGGAAGCCGACACCGCCGACAGCGAGAGCCTGCGCGGGACAGCTCGTGATCCACTCCTGGACGCCCTCGGTGCCCCAGAGTCCACGTGGCAGCGGAGACGAGCTTCCCATCAACGACCTGATTGCGCCCGACATTGCCTGGTTCCTTCCTGGTTCCACCCTGGTCACTGCTGAGTGACCCAGACTCTGTCCCCTCTGCTTTCAGATAATCTATATCTTCGATCCACCCTTGGATTACACCAGACACTTCTCTTCTCGACGCCTGCAGCATCTTCAGCTCCAAGCACCATCAACCTGCGTGACGAAACCCGACACCACTTCGCACCTGTGCACCCGCTTCCTGTGGGTGAGGTAACTCAGCAACGCCGGTGTTCCCACACTGGTACACACCGCTAGTATATGTGTCTAAAGTTTCATCCTTCTAGGTTAAGCGGAAGTCTCCTTAAACAGTAACTTTACAACTTTTACGCACCATTGACTTTGCATTTGTGCATATGTGTGCTTTAAGCGCTGCACCCGAATCCCGCGGGCTTTTCCCGACTTCAGCATTGCTAGTCCCGACTGCTCCCAGCGATTCCCTAGGCCCTAGGCCTAACCACTGTTCGATTGGTATCTCTTATACCACTTTCTTAATATATGGTTTGAGTGGCCCCTGGGCCTCATCCATAATTGTGCAACTTTTATATGTTTAGCTGTGCTTTTGTTTAAACGCTTGTGCCTCTGCACTCAAAAAGAGTACAGAGGATTATTCTAGTAATAAATACATATATTTTTATAATATATAACTTTTGTTGTGTCCTTTCATTTGATATTATAGGATTGTGATTGGTAAAACAGCTTGCTTAACACGACCTCTTGAGTTAAGCCTTTAAGGCTGCTTAGTCCATGCTACCCTTAGGATAGCTTGTCTATAAGGTTGACTTGCAACCATCACCATAAGGGATTGTTTGGACTGATACAAGGTGCCCCCAGAATTGGAGACATCATATATCAGGCCAACTTCTCACAGTGTGCAAATGAAAATGTGATTGCGTACTCTGTTAATGGAAAAAAAAACTGATTTAAACAAAAGAATCACTGATGAAATTTCCAAGTCACATTTTGTGACTATCTAATGGACCTTTGTGCAATTCATACAAAATTCATGAAAAGAGTTTGATATCCTCGATACTAATGCAAGCAAAACCAGACAAATTAATCTGGATGTTGTACGAATGTAAATGCATTAAAGCTTTTTCAGATGAGATACTGCACATTATCGTTATTCCTCTCAAGATCATACCTAATCCAGGCCTGCTACAAACTAGTCCTACTGCTGAATCATCCAACCTTGAACTTTCCAAGAGTGATTTTCTTCTATTAGTACTGAAATTACCTCTGGCAATTAAAGGTATCCTCTCCAACTGAAAACAAGCAGTTAAACTCATGCACCATACACTGTGGTCGGGGTGGCATAAAGTTACAATTTTGACTACATCCTTGGTTGTAGAAATCTCCTATCTAAAGGTAAATCTCAATGAAATGCAATAACGATTTGCAGTCAATAAATCCATATTGAAGCTACACCCTCTTAAGGAAATGTATTGCTCAAGGCTCTTTTCATAACTACTGGGTCAGAATTGTTATCCAAACCTCTATAGAGGCGCCAATCTGCATTGGCTACTCATGAATGCGATCCTTCTGTTTACATTTCTCCTCTCCTCTTCTCCTGTACTTCCTGTCTTAGTCTTCACGCTTTGCTTAAAAATTACTCTAGCCCAAAACATGATAAATCTCCAACTGATCATATAGCGTGTCAAGATAATGTTGATGGTACTGACCATCTCCATTGTCTTACGAATATTTATATCACTTGTCTGATGTATTTCTATGACAGAGTGCTTGCAGGTTACCTATCATGTTCCTTGCCCTTTTATTACCACATCATTCATATGTTTTTATGTTAAACTTGTTAAAGATATTTTAACTCAAAACATTTAAAATCTATAATCTTTACTCTCCTTTAGACCCTATATTTATGGACCCACATCCCAAGGAGAGAGAATGCAAATCCTACAGAATTTCAAGCACAATCCCAAGATCAATACTATCTTCATATCAAAGGTGAGTAGAATGGATAGCATTTAGGATTTAACGATTTATGCTACTTATGCGATCTGTGCTCTAGTAATGACAACTCTATAAGGGACCAGCATTTCCAAAGCCAATAGGTCTCGCTTATGTGGGAGCTATTGACTTTGCCAATGTCATTTAGCCATGTTGTACAGTCAGGTGGCTGCTGTTCAGCAAGGCTTAAAGTTAGTGGCATGGTATAGAGGAGACCGGTTTAGAGTTGAGTGAGGTTAGTCACTACTGCAAAAACTGCTGCCCTGACTACTCTGATTAGCTTGATGAGGAACATTCAGTAAATAGTCTACTGACGTTCTACTGGCCTACCATAGCCTTGTCTCTTTACTATATTTGGAGACAACATAACTTCCACAAATAATCCTGACACACATGGTCCATCTGAAACTGGTACAGATGCCTAGTTAGGCAACACAAATACATACAAATGGCCTTAATCCATTTTATAGCTGTTGTCTTCCCTTTTAAACCAATCAACCTTATACTTTGTGCAGTTCAAAATGCTGATATATCTTTGCCTGTCTTTCGGAGGTCCTGGGTTGGGGACTAGCCCGCACACCGCAGCTGGCCCTTTTACACGTAATGGAAGGGGTGGGAGGCAATATATACAAACAACACCTCTTATTGTTGGGGCTCACCTTAGCAAAGCGAGATATTGCACAGGCATGGAAGGCGATGAGGGCTCCCTCGGTGGCGGTCTGGAAAAACAAGCTTGATTTCTGCATGGGTCTGGAGCAACCTATATTTGTGGCCAGGGGGTGTCCACGCAAGCATTATAAAACCTGGAACAGGTGGGCAGAATATCTGGGACTGTGGCTGGAACCCCCTGTGGCGGACGAACATTTACTCCCGGGTTAGGGGAGCATGCATATAGATATACTGGAATGGGCCTGGGGGGGCGGCGGGGTGGACCGTGAGTATTGTACTGTATATAGATTTGATATGTATAACTTTGCATATGGAACTGTGGACCTGTGTGACCGGGGGGGTGGGGCCTTTGAGGGGAGTTGGGTGAGGGGGGAGTTGGGGGTATGGGTGGGGGTGGGGTTCTATATTTTTTTGAACTTGGGACAGAGGCTCCTGGGGGGTTGACAAGACTATAAATTGAACTGTCAATGGCAAATGTAAATTGATGCAATATGTTTGCAGTTGCCTCTGGATTGCAGGGTGCTGCTTGATATGTGCTATTAGTCTAATAAAATCTGTTAAAGAAAAAAACTGCTGATATATACACAAAGATTTGACAAAGTCCTTCGGATGAAACATGTTGTCCTCTTTCTGTACGGTTGTTCTATGTATCTGGAACAGTTAAACTATAAAAAAAAAACACCACCACTATGGCCTCTCATGCTAAATCACTCGATATCGTTATACTCTTCTGTGTGCTCCAATATCTTGTGTCAGGCAATAAAGGGCTGACCTACGAGCAACACTGTTGGACAATGGACCCATGGTACACTATATATTGGGATACACATGTGAAACGTTTGAAGTAGTTTTGGTGTGGGTTGTTAGAGGGGGCGAAACAGTCTGTTGATTATCGCATACTGTATAATCTTTTTGCATCGATTTGGAATGAAGCCTGCAATATTATCCAAAACCTTAAAGCTCCAGTTAGAGTGAATGTCAACATATTTTCAAAGGAAACGCTCATTGGATAATCATGGCGTGTGGGCGCACTCTTAAACTGCAGCTTTTGTAGCACACTTATGATGCTGAGCACAGTAATGCTAGTGATGAGAAATTTCATGCCCCACTGATAACAGATATTTAATCTCTGTACATTTCCCACAAATTAATTAGAATGCCACTTACAGACCTATTTTGCTTTGCCAAGCATTGGAAAAGACTTTTTTTATGAAAACCGGCAACAACTTTTTTTTATTGAGAAGGAAGCTGTTGATTGAGGCCAAGGCAGCCGAACGTCACAGCAGAGTAGAGCCTGGAGGAGCTCGAGTTAAGCGGACCAGACTGGTTGGGGCCAGGATGTGCCCAGCAAGGAATGTGGCCAGGGTGGCCCAGTGACCCGCTCTGGTGGCTCATTGTGCGGCAATATCCATGTCCTTTACCGCTTATGTGGGGGCCTTTTGTGGATTGCACCTTGCAGATTTCCCAATCCTGGCGCAATCCCTCCCACGTGTTAGCAGCGGAGTGGGCTGAGTGGAGCAGGGGCCTCAAGGCAGATTGGAGCAGCTCTTGGCCCGTCTATTTAGCCTCGCCAGACTGCAGTGAGATTCGCTGTAATTAAGGACATTAAGGATCATATTGGACCTTCTCACATAGATTGCAGCCCCTAGACTTCGGTGCCCCCCTGCCAGTGGTACGGAAGCTGCTGGCATTAGGCCGGTGCAGCTTGCGCCATGCAGAGGGGGTTGGTGCAGCCGTTGTGCAAGTTGGAAAATTATGACTGTGCCATATAAGGGTACACCGAGATCTTTCACACCCTTTGACTCCTACCCCATACCATGTGCCTCTCAAGATTACGCAAACACAACAGGTGATGGACCGAATGTGGATCAATGTCACACACTCAACCCAGTCCAAAGATCTGGGCCCAAATCCATCGTTATTTTGCACTCCACACCACCCTGGGTTAGACAATGGCGATATGCAAATCAGCTCTGACCCTGTGCCCCATGGGAACAGTCCAGTCCGAACTACAAAAGCCATGTCCTTCCCAGAACGGAATCAAGCATCCGAGGACCGGACCGGTTTCGAGGTAACACCTCATCAGCCCGGCTAGCTTGACTCCAGTGGTGTGGAGTGCCTGGGACCCACGTCTGGGCATCCCCAGCGCACTTAGGGCGGAATATGCAAACACAACAAATGATGGACCGAATGTGGATCAATGTCACACACTCAACCCAGTCCAAAGATCTGGGCCCAAATCCATCGTTATTTTGCACTCCACACCACCCTGGGTTAGACAATGGCGATATGCAAATCAGCTCTGACCCTGTGCCCCCTGGGAACAGTCCAGTCCGAACTACAAAAGCCATGTCCCTGGGACCCACGTCTGGGCATCCCCAGCGCACTTAGGGCGGAATATGCAAACCCAACAGGTGATGGACCGAATGTGGATCAATGTCACACACTCAACCCAGTCCAAAGATCTGGGCCCAAATCCATCGTTATTTTGCACTCCACACCACCCTGGGTTAGACAATGGCGATATGCAAATCAGCTCTGACCCTGTGCCCCATGGGAACAGTCCAGTCCGAACTACAAAAGCCATGTCCTTCCCAGAACGGAATCAAGCATCCGAGGACCGGACCGGTTTCGAGGTAACACCTCTCATCAGCCCGGCTAGCTTGACTCCAGTGGTGTGGAGTGCCTGGGACCCACGTCTGGGCATCCCCAGCGCACTTAGGGCGGAATATGCGCTGGGGATGCTCAGACGTGGGTCCCAGGCACTCCACTCCACTGGAGTCAAGCTAGCCGGGCTGATGAGAGGTGTTACCTCGAAACTGGTCCGGTCCTCGGATGCTTGATTCCGTTCTGGGAAGGACATGGCTTTTGTAGTTCGGACTGGACTGTTCCCATGGGGCACAGGGTCAGAGCTGATTTGCATATCGCCATTGTCTAACCCAGGGTGGTGTGGAGTGCAAAAAAACGATGGATTTGGGCCCAGATCTTTGGACTGGGTTGAATGTGTGACATTGATCCACATTCTGTCCATCACCTTTTTTGTTTGCAATTGCCGCCACAAGTGCGCTGGGGATGCTCAGACGTGGGTCCCAGGCACTCCACTCCACTGGAGTCAAGCTAGCCGGGCTGATGAGGTGTTACCTCGAAACCGGTCCGGTCCTCGGATGCTTGATTCCGTTCTGGGAAGGACATGGCTTTTGTAGTTCGGACTGGACTGTTCCCATGGGGCAAAGGGTCAGAGCTGATTTGCATATCGCCATTGTCTAACCCAGGGTGGTGTGGAGTGCAAAAAAACGATGGATTTGGGCCCAGATCTTTGGACTGGGTTGAATGTGTGACATTGATCCACATTCTGTCCATCACCTGTTTTGTTTGCAATTGCCGCCATAAGTGCGCTGGGGATGCTCAGACGTGGGTCCCAGGCACTCCACTCCACTGGAGTCAAGCTAGCCGGGCTGATGAGAGGTGTTACCTCGAAACCGGTCCGGTCCTCGGATGCTTGATTCCGTTCTGGGAAGGACATGGCTTTTGTAGTTCGGACTGGACTGTTCCCATGGGGCACAGGGTCAGAGCTGATTTGCATATCGCCATTGTCTAACCCAGGGTGGTGTGAAGTGCAAAAAAACGATGGATTTGGGCCCAGATCTTTGGACTGGGTTGAATGTGTGACATTGATCCACATTCTGTCCATCACCTATTTTGTTCTCAAGATTACAGCCTACCAAAGTTTGGAGAAAGGACATTTGCAATTTGTCGAGCGCCTAATTGGGAGGAATAGCAGTCTGATAAAGCCTCATAACCCTCCTCGGCTCCTTAAGCATCAGTATCTGGAATCGTGGGCTTGCTCATAGATCTTGCTGGAAATCTAATCTGTGCTGTTTGTGCAGGCTTTTGAGGCCTGCGGGGCCTCGCATAAGGACGCACATATGAAGAGGGTGTAGCTACAGTAGTGGTTATAGTAACAGCACCTGGGATGAATAAATATAAGTCTTGGAAGCAGTTCAAGTAGAAAAAGGCTAGTGCAGAGCTCACCCGGGCCAGTAATGTGACCAAGGGCTTAAAATATAAAATGTCTGAAGGAGCCTTTCCCTCTGCAATATGAGAGATAGGTGGGAACCACAGGCTTTTGAAGTTCCTGAGGAGAACAATTAGCGTGAAAAAGTTCAGATCCGGCCATCTATTGTTAGGAAGGGCTTGTATGAAAACCAAATCTAATCCACTACGTAATAGAGACCCCTCTATTACAATGTTGCAGGGAAAGAGTCAAATTTTACCCTATGGGAAAAGGAGAAGTTAACACAGGAGGGTCTAAAAATGAACTTGTGAGTTCCATGGTAGGGTCAAATGGAAATGCACGGCCCGAAAGTCCAGGTGGGCCATGTTTCTACGGGAATATGTTATCCTTATCTGAAAGAAACAGGTTAGTGTTAGATTCCTTACCTTGGAATATCTCCAGACGCCAGACTGGATCCGGAAAGTTTTGCGTAGCAGTACCCCTGCACGTTGGTAGGCGTCGTCTGCAGCTCCGCCTCTGTCGGCGGCGCGGCCAAGATGACATTGTCGGAGTACTTAGACGCCGCCCTCGCGCGCTGACGTCCGTTCTTCGGTATGGTATGGAAAAAGCAGTACCTTAGTAATTTTTTTACTAAACTTTTTTGATCCTTTTTGATCCTTTGCGGAGTCTTTACGACTCTCGGTGCCGGTAGGGATGCCCGGGTTCAAGCCCTGTACCGACTGCAACTGACTGATGTTGGTTACCAATCCCCACCGCTGGTGCCTCTATTGCCTTGGGGCTAACCACGACGACCGGTCGTGCCCCGACTGCCGGGCCTTGACGTAGAAGGCTAGGCGGGAGCGGTCCCGTAAGCGCCTCGAGCTCTGGCAGGTCCAGGAGGGGGTTGAGGGACTGGTCGTGGGGCCACAGCCATCGAAGCTCGGCGAGTGGTCATCATTCGTCGGGCTCCAAGTCATCAGGTAAGAGGCACAAGAATTCGAAGTTACGACATCGCTCTTCCGACTCCCCCCCCCCCGAGCCGCAGACGCTGCGCCCAGCTCCATATCCGCCGGTCCCTGGGCTGAACGCGACGCCGGAGGAGATCGAGGCCTTCCTCATGGCCATGAGGTCCCTCTCTCCTCCGTCGGGTCCTGCGGCATGCGGGCCGGGTGCCTCGACCCCAGCGCCGTCGGGTGCTTCGGTCCCGGCGCCGCAGGCCCCCGGGTCACCGCTGGTCGCCCTTACGATCCCTAATCCCTGCCTCGGTCCGGATCCGGCGTCGGACCGGCGTCATTCGACGCCGCATTCGACGCCAGCTGAAGAGCAATTCTTCTTGGATCCGGCTCCATCCTTTGACCCTGAATTTCAGGAGATGGAGGACGAGGGGGATTGGGAGGGGTCTGAGGACCCTCTGACACGGGAGTGTCGGTCATTTCAGGATTGGACAGACGAGCTAGGGGAAGCCAATGGTCTCGACACTTCACCTGACACTGGCTTTGTCTAACCTCCTACCGTGGCTACAGAGGAGGGTGCTGCTTATAGTGTGGTGCTGATGAGGGCAGCCAAGGCCTTGGCGCTTAAGCTCCCCGTCACGGCTGTGAGGTCTAACATCCTCACTAAGGTCCTTAAACTGCAGGTAAGCTCCCCGGAGCCTCTACGCCGCTTTGATGAGGCTCTCACAGACGTCCTGGTTGGCACCTGGTCCAGGCCCGCTACAGGTCCCCCTGTAGATAGGAACGTCGCCTTGCGCAACTGCCCAGCTCTGGGCGACCCTAGCTTCCTGTCCACCCACCCCACCCCGAGAGCCTGGTTATCCAGACCTCTACTTCCCAATCTGCATTCCCGACTGCACCCCCAGATCGGGAATCCAAAAGGTTTGAACAGTTTGGCAAGAAACTGTTCTCCTCCCTCAGTTGTGGGTTGCTGTCCATCATCACCGCTTGCCTTTTGGGCCGCTATACCCACTCTCTGTGGGATACGGTTGCGGCTGTGCTGCTGGAGTGCCCGGAGGAGGCCCGGGTGAAGCTCGCTCAAGCCCTCACGGAGGGACGAGACGAAGCGCGGTACTCCATTCGATGTTGGCTGGATACCACGGACTCACTGGGCAGGGCGATGTCAAAGACGGTGGCGGTTCGCCGCCACGTCTGGCTGAGGTCAACCAACTTCTCGGCTGATGTCCAGAACACACTCATGGACATGCCGTTCGGTGGCAGCCACCTCTTTGGTGGCAAGGCAGATCATGCGCTTGAACATTTCAAGGACTCCGGGGCTACGGCCAAGTCCTTGGGCCTCTCGGGCCAGCGTCAGCAGCAGTCTGCTTTTCTCTCCTTTCGTGGCCAAGGAAGGGGTGCCCCTTTACATCCTGCCAGCCACGAGCCGCAGTCTAACATCCAACGCGGCGGCGGGCGTGGTAACCGCCGTGGCGGTGCCAGGGGACAACGGCGTGGCCAGTCCACAACCACCCCGCAGCATCTGCCTCAAAGCTTTCCGAGGTTTCAGGCCCATTCGACGCAAGTGGGGGGCAGGGTCCGCCATCACCTCCTCCACTGGCACAACATCACATTGGACAGGTGGGTGCTGCAAATTGTCCGAAGGGGCTACTCCCTCCCCTTCGAGGCGACCCCTCCAGCCATGCCACCGCAGTACCACCGCGTGTTGGGGGATCACTTGCAACGTCTCAAGAGGAAGTATCGGTCCTCTTGGCCAAGGGGGCCATCGAGCCTGTTCCTGGGCCAGAAGTAGGTCGTGGTTGCTATTCCCACTACTTTCGGGTCCCCAAGAAGGGCAGCGGAACGTCAACGGCTTCCTCCGGAAGAAGAAGATCAAGATGCTGACTCTGGCTCAGGTCTTAGTTGCCGAGGACCCCGGAGACTGGATGGTAGCGTTGGACTTGCAGGACGCTTATTTCCACATCTCCATCCTGCCGACTCACCGGCGTTACCTGCGGTTCACGGTAGGCCACAAGCACTTTCAGTTCACCGTGCTCCCCTTTAGCCTTACCAGGGCCCCACGGGTGTTCACGAAAGTGATGGCGGTGGTCGCAGCTCATCTGCGCAGGTTAGGGGTGTCAGTCTTCCCCTACCTTGATGACTGGTTGTTGAAGGTGGGCTCGCCCCACTCAGTCGTTGGCCACCTCCAGACTACAGCCGACCTCGTGCACCTGCTGGGGGTTTTTTCATCAATGTGCCGAAGTCACACCTGTGTCCCTCTCAGAAGCTCCTCTTCATCGGAGCGGTTCTGGATTCTGCGCAGTTTCTGGTTTATTCTCGCGAACAGCGGGTTCGGGATATTCAGGCTCTGATTCCGATCTTTCAGCCTCTATCCCGGGTCTCGGTCAGGTTGAGGTGGCTGCTGGGGCTGAAGGCCTCCTGCATCCTTCTGGTGCATCATGCCAGGTGGCAGATGCGGGCTCTGCAGTGGGACCTGAAGTTTGTGGGCTCAGGATCAGGGCAACCTGTGCGACCATGTCCTGATCTCGGATGGCACTGCGAGACAGTTGCAGTGGTGGGTCAAAGACCGCGATTGGGTCAGCGGCAGATCCCTCTCCCTGCCCCAACCGGAGCATGTAATTGTGATGTATGCGTCCCTCCTGGGCTAGGGAGGCCAAATGGGAGAGGCGGAGATCAGAGGCCTCTGGTCTCCGGCGTAGTCCCAGCTCCATATTAACCTTTTGGAGCTGCGGGTGATCCGTCTTGCATTGAAAGCATTCCTCCCCTCTGTCCGGGGGAGTGTAGTGCAAGTGTTCACGGACAACACCACCGCCATGT
Source organism: Lissotriton vulgaris (assembly GCF_964263255.1). Classification (NCBI taxonomy): domain Eukaryota; kingdom Metazoa; phylum Chordata; class Amphibia; order Caudata; family Salamandridae; genus Lissotriton; species Lissotriton vulgaris. The sequence goes on along the minus strand of NC_141689.1, from coordinate 1,324,520,119 downwards.
GGTACTGCAACAAACAAGGCGGAGTGGGGTCGGGGACCCTATGTCAGGAGGCTCTGCGACTCTGACATTGGCTGGACACCAGGGCGTGACCCTAGTGATTCAACACCTGGCAGGTTCCCTGAACGCCAGGGCGGACGAACTCAGCCGTCGGTGCATGATAGATCACAAATGGCGTCTGAACTCGGACGTGGCGCAAGGCCTGTTTCAGCAGTGGGGAGAGCCTTGGTTAGATCTATTCGCCACAGAAGAGAACGCACAATGTCTTCAGTTCTGCGTGTTGGAATTTTCAAGGCGGCAGTCTCTCTGAGACTCTTCATTGTGAGTGGAGCTGCGGTCTGTTGGACGCCTTTCCGCCTATACCACTTCTGCCCAGAGTGCTGAATAAGATTAGGCACGACTGGGCCCAAGTCATCCTTGTGGCACTGGACTGGGCACGGAGATAGTGGTATTCCGAGCTACTCAGCATGTCAGTCGATCCCCCGATTTGTCTGCCTCTTCAGGAGGACCTTCTGTCGCAACAGCAGGGGATGGTCCTCCACCCGAACCTGTCCAGTCTCCACCTCTATGCGTGGAGATTGAGCGGCAAAAGTTGAGGCCATTTGACTTGCCTCCTGAAGTCTGTGATGTGATTATGGCCGCCATGTGTCCCTCCACAAAATGGTATACGCCTGCATGTAATGTATGTAATGTAATGTAATGTATAGGCATTTATATAGCGCACTACTTACCCGGAGGGTCCCAAGGCGCTTCGACCGCTGCGAAACCCTTCCTGGCTTCCCTGAGAGATGGTCCCTTAATGGGTATCTCCAGGGTGAGACCAGGCATCCCCGGCGGTCTGGTGGGGCCGTTAGTGAAGATGAGGCAATCTAATGCCCAGAGTTGCCGAGTGTGATCGCTGATCAGAGTGGGCACCGAGGCGAGAGAATTATCGAGTCCGCTGACCCTGGTCCAGAAACCTGCCGCACCGGGAATCGAACCCTGGTCCCGGGCCGTCCTCTGCTCTCGGGTCTGCCGCCTCTAACCAGTGAGCCACACTACTTGTGGAATACATTTGTGGCATGGTGCACAGCACAGGCTGTGGATCCTATTTAAGTCCCCCTTTCAGAGGTTCTCTTCTTTCTTCTTTCTCTTGTCCGGCAGGGCTCTGCTCTGGGCACTATCAAAGGCTACCTCTCTGCCATTTTGGCCTCCCTGGTCAGCCTTCTCTTTTCAAATCCCCTGTTATAAATAGATTCTTGAAGGGTATCACTCACATGTTTCTCCTCTTCCTTTTGTGATGCCTCAGTGGGATTTGAACCTTGTTCTAACTTATTTGATGTGCACTCCTTTCGAGCCACTTCACAATTGCCCTCTTCGTCTTCTAACTCTTAAGACTGCATTCCTGGTTGCCATCACCTCTGCCAGGAGAGTGAGTGAGCTCCAGGCTCTTTCTTCTAAACCTCCTTTCCTTTCTGTCCATCCGGACAAGGTTGTCTTGCAGACGCGTCCCTCTTTCCTGCCCAAGGTAGTCACAGCCTTCCACATCAGGCCGTCCATTACCTTGCCCACCATCTTTCCGCATCCGCATCCCTCGAAGGAGGAAGAGAGGCTACACCGTCTGGACCCCAAACGTGTGCTCTCATTCTATCTGGACCGCACACACCAGTTCCGGGTGGATGACCAGCTCTTTGTTGGTTACGTGGGTGCTGAGAAGGGACGGGCGGTGCACAAACGGACCATCTCTTGGTGGGTCGTCTTGTGCATCAAGGTTTGCTACTCCTTGGCGAAAAAGGAGCCTCCTGTTGGGCTGAGGGCCCATTCCACTCTGGCCACGGCGGCTACTACTGCCCTGGGTCGGGGAGTCCCCTTGCAGCTACATCTGTTGGGCAGCTCCGTGGGCCTCGCTACACACGTTTACTAGACCCTACTGCCTGGACAGTCAAGTCCGGAGAGATGGCTTCTTTGGCCATTCCATTATCCAGGACTTTGTGGTGTGATCATTGGTTCGCAGACCCACTTCCGGGGTTGGTTTTGCTGGGGTATCTATTCTAAGGTAAGGAATCTAACACTAACCTGTTTCTTTCAGATGCACAAGTTACTTACCTTTGGTAATGATATATCTGTAAGAAACAGTAGTTAGTGTTAGATTCCTTACCGCCCCACCCATCCTCCCCGTTCTGCGAACCGATATCTAGAGTTAAGGTTTATCCCTTTGAGGTCCCTAGTTTCCTGGCACCAGGGTTGGTTTTTTTCATGGCTCTGTGTTTCTGGCGCGGAAAAGCTGTGTGTAGAACTGACGTCAGCGTGCGAGGGCGGCGTCTAAGTACTCCAACGTCATCCCGGCACCAACGACGGACGCGGAGCCGCAGACGACGCATACCTATGCGCATGGGTACTGCTACGCAAAACTTTCCGGATCCAGTCTGACGCCTGGGGATATTCTAAGGTAAGGAATCTAACACTAACTACTGTTTCTTACAGATATATCGTTACCGATGGTAAGTAACTTGTGCATTACAGCCTGAGGCGGTTTTGACGATAACAAGGCCTTATGTGGTCCCGCTGAAAAATGATGATGAAGGGCCACATAAGGGTATCTCCAATCCTTCTATGCTTCCCCCCTCTTCTTACCCCATATCAGAGGTTCTATTACCAGTTTCTGTGGTGGAGGAGAACTCTCCTATAACTCCCTTGGAGGATTTTCTTCAACTAATAGTAGCAAAGTCTCAAGATGAGGATTTCACATTGCCAGACTTGGACATAGGCTTACGTAGGAGATCAGGATGACAAATTGCATCTCTTGGTGAATCCCCCTCTGACCGCACTTATGAGGCTGCAACTTCTTTTTTTATAAAGTTTTATATAGTGCGTACTTGATTCCGAAGTTTATCAGAGCGCTTTACAATTTGAGGGAAAGGAAGGTAACAAATCAAAACATGACTCTAATATGGGGAATCTAATAGGCATTGAATCAAATAGTGCACACATAACAGATCATTTATAAACCTGAGTGAACGAGGAATGGGCTATACGATGGAGCATAGTGACATAAGGGGAGTAGGTACAATAATCATATACAGGAATAAAAACCAATATCAAAACAATCAAAGCAGTTGTCTTTATTGGCATTTATAGCAAGAAATAAAGTACAACAGAGATTGGAGAACCGGCAGATAACATACATGCTATATATTACTGTTTTTACTGTTATTAATGTTTTACTGTATGGCTCGTATTAACTTCTGGATTCAAGCTAACCATTTGCAGCTCAAGGCCAGTAATACAGGGATCATCTTATTTGGCAAGGCTCTTGAACTCTGGTCAATTGACTGGTGGCCCCAAAGTCTTGGCCCCTGTCCATCTCCTAAACCCACTGTGCGCAACCTTGGAGTAAAAATCGATGACAAGCGACCTATGAAAGACCATGTACACCAAATAATGAGCACCTGTTATGGCGTATTGAGGAGCTACATAAGATCGTCCAATGGACGTCTGGAGTGGGTTAAAGGTTAATATCCGCCAGAACTTAGTAGGATGAGAATCCTATGTATTAGTTCTTGGTTTAGTCAACGTTGAAGGATACAGTGTTCCAAAATATTGTGCACCTAATCTTTGTTTCCTTGAAACTTGATCTGCAACAGAAACTTTCTTTCAGTGAAGAAGAGATAAAGAAGCATTAGTAGCTCAACTCCTAGCGGATGACACAACCATCCAAGACAATGACCCGAATGCTATAATCATTCCGGCCAATACAAGAAGTACTATAACTCTTAAACTCATAGAAAATGGACTATCACCAAGAGGTGGTACTGGCATATTCGTGATAGAGGCACATGAGTTTTGGCAGACAGAGGTATTCTTTTCATGGATACATTTTCCAGCAGCACACGCTGTGACAAAAGATTTCCTTTTTTTTTATATATATTTTGTTATTTTTCAAATTATACACACTTATACTTTTATACAATTCAACATGAATATTTCACATATTATTTCAAGACCTTTATCTGTATACAGTACATACTCAAAGTGCATCAAACTTTTATCAAACTTAACAAAATACTCAGAAATATTTCCAGATGTTCAGTGATTACCCAATCTTTCTTTCCACTTATTTACTGGGTCCCATATTCTTAAATGTAAATGTATAGGCATTTATATAGCGCACTACTTACCCGTAGGGTCCCAAGGCGCTTCGACCGCTGCGAAACCCTTCCTGGCTTCCCTGAGAGATGGTCCCTTAATGGGTATCTCCAGGGTGAGACCAGGCATCCCCGGCGGTCTGGTGGGGCCGTTAGTGAAGATGAGGCAAGCTAATGCCCAGAGTTGCCGAGTGTGATCGCTGATCAGAGTGGGCACCGAGGCGAGAGAATTATCGAGTCCGCTGACCCTGGTCCAGAAACCTGCCGCGCCGGGAATCGAACCCTGGTCCCGGGCCGTTCTCTGCTCTCGGGTCTGCCGCCTCTAACCAGTGAGCCACACTACTTCAGGTCCTCTTCCTCCTGCCCTTCCGAACATAAATGTTCTTTTCCATATTATATACAGATAATAAGTTGGCCAGCCAGGATTGCATTCCCGGGGGGTTTTTATCAAGCCATGCCCTGGCTATGGTTAATCTGTAAACTGCCATTGCTACAAACAAAAATTCCCGTGGTACCGCTTCCTCATCTGCACCAACCCCTAGGAGAATCCAAGGAGGGGTGAGCACAATTTGTGTTCCCCAGTGACCTGTTCAAAAATATCTCTATGTCCCTCACTAGTGTGTGCAGCTGAGGATGTGGACACTGTCTGCTTCTAGGAAATTGCATCTGGGACACAAAATACCCGTATTACCACCCCACTTAGCAATCCTAGCTGGCGTAAAGTACAATGAAAATAGGGTTTTATAGTGTTGGGATTGCAAAGGGGATGAACACAGAACTGTTCGACCTAACTCTAGGGATTCCTGAAACCAAGCCTGCTCACCACCCAGTTTCTCAGCCCACTTATTACTGTGTTTTTCCAAGTCATCCTTTTTCCCTTTTACCAGACTTGCATAAAAAGATCGTATCGTACAGTCCCCGGACAGCTTTATTTTCTCGAGAATGTCATTTCTACTAAACCCAGCAGCCCCACCCCGCTTGTTACCTAAAAAACTCCTAATCTGAAGGTACTTAAAAAAACATCTGTTATCCAAGCCATACTTATTTCTCAAATCGCTGAACTGCAACATCCCATCAGAAATAACAATATCACCGATTTGTGTGATCCCCCATGCCACCCAATCTGCCATTGTTGTGTCTGAAAATACAGCAGGAGGGAATGACCTATTTTTGTACATCCTAACATATCTGTTGTATCTCCCTAATTTTAACTTTTTAAAAAATGCACTCCAAATGTTTACTGCAGCCGCTATTGTTTTAAACCTTGTTCTTTTGAAGTATCCAAAATCGATAGTATTTAACAAACAGTTTCCTGCTTCTGCCCCGAGGACTATTGCATATACCTCCGTGGAAAAGCTGGCCACTCTTCTATCAAGATTTGCCCCTCCAATTAATCCCTGCATGTATTGTAAGGAAGCGGCCATGTAATACAATCTAAAATCCGGTGCACCCCACCCACCTCTCTCTCTCGGGAGGGAGATGAACATATAGGCCCTCCGTGTCTTTCCCTACGCCCATATAAATCTGTTCATAATCACCTCTAGTGCATTAAACCAGCTTGTTTCAAATAATAATGGAATGGATCTAAAAAGGAAAAGAAACTTAGGGAGGATCAGCATCTTAATTACGTTAGTACAGCCCGCTATTGACAAATGTAAATTATTCAATCTGTCCAGGTCTGCTTTTACTCGGGTCATTAAGGGAGTCATATTATTTCCTACTACGCTCTCTAGATTTGCTGAGATCGCAATTCCCAGGTATACTGCTGAGCCAACTACCCTACCATCATTGCAATGTACATACCTATTCTCTATGATCTGTATTTTCGAGCTATTCAAACTATATCCCGATACCAGGCCGAACTTTTGGGCTTCCAGTTCCACCTCCCTAATAGCCCCTGCCGGATTAGGTGTAAGAATGGCCACATCGTCAGCGTACGCCAAAGTTTTTATCGAGCAGCCATTCATCAGCATTGCTGGTATCTTCTGGTTTTGTTCTAATCGGCGAAGAAAAGGATCTAAATAAAGCACAAATAACAAGGGAGAAGAGGGACAGCCCTGCCTGGTCCCTCTGCTGATTTTAACCCATGCAGAGTGCCCCCGGTTAACCCTGATCTTAGCTTTTGGGTCTTTATATAGGGTTTGTGTGGCCTTTATGAAACCCTCCCCTATACCACTCCATCTCATGACAGCCCATAGATAACCCCAGGAGACCCTATTGAATGCTTTCTCTGCATCCAAAAAGAGTGCTGCCTTCGGGTCTCCCAGGGTACCTGGGTAACATTGTAATTACTTGCCTGACGTGTTGCGTTGTGCCCTTTCCTGGGATAACCCCATGCTGGGAGGGACTAACCAATCTCTCAATTACTCTTGATAGTCTTTTAGCCTGCATTTTAGAGTACACTTTCACATCGGTATTCATTAATGTGATAGGTCGATACGAGCCAGGGGCCGTTGGTGGTTTATCCTTTTTGGCTATCACTATGATTTCAGCAGCCCCCCAGGACTCGGGTATCGATTCCCCTGTCTGAGCAAGTAACAAAATATTAAACATATCTGCTGCTAACACAGTTTGGAGCACTTTAAAACATTCCATTGGTATCTGGTCTGGGCCTTTTGCCTTCCCCGAAGGTAGGTTACCAAGAGCCAACAGAAATTCTTCCAATTAGAATGTGGCTTCTAACTCCTCCTTGTCATCCATCTCCATTTCAGGAGGGAGGACATCCCTCAGGTATCCCTCTATCTCTTCCATACCCCGTACATTATCAGGGGAATATAGATCTACATAAAACTGCCTAAAAACTTCCCTCACCTGACCCTCCTCTATAAAAGTTGCCCTGTGCATCAACTATCTTCTTGATATCAGATCTTGCTGCCCTCTGTCTAGTCCGAACCGCTAAAATATGTCTCACCCTCTCGCTGAATTCATATGCCTTCTCCCTTTGAGTCAGATACTTCTCCACTACTTTTTTGGCCATCCCTTCAAGGGCTTCTGCTCTTGTTATGGTAATCCTAAGCAATAGCTGATCAAGCGGGGAGTTCCGAGTTATAGCTACTGCTAAGTCTGCTTCAAGTTTTAAAAGATTTTGTCGAATTTCCTCAGACCTTAATTTCTCCTTCTTTTGATTAAATAACACAAAGCTCAATGTCTCCCCTCTAACCCCCGCCTTAAATGAATCCCATACAACCCCCGGTGGGGCCGTCCCTCTATTTATATCCCAAAATTCCTTTATGCATATGCTCATATAGTCCCAGTATGCCTGGTCTTGTAGTAGTGCACGCTCAAAAGTCCAAGAAACATCTCTCTTTTGAAACTGACCCAGCTTAATTGTCACTACTAGTGGACTGTGGTCTGAAACCAGTCCTGGATGTCTTTCAATTTTTGAGCCAGCAATCAAATTATTCGAGATTAAAAAGTAATCCAGTCGAACCAATACCTTGTGAGGAGCTGAGTAAAATGTACTACAATCTAAGTGTGGATGCCACTTTATCCAGGGATTTTCCAGAGAGTTATGAAACACCATATCTGACAGTGCTCTATACACCTTCTTCTTCCTCCCTATGTAGTGTCCCCCAGGTTGAACAAATGAGCTACTAAGATCATACAAATTGAGGTCTCCGCAGCAGACAATTGGTTCGGGCCATTGAGCTAACTCGACATCCAGGTACTGAAAAACATCTGGGTCATCCTCTGTTGACCCATAAATTGTAACCAGTGTGAAAGTATCTCCCTTAAAAAACAGTTCCAATATTGCCCACCTCCCCCACTGATCCTCCTCCTTCCCCTGCACTATTGCGTCTCCACTCCTCCCTAATACTGCCACCCCCGTGGTCTTAGTCCCTTGTTTGGAATTTGCTAGTAGTGAGAAACCCAATTGTTCCAAGAGATAACCTTTACCACCCTCTATGTGGGTCTCCTGCAGACATACCAGATCAAGGCGCAGTGTTTTAAGAAAAGCAGCTACTCTGAGTCTTTTGTTTACTTCATTGAGTCCACATAGATTTATCGAGGCAATTCTACACGCCATACAGATAGAGCATTTGTCCTACCAGTGAAACTACTAAATGTTTAAGAAAAATCTGCGTCTGCTGAATCCATACAATCCTCTTTGTGTAGTGTATACATTCTAGTTCTAGTTCAAATACATTGCGTTGTTCATATTGTGTACATTCTGTTACAATTTTTTCCCCACAAGTGTGATATGCCAAAAAGAAAAAAACAAAACTTTGTGCCCCTTTTTCACCCCCCTTCCTCCCTATACCTCCCCCACCCCCTCCCCCTGCACCCTCCCCTCCCCTCCCCTCCCTCCTCCCCTCCCCCTTACAGGCAAATAGGTCAAGAGACCTATGAGTGCCCGCCTTGAATTGTGCCAATCGCATCCCTCTCCCGCTTCTCCTTTTGATGTGCTGTGCTACCCTTTCTTAATAACCTTTTGTTATATACAAACACCTGGGCCCTTTCCCTTTAGCCACCTTTCTGCTTCCTCATTTCTTCCAAGAATAGCTGGGCTTTGATCTCTCAGGAGAACATCCAAGCTTTCCCCCTTACAACTACCTTGAGCCTGGCAGGAAATAGGAGGTATGCTTCCAAGCCCAAAGCCTGGAAAGGAGCAATCATCTGCCTAAGCTTCCATCTCCTCTCCACAGTGATGTGACAGAAATCAGGTCTGGCGAAAAAAGTGACGCCTTCGAATGACCTCCTGCTATCTGGCCTTGCCTTACCAATTATCTCCTCTCTCAATAAGAAATTCCCAATATTGACCAAGATTGCCCTGGGCAGGATCCCCTGGCCCTCACCTCCTGTCCCCCCTGTACCTCGGGCTGTCTTCATCACAAAAGGGAATCTGTGTGCCCTCTGAACCTCCCTTTCCCACTGCCACTGGGACTCCGGAAAGGCTCCCTTTAACAAATTAACAAGAAACTGCCTGACGTCTTGCCCTTCTGCCACACCCAAAAGTCTAACATTATTCCGTCTCTGCCTGTTTTCAAAGTCCTCCATTTTCCAGCTCATGTCCTCTGCTCGTTTTTCTTGCCCTGTCTTGAATGCCTGCCAGTTCCCCATGTCATCCTCCAATTTACCTGTGCGCTCTTCTACTTCTGTAACTCTGACCTCCACCTCCTTATACAATTTATTTACTTTTCTCAACGAGCCCTGGATCTTCTTTGAGGCCTGCCTTGCTCTGCGACTTTCTGTTCATGCCTCTACTTGCATCTCCTTCAAAGTACTAATTAGTATTTCGAATGGGTCTTGCTGAGGTAAGGTCTCGGAGAAAGGGCCCCTGTTACTGCCATTATCCTGATGTAGCTGAGATGTGGCCGAGTAATCCCACAGTAATCGCCTATTATGGTGAGGGGGAGACCCCAAAGTGCGCCTCCTTGATCTTGAAGGTCTTTTCCTTTGCGTAGACTCTTTGCCAGAGGTGCTGGACCCAGAATCTGTATCCTCCTCATCTATATCTTCTTCCATACTTCCTTCAGATGAAATAATTGATTCTGAGTACTCATTCACTGTGAAGAAGCACTCCCCTTCGACTGAGCCCCCTTCTAACTTTTCTGTGAGGTGCTTGGTCTTGTTGTCCCCCCATGCGCACCCTTGCCTGACAGACTTTCCATGCTGCCCCAAGTATTTGTTAGTCGGCTTTGGGCATTTCTTCCTTCATTCATTTTAGCCTCCACTAACATTAAAGCCCCCAACATATCAGCGTTTCCAAGGGGAGTACCTGAGCGCCTCTCCATGTCTGCCGTCATTTTCACTGGCACTTGTGCTGCCCCTGCTACCGTTGTAGTGCGAGTCTCTGTCAATTCTGTCACTTCCAGACTCTGATTCACTTGCACCAGTGTGAGCTCTGCTCCTGCTGTCGGCGCCACGGTAGCCTCTGTGCACGCCTCTGCTGTCTCTGCCATCTCTGTACTTTGACTTGGTTGCCAAGCAACCAGATTCGCTGCAGCGTCGGCTGCTCCCGTAGCGTAATCGCGGACGGCCTTTCCTGTCTCCTGTGTCTCCGGTAATCCATCGGGCTGTCCGGGACCCCTCGACGAGAAAACCTCCGATAAGGCATCCCTATGTCCTTGTTTTTACTCACAACGCCTCCTTTCAGTGTAGGAGCCGCCGTGTTAGAGCTCCTTGATGTCGCGCGGTTATCAGAAGCACTTTTTTGGGTCGCAATGGTTTTCCCGCGTACCGCTGTCTTCCTCTTCAACGGTATGGCGGATACCTTGCGAATTGCTCCGGTATTCTTCCCCACGCCTGCCTCCCCAGTCACCGCTCCATTTGACAAAAGATTTCCACTATTACAAAATAGTAGAACCTCCGGATATATACACACCTTTCGAGGACGTTGAAATCCCACTAACTTACCAAGAGCACCTGCTCTGGTTTAATGGCGCCCTAAAGCATCAAAATCACATCACCAGGCACGGTCCACTAGGTAGACCAGGAGCCACGTGGCCGGTTCTAGCCAGCTACACAACACACCCAGACATTGAAACAATGTCAAGCAAAGAACTCCTAGTTAAACTAAAAGAATTAACAAAGGCATATAGAGAATTAGTTCAATTGGCAAGGGACGATATAAAGTACTGCCAGAAATTGAAGGAGACAGATATAACAGACCAACCATTTGAACTTGCCAGCATCATAGAAAAATCCTATGAAGAGCTAGGAAGAGATAGTTTGGGTGGGAAACCAGTAAAACCCCAACTAACTGAAAATCCTGAAAAAACATTTATTAAAAATAATCTAAATACTCCAAAAAAGAGTTGGGATGGTAATAAACAATCCACTCCCAAGGAAAAACGATTCCAGTCCAGAGGAAGGTCTCCTCAACGGAAAGAAAGATCTCTTGACCGAGGAGGCAAGTCTCCCCAACGGGAATCCTCTGAAAAAAGATATAATCTAAGAGATCGGGATAAATTGAGAAAACCTGATAGATATCAAGATATTGATACACGTCCATCTCGCTCTTTTCAGACTTCCTCACAGAAATGAGAAAGAAGAGGACGGACAGAACACAAGGAAGAGCACGTCAAGTCCAAAGACAAAGAACCTGCTCATCAAAGTAAAAAAATCACAATTTCCCAGAAAGAAGGTAGCAAGTATTAAAATTAAACATGCAGAGGATTCGGAGGACACAACTGAAAAACAGAGAGTGGGCCCAGACAATTCTAGACAGCGCAGCAGAAGTGACCATAGCTCGGAAGATCCTGATGAATCTTCTGGAGACCGTGGACACGAATGAATACATTCAAGTGGAAACTGCAGACACCCGAGTGAGCGTGCCCCATAAACTATATGAAATAACATTACGTATAGAGGGAGATAGAACTAGGAAAATAAAAGGTCTCTTTTGGGAGAAACTATCTAAAGGCTATGACATCCTGTTAGCTGAAAAAGACTGGCCACCAGAGTTTGTCAGGGAGTGCCCTCATGGCGAAGAAATGATTATGCCTGCCTTCTCAAATCATATTCCAATTCATAAAATATACACATTCGCAAGAAATTGGGCAGTGGCCCAAGCCCCTGCTTTATATGAAAATCATGTAGGATGGGATGAGGACTCTCCTCACCACAAAATCCAGTTAAAAAATCAACCTACTGCACAAAGGCAGTACCCAGTTAAACAAGAAGCTAAAAAGCAAGTCAGGGACATCTTAGATCAACTTGAATATCAAGGGGTGATTGAAACATGCACCTCACAAATGAACAATCCTTTGTTTCCTGTCTCCAAACCAGACGATTAATATCGCCTAGTTTTGGACTACAGACATTTAAACTCCTGCTGCAAAACTTTTGCAGTACAAAACTCACACAGTACAGCACTAATGAACAACATTGTGCGCAAAAAATATAAAACGACATTAGATATCTCTAATGGATTCTTCTGTCAAAACATTGCACCTGAAAGCAGGTATTTGACCGCTTTCTCAATAATGGGGTTACAAAAACAATGTTGTCGACTCCCACAGGGATTCAAGAATACCCCAGGATTATTCTCAGCGAGAGTAACAGAGTTACTACAAATATGATGATGAGGCAATATCATATGTCGATGACATCTATCTTACAGACGATGACCTGGAGACTCACTTTAAAAGAGTGAACACCATAATACTTGGGTTTGCATCAGAGGGTTACAAATTCAACTTTAAAAAGTCAAGAATTGCCCATCTAACTGTCCTGTTTTTAGGATATGAATTATCAAGTGAAGGCAAAAGCCTGGCAGACAACTTCCTAGAGAAGTGTGCAGTACTCCAATCACCAAAAACGCAGAAAAACTTACAATCAGTACTAGGCTTCCTGAATTTCGGTAGAAAATACATTCTAAATTATGCAGAGAGGGTTAAACCTCTCTATGAATTGATAAAACCTGATTTCAAACCAATACATTGGACTCAGAAACATACAGAAATTTTAAGATCATTACAAACAGACATGTTAACTAAAACAAAATTGCAAACTCGAGAAAAAAACGTAACCTTGTAATCCGAGTCATCCCAGGAAGATGCAGATTCACATACCTGACCTCTGAGGGAGAAACGTTACCTATAGCTTACAAATAACATTTGTACACTCAAGCTGAAATGAAATTCAGTTCTACAGAAAAAATTCTGACAGCGGTCCAAACTGTTGTAGCAAGAGAAAGAGCCCTGGCCCAAGGAAAGAGAATAACTGTTTATCCAGCAGAATCAGCCCTTGAGGCATTAACAAGTCCACGTAATCTGAATGCAGTGGCATTGGATCCAAAATGGATACAATGGGAACATTCTCTTGCTACACCAGACGTGAAATACTATTTTGACCCAAAAATGAAAAAACTAGATCTAGAATACGAACAAGAATATCCTCTGCCCATCGAAATCCTGCCTCCTGAACAATATACCTGTGTAATCTATATGGACAGATTTGCACACCATTACGATGTAGAGAAAAAATCAGAAGACCAAACTTTGCCACAATGCAAGAGGTTCAAACTGAGAGACTAATCACATTCGACAAACCAACAGTAAATAAAAAAGGACTATGCAACAAAGCCATGGAACTTGTGCCTCTTGAAACCCAAATTACAACAATTCATAATGAAACACCAGTCTACAACGATGTAGCCTCAGAATGTACAATCGTAAGAAAAGAAAACGCAGAAATCAATGGAAATCCGGAAGCAATCCCACCAATTGATAGAACTGCATCTGGCTATTTTATCAACTTTGATGATTTTTCCGATGATCCAAGTGAACATGGAGATGAGCCAGCAATAAAAACTTTCAAAGAAAAAATTAGCAAACTTTTTCACCAACTAAAAGAAACATATCTGATTTCACCATGGATTGAATTTTGGACTGTTAGGTGTACTTTTCCTCCTGCTTTGGCTCATCATGGTTTTATGCTTGGGTAAATTCATTGACGGAAAATATAGTACAATGGACACAGCAAGTCAGAACATCAACTTGGTCCTAAAGTCTCACAGATCCTCTCACATCGAGAAAAGAGAACTATCATCAGTGAACATCACAGCCAATCCAATACCTGGAGGAATAGCATGGGACAGAACTGACAATGATATTTTTGGCCCGATTGAGCTCCTGAGGTATCCACACCAGTTTAAGGGTTCCTTAAGTGACTTTGTGATACCAAGTACTTTCTCTGATGAGTGGGACTTTGATAATATTAATAATATGATGTCAGATTTAGTAATGTCAGCCAAATTTACAGAACATGATTATTTACAGAGTTCATCAAATTATGAAGAATTATACTGTTACAATAACTATGGTCATCAATATTTGCATAAATCTGCACAACCTAGAATTGTTTTTAGTTACAATCAATGGGAACATTGTCCAACTCCACCAAAAGGAAGTTCGAAGACATTTTATGAGAAATTTCCATACTTCTCAGGGTTTAACAACAGTGATCCAGAAACGTTTTATTTTAAAATGTTAAATAAGACAGGAATGAAAACAATGTTGACAAATACTAAATTGATTTATTCTGAGAACTTTTATGACAAAATGTCTACATTTGGTTTTGAATTTTTGAAAAATAACATTGAAACAAAAACCATCTGGGGAACAAAAGACTGGCAGGTACAAAGTCTAGAATCATTATTTAGAGCCTGCATGATCCCAGAACAAATAATATTCCTGAATGATACCATTCAACAAACTACTTGTCTTGGTTTAGCTAAGATAAAAGACTTAAATAAACCGTCTATTCCAAAGCCCATACCTGATAGTAATAGCACCACAGATGTGGAAATAGACGTATCCCATATTTTTCACCAGAACAGAACAAATCCTGATTGGAAAAAATGGTTGATCTGGCCCACAGACACAAATAACTGTCAAGATAGATTCCTGAACAAAAAACAAGGATTCAAAATGACCAAGCCAGACCCAAGATATTCCCAGAGACAACATCCAGGGATAGTTACAACATACAGTGTAGGGAAATTATGCCTTGAGTGGCTACAGAAATCCACACTGGCTGAAATTAAGCAACACTTCACTTTACTTAAAGAAGGTGCTGACTTGCGAGATTTCATATTGGGACCTCGCAAACAGCGTCAAAAACGTTTCATAGCGGCCGGTGTATACGCTGCATACAGCGAAGCTTGGAAAGTAATGCAAATTGAAACAGCAGAAAAAATACGAGAAATTGATCGTATAAATTTGGAAAACTCACTTTCTGTAGTGGACAATGGGTTAACAACTCTGTCCTCCAGAATATATTCACTGGACAGCATTGTATCCTCTGCCTTTGATATAATAGAACAAGACTTGCTAATGTTACAACATGGTCAGTCCCAATTGCGTTCTATTGTCCAGGTTGGCTGGACGTTGCAAAACCTACGTTCAGGCTACGTGCCATGGCGTCTAATCAACATAACGTCATTATTTTCTATCTTTAACCTTACTGATAAACAAATCAGTTTGGCACAAAAAGGAGCAGACTATACGATTCTGAGCATTGAAAAACTTGAGAGATTACCATTGACAATGTCAGAGAGGCCTGTCATTGAATGGATATACATGGAACAATTACAATACCGATAACAACTTTCCAGTTTAAATATTGCCAAGAATATATACCAGCAGGCCAGTATGAAAGGTTGGGTAAAGCATACATCAAATCAACCTGGGATTTACCCTACACACATAAATGTTATAGTGAAGGGAAAAAGGAGGTATTCCTTAGTGGTAATAATTGTTAAAAGTCACTAGGCGGTACACTTCTGTGCCAAGGTATTAATTTGCATAGAGCTTGTGAAGGGTCTTCAAATAACCTTTCATGTCACCTGCAAGGCACTCCTGCAACACAGATAGAACCGTTCTTCAGACAACTTTCCAACGGTAGCTACGTTTTAATAAATGACCACAGCTGTTGTGGAATGGTGCCAGGAGAATGCTATCTCGTAACCGTTACTTCCAGGGTCGTTTGCTGTATGCAAGTATTGTATCCAAACAGCAATCCAGACATGGAGGCGGCAATATGGCCTTATGTGAATATCTCTTCTATTCGAATTGATACTTTTAGCAGAATGAAGTCTATTCTTTTACAGACTACTGTGCCATTGACCTCATCCAAAGAAACGTATGATCTGCAAGTTGCAAGGACAGCAGCAGAGATACATACCCTTTTATCGACAAATTGCCCCGTGCATTTCATAGAAATGTTAAGTCAAATTTTAAACATGTCTGATATCGGTGGCATCGCACATGTATTTAAGACAATTTTTTCGGGACTGTTAGCACCGTTTGAAACAGTTCTGGTCATCATCCCGAATTTTGTCCATTCTGTCTTTGGCGGCCTACCTTTAATTTTGGGACTCGAAGCAGGAATTCTATTTTTGTTCCTTTTGCTCTCCGATATGACAAGCCAAGCCACAGACAAGACTTCAGCAATGATGGAAGAAACGATCCAAGCAATGCGCTACCGAGACCGCATCACTAAGGTCCTCGGATTGGCCCGGCTGAGAGATCTGAATACTACCTGGTTTCTTTCATTCAGACCAATCTGGCAAGATTGCATCTTACCTGTGCTTTGATGTCTGCTATGCGGAGAAGAATGCGTGTTGGACGTCTGTCTTACATTACCATCAGCAGTACCAATAGATATCGATACTTTGCTAGGTCTGGTAACGACTCATGCAACATGTTGTCCCCAGCGACTACCTATTCTGATGACGGCATTCGTTGAGACTTCACCATTACGAGTAGGTGGCGGTGAAGTACGAGAGGAAAGCAGCAGCAAACAGGTACAACCTTCTGTGAGCATTGTTGATCCAAACATCGATGATAGTAATCACGCACAGAACTGCACAGTTGCAGTATTTTCAAACTTGGTCGAACGTTCACCTGATGTTGTAGACCAATTTTTTGCAAGCCTGCCTTATATGATGTTCTCCCCTGAGCAACGTGAATGACTTTTTAAATTCAAATTTGTTTTATTGGTTTCAGGAGCATCAGTAGTCATTACATTGCAAGGGAGGCGTGGCGGGCAAAAAGGCAATCAAGCAAATAAGATCTGCAGTATACAGAAAACATATGAATGATCATTTGCGTTTGATAAAGCAATGACATGGTACTAGAAGTGCAAACACTCCTTGCTATGCAGCAGTGAAACCGTAAGAAGAAAAATCCCAACTGTAACCCCCCCCCCCCGCTCCCCCACCCTTCCTCCCGGTTCCCACCCCGCCCAGTGTGCCAGTCGTGTGGGGCAATAAAGGCCCTAACCATGTAGTAACTGAAGCGATCACTCAGGTGGATGTATGGAGTCATTTGTGTTCGCGGTAAGTCTCAGAATGCGCAGGTATTTGGGGCACGTGATCTCATTGAATTCCCTGGATAAAAGGGAGAGCAGTGGGAGCCACACTTTCTGATAAGCAGCCGTGGACTGTGTAAGCGTGGCGTGAATGCGCTCCATGCCCAGGGTAAACCATATCTTATGTAACCAACCCGTGTGAGTAGGTCTGGTGGTGGAGCCCCACAGGGACAGGACATGTTGTGTTGCGGCCTGCATAGCTACTCCCATCTGGCGACCTCTAAGGGATTTCAGGGGGAATGTGAGTGCGTTGGGCAAACCCAAAATGGCATATGCCGAGAATCTAGGGATTTCTGTATCAAATGCGGAATCGATGTCGTCTAGGACAGCATTCCAATAGTCTTGAACCTCGCGGCAGTCACAGAGGAGGTGTGTCAGAGTGCCCCTTTCCCCGCAACCCCTCCAGCATAACGCGCTTCGTGCGGGGTTGCCTTTATTGAGCCGAGCCGGCGTGAGGTGCCAATATATAGCCAGTTTCGTCGCCGTATCCCTGGCAGCCGTGTTGCGAGTGGTGTGTGCAGCTCTATAGTAAACATAGCTCCATTCCTTGTGTGACAAGGCCCTCCCCAATTCTGCCTCCCAACGCCTCTGGCCCGCTGTTTTGCCCGACAGGGGAGTAGGTGTAAGCATTTTGTAAATGTCTGTGATAAGATGTTTGTCAGAGTCTCTTGTCACTAGCCATTTCTCGAAGACTGTCATGGGCCTGCCCACCAAGGGGAGAACGTCCGGATGGGTGAGCCAATGTCGAAGCTGGAAATATTGGAATAGATGAGGGGATACAACATCCTAGCCTTGGATTATGTCTTTAAGAGGGAGGAAACCCCGCAAGTCAAAGAAGTGACCAGCGGAGAAACTACCAATTCCTCGCCATTGCGGAAAGGCTCTAGGAGCATTGCCCGGTGGGAACTCCGGGTTATCCAGAACAGGCGTAAGGGGAGAAGGGAAGGTGGTGAGACCCCTTTTGACCACAACCGCGTTCCAGACCTGAGGGACAGTGCGAGTGATAGGAGACCGTAAAAGGTAGTGTGGTCTGTGTTGTCTAAGAAGGAATGGGATCTTCCAAAGGGAAGTGCCAGCCATTGCTCTGTCCTGGAATAACCAGCGCTTCTCGGACTCTGGCCTAAACCATTCTACCAAGTATCGGAGTTGCGCCGCCTGGAAATATTGCAACAAGTTGGGGATACCAAGACTTCCCTCGTCTGCAGTCCTATAGGCTAGGTGTTTATGTAGGCGCGCCCGTTTGCCCTCCCAGATGAAATGATGGATGGCGGCTTGGAGGGCTTGAATGGTACCCCCGGGGGGGAGCATCAGGAGAGTCTGAAAAAAGTACAGGATCTTAGGCAGGGCCGACATCTTGACTGCCGCAATGCGACCCAGTAGAGAGAGTGGTTGTTTGGCCCATCGAGTTAGGTCAGACCGGATCCGGGAGAAGAGGGCTGCGTAGTTGAGAGTCAGCGTGGAGTCCGTGGAAGCCGTGAGCGTTATGCCTAGGTATGGGAGATGTGCTGCAGAGGAGACACCTCCCTCGTAAGCAGGTGGAGAGGTTGTGCGCATGGGCGTTCCTACCCAAGGGTAAAATGAGGGATTTCCCTTTATTGATTTTGAAGCCAGAAATGGCGCCAAATGATTCCAGCTCCTTCAGGAATGCGGGGACGGAACAATCCGGGGCCTCCAGAGCGGCAATGATATCATCGGCATAAAGGCCTATTACATGGGGCTCCCGGCCAAAAGTCATGCCACGGATGGTAGGGTTGTCGCGAATCTTTTGCGCAAGGGGCTCTACATAAAGGGCGAAGAGAAGGGGCGAAAGGGGGCAACCTTGCCTCGTGCCCCGCTGAATCTCAAAAGGATCAGAGCGCAGGCCTCCCAAGCGGACACGAGCTTGGGGGCGGTGGTAGCAGCTCGCGATCCAGGCCTGAAATCTGTCCCCCACACGAAAGCGCCGCAGGACTTGCTGGAGGAAGTGCCAGTCCACTCGGTCAAACGCTTTCTCCGCGTCTATAGCCAACAAGGCGGAGTCCGAGTTCTGGAAGTGGGCCTTATCGATCAGGTGTAAAATACGTTTAGTGTTGTCACTGCATTGGCGAGCGAATTACTTTTTAAATAATAACAAGCACACAGCATTCCCTGAACTCTGAATTTGGCCTTCAGTTTTGTTAAACAATGCTACTGAAAACATTTGGAACTATTTTTTCCCCTGAAAGCAAAATTATTTTTCTTTAACTTCAAAAATATTTACCCGTTTTCCGGCACATGGTACTCTGCTTAAAGTAGAACTATTCTTAGAGAACAGAGCTTCTATTTTTTGAGACTCTAGAGACAATATTTTACCTCAGCCTCTAGCACATGTACATTATCGTATAAATATGTGATGAAATGGTCTCGACCTTCTTTTCTGTATACAGAGCCATTTCATGTGTAATTTTTGCAATTCATTCAGCTGATATATATGCATTTAACTGAATGATAACTTTGCTTGAAAAAAACGTACAGTACCAATACTCATTGCCGTGTATAAACCATACACCATTTCAAATGCAATTATGTATTTTGGGGTGGGTTGGAAAACACACATGCATCATATGTTTTATATTGCTTATTTTTAGTAATGATGGACATAAATACGTGGAGTGGGTGTTGTATTTCTATCTAGGACCCTAATTCGATATTCCCGATTCATGCCCTTATGTGGTTATAACAAATAGTTTCCTTATAAAGGCATAAGAATCCTATCCATATTTAGTATTAGCCCATGCAGTCCGAAACACGGCAAGGCTACTCCCATAGACTCCTAGAAAGCACAACGCGTTCTTTAAACAAACCAAGCCTCTAGCAGCCCGGGAAAACCCCCTGCTTTTGTTTTTATTTGCACAAGAACTCCTGGAGTCCAGAAAGAACTGTTAGTTCTCAGTGACATCTTATGTTCAACCTTACGTCAAACCCGGCACCTTTCAGGTATAAATATACCAATGTTGCCTTAAGCAAACACACGGTGGTGTGGAGCAGAGCGGCTATCTACTTATCCGAAGCCCAGCTAATGCGAGAGCCCAAGGTAGCCGCCCCTCCCCTTTGACGCGCTGGAGAAGCTGCTCTTTCTCACGCCAAGAAAATCCAGCTCCGGTGTTCCCAAGTCACCCTCGCGGGTTGCTGTCCTGAGAAGCGAGATACAAGACCTCCTTCATTCTATAACCAAGGTACGGAGCTGACTAAAACCTTAGAGAGAATTCTTGATTCCAATACTTGGCAAAAACCTAACTTAACTTAAAACTGCAACTTACTTGCTCCTTCCCACGTATTAGGCTTAGGTCAGGTACACCGGGGTAGGCGGATTTTAGAAGCACCAGTTCAGTTTGTTAGTCAATGCTTTTATGTATGTATATATTTTATCCATTTTAAAGTATCATATGGCTAAGAAACCATATCAATGCTTTTACAGTATTATTTTATAATACTCCTTTTACTGTACGCACTTTACTTTATAATAAGTATTGCAATTGTGGCAATTCATTTCTCTTGCATGAGAAAGAAGACTGCTGAATAAAATAACACATTTTATTGAAAACGCCTGTCTCTCTATTTCTCTGCACTCTGGTGAAACTAAGCATGCACGATTGACTAAGTGAAATAGCTGTCTATTGTTTTCACACGACTCTAGAGATACACTCTTTATTCTGAGGGAGCAAAGTTGTCATGTTTATGCGGTTGTCAGAAAAGAATCCCTTCTTGTCTAAATCAGGACGGTTAACCCTTTCCTGAACATTCGAGAAAGTTTCTAGTGACCTCTGAGCTAGCTGGCAAAACTAATTAAGTCTAATATAGTCAGTAGAGACCTAGATGACCTCAGTCCTACGTCTACACTGCTGTTTATATTATTCCAATGCGCAGAGCCTATTGGGTATATAGGAACTACACTACAGTAAGAACGGCGAAAGACGGAACTCAAAGGTGACATTTAACATATTCTTTACGTAGACCAATAAACTCCACATGACAATCAACACCTATGGACTAAAAAAAAATATAGTGTCTTTTGCTAGATGCTGATCTGCCTACTACCCCCCAATTGGAAAAGGGATGCACAAAGACTAATCAAGGACCCATAATATTATTGGTTTTAATTAAGACAAATGGCCGATTCATCAAGCATACAATTGTGAATGGTCTATAACAGCAAAAGTCACCTTGATTTTAGAGGTTGTTCATAAAAGAGGGGTAGATAATACATTGTCCTGAAGAGGTGATCTCATTCTGCTCTTGTATCACCGAAACACGTCGAACCTTGTCTTTGTGGGGTTACATCCGAGGAACAAAGTATTGATTGTAGAAAAATGTAATGTTGCCAATACTGTCACTGATTGTTTGGAAAAAATCATTGTTAATTACAAATACACGTCTTTTGATTGTATCTCTTTGATGTTTTTTAATCTGTAAATTCATTGTAGGAAATAATATTTTATTAACCAATCAAACTATGGTTAGAAAAAAAAACAGGATACACAAAGAAGCAACATTAGACATCTCAATTGCGGGGTCCTATCAATCCAATAACTCAGTCAATCTTAACAAACCATTTAAAATTCAAGCACCCCTGCCCGACAAAGCTATCAGTAGCCAAGAGAAAACGAGCCAGGAATACATCAACATAACCAAACTACAAAAGGTCTACAAAGCAGTATAAAAGCATGGACTGGAGAAGGGGAAACTGGATCAAAAACAACCAATTAACGACAGAGAAGAGGTAGCAACAACCCCACTGGTTCAGATAGAAATAGCACCCTTGGGTTGTAGAGACTCAAGCCCAGACAAGGGGGCACAGAGAACCAACAAAAAAGAGTCTGAATGTAAATCGAATAAACCTGCTACAACGGAAGAAATATCAGGGGAAATATTTCCTGACAAAACAAAAAACAAGAAACAATGCACCCATATCCTGATAAGTTATTGTAAATAGGAAGGGTCGAACCTGCAGGCTTTCTTCCATAGTGTCAAAAAAGACTGAGACCTCACGGGCTTTAACATCCAAAAAGCCTGGGAACCCGGAGATAGAAACAAAAGAAAGAAGCTCTACGGCCTTATCACAAGAAAGGGCTCTCAAAGAACCCGTCGGCCAAGAAATTCGAACTGCCCCAAAACACATAACATCCAAAAATTTAAACCTCCAAAAATGAGCCTATAAATTCTCCAAATAACACCATAGAGACTACATCAAAATTGATATTCGTGCCTGAGTACCCCACTAAAGGAAGACAAGACACACTGAACCGAGGGAACTTGTTAACGCTGTTTGAGATACCAGAACTAAAGGGGATAACCTCATAAGATCTAGTAGCCATAGAATTTCAACAAACTGCATCTTCCCGAGACACAGAAGAGTCCTTGACAACCTGGACTTCTAAGGAATTAGTAGGCAGGATCTACGCAACAAGAACAACATTCAAAGCCTGGGGAATTACTTTAAGGCCAAAACATAAACAACCAAAATATCCATATCCCTTTCTACAAAGCACAGCTATACCAGAAATGGGACAAACCGTCGGGAAAGGTAAAAAAAACTTGCCTACATGGCGCTAGAAACACTTCTCCACCAGCACAATACAACTCAACCCAGGAAGATTTAACAGCAAGCCAACCAAACCCAAAATGTCAGCTAGGTAACAGTCGGGACTGGTCCTGGATACCAATGGCCCTGAGTAGAAAACGTACCTGTTGAAAAACAATGGACAGGTCTTGACGACACCACAAGGCGTATTCAGGCAGGAATAATGGGGACGAACATGAGAACTGCATAAGGAACAACCATGGTTCTAGAGTAATGGGTCCAGACACAATCAAGATCTGTTCATGTAATGTCCATGGCTTTAGAGACATGGGCCATGACCTCGAAACCTTGTCTTTCCTGCAAAATCAAGATTTAATTTTGCTCCAAGAAACATGAAACCAGTCCCAATTCCGGGCTATATAGAACATCATATCCTGGCAGAAACATTCACATATTTTGGGCACCTCATAGGAGGATTATCAATATATGCCACTGCAAAATATGGCAGGTTAATATAAGAATTAGATGCTGGAGAAAATTGGTTACAAGCATTAAAACTTACTGGTAAACTCTGCCCCAACAGGTTAAGTTGGCAATTAATACTAATTAACATATACAACCATCCTGAGAAAAAGTTGCAGAAGGAACATGTCTAACATTGGTGAATCTGATTAAGGTGCCTACAAAGAACCCACAAACATAGTAATCTGATTATCTCGGGAGATTTTAACAGCAGCCTCATTACAAGTAAACAGAAGAAAGAGGAGGGATGACCTGGGAAAGCAGTTAATTACTCGTGAGTCAGAAGTTCTAGGCTTGACCATCTTGAACGGCAATGTAACCGGAGACAGACCAGCAGCCATCACGCACCTGAGTGGAAAAAATCTATCAATTATAGATTTTACCATTACCACTAATGATCTTATCCCCATTATTGATTTCTTTCAAGTCTGTCCACGCCCAGAAAGCGATCACATCCTGCAGATTACGAACATTAACATCATTCTGATCCAGGCACGAAAATTAAAGTCTCTAGTACAATACCCGGAAAAGTACAACCTGAGGAAATTAAAGTGGCGAGGATCAGACACAAAGATAATAATGAATACAATTCAGGATCATGTGAATCAGCTAGGGACACAAAAAGAAGAAGAAATAGAAAAAGATTGGGAGCTTTTGGGTTGTGTAGTCATCCAGAAATTCCCAGTCATTCCTGGATGCCAAAAGAAAATAGATACCAGGAGGGAACCATGGTTTTACATTCAACTGCTTGATCAAAAAAAAGGTTCGCAAGAGGCACGTTTTCAAGCAGCCACAGCAAGAAAGGGAAATAAATAGATAAAGGTACATTTAAGGAAATGCGGAAAAAATACAAGGAAAAATTGAGGGAAGCTATAACAGAGTACAAAGAAACCATCTGGAACAAATTACTGTGGGCAAGCAAATTGCCAATAAGTAGGGAATTTTGGGGAATAATAACCTGAACAAGGGACCAAGACTCCAACTAGAAGCAGGAATAGATGAAGAAATATGGACACAACATGCATGTTCAGAACATAGAACATGTATAACAACTCGGACCATAATAACTATGCTAAACCGACCATTGCTTTAAAATCACTGGAAAAGCAAAGGCACAGAGAAGAAAAAAATCAGTCCCCAGCCTCAGGAAGAATGTCATCAGACAGAACCAGAGACGAGCATCAACGAACAAAATAATCTAACCGACGCTAAACATCTAAGAGGAACAATAAAAAAAAACTTAAAACTGAGGGGGCAGCAGGACCTAATGGCCTCCCAAATGCACTATTCAAACAGGCACCTGATTTCTGGGCAGACTATCTCATGTCCCTCTTCAACCACATCTATCGAGAGAATAAGGTCCCCCACTCCTGGAAAGGAAACATAATTCATCCAATATTTAAACAAGGAAACCACAGTAAGCCAGAAGATTACAGATATCCCTGATAGATGTAGAGGCCTAACTGTAAGCATCATGTCTCCTAACTCACCTTCAAAATTGGATAGACGAAAAGAGCATAATTCCAAAGTTCCAAACAAGCTTTAGGTCAGGGATTGGAACCACCACAAACCTGGCAATTCTGGCACTTTTAACAGAAAAAGTAGTAAAAAGAAAAACATGATTATTTTCATGTTTTATCGACCTGACATCAGTGTTCGATAGAGCGACCAGAAGCCGACTTTGGGGGAAAAATAAAAAACCTGGGTTTTACCACTTAATCTTTTGGATGCAATCATCGCCCTTCAAAGTGAAACCTGGGTGAGAGCGAAACTAGGCAATGGAAATAGAGCAAGAGCCAGCATTAACACACATCACAGCATAATACAAGGCTGCATCCTGGCACCAAGCCTATTCAATTTGTTTCTAGCAGACATAACTAAGTACATGCTATCATATTAGCTAAGAGTCAAACGCCAACCCTAGCCAAAGAGTCAATTCCTTTTTTACAGTACCAGATGACATTGTGGTGTTGAGTCAAAGCCTGATTGGCCTGCAAAGAGCAATAAACAACCTAGTAATCTATCTTGACCAGGAACACCTTGAGTTGAACAAAAAAAAAAGGTTGTACGCCTGGTGGATACCAAGACAAATAAGTTCAAAGGGCACGTTAATGGAGTTGAAGTTGAAGAGCAAGCGTCTTAAAAATACCTGGGCATAAAGCTGGGATGGGGCACGACACATAAGGACCATAAAATGGATTTAAGAGCTATAGCCCAATCACTAATCGTCGCCTTCAGATTGTTGAACAAAAAACTGGGCTAGCCGGCCTACAAGCACCTATTAAAAGTGATGGCAGCACAAACATTACCCACCCTGTCATACAGCCTAGAAACATGGTGTGGTAAGTAGTCCGAGTTATTGAATGAGCTCCGGGCAAGAGGATTCTGAACACAAGAGCGTTAGCTGAAAGAACTGTTTCTGGAAAGTTCCGTTTTAAAAGGGTTTTAGAATAACTGCCCCTACCTCGATGACTGGTTGTTAAAGGCGGGCTCGCCCCAGACAGTCGTCAGCCACCTCCAGACTACGGCCGACCTCCTGCACTTGCTGGAGTTCTCCATCAATGTGCCGAAGTCACACCTGTGTCCTTCTCAGAAGCTCCTCTTCATCGGAGTGGTTCTAGACTCGGCGCAGTTTCGGGTTTATCCTCCCGAACAGCGGGTTCGGGATATTCAGGCTCTGATTCCGATCTTTCAGCCGTTATCCCGAGTCTCGGTCAGGTTGACGCTGCGGCTTCTGGGGCTGATTGCTTCCAGCATCCTTCTGGTGCATCACGCCAGGTTGCGGATACGGGCTCTGCAGTGGGACATGAAGTTTCAGTGGGCCCAGCATCAGGGCAACTTGTCCAACCATGTCTTGATCTTGGAGGGCACTGCAAGACAGTTGCAGTGGTGGCTCACGAACCGCGATTGGGTCAGCGGCAGATCCCTCTCCCTACCCCAACCGGAGCACGTAGTTGTGACGGATGCGTCCCTCCAGGGCTGGGGGGGCCAAATGAGAGAGGCGGAGATCAGAGGCCTCTGGTCTCCGGCGGAGTCCCGTCTCCACATCAACCTTCTGGAGCTGCGGGCGATCCGGCTTGCACTGAAGGCATTCCTCCCCTCTGTCTGGGGGAGTGTAGTGCAGGTGTTCACGGACAACATCACTGCCATGTGGTACTCCAACAAACAGGGTGGGTGGATTTGTGGACCCTATGCCAGGAGGCTCTGCGCAGTGGCTGGAACATCAGTGCGTGACCCTGGTGGTTCAACACCTGGCAGGTTCCCTGAACGCCAGGGCGGACGAATTCAGTCGTCGATGCATGATGGATCACGAATGGCGTCTGAACTCGGACGTGGCTCAAGGCCTCTTTCAGCAGTGGGGAGAGCCTTGGTTAGATCTGTTCGCCACAGAAGAGAACGCACAATGTCATCAGTTATGCGCGCTGGAATTTCCAAGGCGGCACTTGCTCGTAGACGCTTTTCGTCACGAGTTGAGCTGTGGTTCGTTGTACGCCTTTCCGCCTATACCACTTCTGCCCAGAGTGCTGAAGAAGATCAGCCGCGACCGGGCCCAAGTTATCCTTGTGGCTCCGGACTGGACATGAAGATACTGGTATCCCGAGCTACTCAGCATGTCTGTCGATCCCCCGATTCGTCTGCCTCTTCTGGAGGACCTTCTCTTCTGTCGTGACTGTAGGTGGAACAGGTTTGTGGCATGGTGCACAGCAAATCCCATTTCTGCCCCTCTTTCAGAGGTTCTCCTCTTCCTTCTTTCTCTTGCCCAGCAGGGCTCTGCTCTGGGCACTATCAAGGGCTACCTTTCTGCCCTTTCCGCCTTCTTAAGGCTACCTGATCAGCCTTCTTTGTTCAAGTCCCCGATTGTAAATAGGTTCTTGAAGGGCATCACTCATATGTCACCCCCTGTTCCTTTCGTGATGCCCCAGTGGGACTTGAACCTGGTTCTGACTTACCTGATGTGCGCTCCTTTTGAGCCGCTTCGTAACTGTCCTCTCCATCTTCTTACATTTAAGACTGCTTTCCTGGTTGCCATCACCTCTGCCAGGAGAGTGAGTGAGCTCCAGGCTCTTTCCTCCAAGCCTCCTTTCCTTTCTGTCCATCCTTACAAGGTTGTGTTGCGGACAAGACCCTCTTTCCTGCCCAAGGTAGTTACAGCCTTCCACATCGGGCAGTCCATCACCTTGCCCACCTTCTTTCCGCCTCCGCATCCCTCTAAAGAGGAAGAGTGGCTCCACCCTCTGGACCCAAAACGTGCGCTCTCATACTATCTGGATCGCACACGCCAGTTACGGGTGGATGACCAATTCTTTGTTGGTTGCGTGGGCGCTAAGAAGGGACGGGCGGTGCACAAACGGACCATCTCTCGGTGGGTTGTGTTGTACATCAAGGCATGCTACTCTTTGGCTAAGAAGGAGCCTCCTGTTGGGCTGAGGGCCCATTCCACTCGGGCTACGGCAGCTACTACTGCCCTGGGCCGGGGAGTCCCCTTGCAGGACATCTGTCAGGCAGCTACGTGGGCCTCGCTGCACACGTTTGCAAGACACTACTCCCTGGACAGCCAAGTCCGGAGGGATGGCTTCTTTGGCCGTTCCGTCCTCCAGGACTTTCTGGTGTGAATATTGGTTTGCAGACCCACCACCGGGGTTGGTATTGCTGGGGTATCTATTCTAAGGTAAGGAATCTAATACTAACCTGTTTCTTTCAGATGCACAAGTTACTTACCTTCGGTTAACGATATATCTGTAAGAAACTGTATTTAGATGGAGGAGCTACGCTGGCAAACAAGATGGCTGCTTATGCTCCCGGCTCCGCCGACCTCCGTATCCCACCACAAGATCCTATACATTATCCTGATTTTACGCCTAGCCTCTGTGTGAATGAACTGTTCTGCACTCTGATGGTGAAATCCGGAAACTTTTATCGGCTGGTTTGACGAAGTTGCATCGAGTTGAAGATTGTGGCCTACTCCAGCGGGGAAGCCGGGGCCTTGAGTACTTTCACAGCCGGGCTGCCGTGCAACAACATCGGCCGGGAGACCCAGGCAGGGTCCGGTCATACGGAGTGGAGGCTTCCTTTATGCCCGAATTTGGCGGCGATCGTTTCTATTGCTCATCATTGATGGAGGAGTGACTTTGCTTGCTGTTGATTGTGGGTGGGGGTCCCCGTCCCGCGGACCCGGTGTTGGGCCCCGCCGGGGTTCGGTGAGTCGGGGTCTCTGGCCTGCGGCATTAACCGGGTTGACCGTGGCTGCAGATAAAGACTGGTCACCCTCCGCATCTGCCCGTTCGTGATCCTGTTTGTCCCCCCCCCCCCCAGAGGATGCCAGATTCACCGGGGGAGAAGCTTGTGATTGGTGTCGTTAATCCGAAACAGAGCCACCCAATATTCCCACAAGGACTGGGTATATATTATAACAAAATACAAATATGTCCTAATAGGATTTGTTTACAATTCAAATTTCAAATCATTGATTTGCCGCCGCAGCGGGCCTTAATATCATAGAGACAAGGAGAAAAACAGAATTAAACTGTTCTTTATTTTTCTGTAATAAAATTATTTCTTTAGGTGTACGATATGGCAACAAAAATGACTACTCCATTTGTGAAATCAATTTAACAGTAGTATTAGACACCTTCTGCTGATGACCTGAAGAAAAACAATACCATGATCTAACACTTGTTTTCCATGTTAACACACTAAACAATCAAATGAATGATACATCCATGAACAAAAAGATGTCAGGTGTCGACGTTTCGGTCCCCGTTGGTTAACATAATCCATAGGACCATCTTCAGGACCATATTTTGCACATAAATCTAAAACATGAATATATACAAAAAAATACAAAAAACTCCTTGTAAATAAGGTATCGTCTACTTAGCCCAGGAAACAGAGTTCACATGTGTGCCCTGCGTGTTTAGTACAGAACAGCCACCACCACATAGCACCTAAAACTATATGTGTAACAACAAACCAAAGACCTACAGTGTACATATTCAAACTACCACCAAAAGTCCACATATATATCCACGACCAAAACCACAATCAAGTGACTGCTATCTACCAGTCCAAAGTTATCTAACAATTAAATCCTTACCAAGAGACCTCCAGCCGGAAGTACTCCTGATTCTAAATCCTTTTTCCCAATTCTCTTTTGATAGTCGGAAAACGTCAAGAATGAAAAGCGCGTTAGCCCTATCTACAGCAACATGGTTAAGCACCCTTTACAACAGTATAACTGCATACCACAGCTCTGTCCCTTACCAACAGCACTTACTGATGTAATGGACTTTGCAATGGCTGAATATCAGTGTGACGAGACGCTTCAGTCGTCTCAAACCAGATTGCGCAAATACAGGGGCATTCAACGTTGTCTGTAAATTAAGACACGTGCATCCATTACTATAGGGAACCCCAGAATGCCTATCTATTGGTCACGGTAGCCGTTTCTAAACCATGTACTTACTCAATCACGTTCAAACTCGCCTCCTAATCGGCTCCCTCTTCCAAGTGGTCGCAGCTCTTCGCTTCCGCACATAAACGTGTATACGCGTGATGGCGTCATCAGTATCACGCTAGCACCATTTTGGTAAAGGCAGTAAAGTAAACTACCCTCACTGGCAACCGTAACAACCACGGAGTATAACCATATAGATTATTCTCGCTCACAACAAAGTTTTAGAAAAATTATATAAAAATTTAGAAGCTCACAACACGACAGAAGCACGCTAGTGTATATTACCACATCGCAGTGTAAACTTTGGCACCCTATCTACGGGCCACTCTTAATCTTCCAATCTCAGTCAAAGATAGTAACAATGGGATTCATCAATGCTTATGGTGAAAAATGTGAATATTTAATGGACCCCTTAGATGTAACATCAAGGTCTAACACATGTCTATCTAGCTGAAGCGGCCATCTTAGAGCGGAGCCCCGCTCTCATATGTATATGACTCCTCATACAGCAAACCATCTAGACTTGCCACATCATATGGTTGCCACAGTATGCCACTCAATTAAAGAATTCAGACCCTTTTTTACAGTATTACACATCCAAATCCACTTGTTTTCTCTTAGGGTAAGTAGGTAAAGGTAAAGGTTTTTCAAAAAAAAACAACAAAAAAAACCAGTAGTTAGTATTAGATTCCTTACCGCCTCACCCATCCCCCCCGTTCTACGAACCGATATCTAGGGTTAAGGTCATCCCCTTTCAGGGCCCTAGCTTAATGGTACCAGTGTTGGTATTTATCATGGCTCTGCGTTTCTGGCGCGGAAAAGCTGTGTATAAGAACTGACGTCCGTGCGCGAGGGCGGCGTCTAAGTACTCCGGCGACGTCATCCCGGTGCCGACAACGGACGCGGAACCGCAGACGATGCCTAGCGACGCGCAAGGGTACTGCTACGCAAAAGTTTCCGGATCCAGTCTGACTCCTGGGGATATTCTAAGGTAAGGAATCTAATACTAACTACTGTTTCTGACAGATATATCGTTACCGAAGGTAAGTAACTTGTGCATTTGACAGAAAATGCCCTGAATGGGTGGCACATGACAGATTTGACACTATTGAGACTCTAGAAATGAATAAAAATATATGAAAACTTTTGACCCTACTGTATGCTAGTCGCCTGTATATCAAAATCAAAGTGAGATTTTTTTAAATTAAAACGGACACGCTTAAATATAACCCATTCAATGTTGTGTTCAAGGAGCTATTCGCCCATGGTACAAGATAGACTTTTTGACTCACTTAAATGTTTGTTTCACTTTCTGCTTCCAATATTTTATCTGCATAATTCCAATGAGGAATCAGGCTCCATCCGTGCTAGTGATCTTCTGCTTTCCGTTGGTCTGCCTGGATAAGTTATTAGTCCTATGATCTTGCAATGATCACTGAAAGTATGTGTCTACGCTGTTCTGGTGAAAATAGACCAATGTGATAAAATGCATATGATTTTGAAGTGCATTATGAAACTTTTTGTTCTAATAAATTTCAGGTGGGAGACACCTCGTTTGATTTGCCAGAAGCTAATGTCTTGATTCAGATTTCTTCCCATGGTGGGTCTCGAAGGCAGGAAGCTCAGCGATTGGGGCGAGTGCTGCGAGCAAAGAAAGGTAAAAAAGAAATTGCTTCTGCTGTACCATAGCGATTAAAGTGCTCTTTTCTACTCATGTTATTCTGTTCTTTTTTTAATACATTTGATTGATTTTGATGACAGTTTAGCAAAATACATTAACTACAACTCGTGCATCCCACTCTCAGCATCCAATCTCATTAGCAAGCAACAGTTCGAGGTACGGTTCTCTATGTGGATAATAGTCCGTCATTTTCCCACCATTGGCCTCAAATTGTTCTGGATTCCCGAGGGCAACCCAGGGTGATGGAAAATGGTTCCTCCTGTTTGCATACCAGTCCATACCAGCTCATCAAAATTTGAGACTGGATGCTTTTAACTATTTCAGGAGCATGCAATTTCATGTTTGGCCACCAAGCCCGCCATCCCCACCAACGTCCTCTCTCCCGTGGCCCTTGTTATTCCTGTTCTTTGTGCAAAGGTCAGTTAGGGTGGAAGTTATCAAACCAGGCCAGCTCCTGTTTAGGTCGAACCTAAGCAGTGTGCATGCGCTGTCTGGAAGGCCTGCTATATTCGATAAAGGACTTAGCTCCTACCTGCTGTGGTCCCATTGGTTCAGTGCAGTGTCACTCTTATTTGCAGCTTCCTAACTGGTTCCTGCAGTGACATGTCCCTACCGTTTCTCGCAAAGGTTCATTTTTCTTCTGCTTCCATTCTTTAGCTGTTCTTTCATAGAACTCTTTTGATAATTGCTGCAGCATGGCATGCCAAGGTTTGTTAAAGTATGGTGGCCACACAGCAGAGCGCCAAGCGAAAGAACTGGGAGTTGCTCGTTAAGGAAGTGTAGCAGCCTATGATGTAAGCTTTGGAGCCTGGCAATACATATTTGGAGAGGCCAGAGTAGATGATTTTGCATATGTTGAAATGTACAAGCACGAAGACTTGCACCTGTTTGATTGTAGAGTGGAAAAGTGAGTGGATGTTTAACCAGGGGAGCGAAAGAAAGACTGGTTTAGAAGACTGTCCCCAGGTTCCTTTCATTTGGTGATGTGAAAATGGGTTTTTGGGGCGTGTAGGCAAAACAGATGGTAGTGTCTCGGGTTGAGTGACCCCGTTCCTAAGAATCTTGGCCTTTGGGCTATTCTTCGAAGGTAGCTTTCATTTATCCAGCGGAACATGTGGTCCAAGCAAGAAGTTATGTTCGGAGGAGTCTTTTTGCCCATTGTCCAGACAGAAATTGATTTGTGTTTGTCAGCATACTTTTGGAAACTTTAACTGGTGCTGCTCAAGAAACCGAACCAGAGGGATTATGTACATGTTAATGATAAGGCAGAAGAGGGCTTACCCATCAGGAATGCCCCAAGGATGTGACGAGGGTTCAAATGAACTGATCCGGACTTGGGCTGTGATTGGAAAGAAATGATCACATCTTGTTTTTATAACAGAAATGCTAAACGCTGGCACTTAGTATCTCCCCCCCCCCCACACCCCCCTTTACCGGGACCTTTACTCACCTCAAGAGAACCCTGTTTT
This sequence comes from Lissotriton vulgaris, assembly GCF_964263255.1. Classification (NCBI taxonomy): domain Eukaryota; kingdom Metazoa; phylum Chordata; class Amphibia; order Caudata; family Salamandridae; genus Lissotriton; species Lissotriton vulgaris. The sequence goes on along the minus strand of NC_141689.1, from coordinate 1,324,487,514 downwards.
AACAACCTCGAAAAGTTAGACTCACCATTCCAACTTGCCTCATGGGCACACATCAAAGAGCAAGTGATTAACCTGCTGAGCAGTCACACCTGCGTAAATATATCTACCTTCCCCACACAGTCGTTCCAAAAATTAAAATGACATAAAAAGTTCCCTCATAAATATCTAAAACATTTTACATATGTAGATCTGCAACCTTTCTTTTAAATAAAGGTATAATTTTCATTTGAAATGCCCTGCTTAGCTCACTAAAGTTGTGTCTTTTGCAATAACAACATTAATGTATCCCCTGGAAAACGTGTTTTCCATCAGTTTGATAAAGCTGTTCATTTATAACATTGTATTTGACTGCATGGCACCTCATAGCCACTGATAACGTGAAGCTAAAAAGAAAATGACACTTTACACTCCTTGTTCAGTACATTTTCTTTTTTTTATTGTTTAGACGCGTAACGTTTTTCAGCTCTGGTGCTGCCACAAAGTATGCCCAGGCTTGTTTCTACCTTGTGCCTCTTTATTGCACCGCCCTAAACTTCCTGTGTCTTATCTCAATCTTGCTTGTATTTTTCATCTCTCTCCTTCTCTGGGCTAAATATACGAGGTCCATAAAAACGAGCCCTGGTGACAACTACTTTAAACCACCGGCAAAAACTAAGCACTGTGTGTTTTTTATGACGGAAGAGTTAGTATTTTGATAACTATTTGTATGTAAGCCTTTCTGTTCTGGTGTTTGAGCTTTCAGTGTTATTCAGGGAGTCCTGAATCATTTTCTGATTACTGTTCATGCGCACACATTATGGTGCACTAGATTATACTCTAAGCCAAAATGTGTTTTTTCTAATTTTAAAGGTCTCATTTCCCCAAGAATTTCGAGCAATATTGGGTCAAGCAATAGTGTTCATTGGCTGCTTTAACTGTGCTCATGTTCACTTCTCCCCCTTTCTGTAGCAAGGAAAGAGTAGCACCTAAGATAACCATGGAGCTATGTGTTGAACTGTAAAAACATTGGATGTCTGCATCTAGTATTTATCCGTGTGCTCTAAATAATTCTCATTCAAATCCTCTTCACTGGAACCAATTCATGTGTTTGCATTCCTGCATGTGGTTGACCTGAACGGGGACTCCCTACCTATAATGTAGCAACTTTGCACCTGTCCCTGAACATTGTATTCTAAACCTCCTTCTATTCCTATTCTTGTCTATGAATAAATATCTGTGATATGTATAAGTTACAATTGGATTGAATTCACAAATACTTTCCTGGGAACTGCACAAATGTTGGCATTCTACCAGATGCAGTGGCGGCTGGTGACATTTGAAAGTGGTAGGACGTAAATGTTTAGGATGAGTCCCCTGTGGCGCGTGAGTGTAGGAAATTCACCCGATTGTCATAAGGGATTGTTGCCCTCACCCCCGGAATTCTTAATATTTTTTTTAAAGAGTGTGCAAATGGTGCATTTTCAAGCAAGTTTGATAAAGCAAGAAGGGTAATGAAGTAATTATAGTTAGGCCATCATTAGGGCACAAGAGAATTTAAGCCTGTAACCCTATCGCCTACGGTCATATCTTTTCAAGTCAAGTCAAAGATTTATTGCATAATTAATTAAAATTATTACAAATTCACATGATAAAATAACAGAGCAGATTGCTAACGTTTCTTAAATTGCTACTTCTCCAGATTAAAATAACCTTAAAAGTGATGCGAGTTAGAAAGCAATAGGAGGGGCTTCCTCTGACATTAATCAGTCTATCTCCGGGTCTCTTTTTCTTTTCCCAGTATGAAACCCTGGAGTTAGGGTTTCCCTGATAGGCTTTTGTCACGGTGTTCCCCCTGCTCACATTCTCTTAAGCGTTTACTAGCCTCCGCCATAAATTTAACTCCCCGGCAAATCAATATTGAGGAGGAACCTCCCAACCAGCTTGTAACTGCCTGTCTGCATGAGCGAATGTTCATCTCTTTAAAAATGGATTTCAAATATTGTCGTCTCTGTCCTATCAGTGCCGGACATACACAAAAAAGATGGGCTAAAGTTTCGTTTTTATACCCACAGAGTCGACATCGCTCCGACTGATAGGAATGTTTCCAAGAGGGTAATAAATCTTTTGAGACATGCATGCCCATCCTATAGTTTGTGAAAGCTTTTTTTAAATGGCCATTGAAGTGGGATGTAAGATATGCATGAGGTTTTAGTATTGTAAAAGAGTTAATAATGGTCCAGCCATGACGACGATTTGCGAGGGAATATTTATCCTCCAAAAAGATTTTCTTTTTCGCTGCCCCGTTGGCTAGTCTGCTTAGGGTTGATTTGTCTGTCCCAGCTTTCCAGGCTGGTTCCAGGTTCAGCTTTTCGACGCACAGTTTCAGGTACTTCCCCCAAGTATTTCCAGAGTCGGTCTCCGCCCGTTGTTTGATTTCTTCCCAGCTCATCCAGTCCATTGTATCTGGGTCTGCAGATCGAAGTTTGTTACAGAATTTTACAAAGCCGCTCATGCTCCGGAAATACTGATTTTGCAAACCAAATTCCAGCCTGACTTGAGAAACCGAGGCGGATTTTGGGAGATTGAAAACCGCTTTATAGATTTTAATCTGTAGGTCGTTCAGAAAATCGGCCTCCTTACCACACCAGGTAACTAGACCATAGGATAAGCTGGGCAAAATTTGAGCTGTCATGACTTTTAATAGGTGCTTGTGGTTTGGGCAGTCCATATTTCCTTTTAAAGATCGATAGGCAAAGATCAAAGATTGGGCTTTTGCTTGAAGTACTGCTTTGTGCTCCTTGTGATTTCCACCTTTTGATATTATTATTCCCAGGTATTTGTATGAATTTTGTTCTTCCACTATGTCCCCCTTCGCCGTCCATTTGTACTTAAGTTTTTGCGGATCTACTAGGCGTACCACTTTTGTTTTGTCTTTATTTAATTCCAGCCGTTCCCGATCCAAGTAAGATGACAATTTATTAATGGCTCGTTGTAGACCGATAGGTGTTTTACTCAACAGAACTATATCATCTGCATATTGCAAAAAATATATTGGATTGTTAGCCAATAATGGGGGGTGATTTTCAGCCGATTCCAACACACTCGAGAGGTCAGAGAGAAAAAGGTTAAACAGGGTGGGGGCTAGTACACATCCTTGTTTTAAACCTTGATGCGTAGGAATGCTCATGGTTGTACTGCCCCCATTGCCCAGTTTCACTCTTGCCCAGGTGTTCCGGTATAAGGCTATTATCGCTTGCAAGAGTTGATTTGGGAGGCCCCAGCATTTTAATTTGTCCCACAAGCGCTCTCTGTTCACCCTGTCAAACGCAGACTTGATGTCAATAAAGCAGGCATACAGCCGGGTTCCCTTGGCTACTGCATTGTCCATTAGGAGTGACAGGCAAGTTAAGTTTGTTATTGTCCCCATTCCTTGCCTGAAGCCAGTTTGGTATTTGGGAATTTTCTTGGTTACTCCTACCCAGGCCTGTAGCTCAAGTAGTAAGCAGGAGGCGTAGAGCTTAGCCTCCACATCAATTAAAGATATCAGTCTATAATTTGTTGGATTACGATGATCTCCATGCTTGAATATCGGGTGAATAATATTTCCTTTCCAGGATGTGGGAACGTCTGCTTGTTTGTATATGTGGTTAAATAAACGAGTTAAAGTCTCTAGCCACATATCTGGATCCTGTTTAAAAATAGCATTTGGCAGCCCGTTCGGGCCTGCAGCTCCTTCTGACTTCAATTTTGATATAATCGATTTTAATTCTTTTTTGTTGATTAAATCGGCCAGCTCAATTTCTCCCTTTGAGACTTCCTTGGACTCCGGTCTTTCCTTATAATTAGTTCCATTTTGTTTATCCTCGACTCCCTGTATGGCCCGTAAACTTTTCTCAGGGACTTGCTCTGTTTCTTTGTATAAAGATTGCACATGGCGGACCCAAATGTCCGCTCCCACTCCTGCTTCCTGATGGAGATTAGTTCTTTGATTTAGATCATTTATGATTCCCCAGAAGTCACGACTATTAGGATGTTTTCCCGCAATTAGGAGTTTGTTCCAAATGTTTTCTTTGTACTCGGCCTTTGCGACCCTCACGGCCTTTCTATAGATGCTCCTGGCCTCCCTTAGTTTGGTTTTGTTTGTCGCTATCCCCAATGTGTTATTTTTTTGACTGGCCAGTGCTCGTACCTCCTTTGCAACCTTTCTTTTTTTAGCTCTTAAGTCCATATTAAACCAGGGCTCCTTCTTACAATTGGCATTACTCTGGATCCCCGACCTTGCTGGAAACTTTTGCAGTAGATCCCATATCATGTTCTCCCAGTTTGAAACTCGATCTTCCTCTTTTTGTATCCCTAGTTTGACCAGCTGGGCTTTGACATAGGCCTCAATTCTGCCCAACCCTTCACCACGCCATTTTAGTTTTTTTAGATTAAACTTAAAAGCATGGTGTAGAAGGGAGGTCATTATTGGCGCATTGGTGGGTGTGATGTTCAAACTTGTTATTTGGGGAAGGTGATCACTTTCCACTCGAGGTACTATTTTGAATTGATTGATGTCGGGAAGTAGTTCGTCACTTACAATAGTGTAGTCAATTATGGAGTTAACCCTGCCACTCAAGTAAGTGACGGCTGCAGGCCTGTCCCCCTTTATATTGCCGTTCAGGATTGACAGACCAGCTTCTTTTAGACTGGCCGCTAGAATTGTTCCACGGCTACTTATTGACCTCTTTGCCATCTCCGTGTTTTTACCGGCAAGGACACTGTTGAAATCCCCGGAAATGAACAGCGGACAATGTGAATAGGATCTTTGCATTGCTTTAATTAATGCCAGTAAACTTGCGTGTTTCTCCTTTTGTGACTTTCTGTCTGGGTGGATATAGACGTTGAATATAATGAGTTGCCACAATTGCGTCCCGGATGGCGAAGAGTCTGAAATTCTAGTCACTTGAACCCAATTTAAACCCACATCCAGCTCTTCTGATAACCAATTATATCTTTGGGCTATGTAAGTCGATAAACCCCCACGAGGATGCCCAAAAGCTGAAAGGCGTTCCGCAAAAATATGGAGTTCTTTAAAACCAGGGATTGAAGTTGGTATTAGTTTCCATGACTCCTGGATTAAAATTATGTCTTGTTGTTGAAAAAAAACCAATGTTACATGATCCTGCGCCATTTCTTGAAAGCCGTGCACGTTCCATGAGCAGACTGAAACGCTTCTCAGCTCTTTTGCATTCTGAGGGGGCCTCTTATTATACATTCCCGAGTTTGAGTCAGGGTTAGGTAGATTTGTTGCTCAGGACCATGGGTATCCAAGACCAGTCTGTTTTGTCAGAGATGTAATGACCGGTTGCTTGCGGGATGTCTGACGAGGATGACCTAGAAAAAGCAGGAGAGGTGGCCCGGGCACCTCGCAGACAGGTGATTGGGCGTCCTGTATTTACCTTTCCCTTTTTTTGAATGCAGGTACTGTTTTGCAAGGGGTAGGGATACCTTGGGCGCGTATGTTTTATGATAGAAATGCCCCATAGTTCAAACTGGGATCTTGCCGAGTATATCTTTTCCGTTAAGTCTTTTGAGGCCCAGGTAGTAACGGTTTCCTCAATATCCGAGTTCTTTTTGTTTAGTCGAAATTCAACTGCATGCAGGTCCTGTGAATTTATCTCTTTTAGGGAAGATGTTTCTTTGAATAGTTTTAACAGGTTGCCTCGATTGAGGATATCCTGTGGCCCCTTAGTTGGATATTCCGGGATGAAGGTTAATTTGAACTCAAACTGATCTAACCGTTGGGCAAACTCCTTTGCTCTTTGATCCACGTTGAAAAATGACTGGTTGTTAGCTTGAATGATCGTGCCCATCTTGTCGGTCAATTGTTGTCCATGTGCATCAGGTGCTCCATCCGCTGAGCTTATTGTTTTGTGTATTGGACCTGCATTTATTGACTTTATTAGATCTGTGTGTGCAGTCCTTTGTTGAAGCGAGCATTTGCGTTCCTTTTCGAGTACTGTAACTTGCAAGGGGGTTATTACAATTTTGGGACCTGGACCTGCTGATTCCCCAGATGCTTCGTATGGATTTCCTTCGACTGTTGGACTTGTAGCCTGCTCTTTTCTGACTGTCGTGCCCTGATGAGGGCTCATCTTAGGTGTACAATTCTTATCCTTACTTTTATTTGACGGAACTGGTGCAAGATCAACTTGATTGCCACCACCAAATCCCGCCGGTTGTAAGGGTTTTGATTTTACTTGCCGCTGCTCCTGCCCATCCTGTTGCTGGTCCAAACTTATTTCTCTGTGAGAGTTGAGACCTGTGTTAGGCGCTGAGCCCGTCTTTCCTGTTGACTGGGTGGGAAGATTTTTAATTCCTTGGATGGTGCCACCATTCCTTGGTGAATTTGGTGTGATTGATTTGTCAACTGAATTGGAATAACTCTTCTCTCCCTCTAATAAGTCAATTGGAGGTTTTGATTTGTTAACCTGGAGACTTTCAGTTTTGAATATGGGAAAGAGGTTACCCAGGTCTGTATTCGGTTGCCTTTTATACTTAAGCCTGGCCTTTCTTGCTTTTTTCCTTTGCCTCCTTGTGGGCTTGTCCTCAATAAAGGAATTTTCGGAGGGCAGGGTGTCTTTAATGACTAAGACTGTGTTCCCTGAACCCGCTTTCTTTGATGATCGGTCTTGATCTGTTGTTTTTATGGCGCCTTTTTCGTGCTTACTCAAGACCATTAATGAGTTGTCCTGGTTAAGATGATTTTCTTTCTCTTGGGTATTGCTGCGGGATTGTTTTACCTCTCCTAGGATATCCATCAGGATGGCCGGTAGGCTTGCTAGTTTTTCAAGTATTGTTCCACATCCACAACTGCATTGTTGTTTACATAGGCTGGTGATAGCCTCTGATTTTCCCCCATTTGTTAGCAGCGAGGCCAGGGAATCCAGTTTTGCGTTTATCCCCGAAATGTGACCCGCCACTAATGAAATAAGGTCAATCTGAACCTCCATTTTATTTGATTGATAATTTAGCACCCTTATGGCTTGGTCTAGAGTGCTCAACAAGGCTTGAAACCATGGTGAGGATGCCTGGTCTTTTTCGAACTTGCTTGGGTCCTTAGGTTCTACATCCGAAGTGCATCCCGATGAAATTGAGATTGGAGCATCCTGATTATTGTGGAATTGGTTTGGTGACGTGATGATACGGTTATCAACAGAGGGTTGTACATGGTCATTTTTCCCTACATAGCAACGGGGGGTTGACACCATCATGCCTGGGCTTGCGTGGCAATCCTCGAACCCCTGTTCTGATCGTGGGGCTCTCCCTTGAGAGTCAATGTACTTTGTTATTCTCTCGGTAAGATCCTCGAGTTGGGAATCGTTTGATAAAAACAAGGGTTTTAACCATGGATCCCCTTCATGACCAGATGAGTTGAAAAAGTTTCCGTGACCAGTGATTCTCTCCTGGCAGCCTTTGAGTGCCTTTGTATGGTCATTAGCTTCAACCAACTCCGTGATTGGGGCACATTTGCTCTGAATCAGACGAATATCCTTTGGAGGGGAGCCATCAATGGAGGCCTTGTTAACTCCGCCTCCCTTGTTCTCGTTTATCATTATCGAGGTGGTGGAGTGATGCACCTGGGCAGTTACTAGTTCCTGTTTACCCTTAGCTGGATGAGCCACACACGCTGTAGGCGACGAATGCCCAGTAGGGTCATTTGTCCGGTTCTGCGGACTTTTGGCCCGTGGGGAATTGGCGTTCTGAGGCGCAATAGGGCTTGGGAGCTTGCAGGCCTCAACTGTTGGTGCATAAATCTCTGCCATTGGATCCTTTAAGTAAAAGAATTTTAAAAGCCCGGTTTTCCGTCTGCAGGGTAATAATTGTTCTGGAGTTGGTGCTGAAACCAACCTATCCCTTGAGTTTTGCCGGATCCCTATTTCCGATTGCGGTGTTACATCCACAATTTGCTTCCTTGATTTTTTCCTCGCTTTTTTGTTTTCCACAGGTTGGCGCGTTTTCCCTGATCTCATTTCCCCCCAAAAAAACAGCACTTTGCGATCTTTTTTTTTTTTTTTTTTTTTTGGCCTGCTCTGGGGTCAGGCTGGCTGCTTAATCACAGGTATTCCTTGTGGCTCGATTGATGAAGTAGAGACCTGCCCCTTTCCAGTATGACTGTGCTGGCGTGGGAGCCGGATTGAACCACTTCCTCCCTTATTTGCTGGCTCTTAAAAGGGGGCAAGAACCCCGGCAACTGCTACTTTTATTGGGTTTTTATGGGGTTTTTACCTCTTTTAATGTTGTATTGGCGCTCCCATGGCGGGAAGACCGTCCGGGGCCCGGATGCAGACTGCGGAGTGGTGAAACCCGTGGTTTGCTTGGAGCACTTCGACCTCAAGTATCCCGACACGCCCAGGTGGTACTGATCACAATTTCCAACTCCTGGGGGTCAACCGACTCTCAGGTTTTGGGCAGGTTCTGTGCAGGTTCTGGGCCGTTTTCACCTACTTAGCATAGCATGCTGTGAGCTGGCTGGCTGTCGAGGACTGTTCTGGAATGTGGGGTGGACGTTTAAGTGCAGAGCTGTGCTGTGGGGTAGGCAGAAGGAGCTGCAGAGGCTAGAGTGGGCTTGTGTGGGCTGATGTAGCGCCCAAGGTTGCTGGGACGATCACCTGACCTCCACCCTCTCACAACCGTCTGCCACTCGACTCACCCTGTCACTTGCAGCTCCGGACTCCCCCTGCTGCCTTTGACCGCGATGTCTGGCTGCCGAGCCTGGTACAGGAGCGGGTGCGGATGAGGCTGCTGGACACTCACGGCTCTCTCGGTTTTCTCACGGCGCTGCTCCGTGGTGCTCCGTGGTGCAGCTCTGTGCTGCACTTCCAATTACCGGGTACCGGGGGCCGGGGGCCGAGGGCCGGGGACCTGAGGCTCCCCCGTGAACCCACCGCGAGTCTGGCCCGGTGCAGGTCACTCGCGGGTCACTTGCTCACTTTCGGCTCTCACACAGCTCGCGGCTCTCACGCGGCTCTGCCTGCTCGCTCTGCTCTGCCTGCTTGCTCTGCTCACAACTCTGTGCTACGGTCATATCATAAGGTAGAATACAAAAAACATTTAACTGTAAGTATTACAGAAACATATCAGGACAGCTATTACTTTATGACTGTTAAAACCTTTTTCCTGATGTCCAACCATCAGCTCACTGAGCCATCATTTCAATCACCACACTAACTGTATATTGTTTGTCTATACTTTAGGCAAGAATGAAATTGAATGTAGCACAAGTCAAAATTCTGAAGCAAAATAATATAACATTAACAAAAGTAAACATCAAAGACTCATCAAAATGAATGGTGTGTTGATATGGCATGCAGATGCAGAAGGAAAGTTTTGCCTCATGGGCAATCTTTCAGCTTCTCTTATGTGCTCTTTAAAACATTGACTACCTAAATGTTCATTCACTGAATTTGGTAAACATAGAAATGCTAAGCACTGGGAAATCAACAAACTGAAGCGGGGGGTCGGGAGCTGATGGGTCTGCTCCTATACCAGGTATGAGCAGGGATAAAGGTGACATTCAACCACGGGTATGAGTTTGAGCAAGAGAAACGCAGTAGAAATTAATTCTGTGTTTCAACCTTACAAACGATTGATGCTGCAATCTTTCTATTCCAGGACTGTCAATTAGCATAATTAGAGCAAAGTTTAAATCGCACATGTGAAGTTATCTTAAGGTAACTTTAGGTAATCAATACAATCACATCCTGGAAAGATTCATTAAGCTACTTTTTGAAATTAATTTAGTAGCACAGTTGAACTTAGAAATCAACATGAACTGATGTGTGTGTTTTTCTTAACCGGTGCCCTTTTCTTCCCAATAATGACACTGGTGACCACAAAACAAAGCTCAAAATGATCGTTTCTCGAACATATAAGCCTGCTGCTTCTTGCTTGGCTGCTGATTGTTCACTCCCACGAAAGATTCGAAGGCTCTTTGGAGTTAAGACCGAAGTAACTTGCCTGCAAGGTTTGATATTTATGAACCAAGGGAAGAAATCTCATACGTTCACCCTGCCTGGCCTCATAAACGTCCTCGGTGAGAGTGTGCACTTGTAACGGATTGTGGCCACTAATTACAAGAAGCTGAGGAGAAATTGACTTGTTTTATTGTTTTATCCGCAACGCACGTCAGGCTCTGAATAATTGCCGGAATCGCTGTTGTTACTGCTGGCTGTAGTTTACGCATTATAGCAAAAGGTGAAACTACAATTAAATCGTACTGAGTTAACTGTGCATTGTTCAACTGAAAGGCAATCAAAGTAACAAACTAAGGCACTTACGATAAACAGGCTAGTAAAACAAGCAGTGTGCAAGACTATGAAATGGCAGATTAAAACTGAAAGCTCTAAAATGCCCTGTGCTCGGAGGCACGGGCAAGGCTGATGCAGAGTGGGAGGGAGGGAGGGGGAAGGGGGGTCTATGGTGGGGGGGAGTAGGTGGGGGTGGGTAGTTTTCTGTTTCTTTGTTGGTGTTTATTGTTCTTTCTCTACAAAAAAGCAGCATCGACGTACGAATTGGTTGCACCATCTGGCCGCCAGTTTATCCTCTCCGGGTCGTCCTCCGGGATGTAGACCCCGTGGCTGTGTTTCAATGTTGTCTAACTACCCTCTGCCGGCCGGTGGATGTAGGCAGCCCAGCTGTATTTAATGATATGCCTCTGCTGAATAAAAAATGTTTGATTCTAAAATGCCCTGTGCGTGTTAAATTCGTGTAGGGCGCTTACATTCTACTATCAACTAGGGCTCAACATTGACAAGTGGATAGAGTGCATGCGTCCCCTGGTTTAGGTGGTAAAAGAGAGGCAGGTGCCAACCACATTAATACCCATATATGGTTGCGTGTTAACAGCTGTTCCTGATCACCCAGGAATACATGGTTACAGAACCATCGCCCCTTTCAAAAGTAAGTCTTTCATGAAGTACCTTGATTATGGGCCACTTTCAGCACGTACCTCTGCGCTGACGGTCTTCATCAATGAAGGCGTGCTGTCCTGATCGGGGACCCAGCAGCATCACGGGGAGTGTCATTGTGCAAGGCAGTGCAACGGCGGTCATTGTGAAAACGAGTGAAACCCAGGGTGTTAAGTGGGGGGGGGGGGGTCTGAGCACCCCCAATTTTTTTAGGGGGCCTCGAAAGAGGTCTCTAGGGGGCTCTATTTTCAGGCCTTAAAGGTCAAAGGTAGGGTGACCAAACGTCCCGGTTTTTGTCGGTGTTTCGGGTGAGCATGCACGCGCACTGCTTGAGGCGTGACATCATTGTAGCAGGAAGGGAAATCCTTTGAAGAGAGACACTTTCTCTCGGGATTTCCCTTCTCTTTGAACACGCATCGCCACCAACTTCATCGTGCCAGCCATCGGCACAACAACAACTGGTTAGACCGGCACAACCCTGCTTTTACGGCCTGCAGCCAGATTTCTCCAGCAACCAGTGTGACCCTGCTCTGCCTTAAAGCAAGCGAGGGACGAGGTTCTACAACAGAATCCAGCAGCAGTGAAAAGGAAACCTACCTTCATGACGCCTCCCTAGCCCTACCAGCACCGTCGGGACCCTGCCTCCACATCAGTGCTGCCTCGCCAGGATCCTTCTGAAGCCACACAAGACTTGCCCTCCCAGCGTGCAAGACCGCAACATGAGTATTTTAATGGCCAGTTTTTTAATCCCCTTCCCGCAGCTTTCTGATTCCGCCAAAAAGTGCCATTCATCTTTTTCAAAATACTCTCACTGCCAATGCTGACTTGTTCTGTTTATTGATTTACTAGCAGCCCGCCCCAGCGTTGCCTGGGGCAGAAGGGGGCTGTGTGCAGCTTTTCAGGCTTGCGTGCACTCCCTCCCCGGCCCCCGCCCGCCACAGCATTGTCTGTGTCCCGGACAATGTCGTGGCGGGCGGGGTCCGGGGCGGGAGTGCACGCAAGCCTGAAATGCTGCCCCCAGACCCTGACCCTTACCGCAGTTGTTCCGGGCCAACCTCCCGCACCGGCTCCCTACCGTAACGTGTCCCTGAAATGCTGCCCCCAGACCCTGAGCCTTACCGCAGTTGTTCTGGGCCAACCTCCCGCACCGGCTCCCTCCCGTCCTGTGTCCCTGAAATGCTGCCCCAGACCCTGAGCCTTACCGCAATTGTTCCGGGCCAACCTCCCACACCGGCTCCCTCTCGTCCTGTGTCCCAGAGCCTTACCTGAGCTGCCGCTCCTCCGCGAGCTCCTCACTTCACCGACGCTCCTCCTCCTCATCACGTACGTTGCGGCCAGCGCTACGTCCAGGGCACTACTTTTTTTTTAAAGTTATATTTTAAAATTTACGTTTTTTTAAATTTTCTATAGCCTATGTCCATCTGCACACCCTGAGGATTACAACAATGTATTGGGTGTGTGGATTGGCGCTGTGGTTCCAGAGTTTACCTTGCCAAAAGGTTTGTGTTCTCTCTTTATAATAGTAGAATAGATATATGCGGTGGTAAAGCACCCTCATAGAAAGCACTGCATATGCGTAGAAAAGATTGAACAGCCCTCCGAAGGTGAGCGCCGCTGGTTCCCCAGAATTTGAAAATATTGTTACAATAATATGATTTAGACCACGCCCCTACTCGGATAGGCCATACCCCTTTAAGACATTTGCCACACCCCTTTTAGTGATTGTAAGAAGGGTAACCCAATCGACCCTTGTAGGCTTGGGCAATGTTCAAAACAAGGTAAAGTTGTCTACAAGGGATTTATTTAATCACTATCTTTAACATTACTTGTTGAGATCTTAATCTGTGAGATTGTCAAACATGAACTATCTCGTAAGTGTCCACAGGACAACAGTTGTAAATCTGTTGAAGCAAAAGTAACACACTGAAGGACTTAATTTTTGTAGAATACATATATTCTGTATTTAATTACTAGATTGCAAATTCATTAAGAAGGGCTACATAAAATCTTCAGTTCTCTAGTAGCTCCCACCGGATCAATAGGAGTGGTGGTTTTGTTATGAACTGTGTTGTTGAATTGATTTATACATCCTTTCATGACTTTTTGCACTTGACTGAATATTTTATGTAGCCCTTTTTAATGAATTTGCAATCTAGTAATTAAATACAGAATATATATTTTCTAAAAAAATTAAGTCCTTCTGTGTGTTACTTTTGCTTCAACAGATTTACAACTGTTGTCCTGTGGACACTTACGAGATAGGTCATGTTTGACAATCTCACAGATTAATATCTCACCAAGTAATGTTAAAGATAGTGATTAAATAAATTCCTTGTAGACAACTTTACCTTGTTTTGAACACACCTTTTAGAGCACAGCCAGTTTTTTTTTCCCCCACTTAAAGCCTTGGTGAAACCCCTGTGGGTCATGTGTGGGCTCATCAGGTTACTGCATTTGCGCTCATGGCGAGAATATGCAGTGCTGTCCCAGGGAAAGGTGAGGGATGGGGCTCTCACCACATCCACGGATTTCCAAAGTGCGGTGACAAATACTAAAACTCCTCTACAAAGGCGAGGTCCGTTCCAAGAGCCCGCATGTTTCTCTTCCTTGGAGGCCGCGTCCTGCGTGCTGGTTACGCCAAGGCAAACCTATAACCAATCCTGTAGCTTCTCTACGCTTTTTGCTTTCAGCATGAGAGAAGCTACAGGATTGGATGGAGCAGGCTAACCTAACGCTCCTTTGGTGACTGGAAGCCTGTCTCTCCAATCCTACGGCTGTTACATAGCTGCTGGATTGGCGAGGCAGAACTGCGAATGGTGGGCTGGCCGTAGCAATCCAGCCGGACAATCCCACATGCTCACTCTGCACTTGTAATGTCATTGCTGCATCTGTCAATTGGCAGCAATCACCCCGCCCTCACATTCGCCAACAGGCACATCGTAGATGATTGACACCATTTCACTAATGTATTCACTGCAGTTTACTGCTGCTCTGGCAGCAGGGGGGGGCAACGCTCCTCCACCCTCAGGGATGTATAGGTTAACCAGAAAGATATTTAATACCATTAAGATTGCACCAGAGCACCCTGAACGTGAATAACATTTGCCCCTCGCTCTTCACAGTATTTTGTGGGACCGCAGTATAGGAGAGTAGGGTCTGCTTCCTATGGTTACCCCCACTTTTTGCTGAGTTTCACTGGTTTTTCGACTTTAGGATGGCTGTGGTCCTGCTAATCAGGCCCACAGCCTAGCTGTTCTCTCTCTAAATTGATACCATGTACTTTAGGTACATACCAGATTGGGTACTGGGTCACACTTGTGAGTCCCTGTATCGTGTACCATAGGTACCCAGGGCATAGGTACACCTAAGGCCTACCAGGGGCTGCAGCATGTATTGTGCCACTCCTGGTTGGGCCTCCAGACTGACACCACAGGCTGCAGTTGCTGTAGTGTAGTTCCTATTTTCCCTATAGGCCCTGCCCCTCGACGGAAGAACACAGAGAGTCCGCCTTCCACCGTACAAGTCAGAGGCCTCCGAAGTCATCTGCGGCGTCCCCCAAGGATCATCTCTGAGCCCCACCCTCTTCAACGTCTACATGAGCCCCCTCGCGGCCATCGTACGCAAACACAACCTCAGCATAATCTCCTACGCCGACGACACCCAGCTGATCCTCTCCCTGACCAACGACCCCGCCGCCGCCAGAGCCAACCTGCACGAAGGGATGAAAGAGGTAGCCGAGTGGATGACAACCAGCCGCCTGAAACTGAACTCGGACAAGACGGAGGTCCTCATCCTGGGCTCCTCACCCTCCGCCTGGGACGACTCCTGGTGGCCTCCCGCCCTGGGCACCGCACCCAAACCGACAGACCATGCACGAAACCTGGGCTTCATCCTGGACTCCTCCCTCTCCATGACCAGGCAAGTCAACAACGTTTCCTCTGCGTGCTTCAACATCCTACGCATGCTACGGAAGATCTTCTGGTGGATCCCCACCGAGACCAGGAAGACCGTCACCCAGGCCCTCGTCACCAGCCGACTGGACTACGGCAACGCCCTCTACGCCGGTACCACCGCCAAGCTCCAGAAGAGACTCCAGCGGATCCAGAACGCCTCAGCCAGACTCATCCTCGACATCCCACGAAACAGCCACATCTCCGGACATCTGAGAGACCTTCACTGGCTCCCCGTCAACAAAAGAATCACCTTCCGCCTCCTCACCCACGCACACAAGGCCCTACACGACCAAGGCCCGAGCTACCTCAACAGCCGAGTCAACTTCTACGCTCCCAAACGCCACCTCCGATCAGCCAACCACGCCCTCGCCGCCGTCCCCCGCATCCGAAGAGCGACTACAGGAGGAAGGTCCTTCTCCTACCTGGCCGCCAAGACCTGGAACTCCCTCCCTCCCGACCTGCGCCTGACCCAAGACCACCTCTCCTTCAGGAAGAAGCTGAAGACCTGGCTGTTCGAGCAGTAGCGGCACCCCCCCCCCCCCCCCCCCCCCCCCCCCCAGCGCCTTGAGACCCTACGGGTATGTAGCGCGCTTTACAAGTGTCACTGATTGATTGATTGATTGCGCATTGGAATAACATAAACAGCAGTTTGGACGTAGAAGTGAGGTCTTCCAGGTCTCTACTGACTATGCTAAACTTAATTGGGTTTGTTACCAACTAGCTCAGAGGTCACTGGAAACTTTCTTGACTGAATAGGAAGTGATCAGCTTTCCTGGTACAGACAAGAAGGGATTCAGTTTTCCAACAACCGCATAAACATGACAACTTTGCTCCTTAGAATAAGAGTCAATCTCTAGAGTCGTGTGAAACAATAGACAGTTATTTTACTCAGTCAGTTGTGCAGATTGCTTTCACCAAGATGCAGAGAATAGAGAGACGGGCATTTTCAATAAAAAGGTATTATTTATTGAACAGTCTTTCTTCTCATGCAAGAGAAATGAATTGCCACAATTGCAAGACTTGTTATTATAAAAAGTGCGTACAGTAAAATGAGGATTGCGAAATAATACTGTAAAAGCATTGATATGGTTTCTTAGCCATACAATGGTTAAAATGAATAAAATATATACATTCATATATACATTTGACTAACGTACTCAACTGGTGCTTCTAACTACGCCTACCCCAGTGTACCTGACCTAAGCCTAATACTTGGGAGGGAGTAAGTAAGTAGCAGTTTTAGTTAAGTTGGTTTTGCCAAGGTTTGCTTCAAGAATTCTCTCTAAGGGTTAGTCAACACCATACCTCTGGAATAGAATGTTGGAGGTCTTGTATCTCCTTCCAGGACTCGATATCCCAGTCACTCGCAAGAGTAGGCTGGAAACGCCGGAGCTGGATTTTCTCGGCAGGAGAAAAGACAGCGTCTCTCTCAACGCGTCAAGGAGGAGGAGGGGCAGCGTCCGTGGGCAGCTTGCATCTGCTGGGCTCTGCAAGGGACAGCTGTTCTGCTCCTGTATTCACCACACCATCGCTATCATCGATGTCGTTGAGGCAGCGTTTGCTTAAGGCAACGTTGGTAATATTTATACCTGAAAGGTGCCTTGTTTGACGTAAGTATTTGGACATAAGACGTCAATAAAGATGTCACTAGGAAGTGATCGTCTCTCAGTGCTCATTAGAGTTCTATTACTAATCAAAACATAGCAAGCGGGGCTTTCCCAGGTTGCTGAGTTTTATCTTGTTGAAGAACTCGGAGTGTAATCTAGGAATCTTAGATAGTGGCTTCTGCTGTGTCATCTGCTCTAATGAGCTGCAGAGGAAGAGATTCTGAAATGTGGCTCTGATCGTGTTAGGCCAGAGACGAGTTTCTGAAATATCGCTCTTGATGTTTATGCCATTATAGGGGTATGAATGGATTATAGCCGTATAGGGGCATAAGGTCACAGTATTGATCGGGGTCCTAGATTAGAACATGACATTGCAGCCTGGGTAAGGTGGTGTAATCACCCCTTACTTAGATGTAGTGTATATATATATATTACCTACTGGCGGTCGCCAGTGGGTAGTTATAGTTAGGATCTACTTTCCATAGGAAATCCGCAACATTCTATTGGGAATAACTTTGGCGCCAGTGGACGAATCTTCGCGAATTTCTCAAAGTAGGTGGCCCGCTCCACTCCTTCCCTGAAAATGTGGGGGGGATTCGTCAAGCGGGGTCCGAGATAAAAGGGGGGTCCCAAAACGTGTTTTCTCCATGTTAATTTCCATAGGGCGGTCGAACTCACTTTTAGCCCGAACGGCTGAATGGATTTCCACCAAACTTGGCAAAATTGTAGGGACTGGTAGCCCGATGTGCCTTTTCTATGTCTCAAGATATGTGCTCCAGTGGATTTTGATTAATTTAGGTTCAAAAAAATATATATATCTATGGCCGCGCCCCGGTACGCGCACCGGGGAGCGCAGCGGGCGCGACAGGCGCACGGAAAGCTGATTGGCTCTCGGGTGTCTGTAAACATTTGAAACAGTCCGGACCGGCCGCCATCTTGTGTCTCGGTAAGATAGAGACACAAGAGGTGGAAATAAAAGGGGGAAATGACCATAAGGGGGCAGGGTAGACCCCCCTGACCCCCTAGGTTTGATGTGGGGGCTATAAAAGGGCCCGGCGGTGCAAAACAAATGTTTTTTTTTTATTTGCACGGGGGGAGCGCCCGGTACGCGGACCGGGGAGCGGACCGGGGAGCGGGAAAGAAGAATGACAGAGTTTTTAAAAAATGTAGCCTTTTTTTATAAATTGGAGGTAGTTCTAAAAAGAACTGTTTTTTTCTTGTTTTTGTTTTATTTTTTTAGTGTTTTTGGAACATTTTGTACTTTTTTTGGCTTTTATGAACTATTTTATATTTTTTTTGTTATTTGTTTAGGGGAGAAACGAAAAAACAGGGAATTGAAAATGGCTCAACTGGAGCAAAAAAAAAAATAAGAAAAAATTGGGGTTTTTTGGGGCATTTGTGGTTGTCCCCAGCAAGGACGATGAGCTTTATGCTCAGTTCACCATAGGAGATGGTCTTACCACAATGAATACATGTTATTCGGAAATCCCCAAACCGTGGCTGAATGCAAGGGATCGTCTCTCTTGCCTCTGGTCCCGATGGAGTGGGTTGCTTTCTTTTGGAGGTGGTGCTTGAAGATTGGGGAGGGTTACTGGCCAGTTCCCTCATCTCTGCAGCAGAATAGTTGATCGGATGCCTGCGCTGCATGTGGGGAATCATGGTGTTGTTTCCAAAAGAGTATTTTTTGTTAGGGTTCCCCCTTGAAAGTTCCATGCCACAGATTAGGCAAGTCACCTTGGCCGCATTGACTTTTTTCTTCCCCTCTGGGATCGAAAAAAACTCCCATACAATGTGTGGTCTTGGCTGGTATGGGGTATTGTGTTCTTGCAGCCACCTTCTCCTCCCCTCCTCCTCTCCTCCTCCTCCTCCTCCTCTTGTTGACCACCAATGTACTCTTGTGGTGGTCCTCTTGGTGGTTGTGGTGGTGGTGCAGATGCTCCAGCTGCTGCTGCTACTGTAGCCATTTCAAAGTACAAAATATACCTCAAAGATTGCAAAACAGGTCTTCCTAAGTCAGAGGACAAAGTCAGAATAAGGAAGAAAGGTGGGGTCTTTCATCATTTGGAAAAAAAAGGCCTGAACCAATGAGAAGTGTTATTTTCAGTTCACATGACCCGACGCGCTTACGCGGCGCGCCCCGGTTCGCGTCGCGTAAGCTCGTCGGATGTTTACGTTGCGCGATCGTATTCGCTCGAGTGCTTCCGGGTGCGCTTACGCCGTGCGTATCACGTGGACGCGGCTACGCGATACGTCACGATGATGTTTTCGTTCGCGGCAATAGCGCTTACGAGACGCTCTCCGGAGCGCGCCCTGGGGTGCTTCAAAAGACCACGCTTTCCGGGGCACGCCCCGGGAGCGCTCCAGGGCAAAATAAATAAATAAATAAATATACATTAAAAAAATTGTTTTAAATACAAATATAATATAGGATTCATTCATTTTCAAAAATAATACATTTCATAGCTATAGACATTTGCTATTAACAAAATTTTGAATTTCAAAGAAAAAAACATAGGTTTGGGGCCTTATATATAGTTAGGAATTAGCATTTAAAAAACCTATGAAATTCACTGAAAAAACCATAGGTTTCACACCAGTTATAGTTCGGAATTAGCATTTAAAAAACCTATGAAATTCACTGAAAAAAACATAGGTTTCACATCCGTTATAGTTAGGAATTAGCATTTAAAAAACCTATTAAATTCACTGAAAAAACCATAGGTTTCTCACCAGTTATAGTTAGCTGGAAATTTTACTGACATAAAACCATTGAAATTCCCACGTTATAGTTAGTTGGACTCACTATAACTTGCGCGCCTGCAATGCACTGCTGATGACGTCACATATTACATCACTCATGACATGGTCAGTGACATCACTCATGACATCACAGATGACACCATCCTTGTGACAGAGTGAGAGACCTCCTTTCAGTGTAATGTAACCTTTGAAACACATATTCAAAAATAGAAACTAACATTTTCAAAAAAATGGAGATACCCATACCAGTTACAACAACCAATTCAGTAATTCTACCACCTAGATACACATCCACTCATTCACCAACAGTTCTATATAGTCACTCATACATATACTCACTCATCATATGTAGTGATACACCTATACATCCTGTTACACACCGACAGTCATCCAAAAGTTACTCTCACACATGCAAATAAACTATTGAACATCCATTTATTTGCATATACAGCTATACACACACTACCACCTTACCTCTAAGGAAACTTACACATACTTACTCTCTTAAACAATCACTTATAGAAACACATACTTATTTAAACAGGAACTCTTACAATCTCTCACTCTCACATATACTCACTTATATACATCAATACTCACATATACTAGATTAAAACATATGTAGTTACTGATAAAGACACTAGTGAGACAGTCATTCACTCACTAACACACACATATACACACACATCCACCTATACAGTCCTGCATATATGCTGTCTTCAAAACACATAGAAACAGTGAGTCAGTCATTGATGCATCTATGTGTTAAGTAACACCCCCACCAAACCATACAGACACTCATACTGATACTAAAAAAAACATCTAATAACCCATATACACACACATGTAGCTACTCACCAACCCATGCAGCCACGTATACACAAAGTGAAACACTGATACAAACATTTAAATATTTAAACAATACTCGCTAACAATAAGCCAGTTAACCAATCAATTTTTTTTTTAAACATCCATTAAGACACTTATTTAAACATTTATTCTTCCATCGTCCTTTTTCATATACATATATAAAAGTCAAGTCATGTCAAGTCAGAATTTATATAGCGCACTACATACCCAGAGGGTCTCAAGGCGCTTGAGGAAGGGGGGGAGGTTTACTTATCGAATATCCAGGTTTTAAGCTGTTTTCTGAAGGCTAGGTGGTTTTGGGTAAGGCGGAGGTGGATGGGAAGGGAATTCCAGGTTTTGGCCGCTAAGTAGGAGAAGGATCTTCCCCCCATGGTGGCTTTGTGGATGCGCTGCACAGCGGCGAGGGCTTGGTTGGTTCATGAAGGTTGGTTTTGGCGGTGGTTGGGTCTTTGGTGAGTGAGAGGATCAGTTGAGTGTCATCAGCGTAGGAGATGATGTTGAGGTTGTGTTGACGTGCGATGGTTGCGAGGGGGCTCATGTATACGTTGAAGAGGGTAGGGCTGAGAGAAGATCCTTGTGGAACGCCGCAAATGACTTCGGTGGCCTCTGACTTAAAAGGGGGGAGGAGTACTCTCTGAGTTCTTCCAGCGAGGAACGAGATGATCCAGTCTAATGCTTTTCCTTGAATTCCGATGTTGCTGAGGCATTGTATTAGGGTACTATGACAGACTGTGTCGAAGGCTGCGGAGACGTCGAGGAGGATGAGGGCGACTCTGTCTCTGTGGTCTAGTAGTGTTCGAATGTCGTCTGTTGCTGCGATGAGGGCGGTCTCGGTGCTGTGTTTGGCTCGGAAGCCAGACTGTGAGGAGTAGAGTGATTTGTTGGTTTCGAGGAAGGCGGCGAGCTGATTGTTGACGGCTTTCTCAATGACTTTGGCAGGGAAAGGGAGGAGCGAGATGGGGCGGTAATTTTTGAGTTCGGTGGGGTCAGCTGTGGGTTTCTTCAGAAGGGCGCTGAGTTCGGCGTGTTTCCATTTTTCTGGGAATGTGCCGGATTTGAGGGAGCAGTTGATGACGTCTCGGAGATGGGGTGCGATGATAGAGTCTGCTTTGTTGAAGATGTGATGGGGGCAAGGGTCTGTGGGGGATCCGGAGTGGATGGAGTTCATTAGGCGGATGGTGTCTTCTGTGGTGATTGGGTTCCAGTTGAGAAGGTTATTCAGGGGGGGTACAGGTTCGGAGGTGAGAGGGGTTGACTGGTTTACGGGTTGGTTGTCAAAGCTGTCATGAATGTCGGCGATTTTGTCATGGAAGAAAGAGGCGAGGGAGTTGCAGAGGACTTGAGAGGGGGTGATGTCGTTGGAGCTGGCGGTGGGGTTGGTGAATTCTTTGATGATGTTGAAAAGTTCCTTGCTGTTGTGGGCGTTGTTCTCTAGTCGGTCTTTGAGTGCTGATTTCTTGGCTGTCCGGATTAGTTGGTGGTGTTTGCGGGTGGCGTTTTTGAAGGCGGCTTGGGTGATAGTGTTTGGGTCTTTTTTCCAAGTTTTTTCAAGGGAGCGGCAGAGTTTCTTGGATTTCTTAAGGTCATCATTAAACCATGGGGCGTTCTTGCTTCCTTGCTTGATTTGATGTTTTTTCAGGGGTGCTAGTTTGTCGGCGGTTTGGGTTAACCATTGTGTGAGGTTGATTGCGGCTTGGTTGGGGTTCGTTGAATAGGCAGGGGGTTTTTGGTTGGTTGGTTGATGGCTTTATTTCGATATGCAAATATCATAAAAGCATTACAAAAATATATAAAACAGCACATCGTAAAAGACTGTACATTAAAAACAGAGCAGATAAAAAGTAGCAATTTGATCAGAAATAAATTAATTAAGAAAAGGATTAAATTGATATGGACAGTCTTTTTGATCGGATCAACCATGCCCATTTAAAAAATTTAGATACGGCACAAACGATGGGAGGGGCTGTATCAGTTAGTAAAATCCGTAAAGCCACCAAATACTGGCGAGTACCCAATTGTCTACAGAGTGGTTTAAGCCAGTGGGATCTTGGGCGGGCGTAATCCGGACATTCAAAGAGGAAGTGTGCCACAGTTTCGGGTCTATCAGTACATAGGGTGCAGTGACGTGATGCCTGCATAGGCATATTCCATCTGGAGAGGAGGTCAGCTAGAGGTAAAGTGCCTAGTCTAAATTTGATAAAGAGTGCCCGGTCCACAGAAATGGTGATTATGTCCAAATAAGGCTCGAAGGCAACAACGTCTTTTATTTTCAGGTAAGCTGCGGTGGGTTTTTGAAGAAGTGATGTGGAGATTTGGTCGATTGTGATTTTGTTCCAATTTCTTCACAGGGTTGGTTGAGGGTGGTTGTGGATCGTGGTCTTATTGTAAATGAAGTGGATGCAACTGTGGTCCGTCCATTGGAGGGTTGTGGAGTGAGTGAAGGAAATATGCTTGCTGGAGGTGAAGATAGGGTCGAGTGTGTGTCCTGCATAGTGGGTGGTGGTGTTAACAAGTTGTTTGAGTCAGAGATTGGCGAGATTGTCCAGGAGGGTGATAGTGTTCCTGTCGTTGCTCTTTTCCAGATGGAAATTGAGGTCTCCCAGAAGAATGTATTCTTCTGAGGGGAGGGCGTGTGGGGTGATGAAGTCAGTGATGTCTTCGCTGAATTGAGTACGGAGTCCTGGGGGTCTGTAGAGGAGGGTGCCTCTGAGTGTGGTCTTGGGGTCGGTATGGATCTGGAAGTGGAGGTGTTCGGCGATAGTGAGGTTGTCTTCTGAGCTGGTTGAGACGCGGATGGTGTTCTTATGGACGATGGCGATGCCTCCTCCTGTTTGCTTGGTGCGGTCCTTACGGATGATCTTGTAGCCGTCCGGGATGGCTATGGCGATGTCTGGAGCTGATGAGGCATTCATCCAGGTTTCTGTTAGGAAGGCGACGTCCGGGGAAATGGTGTCGAGTAGGTTCCAAAGGTCGATGGCGTGTTTGTGAACCGAGCAGGTGTTGAGAAGAATGCATTTGAGGTGGTTGGTGTTGGATCTCTGTTTGGTGTTAGTGGGTTTGGTGTGGGTCTCGATGGAGTTGTAGTTGCAGGAGTGGCAGGTGAAAAGTCCATGGGTGTGTCCCGGTGCGGCCTGGGCACAGTTAGGGAGTCGGCCGGGGTTAAGTGTTAGGAGGGTGGATGGGTCATATGTGATGCGGGAGGGGTGGGTGATGCGGGGGCCAGGGGGTCTGGCACTGGGCGCGGTCCAGGCGCAGACGGGCGTAGACGGGCTTACCTTTGGCGCACCTTCGGCACGACCGCTGCGCGTGGACGGTGCGCGTTGACGCTGCGCGAAAGTCCATCTGTCTCAAATGGATAGTGGAGGGGGCGGAGCGTGGGAGGGTCAGCTGGGAGGCGGGAGCAAGGTGGAGGAAGGGCCAGGGGTTACAAACAAAATGGCAGCAACAACAACAAACGCTGATAGGGGCCCAGGCAGTGGGAGCAATGGGGCGCTAAGAGGGGGTGAAGTATCGTCAGGAAAGCAGCAGTGGAAGCGGAGGGGCTTTGTAAATATGCAAAACTCTTTACCATACACAGCCAAGAAGTGCGCGCTAGCGATACTAAATAGCAATCTGAAGTCAAGCGCTACGATATGATTAAGGACTGTGCAGTCAAGCGCTACGTTATGAGTAAATAATGTGCAGTCAAGCGCTACGATAATATTTCCAAAAGCAGAGTCAGGCGCTACAATACCAGGTCTCAGCAGAGAAGGAGGCAAGGGGAGCGACCGCTCGTGTCCCGGACAGGACGGTCACAGCTCTACGAGAGTACGAGGACGGCCTACAGCTTCAGTGGGTGGGAGGGTCAGCTGGGAGGCGGGAGCGAGGTGGAGGAAGGGCCAGGGGTTACAAACAAAATGGCAGCAACAACAACAAACGCTGATAGGGGCCCAGGCAGTGGGAGCAATGGGGCGCTAAGAGGGGGCGAAGTATCGTTAGGAAAGCAGCAGTGGAAGCGGAGGTGCTTTGAAAATATGCAAAACTTTTTACCATACACAGCCAAGAAGTGCGCGCTAGCGATACTAAATAGCAATCTGAAGTCAAGCGCTACGATATGAGTAAATAATGTGCAGTCAAGCGCTACGATAGTATTTCCAAAAGCAGAGTCAGGCGCTACAATACCAGGTCTCAGCAGAGGAGGAGGCAAGGGGAGCGACCGCTCGTTTTCAGAAAGACACACATTCACTGGATGGTGTCATCAGTGATTTCATGAGTGATGTCACTGACCATGTCATGAGTGATGTAATATGTGACGTCATCAGCAGTGCATTGCAGGCGCGCAAGTTATAGTGAGTCCAACTAACTATAACGTGGGAATTTCAATGGTTTTATATCAGTAAAATTTCCAGCTAACTATAACTGGTGTGAAACCTATGGTTTTTTTCAGTGAATATATATGTATATATATATATATATATATATTACCTACTGGCGGTCGCCAGTAGGTAGTTATAGTTAGGATTTTTTTCAATGTTAAATCTGAAAATTCTATTTGGAATAACTTTGGCGCCGGTTGACGAATCTGACTGAAAATTTCCTCAAAATGGCCTCGCGGCGTTCCGGTCCTTCCCTGAAAGTTTGGGGGGGATTCGTCAAGCGGGGGCCGAGATAAAAGGGGGGTCCCAAAACGCGTTTTCCCCATGTTAATTTCCATAGGGCGGTCGATTTCACTTTTAGCCCGAACGGCTGAATGGATTTCCACCAAACTTGGCAAAATTGTAGGGACTGGTAGCCCGATGTGCCTTTGCTATGTCTCAAGATATGTGCTCCAGTGGATTTTGAGTAATTAAGGTTCAAAAAAATATATATATCTATAGCCGCGCTCCGGTACGCGCACCGGTACGCGCACCGGGCGCTTACCGCGACTTGCGCGCAGAAAGCTGATTGGCTCTGGGGTGTCTGTAAACATTCTAAACAGTCCGGAGCGGCCGCCATCTTGTGTCTCGGTAGGATCGAGACACGAGAGGTGGCCAAAACAAAGAGGGAAATGACCATAAGGGGGCAGAGTAGACCCCCCTTGACCCCCTAGATTTGATGTGGGGGCCATAAAAGGGCCCCGCGGAGCAAAAAAAAAATAAAAAAAAATTTTGATTTTCGCGTGGTGAGCGCCCGGTACGCGCACCGGTACGCGCACCGGTAAGCGTACCGGGGAGTGTACCATGGGGAAAAAGAATGACAGTTTTAAAAGTAGCTGTTTAAAAAAAAAATGTTTTGTTGTTTTTTTTTATACATACACATACATATATATATAAATGCATATGCATATATATATGCATATATGTGTATATGTGTGCGTGTAGAGAGAGGTAGAGAGGTAGAGGTGTAGAGGTAGAGAGGTAGAGAGGTAGCGGTAGAGAGGTAGAGATTAGTAGAGAGAGAAGAAGAGAGAGGTAGAGAGGTAGAGAGTGAGTAATAGAGAGTAGAGAGTGAGTAGTAGAGAGTAGTAGAGAGCAGTAGAGAGAGTAGCAGAGAGTGAGTAGTAGAGAGTAGTAGAGTGAATAGTAGAGTGAGTAGTAGAGAGTAGTAGAGAGTGAGTAGTAGAGAGTGAGTAGTAGACAGTAGTAGAGAGTAAGTAGTAGAGTGAGTAGTAGAGAGCAGTAGAAAGTGAGTAGTAGAGAGTAGTAAAGAGTGAGTAGTAGAGAGTGAGTAGTAGAGAGTGAGTAGTAGAGAGTAGTAGAGAATGAGTAGCAGAGAGAATAGTAGTGAGTAGTAGAGAGTGAGTAGTAGAGTGAGTAGTAGAGACTAGTAGAGAGAGAGTAGTAGAGAGTGAGTAGTAGACAGTAGTAGAGAGTGAGAAGTAGAGAGTGAGTAGTAGAGAGTAGTAGTGAGTAGTAAAGAGTGAGTAGTAGAGAGAGAGTAGTAGAGAGTGAGTAGTAGAGAGTAGTAGATAGTGAGTAGTAGGGAGTAGTGAGTAGCGAGTAGTAGGGAGTGAGTAGTAGAGAGAGAGTAGTAGAGAGTAGTAGAGTAGTAGAGAATGAGTAGTAGACAGTGAGTATTTGAGAGTAGTGGAGTAGGAGAGAGTAAGTAGTAGAGAGTAGTGGAGAATATTCCAAAGTTTGGCACAGCACCACTTTCACAATGAGTCCAATCAAATCATATCACTTAGAGTCCTTATTGAAGCGCTGAATCTTGGTGTATATTCAAATGCTTTTATTTTCCTTAAGTTTATGTACCACAGCCAGCCGAAAGGTTTTGTTCTGTACAACAGAACTTCTTCAGGGCGTTCTTATTTCCTTCAAGTTATGTCGGTATCCAGTTGTCATATAACTAGATATTTCTTCCAAATGTTAGACGAGACATAAGTATATTCTTATTCAAAGTGACTAGTTATCAATTTTACCCACACAATTCGGGCAGACTTGAGTAATTTATAGCATCCTCAAAGTCAGTCTTTCAAAAATTCCAAAGTATAGGACATGATAATCCAAATCCAAATGTTTCTCAAGAAAAGTAATTTACAATCGTTCGGAATATCGGTGTTTGGGCAGATATGATCCAGGGACCCCCAGTATGCAAGGGGAATTAGTCCCCCCTCTACAAACGCGCCAGTGGCCTGCATTGCAGAGAGGTGTAACAAGGGTGTGGCCTCATTACACTTCTCTGCAATGCAGCTCGCTCGCGCATACTGGAGGCTCCTGGTGGACCAGTTGACCCCAGGGACCCCCAGTATGCAAGGGGAATTAGTTCCCCCTCTGCAAACGCGGCAGTGGGCTGCGTTGCAGAGAGGTGTAACAAGGGGCATAGTCTCATTACACCTCTGCAATGCAGCCCCTGGTGCATACTGGAGGTTCCAGGTGGGCTAATTGGCCCCCAGGGGCCCCCAGTATGCAAGGGGAATTAGTTCCCCCTCTTCAAACATGCACGGGGGCTGCGTTGCAGAGAGGTGTAAAAAGGGTTGTGGCTTCATTACACCTCTCTGCAATGCAGTCCCCTGGCGCATACTGGAGATTCCTGGTGGGCTTTCAGGTCTTATATAGTTAGGAATTAGCATTAAAAAAACCTTTGAAATTCACTGAAAAAACCATAGGTTTCACACCAGTTATAGTTAGGAATTAGCATTTAAAAAACCTTTGAAATTCACTGAAAAAACCATAGGTTTCACACCAGTTATAGTTAGGAATTAGCATTTAAAAAACCTATTAAATTCACTGACAAAACCATAGATTTCACACCATTTATAGTTAGCTGGAAATTTTACTGACATAAAACCATTGAAATTCCCACGTTATAGTTAGTTGGACTCACTATAACTTGCGCGCCTGTAATGCACTGCTGATGACGTCACATATTACATCACTCATGACATGGTCAGTGACATCACTCATGACATCACTGATGACACCATCCTTGTGACAGAGTGACAGACCTAATTTCAGTGTAATGTAACGCTTGAAACACATATTCAAAAATAGAAACAAACATTTTCAAAAAAATGGAGATACCCAAACCAGTAACAACAACCAATTCAGTAATTCCACCATCTATATACACATCCACTCATTCACCAACAGTTCTATATAGTCACTCATATATATACTCACTCATCATATGTAGTGATACACCTATACATCCTGTTACACATCAGCAGTCATCCAAAAGTTACTCACACACATACTCACACATGCAAATAAACTATTGAACATCCATTTATTTGCATATACATTTATACACACACTACCACCTTACTTCTAAGGAAACTTACCCATACTTACTCTCTTAAACAATCACTTATAGAAACACATACTTATTTAAACAGGAACTCCTACAATCTCTCACTATATATACTATACTCACTTATATACATCAATACTCACATATACTAGATTAAAACATATGTCGTTACTAATGAAGACACTAGTGAGACAGTCATTCACTCACTAACACACACATATACACACTCATCCACCCATACAGTCCTGCACATATGCTGTCTTCAAAACACATACAAACAGTGAGTCAGTCACCAACCCCTGCAGCCACTTATACACAAAGAGAAACACTGATACAAACATTTAAATATTTAAACAATACTCGCTAATATATGTATTCACTAAGATACACGTAATAAGCCAGTTACCCAACCAATTTTTTTTTTTAAAAAACATCCATTTACACACTTATTTAAACATTTATTCTTCCATCGACCTTTACAAATACATATATAAAACAAATTTATTTTTCAGAAAGACACACATTCACTGGATGGTGTCATCAGTGATGTCATGAGTGATGTCACTGACCATGTCATGAGTGATGTAATATGTGACGTCATCAGCAGTGCATTACAGGCGCGCAAGTTATAGTGAGTCCAACTAACTATAACGTGGGAATTTCAATGGTTTTATGTCAGTAAAATTTCCAGCTAACTATAAATGGTGTGAAATCTATGGTTTTGTCAGTGAATTTAATAGGTTTTTTAAATGCTAATTCCTAACTATAACTGGTGTGAAACCTATGGTTTTTTCAGTGAATATATATATATATATATATATTACCTACTGGCGGTCGCCAGTAGGTAGTTATAGTTAGGATTTTTTTCAATGTTAAATCTCAAAATTCTATTTGGAATAACTTTGGCGCCGGTTGACGAATCTGCCTCAAAATTTCCTCAAAATGGCCTCGCGGCGTTCCGGTCCTTCCCTGAAAGTTTGGGGGGGATTCGTCAAGCGGGGGCCGAGATAAAAGGGGGGTCCCAAAACGCGTTTTCCCCATGTTAATTTCCATAGGGCGGTCGATTTCACTTTTAGCCCGAACGGCTGAATGGATTTCCACCAAACTTGGCAAAATTGTAGGGACTGGTAGCCCGATGTGCCTTTGCTATGTCTCAAGATATGTGCTCCAGTGGATTTTGAGTAATTAAGGTTCAAAAAAATATATATATCTATAGCCGCGCTCCGGTACGCGCACCGGTACGCGCACCGGGCGCTTACCGCGACTTGCGCGCAGAAAGCTGATTGGCTCTGGGGTGTCTGTAAACATTCTAAACAGTCCGGAGCGGCCGCCATCTTGTGTCTCGGTAGGATCGAGACACGAGAGGTGGCCAAAACAAAGAGGGAAATGACCATAAGGGGGCAGAGTAGACCCCCCTTGACCCCCTAGGTTTGATGTGGGGGCCATAAAAGGGCCCCGCGGAGCAAAAAAAAAAATAAAAAAAAAATTTGATTTTCGCGGGGTGAGCGCCCGGTACGCGCACCGGTACGCGCACCGGTAAGCGTACCGGGGAGCTTACCATTGGGAAAAAGAATGACAGTTTTAAAAGTAGCTGTTTAAAAAAAAAATGTTTTGTTGTTTTTTTTATACATACACATACATATATATAAATGCATATGCATATATATATATATGCATATATGTGTATATGTGTGCGTGTAGAGAGAGGTAGAGAGGTAGAGGTGTAGAGGTAGAGAGGTAGAGAGGTAGCGGTAGAGAGGTAGAGATTAGTAGAGAGAGAAGAAGAGAGAGGTAGAGAGGTAGAGAGTAGTGAGTGAGTAATAGAGAGTAGAGAGTGAGTAGTAGAGAGTAGTAGAGAGCAGTAGAGAGAGTAGCAGAGAGTGAGTAGTAGAGAGTAGTAGAGTGAATAGTAGAGTGAGTAGTAGAGAGTAGTAAAAGTAATTTACAATCGTTCGGAATATCGGTGTTTGGGCAGATATGATCCAGGGACCCCCAGTATGCAAGGGGAATTAGTCCCCCCTCTACAAACGCGCCAGTGGCCTGCATTGCAGAGAGGTGTAACAAGGGTGTGGCCTCATTACACTTCTCTGCAATGCAGCTCCCTCGCGCATACTGGAGGCTCCTGGTGGACCAGTTGACCCCAGGGACCCCCAGTATGCAAGGGGAATTAGTTCCCCCTCTGCAAACGCGGCAGTGGGCTGCGTTGCAGAGAGGTGTAACAAGGGGCATAGTCTCATTACACCTCTGCAATGCAGCCCCTGGCGCATACTGGAGGTTCCAGGTGGGCTAATTGGCCCCCAGGGGCCCCCAGTATGCAAGGGGAATTAGTTCCCCCTCTTCAAACATGCACGGGGGCTGCGTTGCAGAGAGGTGTAAAAAGGGTTGTGGCTTCATTACACCTCTCTGCAATGCAGTCCCCTGGCGCATACTGGAGATTCCTGGTGGGCTTTCAGGTCTTATATAGTTAGGAATTAGCATTAAAAAAAACTTTGAAATTCACTGAAAAAACCATAGGTTTCACACCAGTTATAGTTAGGAATTAGCATTTAAAAAACCTTTGAAATTCACTGAAAAAACCATAGGTTTCACACCAGTTATAGTTAGGAATTAGCATTTAAAAAACCTATTAAATTCACTGACAAAACCATAGATTTCACACCATTTATAGTTAGCTGGAAATTTTACTGACATAAAACCATTGAAATTCCCACGTTATAGTTAGTTGGACTCACTATAACTTGCGCGCCTGTAATGCACTGCTGATGACGTCACATATTACATCACTCATGACATGGTCAGTGACATCACTCATGACATCACTGATGACACCATCCTTGTGACAGAGTGACAGACCTAATTTCAGTGTAATGTAACGCTTGAAACACATATTCAAAAATAGAAACAAACATTTTCAAAAAAATGGAGATACCCAAACCAGTAACAACAACCAATTCAGTAATTCCACCATCTATATACACATCCACTCATTCACCAACAGTTCTATATAGTCACTCATATATATACTCACTCATCATATGTAGTGATACACCTATACATCCTGTTACACATCAGCAGTCATCCAAAAGTTACTCACACACATACTCACACATGCAAATAAACTATTGAACATCCATTTATTTGCATATACATTTATACACACACTACCACCTTACTTCTAAGGAAACTTACCCATACTTACTCACCTAAACAATCACTTATAGAAACACATACTTATTTAAACAGGAACTTCTACAATCTCTCACTATATATACTATACTCACTTATATACATCAATACTCACATATACTAGATTAAAACATATGTCGTTACTAATGAAGACACTAGTGAGACAGTCATTCACTCACTAACACACACATATACACACTCATCCACCCATACAGTCCTGCACATATGCTGTCTTCAAAACACATACAAACAGTGAGGCAGTCACCAACCCCTGCAGCCACTTATACACAAAGAGAAACACTGATACAAACATTTAAATATTTAAACAATACTCGCTAATATATGTATTCACTAAGATACACGTAATAAGCCAGTTACCCAACCAATTTTTTTTAAAAAAAACATCCATTTACACACGTATTTAAACATTTATTCTTCCATCGACCTTTACAAATACATATATAAAACAAATTTATTTTTCAGAAAGACACACATTCACTGGATGGTGTCATCAGTGATGTCATGAGTGATGTCACTGACCATGTCATGAGTGATGTAATATGTGACGTCATCAGCAGTGCATTACAGGCGCGCAAGTTATAGTTAGTCCAACTAACTATAACGTGGGAATTTCAATGGTTTTATGTCAGTAAAATTTCCAGCTAACTATAAATGGTGTGAAACCTATGGTTTTGTCAGTGAATTTAATAGGTTTTTTAAATGCTAATTCCTAACTATAACTGGTGTGAAACCTATGGTTTTTTCAGTGAATATATATATATATATATATTCACTGAAAAAACCATAGGTTTCACACCAGTTATAGTTAGGAATTAGCATTTAAAAAACCTATTAAATTCACTGAAAAAACCATAGGTTTCACACCAGTTATAGTTAGCTGGAAATTTTACTGACATAAAACCATTGAAATTCCCACGTTATAGTTAGTCGGACTCACTATAACTTGCGCGTACAATGCACTGCTGATGACATCACATATTACATCACTCATGACATGGTCAGTGACATCACTCATGACATCACTGATGACACCATCCAGTGAATGTGTGTCTTTTTCAAAAATAAATATGTTTTATATATGTATTTGTAAAGCACGATGGAAGAATAAATGGTTAAATAAGTGTGTAAATGGATGTTTTTTTTAAAAGAATTGATTGGTTAACTGCCTTATTAACTGTATCTTAGTGAATACATATATTAACGAGTAATGTTTTAATTTTGTAATATATGTATCAGTGTTTCACTTTGTGTATAAGTGGCTGCATGGGTTGATGACTGACTTACTGTTTGTATGTGTTTTGAAGACAGCATATGTGCAGGACTGTATGGGTGGATGAGTGTGTATATGTGTGTGTTAGTGAGTGAATGCCTGTCTCACTAGTGTCTTTATGAGTAACTACATATGTTTTAAACTTGCATATATGAGCATTAATGTATATAAGTAAGTATATCTTAGAGTGAGAGATTGAAAGAATTCCTGTTTAAATAAGTATGTGTTTTTATAAGTGATTGTTTAAGAGGGTAAATATGTGTAAGTTTCCTTAGAAGTAAGGTGGTAGTGTGTGTAAATCTGTATATGCAAATAAATGGATTTTCAATAGTTTATTTGCATGTGTGAGTATGTGTGTGAGTAACTATTTGATGACTGTCGGTGTGTAACAGGATGAATAGGGGTATCACTATATATGAATAGTGAGTATATGTATGAGTGACTACATAAAATTGTTGGTGAATGTGTGAATTTGTATATAGATAGTAAAATTTCTGAATTGGTTGTTGTAACTGGTATGGGTATATCCACTTTTTTGAAAATATTAGTTTCTATTTTTGAATATGTGTTTTATGGGTTACATTACACTGAAAGGAGGTCTGTCACTGTGTCACAAGGATGGTGTCATCAGTGATGTCATGAGTGATGTCACTGACCATGTCATGAGTGATGTAATATGTGATGTCATCAGCAGTGCATTGTACGCGCAAGTTATAGTGAGTCCGACTAACTATAACGTGGGAATTTCAATGGTTTTATGTCAGTAAAATTTCCAGCTAACTATAACTGGTGTGAAACCTTTGGTTTTTTCAGTGAATTTCATAGGTTTTTTTAATGCTAATTTTTAACTTTTTGTAGGGCTTTATACCTATGTACTTTTTAGTAAATTTCTCAGCTTATTTTTTCACAAATGTCTTTAGCTGAAAAAGGAATGTTTTTCTAAAAATGAACACTATAATGTATATTGAGATAATATTTTTATTTTAAAATAGTTTTTTTTATATATTTGACTCTGGTGCGCTCCCGGTGTGCGCACCGGTGCGCGTACCGTCAGCGCACTAACAAAAAAAAATAAAAAAAAAATAATGAAGGAGTAACCATAAGGAATGGTAACAGAGAGAGTGGTGTTAAGAGAAAGAGAGCTAAAGGGAGGAACACAGAGAGACTGTGTAATAGATAGTAAGACAGAGAAAAAATGTAAGAGGAAGTAACTGAGAAAAAGAAAAATGAATAAGGGATCAAAAGAAGAGAAGAAATAGGAAGAAGACTAAAGCAGAGGTTAAGGGAGAATGTAAATGGATGTTGAAAGTAAAAAGAAGGACAGTTAGGTATGGGAATGACAGGTAGTGACGGAATCAGAGGAAAAGAATAGCAGTGATGGAGGGAAAGTAAATAGCAGTGAATATAAGTAAAGAGGGGTGAAAGAGGGTACATGTAAGTGAATAAGGGTAAGACATGGGGAGTAATAGAGAGAAAGAAGAGAGAGAGTAAAAGAAGGAGTGTCACAAAGGGACTAAGTAAACCAGTAAAAAAGGTAAGTGAAGGAGTGTGCATAGGCAGAAGTACTGAAAGAAAATGAATGTGGTAGGAAGTAAACATGGAAGAAAAGAATAAGTGAGGGAAGCAAAGTAAGGAAATAGGTGTGCGGTAGGGTGACAGAAAAATAGTGAAAATAAAACAAAAGGTGATAACAAAAAACATTTTACAAACACACTTACCATATAATCTATGCAAACTTGTATCTGTGAAAGATAAAGGAAAAAACATTTTATAATTACATAAAAATGTATAATAAAATAGAAGAAACCGTTCATGAGGTTTAAAAATCTACAAAAGTTTACTAAGAAATGAAGCAATAGTGAAGGATACAAAAACAGAAAGAAAGTAATGTAGAAAGAAAAAAAAAGGAAAAAGAAATAGTTAGAGAACAAATTCCTAAAGGTAAATAAGATACTAAAAGAATGTAAAATATCAAAAGAAAATGAGTAAAGATAAGAACGTAAAAGAAAAATGAGTGAAAAGGAGAGAAGTCTGATTGATAAACTATAAATAAAATAGAGGAATAGAAGATGATTGAGAGTGAGTGAAGTCACAGAGTGAAGGGATGAAAGAAATGAAGTTATTATAGAACGATGGATAAAACAGGAGTGAGAGAGTAAGTACACAGAAAGACAAAAGGAAGAACTAACTGAACTACAGTACAATGAGTGTGAAAGAAAAAAAAATGGAGAAAGAGAAAGAGGGTTAGGAAACTAAAGCAGTGGTACTAAGAGAATATGAAAAAGATAAAAAGTGGTGGAAGGAACAGAGGAAATGCAGATAGTTCCTATTAGATTAAGAAGTTGTGAATGAAGTGCAGTAAAGAAACAGCGATGAAAAAAGAGTGTAAATTAGTAAAGAGAGGTAAATAAGGGTGAAAAAGAAAATGAGTGTATGACAATGTGAACACAATATAAATTACACAATGCAAACTACACAATAACTTCTACAATATGTTACATTATTTATTTTTGCTGTTCTCAGAATATATTGAATTCCACTTAAATTAGTGAGTTCAAAGTCTTCATCATATAACAGCGGGAAAAAAAAAACACAATCTAAAAGATTGTGTTTAAAAAAACCCATTCAAACATACATCTCATATATGTACACTAATCTTTGATTCACTTACTTTTCCATGAGGCCAAATAGAAGATAGTGAAGGTCCTTTTGGTGGAAAAAAAGTCTGCTGTTCCTTATAAGTTCCATTTCATCGACTTCCTATGAAAAAAGATCTAAAAACATCATACCATACACAATCCTCACGGCCAATTTGTGTCTGATATATCAGTATTTTTTACTTTGAGATCCACTTAAAGTATCTACATGAGATAAATAATTTAAAATATTATATTAACTAACTAACTAACTAACTTTTATTAACTATTCCCGTCTTCAAAGGCCAATTCCCTTTACTAAAACTTTGGTTTTAAAAACACTAGATAAGAATTTGTAGAGTCATAAGGCAAACGTTGTTTATAAGTTAAATGAGAATCATTGCAGTAACTCCATCCATTTTCAGATTTTAAGTAGCATGTATAATGTCCTGAGGTGGTCGAAGATCCATCATGATAAATAATAGCTTCAGTTGTAAAGGTCCTTCCAGAAATTGATAACTGATAAGCCACAAAATTTTTGATAGAAGTTGTCAATTTAGTTCCATCAGGTCTACATCGTTGGAAAACTAAAATGATATACTGCCCATACCTTTGTATAAATAATGTGGACAGCATTGTACAGTTACATTGGGTACACACCATATTATGATCTGCTGCTTTAACTAGATTTTTAAAAGACACTGATTTACAGTCAGGTAAAGTCAAGTATATAAATTTTTCAGTCTCTATTCTAGTAGTACTTGATAAACTACAATTGTGGCAGTCATGCTGCCATTGATAAGAAAGGCTGAAAAGATTATCTACATCTACACCTTCATCTTCCAAAACACCAAACATATACATTAAAAATTCCTGACAATCCTGCTGAATGTTCTGTGAAAATTTATCTTGACCAGAACACAAATCTAAAATATTTCGAATTTCTGTTACACTTTCTATTTGTGCTGTAACACTGCTACATTTCTGAAACACAGAATTCAATAAACCACACAATCTTTGATCCCGATTTTCAACAATCTGTTCTTGTAAACTTTTAAGAAAAAAAACATTAACCACTACATTAGCATAGCAGTTGACACCAGAACTATTTTCAAACTGAAATCCAACAACATTTTCTCCACAATTCTTTTTCTTCCTGTTTTCAATTACAGTTTTCTCTACTTTTTGTCTTTTTGCAACTACCTCACTACAATTATCCTCATTTCTTCTTTTTCGGCCTACCACACGTTTTTCAAACAGAGGATATTGAGGCAAATGTGGAGCATACTCTCTTCTTAACCTATTGTATTCTTTAACACAATCTAGATCTGCAGAAATCTTTGTCTCATCACACGCAATCAAGTACAATCCTGATAAAGTTCTGACTCGAGATAATGCCACATATGCCATACCCTCTTTAAACACAGATCTTCCAATGTTCACCAAAGCACCATCTACACTTAAACCTTGAGATTTATGAATTGTCACCGCATACGCCAAACAAACAGGAAACTGTTTTCGGCGAACATATAAGTCTTTTACAAGTAAAAATCTAGCAGAACAACGACTTATTTGTTGTACTTGTTCAATGCCATCAAATTTTATTTTTAAAAATTCAATTCCATCTCTATTTCTGTAATTCACAAAATCAACAACATAACCCATTGCTCCATTTACCAGACCTCTTTCAACATTTAAATTCCTTCTCAAAATGATACGACAATTTAAACACACATTCAGAGTCTTTTCAAAACCAGCTGTTTTTGAAATACTTTTCTCCAATGAATCCAATTTAGTTTTCAAATTTTCTGACAAAACAATTGTTGCACCCATTTGCTCTATTTTATCTATTGCTTCCAGTTTCACAATCTCTTCATTTTCTAAGTCTAACATTTTGTTGTTGAAGATGGAACATTCTTGCAGAGTTGGCATCAAACATATCCCAGATTTCTTCTCAGTCATTTTTTTAAAAATATTCTCTGGAAGAATGTTTTCATTTGGATACAAATTTGAAATTAATAGACTATGCAAAGCTTTTTTCCCAAGCTCAGTCACTTTTCCAATTCTTACATCTTGTACAATATTTTTATAATCTTCATCTTTGGCCTGTCGCATATTTTGAAGCAGTTCAGCATATTTGAAATTTAGCCATATATTAACATTTCCAATGCTTCCAAGGGACTTCCTGGTATCTTCATGTGTGAGCATTTTAAACACTGGTTGTCCTTTTACTGGAGTCAACTGCAATAGATCTCCAAAAACAATAATGTGTTTTCCTCCAAATAACACATCATAGTCTGTTTTAAGAATTTCTTGCATTCTCAAATGCACAAAAGCAAGCATTAGATTTGAGACCATGCTTACTTCATCAATGATAAGAAGTTTCATTTTCTTCAAGACTCTTGAAACTTCAGAACACGCATCCCCAGATAACTTGTTGTAATGCAATTTATTATCACGTTCAACTGGCAGCATCAATAAACGATGTAGAGTAATCCCTTTAATGTTATGTGCTGCCAGACCAGTTGGAGCAGTTACAACACAAGACAGTGGTGAATCAGTCCTTTTCTGCAGATAACTTGCAACGGCTTTAATTAGAAAACTTTTTCCTGTCCCCGCTTCTCCACTTACGTACAGTCGGACAGGGTCAAATAATATACATGAGCACTCTTTTTTCTCATGTCTGAATCCATGTTCAATCTGCTCTGTGACTTCATCATATAAATTTTTCTGCTCAATGTTTAGTTGCTTTACCAAATCTTCTAAGTTAACTCCATCCTCTTGAGCTTGTTCCATAGCTCTTTTCACCTCATCCATGGCAGTGGCAGCTTCATTTTGGATAATTGGTCCTCCTAGTGGATCCTGGCTCAATGAAGTAGAACTCTGACTATCTTGAGAACTGTTTCTAGCTATCTCTTCAGCAATTGTGGTTTCTTGCTCTATTTCTTCATTCAACATTTGCAGATAATTTAGAAAAATAGGACATTCTATGGTATCCTTAGTTGCATTAAAAGAGTCTTCATAACAGAGAAAATCTCCAAGTAGTTCCTCTTCTGTACGCCATGGCTTAAAGAGTTGCAAAAGAGCTAAATAGTAAAATTCTCTTTTGTCTGGAACTTCACAACTCAATTTTCGATGATTAATCAAATGGCCTTTTTTCTGCTTCACTAGACATCCTTCATAGCCAATGAGTGCATATTTTCCATTATTGATATCTTCTGTGATGTTCCTCTTATAACTGTAGTTTTGAAGAACTTCATACAAACAAGTGTTCTCAAGGTGAGTACTTATATTTGGATAGTATGTATCCAACATATTTGTCTTCAAAATATCTGTACTGTTTGGTTCTTTTTCCGCCAAATATTCAATTTCTTGTACAGATTTCAAAACTCGGTTTCGTGTTGCAGCAAGACCAAGACTCACCCAAATGATTGTTCTTGATTTGGCATAGAGACTTGCTGATGATAACCGATCAGAACATTCATATGCTCCAATTTCTCGATGCGACAACATCTTCAGACTGAAACTGTATAATTTCTTGCTTAGACTCTTTTCATGTGAAATGTCCTCCCACATTTCCTTCAGTTCTGTCTTTTCTTTTTTTGTGATGTAAGATGTCACATATCGAGCCACAGCAATAGAGTTGTCAGCAATGAACTGAATATCCATGTTAGCATTCCACATGGACAAAATCACTGGGTTGTAATCGTTGATGTACTTAGATTCTTCATTTCTTTTCAAATTGTATGTATTTTTGGGAGATTTCCTCGTCACAGTATGTCGTAGAGATGACATCAAATTATTTACTCTTCCCTTAGAAATCACTGGTCGAGGAAATGCAAAACGACATTTTGTGTAGTACTTTTCCTTGTTTTTAAATTTGCGACGACAGTACTTTCCACAACGATGAGATTGAAAACGTAAAACTTGTTGCCTTAAATTGTTTTCTTCAGTAGATTTTGGAACAGCACATGTTGAATACTCTTCAATGAAACTCATCACTGTTTCATCTGAATCTGATCCAAATTTGGGTGCATCTTTAATCCACAACAACATATGTATATGAGGAGCACCTCTCGCTTGATATTCCTTCCTCCAAAAGAAATCCAAAACCTCTCCAAGGGGAGGATTTTTTTTGTTGGTAATAAGACATCATAGCTTCAAATCTATGATTAAAATATCTGCAAACATTCACTGGATCTAAAGAACACAGTTCTCCTGGTGTTTTTAATTCTATATTTGGTATGTTTTCATTTGCCTCTCGTAGAAATTGAAGTAAATCGTCCCATGCATACTCAGCACAGCTAAGAGTGAGGAACCATGTAGGAGTTCCTAAGTTTCTTAGCATACATTTCAATTCTCCATGACGACGAAACCAACACTCGTTGGTTCCACGTTGACATGCCATGAGATTGATTAGCTGAGATTCCAAAATACTGTCTTGCAGATTAACTTTCTCCATAAAGTCCCTTGCACAAACATTTTGCAAATGAGCTCCACTTTTTAATATATGATTAACTGCATAAGAAAGCCCAGACAAATCACTTTCAAACAGTAGATGAAATAAATATGGAATGCATTGACGAAACCTTGGATCTTCTGCATATAATCTTAGAGTCCGGTATTCAGCTGCAGGAATTTGAACTGGTCGATCATCATATCGTCCACCACAACCTGTTGGAAATAATTGTGGAAAACAACGAGCTTCCAAACTTTCTTCCCATACACTAATGGGACTTCCTTTTGCTGCTTTCATTTGAAACAAGTCAATTGCATTTCCCATTACTTCTTTGGAATGCAAAGGATGAACAGTATAATGTTCATATATTTCTTCAGTTCTAGACACATCAACTTTTTCAATTTGACCAACTGAAGAATCACTATCTTCTTCTATAGCTGTTTCCTCTGCTCCAACACTTACATCTTTGTAGTACTCATTGTTTTTGACCAAATACAACGTTGCCTTCTTGACTTTTTTAACATCCACTAAATCTTGCCAGATTTTCTTACTCTTTGTTGGAACCCCATTAACTAGAATAACTAAAGGATCTTCTTCTACTCTTTCTACACCAATTGTATTAATATTTTTCTTTACATCTAGAGGCAAATAAACAACTCTTCCCTTTAATCCTCCCAGTAAATCTGATGCAGGCAATTTCCCTGTCTTAGGCTCCATGCGTACAATAGCCTGAAAAGGATGGACACATTGAATCAAAATAGATTCATAAGTATTTAGATCCATCAATTCAGAAGGAATATCTATCAACTGAAGATTATTATAAACTGCTCTAGCAGGCATTCTATTTTCATTTAATTTATTTGAACAATAATTACAAATACGCTGATCCAAACTCAAATCAAAAGAATTCTCCACCAACAAATAACTTACAAAATCCTTCCATTCACTATTATTTTCCAATTCACTTTTTGCATATAAATCAACTAACCTAGTCTGAATCTTATAATGAGTCCGTCGACAACACACACAAGTTAAATTAGGCCTCTCATTTGATTTCACCTTAAACTTGATAATTTCCTCATCAAACTTTTCAATACTTGAAATTTGTCCATTATCTTCTGCATTACCATCCATTACTATATCTATTTCTACACTGTCCTCTTTGTTCCCAAAATAACAAAACTCAATTTCTTCACAAATAGTCTTCACATCCACTTCAGATCCATGCAAAAGAGCACTATTTAACTGTTTAAGCTTAAGTGCGGGACTTTTTGCATAATACAACTTTCTCACTAATTTCCTCACGTTATTATGATGCACTGCTAACATCCTAAAATGATGAAAAACACTCCGACAAACTTTTCTAGAAAGACAAGCTAGTGAATGCCCATGCAAACCTGTGCTTTCTCTCACTCTGCAAGGATCTAACTCTTGCAGGATCTTCATTTTTTGTTTGAGACTTTTCTTACTATATGTACGTAAGAAATTTCGAAGCAAATCGATTGATTCCTGTCGCACACTACAAATACTACTGCATTTCCATGTGTACACTGGACCCTTAGTACGTCTCCCTAAAACTTCATCAGCTAACACCTCTTCTGCATCTCTAGATACAAGTTTCTCTTTTTCCATCACACAACTATCTTTCACCTCATATGCTCGACCACTGGTGTCAACTGCATGCACCAAATAATTTTCCTGAAAGTAACTCTCCTCATTGAAAAAAGGCTCAGAACTTGAACTATGCATCCATTCACCAGAAAATACTTCACAAAAATTACCCCGATTAATAATTCTTTTCCATCTACTGTTCGATTTGAAAACATCAATGGCCTTATTAAGTATCCTAATTCTATTGATTATTAAAATAAATAATTTTTTCTTAACTTCAAAAGCCTGATCAACAATCTTTTCTACACTTTTCTTTTTCTTGTAAAAAGCAGCTCCTAGTTTAGTTTTCTTATCATTTTTTAGCAAATTTAAAACTACCCTATTGCGAAACATTCGCCTACGAATGTCCCTAAAAAGATTTACCCTTCTATTGCTATCCATTCTCTTCTCTCCTGCTCCAATGGAAACATTTTTTGTGGGCTTCTCCTTCCTTTTTAGATTTGTTGACTTTTTCTGTATATTCACATTAGCAATATCAGTTCTTTTTCTACGACATATGTTGCGAAGAAAAGACTTAATTGGCTTACCAGAAGCTTTTCTGGTGTTTTTTGAAGTACTTGTTGAAGAGGATTCCATAAACTCTGTTGTTGATGTTCTCCTTTTCCGTATGGTATTTTTGATATTTCTTTGCCTTGAAGGCAT
The DNA here is from genome assembly GCF_964263255.1 of Lissotriton vulgaris. Taxonomy (NCBI): domain Eukaryota; kingdom Metazoa; phylum Chordata; class Amphibia; order Caudata; family Salamandridae; genus Lissotriton; species Lissotriton vulgaris. The sequence goes on along the minus strand of NC_141689.1, from coordinate 1,324,445,798 downwards.
TTTTGCTTGCTTTTCAGAAGTTGATTTGAATCTGTTGTTCTGTTAAAAAAACACATTAAAGACCACTATTAGCAAACAACAAAGTAATGTTAAAAAGCAAACAATATATACAATAAATTGCAACATATTTAAGTTTATACAATAGCAACTCAGGGCTTTATTTATAAAGGCCTTGCACCACCAGTGCGTCACTTATTACCCATGTTTAAAGTGATGCATCAGCTGCACAAGGCAATCATAAAAAAGGGCGAAATGAAAATACCAATCAATTGCACCCAAAAATCGATTTTTGAATAACATGTAAGGAACACTGCGCAGAACCTATGTACAACCACTCAATATCATCAAACAAAGTCAGGGCCTTATTTATAAAGGCCTTGCGCCACCAGTGCGTCACTTATTACCCATGTTTAAAGTGATGCACCAGCTGCACAAGGCAATCATAAAAAAGGGCCAAATGCAAATACCAATCAATTGCACCCAAAAATCGATTTTTGAATAACATGTAAGAAACACTGCGCAGAACCTATGTACAACCACTCAATATCATCAAACAAAGTCAGGGCATTATTTATAAAGGCCTTGCGCCACCAGTGCGTCACTTATTACCCATGTTTAATGTGATGCACCAGCTGCACAAGGCAATCATAAAAAAGGGCCAAATGCAAATACCAATCAATTGCACCCAAAAATCGATTTTTGAATAACATGTAAGAAACACTGCGCAGAACCTATGTACAACCACTCAATATCATCAAACAAAGTCAGGGCCTTATTTATAAAGGCCTTGCGCCACCAGTGCGTCACTTATTACCCATGTTTAAAGTGATGCATCAGCTGCACAAGGCAATCATAAAAAAGGGCCAAATGCAAATACCAATCAATTGCACCCAAAAATCGATTTTTGAATAACATGTAAGAAACACTGCGCAGAACCTATGTACAACCACTCAATATCATCAAACAAAGTCAGGGCCTTATTTATAAAGGCCTTGCGCCACCAGTGCGTCACTTATTTCACATGTATAAAGTGATGCATCAGCTGCACAAGGCAATCATAAAAAAGGGCCAAATGAAAATACCAATCAATTGCACCCAAAATCGATTTTTGAATAACATGTAAGAACCACTGCGCAGAACCTATGTACAACCACTCAATATCATCAAACAAAGTCAGGGCCTTATTTATAAAGGCCTTGCGCCACCAGTGCGTCACTTATTACCCATGTTTAAAGTGATGCATCAGCTGCACAAGGCAATCATAAAAAAGGGCCAAATGCAAATACCAATCAATTGCACCCAAAAATCGATTTTTGAATAACATGTAAGAAACACTGCGCAGAACCTATGTACAACCACTCAATATCATCAAACAAAGTCAGGGCCTTATTTATAAAGGCCTTGCGCCACCAGTGCGTCACTTATTACCCATGTTTAAAGTGATGCATCAGCTGCACAAGGCAATCATAAAAAAGGGCCAAATGCAAATACCAATCAATTGCACCCAAAAATCGATTTTTGAATAACATGTAAGAAACACTGCGCAGAACCTATATACAACCACTCAATATCATCAAACAAAGTCAGGGCCTGATTTATAAAGGCCTTGCGCCACCAGTGCGTCACTTATTACCCATATTTAAAGTGATGCATCAGCTGCACAAGGCAATTATAAAAAAGGGCCAAATGCAAATACCAATCAATTGCACCCAAAAATCGATTTTTGAATAACATGTAAGAAACACTGCACTGAACCTATGTACAACCACTCAATATCATCAAACAAAGTCAGGGCCTTATTTATAAAGGCCTTCCGCCACCAGTGCGTCACTTATTTCACATGTATAAAGTGATGCATCAGTTGCACAAGGCAATCATAAATAAGGGCCAAATGCAAATACCAATCAATTGCACCCAAAAATCGATTTTTGAATAACATGTAAGAAACACTGCGCAGAACCTATGTACAACCACTCAATATCATCAAACAAAGTCAGGGCCTTATTTATAAAGGCCTTGCGCCACCAGTGCGTCACTTATTTCACATGTATAAAGTGATGCACCAGTTGCACAAGGCAATCATAAATAAGGGCCAAATGCAAATACCAATCAATTGCACCTAAAAAATCGATTTTTGAATAACATGTAAGAAACACTGCGCAGAACCTATGTACAACCACTCAATATCATCAAACAAAGTCAGGGCCTTATTTATAAAGGCCTTGCGCCACCAGTGCGTCACTTATTACCCATGTTTAAAGTGATGCACCAGTTGCATAAGGCAATCATAAAAAAGGGCCAAATGCAAATACCAATCAATTGCACCCAAAAATCGATTTTTGAATAACATGTAAGAAACACTGCGCAGAACCTATGTACAACCACTCAATATCATCAAACAAAGTCAGGGCCTGATTTATAAAGGCCTTGCGCCACCAGTGCGTCACTTATTACCCATGTTTAAAGTGATGCATCAGCTGCACAAGGCAATCATAAAAAAGGGCCAAATGCAAATACCAATCAATTGCACCCAAAAATCGATTTTTGAATAACATGTAAGAAACACTGCGCAGAACCTATGTACAACCACTCAATATCATCAAACAAAGTCAGGGCCTGATTTATAAAGGCCTTGCGCCACCAGTGCGTCACTTATTACCCATGTTTAAAGTGATGCATCAGCTGCACAAGGCAATCATAAAAAAGGGCCAAATGCAAATACCAATCAATTGCACCCAAAAATCGATTTTTGAATAACATGTAAGAAACACTGCGCAGAACCTATGTACAACCACTCAATATCATCAAACAAAGTCAGGGCCTGATTTATAAAGGCCTTGCGCCACCAGTGCGTCACTTATTACCCATGTTTAAAGTGATGCATCAGCTGCACAAGGCAATCATAAAAAAGGGCCAAATGCAAATACCAATCAATTGCACCCAAAAATCGATTTTTGAATAACATGTAAGAAACACTGCGCAGAACCTATGTACAACCACTCAATATCATCAAACAAAGTCAGGGCCTTATTTATGAAAACCTTGCGCCACCAGTGCGTCACTTATTACCCATGTTTAAAGTGATGCATCAGCTCCACATGGCAATCATAAAAAAAGGCCAAATAAAAATACCATTCATTTGCACCCAAAATCGTTTTTTGTAGAAACACAACACAGGACTTATATACTAACATACAATTTCACTTCTAAAACATAACTATCTGCTTCCAAATATTCTCCATAGAGCAAATAAGTCTCTATCTAAATTAAATAAATCATTACTTACCTTTACAAATGCTTTTGGAGATTGAGAACAGTGTCAGACACACACACCAATTTTTCTTTATCAGAGCAAAAGGTGTGCTCTCAATACACTGAAACCAAGACTGGCATAGAAAATCTCTATCTTTGTACACATATGCCTTAATTCAACCAATCAAAAGTCTTCCCTCACTATTTTCAAACCAACACCCATCCCCCTCTCAGACCTTTCTATCTGTTACCATAGCGACTCCCTCCTAACTGAACTCTAAGGTTCAAAAGTTTATCTTACAATGTTGCAAGTTAACTCAGCAAGGATGTTTGACCTCTCAATACAGCAGCCTATCCAGTTATAGTTAGGATTTTTTTCAATGTTAAATCTCAAAATTCTATTTGGAATAACTTTTGCGCCGGTTGACGAATCTGCCTGAAAATTTCCTGAAAATGGCCTTGCGGCGTTCCGGTCCTTCCCTGAAAGTTTGGGGGGGATTCGTCAAGCGGGGGCCGAGATAAAAGGGGGGTCCCAAAACGCGTTTTCCCCATGTTAATTTCCATAGGGCGGTCGATTTCACTTTTAGCCCGAACGGCTGAATGGATTTCCACCAAACTTGGCAAAATTGTAGGGACTGGTAGCCCGATGTGCCTTTGCTATGTCTCAAGATATGTGCTCCAGTGGATTTTGAGTAATTAAGGTTCAAAAAAATATATATATCTATAGCCGCGCTCCGGTACGCGCACCGGTACGCGCACCGGGCGCTTACCGCGACTTGCGCGCAGAAAGCTGATTGGCTCTGGGATGTCTGTAAACATTCTAAACAGTCCGGAGCGGCCGCCATCTTGTGTCTCGGTAGGATTGAGACACGAGAGGTGGCCAAAACAAAGAGGGAAATGACCATAAGGGGGCAGAGTAGACCCCCCTTGACCCCCTAGGTTTGATGTGGGGGCCATAAAAGGGCCCCGCGGAGCAAAAAAAAAATAAAAAATTTTTTTGATTTTCGCGGGGTGAGCGCCCGGTACGCGCACCGGTACGCGCACCGGTAAGCGTACCGGGGACTGTACCATGGGGAAAAAGAATGACAGTTTTAAAAGTAGCTGTTTAAAAAAAAAAATGTTTTGTTGTTTTTTTTATACATACACATACATATATATATATAAATGCATATGCATATATATATATGCATATATGTGTATATGTGTGCGTGTAGAGAGAGGTAGAGAGGTAGAGGTGTAGAGGTAGAGAGGTAGAGAGGTAGCGGTAGAGAGGTAGAGATTAGTAGAGAGAGAAGAAGAGAGAGGTAGAGAGGTAGAGAGTAGAGAGTGAGTAATAGAGAGTAGAGAGTGAGTAGTAGAGAGTAGTAGAGAGCAGTAGAGAGAGTAGCAGAGAGTGAGTAGTAGAGTGAATAGTAGAGTGAGTAGTAGAGAGTAGTAGAGAGTGAGTAGTAGAGAGTGAGTAGTAGACAGTAGTAGAGAGTAAGTAGTAGAGTGAGTAGTAGAGAGCAGTAGAAAGTGAGTAGTAGAGAGTAGTAAAGAGTGAGTAGTAGAGAGTGAGTAGTAGAGAGTGAGTAGTAGAGAGTAGTAGAGAATGAGTAGCAGAGAGAATAGTAGTGAGTAGTAGAGAGTGAGTAGTAGAGTGAGTAGTAGAGACTAGTAGAGAGAGAGTAGTAGAGAGTGAGTAGTAGACAGTAGTAGAGAGTGAGAAGTAGAGAGTGAGTAGTAGAGAGTAGTAGTGAGTAGTAAAGAGTGAGTAGTAGAGAGAGTAGTAGAGAGTGAGTAGTAGAGAGTAGTAGATAGTGAGTAGTAGGGAGTAGTGAGTAGCGAGTAGTAGGGAGTGAGTAGTAGAGAGAGAGTAGTAGAGAGTAGTAGAGTAGTAGAGAATGAGTAGTAGACAGTGAGTATTTGAGAGTAGTGGAGTAGGAGAGAGTAAGTAGTAGAGAGTAGTGGAGAATATTCCAAAGTTTGGCACAGCACCACTTTCACAATGAGTCCAATCAAATCATATCACTTAGAGTCCTTATTGAAGCGCTGAATCTTGGTGTATATTCAAATGCTTTTATTTTCCTTAAGTTTATGTACCACAGCCAGCCGAAAGGTTTCGTTCTGTACAACAGAACTTCTTCAGGGCGTTCTTATTTCCTTCAAGTTATGTCGGTATCCAGTTGTCATATAACTAGATATTTCTTCCAAATGTTAGACGAGACATAAGTATATTCTTATTCAAAGTGACTAGGTATCAATTTTACCCACACAATTCGGGCAGACTTGAGTAATTTATAGCATCCTCAAAGTCAGTCTTTCAAAAATTCCAAAGTATAGGACATGATAATCCAAATCCAAATGTTTCTCAAGAAAAGTAATTTACAATCGTTCGGAATATCGGTGTTTGGGCAGATATGATCCAGGGACCCCCAGTATGCAAGGGGAATTAGTCCCCCCTCTACAAACGCGCCAGTGGCCTGCATTGCAGAGAGGTGTAACAAGGGTGTGGCCTCATTACACTTCTCTGCAATGCAGCTCCCTCGCGCATACTGGAGGCTCCTGGTGGACCAGTTGACCCCAGGGACCCCCAGTATGCAAGGGGAATTAGTTCCCCCTCTGCAAACGCGGCAGTGGGCTGCGTTGCAGAGAGGTGTAACAAGGGGCATAGTCTCATTACACCTCTGCAATGCAGCCCCTGGCGCATACTGGAGGTTCCAGGTGGGCTAATTGGCCCCCAGGGGCCCCCAGTATGCAAGGGGAATTAGTTCCCCCTCTTCAAACATGCACGGGGGCTGCGTTGCAGAGAGGTGTAAAAAGGGTTGTGGCTTCATTACACCTCTCTGCAATGCAGTCCCCTGGCGCATACTGGAGATTCCTGGTGGGCTTTCAGGTCTTATATAGTTAGGAATTAGCATTAAAAAAACCTTTGAAATTCACTGAAAAAACCATAGGTTTCACACCAGTTATAGTTAGGAATTAGCATTTAAAAAACCTTTGAAATTCACTGAAAAAACCACAGGTTTCACACCAGTTATAGTTAGGAATTAGCATTTAAAAAACCTATTAAATTCACTGACAAAACCATAGATTTCACACCATTTATAGTTAGCTGGAAATTTTACTGACATAAAACCATTGAAATTCCCACGTTATAGTTAGTTGGACTCACTATAACTTGCGCGCCTGTAATGCACTGCTGATGACGTCACATATTACATCACTCATGACATGGTCAGTGACATCACTCATGACATCACTGATGACACCATCCTTGTGACAGAGTGACAGACCTAATTTCAGTGTAATGTAACGCTTGAAACACATATTCAAAAATAGAAACAAACATTTTCAAAAAAATGGAGATACCCAAACCAGTAACAACAACCAATTCAGTAATTCCACCATCTATATACACATCCACTCATTCACCAACAGTTCTATATAGTCACTCATATATATACTCACTCATCATATGTAGTGATAGACCTATACATCCTGTTACACATCAGCAGTCATCCAAAAGTTACTCACACACATACTCACACATGCAAATAAACTATTGAACATCCATTTATTTGCATATACATTTATACACACACTACCACCTTACTTCTAAGGAAACTTACCCATACTTACTCTCTTAAACAATCACTTATAGAAACACATACTTATTTAAACAGGAACTCCTACAATCTCTCACTATTTATACTATACTCACTTATATACATCAATACTCACATATACTAGATTAAAACATATGTCGTTACTAATGAAGACACTAGTGAGACAGTCATTCACTCACTAACACACACATATACACACTCATCCACCCATACAGTCCTGCACATATGCTGTCTTCAAAACACATACAAACAGTGAGTCAGTCACCAACCCCTGCAGCCACTTATACACAAAGAGAAACACTGATACAAACATTTAAATATTTAAACAATACTCGCTAATATATGTATTCACTAAGATACACGTAATAAGCCAGTTACCCAACCAATTTTTTTAAAAAAAAACATCCATTTACACACTTATTTAAACATTTATTCTTCCATCGACCTTTACAAATACATATATAAAACAAATTTATTTTTCAGAAAGACACACATTCACTGGATGGTGTCATCAGTGATGTCATGAGTGATGTCACTGACCATGTCATGAGTGATGTAATATGTGACGTCATCAGCAGTGCATTACAGGCGCGCAAGTTATAGTGAGTCCAACTAACTATAACGTGGGAATTTCAATGGTTTTATGTCAGTAAAATTTCCAGCTAACTATAAATGGTGTGAAATCTATGGTTTTGTCAGTGAATTTAATAGGTTTTTTAAATGCTAATTCCTAACTATAACTGGTGTGAAACCTATGGTTTTTTCAGTGAATTTCAAAGGTTTTTTAAATGCTAATTCCTAACTATAACTGGTGTGAAACCTATGGTTTTTTCAGTGAATATATATATATATATATATATATATTAGTTCTCAATCCGACTATGTAGAAGGACACAGAGACGGCACACCAGGAGATCTTTGCACAAATCCTTTATTGTGCACTCATAGAACAAGGACTAGTGTAAGATAAAGAGTGGCGGCTGCTGCCACCCGGGCACCAGCGTTGTCCGGTCGAGGATCGCTCTAGCAGCGTTTTGCAGCATACAAGGATTGAAGCGATTCCGGCCGCCTCCTTTCAAGAACCATCGGAGAAGACGGGTAAGCCAGTATATGCGTGAGGGTTGTGTGTGTGGGGGGGGGGGGGGGGGGGGCGGTTTCACTTGTGTCACAAGAGATTGCCGACCTAGCACTCCCCGAAACGTACATTACTGTGCCTCTGCCCAAGCGCAAAATCATACGCGCTAGTCATTGTTGTATGGAGGCAAACGCGGCAGCCACGTTTAATTACTGTGGCGCGTAGAGATCCGCTGTTTGATGATGAGTGAATGGGAGACAGCGAGGCAAGCTGCAGGCTTGTCCATATTCAGCGAAGAGCAAGATATCGCTCATGCGAGCGTAACGACCAGTGCAGCCCAGAGTAGCGGAGACTCCACATTAAAGCAAAAATTAGCACTACTGGAAAGACTGAGCAAGCGCGAAATTAATAAATGGTGGGAGGTCGCTTCTCTCACTAATTACGTGGAGGTTGGCAGAGTCCCTAGGGGTTTGAGGATAAGCATTGTACCCACTTACGATAACCCCAATAAAGACTTACTCACACAATGGTCGCAATATATGGCCAAAACATGCAAAGGCATGCTTGAAATGCTTGTGAAGTATGCACAAATTGATCTGGAGACTACACGAAAGGAGCTATCGAGTTTGAAGACTGAACTGGATAAATATAAAACTGAGAAAGGATTTGAGGAGTTAATCAAAACACTCCCAAAGAAGTTGCAAGAATACGAGGAAACCATCAAGCAGAAAAAACTGCGAAAGTTCCTGAGAGACAAGCGGGACTACGCTGAAGGACGCATACTAACATATGCGAAGAAGTACTACTGGGCACAGAAAAATATCAGAGCCAACTGGACGAGCAAGAAAGTGACAGTTGTTTCCACGGGGTCAAGCTCTGATATCAGCAGAAGACGCAGAAGATCTCACTACAGGGATCCCTTTAGTGACACGTCCCCTCACCTTCCACCACGAGTTCTAAATTCTGAAACAGAAGAGCGACCAGAGTCAACAAAACAGGGTGCAATCCAGGGGACAGACATCAAGAGGCAAGAGCGCAAGAAGAGGAAAAAGAAAAGGTCGCGGGACTACAGTCGAAGAAGACGACTAAAAAGGAGACCTAGAAAAAACGAAATGTGCAATCCTACAACTGAGACCAGCGAAGAGAATAAAAGTGTTGTGAATCTCTCGGATAGACATTTAAATTCAACGAAGATATCATTGCTACAATTGGGATTATCTTTCTGTCCCCGTGTCACCTTAGATTACACTGATACAAGGGTGGATTTATTCCTATACATCAGGAAACTGAAACTGCTAAAACTATATGCAACCCGATCCAACTCAAAACAGAAAATGGCCGGATCAATGGGGACTTCAGACATAAACTTGCAGGTACAGGATATGGAACTCTTAAGAGATATGTACCAATTGGAAATTGCAGATGAGGATGAGAGGAGTGACCATGTGGTTCTGCAAGCATGTGGCGTAATGAACAAGCAAGTGAAGCATAGTGGCCTGAAACTTAAGACCAAATTTAATCCAAATGTCCCATATGATAATATAGAGGCGTATAACCAAGCTGTCATAGCAGAACTGAAGAAAACTAGAAGAAATTTCAAAGATTCCAAATTGGACAACCTAACCAAAAACAGAGGGCCTCTTTGAAACATTTAGAGGATGATGCCACAATTGTGATCAAGCCCTCCGATAAGGGGGGCAACGTTGTTGTCATGAACTACAAAGACTACAAGCTGGAGGAAATGAGACAATTAAGTGATACCTCCTGCTATGAACTGATCAATTGGGAGCAGTACAGAAAGACAATAAAAGAGTACCATGTATTACTTGGTGGTTGGTACCATAGTGGACTATTGGACACGGATGAGTACAAATTTTTGAAGAAAGAAAATCCACGTATCCCCTGTATATACTTCCTCCCCAAAATTCACAAGGACCCCGCCACACCACCAGGGAGTCCAATTGTGTCCTCTAATGGAGGCTTGCTGGAAAACACGTCCATATTTTTGGACCGTTGTCTAAATGAATATGTGTCGAACTTGAATTCCTACTGCAGGGACAGCACAGATTTCCTAAAGAGATTGCATGATCTTAAATGGGAGGAGGGATACCATATGATCAGCATGGACATATGCTCGCTCTATACCTGTATTAATCAAGTAAAGGGAGTAGAAGCGTGTATGCACTATTTGAGAAGTCGGCATGTGGACTATTGTGAGCATAATGCAATGCTTAAGAAAATGATGCTGTATTGCTTACAGGAAAACATTTTCCTCTTTGAGAAAGCGGTATATCGACAACGGTCAGGGACCGCGATGGGGGCCTGTTTTGCCCCGAGCCTGGCAAATTTTTTCCTAGGCTGGTGGGAGGAACAGGTCGTCTGGTCACAAGAGTCTGAGATGTACACTGACCACATTCTTATGTGGGTCAGGTACATCGACGACCTATTTATAATTTGGAATGGTCCAGAAACACTAGCCAGACAGTACATCAGTCACCTAGGAATTAATGACCTCAATCTCCGGTTTACATATACTATCAGTAATACCTTCTGTGAATTTTTGGATGTGGTAGTCGAGGTCAAAGAAGGCAACTTAACCACGCGTCTATTTCGCAAGGCCACTGCCGGAAATGCGGTGCTGCATGCGGCGAGCCATCGCCCGATACCATTGAAAAAAGTATTCCATATGGTGAATTATTGAGGGCTCGCCGCAATTGCAGCACCGATTCCGACTTTGATAGAGAACAGGAAGCGATGATTGAACGGTTCACCCAAAGGGGATACGGGGAAGAAACTCTAAAAATTGCCCGTACAAAAGTTCAAGGCCTCAAACATGAGGAAGTCCTTTTTAGAACATCCACGAGTGTGAGGAAGAGAGAGGAATCTATGAAAAGGAGCCAGCCAAATGCCCCACGCATGATCACTAACTTCAGTAGAGGAGCGCATGGGCTCTGGAGAAAGTGATGAAGGCCAATTGGAGCCTGTTGGTGGCCGACCCCATTGTAGGAGGACTATTAAGAACAAGACCCCAGTTAACATACCGAAGGGCACGATCCCTAAGAGATAGACTAGTACATAGCTATCCTGGTAAGCCGTCCAAAACGAAGTGGCCTCTCATCCCAAATGGTTTTACCACCTGCGGTATGTGCAAATGTGACCGGAATGGCAAGTCCCGGAAAGAATATATGATAGGGACGGGCCAAATGAAGCAAATCAGACATCAGATAAATTGTAACACCGAATTTGCTGTCTACGTACTGGAGTGCACTTGTGGCCTCCGGTACGTGGGCAGCACAAAACATCCACTCAAAGTAAGAATTCTGCAGCACCTACGTGCCATAACGAACAAGGACCATAGCTATCCAATGGCTCGCCATTATGAAGAGAGTCATAATAGCAATAATGGCAGCCTGAAGTTCTATGGCATAGATAAAATACCTAAAAACATCAGGGGTGGAGACCGCGAGGTGCAACTAAGGGTCAGAGAGTCCAAAAACATCATAGATATGGAGAGTAAGACTCCAAAAGGACTTCATTGTGGGGAGGAATTGTCCTCACACATAGGCATCTGAAGCAAGGATAGGACAGGACAACAGTTAACCCGCAATATGTTGAGTATTGTATGTTCAGAGTAATCACTATCACAATTTTTAAAGGTGAGGCCCATACTCATATTTGCAATTGCTAGTGGGTAACAGCAGGTGTTAGTATCCACAATTGTGGGACACCTGGGGGATGCAAGTCGTCCCACATCCCACACAGCGGCAAGAGGGAGCCCCACACAACTCACCTAGGAGACATGTATGTTGATTATTTATTATGTATCTAATTATTTACTGTTATTTTGGATTGAAATTGTCACAAACTCACACAAAAAATATCTCACAAATCACTCATCCGTGATTTAAGCACTCGAACATTAGACCTACCACCATAATTTGCAACAGTTCCCAATAACAGGTGGGAGTGCCCACTTGACCAATATGTGCCATTAGGGGTTCACCAAAGAGAGCACCCTGGGGACACTATTGTAATTAGACACAGCATTTAGCAGCCTCGAACCCCACTACTCATGTCCCTAATTCGACAATAGTGTTGTTGTGTACAAATCCAGGGAGCACCCGGACAACACTATATTGTGCAGGTATATGAACCACTGTGAAGGGCAACAATATGTATTTATTGGGGACGACAAACTGCGTATACAAGTTCGTTATAACAGTCTCGAACCCCGCATATGCCAGATTGACCGAACTACATTTCCCGGCAGCTGACGCGATTCTGTAGTTCTGAATCCCGTATCATGGGACAGTTGCTAGTTGACACGCCAAAAGTCTTACCATTATGCCCAATTGAATGTTCGTATGAAAGTAAAATGGTAACAGAATTTGAACACAGAGAATGTTTATAAATGTTATGTTTTAAATGCTGAAATGTTTCGAATTTTTGAAATACGGACTGATAAGACATCAAAGTATTTTCTTTATGTTTATATGTTTGGCAATGAAAGTAGGACTTAAATGTGGCGAAATTCAAAATGGTGGCTACTTGAAAAAGGCTAACGCCGAAACGCGTTGTCCTTGTTCTATGAGTGCACAATAAAGGATTTGTGCAAAGAAAAGTCCTTGTTCTATGACTGCACAATAAAGGATTTGTGCAAAGATCTCCTGGTGTGCTGTCTCTGTGTCCTTCTACATAGTCGGATTGAGAACTAGTGTAAGATAAAGAGTGGCGGATGCTGCCACCTGCGGCACCAGCGTTGTCCGGTCGAGGATCGCTCTAGCAGCGTTTTGCAGCATATATATATATATTTTTTTTTTAATTTATTTATAAAGTTTTATATAGCGCGAACTTGACCCACGAGGGTATCATAGCGCTTTACATTTAGGATCGTTGCGTCATGAGTTACATCAGATACAAGAGCATAGTAAGGTACAATACACATAAACAATGTTTCAAGAATTCGTACGAAGGAGGGGAGGAAGGAGTAGTAGCGGGGAGACTAGCAGGAACTGTGCCCAATGTCCGGCTGGGGAGGTGACGGTCAGGGGAAACCAAGGATAATCTCCTCATTAGCTGTATAGCAGCTCCATCGGGCATCATCCATGTTGCTCGGTTCTCGGTGTTCTGGAAAACCAATTTTTAGATTATTTGATTTACAAAGTTTACATAGCGCAGTCTAGACCTGGAGGTATCAGAGCGCTTAACCAGAGGATCGTTGCATTACAGTGTACATCTAAAGAGGTTTATATAGCGCTGGCTGGACCCAGAGGTATCAGAGCGCTATACCAGAGGAATAACGCGTTACAAATTACATCACTTACAATTGTGGAGTAAGGTACAGTAAACAAGCAACAAGGTTGAAAGAATTTGTAGGAAAGGAGGGGATGGAGGAGCCATAGCAGGGAGATGAGGAAGCCATTTCAGCTCTCCCCCGATTGTGCCACATACTATATATAAAAATTGCAGTCACTTTTTTTCTGTCTTTGTTTAAAAAAATTACACAACCCAACTACAACCGATGCCATCGTTTCTACAATCTGCTCCGGGAACCTGCGATGCGTCCCTATATGGTAGGTGACGGTCAAGGGGGGAAACCAGGACCAATCTCCTCATTAGCTGTCTAGCAACTCCACCAGCAGGCATAAGTCACTCCTATGACAGGCCTTAACAATCCGGGAGGTAGAGTGCTTGGTTTTATGTGAGAGGGTGCCCTAGCATGAGCTGAGCCCCTCTGCAGCTTTCGGAACCATCTCCTTATAGCTGTTCTGTGATATAGCCATACCATATACTCCTAAGTGCATTATAACTCTCACGGTTAATGCTAACTTTGTTTTGGCTTTATCAAAACATGTTGTGTAAAGTGTCAAACACTTTGGAATACTACCCCCCCCCCCCCCCGCCAGTCCTGCGGCGGGGGTATCATTCCACCCTTCTAGAGGGAGAAGACTTGTAGTTACTGGTAAACCCGGTTAAAGTTAAACAGAGCCTCAGCATCACAAAATGGATGCTGCTGCCACAGATACGAGTCTGCCCTCCTGCTGCTAGATGAAACTCTGGCAGGGGAGGCTGGACAATAGGTTTCCTGTCCAGGGAGGTGCCAGCACCTCCCAAGACAAGCTTTAGTGTATTGGGGCAGGGTGGGTTGCAATCAGTGAATGCTTTTCATACACTGCCTGGGGCACACAAGGTTCTCCATGCATTTCCCAGTTCAAACCGGTTGCTGGGGCACTCAGCCCTGGCGCGAAACTGGACAAAGGGGAAGAGGTGTAACCAACCCCACCCCTGGCCCTCCCATAGGTGGGGCCATAGAGCTAGTCCTTCCCCTATTTTTACTATAAGAATAGAACCCCAGTCCCTAGGACTTTAGATTACCCTGGACGAAACCCTGCAACATGTATCTTGGACCTTCAACATTCCATATCGACTGGAAGACAGATGAAATCTCCCTTGTGGTCAAGGAGTGACCACCCTGTTCAAACAGGCACCAACTGCATCTTTGCTGGTCTACATTGTCGAGGCTCCCGCCGGATCCCGCATACTCTGCGACACGGGACATGGACTTCCAGACATCTCTGACGCTGCTTTACGTTCCCAGCAAAACTGAGACCTGTGGCGGACACGAGAGACGTGGGACCGGAACTCCTGGACATCCTGCATTTTGCAAGCTGCACTTACTTTCCGAGATATCATTGGGTTGCTTGAAGCCCCAGCCCCGAGCACCATTTGCACCGAAGCTCAGAGGCCTACACTCCACGAGTGTCCCGTGGGCCCCGCTTTTGCATTTCAGTTCAACGCATCTTTGCCGTTCCTAGTCGGTTGGCTAGTCAGCCCACCGAAGACTTTCCTTTGAATCTAACTTGCTTTCCTGGTTGCTCCAGGCTTGCTCCAACTTCCCTGCAAAGGAGAAGTTCCTCAAACCTTGCTGGTCTGCACCAAAGCCAATCTCAACATCTTGCGTGGATTGCGTTTGCCAAGGCTTGTTGGGTCCAATCCGGATACCGACACCACAGTCGACTAGATCCTTCGTGGGACAGCTCCTGGTCGTCGTCGACGCCTCCTGGACCTCGTGACTGAAGAGACAAACTTCCCCTTTTCCCCTAAAATCACCCGACATCTGGTGGCCTATTGCCGCCCTGGTCACTGGCAAGTGGCCCAGACTCTGTCCCCTCTGCTTTCAGGTTCTTCAGATCTCCGATCCACCCTTGGATCCACTCGGACACTTTTCCTCTGGTCGCCTGCAGCACTTCTTCGCAGCTCTCCATTTGAATCGACTACAAAACCCGACACCAAAAAACACCTATGCACCCGGCTTCTATGGGTGAAGTAACACAAGTACTCGGGTAGTGCCAAGGGTATTAGCCCTCCAAGTGTCCTAGTCTTAAAGGGTTTCATCGTAGTTAACCTAGAAGTGTCCTTAATCTTTAAAATTGTAACTTGTTTGTTTCCCATAAAAAGTCAATGGTAGCCCGTGGCTGAGTTTAGTCACTGCACGCGTCTCCCGTGGGCCTCCTGCACCCTACCCATTAGTGGTTCTAGACAGCCCCAGCGATTCCCCAGGCCCTAGGCCTGCTTTCTATTCCTCACGTGGTTCTTATACCACTATTTTAGTATATGGTTTGTGAGGCCCCTAGGGCAAAACGTATACTGTGCAACCTATTGTATGCTAATTAAGTTCCTTGTATTGTACTTTTACCTCTGAGCTCATAAAGAGTCCAGAGGGGTTGTGTTTAGAATAAATATATATATATTTGATATATACCTTTATTTATTTATTTATTTTTTATTTATTTTAAGTCTTTAAGTCGTGACAGTTACATTACATACAGTCGGAGGGTGTCATGCCTCCCCCCGGATAGCGCAACTCAATATTCACTAGTCAAACACAGCCTTTCAGCCCACATCCCGGAGGTCGGGCGGCGTTATTTACAAGCCATTTCAGTTCTCCCCCGATTGTGCCACATGCTATATATAAAAATTGCCGTCACTTTTTTTCTTTCTTTGTTTAAAACAATTACACAACCCAACTACAACCGATGCCATTGTTTCTACAATATGCTACGTGAACCTGCGGTGCGTCCCTATAAGTCCCATTGGCACCCGTGTAACTTTCGATCTGTAGGAGGCCCCAACGCGACGCCGATCCCACCCAGCACGAGCCACAACAGCCCACTCTAAGTCACCTCTCTACTGGGGTCTAGGTATCCTCCTAATTTGGCCCAGTGGCGCATTTCCCCTCACTCCCCTTCTCCTCTCCTACAGTCGCAGCCAGGCCCCTTTTGTATTCTACGTATAACACCCAGAAGTTATTGGGTCTGCTTTTCAGTGGCAAAAGTTTGCTGTAATTCCCTGTCCCAGTGCTCTATCTTAGGGAGCGGACCCCTCATCCAGCATCTAGCCAGCCTGCGTTTAGCTAATCGCATTCCCATATCCACTAATCGTCTCTGGGCCTTGGGTAGTCCCTTCGAGTATCCCAGCAGGGCCAGGGCTGGGGATGGGGCTATTACGTCATCTAGAATCTTACATACAGTGTGAAACACTTTTCCCCTATATTGGCGCACCCCCTGGCATTCTCATGATAAGTGTAAGAACCCTGCGTTACCTACTCCGCACCTGTCGCAGTTCGCATCATTACGCAGGCCAAATCTGCACATTCTCTCTGGGGTGTGATAAACCCTATTTATAAATTTAAAGTGTATCAATCGATGTCTCCCATTTAGGGATATCCGCCTCGTGTTAGTGCAACAGTATCTCCACATGTCGTCGTCTACCGCTATCCCTAGGTCACGTTGCCACTCAAGGCGTGCCCTACTATACCCTGTCGCTCTACCTTTAATGGTCATCCTATACAGGGTGGAAACCAGTTTTCGGGAGGTAGTTGTCTTAATCACATGCGTGAGTTCTAACAATTCTGCCGGTTCCATTAAGTCATCCCCCAGTTGCTCCCGCCAGGCCCCCCTGACTCTGTGCAATTGGAATCGCTGTAGTCCAGTGGGCGCTGTTTCTGGTGAAAGCACGTCGGCAGACGATTTAAGCGTCCCCCCTTCGAACATATTGCCGGCCTTAGTTATGCCCAAGTCATTCAGGGCAGAGACCACCCCCTTTCCAGAGCACGGTGGAAGCCAAGCCATCCACTCAACAGGCATCAATGGGGAATACAGAAGCGCTCCCGATTAGTATTGCAGCAGAACCTGCCATGCGTGTCTGGGCGAGTTTAGGGAGTCCAGCAGTCCGGTGCGCATGTCCACTGGATTGAATAATATAGCTGACAGCGGCTTAGGTGCCGCATAGAGTCGCTCCAGCTGGACAAACGGCGCATTTTCGTTGTCATGAATCCAGCTATGGACATGCGCGCCCTGCGCCACTCGGAAGTATAGCTCAAAGTCCGGGGCACCCAGACCTCCGAGGTGGTATGGCAACACCAGGACGTTCCACCGCACCCTAGCTTGCTTCACCGCCCATGCCAGTTTTATCATCAAGGACTTAAGGCGACTGAAGAAGCATTTCGGCAGCACCATAGGGATGTTAGTTAAGAGATACAGCAGTCTAGGCAATACGATCATTTTCATGATCGAAATTCTACCCATCAGCGAGAGCGGGAGACCCGCCTAGACATTCACATTGTCTTCCAGTCTTGCCATGGCGTTCCCATAGTTTTCTCGCATAACTACGTCTGGGTAAGTGTGCAATTGTATCCCCAGATACCGCACTGAATCTGTGGTCCACCTCAATGGATACTCCATTTCAAATTGCTCCGTGGCCGGGGTCAGAGGGAACGTGATAGATTTATTCCAGTTAACCGTTAGCCCTGATAGCGCCCCAAATCGCACCACCTCTCGTAAGAGTGGCGCCAAGTTTTGTTCTGGCTCCCGGACATACAGCAGAGTGTCATCCGTGTAGGTCGAGATAATCAAGCGATATTTGGGGAAATTTAGCCCTCGGTGACTATGGTACTCCCGCATCGCGCAAGCCAGTGGTTCCGCCACCAGCGTGTAGAGTGTGGGTGACAAGGGGCACGCCTGATGAGTGCCCCTCCGGATAGGGATCGGGTCCGTCACTCGGTCGCCAAGGCGTACATATGCTGTCAAGTCAGAGTACAGAGCTGCCATCATCTGCAGGAACCCCTGGCCTAGTCCCAGCCTCGTTAGAACCACGCACATAAAAGGCCACTCCATCGAATCAAAGGCCTTCTCCATATCTAAAAACACAGCTATTGCCTTCCAATCTTGGGAGGTGTGCTGGAGGGCTCCAAACACAGTTCTTAAGTTGTATGTAATGTTCCAACCCATCACAAAGCCTACCTGTTCCGGTGCTACCAGCTCCGGGGTCAGCATGGCCAATCTAGTCGCAAGTACTTTCGCGTATATTTTGGTGTCCATGTTCAAGAGTGACAACGGCCTGTAGGAGCTACATTGCTCCGGTGGTTTCTCCGGCTTCGGGATGGGCAGGATCAGTGCCTCTCTCATTGATGCCGGCATCACACCCGCCTCCCTCATATCCACAAATAATGCAGAGAATGCCGTCTAGGAATGTCTAGGAATGAGTCTAGGAATGCCGTATAGAACCCCACCGTGATGCCATCCGACCCCGGGGCGCTCCCCGCTCTCATTCCACTGAGGGCCTCACGAATCTCTTCATGTTCTGTCGGGAGCATTAAGAATTCTCTGTGGACATCCAATAAAAACGGGAGTTTGATGTGTTCCAGTTAGTCCTGGATATCTTCCTCATTGCACGACCCCCGCGCTTCGTGGAGCTCCGTGTAATAGCCCCTGAAACGATCGACTATCTCCTCCTCAGTCGTAAGTAAATCACCCTCCCTCGTTTTTATAGCCGCTACCGTTATTCTACGCCTCTGCTGCTAGACCATGTTGGCCAGTACTGAGCCGGGTCTGTCCCTCTCCCCGTACACTCTAGCTGTTGCATATTGCCCTAGATGTTTCAGTTCTGCATCCGCTTCCTCCTGATATTACGCTACTAGCTTCCTAAGCTCTTTCCGTGTGACCTCTGTGCCATTACCTAGCAGTCGCCCCTCACAGTCTGCCACCTGCTGCTCCAGAGAAGACAGCCGTTGTCGGATGGATCGGAGCACCCCCGAATGTTTACTAATAACCTCCCCCCTGATGTAAACCTTAAATGCTTCCCAAACCGTGGAGAAGCTGTCCACTGACCCTATATTAATGTAAAAAAATGTCTCTATCGCTTTGTGTAGTTCCTCTCTGAATTGTGCATCTTGTAACGAGTAAGGCGGGAATCTCCATGTGAATGGGGGGATTATCCTCTGTGGTGTTGTGAGTGTCATCAGGACCGGGGAATGGTCGGAGAGAGTTCGGGGGAGTACCTTGCAGCTGCGCACTAGGGGGAAAAGTCGGGAGGAGGCCAGCCAGTAATCTATACGTGTATGGATGTTATGAACGGCAGAGTATTGCGTAAAGCCCCCTTGTCCCGGGTATAATCTACGCCATACATCCATGAGGTCCTCACTAATTAATAACCCATCTAATTTCCTGGCCGCTAGGGCTTGTCTTCTGTCCGGGCCACTCGACCTATCTAACTCCGGGCTTCTGGTCATATTGAAGTCCCCTCCCCAAACAACTGGGAGACCTGTAAAGTCCCACACCACTGCGGCCAAATGCCAGTAAAATTCAGGGCTGTCAAAGTTAGGGCCATATACATTAACCACCCGCATGTCCATTCCCCTCCCTGTGCATCGTGATATGACGTACTTTCCCCCTGGGTCAGCGCCTAACAGTCTCACGGAGTATTTCGATTTCGGGTTCACCCAGGTCAGTACTCCCTGTGCATGAGTTGTGAAGCCCACTGCATTATTCTGGCCCTTCAGGCCTCTGGTCTGTAACCGTGGGCTGTTTTCTGGCAGGTGAGTCTCTTGCAACAGCGATCATCCTGTCCAGCCTGTACGTCATTGCGCCCTTGGCCCCCAGTGACGATATGCCTTCCTGTAGGCCCTTCTCCTTGGACAGCCACAGGGATTTAATGTCCTGGTCTTGTTCCTCCGGGGAGGAGGACCTGCTACCGTCCTCAGCAGTTTTGTCCTTAGATTTTGCGCTCTTTTGCGCAAATGGGAGTTTGGATAGGATGCGGCTCATACGCGCCTCCCACTCTCCAAACAGCTTGGGGTTGCTAGCAGTACTCCAGGCGTTTCCTCAGTGGCTTTTTCCGCGGGCACTTCTGGTAGGTGGCTCTGATCACTGGGTGCTCTGCAGCGTCGTGACACCACTTCTAGGGCCCCTCGCACTGGTGCCTTCTCCCAAGGCCACCACTCCAGATTCGCCCGTCGTTTCTGTGGCTCCCTGTGGAGCGCTCACATGCGCCCCACCTGCTTCCCCATCTGAATCTGGAATTTCAGTCTGCCAGCCGCGCTCCGCAATTAGGCCACAATGAAATGTAGGAGACCGACAGTTCCGTTTCAGTCACGGTACCGGGTAGAGACCCCCTTCCACTGCAGCGCCGTTTCTGGATGGGGACACAAAAGCAGCTGCAGGTCAACTTCCTGAGGGCCCTTACGCTTCTCTCAGGCCTCTGGGAGTAACTGCACCCATTCCCCCCCCCCCACTTCCCCCGAGGCCAATCTCCCTTCTCCCGTGCACTCACTCGGGCTCCAGCTGCGGCTCGTTTCCTACCCCCCCCCCCCCCGCCCGCAGGCAGGGTTAATGCGGCGGGGGGTCTGTAATGGGCGCCGCCGCCAACCTGTCAGGCGATTCCCTTGCTCCACCTCTGTTCGCTTCTTAGGGCCAGCAGCGGCAGGGCCCAGCCGCACGCAAGGTGACGTCGCGGGGGAGGCATCCAAATTTAGGCAGATGCTTCTGGGCCCAGCCGCGCTCCGGATCCTCTCCCACAAGCCAGTCACAGCTCCCGTGACTCCTCACTGTCACACGTGCGGGTGCAGACGCGTTCCGCAGCTCAGCCTCAGCAGAATTATGCCCCCTTCTGCGCCAGAACTCAGGATTTTTAAGGATCTTTAGCCAGCATTAGCGGAGCTCAAGACTCAAGCGTCCATCTTGGTCTCGAGCAAGCTCTGCCCCCGCCATATATTTGATATATACCTTGTGTGGTGTGCTTTCATTTGGTGCTCAAGAGATTATAAATGGTAAAACAACTTGCTTAACTCGCCTCTAAGTCTTAGCCTAAAGGTTGCTCTCCACTGCTACCACTAGGATAGCTTTCTATAAGGTTGACTTTACAACCTTCATCAATAGGGGTCGGTTGGACTGGTGCAAGGTGCCCACTAGAATAGTGGACATCATATACCAGGCCAACTTCTCACATAGGTATGTTGCATCTGCATTATCTCTAAACTTGACAGTACAGGAGTCTACAGTCAGTCAGTCAGTCAAAGTACTTTATTTTGGTAACATACCATAAAAAGGCAACACATATACAATAAACATGTCACAATAACAAAGGATGAAACAAGTAAAACCTTGTGTTAAAAATCTCATACAAACAGTTCCTGCAATTATTAAAAAAATTGGATAAATACACCGAGATGTCAATATATAAAATATCTAAAATTATATAAAAAGTGTGGCACCTCCTAAAAAGTAGTTCTTAGTGTGCGATATGAGCTTCCTGCTTTAGTATTGCACATCTCGTGTACCACATAGATTGGAGAAATCTTGCTGTGGCAAACACTATCAGGGGGGTAGTGTCGTATTTAAGAATCCTGAAGACCTCCCTGTAATCCCTAAAGCCCCTAGTCCTACATAGCTGCAAAATCCATTTCTCCCTTGCCCTAGCGTAAGTGGGACAGAAGAGCATGACGTGCAGATCTGTCTCACTGCCGCTCGAACACCCCGGGCAGGTACTTGCCTTTGAGGAGGCGTCCCGCCATTTGTGCGTTACCGCCCTCAATCGCAATGCGCTGTGTCTGAACTGGATGTAAAGTTTCTTAGCCAAGGAGGGCTGGATATCATCCAAAAAGACTTCAAAGCGGGGATAAGCCTTGACGTTCAAAAAAGTATCCGTTAGCCTACCCGTCGAAGGATTACTTGTTGTGGACTCCATGCGGTACCTCCTTAGAGCTACATTCAGTAGTTTTTTAGAAAGCAGATGACAGGAGTCTTGGGGAAACGACCACAAGTCTCCTCTACCTAGAGCATGGCAGAGGTGCTTGATGTAATTCCACCAGGGTATTTTCCCCGAGGTCCTCCTCTGCAGAATGTCTCTCAGGTCTTCCCTATAGCTCGAAAGCTCAGCAGTCGCCCAAAGACGCCTCCAGTACAGGAGAGGGCGATTTGCTACGATCTCCTGGATTGATACCAGACCCAGGTCCAACCGCAGCGGGATCAAAGGCGAGCTCATAGGCAGACGGAGCAGACACCTAATACTATTTTCCGTGAGCGTCAAATGGGCAGCTGATGTATGGCCCCATAGCTCTACGCCATAGAGTGCGCCCCATCTTGCCTGGGCCTTATAAATCTCAAGAGGCGGGCTAAGGAGTTTCGATGAGGTGTCATTAAAAATCTTTAAAATACCACCCGATGATTGGGCCAGCTTTAGGTTGGCCCTAGCCTTGTGGGACCCCCAGTCCATCTTGTCATTCAGTGCGACCCCCCGGTACTCAAAGGTGGACACACGGTCCAGCACTTTTCCATTCATATGTGGGCGGGGGCAATTGGCCGATTTATAGTTGTAGACCATGAACTTTGTTTTCGATATGTTAATCTCCAAATTTCTCAGATGACAAAAGGAGCAGAATGCCTCTAGTGTGCGCTGTATACCCCCTGACGATTTTGACACTAGGAGAGTATCATCAGCGAGCATTAGGGCAGGTATCCATCTCCCAGCTAAACTGGGAGAGTCCAGATCTTTTGCTCCCGAGAGATGGTCTATTAGCCCATTAAGAAAAAGGGAAAAGAGGGTGGGAGCCAAGACGCACCCCTGCCTTACTCCCCTCTCAACCGGGAAGGGGGCCGACAACTCCCCGCTCCTCCCATACCTCACCCTAGCATATGTGCCCTGGTGCAGTCTTTTAAATAGGTGGCACAAATACGGGGGGCACCCATCGCCAGCAGTAAAGCCCACAACTTATCCCTATGGACCAGGTCAAACGCGACCGAAGGTCCACAAAGATTAAAAACAAACAACCCGTCCCAATAGTGACCGTCTTCCAGTAGACCAACTGTGATCTAAACAGTTGGTCTATGGTGGAAACCTTTGCTCGGAAGCCCGCCTGAAGGGAGGTTAGGATGTGTTGCTCATCCATCCAACTCTGCAACCTTGATAACAAAAGGCGGGCAAACATTTTCTGGAGGACATCAATCAAGTTTATGGGGCGGTAGTTATCCGGGTCAAATACATAAATATTTTGAATATATATCCTGTGTGGTGTCCTTTAATTTGGTATTAAAGGGATTGCATATGGTAAAACAGCTGGCTTCACATGCCCTCTTGAGTTTAGCCTAAGACTGCTTTGTCCATGCTACCCTGGTCTATAAGGTTGACTTTACAACCATCACCATAAGGGTTGTTTGGACTGGTGCAAGGTGCTCACTAGAATAGTGAACATCATATACCAGGCCAACTTCTCACATCACCCAGGACAAACACCTGAATATGAAAAATCATATTATCAATGTGTGTGTAAGGGAGGTAATCTCTTGATGACGACACTCAGAAACCTTAAGCCATTCCATCCACAAAAGAACTTCAAGCAGGTGGTACAAGTACTGGTCCTGCCGAGACTGGACTTTGGCAGCGCTACGCTCTGTGGTCTTCCCAAATACACTCTGGCTCCCCTAAGGGCATCACTGAAAGCTGTGGCCAGACTGGTCACTGGTACCAAACGAAGTGAGCACATAGCCCCAATCCTAAAATCTCTTAAATGGTTGCCCTATGAAGCTCGAATTCAGTTAAAGATTGCCGTTCCGGCGCACAAAGCTGTGCATTTAAAAACTCACAGGTACCTAGCGCAAAAGCTTGAATTATCCTGCAGTGGGAGAGCCTCAAGAAGCTCTATCACTCTCCTCCTGAAACCACCCATCCTTAGCAAAAAGAGAACCGGTCTCTGAGCCTTCTCCGACGCTGCCCCAAGGATTTGGAACTTTCTTCCACCGGAAGTACGCAGAATCTCCTCAACGACTGCTTTAAAACTGGAAGCCAAAAGATTCTTAGTAAACACATTTTTACCTTAACATGAGCCAGGATCACTTGCTTGAAATCATTTTCTTACAACCATTGTACCTTCATATGATGCTGCTCTTCTTTACTGCATTGTGTCGTCCCCCCACCCCCCTTCGTAGCCCGTTATATTCATGCTTATTGTATTACTCTCCTTGTTTATCCTGTTTGGGGAAACAAACGAATATTCCTGTTGTGTATTCCTACTTAATATCGATATTGGATCTATGCTCTTCTTTTCTGCATTGTGTACCGCCCCCCGTAGTCTGCTACTTATCCGTTTATGGTACAACTCTCCTTGATTTATTTGTGTGGGAATTTTTGTGATTATTTGTCTGGGACTTATGCAAGTATTCCTGTTGTGTAATATTTTCCTGTTGGCGATATTGGATTTATGTCCCTTCCTTCCTTCCTTTGTAAAGCGCTCTGATATCCTCCGGGATCTTGTTCGCGCTATATAAAACTTTATAAAGAAAAGAAAGAAAAGAAAGAGGGGAGGCTTTCTTGTGGATGGGGATTATTTCGGCTCCCAGACAGGTTTCAGGGATCTCCAAACCCTGAAGGATGGTATTCAAATAAACACAGATATAGGGGGCCCATACCTTTTGTTCACTACAGTAGAGGTCGCCAGGGATCCTGTCCTGGCCCGGGGCTTTTCCTAATTTCAGACTTCCAAGGGCCACCCGCACTTCATGGACAGAGCAAGGTGGGCAGACCTGGGCTGGGGCTTCCAGGAGAGCCATTATGTGGGGCGGGTTTGCATTACGGCCTCCTCATGGTGGTCACTATGGCCAGATGAATACAGGGGCTTAAAGTGATCTAGCCAAGCGTCTTCACTAAGATTAGGAATGATGACAGACTTCCCCTCGGCCGATCCGGCTCGCACAAGATTCCAGAATGACCTGAAATCTCGGGTTCCCAATGCCACTCGGATATTGTCCCACCTGGCGGCTTCCCACTCAGCCCTAGCCTTCTTAATCAAAGTTTTGTACACCTCCCTTGCCGTTCTAATGCTAGTAATTGAGCCTGATTTGACCTCCCTGATCAAACACCTCTTCACATAGCTACATGCTTTATTAAACCAGTGATCCCGCCTCTTTGTCCCACCGCTCCTAACACCCTAAGAGTAGAAATAGCAGGCCAGGGAGACAAAAAGGTTATGTATGTCTTGCAGCCCCTGGGAGTGACGAGGGAGAGCTTCGCAAACTGTGCCCAGGAGGTTAGAAACCTCCGTGAGAGAGCTTACGAGTTGATATAATTCTGCCAGCCTCTCAGGTGCCAGTGTAATCCTCTCCCATCTAACTCTTCTCCCTCCCGCTGCTATGACTAGATTGCAGTCAGTAGCCGTCTCCTCACATCCTTGATCATTGTGGCAACCAAGGGGAATGAGCAGTGCTAATGACAGTAAATTGTGATCCCTGTCAACCCTTGGGATCACAGAAAAAGTTCTGAGACAAGCCCAAAACTCTACATTCACCAGTACGTAATCTATGGTAGAGCTTCCCCCCCGGTCTATTAAATGTGCTAGTCCCTGGAACATCTGGGGTCAATCTACCATTACAAGCCCTTAGTGAATATAAAGGCTTTCCTGTTTTCAGTTTCTATTTTTGGTAAATTCTGGTGGGGTTTTTTCAGTGTTTTCCAGTGATTTTAATACCTTAAAAAAACAGTGGTTATCAGTGGTTACACATTTTTGCGCATTAAAAACAACAGAAGCAGTGTTTTTCCGGTGCTTATGGAACGTTTTGCGTTTATTATTGCTTGCTTTCTGCACTTATAGTGCATGGTATAAGAGGGACAGTGTACATACCGTGTATATGTGGTTGAAATACATTTCTACAAATCAAACTTATTGTAGCACACCATACTATACGTCTTTGGTGAGTGTTTGGTCATGAGTGCTTGTTCTTTCCTTCCCATGTAAACTTTATATGTGACAGGGCCATCTCAACATTGCCACTTAAGATTGGCAACGCCAAAACAGCCAGAATACAAATTAAAGTAATAATCCGCTCTTGTTTTTATTTGTTGCTCTTCTCCTTTCATAAAGTTCAGATATTGAACCCTTTTATTTCTTGGTGGTTGGGCCACTGCAGTGCTCAGTAACTCAGTCTTACAAATTGTTCCCTTCAGTATCTTTAGCTGGTCAAAAACTCTGGACCCAGAATGGTGTTGGGTCCGCCCAGACAAGACCATGCAACTCCTGCCTTAACTTCACTCCACTGGCTCACTGTTAAACGAGAATTTTATAAACCCTCTTGCTTGGTACATGAAACTTTGAATGTTATGTTGCATGCTCCCCTCAGATTGTGTGTAACCATGTACTACCACCCTTGGGCTCTCAAGCAGTAGCGGTCGGTGGCGGGAGTGCTGCTGGGCGGTGACGTGGGGCGTGGGAGGGGCAGTGGGGGGTACTAAACTATGGAATATGGCCAAATACAGGTAAGTAAACATAAAAATAAATAAAACGAATTTCGATGCGCGCACTGCATCGTATTTGGCAATGCAGTGCGTGCAACAAAATTTGTTTTATTTATTTTTATGTTTACTTAACTGTATTTGGCCATATTCCGTAGTTTACTACCCCCCACCCTGCCCCTCTCCAACCCCACATCACTGCCCGGCAGCACTCCCACCACCGACCGCTACTGCTCTCAAGTCATAAAAGCAATGTATCCTTCAAATCTTAAAGGTGAGGATAGAATTGCTAGGTGCTGGGCCTTCTCAGTGATGGCAACTTCCCACTAGTGTAATACAAAGGTTCTGAACTTTTCTAAAGCACCAAAGACCTTGCTTTATCTTGTTATAGGAGTCTTAAAAAACAGTAAATTGAATTACTTCAAAACTAATTTGCATTAATACATTTGATGGCATTAATATTACGGAAGCAAAGTTAAATCTCGGGCCTCTGTGAAGTAGATGCAAAAACAACAAGTGATGGACTGAATGTGGATCAATGTCACACATTCCCCCAGTCAAAGGATCTGGGCCCAAATCCATCGTTTTTTTGCACTCCACACCACCCTGGGTTAGACAATGGCGATATGCAAATCAGCTCTGACCCTGTTGCCCCATGGGAACAGTCCAGTCCGAACTACAAAAGCCATGTCCTTCCCAGAACGGAATCAAGCATCCGAGGACCGGACCGGTTTCGAGGTAACACCTCTCATCAGCCCGGCTAGCTTGACTCCAAGTGGTGTGGAGTGCCTGGGACCCACGTCTGGGCATCCCCAGCGCACTTAGGGCGGCAATTGCAAAAACAACAAGTGATGGACTGAATGTGGATCAATGTCACACATTCCCCCAGTCAAAGGATCTGGGCCCAAATCCATCGTTTTTTTGCACTCCACACCACCCTGGGTTAGACAATGGCGATATGCAAATCAGCTCTGACCCTGTTGCCCCATGGGAACAGTCCAGTCCGAACTACAAAAGCCATGTCCTTCCCAGAACGGAATCAAGCATCCGAGGACCGGACCGGTTTCGAGGTAACACCTCTCATCAGCCCGGCTAGCTTGACTCCAAGTGGTGTGGAGTGCCTGGGACCCACGTCTGGGCATCCCCAGCGCACTTAGGGCGGCAATTGCAAAAACAACAAGTGATGGACTGAATGTGGATCAATGTCACACATTCCCCCAGTCAAAAGATCTGGGCCCAAATCCATCGTTTTTTTGCACTCCACACCACTGGAGTCAAGCTAGCCGGGCTGATGAGAGGTGTTACCTCGAAACCGGTCCGGTCCTCGGATGCTTGATTCCGTTCTGGGAAGGACATGGCTTTTGTAGTTCGGACTGGACTGTTCCCATGGGGCAACAGGGTCAGAGCTGATTTTCATATCGCCATTGTCTAACCCAGGGTGGTGTGGAGTGCAAAAAAACGATGGATTTGGGCCCAGATCTTTTGACTGGGGGAGTGTGTGACATTGATCCACATTCAGTCCATCACTTGTTGTTTTTGCAATTGCCGCCCTAAGTGCGCTGGGGATGCCCAGACGTGGGTCCCAGGCACTCCACACCACTGGAGTCAAGCTAGCCGGGCTGATGAGAGGTGTTACCTCGAAACCGGTCCGGTCCTCGGATGCTTGATTCCGTTCTGGGAAGGACATGGCTTTTGTAGTTCGGACTGGACTGTTCCCATGGGGCAACAGGGTCAGAGCTGATTTTC
This sequence comes from Lissotriton vulgaris, assembly GCF_964263255.1. Taxonomy (NCBI): domain Eukaryota; kingdom Metazoa; phylum Chordata; class Amphibia; order Caudata; family Salamandridae; genus Lissotriton; species Lissotriton vulgaris. Next base: position 1,324,417,562 of record NC_141689.1, on the reverse strand, counting down.
ATATCGCCATTGTCTAACCCAGGGTGGTGTGGAGTGCAAAAAAACGATGGATTTGGGCCCAGATCTTTTGACTGGGGGAGTGTGTGACATTGATCCACATTCAGTCCATCACTTGTTGTTTTTGCAATTGCCGCCCTAAGTGCGCTGGGGATGCCCAGACGTGGGTCCCAGGCACTCCACACCACTGGAGTCAAGCTAGCCGGGCTGATGAGAGGTGTTACCTCGAAACCGGTCCGGTCCTCGGATGCTTGATTCCGTTCTGGGAAGGACATGGCTTTTGTAGTTCGGACTGGACTGTTCCCATGGGGCAACAGGGTCAGAGCTGATTTTCATATCGCCATTGTCTAACCCAGGGTGGTGTGGAGTGCAAAAAAACGATGGATTTGGGCCCAGATCTTTTGACTGGGGGAGTGTGTGACATTGATCCACATTCAGTCCATCACTTGTTGTTTTTGCAATTGCCGCCCTAAGTGCGCTGGGGATGCCCAGACGTGGGTCCCAGGCACTCCACACCACTGGAGTCAAGCTAGCCGGGCTGATGAGAGGTGTTACCTCGAAACCGGTCCGGTCCTCGGATGCTTGATTCCGTTCTGGGAAGGACATGGCTTTTGTAGTTCGGACTGGACTGTTCCCATGGGGCAACAGGGTCAGAGCTGATTTTCATATCGCCATTGTCTAACCCAGGGTGGTGTGGAGTGCAAAAAAACGATGGATTTGGGCCCAGATCTTTTGACTGGGGGAGTGTGTGACATTGATCCACATTCAGTCCATCACTTGTTGTTTTTGCAATTGCCGCCCTAAGTGCGCTGGGGATGCCCAGACGTGGGTCCCAGGCACTCCACACCACTGGAGTCAAGCTAGCCGGGCTGATGAGAGGTGTTACCTCGAAACCGGTCCGGTCCTCGGATGCTTGATTCCGTTCTGGGAAGGACATGGCTTTTGTAGTTCGGACTGGACTGTTCCCATGGGGCAACAGGGTCAGAGCTGATTTTCATATCGCCATTGTCTAACCCAGGGTGGTGTGGAGTGCAAAAAAACGATGGATTTGGGCCCAGATCTTTTGACTGGGGGAGTGTGTGACATTGATCCACATTCAGTCCATCACTTGTTGTTTTTGCTTCTGTGAAGTAGAGGCTGAAAATTAGCTGCCAAGGTGGGACTAGGTGCCTTTGATACTGCCACATTTCATATTTCTAGGAGAAATACATCTTCATAGAGGGCTGGGCTGGCATGATTGATGTAGCATAACTTATTCTAGAAAGATTTAGGCTTCATGTTCTTTTATTATTTAATGGCTGATGGGGCAAAACATTTGAAGTGAAAGGAATGGTGTGGAATTAAGACTGATGTATTCCTTGGTCTCTCCACAGAAAAATCACTTCCAATGCATGATATAATAATTCATTTTTCTTGCACATCCAACCCTTTCTCTCTTTTAAATGATCACCCCAGGTAACAATGAAAAGCACCCTGCATGTTCATCCCATTATTGGCCTCTTTCATAACGTGTATTCTATATGCCCATTCCATCTTTTACTTGTTTGCTGAAATAATAGACATGTGGCACCCGTTCCGATCCTGCATCACTCTGGTATGATCATATTTCACATTGATAGTATTCACGTAGTTCCTCATTCACTAAACATGTATCCATTCCTGGGATTTCCTTTTTTGTATACCACGTTTATCAAGTGTATTATTCATGTGTAGTCACATAAAGTGAACCGAGTCTGCAGCTTTGATCCCAATTTGGTAGTACTAATGTTTGTAAGACGTTTTCGCAACATAGCAGATCAGTTTTGGCACCCCAGTAGTTCTTTAGTGACAAAGGTGAATAACGTAGAAAAAAAGTCTGTTTGCCTCTCCCAGAGTATTGTTCTGTTGGCACAATTTACATCAATCAGTGAAAGCTATTTCCATTCATTGTGTTATGAGCACAAAGTGAAAAGGTAGGCGCAGAAATCATCTCTGAACAATAATTCACTCTTCGACCCAGGACTTGCTTTTGGCATGGTATGGACGAGTTGTGCTGAGGCGCCAGTCTTCAGAGGGGTGAAAACTATTTGCATAAAGATCATACACCCAGCAACACCCCCTACCTTGGCTGGATGGATTCCGTTTAAAGTACTCTCAGTCTCAACTGTTCTTAATGTGCTGCAATCAATTTCTTTTAGCACCCACTCAGCACCTACCTTGCCCTCCCATCTACCCCTCACCCTCTGCCGCCATTGATCTGTGAAAAAGGCATACCAGCAAGGGCAACATATTTCCTTCTGTCCACGGGAGCGATTGGGCCGCCTCTGTGTGCACCTCTCAAATGGGGCTCTGTGCGTTTTTGATGTTTTAAACAAAAGCTCCGTATTGTAAACATAATGACATAATTTCGCATATGCTGCATTATGAATTGCAGTTTTCAACACATTTTCATTCTCTTCAGTTTCATCAGTTCTGAAAAAAAGTCAAGTGCCGCGTTTTGCATAGGGCACATGGTTGTGCACTTTTCAGTTATTGCTTGCTGCTTTACGCAGTTAAGCAAGTACTAAAACGGCAAAATCTTTGTTCAGAGTCACATCATATAAATGCGTGTTTGCTACAGAAAGGACCTCTATCAGCCACATTATTTGAGCATTTGGGGACACTTGCCAAGTTAAGATACATTCTGTTTGTTCACAGCAGTGTTAGCCTTAATGACAACAGTGACCTCCCGGCAAACCCTCTAATAAAGATGTACTAATCGGATTTAAATGTGTTATTGGATGAAAGCAGCTGCTCAACTACGGCGATGAGGAAGGAACATGTAGGTGAATCTGCCAGCATTTTCCCTTGATGAAACGTCAGTGAACTCTTTAAAAGGACAATGTAGGAGAATGTTAACTCCCGATTTGAGATGCCTGTTTTAGATTCTTGGGGAAGGGAGGGCTCTGAGGACTTAGCCCCCCACAATCCTGCCTGCTGGGAGGTGTTCCCCTGCTACAGCGCTGACTGGCCACCATTAAACTCATCGCATCAGCTCGAGGCATCCCTTATGAACTCTCAGTAAGGTTTGTACTACTTTGGCGCCCTCAAGTGGCCAAGCAGAGCAACAAATGCGAAAAATCAGTGACACTCGGTTTAAACGAGGTCCGCTGATTTTCATCCAGTAGGGTATTGTCGGGCATAATCGGATTAAACCGAATTCCGGACAGCCTATGAATATAGAAAACCAACTTGTTAATCGCAAGGGCCAGTGGTAGTAGGCGCTTTTCAGGGTACATGGTGCAGTCCGGAATGAACCAACTTTTGTCCTCTTCCGAGGATAATAGAGGGAATCCCCGAAAGTGGCTCAAAATGGCAGTTAAGGTCTGCACCAATAATTTTATGAGCACCCGGGGGAAGAGATTTTAAGAGAGCCTCCAGTGCTTCCAAAATTGATAGACCCAGCTGGAGCGGATGAGGGCGCAGGTATATATTAAACACTTGCAGCACAGTCCCATTATTAAAGTTAAGTAGAACACAAAGAATGTCCGGGCAGTGAGAATCTACAACCTTTACCGTGCATCCCAGATGAACAGCAACCCAAATACATAGCCCCCCGAAGGTCTGCCCCTCAAGCCCTGAACTGCTGGGACATGGAAGGACGCATATCCCTCCCTGACCGGAGGGGACAGCATCCAGGTCTCTTGGAAGAGACATAACTCATAGGACTCCATCAACTCTCCCCACTCCGGATTTAGCAGCTTTCTCTCAAGTCCTGCTACATTCCAAGAACCTATAAGTGGAAAGTGAGTTGAAGCAGGAACCGGGGGGTCCGCCAGTAGTGAAGGCTCGGTAGGGCAGGAAGGTTTCGGATGTAAATGGTTACCCTCTTCATCTACAGAACTAGCTAACCCTTGATTAGGAGGGGGCAGAGGAATAATAAAATTTGTCCCTTCCAGACCGACTGTCTCACCAGAAGCACCCTTCAGTCTGCTAGAATTCCCCCCACCTTCACACACCAAGTGGGGCGAATCAGATCCTACGGGGGAACAGATTGGTAGTGGTCAGTCTATATTGCTTAAGGCAGAGTATCTATTACCCACAGCGATGTTACATTTGTAATCATAGCCAGCAAGAGAGTTGTGAAATAGGTCAGACCCCCCTAGAGCTGAGGGTTGTGAGTAGAAATACCCCAAGTGGACAGTGTTAATAGAGTTCGCGTGAGAAAACCCTCCATTGTGTAATACATGGTTCGAGGCATGTGGGCTGCTGAATTCATATCTGTGCATAGATCGCCGCCTAGTGTTGGGTCCGGATGATCGCACATTGTTTTCCTGGAAGAGTCTTCAAAGTATCACGAGATAGGTGGCTCCTCCCCTGGACTACAGTGCGCATGGGCATCGACTCCATCCTCAGATTGTTTTTTTCCGCCATTGGGTTCGGATGTATATTGGTTCACTCTAGTCGGAATCGATATAAACTTTCTTAAGGCCAAAAGGCCTTTAATTTTTTCGTCGGTATAGTCTTGCGTTCAGTGCCCGATTCTTCCAGCTCGGTTCCGAGCCGGATTCCAGAGAGCCGCGTGCTTTCGACGCTGAAGGCCCAGTCGACGCCACAGACCTTATCGACGGATCATCATGGACCGGAGTCCATTCAAGAGATATCCCGTGTGCAACTCCAAGTATCCCCACATCGACGTCCACCCGGTGTGCAACAAGTGTCTGTCGCCGGATCATGATGAAGCCAGCTGCATGGCTTGTTCACGATTTCGATCCAAGAAGACTCTTATGCATCATCGCGCTGCGCGCCAGGAGGTCCAGCAGACTGCACCGACGCCTGTGAACATATTCGATGCCGGGGATGATGAGGGAACTGACCGGGAAGTTAGTGAGAACCTGTCGAATCCCGCGTCGGAGGTAGTCTACGACGCGGACGTTGAAATGCTCGAAGCGGAAGAAGTCGTCGACGAGGTAGGAGACGACGATGGGGCCTTTGGGGCCATGGAAGATAGCTCGAGCGAAGAGCTAACTCAGACTGACATTGGGGCCGAAACGCTTCAAAAGGCTCAGGTCGAGGGATCGCCACTAGGCCTTACCCAAGATCTTCCAATGGGTTCTACGGCCCCGCCTTCGGGCTCGGCTACGGACATTGCTATTGAGCCTCACCCTGCGAAATCGAAAGTGAAGACACCGGTCTCGACGCAAGTGAATGCACTGGTGCCCCCCTCGAAACCAAAAGTGCGTATTGCTTTGGTCAGATCGAAGGCCTCGGACCTGTCGGCACCGACGAAGCAAAAGGGTGTTGTCGATCCGAAGAAACAGGTCAAGGGCGTCGAGACGAAGTCTGCCACTCCAAAGACGAAGGTCAAGGCAGTCGAGCCGAGCAAATCGGCGCCGAAGACGGTCAACACCAACAAAGGGCTCGGTGATCCAAAGGTTCTCGAGACTCCGCGTCAACAAGACAAGGCCAAGAGCTGCACAACCGACGAGTCCACGCCTAGTGGTGCCTCAAAGGATTCCGTCGACTCGGCGCGGCCGTCCGCCGCTTTCTCCAAGCAAGTGGCGGACTCCCTAAAGCGCATCAAGGAGAAGGCCTCGAGTGTCGTGCCAAAAGATCCTCCACCTTCGAAGCCTGTCGATAAACCTCAGAAAGCGTTGACGCCCATTCACTTCACGTTGCCGCCGAAAGTGGTGCCAAAGGCTTTCACCCCTAGGAAGGTCACCAACGTGCCCGAGAAGGTGCCCTCGGTGCCGAAGTCGACGACGGTGGTCCCGGCCTTAAAGCATCGACAATCTTCGTTGGAAGAACAGCAAGAACATTTTATCGATGCCGAAACAGGCAAACTTTCCCTTCATAAGCGGAAAATTGCCCCGGAACAGCCAATGGAGTCCTATAAATTTCCACTGAAGAAAAAGAAGGATTCCACTTCAACTCCTGTTCTTGTGGAACCACTTTCTCCTCATGGCCATGATGTCTCACCCACTTATTCAGACGTGGACGCTGGGGAAGGTGATGATGATGATGAGTACAGCTATCCTGTCTACACTGAGCCAGATGATACCAATGAACCCTGGGCAGCTGGTGCTGATCCAGGTGATCTTCACTCTACCCCAGACACTCAAATGTATGCTGTAAAAACGTCGCCTACAGAGGATTCGGCAGCGTTTAATGCCCTCATTGAAAGGGCAGCTAAAAATCATGACGTCCAGCTCCATGCTGACCCCATTGAAGTGGACTTTCTTTTTGACACCTTTTCTGTCTCAGAGAGGACTGTCAAGACTCTGCCTATGTTGAAGGGTGTCTTGAAGCATGCTGGGGAGATCTTTAAAGAGCCTACGAGAGCCAGGGTGATAAACCCTAGAATTGAGAAGAAGTATAAACCAGCACCTACTGACCCTACTTACATCAAGGGACAGTTGCCTTTGGACTCTCTTGTTGTTTCTAATGCCCGGAAGAGGGCTAATTCACAAACAACGGGTGATGCTCCTCCCCCAGATAAGGAATTTAAGATGTTTGAGGCATCAGGGAAAAGGGTGGCAGCTCAAGCGGCCAATATCTGGCGCATTTCAAATACACAAGAACTTCTAGCAAGGTATGACAGGGCACACTATGACACACTGGAGACCCTGTTGCAGCACCTGCCAGACGAATACAAAGAGGCAGCTGAGATGCTCATCCAAGAGTGGAAGCTTATATCCAATGCTTCTATTAAATGTGCACTGGACGCGGCTGACACCGCGGCCAGAGCTATCAACACTAGTGTCATGCTGAGACAACATGCCTGGCTCAGAATCTCAGGATTTAAGCCGGAGATACAGACCACCATTCTTAATCAGACCGTAAACCCTGATCATCTATTTGGCCCAGAGGTGGACACCACCTTGGAGAAGATCAAAAAGGACACTGAAACTGCTAAGTCCATGGGGGCCCTGCAGTCCCAGCAGTTCAGGGGTGGTTCTTTTCGTCGCTCAAGCACTAGAGGTGTTTCCAGAGGCCAGCTCTCCCAAACCACACAGTACTATAAAGGCAACACGCAGACCACATACACCAAACAAAGTCGAGGTGGATATCGTGGAAATAGTGCCAAAGGCAGAGGTCGTGGAAATAACAACTCCAGATCCTCTGCCACTAACAAACAGTGACGCCTTGTCACTGGCCCCCGACCACGCAACACCGGTAGAGGGGAGACTTCAACAGTTCCTGCCAGTCTGGAAGTCCATCACCACAGACAGGTGGGTCACACAGCTTATACAGTACGGTTATTGTCTGGAGTTAACATCCACTCCACCCAACATACCCCCAAGACACCGTCCTATGTCCGCCGAGCACTTGCACTTATTGCAGCAGGAGGTCCTCGTCATGCTGCAAAAAGGGGCAATCGAGCTCGTGCCTGTGCGAGAAAGAGGCACAGGGGTTTACTCCCTGTACTTCTTAATACCAAAGAAGGACGGGTCCCTACGACCCATACTGGACCTCAGACCCCTCAATCAGTACATCCTGTCGGAGCACTTTCACATGCTGACCCTGCAGCAAGTCCTACCGTTGCTCAATCAAGGGGATTTTCTCGCAACCTTAGATCTGAAGGATGCGTATTTTCATATTCCGCTACACCCGTCACACAAAAAATACCTACGGTTCACCATCCACAACCAACATTACCAGTTCAAGGTTCTGCCCTTTGGGGTCACCACGGCACCCAGGGTGTTTACGAAGTGCCTGGCGACGGTGGCAGCACACCGGAGGAGACAAAACATTCACGTCTACCCTTACCTGGACGACTGGCTCATCCAGGCAAAGTCGGCCCAGCAGTGTGCCGCCCACATGTCCCACACCATTCATCTTCTTCACGATCTGGGATTCTCACTGAATTACCCAAAGTCCCACCTGCAACCCGCCCACATACGGCAGTGTCTGGGTGCGACGATAAACACTCTGGCAGCCACAGCACAGCCAAATTCAGTGAGGGTCAGCAGCATTCAATCGCTGATACAAAAATTCAAACCTCAACACTCGCTTCCAGCACGAGTGTTCATGCAGTTAATAAGCATGATGGCCTCCTGCATCTCCATAGTCCCGCACGCGAGACTACAAATGCGTCCGCTTCAGGAGTGCTTAGCACGTCAGTGGACTCAGGCTCACGGACAGTTGAAGGACCTAGTGTTGGTGAGCGGTAGGGCATACAACTCTCTGCATTGGTGGAATCCACAAAACCTTTGCATGGGACGACCGTTCCAAGAGCCTGTGCCACAGATCAACCTGACGACGGACGCTTCTCTCCAGGGATGGGGAGCACATGTACTCCACTACACTGTGCAGGGACTATGGACACCACAGCAAAGGAAGATGCACATCAATGTTCTAGAACTGATGGCGATCTTCATGGCACTAAAAGCCTTCAAAGTACATCTGTGCAACAAGGTCGTGTTGATCCGGACGGACAACATGTCGGCCATGTACTACATTCGGAAGCAGGGAGGAACACACTCTCCACAGTTGTCTCATCTGGCTCAGAGCATGTGGAATTGGGCCATTCAAAGAAACATCTTCCTCATGGCAGAACACCTCCCAGGCAAGGACAATCAGATGGCGGACCTGCTCAGCAGGTACAGCCTCCAAATGCACAAGTGGGAGATACATCCATCAGTACTCCACCCGTACTTCCAAAGGTGGGGTCATCCAGAGATAGACCTGTTCGCCACAAAGGAGAACGCAAAATGCCGAAGCTTTGCCGCCAGGTTTCCACACCCACAGTCGCAAGGCAATGCGATATGGATGAACTGGTCAGGCAAATTTGCGTACGCTTTTCCCCCAGCACCTCTGTGAAGTAGTGTGGCTCACTGGTTAGAGGCGGCAGACCCGAGAGCAGAGGACGGCCCGGGACCAGGGTTCGATTCCCGACGCGGCAGGTTTCTGGACCAGGGTCAGCGGACTCGATAATTCTCTTGCCTCGGTGCCCACTCTGATCAGCGATCACACTCGGCAACTCTGGGCATTAGCTTGCCTCATCTTCACTAACGGCCCCACCAGACCGCCGGGGATGCCTGGTCTCACCCTGGAGATACCCAATAAGGGACCATCTCACAGGGAAGCCAGGAAGGGTTTCGCAGCGGTCGAAGCGCGGAGATACTCCTCCGGGAGTCGATCCTAGCGCTATATAAACCTGCAATTAATTAATTAATACCGCTGGTGGCACGCAAGCTGAAGCAGCACGCGATGACTCTCATCCTGGTTGCTCCGATGTGGGCTCGCCAACCATGGTACACCACGTTTCTGGAACTGTCTGTGGTACCGCATCAAAGGCTGCGCCTCACACCCAGGCTTTTGACGCAGAGCCATGGCGACATTCAGCATCCAGATCCGCAACAGCTCAACCTGGCGATCTGGCTCCTGAAGTCTTAGAGTTTGGCTACCTCAATTTACCTCCTGACTGTATGGACATCATCCGGGAGGCAAGGAAGCCCACCACCAGAGCATGCTATGCGGTGAAGTGGAAGCGGTTTGTCATTTATTGTGCAGACCACAACATTAACCCTCTGCATGCATCTATTCAAAACATCATTTGTTATCTCCTACATCTGTACAAATGTAATCTGGCCTATTCTTCCATTCGTATACATTTATCCGCAATGGCTGCTTATCTCCAAAACAGACAGCACCTCTCGCTTTTCAGGGTGCCTGCCATTAAAGCCTTTCTGGAAGGACTCAAACGAGTCATTCCTCCGCGGACGCCACCAGCTCCGGAGTGGAACTTCAATGTGGTCCTCACCAGGCTGATGGGTCCCCCTTTTGAACCACTGCATTCCTGCGAGATTCAATTCTTGACATGGAAAGTGGCTTTCCTTATAGCGATTACGTCGCTACGACGAGTTAGTGAACTCCAGGCACTAACTATCCAAGAGCCATTTATTCAAATTCATTCTAACAGGGTGGTGCTTCGCACTAACCCTAAATTCCTTCCTAAGGTAGTGTCTCAGTTCCATATCAACCAGACTATAGAACTACCTGTGTTCTTCCAAAATCCAGAGTCACATGCGGAGGGAATTCTCCACACACTTGATGTCAAAAGGGCCCTAATGTATTACATTGATAGGACCAAAGATTTTCGGAAGACTAAACAACTGTTTGTTGCCTTTGCGCCACAACACAAAGGTAACCCCATTTCCAAGGCTGGTATAGCCAGGTGGATCGTTAAATGTATTCAGATCTGCTATCAGAAAGCCAAGCGCACTCTCACCATTCCACCACGGGCCCACTCCACCTGAAAGTTGGGGGCCTCCATGGCTTTCCTTGGAAATATTCCTTTGGAAGACATATGTAGAGCAGCCACATGGTCTACCAGACACACATTTACAAAACATTACTGTGTTGATGTGCACTCCAAACAGCAGGCAGCTATAGGGCAGGCTGTTCTAAAAACACTTTTCCAAACTGCTGCAGCTGGCACGGGCGGCCGCCGTTAATGGAGGGACTGCTATGTATTCTATGCACAGATATGAATTCAGCAGCCCACATGCCTCGAACCGAATATGCTACTTACCAGTATGCATCTGTTCTTGGCATGTAGGGCTGCTGACATTCATATCGCCCGCCCTCCTCCCTGGCGCCTGTAGCGGCTGCAGCATTCACTCATACTTCTGGCATGGTCATCATTTACTTAGTTTCACTCCATCTTGGCGACAATGGCTAAAAACAATCTGAGGATGGAGTCGATGCCCATGCGCACTGTAGTCCAGGGGAGGAGCCACCTATCTCGTGATACTTCGAAGACTCTTCCAGGACAACAATGTGCGATCATCCGGACCCAACACTTGGCGGCGATCTATGCACAGATATGAATGTCAGCACTCCTACATGCCAAGAACAGATGCATACTGGTAAGTAGCATATTCGTTCGACAGCCCTTGGATCCCGAAAATTCACAATCATGCAGTCACCACTAATGTCCTTAGGTCTTGTCCCCAACCAACTTTCTCTACGTGCAAACATAATTTCCCCCTGCCCGACACCCGTTAAAGGTCTGTGCCTACTTAACCAGAAGATAACTTTGTTCTTCAATTCCGGAAAAGATTCCCTTGTATCTCATGGGAGGGCAGGGACGCCTGTGAGCACCACCATGTAGGGTGAGGCTTCCGGAGAAAGCTGGGGTACGGAAGTGTATTTAGAAGAGCCCAGCATGTTGTTATTTCCTACCGAGCACTCTAAGAGCCCGGTTGGCTTTGGCATCCCTGGTGGTTCCTGTACTTTACGTCCCGAGGCAGATGGAGACATAGTGGGGCGACCAATGGGACCTGGGCCATTAATAGTTAGTGTGGGAATCGTGATCTTAGGGGGGATCAGTGCAGAGGTGGAGGGATTAGGGCAAGTACTGTTGCCCGGAGGCTGATCCTTCGCGGCCACGTTGGTGGGTCCTTTAGCCAGTGCTGAGATAGTATTCCCCGACGCGATGGTTGTCTGTGCTTTCCCTGGACCTTTATTTATTTATCAAAGAAACCAGTCTATCAATCTTAGAGGACAAGGATTTAAAGTGGGTATTGATGACCAGTTCCATGTGGGCCTGGAGATCGGACAAAAGGTCAGTAGCCATGAGAGGGGAACCAGAGAAAACACGAGGACCGGGATTAGGGTCACAAGAGCCCTGCTCAGAATCTCACTAGCAGGAGTAGGTACTGGTGCCTTAGTGGGTTTCCCCTTCTTCTTAGATTTTTTGGGTCTGTCACCACGCACGTGCTCCTGGGGTGGACCCCGGGCGGGGGAAGGGGAAGATCGTGATTGCGCGCTCTCAACAAAATCTGGGTCAGATACAATCTGAGCACCGGGTCGGTCTGAGAATGAGGGCATAAGGGAGGTCATAAAATCTGTAGGAAAAGCTGTGGCTACATGGCAGTCTTCCAAAAGAGTAGAGGAGGGCATAGCAGGGGTAATCGAAATACGCCTGTCCGTGTTTTCTATGGCGTTAGCCACAACCCCTATTGATTTTTGAAGCATTTTATCAATAGCCGTAAGGCTAAGTAGGGGTTGCGTAGAAGCCTCTAATAGCCTGGTTGTAGGGCAGTGAGCAGTCGGCTTATCTCCCTTGCCCATGCTGCTGCTCACAGCCACTTACAGCCAATTGGGGGGTAGAATAAAACACCTAAAATACAAGATTATACCAAAAGCAGGAACACTATAAACTATGCCAAAAGGGCCCAGAAGGAATATTTAACCCCTTCAGTGCTCATGACAAAGCCAGCTCGTCATGGGCGTTACCTGCGCTGCGTGCATAACGAGCTGGCTTTGTCATGTAAAGTGTTTTTTTTTAAATTTTCAGCACACAGCGGGAAAAGCTGCAGCACTCATGCAGTTAAACAACGACAAGTGTTGTTAATCACTTCGACTGCATATTATGAAGTAACATTAAAACGAGGTACCGCTGTAGAGTTCACCCAAGATATCTTTTGCGGAAAAGTTTAGAGGGGTGGCCCAGCCCGGCCTCCTTCGGCCCCGGGCGGTCCCGCCCTTGTCCCGGGCTTCGCCCGGAGCGTGCCCGTGCGCGTCCCGCGAGTTGCGGATATGGGCGTAGCTAAGTAGACGGAGGAGGAGGGCGGGAAGAGGGCCAGGTGCGTTCGATCACCTAGACGCACAGCCTCCTGGACCTCGCAGTCCCGCTCCCTCTCTTTGCTCTTCCTCAAACAGCCCTGGTCGGCAATCCGCTATCAGGCAATGTCAATCCAATGTCCCAAAAGCCAAGTAAGAGGGAAGGGTCTCAATACCCACAGGAAACCGCCGCGAGCCGTAATGTACTGCGGGGAGGAGGAGGGCGGGAAGAGGGCCAGGTGCGTTTGATCACCCACACGCACAGCCTCCTGGACCTCGCAGTCCCGCTCCCTCTCTGTGCTCTTCCTCGAACAGCCCCGGACGTCAATCCGCTATCAGGCAATGTCAATCCAATGTCCCAAAAGCCAAGTAAGAGGGAAGGGTCTCAATACCCACAGGAAACGGCTGCAAGTCTACTATTTTGCACCTCAGCAGTCTGTTCCTCTAGTCAGTCGCTCTGAGATCCTTCTATTTCACAGAAGTCCTGACAGTAACTATTGCACCAAAGATGTTACAGCAGAGCTCAGAGAATCCAATGAGCTACCACAGTAATTCCACGATTGATGACCTTTATAATGAAGCTAGTATTACTACAGTGTGCAACTCAACGACACTCTTAACTGGAACTGTGATTTAAAAGGTGTGCTTATACTCTGATTCCATTGGGGAATTGCTACCTTACTCTCAAGCTCTGGCACTTCTCAACCGATTCACATTTTCTCCTCAAACCTTGCTCATACCAAAAGCAAAACTACTGTTTAAACAATTGTCACGTTATTCGACTAGCACCCAACCACTCTTCAGCCTCAGTAATGAAAACAATTAGACCTACCAAGTGAAAAAAACCTTGATACATTAACACTGCCTTTGTTCCCCCCCTCAGTTTTATTTAAAGTGAACTTGACCAGAAGATATCAGAGTGCTTTACATGAGCACCAGTTGCATTACAGACGGACACAGTCATTTTTAGGCACAGGGAGATTAATTGATTTGCCCTGAATCACACACTGTGTAAGCCTCCTGCCAAAATCGAACCTAGTTCACCAGCTTCAAGGTCGACCACTCTAGCCATTAAGCCACATCCTCCACAAGTCTTGCACAGTGCAACACATTCTTCATTACAGCTTAGCATCGTGTTACCCTCTTAAGGGCTGAGGGTTCCCCACAAGTGCTGAGCCCTTTATAGTTTGAGCCTGGACAGCTCTTGCGCGTCTCTTAGCAAACTGTTGTATATGTTTTATGGGGTTCAACTCCGCCCAATGCTGACCATTGCATTTCATTTGTCTATGTCAGTGTCCTTTAAAAATCCTTGTTTGCTAGTGGTCAGTCCAGCCTCTTTGTCCCTCCTTTTTCTCTTCCGTTCCTCCCACCGAGCAGGGACTAAGGACTGTATAATTACGCTATATTTACATAGAAGTTCTTTAGGGGACAATTTTGGTTTCCTGCTTGTGTTAACATTTGCCTGTGTTAAGCTTCGGCGCCCGTAGCTGCTTGTTTCTTATTTTTCTGCAAGGCAGCATGGGAAGGCTCTCCAAGTACAGCTGCTCCACCTGCTTTTCAAATTCCAGCGTGATTAAAAACAGTTCTGTAAATCTTATGCCTTTCTTTTATTAGCATGGCACCTACTTTCAGGTTTCCCCATTGCATGTGTTTTGATTTTTATCAGCAGGGCACCCCGCAGCTGGTCATCGGCACTACAAGAACTCCGATATAGAAAGCCTCAAGGCCCCGGGAGCTTACGCACATGTGCCTTTCGTTTACATGCAGCCTGCTTATTTTTGCGACGGGTGCAGAGGCTGAGAGCTGCTCGGTGTGGATCCTGACACACATCAGCGGATGACTCGAGTGTCAGTGAGGCCAGGCCCTACCGAGTCGCTGTGAGTCCTCAGTGCAGCAATAGAGCAGCTGCTTGCCACTCGCACGGCACCATTGTGGCATTCATCCTGCAAATACCGGTACCATGTAGTATAGCGGTGTGGCTCGCTCTCAGTGGTGTGGCCCACGCTTCTATGCTCCTCGCGTACTTGAATAAAGGCTGTGTTCACTCACCTGTTTCTAGTAGCCCTTATTACTTACTGACTGTCTGACCCCAGCCCACTGTGCCGCGGTGCCTTGATCCTTGTGCTCAAACCACAGTGTCTGAACCTCGGTGGCCGTTGTTCTCCGTAGGCAGCTGAGCCCCCAGTGAGTGAACAATCATGTATGCGGCGGTTGAGTGTGCAACTCAACAACACTCTTAACTGGAACTGTGATTAAAAGCTTCAAGGTCGACCACTCTAGCCATTAAGCCACATCCTCCACAAGTCTTGTACAGTGCAACACATTCTTCGTTACAGCTTAGCATCGTGTTACCCTCTTAAGGGCTGAGGGTTCCCCACAAGTGCTGAGCCCTTTTTAGTTTGAGCCTAGATAGCTCTTGTGCTGTCGCTTAGCAACCTGTTGTATATGCTTTATGAGGTTCAATTCCGCCCAATGCTGACCATTGCATTTCATTTGTCTATCGGTGTCCTTTAAAAATCCTTGTTTGCTAGTGGTCAGTCCAGCCTCTTTATCCCTCCTTTTTCTCTTCCGTTCCTCCCACCGAGCAGGGACTAAGCACTGTATCATTACGCTATATTTCCATATAAGTTCTTTGGGGGACTATTTTGGTTTCCTGCTTGTGTTAACATTTGCCTGTGTTAAGCTTCGGCACTGGCCCGGGAGTCCAAGTAGTTGCGACTGGCCACCCAGGAGACCCACCAGTTGCTGTGGTGCTGGCTGGATTCGCCTCGAGAACTTAAGAAAGTGCTGCAGCCTGAGAGTGTTTCAGTCTTAGCCAATATAAAAACTTGTGCTATATCACCCAGCAAATAATAAAGTAGTGGTCTGGATTCCACAGGTTTGTTGCCAGCAAATTTAAATAAACAAAATTTGAGTTTGTTCATTTTCTTGGTGACCGTGTACGCTATTTTTTAGGTCTCGCCTAGCTTTTGCGTGAGCGATCACTTTGCGAGAGATTTAGTAAGGGGCACTAGAAAATGCTCCCAAAGACCTTTGGAATGAGGTTTATGGCCAGTGCATGTGAGGCGTTCAAGCGCGAAGCTGGCATCTGGCATCGGACTTGAAAGCAGCAGACTGCTTTCGCCAGCGCGCGCTCGGCCTCACTTCCTGCTCCCCCTCCTACAACAATTAACTTTTGTTATCGCTCACACCTCGAATGCTCGTTCCCTCCCACCCTTCCTTTGATGTCCGCTTTTCTTGTTGTTTACAAACCATTGCGTTAGTTCACTCGCTCACAATTTCCGATTAGAAAACACGCCCGCCCTCATGACTGCCCTTCTTCCTGTTTTCATCATTGATTCATACTGTTTGTGACTAAACACCCGAAACGCACTCACCCTGAGAATGGAACGCGCATGCTGCACACTGCGGCACGCCTCAATCTGCTGCACGCCTCAATCTGCTGCACGCCACACACTGCTGCACGCCTCATACTGCTGCACGCCACACACTGCTGCACGCCTCGCACTGCTGCACGCCTCGCTCTGCTGCACGCCACGCACTGCTGCATGCCTCGCACTGCTGCACGCCTCGCACTGCTGCATGCCTCACACTGCTGCACGCCTCACACTGCTGCACGCCTCATACTGCTGCACGCCTCGCACTGCTGCATGCCTCGCACTGCTGCACGCCACGCACTGCTGCATGCCTCGCACTGCTGCACGCCTCGCACTGCTGCACGCCACGCACTGCTGCACGCCTTGCACTGCTGCACGCCTCGCACTGCTGCACGCCTCGCACTGCTGCACGCCTCGCACTGCTGCACGCCTCGCACTGCTGCACGCCTCGCACTGCTGCACGCCTCACACTGCTGCACGCCACACACTGCTGCACGCCTCACACTGCCTCACACTGCTGCACGCCTCACACTGCTGCACACTGCTGCACACTGCTGCATGCCGCACACTGCTGCACACTGCTGCATGCCACACACTGCTGCATGCCGCACACTGCTGCACACTGCTGCACACAGCTGCATGCCGCACACTGCTGCACACTGCTGCACACGGCTGCATGCCGCACACATTACTCACACTGCTGCTCACTGCCGCACGCCTCACACTGTTGCATGCCTCACACTGCTGCACGCCTCGCTCTGCTGCACGCTGCACACTGCTGCATTACTCACACTTCTGCATGCCTCACACTGCTGAACGCCACACAACACCACCACATCACCCCAGGACACCACCACATCACTCCAGGACACCACCACATCACTCCAGGACACCACCAAATCACTCCAGGACACCACCACATCACTCTAGGACACCACCACATCACTCTAGGACACCACCACATCACTCTAGGACACCACCACATCACTCTAGGACACCACCACATCACTCTAGGACACCACCACATCACTCTAGGACACCACCACATCACTCGGGGGCACCACCTCATCACTCGGGGGCACCACCTCATCACTCGGGGGCACCACCTCATCACTCGGGGGCACCACCTCATCACTCGGGGGCACCACCTCATCACTCGGGGGCACCACCTCATCACTCTGGGGCACCACCACATCACTCAGGGGCACCACCACATCTCTCGGGGGCACCACCACATCTCTCGGGGGCACCACCACATCACTCAGGGGCACCACTCAGGGGCATCACCACATCACTCTGGGACACCACCACATCACTCAGCACCACAACAACATCACTCAGCACCACAACAGCACTGTCCTTGCTTGCTACCAACAAGCATTCCCATAGCCAGTAGGACTCACATTAGGAAAGTGTAAGCTATTGGCTTTGTGAATAACGATGCTATTGATTTATATATTTTCAAAGCCAGCACATATTTTTAAAAAAATGTCATTTACAATACCAATAGCTCACACTTTCCTAATGCGAGACCTATTGCATTGCAAATGCTTGTTATTACTTCCAGGCTCAGGAAGACTATACAACTGAAAGCGGGGACAGGATTGGTATGGCTTTTCTCATATTCGGGAGAATCCTAATAGCCCACCTCTTCAAGCAAATGTGATTACCCGGTTTCCTAATATTAGCCTGAAGAGTTGTTGACTGACCCAGGTTTCCTGATTCGACATCTTAAACTAGCTACTGCCTTCGTCCAAGTCACAACTGACTCTGTTAACTATTTAAGGCTTTGCCATCTGACCACCTAGACTATTTACTGATTTTTTTATCAGTTGATTATCTACAACTGCTGATTGCGATTGATGCCACTAAAGGTTGTGATTCTCAGAAACCAATTCTGACTAATAATGCCATAGTACAAAGTTTCTCACTCCTTTAATTAAAGAGTACTTTTGAAATTTGCATCATTTACATTTCTTGGCCTTTTCCCAATATATTTGACACTGCTTTCTGTTTGAGCACCAGAGATCAGTTTAATGCTTTGCACTTTAATTGGAAGGCAATGTATTAATGGCATCCAATAGTACAGCAGTATAAAATTGAACTTCAGCTTTCACTTCCCTTCATCGATGGCTCAACGTCAAAGACTGCTATTCCTTCGATGGAACATGGCAGATCTGATTGTAAAGAAGCCATTGTCGACCCCAACAGAAAAGAGAGGGAAAATCATTTTCCACCAAACAATAAAGCATAAGACCTTAACTCTAGCTTTAACTTCACCCAGTGGAGTACAATCACTGTTACCTTCACACCTTTTGGATGATGACGAAGATGCCTCTGAGGGTGATAGGCTCTCTGTGGCAGCTCAAAACCCATCAGAGCTTAGCATTAAATATCATGAGGACTCAGATGATCAAGACTATTATGATCGCCAGCATTATTATTCCCACCAGCAACAGTATCAGCGGGATATGGTGTGTCTTCCTACTACTCGTAACAGACTTGCAAGCCACGGTAGAGGATTACAAAAAGATGTTTACACCAGCATCGCCTTCTCTTCAATAAGCTCCTCCTCTGCCTCCTGAAGTACAGGCTCATCCTCCTACCTCAACACAGCAGGGATCTCCCATTATTTGACCCTCTTCTCAGGAAGAGCCTTTGCAGCGACTGTCATCTTCTGAAGAAGAAGAAAGAGAAGACTGTGAGATTCAGCAGGTACTGGATGAGTGGGACGCCTACATAATTCCCCCACCAGCCTTGTCATCTCCACCCCAAACGGTCTCTCCTCCATAAGATTTAGGGGATTTCCATAACCTCTTGGAAGAGTGACCTGACGCTTTGAATTGCCAGTGCCTGCACACCAGCAAGACTCCTCCCTTTATTATTTTAAGGTGTCTTACAGGAAGTCGGTAAGATGCCTATCATTGATTACATTTGGGAAAAGGGATTAAAGATTATGCAAAATCCAGCACAGTGCAACCAGTGTTACCAAGACTGAATAAAAAATATAGCCCCGGATGATGCGCTTGCTTGCGTCACGGATCACCCAAAACCAAATTAGGTTATTTCGCAAGCAGCACAGCTAAGATTTAACAGTCCCTCGGCTGCCCTTTCAGCACCCCGAACAAGTAAGGCAAAAGGCTTGATAAGATAGGCGAATGCTACATCATTTAGGCCTGAAGTACAGACCAAGATATTGGACCTGCCTTAAGACGGGGTAGGAATTGTGTGGGAAGCACCTCAATGAGGCTTTACAAACGATTAAGAAAGATACAGAAACTGCTCAGTCCCTGGGGACTTTACAGTAGACTAAAATGCCTTTTTTTGCGGCTCAAGGCAAAGGGCATCCGTTGTACAGAGGGGGATATTAACAGTTTTGATACCCCACTTTCGCTTTCTCCACTCAACAATATAGACCACAATTTACTCAATACCAACCACTTATTGCTGCCTACAACAAGTCCTCTTTCTGAGGAAAACGGAATGACAGGGCAAAGTCACCAGTCATCGCCAATGATTTTACCCTGCTGCTGCCTCTCCTGCTGGTGGACGGGAAGATTTCCCATTGTTTCCAAAAGTGGAACAAAATTTCCTCAGATCAATGGGTCTTAGACCTAATTCATTTTGGTCAGTCTCTAGAATTCGTATAAACCCCTCCGCTACCTCTTATTCAGAAACACGTGCACCTTTTAAAGTTGGAGGTTGCCAACATGTTGCAGAACTGAGCTATAGAGAGTGTCCCTTTTGGTCAAAGAGGATGCAAGAAACAGTTAGTTATAGATTCCTTACCTTGGAATTACCCCCAGGCGTCGGACTGAATCCGGAAAGTTTTTCGGCAGCAGTACCCCTGCGCCTCGCAAGGTGGCGTCGGTCAACTCTGTGTTCAGATGACGTCGCGCTAGCTACTTAGACGCCGCTCTCGTGTGCTGACGAAAGTTCTTTCTTTTTCCGTGCCAGCAAGCACAGATCCGGAGAGAGTGGTACCCCCAGTCACTTTTTGACTGAGTTTTTTGCGACTTTTGTCGACTTTGTTTTTGAGTCAACCGACTACTGGTGCACCAGGGAGGCCCGGCTTCAAGGCTTGCGGTTCCTGTGCCCAACTGATGTTGGTGACGAACTCGCACTGCGTGTGCCTCTTCTGCCTGGAGTGCGACCATGACCCCAGGTCGTGCTCCAACTGTCAAACCATGGCCCGAAGTCTTTGCGGGAGCGGTCCCGAAAGCTCCTCGAGGCGCAGTAGTCTTCTTTGCCTCACGCAAGGTCCTGGTCGCGTGAGAGGTCGAGGGACCGATACGGAGTCATCATCACTCCTCTTCTAAGTTTTCGCACTTGCGGGTCAGGTAAGTCGAAGCACAAGAAGAAGTCGAAGAAGCATTGTCGCTCTTAGACTTCCCTTCGTACGTCACCAACGCAACGAAGGGTGCGGGTGGTGCCATTCCCGTGGCTCCGCATGCAGAGTCTTCAGGTTCGACTCTGGCCTTCCCTTCCATTTCGGGACGGGAGTGACCCCTGCTCACCTTCGTCAATTTTACGAAGCGATGCTCGCCATCTTTGGGCAGCCTGACTTCACTGTGGGCGCGCCTTCCGGCCCGCAGACTCGGCTGGGGGTCCTAGGCCTTCAATGCTGGCGGCTTCAGCCTCAGCACCGCAGGCTCCCCTTGGATTCAGGCCTGGTTCCGAGTTGGCACAGGTCGATCTCGTTCCGCCTCCACCGGCACCACATCCGCAGCCAACGCCGGCTGGACCCCTAGCCGGCGTTGACGCAGGCTTTAACCTCGAAGCGGACACAGAGCCAGACCGGCGTCGACTGACAGAACAGTTGGATTACAATCTGGTATGGAGAGAGGAACTGGGGGATGCCAGTTGTCTGGATACCTCCCCGGACCTAGGCATGTTGTCTCCTCCTACCGTGGCTACGGAGTAGGGAGCGTCATACGCAGTCGTGTTGCGTAGGGCGGCCGAGGCTCTCAACCTTGAGGTTCCTACGGTGGCAGTCAGGACTAACCTCCTAACAGAGATGCTTCAGCGAGCTCTTCGAGCCCCTGTTATCGTTTAATGAATCCCTCACAAACATCCTTTTGACCACGTGGTCCAGGCCTAATACTGGGGCTCCTGTGAACAGGATGATCGCTAGATGCCACCGCCCGGCCCCGGGTGACCCCACTTTCCTCACCTAACATCCCACCCCTTAGAGCTTGGTAGTTCAAGCCTCCACCTCTAAAGGACCGTTCCCTACCGCACCACCAGAACGGGAATCCAAAAAGCCGGACCACCTTGGGAAGAAAATGTTTTCTTCCGCCACCTTGGGACTGTGGTCGGTACG
This sequence comes from Lissotriton vulgaris, assembly GCF_964263255.1. Lineage (NCBI taxonomy): Eukaryota > Metazoa > Chordata > Amphibia > Caudata > Salamandridae > Lissotriton > Lissotriton vulgaris. Next base: position 1,324,396,334 of record NC_141689.1, on the reverse strand, counting down.
CACCGCATGTCGGTTGGGCCATTACACCCACTCCGTGTGGGATACGGTGACGCAGGTGCTGCCTCAGTGCCCGGGGGAGGCTGGGCCATACTCTCCCGTGCAGTTGCTGAGGTGAGAGACATGGCAAAGTTTACCATCTGCTGTGGGATGGATACAGCCGACGCACTTGACAGGACGATTTAAATGTCGGTAGCCATTCGACACTATGCCTGGTTACATTCAGCTGGTTTTTTTGGGGATGTCCAATCCACTCTTATAGACATGCCCTTTGATGGCCTTCTCTGGCTACGGCCAGGTTCTTGGGCCTCTCCACCACCCGCCCTGTGCAGTCTGCCTTTCACCTCTTTTGTGGCTACGGAAGGGGTGCCTTGCTACGTCCTGCCCAGAGCCACAGAATGGTGCAAGCTGTTCAGCCTCAGCGCAGTCGGGGCAAGCGCGCAGTCCAGTTCACCACAGACCCCTCTGCAGGACGTAGGCAGGGATTCGGGGGAGCTGTGTATCCAGGTGGGAATCAATGTCATCTAAAATCGTGTTCCAGTACCCTTGTATGCGATCACAACTCCAGAGTAGATGTTCCAGTGTGCCTAGTTCCCCACACCCTCACCAGCAGCGGTCACTAATGTTGGGGTCTGCTTGGTGTAGGCGTTCAGGTGTGTGGTACCAATATGTGGCTACTTTGGTCAGGGTTTTAGTCAGTCCAGCGTGGTAGGCGGAATGTCGTGCTCTGTGATAGATACCACTCCATTCCTTGTGTGTGAGGGCCCTTCCAAGTTCCCGTTCCCAGCGACATCTGCCTGTGTTATATTTGTGGACATTTTTGAGGAGGAGAAATTGTTACAGGTCGGAGATCAACTTCTTCTCGAAAGTGCGAGTGACAGGCCACTTTTCGTATGGGGTAAGGTGTTGGTGTGCTCCTGGTTTGACTGCGGGGTGAAGAGCCCAGTGTCGCACCTGTCCTCCTCTGGGATGCCATAGTCTTCCCTCATCTGTTGAAAGGGAAGGATCCCGTCCAGATTAAAAAGATGCCCCAGCGCCATGCAGGGGGTTCGTCGCCAGTTCGCGAACGCTTTCGGGTCGAGTCCCGGGGTAAAGTCGGGGTTGGCGAATAACGGCGTCTTGGGGGATGGGAAGGATGTCAGTTCATGTTTGGTGGCGACACGGTCCCACACTTCCATGACCGTGCCTGTGATATGGGAGGCGTACCGGTTCGGCGGCCGGTGGCGCCTGGGGAGAAAGGGAATGCCTTGTAGGGGCATGCCTGCCACCGCCTGGTCCTGAAAGAGCCAGTTCTTGCCCGATTCTAGCTGGTGCCATTCCACCAGGCTCCGGAGTTGCGCGGCGTAAAAGTAGAGCTGTAAATCCAGTAGTCCTACTCCGCCATGGCCCGGTGGGAGGACTGCGATGGCCTGTTTGAAGCTCGGTCAGCGACCCTGCCAGACATAGCGCTCCAATTTGGACTGCATCTGTTGGATCCAGCCATGCAGCGATCGAAGGGGGAGGGTCTGAAACAGATATAGGATCTGTGGCAGGAGGGTCATTTTTGTGGCGGCTATCCTCCCCAAATAGGAAAGGGAATGGCATTTCCATCTCCGGAGTTCCTCGCAGATCTGTGCGCCGAGTTTGGTATAGTTCGCTTCCACCTAAGTAGGGGACTGTGGTATCTGACCATTGCACAGCATGTTCCTCTCGCACTGCGGCTAAAGTCTTGAGTGCCAGAGAAATGTTAAGGGCAATCAACTTCTCTGCGTTGATTTTGAACCCGGAGGCGAGTGCAAACCCGTCGAGCTCAATAAAAAGCGCACGCAGCGATTGAACAGGGTCGGTTAGGGAGAGCAAAATGTTGTCCGCGTAGAGGCTAATTTTGTGGGTATCTCCGCCAAACCGAATGCCCTTGATGAGAGCGTGTTGCCGGACTCTCTGTGCCAGCGGCTCCATGTAGAGGGCAAACAGGATGGGGGAAAGGGGACAACCCTGCCTGGTCCCCCTGCCGATCCGAAAACGTGGGGAGGTGTGCCCGTTGACTCGTACCGTAGCGTTGGGTTGTCCTTAGCAATTTAGAATATAGGTACAAAAGACGTCCCCCAGGCCAAAATGATGTAGGAACTGTTCTAGGTAGGGCCAGTGCACCCTATTGAATGTTGAAAGTGGAGGACCCGCCTGGTGTTGTCACTGGGGTATAAAGCCTGCTTGCCCTGGTTCCACCAGCTGTTGCATGTAAGGTGCGAGCCGGCTGGCCATAATGCCTGTGTAGAGTTTGAAGTCTATGTTTAATAGCGATATCGGCCGGTACGAACCACTGCGGGTCGCGTCTCTGCCGGATTTCGATATGACCGAGATTGATGCCTCCAAAAGGTCCTCTGGGATCGCACCCGGTTGATCAAATGAGTTAAAAAGGGCTCGTAGGAGGGGGGGCCACTTGGTGGCAGAACGTCTTATAAAAGGTCGCAGGGTAACGGTCGGGACCAGGGGATTTCCCCGTTTTCAGGCAGATCGCGGACACCACCTCTTCTAGGCTGTGAGAAGTTGGCCTGGTATATGATGACCACTAATTCTAGTGAGCACCTTGTACCAGTCCAAACGACCCTCAAGGTGATTGGTTGTAAGTCAACCTTATAGACCATCTATCCTAATGGTAGCGTAGACAAAGCAGTCTTAGGCTAAACTCAAGAGGGCATGCAAAGCCAGCTGTTTTACCTTATGCAATCCCTTTTAATACCAAATGAAAGGACACCACACAAGTTATATATTATAAAAATACATGTATTTATTACTAGAATAATCCCCTACACTCTTTATGAGCACAGAAGCACAAGCGTTAAACGAGGAACACAGTATAACATACAATAAGCTGCACAATTATGGATAGGCCGGGTTGCCACTCAAACCATATATTAAGAAAGTGGTATAAGAACCACGTCACGAACAATGAACAGGCCTAGGACCTTGGGAATCGCTGGGCCTACACTGGACTAACGAAGGTTAGGACATAGGAGGCCCACAGGATGCGGGTGCAGTGTCTATAGGCAACCGCGTTTACCATACAAGTCAATGGTGCGTAAAAATCAGAAGGTTATAGGTTTAGGAGTCTTCCGACTGGACTAGAACTCAGCCACTTAAAACTAGGACACTAGAGGTGTAATCCACTATAGGAGCACCAGAGTTATATCGTTACCTCACCCACAGGAAGCGGGTGCATAGGTGCCAAAGTGTGGGGTTTCGTCGTGAAGTTCTATGGAGCCTGGAGGTGAAGATGCTGCAGGCGACCAGAAGAGAAGAGTCCAGTTGGATCCAAGGGTGGATCGAAGATGTAGAGTACCTGAAAGCAGAGGGGACAGAGTTCAGGTCACTAGCCAGTGACCAGCGAGGAACCAGGAAGGAACCAGGCAATGTCGGGTTGCAATCAGGTGATGTCGAGGTGTTTGTCTCCGCTGCCACGTGGACCAGGAAGGATCGAGGACATCCAGATGGTAGTCACGGGCTGTCCCACGAAGGCTCTCGCTGTCTGCGGTGTCAGTACTCGAATTGGAGTCACCAAGCCTTGGCAAAGGCAACCCATGCAGGAATCGAAGATGTCGTCTGGATCGGACCGGGAAGGTCAGATGGGTGGCTCCTTTTCAGGGGAGCTGGGGCCAGTCTGGAGCAACCAGACCAGCAGTGTAGTTTTGATGGATTGTCGTCACAGAGGCCATCAGTCAATGGGTAAGTGACCGGACAACGCCTCGAGCAGGAAAACTGCAAAAGGGCCCCACACAGCACTCGGTGAGTGTGGAGAGGTGATCTTTGGAGCACAGGCTGCTCGGGGCTGGGGCTTCTCAAACCCCAAAGCACAGCGTCGAGGGTGCCTCGGGAGCTGGACAGGAAGCACTTCGTCGACTTTTCAAGATGGCCGGTCCCACGTCTCACGTTGCCTCCACTGGTCTAAGCTTTGCTAGGACTGTGGATCGGGCTGTTGGAAGTCTGGGAATCCAGGTCTTGTCGGTCTCTGTCGTTCGAGCTCCGGCGGGAGCAACAGCAAAGGAAGTTTTGATGCGCTGATGGTGCCTGTTTGCACAGGGTGGCCACTCCTTGACCACAAGGGAGATTCTTCAGTCTTCTACAAGTAGTAGGATGTCGAAGGGTCCAGAGTTTCGTTTCAAAGTTTCAGTCAGGATGATCTGATGTGCATTGGCACAGCTCCTACCTTTATTCCAAATCAAGGGGCTGGATCACCTGCTAGGTCCCTCCTATGGGTGGGACCCAGGAAGGGGGTGGTTACACCCCTTTCCCTTTGTCTAGATTCGTGCCAGAGCTGGGGCTGGAGTGCCCCAGCACCGGTTTGAACAGGACTTTGCATGGGATACCTTGTGTGCCCCAGGCAGTGTCTAGTTTCATTCAACCCTCCCTGCTACAATCCACTATTTCCTGTCTGGGGTGGTGTAACACCTCCCTGTGACAGGAAACCTATTGTCCAGGCCTCCCCTGCTGGAGTTTCGTCAGCAGCAGGAGGCCAGACTCGTGTCCGTGGCAGCAGCATCCACTTTGTGATGCTGGGGCTCTGGTTAGATTTAACCGTGTTTAAGCAAAGTAACATGTCTTCTCCCTCTAGAAGGGTGGAATGCTACCCCCATCGCCAGGACTCGGTAGTATTCTAAAGCGTATGACACCTTACACGACATGTTTTGATAAAGCCAAACCAAAGTAAGCAAGTAACTGCGAGGATTATAATGCACTTAAGAGTATATGGTATGGCAATATCCCAGAACAGCTAAGGGAGTTGGTCCCAACAGCTGCAGACAGGCTCAGCTCATGCTAGAGCACCCTCTCACATAAAACCAAGCACTCTGCCTCCAGGATTGTTAAGGCCTGCCATTGGAGTGAGTTATAGGTGTATATGTGTCCAGATATAGGTTTAGATATAGGTATACTATATCTAAGCAAGGGGTGATTACATGACCTTGCCCCAGCTGAGTGATCAGCCAGTTCTGTCAGTTTGGATAGCCAGCCAGGGGTGGCAAAAGATATGCTGCAGCCCCTGGTAGGCCTTGGGCGCACCTATGCCCTGGGTACCTATAGTACACTGTACAGGGGCTGATAAGATGACCCAATGTCCAATTGGTTATGTACCTAAAGTACATGGATGTGAATTTAGAGAGAGAACAGCAGGCTGTGGGTCTGATTAGCAGGCCCACAGCCACGTTAAGTCGAAAACCAGTGAAGCAAAAAGCAAAAATTGGGGTGACCATAGGAAAGCAGACCCTCCTCTCCTACAACTTGCAGCATTGATTCGGCCACCCACAGAAGTAGCTTTTCAAACCTGTCTCTGGCCTGGAATTGCAGCACTTGTGTGTGCAGTTTACTGCCATTTTGACATGGCATTTAAAACTACTTGCCAAGCCTTAACCTCCCCTTTTATTACCCATAAGTCACCCCTAATGTAGGCCGTAAGTAGCCCAATGGACAGGGTGATTTTGTAAGTAAAAGATTGGACATGTACTTTTGCATTTTGCATGTCCTGGTAGGGAGAAACAGCTACTTTTGTTTTTCACTACTGTTAGGCCTGCTCCTCTCATAGGTTAACTTTGGGAATTCCTTAAAACATTTTTAAGCTGTTATTCCTGTTCAGAGAGGAGTAGCTATTTAATGCTTTATAGCTTTAGAATAGTCTTGATAAATCCTGCTTACTGCTAAAGTTGGATTTAACAATGCAGTTTTAAAAATAACACTTTTAGAAAGTGTACATTTATCTGCACTTACTGCTCTGTGTGCCTTGCAGTTTCCAATACACGTCTGGGTGACTGCTGCACTGAGTGCATTCCCTTCAGACAAGCACAAACACAGGAAGGCTATGGGTGGCTGAGTACCCATCTGTGTACATCTGCATTGTGATGGCCCTTCCTGGGCAGGAAGGGAGGATGGGGCTGACACGCCACTTCAATAGGTAGTAGCCTGACCCCACACTAAGGGCTAATTAACCCCCACAGATAGCCTGGCAGACACATGACTGTGCTGAAAGATAACTTGTGCACTTCAGAAACTACTCTTTGAAGTCACCCCCACTTCAAAGGCACTTTTGGGAGTATGTTCTGGATCTCTGACCCATTCAATTCAGATACTGCTGAGCTTGTAACTAAAGCTCTACCAGAAGAACGGCTGCGCTGCTTAAAGGTCTCAACTGGACTGCTGATCTGAAAGGCCTGCTTTTCTGTTTGTTGCCCTCCTGCACTCTGACTCTGCTGAAGGAGAGCTGAATTCTGTCTTTACTCCAGGTGATCTTTAATGACTTGTTGGCTTGTCTCCTGTTGCTTCAGACTCGGGGATATCAAAGTCTCTACCCCTGCTCCTGTGTCTGGCTCATTAGAAGTGGCTTAGATACTTGCAAAACACAGATTTCGTATCTATGTATCTAGCTGTTGCAACCAGGAGAGGTACTTTGTTCACCGGGCCCTTCCTAGGTCCTGTAGCTAGTGTGCGATTCCATAAGGTCGGTCCCTACTTTGAGTATTCCCTGGGCCAACGCAACCTAAAGTAACCTTTTTACTGTTACTTGTCTCTATGCGCTTTACTGCATTTGTCCTCAAAATCTCAGCTTCTATGCATTTGATTTTTTATTATTTTGGTCTGGTTTTATTCAGAATATATTCTATTTTTCTAAACCTGTGTGGAGGCTTTTCGTGGTGTATGCATTGTGTTACTGTGTGTGTGTTGCACAAATACTTTACACCTCTTTAATTAAGCCTGACTGTTCTGTGCCAAGCTAACAGAGGGTGAGCATAGGTTATCTTTTAGTGTGTATTTAGCTTACCCTGACTAGAGTGGTGGTTCTTGCCTTGCCTTGGTGCATACCGCAACAAACCAGGAATCCCATTTTTAACAATACCATTGAGGCTAACGTTGAACTTCCAGAGCTACTAAAGAAAGACCTGTGTTGCATACCTCCTTATTTTGTGCTACTTACCTGTCTTGACTTCCAGCCCCCAGAAATATCAGTGTAGCTGTGACTCTGTGGAAAAAGTAACATGCACAGGTATCTCAAACAAATCCTCTTGGGCTACATAAGACTTGTCACAAAGCTCCTGTAGGCAATCTCATCCTTCAGGCACAGATCTGCCAAGCTCTCTAAAACTGCCTACACACTTTTATGCTGACCCACATGAACAGAACTCTGTATTACCAATGGGAAATGTCTTTGAACAGGCACAGATCACAGATGTGTAAAAAGAGATGTCCTCTCTGCTCACTTGGAGAGACCGCATTAGTATAGTTTTTACCTGAATACCATGGTTACCTAGTGAGGATGGCAAAGTGGGACAAGGTGAAAGTGCTTAATAACCCATTTAAGTGAGTGTAAAGTCACTTAGTACCCATTGCAGAGTGGGCTATTTACTAACCTGTTACTGGGCAGGTGTAATAAAATAGGCGCTCTTGTGATTTAGCTCCCTTTGATGGCCCCAACTACCATCATTTTAACTGACTTTAGTGTGTTATTTTATCCTAGCCTTAATGTAGGACGGTCCTGCATATGCCTGCTTCTCTTTCTTATAATCTTGCTGTCTTTTAGTAAGAGCTGTCATGGAGTAGAACAGTACATTTATATTCTAGGTGCTTACTATTGGCTTTGACATGGCTTCACATCATCTTGTTTCCTGACTTTGACTATTGACTTTTTACATGGTCTCATGTCATCTTGCTTTCTGACTTTTTCTTGCTTCTGCGTGCACAGGATTATGAGTTCTTACTATTAACTTTGACATAGCCTCATGTCTGACTTTGCCTTGCTTCTTCCTACATAGCAGTGCTTGCGATTCATATTCAAGGTCTTTTCTGCTCCTCACTTGTTTTTCGCTCCTCACTGACTAGTGTGAACTGGATATTATCTGTGGAATGTACAAACTCTGTCTCAGAGTCAAAAAAACAGAGGCTTGGCCAGCCACTGTTTTGGCCTTGACGCAGACTGGTACAGCCTGCTCGGTTTTTTCCAATGGGAAAGGGGCAGGGTTTTCTAGAAATTTCGCCTCACGTTGAATAATCGTACTTAAGCTGAAGGCTTGCGTAGGTCAGGTGGAAGTTCACTACAGAATAGACGTATTGCTGTGGGTTGGTGATGGAATTTGAGTCCTGACTGTTACTCCTACCTGGACGGTAAAAGGACTTCCCCAGCTGAAGAGCGGACAAGGATGTTGCAGAATCAGTTGGTGAGGTGTTCCTAACCACTCTCTCTCTCTTTTTCTCTCTTGTACATATTTTCTACTCTCTGCTACCTGTACATATTGCATTTTATTCTAATTGTTTATTGTAGGTAATCGGCATTTGAGAATACACATTTACTGATATATTTGGCTTACCATCTTGAGCATTGCATTAATCAATAGTTTTCTTTGAGTCTGCTATGATTGATATATTTGGCCTACCGTTTTGAACATTGCATAAATAAACGTATGTGTGTTATATTCCATACATTTGGATTTGTTTATTTACCTCGCCTTAAGTGAGTGTTGTGTTTTACCTCTGTCTTAAATGAGTATTGGGGTTTTGGGTGTGGCTTGATGGTGAACAGCCACATTCATTACAGCAGGGTGGCAGGGCAACCAGTAAGGCAGGGAGACAGAGGGTTTATGCAGGATATATTGTATAGCTCACATGATTATGGTCACAGCACTATTTGCAGAAACAATTTCTGTTATTAACTACATGTTATTTCTGTTATTAACTACATGTCATATGGCAATATACCCATAGCCAAGATATACCGCATGAATCTCATGTGCTTTATACTCTAATAGGTGGCAGTACTAGTGATTAATAAGCGCTATACCCTGCAATATTGGTTATAATCAGAGCCTCCGGAATTGAGATTCTACAACCTCAGCGACTTCCACATAAGTGAGGATTTCCTTTTGTAGTGAGGATACGATTTTGCCTGGAGACATTGCTATGTTAGCATAAGTGAATTAGATGCTTAGACACCATCTTGCTAATTTTTGCACACAACACTTCATGATTTTGTTCTAATAAATAAAACTGCTTGCTTTTCTTCACATGGGAACAGTCTGTTTTTCAGAAGTACAGGCTTACACCGCGACCTCAGTCTGCACAGAGTGTTCAAGATCGAATAACCATGTATGATGTTGGTCAGTCCCACTCACTTAGACAAAACATGAACGCAGCTGCAAATAACTGAAACTCTAGGTGCTTTTAATATGGCATTGCATGCATGTAGGAGGCACTTGGAGACATCCTTTCCATCTACAGAGAGCTGTGCTTGTCCTCGGATGTGATTCACTTCACCTGATCTTGGAGGTTTGGGGTTCCCCTTTTAAACCTAGAGATCTTATATTATTATAAAACTTACTTCTAGCCTGGGGAGGGTGGTACACGACACTGTAGTCCTGGTTCCACTATCATTATAATTTTATTTCTCCCTTTGTGTTTTATGGAATTGTAACAATGCTGATTGTATTATTTGTATGCATTTGTTTACTAGTATTGGCTAAAGTACTGCATCTTAGAGACCGTAGTTAAAATAAACCTTTTAAACTATACTGTGTCTCTGAATACTCACGTTGTGAACGTGTATGAAAATAAAAATGAGTGTTTTTGATTCCCACTATTCCTGAGAGTTCACTAAGTCGCTAGTTCTGGGTTGTCTAATCATTGGTAGCTTCGATGTAGCACGAAGAACAAATGCTAGTCGGATCGGGGTTCTGGGCACTGAGGTGAGTTTTTGGTACACCACAATACACCAGGGTCCTGGTTTCCTGCGCATAGTTCTGTGCATGAGCAGAATCCCTGCAACACGGCTCGCCAACGTTTGGTCTTATTTTCGAGACAGTTTCGTAGTGCTTATACTTGTCTACAATACCTTCACCCCTGTTTCCGGACAACAGTTGTGACGGCATAACCTACCTATATAGTTGTATTATAGGTTCATACAAGCTTGATATTTTAAAAAGGTTCATATGTTGAATTACTAACCCTTTTAGTGCTACAATTTATATAAATTCTTCTCCTTTTCTTTGTCCTTATGGCTGCGATCGACATTGCTCAGCATAGTTGCGCAGCGCTCAGGAGTCATTTAACGCAATTCGAGGTGCCTGGCGCAGGTATGTCACTTATCTTTGTGGTTGGTGTGAACGCAGAGTATCCCTTTGAGATTTTTTACTCTTGGGTTAAGTTTGGTGCAGTAGATGGGGATGACGAATTGTTCCACTCATATACTCACACTGCAGCACCTGCAAATTATAGGCCATATAGGACACAAGAAGTTCAGATTTCGGCATGGCAACACCGTATTTGGTTTAATGGCGCACTCGCCCACACTGTGACTCCGGTCCGGTTAGGCCCTTTGTCGATCCCTGGGGCAACTTGGCCAGGTTCGCCCCACATCCACGTTATCTAACAGCCCCGGTAGACGATTTACGTCTACTACATACCTCCATAATTGTGAGCATAGGGCTCTAGTACAATATGTTTCTCGCAATCTCCAGGTGGAAGCAACTGGGGTTGCGGCTCAACCAGTTGGACTTGTCTGGATGTCGATTAGTCCCGTCATGGTTAATTTGGTTATGGGTAAGCGCCCTCAAAATCAGGACGATTTAACTTATTGGCTTGCTGAGAAGTTTGACCAACTGGAGGCAGTATTTCCTAATACAACACCAGTGGAAAAACACAGGATCCTGACAATTAGTTTGCAGAAAGACTTAGTACCAGAGGTGACCGATTGTGAAAATTTAGGTAAAGTATTAGCAACAGTATATGCGAAGTGCTTCGGCACTCCATCTATGACTGTTCTGCCCTCCGTGATCAAGCGTGTTCAGGATGAGCACTGTCCGGAGGCGGCAGTTGAGTTAGGAATGAGGCTAGTCGGAGTGTTTGACGTAGTTGCTGATCTCATCCTTGCGAATGTTAAGGGAGATGCGGTTAACTTTCAAGTGTCTAATGCTTTGCGCCTGGTCCCGAATGCCGAAAAACCCAGTGAGTTACCGAAAATTATTGTGGAGGCTTATAAGACCATTGGCCGCAATAGTTTGGGTGTTAAGCCTTTTGCTAAATCAGCAGCACAACCGCAAACACAGATGGCACAGTCTAACAAAGACGACCGTCCAGTTTTTCCTAAGAAGAATTGAAAAAATAAAAAACAGGGAAAACAGCAACAGAAACAAGGGTCGCGTCCTGCATCACCGATATCAGAGACTACTGAGCGCACTTTTGATTTGTGCGACCGCACGAGAATTAAGTCTCCTGATAGATTTCAGGTTCTTGATCAATGTTCTCCTCGTTCCTCACAGGAAACATCGAGCTCACAAGCCGGTGGAGGAGGACGCGGCAGAGGTCGATGTGCCCCGCAAGGCCGATGTGCCCCGCAAGGCCATGGGCAGCCTCGTCCGACTGACGGTAAAGGCAAGCAGGATGATTTTCCACGTCAGTGTCCTCTGTTTCAGAAAAAGCAAGTCGCTGCATTAACAGCAATTCTACCACAGACTGTGAGAACTCAACTTCGGAATCTAACGTGGGCAGTAACGCTGCTAGACAGCACAGCAGAGGTTACAATAGTGCGGCAAGCACTGCGTCCTTTTCTGAAGGCAACAGCAACTGACTCTTTCATCACAGTAGAAACTGCGGACACCCGGGTGGCTTCCCTATATGATATAGTATTTTTAATTGAAGGTGACATAAAACGCGTAGTTAAAGGGATTTTATGGGGAAATCTAACTTCTTCTTATGACATCTTGTTAGTTGAGGCAGATTGCCCCCTGCCTTTTATTTTGGTCGCTCTAAGGGGGGAGGAGGTAATCCTCCCTAGTTTTGCACACACTTTGCCCAAGGAGCAGGCGCAGAATTTTGTAAAAGAGTGGGCTCTGGTGCTTGCACCAGCTTTGTACCGTACTCAGGTTGGGTGGGATAAACTTTCGCCCCCACATGAGATACCATTGCTGTCCATGCCACAGCCACAACCCTGATATCCCCTCCGGCAGGAGGCGAAAGCTCCCGTAGCTGAAATCCTTGAACAATTGGAATATCAAGGTGTGATTGAGACATGTATGCCACCCATGAATAACCCTCTTTTTACTGTTACCAAACCAGATGGGTCGTACCGTCTAGTTTTGGATTATCGACATTTGAACTCTCATTGTCGAACATGTGCGATACAGAATACCCATAGTTCTGCCCTCATCTACAGTCTTGCGAGAAAAATGTTTAAAACCACACTCAACATTTCTAATGGCTTTTTTAGGCATAACCTGTCCTCTAGTAGTAGTCAATAGACAGCCTTTACTTCTGGCGGCAAACAAAAACAATTCAAAATATTAGTCATGGGCTAAAAAACAGCCCAGGTGTTTTTGCCGCATGTGTTGTCTCTTTGTTAGACAGCATAGACCCTGATGCATACTCGTAAGTTGATGATGTTTATCTCAAGGGCGACGAATTATGGCAGCATCTCTGTTGCGTGGACCGCATCATAGTTCTGTTTGCTGACTACGGTTACAAATTTACCTTTGCAAAATCATACATTGCAGAGTACACAGTGTTGTTCCTAGGCTATGAGCTCAACAATAAAGTTCCAGGTCTGGCACCTCACGTCTTGGAGAAATGCGCACATTTGCGTTCTCCTACAACTCTGAAAAAACTACAATCTTTGCTGGGATTTTTACATTTTGGTCGAACTTAAATTCACGATTATGCACAGCGTTTCAAGCCACTATATGGCTTGATACAACTTACTTTTACCAAATCATGCTGGCTTCCAGAACATTCTGCTATTCTGCAATCTTTGCAGTCTGATCTTCTTGAATTTAAATACTTACTGACATGTGATAACCACACAATCCTGGTGATAAGAATTGTGCCAGGAGCAGTGGGTTTCACTTATTTGACATTTAATGAAGGGAAAACTGTGCCCATTGCTTACAAGTCACACGTGTACACTTCGGCTGAAATGCGTTTTTCAACTGTTGAGAAAGTTTTGACAGCAGTACATATGGCGATCCTAAAAGAGAGGGCGCTGCCACAAGGAAAACGTATGTTGGCTGTTCCACCGTATCCTGCCCTCGAGGCAGTGACGAAAGCCAGTGTACCAAATTCTAAAGCTTTACATCCTCGTTGGATACAATGGGCTACTTTGCTGACATCTCCAGATGTCACATTTATCTTTGACTCCTCATTGTAAACACAGGAGTTTTTACAGTATGAATTAGTTCACCCTGCTCCTCTGTCCATGCGCCCGCTTGAGGATTACCATTGTATCATTTACACAGACGGTTCGGCGCTTCCCGCGACAGGATCTAAACATTCTTATTCAGCGGCCTGCGCAATGGTGGCTGGTACCATAGTGAATGGAGAAATCAAGTCCGATGTGCACGCGCAGGCATTGGGGGACTGTACCGCCCAGTTGACAGAGCTACTAGCTCTGGTGCTTGTACTGGAGTTTGCTGATCCTCATGTGACTTCCTTGATTGTGAGTGACTCGTACTACTCTGTTCAATCTTTCAACGACAATCTATTCTTTTGGAGTCAGAATGACTACCATGATTCAAAAGGTTGCACAATTAAGCATAAAATGCTTTGGGTTCGAGTTGCAGAACTTAAACAACGTCTGCCTCTCGCAAATATAATTCACAGTCGTGGTCACCAGCGTGTAGGAGTACACACTGTTGGCAACAGTTTAGCTGACGAAGCAGCGAAAACAGCAGTAGCCACATACTTACTAGCAGCAGTTACAAGGTCCACAAGTAAGATTGATGATGACATCTTGGCAGCTATTGCTGCTACAGAGAAGTGTGGTAATTACCCTAATGGTTTACCTTTTAAATCTTCTTATCAATTAAGCCCAGATAATATTCCCTTTGTGAGAATTAATGACTTTGGTGATAGGTTGATTCCCAACACGGACCGCAGACTTTCCTTGATTACAGCCGCTCATGAAGGCTTGGCCTTGGCTCCTTCAGGCATTTCAGCGACTGTTTCTATCTTGCAGCGTTACTGGTGGCGTGGGTTGTATAAACAAACTCGAGATTATGTCCTTTCTTGTGATATTTGTCAGCAGATTAAACCTTTCACTGCTGCTCGGCTGCCACAGACTGAGCTGTACATATCTAATACCCTGGATTGGGTTTATTTAGATCACTGCAGTCCTTTTTCATCTGATACTGCGAATACGTTTATCTTAGTTGCAGTGGATTCGTGCACACGCTTTCTATGGGTTTGGCCGCAACGCAGTGCTGACGCACTACTGTCATCAAGGATTTGCGTGTCTTTGTGGGAACTTTTGCATGAGGCACCTTCCACTTTGACCAGGGTCCAGCGTTCGCCTCTAAGGCGTACAAGGAAGCCGTGAGGTCTTTGTGGGTGCCAGTCAAATTTTCATATAGAGGCCGAGGGCAATTCAGTTGTGGAGCGAATGAACCGTGTCTTAAAGCAATCCTTGACAGCTAGAGTTTTAGGTACTGGCAGGAGCTGGTTCGTCCATTTGTATAGCGTCCAATGCACTTAATAATCTCCCTAGAACATTTCTGGGTAGGCGGACCCCATACAAAATGGTCTTTGGCATAAAAAATGTTGTCCCGGACCTTGATGGTCTAGACATAACAGCGACAGCCGCACCCTTTGATGTAGATAATCATTCTGCTATATTACAGAACCTACAAGAGACTTGTGATAGTCTTGCAAATGAACATTTGCCCTCCACAACTGATGCTGCACTACAGATTCCGGTAGTTGGCTGGATACCTCGAGTCGGTGACCTGATCAGTGAGAAAGTGGAGAACACGGAGGAGTTTGGCTCCTCTTATCGTGCACTGGTTCCAGTGCTTGGCGTGCAGGGTACAGAGAAACTTACAGCATTTCATTTGAAGCAGAGAACGTTATTGCCACCTAGTTTTTAAACTCGCCTCAATTTTGCACGGATATTTTAACTTGTACACTGCGAGGGTCAGGGACATTGTTTTTTACCTGCTTATGTTTTGTTGATTCTAGGCAGCTCTCCGGTCCACCGCAGCCAGTTGGCAGGCTGTTTGAGTGGAAAGACTCTGCCTTGCGCATTTCCGGCTGGATACCGCGCAGCGGGCGCGCCAAAGGCAAACCCGTCCGCACCTGAACGCTGCCGGCTGCCAGGAAATGCTGCCCATTTGTAACCAGGCTCATCATGCTTGTAGGTTAGTGTATTCTAGGGAGAGATTGATAAAATTAGAGCAGATGGTCCCGCACTGTAGGGAAGGGAGGTACTTGCCGTACTCAGCAGACCCCCTTATAGTAAGTTTCTGTCCTTCTTGCTGCCGTCGACCAGCGGACAGGGCCCGTGTGGCAGGCACCTTGAGGTCTGATTTGTCCTGCCATCAAAGGGCCCATGCCCAGGCTGTCCAGAGAACAGGAGAGAAAAATCAGCCCCTCTGAAGGAACTCTATCTCAATGTGCGATCTCTTCCCAAACATGTAGCGGAAATTTGGGAACTATTGGATGACATTAATCCAGACTTATATTTATTCACGGAAACCTGCCTAAATCAGGAGGCCACTCCCACGCTAGCTATGGCATTTCTGAAAGACTATTCTGTTGTTCGCTTAGACAGAGTAGGTAAAAGAGGCGGCGGTCTGGCTATTGCAACACGCCCTCAATATCATGTAACGATCTTGGACACAGTCTCCTCTCCCTGTTTAAAGTGAATGATTTTCAGAGTGCAGCAACGTAATCTCACGAATTGACAGGGGCGTTAGTCTACCATCCGCCGGGTGGTAATAAAGGAGAATTTTGTATATCTCTTTTAGAAAGTTTGGACGTTTATATTGCAGGCAACTAAGTTCTTAGTAATAAGGGATTTTAACCACCACTTGGAAGTTCATACCAACAAGGAATCTGCAAGCTTGCACGCAGCTATGGAATCTTTGGAGCTTATCTCCAGAGTAACCAGTTCAACCCACCGGGCAGGCCATGTGTTAGATAATATTTTTTCTAACATGGCAGACTTAAAAGTCGAACCTCCTTTAGAGGTAGTTTGGACTGACCATTCAGCTCTACGTTTTTTCTGGACTTAATAAAGTCATCTGCTTGTGTGCAATCATGTACAGAACTACTTAGAGCTTGGAAAGATGTGACTGCCTCTGCGTTCAGTAGGATCTTCACTCCTCCGGGATCTTTAAGCAAGAGCAACTGTGATCTGGCCTTAGAGGCATTAGAAACCTCTATCTCAGGTGCTCTTGAAGTGATCGCTCCTGTGAAGACGGTCAGAACTCAGGCTAGATTAGCCCCTGCCCCATGGTACACAGCACACTAAAAAAGGAGAAGGCTGCCTGTAGATTACTAGAAAGGAGGTGGAGAAATTCTAAATTGGTAGCAGACGAACTTTGCTATCGAGTAGCACATAGAACCTATTTAAATAGGTGTAATGTTGCCAGGAGAGTTCACTTACGCACCCGAATTTTGGAGGCCAAGGACTCCTCACTGGAGCTCTTTACTATTCTAAGGGAGTTCACAAGCCCGCGAGCCAATAATCCGTGCCCGCCAGCAACGCAGGAGTTCTGTGATCACCTAGCCACGCACTTTACTGATAAACTTGACACCATTTATCGCTCCTTTGGAACAGTACAGGATCCAACTAAGAGTCAGTCGCTCAAGTCAACACTTGGCTCGTCGAGCCTAGAAAGGTTTCCCATCATTACGTGTAATCAGGTGGGCGCCCTATATTGCCAAGGCTCTCTTTTACCACTGCCACCTTTCCACATAAATGGAAAATGGCAACCATTAAACCTCTGTTGAAAAAGGCACTAGCAGACCATACGGATGCTCAAAACTATAGACCTATCTCCCTTCTCCCGTGCTGGTCCAAAATTATGGAAACAATAATTAATCAACATCTTGTAACTTATGTAGAACAGAATAAGATCCTGGACCCCTATCAGTCAGGCTTTTGGGCATCTTACAACACGGAGGCCACACTGCTTGAAGTCACCAATACACTCAGGATGGCGCTTCATAGGGATGCTCCAGTCCTGCTATTGCTGCTGGACTTGTCGGCTGCTTTCAACACTATCTCCCACCACATCCTGTTAAGCAGGCTGCAAGAGATTGGTGTCGGTTGTTTAGCCTTAAATTGGATTCAGAGTTTTCTCTCTGATAGGCATCGAGCTGGACAGATTGGGTTCTATGTGTAGCCTACAGCTGCAGTGGACAAGGGGGTACCGCAGGGCTCCATTTTGAGCTCTACATTATTCAATCTATATGTGGCCCCCTTGGCCTCAATCATCCAGAACTGTGGGTTCGAAACCATATCCTACGCGGATGATACGCAGCTGATAGTGCCCATAGAGAAGGATCCTGCCGAAACCAAAACTACGTTTTCAAGGTGCATGATCAAGATTGCAGATTGGATGAAGAGGCACTTTCTACAACTGAACTCTTCTAAAACTGAGATCCTCCTCTTTGGCAAGGCTGTGGACCTTTTGTCCCCAGACTGGTGGCCTTCGGAGTTGGCAGAGGCCCCTCTCCAAAAAGCTGGGCGAAGAACCTGAGAATAAAGATGGACAATCAGCTTTCAATAGAGAAGCAGGTGAAGACGCTTGCAGGCTCCTGTTTCGGGACCATGCAGATGTTAAAAAAGATCTTCCCATGGATCCCGCTCAGTGCCAGAAAGACCCTGATTCAGGTGCTTTTAATTAGTCGCCTTGATTACGGCAACTCCCTATTGGTGGGAATTAGGGAAGATCTTTTATCTAAATTTCAGGTTGTTCAAAACACTGCTCCACGTTTTTCCCTGGATAAACCAGTCCAAACCCCCTCCTTCGCCAATTATATTGGCTTCCCTTCAAGAAACGGGCCACTCGAAATGGGAAAACAAAATTGGCATATCCCGCGCTGAAATTGAAAGTACAATGGCAATGTCTCAAAATTATTTGCTATCAACCAAACTACAAACACAGTTTTATAAAACCCTCTTTATGTTATATTACACTCCCGACAAAATTGCAAAATGGGGCTCGGGTAAAGGAACTTACTGTCCCCGGTGCCACTTTCCGAATGCAGACAGTATACATATTTTTGCTACCTGCAACGGCCTATCCCAACTGAAACTCGATATTGAGCGGTTTATATCAGCGGTGGTGAAAAATCCCATTATCTTGACTATTGAAACAATGCTTTTAGGAGCGAGTGACCCAAACTGGAATAGACAAGGGGCGGAATTTATATTTATGTCAATGGCTGTTTTTAGAATGTGTATTGCATCGGCCTGGCTTGATGAACTGGCACCCTCATTTCAGCAATGGCTCGCCAGATTATTAGCCACATTTAAGTTGGAAATTGCAATCTATAAAGGGAAAGGTAGAAAGAAACGCACTGCTGGCCTGAAAATCTGGGCTCCGCTACAGGAATGGTGCGATAATCAAGGTAATAATAACAATAATAATAGGCAACTCATTCAAACCTAATTTAGATTTATTGGTGTCACTCTTATTGAAGTCTATATGTGGGATTTAACTATTTACCCAGGTAGTAAGGAACAAAGGAACTGATAATTGCTCTTGTATTTGTAGTTCAAATGACAAAGGCCTCTGTATTCTTATTTGATGATTAGTTTTATGTTGTGCTTTTATTACACATGTGTCTAGTTTGATGTAGCTTGATTTATTATTTTCAAATGCCAGCTCTGTGATTGATTTCTGGGCACAGCACACAGTTATTATACTGGGCTAAACGATGCATAATGTGGTATCCATATATTTCATATTTTTTTTTCCTTTTTATATTTTCTCCTTTCCTATAGAAATCTGCCAGACTAAGGGGTGGGGGGAGGGTTAGGGGGCTCTGGTGAACTCTCTCAGTGTAAATTTATGTATTCTATGATTTTATACAAAAAACAATAAAAACCATTAAAAAAAAAAAAAAAGAAACGGGCCACCTTTAAAATGTTGTGTAGGGTTTTCAGGTCCCTGCACGGACTGGGACCTGTCTATTAGACTAATAAACTTAAATGGTACCATCCTGCACGTCAGCTCAGATCCAGCAATCGCAAGCTGTTGTGCTGCCAGAGAATCAGGAAGACCAGAATGGGAGGTTGTGCCTTCTCATATCTGGCCCCCAAACTCTGGAACGAGCTCCCTGAATACATCTCGGAATGCCTGAGCTTTTCCCAATTCAAAAAATGTCTTAAGACCTGGCTATTCTAATCTGTACTTTATTTGACCGAGTGTCCTTTCTCAGGCGCCGAGAGATCCCCTTGGGGATGATTTGTGCGCATTACAAATGACTCCAATAAAAAGAACAGTCATTTTACCACCACTTCCTGGTCGAAAGGATAACTGGTACATCTCCATTGACAATGTCAAACTACAACGAATGGCTGATACGTATTAGTATGATTCCAGCAGTTTCCTGCCCAGCAATAATACGGAATGAAAAATGTCCTAATAACCGTGACGGAAAGTTTCAATTCTATTAAGAACGTGGAGGCGAGGATTATGCTGCTGTACTTTCTTTATTTATATAACTCAGCACTTCAACATTAACAACAAAAATTACAACATCATCATTTTTGTAGTCCCAGTCTCCATCCTCCAATCAGGGGTGTCCTTAGTCCCTGAGGGCATACTGTCACCAACAATCCTCCTCTTCCTTGACTGCGATCATCAAGCCCCCAAGAGAATTCTAGTCCGTTTTGGAGCCTTCAGATCCTAGGAGAAGCCAAAGAAATCAATTAAACAATTCTTATAATGTAAAAGGTAATACCACATCCGGATCATAACAAGATTAAAGCAAACTATATCAGAGCTGCAATACAGATGCCAAAAGGATTTCCTTATCCCATGCGGCGAAAGGAACAGCAAGCATGAAGATAACTCCATAAGGGCCGGGCGCGGTCTCCACAGGCCGCGGGCGGGAATAATCCTCACCTCCGCTTCCTTGATAGAATTGAAACTTTCGGTCATGGTTACTAGGAAATTTTTCATTCTATGTCAGGACCAGAGTTGAAGATTATGCTCGTTCAAAGCTTATCCACCACCAACGATGCAATATTCACCACCAGTTTAAAATTAAACCTTTTGAACATTGAGTCCTAAGACCAGTCTGCAGCGTTGATAATATCCTCTAATCTAGCGCTCAAGGCGAACGCTTTGGAGGCCATTGTTCCCCTTACTGAGTGTGTTCCAAACTGCGAGATATTAATACCCGCCTCTTGCATCGCCCATCTGATCCAACGAGCAATGGTTGGTGGTGAAACCACCTTGAAAGGTTTCCGAAGGGAAATGAGAAGTTGGCGCTCGCCTGGAGGGCAGAACTCTTCCGTCATGGCCTCATATTCTTTGAGGCAACGAACAACACACAGCTTTGGGGACTTGTCTAAAGCTGGATAGGAAATGACTCTAGAATCAGATTTAGTCCTTCGCGTAACTTGGAACGTAACCCCTTCCGGGGTAAAAAAAACAGTTAGTTATGTCCAACGCCCTGACATCTGACAAGCGCTGACAGGATATCAAACAGAGAAGCATGGCCAACTTAGCTGACAACTCCTTGCTGGAAAGATACCCATTAGATTGCCAGGATAGGAAAAGCTGCAGAACCTTGTTTACATACCACAAAGAAGAATACCATGGTTCTAGTGGTAGAGAAAGACGGACACCTCGTAACAGTTTGCATACCAGAGGATGTTCCCCCACCAGATGTCCATCGACCGGGAGATGCTCCGCGGAGATCGCCGACCTATAAGAATTAATAGTGTGGTACGCA
Source organism: Lissotriton vulgaris (assembly GCF_964263255.1). Lineage (NCBI taxonomy): Eukaryota > Metazoa > Chordata > Amphibia > Caudata > Salamandridae > Lissotriton > Lissotriton vulgaris. The sequence goes on along the minus strand of NC_141689.1, from coordinate 1,324,375,646 downwards.
AGGCCCAGCGTCGCCGGCAAGGAAATTCATAATAGTCACCACTTTGCATCCCAAGGGATCATGACCTCCCCGAACACACCAACAGATCCACCTGGTCCATGCAGATTTGTAATGCTTGGTAGTGCTGTCGGCCCAGGCTGCTCCCAACAAGGCTTGAGCCGCTGTGGATAGGCCAGAGATTCTCCACGATGCCTGAAATTCGGCATGCCATCAAAGGCATCCAAACCTGTTGGACTAGAGGGTGAGAGTTGCCCTGGGGATTCCTCAGGAGACCAGGATCAAGGGGTAGAAGGATTGGAGAATCCCAAGAAAGTTCCAGAAGAACTGGAAACCAGACTTGAGACCTCCAGCTATGGGTGATGAGGGTCAATCTCGCCCGCTGCCTCCGAACTTGGTTCGTTAACCGTATTATCATGGTGAATGGGGGAAAGATGTACCCCTCCTCCTTGGACCAGTCCTGGAGAAAAGCATCCGTCGCCGGTGCCTGTGGATCCGGCTTCCACCTGAAGAAACGCGGAAGCTGATGGTCCAAGCAGGAGGCGAAGAGATCCACCGAAAAGGGACCCTACAGGTTGTGAAGACGCTGGAAGGTCATAGGATGCAACTGCCATAGACTCATGTCCAGCAAACTCCTGGAACACTAGTCCGCTAGGAAATTGGACTTCCCCGGGAGATATTCCGCCGTCACCGAGACGTTGTGGGACAGGCCGAAGGACCAAAATTCCTTTGCCAGGTTCGCCAACGCCTTGGACTTCGTACCCCCTAGATGGTTGATGTATCTGACGGCCGATACATTGTCCATCTTCAAGCACAGGGCATGATGCCCTGTCCATCGTCCAGCACTGGATTGCAAAGGACCCTGCCATCAGTTCCAGGCAGTTGATATGTAGCTGCCCCTCGTCTGCGGAACATTTTCCTCCTGTAAATGAGACTTCCGCAACGAGCGCCCCAGCCCGATTTGCTGGCATCGGACTCTATCACCAGGTCTGGTTCGCACCCGAAAATGGCCTTCCCGTTCCAGGCCTCCATGTGGTTGAGCCACCAGGTCATCTCCACCTGACCTTCGTCGTTGAGCGGGACTTGGTCCGAATACCGAAGTCCCCTGCGAAGGTGCGAAGCCTTCAGGCGCTGCAACGCTCTGTAGTGAAGCGGCCCTGGGAAGATCGCCTGGATTGAGGAACTTAAGAGACTCACCAGACGCGCCACTTGACAGAGCGAGGTTGACTTGCGCGACAACATCTGCCATAGTTCTCTGCGAATCTTTGAAATCTTTCGAGGGGACAGGCTCAGGGTGCGGGAAACAGAGTCCACTACAAACCCCAGGAAAGTCACCTTTTGCAGCTGGGTCAGAACTGACTTCTTGGTGTTGATAACAAACCCCAAACTTTGAAGGAGATCTATCATGTCCTGTAAATTACTTGTGAGCCGTACTGGACATTGCTCCAGAGGCTAAAGGTTGTCCGGATAATGAGTCGAAACCCTCCGACCCGTAGAGTCTCCACAACTGGTTTTATGACTTTGTTAAAGCCCCACATGGCCGAGGACAGACCAGAGGGAAGAGAGACAAATTCGAACACCCGACCTTTCCACGCAAACTGTAGGAAGCGACGGTGCAGGGGAAAAATGGGAACGACTAAGTACGCATCTTTTAAATCCAGGCGGACCATCCAATCATTTGGCTGAAGGAGGTCCCGCAGCAGATGGATGCCCTCCATCTTGAAATGACGATAAATCAAACATTGATTGAATTCCCTTAGGTTAATGACTGGACGTTGCCCCCCATCTGATTTGTCAACCACAAAGATGTTGCTCAGGAACCCTCTGGGATGGAGGTGTGTAGGAAGCACCGCTCCTTTTTGCAGATGATCTGCCACTTCCTTGTCTATGAGGGACACCTGATCTTCTGCAAAAACCAACATCAGAGGCCGGACCTCTTGCACAGGAGAGCCGTAAAACTCTATGTGGAACCCCTGGACTGTTTGAAGTACCCAGGCGTCTGAGGTAACCGCCTTCCAATTGTCTACAAAAAAGCCAACCTGACGCCCACCGTGGGAGGGGGTAAAGAAGGGAGTCACACCTGAGTTAGGCACTGTGTGGCCTCTGCCTCCTCCTCTTCCACTGCGACCTCTAGAGCTCCGGCGAGATTGAAAGGACTCCTGCCGTTGCCTCGTTGAGGGCCTTGTGTGTAGAAGCGGCCAGTCGAGCGGCCCAGGCCTCGACCAGCCCCAACACAAACCTTTGAGTTAAAGACCCTTTTTATGGACGACTGCACCTTGTCGAGTGAAGTAAAGGTGGTCACAAACCTTGTCAGTTCCTTCACAAATGGCTCTCCGAAGAGACCGCTGTGTGCTACCGCTCCTGCCTCGGATGTGGCAAGGTCCCCCAACTTCGGGTCTACCTTGATCAGGAAAGAGTGCCTCCTTTCTGTCGAAAGGGCGCAGTTCGAGTTGCCCAAAAAGACAATTGCGCGTTTGAGCCCAACAGGAAATTCTATCGGCTGAAAGGGGGGTATCGGAGGCTTTGGCCTCCTCTGCGATTTCCAGGACCTTGGTGAGGGGACCCGCAATGTCCAGGAGCTTATCCTGGCACGAACGCTAGGATCGGTCAATCCCCTTCTTGGGAACCTGAATATATTTTTGTAGTAAGGTGGCCATTCTAGGGTCCACTTCCGGAGTTAAGGCCACTTTGCCTGGAAGAGCCGGGCACGGGCACCCAGCCTTTAGGCAGGCCCTCACTTCTTTCTCAAGGGGCTTGCGCAAGCGCCCCGCAAGAAACGTGGAGACCTTATTGGAGGGAACCCACTCCGAGGAGCGGGTATGAACCAGGTCCTCTGGGACCAACATGTCTGATTGGTCCTCCCCCTCCGGGGACGTCTGTGGCTAAAGGCTCCGCGAGGTGCCAGGTGGACGGACCAGCCTCCTCCGCGGACTCGTGTGAGGAGTCCTCGTCTCCCTGCAATGGTGGCAGGTCCGGGAGAGTTGGGGGGCTGGACGTTGCTCGCCTTCCGCTCTGGCCAAGAACCCCTTTTTAAGGCTGTCGAAGGCGCCCAAGTCCCCAGAGGACAAACTCTTGCGTTTGTTAGGGCGCTGTGCGACTAACGCAAAGTGTACTGCATGATAGGCTGCTCAAACGGCCCCATGGCCACATTCACCGCCTGGTGGAGGAGGCATCCACAGCATCACAAAAGCTGTCATCCAATGGGATGACCTGAACTGATTCCTCCTATGTGTACTCCTCCATGATCTTTCTAAAGCAGAGGAAGGCTGAGTATAGGAAGAAACACAGGGAAGAAGCAACACTAATGCTTAAAGCGCTAGTAATAGAGTTACCTGGCAAGGGTGCACTTTCAAATTGGCAAAGCACAGATTTGGGCACACTAGGTGTGCGCTGGGCTGTAAGCCAGCAGGGGCGAATCGCCCTAGTATACTGTGGAGGGTAGGAAGCAACTGGGCACTCCCCGGGATTCCCCACAAGCGCTAAACACGCGCTGAAGCAGCGTCAAGGCTGCAAGCGTCACTCACTATTCCTTCGTATCTACCCGTGATGCGGGCGTAAGAGGGAAATCCAAGGATTTGCTACGGACCTGCCCTCAGCAGGCGTAAAGGCTTCCAGTGCTACGGGTTCAGTGCGGCGCAGGTAAACGGTCGGCGCTCTCTGCGCGGCTAGCGAGGCCGAGATCAGAGAGACGCGGACACACGCCACCTGTCAGTTACGGCGCCGCACCACACAACACTGAGGGGCTGCGAGTGGAGCGAGGAAACTCCTGCGGCCCGAACCTGAAAATAAGGAAGGAAAATAAGGCACAGTGCTCGCACTGATAAACAAACCCAGAAGTAATTAGTACACGCTAACCCACATAGGCATGAATCGATAAAAGTCACTGGAGTGCAAAGCGGTCGCGAATCAAGCGAAATTAAGGCAAACAATGACGTCACCAAAACCCATAAAAACATGCAATTAACTGCCCACTGCCACCCGCTCTGAAGTGATGGGAAAAACTGTACTTATCTCAGGCTGAGCACGAAAGAAAGAGGAGGAGTGTTGGTGACAGTATGCCCTCAGTGACCAAGGACACCCCTGATTGGAGGATGGAGACTACCATTGGGACTACAAAAACGATGGATGTTGTAGTTTTTAGGTCTCGTAGCGATACAGTGCGTAAGCACTGTACTCGCAGAGATCTTTTGTCACTGACTCTGCTTCCCAGGAGACAGCGCCAGCGGCGCGCTTCTCTCAAAAGGCGATCGGCGCAGGCCACGCGCGCGGCTGTCTCCTGGGAAGCGCCAACATATACAGGCACACCTCTCCCTGCACGCATGCGCACACATGCACAAGCACACACACACGCACGGAGAGACTTTTCATCGTATTATTTCTCCTTCGTTCATCCACCAAACTGCTCGTGCTCATCATAATCTTATTCCCTCCGCCTAGCTGCATATTCTATTAAAAAAGGATCAAGCGCTTCCATTTTTAGACGCCGGGCTTTCATCTATTAATTAGCTGCTACACTATGGTCCGTGCTTTGCCTTCACCGTGTGCAAAGAGAAAGGAGACAATTCTGCATGCTCGTCTCAGCTCGCTCTTGTCTCTCCCTGTACGGCTGTCACATACACAAGCATACACACACGGAGAGACATTTCCCTCCCCCCCCCACCCACACCCACACACACACGCACAGATACAAGCACCAACCCCCCCCCGCTCCCCGCCCCTCCCCTCCCCTCCCCGCCCCTCCCCTCCCCGCTCACCGGCACTCCGGACTTGTGCAGCCTCCGACCGCGGGGCTCTCCGGGCATGGGAGCCCCGCGTCACCACTACTCCTCCAGGCACTCCGTGGGCGCGGGCTTCACAACACGGAAGTCCCGCCCCACGATAGGTTTCATTTTGCGAGCGCACAGGAAGCAGAGCAGACAGTAGAGCCAGTGACGAGGGGGGTGCTTCCTCGCCCGATTCCCAGAGTACAACGGCCGCGGGATGGTTATTGCTGTGCTGGACACTGGCGTGGACCCTGGGGGCGCCGGTTATGCAGGTAACAGAATGTGCATGAAACGCAGGGATGAGACGCGCTTTCGCCACCCTGCACGCGATCAATGCTGCTCTACCTCAATATCAATACATCGATCGTCCTCATCCCTCCAAATTCTCCAGTAGATTTGGTCATCCTATGACGAGGCAAGTCTAAGGGCGGGGAGGGGGACACACCCACTCAGTGATGCCACAAAGATTGGCTTCCCTCGATGGCGCAAACAGCGGGGCGTAGAATCCAATGTTGGGCACTATCAGCTGTGCGCCTGCCGCTTGCAGGGGTGGGGGCGGCGGCCGTGGGTGGGGGCGGAGGGAGCAGGCTGGGCCGTGTGGGAAATCCACATCCTCGGCTTCTCACACATTGTTTTGCAACCTCTTCAACTGCCCCTCCCCCTCTCTTTGCAAAGCCGTTAATGCCACAAAAGATACTTTGCCCATTGTGTACTCTGGGGACAGCTGAGAGGGTGGAATTGGCCAAGCGGGGCCTCCGCCATCAACATAACGAGAGGGGGAGAGGATGGAGCAATCAAAACGGGGGGCTCATGCTTTGCATACAAAAGGAGGGGACCCCCGAGACCTCCCCCTCACTAATCTGGGCACGCGGGGGGCTAAATGTCGTTACATTTTCATTAGGGGCTAATAGTTGCGCAGGAAATTCCATTCTTCTGCATATGTCTCATAAATGTCCAGTTATTTTATTGTAATAAGCATAATTAGGCTGTTTCTAGGCTCTCCCGTTAGTAGGTCATAAATGGAATGACGTATATGGGGTTTTTGGTTATTGGAGACTAAAAGCCAAATATCTTCATATCGGATTACCAGGATCGGCTGACGTAGGACCTTTCTAGACATCTTTGATATAATATCCAGGTTTAAGTATAGCGCTTCGTACTCCGAGAGTCTGTTATAAACACTCCAGGTATGGGAAGATGCTCGAAAAGGCACACAGAAAGTAATCGATTTACACGTGTTCTCCAATTTGGTCAGGGGTGCGAGGGGGGGCGGGGAGGGCTTCTAGAGATTAGAGTCCAGGTCTCCTGGTTGAACAGATTATAATGTAGCTGCTCGGACTCTTCTCAGCCAATGTGAGTGGAAGTTTTAGTGCTATTGGAGTCAGCTGAACTGGTAACCTTTAAATTAGCATACCTACTAGTTCATATGCTAACCTTTTCACCTGGTTCCTCAGGAAGGCACCCCACATAATATACAATAATATTCTTACCCAATTAGTCAGCGAGCAACACAAACAGAATTGTCTCTTGGTTTCTCAAAATCTGGAAATTATGCTGCAGATGATGGATTATGCGGCAAATGTAGCAAATCCATAATTATGTGAAAAAATAAGTGGCAGCAGAATTCCATAATTCCGGTAGCCCTACCAATAATCCAACCAAAACTTGTTTTATATCAGTTTGGCGGTCAAATAGACGTTTGTTTCTAAGACAATGTTTGTGACCTGATCAGTGGCAGATATGGTTAACAGATGACTCCAAGTCACGAGGTTACAAGTCCTTGGGTTAGTCATGCACTGAAAAACTTCATGCATTCTGGGAAACAATCTTCATCTGCCTCTTTTAAACTAATTGTATTTAGCTACTAAGACGACCTTGTTCCTAAACGGAATGTACAGGTGTAGATCATGAAGTCCCAGGTGACATGGACCAGCATTGAGCGATCCTAGGCGAAATTTGCTTATCTCACTTTGATTGTTCTTTTCATTAAACATTTATTTTCCGTTTGGCAACACTAGAGTGCTTTGAAATTGAGTAATAGTAAATGCTACATAAGAAATTAGGTTTGTGCCATTACCAATTAAGGTGGAAGATCATTGCATGGCAGGGCTCCAGACCTGGCCATTCGTTTAACAAATCAATGCTTTCAGGGTTTTACTTTTGCAGTCTGTTTTTGCTTCAGTTAAGGGTATGGGACTTAACCAACAAATATCATTCACTTATAATCAGAAATACCAGGAATGGAACCAAGGGGGATGAGTCCCAAAAACCATTTATAGGTATGTAAAGTAGAGATACTGGTGTATTCTTTTATATATGCTTACATGAGACTTTGTGCCTGCAGCGCTTAATTTGGGCAGGAGCTTTCGGTGCTGAGTGAATAATTGCATCAGCCCCGTGCTCAGGTGCATCATTACAGCTGTGTGAATAATAACAGCTGTGAGCCCGTATCTGAGGTGCATCATCAGAGCTGTGTGAATAATAACTGCGTCAGCCCCGTGCGTGAGTTGCATCATCAGAGCTGTGTGAATAATAACTGCGTCAGCCCCATGCCTGAGGTGCATCATCAGAGCTGTGTGAATAACTGCGTCAGCCCCGTGCCTGAGGTGCATCATCAGAGCTGTGTGAATAACAGCTGCGAGCAACAGCGTACTCTTGCACACACACTCACTGCTCACCAATTCAAAGTTTGCAAAAAATTTATGCAACGCATTGTCATACACAATGCCAATAACTCAAACTTTAATGCTGCGAGACCTATTGCATTGTAAATGCTTGTTGTTGTTAATGTTGAAGTGCTGAGTTATGGAAAAAAAGAAAGTACAGCAGCATAATCCTCGCCTCGGGTCCTGACATAGAATTCTGTCTTGGCCTCGTCAAACACCATCAGGTCTGAGGTTGGCATAGGGATAAACACTGTTACTAATACATTACTGAACCCTCCGGCTTACAGTCCTAATGAAGATACTGAGTATGCGTACCCCTCTGATGTATCACTGCCTGGTGTCCAAACTGATGCGAACAACCAGTCTCGTTTTTCATTTGACACTAACTCAACAACATCGAGCGCCCCATCGAAATTTTCTCTGTTTGTCACCTGGTTTAAAAAACATTTTTTAGTTCCACCTTGGATTTACATCTGGCTGGACCACATCGATTTTTTTATTCATGTCGATTGGCTTTGTCACAGTTTTTTTCTGTCTAATCAATGGACATTACCTTACTGAACGCTCTCCTGGGAAGGTAATTGATGGAACTTTGGCACTTCACTCTTCTTCACACAGCATGAAGCGAGACCTGACTTTTGTCAACATCACTGCCTGGCCAGCATTGTATGGCATTGTATTGGATGCTGTAGAATTCCAGTCATGGTCCTTCCAAGGTGGTTAATGTCCCTAATTACTTTGTGTTTCGATGGAGAATGTAGTGAAACAAAACATACGCTCTGACAATTGGGACGTCCAAGCTGTACAGTCATTATTTTCTGATATGAAATATTATGCTGCATTTGATGCTGAAGATTTGCATTTGAATTCTGCAAATTACGCAGACCTGTTTTGTTATCAGCATTATGGCCATAATTTTTTGCATAAAGCTATTACCTTTAGAAATGTGGTTAATTATACACAATGGGAACATTGCTCAGCTCTCATTAAAGGCAGTTAAAAAACTATTTTGAAAATATTGAAATATTTCACAGATTTTAATAAATCCAACCCTGGTTCATTTTATTTTAAATACATTCTACTTCCAGTTCTAAAGTCAGGCTCAACAACTCTAAGTTACTGTATTTAAAATCCTTTATTGATCAGTTAGCTATAGGTGGCTATGAGCTATGGAAAGATACTGTCGATCTTAAATCCGTCTGGGGTTCTTGATCCTGGCAGGTAAAAGGCACTGAGGCTTTACATCGTGCGTGCCTTATCCCAAATCACATGTTGTTTCTGAACATTTATCAAACGACCTGTTTTGGATTGGCGACTTCAAAACAAATTAATGCCCCTAAAGGGCCTAATCTGTATGCTTATCATACATGTAATAACCACACAGATATGTCCCTTGATGAATTGCAGTCATTAATTGCTAATTCGTCATTCAATGTTTCTAGTCTAGACCCCATGGGTTGGTTAATTTCTAATTACTTTCCTGACCAATGTCAACTAACCTAGACTTCAATATCCGAGTTGACTCCTCTCTCTCTTGACATTCAAGGATGGTTGGTGACAAGGACTGTGTTAACCACCTTAGTTTTTCTCTCCCTCCCCTGCACTGTTTACCTATTTTTCATGATGTACTTTTTATCTCTGTTTTGCTCCCTTACTACCTTTCTACTACGTAATTCAACTTCCTTCTGTTTTTACAGTGTGTATGTACAGCGCTCTGATACCTACAGGTCAAGCTAGCGCTATATAAAACTTTTAAAATACAATAAATTAAAAATCCTGCCAACACCGTTTTTTTGGTAATACTCCTAGTACACACAAGATAGACCAGATCCACGTTATGATAGCCCCCCATTCTGTTACAACTTATTCTGTGGGAAAATTATGTCAAAATTGGTTGAAACACAATACCTTGACGTCAGTTAAGCATCATTTGTCCTTATTAACTGACGACGTTGATTTGGCAGACTTTGTAAAGGCCCTACAGGTGGCAGATCCAAAACATTTCTCTATGCTATATACAATAAAGTTTGGAAGCTGTCCCATAGAAGCAGCTTCACGTCTAAGGGCAATAGACCGAGCTAATTTAGAAAAAGTTCTTGCTGTCGTTGATAATAGCATTAACACTCTATCCTCTCGAATTTACACATTAGATAATATTGTTTCATCTGTTGTGCACATTGTAGTATCTGTTTTGTACCATGGTCAAAATCAATTGCGTTCCATAATGCCGTTTGCATGGATTTTACAAACACTGAAGGCTGGAAAAGTCCCTTGGGACTATATGAACACTTCATCTTTATGTTTGCCTTTAAATTTAACAGAACAACAACAGTTTATGTCCATGAAGAATGCTGCATTCTCACTTTTATACATTGAGAAATTAGAACCATTACCATTTTCGGTGGCCGAAATTAATTCTGCGTTTGGCTTATCCACGGGGTAATAACACTGCCATTTTCCTTTTTTAGATTTAGTTCATGTATGAAACATTATGCACTGGGAACGTATGAGCCCCTGGGTGGTGCTCTTCTCCTTGAAGTATGGTCCTTGCCGTTCACATACAGATGTCTGAGGGATGACAAGGAGGTTTACTTGACAGGGGAAGATAGTAACACCACACCTGATCACTACTTGTGTGTAAGAATCTACAGGCACCACATTTGGCTTGCATTTTAAAAGGAATCCAGTGCCAGCTAACAAATCAACTTTCACACTGCTTGCTAACAGCAGTTATTTACTTTTAAATATTGGAGCTTGCTGTGGCATGCTGGCTGGGATCTCTTACATTGTGACTGTCTCACAACGTGTAGTTTGCTGTAAAAATTAGCTTTTTCCACCCCCACATGGGAGGCTCGACATGTCAATTAGGCCTTCCATTCTGACCTTGAAGGCAGAGTTCAACAAGTTGAGCCGAATAAGAACACTATTGTCCTAAAAAGAAGTAGCTCTTACTTCATCCCCTGAAACATTTGTCCTTCATGTGGCGAACACCCGTACAGAGGTGCAGGTGCTTTTAAATACCGATCTCCCACTTCATTTCTGCACCTTGATCCACACTATTTTCAATGCTTCTACTACAACAGGCTTGGCCCATTTTTTTTAACTTGTGGGCCTTGTGACCTCATTCCAAACTATATTTGGTGTGATACCAGCATTTTTTCATTCTATTTTTTCCAGCATCTTCGGCGTTTTCCCTCTAATTCTCTCCTTGGCAGCGGGTGTGCTGCTGTTGATTTTCTTGCTCTGAAATGGCTGCACTGTCTGTGTCACAAGACCGCCGCCCCCGGCTGATACAGCTCCGTAGCCATATGCTTGAATACTATGGAATGCTGCCCTTGGCCACTTTGAGCGTGGCATATGGATTATCTTTACGATTTTCATACTTGCGTCCAACCTGTGTTCCATTGCCTGGATTGCCCCTTTGAATGGGCATTAGATCTCTGCTTCTCCAATACGGTGTCTCCTGCCCCGGATTATGGTCGGCTAATGAGTCCCTTAGTGGCACATGAGCTGGACTGTTCTAATGTTGGGATTATGGCCTGCGCGGCTGCGCACAGAGTTTGTTCTCAGTGGGATATCTGTGCGGCTGCACATGACTTCCTGGAACTGAGTTATCTTGAAGAACACGCAAGTTGACATCTGATGGAGCTAGAGGCTCCAGCTATCCAAGAACATGTATGTTCATTTACCTTACTCGATTGGATGGCGAATCTCTTTTCTGACAATAACAATGACTTGCTCTTGGTGGCTCTTGCAACATATTGCGCATATACACTGATGGATTAAATTGGCAGCCTTCCATAGTCGGTCGATTGCTTTAAATGAGTTTTTTTAATCCCTGGCTGGCTGATGCCCCCAGTTTCATATTTTTTCTGTTACTTTTTTCTTTTTTTTTCATTTCCACCCCCCCCCCCCCACTTTCAAATTGGCCGATTTTACATGGATGTACTTATTTCTTGCTCACTCGAACTTGAACTCTGCGTTTCTATTGAGTCCTTGGTTTGTTGTCCTGGACAGGGGAGGGTGTAGTGAGGATACAATATTGCCTGCAGACATTGCTATGTTCGCATAAGTGAACCAGACCTTTGGGCACCATCTTGCTGCTTTTTGCACACAACACTTCATGCTTCTGTTCTCATGAATAAAACTGCTTGCTTTTCTTCACATGAGAACGGTCTGTTTTTCACAAGTACAGGCTTACATCGCGACCTCCGTCTGCACAGTGTGATGTGAAAGAGACACGTTAGTGAGAGATTCCTTACATTAGAATATTCCCGGGCGTCAGACTGGATCCGGAAACTTTTGCGTAGCAATACCGTGCGCGTCGGCTGGCGTCGTCCGCGGCTCCGCGTCCGTCGTCGCGTTGTTAGCGCCGGAATGACGTAGTCGGAGTACTTAGACGCCGCTCTCGCGCGCTGACGTCAGTTCGTCTTTTTTCTGCACCAGCTAGCGCAGATCCGGAGAAGCTCTACTCCTTAGTCACTTTTTGACTAAACTTTTTTGATCTGTTTTTCTCGAGTCATTCGACTCCTACGTTGCCGGTAGGGATGCCCGGGTTCAAACCCTGCTCCAAGTGCAGCCGACTCATGTCGGTTACCGACCCGCATCGCCGGTGCCTTCAGTGTCTAGGCCTCGACCACGACGACCAAACCTGCTCCGACTGCCGGGCCCTGACCTCTAAGGCTAGGCGGGAGCGGTCCCACAAGCGACTTGTGCTCCGGCAGTCGGCCCGCGCCGTTCAGGGTCCCGGTCCCATAGGAGGTCGAGGGACCAGTCGTGGGGTCGGAGCCCTCGTAGCTCCGAGAGTCTGCATCGCTCTTCGGGATCAAGATCCTCAGGTAAGAGGCATGAGTGGTCGGAAAGGCGTCATCGCTCTTCCGACTCACCCTTCACGCGACGCGGCCGGGGGTTCGGGTGACACCACCCACGCGGCTCCGACGGAGTCGCAGGCGTCGCAACCTGCCCCACACCTTCCGGTCCCTGGGCACGATGCAACGCCAGAGGAGATCGAGCGGTACCTCATGGCCATGAGGTCTCTCCCTCCTCCGCCGGGGTCGGTGGCGCCTTCGGGCCAAGCGGTCCTTGCTGGGGGGCCTAGCGGGTCGGGTGCTTTGGCTCCAACGCCGTTGGGTGCTCCTTCCCCGGCGCCGCCGGCGACTTCGGTCCCAGCGCCGCAGGCCCCCACTGGATCCGGTTCCGGATCCGGGTCCTCGCCGGTTGACCTCACAGGCGCCGGACCCTAGTGTGTCGCCCCCGACGCCGCCTACGGGCAACGCCGACCCCGATCCTGCCCTCGATTCAGTTCCGGCGCCGCTCTCGACGTAGATTGGAGACTTTTATTTCCACGAACCGGCCCCATCCTTTGAACCTGAATTTCAGGTGATGGGTGATGATGTCTCCGTCTTCTTACACTTAAGACTGCTTTCCTGGTTGCCGTCACCTCTGCCAGGAGAGTGAGTGAGCTCCAGGCTCTTTCCTCTAAACCTCCTTTCCTTTCTGTCCATCCGGACAAGGTTGTGTTGCGAACAAAACCCTCTTTCCTGCCCAAGGTAGTCACAGCCTTCCACATCGGGCAGTCCATCACCTTGCCCACCTTCTTTCTGCCCCCGCATGCCTCGAAAGAGGAAGAGCGGCTCCACCGTCTGGACCCAAAACGTGCGCTCTCTTACTATCTGGATCGGACACGCCCGTTCCGGGTGGATGACCAACTCTTTGTTGGTTACGTGGGCGCTAAGAAAGGACGGGCGGTGCATAAGCGGACCAACTCTCGGTGGATCGTGTTGTGCATCCAAGCGTGTTACTCTTCGGCTAAGAAGGAACCTCCTGTTGGGCTGAGGGCCCACTCCACTTGGGCCACAGCGACTACTACTGCCCTGGGCCGAGGAGTCCCCTTGCAGGACATATGCCAGACAGCTACGTGGGCCTCGCTGCACACGTTGGCAAGACACTACTGCCTGGACAGCCAAGTCCGGAGGGATGGCTTCTTTGGCCGTTCCGTCCTCCAGGACTTTCTGGTGTGATTATTGGTTTGCAGACCCACCACCGGGGTTGGTATTGCTGGGGTATCTATTCTAAGGTAAGGAATCTATCACTAACGTATCTCTTTCAGATGCACAAGTTACTACTTGTGTAACGATATATCTGTAAGAGACATTAGTTAGTGATAGATTCCTTACCGACCCACCCATCCTCCCCGTTCTTCAAACCGATATCTAGGGTTAAGGTCATCCCCTTTCAGGGCCCTAGTTTCATGACACCAGTGTTGGTTCTATCATGGCTCTGCGTATCTGGCGCGGAAAAGCTGTATAAGAGCTGACGTCAGCGCGCGAGGGTGGCGTCTAAGTACTCTGACGTCATTCCGGAGCTAACGACGCGGAGCCGCGGATGACGCCTGCCGACGCGCAGGGGTATTGCTACGCAAACGTTTCCGGATCCAGTCTGACGCCTGGGGATATTCTAAGGTAAGGAATCTATCACTAACTAATGTCTCTTACAGATATATCGTTACACAAGTAGTAATTTGTGCTTCAAGGTCGAATAACAATGTATGCTGTTGAACAGTCCCACTTATTTAGACAAAACACAAACGCAGTTGCAAATTACTGAAACTCAGGTGCTTTTAATATGGCATTGCATGCATGTAGGAGGCCCTTGGAGAAAACCTTTCCATCTACAGAGAATTGTGCTTGTCCTGGGATGTGATTTACTTCACCTGATCTTGGAGGTATGGGGTTCCCGTTTTAAACCTAGAGATCTTCTATTATTATAAAACTAGCTTCTAGCCTGGGGAGGGTGGTACACGACACTAGTCCTGGTTCCACTATCATTATAATATGATTTCTCCCTTCGTGTTTTATGGAATTGTAACAATGCTGATTGTATTATTGGTATGCATTTGTTTAATAGTATTGGCTAAAGTACTGCATCTTAGTGCACGTAGTTAAAATAAACATTTTATACTATATCTTCTTTTCCCTTTTTTCCGCCCTTTGAAATCTACAGAAGTCAAGCATGTGGGGCGGTCCTTTATGGAGCGGATATTTAGGGCCATTACAATTTAGAGATGTTGGAGAGAGTGCAAAGAATATTTTTCTCAAAATACTATTAAAAATTCCTATGAGCACCCCTACACTTCCCATCAGTATGGATTTGAGTTTGATATCCATTTCCGATATTGCAGCCCTGAGACCAATCCATACTGGCTTAGAGTGTGGAGCACAGAGGAACTAGACCCTTATAGGAAAAAGCTTTGAGGTTTGCGAGAGGGTTTGTATGCTGATAGGATCCCTTGGTGCACTTCTATGAAGACTTGGTTACATAAGCTAGACTTAGGGGACTTCTGGTCAAACCCTCTAGAAATACAATGTAATGCTGTTGAAAAGCTCACATTGGCCTATTGGAATTTTTGTACAGGGAGAGAAAATGTCTGAGATATCTTCAGGTTGCTTGACTGATGCATTTCTCTCATTCAAATTTGCTTTTGAGTTTGGTATGTATTTAGACTTGGTTACCAAACCTTTTGCAAGGGCACTTTTTTTCAGGTTCAGATTGGGTTCATTGCTGTTTGCTAATTTTACATGTCTTTTGACGAAAGAGTCAGACAGATCGAATATATGCCCAATGGGATGTGAGGCTCCAAAGTCCATTAAGCATGTTCTATTTTTCTGCACAGCCTACACAAAGCAACACACCTTTAGGATTAAACCACTGTGTGAACTGCTGGGTTTCAGGGACCGCACCAAAGCACTAAGAGTATGTAGAACAAACACCAGGGGCCCGGGTGTCTTTTCAATTAGCACATTTCTAACAGCAATAGGGCATATGAGGTCCAAGAAAATATAAGCCTAAGTAAGGACGACTGTCTCTCCCAGCGGTACCCCAAATAATGTATACATTAGGGTTTATATTAGTGTTGAGATGGTTGTAATGTGTTCTCATCTGAAAGAGACTATTAGTTATAGATTCCTAACCTTAGAATTACCCCAAGGCGTCCGGCTGAATCCGGAAAAAAGATTCTCAGCAGTACCCCTGCCTGTCGGTCGACTCGGCGTTCATCGTCGGGGTCGTGATCGCTGGGATGACGTTGCGGTATCTACTTAGACTCCGCCTTTGCGCGCTAACGTCGGTTCTTTCTTTTTCTGCACCAGCCAGCGCAGACTCGGAGAGAGCGGTACCCTTAGTCACTTTTTGACTAAAGCTTTTTCGACTTTTATCGACATCTTTTTCGAGTCGTTCGACTCCTGGTGCACTTAGGGATAGCCCATCGTCCGACCGGCTTCAAGCCTCGTGACTCCTGTCACAAGCTGATGTCTGTCACGGATCCACACCTCGTGTGCCTCTGGTGATTGGAGCGCCACCACGTCCCGAAATTGTGCTCTGACTGCCGGCCATGAACCCAAAGTCTTTGCGGGAGCGTCCTGGAAGCTTCTGGAGGCCCGACAGTCGGCTCCACGCCACTCGAGGTCCCAGTCAAGAGGAAGGTCATGGGACTGGTCACGGAGCAACCACCATAATTTCTCATCGAAGTCTTCGTCATCGGGTAAGTCGAAGCACAAGAAGAAGGCGAAGAAGCATCCTCGCTCTTCTCCTTCTTCCCGTCTTATGACCGCCGCAACACTGGGCGTAGAGGGTCATCGTCCTCAGTCTACACTCTCGAAGCCAGCTGGGACAGTTCAGAACTTCCCTCCCTTCCCGGGAGCCAGAGCGTCCCCTGCACAGCTTCGTGCCTTTTACTAAGCCCTCCATTCCATCTTTGGGCAGCCCAACTCCACCGGCGCGCCTTTGGGATCAGCGGACTCGGCTGGAGGGCTCTAGGCCTACGATGCCGCCGGCTCTGGCCTCAGCGCTGCAGGGCCCCAAAGAATCCATTCCTGGATCCAGATCGATGCCGGTCGACCTCACGGTACCTTCCCCGGCGCCGATCTCTCTGACGACACCTCAGACTCTAGTTGCTTTCTCTGCTGGCATCTACACCGGCATTCCCCTCGACTTGGACACAGAGCCGGACCAGTGTTGGCCGATGCCGGCGAATATTTTTGTACTGCTGCTATTCTCTGGTGTTCCTTATCACCCTGAGTGGCGGCCAGAGGAGGGTGAGGAGGACTGGGAGGTGTCTGTTGACCCTCTGGCAGACCAGCTTGAAGAGCCAGACTGAAGAGAAAAGTTAGGTGATGGCAGTGGTCTGGACACTTCCCCAGACCTTGGTATGCTTTCTCCTCCTTCTGTGGCTACAGAGGAGGGAGCTTCCTACGCTGTGGTTTTGCGTAGGACAGCTGAGGCCTTGGGCCTTGAGCTTCCTACTGTGGCGGTCAGGATTAACCTCCTGACTGAGGTGCTTCAGCCGGCAGCAGCCTCTTGCTGCCTTTCAATGAGGCCCTAACTGACATCCTTCTGGGCTCCTGGTCCAAGGCCAGCACATGGGCTCCTGTGGATAGGATGATCTCCCGACGCCACCGCCCGGCACAGGGCGACCCACTTTTCCTCTCCAACACCCTACCCGAGAGCTTGGTGGTCCAAGCCTCATCTTCGAAAGGAAGCGCTTTCCCTACAGCTCCTCAAGATAGGGATTCTAAGAACCTGCACCATATTGGGAAGATGTGTTCTTCCACCAGCTTAGGACTGCGGTTGGTGAACACCACATGTCTCTTGGGCTGTTACACACATTCAGTGTGGGACACGGTTGCGCAAGTGCTGCCACAGTGCCCGGAGTAGGCCCGGACCTTGCTCGCCCATGATCTTGCTGAGGGTCGAGACGCAGCAAAGTTAACCATCTGGTGTGGACTGGATACTGCTAACTTGCAGGGTAGGATGATTTCCATATCAGTAGCACTGAGACGCTATGCCTGGCTGAGAACCTCTGGCTTCTCTGGGGATGTCCAATCTACCCTTTTGTAAATGCCGTTTGATGGCCGTCGCCTGTTTGGCGAAAAGGCAGAGAGCGTGCTCGAGCGCTTCAAGGACTCCAAAGCTAGGGCCAGGTCTTTGGGCCTGGCAGCGACTTCTCGCCCCATGCAGTCTGCCTTTCCCCCTTTCATGGTCACGGAAGGGGGGCCCCACCCCGTTGCACCCAGGGCCACAGGTATGCACAAGCCACCCATATTTTACACGGCCGGGGACTTGGAACACAGATTCATGGGTCTGGTGGCCAAGGGCAAGCCAAGCCACCAATGCCCCCTCCCCTGCAGCTGCCTCCAAACCTTCCTCTTCTGATCTTTCAGGGCCATCCGTTGCCAGTGGGCGGCAGGATTTGCCATCACCTTTTCCACTGGCACAACATCACGTCAGACAGGTGGGGTTTGCAGATAGTCCGAAGGTGTATGTATGTTTGAGGCTCTGCTCAGACTCATTAGACCCGTGGATATTTTGGTTATTTTGTATACCCTGTTCAGTAAAAGACCTTTTTGTCTGTGACCTAGTCATGGCAAACACATCTCCAGGGATGCCCAACATTTCTGCATGTGTCCTGAGTTCCACTTCAGCCCAGGCTGAAGTCTCCAAATCATTGCCCAACAAGCATTCAACAGGGAGGTCTGAGCTAACCACCACAACCTTCTCAGTGCCAATTACCCCTTCCCAGGTGAGATTCACAACTGTGAAGGAATGTTCTGTCCTGACATTGCTATCATTGGTCACTTGGAAGATCTCACCAAGTATGATCTGGTCAGGGCCCACAATATCTTTTGTCACCATTGTGACACTTGCTCCTGTGTCCCTATATGCCATCTCTTCCTTTCTATTTATCAACTGTTGTTGTCTGTACTTGCCCAGGTTACTGGGACTGACAAATAGGGTGGCAAAATCCATGCCTCCATCACAGACCAAAACAGCTTGAGTTGGAATTCTGAGTAGGTCAGAACCCATCTCCGATCCCAGGGGTAACCCTACTATACCCTGGTTCCCAGTACCACCACTTGGAGGTGAACTAGGTGGAACAGTTAAAACAACATAAAAAATGGGGAGTTAAGAGGTGGTGCTCATCGGCACCAAGGTGGTCGCATCCTCCTCTACTGAAAGTACTAATTAGACTGAATTCCTGTGTATCCAGATGTTCTAGGCATACACAGTATTTGTTAAAATACCCCTCACACACCAAAAGGGCCCTTGGTGTCAAACCATATATTAAGAAGGTGGTATAAGTACCACGTCACGAACAATGAACAGGCCTAGGGCCTTGGGAATCGCTGGGCCTACACTGGACTAACGAAGGTTAGGTCGGGAGAGGCCCACAGGATACGGGTGCAGAGTCTATAGGCAACCGCGTTTACCATACAAGTCAATGGTGCGTAAAAATCAGAAAGTTATAGGTTTCCGAGACTTCCGACTGGACTAGAACTTAGCCACTTTAAACTAGGACACTAGAGGTGTAATCCCCTATGGGAGCACCGGAGTTAACTCGTTACCTCACCCACAGGAAGCAGGTGCATAGGTGCCAAAGTATGTCGGGTTTCGTCGTGAAGTTCTATGGAGCCTGTAGATGAAGATGCTGCAGGCGGCCAGGAGAGAAGAGTCCGGTTGGATCCAAGGGTGGATCGAAGATGTAGAGTACCTGAAAGCGGAGGGGACAGAGTTCAAGTCACTAGCCAGTGACCAGTGAGGAACCAGGTAGGAACCAGGCGATGTCGGGTTGCAATCAGGTGATGTCGAGGTATTTGTCTCCGCTGCCACGTGGACCAGGAAGGATCGAGGATGACCAGCTGGTGAACACGAGCTGTCCCACGAAGCTCTTGCTGTCGGCGGTGTCGGTACTCGATTCAGAGTCACCAAGCCTTGGCAAAGGCAACCCACGCAGGATTCGAAGATGTCTTCTTGATCGAACCGGGAAGGTCAGATCGATGGCTCCTTTTCAGGGGAGCTGGGGCCAGTCTGGAGCAACCACACCAGCAGTGTAGTTTCGATGTTTCGTCGTCACAGAGGCCACTAGCCAACGGGCAAGCGACCGGACAACGCGTCGAGCAGGAAAATGCAAAAGGGCCCCACGCAGCACTCTGCGAGTGTGGAGAGGTGATCTTTGGAGCAACAGCTGCTCGGGGCTGGGGCTTCTCAAACCCCAATGCACAGCTTTGAGGGGACCTCAGGAGCTGCACGGGAAGCACTTAGTCGACTTTTCAAGATGGCCGGTCCCACGTCTCACGTCGCCTCCACGGGTCTCAGCTTTGCTGTGGCTTTGGATCGGGCTGTTGGAAGTCTGGGAGTCCAGGTCTTGTCGATCTCTGTTGTTCGAGCTCCGGCGGGAGCAACGGCAAAGAAAATCTTGTTGCGCTGATGGTGCCTGCTTGCACAGGGTGGCCACTCCTTGACCACAAGGTAGATTCTTCAGTCTTCTACTTTGAGTAGGATGTCTAAGGGTCCAGATTTATGTTTCAAAGTTTCAGTCAGGATGATCTAAATTGCATTAGCACAGCTCCTACCTTTATTCCAAATCAAGGGGCTGGATCACCTGCTAGGTCCCTCCTATGGGTGGAACCGGGGAAGGGGGTGGTTACACCCCTTACCCTTTGTCCAGTTTCGTGCCAGAGCTGGGGCTGGAGTGCCCCAGCACCAGTTTGAACTGGGCTATGCATGGGACACCTTGTGCGCCCCAGGCAGTGTCTAGTTTCATTCAACCCTCCCTGCTACAATCCACAATCCACTATCTCCTGTCTGGGGTGGTGTAACACCTCCCTCTGACAGGATACCATTTGTCCATGTTGTATCGGGTTCCCAAGGCCTACATGTTCCGAAGATAACCCACATACATTGAAAGAACTGTTGGCACGGAAACTGTAAAAGTCAAAGAACAAGTTTATTAAAACCCCATGGGGTGGTGGTACACTCATACAGCACCCTTCGGTAATGCAAGAGGTATCACACCGAACATCGGTGTGACCCCTTCTTTTATACAATTCTACAGGTAATAAAATGAACGTGCAGCACAAAGTTACAGAACATTGTGTACATATAAGGGCATATTCTGGAATACTGCCAGCTCATTGGAGGGTTTCAAACCCACTGGTCAGTCTGCGGCACATTCCAGAGGAGTGACTGGTCAATCTGGGCTGCGCATGTGTGAGCTTGACCAATACTAAAAATAGCCTGTTGCTGGGCAGACTCGAATGGTCAGTGGAACGGACAAAGGACTAAAGGGCACGCTGGCCACGAGGCCGCTCATGATCTAAGATGGTTGCCACCACATACAAAATGGCGTTTCTACGTATAGCTAATTTAAGCGGGAAACGTGTAGCAAAGCTAAGCGCTAACCCAGCCATCGTCAAAATACGACAGACGACCCTTTTAGCGTTTAGCTGAAGCTACCTCATAGTGGACATAATCGGGGTGTTCATCTTCTATATCAATTAGCATTATTTGTGTTACTTCTTTATGAAGCATCATTTTGTCATGAGCAAGAGCTCGTCTCGATGGTATACAAAGTGTTAAGCACATAGAACATAAAGCTGGGCCACATTGGATACATAGGCATACAAAGAACAAAACCCCCACAATGATACATAGAATCGTTAACAGTTTCCATCCCCAGGTGGTGAGTATTGACCAAAACCATCCTGACAGGGTCCAAGTACCATTATCTGGATGTATTTCAGCCGCTATCTTATGTAGTTTAGTGATAGCATCATATACAGACGGTGAATTGTCAGGTATGTAGACGCAACAACTACTTCCGATGATTCTACATGCCCCCCCACGGTCAGCTAACATTACATCCAGAACCATCCGGTTCTGAAGCGCAACAATTCTAGAAATCTGTACTTCTTCAGTGATATTTTCAAGTGCTATTGCAGTATCATTAGCCACAGCTTCAACAACACGGGTCAGTCGTCGGATCTTTCGACTGTTCAAAGCTGCCCCAACAAAGGAAAACAGGCCCAAATTAAAGTCCACATACTGTTGCAAAGCAGTGTCCGTTTGATCTATATCATCCAAAACAACAGCGCGTTTAGCACGGTTTAAAACAAAATTGTGATATAACGTGTAGTCATTGTGATACATTGGTGGGGCAATAAATACAGGCGGTAATACAAAAGACACGTAGCAAGTGCCTGACCATCCCAAAGGAAGCTGATGATAACCTTTCGTGCCACATATGAAGTAAGTATTGCGAGATGTTACAAATGATATACCACTAGGACTGTCAAATGTGAGTGTGGTGTTGCATTCACTTTTCCCAACAGAAATTACCCCTTTATTACGTATACATAAGTCTGCTTTAGTAGCAATAACATTAATAACATGTGCATTCGATACATTGACATTTCGCTGGTTACTGTAAATTCGTGAAGCAGACACATTATCAGGGCGGTATTCCTCATATTCAAATCGAGTACCCTCAGCTTGTGGATACCCATCCCGGTCATGGTGACACAATTTATTCAAACGAAAAAGCACTCCCCCTTTTGTTGGCCATCTCAAAGTAAAAAGGAGAGTATATAAGGCATTGCAAGATCCATTGTGCGAAAACGGAAGAGGAATGAGTGGAGTACCCCCTTTCTTTTGATGCCCAGGCAACATCCCACACACCCAGCAATTTGAGGTATTTGTCATATTATGCGTATGATGTAAAATCTGGATGAAACTATTGTTCAGATAAGTCTGTCGGTGCCGTTCTTCATGATAGGGCAAGGTGAAGCGAAAATGTTCAGATGGAGCCGGGGTAGTCGGCAGCAAATGTTCACGTACAGGTACCACAAGTTCAACTACCCAGGCTATTACAGCAATCACCACAATGGTCAGGACAAAGAGAATGGCACCCAAGAGTCTCTTATCTTGTGATACAAATGATGCCATAATTCAGAAAAGTCTTTTTGCAAAATCTCAAATAGTTTGAATCGGTCACAAAGTTTCACATACACATGCGTGTATACTTAAAAAAAAAGAAAAATATGGTGCTGAACTCCGAGGTAGCCGTTGTTTTCTTCTCCGGGCCAAGACGGGTGTCGCTACACTGGCGGAACTGATCCCCCCCCCTTGGAATTCCCGGTTTCCGTTTCACAAACCTGGAGCGGTAACCAACCAGTCATTAAAAAAAACAATAATAGGACTCTTCTTATCGCGGCCGTAGATTATAACGTTCTCGTCCAGAGGCAGTGTGGTCCGGGAAGGCTCCCTCAACTTCGGCCGACGTCACAGCTGGGCTCTTCTCTTTTTCCAAAATCTCTTTGTAATCGGTCAACACAACAGGATTTGCCAGATCAGGAGAAACACGACGGCAGTGGGTTGAATGTATCCACCGCTTCCTGTTGGTCACTCGTACAGCTGTCCGAGTGGCGAGAAGGACTTGCTCGGGGCCACGCCACCTCGGTTCCAAGCTATTCGTCCTCTCGAACGACCGAATCATCACGAAATCCCCAGGACGAAGATCATGGCCCTCTCCAGTAGAGTTGTCAGGGAGCGCTTCTCGAACCTGTTGATGAATAGAAAGCAAATCATTTGTTAATCGTGCCAAATAGTCGTTCATCATTACACAAGGCACATCATGTATCAATCGCGGTTTAGGCACCCCCAAGATATTCATCGGCCTTCTGAACACCACTTCATATGGCGTGAGGCCCGTTCGAGAATGAGGTATCGATCTGAGGGAGAGTAATGCTAGCGGTAAGGCATCCGGCCATTTTAATGACGTGGACGCCACAATCTTAGCCAGTTTTAATTTCAACGTGGCATTGTACCGCTCAACAAGACCTGCCGACTGAGGGTGAAACACAGCATGGAACTTCTGCTGAATCCCTAACCCCTTCAACACATATTCCACAATTTTCCCGACAAAATGAGGCCCATTGTCGCTCCACAAATATTTGCAAATTCCAAATCGAGGGAAGTACTCTTTGAGCAAAACCTTAGCTGTTGTCAACGCCGTATTGTCTTTCGTGGGGAAAGCCTCAACCCATTTGCTAAAGGCACATACCACCACTAAGACGTACTTCAGGTTATTGCAGCGCTCAAGCTGGATATAATCCATTTGGAGTACCTCGAATGGTGCAGAAGGTGGAACAAACCCTCCTTTCGGAGTATGGGTCCCCTTTCCAGGGTTGTGTTGCAGGCATATCAGACAGGTCTGCACTACTCTCTTAGCAGTATTAGCAATCTCAGGATGCTCCCAAACTCGTGTTAACAGCCGAGTGATTGCAAGAGCCCCTACATGTGCTAAACCATGTGCCATTTGGACCATCACGTGCAAGTAAGCTGCAGGCAATTTCCATTTCTCCATATCCTTGCTTCTCCAACACCCTTCATCGTCTAGCACCCCATCTACTGCCCATGCCGCAAGTTCAGCTTCAGTCGCTGATTTCTGAATATCTAATATCTCAGCTCTAGCATCATTCCATCGTTCAGCTTGAGACTTTGTCACGTACATGGGGGAGTCAGTTCGCGACATAGCCGTTTGTCTTGCTATGCTATCCGCAAAGGCATTTCCCTGACCCACTTTATCAGTAATCTTCTAGTGGGCGCTACATTTTATGATCGCTACCTTTTTTGGACAAAGCAACGCGTTCAGGAGATCACGCACCAGTTCTCCGTGCATAATGTGTTCTCCATGTGAAGTCAAAAACCCACGTTCTCTCCAGAGTAGCCCAAAGTCATGCGCTACTCCGAAGGCATACCGGCTGTCTGTGTATATGTTCACACATAAACCAGCGCTCAATTCGCAGGCTCTCGTTAAGGCTATCAGCTCTGCTGCCTGAGCCGATTTCTGTGGTATTCTAGCTGTTTCCACCACTGTCTTAAGTGTCGTGATCGCATAAGCTGCAGAAGTCGTGCCATCTGGCAGCCTCAAACACGATCCATCGACCCACAGTTCCCCATCCACATCTGGAAGTGGCATATCCTGTAAGTCAATACGACCCTTTGTTCGTTCCTCGGTCAGGAAAACACAGTCATGATGTTTTTCTTCCTGACCCTCCTCGACCGGATAGGGCAATAAAGTGGCAGGGTTCAGAGTAGCACATCTTTTTAGTGTAATATGTGGCGCCAACAGTGTAAGCTCGTATCCTGTTAAACGTGCACTCGTGAGATATTGGGTTTTTGTTTGATTTAACAGGGCATCTACCGCGTGGGGAACTAACACCAATAGTTTGTGTGATAACACTATTCCCTCACTCTGCCGTATGGCTACTGCCGTTGCTGCTACCGCTCGGAAACACCCAGGCAATCCTCGTGCTACAGGATCAAGAATGGCAGAGAAATACGCACAGGGTCTCTGCTTGTCCCCGTGTACTTGCACTAACACTGACAATGCACACCCATCATTCTCGTGCACGTACAATGTAAAATTTTTCGTGTAATCTGGTGTGCCTAACACGGGTGCAGAGCAAAGGGCCTGTCTCAACTGTTCAAAAGCCTTCTGACATTCATCTGTCCATTCAAGGGGCATTGGTGTAGCTTTGGACAGTAACGCTAGCAGAGGTTTTATAATGTGTGAAAAACCCATGATCCATTGTCTACAAAAGGACGTCAACCCTATGA
Organism: Lissotriton vulgaris; assembly: GCF_964263255.1. Classification (NCBI taxonomy): domain Eukaryota; kingdom Metazoa; phylum Chordata; class Amphibia; order Caudata; family Salamandridae; genus Lissotriton; species Lissotriton vulgaris. Next base: position 1,324,350,766 of record NC_141689.1, on the reverse strand, counting down.
AGGCACGTACATCTCTCTGCGTGCGGGGGACTGGTGTGTCTAAGATTGCTTGAATTCGATCAGACGTTAATGCACGTCCCTCCTTAGACAACAGATGACCGAGGTAGGTCACCTGGGGTCTACAGTATTGTAGCTTCTTCTTTGAAACCTTATGATTGTTCTGTGCCAGGAAGGAAAGCAACGCAATTGTACTTTCTTCACATTGTGCATAAGAGTCTGCAGCAAGCAGAATGTCATCCACATACTGAATAAGAGCAACACCAGTCTGCAACTCAAAGGAATCTAGCTGTCTTTTCAAAGCCTGGCTATAGATGCTAGGGCTTTCGGTATAACCTTGGGGAACACGACAAAATCTATACGATTTATTATTTAACGTGAAGCCAAACAAATATCTGCTATCAGGATGGACAGGAATGGAAAAGAACGCGTTTTTCAAATCTATTACACTAAACGTTGTGGCCGTTGGTGGAACCAATGTAAGCAAGGTCGTAATATCAGACACCACCGGGTATTGGGGAATGACAATTTTGTTGATCTCTCGCAAGTCAATAATAAAGCGATAGACTTTGCCGTCAGTATCTCTCTTAAGGATCGGAAGAATAGGACTGTTGCAAACATTATAAGGGACTTCCTCCACTACTCCTGCAGAGATCAAATCCTGAACAATATGTGTCAATGCAATTTCACCTTCTCTCGAAATCTTATACTGTGGCACTCGTGGTAGAGGGGCCCCTTCCTTAACAGTAATGTGAATAGGTGGAATACGCATCTCCCCCACGTCCGTGTCTGAGGTCGCCCATAACGTGTGCGGGAGAGAGGCCAAAGCTGAAATATCTTGTATTGTATAAAACCTATTCGGGTCAGGATAATTGTCATTGAGAATGACCCGCACTCCCTCTGGAGCGCACCGTATCGTTGCTCGAAAATATTTAAGCAAATCAATGCCCAGGATATTATCTGGTGTATAGGGTGATAACAAAAATGGGCCAAAACTGAAAAATTTGTCAAGACAAAGCGCTAGAGGTTTCGACAATGGGCTAGGGGAGGGTGTGCCATCAAACCCTACACATGTAATCATTTCGCCAGACAGGGGAGCCCTCGGAACCAACCTTTTAGACAAAGCGCTACGGGTAGCTCCGGTGTCAACTAGGAATTGATCAGTAGAACCCAAAATATTCGCTGTTACATATGGACCCTCCTGATCTACAGGCACCTCAATCGGTTCCGCACCCCATCCTACGCAGTCCTATGCATGTACATAATCTTGGTGTTCCACATTCTCACCCTCCGAAATCTGATATTGATTCCGTCTATCAAACGTATTCCGTTCATCCTGGCCACGGCCCCTGTCCTCAAACCTTCCACGATCACTTCCACCACCTCTTGCTCCTGTATAACCTCCTCTCGTCCTACCTCCTTCTCGGCCACGCTGACTACGCTGCTCACGAAGTACCGGACAATCATTAGCCCAATGCCCAAACTCCTTACAGTAAGCACACTGATCCTCCGCTATATCCGTGCGACCAGACGACGTAGTACCTCCACCCCGTCTTCCTCTGTCACTCCCTCTATTCTGAGTCCCCCGAACCTGTGCCAACATCACCTTTGTCTTTAATTCCTTCGCTTTCTTATCAACACTTTCTTTAGCCTCTATCTCCTGTCGCTCATAATACTGAGCCATCGTTAACAAAGACGCAGGGGTCGCCGTGGCCCAAGAACTTTCACTCGTCTTCAATCGTTTTGCAATCTCCGGTAGGAGATTAGTCACATACTTATCTACAAACAAATGCCGACCCGTATCGTCTGTTAAAGATTGACCACTGTAATCATGGAATGCCTCCTCGAAGCGTGTAAAGAAATCTGAAACCGTTTCATCGGGCTTTTGTTTGCACGAAGCTAACATAGTCCAATCGATCTTTTTAGAGGGAACAAGCGTTTTTAATTTTGTCAAAATAGCTGCTGGAAGATCTAAAATTAACTGACAAGGCTTACATGCTGGTTCCCTATCTAAGTCGGCAGCATTTATTTCTTTCCATGTGCCCCCCAATATTGTTTCATCATTATTTTTACGAATTTGCCTCCACATATCAGGCGGAAGTATTAACCCAAAGAACAAATCTATATCAACCAGAGTCATCACACAAGACGAAATAGCCCCTTCCACTCCTTCATAAAATGCCGCCGGATTCTTACGAAGATCAGGTAAAGAATTTTTCAAAGCCATAACATCTGCTCTATTCCAGGGCGTGTACACCCAATTATATACAAAATACCCCTTCGCATCCTTTGACAATTTATCCTCATCCATACCTTGCCCTTTAGGAGGGACATACAAAGGTGCGGCTTCACGCATAGGCATAACATGCAATGCAGAACTCTTATCTGAACCCCGGAGAGAACACTGCTTAATCTGCTCGTCAGACTCCAACTCGGCCTCCTTTTGCCTCCTTTTCCGCTCCTCCCGCAATCTGGTCGTTTCATCCCGCAGCTGGATCAGTTGCTTGAAAAGGTCGTCAACATCTGCAAGATCAAATAAACCTTTATCCAAATTCTCACGATACACTGACACAGATTTAGGTTCTAACGTGTCTGAAAGATCACGATACGCGACAACAACTTCATCCGCCAAACTAGACAAAAAATACATTAATTCAAGATCCGACCACCTACTCCTCTCCGCACTCAGCTCATCCTGAGAAACACATTTCCTATTCACTTTACGAGCCCAACTACGTAAATGTGCAGACCTCTCCGTAGTAAACCTGAGAGCAGATATACCCTTCTTTTCCGACTTATCCTGTCCCTCATCACCCGAATCTTCAGCTGGTGCCGTCGGTGAAACATACGGAGGCGGTGACCGATCTAGCAATGAAAAATCATCAATTTCATTATTAAGGACAGGATAAAGCGGTCGACGAATAGGGAATTGACCCGTCGTTTGCAATTTACGTTCCCGTTCCTCTCTCTCTCTTTTCTCCTGAGCCTCTTTTTCCTCAAGCTGTAAAGCCTTATCCCGAGCAGCCTTGCGCTGCTCTTTGTCCGCCAAGGCAACTTCACGTTTCATTCGCTCACGCACCGCTTTCTCCCACATTCGCACACAATCAAACATGTTTTGTCTAGACCTACGTTGAAACAGACATTGTTCCACAAACTGCACTTTTTGCAAATCGAACGACCCATGTAGTGGCCATTGCAATTCAGGATCCGACTTGGTGTACTTGTGCCAGAGTTTACTGTACATTATAGGGGGAAGGCCATGTTTAATATACATTTCGCGATTTGGTGTTCCCTCTGGGGGAGCCGGCTGTGATTCCGCTAACCTAATTGTGGTACCATTTCCGAGACAGCACAACCCTCGAAGCGTGCTAAAAACAGGCATGTTCAAAGAGTATCACGAAAGCGTGACACCGTGTAAAATGGCACTTACAGTACTTCACACAAATGTGCCGCTCAAAGGAAAAAAAAACAAAGTTAGAGAAACATCTCTACATGCCTGCCTATGTGAAGTGCACTACACATATAGATTCAAAGTTCACAAATTCACAAGTTCACAAATTCACAAGTGTTAGCTAACTCACATCAAAGTCATAGGTCACAAAATTTCGATAAGCGTCCGAGGACTACCTTACCGATCACAGATCATAGAACTCCAGTAAGCGTCCGCAGACTACCTTACCGATCACAAATCATAGAACTTCAGTAAGCGTCCGCAGACTACCTTACCGATCACAAATCTTACCCAAAGTCTCAAAGGTCCAGATTCCAACTGCCAAGGTCTTTTAATCGAATCAGCCAAACGGCACTTTATCCAGCAACACCAACGATCGAAAAACTCAGTCGGAGACCGGCGCCACCTGGAAGGTCAGATCGGAAGGAAAGCAAAAAACACCGTGGGTGCCAAGACTCGGGTCGCTCAGTGGCAGCGCGCGTCCAGGGCGAGTGTCCAAACCTTCGTCACGACCTCTCCTTCGGGCATCCGAGTCGCCGATGAGTCCCTTCGTGGTCGCCAATTTGTTGTATCGGGTTCCCAAGGCCTACATGTTCCGAAGATAACCCACATACATTGAAAGAACTGTTGGCACGGAAACTGTAAAAGTCAAAGAACAAGTTTATTAAAACCCCATGGGGTGGTGGTACACTCATACAGCACCCTTCGGTAATGCAAGAGGTATCACACCGAACATCGGTGTGACCCCTTCTTTTATACAATTCTACAGGTAATAAAATGAACGTGCGGCACAAAGTTACAGAACATTGTGTACATATAAGGGCATATTCTGGAATACTGCCAGCTCATTGGAGGGTTTCAAACCCACTGGTCAGTCTGCGGCACATTCCAGAGGAGTGACTGGTCAATCTGGGCTGCGCATGTGTGAGCTTGACCAATACTAAAAATAGCCTGTTGCTGGGCAGACTCGAATGGTCAGTGGAACGGACAAAGGACTAAAGGGCACGCTGGCCACGAGGCCGCTCATGATCTAAGATGGTTGCCACCACATACAAAATGGCGTTTCTACGTATAGCTAATTTAAGCGGGAAACGTGTAGCAAAGCTAAGCGCTAACCCAGCCATCGTCAAAATACGACATCCAGGCCTCCCCTGCCGGAGTTTCGGTCAGCAGCAGGAGGCCAGACTTGTGTCTGTGGCAGCAGCATCCATTTTGTGATGCTGGGGCTCTGGTTAGATTTAACCGCGTTTAAGCAAAGTAACATGTCTTCTCCCTCTAGAAGGGGGAATGCTACCCCCGTCGCCAGGACTGACGAGGGGGTAGTATTCCAAAGCGTATGACACCTTACACGACATGTTTTGATAAAGCCAAACCAAAGTTAGCAAGTAACCGCGAGAATTATAATGCACTTAAGAGTATATGGTATGGCAATATCCCGGAACAGCTAAGGGAGTTGGTCCAGACAGCTGCAGACAGGCTCAGCTCATGCTAGAGCCCCATCTCACATAAAACCAAGCACTCTGCCTCCAGGATTGATAAGGCCTGCCATAGGAGTGACTTATAGGTGTGTATGTGTCCAGATAAAGGTTTAGATATAGGTATACTATATCTAAGCAAGGGGTGATTACACAACCTTGCCCCAGCTGAGTGATCAGCCAGTTGTGTCAGTTTGGATAGCCAGCCAGGGTTGGCAAAAGATATGCTGCAGCCCCTGGTAGGCCTTGGATACACCTATGCCCTGGGTACGTATAGTACACTGTACAGTGGCTGATTAGGTACATACCCAATTAGACATTGGGTCACCTTAAGTACATGGATGTGAATTTAGAGAGAGAACAGCAGGCTCTGGGTCTGATTAGCAGGCCCACAGCCACATTAAGTCGAAAACCAGTGAGGCAAAAAGCAAACATTGGGGTGACCATAGGAAAGCAGACCCTACTCTCCTACATAACCCCCCCCCCCCTAAACGCAGGGACATTAAACTTAACCGTGACCAGATAAGTCTTTATGTTCTAAGTGGAAATACCTGGAGAGACCATCTGCATTACCATGTTCTGTCCCTGGTCTGTGTTCCACTGTAAAGTCCATCTCCTGTAGGGAAATGGACCACTTGAGGAGTTTGGGATTTTCACCCTTCATCTGATTTAGCCACAAGAGGGGCTTATGGTCTGTCTGAATTCTGAAGTGAGTGCCAAACAAGTATCGTCTCAACTTCTTCAGGGCCCAAACCACAGCAAAGGCCTCCCTCTCAATGGCTGACCAACGTTTCTCTCTAGGGGTCAGCCTTCTGCTAATGAAAGCAATGGGCTGGTCTTGACCATCTACATTAAGTTGTGAAAGCACAGCTCCCACCCCCAACTCAGAAGCATCTGTTTGGACAATGAACTTTTTGGAGTAGTCAGGACTCATTAGGATAGGTGCCGAGCACATGGTCTTCTTCAGGTCATCAAATGCTTTTTGACAGCTAACTGTCCACTGAACCTTCTTTGGCATCTTCTTGGATGTCACATCATTTAATGGTGTCACAATGGACGCGACTCGGAGGCAAGATGGCGTCCGTGGCGTGGGCTGTGTGAACAGCTCCGTCCTCCTCTCCTGCTCCGGGGGCAAAAACTGGTATTATCGACGGTATTTTCACCGGCGCATATGGGAAAGGACGAAGCGAGAACACGATAGTAAACTACCGGTCTGCAGAAAGAGCAGTTGTTGGATCCAGTTCGGATTGAGTGAGAGAATCGAACCAGCTGTGCGGGGTCAGTTACAGAGAGACGGGAGCCGACCGGGAGGCTCTCTGGAGGAGCAGCGCGGCCGCAGCTGGGGGAGGCGCTGGTGATTAGAGCCGAGAGCAAGGAAACGCTGCTATCGAAGACGCTGATCCCCGGCCTCTGAGAAAGTGTAAAGCACTGCAGAACTGCGAGCAAAGAGCGAGCGAGCATTGGAGACCGCCCGGGATATCTCCTCCGAGACTCCGCTTGAACAAGGAGCAGGAGCTGCAGCTGGCACAGTCGAGGTGGTTTGGGAGACAGCTCAACTCGGCCAGAAGGAGGCGGGTTGACCCGCAGAGCGGCAGAGAGGCGTCTCGATTGGGGCAGAATAGTGGGAACTCACCCTTTCTTCTGTGAAAAAAAGACTGGAAGGACTATAAAGAGCGCACAGGGTGAGTCAAAAGTGCTGATAAGTTTGTTTGTCACTTCTGCTAAAAAAGAAAAACGAAACGGAGCGTTTTCACAAGTGGTGGCAGGGTGATGCTAAGTGACTTAATAACATTCAGGTGCAGAGCACCTCTCTGGAGGTCTGCCTTCCTATTTCTGTTTGGCGGGCTGCAAAGCCGGGTTCTTCGAGGCAAAGGAGGTGCCCTGAGTAGAAGGATGATGCCCCCAAAAAACGCAGCGAACGTAAAGAAGGAAAAAGAGACCATAATGGTCACTACACGAAGTGGCAAGAATAAGGAAATAGATATGGAGGGAAGTGTTGAAGGCCCTAGTAGTGGGAGTGCAAGGGAGTCGGTGAGTGTCCCACCGTCAGCCGGTGAATTGATCGGCAGCAGCACTATTAATACAGCGAAACCGGGTGCAACCAACACTCCTGGAGCTAGTAAAAAAAATGGTGACAAATGTGATAAAGGAAGGGTCTCTGCAGCCCCACGACCCCCGAAGAAAGGAATACAGAAAGGAACACAGAATTTGACTCTTCCGGCCATGTTTGAGCGGCAGGGCATCAGAAGGAATGATGGCCTAACGGGAATGGCAGAGAATGAGGCATTAGTTTCAACTTTAGTACTAACTCCAAATGCTCTGGGGGCACTAGTCGGGCATATAGATAACTTTGAAATCCAGGAGAAGTCTGACAAAGTGCAGACTACGACACACATTGAATCTCGAGACTCTCAGGAACCTCTGGAACAGGAGCTGGGTAACCTTGAAAGTACTGCTCTGAGAGATGGTTTAAGGAGAGGCACGGAGGATATAGTCATGCATTCTAATTTATCGCAGAAGGAGGTTGGCTCACAGGGCACTCTGTCAGTACCAGAATCTGGAGAGAATTACTACTCACTGTCTGAAAAGTCATCAGACGAGGACTGGATAGACGATGAAAGTGAAGTCAGTATTGGTGACGAATCAACTGGGGAAAGCAGACTCTCGCCTAACTGTACCGCCTCTACTATAAAGAAGACAACAAAGAGGGCAAAGAGGAGAAAAGAAAACTCAGAGGACATGCAAGAGTATTCTCAGGTGTCTGGCCTTCCTACGGGAGAAACAGCAGAGGAGATACAAAGGATAAGTGAGATGAGAAAAGCAGACCCAGTATCCTCTGAGACTCTACCCCCGCAGGAAATCACTCTCGCTATTATCTATGAAACGATAATGGGACATAGGGCTGAGAGCAAAGCCTAAATAACACGGGTTCAGGCTACATGCAGCAAGGTAAAAAACGCTGTAAGGCGGGCGATAAAGTTAGGCGCTGAAACTGCTGACAGAGTAACTGAAGCAGAAGAAAGGATTTCTGCACTAGAAGACTGCGCTGTGGTGCAGAAAGAGGAGCTGGAGAGCATCAAGGCACAACGTGATGACTTGAGTAATAAGCTCTGTGAATTAATCCTCGCAAATTTATTGCTGAACTTCTGAAGGAAGCTTTTCCGGATCTGACTGCCTGGGACTGGACAAGAGGGCCCACAGGTTCCCTTTCAATGTTAGAAAACCTCCTCAAGGTCAAGAGAACCTGCCAATGGCGATATTAGTGTGCTTCAACAACTTTTTAGCGCGAGAAGACATTTTTGACCGAGCGAGACCGGATAAGAAAACGGCGGGCAAGGGATGCAACTTTTTTGTCAGGCCGGACTTCTGCCAGGCAACGGTCTCTAAAAGGTGGCATTTAAGGCAACTCATCCCAGACTTTCAAAAGAAAGGGGCCATTGTCTATCTGCAGAACGCGGCAAAACTTAAGATCATGTTCAAAGGCCAGACCAAGTATTTTCAGTCAGAGATCCAAGCGAAAGAGTTTCTGGAAACTTTGTAGATAGCAGACTGTAGACTATGTACAGGGAATGTTGGTAATAATGGTATTTTTTGCTCTCGCTCTTTCTTCCTTAGCTTATGTAAATGTAAATGTAAATGTACATGTATTTATATAGCGCAAACTGCCCACATCGCAGGCATCTAAGCGCGTCCTGGTATTCCCCTGTGAGATAACCCCGGCAGGGTATCCACAAGGTGAAAGCCAGGCATCCCGCCGCGAGGGGCCGTTGTGGAGATTAAGCAAGCTATTGCCCAGAGTCGCAGAGTGTGAACCCGTGAGTCGAGTAGGCACCGGAGCGAGAATTATCGAGTCCGTGGAATTATTGAGCCCAAGCCCCGTCGAGGTAGGGAATTGAACCCTGGTCCAGGGCCGATCTCAGCTTCCGGGTCTGCCGCCACTAACCCCTGAGCCACACTTCTCCACTTATAGTTTTCCTTCTATCTTTTTAGCGATTTAGGTAGGATAAGAGTTTGGTCTTGGGGACGCGGGGGGACCCGGCACTCCATCAATGCAGGGACTGATGGTCCTTGGGCCTCATTTGGCAGGGAGGTGGGGGGGGAGTGGAGGGTTGTTTCGTAGGGGTGGGGGGTTGATGGGGGGGCACGAGGGTTGGGTTCTGGGGGGGTGAAAATGGCAGCACTACGGTGTTTAAATGTTTTTGTGTTAGGGCATTTGTCTAGGTATATGTTTACATGGAGACACTTCAAATATAATTATGGATAGTAGACTTAAATGAGATGTCCAGAGTTCAGGTCCTAATTAACTGTAAATTTTAATGGCAAGAAAGATAAAGATCTGTACATTTAATGTGTGTGGCTTAAATGACTTTCGGAAAAGACAGATGTTAGCGAAAATAATACAGATATTAGGCATAGACATACTTTGCTTGCAGGAAACCCATATCGCCTGGACCAATAGAGAATATCTAAAGAGTATGGGGATGGAATTGGTAGTGTGCTCTAAGCAGTCCGGAGTAAAGAGAGGAGTAGCTATACTTAAAAAAAGGGGGTTGGCGTTGTGTGTAAAGTCTGCTGCAGATAAATGGGGAAGATGGGTAATCGCGGAACTGAAAGTTGGACAACAAGGGTTTACACTTTGTAATTTATATGGCCCAAATCTGGACGATGCGGAAATGTTCAACTTTATAAATGTAGAATTGGCACAATGGAGCATCCCAGTTCTAGTGTGTGGAGATTGTAACATTAATGTGGAGGCAGGGGCAGACATTAGATCTAAATCAGGTTATACTGGGAGGAAGAAGCTTGGATATGCTGCCCTGCTGGGGTTACTTCTAGAACAGGGCCTTTATGATATTTGGCATGAGAAGAACCCGAAAGATCCTGGATTTACTTTTTTTTCCGCCCCACACCTAAAATTTGTCCGACTGGATTACTTTTTCATCCCACATACTCTCTTGATAAAGGCTAGAATTCAGATCCATCCTAAAATATCGGATCACAATCCTGTTGTTTTGGAATTGAGTATTGATACGGGGGCATAATAAAACCACCAAGGTGGTCTTTCGAACGTATACTATTACTAGACACACAGTATTGCCTACATATGTCTAAAGTAATAGACAATTTTTTTACTATTAATAAAGGTACGGCACCTCAGGAAACGGTTTGGGATACGTTCAAAGCGGTTGTTCTTGGCGAGACACTTAGCTATTCTGGGTTTAAGCGTAAGCAACTTTTAATCAAACAACAAGAAGAATTTTACGAAATAATAAAAGCTGAGGAAAAGCTAGCAGCTGTGTTAAGCCAAGATGGTGACCCTAATTTGAGCAAATTGGCTCAAAATGATCTTTCAATTAAAAGATCTAATGTCTATTCTAAGATAGCTGACATAATTGCAGCTATCTATACTCAATATAAAGAATCATCTTATGAGTACGGGGAAAAGACAGGAAGAATATTAGCAGAGAGAGCAAGGGAGAAGCCGGTGTTTAATGACATTACAAAAATTAGGGATCTGAATGGGGGTATTCAGGAAACAAAAGAAGGGATTTTGCTAGCCTTTCAAGAGTTTTATCAGAGACTTTACAGTGAGGAAGGGGAACCCGCTGATCCAAATGAATATTTAAAGGACGTAAACCCATTAACTCTATCTGACGTTGAGAAAAGGATCCTCTCGCACCTCCAGAATGGGGAAAGATTGAGACAGCGATATTAGGGTTAGCCCCGGGTAAGGCCACAGGGCCAGATAATATTTTGCTGGAATTTTATAGAATATTTAGGAACCAATTAAAAAGAGAACTGGTGGATGTTTGTAGTCAGGCCTTCGCGGGGTTGGCCCCACGATCATGGGCAGAAGCTATAGTTGTTATTTTTAAAAAGAAAGGTAAAAACGCAGAAGAGATGGGATCTTATAGGCCAATCTCTCTGCTGAATACTGACAGCAAAATGTATTCTAAGCTGATCGCCAATCGGCTAAATGATCTAACGGCAAGGCTTGTCTCCATAAGACAACACTGGTTCATACATGGCAGAGGCACCACATACCATGTTAGGCGAATAATATCCCTGCTGGAATGGGCACAGGGGACCGGTTGGTGTGGCCCTGTTGGACGCCGAAAAGGCGTTCGACAGGGTCAATTGGCCCTTTCTATGGTCTGTGCTGGCAAAGATGGGGATTCCTGCAGAGATCATCAAAGCCACGCAAACATTATATGCTCATCCGACAGCGGCCATTAGGATGTCTGACTCTGTCGGGCCGGTGCGAATAGCAAGGGGGACGAGACAGGGTTGCCCCTGCTCCCCCTTGCTATTCGCTCTGTATATTGACCCATTTATAAGAAATCTGGAAGGGAATGCGGCAATTAAACCAGTACAGCTAAACAGCTGGGAGGTAAAAGTCTGCGCCTACGCCGACGATATCGCCGTGGTAACATCTGAACTTAATACTGCATTACCTATTATTGTGAAGTCGGCGGAAGAATTTGGACGTCTATCAGGGTATAGGCTGAACATTGATAAAACTCAGCTTATACATTCGATGGTAGGACGTCCTGAGAATATGAAAATAGATAAAGAGGCTACATATCTCGGGATTAAAATTTCATCTACCATCGAGGATATTATTCCTATTAATTTGGATCCTGTAATTATATCCTCAAATAGAACTTTGGAAAGAATTAATAACTTGAAGCTGTCTCTTTTCGGTCGCAGTAATGTGATTAAAAAGTTAATCTTTCCAAAGTTTCTATACATTTTCCGGGCTATACCCTTGTTAATATCCTCAGGGTACTTCACACGTATAGAGAGAATGTGTTCCAGGTTCCTCTGGGGATATCTCCGGGCAAGGAGAGCACTTAAAAGCTGCAAATTACCTCGCGATAGAAGGGGTTGGGGTATTCCAAATTTCCAATTGTATCATTGGATGGCAATAATTCAAGATATGGATATTCTTTTATTACCGGAAGTCCTCATAGAGGAGTTTTTATCTCCGTCAATCTATGAAATGCTCCTGGCCACAGAGGCTAAACAGTGTCTAAATCGGATAATAGAGCCGAGTTACTATAAAAAAAACAAATTTAAGACAGTAGAAAAAGCTTTTCTGATTTGGCGATCTATTAAAAAAATTTCGGATTAGTACCAACTTAAATCGGTATACCACTCTACAGAATTGTTCGATTCTTCCAGAGATATTTAATGACGGGGTAATGCATAAATGGAACACTCTAGGTATCAGGAAACTAGGAGATTTATTCATAGATAACAATTTTGTTTCTTTTGATCATTTATTGAATACTTATCAATACCCCGTGCTGATTTTTTTAAGTATCTTCAGGTACGCAACTTTTGTTAACATAAAATTTCAAATTCCTTAATTTTTTTTGGGAGTATTGATATTCTTGAAGCAATTAAAAAGCGACAAAGAATAGGACCTCTATATCAATTAATCTTGGAACAAAGGGAGGATGATTTGGAGGCCATAACGATTAAATGGCAGAACAAAATGAATACCCATAGTGTAAATATAGAGAGAAGCTTAGTAATAGCCAAAAATGTTTTCCTGATTGGTTCGCTCATCAGCCAGCATTATATGTCTGTTTTTGGGCTGTATTATACACCAGGGAAGCTAGCAAAATGGAGCTCTGGGCGTGGGACAAAGTGCAGCCGCTGTAACCTACATGGGGCTGTTGCTGTACACATGTTTTTTGACTGCCTGAAACTGGTGCGATTTATTGCAGAGATAGAGCATTTCTTGGCAGTAGAACTGCTTATTCAAGTTAAACTAACAGCATCAATGGTAATTTTCGGATGGGATGAAAATGCGGCAAATGTAACCTCTGATACGGATATAGGATTTATGTTTGTTTGTATGTCTGCATACCGCTTCTGCATAACATCATGCTGGCTTGATGTAGAACCACCTAACTTTATTATGTGGCAAACTAAGCTGTTGTCAATGTATTATTTAGAAGCTGCATTGTATAAAATGAAAGGTATTACTAAGAAAACATTTGGGCGTAAATTATGGTCCCCAATCGCAAAATGGACTGGAACGTGAGAGGTCTTAACATTTAATTTCTTGATATTGTAGGAATAAGTACCAAGAAGAGTAGCACTCTCTTAGGTTCGCTCTGTTTTGATTTCTGTTGTGTATTGTATTGTTATTTTATGTACTGCTGCCAATTGAAAATTCAATAAAAAAAAAAAAAAAGGACCCATAGTTCTTTACAAATTTCCTGTAATACCCAGTCAGGCCCAAGAAAGCTCTGACCTGTGTCTGGGTGGTTGGAGGAGCCCAGTCCTGTATGGTCTGGATCTTACTCTCCAGTGGTTGAACCTGACCCCCACCTACCAGGTGGCCCAGGTACACAACCTTGCTCTGCCCTATCTGGCACTTGTTAGCCTTGATAGTCACGCCTGCCTTTTGCAGGGCCTCTAGAACTTTTTTCAGGTGGATCAGGTGATCCTCCCAGGTGGAGCTGAAGACAGCAATATCATCTAGATATGCTGCACAAAAGTCATCCAACCCAGTAAGGACTTGATTCACCAACCTTTGGAAAGTGGCAGGTGCATTCTTCAAACCAAAGGGCATTACCACAAACTGATAATGTCCACTGGGGGTTGAGAATGCTGTTTTGGCCTTTGACTCCTCAGCTAACCTGATTTGCCAATAACAAATAGGAGGGAGAAGGAGGTTAAACCGATCAAGGTCGGCCTGAAAACATGTCGACCAGAACACTGATCTAGCTCAAACTTAAAGTTAGAACACAGTGTTACCCCATTTTAATCATACCACACTAGGAGCAAAATAAATTGTTGAGGCCCACTAGCACGGTATTTTTAATCACACACCCACTCCACCATCACTACACTTTACACCACACATAGTCATTTCACAAACTAGTGCTCCTGCGTAGTCCGCTTGTCGCAGCACGCCCCTTTTCGTAGAGAACTGGGATGGCCCCAATGATGAAGCATGTCACCGTGGGGCAACCCCGGTGAGTGAGGGGACTCTAGAAAGAAATTTTTCTTTCTTAAAAGTTTGGTACACACTGACTTAATTAGCAGTAACCAGAAAATACCAACTAGGTCTCTGAACCCTTCACAGGGGGTTCCTGATTTGCCAATAGCCAGCTGTCAGATCAAATGTGCTCAGAAACTTGGCAGAAGCCAATTTATCTATGAGCTAATCTGCCCTTGGAATAGGGGTGCAAAAGGGGGTTGTAATGGACGGAGCATCTGAACCAATCAAACACTCACACCCAGTCAAAAGATCTGGGTTTAATCCATCACCGTTCTTTAGCTCACTCTGCCACCCCAGTTCAGACATGGCTATATGCAAATCAGTCTGACCCTGTGCCTCATGGGAACAGTCTAGCCCGAACTGCCAAGCCATGCCTTCCCTGGACCGGAAACAAGCTTCCGAGGACCGGTTTCTGGCATTCCAGCCGTCTTCAGCCCGGCTTGCTTGAATCCAGTGGCAAAGTGAGCAAGGGACTCACGTCTGAGCAAATCCTGCCACACTTGTGCGGCCAAAAGCGGTACAAAAGGGGGTGGTAATGGACGGAGCATCTGAACCAATCAAACACTCACACCCAGTCAAAAGATCTGGGTTTAATCCATCACCGTTCTTTAGCCCACTCTGCCACCCCAGTTCAGACATGGCTAGGGTGAGCATCTGTCCTAGTGACCGCATTGAGGCCTCTATAGTCCACACAGAACCTCATTTCTCTCTTTCCATCTTTGGTATGAGGTTTTGGCACAAGGACTACTGGGCTGGCCCAGGGGCTCTCTGATGGCTCAATTACTCCAAGTTCAAGCATTTTCTGCACCTCAGCCTTTATACAATCCCTGGCATGGTCAGGTTGTCTGTAGATTTTACTCTTCACAGGCAGCCAGTCACCAGTGTCCACCTCATGGGTGCACCACTTAATTTGACTGGGTGTTAGTGAAAACATGTGTCTGAAAGACTGTAGAACTTGTCTGCAGTCCTGTGTCTGCTGGTCAGTGAGGCTGCCATCAAGTGAACCATCATCAGGGTTATGGGATAACAAGTCTGGGAAAGGGCCACTCTCTTCCTCCTGCTCCCCATCTGTAGCCATGAGCAAGCCCATGTCTTTCCTGTCAACAATTGCTTTCAATCTGTTTACATGGAGCACCCTGTGGGGGCTCCTAGGGGTGCCAAGGTCCACCAAGCAGGTGACCTCTACCTTTTTCTCAATGATGGTGTGGGGTCCAGACCATTTGTCTTGGAGAGCTGCTGGGGCCACTGGCTCCAACACCCACACCTTCTCTCCTGGCTGGTACTCAGTCAGCACAGCCTTTTGGTCATGCCAAGCTTTTTGGAGTTCTTGGCTAGCCTCAAGGTTTTTGGATGCTTTCTCCATGTATTCAGCCATCCTGGAGCGGAGACCAAGTACCTAATCCACTATGTCAAGCTTAGGCTTTTTGAGAGGTAACTCCCATTCTTCCTTAACAAGACACAAGGGACCCCTTATGGGATACCCAAACAAAAGTTCATAAGGGCTGTAGCCAACCCCCTTTTGTGGGACCTCTCTGTAAGCAAAGAGAAGGCAGGGTAAAGGGATGTCCCATCTTCGCCTAAGCTTTTCAAGTAACTCTTTTATCATCCCTTTTAGGGTTTGTTGAATCTTTCAACAAGCCCATTTCACTGTGGATGGTAGGGTGTAGTGAATTTGTAGTTAACACCACACTCCTTCCACATTGCTTTTAGATATCCAGACATGAAGTTTGTACCTCTGTCTGAAAGAACCTCCTTTGGAAAGCCCACTCTGGAGAATACTCCAAGTAGGGCACTTGCCACAACAGGAGCTGTTGTGGTCCTCAGGGGAATTGCCTCTGGATACCTGGTGGCATGATCCACTACCACCAGTATACATCTGTGCCCAGATGCTGTTTGGGGGTCCATTGGTCCAACAATGTCTATCCCCACTCTTATAAAGGGTACCCCCACCACAGGTAGTGGTATGAGGGGGGCCTTTGTAGTGCCACCTGATTTGCCACTGGCTTGGCAGGTGACACAGGAGCTACAAAACTCCTTAGTATCTTCTGACATGCGAGGCCAGTGAAAGTGAGGGACAAGCCTGTCCCAAGTCTTGTTCTGGTCTAAGTGTCCTGCTAAAGGAATATCATGTGCCAAGGTTAGAAGGAAGCCCCTAAATTGCAGAGGTATGACCAACCTCCTGGCAGCACCAGGCATGGGGTCTCTAGCCTCTGAATAAAGGAGCCCATCATCCCAATACACTCTAAGGGTACCCTGAGCATTCCCAGCAGCCTCAGCAGCAGCCTGCTGTCTGAGGGGTTCAAGAGAAGGGCAAGTTAATTGTGCCTGCCCCAGATCTGCCCTTGAGGGCCCCCCTGTCCCCAGAAACTCAACCTGATCAGGTTCAAGCTCTTCAGGGACAGTCTCCTCTTGGATCACAGAATCAGCCTCCTGTAAGGCCTGATCCTCAACCTGGGGCAAGTGGGAAGGCACTGCCTTAACCCTCTTGCTCTTTCTCTTGGGTTGTGCTTGGTCTATTGTTCCAAGATCCAGCACAGGTTCAGGTAAGCACTTTTTGGCCTGTGACCTGGTCACAGCAAGGACATGTGCTGAAATACCTAGCATCTCTGCATGAGTCCTGTACTCCACTTCTGACCACATTGAATCATCTAGATCACAGCTTTCCAAACTGTGTGGCGCGACACATTACTGTGTCGCGCCCTAACCGTAGGTGTGTCGCGTGACGAGATGACTTCTGCCGGGAATCAGCAGAGTCGAGCTGCAGGGGCTCTTAGAAGGGGTCAAACAACAACAAAGCCCTATTATAGGGCTTTGTTGTTGTTTGACCCCTTCTAAGAGCCCCTGCAGCTCGACTCTGCCGAGCACGTCACAGGTCTTTAAAGACCTTGTGGTTGTTAATAGGACCTATTAACATGCACAAGGTCTTTAACGACCTGTGAAGTGCTCGGGTGTGGCTGTGAGCGGTCCCGGGCCGCCACACACGAGGAAAGGGGGGGGGGGGGGGCAATGAGTGGGGGCTGAAGCCCGCTGATGCCAATGGGGGTGGGGGCGGAAACCCTTTGATGCCCACCTCATCTCTCGTATAAGGCAACCCTCCGGGCACTCATTTGTCAGTAATTTTAACTTTTCAGCTAAAGGACAAAAGTTAATTCCAGCAATTCAAATTCCCCAGCTAGAGTGGAAGGGAGGGAGTCGCCTGGGCTGTAATACCGAAGGAGAGGCAGACAGATAAAAAACAAGCTTTCTTGTGCATGCTTCCTGAAAGAAATGCAAATGTGCACAACTTTTAAATGTGCGAATGTAAAGGTTGCTTAGGAGCCGATATAGGCATTAATTGATGGAGTTACTTGAAGCTTTCTGATGGCAGAGATATTTTCTTTATTAGCGGTATTGTAAAAGTGTTCCAAGCCGAGCTGGGGAGTGTGTGCTTTAAATGGACAGTTATAAAAATGTTGTACCAGGTATAATCCCCTTATTATTAAAATCTGTACTTTAGATGCACTTTTTATCTTTAACCTAAATGTATATGCACATTTTGTGACAGCCTATATTACACCATGTGTAACGCGCTTTTAAAGTAATGATTTACACATTCACAGTGCTTTCAGGGACCTCGTAGCACAAAAAATACACGTCACTTTCCCAGCTGCACCAGGATTGAATGCTATGGGCCTGTGATTGTATACATAGACATCAGTAGTGATTGCATTAACAAATAGCGGTTTCATAAGATAAAATAGAGCATTTCCCACTGATTATTTTAACTTTCATTAATTTTCCATTCAAGCTCTGTGTTATTTTATATGTAGTTACTTGATTGTGAAAAATCAACACAATGGTTCCAGAATTTGTTCTTTTTAGCCTCGCCTTTGGATTCCGCCTCTGCGCTCCTAGCCCTGTCCCTGCTGCAGTATCCATACAATTTGTAAAGCACTGAAATCGCTGCATAGAATAGCTAGCTAATGTCTGAAAAAGCCAGTGATATTAGTATATAGTGCCCTGCTTTCCCTCACCTTCATTATGTACATTTATTTAATTTTAAATATCGTGTTAGATTAACCTATGATCTGCATTTATTTTACAGTGTACTATTCATCCTACAGAATTGTACAAAAACTATTCTGGTTTTAAAAGGGACTGAGAAAAAGAAATTAACAACCTACTCAATGGCTTTAGTGCACTAAGTGTTACTGGAATGCCTGGGTTCAAATCCCAGATTTCCTGTATGACTAAATTGTGTGAATATAAATCAAATCAATTTACTTCATGTGTCAAATTCAGTTTAAGATCACCTGTGTAAATAAAACTCACTTGTATGTTTTAATAGCCAGTAATTTTTCACCATCCATAACAAGGATATTGGTGCGTGGGGGGGTGTCTGTGGGGTGTGTGTGCTGGGTGTGAGGGGGTTGTGTGGGGTGTGTGTGTGGGGGGGGTGGGGTTGTGTGGGGGGGGTGAGGGTGTGTGTGTGTGTGGGGTTGTGTGTGTGGGGTGGTGTGTGTGGGATTGTGTGGGGTGTGTGTGGGGTACGTTTGTGTGGGGCCTAAACCCACCATAGGTGGTTCGGGCTCGCCCGGTGCGCTTCCTCGCGTTACTGTGTCCCTGAATTGTTTTTCACAAGAATGTGTGTCCTCAACATGAAAAGTTTGGAAAGCTGTGCTCTAGATCATAGCCCAAAAGACAGTCAACTGGGAGGTCTGCACTTACCACAACTCTCTTGAGGCCATTTACCCCTCCCCAGGAGAAGTTAACAACTGCCACACTATGGGGTGTAGTGACATTGCTAGCATTGGTCACCAGGTAATTATCACCCAGTATGAATTGTCCAGGGTCCACAAAGTTAGGTGTCACCATTGTGACACTGGCACATGTGTCCCTGTAGGCCCGAGCCACTTTACCATTAATCAAAGGCGTCTGCCTGTACTTGCCCAGAGTACTGGGACTCATAGTAAGGGACATATCAATGTCCCCCTCACAGATCAAGACTGCCTGAGTAGGAACTCTGACTAGGCCAGGCTCCATCTCAGTACCCATGGTTAAACCCACTATAGCTTTAGTTTGGGGACCACCACTGCTGACTGTACTAGGGGGTGCAGTTGCCTTATTGGCTGCAGTGGCAAGGGCTCCACCTTTCTCAGTGCACTCACTAAACCAGTGAGAAACGGACTTACAGTAATTACACCAAGGTTTCTTTGGGACATCATTCTTCTTATTTCCATTTTGGGACCCCCCTCCTTAGTATTATTTTGGGGGCCTGAAGAAGACTTCTGGTCTTTTTGTTTCTGATCTCCACCCTTCTGGTCTGCCTTCTTCTGGTCACCACCTTGGTTCTGGGGCTTCTGCTTAACCCTGGTTCTGACCCATTTGTCTGCCTTCTTTCCTCATTGCGGCCTTTGACACTGTAAACCTCAGTGCGGCCTTCGACACTGTAAACCACCAGACCTTAATCCAACGTCTGGGAGGCATTGGAGTCAGAGGCACGGCCCTGAAGTGGCTGTCGTCCTTTTTGGACGGTCGCTCCTTTCAGGTCTGGGAGAATGACAGCCACTCCCCAGCAATCCCCCTCCGTTGTGGAGTACCGCAGGGCTCATCTCTTAGCCCTACGTTATTCAACGTTTACATGTCCCCGCTGGAGCAATTGGTCAACCCTTTCGGCGTAACGATCATCAATTACGCCGACGATACCCAGCTGGTGGTGACCCTCTCACACCCCCACCAAGACCCCTCCGACCTTCACAGCTGTCTCACAGAAATCCACAGCTGGATGAACACCTCTGCATTAAAATTAAACGGGTCCAAGACCGAGATCCTACTGCTCGGACACAAGGGAGCCTCCCTGCCGCCCAACATCTGGCCCGACTGTCTAGGTGACCCCCCCGCACCTACGGAGGAGGTCAAGAGCCTGGGCGTTTGGCTCGACAAAGACCTGAGCTTCAGAACACAGGCCAAAAAGACGGCAGGGATATGCTTTGGCCTCCTTAGGGCCTGCAGAAAGATCTTCCCTCTGCTCCCTGCCTCCTCCCGGAAACTATTGATCCAGGGCCTCATCCTGGCGAGGCTAGACTACTGCAACGCAGTCTACCTGGGGGCCCCTGAAGCGACATTCAACACGCTGCAGAGATTACAAAACGCCGCCGCCCGTTTACTCACCCACACCCCTGCAAGATCCTCGGCAAAGCCAGCCCTGAAGCTCCTGCACTGGCTCCCAGTCAGAGAAAGGGTTGCTTTCAAAGCCCTTTGCCTAGCCCACAAAACCCTCCACGGCAAGGGCCCACCCATCCTCATGGAATTCATTGCCCCCTACAAAACAACAAGAGACCTTCGCTCTAGCGGAGAGAATCTCATCATCGTCCCCAGAGTAAGGAAAGCCCGGTCTGGAGGACGCCGCTTCTCGGTACACCCGGCCAAACGATGGAATAGTCTCCCCCGGAGACTAAGAACTGAGCCCAACCTCCTACAGTTCAGGAAGGCTTTAAAAACCCTTCTCTTTCCGTGATCCTTCCCCCTTTCTCGGCCACACCCTCCGGATTTCAGGTTAAGCGCTGGGATGCTCAAGGGTTACTACGCGCTCTATAAAAACCTTAAATAATAATAATAATAACTTTCCCAATTCTTGGGGAGAGGTCAGATCTGAGTCAATCAGGTGCTGATGCAACAACTGGTTCTGGCAATTATTAAGGATCTGTTCTCTCATTATTAGATTGTACAATCCAGTATAGTCTGAAACTTTACTTCCCAGCAACCAACCTTCCAGAGCCTTAGTGGCACAATCAACAAAGTCAGTACAGTACTGAGTCTGAGTCTTTTGGGTATCTCTGAACAGCAACCTGTATTGCTCAGTGGTTAGGCCAAACCCTTCAATCAGAGCACTCTTCAGGACAGAGTAGGTTTTAGCATCCTCAGGTCTAACTGTGAGGAGCTTATCTCTCC
This sequence comes from Lissotriton vulgaris, assembly GCF_964263255.1. NCBI lineage: Eukaryota > Metazoa > Chordata > Amphibia > Caudata > Salamandridae > Lissotriton > Lissotriton vulgaris. The sequence goes on along the minus strand of NC_141689.1, from coordinate 1,324,329,891 downwards.
CTTTTTCTGAAAAGGAGAGCCACAAGATTGCTGCCCACTGGTCCTGAGGAACATGCTTTACCATGCAGGCTCTCTCAAGAGCAGTTATCCATTTGTGGATGTCATCTCCATCTCTGTAGGGGGGCGCAATCTTGCTCAGGTGTCTATTGTCATAGGACCTGTCTTTATCCTTGGGGATAATGTTGCTGCCACCAGTGGAATCTAATCCACTTAATGTTTGCTCTCTCGCCAAAGCAAGTTTAGCTTGGCCCAGGGCTATCTCTTCCTTCTCTATCTGGAGTTGGACAGCTCTCATCCTAGCCTCATGTTCCTTTCTCTGGGGGGGAAGTCATTCCCCTTTGAGATCCCTAGAGGAATTAGACTGGTTAGATTCCCTGGAAGGAGATCTAACCCTTCTATTGCCAGAGTTAAGTCTACTATTGGGCCTGGAAAGGTGGACACCTTCTCCATTTCCATGTAGGCTTAAGTTGGCCTGGTTCAATATTCTAACTTGAACTTGGCCATCCCCGCCCTGATCATCTGACTCATTTCCATCCTCATCCTCGTCTACCTCTTCAGGATCAACTTCTGGGACATCAGTATCATCAGGTGGGTTTCCCTCTCCTATCATACTTGAAGGACCTGAAGCAGATTCTTTCTCAAGATCAGCTTTCTCCAAGATTGCAATGAGGATAGGGATGGTGGGGTTGTGACCCCTTTTCAGCCCCCTTGAAGTGCATAGGGCACTCAAGTCCTTGTGGCTGAGTTTTTCATAACTGGATGGTGCTTTGTGAGAGTCACCCACAGGTAGAGAACTGGAGGGTTCACTTGTGCCAGGCATGACTAGTGAGGTGTAAGTGGTGCACTTACCTACACTATTTGTTTTCCTAGAGGTTGTAGTCAGGGTGTGCTAAGCCCTTTGGTCTACAACCACTAAGTTCAGTAGAACTTAAGTATGCTAAGCTTTGTTTATATGTACCTAGGTACTTGATGTGATCTTTCAAATGATATTGTCAAAGATTACAATTGGTAAAACAACAGAAAGCTCAAATCCCAACCGCTGCACAACAATGTGAGAAGTTGGCCTGGTATATGATGACCACTAATTCTAGTGAGCACCTTGTACCAGTCCAAACGACCCTTATGGTGATTGGTTGTAAGTCAACCTTATAGACCATCTATCCTAATGGTAGCGTAGACAAAGCAGTCTTAGGCTAAACTCAAGAGGGCAAGCTGTTTTACCTTATGCAATCCCTTTTAATACCAAATGAAAGGACACCACAAAAGTTATATATTATAAAATATATGTATTTATTTCTAGAATAATCCCCTTAACTCTTTATGAGCACAGGAGCACAAGCGTTATACAAAGAACACAGGTTAACATACAATAAGCTGCACAATTATGGTTAGGCCGGGTGGCCACTCAAACCATATATTAAGAAAGTGGTATAAGTACCACGTCACGAACAATGAACAGGCCTAGGGCCTTGGGAATGGCTGGGCCTACACTGGACTAATGAAGGTTAGGTAAGAGAGAGGCCCACAGGATACGGGTGCAGAGTCTATAGGCAACCGCGTTTACCATACAAGTCAATGGTGCGTAAAAATCAGAAAGTTATAGGTTTCGGAGATTTCCGACTGGACTAGAACTTAGCCACTTTAAACTAGTACACTAGAGGTGTAATCCCCTATGGGAGCACTGGAGTTAACTTGTTACCTCACCCACTGGAAGTGGGTGCATAGGTGCCAAAGTGTCAGGTTTCGTCGTGGAGTTCTATGGAGCCTGTAGATGAAGATGCTGCAGGCGGCCAGGAGAGAAGAGTCCGGTTGGATCCAAGGGTGGATCGAAGATGTAGAGTACCTGAAAGCAGAGGGGACAGAGTTCAGGTCACTAGCCAGTGACCAGCGAGGTACCAGGAAGGAACCAGGCGATGTCTGGTTGCAATCAGGGGATGTCGAGGTGTTTGTCTCTGCTGCCACGTAGACCAGGAAGGATCGAGGATGACCAGCTGGTGAACACGAGCTGTCCCACGAAGGCTCTTGCTGTCGGCGGTGTCGGTACTCTATTCGGAGTCACCAAACCTTGGCAAAGGCAACCCACGCAGGATTCGAAGATGTCTTCTTGATCGGACCGGGACGGTCAGATTGATGGCTCCTTTTCAGGGAAGCTGGTGCCAGTCTGGAGCAACCAGACCAGCAGTGTAGTTTCGATGTTTCGTCGTCACAGAGGCCACTAGCCAACGGGCAAGCGACCGGACAACGCGTCGAGCAGGAAAATGCAAAAGGGCCCCACGCAGCACTCAGCGAATGTGGAGATGTGATCTTTGGTGCAAGAGCTGCTCGGGGCAGGGGCTTCTCAAACCCCAATGCACAGCTTCGAGGGGACCTCAGGAGCTGCACGGGAAGCTTTTTGTTGACTTTTCAAGATGGCCGGTCTCATGTCGCCTCCACAGGTCTCAGCTTTGCTGTGGCTGTGGATCGGGCTGTTGGAAGTCTGGGAGCCCAGGTCTTGTCGATCTGTCGTTCGAGCTCCAGCGGGAGCAATGGCAAAGAAAGTGTTGTCGCGCTGATGGTGCCTGCTTGCACAGGGTGGCCACTCCTTGACCACAAGGGAGATTCTTCAGTCTTCTACATTGAGTAGGATGTTGAAGGGTCCAGATGTATGTTTCAAAGTTTCAGTCAGGATGATCTAATTTCCATTAGCACAGCTCCTACCTTTATTCCAAATCAAGGGGCTGGATCACCTGCTAGGTCCTTCCTATGGTTGGAACTGGGGAGGGGGGTGTTTACACTCTTTTCCCTTTGTCCAGTTTCGCGCCAGAGCTGGGGCGCCCCAGCACCGGTTTGAACTGGGCTATGCATGGGACGCCTTGTGCGCCCCAGGCAGTGTCTAGTTTCATTCAACCCTCCCTGCTACAATCCACTATCTCCTGTCTGGGGTGGTGTAACACCTCCCTCTGACAGGATACCATTTGTCCAGGCCTCCCCTGTCGGAGTTTCGGTCTGTAGCAGGAGGCCAGACTTGTGTCTGTGGCAGCAGCATCCATTTTGTGATGCTGGGGCTCTGGTTAGATGTAACCGCGTTTAAGCAAAGTAACATGTCTTCTCCCTCTAGAAGGGTGAAATGCTACCCCCGTCGCCAGGACTGGCGAGGGGGTAGTATTCCAAAGCGTATGACCCCTTATACGACATGTTTTGATAAAGCCAAACCAAAGTTAGCAAGTAACCGCGAGGATTATAATGGACTTAAGAGTATATGGTTTGGCAATGTCCCGGAACAGCTAAGGGAGTTGGTCCCGACAGCTGCAGACAGGCTCAGCTCATGCTAGAGCACCATCTCACATAAAACCAAGCACTCTGCCTCCAGGATTGATAAGGCCTGCCATAGGAGTGACTTATAGGTGTATATGTGTCCAGATATAGGTTTAGATATAGGTATACTATATCTAAGCAAGGGGTGATTACACGACCTTGCCGCAGCTGAGTTATCAGCCAGTTGTGTCAATTTGGATAGCCAGCCAGGGGTGGCAAAAGATATGCTGCAGCCCCTGGTATGCCTTAGATACACCATCTGCCCTGGGTACCTATAGTACACTGTACAGGGGCTGATAAGGTGACCCAATGTCCAATTGGGTATGTACCTAAAGTACATGGATGTGAATTTAGAGAGAGAACATCAGGCTGTGGGTCTGATTAGCAGGCCCACAGCCACATTAAGTCGAAAACCAGTGAGGCAAAAGGCAAAAATTGGGGTGACCATAGGAAAGCAGACCCTACTCTCCTTCATGGAGACTAAACTCTCTTGAGTTGGAGAAAGGGTGTGATAGACCCTTAACTTACCCAACGCTAAGTTCAGTAGAACTTACTTATACAAATCTTGATGTATTATATGTACCTAATACTTAGTGGTTTTCAGTTAATCACTCAATAAGATTTATCTGATAGAACAATAGTAAGCTTAAATCCCAACCGCTTCACACCAATGTGAGATGGTGGCCTGGTATATGCTGTCCATTAGTTAAAGTAGGTACCTTGTACCAGTCCATACGACCCTCATGATGTATGAGGTCAAAGATAACCTTTAGAAATCTATCCTAGTGGTAGCTGTGGAGAGCAGCCTTCAGGCTTAATCTGAAAGGAATGCAAAGCAGCTTGTTTTACCAGAATGTCACCTCCTGAATGACTAAATGAAAGGAGAACCAAACAGTAGTTATATAAAAATGTGTATTTATTAATATAACACTCTCTACTAGTCTCTACACGAGATTAGAACACAAAGCACACAATACTGAATCAATAGAACATTCGTAAGTAGCACAATACATAGCGGGCTCCGTGGGAGTCCGAACCATATACTAAAAAAATGGTATAACAATCACGACTTGACTAGACACAGTGCCTAGAGCACGTAGAATCTCTGAGACCCCAAGGAACCACCCAAGGCAGTGACACATCGAGCCCAAGGAGGAAGGGTGCAGTGAGCAAACTTGACCGTGTGCACCGTACATCTCTATGGGAAAGACGCAAAGTTAGAGTTTAAGGACACTTCTACGAGAACTTCAAGTAAGCTCTTTGGAACATAGGAGGTGTGAGAAGTTGGTCTGGCACATGCTGTCCACTTTTCTAGTAGGCACCTTGCACCAGTCCAAACGACCCTTATTGATGGTAGGTTTAAAGACAACCTATATAGAAAGCTATCCTAGTGGTAGCTGTGGAGAGCAGCCTTCTGGCTAAGTCTTGAAGGAATGTAAAGCAGCTTGTTTCACCAGTCTATAATCTCATGAATGACCAAATGAAAGGAGGACCACACCAGGTATAAATATAAAATATATGTATTTATTCTAAACACATCCCTCTAGTCTCTTTATGAGGCTAGAGGCAAAAGTACATTCAGTAGATTTATTTAGCACACAGTAAATTAGCACAATATATGGTTAGCCCTAGGGCAGTCACAAACTATATACTAAGAAAGTGGTATAAGAACCACGACTGACATCGATACAAGGCCTAGAGCCTTTAGAACCGCTGGGGCACCTGAAACCACCCAAGGTAGTGACACAGGGGACCCACCGGGACGCGTGCAGTGTCTAAACACAGCCACGAATCACCATTTATTTCTATGGGGAAAGTCGCGGTTGGAAAATTACAGATAAAGGACACTTAGAAGAGGACTTGGAGCAAACCTCTTTAGAACTATGCAGTTCTAGAGTCAATACCCACGGGAGCACCGGAGTACTCGAGTTACCTCACTCAGGAACGCCGGGTGCATAGGTGTCTTTTGGTGTTGTGTTTCGTCGTCGTTTTCAATGGCAATCTGCTGCAAAGTGCTGCTGGCGACCAAGTCGAAAGTGTCTGGGTGGATCCAAGGGTGGATCGAAGATCTGAAGAACCTGAAAGCAGAGGGGGCAGAGTCTGGGTTACTAGCCAGTGACTAGGAAGGCGATGAGAAGCTGCCAACCCATGTCGGGTGATTTCAGGTGAAGAAGGTGAAGCTTGACTCTTCAGCCACGAGGACCAGGAGGCGTCGATGATGACCAGGAGCTGGATTCGAGCTGTCCCACGAAGGATGCAGAGTGCTGCAGTGTCATTTCCCGGATTGGACCCAACAAGCCTTGGCAACAGCAACCCAAGCAGAAAGCAAAGATTGGCTTTGGTGCAGACCAGCAAGGTCTGAGGGACTCACCCTTTGGAGTGGAGTCGGGGCACGTCTGGAGCAACCAGGAAAGCCCAAGAAACAGAAGTTACCTTCGTGGGGACCCACCATTCGACGGACCAGGGATCGCGAAGGAGCCTCGAGCGAGAATGCTAGAATCGGGCCTACGGAAAACACGTGGAGTGTAGGCCCACAATCTTCGGTGCAAATGGTGCTCGGGCTTGGACTACAAATAGCCCAATGCACAACTTCGGGAAAGCTCGGGAAGTCGATGCACTTGCAAATGTGCACGATGTCCAGGGGTTCCGGTTCCATGTCACTCGTGAGGGATGTGGGTCTCAGCTTTGCTGGGATCTCGTGTCAGCCTCAGAGAAGTCTGGAAGTCTGTGTCCTGTGTCGCAAATCCGGCGGGATCTGGCGGGAGCCTTGGAAATGCAGTCCGGCAAGATGCTTCTTTGGTGCCTGTTTGAACAGGGAGTCACTCCTTAACTCCAAGGGAGATTCTTCCGTCTTCTAGTCGAAATAGAATATCGAAGTTCCAGGATATATGTTGCAGAGTTTCGTCCAGAGTAATCTGAAGTCCTAAGGACTGGGTTCCTATACTTATACTAAGTTTAGGGGTTGGACTTCAGTTCAGTTCTTTATTTATTTCGATGGTTAAAACCATCATAAAAATACATATTAATACATGACCACATGAAGACATACTGAACATCAAAAAAAAAAAAAAAAAAAAAGACGAGTTAAAAAGAATTTTTGTAGCTGATGTGATGCTCCTCCAGGAAACGCATATGTTGGGTACTAAGGCACTGAGTCTGCAGCGATTTGACTTCCACCAAGTATTTCATGCAGGGTTTTCCAGGGGCTCGAGGGGGGTGGCCATTCTTGTCCACAGACGGCTGTCATATACTCACGAGCGTCAATGGCTTGATCCTCAGGGTCGGTTTGTGTTTGTGAAGGGGAGGATTGGAGCAGAACCGGTAGTGTTTGGCAGTGTGTATGCCCCCCCCGCTGCAATGGTCCCTGGCGGAGAAACTGTTTGACTTATGGACCGAGATCCCCCACTCCATGGCGGTGATTGGGGGTGACTAGAACGATGTAGTGGATGTGAGTCTGGACAGGCAGAGATTGCAGGGGGTTGCGGCTGCGGCCTCTCCTACGCGGCTGAAGGCGATGATTGATGGGCTGGGATGGGAGGTTGCATGGAGGCATCTGCATGCCAGGGCGCGGGAATATACGTATGTGTCATCGGTGCATGGTTCCTTCTCACGATTGGATTGTGTATTCGTACCAGGGGCCTTCCTTGACAGGGTGAAATGGGCTGCAATTCGGCCTCGGGGGCTGTCTGATCACTCCCCAGTAGCGGTACAGATTGACCTGCGCAAGGCACGCCAACCATTTCGGTGGCGGATTTCCTCATGGCACCTACAGCAACCGGCCTACACCCAGCATATGCGCAGTGCGATTGCCCACTATTGGCAGGACAACTTGGCGGGAGGGGTTGACGCGGTGACGGTGTGGGAAGCCATGAAGCCCACGATAAGAAGCATCGACATTGCATGGTGCGCTGCTGCCCGTCGTACTCGACAGGAGAGCATTGTTACAGCTGCAGAGCGGGTGGAGGTGCTGGAGACACGATGCCGGGGAGAGGGTGATGACATGGCGCTGCGACTGCTACTACAGGCGCAGCAATCCTACGCCTCGGTGTTGATGGACGAGGCTCGCCAAGCGTGGCTGGCTACGCGGAGCAGGGTATACCAATGGGGGGATAAGTCCTGCACCATGCTTCATAGGCTCTGTCAGCAAACACTGCAACCGATCACCCTACCAGGTCTCACTGACGGGGAGGGGACCGTGATAACAGACCCTGCGACTCTTGCAGCGAGCTTTGCACGCTACTATGCGGAGCAGTACGCCTCTCGGGAATGCCTCCCACCCGAAGCGATTGATGGGAACTGGGTGATGCACTGGGTCAGCTTAACGTAGGCAAGGCGCCGGGACCGAGCGGGTTCCCAGCAAATTTTACAAGAAATTCCACTTGCAGCTTGGGCCGCACTATAGGCGGGCATTGGAATTGGCGCGGGAGCCTGCCATCAGACTGGCGTCAGGCCGAAATTGTGGTCTTCCAGAAACCAGGTAGGCCTCCCGACCGCCATGAGTCCTATCGCCCCATATATTTGATCAACTTCGAGTCCAAACTCCTGGCCAAGGCACTGGCGAACCGCCTGCTCCCGCATATTGCAGACCTGGTCCACCCGGATCAGGCAGGCTTTATGCCGCACCGGGCGACGAGACACAACATTCGGCGTGCACAGGCTGCGGTAGACGCTGTGGGGGCGACCGGGGATCGGGCAGCGTTGTTGCTCGCAGATATCGACAGGGCGTTTGGCTCGGTCAGCTGGACCTACCTCTTTGCCCTCCTGCCGCTCCTCAACTTGGGGCCGGTGTTCATCTCCTATGTGAGCCTGCTGTATACAGACATCACCGCCTCGGTGCGTGTCTCTGGAGCGATCTCTGAGAAGTTCCCTATTGCCAGGGGTACCCGTCAGGGATGCCCCCTTTCCCCCTACCTCTTCGCACTGGCCATGGAGCCATTGGCCGTACGAGTGCGTCTAGATGCACAGTATCGGGGCTTTGTGTGGGGGGCGGAACTTTCAGACCGCATTGCATTGTATGCGGATGATGTCCTTTTCTTTATGACCGACCTTCACCGCTCTGGCCCTCGCATACTGGACATAATGCAAAGGTTTGTCGAGGTTTCAGGGCTCTTCCTCAATCCACGCAAATTGACCCTGTCGGTGTTGTGTGATGAGCCGGAGACATACCCATGGGCCTCGGCTCTACAGGTGGCAGTCGGTGGTCTAAAATACCTAGGTGTGTTCCTGTCGGACTCTGCTACGGTGGCATGGGAACGTAACGTACAGCCGGTATGGGACAAGGTCCAATTGGACGTTAAGACCTGGTCATGTATGCCCCTTAATATCTATGGCAGATCTGCCATCTTTAAGATGGTCGCCCTGCCACGGCTCCTCAACCAACTACAGAACCACCCGCACAGGATCGACCCGCAGTGGTTCCGTCGTGTAAATTCAGTACTTGCCCGGTTTCTGTGGGCCGGGGGTGCCTCTAGAGTGGCACTGCGGACATGCTTTCTATCCACATACTGTGGAGGTCTGGCTACCTCTGACCTTCTGTCCTATTACCAGGCCTCTCATCTCCTGGTGCTCAATGAGTGGTGGTATGGTGACCACAGTGACCCGGCATATGCATTAGAACACTTTCTGATGGGGGATGCCACACTACATACGCTACTATACTCGGCCAGGCGGCGGAGGGTGCTGCCGCGGGTCACCCAGGTGGTCTTCGCGATATGGAGACAGGCACTGCGCCGCATGGGTTGGTGGGGCAGGCTGACAGCCGAGACTCCGCTTTGGAATAACGGACAGCTTCCGGCACTGGCCTCCCTATCGGGCTTTGGAGGTTGGGATGCTATCGGGATCTCCTCGCTCTGCCATGTCCTCACGGGGACTACACTCAAATCCTTTCAGGACCTCAGCTCCGAATTCAATATGCCCAAGACCCAATTTTTCAAATACCTCCAGTTCCGCCATGCACTCGCCCCGAGCCTAGTGGAGATGGACCAGCTTCCCGAATTCAGCCCAGTGGAGGCCAAGCTCTTCATGGGGGACCTGGGTGATACGAAAGTTTCCAAAATATATCGCACGCTGGTTACGCACTGCTCTTCTTCTCTCCTGTCACTGAAGGCCTCCTGGGAGACTGATGTTGGCCCCTTGGATGAGAATGATTGGAGGGAGGCCCTTGAGTCCCCCCGTGGGGCTGCCATAGCTGTACGCCTCAGGTTTATACAGTTTAAATACCTGCATATGGCATATTACACTAGGGAGAGGCTGTGGAGGGCGGTCCTCATTGCCGCCCCGGAGTGCTTGCGTTGTGGAGCTGAAAGAGGAACGCTACTGCATACGGTGTGGTCTTCTGGGGGTCTGACCCGATTTTGGAATGGGGTGTGGAACTGTCTGTCGGAGGTGCTGGGGTGGGATCTCCCTCGTACGCCTAGACTGGGCCTCCTCCATGTCCTGGAGAATGTGGGAGGCAACATCTACAAACGCCACCTCCTGTTACTGGGGCTGGTTGTAGCTAAACGGGATCTGGCGAGAGCCTGGAAGAGTGACCGTGCCCCCCCCACTCAGTGCCTGGAAGGCGGGATTAGAATTTCTTATGGGGCTGGAATTACCTGTGTTTGAGTCCAGGGGGTGCCCCCGGAAACACAATAAGATCTGGAAGCGGTGGGCAGACTACAGGGGGCTGAATCTGGATCCCCCAGTTGACATAGATGATGTGCTACCTCCGGATGGGGACCTTGGGACCTAGGTCGATGTCTGACGCCTGCATTGCCTTACCCATGTATTTGGTAAACTGTGAACACGTGCACTGGGTTAGGGTGGGATAAGGGGTGGGTAGCCAGGGAAGGGTGTTGGGGTATGTTTATTGGGGGTTGGTGGGACAGGGGATGGGGAGGGGGGTAACTCAAAGTTTAGGGCTTCTGGTCATTCTACTATTTGTCTATTGTGGACAGTATCCTCCTGATTGTGGAGAACTGTATCTATGCTTGCCTGAACTTTCAATAAAAGCGGTTGTGAAAAAAAAAGACTTTTTGTAGTTAATATATACAGACTGTAAGCATAACAGGGAGCAGCAAATTTCATTTCGTTTCATCCTCTTTCATCCACCATCAACCCCTTGTATTTCTTAGTTTAATCACAATTTTTAGAAAACTCATAATAGCACACAAAGAACGCATTTCAGTTGCTCTTTGCAAAAATAATAAGGCAGATTTGGCATGGATAATATTTGAGTCCTTTAAAATGTCCACCAGAAATCTTCGACGCAGGATTTTGTAAAAAGGACACAGTAATACAAAATGAAGGGTGTCCTGCGGAGACCTATTGTCGCAGCCGCAGGCACCCTTCTGCTCAATTGTTTGCGTAAAACCAAACGGATAGGCTAAAATATTATGCAACAAATTGAGCTTAAAACGAGTCATTAAAAACCTCTCATGTTGGCTATACATTAAAAAGAGATACGGTTCCATGCCCACTTCATTACAAACAAGCGAATGAGCAACTACTGAGGATTTAATAGAATCAAGTTCCATCCTCCTACAATCATATTTTTCCAGTAGTTGCATTTGTACATAATGTCTGCTATAGATATCCACATTTGTGGGGTCCAAAAATAACCTTTGCTGGTCAATAGCCCCTAATGTTTCTTTAATATATTTCAGCCAGGGGATTTGGAGCCATCTATCTTTCCGTAAGCAATCCTGGATGATCTGTCTGGATAGTTCCGCATTGGGGTTTGACCAAATTTTAAGCCATGTCAGTATTGGTCTCAGTCTGATCAAGTCAGATATGTATGGGGTACCCAGCTCTTTGTGTGTTATTGCTGCTGGGATGCTCAGGGGAAGCTTTAACAGTTTTTTTTAAAAAATTGTCTTCCTCTCCTTGTATCTGTTGTGCATCCCTAAAACCCCACACCTCCGCTCCATAGATAGCCTTCGAGATACTGACCGACCTATACAATGTCATCACCTGCTCAGGGGACCAACGACCGAGTCGTCGGGCAAAGTTTAATATGGCCCCATTTGCTGAGACTAGTTTCCTAGACCTCTCCTCAATCAATGGGGCAAACTTAATCTTTTCGTCAAATAGGAGACCCAAGTACGGGAAAGTGGTCACAGTGTCCAGGACATGTTCCCCTAATTTAAACACAAATTTCTTATGTGGTTTCTTCCCTGCTACCATAATGAAAGATTTTGTCAAATTGACGGAGAGGTCCAAATTCCTCATGAAATCAGCAAAACCTCTAATTAGGAGCTGGAGACCGACTGCTGTTCGCGCGAGGAGGACCTCGTCATCTGGGGTTGGACTTACTCTAGGGTCCCACCTATGGGAGGACCCAGGGTGGGAGTGGTTACACCCCTATCCCTTTGTTCAGTTTCGCGCCAGAGCAGGGGCTGAGTGCTCTTGCAACCGGTTTGAATTGGGGTATGTACAGGGACACCAAGTGTGCCCCCTGCACTGTCTCAAAAGCATTCTCCGAATGCACCCACCCAGCCCCAATACACTAAAGCCTGTCTGGGAGGTGGTTTCACCTCCCTGTGACAGGAAACCTATTGTCCACGCCTCCCCTGCCGGAGTTTAGTCCAGCAGTAGGAGGTCAGACTTGTCTGTGGCTGCAGGATCCATTTTGTGATGCCAGGGCTGTTTTAAACTATTACCGGTTAGGTAAGTGTGTACATGTCTTCTCCCTCTAGGAGGGTGGAATTCTACCCCCACCGCCAGAAGTGGCGGGGGGGTAGGATTCGAAAGTGTTTGACACCAAACACGACATGTTTTGATGCAACCATTCCAAAGTTAGCATTAACCACAAGGTTATAATGCACATAAGAGTATATGGTCTGGCTGCATCACAGAACAGCTACAGATAAGTGATTCCAAAAGCTGCAGAGGGGTTCTGCTCGTGCATGGGCACCCTCTCACACAAACCAAGCACTCTGCCTTCAGGATTGTTAAGGCCTGCCATAGGAGTGACTTACAGGTTTATATGTCAGTGATCTAAGGTAGATATAGGTAACCTATATCTCGGTAAGGGGTGCCTACACCACCTTACCCAGGCTGCAGTAGCAGACTTGTGGTGCCATTTTGGAAGGCTTCCCAGGGGTGGCATATTACATGCTTCAGCCCCTGGTAGGCCTCTGGGGTACCTATGCCCTTAGTACCTAAGGTACCATATACTAGGGACTCACAAGGGTAACCCAGTAACCAATCAATTAATTTAGAGAGGAAGTAGCTAGGCTGGGGTCCTGGTTAGCAGGGCCCCAGCCAGACTTAGGTTGAAAAACAGTGAAACGCCAGCAAAAAGTGGGGGTAACCATAGTAAGCAGATCCTACTCTCCTACAGGAGGTTCTAGAGCCACCCCACCAGTGAGTACCGAGGTACCCACGTTACCTACCTCAGAGGAACCGGGTGAATAGCGGTCAAGTGGTGTCGGAAACCTTCGTAGTTTTCAATGGAGAGCTGCAAAGTAGTACTGCTGCCGGAAAGGCGAAGAGTGTCCGGTGGAATCCAAGCCTGGATTATATGTGAGAGGAACCTGAAAGCAGAGGTGACAGAGTCTGGGTCACTTCAGGTGACCAGGGGCTCGCAGTCGAATACCCACTGATGTAGAGTGCTTCAGGTGTGAAGAAGGGATGCTGGACTCTGCAGCCACGGGGACCAGGAGACGTTGAGGACGACCAGGATCCGGAGGTGAGCTGTCCCACGAAGGATGTCGAGTGCTGAGGGGTCGATGTCCGGCTAGAGCACCAACAAGCCTTGGCAAATGCAACCCATTCAAGGAGGACAAGTTATGGTGTGGACTAGCAAGGTCCAGGGGACTCTCCAAGCAATGGGAAGTCAGGGCACATCTGACGCAACCAGGGAAGCCCAAGAACAAACAAGGTGACCCTCGCCAGGACCCACAGGCCAACTGACCAGGGATTAAAAAGAGACCTCAAGCAAATCTGCAGAGCACCAGCCCACAAAGCACTCAGTGTAAGGAGGCCGGATGTCTTCAGTGCAAATACTGCTCGGGTCAGGACTACTTGGAGTCCAATGCACAAGCTCAGGGATCGCCAACAAGCATATGCACTTGCAAATGTAAGCAGTGCACTGGGGTTCGGGTCACGCGGCCCCAACCAGGGACACTGGTCTCCGAATCGCTGAGAGGGCAGATCGACCTCAGGGACCTTCGGAAACCCACCTCCTGTGTTGCTGAAATCTTAGGAGTCCTCAGGAGCTCTGGAGATGCAAGCCGGTCAGATGCACTTAGGTGCCTGCTAGTGCAGGGGAGTAACTCCTTTATTCCAAGGGAGATTCTTCAGTCATCCAGCGTCGCGCAGGCAGTCGAAGTACTTGATTTCTTCTTAGTAGAATATTGTCCAGGTAAAATCTAAAGTCCTGTAGCCAGGTAACCCGTGGGAAAGGGTTGGACAGGATTCAGGGGACCCTCCTAGGGGAGGGGCAGGACAGAGGGGTGGCTGAAGCCATGTTCTTTGTCTAGTTTTGTCCCAGAGCAGGAGCCAATACCTCCCAGAACTGGTTTGTGCTGGACTATGCACTTTCCTCCTGAAATTAAAACAAAATATCCTGTTGTTATTCCAGAAAGTTGGAATCTGAGACTGTACATGGTAGTTTTCAAACTGTACAATAACCCGACGGGCACAAAACAGGTGATGAGAATAACTAAAATATTAGTGAATCCTTAATATTCCTTATTAGCGAATCACAAATTGAGATTTGCTAATAAGGAATACCTATCCATTCATTCCTATGGGCTAGAAGTCCCATAGGAATGAATGGGAAGATATTCTCAATTTGCGATTCGCTATTAGAGAATATCAAATAGCGGGCGCTATTTCAAGGGTGGTAGGGTGTCAAAAGGACACCCTGTTGCACAACTGAAATGTGCATGTGTGCACATGTGGCGCACATACATGCCCTAAGGGCATGAATGTGTGCCACATGGCACTTTAAAAAAAGCAAAAAAGTGTGTTTTTAAAGGAAATCGCTAATTACCACCAACTTGAAGTTGGTGGTAATTAGCGCTTCCTTAAGGCTAAAGTGCACTTTCTTTTGTGCTACTTACATTGCAGTTAAGAAATCGCAATTTGCGATTCCTTAAATGCAAGAGCAAAATAAGGAATCGCAATTTTGCGATTCCTTATTTTGCTAGTAGGTTTAAACTCACCTACATTGCTCGCAGCCAAATAGCGATCGCAAACGCTGAAATTCTGCAAATTTCAACGTTAGCACTTGCTATTTGGCCACCTACATCTGGCCCTTAGTGCCTTTACCAAAAGGTACTGACTACTTTAGCAATGTCTGCATGCTTTGCATTAGCCGTATGGGAAAAAGCCTTTCATGTTGTGTAATCTTCTATCCTGTATGGGAGTAATGTCACTATGTATAAGCTCATCCCTCAAGGAGCGTCCTTTCCTATGTGTGATGCTGGGAGCATCTCCTAGTCAATCTCCCAATACTGGTTCACTTTTGAGTATGCTCCAGTACTTATGGATGATGTTTTTAACTATCAGATTCCACATTGAAGGTAGTTACCAAACACACCATATTCTCCTTATCCTCTCCACTGTTGTTGGAACAGGGTCAACTCTCTCTTTTTAGTGCTGACCATCTCCTTTGCTTCATTCACCACTCATTCAGAGTAGCCCCTCTCTCAAAACCTACAGCTCAGGGTTTCCTTCTCTTCAAGAAAAACTTTGTGAACTACAATTTCTTTATGCTCTGGAGCTCTCATAAAGAATGCTGAATTTCAGGACATCAGGATGGCTACTGATGTTATGCAGGACTCTATTACTTGCAGTTAATTTACTGTGGAAGCTAGTTTGTCGTTTACCATATACCACCTCAATCAACACCTCCAACAATTCAATTCTGTTGTGACTTATGCTACATGTAAAGTCTTAATTAAGATTGGTATTTTTGATTTTGGTGACAAAATCCATTGCCTTTTCTGTCGAGCGCTGCCACACAAAAAACAAATCAATGTAACGCAGCCAAAGAACAGTTCTCTCTATAGCGCCATAGACACCTGCTCCTCCCACGAGCCCATCAATAAATTTGCAAAACTGGGGCGAAGCAGGTGCCCATGCAAGCCCCTTTGTGTTGTTTGTACAGGCCTTCCCCAGAGAAAGTTCCATACATATATACAGTGCCCATACACGGTGTCATCAGTAAATAGTCCTCCAACAATTCTAGACCTACAATCCGCCCCCAAAAATCTTTAGTGTCTCTTATGTAAGATGGAATACTGGACAACAAATCCCTACTGAAATGGTCAATATAATGGGAAGTATTCTCAAACACTACCCCAGATTGATACAGTAGGTCTCCTGGTGTGTGGGGGGGGGGGGCTTCTAATCTTAGATTATTGTGCCTTTGAAAAAAGATCTAAGACTGGCGAACATGGATGGCTGCACTTCAAATAACTGAACTTTTCTTGCTCAGGGAGAGACCCTTGTATTCCCACTCTTATAGTTTTCCCCAATACTGAATCACATTTTTATTCTACTCCTCTTTAGTGATAGACTCATAAGTCTGTTTGGAACAGTAGTCTCATAGCCTCCTTGATGTAACTATTTCTACCCCACACAACAATGTTGCCACCTTTATCAGCAGGGCAAACCACAATACTGTTGTCATTGACTAAAGAATCAACTGTCATATTTTGATTTTAAAAAAACATCTTCTCTGACTTTCCTGACCCGACAATCCCTGGTCAATGTATACCTCAGCCAGGGCATTGCCCCCCATGCCTTCAAGGAAGCGGCTGTTGTCACTCTTCAAAAATTAAAAAAAGCAGGGTAATACTCCTATTTCTTAAAGAATTACTGCCCCATTTAATTGCTTCCTTACTGTTCTAAGATATTGGAGGCGCACACTGCCCATCATCTTTGTTCTTTTCTTGATGACTGCTCCTTCCTTTTTTCGACCCGCCCACTCCACGGAATCCTTTATAATTTCCGTAATCGATTATATGAGAGAGGAAGCAGACCAGGCAGAGGCACTAGTCCTTTTTGACTTATTGGTGGCCTTTGGCATGATGGATCTCAATAGCTTAATCAGTTGTGTCAAGTCTGCTGGCCTGCAAGGATTAGCATTAGCTTGGCTGAAATCATTTCTTTCGGACTGATCTCAATCGGTTTGCTTCTTTTTTTTCCTCCACCAATGTCAGACTTGTCTGTGGAGTGCCTCAGAGCTCCTCTTTGCCCCCCCTTATGTTCAATCTTCACATACGCCCATTGGTACATGCTCTACAAAGGTGAAGAGTGAGAATAAATAATTACGCTGACGATTTGCAGCTATTCTTTAATATAGCTGACCTCCCTGAATCCACAAAGTTTTTAAGAGCAGTATGCTCTACATCCGTGACTGAATGAATTGTCAGTGGCAGAAGCTGAACTCAGATAAAACAGAGATTGTGATGACCATACAAATTGGAGCTGCACCACATACAGACAAAATATAAACTGAGACAATGTCAAAATAAAACAATGTGATATGACACTTCCTTATAAAACAGTGTCTATACAGTCCATAGGTTATCGTTCCTTCCTTTATTTAATTGTATTCAGTTCTTAAAAATACCATCAGCCAACACGTTTCGTTCATTTAAACATTGGACTTCTTCAGGGCAGCTAAAAAGACAAACGCCTATATCAATCAAGAGGGTATGCACCAAAGTTCAGGGCGCAATTCTAAATTTAGTGCTAAAATGTGGCTTCTGCACAGTACTGTTTCAAATGGCAGTCCGAATCGTGAAGAATAAATATAGACAAGTTCCCAAAGACTGATGAATTGCAATAAGACATGTAGGTTTTGTTGTCTGATTGAAGCAAATGCCATCGGGATACAAAACACAATAAGAGATGCACTGCGTAGTGGAGATTATCCACCCATCCGTACGCACTGCAATTTCAGCACTTTCTGTCGCATTAGCAACTCGACGGTCAAAAGATTGACTCAATCTTCAGTCAAGCTTCAATCTGACAACAACGCCTACATGTCTTATTGCAATTCATTGCTGTTTGGGAACTTTTCTATATTTATTCTTTATATCTGAAAGGAACATGTAGTGATTGATTCTTTACATTAGAATTACCCCAGTCGTCAGACTGGATCCAGAAAGTTTTCGTCAGCAGTACCCCTGCGCGTCGGAAGGTGGCGTTGTGCGGCTCCGTGTCCGTTGTTGGCGTCGTGGTCGCCAAGATGCCGTTTGGCAGATACTTAGATGCCGCCCTCGCACGCTGACATCCGTTCTTTCTTTGTCCGCGCCAGCAAGAGCAGATGGGGGCGCGGTACCCCCAGTCACTTTTTGACTGAGTTTTTCTAGGCCTTTTTGTCTGTTTTTTGAGTCGATCGACTCCTGGTGCCGTAGGGATGCCTGGCTTCAAGTCTTGCAGGAACTGTCATAGCATGATGTCGGTGACGGACCCGCACCGCGTGTATCTCTACTGCCTGGGGCGCGACCACGACCCCAAGTTGTGCCCCGACTGCCAGGCCATGGCGCCGAAGACTTTGCGAGAGCTGTCCCAAAAGTTGCTAGAAGTCCGGTAGTCTGCTCTGCGCCGCTCAGTGTCCTGGTCCCGTGGGAGGTCGAGGGACCGGTCATGGAGCCACCACCATAGTCTGGATCGAAGTCTTCGCACTTGGGGTCAGGTAAGGCGAAGCATCACAAGAAGTCGAAGAAGCGTCATCGCTCTCCGGGTTTACCTCGCACAATGCGACTGAGGTTGCTGGTGGTGCCTCCCCCGCGGCTCTGCGGAGCCTACACAGTCGCCGTTGGCCTACCCGCCCTTCCCGGGTGAGTCTGCGGCTCTGGCCAGCTGCAGGGGTTTGTCAGCCATGGCTCGCCTCTTTGGGCTGTCTGGTCCCGCCGGTGCGCCTTCGGGCCCTCTGGCCCGACTGGAGTTCCTCGCCCTTTACTGTCGGCACCTCCGGCCTCGGCATTACTGTTGGCCCGGGCTCCACAGGGCCCCCTTGGATCCCGACATATATCCCAGTCGACCTTCTGACACCTCCACCGACATCGACCCCGCCTGCACCACCTCCGACGTCGCCCGTGCTCCCGGGCGACGTCGTCCCCAGGTTCAGCCCCGATGTGGACATGGCGCAGGAACTGCGTCGCTCGAAGCCGATGGGACCTTTCTATCCCTATGTCCAGCCTCCTTATTTTTGGCCTGTACATCAGCCTTCGGAGGAAGGGGATGTCTGGGATGGGTCTGAGGACCCTCTCACAGCTCAATGTGCATTTGACCCGCACTGGGCAGAGGAGCTGGGTGATGCCCCTGGTCTTGATACCTCTCCTGACTTTGGCATGCTAACTCCTCCTACCGTGGCTAAGGAGGAGGGTGCAAGTTATGCAGTGGTGTTGCGTAGGGTGGCTTAGGCCCTCCACCTCGAGCTCCCTACAGTGGCCATCAAGATTAACCTCCTTACAGAAGTGCTTCAGCTAGCGGCTACCACTGCGGAGCTACTGCTGCACTTTAATGATGCACTTTCTGACGCTCTTTTGAGCACCTGGTCCAGGCCGAACACAGGGGCTACTTTGGATAGGAACGTGTCCCGACGCCATCGTCCAGCCCCGGGTGACCCATTTTCCTTTCCCAACATCCCATCCCTGAGAACTAGGTTGTCCAAGCCTCTACATCCCAGAGCATATTCCCTACCACACCCCCGGACAGGGAATCCAAGAAACTGGAACAGTTTGGTAAGAAGATTTTTTCTTCCGCCATTTCAGGGCGCGGGCAGTGAACACTGCATGCCTCTTGGGCCGTTATTCCCACTCTGTGTGGGATACGGTGGTGCAGGTGCTGCCTCAGTGTCTGGAGGATACCCTCACAGTGCTCTCTCAAGCTATTGCTGAAGGGAGAGATGCAGCCAAGTTCACATTCTGTTGTGGCCTTGACACCTCCGTCTCGCTGGGCAAGGCAATTTCCTCGACAGTGGCAATCTGCCGCCACGCCTGACTGAGGACAACTGGTTTCTCTGGGGATGTCGAGAACACTCTGATGGACATGCCCTTTGATGGCATTCGCCTTTTTTGCAACAAGGCAGTGCGTTTGAGCGTTTTAAGGACACGCAGGCTGCGGCCACGCCCTTGGGCCTTTTGCTCCCCCTTCATCCCCCCCCCCCCCCCCCCCCCCCCCTCCGACTTCTGTTTTTCGCTCCTTTCGTGGCCACGGAAGGGCACCCAACATGTTCGCTTCAGAGCCACATGACTGCGCGGATGCGGAGGTGGGATCCGCCGAGTTGGGTCAGGGGGCCAGCGGGCGGGTCAGTCCACCTCCACCCCGGCCACCACTGCCTCCAAACCTTCCAAGTATGGTTTTTCAGGCCCATCAAATGCCAGTGGGTGGCAGGATTTGCCATCACTACGGACAGGTGGGTTTTACAAATAGTCTGAAGGGGCTACCCCCTCCCTTTCGAGACTACCCCTCCAGCCATGCCACCCCAGTACCACCGCATGTTGGGGGATCACTTGGCACTTCTTCAACAGGAAGTCTTGGCCCTCTTGACCAAGGGGGCCACAGAGCGTGTTCCAGCGCCTGAAGTAGGACATGGCAGCTACTCCCACTACTTTCTGGTGCCCAAGAAGGTAAGGGTCTGCGTCCTATCTTGGACCTCCGGAACATCAATCGCTTCCTCCGAAAGGAGAAGTTCAAGATGTTAACTCTGGCTCAGGTCTTGTCTGCCCTCTACCCTGGAGACTGGATGGTACCGTTGGATCTGCAGGACGCATATTTCCATATTCCCATCCTGCCGGCCCAAGGGCATTACCTACGGTTTACTGTAGGCCATGAGCACTTTGTTTACCGTGCTCCCCTTTGGCCTCACCAGCGCCCCTCGGGTGTTCACGAAAGTGATGGCGTTGGTCGCAGCTCATCTGCGCAGATCAGGGGTTCCAGTCTTCCCATATCTCGACAACTGGCTGTTGAAGGCGGGCTTGCCCCAGGTAGTCGCCTCCTACCTCCAGACTATGGCCGACCTCCTGCATTTGCTGGGGTTCTCCATCAATGTGCCGAAGTCGCACCTGATTCCCTCTCGAAAGCTCCTCTTCATCGGAGCGGTTCTGGATACAACGCACTTTTCGGTCTATACTCCCGAACGGCGAGTCCAGGATATTCAGGCTCTGATTCCGATCTTTCGGCCTCTATCCTGGGATTCGGTCAGTGTAGGAAGGTGGATATCTGACTATGGTTACCCCCAAACTTTTTGCCTGGTGTTTAGCTGTTTTTTGACTTAGTTGGCCTGGGATCCTGCTATTCAGGGCCCCAGGCTAATTGCTCTCTCCTTAAAATGGACTCCATGTACCTTGGGTACGTAAACAATTGGAACTGGTTCACCTTATAGGCCCCTGTAACAGTGTACCCCAGGTACCCAGGGCATAGGTGTATCCAAGGCCTACCAGGGGCTGCAGCATTTATTATGCCACCCCTGGCCTGGCCTCCATATTTGACACAACTGGCTGATCCATCAGCTGGGGTAAGTTGGTGTAATCACCTCTTACTTAGGTTAGATATAGGGATACTATATCTATCTGGACACATGTTAACCTATAAGCCACTCCTATGGAAGGCCTCGACAATCCTGGAGGCAGAGTGCTTGGTTTCATGTGAGATGGTGCTCTGGCACGAGCTGAGCCCGTCTGCAGCTGTCGGGAACAACTCCCTTAGCTGTTCCGGGATAATGCCATACCATATACTCTTAAGTGCATTATAATCCTCGCGGTTATTTGCTAACTTTGGTTTGGCTTTATCAAAACATGTCGAGTAAGGTGTCGTACGAATTGGGATACTACCCCCTCGCCAATTCTGGCGACGGGGGTAGCATTGCACCCTTCTAGAGGGACACGACATGTACATAACCTGAACCCCGGTTAAAGTTAGACTCGAGCCTCAGCATCACAAAATGGATGCCGCCACCACAGACACAAGTCTGACCTCCTGCTGCTGGGAGTCCTTCCAGCGAGGGGGGCTTGACAAAGGGTTTCCTGCCTTGGGAGGTGCGAGCACCACCCCAGACAGGATTTTGTGTATTGGGTAGGACAGTACTGAATAGAATGAGCATGCCTGGGGCACACAAGGTGTCCCCGTGCATAAGCCAGTCCAAACCGGTGCTGGGGCTTTCCAGCCCCAGTCCTGGCGCGGAGCTGGACAAAGGAAAGGGGGTGTAACCGCCCCCCTTCCTGGTCCCACCCAGAGGAGGGACCTAGCAGGTGATCCGGCCCCCAGATTTGGAATAAGAGTAGGAGCTGTTTCCCAAGACTTCAGATCATCCTGAACTTGACTTGAAACTAAGAAGAAAACTAGACTTCGACATTCTGCTGCACAGAAGACTGAAGAGCATCTCCCTTGTGGCCAAGGAGTGACCACCCTGTGAATACAGGCACCATCCAGCAACTCGACGTCTGCTTTGCCGCCGCCTCCCGCCGGAGCCCGAGCCCAGAGCCCAAGCCCAGAGCCCGACAAGACCCTGATTCCCAGACATCTCAGAGCCCGATCCATAGTCCCTGAAAAGAAGAGACCCATGGAGGCACCGAGAGACGTGGGACTGGACCTCTTGAAAGACCCCCAGAAGCTGACTGCACAGCACCCAAGGCACCCTCGACGCTGTGCTTTGGGGTTTGAGAAGCCCCACCACCGAGCAGCAACTGCACCGAAGATCAGCCCCCCAGCATCTCCACGATCTGCGTGGGGCCCTTTTGCACTTTGCCACTCGACGCGCCATTCCGGCCACTTGCCACGTGGCTAGCGGCCATCTTGGCGACGAAACCTACAAAGAACACCGCTGGTCTGGTTGCTCCAGACTGGCCCTCGCTCCCCTGAAAAGGAGCACCTGCTCTGACCTTGCTGGTCCGAGTGAGAAGCTTGCATCGATTCCTGCGTGGCTTGCATTAGCCAAGGCCTGTTTGCTCCGTTCAAGAAGCTGACACCGCCATCAGCTAGAGCCTTCGTGGGACAGCTCGTGACCAATGCCTGGACATCCTCGACCTCTTCGTGTCCACGTGGCTGCAGAGACAATCTGCACCTTTTCACCTGTTGGCGCCCGACATTCCCTGGTTCCCCCCTGGTTCCACGGTAGTCACTGGCTAGTGACTTTGAACATTGTCCCCTCTGCTTTCAGGTCTTCACCTTTTCAGATCCACCCTTGGATCCACCGGAACTCTCCTCGACGACCCGCCTGCAGCATCTTCATCTACAGGCTACATAGACCAGCGCGACGAAACCCGACACATTTTTAGACATATGCACCGCTTCCTGTGGGTGAGGTAAACCTGGCACTCCGGTGCCCCTGTGTAGCAATACACCTCTAGTGTCTATGTTCCAAGTTGCTAGGTTGTAGGTCATCTGGAAGGTCCCCTTTTCACTAACTTTGTAACTTTTACGCACCATTGACATTGCATTGGTGTATGCGTGTGCTTTAAGCGCTGCACCCGAGTCCCGCGGGCGTTTCCCGACTTCTTCACTGTTAGTCCCGAACAGCTCCAGCGATGCCCTAGGCCTACTTCCTTTCCGATTCGTGGTACTTATACCACTATTTTAGTATATGGTTTAGGTGGCCCCTAGGGCTCATCCATATTGTGCAGCTTTTGTATATTTAAACTGTGTTTTGTTTTAACGCATTTGCTTCTGTGCTCATAAAGAGTATAGGAGATATTTGTAGTAAATAAATAAATATATATTTTCAATATATATCTGTGTGGTGTCCTTTCATTTGGTATTCAAGGTGATTGTGTATGGTAAAACAGCTTGCTTCACATGTCTTTACAGAGTTTAGCCTAAGACTGCTTTGTCCACGCTACTAGGATAGCTGGTCTATAAGGTTGACTTACAACCAATCATCATAAGGGTTGCTTGGCATGGTACAAGGTGATCACTAGAACTAGTGAGCATCATATACCAGGCCAACTTCTCACATTGGTGAGCAGCGGTTGGGATTTGAGCTTGCTGTTGTTTTACCATTACAATCTTTGAGAGTATCATTTGAAAGATCATACAGGTACCTGCTAGGTACATATAAAACAAGACTAGTATACTTAAGTTCTACTGAACTTAGTTGTTGTAGAGGATAGGGAGTAGCACACCCTGACTAAAACTACTTGATAGGTTTAGTAGGTAAACACCAGTGTAGGTAGATTGCAACATATCCACCCACACTAGAGCAATGTCTGGAGCAGAGGGGTCCACTGGACCTGCCCCTGTTGAGAGTGACCCACAAGGGCACCATCCAAATTTGCTATGTTAAACTTTAAAGAACAGAGGCAGATCTGTACCTTAAGAGGTCTCAAGACGGGTTCAACCCCTACCACAGACCACCTCAGAGAGCTTTTAGACCAGCCTGAAGCTCTAAAGACCTCTAAAGCAGACCCCACAGGGAACGCTGAAGGAGGCTCTCCCACTGAAGATGATAATACTGACACCCCTGTCCCTGTTGTCCAAATAGATGAGGAAGACCAAGTCACTGGGGATACTCAGCCTGAGGAAGAGGAGGAGGAAGAAGAGGAGACAGAAGGGGAGAGCAGTGACTCTGATGATGGCAGAAATAGTCAGGTGCCAGCCAGAGGGCTTAGCCAGGCTAACTTAAGCCTATTTGGGACTGAGTCAGGGTTAAACCCATTCAGACCCCCAAGTGGATTTAACCAGGAGCAAAGGAGGAGGAGGAATCACTCAGGTGAATCCAATACTTCCCAAGCTTCTAGAGGATCTCATGGTCACCTCAGAAGGAGTATGACAACCCCTCAGAGGAGGGAACATGAGGCCAAAATGAGAGAGGCTGAGCTTAGGATCCAGAAGCGAGAATTAGAAGTTGCCCTGGCCCAAGAGAAACTTGCTAGAGCAAGACAGCCTAGAGAGGGTGGATTAGGATCCACTGGTGGCAGCACTATCCCTAAGGATAAAGACAGGTCCTATGACAATAGACACCTGAGTAAGATTGTGCCCCCCTACAAAGCTGGGGATGACATCCACAAATGGATGACTGCACTTGAGAGAGCCTGCAGAGTACAGCAGATCCCTCAGGAGCAGTGGGCAGCAATCTTGTGGCCCTCCTTTGAAGGTAGAGGCCGAGACAGACTCCTCACAGTTAGTGATGGGGATTCTAGAAACTACCTGGTCCTGAAGAGTGCTCTGATTGATGGGTTAGGCTTAACCACTGAACAGTACAGGTTGATGTTCAGAGAGACCCAGAAGACACAGACTCAAGACTGGTCTGAATTTGTGGAATGTGCCACTAAGGCTCTGGAGGGCTGGTTGCTGGGAAGTAAGGTTACAGACTATACAGGATTGTATAATTTGATGATGAGAGAGCAAATCTTAAATAATTGTCAAAACCAGCTTCTACATCAGCACCTGGTGGACTCTGATCTGACCTCTCCACAAGAATTGGGTAAGAGGGCAGACAAATGGGTCAGAACCAGGATCAGGCCTAAGAACCAGGGTGGTGACCAAAAGAAAGAGACTACCAAGCCTCAAGAGAAAGGTGGGGATAAATCCAAAGAGAAGACTTCCCCAGGGCCCCAAAACTCCAATAAGGGGGGGTGGGTCCCAGAACACTTCCTCTAACCAGAAGAAACCTTATTGCCATACCTGCAAACAGGTAGGTCATTGGAAAACTGACAGCAGTTGCCCAAAGGCCAACAATAAGGAGAATATACCTCCAAGTAAAGCTCCAACACCTCCTGTCACTGTTAGCAGTGGTCCCCCAGGTGGTGAGAGCACCCCCAAGAATTTGGGTGGGTTTACTTTTGGAACACAGGTGGACTCTGGCCTAACCAGGTCCCCAACTGATCTTGTCTGTGAAACTGGCATGGGGTTTACCAATTTCACTGATTGCCCAAACACTTTGAGCAAGTATAGACAGGAACCCCTCGTCAATGGTTTGAAAGTTGAGGCCTACAGAGACACAGGGGCTAGCATCACCATGGTGGCTGAATGTCTAGTCCCCTCAAGGCAGCTTTTACCTGGTGCCACATACCAGGTGACAAACATTGATGGAGTTCAGAAAAATCATCCCATAGCAGTGGTAAATCTCAGCTGGGGAGGTGTCACTGGCCCCAAGAGAGTGGCAGTATACCCAAACTTACCTGTAGATTGTCTACCGGGGAATGATTTGGAAATCTCAGCCTGGGCTGAGGTTGAACAGAAAACCCATTCTAGAATGGTAAATGCCCATGGAAAGGTTAGTGGGGCTGTGTTGGCCACAGCCCCAATCCAAGATGTCCTTCCTGAAAAGGTTGGTAGGGCTGTGCAAGTCTCAGCCCCATCTTCAACAGATTCTTTTCCTTAACAAGTTAGCAGAGCTGTTATGATAACAGCCCATACCCAAACTGAGTCTCCTCCTGAAAAGGTTGGTGGGGCTCTGATGGCCACAGCCCAAACTCAAACTGATTCATGTGTTGTGAAGCCTGAAATGATGAATCACTCCACACAAACAGAGAGCATTGAGGAGGAAGAGAAATCTCCCTCCCACCAGACTTTAGGAAAGGATCAGCCTCCTCAGGGAACTGATTTTACCCTTGATGAAGGAACTGTCCCAAAGGTTGTTAGGCCTAGCCTGGCGGAGCCCCTGATGGCAGTGGACCCTTCTCAGGTGGGACCCAGTCTGGAGCAGGTAACCTGCCCCTCTCTACCTTGCCTTACTCAGCACAGGGCTGCAGAGGACAATAAGGACAGTGAGCCCCAAAGGGCCCCCTGTCAAATTAAGCACCCCCATCAGCAGATTAGGGGCACCGAAGCTAGCAGCCCTAGCCAGGTGAAAGTTAGGGACCTCCCCCAGATGGATATTGTTGGGCACAGCCAAACCTGGGACCCAAAGGGCCCAAACCTGACCTGTCCCTCCAGTAAGCCAACCAAAGGGACCCAGCCTCCAGCTTTAGGTAGCCAGAGGTTGACCCTGAGAGCACAGTGCAACTCGGTCAAAGAAAGAAAGGCACACATGGTGGAGAGTGATTGGAGGAAGCTGAGTCCTACAGAGGAATCTCACTTCAGTACTCCATCTCAACATCAGCCTTTAACTTTGCCAAGACACACCACAGGTAGAGATTCCCTATGGTGGAGACCCTCAGATACCCTATGGGGTGAGGGATTGCTTAGTGGACCATGAGACAGAGGGTAACCAAGCCAGAGCTGGTACTTCCTTATATGGCCACTTAGGCAATATAGGCTTACCTGATCAAGGATAGCCTGGTCTCCTTTCGTTTGGGGGGGGGTTGTGTAGGAAGGTGGATATCTGACTATGGTTACCCCCAAATGTTTTGCCTGGTGTTTAGCTGATTTTTGACTTAGTTGGCCTGGGATCCTGCTATTCAGGGCTCCAGGCTAATTGCTCTCTCCTTAAAATGGACTCCATGTACCTTAGGTACATACACAATTGGAACTGGTTCACCTTATAGGCCCCTGTAACAGTGTACCCCAGGTACCCAGGGCATAGGTGTATCCAAGGCCTACCAGGGGCTGCAGCATGTATTATGCCACCCCTGGCCTGGCCTCCATGTTTGACACAACTGGCTGATCCATCAGCTGGGGTAAGTTGGTGTAATCACCTCTTACGTAGATATAGTATCCCTATATCTAACCTATCTGGACACATGTTAATCTATAGGCCACTCCTATGGAAGGCCTCGACAATCCTGGAGGCAGAGTGCTTGGTTTCATGTGAGATGGTGCTCTGGCACGAGCTGAGCCCGTCTGCAGCTGTCGGAAACAACTCCCTTAGCTGTTCCGGGATATTGCCATACCATATACTCTTAAGTGCATTATAATCCTCGCGATTACTTGCTAACTTTGGTTTGGCTTTATCAAAACATGTCGAGTAAGGTGTCATACGAATTGGGATACTACCCCCTTGCCATTTCTGGTGACGGGGGTAGCATTCCACCCTTCTAGAGGGACACGACATGTACATAACCTGAACCCCGGTTAAAGTTAAACTCGAGCCTCAGCATCACAAAATGGATGCTGCCACCACAGACACAAGTCTGACCTCCTGCTGCTGGGAGTCCTTCCAGCGAGGGAGGCTTGAACAAAGGGTTTCCAGCCTTGGGAGGTGCGTGCACCACCCCAGACAGGATTTTGTGTATTGGGTAGGACAGGGCTGAATTAAATGAGACATGCCTGGGGCACACAAGGTGTCCCCGTGCATAAGCCAGTCCAAACCGGTGCTGGGGCTTTCCAGCCCCAGTCCTGGAGCGGAGCTGGACAAAGGAAAGGGGGTGTAACCGCCCCCTTCCTGGTCCCACCCAGAGGAGGGACCTAGCAGGTGATCCGGCCCCCAGATTTGGAATAAGAGTAGGAGCTGTGTCCCAAGACTTCAGATCATCCTGAACTCGACTTGAAACTAAGAAGAATACTGGACTTCGACATTCTGCTGCACAGAAGACTGAAGAGCATCTCCCTTGTGGCCAAGGAGTGACCACCCTGTGAATACAGGCACCATCCAGCAACTCGACGTCTGCTTTGCCGCCGCCTCCCGAGCCCAGAGCCGACAAGACCCTGATTCCCAGACATCTCAGAGCCCGATCCACAGTCCCTGAAAAGAAGAGACCCATGGAGGCACTGAGAGACGTGGGACCGGACCTCTTGAAAGACCCCCTAGAAGCTGACTGCGCAGCACCCGAGGAACCCTTGACGCTGTGCTTTGGGGTTTGAGAAGCCCCCCAACCGAGCAGCAACTGCACCAAAGATCAGCACCCCAGCATCTCCACGATCTGCGTGGGGCCCTTTTGCACTTTGCCACTCGACGCGCCATTGCGACCACTTGCCACGTGGCTAGCGGCCATCTTGGCGACGAAACCTACAAACAACACCGCTGGTCTAGTTGCTCCAGACTGGCCCTCGCTCCCCTGAAAAGGAGAACCCGCTCTAACCTTGCTGGTCCGAGTGAGAAGATTGCATCGATTCCTGCGTGGCTTGCATTAGCCAAGGCCTGTTTGCTCCGATCAAGAAGCCGACACCGCCATCAGCTAGAGCCTTCGTGGGACAGCTCGTGACTAAAGCCTGGACGTCCTCAACCTCTTCGTGTCCACGTGGCTGCAGAGACAATCTTCACCTTTTCACCTGTTGGCGCCCGACATTGCCTGGTTCCCTCCTGGTTCCACGGTAGTCACTGGCTAGTGACTTTGAACATTGTCCCCTCTGCTTTCAGGTCTTCACCTCTTCAGATCCACCCTTGGATCCACCGGAACTCTCCTCGACGACCCGCCTGCAGCATCTTCATCTACAGGCTACATAGACCAGCGCAACGAAACCCGACACACTTTGAGACATATGCACCCGCTTCCTGTGGGTGAGGTAAACCTGGCAATCCGGTGCCCCTGTGTAGCAATACACCTCTAGTGTCTATGTTCCAAGTTGCTAGGTTCTAGGTCATCCGGAAGGTCCCCTTTTCACTAACTTTGTAACTTTTACGCACCATTGACATTGCATTGGTGTATGCGTGTGCTTTAAGCGCTGCACCCGAGTCCCGCGGGCCTTTTCCGACTTCTTCACTGTTAGTCCTGAACAGCTCCAGCGATTCCCCCAGGCCCTAGGCCTACTTCCTTTCCGATTTGTGGTACTTATACCACTATTTTAGTATATGGTTTAGGTGGCACCTAGGGCTCATCCATATTGTGCAGATTTTGTATATTTAAACTGTGTTTTGTTTTAACGCATTTGCTTCTGTGCTCATAAAGAGTATGGGGGATATTTGTAGTAAATAAATAAATATATATATTTTCAATATATATCTGTGTGGTGTCCTTTCATTTGGTATTCAAGGGGATTGTGTATGGTAAAACAGCTTGCTTTACATGCTTTTACAGAGTTTAGCCTAAGACTGCTTTGCCCACGCTTTTAGGATAGCTGGTCTATAAGGTTGACTTACAACCAATCATCATAAGGGTTGCTTGGCATGGTACAAGGTGATCACTAGAACTAGTGAGCATCATATACCAGGCCAACTTCTCACAGTCAGGATGACCCTGGGGCTGCTGGGCCTCATGGCCTTCTGCATCCTGCTTGTCGATTATGCCAGATGGCATATGCGGGTTCTGCGGTGGGACCTGAAGTTCCAATGGGTGCAGCATTAGGGGAACCTGTCCTAGTACGTCCAGATCTCAGAGGGCACTGCACGCCAATTGCAGTGGTGGCTCACAAACCTGCATTGGGACAATGGCAGAGCCCTCTCCCTTCCCCAACCGGAGCATACAGTGGTGACTGATGCGTCCCTCCTGGGATGGGGCAGTCACATGGGAGAGGCGGAGATCAGAGGCCTCTGGTCTCCGAAGGAGTCCCGGCACCATAACAACCTTCCGGAGTGCCGGGCGATCCGACTTGCACTGAAGGCATTCCTTCCCTCTGTCAAGGGGAGAGTAGTGCAGGTGTTCACAGGCAACACCACCGCCATGTGGTACTGCAACAAACAGGGCGGGGTAGGGTCGTGGACCCTATGTCAGGAGACTCTGCGCCTCTGGACATGGCTGAAACATCAGGGCATTTCCCTGGTGGTTCAACAACTGGCAGGTTCACTGAACGCCAGGGCGGATGAACTCAGCCACAGGTGCATGATGGATTACGAATGTCGCCTTCACTTGGACATGGCACAAGGTCTCTTTCAACAGTCGGGAGAGCCTTGGTTAGATCTATTCGCCACCGAAGAGAACGGGCAATGTCAGTAGTTCTGCGCGTTGGAATTTCCAAGGCGGCACTCGCTAGGCAACGCTTTTTGTTACGAGTGGAGTTGCGGTCTGTTGTAGACCTTTCTGCCTTTACCACTTCTGCCTGAGTGCTGAAGATCAGGCGCAACCAGGCCCAAGCCATTCTTGTGCCCCAGACTGGGCTCGAAGAGTTTGGTATCCTGAGCTACTCAGTTTGACCATCGATCCCCCGATCTGACTGCCTCTTCGGGAGGATCTTCTGTCGCAGCAGCAGGGGATGGTCCTCCACCCGAACCTGTCCAGTCTCCTCCTCCTTGCGTGGAGATTGAACGGCGTCAGTTGATTCCTTTTCGACTTGCCTCCTGAAGTTTGTGGCATGGTGCACAGCAAAGGCTGTGGATACTCTTTCTGCCCTCTTTCAGAAGTCCTTTTGTTCCTTCTGTCTTTGGCCCAGCAGGGCTCTGCTCTGGGCACTATCAAGGGCTACCATTCTGCTATTTCAGCCTTCCTCAGACTCCCTGATCAGCCCTCTCTTCTCAAGTCCCCTGTTGTAAATAGATTCCTCAAAGGCATTACTCACCTTTTCCTTCCTATTCCTTTTGTGATGCACAGTGGGACTTGAACTTGGTTCTCACATATTTGATGTGTGCTCCCTTTGAGCCTCTTCACAACTGTCCTCTACGTCTATTAACCTTGAAGACTGCTTTCCTGGTTGCCATCACCTCGGCTAGGAGAGTGAGTGAGCTCCAAACTCTTTCTTGTAAGTCTTTCTGTCTGTCCATCTGGACAAGGTTGTGCTCAGAACCCGTCCTTCCTTTTTGCCAAAAGTTGTCACTGCCTTTCACATTGTGCAAACCATCACTTTGCCCACCTTCTTTCCGTCTCCGCATCCTTCCAGAGAGGAAGAGAGGCTCCATCGTCTGGACCCAAAACGTGTGCACACAACAGTTCTGGGTGTATGACCAGCTGTTTGTTGGCTACATTGGCGGCAAAAAAGTATGGGCGGTACACAAGCGGACTATCTCCATATGGGTCGTCTTGTGTATTAAAGCCTGTTATTCTCTGGCAAAGAAGGAGCCTCCGTTGGGGCTGCGCGCCCTTTCCACCAGGGCAACGGCTGCCAGTACAGCATTGGGACGTGGTGTCCCCTTACAAGACATCTGTCAGCAGCAATGTGGGCCTCGCTGCTCACTTTTACTAAGCATTAGTACATGGACAGCCAAGTCCAGAGAGACGGCTTCTTTGGCCGTTCTGTTCTCCGGAACTTTCTGGTGTGATCTTGGTTCACAGACCCACCACTAGGGTTGGTATTGCTGGGGTATCAATTCTAAGGTAAGGAAACTATCACTAGGTGTTTCTTTCAGATGAACAAGTTACTTACCTTCTGTAACGATATATCTGTAAGAAACATTAGTTAGTGATAGATTCCTTACCGCCCCACCCATCCTCCCCGTTCTACGAACTGATTTCTAGGGCTAAGGGCATCCCTTTAACCCCTTTGATGCTTGTGACAAGGTCAACTCGTCATGGGTGTTACCTGCGCTGTGCGTTTGACGAGTTGACCTTGTCACATAACAAGGGATTTTGAAAATTGCAGCACAGCACGGGAATATGCAGCAGCAATTATGCGGTTAAGGGCCCTTTTTTCAAGGCACCAGTGGTCCGTATCTTGCATGGTTCTGTGTTCCTGGTGCAGAAGGTTGTGTACAGAACTGACGTTAGCATGCAAGGGCAGTGTCTAAGTAGCTACGATGACGTCATCTCGGCAACAACGACAGACGCGGAGCCGCACGACGCCACCTTCCGACGCGCAGGGGTACTGCTGCCGAAAACTTTCCGGATCCATTCTAACGGCCGGGGGGTAATTCTAAGGTAAGGAATCTATCACTAACTAATGTTTCTTACAGATACATTGTTACCGAAAGTAAGTAACTTGTTCGTTTAGGACTGCCATTTGAAACAGTCCTGTGCAGAAGCAACATTTCGGCATTACATTTGGAACTGCGTCCTGAACTTTGGTGCACACCTTCTTGATTGATATAGGAGTTTGACTTTTTAGCTGCCCTGAAGAAGTCCAATGTTTAAATGGACGAAACACGTTGGCTGATGGATTTTTAAGAACTGAATACAATTAAATAAAGGAAGAAATGATAACCTATGGGCTGTATAGACAGTTAATTATAAGGAAGTGTCATATCACACTGTTTTATTTTGACATTGTCTCAGTTTATATGTTTGTCTGTATGTGGTGCAGCTCCAACTGTGTTTCGTTGTTCTAAGCTCCTTGTTGAAGGGAGGAACTGCTGGGCAGGAGGTGCATGTGGATATTTGCACACAGGGACATTCTCTTGGTCATAAATGATATGGGTGACTAACGATTGGGTGCTGCATGTAGTTTTGGTCCACTGCCCATATCTCGAGTAATAGAGATTGTGATGATTAAAAATAAATTGCAATTCAAATCCCTCTCTCTGGCTATTGGGGTACTCCATCTTCAAAACAAAGGTTAAAAGCCTCAAGATTCTAGTAGATGAAGACCTGTCACTGAAACCAAGATTGGGACAGTGACCTTGTCTTGTTTCTTTCAACTTTGAAAAATAAAAACAAATCAGGAAGTACTTCTCCACAGAGGTCATCATCCCGATCATAATTGCCCTCATGTCTTGAATTGACCATGCCAACTCTCTCTACCTGGACTATCCTAAGGCCTTAAATCAGAGGCTCCAGCTGGTTCAAACTAAGCAGCTAGACTGGTTTGGCATCAGCCTTGACCCTGCCACAACAAACACCTGTTGGCAAAATTACACTGAGAACCCTTTTTAAAATTGGATGCACCATTTTCAAATCCAGTTATGGTAAAACCCCCATTTTCGTGAACTCCAGAATTCTTAATTATTATGTTCCCGAGCGCAATCTTAGATCAGCTCTTCAAAATCTTTGAGAGGTCCTCAAGATTAATAAGAAGAGATGGGTGGAATGAGATTTGCCATGCCTGCTCCCTGTGTTTGGAACTCCCAAGTTCCCCCCCTCTCCCCCCAACACACCAGAGCCACGACTTTTAGGACTTTGTTAAAAACTTGGTTAATCAGTTAGGATGTGCGTCTCCCATGGCCCGTGCTCTCAGTGCTATGAAACCTTTTTGGTGTACGTGCGCTTTATAAATTTGCTGTAACGTCGCATAACAAGGACCTAATTTTAGATTATCAAGCTTTGCTTTCTGATATGCTTCTGTGACATTTGACAAAAGTGAAGTATGAACTAAGTAGACAATTTACATCCAAAAGTTAATAAGCTCTCTCTTACACTGGACACAAGAAATCCACTAAGTTACAAGAAGCACATCTGGAAAAGAGAAAGTTTATATCAGCAGTTTTGACGATCCAATCTCACTAGCAACTAGCACTACCTGTTTTTGTAGAGCTCAGTCTAGTTTCATTATTCAAAAAATAACTATATGGCACAATCAATAAAATTAGACCACATTTTATAAAATCTGCCCCTCTGTCTCACTATTATTACTGTGTTGGGCACAAGCCTTCCGGTGAGGATCACATAGGTCCAAAATATTTGTTAATGGAATCTGGATTCCCTGCATCTCTTTGACAGAATCTTTGTTTAACAGAACCGCTCCACCATTTATGAATTAGTGGAACCCTTTTCTTCTGACATCTCCTGCAGAAATCTTGTACATTGGGAAAAGTCTGCTGAAATAACCAGGTATCAATTATCGATGAAAATGGCTTTGTATGCTGATACTTTGTAATGTATGGTCCTATTCATTTTGAGGCTATCTCTCTGTCTTGCTTCATACTTAGTCAGATGATATAGAATACCACTCCTACACGGTGGCTCAACTCCACGAAGCCCTAGACTGAACACCACACCCTCCTGGAGAGGGATTTCACTTTATAAAATGAAACATATCAAAGACTCTTTTCAGAATAAGGCTTGGAGCTTTTATTTATGCAATGCTCTCTAACAGAAAGGCTTTGCCAGATGTCAAATGAACAACATTCAACTGTATATAAGATACATATGTGAATATGCAAGCAATAATAACACGCTTAGCAAATGAAACAGGGAAATGTATAGATAATAATAAGATCAAGCAGCAAATAATACTGGGCGTCTTGCAAGAAATCAGAAAGATATATACACTGAATACATCAGATGATTACCTTGAATGTGCACATACTCACTCACACATCACAAAGCCAATACTCAAAGAAAACACGTCAGGACTGTTACAGCCATTGGAAACTGAATATGCATGCAAACAGCCACACATCACAATGGCACTAATCAAAAACAAATACATCACCAGCTGCAAACTTCATCTTGGTCCTTTCCAGACTGGGGGATTCACAGCCTGGAACAGAAGACTCCGCAAGACCGGGAGCTGCTGCACTGAAGAAGCGTCCACAGTTCAGGCTCAAACAATCCCATTCTCTAAGTCAACAAGCCCCTCAAAACAAACTAGAAGGTTCGAGAGACCTTCCCTCTGCGCCAAGGAAACTTACTGGAATTGGCCACCTTCGATGCAAGCATTCCAGGACAAAATGAGTTCCCACGCTCCCTCTGCAGACTCGCATGTTGCATCCGTAATCTTAACGAAGCTTATGAAATATCTGACGGTACATTCAACAATCTCCTCTCCAAAAACAAAGCAACCTTGAAAGTGATTAACCCAAACAACTTTAGCAATCTGGGGGCCTGCCTGTTTGTGCAAAAAGCTCAAGCAAGACAGAGTCAGAATGCAAAATGACATGAGGGCATGTCAAAGCCAATAGTAAGAACTTCAAAATATTTTTTTACATTTATTTTATTTATTAACTTTCACATAGTAACCCAGAGACTGCAATAACATTCCATATAACAGTTACAATAACATATGAAAAACGTACATCGCCTTACACATTACCACAGCACGTCAGGAATTACATAACACGTAACATTCCATTTGGTGTACCCCCCTCCACTTCGCTCTCCCTGACCACCCGGATCAACATACCACTGCAGAGAGACCTCATGGCTGCTCAGCCAATACTACCCATCTCAGCATCAATACACATCGACTATTGCGAGGAACAGTTAACAGACTGAACCCTGTGACTCTGTTTCAGGGCCACACTACTCCGCAGCTGGTACCACAGTGTCACTTGGCACAGTATCACTTGCCCTAGTTGCTATGTATGTCTTGTATAGCTCCCAGAAGTTCTTAGGTCTGCTACGAGGTGGGAGGAGCTCACTGTAGGTCTCCGTTTGTGTGCTCCAATACATCATGTCTCTCGATCACTGCTCTATCGTAGAAAGCGGACCGCGCATCCAAGCCATCGCTACTCTACGCCTAGCAAGCAGCAACCTCATATCCACTAATCTCCTGGCTCCTTTCGGTATCAACTTGGAATATCCTAGCAGTGCAACGCCGGCGCTGGAATCAGTGGTAAATCCGTCACATGCCCCAGTTCCTTAAAAACAAGGTCCCAAAAACCAGAGATCCCCGGGCAGCACCAGGCCAGGTTGAAAAAATCTGCCTGCTGTGCACTGCAGCTATCGCAGTCTGCTGCCTTTCTCAATCTGTATCTACATAGTCTCTCTGTGGTGTAATAAACCCTATTCAGGTATTTAAAATGAATCAATCTAGGTTTGCCATTGAGAGAGATATGTTTCGTGCTCTGACAGCAGTACTTCCACATACTGTCATCAATATCCTGACCCAAGTCTCTCTGCTAAGCCAGACGGGCTTTGGTATAGTGATTTTCCCTGAATCTCATGGACAACTTGTATATATTAGACACTATCCGGGTTGGTGACTTCGTTTTTATAACATACGTGAGGGGTGCCAGATGCAGCGGCTCCAACAACTTACTACCCAGAATATTTAGTAGTACCTGCTGTGTTCTATGTAACTGAAATCTGGTGAGGGGAGTCTCCTCCAGGGCTGCAACTGCAATCCCATCCCATGTCTTAGTTGTATTACCCTCAAACAAGTCCCCTATCGTCTGTACCCCGATGGCGTCAGAGCATGAGTCACTCCCTTTTCCCTGCATGGAGGGAGCCACTGGCACCACTCCAATGGTGTGAGAGGGGAGTACAGTATAGCACCCGCCTGCAACTTCAGGAGATGTTGCCAGGCATGTAAAGTGGCGTTTATGGAGTCTAGGATCCCAGTCTGAAGATCCTCAGCCGTAAACAGTGCCGGTAGCGGAAGAGGGGACAATACCACCTTCTCTATTTGCAAGTGAGGTGTATCCGGCTGGCCATGCATCCAATATCTGAAAGAGACACGTTAGTGATAGATTCCTTACCTTAGAATATCCCCAGGCGTCAGACTGGATCCGGAAACTTTTGCGTAGCAATACCCCTGCGCGTCGGTAGGCGTCGTCTGCGGCTCCGCGTCCGTCGTCGGCGTCGTGAGCGCCGGAATGACGTCGTCGAAGTACTTAGACGCCGCCCATGCGCGCTGACGTCAGTTCTTCTTTTTTCCGCGCCAGCTAGCGCAGATCCGGAAGAAGCTCTACCCCCAGTCAATTTTTGACTGAACTTTTTTGATCTTTTGATCTCTCATTTTTGTCGAGTTCTCGACTCTATCGGTGCCAGGGATGCCCGGGTTCAAGCCTTGCTCGAAGTGCGACCGACTCATGTCGGTCACGGACCCCCATCGCCGGTGCCTGAAGTGCTTAGGCCTCGACCACGACGATCGGACCTGCTCCGACTGCCGGGCCCTGACGTCGAAGGCTAGGCGGGAGCGGTCCCGCAAGCGACTCGAGCTGAGGCAGTCGGCCCGCGCCGCTCCAGGTCCCGGTCCCGGTCCCGCGGGAGGTCGAGGGACAGGTCGCGAGGTCGGAGTCATCGAAGCTCCAGAAGTGGACACCGATCGTCTGGTTCCAAGTCCTCAGGTAAGAGGCATGTGAGGTCGGAGCGACGTCATCGATCCTCCGACCCGCCCCGACGCTCGCACGATGTGGCCGGGGGCTCGGGCGACACCGCCCACGCGGCTCCGCGGGAGTCGCAAGCGTCGCCGCCTGCCCCACACCTTCGGGTCCCTGGGCACGGCGCGACGCCGGAGGAGGTCGAGAGGTACCTCATGGCCATGAGGGCCCTCCCTCCTCAGTTAGTTCCCGTGGCGCCTTCGGGCCGAGCGGTTCCGTCTGGAGGTCCTTCCGGGTCGGGCGCTTCGGCCCCGACGCCGTCGGGTGCTTTGGCTCCGACGCCGCTGGCGACTTCGGTCTCGGCGCCGCAGGACCTCGCCGGATCCAGTTCCGGATCCAGGACCTCGCCGGTCGACCTTACGACCTCGCCGGCGCCGTCCCAACGGGTGTCGCCCCCGGCGGCCACTGTGGTTGCCGCCCCCAATGTTTCCTGCGGTCCTACTTAGGCGCCGGAAATGCACCGCTGGGCGCCGATTCCGACAGCCTTTGGGGAATTTTATCTCCACGAGGAGGCCCTGTCTGCTAATCCTGGTTTCCAGGACACAAGTGACGAGGAAACTTGGGAGGGGTCCGAGGACCCTCTGGCACTAGATTGCCAGTCGCAGCAGGACTGGACATATGAGCTTGGGGAGGCCAGTGGTATTGACACATCGCCAGACACTGGATTTACCTCACCTCCGACTGTGGCTTCGGAGGCGGGTTCTACTTACAGCGTAGTGTTGACGAAGGCAGCTAAGGCCTTAAACCTTAAGCTCCCTGTCGCGGCCGTGAGGACTAATCTCCTCACTGAGGTCCTCAAACCGCAGTCAAGCTCCGTGGAGCCCCTGCTGCCGTTCAATGAGGCCTTGTGTGACGTTCTTGTGGGCACTTGGTCCAAGCCCGCCACAGGTCTGCCTGTGGATAGGAACTTGGCCAGACGCTACCGCCCGGCCCCGGGCGACCCATGCTTTTTGTCCACCCATCCCACCCCCGAGAGTCTGGTCATCCAGGCCTCAAACTCCCAGACCGCATTCCCGTCGGCCCCGCCCGACAGGGAATCCAAGAGATACGAACAGTTCGGGAAGAAGGTTTTCTCGTCTGTTAGCTTAGGGCTGCGGTCTGTGAATACCGTCTGTCTCTTGGGCCGCTACACCCACACTCTGTGGGACACGGTTGTGGAGGTGCTGCCACGATGCCCGGAGGAGGTCCAGGCTAAACTCGGCCAAGCCCTTGCGGAGGGCCGAGATGCAGCACGCTTTTCTATCCGGTGTGGGCTGGATACAACGGACTCACTGGGCAGGGCGATGGCAACGACAGTGGCGGTTCGACGCCACGCCTGGTTGAGGTCCGCCAACTTCTCGGCCGATGTCCAGGCCACACTCCTGGACATGCCGTTTGATGGCCGTCGCCTCTTCGGCGACAAGGCAGACCATGCGCTGGAACGTTTCAAGGACTCCAGGGCTACGGCCAAGTCCTTGGGCCTCACGGCCCCACGCCAGCAATCGGGTGCCTTTCGCTCCTTTCGTGGCCACGGAAGGGGCGCCCCACCACGTACCGTCAGCCACGCACAGCAGAATGTCCAACAGCGCGGTGGCGGACGTGGAAACCGCTGTGGCGGCGGTCGGGGACCACGGCGAGGCCAATCCACACCTCCCTCAGCAGCGCCTGCCTCAAAACCTTCCTAGTTTTCAGGCCCATGTGAAGCCTGTGGGAGGCAGGGTTCGCCATCACCTCTCCCACTGGCACACAGTCACTTCGGACAGGTGGGTGCTCCAGATTGTCTGAAGGGGATACTCCCTCCCCTTCGAGGCATCCCCTCCATCCATGCCACCGCAATGCCACTGTGTGTCGGGGGATCAGTTGCAACTTCTGCAAGAGGAAGTCACGGCCCTCTTGGCCAAGGGGGCCATCGAGCGCGTTCCTGGGCCAGAAGTAGGGTGTGGATGTTACTCCCACTACTTTCTGGTGCCCAAGAAGGGCAAAGGGGGCCTACGCCCTATCTTGGACCTGCGGAACGTCAACGGCTTCCTCCGGAAGGAGAAGTTCAAGATGCTGACTTTGGCTCAGGTCCTGGCTGCCTTGGACCCGGGAGACTGGATGGTAGCGTTGGACCTCCAGGACGCCTATTTCCACATCCCCGTCCTGCCGGCCCACCGGCGTTACCTGCGGTTCACGGTAGGCCAAGAGCACTTTCAGTTTACCGTGCTCCCCTTCGGCCTTACCAGCGCCCCACGGGTGTTCACGAAGGTGATGGCGGTGGTCGCAGCTCATCTGCGCAGGCAGGGGGTATCAGTCTTCCCCGACCTCGACGACTGGTTGTTGAAGGCGGGCTCGCTCCAGGTAGTCGTCACCCACCTCCAGACTACGGCCGACCTCCTGCACTTGCTGGGGTTCTCCATCAATGTGCCGAAGTCACACCTGTGTCCCTCTCAGAAGCTCCTCTTCATCGGAGCGGTTCTCGACTCGGCGCAGTTTCGGGTTTTCCCACCCGAACAGCGGGTTCGGGATATTCAGGCTCTGGTTCCCATCTTCCAGCCGTTATCCCGAGTCTCGGTCAGGTTGACGCTGCGGCTTCTGGGGCTGATGGCCTCCTGCATCCTTCTGGTGCATCACGCCAGGTGGCGGATGCGGGCTCTGCAGTGGGACCTGAAGTTTCAGTGGGCCCAGTATCAGGGCAACCTGTCCGATCATGTCTTGATCTCGGAGGGCACTGCGAGACAACTGCACTGGTGGCTCACGGACCGCGACTGGGTCAGTGGCAGATCCCTCTCCTTACCCCACCCGGAGCGCGTGGTTGTGACGGACGCGTCCCTCCAGGGCTGGGGAGGCCACATGGGAGAGGCAGAGATTAGAGGCCTCTGGTCTCCGGCGGAGTCCCGGCTCCATATCAACTTGTTGGAGCTGCGGGCGATTCGTCTAGCACTGAAAGCATTCCTCCGCTCTGTCTGGGGGAGTGCCGTGCAAGTGTTCACCGACAACACCACCGCCATGTGGTACTGCAACAAACAAGGCGGAGTGGGGTCGTGGACCCTTTGCCAGGAGGCTCTGCGCCTATGGCAATGGCTGGAACATCAGGGCGTGACCCTGGTGGTTCAAAACCTGGCAGGCTCTCTGAATGCCAGGGCGGACGAACTCAGCCGTCGGTGCATGATGGATCACGAATGGCGTCTGAACTCGGACGTGGCGCAAGGTCTCTTTCAGCAGTGGGGAGAGCCTTGGTTAGATCTATTCGCCACAGAAGAGAACGCGCAATGTCATCAGTTCTGCGCGTTGGAATTTCCAAGGCGGCACTCGCTCGGAGACGCTTTTCGTCGCAAGTGGAGCTGCGGTCTGTTGTACGCCTTTCCGCCTATACCACTTCTGCCCAGAGTGCTGAAGAAGATCAGGCGCGACCGGGCCCAGGCTATCCTTGTGGCTCCGGACTGGGCACGAAGATACTGGTATCCCGAGCTACTCAGCATGTCAGTCGATCCCCCGATTCGTCTGCCTCTTCGGGAGGACCTTCTGTCGCAGCAGCAGGGGACGGTGCTGCACCCGAACCTGTCCAGTCTCCACCTACAAGCTTGGAGATTGAGCGGCGACAGTTGAGGCCATTTGACTTGCCTCCTGAAGTCTGTGATATCATTCTGGCAGCCAGGCGTCCCTCCACAAAGTCGGTATACAGATTTGTGGCATGGTGCACAGCAAAGGCTGTGGATCCTCTCTCTGCACCCCTTTCGGAAGTGCTGCTCTTTCTTCTTTCCCTTGCCCAGCAGGGCTCTGCTCTGGGCACTCTTAAAGGGTACCTTTCTGTTCTTTCCACCCTCTTAAGGCTACCTGATCAGCCTTCTTTATTCAAGTCCCCCATTGTAAGCAGATTTCTGAAGGGCATCACACACATGTTCCCTCCTGTTCCCTTCGTGATGCCCCAGTGGGACTTGAATCTTGTTCTCACTTATCTGATGTGTGCTCCCTTTGAGCCACTCCATAACTGTCCTCTCCGTCTTCTCACGTTGAAAACTGCCTTCCTGGTTGCCATCACCTCTGCCAGGAGAGTGAGTGAGCTCCAGGCTCCTTCTTCTTCTCCACCTTTCCTATCTGTTCATCCTGACAAGGTGGTGTTACGTACACGACCTTCCTTTCTGCCCAAGGTTGTCACGGCCTTTCACATCGGGCAGTCCATCACTTTGCCCACCTTCTTTCCGCCTCCGCATCCCTCGAAAGAGGAAGAGAGGCTCCACCGTCTGGATCCAAAACGTGCGCTCTCCTACTACCTAGATCGCACACGCCAATTCCGGGTGGATGACCAACTCTTTGTTGGTTACGTGGGCGCAAAGAAGGGAAAGGCTGTACACAAGAGGACCATTTCAAGGTGGATCATCTTGTGT
Organism: Lissotriton vulgaris; assembly: GCF_964263255.1. Taxonomy (NCBI): domain Eukaryota; kingdom Metazoa; phylum Chordata; class Amphibia; order Caudata; family Salamandridae; genus Lissotriton; species Lissotriton vulgaris. Next base: position 1,324,288,704 of record NC_141689.1, on the reverse strand, counting down.
ATCCAAGCATGTTACTCCATGGCGAGGAAGGAGCCCCCTGCTGGGTTGCGGGCTCATTCCACTCGGGCCACGGCGACAACAACTGCCCTGGGCCGAGGAGTCCCTTTACAAGACATTTGCCAGGCAGCTACGTGGGCCTCGCTGCACACGTTCGCAAGACACTACTGCCTGGACAGTCAAGTCCGGAGGGATGGCTTCTTTGGCCGTTCCGTCCTCCAGGACTTTCTGGTGTGATATTGGTTCGCAGACCCACCACCGGGGTTGGTATTGCTGGGGTATCTATTCTAAGGTAAGGAATCTATCACTAACGTGTCTCTTTCAGATGCACAAGTTACTACTTGTGTAACGATATATCTGTAAGAGACATTAGTTAGTGATAGATTCCTTACCGACCCACCCATCCTCCCCGTTCTGCGAACCGATATCTAGGGTTACGGTCATCCCCTTTCAGGGCCCTAGTTTCATGGCACCAGTGTTGGTTCTCTCATGGCTCTGCGTATCTGGCACAGAAAAGCTGTGTATCAGAACTGACGTCAGCGCGCATGGGCGGCGTCTAAGTACTCCGACGACGTCATTCCGGCGCTCACGACGCCGACGACGGACGCGGAGCCGCAGACGACGCCTACCGACGCGCAGGGGTATTGCTACGCAAAAGTTTCCGGATCCAGTCTGACGCCTGGGGATATTCTAAGGTAAGGAATCTATCACTAACTAAAGTCTCTTACAGATATATTGTTACACAAGTAGTAACTTGTGCGATAGGCATGCCCACTTTGTGCCGCCCTGTAATATAGGTGTAGGTCAGGGGCACCCAAGCCGCCCATACTGTACGGTAATGTGAGGACTTTCCAACTGACCCGTGCTTGCTTACCCGCCCAAACCAACTTCAACATCAATGCAGTAAGCGTACGAAAAAAGGTACCAGGGAGAACCAGTGGGAGATTTGTGAAGAGGAACAGAAACCAAGGTAATATCACCATTTTCATAATGGAGACCCTGCCCATTAGCGACTGTGGCACTGGATCCATTTATCGATCTCTTCATCTAATCTACTGATTGCAACCCCGTAATTTTCTCTGAATGCCACCTCAGAGTCCGTATGGATCTTTAATACCCAAGTACCTCACCGGTTCCAGCGACCACTTCAGCGGGTAGTCTGGTTCAAAGCGGACAGTTGCCAGTGTAAGGGGAAATATAATTGATTTTGGCCAATTTACCCCTAGGCCGGACACCTCCCTCAATACCGGCCTCAAATTGCTATCAGGATTGTGCATGTAAAGAAGCGTGTCATCAGCGCAGGGGGAGACAATCAGCTCATAGCCTGGGAATCGTATACCACGATATCTATGGTATTGACATAGTGCGCACACCAACGGTTCTGCCATCAGTGCATACAATATCAGTCGCAACCCTGCCTCGTACCTCTGGATACACGAAAGGTATCCGTTACCAAATTACCTATTTTGACCATGGCCGTGGGCGAGTTGTGTAAAACCCCCATCATCTCCAGGAAAACACTCCCCAGCCCCATTCGCGTCAAAACTTGCCTCATGAATGGCCATTCGATAGTCGAAGATTTCTACATGTCTAGGAAAACAGCCACCGCTCGCACCTCAGCCCGAGTGTGTTGTATCACTCCAAACACAGTACACATGTTATAAGTGAGGTTTCTGGTTGGTACAAAACCTGCCTATTCCGGCTCCACCAAAAGCAGCACCAGTGGAGCTAGCCGGTCCGCAAGGATTTTCGTGAAAATCTTTGTGTCCACGTTGATCAGGGAAAGTGGATGATAGGAAGCACACTCATCTGAAGGCTTACCTGGTTTCAGTATAGCAACTATGATCGCCTCTCTCATCGAGGGAGGCATGTCACCCACTTCGTTAATTTCGTCAAAGAGATTGAGCAGGTGGGGCATTAGTATACCCTTGAATTCTTTATAGAAATTGACCGTAGGACCTTCATCCCCAGGCGCACTACCCGATTTCATACCTGCCAACGCTGTGGATATTTCCTCTACTTCAAGAGGTCGCATAAGAAATTTGCGGTGCGAGTCCGTAAGCCAAGGTAGTTTGATATGCGTCAAATAGTCTAATATGTCCCCCTCCAAACCCTGCACATGAAGAATAGAGCATTGAGTAATATTGTCTAAACTGCTCAGCTATAGCTGCTTTCTTCGCCAGTGTATCTCCCTCCGCCGATTTAATCTCTGCAACTACCGTTTGTTCTCTCCACCTTTTTAGAAGCTGTGCCAGCACCGCACCCATTTACTCCCCCTCACCGTACACATTTTTATCCATGTGTTTAATTTCGGCATCAGCTGCTTCGTGGTACCCCCCCGCACCCCCCTATCTGTGCTTGAAACTCTTGCTTAATATTATCATCAGCTCCGGCTAGGGGACGATCTTCTAATTTGGCCAGTGAACCTTCCAAGTCAGCCAGTCGCCTACGTAACGTTCTGAGGACCCCAGAGTGCTTCGTCATTGTTATGTCCCAAATATATACTTTGAATGCCTCTCAGACTACATGAAAGTGGTCCACCGACCTGATATTGCAGGCAAAGAAGGTTTCTATTGCTTCTGCGAGCTCAGCCTTAAAGACCGCGTCGAGCAAAGAATAGGGTGGGGATCGCCATGTAAATGGAGGGGGGTTACTTTTTGTGAGGTATCTAAAGGCGTATCGGAGAGTGATCCGATAGTGTACGCGAAGAACCTCACAAACCTGGATCCTATCCTCTAAAGGCCTGGCTACCGACCAGTAATCTATCAGGGTATGCAAGTCATGAAATGCCGAATATTGTGTGTACCCTCCCTTATCTGGATATCTCTGACCCACACATCACACAGGTCCAGCTGTATCATTACGTCCGCGACAGTGCGTGCTGCCGCCGTAGTGTGCCTCTCTGGCCCTCCAGACCTATCGTATTGTGGATTCAATACCAAGTTAAAGTCACCTCCCCATAGTTTGTGCCCCTCGCCACATCCTCGCACCTTGTCAAACACTGCTGTTTGGAATTTAGGGTTTTTATAGTTCGGACCATATATATTGACAACCAGCAAGTCCATACCCTTCCCTCTACATCTCGAGATCGCATAGTGCCCCTCCTGATCAGTGACTAAAGGTTTTAGTTTATGATTAGACTTGGGATTAGCCCAGGTGTGCATGCCGCGTGCATGTGTGGTAAAACCTGCGGAATGGGATCTTCCCTGCAGCCCCCTACTGCGTAGCATAGAGCTATTAAGGGGGAGGTGTGTCTTTTGTAAAAGTGCGACATCTATGTCATGCCTGGACAAATAAGCCAGTACTTTCCTCAGCTTTCTGTGGTCATTCAGACCCCGAATGTTCCGAGTGAGGGCACGGAGCCCACTGTGTGCTACCCTATGGTTAGACTCGCTGGGATTCGTCATGAGGGGGCGAAGTACTTGTATATGAACTGCTGCATAATATTGGAATAAACTACTTCGTGCCTGTCAATGGTGATGCTAACAATTTGAAAAGCGCTACATATCTTCAGTCTCAAACCCCACCCCTCCCTGTTCCCCGCACCCATGGCAGGCCATCCTCAACTGTGCTATGGCGGATTCCCCCCCTCAGATCTTCAAACATCATAACAAATTCACATCTGACAATATAACAGTTGTAAAAGGTAAAAATAAACCCAGGTTGTGGAGCACGCTGATGGGCAGATGTTGCCTATCCTTGTCAGTTCAATGATTCCTTGGGAACAGTTCGATGCCAAAAAGGGGTCCACCTTTCGACAGTCCCGACCCTCAATGCTATAATAGCACAGGTGAGTGGGATGATCAAGTGGGGAAAGGAAGGGGACTGCAGGGAGGGAGATCTGTAAGGCAAAACAACACAGGTAAGTATAGATTATATACTACGTAACCTTCTTTCTACTTATAAAGCCTTGCGTACCTGTAACACAATTAACTGTCCTCGTTCCCAGGAAGGACTGTATGAAAAACCTTATTTTTAGGTTGGCTGGGGAGGGGGAATGGCGCTAGGAAAAGGGTCACAAACAGTAAAAAGCCCAAAAGCAGTAGATGGCTCATACACAAGTATACATAGATATAACATTCCCTACTGTACTGTACACACCATCAGGACTGGCCGTGCCCGCCTCACAGGGGAAGAACAGAAGGCCGCCTCTTGAACCCCCTGTTAGAATATTCAAACAACAATCACCCAAAATATTTCTTTTGGTTTACTGTCTCTGAAATCATATATATATCAGGTCATATGAATTGTGCGCAATGATCTGTTTCATATAGACGGAGTTCCTAAACACCTACTGCACCCACGGGTGCTTGTAGGTCAAAGTGCAACAAGGTTGTGGACATGGACCATCAGGTCTCCACTCCAAAGCCACGGCTGGCCAATGGTATCCAATTGTGCTGGTCAAGCGAATATCGTGGAATAGATATCAAGTCTCGTTTCAAGTGGTGCATGTGCACCCTTACTGGTACCAGGGAAACGAAACAAAACAGAATAATTAGCCCAGAGTCCGACACCGAAGGTTCTTTTGAACTCCTCCTGCTTCTGGGTCACGTGGCTCTTTCCCATGAGGCAATCGCGGAACTTGCGCTTTGCCTCATGAGAACTGTAGTTCCTTCCGCCCGCGCGTTCCTCCCGCTTAATATCGGAACCCTTGTTCTCCGTATCATTGTTGCACCACCACCCTTCCGCCCAGGACCAGGCTTTGCAGATAGCTCCTGGAAGAGTCGTATCGGCTAAAGACGTGGGGATACATCTCGCAGTTTCCGGTGAGCCAAGTGTGCATGTGACAATCCTTAATATAACTCAGTACTATTAGGCGAAGCGCCCACCGCCGTCTACCATCCTACCTATCTAGTACGTTTTTTATTTTAGTGAGTTCTGAAGGGATCAGTTTCAGTCCTGAAGAAGAAGCCTCGATGCTTAGAAACATGTTGACTTGATCAGGAGTATCCGCACATTACACGCAGGACATCTCCGAACCACCATTTTTTTAACAGTACCAACCTCAGTGACCTATTAAAGTTTCTTAAGTCCATGAGGCCAGGTCCTTTTTAAATTCACTTTTCGCATTCACTCTTGACCCTTCCTCTCACTACCCCTACACCACACATAGTACTGAAAGATCAGTGCTCCCGCATAGTTGCAGGTCGTGGCATGCCCTGTCCCGCAGCAGGGCGGGAAGACCCCATGATGAAGCTTGACACCAAGGGCCCTTTTGGTGTGTGAGGGTTATTTAAGCAAACACTGTGTGTGTCCAATCAAGATAGGAAACACACTTTTTTGACACACTGAGAAACTGTCAAGAGAACCCTCCTTAGAGGTGGATCCTTATGTTTTGTTATATATCCATTCTTTCAGACATCCTATCCAAGCTGTATGGCAGCTAATCCAGCTTCGAGTCTATGGCTGTCAGGCTGTCTTGCAGGCTTTTCTGCATGGCTACTAGCATCGTGCGAATGTCCCCATCCACCTGCTTAGGCGCCTCTTCCGGCGTGTCACGACTTCCCTCTGGGGTCGCCTCTCGTGTCCTCAGTTTGTACGGATGTATGACGTTACAACGCATACTTTTACCACGCATGCCTTTACAACGCGGTTTTTACAACGCATGCCTTTACAACGCATAGCGCTTTGGGGTGCTGGATAGTGAAAAGTTTAATTTACTATTCCAACTCCAGTCCCCGTGGACACTAGGGAAGGTGTTGGATAGTAAATTAAACTTATTCCCTATCCTAGAGCACCCCCAAGCGCAATGCGTTGTAATGGTTTGCGTTGTAATGACTGCGTTGTATTGGTAGTGCGTAGTAAAAGATTTGTTGTAAAGGTTGTATACCGTTTGCGCTGCTCGAAGTTTAGCTTTGTCTACTTTGCCCATCTCGGTGTAGGAAGTGCAGCACGTTGCACCCCGCCTACCGTTGCGCCAAACTACTCTGTCGGGATTCCCCTTCAGCAGCTGTAAGCTGGAACGTCTCAGAGAGCGTCTCAGCACATATGAGCAGCAGTTAGTGGCTCCCAGCGCGCAACCACGCAGCCGTTAGCGAGTGTTGCTGAAGCGCCAGGAACAGCATGAATGTTAGTATGTGGTTGTTCAATGGCAGGGGGTCTCCTCTGCCTATAGTAGTCGCTTAGCCAGCAGGCAATCAGTTCCCTCCACGGAAGCACTGCAGTGCGTAGGCCAGACTCGTGTATGCTATCTCCAGTGAGACAGTAGCAAGGTCTCCCCGCTGTCCAAAGCTTGGTCCCTCCCAGGGAGCGCTCAGTACGTGCTGATAAAAGCGGTCCGCACTCTTGCTCTGGCCAATGCCTTCGGCCTGGTCGTACCCAGGCGCGCTGCGCATTAAGTACCCAAGCCACTTGTGCCCAGTCTCGGGCCTACGCCACCATCCAGGTCCCAGCTCGCCTTGCCAGAGCTGCCTACTGTGATCACACTCGTCCAGGGGCCACCACCACGTGTGAGCCGGTGCTGGCCACCCACAATCCATCTGGTGTGGCGCACCGCCAATGCGCTGTCCTCCAGGACGCCCTCTGCAGCAGTCACCTTCCTGGTAGACCTCCGGCCTGAGGTCGCGCCTGGAGTCTTAGCTGAGAGCTCTTTGTGCCAACCCCAGGGCAGTGCGCTTCACTGTCTGCTGCGTCCAGGGTGGAGTCATGCGGCCAGTGCCCTGGGGGCCAGCTCAATCCTTTCCAGGGGTCCGGAGAACGGGAGCAGCAGTCCATCCCCCACAACTTCGGCTGATCGTCTTCAGTGACGTCTCGAGGTGCCAGTCGCACCCAACCTGCTCACAACTCCCGGCTGCAACACGTCCACAGCACCAAGCGGGGGCGGCTGCAATGCATCTGGCTAAGGCCTGTGGCGTTACTCGCATCTCCGCTTCTCAGGCTTTGTTTGGACTGTTGCAGGCACCTTTAACTTCGGAGTGCTCATCCTGTAGCACCAACATTCCGGAGCTCGGGGCAATGGGCAGCATGCAGCAAGACTTCCCAATTCGCAGGATTCTTGACGGATAGTGGGACGGCTCGACTGAGACCTCGGTTTAGGCGGCCATCTTTGGCTTAAGTAAGCTCCGCCCCCCAGACCTTCATAATACTTCCCAATGTACAACACAATGCACATGTGGTACACCACTGCCTATAGCATCACACACTTAATCTTTCAGTGTACAACATAATGCACATTTGAGCACCACTGCTCATGACACTGCACTACCAGACCAAAAAGTACATTGCACATTTCTCTCATGCTTTCAAATGCATATCCCACACGTTCTGTTCTTGGCAAGCTGTTCTACTCTGTGACAGCTTCCACTTTAAAACTACGAGATTAAAGAAGAGAAATCTTCAAGGGAAACCAGGCATATGCAGGACGTACATTCATGCTAGGGTAAAATAAAACCCTAAAGTCAATTAAAGTGATGGTAGTCAAAGGTCATCATGTGGTGTCACACCAAAGGAGTGCTTCTAGCACTACATTCTCCAGAGGGTTTGCCAATCCTCTTCTGTAGTGGCTGGCAATTGTTTCCGCTCATGGTTCCTGATAACTCCATCTGGTTAAATTGAATAAATATGTGAGATCAAGCCCCAGGTACCGGAGAAGAACCTACAAAACTTCTCAAATAAGGTCAGTAGTCTAGGAGCTGCTACCTCGTTCGGAGGGTATAGAGCCCAGTGTCTGAGCTAGAAGAAGGGAAGTCTGACTTATTGTCTCAAATTCTGCTTTATATTCCTCAGATGAGCAGATGCCCCTCTAATGCAAGAGATGCAGCAATGTTTGAAAACCCCTTGTCGTTCCCATTTAAAACTACCGCCTTCTGATGCTGCAATATAATATTGTATTTTGATGTAGAGAGACGAAATGTGTGTTCAGGGCCTCTTATGTTGCTACCTGATCCCACACCTGCAGAAGTGTTCTCACTGGTGTTGCTAATTAGCATTGCACACGCATTTCTATTTTCTAGGCTAAGACAAATCCGAGAGAGTATTCAATCATGACATGTTTCCACCTTTTTGGGGATTTCTCAGGCCGGTCCCTGCAAAATTATGCAAAGTTTTGCTTCCTGCAAGTGTTTTAATACATCTGAGTGCTTTAGCACCCTTTGCCCTTTTGAAGAGCCTAGGGAAGATATTCATTTTGATGACATTCATTCACTCCAACAATAAAATGTATAGGTTTTCAAAGCTCAGGACAGTTTCTCTGTTAATCTCCTCATCCCGTTAAAGTAGTAGTCATATTTAAAACCAAACAGTTAATCAATTTAGTTGTCCATCAGAAGGGAGGTGCATGTTGTAAGCTAGTTAACACCTCAGGGGAAATTGATAGATTGGAGATCTCCAACTTTTGTTTACTAATTTTAAAACCTGAAACCCTCTCAAGTCAATCAAGTTCCTTGATTGTTTCAGATATGGATGTTAAATCATTGTCCCTTACTGCTGCTTGTGGGGATCAAGAGCTCTGCTATAATGAACCTTCCATTACCTAGGCATCTCCTGTCCAGTAATGTTTCCAGAAGCTCAAAGCTCAGTTAATCAAACCGTTCCTCCACGTCTCAGGAGATAAGCTGAGCTGTTAACCTTTTCCACTTAATGTGTCACCCTCATGGTTTTGTCACTCCGTTGTGCTTGCTTCATAATATCCACTTAGGTAGAGTCCGTTACCAGAAGCAAGTTGTCAAGCCTATTCAGTAATACTTTAGTGTAGCTCTTTGCATTGATATGGAGTAGAATGATTGATCTATTAAGACATTCTTCAGGGATTTCCCCACGGGTGAAAGTATTAAGGATGCATCTGCATCACCCATGGGAGTTATCCTCTGTGAACACCTGATAGAGATATCAGTTGTTGTTCCTTATCAAGTAGGACTAAAATGGATTCTGGTCCTTGGTATTTTTAAAAGCCTCGCTGTGAGAGGCGGCCTGGTATATGATGTCCACTAATGTAAGTGGGCACCTTGAACCAGACCAGACAACCCTTATGGTGATATAAGAGGTCTCGGACAACTGTAGAAAGCTATCGAAGTGGTAACTGCGGAGAGGAGACTTCAGGCTCAGTCTTGAAGGAGTGTAAAGCACCTTGTTTTACCAGAATTCAATCTTATTGTATAGATTAAATGAAAGAGAACCACACCAGGTATTCATAAAAATATGTATTTATTATATAACACTCTCTAGTATGTTTGAGTATCTCCCACACAGGGATATACACAAATCAAACAATACTATGGCAAAGAAATTGCAGTAAATAGTACTCAAACATAGTGGGTCCCAGGAGGGACCAACCCAATACTAAAAAGGGGTATAAGAACCACCACTCGAGTCAGGACAATGTCGAGAGGACGTAGAATCGCTGGGGACCCAAGGTAAATAGACAGGGACCCAATGGAGGGTGCGTGCAGTGTGGGAACACGACTACGGGCTCTGTACAACTCTACATGTACGTCACTGTTGGAATTTTAAAGATTAGGGACCCTTCCCAGTGGACCCTGAGGAACCCAGTGGAAGACAGAAGGTTGGAGATCCCCCCCCCCCCCCCCCCCGGATACTGTTGTACCCAGGTTACCCATCCCATGGAAGCCGGGTGCATAGGTGTGAAGTGTTCTCGGAAACCGACGTTAAACCCAGTGGAGGACCTCAGGAAAGTTCCGCTCCTGGAGGAGGAGAAAGTGTCATTGGTAATCTAAGCGTGATTTCTTGATGAAGAGTACCTGAAAGCAGAGGGGACAGAGTCTGGGTCACTTGAGTGACCAGGGGCTCGGTAGAAGAATGCCCACCGATGTCGGATGCTTCGGGACAGATGTCGATGACCTTGACTCTGCAGCTGTGGGGCCAGACGATGCTGACAACCAGGAGCTGGATATGAGCTGTCCCACAAAGGATGTCATGTGTTATGGGGTTGGTGTCTGGCGAGAGCACCAAAAAGCCTTGACAAAAGCGATCCACGCAGGGAGTCAAGAAGTTGCAGGAAGAGGACCAGCAAGGTTCAGGTGACTCACCACCAACAGGGGAGTCTGGGCAAGCCCAGAGCAATCAGGGTAGCCCAAAAAAGACGTAGTTGACACTCCACAGGACCCACAGGTCTGAAACACTGGAGTCACAGGAGGACCTCTTGCAGTTTACAAAACAGGCCACCGAGAGCACGGTGCAATGTGGTTGTAGATCTTTGCTGGAGAAGTTGCCAGAGGTTGGGGTTACTTGGAGCCCAATGCACTTGCCGCAGAATTCCCAACAAGCATTTGCACTTCCAAATGTATGCAGTGCACAGGGGTTTGGGTATTGCAGCCCCCACAAGGGGTTCTGGCCTCAAACTTGATGGGAGGGCACCTCCGGCCTCGAGGGACCTAGAAACCCACCTCCTGTGTTGTTGAACCCTTCGGAGTCTGTAGGAGCTTGGGATCAGCAGACCGGTCAGCAGTGTTGTGGTGCCTGTGAATGCAGGGTAGTGACTCCTTCACTCCAAGGGAGATTATCTTCTGGTGTTTTGGATGCTCCACAGGCCCTGCACTAATCCTGTATGGTGCACAGACGAGGCAGCAGACTGAGAGGGAGACAAAGTTAGGCCCAAAGAAGTCCAGCAAAGTCCGGAGTGCCCAGACGATAGAAGTGCAGTGGTTTCAGTTATAAATCTTATCCACAACAAATCTAGGGACCTAGACCCATGTGAGCCCTTAATTACCCTAAGGAAAGGGTTGGGAAGATTCAGGGGACCCTCCCAGGGGAGGGTCTGGACAGGGGGGAGTTTACTCCCCTTTCCTTTGGCCAGATTCATGCCAGAGCGGGAACCAACAGCTCCCAGGACTGGTTTGTACTGGACTGTGCACAGGGACACCAAATGTGCCCCTCATGCAGTCTTTCAGGCGCTGGCAAGAGCACCCACCCAGTCCTAATACACTAAATCCTGTCTGGGAGGGGTTCATACCTCCCTGTGACAGAATGCCTATAGTCTTGCCTTCCCCTGCTCGAGCTTGGCTCAGCAGCTGGAGGGCAGAAATGTGTTTATGGTTGGTAGCAACCATTTTGTGCTGTCCAGGACTAGAAGGCTGGTACTGGGAACACTGAGAGCCTAACTGAGGGCTCTCCCTAATTATACCTCCCACACCTGTAACGGTGTGGGTGTAGGATTGCAACATCTTGGACACCAAACATGATGGGGAGTGTTGCAGTTCTTTTTGAGATGGTCATCGCGTGGTCACGTAATGCCACCCTATATTAATATATGGCTGCTTCACTGACTACAGGGGAGAATGGACTCCTTATACTGCAGGGGTGACCAGGTCCTGCAGGGGCACCCTCTCACTTAGAACCAAACACCCTGCCCTCAGGATTGTAAAGGCCTGCTATAGGGGTGACTTATAGGTTTTAAGTACATTGACTCTTAGATATGGTAAACATATATCTTGCGTAAGTGGTGCATGCACCAACCTACACAAGCTGCAATGGCAGGTCTGTAGTTCCATTTTGAATGGTCTCTCATGGGTGGCATAATACACGCCACAGCCCATGGGAGACCTCTAGGGTACCTATGCCCTGGGTACATGGGCACCATATACTAGGGACTGACAAGGGTACTCCATTATCCAATCTTGGATGTACCTAAGTACACAACAGTTTTAAGAGAAAGCAGATAGACTGAGGTCCTGATTAGCAGGATCCCAGTGAGACTAGTCAAAAACAGTATCACATCAAGGCAAAAAGTGGGGTAACAATAAGAAGCAGATTCTACTTTTCTGCACTCGCTAACATACTCCCCACGCCACTCTGTTCTTAAAGAGCAACAATAGCGTTGATAAGCAAGTCTGCCTCCACCTTCACAGTTAGCTTTCCACCGATTCCATTTTTTGATTCAAGTAATCGCATGTCGGCCTTCAATTCAGCATGTCATCACTTGTGACTGCCCTGAAAAACCCCAAACAGTTGGCAAGCTTTGTCTCAGTTTGTTTTCAATTCAGGCTGACATTTAGTTTGTCCTTTCTCAAAGAATGTAAGAGCTTTGTATCCATGTTGCTTCTCAGTAAATAATCACTATGCATCCCAGACTGTTTGCTGTAGGTTTAATGCTCCCTTCGGCTAGCAACCAGATATACTAGAGCCAAACTGCAGTGTCCAGATTTAGGGGTGGTTGCAGAACATGGGCAAACTATAGTAGCTTGACAATCCAGAGCTCTACCTGTGTTTCAGAAAGAGATCTACTGGTAGACAGCGCCAGGAATAAGCCCCCTGTCCATACTGAACACAGCCTTGATCTGATGACCTGAAAGGAATATATTGCTAAACTGTAGAGTCACATTCTCTTTCACAGGGAATTCTTCAAAGTGATGGTAAGTCCTTGGGAGCACTTTGGGGGCACAGGGCCACCAGCTGCACTCGTGCATGCAGGTCCTTACCGAGCACCAACTGACCCTGCAGGGCTTCCTTCCGGTTCCTTGCTGGTACCAGCCCAAAGCTCCACTCCAGCCCCTTGGGCCACACTGGTCCCAGCTCACCTGCACTCTCCACGACTCTTGAGTTACCCATGCCAGATCTGTTCCTGATACCGATCTCCTGTCCAGGGTTGAAGTCAGCCCACACAAGACATAGAGCTTGTTATGAGATCACCAAAGCATTGCCTCCAGCTTTTCAAAGCAATCCCCTGCTTCTCACTCAGTGCCAGTACTGTGAGAAGTTGGCCTGGCATATGCTGCCCACTAGTTAGAGTGGGCACCTTGCACCAGTCCAAACAACCCTTATTGGTGATAGGTTTATGACAACCTTTATTGAAAGCTATCCTAGTGATAGCTATGGAGAGCAGCTTTCAGGCCAAGTCTTAAAGGAGTGTAAAGCAGCTTGGTTTACCAGATTATAACCTCTTGAATGACCAAATGAAAGGAGGATCACACAAGGTATATATAAAATATATGTATTTATTACTAAACATTCTCTACTAACCTCTTTATGAGATTAGAGAACAAGATACACAACACGTTAGAACTTCAGTAAATAGCACAATATACAATGGGCCCCGGGGGAGACTAAACCATATATTAAGTAAGTGGTATGAGAACCATGACTTGACTAGACACAGTGCCTAGAGAACATAGAATCGCTGTGACCCAGGGAACACAGGGGACCCACAGGGGACGCGTGCAGTGTGAGAACCCAGCAGCGAGCTCCGTACAATCCTATGGGAACGTCGCTGTTGGAAAATGAAAAATTAAGGACACTTTGGAGAGGACTTGGAGCAAACCCTTTTATACTTAGAAGGTTCTAAGGCCAGCACCCATGTGAGCACCGGAGTTCTTGTGTTACCTCACCCAGGGAAGCCAGGTGCATAGGTGCCAAATGGTGTTGGGAATCATCGCTGTTTTCAATGGCGATCTGCTGCAAAGTGCTGCTGCCGTTGAAAGGAAAAGTGTCCGGGGTGATCGAAGCCTGGATCAGAGATGTGAAGAACCTGAAAGCAGAGGGGCCAGAGTCTGGGTCACTTCAGGGTGACCAGGGGCACGGTAGACTAGTGCCCACCAATATCAGGTGTTTCAGGTGCGATGAGGTGAAGCTTGACTCCGCTGCCATGGGGACCAGGAGACGACTGTGAGAAGGTAACCTGGCATATGATGTCCACTATTCTAGTGGGCACCTTGTACCAGTCTAATCGACTCTTATTGATGGTGGTTGTAAAGTCAACCTTATAGACAAGCTATCCTAGTGGTAGCATGGACCAGCAATCTTAGGTTAAGACTTCAGAGAGTATGTGAAGCAAGCGGTTTTACCAATAATAATCCCTTGAATACCAATTGAAAGGACACCACACAAAGTATATATCAAATATATATGTATTTATTTCTAACACAACCCCTTTGCACTCTTTATGAGGTCAGAGGTCAAAGTACATCACAAGTTACTCAATTAGCATACGATAAGTTGCACAAATACAGTTATGCCCTAGGGGCCTCACAAACCATATACTAAGGAAGTGGTATAAAAACCACGTGAGAGTTAGACAGCAGGCCTAGGGCCTGTAGAATCGCTAGGGCTACACTAAACAACCAAAGGTTAGGAAGTAGGAGGCCCATGGGAGATGTGTGCAGTGTCGAAACACAGTCGCGAGTTACCATTGACTTACAATAAGAAACAAAGACGTTTCAAAGTTAATGTTTAAGGACACTAAGGGATGGACTAGGATGAAACCCTTTTAAACTAGGACACTTTGAGAGTCAAGACCCACGGGAGCACCGGAGTACTCGTGTTACCTCACCCAGGGAAGCCGGGTGCATAGGTGCCTTTTGGTGTCGGGTTTCATCATCAATTTCTATAGAGATCTGCAAAGAAGTGCTACAGGCGGCCAGAGGAAAAGTGTCCGGGTGGATCAGTGATGTGAAGAACCTGAAAGCAGAGGTGACAGAGTCTGGGTCACTGGCCAGTGACCAGGAAGGAATCGGGAAGGAACCAGGCGATGTTGCGTGCATGATGGTGAAGGAGGGGAGTTTGTCTCTTCATTCACGAGGTCCAGGAAGCTACGACGATGACCAGGAGCTGGATACGAGCTGTCCCACAATGGATCTAGTTGACTGCGGTGTCGGTATCCGGATTGGACCCAACAAGCCTTGGCAACCGCAACCCACGCAGGATGACGAGATTGGCTCTGTTGCAGACCAGCAAGGTCTGTGGCGCTTCTCCTTTGAAGGGAAGCTGGAGCAAGCCTGGAGCAACCAGGAAAGCAGTTTAGTTCATTAGAAAAGTCTTCAGGGGGCTCACTAGCCAACGGGCAAGGGACCGGGAAGACGCGTCGAGCTGAAATGCAAGAGCAGGCCCCACGCGGCACTCGTGGAGTGTGGAGGGCTGAGCTTCGGTGCAAATGGCGCTTGGGTCTGGTGCTTCTCGTACCCCAATGCACAACTGCGATGGTACCTCGGTAGTCGAGCAGTTAGCAAAATGCAGTATGTCCAGGTTGTCCGGTCCCACGTCTCTCATGTCCACCACGGGTCTCAGCTTTGCTGTGGATGTGGGTCGGAGTTGGAGAAGTCTGAGAGTCCAGTTCCTGTGCAGCTGAGTCTTCGGGTTCCGGCGGGAGCGTCGACAAAGCAGACCGGAAAATTACTGGTGGTGCCTGTTTGCACAGGGTGGTCACTCCTTGACCACAAGGGAGATGTCTTCCGTCTTCTAGTCAGAAAAGAATGTCGAAGGTCTTGTCGTGCTCTCACCTGTGTTGCCTCAGGAGTGCCAAGAATTTGAAGATAGGTCCACAACTTCACCCTATCACCACTAAATGCCAGAGTATAAACTGGTTAACATCTACTAGTGATCAAGGGGAAGAAGGGAAAACAAAACAAGGAAAGGAGGGAAAGATCGGTCTTCTTCAGATAGGTCGTCAGGAAGCTTGTAAGTTCTCAGCATGCATCAGCTGTATAAAGAGAAACAGTGTTATCGATCTGGTCCTGTTTACCTTATTTCTCTACAATCTATGTGTATGCACTTATTGACATACCTCCATTCACTTCGTTTAGACCAATGAGGAATGGTTGTCGCAGAGGAAGGAAAACAGGACTTCCTGGCACTATCTATATGAGGGAAAAGGTTAAGGGTCAGTGTTTGTGTGTGATGGGGAAGAGTATGAAATGATTTTCCCTTCTTGCCCTCTAACTCACCGTAAGGGTAGAACACTAACTCATAAGGTGCAAACAAGTACCGATATCAATGTTTGATATATGCTTATCTTCAGCATGGAATCAGTTAAATAATAAAGAATTCTCAAGGTTCTGTATTGCTTCACTTTAGCAAAAAGACCAAGATTTAGTAAACTATAAACTCTCTTAGTTAATGGCAACAAACCCTGACGTCCATCGAGGACAAAGTGGAAGGTAGGGTTTTTATCGTATAAAAACTATAAATGCCAAAAACCACATTGCATATAATATCTCGTTGGTTATCTGATCGTTAGTTCGTAATATATCTCCACGAACAACAAGGAGCTGGTTGCCGGATGCCGACTTCACCGACGCAGTGCACAGGACGCCACCATATTTACCGACAACGCTTGTAAGACGCCGAATTCCCCGACGCGGTTTAAAGGACGCCATCACCGTGAGCCGGAAATAGAAAGAAGACCTCGGAACTAGCACGAACGCAAAGTGCTTCCGATGTGGAGAGGAGGGCTTAAGACTTGCCTCCTCTCTCCATGCGCATGTGCTAGAGACTGCACATGCGCATAGGTGGGCGGTGGCCATTTTGCTAACCAACTTGTCGTTGTGTTTTTGCCAACCACTACGGCAGGCAAGACAGGTCCAAGAGTTCTGTATCAAAGTTTCTTTCCAGGATAATCTAAAGTCCGGGAGGCACAGCTCCTATACTTATACAAAGCTAAGGGGCTGGATTACCTGCCTAGGTCCCTCCTATGGGTGGACCTGAGAAGGGGGTGGTTACTCCCCTTTCCCTTTTGTTTCCAGTTTCTCGCCAGAGCTGGGGCTGGAGTGCCCCAGCAACTGGTTTGAACCGGGCTATGCATGGAGCACCTTGTGTGCCCCAGGCAGTGTCTAGATGCATTCACTGAATGCAGCCCTCCCTGCCCCAATACACATAACCCCTGTGTGGGGAGGTGCTGGCACCTCCCTGGACAGGAAATCTATTGTCCAGGCCGTCCTTGCTGGAGTTTCCCCCAGCACCAGGTGGTCAGACTGGAGTCTGTGGCAGCAGCATCCATTTTGTGATGCTGAGGCTCTGTTTAACTTTAACCGGGTAAAGCAGTAACATACATGTCTTTTCCCTCTGGAAGGATGGAATGCTACCCCCGCCGCCAGAATTGGCGGGGGGGGGGGTAATATTCCAAAGTGTTTGACACCTTACACGAAATGTTTTGATAAAGCCAAACCAAAGTTAGCATTAACCGCGAGGATTATAATACACTTAAGAGTATATGGTATGGCTATATCATAGATCTGAAAGAAACAGGTTAGTATTAGATTCCTTATCTTAGAATATCCCCAGGCGTCAGACTGGATCCAGAAACTTTTGCGTAGCAGTACCCTTGCGTGTCTTTAAGCTTCGTCTGCGGCTCAGCGTCAGTCGTTGGCGCCGGGATGACGTTGCCGGAGTACTTAGACGCCGCCCTCGCGCGCTGACGTCAGTTCTTCGTTTTTCCGCGCCAGCAAGCGCCGATCCGGAAAAGGCGGTACCCTTAGTCAATTTTTGACTAAACTTTTTCGATCATTTTTGTTATTTCTTCGAAGTCGAACGACTCAGACGGTGCCGGTAGGGATGCCCGGGTTCAAGCCCTGCGTCGACTGCAGCCGACTGATGTCCGTTACCGACCCCCATCGCTGGTGTCTACATTGCCTGGGGCCCGACCACGATGACAAGTCGTGCCCCGACTGCCGAGCCTTGACGTCGAAGGCTAGGCGGGAGCGGTCCCGCAAGTGCCTCGAGCTCCGGCAGTTGGCCCCGCGCCGTTCAAGGTCCCGGTCCAGAAGGAGGTCTAGGAACCGTTCGCGGGGCCGGAGTCATCACAGCTCGGAAAGTCGACACCACTCTTCGGACTTCAAGTCCTAAGGTAAGAGGTACAAGAAGTCGAAGAAGCAGCATCGCTCTTCTGACTCCCCCCGACGCTCGCGCGACGCGGCCAGGGGTTCGGGCGACACCGCCCACACGGCTCCGCCGGAGCCGCAGGCGTCTCGGCCTGCTCTGTACCAGCCGGTCCCTGGACAGAACGTGGCGCCGGAGGAGATCAATGCCTTCCTCACAGCCATGAGGCCACTCACTCCGTCGGGTTACGCTGCTCCTTCGGGCCCTGCTGTCCCAACTGGGAATCCAAGCGGGTCGGGTGCTTCGGCCCCGGCGCAGTCGGGTTCTTTGGCCCCGGCGCAGTCGGGTGCTTCGGCGCCGTCGGCGACTTCGGTCCTGACGCCGCAGGGCCCCGCTGGATCCGGTTCCGGATCCGGGTCGTCGCAGGTCGACCTTATGACCTCGCCGGCGCCCGGCCCCTAGGGTGTCGCCGCCTGCGCCGTCCCCAAACGACGTTGTCCCCGGTCCCCCACCCTCGACCCGGTTCCGACGCCGGAGCGGTGCCACTCGACGCCGCATTCAACGTCGAGAGAAGACTTTTTCTTCTATGATCTGGGCCCATCATTTGACCCTGAGTACCAGGAGATGGATGGCGAGGCGGATTGGGAGGGGTCTGAGGACCCTTTGGCACCTGAGTGCCAGTCTTATCAGGACTGGGCAGGTGAGCTAGGGGATGCCAGTTGTAGGAAGGTGGATACCTGACTATGGTTACCTCAGATTTTTTGCCTAGTGTTTAGCTGGTTTTCGACTTAGTTGGCCTGGGATCCTGCTAATCAGGGCCCCAGGCTATCTGCTCTCTCTGTAAAATGGACTCCATGTACCCTAGGTACATCTACAATTGGATATTGGGTCACCTTATCAGCCCCTGTACAGTGTTCTACAGGTACCCAGGGCATAGGTGCATCCAAGGCCTACCAGGGGCTGCAGCATATCTTTTGCCACCCCTGGCTGGCTATCCAAACTGACACAACTGGCTGATTACACGACCTTGCCCCAGCTGAGGGATCACCCCTTGCTTAGATATAGTATACCTATATCTAAACCTATATCTGGACACATATACACCTATAAGTCACTCCTATGGCAGGCCTTATTAATCCTGGAGGCAGAGTGCTTCGTTTTATGTGAGATGGTGCTCTAGCATGAGCTGAGCCTGTCTGCAGCTGTCGGGACCAACTCCCTTACTTGTTCTGGGATATTGCCATATCATATACTCTTAAGTGCATTATAATCCTCGCGGTTATTTGCTAACTTTGGTTTGGCTTTATCAAAACATGTTGTGTAAGGTGTCATACGCTTTGGAATACTACTCCCTCGCCAGTCCTGGCGACGGGGGTAGCATTCCACCCTTCTAGAGGGAGAAGACATGTTGTTCCTACTAATCCCGGTTAAAGTTAACCAGAGCCTCAGCATCATAAAATGGATGCTGCTGCCACAGACACAAGTCTGACCTCCTGCTGCTGGGAGTCCTTCTAGAGGGAGAAGACATGTTACTTTGCTTAAACGCGGCTAAATCTAACCAGAGCCCCAGCATCACAAAATGGATGCTTTTGCCACAGACACAAGTCTGACCTCCTGCTGCTGACCGAAACTCCGGCAGGGGAGGCTTGGACAAATGGTATCCTGTCACAGGGAGGTGTTACACCACCCCAGACAGGAGATAGTGGATTGTAGCAGGGAGGGTTGAATGAAACTAGACACTGCCTGGGGCGCACAAGGCGTCCCATGCATAGCCCAGTTCAAACCGGTGCTGGGGCGCCCCAGCTCTGGCGCGAAACTGGACAAAGGGAAAAGAGTGTAAACACCCCCCTCCCCAGTTCCAACCATAGGAAGGACCTAGCAGGTGATCCAGCCCCTTGATTTGGAATAAAGGTAGGAGCTGTGCTAATGGAAATTAGATCATCGAAGACTTCCGACTGGACTAGAACTTAGCCACCTAAAACTAGGACACTATAGGTGTAATCCCCTATGGGAGCACCAGAGTTAACTCGTTACCTCATCCACAGGAAGCGGGTGCATAGGTGCCAAAGTGTGTCGGGTTTCGTCGTGGAGTTCTATGGAGCCTGTAGATGAAGATGCTGCAGGCGGCCAGGAGGGAAGAGTCCGGTTGGATCCAAGGGTGGATCGAAGATGTAGAGTACCTGAAAGCAGAGGGGACAGAGTTCAGGTCACTAGCCAGTGACCAGCGAGGAACCAGGAAGGAACCAGGCGATGTCGGGTTGCAATCAGGTGATGTCGAGGTGTTTGTCTCCGCTGCCACGTGGACCAGGAAGGATCGAGGATGACCAGCTGGTGAACACGAGCTGTCCGACAAAGGCTCTTGCTGTCGGCGGTGTCGGTACTCGATTCGGAGTCACCAAGCCTTGGCAAAGGCAACCCACGCAGGATTCGAAGATGTCTTCTTGATCGGACCGGGAAGGTCAGATCAATGGCTCCTTTTCAGGAGAGCTGGAGCCAGTCTGGAGCAACCAGACCAGCAGTGTAGTTTCGTCGTCACAGAGGCCACTAGCCAACGGGCAAGCGACCGGACAACGCGTCGAGCAGGAAAATGCAAAAGGGCCCCACGCAGCACTCAGCGAGTGTGGAGAGGTGATCTTTGGTGCAAAAGCTGCTCTGGCTGGGGCTTCTCGTACCCCAAAGCACAGCGTCTTGGGAGCCTCGGGAGCTGCACAGGAAGCACTTCGTCGACTTTTCAAGATGGCCGGTCCCACATCTCTCGTCGCCTCCACGGGTCTACGTTTTGCTAGGACTGTGGATCGGGCTGTTGGAAGTCTGGGAGTCAGGTCTGTTCGGTCTCGGTCGTTCGAGCTCCGGCGGAAGCAACGGCAAAGAAAGTCACGTCGCGCTGATGGTGCCTGTTTGCACAGGGTGGTACAAAAGGGGGTGGTAATGGACGGAGCATCTGAACCAATCAAACACTCACACCCAGTCAAAAGATCTGGGTTTAATCCATCACCGTTGTTTAGCCCACTCTGCCACCCCAGTTCAGACATGGCTATATGCAAATCAGTCTGACCCTGTGCCTCATGGGAACAGTCCAGCCCGAACTGCCAAGCCATGTCTTTCCTGGACCGGAAACAAGCTTCTGAGGGCCGGTGTCTGGCAATCCAGCCGTCTTCAGCCCGGCTTGCTTGAATCCAGTGGCAAAGTGAGCAAGGGACTCACGTCTGAGCATACCCTGCCACACTTATGGCAGCCAAAAGCAGTACAAAAGGGGGTGGTGATGGACGGAGCATCTGAATCTATCAAACACTCACACCCAGTCAAAAGATCTGGGTTTAATCCATCACCGTTCCTTAGCCCTCTCTGCCACCCCAGTTCAGACATGGCTATATACAAATCAGTCTGACCCTGTGCCTCATGGGAACAGTCCAGCCCGAACTGCCAAGCCATGTCCTCCCTGGACCGGAAACAAGCTTCCGAGGACTGGTTTCTGGCATTCCAGCCGTCTTCAGCCCGGCACAGGGTCAGACTGATTTGCATATAGCCATGTCTGAACTGGGGTGGCAGAGTGGGCTAAAGAACGGTGATGGATTAAACCCAGATCTTTTGACTGGGTTTGAGTGTTTGATTGGTTCAGATGCTCCGCCCATCACCACCCCCTTTTGTACCGCTTTTGGCCGCCATAAGTGTGGCAGGGTATGCTCAGACGTAAGTCCATGGCTCACTTTGCCACTGGATTCAAGCAAGCCGGGCTGAAGACGGCTGGAATGCCAGAAACCAGTCCTCGGAAGCTTGTTTCCGGTCCAGGGAAGGCATGGCTTGGCAGTTCGGGCTGTACTGTTCCCATGAGGCACAGGGTCAGACTGATTTGCATATAGCCATGTCTGAACTGGGGTGGCAGAGTGGGCTAAAGAACGGTGATGGATTAAACCCAGATCTTTTGACTGGGTGTGAGTGTTTGATTGGTTCAGATGCTCCGTCCATTACCACCCCCTTTTGTACCACCCTGTGCAAACAGGCACCATCAGCGCGACGTGACTTTCTTTGCCGTTGCTTCCGCCGGAGCTCGAACGACCGAGACCGAACAGACCTGACTCCCAGACTTCCAACAGCCCGATCCACAGTCCTAGCAAAACGTAGACCCGTGGAGGCGACGAGAGATGTGGGACCGGCCATCTTGAAAAGTCGACGAAGTGCTTCCTGTGCAGCTCCCGAGGCTCCCAAGACGCTGTGCTTTGGGGTACGAGAAGCCCCAGCCAGAGCAGCTTTTGCACCAAAGATCACCTCTCCACACTCGCTGAGTGCTGCGTGGGGCCCTTTTGCATTTTCCTGCTCGACGCGTTGTCCGGTCGCTTGCCCGTTGGCTAGTGGCCTCTGTGACGACGAAACTACACTGCTGGTCTGGTTGCTCCAGACTGGCTCCAGCTCTCCTGAAAAGGAGCCATTGATCTGACCTTCCCGGTCCGATCAAGAAGACATCTTCGAATCCTGCGTGGGTTGCCTTTGCCAAGGCTTGGTGACTCCGAATCGAGTACCGACACCGCCGACAGCAAGAGCCTTTGTCGGACAGCTCGTGTTCACCAGCTGGTCATCCTCGATCCTTCCTGGTCCACGTGGCAGCGGAGACAAACACCTCGACATCACCTGATTGCAACCCGACATCGCCTGGTTCCTTCCTGGTTCCTCGCTGGTCACTGGCTAGTGACCTGAACTCTGTCCCCTCTGCTTTCAGGTACTCTACATCTTCGATCCACCCTTGGATCCAACCGGACTCTTCCCTCCTGGCCGCCTGCAGCATCTTCATCTACAGGCTCCATAGAACTCCACGACGAAACCCGACACACTTTGGCACCTATGCACCCGCTTCCTGTGGATGAGGTAACGAGTTAACTCTGGTGCTCCCATAGGGGATTACACCTATAGTGTCCTAGTTTTAGGTGGCTAAGTTCTAGTCCAGTCGGAAGTCTTCGAAACCTATAACTTTCTGATTTTTACGCACTATTGACTTGTATGGTAAACGCGGTTGCCTATAGACTCTGCACTCGTATCCTGTGGGCCTCTCCCGACCTAACCTTCGTTAGTCCAGTGTATGCCCAGCGATTCCAAAGGCCCTAGGCCTGTTCATTGTTCGTGACGTAGTACTTAAACCACTTTCTTAATATATGGTTTGAGTGGCCACCCGGCCTATCCATAATTGTGCAGCTTATTGTATGTTATACTGTGTCCTTTGTTTAAAGCTTGTGCTCCTGTGCTCATAAAGAGTTAAGGGGATTATTCTAGAAATAAATACATATATTGTGTAATATATAACTTGTGTGGTGTCCTTTCACTTGGTATTAAAAGGGATTGCATATGGTAAAACAGCTGGCTTCACATGCCCTCTTGAGTTTAGCCTAAGACTGCTTTGTCCACGCTACCATTAGGATAGCTGGTCTATAAGGTTGACTTACAACCAATCACCATAAGGGTCGTTTGTACTGGTACAAGGTGCTCACTAGAATTAGTGGTCATCATATACCAGGCCAACTTCTCACACCAGTGGTTTGGACACTTCGCCAGACACTGGTTTTGTCTCCCCTCCTACCGTGGCTTCGGAGGAGGAGGCTGCCTATAGTGTGGTGTTGACGCGGGCGGCCAAGGCCTTATCCCTTGAACTCCCCGTCGCGGACGTGAGGACTAACCTCCTCACTGAGGTCCTTAAACCGCAAGCAGGCTCTTCGGAGCCTCTGTTGCCGTTTAATGAGGCCTTGTCTGACGTTCTTCTGGGCACCTGGTCCAGGCCCACTACAGGTCCCCCTGTAGATAGGAACGTGGCCATATGCCACCGCCCGGCTCGGGGCGACCCTTGCTTCCTGTCAACCCACCCATTCCCGAGAGCCTGGTCATACAGGCCTCTAACTCCCAGACCGCATTCCCGACGGCTCCCTACGATCTGGAATCCAAGAGGTATGAACAGTATGTAAGAAGAAGTTCTCCTCCCTGAGTTTGGGGTTGCGGTCAGTCTCTTGGGCCATTATTCCCACTCTGTGGGACACGGTCGCGGATCTGCTGCCACAATGTCCGGAGGAGGCCCGGACTAAACTCACCCAAGCCTTTGCAGAGGGTCGAGATGTGGCACGGTATTCCCTCCGGTGTGGGCTGGATACAACGGACTGGCTAGGCAGAGCGATGGCAACGACTGTGGCGATTCATCGCCACGCCTGGCTGTGGTCCGCCAACTTTTCGGCTGATGTCCAAAACACCCTTATGGACCCTTATGTTTGATGGCTGTTTCCTCTTTGGCGACAAGGCAGACAGTGCGCTTGAGCGCTTTAAGGACTCCAGGGCTACGGCCAAGCCCTTTCGCTCCTTCTTTGGCCAAGGAAGGTGCGCCCCCACACGTCCTGCCAGCCACGGGCCGCAGACTAACATCCAGCGCGGTGGCGGACGTGGTAACCGCTGTGGCGGTGCCCGGGGACAACGGCCAGGCCAGTCTACATCCACCCCTGCAGCATCCACCTCAAAGCCCTCCTAGTCTGAGCTTTCAGGCCCACTTGATGCCAGTGGGGGGCAGGGTTCGCCATCACCACCTCCACTGGCACGACATCACATCGGACAGGTGAGTGCTGCAAATATTCCGAAGGGGCTACTTCCTCCCCTTCGGAGCGATCCCGCCAGCCATGCCACCACAGTTCCACCGTGTGTCGGGGAATCACTTGAACTTTCTGCAAGAGGAAGTTACAGTCCTCTTGGCCAAGGGAGCCACTGAGCACATTCCTGGGCCAGAAGTAGGGTGTGGTTGGTACTCCCACTACTTTATGGTTCCCAAGAAGGGCAAAGGGGGCCTACGTCCTATTTTGGACCTGCAGAACGGCAACGGCTTCCTCCGGAAGGAGGAGTTCAAGATGCTGACACTTGCTCAGGTCTTAGCTGACCTGGAGCCAGGAGACTGGATGGTAGCGTTGGACTTGCAGGACGCTTATTTTCACATTCCCGTCCTGCCGGCCCACCGGCGCTACCTGCGGTTCACGGTAGGCCACGAGCACTTTCAGTTTACCGTGCTCCCCTTCGGCCTTACCAGCGTCCCACGGGTGTTCGCGAAAGTGATGGTGGTGGTCACAGCTCATCTGCGCAGGTTAGGGGTTTCAGTCTTCCCCTACTGTGACGACTGGTTGTTGAAGGCGGGCTCGCCGAAGAAAGTCGTCAGCCACCTCCAGACTACGGCCGACCTCCTGCACCTGCTGGAATTCTCCATCAATGTGCCGAAGTCACACCTGTGTCCTTCTCATAAGCTCCTCTTCAATGGAGTGGTACTAGACTGTGCGCAGTTTCGAGTTTATCCTCCCAAACAGCGGGTTCAGGATATTCAGGCTTTGATTCCGATCTTTCAGCCGTTATCCTGAGTCTCGGTCGGGTTGACGCTGCGGCTTCTTGGGCTGATGGACTCCTGCATCCTTCTGGTGCATCACGCTAGGTGGCGGATGCGGGCTCTGCAGTGGGACCTGAAATTTCAGTGGGCCCAGCATCAGTGCAACTTCTCCGACCATGTCTTGATCTCGGAGGGCACTGCAAGACAGTTGCAGTGGTGTCTTACCGACCACTATTGGGTCAGCTGCAGATCCCTCTCCCAACCCCAACCGGAGCACGTAGTTGTGACTGACGCGTCCCTCCAGGGCTGGGGGGCCAAGTGGGAGAGGCAGAGATCAGAGGCCTCTGGTCTCTGGCGGAGCCCCGGCTCCACAACAACCTTCTGGAGCTGCGGGCGATCCGGCTTGCACTTCAGGCATTCCTCCCCTCTGTCCTGGGGAGTGTAGTGTGGGTGTTCACGGACAACACCACTGCCATGTGGTATTGCAACAAACAGGGCGGGGTGGGGTTGTGGACCCTTTGTCAGGAAGCTCTGCGCCTCTGTATGTGGCTGGATCACCAGGGCGTCTCTCTGGTGGTTCAACGCCTGGCAGGTTCCCTGAACGCCAGGGCGGACAAACTCAGCTGTCGGTGAATGATGTATCACGAATGTCGTCTGAACTCGAACGTGGCGCAAGGCTGCTTTCAGCAATGCGGAGAGCCTTGGTTAGATCTATTCAACACAGAAGAGAACGCGCAATGTAATCAGTTCTGCGCGTTGGAATTTCCAAGGCGGCACTCGCTCGAAGACACTTTTCGCCGCGAGTGGAGTTGCGGTCTGTTGTATCCCTTTCCGCCTATACCACTTCTGCCCAGAGTGCTGAAGAAGATCAGGCGCAACCGGGCCCAAGTCATCCTTGTGGCTCCGGACTGGGTGCGAAGATACTGGTATACTGAGCTACTCAGCATGTCTGTCGATCCCCCGATTTGTCTGCCCCTTCAGGAGGACCTTCTGTCGCAGCAGTAGGGGACGGTCCTCCACCCGAGCCTGTCCAGTCTCCACTACATGCGTGGAGATTGAGCGGCGGCAGTTGAGGCCATTAGACTTGCCTCCTGAAGTCTGTAATGTGATTCTGGCAGCCAGGCGTCCCTCCACAACATCGGTATAAGCCTGCAGGCGGAACAAATTTCTGGCATTGTGCACAGCAAAGGCTGTGGATCCCCTTTCTGCCCCTCTTTCAGAGGTTCTCCTCTTTCTACTTTCTCTTGCCCAGCTGGGCTCTGCTCTGGGCACTCTGAAGGGCTACTACCTCTCGGCCATTTCTGCCTTCTTAAGGCTCCCTGATCAGCCCTCTTTGTTCAAATACCCAGTTGTAAAAAGGTTTTTGAAGGGCATCACTCATATGTTTCCTCCTGTTCTTTTCGTGATGCCTCAGTGGGTCTTGAACCTTGTTCTGACTTATCTGATGTGCGCTCCCTTCGAGCCACTTCATACCTGTCCTTTTCGCTTCCTTACTCTTAAGACTGCATTCCTGGTTACCATCACCTCTGCCAGGAGATTGAGTGAGCTCCAGGCCCTTTCTTCTAAACCTCCTTTCCTTTCTGTCCATCCGGACATTGTTGTGTTGCGGACGCGACCCTCTTTCCTGCCCAAGGTAGTCACAGCCTTCCACATCGGCCAGTCCATCACCTTGCCCACCTTCTTTCCGCATCCCTCGAAAGAGGAAGAGAGGCTCCACCGTCTGGACCCAAAACGTGCGCTCTCATTCCATCTGGATCGCACACAGCAGTTCCGGGTGGATGACAACTTCTTGTTGGTTACATGGGCGCTAAGAAGGGACGGGCGGTGCACAAACAGACCATTTTTCGATGGGTCGTCTTGTGCATCAAGGCTTGTTACTCTCTGGCTAGAAAGGAGCCTCCTGTGGGGCTACGTGCCCATTCCACTTGGGCCACGGCGGCTACTACTGCCCTGGGCCGGGGAGTCCCCTTGCAGGACATCTGTCAGGCAGCTATGTGAGCCTCGCTGCACACGTTCGCAAGACACTACTGCCGTTCTACGAACCGATATCTAGCTTTAATGTCATCCCCTTTCAGGACCCTAGTTTCATGGTACCAGTGTTGGTTTTTATCATGGCTCTGCGTTTCTGGCGTGGAAAAGCTGTGTATAAGAACTGACGTCCGCGCGCGAGGGCGGCGTCTAAGTACTCCGGCGACGTCATCCCAGCGCCGACGACAGACGCGGAGCCGCAGACGACGCCTACCGACGCGCAAGGGTACTGCTACGCAAAAGTTTCCGGATCCAATCTGACCCCTGGGGATATTCTAAGGTAAGGAATCTAAAACTAACTACTGTTTCTTACAGATATATCGTTACCGAAGGTAAGTAACTTGTGCAACAGCAATAAGGAGATGGTTCCGAAAGCTGCAGAGGGGCTCAGCTCATGCTATGGCCCCCTGGTAGGCCTTGGATGCACCTCTGCCCTGGGTACCTATGGTACACTATACAGGGACTCACAGAGGTGACCCAATACCCAATCTGGTATGTACCTAATGTACATGGTAACAATTTAGAGAGAGAACGTCTGGGCTGTGGGTCTTATTAGCAGGCCCACAGCCACATTAAAGTCGAAAAACCGGATAATCATAGCAAAAAGTGGGGGTGACGATAGGAAGCAGTCCCTACTCTCCTACACAACCCCCCCGCCCCAACGCAGGGACATTAAACTAACCTTGACCAGTTGAGTCTTCATGTTCTAAGTGGAAATATCTGCAGAGTCCATCTTCATTGACATGGTCAGTCCTAGGTCTATGTTCCACTGTAAAGTCCATCCCCTGTGTGGAAATGGACCACCTAAGCAGTTTGGGATTTTCACCCTTCATCTGATTTAGCAACAAGAGGGGCTTATGGTCTGTCTGAATCCTGGAGTGAGTACCAAACAAGTATGGGCTCAGCTTCTTTAGAGCCCAAACCACAGCAAAGGCGTCCCTCTCAATAGCTGACCAACGTTTCTCTCCAGGGGTCAGCTTTCTGATAATAAAAGCTACTGGCTGGTCTTGACCATATTTATTCCGTTGTGAAAGAACAGCGCCTACCCCCAACCCAGCAGCATCTGTTTGAACAATTAATTCTTTGTAGTAGTCTGGACTTTGCAGAATAGGAGCAGTGCACATGACCTGCTTCAGGTCATCAAATGCCTTTTGACAGCTTACTGTCCACTGAACTTTCTTTGGCATTTTCTTGGAAGTTGTCATTAAGGGGTGTCACTATGGAGCCATACCCCTTGACAAATTTCCTGTAGTACCCAGTCAGGCCCAAGAAAGCTCTGTCCTGTGTCTGGGTGGTGGGAGCATTCCAGTCCTTGATGGTCTGGATCTTGCTCTCCAATGGTTGAACCTGACCCCCACCTACAAGGTTGCCCAGGTATACAACCTTGCTCTGCCCTATCTGTCACTTGGTAGCTTTGATAGTTAGGCCTGCCTTTTGCATGGCCTCCAAAACATTCTTCAGGTGGATCAGGTGATCTTCCTAAGTAGAGCTAAAGACAGCAATATCATCTAGATAAGCTGCACAGTTGTCATCCAGCCCTGAGAGGACTTGGTTCACCAACCTTTGGAATGTGGCAGGTTCATTCTTCAAGCAAAAGGGCATTACCACAAATTGATAATGTCCTCCTGGGGTTGAAAATGCTGTTTTGGTTTTTGCATCATCAGCTAGTCTATTCTGCCAGTAGCCAGCTGTCAAGTCAAATGTACTCAAAAACTTGGCAGATGCCAATCTGTCAATGAGTTCATCTGCCCTTGGTATTGGGTGGGCATCTGTCCTAGTGACAGCATTGAGGCTTCTGTAATCCACGCAAAACCTCATCTCTCTTACCATCTTGGGTGTGAGGTTTAGGCACCAGGACTACTGGACTGGCCCAAGGGCTCTCTGAGGGCTCAATGACTCCCAACTCCAACATCTTTTGGACCTCTGTCCTGATACAGTCCCTGGCATGATCAGGTTGCCTTTAAATCTTATTTTTAACAGGCAGACTGTCCCCAGTGTCCACTTCATGAGTGCACCAGGTAGTCTGACTTAGAGTCAGCGAAAACATATGTCTGTTGGACTGTAGAACTTGTCTGCAGTCCTGTTGCTGTTGGTCAGTGAGGCTGTCTGCCAAGGCTACACCATCATATGAACCATCATCAGGGTTCTGATAAAGCAGGTCTGGAGAGGGTCACTCTCCTCCTCCTGTCCCTCATCTGTAGCCATGAGCAAGCCCATGTCTGCCCTGTCAACATATGGTTTCAATCTGTTGACATGAAGCACCCTGTGGGGGCTCCTGGTAGTTCCAAGATCAACCAAATAGATTACTTCTCCCTTTTGCTCAACAATAATGTGGGGTCCAGACCATTGTCTTGGAGAGCTGCTGGGGACACTGGCTCCAACACCCAAACTTTCTGTTCTGGGTGGTAAACAGACAGCACAGCCTTTTGGGCATGCCAGGCCTTTTGCAGTTCCTGGCTAGCCTCAAGGTTTTTGGATGCCTTTTTCATGTACTCGGCCATCCTGGAGCGGAGACCAAGTACATAGTCCATAATGTCTTGTTTGGGAGGTTTGAGAGGTAACTCCCATCCCTCTTTAACCAGACAAAGGGGTCCTCTCACAGGATGCTCAAACAGAAGTTCAAAAGGGCTGTAGACAACCCCCTTCTGTGGGACCTCTCTGTAAGCGAATAAAAGGCAGGGCAGAAGGATGTCCCATCTTCGCCAAAGCTTTTAAGGTAAACCCTTGATCATGCCCTTTAAGGTCTTGTTGAATCTCTCCATCAGACCATTGCATTGTGGATGATAGGGTGTGGTGAGCTTATAGTTCACTCCACACTGCAGTTAGGTACCCAAACATGAAGTTTGCACCTCTATCTGAGACAACCGCCTTCGGAAAACCCACTCTTGAGAAAACTCCCAGGAGGGCTCTTGCCACAACAGGTGCTGTTGTGGCTTCTGGGAATCTGGTGGCATGATCCACTACCACAGAATAAACCTGTGCCCAGATGCTGTTTGGGGATCCATTGGTCCAACAATGTCTATCCCAACCCTTTCGGAGGGAACCCCCACCACAGGTAGTGGTATTAGGGCGGCCTTTGTGGTGCCCCCTGATTTGCCACTGGCTTGGCAGGTGACACAGGAGCGACAAAACTCCTTGGTGACTTATGACATGTGGGGCCAGTGAAAGTGAGGGACAAGCCCGTCCCAAGTCTTGTTCCGGCTAAGGTGTCCTGCAAGGGGAATATCATGGGCTAGTGTGAGAAGGAAGCCCCTGAATGCCAAATACATGACCAACCTCCTGGAAGCACCAAGCTTGGGTCTCTAGCCTCCGAATACAGGAGCCCATCATCCCAATAGACGTTGTGGGTCCCACTAGCATTCCCTGCAGCCTCAGCAGCAGCTTGCTGTCTGAGGGGTTCAAGAGCAGGGCAGTCTAACTGCGCCTGCTTCAGATCTGCCCTGGAGGGTCCCCCTATCCCAAGAAACTCAACCTGATCAGGCTCAAGCTCTTCTAGGACAGTTTTGTCCTGGGTCTCACAATCAGCTTCCTGTGAAGTCTGACTCTCTTTCTGAGGCAAGGGGGAAGGCACTGCCTTAACCCTACTGCTTCTCCCCCTGGAAGGCAACTGGTCCATTATTTCAGGATCCAGGGCCTGTTCAGTGTGGCAATTTTTGACCTGTGACCTGGTCACAGCAAGGACATGTGCTGATATACCTAACATCTCTGCACAAGTCCTATACTCCACTTCAGACCAGACTGAAGATTCTAGGTCATTGCCAAGCAAACATTCTACAGAGAGGTCTGAACTAACAACAACTCTTTTGAGTCCAGTTACCCTTCCCCAGGAGAAATTAACAATTGCCATACTATAGACATTGCTTGCATTGGTCACTAGGTAATTGTCACCTAGTATTATCTGTCCAGGGTCCACAAAGCTGGGTGTCACCATTGTGACACTAGCACATGTGTCCCTGTAGGCCTGAGCCACTTTGTTATTAATTAAAGGAGTCTGTCTGTACTTGCCCAAGTTACTGGGGCTCACAGTAGAGGACATAGCCAGGTCCACATCACAGACAAGAACAGCTTGAGTTGGTATTCTGACTAGGCCAGAATCCATCTCAGTTCCCAGGGTTAACCCTACTACACCCTTCTGTTGAGAACCGCCATTTGGAGCTGAACTAGGTGGAACAGTTGCCTTAGGGGCAATGGTTGCTGGAGCTGCCTCCTTCTTGGTGCATTCACTGGTCCAGTGAGTATTTACCTTACATACTTTGCACCATACTTTGTTAGGAATTTCTTTCTTTTTTGCAGGTTGTGGACCCCCACCATTAGAAGCTTTTTGGGGACCTTGAGAAGACTTCTGGTCTTTTGCTTTCTCCCCACCCTTTTGGTCTTGCTTCTATTGATCCCCCACATTGGTTCTGTACCTTCTGCTTCACTCTGGATCTGACCCATGTGTCTGCCTTCTATCCCAATTCTTGGGGAGAGGTCAGATCAGAGTCAACCAGGTGCTGATGCAATAACTGGTTCTGACAGTTGTTAAGAATTTGTTCTCTCATGATCAAATTATACAATCCTGTATAGTCATTAACCTTACTCCCCAATAACCAGCCTTCCAGAGCCTTAGTAGCACAAAGTCAGTCCAGTCCTGAGTCTGTATCTTCTGGGTATCTCTGAACAGCAACCTGTACTGTTCAGTGGTTAAGCCAAACCCATCTATCAGAGCACTCTTCAGGACATTGTAGTTGTCAGCATCCTGTTCACTAACTGTCAGGAGCTTATCTCTGCCTTTGTCTGCAAAGGAGAGCCACACAATTGCTGCCCATTGACTGGGGTACCTGCTGTACTTTGCAGGCCCTCTCCAAAGCAGTTATCCACTTGTGGATGTCATCCCCACCCTTGTAGGGTAGGGAAGGACAATTTCGCTCAGGTTTTAATGGTCATAAGACCTTTCCCTATCTCTAGGTACTGTGCTGCCACCAGTGGGCTCGAGCCCACACAACTTGTTCTCTCTTTCAAGAGCCAGGGCCTCTTTTGCAAGTGCTACTTCTTGCCTCTTGATCCTAAGCTTGACTTCCTTCATTCTTGCTTTGTGCTCTCTCCTCTGAGGGGAAGTAATCCTCCTCACAGCAGAGGCACTGGGCCCTACTGAGGAATCAGAATGATCAGACCCACTCAAGTGTGATATGTGCCTTCTGTTTCCTAGGTTAGGCCTATTGGGGTCAGTGCAGGGGGCCCTCCCTTGGCCTCTCACCTCCAGATAGTCCTAGGTTGCCCAGGGGAGCTTCATCAGCTGCATCCTGGTCATCATCCTCATCAGAGACCAAATCAAGTCAAGTCAAGTCATACAATTTATATAGCGCACTACATACCCAGAGGGTCTCAAGGCGCTTAGGGAGGGGAGGAGGATTACTTGTCAAATATCCACGTTTTAAGTTGCTTTCTGAATGCTAGGTGGTTCTGGGTAAGGCGAAGGTAAGTGGGAAGTGAGTTCCATGTTTTAGCCGCCAGGTATGAGAAGGATCTACCTCCCATGGTGGTCATGTTGATGCGAGGTACAGTGGCGAGGGCTTGGCTGGAGGATCGTAGTTGGCGGGGGGGGTGTAGAAGGACAGTCGTGAGTTGAGGCATTCTGGTCCGATTTCGTAGAGTGCCTTGTGTGCGTGGGTCAGAAGTCGGAAAGTATTGACGGGTAGCCAGTGGAGGTTTTTCAGGTGACCAGAGATGTGTTCGTTACGCGGGATGTCTAATATGATCCTGGCTGAGGCGTTTTGGATTCGTTGGAGTTTTTTCTGGAGTTTGGTGGTAGTACCTGCGTAGAGGGTGTTTCCGTAGTCCAGACGGCTCGTGACCAGAGCGTGGGTGACTGTTTTTCTGGTTTCGGTGGGGATCCAGCGAAATGTTTTTTTTGAGCATGCGAAGGATGTTGAAGCAGGATGATGAGACGGCGTTGACTTGTCTAGTCATTGAGAGTGAGGAGTCCAGGATGACGCCCAGGTTGCGTGCGTGGTTCGTCGGGATGGGTGCTTTTCCAAGGGCTTCCGGCCACCAAGAGTCGTCCCATGCAGAGGGGGAAGTGCCTAAGATGAGGACTTCTGTTTTATCTGAGTTCAGTTTCAGGCGGCTGTGTTTCATCCATTTGGCAACTTCTTTCATTCCTTCGTGTAGGTTAGTTTTGGCGGTGCTAGGGTCATTGGTGAGTGAAAGGATCAGTTGAGTGTCATCCGCGTAGGAGATGATGTTGAGGTTGTGTTGGCGGGCGATGGTCGCGAGGGGGCTCATGTATACGTTGAAGAGGGTGGGACTGAGTGAGGATCCTTGTGGTACGCCACAGATGACTTCAGTGGCCTCGGACTTGAATGGTGGAAGGCGGACTCTCTGGGTTCTTCCGGTGAGGAACGAGGTGATCCATTCTAGTGCTTTTCCTTGGATTCCGATGTTTCTGAGGCGTTGTAGAAGGGTGCTGTGGCAGACTGTGTCGAAGGCTGCGGAGAGGTCGAGGAGGATGAGGGCGACTGTGTCTCCATTGTCCAGTAGAGTTCGAATGTCGTCTGTTGCTGCGATGAGGGCGGTCTCAGTGCTGTGTTTTGCTCGGAATCCGGACTGTGAGGGGTCGAGGGCTTTGTTGGCTTCGAGGAAAGTGGCGAGCTGGTTGTTGACAGCTTTCTCGATGACTTTGGCCGGGAAAGGAAGGAGCGAGATGGGGCGGTAATTTTTGAGTTCGGTGGGGTCCGCTGTGGGTTTTTTCAGAAGGGCGGTGAATTCAGCGTGTTTCCAACTTTCCGGGAAGGTGGCGGAGTTGAAGGAGCAGTTGATGACGTCTTGGAGGTGTGGAGCTATGATGGAGTCTGCTTTGTTGAAGATGTGGTGAGGACATGGGTCTGTGGGGGATCCTGAGTGGATGGAGTTCATCAGGCGGATGGTGTCCTCAGTGGAGATTGGGTTCCAGTCGTTAAGGGTGTTCAAGGGGGGTGAATGTTCAGCATATGGTTGGGTGGGTTGGTCTCCGGGTTGGTTGTTGAAGCTGTTGTGGATGTCTGCAATTTTGTTGTGGAAGAATAAAGCCAAGGAGTCGCAGAGGGCTTGAGAGTGGGTGATGTCGTTGGAGTTGGCCGAGGGATTGGTAAATTCCTTGACGATGTTGAAAAGTTCCTTGCTGTTGTGGGCGTTGTTGTCTAGTCGATCCTTGAATGCTATTTTCTTGGCCTTTCGAATTAGTTGGTGGTGTATGCGGGTGGCGTTTTTTAAGGCGTCCTTGGTGCTAGTGGTTGGGTCTTTTTTCCAGGCCTTTTCAAGGGAGCGGCAGAGTTTCTTGGACTTCTTAAGATCATCGTTGAACCAGGAGGCCTTCTTGTTGCCAGGTTTGCTATGACGTTTTTTCAGTGGTGCTAGGATGTCGGCGCTGTTGGATAACCATAGGGTGAAGTTGGTGGCGGCTTGGTCTGGGTTAGAAGAGTGGGCTGGGGTGTTTTGAAGGAGAGATGAGGAGATCTGGTCGATGGTGATTTTGTTCCAGTTTCTTTGCAGAGTTGGTTGGGGGTGGTTGATGTGTTTAGGCTTGTTGTAGGTAAAGTGAACGCAGCTGTGGTCAGTCCAAAGGAGAGCCGTGGTGTGGCTGAAGGAGACGTGATTGCTGGAGGTGAAGATAGGGTCGAGAGTATGACCTGCTATGTGGGTGGGGGAAGTGACCAGTTGTTTAAGTCCGAGGTTGGCGAGGTTGTCCAAGAGGGTGGTGGTGTTGCGGTCGTTGTTCTTTTCAAGGTGAAAGTTGAGGTCTCCCAGAAGGATGTAATCTTTGGAGGGGAGCGCGTGTGGAGTGATGAAGTCTGTGATGTCTTCACTGAATTTTGCGCGGGGTCCTGGTGGTCTGTAGAGGAGGGTGCCTCTGAGTGTGGTCTTGGGGTCGATGTGGATCTGGAAGTGAAGGTGTTCAGAGTTGGCGAGATTGACGTCAGAGCTGGTTGAGATGTGGATTGATTTTTTATGGACGATAGCGATTCCTCCTCCTGTGTGGCCGGTACGGTCCTTGCGTGTGATCTTATAGTCTTCAGGGATGGCAATGGTGATCCAGTGGTATTGTCCTCTGCTGAAAGATGGCCCCCCTTTCTACTTCCATGGGTCTGATGCATCCTCTAAGATATCTACCAGGTGGTTACAGGTTGGACTCTGTCCTTGTCTCAACTTTCTGAGTGCACACAGGCTTAGTGTAAGACACTAATCTTAGGTGGAATTACTGCTCTGGGTCTGGACTACAAGTAGCCCAATGCACAACCTCGGGAATTGCCAAGTAGCATATGCAGCTGCAAATGGTCACGGTGTCCAGGAGTTCGGGTTGCACGGTCCCCACTAGGGCTTTGGATCTCAGGTTTGCTGAGAGGATGGATCGGCCTTGGGGAAGCTTGGAAACCCACCTTCTGTGTTGCAAATTCTTCGGAGTCCTTCAGGAGCTGCGTAGTTGCAACCGGACAGATGCGTCTTTGGTGCCTGCCTTGCAGGGGAGTAACTCCTTTACTCCAAGGGAGATTCTTCGGTCATCCAATGAAGTGTAGCTAGTTGACGTTCTGGGATTCTGTAGCAGAGTTTCGTCCAGGTAAATCTAAAGTCCTGTAGTCAGGGGTTCCTACTTTTGTAGTGTAGTTCCTATATTCCCAATAAGCTCTGCGCATTGGAATAACATAAACGATAGTTTAGACGTAGGACTTAGGTCGACTTTGTCTCTATTGAATATGTTAGACTTAATTGTGTGTGCCAGCTAGCTCAGAGGTCACTAGAAACTTTCTCGAGTAAACAAGAAGGTGCTAACTTTCTTGAATAGACAAGAAGGGATAAGTTTCTGACAACCGCATAAACATGACAACTTTGCTCCCCTAGAACAAGGAGTATATCTCCAGAGTCGTGGAAACAATAGATATATATTTCACTCAGTCAATCGTGCATGCTTAGTTTCACCAGGAGTGGAGAGAAATAGAGAGACGGGCGTCTTCAATAAAAGTGGTTATTTATTGAGCTGTCTTCTTTCTCATGCAAGAGAAGTGAATTGCCACAATTGCAATACTTGTCATAAAGTAAAGTGCGTACAGTAAAATTAGTATTATGAAATAATACTGTAAAAGCATTTATTTGGTTTCTAAGCCATAAGATACTTAAAATGGATAAAATACATACAATGATAAAATAATGACTAAACGTACTCAACTGGTGTTTCTAAGATATGCCTACCCTGGTGTACCTAACCTAAGCCTAGTACATGGGAAGGAGTAGATGAGTTATAGTTTTTGCCAAGAATCTGAATCAAGAATTCTCTAAGGGTCTAATCAGCTCCGTACCTTAGTTATAGAATGAAGGAGGTCTTGTATCTCTCTCTCAGGACTCGATCTCCCAGCAACCCGCACGGGGAACAGGGAAACACTGGAGCTGGATTTCTCGGCAGGAGAAAAGACTGCATCTCTCTCAGTGAGTCAGTGGGAGGGTCGGCTTCCTTCGGCACTCGCATCAGCAGGGTGCCGGGCAAGTAGACCACTGCTCCAAACCACTGTGTGTTGCTTAAGGCAGATGCTGGTATATTTATACCTGGAAGGTGCCGAGTTTGACGTAAGGTTGGACATAAGACGTCACTAAGAACTCGCAGTTCTTTCAGGACTTCAGGAGTTCTAGGACAAATCAATACCGAAGCAGGGGGAATTTCCGGGCTGCTAGAGACTTGGTTTGTTTAAGAACACGTTGTGCTTTCTAGGAGTCTATGGGAGTAGCCTTGCCGTATTTGGACTGCATTGGCTATGACTTAATATGGATATGATTCTTATGCCTTTATAAGGATATGAGTGGTGTCATTCAGATAATGCATATTTTGTACATTTAGAATGCTGACTGAATGAATCACGAAATTTACATTTATGAAATGGCTCTTAATACAGAAGAGAAGGTCGAGACCATTTCATCACATATTTATACAGGACTGTACTCGTGCTAGAGGCTAAGTCAAACTATTGTCTCTAGAGATTTTTTAAATAGAAATCGTGTTCTCTAAGAATAGTTCTACTTTAAGCAGAGTATCATGTGCCAAAAGGTAAATATTTTGGGAACTGGAGAAAAAATTAATTTCGCTCTAAGGGCAAAAAATAGTTCCAAAGTTTTTTAGGTTCTGTTTATCAAAACTGAAGGCCGAATTCAGAGTTCAGGGAACGTTGTGTGCTCGCTTTTTCAAAAGTTATTCTCGTTAGGAGAGAACATTAACTCAGTTAGGCTGGCAAAAAATTAGTCTACAACAATAGGTGAAAGTTGGACCAAGTCCGAAAAAGTAGAAATAGTGCATACGTGCGAAGCATTGCCATCATCGGTGTCTAGATCAGCAATGGTCACAGAAAGTTATACCTGTGTGCCGCTTTCATCTCGTACCTCACAAACACCTAATCGTAATGGTGAGGTCTCAATGAATGCCGTCATCAGAATGGGTCGCCGCTGGGGACAACACGTTGCATGAGCCGTTACCGAACAAAGCAAAGTATCGATATCCATAGGTACTGCTGATGGGAGTGTGAGACAGACGTCTAACACGCATTCTTCTCTGCAAAGCAGGCATCGTAGAACAGGTAAGATGCAATCTTGCCAGATTGGTCTGAATGAAAGAAACCAGGTAGTATTCAGATCTCTTAGCCGAGCCAAGCCGAGGACTTTAGTAATCCGCTCTCGGTATTGCATTGCTAGGATCGTGTCTTCCATTGTAGCCTGAGTTTTGTCTGTGACTTAACTTGCCATATCGGAGCAGAAGGAACAAAAATAAGATTCCTGCTACGAGTCCCAAGATGAGAAGCAGGCCGCCGAACACAGAGTGCACGAAATTCGGGAAGATGCTCAGGACTTCTTCAAAGGGTGCTAACAGTCCCGAAAAAAATGTCTTAAATACATGTGCGATGCCACTGGTATCTGACATGTTTAAGATTTGACCTAACATTTCTATGAAATGCACGGGCAATTTGTCGATAATAATGTATGTATCTCTGCTGCTGTCCTTGCAACTTGCAGATCATACGTTTCTCTAGACGAGGTTAAAGGCACAGTTGTTTGTAAAAGAATAGACTTCATTCTGCTTAAAGTATCAATTTGAATAGAAGAGATATTCAGAGAAGGCCATATTGCTGCCTCCATGTCTGGCTTGTTGTTTGGATACAATACTCGCATACAGCAAGTGACCCTGGCAGTAACACTCACGAGATAGGCCGTTCCTGGCACCATGCCACAACAGCTGTGGTCACTTATTATAACGTAGCTGCCGTTGGAAAGTTGTCTGAAAAAAGGCTGTATCTGTGTAGCAGGGGTGCCGTGCAGGTGGCATGAAAGGTTATTTGATTAACCTTCTCAGGCTCCATGCAAGTTAATTCCTTGACACAGACGTGTACCGCTTAGTGAATTTTTACAGTTGTTACCACTAAGAAATACCTCTTTCTTGCCCCCACTCCAACATCTATGCGTGTAAGGTAAATTCCAGGTTGACTTGATGTACCCTTTACCCAACCTTTCATACAGGCCTGCTGGTATATGCTTTTGGCAATATTGAAACTGAAAAGTCGTTATCGGAATTGTAATGGTGCCATGTACTATCCATTCAATTACAGGTTTTTCGGAGACTGTCAATGGTAATATTTCTAGTTTTTCAATGCTCAGCACCGTATAGTCTGCCCCTCTTTGTGCCAAAGAGATTTGTTTATAAGTAAGGTTAAAGATAGAAAATAATGACGTTGTGTTGATCAGACGCCATGGCACGTAGCCTGAACGCAGGTTTTGTAACGTCCAGCCTAACTGTACAATAGAACGTAATTGGGACTGGCCATGTTGTAACATTAGCATATCCTGTTCTATTATGTCAATAGCAGATGATACAATGCTGTCCAGTGAATAAATTCTGGAGGACAGAGTCGTTTACCCATTGTCCACTAATACGATCAATTTCTCATATTTTTTCTGCAGTTTCAATTTGTGTTATTTTCCAAGCTTCATTGTGAGCTGCGAATATACCGGCGTATATGAAACATTTTTGACGCTGTTTGCGAGGTCCCAGTGAAAAATCTCGCAAGTCAGCACCTTCTTTAAGTAAAGTCAAGTGTTGCTTAATTTCAGGTAGTGTGGATTTCTGTAGCCATTCGAGGCATAGTTTTCCTACACTGTATGTTGTTATTATCCCTAGATGTTGTCTCTGGGAATATCTTGGGTCTGGCCTGTTCTGTTTGAACCCCTGTGTTTTGTTCAGGAATCTATCTTGACAGTTATTCGTGTCTGTGAGCCAGATCAACCATTTGTTCCAATCAGGATTTGTTCTGTTTTGTTGTAAAATATGGGATAGGCCTATCGCCACTTCTGTAGTGCTATTACTATCAGGTATGGGTTTTGGTATAGACAGTTTGTTTAAGTCCTTTATCCTGGCTAGGCCATGACAGGTTGTTTGTTGAATGGTGTCATTCAGGAACATTATTTGTTCTGGGATCATGCAGGCTCTGAATAATGATTCTAAACCTTGTACCTGTCAATCTTTTGTACCCCAGACAGTTTTTGTCTCAATGTTGTTTTTACAGAAATCAAAACCAAATCTAGACATTTTTTCTTAACATTTTTCAGAATAAATCTGTTTAGTATTTGTCAACATGTTTTTCATTCCTGTCTTATTCATAATTTTAAAATAAAACGTTTCTGGATCAGTTATATTAAACCCTGATGAGTATGGGAATTTCTCATAAAAAGTTTTCGAGCTGCCTTTTGGCGGAGTTGGACAATGTTCCCATTGATAATAACTAAAAACATTTCTAGGATTAGCAGATGTATGCAAATAGTGATAGTGATGCCCATAATGATAAAGCAATACATTTCTTCATAATTTGATGAACCTTGTAAATAATCATGTTCTGTAAATGTTGCTGACATTTCTAAATCTGACATCATATTGTTAATATTTTCAAAGTCCCAATCATCAGAGAAAGTACTAGGTGATACAAAGTCACTTAAAGAAACCTTGAACTGATGTGGATATTTCAAGAGTTCAACCGGGCCATAGATTTCGTAATCAGTAGTGTCCCATGCTACACCACCAGGTATAGGAATGGCTGTGATGTTCAATGATGATAGTTCTCTTTTTTCAATGTGAGAGTATCTGTGAGGTTTTAGAACCAAGTTAATGTTCTGACTTGCTGTGTCCATTGTACTGTATTTTCCATCAATCATTCTTCCCAAGCTTAAAACCAAAAAGAGCCAGAGCAGGAGGAAAAGTACACCTAACACAATCCACAATTCAATCCACAGTGAAATAAGATATGTTTCTCCAAGTTGATGAAATAGTTCTGTAATTTTGTTTTTGAAAGTTTTTTTTGCTGGCTTCTCTTCATGTCTTCACAAGGATCTTCAGAAAAGTCATCGAAATTGATGAAATAGCCAGAGGCAGTTATGTCAATTGTTTGAATGGCATCAGGATTGTTATTAATCTGTTTAGTTGCTTCTTTCTTTGTCATATTAGTATAGCCAGAAGCTACAACATTGTAGACAGGTGTTTCTTGACAAACTGTTTCAATTTGGGTTTCAAGAGGCACAAGTTCCATGTCTTTGTTGCATAGTCCTTTTTTATTCACTGCAGGTTTATCAAATGTGATTAGTCTTTCAGTTTGAACCTCTTGGATTGTAGCAAGGTTTGGTCTTCTGCTACATCTTTGGAGTCCACTGGGCCTACTATTTATTATTGGCCACATGGTTGTGGTTT
Organism: Lissotriton vulgaris; assembly: GCF_964263255.1. Classification (NCBI taxonomy): domain Eukaryota; kingdom Metazoa; phylum Chordata; class Amphibia; order Caudata; family Salamandridae; genus Lissotriton; species Lissotriton vulgaris. The sequence goes on along the minus strand of NC_141689.1, from coordinate 1,324,248,151 downwards.
TACCAGGTCGATTGATACAACTGTTCTCCTTTTTACCAGCAACGGGCGGTAGTACTACTGATCTTGTTCCGCTGATAGCTAAGACAGGTACTGCTTTTCTGTAAGAAGGCCCAAATTCCTTCTTCACCGCAATCTTTTCTCTGTGCAGATCCCCAATCTTCGGAATCCAGACAGATCTTTGCTGGGACAGGTGGTTTTTCTTCAGTGGCCGTTGGCTTTAGCTTTGTGTTACTTAGACTTCTTCTTGTTTCATTTAAGTCCTGTAAAACAGCCAAACGATCTTTGATATCAAAAGCTTTTTGTTCCACCACTGAAGTCTGACAATCGAGATCTTCGATTATCATTCTTGTACCAAACAAAAGTTCATACGGAGTGATTCCACCCAGAGAATGTCTTGGCAGATTATTAAGACTACGTTGGACACTTATTAAATGTTTGACCCATCCATCGCCCAAACCTAATACCCTCGCTGTTATAGATTGCTTTATGTCACAGTTTTTTCTCTCCACTACCGCATTTCCCTCAGGATGGAATGGACTAGAGTACCGCAATGCAATGCCCAAGCTGGTCGTGGCCTCCTTGTAAGCTCGAGAGCTAAACGCAGAAACCCTGGTCAGAATGTAGCATGCCAATTGCGTATGTGCCGATAAAGACTCGCAAATCTTTTATAACAGTTCTGGCGTCAGCCGAGCGCTGGGGCCACATCCAAATGAATCTCGTCTTAATATTTATGGGATCGCATTTGTCTGGTCGGACGCCTGCGTGTAGATAGTCTAATGCTGTCTAATAGAGGTGTCTGGGCTGGTCTTACTGTGCTAGAGTCCGATATCTGGTCCGGTTCATAACTGCGATCTCTATTGCAGTCCTGACAATCCATTGCAAAGTTATAAACTTGCATGCTCATTTCCGGCCACCAGTATTTTGATTGCAATTCTATTAGAGATTTCAGGATCTCTTTGTGCCTCAGCCCCATTCCCATGTGTGCTTCTTGAATCTAGTAAGCCCTCCCGTTCGTGTTTGGAATTACTCTATCCCCCACTCCAGGGATTTGAGCAAAAGGAACGGAGTTCGCATCAATTATTTATGTATTTCCGAGTGGATAATTTAGAGGTAACACCGCATAGTTGCCTTCCATTGTGGCTTTTACTGCTAGTAGCGTTTCTCCATCTATTTGTTTTTTAGAACGCTTTTTTGTAGCTACGGAAGCCGGTTGACCAGCTGCTGCTGTGGCTTTATTAGCCAATGAATTCCCTGCAACGTGAACGCCATCACGTTGAAGCCTCTGCGTATGTATCACGTGAGTCTTTCGTAGTTCTTTCTGTAAAAGAACTACCTGTTCCCATAGTTTTTTATGTTTTATTGTGCCACCTGTCTCATCTTTGTAACAGTTTTCAATCTAGGTCTGCATGGAATTATTGTAAGATTCGACGCAGTGATGCGAATCGCACGCTATTAGTGTGGGGAATTCGCGATCTGCATTTTCAAGCGCCATCTTCAAAGTTCGTAGTTCAGCTCGCTGAGCTGTACAATTTCTGAGTGATTCAGTTTTATTGATCAATGGTCTAAATTTTCCTTTGTGCCATCGACCTTTAACAGTCGCGCACGCAGCATTGTAAACTTTTTTATCCACAACGTAGTGTTGTGCAAATCTGTCTGTGTAGATTACACAGGTGTACTGTTCCAGAGGCAGAATTTCAGTTGGCAGAGGACATTCGTATTCGTATTGGATAAATTCTTGCGTTTTTAAGTTAGGATCAAATTTGTATACTACGTCTGATGCAGCAAGTGAATTAACACATTGTATCCATCTCGAATGTAAGGCTTTAGCATTCGGAATGCTTGCTCTTGTTACTGCTTCTAGGGCAGGTACCTATGTAATGATTATTATAAGTTTACCTTGTGCGAGGGCTCATTCTTTTGCTACAGCAGTTTGTACCGCAGTTAGAATTTTTTCAGTAGAACTGAATTTCCTTTCAGCTTGTGTGTACAAGTGTGATTTGTAAGCTATTGGTACCGTTTCTCCCTCATTAGAGGTCAGGTATGTAAATCCGTATCTTCCTTGGATGCCTCTGATTACAAGGTTGCGTTCGTTTGCGCGTGTTTGCAGTTTTGTTTTAGTTAACATGTCTGTTTGTAATGATCGTAAAATTTCTGTGTGTTTCTGAGTCCAATTAGTTGGTTTGAAATCAGGTTTTATTAATTCGTAGAGCGGTTTAACCCCCTCTGCATAATTTAGAATGTAAGTTCTTCTGAAGTTCAGGAAACCTAGAATTGATTGTAAGTTTTTCAGCGTTTTTGGAGCTTGGAGTACTGCACACTTCTCTAAGAAGTTGTCTGCTAGGCTTTTGCCTTCACTTGATAATTCATATCCTAAAAATAGAACAGTGAGGTGGGCAATTCGTGACTTTTTAAAGTTAAATTTGTACCCTTCAGATGCAAACCCAAGTATGATGGTGTTCACTCTTTTCAAGTGTGTCTCCAGGTCATTGTCTGTAAGATAGATGTCATTGAGATAAGATAATGCCTCATCATCATACATTTGTAGTAACTCTGTTACCCTGGCTGAAAATAATCCTGGGCTATTCTTGAATCCCTGTGTGAGACGACAAAATTACTTTTGAGGCCCCATACTGGAGAAAGCGGTTAAATACCTGCTTTCTGGTGCAATGTTTTGACAGAAGAAACCATTTGAAATATCTAATGTCGTTTTATATTTTTTGCGCACAATATTATTCATTAGTGCTGCACTGTGTGAGTTTTGTACTGCATATGTTTTGCAACAAGAGTTTAGGTGTCTGTAGTCCAAAACTAGACGATATTAATCGTCTGGTTTGGAGACAGGAAGCAAAGGATTGTTCATGTGTGAGGTGCATGTTTCAATCCCCCCGTGGTATTCAAGTTGATCTAAGATCTCCCTGACTTGTTTTTTAGCTTCTTGCTTAACAGGATACTGCCTCTGTGCAGTAGGTTGATCTTTTTATCTGGATTTTATGATGAGGAGAATCCTCATCCCATCCTACATGATTTTTATATATCTAGCAGGGGCTTGGGCCACTGCCCATTTTCTAGCATATGTGTATTTTTTATGAATTGGAATGTGATTTGACAAGGCAGGCATAATCATTTCTTCGCCATGTGGACACTCCCTGACAAACTCTGGTGGCCAGTCTTTCTCTGCTAGAAGGATATCATAGCCTTTAGATAGATTTTCCTAGAAGAGACCTCTTATTTTCCTAGTTTTGTCCGCCTCTATACGTAATGTTATTTCATATAATTTATGGGGCACGCTACCTCTGGTGTCTGCTGTTTCCACTTGAATGTATTCATTCGTGTCCACTGTCTCCAGAAGATTCATCAGGATCTTGCGAGCTACGGTCACTTCTGCTGCACTGTCTAGCATTGTCTGGGCCCATTCTCCGTTCTTGAGTTGTGTCCTCAGAATCCTCGGCATGTTTTACTTTAATACTGGCTACCTTCTTTTTGGGAAATTGTAAGTTTTTTACTTTGATGAGCAGGTTCTTTGTCTTTGGACTTGACGCGCTCTTCTTTATGTTCTGACCGTCCTCTTCTTTTCGATTTCTGTGAGGAAGTCTGAAAAGATCGAGAGGGACGTGTATCAATATCTTGATATCTGTCAGGTTTTATCAAATTGTCCCTATTTCTAAGGTTATATCTTTTTTCAAAGGGCTCCCATTGTGGAGACTTGCCTCCCCCGTTCTGGAGATCTATCTCTCCGTTGGGGAGACCGTCCTCTGGTCTGAAACAGTTTTTCTCTGGGAGTGGTTTGCTTATTACCCTCCCACTTCTTCTTTTGAGAAATGAGATTATTCTTAATAAATGTTTTTTCAGTATTTTCAGTTAGTTGGGGTTTTAGTGGTTTCCCACCCAAACTATCTCTACCTAATTCTTCATAGGATTTTTCAATTATTCTGGCAAGTTCAAAAGGTTGTTCCGCTATATCTGTTTCTTTTAATTTTTGGCAGGTCGTTGTACCGTCAATTGTCAATTGAACTAATTGTCTATATGCTTTTGTTAATTCTTGTAGCTGAACAAAAAATTCTCCGCTTGACATTTTTTCAATGTCAGGATGTGGTGTATAGCTGGCTAGAACCGGCCATGTGGCTCCTGGTCTACCTAGTGGACCGAGCCTGGTAATGTGATTTTGATGTTTTAGGGCGCCATTAAACCAGAGCTCATGCTCTTGATAAGTTAGTGGAATTTCAACGTCCTCGAAAGGGGCGTATTCCTCTGGAGATTCCTCTATTTTGTAGTAGTGGAACTCGCGTGTCACAGCATTTGCTGCAGGAAAATGTATCCGTGAATAGAATACCTCTGTCTGCCGATATTCATGTGCCTCGACAACAAATATGACTGTACCACCTCTTGATGATACTCCATTTTCTATAAGTTTTATAGTTATGGTTTTCCTTACATTTACCGGGATGAGTATTGCATCTGGTTCATTTTGTTGGAGACTTGTGTCTTCCTCCAAAAGTTGAGTTGCTAATCTAGCTCTCTCCCTTTCTTCGTCACTTTCCGTCATTTTACTGACTGAAAGTTTGCAGATCAAGTTTCAAGGAAACAAAGATTAAGTGCACAATATTTTGGAATACTGTATCCTTCAACATTGACTTAACCAAAAAATAATACATAGGAATCTCTTCCTACTAAGTTTTGGCGGATATTAACCTTTTACCCACTCCAGACGTCTATTGGAGTTTTTACGGGAAAAGGGCTCTGTGTGAAAAGCACGACTGAGTTACTTTATTATCTAGCGTTAAATTATCGCCTTACCAAACGTTGGGCGCAAAGTAGTGTAGTTCTTATATTCCCAATAGGCTCTGCGCATTGGAATAACATAAACGATAGTTTAGACGTAGGACTTAGGTCGACTAAGTCTCTATTGAATATGTTAGACTTAATTGTGTGTGCCAGCTAGCTCAGAGGTCACTAGAAACTTTCTCGAGTAAACAAGAAGGTGCTAACTTTCTTGAATAGACAAGAAGGGATTAGTTTCTGACAACCGCATAAACATGACAACTTTGCTCCCCTACAACAAGGAGTATATCTCCAGAGTCGCGGAAACAATAGATAGCTACTTCACTCAGTCAATCGTGCATGCTTAGTTTCACCAGGACTGCAGAGAAATAGAGAGACGGGCGTCTTCAATAAAAGTGGTTATTTATTGAGCAGTCTTCTTTCTCATGCAAGAGAAGTGAATTGCCACAATTGCAATACTTGTCATAAACTAAAGTGCGTACAGTAAAATGAGTATTATGAAATAATACTGTAAAAGCATTTATATGGTTTCTAAGCCATAAGATACTTAAAATGGATAAAATACATACAATGATAAAATAATGACTAAACCTACTCAACTGGTGTTTCTAAGATACGCCTACCCCGGTGTACCTAACCTAAGCCTAGTACGTGGGAAGGAGTAGATGAGCTATAGATTTTGCCAAGAATCTGAATCAAGGGGCGCTAGGTGGCGCCAGACCAAGATGGCCGCACTGGTGTGAGGCTCCCGAACGACCGAGCACGTTTGCCTATCCTGCAGTGATCCTGACCGCGAGAATCTGCTTGAAACTTGCTCCTCCAGCTGCACCTTACCGTGCTGATCACGGCGATACCTTATTTGTCCCGGATATCCTGGACTCGGCGAGATCGGCGGCCAGAGAAAACCTGAGGGACCCGAGGAGCGGTTGGCTGTGCACTCCTGGGCGGCCTTGCCTGGTCGGGAAAGTCTGGTGCTTTGCGGCCTTCCCGGCGCGGCCGAGTTAGCCTGGCCATTGTGGTGCGCCCACCCGCCGTACTTTGTATTACACCTGCACACCCGGGGGGGCCTTTAGCCGCTGCATCAGGTGAGAGCTGCATGCTATCTGCGAGCCTCCGCAGCCTCCTCCCCCCCCCCCCCCCCCCCGGCCGGCGCTGACCTTGATTCTTGCTGGGCCCACCATCTCACCGGCGCGCTGTCCCGCGGCCATCTTGGGCCGACCTTCTGGACGTCTGCGGGCCGTGTATGTCGGCCTTCCTTCAATGCGCCACCACTGCTGTGAGGTACCCACCCGCCGGACTTTGAATTACACCTGCGCGCCCGGGGGGGCCTTCAGCCGCCGCATCAGGTGAGAGCTGCATGCTATCTGTGAGCCTCCGCAGCCTTCTCTCCCCCCCGGCCGGCGCTGTCCCTCATTTTTGCTGGGCACACCGCCTCACCGGCGCGCTATCCTACGGCCATCCTGGGCCGACCTGGACGTCTGCGGGCCGTGTGTGTCGGCCTCCCTTCAAGGCGCCTCTTTTGTCTCTCCCCAGCAGCTAGGCCTGACTGGACATTTGCCGCTGCTGCTGCCGCCCGCCACCCACTGCTCTGAAGCCAGCGCCTCCCAGCTTCTCCCATTCTTGCGGCTAGCGCTCCTCTGCCTGCTGTGACGGGGCCGATTCTACCGTCTTCACAGCTCAAGGGGCAGCTTCCAAGTCGACTTGACCGCCTGCCCGCCCTCCCTCTCGGACCACCTTTCCGGGGCCGGAGGGACCGCCCTACACCCTGCCGACTACTCCTGCTGAGATTTTGGCGCTACGGGGGCCGGCCATCATCAATACGCATGGACCCATCCACACCAAGTCGGTCCACCTGTGATGGATGGATCACCCCCCCACCCCTCCCTCTCCATCTGTAGAGGGCTGCACGCAATACTGGTTGCTTCCTGGGTGCCCCCTCCCGGAGCAGGGGTACAGGCGCGGCCTACTACAGGACCTGAGCTGACCGCGGTCACTGCGTGGGACGTCGGTCCGCAGTGCTACCGTTTCCCCCGTGCTAGCTCTTCACGCTGCCAATCCTACCAGGGACCCCTTTTCATTCGGAACCTCCTGCCACGGCTCCTTTTTTCACCAGTCTCCACTGCGTGGGCTCAGTCGGGTGCTCACCTTCTCCTCCTTTGCTGGGCCCCTCCTGCGCTCTGGCGTCCATTTCCCCCGCTGCATCGCGGACGCCCAGAAGAGACATGGGCCGTAATAATGCGTGCCAGTCCAAAATACCCTTTGAATCTAAAAGAACTTCCAAAACGACGCCGGAGCCTGGCGGTGGTCCTCCTGTCCCGGCCCCTCCGGAGGAGGACTGGAAAACATTACTGCTGGGGATGAAGCAAAGCCTATCCAAAATCGACGCCAAAATAGACACCATCAATGTACGCATGGACAGAGTGGTTTCGAAATCTGGAGCAACATGACACCCGCATCAAGGAAACAGAGGACAGAATTTCTGTTCTTGAAGATGGGGTCACCTCAACGGGTAAACAAGTCACTCAAATGGACAGGTTGCTTAAACTTATCGCGGACAAGAATGAGGACTTGGAAGCGAGGTCTTGTCGCAACAACGTCAGAATTTTAGGCCTTGCGGAGTCCACCAACAAGGGTAAAATGGAGACCTTCGTAGAAAACCTGCTTTGGAACTGTTTGGGAAAGAATCCTTCTCCCCACACTTCATCATCGAGCGGGCCCATAGATCTCTAGCAGCACGCCCGCCTCCTGGAGCCCAATCTCGCCCTATTATTTTGCGCTTCCTGAACTATAGAGACCGTGATGCGGTGCTACAACGGGCAAGAGCAATGGGAACTGTGAACTATTGCAACACTACCCTCTCCTTTTTTTCCTGATTTCACCCCCTCCGTCCAGGAGGCTAGGCGCAAATTTACAATGGTTAAAAAGAAACTTCAGGCGCAAGAGATCCCATATGCCATGCTATACCCTGCCAAGTTGAAAGTAACATTTCAGGGTAAACATCACTTCTTTCTAAACCCGCAACAGGTTGAGGACTTCCTTAAACACTGCAGAAGGGAACGAAACAGTGACGAAGCAACTCAACGTATATCTAGGTCGCAACAGGACTGAGAGACTACTTTGTTGTATTGTTCCCTTTTCACAAGGCGCGCACTGTTCATTTCCTAACGGATGTCTGTTTCTTCCTATTCTGTTTTAGGTACTTGATCAGCACGGGGCTTATCGGTCCATGATTTTCCTTTGTGCTCGGTCACCCACCTCCGTCCCACGTTAGACGACTAGGGTTTTCTTCCTGTTGTCTGTGGGTGTAAGTAGGGAGGTGGATCGGCGGGTCTGGTGCCCCTAGTACTGGTCCCCAAATGGGCGAACCCCCTAACACCCCTTCCCCCCTGTGGGTTGGGATCTGTATCATGCCTTTTCTGGGTTATAATCTGTTTCATTTCTGGGATGTTGGTGGGGGCTGTATTCCCGGCCAGTTTGGGTTGCCGGTGTGGGTGGGAAGGAAGTCTGCTCCACTACCTATGACATGGTAATGTTCTCTATGTTGTCCCTGGGGGAAGTCAGTGGGGGGTTTCTGTGGGGGGATTGTACTCTGTTAGACGTCAAATGTGCTATATTTGTCAAATGTGTAATTACATGCTACAAGATTAATCCTGTGTCTGAATGGGTGACGTAGGTGATACGCTACTGTCGCACCAATTTCAGTTGGTGTCGTGGAACATTCGGGGGCTGAATAATCCTAGAAAAAAGAGGCAAATTTTAGGTTACCTCGATAGGCAGGGCATTTCAATTGCTATGCTGCAGGAAACACATTTAATGCCGGATAGCTCGTCTCGCTTTGCGTCCAGGTGGTCCTCCTGTAAGGTTTTCTCCTCCTACTCCGCCTATGCAAGGGGGGTTACGATTCTGGTTAGATGTGGTATGAAATTCACACCTGCCGGGACGGAGGTGGACCCCGAAGGCAGATACTGTATGGTGTGGGGTAAACTACACTCACATACGGTCCTTTTTGCATGCTACTATGGCCCCAACGTAGACAACACTTCCTCACTGCTCACGATGTGGGGTAAAATTCAAACTCGGGGCATAGGCCATGTGATACTGGGAGGGGACTTCAACTCTGCCGTGGCACCGAGCATTGACAGATCCCACCCCCAGTCTGCACACTATTCCCAAACCCAACGCGCCCTATCCTCCATTGTTGCTGAACACCACTACATTGATTCATGGTGGCACCTCCACCCGTCCCTTAAACAGGGCACTCATTACTCTGCAGTGCATTCCACATGGGCGCGTCTTGACTACGTGTTCCTATCGGCAGGCCTCACTCCCTGGTTAATCACAGCCAGACACCTTGCCAGGATTTTCTCTGACCATTCCCCGGTCCTAATCTCACTACGCATTCCAATTGAGACCTCCCCTTATTTGAGCTGGCGCCTCAACCCTTCCCATCTCACAGACTCCGCCTTCAAGGCGGACCTTGAGCAGGACATCCAAGACTTTTTTGACAGAAACGTGGGGTCGGTGTCGGATCTCTCTGTAGTATGGGAAGCCTTTAAGGTCACCGTTCGGGGATGGTGCATCTCTAAGGGGGGGTGGAGTCCTTAAATCCTTGCGAGGGGATCTTCGTAAACTTGAATCCGAACTTCGAGATCTGGAACGGATTAGTACTCGCGAGACCCGAGACCACTCTTCCAATGCCCTCCTTCGGGAGAAGCTGAACGAATATGCGGAGGCGGCGGATAGGGAGTACAAATTCCTCGGCAAACAGCACTCTGCACGAGTTTTCGGTGAGGGGGATAGGCCTGGCAGGGCGCTGGCCTCCGCGGTCCGGTCCCCTAGATACAATAATTTCGTCTCCACCTTGCTTGATGAACATCAAATCCCACAACGAGACCTTCCTGAGCAACTCCGCATCCTTACGAATCACTACTCCACCCTCTACACCTCTCAAAGATCGGCACCTATTAACCTGCATCCTTATCTGGAGGACACGGCCATCGCGTGGCTTGGTCCATCCCAACAAAAATTCCTCCACCACATCCTCGAGGTTGATGAAATAAAGGATGCCATCATGTCCATGAAATCGGGCAAATCACCTAGGTCTGACGGGCTGCCAATCGATTTTTATAAGGCATATATCCACATCCTTGCGCCAATACTACAACAAGTTTATTATTCTGCCCTCGAGGTGGGAACCCTCCCGCCCTCGATGTGCGAGGCCCTTATTACGTCTCTCTTGAAACCGGGCAAACCACCGGAGCACTGCGTCTCCTATAGACCCCTCTCTCTGCTCAATACTGATGTCAAAATCCTAGCGAAGGTACTGGCGTCCCGCCTTAACCTGTTGATGGAGCGCCTGGTCCTACCCGACCAGGCAGGTTTCGTCCCCAATAGGGCGAATTCACATAACTTACGCACCCTTCAGGCTGTACTGCAAGACATAAACCCCAGATCCGAGGCTGCTGCTGTGTTCCTCGACGCCACTAAAGCGTTCGATTCCCTTGAATGGGATTACCTGTTGGCCCTCCTTGAACGCATGGGGATCCCTTACAGCTTCCTTGATTGGATAAAGTTGTTATACTGCAACCCATGTGCCTCAGTCCTACTCAACGGGGCCAGGTCGGCTCCTTTTAACATACATAGAGGCACCAGGCAAGGATGCCCCCTCTCCCCTGCCCTCTTTGCGATTGCCATTGAGCCGCTGGCGGCCAAACTTCGTCAGCATCATAACCACCGCTCCTTAATATACCCGGAGCGTCAGCTCCTAATAGCTCTATACGCTGACGACATGACCCTATATGTAAATAAACCACAAGAAAACCTTAACCCCCTTCTACGCGAAATCACCAAATTCGGCGCTATTTCAGGAATACAAATTAATTGGTCGAAGTCGGCTCTATTCCCCTTAACGGATAAGACCGCGCATTTTCCCCTGGACTATCCCTTGATTTGGGAAACTGAGGAAATAAAATATCTCGGAGTTGTGGTGTCCCGGAATCGCGAGACCCTCATCAGGGCTAACTATGGTACCGTACTTGACAAACTAACCGATACCATCACCAAGTGGATCCATCTCCCGCTTTCAATAGCAGGACGCGTCTCTCTTATAAAGATGGTGGTCCTCCCCAAATTGTTATACCTCTTTATTAACATACTGTTAGACCTGGCATCCTTGGCGTGGTTTCCCCTGACTTTCTAATCTCTACCTCCTATGTTGTTGATTCAATGCTGGATAATGTTTTGCTGGTTTAGATGCTTTGGGCACTTTGCCACTGCTGATCAGTGCCGAAGTGCCAGTGCTCCTAGTAGGGCATGTACAGACGTAAGGGACATGCTGCAGTAGTGGATTACTGCCAAATTTGTTTTTCACTGTAGCAAGGCTACCTTGCCCATAGGACAGAATGGAGGGGGGGGGGGGTCCATGGGGACCTGCCTATCTTCCTCCAGGAACAAGATAGAGAATCCAAACTTGGTTTCTCAGGACTCAGAAATTCATAATACATCTTTTAGCCTGGGTGGTTTTTGAATGTGGTGTCTGAAAATAGCACTTTTAAAAAGTGACTATTTTTCTGTCCAGTCTGCCTGTGGGCCTGCCTGTGTGTACGAGTTCGAGGGAGTGTGACAGGATCTGGGAAAACTCCAGCGGTGGGATGATAGCTGGCTCCCCTGAAGGTTAGGGGGAGGAGTGGTGCTGGGCTGTACCCTGCCTCTTGAGTTACCGGCTCCCCTGTCTGCTGGATGACGGATGTCCCTTCCTCCCGGCTTCAAAGGAGAAGATTCCCCAGGACCGAGAGACTCCCACCGCCAGAGCCTGGACAAAGGCGACCCGTGCTTAAATCACAAAACCTCAAAGGCATCAAAGACAATTTTCTGTATAAAGGAAAGACCCGTGTACTTTAGAATCGGACTATTTCTGACCGAAGAGGAGACGCCCTGCTGAAGAGGACACCGTAAGAAGACCCCGGGAGCAGTGCTGCCATTGCTGTGTGTCTGGAAGCTGACCTGCTGTCTTGTCTTGTCCTGCCTAAGAGGGACCGTTGGGACTGTGCTGTGTGCTTTGTCCCCCTCCTACCAGAAGAACTCTCCAAGGGCTAGAAGAAGAGCTAGCCTCCTGGCCCCAGAGTCCAGGGACAAAGAAACTCTGCCGTGGTCATCGCCTTCCCCCCCTTCTTGCTGTGTGCGGGGGAATGACTGGTTGGTGACTTAAATTGCCAAGGGAGAGAGAGGGTGCTGCGGGAGCTCGTAGGCTCGTATCCTCTTTCCCCAAACTCCAATTTCAAAAGGAATCGCAAGAGCCCAGGAGGCCGCCCCTCTGACCCTAAACAGGAGCGCTGCGGGCCCCTGACTTGGCCCGAGAAAACCCGGTGTCCCCCGGTGCCCCCAACATCGAGATCTGCAAGGCACCGGGAGCCGCGAAGTGAAGGGGAGGCTCGCCCAGATGCCGCGCTGTGATTGGCTGGCGGCCCGCCGTGTCACCGGAAAGCTGCGAAGGGATTGTCTGGCGGCCCGCTGCGTCATCGGCGAGCCGCGCCGGGATTGGCTGGCAGCTCCTACCTCACCTGAGAAGGAGCGTGGATTGCCCCAGCGAGCGAGGAGGAATACCGCCCCCCCCCGCCCTCGTACCCCCCCGGGAGCCGAGCAGCCTGCCGCTTTCCCCCCCCCCCAGGTAACGCTCGAGTGTGGGACAAGTGCGAGCACGCCCACCTGGGGGGAGAGGGAGGCCCAGCGTGTGTGCCTCGCCCGCGTGAGCCGGCGAGGGAATCCTCGATTGCTAAGCCCCTCCCCGCACCCTCGTACTGGCACCAGAGTGTCCCCGTAAAAAGAGGGGCAGTCCCTTTTATCCACAGACTGCTCGGGGTGCATTCTGAGGTGCCCAAATCTTTTGCAACAGACTCGTTTTTACTGTGTGAGAACACTTTCCACAAGGAGAACACTTTTGTTTTAAGAAGACTATTTTTATGTTGGTTTATGTCCGTTTTAAGTCTGTCTAAGAACATATAAAAATATGATTTTTATATTATACCAGTGTGGTGTCCGTTTGTGGTGTTCCCTCTAATTACTGTGAGTGTTGGCGCAAATACTTTACATATTGCCCTGGAGATAAGCCTGCCTGCTCTGCCAAGCTACCAAAGGGGTGAGCAGGGATTATCTTTTGACGTACATCCACCTTGCCTTGACTAGAGGAGAGGGTCCCTAGTTGGTCAGAGACCGTGGCCCTACCAAGTATGGACCCCCAATTCTAACGCATACCATACAATCCGGGTTCCCACTTCTTCTGCGCCCTCATTTCCCAATTGTCGACGCTTATTTGGGGTGGTAAACAGGCCAGGATCAGTCTAAAGACACTCATGTTACCTTATCACCAGGGAGGGTTGATGTTCCTAACTTCCAACGTTATTACGATTGTGCCCAGGGCCACTTCGTCGCGTACTGGTTACATCCCCCTCCCTTCATGACCCATCTAGCGGTGGAGGACGGATACATGCGCCCTGTACAACCATCGGGATATCTCTATACTACGCCGAGTGTCTCGGACTGAGACCCTACCACAGTCGACTGCACGGTGCAGGCATGGAGGCGATTAGCGGATCACATGGAGGTCGAGTTTTTGTACTCACCGTGTATGCTTCTAGCACATGACCCTAGATTACGAGTCGCCTGTGAGGAGATTGGTCGTAAACTACTCATGAAACTGGCGATTCACACGTGCGGTGATCTATACCTCCAGGGGCAGTTCCGAGCATCGGCGCAATACTTCGGAGAGAGCACCGCCTCTGTTATGGACACGTTCCTCTATGTCCGGTTGCGACAGAACGTTAAGGCAGTTACTCCAAACTTCCCTCACGAGCCGGACACCCTGGCCCCCCTGCACTTGCTCTTACAAACGGACAACCTCAAACATGTGGTGTCCATGCTGTACAAGCATGCCCAGCCTGCCCCAACGCCGCCTCCGCTCAAAGTCCGCAGTGCATGGGACAATGACCTTGGCTCCGTGCTGTCTGACGATCAATGGGAAGAAAGCTGCTCGCACACTAATGCAGTAACCGGTAATACCCGGCTCTGGTTGATTCATTTCAAATTCTTGCACCGCATTTACTTCACTCCTTCCAAACTATTCCGGCTTGGCCTCCGTGACACTGACCATTGCCTTAGATGTGGGGTGGAGGGTGCCGATTTCTTCGACCTGGCGTGGACATGCCCTTCCGTCGCGGCATATTGGCAGGCCATTTTTAGAGCCCTTTCGGATATGGTTGGAGTTGCTATTGATCCCTGTCCCAAGACGGCCCTGTTCGGTCAATCGGTCCCGGCACTGAAATCACATAGAAAGTTTTTTGCACTGGGCCTCTTATTAGCCAAACGCCATATAGCCTGTCGATGGGGTAGAGGCCGTGCTCCTAAATTTAATATCTGGCTTAACACTATGTCAACTTGGCAAGATCACCTCCACAATTATGCCGAACTCTTACCACATAAGTCACGTCCCAAAGATATCTGGGGTCCCCTCACTGCCTATCTCCTCCGTCAACGGAGCGAGGAGCACTCTGACACTTGAGTCCATGCCCCACCTCTCTGTCCTCCCCCTCTGCTTTCTTATCGCCCCCTGAACCAGTAGGTGTCCTCCTCTAAATCCTGGCAGTTCCTGATGCCCGGATTTAGGCTGGTCCGCGACGCATACTTCGCACCTGACTGCACACTCACGTTAGTAACATGTTACATGTAGCACTACCTACACGACCTTTGCACATTATTGACCTCACAGGTTTGGTTATGAATCTCCCCCTCCCCCCTCTCCCCCCACCCTCTCTCACCTCTCCCCTTTCTGCCCTTCCCATGCCAGCCAGAAGTATTTAGTTGGTGCGGAACCTACTGCCCTCGATGGAGGTCGCTCCTCCCACTACTTAATACTGTATTATGGCTCCTCACCCTTAGATCCACTGATCCACATACACTGTATGGTGGTATATCATGGGAAGGACTGTTCCCAGTTGAGTTCGGTTTCTGGGGTTTTTTTTCACCAAAAAATGATAAAAGAAACCTCAATTGCTTTTTGCTTGTATACAGTATGCTTCCACCCTGTAGATATGCCATTCGTACTACCTGACTATGTCACTTTTCTATCGCGGCCGGCCCAGTGGGTTGTAGGCGGCATGCTGTGTTTAAGTACTATTGTCGTGCCCTTTTTAATTATGAGTCTACCCTGGGCTCTATTCTATGTAGCTGCCGGCCTGCAGTTGCAGGTTGTAGTCGTGAAGCTGTGTACTGCCTATCACTCTTGTCATCAATAAAGGTTTAAAAAAAAAAAGAATCTGAATCAAGAATTCTCTTAGGGTCTAATCAGCTCCGTACCTTGGTTATAGAATGAAGGAGGTCTTGTATCTCTCTCTCAGGACTCGATCTCCCAGCAACCCGCAAGGGTGACAGGGAAACACTGGAGCTGGATTTCTCGGCAGGAGAAAACACAGCGTCTCTCTCTGTGCGTCAGTGGGAGGGTCGGCTTCCTTCGGCACTCGCATCAGCAGGGCGTCGGGCAAGTAGATAGCCGATCTGCTCCAAACCACCGTGTGTTGCTTAAGGTAGATGCTGGTATATTTATACCTGGAAGGTGCCGAGTTTGACGTAAGGTTGGACATAAGACGTCACCAAGAACTCGCAGTTCTTTCAGAACTCCAGGAGTTTAGGACAAATCAATACCGAAGCAGGAGGAATTCCCGGGCTGCTGGAGACTTGGTTTGTTTAAGAACACGTTGTGCTTTCTTGGAGTCTATGGGAGTAGCCTTGCCGTATTTGGACTGCATTGGCTATGACTTAATATGGATATGATTCTTATGCCTTTATAAGGATATGATTTGATATAACCACATAAGGGCATAAATCGGGAATATTTTAAATAGGGTCCTAGATACGTTCACAACACTTTATACCCAAGGAAGGGATGGGACAAACTCTGGGGACCCACCTATGGGAGTCAGGATAGAGGGGTGGTTACACCCATATCCTTTGTCCAGTTTCACGCCAGAGCAGGGGCTGGTAGCCCCTGCAACCGGTTGTAGCTGGATTATGCACATGGACACCAAATGTGCCCCCAGTGCAGACAAAAAAGCACTCTTGGAGTGCACTCACCCAGCCCAAATACACTAAAGCCTGTCTAGGAGGTGGTTACACCTCCCTGTGACAGGAAACCTATTGTCCAGCCTCCCCTGCCAGAGTTTCATCCAGCAGCAGGAGGTCAGACGTGTGTCTGTGGCTGCAGCATCCATTTTGTGATGCCAGGGTTCTGTTAAGGTGGTACCGGGTGTACCTGTGTAGTCATATTTCTCCCTCTAGGAGGGTGGAATCATACCTCCGCCGCCAGGACTGGTGGGGAGGTATAATTCCAAGGTGTTTGACACCGAACACAACATGTTTCCTTGCAACCATTCCAAAGTTAGCATTTACCGCAAGGTTATAATGCACTTAAGAGTATATGGTTTAGCTGCATCACAGAACAACGCCAGATAATATTCCGAACGCTGCAGAGGGGCCCTGCTCATGCATGGGCACCCTCTCACACAAAACCCAGCACCCTATCTTCAGGATTGAGAAGGCCTGCCTTAGGGGTGACTGATAGGTTTATATGTGCAGTGATAAGGTAGATATAGGGAACCTATATCTCTGTAAGGGGTGCATACACCACCTTACACAGGCTGCTGTAGCAGACCTGTTGTGTCATTTTGAGTGTTCTCTAAGGGGTGGCATAATACATGCTGCAGACCCCGAGAGACCTCTGGGATACCTATGTCCAGGATATATAGGATGCCATATACTAGGGACTTATAAGGGTACCCCAGAATCCAATATGTGGTGTACTTAAAGGACATGCAATCATTTTAGAGAGGAAGCAGCTAGGCTGGGGCCCTGGATAGTTGGGTCCCAGCCAGACTAAAGTCGAAAAACTGTGTAACATCAGCAAAAAATGGGGGTAACTATAAGAAGCAGATCCTACTCTCCTAGAAGTTATAGGCGCGTAGCAGCATTGTGTGACCCTGATTCTGAAGCAGTTACTAAGAGCTTCAGAAAACATCATATAATGATGATAATGAGGAGATAGTCTCCCTCCTCACTAGAGCGATTCTGGATTGTTGCTGACTTAAAATTGGTACTGGATCGGACACTTCTCCAGAGACTGGGTTAGAATCTACACCAGGTCCACTCAGAGTAGAAAGTTCTTCCTTCATTGTGGCTTTCTTGAAGGCAGCAGAAGTTCCTGATTTAAAGATGTTTAAAGTTGAATCAAAAGCTAATTTTCTGGGAGAAATCTTACAGCCCAGCCATGCCACGTGTCAAAGCTGTTGCTGCCATTCAGTGATACTTTAAGACACATCTTTATAGCTGATTAGACTAAGCTGTGCTCATCTTCTCTAGTCAGGTGCCTAGCGGATAGACTACATAGGCCAGCCCTTGGTCATTCTCACCAAACATCTAATACCAGAACGCTTCGTAGTAGAAGCATCCTCAAGCAAGGTCAACTAAAGCTCATTCCCTTCTGCATTGCCATACGGATGGTTGCAGTTCACTGATGGGTTCGGCGAAAAAGTATTTTCTCCGTCCGTTTGGTCTTACGGTCCCTGAATGTGGCCTGCCTATTAGACTGATAGAGATACACTCTTTGGGACATGGCCAGCAAGATCTTGCTGCCTGTCCTGATACATTTTAAACATTGCTTGCTCAAATGATTCAGGATGGCCACACATGGCCAAATATCTATTACAGGTCAATGTTGACCCAGACTGCGAGGGCCAGGCCATTAGTCTCATGATCAGGTGCAATGCTTGGATGACCTGCTGGGTATTCTGGCAACTTCAATTCTTTTTTGAAGGGTATGTCCTTCCTTAGATCCAGGATCTTTAGGGAAAGACCGTTGCGGCGCTACAATGTTTTAGCTAGGCTAGTTATGGTCTGCTTCTTAGGCTTGCTCTTACCAGCCCACCATTTTTACCAGCAACACATAAACTTTATGGGCTACTCATGTTCTGACCTGTTAATAGTGACTGCTGTGAGAATTTGGCCTGGTATATGATGATCACTATTCTAGTGAGCACCTTGCACCAGTCCAAACAACCCTTATGGTGCTGGTTGTAAAGTCAACTTTATAGACCAGCTATCCTAGGGGTAGCATGGACAAAGCAGTCTTAGGCTAAAACTTCAGAGAGCATGTGAAGCCAGCTGTTTTACCATATGTAATTCCTTTAATACCAATGAAAGGACACCACACAGGATATATATTGTAAATATATATGTCTTTTATTTCTAAACAAACCCCTGAACTTTTTATGAGCACAGAAGCACAAGCGCAAAACAAGTTACTTAATAGAATATACAAAAGTTGCACAAATATGGATAGGCCAGGGTGGCCCGCTAAACCATATACTAAGAAAGTGGTATAAGTACCACGTCACGAACAATGGTAAGGCCTAGGGACTTGGGAATCGCTGGGGCTACACTGGACTAACAATAGTTAGGGAGCAGGAGGCCCACGGGATGTGTGTGCAGAGTCTAAAGTCACACATGTGCACACATTGAAGTCAATGGTTGCGTAAAAGTTACAAAGTTAAAGATTTAGGAGTCTTCCGACTGGACTAGAACTTAACCACTGGAAACTAGGACACTAGGGGTGTACACCTCTACAGGAGCACCGTTACCTAACCCACAGGAAGCGGATGCATAGGTCCAAAAGTGTGTTGGGTTTCGTCGTGGAGATCTATGGAGCCTTGGAGTGAAGACGCTGCAGGCGGCCAGAAGAGAAGAGTCCGGGTGGATCCAAGGGTGGATCGAAGATGTAGAAGCCTTGAAAGCAGAGGGGGTAGAGTCTAGGTCACTAGCCAGTGACTAGGATGGAACCAGGAAGGAACCAGGCGATGTCGGTATGCGATCAGGTGCTGATGGGAAGCTTGTCTCTTCAGCCACGTGGACCCGGAGGCGTCGACGACGACCAGGAGTCAGGCATGGACTGTCCCACGAAGGCTCTCGCTGTCGGCGGTGTCGGCTTCAAAGTTGGAGGCAACAAGCCTTGGCAAAGGCAACCCACGCAGGATACGATGTCGGCTTCTTACTCAGACCAGCAAGGTCTGAGGGGCTGCTTCTTTTGGGGGAAGCAAGGGCCAGTCTGGAACAACCAGACCAGCGGTGGAGATTCAAAGAATCGTAGCCAAGATGGCCACTAGCCAACGGGCAAGTGACCGGGAAGGCGCCTCGAGCAGGAAAATGCATAAGGGCCCCACGCAGATCTCGTGGAGTGTGCAGGGCTGATCATCGGTGCAGATGCTGCTCAGGACTGGGGCTTCTCAATCCCCAATGCACAGCTTCGAGGGGACCTCGGAAGCTGCACAGTTAGCAGGTCGCAGACTTTTCAAGATGGCCGGTCCCACGTCTTACGTCGCCTCCACGGGTCTCAGCTTTACATGGACTGTGGATCGGGTGGTTGGATGTCTGGGAATCCGGTTCTTGTCAGACTCTGGGCTCGGGCTCCGGCGGGAGCCGGCGGGAAAGCAAGTCGTCGATCGCTGGATGGTGCCTGCTTGTGCAGGGTGGTCACTCCTTGACCACAAGGGAGATTCTTCAGTCGTCTGCTTCCAAAGTAGAGTGATGAAGGTCCAGAGTTTCGTTTCAGAGTTTGTCAGGATAATCTAAAGTCGTATTGACTCAGGTCCTACCTATATACTGATCTTAGGGGCTGGATTATCTACTAGGTCCCTCCTATGGGTGGGACCAGGGAAGGGTGTGGTTACACCCCTTTCCCTTTGTCCAGTTTCGCTCCAGAGCTGGGGCAGGGAAGCCCCAGCACCGGTTTGAACTGGCCTATGCATGGGACACCTTGTGTGCCCCAGGCAGTGTCTCAATCCTTTCAGCCCTCCCTGTCCCAATACACAAAATCCTGTCTGGGGTGGTGCTAGCACCTCCCAAGGCAGGAAACTTATTGTCCAAGCTTCCCTTTGCTGGAAGGACTCCCAGCAGCAGGAGGTCAGACTTGTGTCTGTGGCAGCAGCATCCATTTTGTGATGCTGAGGCTCTGGTTAACTTTAACCGGGAATAGTTAGAACAACATGTCTTATCCCTCTAGAAGGGTGGAATGCTACCCCCGTCACCAGAACTGGCGAGGGGGTAGTATTCCAAATTTTATGACACCTTACTCGACATGTTTTGATAAAGCCAAACCATATATACCAGACAAGCTATAAGGACATGGTTCCGAAAGCTACAGACAGGCTCAGCTCATGCTAGAGCACTATCTCACATAAAACCAAACACTCTGCCTCCAGGATTAAGGCCTGCCATATGAGTGACGTATAGGTTTATATGTGTCCAGATATAGGGTTAGATATAGGTATACTATATCTAAGCAAGGGGTGATTACACCACCTTGCCCCAGCTGAGTGATCAGCCAGTTGTGTCAATTTGAATGGCCAGCCAGGGGTGGCAAAATATATGCTGCAGCCCCTGGTAGGCCTTGGATGCACCTATGCCCTGGGTACCTATGGTACACTGTACAGGGGCTCACAGGGTGACCCAGTATCCAATTGGTAATGCACCTAAAGTGCATTGTAGTGAATTTAGAGAGAGAACAGCTGGGCTGTGGGTCTGATTAGCAGGCCCACAGCCACAGTAAGTCGAAAACCAGTGAAGCAAAAAGTGGGGTGACCATAGGAAAGCAGACCCTACTCTCCTACAACTGCCTGTGCAACCAGTTCAGCAGCTGGTCTGGACTTTTATTGACTCCAGGGGACTCATTGGGCCAGGTGGTAGGCACCAACAAGGGCTGCATTCTCCCATCTCTTCCTCACCTGCTGCAACGGGTAATAATTGGTGTGTGCTGCGAATTGTTGACAAATGGGTTTGTCCTGCCATTCTTTCCATCCTCCCTTGTATCCCACTCATTCCTTCTCAAATGCTGGCAGAACATGTTGCCATTCTTCTGCAGGAAGTCAAGTCACTCTTTGCCAGAGGGGACATTGAGAGGGTACCAGATTGGCGAAACGGCAATGAGTATTACTCCTGCTACTTTCTGATGCCTGAGATGGATGGAGGGCTCAGCCTATTTTGAATCTGTGGCCCCTGAATGACTTCCTATAGAAAGACAAATTCAGAGTGCTCACTCGAACTTAGGTTTTCGCTGCCCTGGATTGAGAACAATTGGTTGGTAGCCTTGGACTTGCAGGCTGTGTACTTTCACGTGCCCGTCCGTCAGTCTCACAGACAATCTTCAGTACATGTTGCGGTCAGAACATTTAAAAATTTCTGTTCTACTCTTCAGCCTCACCTCCCCCTCTCATTTTTTTACGAAGGTGATGGCTGTGGCCATGGCCTAACTTCACAATTTGGGGATACATTTACTCCCATACCTCAATAGCTGGAGGCTCAAGGCGGGTTTACGTCAGCCAGTGGCAGACCACCTCAGATTTATGATCACCCTTCATTCATGTATTTTCCAAAAGCAAATTGAAGTCCCACCTTAGGCCGACTCAGGAGATACCCTTCATAGGGACCCTTCTGGACACATTGGAGTTAAAGGGTTTCCCTACCCTGAAATAAGACCAGGACATGGTTCAGTCCTGGGTCTCAAGGGTATATTTAGAGGTTTGTTGAACTACTGGCCTCATGCTTCCTTATGTTGCCTTGCACTTGCTTGCTCATTTGAGTCTAGCATAAAGCCTCTATTTCCAGTGGGCACAACACCAGTGTTGTCTGTTGGACTACATCTGCATATTGAAGGAGGTAGCACAAGATCTTCAGTGATGGCAGATGAACGCCAACTTATGTAGCACTCTGTTCTCCCTGTCGTATCCTGAACTAACAATGGTGATGAATGTGTCATTTGTGGGTCAGGACTTTAACCTTGAAGAGGTGGGGATCAGGAACGTGTACTTAAAAATGGAGCGATGACTCCACATCAGTGTGTCCTGCAGCTTTATACCATCCCTATGTTTCTGAAAGCCTTTCTCCTGTTCATCAGAGAAAGGTTTGTGCTGATCCTGGTAGACAACTCGACTGTAGTGTGGTACTGTAATAACTGGGGTAGCGTTTGGTAATGCATCTTATGCCTGAAGGCACTGTGCATTTAGAGGAGACCGAACCATGAAGTAATCTTGCTGGTGGCCAGACACCTGGAAGGGTCGCTAAGCAGTAAGGCAGACGAGCACAGCAGACATCAGCTGGCAAACTATGAATTGAAACTTCCTTCCATGGTGACTCAGAACATCTAGGACCAGTTGGGCGTGCCCTGGCTGGATCTTTTTCACCAACACTAAGAATGCACAATGTTGAGACTATTGCACACACAAGTTCCTGACAAGAGGGTTCATAAGGGATGCATTCCACCTACAGTGGAACACAGGACTTCTGCATGCGTTGTCACACCTGTGTTTACTGCCTCTTATTCAGAGAAAGGCTAGGATGTACCCGGCCTAAGTCAACTTGCTTGCCCCAGACTGGGCCATAAGAAGTATGGCTTGCTGACCTGTTGAGTCTGAGCATTTGCCCTCTGATCCTACTGGCTTTCTAGGAGCACCTCCTGTCTCAGCAATAGGTCAAGATCCTGCACCCAAATCCCAACTGAGCAGTTTTGTTTTGCCTATTGAAGTAGTGAATGTGACTTTTGCAGCTTAGCTTCTCTCAACTAAACTCGTCAACACTGGCATTGGGAGAAATGTATAACCTGGTGTAGGGGCCGTCGGATTGATCACTTGCAAGCTAAGTTATCAGATGATCGCTTGTTTGGCTTAAATAGGAACGCTTTGCGGTAGGCACAGTGAAAGGCTGTATGTCGAACCGCTCAGCCTACCATTTTCTTTCCTTGCAAATTGGCGCTAAGAACTTGAACTTCTTTTCTGTCAAATGTATCTCTTCCATGTGGGTCACTCCATCACCGTCCCACATTTATCTCTCCACCATACCCTTTGAAAGAGCAGAAGCTTCTCCATCTTGACTCAAGGAAAGCTTTCAAAGGAGTCCACAAAGGACTACTGTAAGAAAGTAGGATCTGCTCTTATGGTTACCCACACGTTTTGCCTGATGTTAATCTGTTATTGACTAGTCTGACTTGGATCGTGCTAAACAGGACCCCAGTCTATCTTCTTTCTCTCTTAAATTGGTATGACAAGTATTTTGGTACATCCCAGATTGGATACCGGAGTACCCTTCTAAGTCCCTAGTATATGGTACTAAGGTACCCAGGGCATAGGTATCCCAGAGGTCCCCCATGGGCTGAAGCATGCATTATGCCACCCATGGGAGACCATTCAAAATGGAACTACTGGTGCCATTGCAGCCTGTGTAAGTTGGGGCTAGCACCACTTACTAAAGAAGCAGGTCACTGCACTTAAAACCTAAAAGTAACCCTTTTAGTAGGCCTTTTGCAATCCTGAAGGCAGGGTGCTTGGTTCTAAGTGTGAGGGTGCCCCTGCACGAACAGGACACCCATTATCCCGGTAAGGCTGCTGCCCAAAACGCATCCTGTTACAAAAGCGCCACAAAATCGAATCGGGACTTATGGCACAGCATTCTCTGCTAATTGCACGTTGTTATTTTGCTCGAACCTTTGAGCAGTCTAGGACCTGTTTTTACTTACTTATTTTAAACTAGAGAGGAAACGATTTAGGCTTTCCTTCTTTAACTTACTTGTCTTCCTGAATTTCATTCTTGGATGCCTACTCCCCAACCCCGGTCCACCGCGGCAGTGTGCCGTTTGAGTGGAGGGAGACAGGCAGACCAATCGCTGCACACTTCCGGTGGGCGGGTGGGCGGAGCCAGGCCCCCGCGATCACCGCTATATCAGACCAGTGTGCTAGCGACCGCTCAGCGGGCGCGCCGCTGCGAGTGCGACCGGCCGGGGCCAGGGGCCAGAACCCCTGCACCTGCCGCTCCTGCCCAGATCAGCGCCATTCAATATTCACGAGAGGCGCTACTAACCCTTGCACATAACGCAGGCACCTCTCACAATGTGCCCTAGCCCACCCCGAAACCACATTTGGCCCGATCTCCTGCAACTCCTGTAAATGGACCAGCATGGGGCTCAACCAAGCAAGCAGCCAGGCTGCCCCCAACCAACATTCCAAGCTCTCCTGTCTCTATTTCAGCGCTAGGTCATTCCCCTGACAAATGGGATCTCCTTTACGAAAGGAACCCCGATCTTGTCTTTATCACAGAAACCTAGTTGGAGGACAACAACTCCCCTGATATTGCTAAAGCATTACCAACCAATTACATAATTACAAAGCAAGATAGGCATGGCCGCAAGGGCGGGGGGGTTGCAATTATATTCAAAGACCAGCTAACCTTCACAAGCCCTAATGCACAAAACTTAGGAAACTCACCAGCATGCATACGCGCAGACAATCTTGAGTAAGAGATCTGCACTACATTAAACAAATTGGCTCCAATTCAGAAACGTAAGCAAATGCATAAACCTCCTACAGAAAAATGGTACACCCCACAACTTAAAAAACTTAAGAGGAAATGCCAAAACTTTGAACATCTGTGGAGGTCCTCTAAAAATGAGTTGGACAAACTAAGGTACAAATCCGAACTCAAATCTTACAATCTTGCCAAAAAAAAATGCAAAAAAAACGTACTATGCCCTCCAAAAATGAGAACTGCAACTCCGTCAAAAAATTGTACAGAATAGTCAGAAAGCTCAGCAAACCAGCCAGCATGTCCCAAACCCTTCCTCCCTCTGTGGAAGCATGCGAAAGAATAAGTGACTTCTTTTTGGAGAAAATTAAGAAAATCTACTCCACCTTTAATACTCCCACAATCGCTAACTAACAAAATAAGGACCCCGCAATTCCCCATCCAGACGCCACATCTAATATGGACAGGTTCACCCCCTCACAGAAAATGAGGTCCTAAAGGCCATGGGTGAAGTGCTATCTGGATCCCCACTAGATCCCTGCCCTCATTTTCCCAGCTTACACCTATTTTGTGCCCACACATCACCCAGCTTTTCAATAACTCCCTCGAAACTGCCACCTTCCCCGACAAATGGAAAGACGCTTCAGTAATCCCTCAGTTAAAAAAAGCGGGATCCGACGTCCTCAACCCAGAAAACTACCGCCCTATTTCGCAACTACCCTAAGTCTCCAAAGTCCTTGAAAGATTGGTGAATAGGCAACTATCTAACTTCCTTGAAACCAACAGTCTCCTAGACTCTTCACAGACAGGATTTAGAAATAAAACAGTACAGAAGCCACACTGCTGGCCGTATCAGACAACATGAGAGCCTGCACTGACCAAGGAGGATCTATAGCACTGATACTGTTGGACCTGTCGGCAGCGTTCGACACGGTCTCACACGACAGCCTGCTTGAGACCCTTTATGCAAAAGGAATTCACTCAAAAGCACTGAAATGGCTCGGTTCCTTTTTAAAGAACAGAACACAATCGGTCCACCTCGGCCAATACCAATCCAAAATAAGGCATACTAACTGTGGCGTCCCACAGGGAGCATCCCTAAGCCCCACAATATTTAATGCTTATGTCTCCTCTCTGGCTAAAATCAGCAGGAAATGGGACATAGGCATCTACTACTATGCTGATGATACGCACCTGATGGTAACTCTAGATGAAAAACCTGAAGTCACTAAAACAAAACTACATAATTGCCTCACGGAAATGGCTCAATGGATGCATGCACACTGTCTAAAACTGAACGCAGGGAAATCCGAGATCTTACTCTTTGGGGTGCCAAATTAGCCTGGGATGCCACATGGTGGCCACACACACTCGGCACTGCTCTAACTCCAAAACACTGCCTAAAAAACCTGGGCATCTTCATAGATGACACTTTATCCATGAAGGACCACGTAAGAGCTCTCTGCAGCAAAGGCTTTGCCATCCTGAAACTCCTGACCAGGCTTTTCCCATGGATACCGCTAGATTGTAGAAGATCGGTCACACAAGCCTTGCTAGTTAGTCAGATGGATTACGGTAATGCACTATTTGTAGGCATGAACAAACTCCTTCTGACGCAACTGCAAGTGCTTCAGAACGCCGCCGCTAAGCTTGTCTGCAATAAAGACAGGCTTGGCTCGGCCTTTGTGTGCATGAAGACACTGCACTTGCTGCCAATACGACAGAGAGCTATATTCAAATTGCTCAGTCACGCACATATGGCCTTGTACCATACCGGCCCCTTCATACTCCAGGAGAAAATTGAGTTCTGTGTCCCCACCAGGAGCCTTCGGTCACTCCACCTGGCCCTGGCAAGAACCAAACGCATCAGGAAAACGCGAACAGGTGGACGATCATTCTCCTATCTAGCAGCGAAAAAATGGAACGAACTACCCTTGGACCTTCGGCTCACTTCCAACTACTTACTGTTCCGCTAAAAAATAAAGACTCACCTGTTCCCCAAGTATTAGGCCCTAATTATTACACAGCTGAATCTGGATTCTCGCTATCAGCGCCTTGAAATCCCTTGGGATGAGTGTAGCGCTTAACAAATACAAGTACATACAGCCTACGGAGTCCCTTCTCCCAGGTTGCAAGTGAAGCAGCCATATACTATATAGAGGGGCACCCCGTAATTACGCGATGACCATCTCAAACAGCTGCATGGAATCCTATCATGTTTGGTATCAAAGATGATGGAATTATACCCCCACACTTTAAACGATGTGGGAGGTATGATTCTAAGCACTGGAAGAGCCCTCTGCTAGGCTCTTGGTGCTCCCTGTACCAGTCTTCTAGACCAGGACAGCACAAAATGGGGGCTGATGACCAGAGACACGATTCTGCCCTCCTGCTGCTGAGTCAAGCTGGAGCAGGGGAAGATAGAACAATAGGCATCCTGTCACAGGGAGGTTTGACCACCTCCCAGACAGGATTTAGTGTATTGGGACAGGGTGGGTGCCCTTGCCAGCGCCACTCAGTCTTCATAAGGGGCACATTTGGTGTCCATAGTCCAGTTCAAATCAGTTCTGTGAGCCGTTGGCTTCCGCTCTGGCGCAAAACTGGACAAGGGACATGGGAGTAACCTCCCCACAGTCCTGACCCACCCTGGGAGGGTCCCCTGAATCGTCCCAACACTTTCCTTAGGGTAGTTAAGGGCTTACCTGTGGGTGGGTCCCTAGATTTGGCATGGAACACGATTTAGATCAGACACTACACCTCCTTCTACAGTCTGGGCACTCTGGACTTTGTTTGGGCTCAACTTCATCTCCCTTCCTGTCTGCCGCATCGTCTCTCCCTGTGCACCATACAGGAACCTTCCAAGTACTGTGGGCATCCAAGACACCTGAAGGAATCTCCCTTGGACTGAAGGAGTCGCTCCCCTGCATTCGCAGGCACCGCAACTAAGTCGACCGGTCTACTGATCCTGAGCTCCTCCGGACTCCGTAAGTTTCTGCAACACAGGTAGATGTTTTCCACGGCTCCAGAGGCCTGCCCTGCCCTCTCATCAAGTTTGAGGCCCGTATCCTTTGTGGGGGTTGCAATAACCGAACCCCTGTGCTCTGCATCAACTTGCAGTTGCAAAGGCTTGTTGACTTCCTTCCAAGAAGATATCTGGGCTCCAAGTAGCCCCAACCTCGAGCACCTCCAGTGACCAGGAACTTCAGCTCCACCGCATCGTTGTGCATCGGGTGTGGAGGGGGGAGCTTTGGTGCAAAAGCTGCTTGGGGCTGGGGCTTCTCAAACCCCAATGCACAGCGTCAAGGGAGCCTCGGGAGCTGCACGGTCAGCACTTCGTGGTTTTTCCAAGATGGCCGGCCCCACGCTTCAGGTTGCCTCCACGGGTCTCAGATTCGCTGGGACTGTGGATCGGGCTGTTGGATGGCTGGAAAGCTGGGTCTTGTCGATCTCTGTTGCTCGAGTTCCGGCGGGAACTGCAACAAAGCAAATGGTGAGGAGCTGGATGGTGCCTGTTTGCACAGGGTGGTCACTCCTTGACCACAAGGGAGATTCTTCAGTCTTCCAAGTCAAGTGGGATGTCGAAGGGTCCAGAGTTCTGTATCAAAGTTTTAGTCAGGATAATCTGATGTGCGCTGGCACTGCTCCCACCTTTATTCCAAATCTGTGGGCTGGATTACCTGCTAGGTCCCTCCTATGGGTGGGACCCAGGAAGGGGGTGGTTACACCCCTTTCCCTTTGTCCAGTTTCGCGCCAGGACTGGGGCTGGAGTGCCCCAGAACCAGTTTGAATGGATTATGCAAGGGAAGCCTTGTGCTCCCCAGGCAGTGTCTAGTTTTTTTCAAACCTCCCTGCTACAATCCACTATCTCCTGTATGGGGAGGTGTAGCACCTCCCTGCGACAGGAAACCCTTTGTCCAGGCCTCCCCTGCCAAGTTTCGGTCCGCAGTAGGAGGTCAGACTCGTGTCTGTGGCAGCAGCATCCATTTTGTGATGCTGAGGCTCTGGTTAGAATTAACCACGTTTTAGCAAAGTAACATGTCTTCTCCCTCTAGAAGGGTGGAATACTACCCCCGTCGCCAGGACTGACGAGGGGGTAGTATTCCAAAGCGTATGACACATTACACAACATGTTTTGATAAAGCCAAACCAAAGTTAGCACATAACCGCAAGGATTATAATGCACTTAAGAGTATATGGTATGGCAATATTCCGGAACAGCTAAGAGAGTTGGTCCCGACAGCTGCAGACAGGCTCAGCTCATGCTAGAGCACCATCTCACATAAAACCAAGCATTCTGCCTCCAGGATTGTTAAGGCCTGCCATAGGAGTGACTTATAGGTATATATATGTCCAGATATAGGTTTAGATATAGGTATACTATATCTAAGCAAGGGTTGATTACACCACCTTGCCCCAGCTGAGTAATTAGCTGTGTCAATTTAAGTACCAGCCAGGGGTGGCAAAAGATATGCTGCAGCCCCTGGTAGGCCTTGATGCACCTATGCCCTGGGCACCTAGGCGTCAGACTGGATCCGGAAAGTTTTGCTTAGCAGTACCCCTGCACGTCGGTAGGCGTCGTCTGCGGCTCCGTGTCAGTCGTCGGCATCGTGATCGCTGGGATGACGTAGTCGGAGTACTTAGACGCCGCCCTCATGCGCTGATGTTAGTTCTTTTTTTTCCGCGCCAGCAAGCGCACATCCGGGAAGAGAAGTACCCCTAGTCAATTTTTGACTAACTTTTTGATCTGTTTTGGATCTCTTCTCGAGTCGACTTCGACTCACGGTGCCGGTAGGATGCCTGGGTTTAAGCCTTGCGAGGACTGTCACCGCTTGGTGTTGGTGACCGACCCCCACCGTCGGTGCCTTTACTGTCTCGGGCCGACCATGATCACAAGTGGTGCCCCGACTGCCGGGCCTTGACCTCGAAGGCTAGGCGGGAGCAGTCCGTAAGCGGCTCGAGCTCTGGCAGTCGGCCCCGCGCCGCTCGAGGTCCCGGTCTAGGAGGAGGTGGAGGGACCAGTCGCGGGGCCGCAGTCATCGCCGCTCGATGAGTCACCACCACTCGTCGTGCTCCAAGTCCTCAGGTAAGTTGAGGCACTCGAAAAAGAAGTAGAAGAGGCGTCATCGCTCTTCTGACTACCCGCGACACTCGTGCGATGCAGCCGGAGTTTCGGGCAACACCGCCCACGCAGCTCCGCCGGAGCCGCAAGCGCCGCGTCCAGCTCCACACCCGCCGGTCCCTGGGCTGCACGCGACACCGGAGGAGATAAGTGACTTCCTCGTGGCCATGAGGATTCGCTTCCCTCCGTCGGACCCTGTTGAGGTGCCTTCGGGCCCCGGGGGTCCGTCTGGGAGCCCTAGCAGGCCGGCGGCTCCGGCCCCGGTTCCCGTTGGGTGCTTCGGCCCCGGGGCCGTCGACGACTCCGGTTCCGACGCTGCAGGGCCCCACTGGACCCGGATCCCGGTCGTCGCCAGTAGACCTTACAACTCCTCCGCTGGCGCAGACCCCAAGGGAGTCGCCCACGAAGCCGTCCCCGAACAACGACGTCCCCAGTCCCAGCCCCGATCCGGGTCCGACGTCGGACCGGCGCCGTCTTCGACACCGAAAGGTGAGCAATTCATCTACGACCCGACTCCATCATTTTTTCCTGACTATCAGGAGATGGATGACGAAGAGGACTGGGAGGGGTCTGAGGACCCTCTGGCACAGCAGTGCCAGTTGAGCCAGGACTGAGCAGACGAGCTGGGGGAGGCCAGTGTTCTGGACACTTCGCCCAACACTGGATTTGTCTCCACTTCTACCGTGGCTACAGAGGAGGGGGCTGCTTACAGCGTGGTGTTGACTAGGGAGGCCAAGGCCTTGGCCCTTGAGCTCCTTGTAGCGGCCGTGAGGACTAACCTCCTCACTGGGGTGCTCAAACCGCAGGCAAGCTCCTCGGAGCCTCTACTGCCATTTAATGAAGCCCTCACTGACTTTCAGATGGGCACCTGGTCCAAGCCCTCTACAGGCCTTCCTGTGGATCGGAACGTGGCCCGACGCCACCGCCCGGCTCCGGGCAATCCCTGCTTTCTGTCCACCCACACCACCCCTGAGAGTCTGGTTATCCAGGCCTCAACTTCCCAGACAGAATTCCCGACTGCTCCACCAGATCGGCAATCCAAAAGATATGATCCGTTTGGTAAGAAACTGTTCTCTTCACTGAGTTTGGGGCTGCGGTCTGTCAACACCGCTTGCCTTTTGGGCCGTTACACCGACTCCGTGTGGGATACGGTTGCGGACGTTACTCCATTTGATGTGGGCTGGATACCACGGGCTCGCTGGGCAGAGCGATTTCAACGAATATGGCGGTTCGTCACCACGCCTGGCTCAGGTCCGCCAATTTCTCGGCTGATGTCCAGGCCACGCTCATGGACATGCCTTTTGATGGCTGTCGCCTTTTTGGCGACAAGGCAGATAGTGCACTGGAGCATTTCAAGGACTCCAGGGCTACGGCCAAGTCCTTTGGCTTGTCGGGCCAGCACCAGCAAGCTTCTCCCTTTCGCCCCTTTCGTGGCCAAGGAAGGGGCACCCCCACATGTTCTGCCCGCCACAGGCCGCAAAATCAACCTCAGCGCGGCGGCGGATGTGGTAACCGCTGTGGCGGTGCCAGGGGACAGCAGCAAGGCCAGTCCACATCCACCCCCTCAGAATCCGCCTCAAAGCCCTCCTGGTCCATGTTTTCAGGCCCATTTGACGCCAGTGGGGGGCAGGGTTCACCATCACCTACCCCACTGGCGCACCATCACATCGGACAGGTGGGTGCTGCAAATCGTCCGAAGGAGCTACTCCCTCCCCTTCGAGGCGACCCCTCCAGCCATGCCACCGCAGTACCACCGCTTGTCGGGGTATCACTTGCAACTTCTGCAAGAGGATGTTACGGCCCTCTTGGCCAAGGGGGCCATCAAGCGCGTTCCTGGGCCAGAAACAGGGTGTGGTTGTTATTCCCACTACTTTCTGGTTCCCAAGAAGGGCAAAGGAGACCTACGCCCTATCTTGGACCTCCGAAACGTCAACAGCTTCCTCCGGAAGGAGAAGTTCAAGATGCTGACATTGGCTCAGGTCTTAGCTGCCCTAGACCCTGGAGAATGGATAGTGACGTTGGACTTGCAGGATGCTTATTTCCACAACCCTGCCCTGCCGGCCCACCAGCGCTACCTGCGGTTCACGGTAGGCCACAAGCACTTTCAGTTTACCGTGCTCCCCTTCGGCCTTACCAGCGCCCCACAGGTGGTCACAAAAGTGATGGCGGTGGTCGCAGCTCATCTGCGCAGATCAGGGGTTCCAGTCTTTCCCCATCTCGTTGACTGGTTGGTGAAGGCGGGCTCGCCCCAGGCAGTCGTCTCCCACCTCCGGACTACGGAAGACCTCCTGCATTTGCTGGGGTTCTCCATCAACGTGCCGAAGTCGCACCTGTGCCCCTCTCAGAAGCTCCTTTTCATCGGAGGGGTTCTGGACTCGGCGCAGTTTCGGGTTTATCCCCCCCTAGCAGCAGATTCGGGATATTCAGGCTCTGATTCAGATCTTTCAGCCTTTATCACAGGTCTCGGTCAGGTTGACGCTGTGGCTCCTTGGGCTGATGGCCCCCTGCATCCTACTGGTGCATCACGCCAGGTGGTGGATGCGGGCTCTGCAGTGGGACCTGAAGTTTCACTGGGCACAGCATCAGGGCAAATTGTCCGACCATGTCCTGATCTCGGAGGGCACTGCGAGACAGTTGGATTGGAGGCTCACAGACCGTGATTGGGTCAGCGGCAGATCCCTCTCCCTACCCCAACCGGAGCACGTAGTAGTGATTAATGTGTCTCTCCTGGGATGGGGGGCCATATGGGAGAGCCTCCATAGAAACCTTCTGGAGCTGCGGGCGATCAGACTTGCACTGAAGGCATTCCTTCCCTTTGTCCGGGGAAGTGTAGTGCAGGTGTTCATGGACAACACCACTGCCATGTGGTATTGCAACAAACAGGGCGGGGTGGGGTCGTGGACCCTTTGTCAGGAAGCTCTGCGCCTCTGGATGTTGCTGGATCACCAGGGCGTCTCTCTGGTGGTTCAACGCCTGGCAGGTTCCCTGAACGCCAGGGCCGAAGAACTCAGCCGTTGGTGCATGATGGATCCCGAATGGCGTCTGAAGTAGGACGTGGCGCAAGGCCTCTTTCAGCCGTGGTGAGAGCCTTGGTTAGATCTATTCACCACAGAAGAAAATGCACAATGTCATCAGTTCTGCACGTTAGATTTTCCAAGGCGGCACTCGCTCGGAGACGCTTTTCATCGCGAGTGGAGCTGCAGTCTGATCTGATCAGCCTTCTCTTTTCAAGTCCCATGTTGTAAATAGATTCTTGAAAGGCATCACACACATGTTTCCTCCTGTTCCTTTTGTGATGCCTCATTGGGACTTGAATCTTGTTCTAACCTTTTTGATGTGCGCTCCTTTCGAGCCTCTTCACAATTGTCCTCTTCGTATTCTGACTCTTAAAACTGCATTCCTGGTTGCCATCACCTCTGCCATGAGAGTGAGTGAGCTCCAGGCTCTATCTTCTTAGCCTCCTTTCCTTTCTCTCCATCCGGACAAGGTTGTCTTGTGAACTCGTCCTTCTTTCCTGCCCAAGGTCGTTACAGCTTTTCATATCGGGCAGTCCATCACCTTGCCCACCTACTTTCCGCCTCTGCATTCCTCGAAAGAGGAAGAGAGGGTCCACCGTCTGGACCCAAAACGTGCGCTCCCCTATCTAGATCGCACACGCCAGTTCCGGGTGGACGACCGCTCTTTGTTGTTTACGTGGGCGCTAAGAAGGGATGGCCGGTGCACAAACGGACCATCTCTCGGAGGGTTGTTTTGTGCATCAAGGTTTGCTACTCCTTGGCGAAGAAGGAGCCTCCTGTTGGGCTGAGGGACCATTCCACTCTGGCCACAGCGGCTACTACTGCCCTGGGTCGGGGATCCCCCTTGCAGGACATCTGTCAGGCAGCTACATGGGCCTCGCTGCACACGTTTGCTAGGCACTACTGCCTGGACAGCCAAGTCTTGAGAGATTGCTTTTTCGGCCGTTCTGTTCTCCAGGACTTTCTGGTGTGATCTTGGTTCGCAGACCCACCACCTGGGTTGGTATTGCTGGGGTATCTATTCTACAGTAAGGAATCTAACACTAACCTGTTTCTTTCAGATGCACAAGTTACTTACCTTTGGTAACAATATATCTGTAAGAAACAGTAGTTAGTGTTATTCCTTACTGCCCCACCCATCTTCCCTGATCTGCGAACCGATATCTAGGGTTAAGGTATCTCCCTTAAAGGGCCCTAGTTTTTGTATGGCACCAGTGTCGGTCTCTGGCATGGCTCTGCGTTACTGGTGCGGAAAACTATGTACAAGAATGGACGTCAGTGAGCGAAGGCGTCGTCTAAGTACTCCAACTGTCATGTGGTCTGTTTTTACCTTTGCACTGTTATGTTAGCATGAGCGTGTTAGAAGTTTAAACACCATTTTCCTTTTCTACAGCCTCTGCACACGACACATTTTGGTATTAAAGCTTTTCGCCTAGTTGAATGTTTTGCTTTACACGAGAATTACATGTTTGCTTATAATATCAGCCTTGCTTGGTAAGCTATGTCTGTACAGTGAGTGCCGAGGCCTTTAAGGTTATTTCAACACAGCGATTGTTGTTTGGTTTGATCAGCGCGCTGAGTAGACATAATATATATGCAGCTGTGGCCAACTTTGGGTTTTAGGCGCGATTAATATTGCACTACACAGAGCATGAGTTACACACTTGATGAATATCCGCATGCAGAGAGTTGATGCAGGAGATGATGTGATCCATTTCTGCTGAACCCAAAGGTATGGGCCCGCCCTTCTAAACCCAAAGAGACCTTCTGTAGATATAATATAATATTCTAGCTAGGGAGGGTAAACTGAGGTTCTATTTAGACCATCGTTTCCCAAACTGTGGTCCGCGGACCCCCAGGGGTCCGTGACACATTCCCAGGGGGTCCGCAAGAGGCAATTTTAAAAGCACTGCAAAGTTCCTTGTCTAATTAGCAGTTTTAGAGCAACAATAAAAGTGTCAAAATAACGCAAGTGATTAATGCACCTGCTGGAGAGATGAGAGTTTTGTCCAGTTGCAGCTTTGAGATATCTAATGTAGCACAGAACAGAGGGTGCAAAGAACGTGTACCATGCATGTGAAAAAAAAACTGTGTTTTATGTGTATTGGTCAGTGGGTTGCTGCTTTTGTCGCAGATTTTTTTGTTACTCTGCAGTTCATAAGTGACAATCGTAATCTAGCACACTGACCTATAAACTGTCATCAAAGAACTGCTTGCAAACTGCATGGTACAAATTAGTAACTTATGTTTTTTCCAACTCTTCCATTATCCTGATGCTGCTAAAAAGGTTTATATGGGCATAAATACATTTTTATTTTTTAAAGTCAATGCTAACCACTAGCTGACGTTCTGAATTCCAAGTTTGCGCTTCTCCGGATCAAGCACTCTTTAAAAATGCCTACTAGTTTGAATGACATGTGAATCCTACACATTGTAGTACCCTTTGCCTTATATAACATTATCTATACACTGATTTACACGTATGATTCATTGTCTCTATATGTATGTAATGTAAAGTGCTCTGACATCCTACAATGGTATGAGAGATACTATAAAACAAATGAAATACATGTGACAGAGAGGCTATGGAGAGATGAGAGGCACTGCTGAAGGATGATAATAAGGGAATCATTGAAGAACCCCAACAAAGAGTGTCGTATCCTGGTTATAGTAAGGTCTTCATTTACTATTGGTTAAAAGCCAATACAATTTAAAATATAATGATATATGTGTTTTAGACTGCGCCAATGTTTCCTAAATTTCTTGGAGGAAGAGCCTCCCAAAGCCCCCTTTGTAGTGGTCAGGTCCACTCACTGCACTTGATGTGCACCGTATGGCGACTGGTCTGAAAACATTTGCCAGGGCTGCTTTGGGTTTCCAGTCTGGCCGTAGCAGGAGCAGGAACCTTGTATTGCGAAAGAAAACCAACCATTTAAAAGTTAGTCACAGAGATGCAGCACCAACTTTCCCATTAAAATGTTTTGTTTTTTGCAAATTCTTTGTATATAAAATACTAAGGGGGATATTTGCAACAGAAGTGGCAGAGAGTGTTGTTAGCCTCCTTGGCTTAACGGCACGCTCCGCCACTTCGGAAACAGGGCTGCGCCATATTTACAAGAATATGGTGCAGCCTTTGTTTTCCCCTGTGCTGGCGCTACACTTAGCAGTGTAGCACCAACGGTGAACCCTTGCACCATAGTGCAAGGGTGTGTGTATGCAGTGGAAGATTGTTTATGTGCAGGAAGGTCCCGCTTCAATCTTGAAATTCCGTTTTGTCATTTCTATGTGTGCTGCTTAATGCAGCACACATGGAAGTTACAAAATGGCATTTTTTTAAAGATTGTTTATGTGCAGGAAGGGTCAACTTCCTGAACATAAACAATCCAAGGCGTTTTGCTTTTTCCATGTGTGCTGCACAAAGCAGCACACATTAAAAAACAAAAACGAGGAGAAATAAAGGATTTCTCCTCGGTTTCCCAAGTTAAGACCTGGTTTTCCCTGGCTTAATTTTGGCACTACCTCCTATTTATGCTCCCCTTGTAAATAGGGGGCAGCATCAAAATCGATGGGTGTTGTGGTGGAACGACCACCGCAACACCCACACCCCCCCCCCCACCCCCTTTCATGCATTGTGTGATAGGGGACCTTATTTACAAGGCAGCGTTAACCCATGTTAAGTGGCTTAACGCTGCCTTGTAAATAAGGCGAAGCCTCTATTGCCATGGGAACGTTGCAAAAAGTGATGTTCCCATGGAGATAGAGGCTTCTAAATATGCCCCTAAAATCCTTAGTAATTTGAGTATTTGTTTTGTGTGCACGCGTGTTTTTCATTTTTACTGAATTACTGTTTTAATGTTTGAAATTTAAATCATAGAAATTGCTTGTGGGTCCCCGGCTTCCAGCGGTGACTCAGTGGGGGTCATCAGGAGTCAAAAGTTTGGGAACCACTGATTTAGACCTTTTCCCTTTAGCATCTTAACATGCTTTCTCCCTTTGTATTTTATGGAATAGTAACCATGCTGCTAACCTTGTTCCTTACAATATGTTTGCTTGTATTAGCTCAGATACTGCGCTTGAGAACACTGCATTAGAAATAAACATTTCAAACTTGCACGTGTCCTCATTTACTCCTGGTTCTGGATTGATATGTTAGTACGAAAGAGTGTTCATGTGTTCCAGGTTACCTGAGGTGTTCTAAGTCCATGTTCTGCGTTGTCTAAATCATTGGGGGTCGGTAAGAACCAATGAGACACTGATTGCTAGTCTGGTAGGGGATTTTGGATAGTAAGGTGAGTTTTGGCACACCCTAATTCACTGAGGTTCTAAGTCTCTATGCACAGTTTTGTGGGAGAGCAGAATCCCTGCTACATGGCGCCCGATCGTTGGTGGTCTTATTACATTACAATTGAGTAGAACTTGTATCGGTCCTTAACACCCGTCACTATTGTTTCCGGAAAACAGTGGTGTCGGACAAACCTACCTATACTTACATAGGTCTTTTCAAGCTTGATTCTTTCAAAACAGTTTCCTTGAATTACTACCCAGTTGTGCTATGTACTTTTTATTATTTTTTTTTGTATCATTTTTATTTTATTAAAGAAAAAGAAGCAATACACAAGGCAATAAGACAATACATGCGGTCATGTGTTCAAAGAGGAGTGCAACTGCAACACAGTAAAATTCTGAGCTCATCGATGCAATAAAGGGGGGGGGGCAAGTGGGGAAACAAAATCAATAAACATAAGTTACACCTGGCAGGAATGTCGGATCAGCGGGAAAGGGAATCCCCCAAGGTCTCCACAAAAGGAGGCATGCATATATTTCCACGGTAGAAGTTCCATTGGCTCCAAATTTTATTCCACTTCCTG
This sequence comes from Lissotriton vulgaris, assembly GCF_964263255.1. Taxonomy (NCBI): domain Eukaryota; kingdom Metazoa; phylum Chordata; class Amphibia; order Caudata; family Salamandridae; genus Lissotriton; species Lissotriton vulgaris. Next base: position 1,324,210,985 of record NC_141689.1, on the reverse strand, counting down.
GGTCTACCCCTTGCCACATACACCGACTTCTCCCTCAACATACACCAGTCCATGTTCTCCTTCCAAGCAAGAACCATGGGTGGCCGCTGGGCGCCCCACAACTGGGCGATATCTCTCTTGGCAATCATATTTCCAAGGGTCGCCCACTGCGTCTGCACCACATTATAGTCATTTGGTTCCCAGACATTCAACAGGCAACGCCTGGCTTCAGGCAATAAGGCCACCCCGTGACTTTCCATAACCGCATGCACACTATTCCAGAACATCACCACCTCCGGACACTCCCAGATTATGTGGAGGAAGGTTCCAATCAGTCCACAACCACGTTTACATAACCCATCCTCTGAATAACCCATATGCATCAGGCTCAGGCACGTGACGTATGTCCGATGTAAGATTTTAAGCTGAACGAACCGGAGACGGGCCGGAATCGCGACCTCTTTGGGCGAGGACAGGGCTGACTGCCAATCCTAGTCATGCAGCTCCAAACTGTCGCTGGTCCAAACCTCCCTGAGCCGCACCAACAGATCCGTTTGATTATTAATCAGTTGCTTGTATATCAATGAGATAGTGCTGTCGGGAACGTATCCGTCAAGCACCCGGTCTTCCAATGGGGCGGATTCGGGGATGTCGGTACCGTCAGAAAATATCGAGCACAATGCGTGGGCAATCTGGGCATATCGGAAGAATTCCTTATCACTCAACTCATACTCCACCTTCAGTGCCTTGAAGGTCTTAATTTTACCCTCGGCCCACAGATCATTCACCCTACTGATACCAATCATGTTCCACTTTTCAAAGCCTTTCGTCTTCCACAGGCAACCCAATCTTTCAGACGCGTAAAGCGGAGTCACCCGGGTCAGTCGATCCCTCCATCCCGTTGCCGCATTCGCATCATGCCACGCTCGTACCACTATCTTGGTAGGTCCGGAGAGCCCCTTTCCCACTGCCTTGGAATAAAGGGCTTTGTAATAGTCCCCACCCGGTAACAAATACTTATCCATCTTGAATGCAGGATTAGAGGCAGCTCCATACATTCCATGGTTGATTGCTCCCAATTGAGAGGCCCAGTAATATTGCCTGATATCCGGAAGGGCTATCCCTCCGTCATACCAGGGGAGTGTGAGTTTGGCGAGGGCGATACGCGAGCGTCCTTCCCAGATCAGTCGTCTCTGCCGGCTTTCCACCTCCCGAAAATAGCTCGCCGGGACCACATCAAAGGTGTTTTGGAGCGCGTACAGAAATCGCGGTAAAGACATCATTTTAAAAAGAGCTGCGTGCCCGAGAGGAGAAAGCGGTAACCTGACCACCCAGCAACGTCGGATTTTAACCTCTGTAGAGGAGGGAGCAGGTTACGCTCGTAACGGTATCCAATGTTATGAAAATCCCCAAGTACTTAAATCCTGTATGCAACACCTGGATAGGACATCCACGTGGTAAAGGGGGGGGCATCACCCGATAGCACATACACACAGGACTTGGTCCAATTAATCACCAGGCCAGAGTTCCTTCCAAACGAGGTAAGCACATCAAACAATACATTCAACGACTTACGAGGGGACGTGAGGTACAGCAAAATGTCATCAGCATAAAGCGATATACGGTCCTCGAATTACGGGGTCCACCGAATACCCTTCATCGACGGCTCCCAACGCAGCCAGGCAGCCAGAGGCTCCAAGGCAAGGGCGAAAAGAAGCGGGGACAACGGACAACCCTGCCGCGTACCCCTACCGAGAACAAAAGGCTTAGACACCCGACCATTCACTACTACCTGCGCCAATGGCTCCTCATACAAAAGTTTTACCCAGCCAACGAAACCCGGAACAAAAACCGAATTTCGCAAGAGCAGCCCAGAGGTATGGCCACTCTACCGTATCAAAAGCCATCGTAGCGTCCAAGGAAGCCAAAATGGCCGGCTCACGCAGTGATGCCGTCCTTGCGAGAACACTGTGTAAGCGCCTCAGGTTAAGTGCTGTATTGCGGTATGGAATGAAACCGGACTGATCCGGATGGATCAAATCACTAATCACTTTTATCAAACGGTTTGCCAGCAACTTAGCAAGAATCTTCGGTTTGGCGTTTAAGAGCGAAATAGGCCTGTAGGATGCGCAGTGATCCCGCGGCTTCCCCTCCTTGTGAATCACCACGCTGGTAGCAAGACGCTGATCCCGAGGAAGGGAGCCGATGTCTCGCGACTCCAGAAACATATCTCGGAGATACAGCGCCATTTTGTCAGGACGCAACTTGTAAAGTTCGATGGGAAGACAGTTAGGGCCCATAACTTTGCCTACATACTTTTTATTGTACCTTTTCCTTTCTGTGTCACTATGGCCGCGGTGGACATTACACAACATAGTCGCATTGCGGTGCGCAATCACTTGCAGAATTATAATGTCACCGTGGATGGCATGGCCGTGATTATGGTAGTGAGTGCCGAGGTGGCTTACCCTTTCGAAATTTTTTACCCTTTCGAAATTTTTTACTACTGGGTGACCTTCCCAGCTGTGAACACAAATACTACTGTGTTTGACACATACACTCCCACTGCTGTGCCGCTGGAATATGCTCCAAATAGGACACAGGGAGTTCCGATTAACGCTTGGCAGCACCGAATTTGGTTTAATGGCGTCCTACCCCACACTTTGACAGCACCGAGGTTAGGTCTTTTTTCCATTTCAGGCGCGCCTTGGCCTGTTATGGCTGGATTTACACCTCATCCTCAGCACGGGGCGTGTACTGTTGCTGAATTAAGAAGACTACATGTAGTCGCAATTAGCGTAATTAGGTCGTTAGTGCAATACATTACCCGTAATCTCCTGGGCGTGGCCCCAGTTGGTGCAGCGCTTCCTGCTGGACGGGGCGGAATGAAGCTTAGTCCTGTAATGGTCAATGACAGCTCGTACCGTTTAGTATTGGATTACCGGCATTAGAACTTGCATTGCCGTACCTGTGCAGTACAGAATACTCATGGCTCTGCTCTTGTGGATGGTCTTGTGCGTAAACGGTTTAAAACCACGCTTGACGTATTCAACGTTTTTTTTGCCCACAATTTGGACGGACTGAGTTCCCAGTGGACCAGTTTTACCTGTGGCGGCAAAAAACGGCAGTATAAACGATTACCAATGGGTTATAAGAACAGTCCAGGCGTGTTGCTGACCGTATTGTCTCTCACTTAGAGAGGATCGACACTGATGCGGGTTCGTATGTGGATGACATTTATCTCACAGACGACAAGCTTTGGGCGCATATGTGTCGCGTTGACCGCATAATTTGTAACTTTGCGGACTTTGGTTACAAATTCAACTTTGCAAAGTCGCACATTGCAGAGTACACAGTGTTGTTCCTGGGCTACGAGCTCAACAATGAAGGTAGAGAATTGGCTCCTCACTTCTTGGAGAAATGCGCACAACTGCGCGCTCCTACAACTCTGAAAAAATGACAGTCCTTGCTGGGCTTTTTGAATTTCGGGCGTACATATATTCCTGAATATGCCCAGCGTATCAAGCTGGGCATACTTTGATACAACCAACTTTTACCAAATCTTGCTGGCTGCCAGAACATTCAGCTATTTGCAGGCTGATCTTCTAGAATCTAAATTCTTACTGACTCGTGATAACCACACCAACCTGGTGATAAGAATCATCCCTGGGGCGGTGGGTTTCACGTACCTTACTTTTAACGAAGGAGACACAGTACCTATTGCTTACAAGTCGCACTTGTACACTTCGGCTGAAATGCGGTTTTCCTCTGTGGAAACAGTTTTGACAGCAGTGCAAATGGCGATTCTCAAGGAACGTGCACTGTCGTTGGGAAAACGCATTTTGGTTGTAACCCCGTTTCCTGCATTAGAGGCAGTAACGAAAGACAGTGTGCCAAATTCTAAATCTTTGCACCCTCGGTGGATACAACGGGCAGCATCATTGACGTCTCCGGATGTCATGTTTATTTTTGATGCCTCCTTACAGTTGCAGGAGTTTTTGCAGTATGAATTTGTTCATCCTGCCCCTTTGGCTATGCGGCCTTTGGAGGACTTCCATTGCATCATATACACTGATGGTTCAGCGCAGGTTGCGCATGGGTCTAAACACGCATACGTTTCCGTTTGCGCTATTGTGGTAGGTGCCATGGTGAATGATGAGTTCAACTCCAGAGTCGTGCACACGCAGACTCTAGGGGACTGCACCGCACAATTGGCAGAGCTTCGTGCTCTGATGCTTGCATTGGAGTACACTGATCCTGGTGTGATGACTCTTATTGTGAGTGATTCTTACTACTGTCTCTAGTCTTACAATGAAAACATGTTCTTTTGGATTGAGAATGATTTTCGTGATTCCAAAGGTAGCACAATAAAACGTAAAATGATCTAGGTCAGAGTGGCTGAGCTTAAAGACAGTTGCCCCTCGTGTTTGTGATTCATACTCCCGGTCATCAGTGCGTAGGAGTCCACGCTGTTGGCAATTCGCTTGCCGATGAGGCAGCAAAATCAGCGGTTTCGACATATTTGGTTGCATCAGTTACACGTTCCAAAAGTAAGATTGATGATGATATCTTTTGCTGCAACTGAGAAGGGGGTAAATATCCAAAAGGATTCCCTTCGAAGTATTCATACCACTTAAGTCCTGATAAAGTTCCTTATGTGAAAATACCTGACGTTGGTGAGAGGCTACTTCCCAATGCGGACAGCAGGCCTACACTGATTACCGCAGCATCTACGCATGCAGGAGCTTCTGCTACTGTAGCTCAGTTACAACGACATTTCTGGGGGCGGGGGCTGTACAAACAGACGCGTGATTATGTCCTTCAATGTGACATTTGCCAGCAGATTAAGCCTTCAACTGCTGCGCGTCCGCCCCAGACACAGTTGTACATTTCTAATAAACCCCTTGGGTGTGTTTATTTAGATCACTGCGGTCCTTTTTCTTCTGATACTGCGTATAAGTACATCTTAGTAGCAGTTGATTCATGCACACGCTTTGTGTGGGTGTGGCCACACCGCAACGCTGATTCACGGACTGTTATAAGATACTTGCGTGTCTTTGTAGGGTTTTTTGCCTGTGATACCTTCCATTTGGATCAGGGTCCGGCTTTTGCCTCTAAGGTGTTTAAGGATGCCATGACTTCGTGTGGGGTCCTAGGCAACTTTTCGTCTCCATACAGACCTGAGGGTAATAGTTTTGTGGAACGGATGAACAGAGATTTAAAGCAGTCTTTGACGGCTCGAATTATAGGAACTGGCTGGCCCACCTCAATAGCGTGCTGCGTGCTCTTAATAATCTCCTTAGAAGGTCTCTGGGTGAGCGGATCCCATACGAGATGCTCTATGGTATCAAGATGTATGTCCTGGACCTTGACGGTCTAGACTTGGTGGTTTAAGCTGCCTCCTTTGATGTAGATGAACATTGCAATGTTTTACAGGATCTACAAAAGACCAGAGACAGTCTTGCAAAAGAACATTTGCCCTCCACCTCGGATGATGCGTTGCAGATCCCGGTAGTTGGCTGGCTACCCCATGTTGGAGAACCGGTTCGTGAGAAGATCCATAACAAGAAAGAATATGGTCCCTCTTATCGAGCACTGGTTCCAGTGCTTGGAGTGAAGGGCACAAGAAAAGTCATTTCACCACCACTTCCAGGTCGTAAGGAGAACAGGTATATCTCCATTGACACTGTCAAGATACACAGAGTGGCCGATTCTTCTTAGTATGACACCGGCAGTCTCATGTCCTTCGATTTTGAGAAATTCTGTTTTGGCCCCGGTTTCCAATCCTGTGCCTGATGTTGCTCTCGAGATTCCTGCAATTTCCAGTCCTTTATTGAGTATACTGCCTGGTACTTAACATGATGAAACGGACAATACTTATCCAACTGACTTATCAATGCCTGATTTGGAAACTCGCTTAGCTACAGAATCCAGATTTTCATTTGACACTGTTTCCCACACATCAAAAAAGCCTTCGAAGATTTATGTTCTGGCAAGACTGTTTAAAAAACATTTTTTGATTCCCCCTTGGACTTATATTTGGATGGTACTTTTTTCGATGTACCTTTTTATGTCAATTGGTTTTGTGTTTTATTTTTTCTGTCTCGTCAATGGACACTATGTCGAGGAGAGAACATGCATTCGACATATCAATGGAACATTAGCTCCCCATTCCTCATCACACAGATTGAAGAGAGACTTGGCTTTAGTTAATATCACTGCTTGGCCTGTCTTAAATGGGATTGTATAGGATGCTGTTCGATTTCAAATCCCTGGGCCCACTGAGGTTATAAATGTCCCTAATGTGCTTAGAGTGTCTATGGGGGATCTAGTTAAACAAAATATACGTTCTGATGATTGGGATGTTCAGGCCGTAGAATCATTGTTTTCTGATTTGAAATACTATGCTGCCTTTGATGCAGAAGATTTGTACTTGGAGTCTGCTAATTACAGTGATTTGTATTGTTATCAACATGTTGGCAATCACTACCTGCATAAAGCTAATACCAGGAGGCTCACTGTAAATTCCACCCAGTGGGAACACTGTCCAGCTCCTATACAAGGCAGTTCTGCTACCTTTTTGAAAAGGTTCACTTATTTTACTGATTTTAATCTGTCTAATCCCAATGCATTTTATTTTAAAATGACTGAAAAGTCCACATCCAAAGCTAGACTTACCGTTACAAAATTGTGTTCGAAATCCTTTCTAGACCAGTTGGCTGTTGGAGTCTACGAGTTGTGGAAGAATACCATTGACCTTAAATCAGTTTGGGGTTCTAAAAGCTGGCAAGTGCAAGGCACTGAGGCTTTGCACCGTGCATGCCTCATCCCGAACCATATGTTGTTTTTAAATTCTACAATTTCACAGACAACATGCTTTGGATTGGCTACTCCTAAAAGATTAAATGCTCCTTCTTTTCCTGGTTTAGAGGAATATTCTGGTTGGAGTAATACTACTAAATTTTCCATGAGAGAGTTACAAACTCTATTATTAAATGTGTCTTTTAACATATCCAGTTTGAATCCCGAGGGCTGGTTGCTCTGGCACAGAAGTGCTGACTCATGCCAGCATCATTTTCTGGGTTTAGCCCATGGCTTTACACAGGTCAGGGTAGATCCCCGTTTTGAAAGTGGCCATTCTGTGACTTCCTATTCTGTAGGCAAATTATGGCCGAACTGGCTCAGACATTCTACCTTGGCGTCAGTTAAACTGCATTTATCTAAACTGACTGACGATGTTGATCTGAATAATTTCATTAAAGGCCCGGATAAAGGTAGATCTAAAAGATGGATATATGCTGTTTATAACGAAATCTGGAAAGCTTCCCAGGTTGAGGCGGCTACCCGCCTTAGAGCTATTGATCAAGCTAATTGAGAAAAAGTGCTAGCAGTTGTAGATAACAGCATTAACCCGCTCTCTTCCCGCATTTACACGTTAGATAATATTGTGTCATCTGTTGTAGATATTGTGCAAGATGAAGTGTCTGCTTTGTACCATGGTCAGAATCAGTTGCGATCCATTATGCAGTTTGCATGGACATTGCAGACCCTTAAAGCAGGAAAGGTGCCTTCGCATTACATGAATACATCATCATTGTTTGCCCCGTTTAATTTGGCTGACAAGCAGCGCTTACTATCGATGAAAGAGGCTTCTTTTTCCATGTTGCACATTGAAAGGTTGGAGCCTTTACTGTTTTCTGTGGCAGAAGCCAATACTGCAATTTGGCTTATTCATGGTTTAATAACTCTACCGTTTCCTTTGTTCGAGTTTAAAAACTGTATGAAGTACTTTGCCATTGGTAGATACGAGCCTCTTGGAAGTTCTTATCTCAATGAAGCCAGGTCGCTTCCTTTTACATATAGATGCCTTAGGGACGGAAAGGAAGTTTATTTGAATGGTGAAGAATGCACTGAAACACCTGATCATTCTTTAATGTGTCGACATATCCAATTAAATGGCTCTTGTAATCAAAACTAGCCTAATTTAGCCTGTATTTTGAAAAGGTAAGGCCGTGCCTGCAATCATTCCCACATTCACATTACTGGCAAATGGGAGTTATTTACTTTTAAACAATGAGGATTGTTGTGGGTTAATAAAAGGGATTGCTTATGTTGTTACCGTCCGTGAGCGTGTAGTTTGTTGCAAGAATGTACTGTATCCACCCCCGCATGGGAAACTTAATGTTTCCATCTGGCGTAAGATTCCGACTTGAAAGCAGAGTTCAATAAGATGAGTCTCATAAGAGCTCTATTGTCCCAAAAAGAAGTTGCCCTCACATCTGCTTGTGAAACATTTGTCCTTCATGTGGCTAACACCCTCACAGAGGTGCATGCCTTATTAAATACTGATTTGCCCTTGCACTTCGGTGAATTAATTCACACAATCTTCAAAGCGTCCTCCACTTCGGGTCTGGCTCACTTTTTAGGTCTCGCCTGTCAATGCGCATGCGCATTGAGCTTGCGAGAATATGGGGGCTTAAACAGACTTTAACCAACTTGCAAGTCGATGGCGATTCCTTGCAGTGCCCGTGAAATTGAAGCTCAATGCGCAAGCGCATTGACATTAAAAGCGCGTGCACATGCCACCAGCCGCCTGCCTTTCATTACACATCAAAGGCAGCCCAGCCTCCCTCCCGCAGCCCCTGCTGCTTCACACCCTCATCGCAGCCTGCCGGATCAAAGGCTTTCACGGCCGGCCGTGCTTTCAGTTTCACGGCCTGTCTCCTTATTTAACTCGTTGAGTATACAGACACTATCGCTGCAACCCAGCTGGTATCTACAGCTTTAAATGTTTAAGGCTGTTATGTTCCCTTCTCAATATTTGCCTGTGTGTTTTGAGCCTAGGTCTTCGGCACAGGAAGCTGTGCAAAAGCTGTCTTAGTTGGTCCTCCTCTGCTGTTCTCCAGGGTATTGGATTTGTGTACAACTACTCTTGGGCCACGGACAGCTGTAAAGATAAATCTCACAAGGGCACCCAGCTCCCCTCGGATATCGCATGTACTCGTTCCTGGAGTAGATTTCTTGATCCGTTTCCGGCTATGTTCATTTGATGCAGCACACAATCGGCATTGTGTCTTCCTCAGCGACATTGAGTGTAAGCAGTGCTTAATTTGAGCCCGTTGGTTCCGGTGCTCGGTACCAGCATTCAGTTGTCAAAACTTGCACTTTAGACCGTCTTACACACGGTTCGCACTTGTAGGCGTGTTGTGGTCAGGGGTGATGCTGGTATGACATGCGCAGGACAGGCATAGTCTGGGGGTGGTGCATGCAGCAGTGGCATGACAGGTCTCTGTTACTTTTTTTTCCTTTTCTAATTAATCACTGAGTGCAGGATTCCATCGAGCATGTCACTGAGTTTCAAATCAAAGGAAAACATGTATATACAAATGAAAGAAGGAAGGACTCTGTTCTGCATATTGCCGGGTTATTCAAGAGATTATTCAGTCGAAGTTATTTTGAGATTTGTGATTTGAATCCGAAAATATGTGTAACCAACCCCTCTCTAAAGTCAAATAATCACCTTATAAATGCAAAAAATGTCTAATACACCTTAGAGCAATTTCCTCAGCATAGGTTTCTTTTTAGCCTTAATTGCCATGCATGTAGTTTATTCTGCGTGTGTGCTGAGTCTTGGGTAAAAAAACGATCGTCTTTTAATTAAAGGTCGTCCGTTAATCTTCCGTCACGACATAGCACCAGTTATGTTTGTTCCATTGAAATTCGAGCTGTATGAGGAAGTTATTATGACTTTGTGGCGTTGGAGAACGTTCAGCCAGCCATTTGGTTATTTTAAACGGCACCCTTTAAGCTGTTCTGTTCATGAACCTCGCAGGGCCCCCTGTGAACCATAAATCTACTCCCTGGGGCATTTTATTTCCGGAAAAGTTTGCCCACAAGTGTGATTGCTGTGGCAACCCGAGCCCAACGCCTGAGCCGAAAAGTAAACCCCCCCCCTGTTTGTGTACGCCCATCCATAAAGCTGCAAACTGGAGCCCCCTCTTGCTAAAGAGCTGCTCAATTAGTAATACGTTTAATTGCACTGCTCACCGAAACTCATTTTTGGGGTCACTTTTAGGGCGATTGTCTTTCCCTTTGTCAGCCTTCACAATGCTAATGGGATGTGCCACAGGTAAAGCTCCTTTGTCACTTCCACTGTTCATCAGCACCCCCTAAGTTGCGTGACTGCTCCTGGAAGTGCAGGTAAAAGAGCAGTTTAACCCCTTCCTAGCAGCTTACCATGGACGCCTACTTTAGGTTATGTTTTATTATCCTGCGAAAAGGCTTTGTTATAACAATGGCTGTGTGTTTATGTTGTTCTATGTCTTATGTTCCATGTCTTCGTTTAATATTAAATTACCTGAATTCTTGAACGTACACTCAATAGTGAATTCATTTACTGCTCTAGGTCGGACTAGTTAAAACATTAAATCTAATCTCGGCCTTTTGGGCTCTGGAGCCTCATTGAGACGCGTCGTTGTCGTGTGAATTTTTGTGTTGGTTACCTATTGCATTTTATGTTCACAACAGTTTACACTATTTGGGTAGGTTTTCAAATGAAACCAGTGTAATGTATTTCTGCAGTGTTCGGCTAACTCGTTTATTACATTTTTGCTGTTATTTCAACTCAAAATATTGAGTGTATAGCACACACCACAAACCCAGGTGTTGCCTTAGGTAGAAAGTGCAAGATACCTTGGTGGGTTAAACGCTCGCTGCTGACATCTGCTGCAGCCTACACGTCTTAAGTTTGCATCTTAATTTGGTCAGATAACCCATCCGTCCAAATGAAATATTCGATTGGGTAACAGTAACACCAGTTATTTATATTGCTTCAAGGTGATCAATGTGTAGGGCAGAGCGCTATATAAAAGTTATTGACGCTGTCTTTCAATGTGCAACCAATCTGACCTTTGTTTCCTTTTTTCCTTGCTCCTAGATAACGGTACATCGTCACACTCAACCCCCCTTCACCCTCACACCACCTCACGGTCATACCCTCACACCCACACCCTCACACCCCCACACCCCCTCACCCTCACACCCTCTCAACCTCTCACCCCTTTAACCTCACACACCCTCACCCTCACACCCCCTCACCCCTCCTCACCCTAACACCCCCTCACACCCTCACCCACACCCTCACACACCCTCACCCCCCTCACCCTCACACCCCCTCTCATCCTCACACCCCCTCTCATCCTCACACACCCTCACACGCCCTCACCCTCACACGCCCTCACACGCCCCCGCCCTCACACCCTCTCACCCCCTCACACACCCACACACACCCTCACTCACCCTCACACCCCCTCACAACCCTCATACACCCTCACACACCCTCACTCTCACTCACCCTCACACACCCTCACCAGCATAGCATAACAAAACAAAGCATAGATTAACAATACACAGCATAGCATAACAATAAAAAACATAGGATAGCATAACAAACAAAGCATAGGATAGCAAAACAAAACATAGCATAACAAAACATAGCATAGCAAAACACAACATAGCATAACAAAACACAACAAAACCTAGCAGAACGAAACATAGCATAACAAAACATTGCATAACATAACAAAACATAACATCACAAAACATAGCATAACAAAACACAACACAACAAAACATAGCGTAGCATAACAAAACAAAGCAGAGGATAACAAAACTTAACATAGCATATCATAATAAAACAAAGCATAGGATAGCAAAACATAGCATAGCAAAACATAGCATAGCATAACAAAGCATAGCATAGCATAACAAAACATAGCATAGCATAACAAAACATAACATAACATAACAAAACATAGCATAACAAAACACAACACAGCATAACAAAACATAGCAAAACACAACAGAACATAGCTTAACAAAACACAACAAAACATAGCATAGCAAAACATATAATAGCAAAGCATAGCATACCAAACACAACATAGCATAGCATAACAAAACATAACATAGCAAAACAAAGCATAGCATAATAAAACACAACATAGCATAGAAAAGCATAGAATTGCAAAACATAGCATAGCATAACAAAACATAGCATAGCATAACAAAACAGCATAGCATAACAAATCAAAAGCATAGGATAGCAAAACATAGCATAGCATACCAAAACAAAACATAGGAAGGCAAAACAAAACATAGCATAGCATACAGCATCACTCAGCACCACCACAGCATCACTCAGGGGCACCACAACATCACTATCTGCTACCACAGCATCACTGAACTCCACAGCATCGCTCGTTCGCCATCACAACATCACTCAGCACCACCACAGCATCAATCTGTGCAACCATTCAACAACTGGTTCAAATACGTTCTCTCGATGTTTCAAGCTTTATTACAAATGTAACAAAAATATGTTAATATTTCACTTCTGTTCTTGGATTTTCGTCACAATAAAATACACTGAACATAATCTTAACAAAAGTTATTTACAAAAGTTTAAGCTATTGCCATTAGAAATTACAATAACTTTTATTTAAGTATTAATTAATTAAAAACATTAAAAGCCATTGTTATTTGTAATATCAATACATTTAAGTCACGTAAATACAACACATTGCATTACAAATGCTATCGGTGTCACATTTGCAAAAGTTATAACTATTGGCATTGTAAATGACAAAGCTATTAATTTAGCTATTTTCAAAACCAACACAAATAAAAAAAAAATCATTTACAAGACAAATAGCTCAAACTTTCCTAATGCGAGACCTATTGCATTTCCAATGCTTGTTTAAAGTTGTAAGCCGTGGCTTGGTGACTTCCTTCCAAATGATTTTCGGGGTCATTCCAGCTTTCTTCCATTCTATTTTTTCCAGCCTGTTTGGTGGATTTCCCTTACTACTGGCTCTTGCTGCTGGCGTGCTATTGCTATTTTGTTTATTTCAAAATGGATGCACATCCTGTGTTACAAGACGAGCTGTCTTGGCTAGGGCTGCTTCTCGCCCGGATGCTTGAGTACTATGGTGCGCTGCCTCTTACTACATTGAGTGCAGCTTATGGATTATTGTTTTGATTTTCCTACTTTCCATGCGTCCAGCCTGACTTCCATTGCCTGAGTTGCGACTTCGAATGGGCCCTGGATTTGTGTCTCTGCAATACTGTGTCTCCCGATGCGGATTATAATCAATTTATGAGTCCCTTAGTTGCTCATGAATTGCTTTGTTCTGATGAAGGGATTATGGCCTTTGCAGGGATGCATGGAGTACTGGGTCGTTGGAATGTGTTCGCAGCGGCGCAAGATTTCTTGGCTCGCAGCTTACTCGGAAACCCACCGAGTTGTCCTCTGATGGTGCAAGAGGCTCCGGTAATTGAAGAGCATGTATGTTCTTTCCCGTTGTTAAATTGGATGGACGAATTATTTTCGGATGATAACAGTGACTTCCTGTTGGAGGCTGTTGCTGCATATTTTGCATATTCGTTATTAGGATGAACAGTGTTTGCAGTCTCACTTTCGTGACCGACACTTTTCATTGGATTATTGGATTTTTTTTTTAGCACACAATTTTTTGGGAGGCCTTACCTATTGACTTTATCAATGTCCAAAGGCAAGATTTTTTCTTTTCTTTTTCCCACAATTATGTTTCTTTTATCTCTATATTTGAGGTACCGATTTGGAGACTTGTGTTCGAACGATCGATCTTGAAATCTGCTTTCCTAAATTTGCCCCTTTTTTTTTTTGTAACTCTTTTTATTATAAACAATACAACAAAGAAAAATAATCTCAGGTGAAGACAATCAAGTATATCATATGGGTTCATATTGCACAGTGCAGGATAAAACATTCAATGTTTAACGATAGGGTCAAGGGGAATCCAGTGCCATTGAATGCCACCACTGGCGTAGGTGGCTCACAGAGACCTCCACGATAGGCGTTCCACGCTCCCCAAATTTCCCCCCCTTCCACGGGCAACCCCTGGCTACATACACTGCCCGTTCCCAGAGCATGCACCAGTCAAGATCTTTTGACCACTTATTAACTCGGGGTGGTTGACGAGCTCCCCACAGTTGTGCGATATTTTGTTTGGCCACCATACATGCCAGCGTGACCCATTGCTTTTGATAGTCATTCATATCTGTTGGCTCCCACAATTCAACAAACATCTCCGGGCCTTCAGACGTACCTCCAGCCCAATCACATCTCTCAACTCATCATGAATCTTAACCCAAAATTCTTGTATGACCGTACAATGCCAAAGGTTATGCATCAGGGTACCTTTCTCCCCACAATCTCTCCTGCACGCTCCGTTTTCGGCTTGCCCCATGCGCACCAGACGCGGTCCGGTCATATAGGATCTATGCAGTATTTTCAGCTGTACCAGACGGAGCCGCATCTGGATAGCAACGACTTTGGGGGAGGATACTGCTGCCGTCCAATCCTCGTCATCTAATTCCAACCCATCTGCACACCACTGGGCCCGAAGTCTCACCAACGGGTCTTCTGAATTGTTAATCAATTTTCGGTAGATAAGAGAGATGTTTTTTTCCGGGATATATACCGTCCTGACTCCTTCAGAAGCGGTCGCTCCCCACGCTCCCTGGCATCGTAGCGCTTCACCGCAATTGCTTGTGCTCTGCTTGGCCATTTGCTCCCATTACTCAGTGTGCTCCTTTTTGAATATTTAAAATTGCAGCTTTGCCTGATTTTAGCGTAACGCTATTTTATATAGCCCACATCGCGCATATTGGATTGTGTGCATATTGGTCATTGTAGCGCTTGCATGTCGCATTGTTAATCATTTATTCTATGCCTGATTGTGCCTGCGCCTCTGCTCACCCCAATCTCGTCCTGTTTGCTTTTGTTTTTGCTGCCATCTTGTTGTTGTGCCGTCCCAGCCCGCGTCTCCACCCCGCTCCCACCTCCCAGCTGACCCTCTCTCGCTCCGGCACCCTCCACTATCTACATATGTCAGAACAGCTGTCGCGCAGCGTTCACGCGCAGCGGACGCGCCCCATGCGCGCCAAAGGTAAGCCCGTCTACGCTCGTCCGCGCCTGGACCGCGCCCAGCGCCATACCCCCTGGTCCCTGCAAAACCCACTCCACCTGCATAACGTACGACGCCGCAACCCTCTTAGCCCTTAACCCCGGCCGACCACCAAACTGCTACCAAGCCGCCCCAGGACACACCCATGGACCCTTCACCTGCCACTCCTGCAAGTTCCACTGCATCAAGACCCACACCAAATCCACAAACTCCAAAAAGAGCTCCGACACTAATCACCTGAAGTGCATCCTGCTCAACACCCGCTCGGTCCACAGTCACGCCATTGAACTCTGGAACCTACTCGACACCACATCGCCGGATGTCGCCTTTTTTACAGAAACCTGGATGAACGCCTCATCAACGCCCGACATCGCCATAGCCAACCCTGACCGCTATAAAATTATCCGTAAAGACCGCATCAACCAAACAGGAGGAGGCATCGCCATTGTTCATAAGAACACCATCCGCATCACGACCAGTTCCGACGATCACCTCGCAGCCGCCGAACACCTTCACTTCCAGATCCACACCGACCCCAAGACCACACTCAGAGGCACCCTCATCTACAGGCCACCAGGACCCCGCACACAATTCAGCGAAGACTTCACTGACTTCATCAGCCCACACGCCCTCCCCTCCGAGGACTACATTCTTCTGGGAGACCTCAACTTCCACCTGGAAAAGAACAACAACAGCAACACCACCACCCTTCTGGACAACCTCGCCAATCTCGGACTCAAACAACTTGTTGACACCCCCACCCACTATGCCGGGCACACGCTCGACCCAATCTTCACCTCCAGCAAGCACATCTCCTTCAATCACACCACAGCTCTCCATTGGACAGACCACAGCTGCGTTCACTTCAACTACAAAAAGACTACGACCCACAACCACCCACAACCAATTCCCGCAGAAACTGGAACAAAATTACCACCGACCAGCTCTTCACATCGCTCCACCAAAATCCTCCTGCAAAATCATCGGGCCAAAACCTTGCAGCCACCAAACTCACACAATGGATCACCCACAGCGGTGACAAATTAGCACCCTTGAAAAAACATCAAATCAAGCAAGGCAGCAAAAGAGCCCCCTGGTTCAACGATGACCTTAAGAAATCCAAGAAGATCCATTGCACCCTCGAGAAAGCCTGGAGAAAAAACCCAACCACTGACAACCTGACCACCTTCAAGAACGCCACCAGCAAACACCACCAACTGATCCGATCCACCAAGAAATCCGCATTCAAGGATCGACTCGACAACAACGCCCACAACAGCAAGGAACTATTCAACATCGTCAAAGAATTTACCAACCCCACCGCCGACACCAACGACATCACTCCCTCCCAAGACCTCTGCGACTCCTTAGCCTCATTCTTCCACAAAAAAATGGCTGACATACATAACAGCTTTGAAAACCAGTCCGGAGACCAGTCCACCCCACCCACCTCCGAACTAAAACCCCCCTCCAACAACCGTTGTGCTTGGAACCCAATCACCACTGAAGACACCATCCGCCTGATGAACTCCATCCACTCAGGATCGCCAACCGACCCATGTCCCCACCACATTTTCAATAAAGCAGACTCCATTATCGCACCCCACCTCCGAGACATCATCAACTGCTCCCTCAACTCTGCTACCTTCCCGGAAAGCTGGAAACATGCCGAACTCCGCGCCCTCCTGAAGAAACCTACAGCAGACCCGACTGAACTTAAGAGCTATCGCCCCATCTCGCTCCTCCCATTCCCTGCCAAAGTCATTGAGAAAGCTGTCAACAATCAGCTCGCCGCCTTCCTCGAATCCAACAAATCCCTCGACCCTTCACTGTCCGGCTTCCGAGCCAAACACAGCACCGAGACCGCCCTCATCGCAGCAACAGACGACATTCGAACTCTACTGGACAATGGAGAAACAACTGCCCTCATTCTACTTGACCTCTCCGCAGCCTTCGACACAGTCTGTCATAGCACCCTTATACAACGCCTCAGCAACGCTGGAATACAAGGAAAAGCATTGGACTGGATCATCTCGTTCCTCGCCGGAAGAACCCAGAGAGTCCGCCTCCCCCTTTTAGATCAGAGGCCACCAAAGTCATCTGCGGCGTACCACAAGGATCATCACTCAGTCCCACCCTCTTCAACGTATACATGAGTCCCCTCGCATCCATCGCGCGCCAACACAACCTCAACATCATATCCTACGCAGACGACACCCAGCTGATCCTCTCCCTTACCAAAGACCCAAACACAGCCAAAACCAACCTACACGAAGGGATGAAAGAAGTAGCTGAGTGGATGAAGAACAGCCGTTTAAAACTGAACTCAGACAAAACGGAAGTCCTCATCTTAGGATCATCCCCCTCCGCCTGGGACGACTCATGGTGGCCACCGGCCCTGGGAAACGCACCCATACCTACGGTCCACGCACGTAACCTGGGCTTCATCCTGGACTCTTCCCTCCCGATGACCAGACAAGTGAACGCCGTCTCATCATCTTGCTTCAACATCCTACGTATGCTCAAAAAAATCTTCCGTTGGATCCCCACCGAAACAAGAAAGACGGTCACCCACGCACTGGTCACAAGCCGACTGGACTACGGAAACACCCTTTACGCCGGAACCACAGCCAAACTTCAGAAAAAACTCCAACGCATCCAAAACGCCTCAGCCAGACTCATACTAGACATCCCCCGCCAAGCTCACATTTCCGGTCACCTGAAAGACCTCCACTGGCTCCCCGTCAACAAGAGAATAACGTTCCGTCTCCTCACCCACGCACACAAAGCCCTCTACGACCTTGGACCCGAATGCCTCAACACGCGCCTGTCCTTTTACACCCCACCCGCCAACTACGATCATCCAATCAAGCCCTCACCGCAATTCCACGCATCCATAGATCCACCATGGGGGGAAGATCCTTCTCCTACTTAGCGGCCAAAACCTGGAATTCTCTCCCCACCCACCTCCGCCTTACACAGAACCACCTCTCCTTCAGAAAACAACTAACAAATTGGATATTCGATAAGTAAAGTACCCCCCTCCCTCAAGCGCCTTGAGACCCTCTGGGTGAGTAGTGCGCTATACAAATGATAAACTTGACTTGACTTGACTTGTCTAATACTCTGTCTTAAAGAGGAGATGCCTCAGGGAGGTCCGAGCCCCTGGGGACATGAGTGTCAAGAGCGTGTCTCACTTGCAGGTATCGGAAGTATTCAGCCTGATGCAAACTATACTGTTTCGCTAAAGAGTCAAATGTAAGCACCGAATCCTTCCCCCACACATCCTTAATCTGAGTAATTCTAATGAGGTCCCATTTGTCGAACCCTTTAGTTTTCCACAAATTACCTAACTTTTCGGAGTTCAACAAGGGAGTAGCTAGAGTGAGTTTACCCTACCACCCCAAACATTTATTGGCCGCGTGCCATACATGTACCACGTGCGCAGTCGGGCCTGACAGCGGGTATTTCCCCATCTTAGAATAAAGCGCCCTGTCTATCTTCCCACCCGGGGCCTGAGTCCGGTCCATAGCATAGCCCGGGTCATCCGGGAGTCCATAAACTATTTGATTCACTGCGGCTAAGTGCGAGGCCCAGTAATAACTACGGAGGTCTGGTAAACCAATCCCACCATCATACCAGGAAAGAGTTTGTTTCTTAAAAGCGATACGGGCCACACCGTCCCACAGCAGCTGTCTCTGAAGAGCCTCAATCTCCTTAAAGTACCCAACCGGTACTGGGTCCATAACATTTTGCAAGGTGTACAAACACCGTGGCAGAGCCATCATCTTGAAGAGCGTGGCTCTACCCAGCAGGGAGAGAGGAAGAGATTTCCATTGCTCCACATCTCTCCGACACCGGGCCAGTGGGATACCCAAATTGTTCTCGTAGCGCATTTTTGGGTCTAGCGTGACAAATATGCCCAGATATTTAAACCCAACCGACTCTATGCGGATGGGGCAGGTCCGCCGGATCACCGGGGGATCACCAACCAACGCAAAAATCACCGATTTATTCCATTTGATAGCTAGACCAGAATACCTCCAAAAACTATTGAGTACATCCAGGAAAAAACGAAAGGAGTCTTTGCGTCTCGTGAGATAAAGCAGGACATCGTCCTCGTACAACGAGATCTTATCCTCCCAGCCAGGCCGCCACCGCAGACCGCGTATCGTAATATCCCACCTCACCCAAGCAGCCAGTGGCTCTATTGCTAACGCAAAGAGCAACGGGGATAGTGGGCATCCCTGCCTGGTGCCCCTCCCGAGGGAGAGTTCACCGGATTTACAATTGTTGACAACCACTCTTGCCAGGGGAGCAGCATATAGCAGGCGTACCCAGCTGATAAATTCACTCCCAAATCCTAACTTCGCCAGTACCGCAAACAAGTAAGGCTACTCCGCTCTGTCAAAGGCCATTGTGGCATCCGAGGACACCAGAACCGCCTGCTTGTATTTTATTGGCTGCCCAGAGAACGCTATGCAACCTACGCAGATTTAAGGCCGTGTTACGGTGCGGCATGAAACCAGATTGGTCCGGATGAATCAGGGGTGTAATCACCTTTACCAATCTAATAGACAGGAGATTTGCCAATATTTTGGGCTCAGCGGGGAGGAGCGATATTGGCCTGTAGGAGGAACACTCCGTCTTCGGCTTGTCAGCTTTATGTAGAACTACAATGTTGTCCACTCGGTCATATGGAAGCTCACCATTCTCTCTACTTTCTAAGAACATTGCACGGATGAAAGGGGCAAGTTTATTGGCATTTAATTTATATAGTTCAATTGGTATTCCGTCGGGGCCTGTAGCCTTACCGGATTTAACCTGTCGTATCGCCTGGGCCACCTCATCGTCGGTCAGCGCTGAGTCCAAATAACTCCTATCATCCTCTGATAAATGCGGCATAACTATGTCCTTGATCATATCGCCATTCTCCACTTCTGTGAAGTCACCACCCGACGCATATACCCCACGGTAGTACTCAGCAAATTCGTCCGCTATGGCCCAGTGATCTTACTCAGTTCCGGTCCTACTAATTCGGGCACTATCCGAGAGGCCTGTTCCCCTTTCTCAAGCAAAGCTATCAATTTGCCGGCTTTATCGCCGTGCTCGTAAATACGGCTCTGAGTGGCATTATGCTGAGCTACTGCGCTTTCCCTGGCGAGATTCCTATACTCCTCCTCTCGGAGTTTCAACAGATGGAGATCCGCCGCTATATGCGACTTGGCTACTTTCTCATCCAAACGCAAACACCTCCTCTTCTTTGCGAACCACCGCTGCCTGCCCCTCTTTCTTTTTCCTAGACACTATGGAAAACACTTCGCCTCTAGCCATTGTTTTATATGCTTCCCAGAGTGACCTAGCGGAGCCCACCGAACCTACATTCTCCTGAAAATAACGCTCCGACATTTGGAGAACCTCCTTCTTAATCACAGGGTCTTTTAACTGCCAAGCCCCAATGGGAGCCACCCTAGCCACTGGCGGCATCTCAAGAGCAAGACTAATCCACAGCGGGGAGTGGTCTGATATTCCTCTCCCCAAATACTTGACTTCTCTAATCAGGGGGGCCATCCCCGCTGGAATCAGTACATAGTCCAGGCGAGACAGAGTGCCAGAGCGGCCGAGACATGCGTATAATGCGAGGAAACTGGATTGCGTACTTGCCAACTGTAGAAGGGTGGATACCTGACTATGGTTACCCCAGATTTTTTGCCTTGTGTTTAGCTGCTTTTCGACTTAGTTCGCCTGGGTCCCTGCTAATCAGGGCCCCCGCCTATCTGCTCTCTCTGTAAAATGGACTCCATGCACCCTAGGTGCATAACCAATGTGGTACTGGACACCTTGTCAGCCCCTATACAGTGCACTATAGGTGCCCAGGGCGTAGGTGCATCCAAGGCCTGCCAGGGGCTGCAGCATATCTTTTGCCACCCCTGGCTGGTCCTTAAATTGACACAACTGGCTGATCACTCAGCTGGGGCAAGGTGGTGTAATCACCCCTTGCTTAGATATAGTATACCTTAATCTAAACCTATATCTGGACACATATATACCTATACGTCACTCCTATGGCAGGCCTTATCAATCCTGGAGGCAGAGTGCTTGGTTTTATGTGAGCTGGTGCTCTAGCATGACCTGAGCCTGTCTGCAGCTGTCGGGACCAACTCCCTTAGCTGTTCTGGGATATTGCCATACCATATACTCTTAAGTGCATTATAATCCATTGCGGTTATGTGCTAACTTTGGTTTGGCTTTATCAAAACATGTCGTGTAAGGTGTCATACGATTTGGAATACTACCCCCTCGCCAGTCCTGGCGACGGGGATAGCATTCCACCCTTCTAGAGGGAGAAGACATGTTACTTTACTGAAATGCGGTTAATCCTAACCAGAGCCTCAGCATCACAAAATGGATGCTGCTGCCACCGACACGAGTCTGACCTCCTGCTGCTGACCGAAACTTGGCAGAGGAGGCCTGGACAAAGGGTTTCCTGTCGCAGGGAGGTGTTACACCTCCCCAGACAGGAGATAGTGGATTGGAGCAGGGAGGGCTGAAAGAAACTAGACACTGCATGGGGAGCACAAGGCTTCCCCTTGCATAATCCAGTCAAACTTGTTCTGGGGCTCACCAGCCCCAGTCCTGGCGTGAAACTGGACAAAGGGAAAGGGGTGTAACCACCCCCTTCCCTGGTCCCACCCATAGGAGGGACCTAGCAGGTAATCCTGCCCACAGATTTGGAATAAGAGTGGGGAGCAGTGCCAGCGCACATCAGATTATCCTGACTGAAACTTATGAAACAAAACTCTGGACCCTTCGACATCCTACTCGACGTATAAGACTGAAGAATCGCCCTTGTGGTCAAGGAGTGACCACCCTGTGCAAACAGGCACCATCCAGCGCCTCACCGTTTGCTCTGTTGCAGTTCCCGACGGAACTCGAGCGGCAGAGATCGACAAGACCCAGCTATCCCGCCTTCCAACAGCCCGATCCACAGTCCCAGCGAATCTGAGACCCGTGGAGGCGACCTGAAGCGTGGGGCCGGCGATCTTGGAAAAACCACGAAGTGCTGACCGTGCAGCTCCCGAGGCTCCCTCGATGCTGTGCATTGGGGTTTGAGAAGCCCCAGCCCTGAGCAGCTTTTGCACCAAAGCTACCCCCTCCACACTCTCCGAGTGCTGCGTGGGGCCCTTCTGCATTTTGCTGCTCAACGCGTTGGTCCAATCGCTTGCCCGTTGGCTAGTGGCCCCAGTACCGACGAACCTTTGAATTTGCTCTGCCAGTCCGGTTGCTCTGGACTGGCCCTCGCTCCCCTGAAAAGGAGCACCCGCTCTGACCTTGCTGGTCCGAGTAAGAAGCGATCTTCGAATCCTGCGTGGGTTGCGCTTGCCAAGGTTTGTTTGCTCCAATCCGGAAGCCGACACAGCCAACAGCGAGAGCCTTCGTGGGACAGCTTGTGGTCCACTCCTGGACATCCTCGGTGCCCCAGAGTCCACGTGGCAGCGGAGACAAGCTTCACGACAACCACCTGATTGCGCCCGACATTGCCTGGTTCCTTCCTGGTTCCACCCTGGTCACTGCTGAGTGACCCAGACTCTGTCCCCTCTGCTTTAAGGTTCTCTACAGCTTCGATCCACCCTTGGATCAAAGCGGACACTTCTCTTCTGGACGCCTGCAGCATCTTCATCTCCAGGCACCATCAAACTGCGTGACGAAACCCGACATACTTTGGCACCTATGCACCTGCTTCCTGTGGGTGAGGTAACTCATGAACGCCGGTGCTCCTGCATTGGTATACACCTCTAGTGTCTAAGTCTAAAGTTTGGTAATTCTAGTCCAGTCGGAAGACTCTTTTCACAGTAACTTTGTAACTTTTACGCACCATTGACTTTGCATTGGTGCATGCGTGTGCTTTAAGCGCTGCACCCGAGTCCCGCGGGCTTTTCCCGACTTCACCACTGCTAGTCCCGAATAGCCCCAGTGATTCCCAAGGCCTCAGGCCTTACCGCTGTTCGAGTAGTGATACTTATACCACTATTTTAGTATATGGTTTGCGTGGCCCTTGGGCCTCATCCATAATTGTGCAATTTTCATATGTTTTATGTGCTTTTCTTTAAACGCTTGTGCTTCTAGACTCATAAAGAGTATAGAGGATTATTCTGAGAATAATTACATATATTTTTATAATATATAACTTGTGTGGTGTCCTTTCATTTGATATTACAGGATTGTGATTAGTAAAACAGCTGGCTTCACATGCCCTCTTGAGTTAAGCTTTTAAGGCTGCTTAGTCCATGCTACCCTTAGGATAGCTTGTCTATAAGGTTGACTTACAACCATCACCATAAGGGATTGTTTGGACTGATACAAGGTGCCCCCAGAATTGGAGACATCATATATCAGGCCAACTACTCACACCAACTGTCAATCAATCCCAACGTAACCAGAAAGTCGGACAACCACCTCTGCCCCTGCGTAAGCACCCGGGGCGGTCGACGATCAATCTCCCCATCCACCACTGAATTAAAATCGCCACCTAATACCAAGCTTCCAAGACGGCGGGTGAGAAAAATAGCACTCAAGTCTCGGAACATCTCAGTCTGAAGGGCCGGTGGCACATATATACAGAGGCACATATATAGAGAAGAGAGTGACTGTCAGGCCCCCTACTTGACCGGAAACTCCGGCGTACCTACCCCTTTGGTCAATCCAAGTCGCCCGTATGGATAATGGAAATTAGTTCTGAACCAGGATTCCCACCCCCCTGGAACCTGAAGTGAAGCCCACGTGTGCCACCAATTTATACACCCCTTTATGGAGGGCTCGACATTTGTTACCCACTAGGTGCGACTCTAGGAGTAGTACCACATCTGGGGAGTGTCGTTTGCAAAGCTTACTAACCATCCCCCTCTTAATCCTGTCCCCCAGTCCGTTAACATTCCAGCTTAATACTTTCATCCCCCACCCATGAATATCACGTGACTTCGAACCCAAGTTTGAAATGCGTCAATACAGTAGTTACACCTGAGAAAAAACAATAATACTCAACAAAATCACTCACACACATACACATACAAAACACACACCCCCTCCCCACCCCCCCCACCCTGCACCTCTGCTAGCAGCCTTTGCCAACCCCCAACTCGCAGTGTGCCTGTCGCCCCATCATTTAACTAAACAGCTATCTAAAAATATACCTGAAGAGGAGTTCGGCTCTCCGCTTCCCCGCGTACCCCCGGGTAGTTAAACTCAGCACTTTCAATTATATCAAACACCTCGTACGGGAACCCACGACCTCTGGCCCCACTCCCGAACCTCCCAGTTGCACAATGAATGATTGCACGCAATGTTTCTGTTCTTGCGGGCCCCCATCTTCGTCGCCGCTCTGTCTCTGAGAACCTCCCCGAGAGGGAAGGCTCTCCACCCCGTCCGAAGCAATTTCTGGATTATCAAAAAAACAGACCTTCCCCTCTGTCTCAACTCTAGGCTTTTTGGCAGGAAACATCATAGCATATTTGAGTCCTTTATTGCGGAGCCTCTTCTTGACACCTACGAAACTCTGCCGCTGCCTATGAACTGCCTGCGTAAAGTCTGGGAAAATGTTAAGGGTGGAGTTCTCAAACTGTAACGGCCCTCCGGTCTGGGAGGCTTGCAGGATAGCGTCTCTATCTCTGTAGTTGAGCACTCTCACAATGATCGGTCGGGGTGGGACCCCCGCTCGCGGTCTGCCACCCAGGATTCAGTGTGCCCGTTCCAATGTAAAAAAGTTGCTGAGTCCTTTCGATTTCAAGTGGTTTAGTACTATATTTTCCACTAATAAGTCTGAAGCTTGGCCCTCGGCCCTCTCTGGGACCCCAATGATTCGCACATTGTTCCGCCTGACCCTTCCTTCATAGTCTTCCAACTTACGACTCGTCGTTTCACTGGAGGCCCTGAGGCTCCGCACCTCCCGCTGCAATTCAGCCACGTCATCAGTCAAACTCGTTGTTTTAATGTCCAGTGACTTCACTTTCTCACTAGTTTTAGTGAGATCAGCTTGGATTAAATTCACTTCGATAGTCACAGTGTCCAACTTGTGTTCTAGTGACTCCATTTTCTGTCCAAGGGAGGTCTGGACTCCCTCAATGGCTGCCATCACGTCCGACAACGTGGGCTCCAAAGCCTGGCCCGAGGCCTCCCCACCGCCGTCTTGTGACTTCTCAAACCGTAAAGGGGAACCCCTAGGCTGTGTGTATCTGTCCATTTTATTCGACTGAGCGATGCGGGATCCCCTTGTATTCTTAGGTTGCTATTTATCTGCCTCCGGTTTGGTTGTCATTCGCCGTTGGGATGAACCAGATAGTCACTACGACCCTTTGTCCTCTTGGGCGGGCTACAGCACTCGGGGACCCACTCAGCCCTGCTCGGCAGAAACTTTCAGACCAGGAGCTCCCAGGCCTCCAGGACACCTCCGTCAACTGCCCTCAAAAACACCAAATCCGTGGTATCAGTACGTTCACAGTGCGAGTAGACGAACTAGCACGAGTCACCACTGGTCCCGGCAGATGGCCGGATTTGATCGACCGAGAGGCGGGGGTAGGGCGACGACTTCGGCGGCTGGCCCCGTTGTTGTTGAACTGGGGTTGGGGTCACATTCCAACTCTAGGCCCCGGTTTCCAGGCTAGCAGGCCACAAATCTTCACTCGACGTTTCTCAGGATCCCATGGGTCGAAAAGGATGCGGAAAACAGCACCTAGGTCAGCACCACGTCCGCCACCGATTCCCACCACCTGGCTTCAGGATAATAAACAGGATATCTCCGGAGGTGGCGGGTTCACGGGAGCCCTAAGCTCACGCGGCCATCTTGGACCCGCGCGAAGCTCCTGCCCCAAATTTGCCCCTTTTTAATTTGTTCTATCCGAGCTCGGATCAAAGGGAGGGTGTCATGTGGTCTATTTTTACCTTTGCACTGTGTTATGTTAGCAAAAGCGTGTTAGAAGTTTAAACACCATTTTCCTTTTCTGCAGCCTCTGCTCATGACACATTTTGTTATTAAAGCTTTTCGCCTAGTTGAACATTTTGCTTTACACGAGAATAACATGTATGCTGATAATATCAGCCTTGCTTGGTAAGCTATGTCTGTACAGTAAGTGCCGAGGCCTTCAAGGTTATTTCAACACAGCGCTTGTTGTTTTGTTTGATCAGCGCACTGAGTGGACATAGTATATATGCAGCTGTGGCCAACTTTGGGTTTTAGGCGTGATTAATAAAATAACTACACAGAGCATGAGTTACACACTTGATGAATATCCACATGCAGAGAGTTGGTGCAGGAGATGATGTGATCCATTTCTGATGAACCCAAAGGTATGGGCCCGCCCTTCTAAACCCAAAGAGACCTTCTGTAGATATAATATAATATACTAGCTTGGGAGGGTAAACTGAGGTTCTATTTAGACCTTTTCCCTTTAGCATTTTAACATGCTTTCTCCCTTTGTATTTTATGGAATAGTAACGATGCTGCTAACCTTGTTCCTTATAATATGTTTGCTTATATTAGCTAAGAAACTGCGCTTGAGAACACTGCATTAGAAATAAACATTTCAAACTTGCACGTGTCCTCATTTACTCCTGGTTCTGGATTGATATGTTACTATAACGAAAGAGTGTTCATGTGTTCCAAGTTACCTGAGGTGTTCTAAGTCCATTTTCTGGGTTGTATAAATCATTGGGGGTCGGTAAGAACCAATGAGACACTGATTGCTAGTATGGTAGGGGATTTTGGATAGTAAGGTGAGTTTTGGCGCACCCTAATTCACTGAGGTTCTAAGTCTCTAATGCACAGTTCTGTGTGAAAGCAGGATCCCTGCTACACAATGTCATCCTGGCGATCACGAGGCCGACGCCGGAAGCGGAGCCGCAGACGACGCCTACCGACGCGCAGGGGTACCGCTACGCAAAACTTTCTGGATCCAGTCTGACGCCTGGGGATATTCTAAGGTAAGGAATCTAACACTAACTACTGTTTCTTACAGATATATCGTTACCGAAGGTAAGTAACTTGTGCTTCAGTGACCTTGGCTAAGAAAGGAAGTTGGGAGATTGGACGATAATTACACGGGTCAGAAGGATCTAACGTTGCCTTCTTCAAAAGAGGTGTCACTTTAGCGTGCTTCGAAGCTAATGGAAGGCACGCTGAGGTCAAGGATAAATTGATCAGTTCCCTAGCTACTGGTAAAATGTGGCTGCAGAATAAACAAGATTAAGCTGGTTTCAGTCGATCAACTAGGGAACCTGATTTAATTTTCCAGCAAAAGTGTTCGGTCTCTATAAGGGATATTAGGGGAAAGAACACAGTGTGTTATTCATTATGAGACTATTCTACTTGTACCCATCCCTTTGGTCGATGTTAGTATTGATGGGTGGAAAATGTTCATATAGATTTTTTCCCACAAAGTAACCAGCCAGTTCCATACACTGCTTGTTGGACGTAACCAGCAAGTCTGTTTTTAAATTTGTGCTTTGCATAATTTTAAGAAGGGAGAAGATCATTTTGGGAGAGTTATTGCTCTCTGTAATTTTCCCGGCAATATACTCCCCCCTTGCTCTCCGGACCAGCTTGTAGTAAGGTGGATATCTGACTATATGGTTACTCCAACTTTTTGCCTAGTGTTTAGCTGGTTTTCGACTTAGTTGGCCTGGGATCCTGCTAATTAGGACCCCAGGCTATCTGCTCTCACTGTAAAATGGACTCCATGTACTTTAGGTACATCTCTAATTGGGTATTAGGTCACCTTTGTGAGCCCCTGTATAGTGTACCATAGGTACCCAGGGCATAGGTGCATCCAAGGCCTACCAGGGGCTGCAGCATGTATTATGCCACCCCTGGCTGGCTATCAAAACTGACACCACAGGTTGATCACTCAGCCTGGGCAAGGTCGTGTAATCACCCCTTGCTTAGATATAGTATTCCTATATCTACCCTTATATATAGACACATACATACCTATAAGTCACTCCTATGGCAGGCCTCAACAATCCTGAACGCAGAGTGCTTGGTTTTATGTGAAATGGACACGAGTCTGACCTCCTGCTGTTGGACGAAACTCCGGCAGGGGAGGCCTGGACAATAGGTTTCCTGTTGAAGGAGGTGCTAGCACCTCCCCAGACAGCCTGTAGTGGATTGGGGCAGGGTGGGTTCAATGGAAACTGCTGTTTCCAGACACTGCCTGGGGCACACAAAGTGCTCCATGCATAGCCCGGTTCAAACCAGTTGCTGGGGCACTCCAGCCCCAGCTCTGGCGCGAAACTGGACAAAGGGAAAGGGGTGTAACCACCCCCTTCCCAGGTTCCACCCATAGGAGGGACCTAGCAGGTAATCCAGCCCCTTAGTTTGGTATAAAGTTAGGAGCTGTGTCTAAAGACATTAGATTATCCTGGAAAGAAACTCTGAAACAGACTCTTAGACCTTCGACGTTCCATATCGACTGGAAGACTGAAGTTATCTCCCTTGTGGTCAAGGAGTGACCACCCTGTGCAAACAGGCACCACCAGTAACTTGCTGGTTTGCTCCGTCGACGCTCCCGCCGGAACCCGAAGACTTAGCGACGCAGCCTCTGGACTTCCAGATTTCTCTGACTCCGACCCACATCCACAGCAAAGCTGAGACCCGTGGCGGACACGAGACACATGGGACCGGACATCCTGCAGTACCTGCTTTTTGCTACCTGTGCAGCTTCTGAGGCATCCTCGAAGTTGTGCATTGGGGTTTGAGAATCCCCAACCCCGAGCAGTAAGTGTACTGAAGCCCAGCCCTCCACACTCCACGAGTGCCGCGTGGGGCCTGCGCCTGCATTTCTCCTCGACGCGTCTTCGCGGTTGCTAGCCTGTTGACTAGTGGCCCTCCTGAAGACATCTTTTTGAAACAACACCGCTTGCCTGGTTGCTCCAGGCTTGCTCCTGCTTTCCTGTAAAGGGGAAGCTCCCCAGACATTGCTGGTCTGAACAGAAGCCGATCTTCCCTTCCTGCGTGGATTGCCTTTGCCAAGGCTTGTTGGGTCTAATCCGGATACCGACACTGCCAACAGCTAGATCCTTTGTGGGACAGTCCGTGTCCAGCTCCTGGTCGTCGTCGATGCCTCCTGGTCCATGTGGCTGCAGAGACCAGCTTCACATCCTCACCTGATTGCATCTCTACATCGCCTGGTTCCTTCCTGGTTCCTTCCTGGTCACTAGCTAGTGACCCAGACTCTGCCCCCTCTGCTTTCAGGTTCTTCGCTGCTCCAATCCACCCTTGGATCCATCCGGACCCTTTCCTCCTGGTCGCTTGCAGCACTTTCTTGCAGCTCTCCATAGGATTGATAGACGAAACCCGACACGAAAGAACACCTATGCACCCGGCTTCTCTGGGTGATAACAACTATCCAAGTGTCCTAGTTTAACTGGGTTTTCCCGTAGTCCACCTGGATGTGTCCGAAATCTACTACTTTGTAACTTTTACATTCACATTGAAAGTCTATGGTAACCCGCGAGTGTGTTTAGACACTGCACACGCATCCTGTGGGACTCCTACTTCCTAACCTTTGGTTGTTCAGCTTAGCCCCTGCGATTTCCCAGGCCTACTCACCTTTCCTGAAGTGGTTCTTATACCACTTACTTAGTACATGGTGCGTGAGGCCCCTAGGGCAGAATTGTGTTTGTGCAACTTATAGTATGCTTATTGAGTAACTTGTGCTGTATCTCGAACTCTGACCTCATAGAGTGCAGAGGGGTTGTGTTAGTAATAAATACATATATATTTGATATATACCTTGTGTGGTCTCCTTTCATTTGGTATTCAAGGGATTATTGTTGGTAAAACAGTTGGTTTCACATGCTCTCTGAAGTTTTAGCCTAAGACTGCTTTGTCCATGCTTCCACTAGGATAGCTGGTCTATAAGGTTGACTTTACAACCATCACCATAAGGGTTGTTTGGACTGATACAGGGTGCCCACTAGAATAGTGGACATCACATATCAGGCCAACTTCTCACACAGTTTATGATAGGCTTTAATTTATTTGCAATATATGATTTTTGCTTCAATGTCATACACGCGCCTCCAGGCCCACTCAAGTTGCTTACATTTTTTCTTGGCGTTAATCAAGGATTCATCAAACCAAGGGTTCGACTGTTCTCTTTTTTGTTTAAAACTCATTTTGCCCGGGATACACATGTCCAGGGCTAGGGTCAGCCAATCCTATAAGCATGTATTTGCGAACTCAACATCAGATCACAGTTGAGGAGTGTCGTTTGCCAGTGCATCTGAACTTTTTTTGACCTCTAATTTGTGCCAGGGTCTTGTCAATACCGGCAAGGAGCAGCTCGAGGCTGGCTTACCTTGCCAGCAAAAGGAGAACTGGACAAGAAAATGATCCGACCAGGGCATAGGGATAGGAGGCTCCGATATTAAAGAGTATAGGTTCGAAAATATGGGATCTAACAGATGCCCTGCTACATGTGTGGTATTTGAGACCCGTTGTGCTAACTGATATGCCTCCAGGTCGGCTAAGAAATTAGCAATGCCTGTCTTGCCACTGTCATCTAAATGCAGGTTGAGGTCTCCTAACATAGTAAAGTTAGCTACCTTGTTCGCAAGCACATCAGCTTTATTTACTAGATCTTCCCTGAAGGATTTCGATGGCCCTGGTGGTCCATAAATAAGAAGTCCTGAAACCGTAAAGTTATGATTAAGGGACATTTTGAAGAGTGCACTTTCCCATTCTGAGCTGTTTTCTCTAACTAGGCTACAGGGGTATCGCTCCTTAAGGATTAATGCGATTCCTCCACCTCTGTTGCCGATTCTGTTCAGTTTTTTCATGATGTAGCCTTGAGGGAGTACAAGCCACAATTCCGCGACGGAATCCTGTGTTAACCAAGTCTCTGTCAAAAATAATCCGTCTTGGGACTCATGCTAAGGAACCTGAACTTTGTAGTTAAAACGGTGTGTATTTGTCCCATGAGGTCTGAATTGAAATAGGCATTGTTTGCTTTTGAATAGATCGGCTGTTGAGGCCCAAGTGAATTTCATACAAGTGGCGCAGTTAATATTATTTGACAAGAGTTCAGCACGAGAATAGTGGCAAATATCTGCGGTAGTCCGTGCAGAATATCTGGCGGCGACCAGGCATGGACGGGCGCAGACGGGCTTGCCTTTGGCGCGCCCGCGTCGCGCTTCCGCATCGCGCATCCGCTGCGCACGCCCGCTGCGCGCATCCGCTGCGCAGCCTAATGTATCAATAAACAAAGATCGCCAATGCTGCCCTTAGATAATTCTCAACATATCAACATCTCACAATCGATTCAAACATAAAGTGAGGGGATCTATGTCTCTTGAATAAATCTTCAAAATTCAATATAAATCATATCTCCATTAGTGCCATAGACATTCCTTTAAGCCTATTTGTAAATTTTTACAAGAAATTCAAAAATTCTTTCGTATTCTTATGGCATCATACAATACAGGGTCATATTGAATTTTGAAGAATTGTTAGTATGTACTTTTGTATCGTAGAGAGTGCTTGAGAGTGGTTGATTGTGATTCACAACTGAGTGTATGTGTGAGTGTTGGTTGGGGAGTGTTTTAAGTGTACATAATGTGTTCCATATTTTGTATGTTATATGTTTTTTCAAACTGAAAAATGATTTAGAGAAAACAAAAAAAAAAATACATAGATCCCCTCACTTTGTTTGAATCGATTGTGAGATGTTGATATGTTGAGAATTATCTAAGGGCAGCATTGGCGTTCTTTGTTTATTGATACATTAGGCTGTGGCTTGGCCTTGCTGCTTGGGAGCCCATACCCAGTAGTGTTTATTCCGCTGCGCAGCCGGCAAACCATCTGTCTTAAGTGCTGATTACTCCCGGAAGTGACAAAAGGACAAGGGGAGGAGCTATGTCCTTCCACTCAAAGTGTGATGTGCGGTTCTGCAGAAGCTGAACAGGTACGTGATAAATGTACAATTAGCAGCTCATAGTATTTAAAAGTTCCCCCAAACACAATTGATACAGTTTTTAAAAAAAGATCGTAGTCTGTCCTTCCGGCACGCAGCTATGTGGGAAGGTGAGGGCCCACACTCTGTCCTAGAATGCACCTGATCCAGCGATCAGGGATCAATCATTTTTCATAAACATAGGCCCATTTACACTACCCAACTAATCCCTTCATGCTAGGGTTCAGACTGGTGCAAGTTTATACCCAACTTACCACAAACACTATCGAACCTGCATTTCTCCACATGTAATTGTGGCGATAGATATAAAGTTGAAGAGTTGATAATAATTTTCACATTTATACCTCTAAATAATAACACTGTATGTATAATTCAGATTTGTTTATCATAAATAATGTAAAATGAATGCTCATTAAGTACAGTCACACAATGCAAAGACAAATTATAACGAGGAGAAAAAATATTAGCAATTTATCAAATCAAACTCATGGCAAATAAACAGTACATTGAAGGAGAGAAAAGTTTCAGAGACAAAATACATTTGCAAATGGTTATGCTAATTTAGAATATTATCTAAACAAACCCAAGAATCAGGGAAAACTACCCTTTGGCCAAGAAGGGCAGCAAGGCCGCTCAAGAAGAGTCGAGTGGCAAATTTGTCAGGAATCAGGAAACTGGTATGGCTCTATCTGGAAACAGCTAAACCGACGGCGGCGACGATCTCCCGCTAGCTAACACCAGCCTAACCTACAAACCACACCCCCGGGGACTTTCAATTATACCCTAAAACCACAACGACCAACCCAAATATGTTTCAACCAAGTTTTTCACGCTTTTTTGGTGTGCCTCTGCCATCTCATGAGGAAGTTGCATCGCTTCCACTTGCTTATCAGAATTCTCTCTTCCAAACCTTGGCAGTCAGTCAGCACACCATGAAGGTAGTTTTTTCATGCTTTTGCGTTCTTTATTCTCATGCAAAGCCCATTTTAGTTAATTTATTTTCTTTTGCAAATATTAACCCCAAACTTTCATGCAGAAGTGTAGGCCCATGCTGTTTTTCTACAGAGAACAAAACGCAAACATTTATTTTCATGAAATGTAATTTTCAATGCGTACCAACCCAGCATTGCACTAACCCATGTTATTCCTAGCAATTATTATTAACGTGCACATAGGCAGCATTAGTCTTTTATTTTGTTTTAGCCCAAGCGTCTGTGGCCTTGGTTTTCATGTATTAGTTCACACATAAGCAAAAGCATTTTCCTGTATTTTAGCATTTTTAGTAATATTTTTCACAGCACACTGTTAGTGAAGGTTACTGAGGGTTCAATCCTAGTGGGTTTTATTTTCTCAAAACCATGCTCCATCAAGGACATTAGCAATTGGACTCATAGTCCCTGTCCGGGTGTTGGGACGGGAGTCGAGGTCTACCTCCTCACCCACAGCTGCACTCCTCATTTTCGCCTGAATGTGCTTATTTGGCGTTGGGCCCCACTCTGGTGATAATGATCGGGCTCCACAAGCTGCGGGAGCATGGGGTGGCAGTGGCTTGCTCACTTAGAGGCACCTCGTAGGTTTACAGGGTAGACGCAGGTGGCATCCGAGGGATCGGGCATCACTCCTACAAAATTGCTGCCTAGGTCCCCTGCATAGGCCAGAGAAAGCGGAGACTGAATCCAGAGGCTCAGCTGGCATGAACAGTCAGTAGTGGTGCCTGCTCCATGTCCCAGATTGGCAGCCGGGGACCACACTGACTAGGTTGCCCCCTGGGCTCCCACAGTTTCAAGTTGGTCAGGGAGTGGGAATGTAAGTTATTGGGGCCCTCGCGTCGAAAGTAGGCATCTCAATTCAAGTGTCCCCAGCGCCCACCAAACAAAGGTCTTCCTCTGCACATGCCTCAATTCATGTGCTGTATCTGGTCTCCTTCAGAGTGGGTGCGTTGATGCCATGACTGCCGGCAGCCGCCACCCGTTGTCTCTATGTGGATCTGCAGTAGTCCAATTGGTGTATGCAGGTACAGGGGTATGGAGCAGCTTGCCTTTCAGCAGCTGGGTCCGGAAGCACAATCTCCGTATGGTGCTGCCATCTTGGATGTTGGCCACGACACAACTGTGCGGGCACCTGCTGTCTCGCTGCTCACTTACCCATTGCCTGTAGGGACAGGTAAGGTGTGGGGCCTCTGCAGAGTTTGTGCTGACTCACAAAAGGCAGGACATTAAATTGGATGACAGAGGGGCCCGGAGCACTCTTGGAGTGCAACCGCCATCTTGATGCTCCAAACCATGACCCCTAGTATCACATTTAACCCTCTTCCTCAAATGCAAATCCCCTATAGTATTCCATTATTGTTGTGGTGTCTGTTTGGAGCAATCCCTCGGCTCAATAGAAAGCTCATAGACAGTTGCTTATCTTGTAATAGGGGGCATTCCATCCCCTGATTTCAGTATATCATGATATGTATCACCTTGGGAAGACCTCTATTTTTTTCTAGCTGAAGGTAAAAGGTCATGAGTGGAGAAAAAAAAATTCTGGCTTTAAAGCAACGGGAGCGGTAGTCGCTGGAGTTTACTAAAACTTATGTAAAAGAGTATGTTAAGATCAAAAACTCTTCTGGGATTGAGCTAAATGTGGACTTTGCTTACGCACTAGGGATAGGTCCCTTTTGACTACAGTCCGTCTAGGAATAATTAGATGGCAGCACAGTTTTCCTCTCCGACAGTATGATCGAGCCTCTATTCTCATTTGCCCATGCGATTTAAAATCTTCACAAAGTCTGCTTCATTTTTAGGTCGAGGACTGCGTCGCACTGCGTAGCAGTGTGGGCAGAGCTCCGAGATTTAATGTTTCTTAGTTAGGGGGCTTAAACCCGCCCCTCTTCTCCATTGGCTGGCCTCGTAAATGCTGGCCAGCCATTGGAGGAGAGGGGTGTCACTCTGTTCAAGCCCCGTCTTTTTCGGATTCGGTGGCGTGTTTTTTCTCTTCTTTCTTGTTTTCATTCTCTCCTCTTCCCATTGGCTTGAATTTTACCTTCCAGCCAATGGGAAGAGGAGAGAACGAAAACCATGCCCCCGAATCCCAAGCTGCTCCTCCTGAATGTTGAGGTTTGATCCGGTGTCTGCAGAACTGACAGACACACAGTTATTTTGTCTTCATATTCTGGAACGCATTTCCTTGTATGTTTCATTTCGGTGTTTTTCTGGGTTGTTTTCGCATTGCTGTGTGCTTTAGTGCGTCATCTTTCGATTGCGTCACCAGGCAAAGCGAAACTTCAGGGAAGAGAGGCCCAGAGAGTGGGGCGGGGGCAGGGAGTGGGGGGTCAAGATACACGACAGGCGACCTTTGTCATGACAAGTGTTTACATCCCTGCGGGCGGTATAGAAATGTTGAGTGAGACGCAGGTTTCGATCTTCGGCCCTATTCGATGGAAAGAGAGAATGGATATTTAAAAAGACACATCAGATCGCCTGGCTGTCTCTGGGGCACAGAGGGGGCCGGGTCCTTCGAATGAGGGGGGCTGCAAAACTGTGCTAATTCACCACTAGTACTTTTTGAGTTCCAGAGTAGCGTGCTGCTCGCGGAAAAGTGCTTTGACGCCTCTCCAAGGGTAGTAAGAGCTATCTAAATGCAATTCCAATTACATAGCACCCTGTGTTGATGGTTTCAAGGAGTGCTGTGGGCGCGGCCCTCAAAGACAAGGCTGGGGGCTAAGCAGGAAGCATGACAGGGCACTCGGGGTGAGTCAGAAGGAAAACCAGGGGTTAAGCTGGAAATAAATTCACTGGATGAGAGTGAGTGGTCCGCCCTACAGCTTGTGTTGCCATAAAAGTAAATGCGCAGCTAACTCCGCAACACTGCCCCCTCCCTGACATGTGTGCAGACTCCCTCAGCAGTAATACCTCCTCTATTTCACAGATATACTGCATTCTTACAAAAGATTGTTTTATTTTTTGAAGTTGACCATACCGCGAACTGGCCTGAAGGTATTAGTGCGCTTTACATACACTAGGTGACATTTTATACTTTTTTCTTTAGGCATGGGGAGATTAAGTGAGTTGCCCAGGATCACAGGATGTTGAATTGACACCGAGACTCGAACTGGTTCCCCAGTTCCAAGGACAGCCATGATTCTCCCAAGCGGTGTTTTAAAGGGGCAAGCCTGTCCGGTACTGAGTACCTGCGCATCTTTCATGTGAAAGGGAGAGTGCCTGCACTCTTCATAGTGAGCGCCTACACTTTCTGTGCACTGCTACACTGCATTTACATTTAATGGGGAGTGCCGGTACTTCTCAGGAGCAAACAGGAGCTCTAAAGAGTGAATACCTGCACTTCTCAGGAGCAAACTGGTGCTCGAAAGATTGTGAGTACCTGCACTTCTCATGAGCAAACAGGTGCTCGAAAGAGTGAGTACCGGCACTTCTCAAGAGCAAAAAGGAGCTCGAAGGAGTGAGTACCTACTATATTTGGTTTTTCCACTGAAAGCCCTGCTCCTAACCAACCCTGCGTTTGGCAGGGAACCGCAGGACAGCCCATCTCTTTTCTTTTTTTTTTTTGGAAACCTTTATTGTGCAACAAAAGCGTACAGGTACGGGCCTACAACCATTCTGGCCGGCCTCGAAATCAGTTTATAGCACAAAAAGCAACAATAGAACAGCTCAGCAGTCCCTAGAGATAAAAAACAGCTAGTATTCGAAATGACACATATGGAAAAAGCGACAGCCGAGTACAGGATAAATTAGGTTAATTTTTTTTAAAATTTATAAGAGAGGAAAGATCAGACGCCATACAATCCGCCGCAAGCACATAGGGGGCAATGAACACAGCAGGTTATCAACAATGCTAAGAGTCACAATCAGAAGATCGGCTGAAAAATACGCTTATCAGGATAAAAACATGTATTCACAATACGCACTGGCCATTACCCACCCCATTAGCGTGGAACAACCTAACTAATGTTCCCGGTAACACTAACGACAGAAACAATAAGCGAACGCTACACCTAATCACCATACTGACCCAAAAGAAGAAAGAAAAAAGAAAAGGACCAGGAAAAGAGAAGAGAAGAAACGAGGCCCATAGAAACGAAGACAAAACAAAAAACCCCGCCCCCCAACCCCCCACCCTGCACGCATGAAGAGGCTACGGCCTACCCCCCCCAGCAGTGTGCCTGTCGCCCAAGAACGGAACCCGAAATTTAGGTACAGAAAAGAGAAAGGAAAAAGAAAAAAGTTATATAATACCGGAGGAGGGCCATCCCAATAGGCTCCCGGTCTCCCCTTCCATGAACGTAGTCTCTACCCCAGAAGCGACAATCAAAGCAGCAATCACTTAGTGCAGTAAAATAGGGGTGAAACATTACACATTGCGCTATTAAGTATATTTTAAGAACTCGCCAACCCGCTCCACCCACCAGCCACACAGACATCAACTATTAAAGAACCACTTAGCCCTGGCCCGTTCTTACAAGTCCCCCGTGGCATGCCCGCAGAGGGGATCCCGTCTCGGCAGACACGTGAAGACAAAATGTCCACGCCCGGCAGAGGCGCAACTTGCAGGCACAAAATGGACGCCGCCGACCACCGACAGAGTCCCCTTCACCGAAGACCAGCACTCCCAGTTCCAATTCAGGGGACGCATTCCCCAAAAGAAGCACAGGGGCGAGGAAAGAGGAAGCAGTCACAGGAGGCAACAATAGCTGAACCAGTGTCCGAGTCTTCAGCGGCGCTACAATGGGCGGGGCCACCATCAAGTGCTGGGAAAGGCATCCTTCCGCACAATAGAGACGCATGGGCATTCTGTCGCAGGCACCCACACTGTCCGGGATCATCCATTCCTCTCCGCATCCAAGTATAATCACAGCACCCTCCACAGACGTAGATGAGGGCGGTTCCTCGCGTACCTGGGGGCCATCCGGGCGCAGCCGCCCCAGTGTGAGCACAACATCGTCTAGCTTCTCACCAAGCGCTCGGGAGCCATCCCTCCAAGTGATGTGGAAGTCATTCAGAGCCGCAAGAATATCACTGCGGGATAGCACAGGCTGTATTTTCCCCATCACTGAGCTACTCGGTGACTCGCACTCACCCTCACACAGCACTTCAGTAGGCAGGGTATTGCACTCCCTCTTGTTCAGGCACCCATCAGGTGCGTCCAACTGGTCGGGAGAACAAAGGCAGGGCAGGGACAAGTCCGGCTTAGGCAGACCACAGCTGAAATCCCGGGGGCTCCCAGAGTATAAGCCTGAAAAGCAGTCCACGGCAGTGGCCATCCCCTATCCAACTCAGCAACAGTCTCAAACTCGGGAGCGGCCCGCAAAAACCGGGCAGGATAAAAGACAAAGCAGACAGGCTCACCTGCCGCTCTCCGCAATCAATAGTAGTCCCATCGAGCCTCCATGGCGAGAATGCACTCCAGCCGCACCGTTCGACAACCAGGGCACCCACAGAAAATATCCCTTTCGAGGTGCTGCGTCTCAGCGGGCCGACTCCGCCCAGGTCCCGCTGGCCGCTGCCGATGAATCAGCGCCCGGCCATGTTTACCAACCGAGGTCTCGGCTCCGGGTCGTTTAAGGCCATCAGCCAATTACGTAAATATCTCCGTCCGTGAAGCAGGTAGAGGCGCCGGGATCACGCAAGCGATATCTGCGCGCTATCACCGTCGCCCCGCTGCCATTCAATGCCAGGATCGTGGGCAGGATTGGAGCCCATCTCTTTTCAAGTAGCACGTCAGAAGTCTGACAAGCACCGCCAAGGACAGCCACAATGTAAACCAAGGGATGCAGACATTGCTTTATAGAGCCAGGCCTTCATGCTGTTGTCGATTAATTGTCAAACTCGCACGTTCGCGTCATTGAAAAGCTCATATGCTCAATTAAATCTGCAATAATGTATAGCTTTTGTGAGCGCCTAGAAGCAGCGGTCTCTCCTGAAGATTTGAGAGCTAGATTAAAGCAACAATTTTAATAAATGCCACCGCACATGTAAATACAGAACTAACACCGAGATGTAATTTTCGCCCATTGCACATCACGTGCACTGTGTCACACTTCAAGCTATCCTGGAGTTGTAAATGAAAGCTGCTCAAATGAAGTAATCCAGGAGAGGGAGTCTGTTTCCAGGTCTTTGTTTCACCCACCTAGGGACAGCACGGCCTCGCTGAGGACTAGAGAGAAACGGTCACTGACCCTGCGAATGATTCAACCCCTGTGGCTCATCCTGTCAGCACTGCTTATGAGGTTACAGGGATAAAAGGGCAGCACAGGATACAACAAAAACATGGTAGGACAAACTTTAAAATGTGCACTTTTAGCTGAAAATGAGTAAATACAAACTCTGCGTATTTTTAAAGAGATGGAGGGGGCAGGGTTACAAGCCTCATGCGACACTTTTGCGCTGCCGTTTCGTCACTTCAGTGCCAAAGCAGCAGCGTAAACAATACGCAATGTTGCGGCCCATTTACAACGTAACGCATCTAGGGAGATGCGTCACGTTGTAAAGCCCTGTACCACATTATACCTGCGTCAGGTATGATGTATGCTGGGTGGGCGTTCCCATGCAGGAAAGCCTCGTAGAAGTGACGAAGTGACCACTACTTCAAAACCTTACGGCTGCTTGAAGCAGGCGTAAGGAGTGATGCAGCCCAATAGGTATAGGTCTCCCAGAGCATTGCTGAAGTTGCGTCATGCTTGCGACACGACTCCAGCAATGAGTGACCTTTACGCCAACAGATGCATGACGCATCTGTCAATCCATGTGCCATGGTGCTCCGCATTGTAAATGCCACGCATCTTTGGTGGCGCAGGTTTTTTTTGGCATTGGCACAAGTAAACTGCCGCATCTGTGCTATAACGCAGAGAAGTGTCAGTTTCTTGTAAATCTTCTCCGGAGTGTTTGCTATCTCTCACTCTTACCTGAGCAGTAAAAATCAGTCACAGCATTTATACAGATGTCTGACATTACAACGCATGCCTTTACCACTTTACCACACAGCAAGTATATTTCAGGTAAGTAAAACATTGTATATAAATTTTACTACCCACTGCTAAACCCTAAAACTTGAATTTTAATTAAATGATTTTCTTTAATTGTTCTTTTGTTTTTAATTTACTCCTAATCTTCTTTTACCCCTAAAACCTAAAATGAACGTTACCGCCCTTTACCACTTCCTCCGCCTTAACCCTAAACTTACCCCTACCCGCCATCCTCTGCATGCCTCTGTGCCTCTGAATGCCGCACACACTGTCGCATGCCGCTCTGCTTTCCCCTCCACTACATTTGTGCAAACCAAGCGTACTACTTCCCACAAACCATGAACCAGCCTTCTGGATCACCATTTCTCACAGTCTGATGGTATCAACCTCTTCTAGCCCATCTAGTAACGCATCCTGCCTTCACTCCACACAAACCACAAACTATCCTGTGTAACCATAACTCGCAGTGTGGCAGTATCTAATCTCTCCTAGTCCATCTATCTACTCATCCCACCTTCACTCCTCACAAACCACAAACTCTCCTATGTAACCGTCCTCGCAGTCTGACAGCATCTAACCTCTTTTTAGGAAGCTGGCTCTGGATGTAGTGCATTAAATGAAGTACACTGTGCAGAGAGTCAAGTGAATCCCCAAATGGTAAACAGAGGCATGAAGAGTTAATTCTAATACTCTTTTGTGGTAGGGGGCGAGCAGTTAGGCTTATCAGAGGGTAATGCTAAACATCTCTTGTCCTCACAGAGCAATAAGTGAGTCACACACTCAAGAATAAATCTGAGACCAATTTATAGAAAAAAAGGCAATTTAAATGTATTTTTTAAGACCAAGAACAAAATACCAAGGTAAGTACTTTAGGAGTTAGAATTTTTCAAAGTTCGGAAAATATATAATTTTTGCTCATATACGAAAGTAGTCCTTTTGGCAGGGTTAGCCCCCACTTTTTGCCTGACTCTGAATGCAACTGACTGAATGAGCATTGGGTTCCTGGTAATCAAGTTCACATAGCCCGAACACTTCTTGACATAGTGCAGGTAGGACCCCCAATGCCTGGCCAAACCCAAGTTCGCTTCTCTGCCTGCAGCGCCCATGCTTTATATTACACAGAAAATGGTTTTTCACAAATTGAAATTGAACTGTTGCTTGCAGGTGATTTCTTTACTTCATAACTTGAGAAATGTAATCACCCAAACCTGTGTGGGGGGCTCTGTGTGTGTGTGGGGGGCTCTGTGTGTGTGGCTCTGTATCCGCGAATACTCTCTACTACTCTCTAATGCTCACCTAGTGCCATTGTAAATGACAATACCATTTATTTATGTTTTTTTTTAATGAAACAAAATTTTCATGAGCAATGCCAATAGCTCTACCTTTAATAATGCCCAGACCATTGCATTGTAAATGCTTGTTTCTTTTTCTGTGAATTATTTTCTTATTTTTATATACCCTTTTTTAAGTGGTTTAGGATGTAATCAGTGTAAATTGGCCCTTTTAAATTTGCAGAAATTGGGCAATGTTTATCTGTTTCATAAAATGCTTTGCTTGTAAGGAACGGAATGTCTTTTTAACTAATTTATACCAATGAAGTTAATATTTTTATGAGGCTGGTTTGGTGTATGATATTGATGTGTTTAACTGGGACATTTGGTTGTATTTATTATTTATTTATGTCTGTATGGGGGTATATGTATGATGCAGATTTATTTTTTGTATTATAACATTTTGTGATGTCTATTTTGTATGTTTTAGGATCATTGAACAATGTTCGAATAAAGCTTAATGAAAAGGGCCCCTAGATTAGTGGGAGATTATTCTTTGATTTGATTGTGAGAAGTTGGCCTGGCATATGCTGTCCACTATTCTAGTGGGCACCTTGCACCAGTCCAAACGACCATTATTGATGGTAGGTTTAAAGTCAACCTTATAGAAAGCTATCCTAGTGGTAGCTGTGGAGAGCACCCTTCAGGCTAAGACTTAGAGGCGAGTTTAGCAGCTTGTTTTACCAGTCTATATTCTTTTGAATGATCAAATGAAAGTACACCACATAAGGTATATATCAAGTATATATGTATTTTTTCGAAACACAACCCCTCTGGACACTTTATGAGGTCAGAGGTAAAAGTACAATACAAGGAACTTAATTAGCATATGATAAGTTGCACAATATACGTTTTGCCCCAGGGGCCTCACAAACTATATACTAAAATAGTGGTAGAAGAACCACGTGAGAGAAAGCAGGCCTAGGGCCTGTAGAAACGCTTTTTGTTTGAATATGTTTATTGTGTTTTTCATCATATCACAGTGTTACAGAAATGAAGAGAAGAAAATGATTAGTTATGCCCTAATATAAATAACAGGTCAGTAGCTACTGCAGACCGTCACATACATTAAACAATATGAACGTGAGGGTCATTATATAATCAGATTAGCAAAGTAGCGTATCAATCTCGTGAGTAACTGGCATATAAACAGTAGGTAGTAAGTTACATGGGTGGTGGTAAAGCAAGCGTTACTTCCCGGCGTCACCTCAGAGTTTTGTTCAATCCGGAACATGGGATGGTCTTTGATAATAGTCCAAAGTAGGTTGGGTGCATCCACAATGCAATATACATTCAAAGCTTTATTACTAAACAATCAAATATAAAGAACAATCTGAAAAGATAGAAGCTAAAACTAGAGACTGGGCGGTGTGTAACAGTAAGTGCATGTGTCTGCGTGGAGGGTGTAGGCCAGGCGGGTAGGGCCTGTAGAACCACTGGGGCTACCAGGAATCACACAAGGTAAGGATGCAGGAGGCCCACGGGGGAACCGCGCTGTGTCTAAACACAGCCGCGGATCACCATTGACTTATTATGGAGAACAAACAAGTTAGATTTTTAATGATTACGGGCACAAGGAGGTTAACTACGATGGAGCCCTTTTAGATGTAGACACTTGGAGAGTCAATACCCACGGGAGCACCGGAGTACTCGTGTTACCTCACGCAGGGAAGCCGGGTGCATAGGTGTCTTTTCTTGTCGGGTTTCGTTGTCGATTCCTATGGAGAGCTGCGAAGAAGTGCTGCAGGCGACCAGAGGAAAAGTGTCCGGGTGGATCCAAGGGTGGATCCGAGATCTGAAAAACCTGAAAGCAGAGGGGACAGAGTCTCGGTCACTAGCCAGTGACCTGGATGGCGAGGAGAAGATGCCAGCCGATGTCGGTGATTTCAGGTGAAAGAGGTGAAGCTTGACTCTTCAGCCACGAGGACCAGGAGGCGTCGACGACGACCAGGAGCTGAATGCGAGCTGTCCCACGAAGGATGTCGCGTGCTGCAGCGTCGGTATCCGGATTGGACCCAACACGCCTTGGCAATAGCAACCCACGCAAGATGTCGAGATTGGCTTCCTTGCAGACCAGCAAGGTCTGAGGGACTCACCCTTTGGAGGGGAGTCACAGCACGTCTGGAGCAACCAGGAAAGCTCAAGAAACAAAGAATTGGCCTTCGTGGGGGCTCACTAGCCAACGGACTAGGAACCACGAAGGAGCCTCGATCTGCGGTGAAGAAAGGGGACTCACGGGTCACTCGTGGAGTGCTGGCCTCTGTGCTTCGGTGCAAAAGGAGCTCAGGGCAGGGGCTTCAAATACCACAATGCACAACTTAGGAAAACTTCGGGAAGTAGGTGCAGTTGCAAAAATGCAGGATGTCCAGGAGTTCCGGTCCCACATCTCTCGTGTCTGCCACGGGTCTCAGCTTTGCTGGGATCGCAGGTC
This sequence comes from Lissotriton vulgaris, assembly GCF_964263255.1. NCBI lineage: Eukaryota > Metazoa > Chordata > Amphibia > Caudata > Salamandridae > Lissotriton > Lissotriton vulgaris. Next base: position 1,324,167,309 of record NC_141689.1, on the reverse strand, counting down.
AGCGTCCGAGATGTCTGGAAGTCCGTGTCCTGTGTCACAGATTCTTCGGGATCCGGTGGGAGCCTCGAAAATGCAGACAGGCAAAGATGCTTTTGGTGCCTGTTTGAACAGGATGGCCACTCCTTGACCACAGGGGAGATTTCTTCCGTCTTCCAGTCGATATGGAATGTCGAAGGTCCAAGATATATGTTGCAGAGTTTCGTCCAGGGTAATCAAAAGTCCTAGTGACTGGGTTCCTATACTTATACCAAGTTTAGGGGATGGACTAACTCTAGGGTCCCACCTATGGGTGGACCCAGGGTGGGGGTGGTTACACCCCTTTCCCTTTGTCTAGTTTCGCGCCAGAGCTGGGGCTGAGTGCCCCAGCAACAAGTTTGAACTAGGAAATGCATTGAGCACCTTGTGTGCCCCAGGCAGTGTCTGAAAAGCATTCACTGAATGCAACCCACCCTGCCCCAATACACTAAAACTTGTCTGGGAAGGTGCTGGCACCTCCCTGGACAGGAAACCTATTGTCCAAGCCTCCCCTGCCAGAGTTTCATCTAGCAGCAGGAGGGCAGACTCGCGTCTGTTACAGCAGCATCCACTTTGTGATGCTGGGGCTCTTTTAAACTTTAACCGGGTATACCAGTATGTACCTGTCTTTTCCCTCTAGAAGGGTGAAATGCTGCCCCCGCCGCCAGGGCTGGCCCGGAGGCGGGGGGGGGGGATGGGGAGTAGTATTCCAAAGTGTTCGACACCTTACGCGACATGTTTTGATAAAGCCAAACCAAAGTTAGCATTAACCGTGAGGATTATAATGCATTAAGAGTATATGGTATGGCTATATCATAGAACAGCTATAAGGAGATGGTTCCGAAAGCTGCAGAGGAGCTCAGCTCATGCTAGGGCACCCTCTCACACAAAACCAAGCACTCTGCCTTCAGGATTGTCAAGGCCTGCCAAAGTAGAGAATTATAGGTTAATATGTATCTATATGCAAAGGTAGGTATAGGAATACTATATCTAAGTAAGAGGTGCTTACCCCACCTTACCCAGGCTGCAAGTGCAGACCTGTGGGGCCATTTTGGAAGGCTCTCCAGGGATGGCAAAATACATGCTTCAGCCCCTGGCAGGCCTCTGGGGCACCTATGCCCTGGGTACCTAAGGTACACTATACAGGGACTCACAAGGGTAGTCCAGTAACCAATCTGTGATGTACCTAAAGTACATGGTATCAATTTAGAGAGATAACAGCTAGGCTGGGGTCCTGATTAGCAGGGCCAAAGCCAGTCTAAAGTAAAAAACCCAGTGAAACACAGCAAAAGAATAGGGGTAACCAAAGGAAGCAGATCCTACTCTCCTACATTGATCATATCATTCTATTAAGTTACTGGCTTGATCCAGTGTATGACTAACCAATAGGCGCACCGTGGAGTCTACCACTTGCCAATATCCATTCATATTTTTCCCTTCTATACTAAATGTTTTGTCCTGTAGTCCTTGAAGATATCTTGGAGTTCAGCTCCAGGACAGAATACGTCACCATTCATGCCTATGGAGTGGAGAAGTGTGGCTCAATGGTTAGAGCGGCAGACCCTGATGCAGCGGTCTGGCCCGGGACCAGGGTTCAATTCCTGTCTCGGCGGGTCTTGGGCTCAATTTCCTCGGACCTGATCATTCTCGCCTCGGTGCCTATTCTAATCATGGGTACCACTCTGCAACTCTGGGCAATAGCTTGCTTAATCTCCACAACGGCCCCAACAGCGCTGGGATGCCTGGCTTCACCCTGGGGGTGCCCAGGAGTGGACATTTCACAGGGAAAAGCCAGGAAGGGTTCCACAGCGGTATGCGTTACAGCGCCAGGACACCCCAGTTGGGGTATTAGTGCGCTTTACAAGTACAAATTACATTTACATTTACATTTACATGTGTCATGGGGGATACTGTAGAGCTCATTCAAGATATAGTCCCTGGTGAGAAGTCTAAGTAGTGGGAGCCTCTGTTTGGATTATTTGGATTCTGTGGTGGAGCATGTACACTGCATAAAGGCTTATGTGGCAAGACACTTGCAAGAAAGAGGGGGCCTCTTTTTCTTACTTTTCCTTTTCATAGTTTAGCACAACTATTTTGAAATCTTTGATGGTTATGTCATAACTGAAAACGAATAAACAGTTGATTCCTCTGGGGAAATAACGGCCACGCTACAGTGCACTCCCTATGACTGGCCAGACCACATAGAAAGCTCCACCAGCAGTACTGTCACTTTTGTGACTTTATAGGGGACAGCCCTCCAAGTAGCAGGATCTGTCTCAGTTGCTGCAACCCTAGCAGTAATTATTTCACCTGTCATAGATGAAAGGGGGATCTAGTGGACACCAGCAGCAGCTAATGTCTCCCCATTCTTCAATTCGTTCTGCTGCTTCTAAGCTACTGCTTCAGTTTATCCATAGGGACTACACCCTCCCGTTTTTACCCACTCTTTTTGAACATCCTCCACCACCAAGTAGTAGATTCTTCCTTATTTGAGGCAGTTGTCTTTGCTTTGCTACACACAGGGGCCATACAATTGTGCCCAAGAGATGGGCACAGTATTTTATTCTCTTGGTCACCAAGAAAGATGGTGCATCAGGCCTGACCTTTTTTTCGTTTTTGAAAATCTGTATATTCAAAAAGGATCTACAACACATACAATTAAAGGGGACCCAAGGGCAATTTAATGACCTGCTCTGAGTACATGCCCTATAAACACTTAACACAAAGAAGTATCAGAGGGTCAGGATTTCTACAGGTAGTTATTGAGGACAGTAGTAGTGAGTTGTTACCACTAGCCATACAACTGAAAGTTACAGGAGCCAGGTCAGGTTAGTGTCTGGTCTCTGGCACCCATCAGTCACCATTCGGAACCGCCCTTCATCATTTGGGGCTCCGAGGACCAACACCGCACCTGATCTTTTCTCTTACAGGAAAGGCTTGACCTTCCTGTTGGTCAGGGCATGGTCGTTTGGAGTTGGGAATATATATGCTGGTAATGTAACTGACGGGGTAAAAAAGTGTGTGCAGTGCAAAGAACAAAGTGATACCAAAAAATATAGAGAAAGTGAATAAAATTGGTTTAAGGAGCAACAGAAATTTTAATAGGGTATAGCTCCCAGCACCAATGTTAAAAATAGCCAAGACAGGGAAAATTTATAAACTGTCTAGTGGTGGAACGTGGTCGACATGTTTCAGCAATTGTTGGCCATTGGCCTTGCTTTCTTCAGGACCTAAACATACCGCTACTGCAAACAGAAAAAAATAACCAAAAATGTGAAGAAGTGTTTTCTTAAAAAGAGAAGATTACTGGAACAGCTTAGATATATAAGTGTCACCTGGACCTCCTAGGTGTGCTTGTTCCGAGTCTTCTCACACATTCAGTAGTAGACTGATTTGTGAGAAGTAGAGACCTCACCCCACCTGGCTGCGGCTCAGGACATAGGTGAAGCACCGCTCTATCCGTCGGTACTCCAACGCGGCATCTGTGCCGTCTGGGGAGACTGGGAAGTACCATTTGGGAGTCGTAGTGGGGGCTGACCCCCACTGTAAGCAAATCACTAATGGGCCGTGGTCCTAGATGGAGAGAGGAAATATCTTAACCTCACCAAGTGTTCCTAGTAGTCTTTGATTGATAAAGATATAAGCCCAGCGGGAATAAGTGTTTGGTGGATGTGAGAGTAGAATGTGTAGTCTCTAGTCTGTGGGTACAGGGTTCGCCAGGCACCTCGAAGGCCTAAGTCATGGAATTTCTGCTTTATGTCTACATTGAAGGAGCCTGTGTTGGATCTGTGTGTGTGGGTGCTATCTAAGTCCGATTACCACATTAGATTGAAATCCCCCATCAAAATCGTTGGCCCTTCCGCAAAGAGGTCCACTTTGTCTAGCAGAGTGGTGAGAATGCTTGTTTGGCCACGTAGCAATAAAAGTGCATAGCGTGCCCCGTAGAGTATCTTTAACCAAGACCATCCTACCCTCTTTATCAGATTGGATGTTCAAAAGCTGGAATTTTGTTGAGTAGTGAAATAGGAGCGCTACTCCCCGATGTTTAGTAAGCGCTGATGTCCTATAAATAAGGGAATATTGTTTGTGTTTAAGCCTCAATTCATTGGTTCTCTGGAGGTGAGTCTCTTGGAGCGCCACTCCATTGAAGTGGTGGTCCATGAGGTACTTCCATACTTTTTGCCTCTTCTGCAGGGAATTAAGGCCTTAGACGTTCCACAAGGGTTGTGGAGAAGTGTGGCTCAGGGGTTAGAGGCGGCAGACCCGGAAGCTGAGATCGGCCCTGGACCAGGGTTCAATTCCCTGCCTCGACGGGGCTTGGGCTCAATAATTCCACGGACTCGATAATTCTTGCTCCGGTGCCTACTCGACTCACGGGTTCACACTCTGCGACTCTGGGCAATAGCTCCACAACGACCCCTCGCGGCGGGATGCCTGGCTTTCACCCTGTGGATACCCTGCCGGGGTTATCGCACAGGGGAATACCAGAACGGGTTCCCTAAGCAAGCGCTTAGATGCCTGCGATGTGGGTGGTTTGCGCTATATAAATACATGTACATTTACATTTACAAGGCTATTGTGAATACCATCTTGTCAATTGGGACTCTCCCCTCCCTCCTCTAGTTCTGCCCCCTGTGCCCTCTCCCCAGGAAATTTGGGATCAAGATCTCCCTGCATCCCCTACATTAAACATGCACCTTCCTTGTTACTCTTACGCCCAGTAGTTATGTAATACCACCACCAAATCCCCCCCCCCGTCAACGTGAAAAAAAAACAATCCCAACTGGAACTTATGTCGAATGGAAGACAATACCATAGTTGAAGTCTCCCACTCAGTGGGGTTGGCGGATGGTGTGACCAGTAGTCCCATTCGCGCCCTTCTCCGGAGGCTGTCCTGCAGCACAGGTCGCCAGTAGCATCTGGCTCAGTTCTTGCGTGGTGGCGGAGTGTCCCCATTCTGGAATCTTTCAGGAACCATGGCCTGGAAATGTCCCCACAGGGCAGCAACTGGCTTCCCCAGGCGTGTGGTCATGTGACACAGTTTGATTAGGCGTAAGCGTGCGAGAGGCCCAATACAGTTCTCATTTGTGAGACGTGGACCAACCTGCCAAGGATGTGCCACCTCGGCTGGCGCCTCGCGACTGCCAGCAGCGGATTCAGACTCAGAGGCAGGTAGACCCAACATGTCCAAGCCCTCCCTCAGGTCGGTGATGTGACGCTGTTTGTTGTTAAATTCGAAGCTCAGACCAAAGGGATAAGTCAAACGATATCTAATTTTGTCAGCTCTGAGCTTAGATGTGATGGGCCGGAACTGCGGTCGCCTCATCATAGTTGTGGGGGCCACATCTTGATAGATGCTACATGTGTGCCCTTGGAAGGAGATTGAGTCCTTTTTTCTGGCGGCTGTGAGAAATGCCTCCTTCACCTTATAGGAGTGAAATTTCACGAGGATATCTTTCGCGCATTTCCGGTCCCCAGTTGCCAGGCCTCCGACTCTATGCACCAGCTCAAGCTTGATTTTAAGGAGCTGTGGGTGCACAATTTCTGCAAAGAGGCCCTCTAGAAAAGCTTTTAAGTCGGTCCCTTCCTCTCCCTCCTCTGAATCGCGGACCCATAGGTTATCTCTATGCACCCTATTTTCAAGGTCCTCTGTTTTCAGTTGGGTGTGGTGCAACTGATCCTGGAGGGCGCCTATCGTATTCTGCATGCTGGAGGTGCGTTTGTCAACTTCCTGGGTCTGTTCCTCTAGCTCCACCACCCTGACCCCCACAGAGTCCACATCATGCTGGAGGGAGGCTATTCGTTCATAGAGGTCGCTTTTCAACTGGTCGATAGAGCCTTTAATGTCTTGGCTCAGTTCCTTCCGGAGCTCCTCCTTGAAATCACGCCGTGAGGCCATGAGGTCATCTTTAGTAAAGGCCATGTTGTCGGCGCTGTCTACTGAAGGGGGTTTATCTGCTGGAACGAAGAAACGAGAGACCCCAGTCACGGCTTTGGTCACTGTTTTCTTAGGCGGCATAGAGGTGAGCCACCGACACTCATGCTGTTGCTGCCTCAATACTCTGCTGCTGCCACGCTGTGGACCCGATAGGCTATCTCAGAGTAATATCAGCGACTCACAGTGCATGTACTTCCTCTGTCTCTTTGTTGAGCACCCAAGTTGTCGGCCACTTCCCCGAATATCACCCTCCTCCACAACCGCAGGGTGTAGCTCCCAGGAGCGTCTCCCCGCCGGCCATTGCACCATCAACCCAGGCCTCCTCGCGATGCTGTTGTTCTCCTCTTCATTAGGGCCTTCGTCAGGGGAGTGGTGCTGCAGAGGTTCCCTCCAGGGTGTAGCCCTGCTTCAATGAGAGTGGGCGACCGTTACCCCCAGTTCAGCTGTAGCGGGATCCACAATCCCCAGCGGAAAGCGGAGGATTCTCACAAAGACTCAAACGCGGTGTTAAGACCCAGGAGGAAGGCCCATGCGGCTCTCAGTACTTGCTGTGTGAGGGGCCTAACATGCTGCAAGTCAGCCATTTTAAGGTCAGGCATCCGCCCCCATGCTCTCATTGGCCCCCTCAGCGTTCGCCGCTCCCCTTAGGCATGCACCCTCAATCTTGCCCCTCTCTGCGTGTGTGGCAGGTCCGGTGACAGTGCTGGGCGGATCTATTCAGGCATCAAGGTCTCACTCGCACTCCACATACCTCCAGTGGATGCCCGCAGCGAGTAGTCTTCCTCTGCATTTCAGGTGACAGGCAACCGCTCCTCCGGCTCTTCACATGACTCGGCGGCTCCTGGTGAAAGCATTCGATCTCAGTGCTGCCGACTACATCTGAACCGCCTCAGACGGGTGCCGTTCCCGCTGGTCGCCGTGTTGGGTTGCAAGATGGCGGCCACCTGCTAAAGCGAGCGCAAAAGCACTCCGGCATCACCCCAAAGCAGTCCCAACGTGGCGCCTGGTGAAAACACTTGATCAAAGTGCCACCGGTCGCACCGGAATCTCCTCCTGGACGGGTGCCAATACCGCTGAGTGCTGCAGTAGCACTCAAGATGGCGGCCACCGGTACAAGCAAGCCCAAGGGTACTCCGGTGCCACTAAAACACTGCCTCACTGCCGCCGCCAGAGCTTCGTTTAGCGGTACCTCGATTGCCCAAGCGGTGAGTGTGAGAAGTTGGCTTGGTATATGATGTCACCTATTCTAGTGGGCACCCTGCACCAGTCCAAACGACCCTTATGGTGATGGTTGTAAAGTAACCTTATAGACAAGCTATCCTAGTGGTAGCATGGACATAGCAGTCTTAGGGTAAACTTCAGAGAGCATGTGAAGCCAGCTGTTTTACCAATTATAATCCCTTGAATACCAAATGAAAGGACACCACACAAGGTATATATCAAATATATATGTATTTATTACTAACACAACCCCTCTGCACTCTTTATGAGGTCAGAGTTCGAGATACAGCACAAGTTACTCAATAAGCATACTATAAGTTGCACAAATACAATTCTGCCCTAGGGACCTCACGAACCATATACTAAGTAAGTGGTATAAGAACTACTTCAGGAAAGGTGAATAGGCCTAGGGCCTAGGGAATCGCTGGGGCTACACTGAACAACAAAGGATTGTAAGTAGGAGTCCCACGGGAGACGTGTGCAGTGTCTAAACACACACACAAGTTACCATAGAGTTATAATGGGAACGTAAAAGTTACAAAGTAGTAGATTTTGGACACTTCCAGATGGACTACGGTAAAACCCTTTTAAACTAGGACACTTGGATAGTGAACACCCACGGGAGCACCGGAGTACTCGAGTTACCTCACCCAGGGAAGCCGGGTGCATAGGTGTTTTCATGTCCGGTATCGCCGCTGATTCGTATGGAGAGCTGCAAGAAAGTGCTGCAGGCGACCAAAAGAAATGTGTCCAGGTGGGTCCAAGGGTGGTTCGGAGTCGTGAAGAACCTGAAAGCAGAAGGGACAGAGTCTGGGTCACTAGCCAGTGACCAGGAAGGAACAAGGCGATGTCGAGATGCAAAGAGGTGAAGATTGTCTCTGCAGCCACGAGGACCAGGAGGCGGCGATGACGACCAGGAGCTGGATTCGAGCTGTCCCCCGAAGGATCTAGTTGACTGCAGTGTCGGTGTCTGGATTGGACCCAACAAACCTTGGCAAGTGCAATTCACACAGGATGGGAAGATTGGCTTAAGTTCAGACTAGCAAGGTCTGGGGAGCTTCTCCTTCGCAGGGAAGCTGGAGCAAGCCCGGAGCAACCAGGCAAGCGGTGTAGTTTCACAAAGAAGTCTTCAGAGGGCTCACTAGCCAACGGGCTAGCAACCGCGAAGACGCGTCGTGCTGAAATGCAGGCCCAGGCCCCGCGCGGTACTCGTGGAGTGTTGAGGGCTGAGCTTCGGTGCAAATGCTGCTTGGGTCTGGGGCTTCTCAAACCCCAATGTACAACTTCGAGGGTACCTCAGAAGCAGCACGGTGAGCAAAGAGCAGGTAGTCCAGGGTATCCGGTCTCTCGTGTCCACCACGGGTTTCAGCTTTGCTGTGGATGTGGTTCGGAGTCAGAGAAGTCTGGAAGTCCAGTTCCTGAGTCGCTAAGTCTTCGGGTTCCGGCGGGAGCGTCGACAAAGCAAACCGGCAAGTAACTGATGGTGCCTATTTGCAGAGGTTGGTCACTCCTTGACCACAAGGGAGATGTCTTCAGTCTTCCACTCGATATGGAACGTCTAAGGTCCAAGAGTTTGTTTCAGAGTTTCTTTCCAGAATAATCTAATGTCTCTGGACACAGCTCCTATCTTTATACTAAACTAAGGGGCTGGATTACCTGCTAGATCCCTCCTATGGCTGGAACCTGGGAAGGGGGAGGTTACATCCCTTTCCCTTTGTCCAGTTTCGCACCAGAGCAGGGGCTGGAGTGCCCCAGCAACTGGTTTGAACCGGGCTATGCATGGACCACCTTGTGTGCCCGAGGCAGTGTCTGGAAAAGCATACTTCCATTGAACGCTAGCACCCCCCTCGACATGAAACCTATTGTCCAGGCCTCCCTTTGCCGGAGTTTTATCCAGCAGCAAGAGGTCAGACTCGTGTCTGTGGCAGCAGCATCCATTTTGTGATGCTGAGGCTCTGGTTAACTTTAACGGGGATTAATAGGAACAACATGTCTTCTCCCTCTAGAAGGGTGGAATGCTACCCCCGTCGCCAGAACTGGCAAGGGGGTAGTATTCCAAAGCGTATGACACCTTACACGACATGTTTTGTTAAAGCCAAACCAAAGTTAGCATTAACCGTGAGGATTATAATGCACTTAAGAGTATATGGTATGGCTATATCATAGAACAGCTATAAGGACATGGTTCTGAAAGCTGCAGACGGGCTCAGCTCATGCTAAGCACCATCTCACATAAAACCAAGCACTCTGCCTTCAGGATTGTCCAGGCCTGTCATAGGAGTGACTTATCTATATCTATACTACTATTATAAAGAGAGAACTTTGAACTCTTGAGGCGGGTAAACTCGGGAACCACAGCGCCAATCCAAACACCCGATACATTGTTGTAATTGTCAGAGTCTGCAGATGGACATAGGCTATATAAAAAAATAAAATATACTTTCTTTAAAATATTTACGATTTAAAAAAAAAGAGTCCCTTGGAAGTAGCACCGGCCGCGGCGTGCGTGCTGACATCAGGAGCACGGGGAGGAGCGGCGTACAGGAGCGCGAGGAGGAGCAGCGGACATGAGCGCGGGGAAGAGCGACAGACAGGCGGGGAGGAGCGGTGAGGAGCGGCGGACAGGCGGTGAGGAGCTGTGGGCAGGCGGTGAGGAGCGGCGGACAGACGGTGAGGAGCGGTGTGGAGCGGCGAGGAGCGGAGGACAGGCGGGGAGGAGCAGCGGACAGACTGGGAGGAGCGGCGGCTGAGGTAGGTGAAGCGACCCGTGTGCGGCTCATTGGGGGCCCTGAAAGTGGCGTGTGCGCTCCGGGGGACCCAAGGACAACGTCTGGGCGGGCGGGGGCCCTGAAGCCTGAGACAACGTCGGGGCGGGCGGGGGCCCAGAAGCCTGATTGCTCCCGGACAATGTCGAGACGGGCTCCTAGTAGGTATAGATGTGTCTATATATAAGGGTAGAAATAGGAATACTATATCTGAAAGAAACAGGTTAGTATTAGACTCCTTACCTTAAAATATCCCCAGGCGTCAGACTGGATCCGGAAACTTTTGCATAGCAGTACCGTCTGCGGGTCCGTCAATGGTGCCGGAATGATGTCGCCGGAGTACTTAGATGCTGCCCTCGCGCGCTGACGTCCGTTCCTATGTTTTTCCACGCCAGCAAGCGCTGATCCGGAAAAAGTGGTACCCTTAGTCAATTTTTGACTAAACTTTTTCGATCATTTTGGATCTTTCTTCGAATTCGAACGACTGACTGTGCCGGTAGGGATGCCCGGGTTCAACCACTGCATCGACTGCAACCGACTGATGTCGGTTACCGACCCCCATCGCCGGTGTTTTTATTGCCTGGGGCCCGACCACGATGACAAGTCGTGCCCCGTCTGCCGGGCCTTGACGTCGAAGGCTAGGCGGGAGCGGTCCCGCAAGAGCCTCGAGCTCCGGCAGTCGGCCCGCACCGTTCGAGGTCCCGGTCCGAAGAGAGGTCGAGGGACCGGCTCGGAAAGTCAACACCACTCCTAGAGCTCCAAGTCCTCAGGTAAGAGGCACAAGAAGTCGAAGAAGCGACATCGCTCTCCCGACTCGGCAGGGGATTCGGGCAACATCGCCCATGTGGCTCCACCGGAGCCGCAGGCATCGTGGCATGCTCCCTACCCGCCGGTCCCTGGGCAGAACGCGACGCCGGAGGAGATAGATGCCTTCCTCACGGCCATGAGGTCACTCACTCCGCCGTCTGGTTCCGCGGCGCCTTCGGGCCAAGCGGCCCCGACTGGGAGCCCAAGCGGGCCCGGTGCTTCGGCCCCGGCACCGTTGGGTGCTTCGGCCCCGGTGCCGTCGGCGACTTCGGTCCCGACGCTGCAGGGCCCCGCTGGATCCGGTTCCGGATCCGTGTCGTCGCCGGTCGACCTTACGACCTCGCCGGCACCGGCCCCTAGGGTGTCGCCCCCGGCGCCGTCCACGGACGACGTCGTACCCGGTCTGCCCCTCGACCCAGTTTCGACGCCGGAGCGGCGCCGCTCGACGCCGCATTCAACGTTGAGAGAAGACTTATTCTTCTATAATCTGGCCCCATCATTTTACCCTGATTACCAGGAGATGGGTGGTGAGGCGGATTGGGAGGGGACTGAGGATCCTCTGGCACGTGAGTGCCAGTCTTATCAGGACTGGGTAGGTGAGCTAGGGGATGCCAGTGGTTTGGACACTTCGCCAGACACTGGTTTTGTCTCCCCTCCTACCGTGGCTTCGGAGGAGGGGGCTGCCTATAGTGTTTTGTTGATGCGGGCGGCCAAGGCTTATCCCTTGAACTCCCCATCGCGGCAGTGAGGACTAACCTCCTCACTGAGGTCCTTCAACCGCAAGCAAGCTCTTCGGAGCCTATGTTGCCGTTTAATGAGGCACTGTCTGACGTTCTTCTGGGCACCTGGTCCAGGCCCGCTTCAGGTCCCCCTGTAGATAGGAACGCTAGGTGCCCTGATATCTTCAGAGGCTCTTTCTGGTTGGGCACAGCAAACAGTGGTATTCCTTGGTAAATCCAACTGTGCACTCCCTATGGAGCAGTGGCGCTCCTTCCTTATGAAGGTGGACCTGAAGTTGGAAGACCTGGCCGATTCCGAAGCTTGGGCAGTGGCCCGGGGGGATTGTTTGGTGAGCCTTTTATCAAAGAGCTCGGGAAATCTGTGAATACTTTCACGTCCCTCGATAAGGCCCAGTCCTTTATCAAGCGGGTTTTCTCCTCCCGGGTTTTCCCTGGGACCGGTCGAGGTAGGGGCCGCTTGACCGGCCAGGCCTTCCAAAACTCCAGAGGGCACGGCTCCAAGCGAAGGCAGTATCAAGATCAGGCATGCTATCACAACTTCTACACATCCTGTGGACAACGACCAAGAAAGAGGTTGTGGCTTCAGAGGAGGCAACAACACCTCTAATGCCTGTAAGTGTTTCCACCTCTTCCCTTGTGCATGTTGGTGACCGTTAGGCCAGGTTTGTGCATGTTTGGGAAACCATCACGCGCAGTGCTTGGGTGCAACAAAAAGTCCAGGGTTTTCGTATCGAATTCTGTAGCACTCCAACTCAGGAGAGCAGTCCCAGGCTTATCCAGTTTTCACATCTAGAGGCAGGACTGATCGATTCAGAGGTCTCCTCCCTCTTCAACAAAGGGACTATTTGCCTCACATCGCCGCATTTGCAAGGCTTCATAAGCAACATGTTTTTGGTAGACAAGGAGGATGGGGGGGGGGGGCAGCGTCCCGTGCTAAATCTGCACAAGTTCAACAAGTGGTTGGTTTACCACCATTTCAAAATGGAGGGAATCCAACTATTAAGGGACGTTTTGCGCCCAGTAGATCCGATTGTCCGCTTGGTCTTAAAAGATGCATACCTAGCAATCCCTATTTCTCTGCTGTTCCTTTGGTGCAAGTGCGTGTACCAGTTTACCACTCTGCCTTTCAGGCTTTTCTCCACTCCTTGGTGCTTTACGAAGGTGCCCAGACCAGTCGTGGAGCACATTTGGGCTCGGGGGACACGCCTCAATGTTTACCTCAACAACATGCTTCTTTTGGCACAGGTTCCCCGACGGTTGTGCGAGCAGTTGCAACAGGCGGTCAGCCTGTTAGAGAGGCTGGGGTTCGGCATAAACATCAAAAAGTTGTTGTTGGTTCCAGCTCAGAAGTCACGGTCTTGGGTTTCGTATTAGACTCTACCAAGGCAACTCTCAGCCTTCTTGCAGAAGATGTCCAAGATCCTTCACGAGCTCTGCCGGACGTTGGTCAAAGAGAGAGTGCCCCTCAGATTGCCTGCGTGGTGGGACTCCTGTCTGCCTCCATTCAAGCCATTTTTCCAGGCCCAATGCATTATTGTGCCCTGCAGCGTCTGAAAGTGGGACACTTGTGGAGAGGGCTTCTTTACTCTCATTTAGTGTCCCTGTCCAACGAAGCATGGGAAGAGATTCGCTGGTGGCTCACTCATACAGAGGCGTGGAATGGCCGGTCAATATTTGGCTCTACCCTAGACCAGGTTATCGAGTCAGATGCCAGCAGATAAGGCTGGGGCGCCGAGTGTGGGGATTTTTCCACAGGAGGGTCTTGGTCTTCGCAGGAGCAGACTGTGCATTTAAATTGTTTGGAGCTATTGGTGGGGTCCCTCGCTGTCCTTTGTTAGACCAGAGACCGGGTCCAATCTTGTTTCATTATAAAGATGGACAATGTCTCGGCTGTCAGGTACATAAACCACCTCGACGGTACTCGGTCGAAGGTTCTCTCGGACCTAGCAACAAGCCTTTAGCAGTTCTGTCTCGATCACCAGATTTCGGTGACAGCATAGTATCTCCCCGGACTGATGATCAGGTCACGGATTGGCACTCGCTCCACTTTCGAGAATCCAGTCTTTGGAAGTTGCACCCGGAGTTTTTTGCCATTGTGCAGAACCTTTGGGGTCCTTTTTAGGTGGATTTTGATTCAAGACTGGATCATCAGGTGGCCCCATTCATCAGCTGGAGACCGGATCCTTTGGCAGCGGCCACGGCCGCTTTCCTGCATGATTAGATTCCGGAGCAAGCCTATGCATTTCAGCCATTTGCGATGATCACAAGAGCGTCGGCTCAGATCAGGTGGCAACGGGCGGAGGTGGTTCTCAGCACCCCGATTTGAAGGTCGTAAGTTTGGTTTCCGGTTCTACTGAAACTTTCTTGAGATTTTCCAATCGTCTCCCCCTGTTCCAGAGCTTCTTTTCAATCCGGATCATGTTCCACATCAGATGGTGCTAAACTGGTTCCTACACCTAATGGCGTTGGAGGATTACTGGAGAAAATGGCTGATCCCAGGCCTTTCGGCATATGCTGTAGACCTCTTGTCCAAGGCCCTGGAGGCGATGGTGTAGTTGGTGTGTGCAATGGGGTTGTGATCCTGTGGGCTCTGACATAGTGCAGATCTTAAATTTTCTGGCGAGCCTGGCCCAACAAAGTTTGGACTACCAGTCGGTGAATACCTTTCGGTCCGCCATTTCGGCAGGTCACGTACCTGTGCAAGGGGCACCGTTTGGGGATCACCCTTTTATATGTCTGCTTCTGAGGGGGGTCAGATTCTCTCTACCTCCTGAACCACGATACTCAGAGTGAACAAGGTTCTCAACTTATTTTTGTTTTGGCAATCCAATGAGTTCTTATCAAGGAAATAATTGTCTGCTAAACTGGCGATGCTCCTCTGCCTGATCTGTGTAGATGAGTTTCAAATGTTAGGGCCCTGGATATCACAGGCAGGGTATTTCCCCTACTGGGGTTTCTTTCACCATTCGTCGAAGAACCAAATGTCACACTAGAGTGATAGTGCCCCGAATTTCCAGACTCCCCGAAGCTGTGTGCACTCCTTAACAGTATTGAGGAGATGTATTTGGAGCTTAGACCTCCAGGGGAGAGGCAGCTTTTGATAGCCCTCTGGAAACCGCATAAGGCAGGTTGATCTCCCACGATTGCACATTGGGTGCAGTAGGTCATGCAGGAGGCGGGTATTAACCTTCGGCAGTTTGGAGCCCATTCTGCCAGAGGAGTGATGGCCTCCAAGGCATTCATCCCAGGGGCAATGTTGGAGGACATAATGAACGCTGCAAATTGGTCTTCAGACTCCTCCTTTAAAAGGTTCTACTTCAAACCTAATATTGATATGGCCCTCTTGATGGTAAGTAAGCTTAAAACTAGCATAATCTGAAGCCTCTGGTCCTGACATAGAATGAAATATTTCCTAGCTAATGTAATGGAAAGTTTAAATTCTATTAGGGACCCGGATGCAAGGATTATCCCTCTCGCCGTGAGGTTCATGAATGCCCGCCCCCTGGAGACTAAGTAAAGTGTTCTCTCTGCTTCGCTTGACATGTGTCTTAATGTTGAGACTGTTTGCTATGGAATTGTATTCCAGTTAAAGAACAGTTTTAGGTAGTTGTGATTCAAGGTCAGGAGCTTTCTCTGTTGGAATGACAGTTGTTGTGAATGCATGCATTTTATCGCTGATTAGCTGCTAGTTCTGATCCTTTTCTTTAGTTCCAGGAGGGGATTCTGGCAAACAGGACGGATAGAGTAAGACGACTGGTGTGACTCGCGTGACGAAAGAGGAAGCCCAGGACACTGAAGAGGGGCTCTATGCTGGATCTTGTGTTTTGATTGGACAATGCCTTTTCATGGATGTGCTTATCGGTTGTTTGTTTCTCCAATTTCCCTGGAGTTCTGGGAAATGTGGTTGTGTTGATGTTATTAAAATGGCTGCTATGGAATTAAAGTGAAGAAAGTAAAGCATAATTCTCTCCTCCAAGCCCTGATTAGAACTCGCAAATTTCCTTCTTCAATGAAAAAATCAGCAAGGCAGCAAGTTCGTCGAGAGAGACGTTTCTCATCACGAAAAAGCTTTTAAAACCCCCCACACCCCCAGCTGCACGCAACCCCTCTAACGAACACTGTAACGAGTTAGCTAACTTTTTCGATTCAAAAATACAAAAAATACTCAAACAACTTCCGTCTCTCTCTTCTGTAAATCCCTCCCTCCTTCTCTCCTCCCGGCGACAGAACAGAGACACTGAGCTAAGCAAGTTCCACCCCATTAACATGGAAACCCTTGGTTCCATACTAGAAGCCCTCAAAAGCGGATCGTCTCATGACCCAGCCCCTGTGAGACATCTGAAGCAGGTCGCCACGAGCATCCTACCACCTATGACCAACTTGCTAAACACATCCTTCGAATCTGGAACTGTTCCCACTAGCTGGAAAAAGGCGGTGGTGAAGGCACTTATAAAAAAACCAAACCTTGACCCGGACAACCTGGCTAACTTCAGGCCGATATCACTCCTCCCCGGCATTAGCAAACTGGCGGAAAAATACATCAACTCCCAGCTCTCTCATTATCTGGAGTCCAACGAGCTGCTAAAAACCTCCCAAACCGGTTTTCGCCCGGGCCAGGGGACAGAAACAGCAATGGTGGTGGTAGTCGAAGAAGCTAGGAAGATCATTGATGCAGGAGGATCAGTGGCAGTGATCCTCCTGGATCTCAGCGCAGCATTCGACACCGTCAACCATAGCATCCTGGCCCAACGCCTGGAAAACCTTGGCATCACTGGGACGGCCCTCGACTGGCTAAAATCCTTCCTCCACAACCGCTCCTTTCAGGTGGCGGAGGGAGACTGCATCTCAAGGGAAACCCCGATACGTTGCGGAGTGCCTCAGGGCTCTTCATTGAGCCCTACACTCTTCAACGTATACATGGCACCTCTTGAACAAATTGTCGTCCCCTATGGCATTAAACTCCTGACCTACGCGGACGACACTCAGCTGGTCGTCTCCCTCAGCCAGTCAGAACTCCCCACCATCGATCTGTACTCCTGCCTAGGGGATATAGTCAGCTGGATGAGCGATTCCCATCTAAAGCTCAGCGGGGACAAAACTGAGCTAATGGTGTTGGGCAACCAGTCCCACTTCCGCCCGGAGTCTCTATGGCCTCCCAGCATGGGCCCACCACCAATCCCCAAAACTGATATTAAAAGCCTGGGGATTTGGCTGGACGACAAACTTACCCTCAACACGCAGGCCAGGAAAACCGCAGGCACATGCTTTGGCCTACTACGCTCCATCCGTAAGATCCTCCCATTGCTCCCATACTACTACTCATACAGGGTCTTATACTGTCAAGACTCGATTACGGCAACGCCTTGTACCTCGGCTCACCAAAAAAAGTCATCTCTAGGCTCCAGGTGGTGCAAAATGCGGCCGCCCGAATCCTCACAGGCACAAAAAAACGCTGCTCTGCTAAACCTGCACTCAAAGAACTCCATTGGCTTCCGGTGGAACAAAGGGTGCAATTCAAGGCCATGTGCCTAACTCACAAAATCCTACATGGAAAAGCCCCCCCTGTCCTTAAAAATCTCGTGACACCCCATACGACAAACAGAACCCTTCGATCAACCAACGCCCATCTGACCCAAATACCTAGGATCAAGAGAACACGCTCTGGAGGTCGGCAGTTCTCATATCAGGCGTCTAAGATGTGGAATACTCTCCCACCGGACCTCCGGGCCCAACCTAATCTCCTGTCATTTCGTAAATCCTTGAAGACATGGCTGTTCCCCTGACCTCTTCATGCTCCCGCCTGATTCTACCTCTGGATTTCAGTTAGCGCTGGGACGCTCTCGGGCAGCCATGCGCTCTATAAATCTCCTTCAAATTCAAATTCAAATTCAAATTGAAACTTTGATACGTCAGCTAGGATATTTTTCATTCTTAATTACAAATGTAATTCGGACAGTTGAAAATCTCTTATTACTCGGGAGAAAGAGGGTGTAATACTTATACGACATTGTTGGTAAAATAAAGTGAGGAATGAGGTGTGATTATTGTGCTTGTTAGGCCTGAGCATGTGAATAACAGGTTGGTTTGGAAAGCGTACATTTTTTTTTTCTGATTGATCTTGTGGCTTGTACCTTCTCCAAGTTGTTTTATAATATGCAAGACGTAGTGTATCAGTACTTGCAGTTTTAGAAGGACATTTGTTTTACACTGTTGTACAATGTAAACAGGAAGGCCTGCGCAGGGATATGCTTAAAGCTGTAGCAAATCCTACAAAGTATGCACTACGATTTAACTAAAATCAAAAAGTTATCTTGAAATTGCACAATCTAATAAAGGTAATAAGACTTGCGTGATGGACCAGGCCAGGCATCATTCTGTTAGTCTTCTAATACGTTTACTTCTGTTTACCCTAGGTATGGTAGCGGAGGAGTACAATGCCTTCTTCTACTCTCTTGTTTCCCAGGACACTCAGGAAATGGCATATTCAACCAAAAGACAGAGATTTTTGGTCGACCAAGGATATAGCTTTAAGGTAAGGCAGTCCTGTAATTTAATTCATAAATCTCTTACCTCTTCACCCTCACCTGCATGCAAAGACCCAAGTAGACATTTAGAGACATTTTTAATCTCAACAAAAGTAAGTCTCCTATTGCAATTATAAAAGATATCTCTTAATGGAAAGAGAAAATGTTGAAGTCTGGACTCTTTCTCATGATTAAAAAACGTGACTAGGTGGTTTATTTACGTTAATAAACTTCACAGTAAAAAAACACTATTTACTTTCAGCAAATAGGTCTTTACGAGGAACGTCAGAAAGAGCGACTATGAAGCAACAAGTTAACTCCCAAGCAACTCAAGGAATCAAATCCATACATTCCAACTTGCATTCAAAACTCCCATTTTGTTTATAAATCTTTTTTTATTTTACATTTTAAATATATAATTATATACATTATAAAAACTTCTGCCAAGAAAGGGCATTCATTTACATATATCATACACAAACATACAGCTAAAAGTTTGGATTACCTACATCTAGTTGTATCATTACAGAACGGTCTTTTCCAAAGGGCCCTCTGATTGTAATTACCAGTTTATTGACATTATCATATAGGTCTCAGTGGCAACATGGTGTTCATGATGGGCGTTTGCACAGAGGAAATTGCTAACTTCTAGTTAGTGCACGCAGCAGATCTAAATCTTCAACCAGTTTCTCAACATATCTAACTAATTTCATCCTTATTTCTTCGACAGTACACTGTTCTTCTACATCTGAGCCAGCCTGCCTTCTCTAGGATTTTAGGGCTCCGCCATTGTATTGCAGGTCACTGTTTTGCTAATAGCAGTTTAAAATTGAAGAACTTCTTTTTAGGTCGAGCCTGCAGGCAGTGCACATGTGCTGTTGGTTGGTGACCTATTGTATCGCCCATTTCTTTTTTAAAAGCACTAAAAAGGGGCATTTAGCCCGTCCATTACTAACCATTTGTTGGCATCATTATAGATTTCTCTTCTTTGCTTCCTTCTCATTTGGTGCACTTGCGAGGCATCACTTCCTTTTCTTTCTGTGGTGCATGGGCCTAATATAGATACCAGGCCGTTTTCTACGCTTTCATCCGGAATTTGCCCAACATAAGACTTATGGGCGGCTACTCAAGCCTTAGTAGGCCTTTCTTGAACTGCTCGTCTACTTTTACCTTGGCACTACTCTCACAGTGCCTCCCATCGCCCTGAAGAAGGTCCTGTGTGGGCAAAATGCGTTGGCTGTCTAAACTGATGCAATTTGGGCACACTTGAAATAAAGAATCCAAGACTGCAATCAACGACTCTTGTGTATCTACCTGTATATCTTTGTGAGAAGTTGGCCTGATATATGATGTCTCCAATTCTGGGGGCACCTTGTATCAGTCCAAACAATACCTTATGGTGTCTGGTTGTAAGTCAACCTTATAGACAAGCTATCCTAAGGGTAGCATGGACTAAGCAGCCTTAAAGGCTTAACTCAAGAGCTGTTTTACCAATCACAATCCTGTAATATCAAATGAAAGTACACCACACAAGTTATATATTATAAAAATATATGTATTTATTACTAGAAAAATACTCTATACTCTTTGAGTCTAGAAGCACAAGCGTTTAAACATAAAAGTTGCACAATTATGGATGAGGCCTAGGGGCCACTCAAACCATATATCAAAAAAGTGGTATAAGTATCACTAATCGAATGGTGGTCAGGCCTAGGGCCTGGGGAATCACTGGGAGCAGTCGGGAGTAGCAATGCTGAAGTTGGGTAAAGCCTGCGGGATTCGGGTGCAGCGCTTAAAGCACACACATGCACCAATGTAAAGTCAATGGTGCGTAAAAGTTACAAAGTTACTGTTAAAGGAGCCTTCTGACTGACCTAGAAGGATGAAACTTTAGACTTATACACTAGAGGTGTGTACCAGTGCAGGAGCACCGGCGTTGCTGAGTTACCTCACCCACAGGAAGCGGGTGCACGGGTGCAAAGTAGTGTCGGGTTTCGTCACGCAGGTCGATGGTGCCTGAAGATGAAGATGCTGCAGGCGTCAAGAAGAGAAGTGTCCTGTGTGATCCAAGGGTGGATCGAAGATATAGATGATCTGAACGCAGAGGGGACAGAGCCTGGGTCACTCAGCAGTGACCAGGGTGGAACAAGGAAGGAACCAGGCAATGTCGGGCGCAATCAGGTCGATGTCGGGAAGCTTGTCTCCGCTGCCACGTGGACTCTGGGGCACCGAGGATGTCCAGGAGCGGATCACGAGCTGTCCCACGCAGGCTCTCGCTGTTGGCGGTGTCGGCTTCCGGATTGGAGCAAACAAACCTTGGCAAGCGCAACCCACGCAGGATTCGAAGATAGCTTCTTACTCGGACCAGGAGGGTCAGAGCGGGTGCTCCTTTTCAGGGGAGCGAGGGCAATTCTGGAGCAACCAGACTCACAAGTCAAACTCAAAGGTTCGTCGGTACTGGGGCCGCTAGCCAACGGGCAAGCGACCGGACCAACGCATTGAGCCAAAAGATGCAGAAGGGCCCCACGCAGCACTCTGTGAGTGTAGAGGGGTGAGCTTCGGTGCAAGAGTGGCTCAGGGCTGGGGCTTCTAAAACCCCAATGCACATCTTCGAGGGAGCCTCGGAAGCTGCACAGTCAGCGCCTCTTGGTCTTTCCAAGACGGCCAGCCCCACGCTTCAGGTCGCCTCCATGGGTCTCAGCTCTGCAGGGACTGTGGATCGGGCTGTTAGAAGGCAGGCATGCTGGGTCTTGTCGATCTCTGTCGCTCGAGTTCTGGCGGGAACTGCAACAAAGCAAACGTTGAGGTGCTGATGGTGCCTGCTTGCACAGGGTGGTCACTCCTTGACCACAAGGGAGATTCTTCAGTCTTCTACGTCGAGTTGGCACTGCTCCCATTCTTATACCAATCTAGGGGGCTGGATTACCTGCTAGGTTCCTCCTATGGGTGGGACCCAGGAAGGGGATGGTTACACCCCTTTCCCTTTGTCCAGGGTCGCGCTGGGACTGGGGCTGGTGTGCCCCAGAACCGGTTTGACCGGATTATGCAAGGGGAAGCCTTGTGCGCCCCAGGCACTGTCTAGCTTCTTTCAGCCCTCCCTGCCCCAATACACTATCTCCTGTCTGGGGTGGTGTAGCACCTCCCCGCGACAGGAAACCCTTTGCCTAGGCCTCCTCTGCCAAGTTTCGGTCAGCAGCAGGAGGTCAGACTTGTGTCGGTGGCAGCAGCATCCATTTTGTGATGCTGAGGCTCTGGTTAGGATTAACCGCGTTTTAGTAAAGTAACATGTCTTCTCCCTCTAGAAGGGTGGAATGCTATCCCTGTCGACAAAACTGTCGAGGGGTTAGTATTCCAAATCGTATGACACCTTACACGACATGTTTTGATAAAGCCAAACCAAAGTTAGCACATAACCGCAATGGATTATAATTGGTATGGCAATATCCCGGAACAGCTACAGGAGTTGTTCCCGACAGCTGCAGACAGGCTCAGCTCATGCTCGAGCACCATCTCACGTAAAACCAAGCACTCTGCCCCCAGGATTGTTAAGGCCTGTCATAGGAGTGACTTATAGGTATATATGTGTCCAGATATAGGTATACTATATCTAAGCAAGGGGTAATTACACGACCTTGCCCCAGCTGAGTGATCAGCCAGTTGTGTCAGTTTGGATAGCCAGCCAGGGGTGGCAAAAGATATGCTGCAGCCCCTGGTAGGCCTTGGATACACCTGTGCCCTGGGTACCTATGGTACACCGTACAGGGGCTGATCAGGTGTCCCAATACCCAATTGGTAATGTACCTAAAGTACATGGTTGTGAATTTAGAGAGAGAACGGCAGGCTGTGGGTCTGATTAGCAGGCCCACAGCCACATTAAGTCGAAAACCAGTGAAGCAAAAAGCAAAAATTGGGGTGACCATAGGAAAGCAGACCCTACTCTCCTACAGGCGGTCTTTGCTACCTTGGATAGCTGGGATGTAATAGTTTAAATACCCCGGGTGGTGTAGTGGTTCTACAGACCAGGTGTCTTGGAAAGCGCTTATATTGAAGTTTTCAAAAAAGATATTCCTGTCAGGGGACACTCCCTTGGACCTCAGCCCAGCAAATTTTCAGGATAAAAGCGCTAATCTACGTGGTGTTGGATATGAATCTGATGTCGGCCCAACTCTAGGAACTATAGTCTATGGTAACCCTTGGTAATTCCTCCTCTGACAGCTTTATTAAACGCTCCATCCCCTTGTAAGATTATCTCCAAGCTCTATACTCTCGCTCAAAGCGAGATGGTATCTTCCCTTAGCAATGTAAGATGAGCTTGGCATTCTGATATAGGAGCTCCCATCACGGACGACACCTGGTCTTAGTGTTGCGAGGTTACTTGTAAGATATTCCTAATCTGCCGTCACTGTATCGTTCATTTTAAATTTCTAAACAGAGTTTATTATTCCCCTTCCCGACCCTTTAGGTACGGTCTGAGGTAAACCGACAATTGTGAAAGATGCTACGCCCCACATGCAGACTTCTTCCACCTAGCATGGTAATGCCCCTCTGTGTTTCATTATTGGGAATTTATTTTTCAGAAGCTTAATGTTATTCTAGGGCTTTCCCTCGTTCCGGATCACCTGTTAGCGCTTCTTGGCTACACCAAACCTCTTAAGAAAGCAGCACGCAAACTGGTGGGAATGGGGCTCCTACTTGCAAAGCGTCGACTATCTATGCGATAGTTGAGGGGTCCGTTGCCTACAGTTGCAGAGTGGGAGCAAGACATGGTGTATTGTAATACCCAATCTGATGTGTACAACAAATTGCTCCCCCTTGTAACCGAGCAAAGAATTTTTGGGGGTATGTTTGCGCAATATCAGGCTGCATGTCAATCTACACCTGAAGTTTCTGGAGATTAAGTGGGGACTGTATGTATTCTCGATGTCTCTAATGGATAGATCTGCATGTGCAGTCATCATGGTTCTCTCTGGCGGATAACCTTCACCTCATTCGCAGCTTTTGGTGTTAACCTGGTCCTTCCAGAATACCTCGCCATTGATGTACTGTTTATGTGATTAACACATTTTATGTGCCTTCACTGCTAATTCATTTTATGCTCCTGTGCTCTATATTATACACTTGACATGTTATTTGTTTTTGGCGATCCATATTACTGTCTTATTGTTTGATATAGATAATAAAAAAAAATAAAAAAACTATAGTCTATGGTGCGCAATCTATCTCATTCTCTGCACCAATAGTCGCTAGTAAATGCTGATTTAGTGACCAGGGTACTAACAGTGGGGGATGAAAGGGACCTTCAATCTATCTATCGTAGTGGTGATACGCCAATTTAGGGTGTTACATGATGAACTAGATTTCTTTCTGGAACTATCTTCGGATGGTTATATTTAAAACGGAGAGTTTTAGTAAGAAGTTCAGTACGTATATCCGAAAGCCACCAAGTTTTCAACAAAGACATGATGCGAAAAAGTGAATGTAATGGCATCAGGGGCATCTGAGGTACCCCCGGGGTAGGAGTGTCTTTTTTGCCCCAGTGATAGCTTCCAGTATTAAAGACTGACATCCTCTCACTCTTCGGATCCTGTGAATACACTTATTTATCAGGGAGCCCTCGTCCTCTTTATGTAAGCTGAGGGGGAATGTTTGGCACATTAATCAGGTGAACTTTGTCTCATGTCTGGGATCTTATCAGCACTATGTGAGGCTTGGGTCAGGTTTACCTGATGATAAACATGGCTAGGTAGAGAGCTTTGTGCCTTACTCAAATTAGTGGATTTCCATGAGCCAGCCCCATGTTGACCTACCCCTCTGAGATGTCTAGGGTCTGCGGAATCGACTTTACTACTACCGGTTATGTTTTCTCTGCTTAATCTTTCTAGATTTTGTCTTGTGGGGCCCCCTGATAAGACTCGCACAGTCAGTCCCCCCTTGCACATTAACTGGGTGAATTACTTGGTATCCCAGTTGTTTCTTAACCCATCGAACATCTATATGTACCTTACCTAGGGAATCTGAGAAACTACCAACTATGGCGTTAAGCGCTCTGATTTCCTGCACTAAGTCCATTATTTGCAATGTTAGCGATCTTTGCGTGGGTACCTCGTTTGGTGTGCTAAATTTTCATTACTCATGCTCCAGGAGCTGCTTAAGCTGCCTATAGAGCAGTTCTAACAATAACGGAATGCTCCAGGCAAAAAAATAAATGATTTTAAACTTTAGGTTTAAAGCATTTTATTAAGACAAAAGAACATGGGGAGAGGGAACAGGAGGTTAGGGTTACATACAGTACAATAAGAGAAAAATCGTAGTATCAGGAGCGTGCTCGTGGAACAGTTCGTTAGGCCAGACGAGAAGCAATAGCAGATGAAAAAATGAAATGCAATTTATATCTCCACTCTGCGCATATCCAGCACCCCAAATCTGATCAAAGAAGGCAATAAAATTGACACAAAAAAGCACAGCCCATCCCCCTCTAGAACCCCTGCCCCAAAGAAAAAACCAACTCCCCAACTCCCCCCAACCCCCCGTCCAATGGCCCATTACCAGTACTACCCGCCCCAGAGCCACACGCCCCCTCACTAAGAACCCGCCCCCCACTCATTCTAGTCTGCCGGAGTCGCCGGCGGCGTCGGCCTCAGAAGCCTGAGGTACCTCGGGCAGGTGAGCTCCCTGAATTCGGTGGTTAACAGCGCAAGGAAGGGTTGCCACAGCTCATCAAATTGATCTATCTCCCCCACCACCGTGAGCGACAGTTTCTCCATTCCCAACACGTGCCAGAGTCTATGTAACCAACCCGTGATGGAGGGGACAGTGGTAGTGCGCCAATGGATGAGGATATTCTGGACCGCAGACCCCAGCGCGATGGCGATCTGCCTGCCCCTGCGGGACTTCAGCGGATACATTAGGCCATTAGGGAGGCCCAGTAATACATACGCCGGAAAGCGCGGGAGCTCAATTTCAAAGTGCTTATCCACCTCATCCAGAACCTCCTTCCAATAGGCGGCCAGCAAGGGACAATCCCAAAGAATATGTGAGAGGGTCCCCACCTGCCCGCAACCTCTCCAGCACCCCTTATCAATGTGCCTATTCATCTCATACAGTCTCTGGGGTGTAGTACCAGTACGTGGACACCTTGGTAAACGTCTCCGTAAGGCCGGTATGGTACGCAGAGTGCGATCTGGTCCCATTCCTTGTGGCTGAGTGTCCTGCCCAGTTCCCTGTGCCATCGTTCCCTCCCCGGGTTATAATAGTGGAACGGTGGGGGCTGTAGATGCTTATAAAGATCAGTAATCAATTTAGCATCAGAGGTTCGGGTCACCAGCCACCGCTCATACGGTGTAATTTGACGATCAGCGGTGTCCCGCACCTGGGGCTGGAGGGCCCAATGTCGGACCTGCATGTAGCGTAGTCTATCCAACTCCGTGAGGCCGAACTCCTGCTGAAGCTGCTGAAAGGGAACCACGCCTTCCGGCCCATAGACCTGAAAGAGCGCCCGGCAGCCCGCAGTCCTCCAATGGGAGAAAGCACCCGGCTCCATCCCCGGGGAGAAGTCAGGATTATCCACTATGGGTGTAAATGGTGAAGGGAAAGTGGTAAGGTCCCGGGCCTCGCAGACTGCGTCCCACACCCTCAAGGGAACCCGCGTAACGAAGGAGGCGTAAAGGTTGGGGGGGCGGTAAGCACGGCGCAAGAATGGAACCTCCTGTAGGGTGCGGCCCGCCACCGCCTGGTCCTGAAAAAGCCAATGTTTATCGGACTCCCACCTGCTCCACTCCACAAGGTATCGTAGCTGCGCCGCCTGAAAGTACTTACGGAGGTCCGGAATACCAAGGCCCCCCGCTTCCGGGGCAAGCGTGGAGAGAACCCTCTTCATCCGCGGCTTGCGGCCTTGCCAGACAAAGCGGGAGATGTCGGCCTGCGTTTGTCTAATCCAGCCCACTGGAGGCTGGAGAGGTAGGGCTCGGAAAAGATATAGTATCTGGGGCAATACCGTCATCTTAACCGCCGCGATCCTTCCCAGCCAGGATAATAGGCCCTTACTCCAGCGGCCGAGCTCCTCCCTGATCTTTTTACTGAGAGAAGTGTAATTGGCCGTCACCATCGCTGGCAACGTGGGTGCCAGTAGGATCCCTAAGTATGGCACAAGGGACGATGACCACTGCATAGGGAAGAGTCGCTGAAGGTCCCTCCTAGTGTCCGCAGCCAAAGACACATCTAAAGCCACCGACTTGCTCATGTTCATTTTAAAGCCGGCCACACGTGAAAAGGCATCCAACTCGTGGATGCAGGCGGGTAAGGGCCTCCTAGGGTCGTCCAGGGTCAGCAGGACATCGTCCGCATAGAGGCTGACCGTGTGGACATACTGGCCCATCCTGATCCCAATAGCATCCGGATTGTGGCGGATCCTTTCGGCGAATGGCTCCATGTAGAGAGCAAAGAGGAGTGGAGAGAGGGGGCAGCCCTGCCTCGTACCGCGCTCGATTGCAAAACTACGGGAGCTGCACCCGTTGACTCGCACCGACGCTGAAGGATACTTATAGCAGTTGAAGACCATTGTGTGGAATTCATCACCAATTCCCAGTTTCCTGAGGACCAGCTCGAGATGCGGCCAATGAACTCTATCAAAGGCCTTCTCAGCGTCCACTGCCAGCAACATCCGCTCCCCCGGGATCCGCGAAGCCTTCTCTAAAACGTGCGTCACCCGCTTGGTATTGTCGACCGTCTGCCTGCCGGGCACAAAGCCAGCTTGGTCCGCCTCAACCAAACCGGGGAGGTGCAGGGCCAGCCTGGACGCCAGAATCCCCGTGTACAGCTTGAGGTCGACATTTAGGAGCGAGATGGGCCTATACGAGCCGCATAAAGCCCGGTCCTTCCCGGGTTTCGGAATCACCGAGACCGTCGCACTCAGGAGATCCGGTGGGATGGCTCCCGGGTCGAAGAAGGAGTTAAATAGCCGAGTTAAGACAGGGGCCACAACCGGGCAAAAGGTCTTATAAAACAGGGATGTGTAATCGTCCGGGCCCGGGGCCTTCCCGTGCTTCAACCTAGCTATAGCGGAAATCACCTCCTCAACGTGAATATCCCGCTCCAGATATTCCGCCTGAACGGGATCCAGCGCCGGAAGGGGCACCGACTCTAGATATTCCTCGGTGTCCCGCGGCGAGGAGGGCTCCCCAGCGTACAGCGCCTCATAGAAACTGCAGAAGGTTTCCGCCACCTCCGCGTCCCCGGAAACGGCCACTCCGTCTGTACTCAAGAGTTCCTTCACTACGTTACACTGTTGCGCGACCCGAAGTCGATGCGCCAGGAGCTTGCCGCACCTGTCCCCGCCTGTGTAGTAGGCATGTTTCAAGCGCAAGGCAGCGTATTCCGCTCTATCCAGGTCCAGCGCCGACAGGAGCTTCCTTGCCGCCTTCAGCTGCCTCCAAACCCTCGGAGCACCCGTACGGCGGTGGACCTGCTCAAGCTCCCGAACCTGAGTAGTCAGTTCATCCCTCTTTGATTTTAAACTTTAAAAGGAAATAGATCAACCAGGGCAATGTTATTTCCTTCTCAGCACTTACTCTGCTAAACAACTCAACTCTAATACTGATAAAAAGAATTTGGTGACCATGAACTGAGCCAGTGAATTTGGAGAAATGATGCTTAAACCGAGGTATGCAAAATAACCCCTGCCAGATTACAACCGACAGCCATAAAGGTGAAGTCACTACAATATCTAAGAGCAACATGGTCTTGCTAGTACTGCTGTCAGGGAAAAAAACAATCAGTGCAAAAATATGAAAACAAAATGCAAACACTCTTCCTTGCGACGGCCTTGGCCACAACGTTTGTGGATTAGTTTACCATGGAGTGTGTTTCTTTTTTCTACAATTTAAAGTCCACTCCACTCTAAACTTGGACTAAGCTTAAGTAAATATAACTATCTACATCTCTGCACCTCACCCCTTAAAACATGCAGCTCTCCAGGTGACAGACCTTCTTTTTTTATTATGGTGCACAGAAGCACAGGCACTGTGCACCATGTCTGAAAGTGAAGAAAATAAAAAAGCTGATGCTGTCAATGCTGGCTGCCATATAGCTCTTTACCAGGGATAGCTTCTCCATTCCAAGCACCATCCATAGCCTGTGTAGCCAACCTGTGTGGTGGGGAGCCTGTGGTGTCCTCCGGTGGGCTAATATGTTTTGCATAGCTGCCCCTAATGCAATAGCGATCAGGCGGCCCCTCCATGATTTCAAGGGGTACATCAGGGCATTAGGCAATCCTACTAGGATGTACGCAGGGAATCAGGGAAGTTGTGTGTCTAAGTGTGAGTCTATCTCATCCAGTATCGTGTCCCAGTACCCCTGTATGCGGTCGCAGCTCCAAAGCAGGTGTTCCAGTGTGCCTGACCTGGGGTGAAGTCAGGGTTGGCAAAGAGCGGGGTTAGAGGGGAGGGAAACGATGTCTGCTCGTGTTTGGTGGCGATCCGGTCCCACACCTCCATAACCGTGCCCGTGATCTGGGACGCGTAGAGGTTAGGCAGCCGATGGCGCTTTGGGAGAAAGGGGATCCCCTGGAGGGGCATGCCCGCTACGGCCTTGTCCTGGAATAGCCAAGTCTTCCCGGATTCCAGTTGATACCACTCCACTATGCTTCGGAGTTGCGCTGCGTTAAAATAAAGTTGGAGGTCTGGAATGCCTATGCCGCCATGGTCGGGTGGGAGGACCGCGATCTCATGCTTAAAGCGTGGGCGACGTCCCTGCCAAATGAAGCGTGCCAGGTCTGACTGCGTTTGCTGGATCCAGCCCTTCGGTGGCCGTAGGGGCAAGGTCTGGAACAGATAAAGTATCTGCGGCAGCAGGGTCATTTTCGTGGCGGTTTTCCTCCCTAGCCATGAGAGTGAGTAGTGTTTCCAGCGCCTGAGCTCGTTGCAGAGCTGCATGCGAAGTCTGGCGTAGTTCGCCTCGATAGTGGCTGGGATGATGGGGCCTAGAAGGATTCCTAGGTAGGGAACCGTGGTGTGGGACCATTGCACATCATGCTCCTCTTGGACCTCTGCCAGCGTCTCCGGAGCCAGGGAGACATTAAGGGCAATCGATTTGTCTGTATTGATTTTGAACCCGGAAGCGAGCGAAAAGTCATGGAGTTCAATAAAAAGCGCACGGAGTGATTGGACCGGTTCGGTAAGAGACCGTAAGATATCGTCCGCGTATAGGCTGATTTTGTGAATGTCGCCTCCGAACGGGATGCCCTTGATGAGTGCGTGTTGTCGGATCCGCTGTGCCAATGGTTCCATGTAGAGGGCAAATAAAATAGAGGAGAGGGGGCATCCCTGTTGGGAGGGTCCCCCTGCCGATCGGGTAGCGGGAGGAGGTGTGTCCGTTGACGCGAACAGATGTGGTGGGCTGCCTTTAGCAGTTTAGGATACGAGAACAGAGGATGTCCCCCAGACAAAAGTGACGCAGCACCAGTTCCAAATCGGGCCAGTGCACCCTATCGAACGCTTTTTCGGCGTCGATAGTGAGGAGCATACTATCGGGCCGCGTACGTGAGCCGGCTTCAATGAGGTGTAGGACCCTCCTGGTGTTATCACTGGTTTGCCATTGCGGTATGAAGCCCGCCTGGTCCGGCTCCACCAGTTGTTGCATGTAGGGTGCAAGCCGGCTTGCCAGAATTCCGGTGTACAATTTGAAGTCAATGTTCAATAGCGAGATTGGTCGGTATGAACCGCAGCGGGCTTTGTCCCTACCAGGTTTCGGTATAACCGAAATTGCAGCTTCCAAAAGGTCTGCGGGGATCGCGCCCGGCTGAGAAAAGGAATTACAAAAATCACGCAGAAGGGGTGCTATCTGGTGGCAGAACGTTTTGTAAAAGGACGCGGGGTACCCATCAGGGCTGGGGGATTTCCCAAGCTTCAAACGCGAGATCGCTGACACCCCCTCTTCCAGGCCTATGGGTCGGTCCAGGAACTCCGCCTGTGTCTGGATCAGGGATGGGAGGCGCGCCCCATGTAGATAAGACTGACCCGCTGTGAGAAGTTGGCCCGATATGCAGCGTTCGCTATTCTAGCGACCGCTATGTATCGTTCCAAACGACCCTTATGGTGATTGGTTGTAAGTCAACCTATAGACCAGCTATCCTAGTAGCGTGGATACGAGCAGTCTAAGGCTAAAGACTCGAGAGGGCGTGTTAAGCCAGCTGTTTACCACACATGTACCCCTTGAACACCAAGTGAAAGGACACCACACAAGTGTTAGGAAAATAAACAGTATATTTATTAAGAATCACAACAGCCCTGTACTCTTTATGAGGACAGGGTACTAAGCACAAACCAAATCTCTTAGGAAAATACTTCAAGTGCACAATTAAAACAAGTGTCCGAGGACACGGAAAGTTTAGAGGTCTCGGGCGGACCCGATAAGGCAAGTCGGAAGCGAGGGACTCGGGACCCTAGAGTAAGGAGGCTATGCAGGCACCGAAATGCCGAGTTACCTAGCCACGAGGGCTGCGGCTGCACAAGTCTTACAGGCGTCGGGGTCTTCGCTGACGAGCCAGGAGCCGGAAGAAAAGGAGTTGCTGGCCGGCGACCAGTGATGAATAGTTCGTAGAGATCCAAGCCTGGATCAGAGATTGATGATACCTCAAAGCAGAGGGGACCAAGTTCGTACTACTAGCCAGTAGTCAGGGGGTACCAGGGAGGCACCGGTTGGCCGTCACCTCGACTAGGTGAGTGGGCGACGCTAGGCTCTGCAGTCTCACGGACCAGGAGGTGTTGTCGGCGACCAGGATGGAGGTGCGAGCTGTCCCACGAAGGATGATGCTGTCGGCGTCGCTGGGCCCAGGATTGGGGCAACAAGCCTTGGCAGATCTCAGGGCCACGTGATAGGCCTAAGATGGCGTCTTGAATGGACCAGGAGGGTCCGGGGTGCTCCTCTCGGAAAAGGGAGCAAGGGCCGGTCTGGAGCAACCAGACCAGCAGTGTTGTTTGTCGGTTGTCGTCAAGGAGGGGCACAAGCCAGCGGCTAGTGACCAGACAACGTGCTGAGCAGCGAGCAGAAGGGCCCCACGCAGATCGTGGATCGTGGAGATGCTGGGAGACTGCACTTCGGTGCTGGAGCGGCTCAGGGTCGGGGCTTCTCGGACCCCAGAGCACTCACCAGAGAATTGCTTCGATGGTCGTGCTGGTTTAAGAAAGCGTGCAGGTTTTGATGATGGCCGGTCCCTCGAGGTCTCGTCGCACCCACAGATCACAGCTGAGCTGATGGCGTGGGTAGAGGTCAGAGGTGCCAGGGAAGCCGGATCTCGTCGAGCTGGGTCGTCGGATCCTTGAGGAAGGACTTGCAGCAAACCGCAGAGTTCTTAGATGGTGCCCGCTGATGCAGGGTGACTACTCCTTAGTCACAAGGGAGAAATCTTGAGAAGAGTCTCGAAGTCCTTTCGTAGAAAGTATTCTTGATTCAAAGATGATCTAATTTGGAAGGGTCCCCGCTCCGGTCTTTATCCTAAAGAAAGGGGTGGGTACATGACTAGGTCCTGCCCTAAGGGTGGGACCAGGAAGGGGGGTAGTTACACCCCTCTCCCCTGCCGGACTTTCCCCAGGCCAGGGCTGGCGCCCCTGGAACTGGTCCTGACCGGCAGATGCGTAGTGAGCACCGGGGTGCCACTCCGCAGTCACCGCCCTCGACAGGAAACCCTTTGTCCAAGCGCTCCCCGCTGGAAGGACTCCCAGCAGCAGGAGGCCAGACTCGTGTCTGTGGTGGCAGCATCCATTTTGTGGAGCTGAGGCTTTAGTTAACTTTAACCGGGGTTCACAGTTACGTACATGTCGTGTCCCTCTAGAAGGGCAGAATGCTAACCTCGTCGCCAAAGTTGGTGAGAGGGCAGCATCCCGATTCGTATGACACCTTACTCGACATGTCTTGATAACGCGGCACCGAAGTTACCGATATGGTACGCGTTATCATGGAACAGCCATTGGGTCTTGATTCCGCAAGCTGCAACCGGGCTCGGCTCGGGCCAGAACACAGTTCACACGAGCCCACGCACTCTGCCTTCAGGATTGTCAAGGCCTGCCATAGGAGTGACTGATAGGAACTCGGGTGCCCATTGTAAGGTTAGATATAGGGCTACTATATCCAAAGCAAAGGGTGATTACACGACTTCGCCCCAGCTGTCATGCAGCCAGTTGTGTCAAATTTAGGAGGCCAGCCAGGGGTGGCATAATACATGCTGCAGCCCCTGGCGGCCCTGGGTACACCTATGCCCTGAGTTACAGGGTCTGATAAGGTGGCCCAGTACCAATTGGTAAATGCACCTAGGGTACATATCGTAATTTAGAAAGAGAACAGCCAGGCTGTGGGTCTGATTAGCAGGCCCACAGCCAGAGAAAGTCGTAAACCAGTGAAACAAAAGCAAAAAATCTGGGTGATCATAGGATTGCAGACCCTACTCTCCTACATGACCCCCCCCCCAAACGTCGGAACAATAAGCTAACCTTGACCAGGTGAGTCTTCTTGCTCTAAGTGGAAATATCTGGAGAGCCCATCGGCATTGCCATGATCAGTACCAGGTCTATGTTCCACTGTAAAGTCCATCCCCTGTAGGGAAATGGACCACCTAAGCAGTTTGGGGTTTTCGCCCTTCATCTGATTTAGCCATAAGAGGGGCTTATGGTCGGTCTGAATCTTGAAGTGAGTGCCAAACAAGTATGGCCTCAGCTTCTTCAGGGCCCAAACCACAACAAAGGCCTCCCTCTCAATAGCTGACCAATTCTTCTCTCTAGGGGTCAGCCTTCTGCTTATAAAAGCAATGGGCTGGTCTTGACCATCAAAATTCAGTTGAGATAGAACAGCTCCCACACCCAACTCCGAAGCATCTGTTTGGACAATGAATGGTTTGGAGTAGTCTGGACTCTTAAGGATAGGCGCCGTGCACATGGCCTGCTTTAGGTCATCGAATGCTTTTTGACAGCTCGCTGTCCACTGAACCTTTTTTGGCATTTTCTTACTTGTCAGTTCGTTTAATGGTGTCACGATGGAACCATAGTTCCTGACAAACTTTCGGTAGTATCCAGTCAGGCCCAAGAAAGCTCGAACCTGAGTCTGGGTGGTTGGAGGAGCCCAGTCCCTGATTGACTGTATCTTGCTCTCCAGCGGCTGAACCTGGCCTCCACCTACAAGGTGGCCCAGGTATACAACCTGTGTCTGCCCTATCTGGCACTTGGTGGCCTTGATAGTGAGGCCTGCTGCTTGCAGAGCCTCTAACACTTTCCGCAGGTGGACCAGGTGATCCTCCCAGGTGGAGCTAAAGACAGCAATATCGTCAAGATACGCCGCACAGAAGTCATCCAGCCCAGTAAGGACTTGATTCACCAACCTTTGGAAGGTGGCAGTTGCATTTTTCAGACCAAAGGGCATCACCACGAACTGATAATGCCCACCAGGGGTTGAAAATGCGGTCTTAGGCTTGGCGTCCTCAGCTAACCTGATTTGCCAATACCCAGCTGTCAGGTCAAACGTACTTAAGTAGTTGGCCGAAGCCAATCTATCGATAAGCTCGTCTGCCCTTGGTATTGGGTGGGCGTCAGTCTTAGTGACTGCATTGAGACCCCTGTAGTCTACGCAGAACCTCATCTCTTTCTTACCGCCCGGGGTGTGAGGTTTCGGCACTAGAACTACGGGACTAGCCCAAGGGCTGTCCGAGGGTTCAATGACTCCCAGCTCCAACATTTTCTGCACTTCACTCTTGATGCAGTCTCTAACGTGATCAGGCTGCCGGTAGATTTTACTCTTAACGGGCAAGCTGTCACCAGTGTCAACCTCATGGGTGCACCAATTGGTCTGACTGGGTGTTAGAGAGAACATATGTCTGAACGCCTGAAGAACCTGTTTACAGTTGCTCTGTTGATGTTCGGAGAGGCTGCCACAAAAGACAACACCATCTACCGACCCATCGTCAGGATTCTGAGTGAGCAGGTCGGGGAGAGGGTCACTCTCCTCTTCCTGTCCCTCATCTAGGGCCATGAGCAAGCTCATGTCCTTCCTGTCGACATATGCCTTGAGCCTGTTGACATGAAGCACCCTGTGGGGGCTCCGGGGAGTTCCCAGGTCGACCAGGTAGGTGACCTCTCCCTTTTTCTCCAGGATGGTGTAGGGCCCGGACCATTTGTCCTTGAGTGCTGCTGGGGCCACCGGCTCCAACACCCACACCTTCTGTCCGGGCTGATAAACAGTCAAGACAGCCTTTTGGTCATGCCAAGCTTTTTGGAGTTCTTGGCTGGCCTTAAGGTTTTCAGATGCCTTCTCCATGTATTCAGCCATCCGCGAGCGGAGGCCAAGCACATAGTCCACTATGTTGGCTGCAGGCTTTTTGAGAGGTCTCTCCCATCCTTCCTTCACCAAACACAGGGGCCCTCTTACAGGATGTCCGTACAAAAGTTCAAAAGGGCTGTAGCCAACCCCCTTCTGTGGGACTTCTCTGTAGGCGAACAAGAGGCAGGGGATCAGGACGTCCCATCTACGCCGAAGCTTTTCCGGTAGTCCATGAATCATCCCTTTCAGGGTCCTGTTGAATCTCTCAACAAGCCCATTGCATTGTGGATGATAGGGTGTAGTGAACTTGTAGTTGACACCACATTCCTTCCACATAGCAGTTAAGTAGCTCGACATAAAGTTTGCACCTCTGTCGGAGACGACCTCCTTAGGGAAGCCCACTCTGGAGAATACTCCAACTAGGGCTCTTGCCACAACAGGTGCTGTAGTGGTCCTAAGGGGAATAGCTTCAGGATACCTGGTGGCATGATCCACTACCACCAGTATAAACTTGTGCCCTGATGCTGTTGGTGGTTCCATGGGACCGACGATGTCGATCCCCACCCGTTCAAAGGGCACCCCCCACCACAGGCATTGGTATAAGGGGGGCCTTTGTCGTGCCACCTGACTTACCACTGGCTTGGCAAGTGACACAGGAGCGGCAAAACTCCTTGGTATCTTCGTTCATATGAGGCCAGTGAAAGTGTGAGACAAGCCTGTCCCACGTCTTCGTCTGGCCTAAGTGACCTGCTAAGGGAATCTCGTGGGCCAAGGTAAGTAGGAAACCTCGCTGAGACAAGGGTACAACCAGCCTCCTGGTCATGCCAGGCTTGGGGTCTCTTGACTCAGTGTACAGGAGTCCGTCTTCCCAGTATACCTTGTGGGTACCTGTGGCGTTCCCAGCAGCCTCAGCAGCAGCCTGCTGTCTGAGGGGTTCAAGAGAAGGGCAGTCTAACTGGTCCTTCCCCAGGTCTTCCCTTGAGGGTCCCCCTGAACCCAAGAATTCAACTTGATCAAGTTCGAACTCCCGAGGCTCAGTTTCCCTCAATTCTTGTAGGTCAGCCTCCTCTGAGACTTGATCCACGACCTGGGGCAAGGGGGAAGGCGCAGCCTTAACCCTACTGCTCTTTTTCTTGGGAGGTGTCTGGTCCGTTGTTCCAGGATCCAGCACCTGTTCAGTGGGGCATTTCCTGACCTGTGACCTGGTCACAGCGAACACATGTGCTGGCAAACCTAACATTTCCATGTGAGTCCGGTGCTCCACTTCTGACCATTGTGATGACTCCAAATCATTGCCCAACAAACAATCCACTGGGAGGTCTGAACTAACTACAACCTTCTTTTGGCCAGTTACCCCTCCCCAGGAGAAAGCTACAATTGCCATACTGTGATTGGTAGTGACATTGCTTGCATTGGTCACCAGGAATTCTGTACCTGGCATGATCCGTCCAGGGTCCACAAAGTTAGGCGTCACCATGGGGACGCTGGCACAAGTGTCCCTATAGGCCTGAGCCATCTTTCCATTTATGAAAGGCGTCTGTCTGTATTTGCCCAAAGTATTGGGACTTATGTCAGGGGACACGTCCACGTCCCCTGTACTGACAAGGACAGCCTGAGTGAGTGTGCCAACTAAGTTGTCACGCCCCTCAGAACCCAGGGTTAACCCTACTAAACCCTTGGGAGGCGCACTACCACTGCTGACTGTACTAGGGGGCACAGGTGCCTTAGGGGCTGAAGTGGCAGGAGTCTGCCCTCCTCCTTTCTTGGTGCACTCACTAAACCAGTGAGATTTACTTTTACAGTACTGGCACCATCTTTTGGATTGGCCTTCTTTCTTCTTTTGGGGGGCCTGACCCCCACCCTCTTTGGGTTGTTGGGGACCTGTCGAAGACTTCTGGTCGTTTTGTTCCCCCTTAGAATCTTTACCCTTCTGGTCTGCTTTCTTCTGACCACCTTGATTCTGGCCCTGGTTCTGTTTAACTCTCGTACGAACCCATCTGTCTGCCTTCTTTCCCAATTCTTGGGGAGAGGTCAGATCCGAGTCGACAAGATGCTGATGCAACAACTGGTTCTGACAATTGTTTAAAATTTGTTCTCTCATCATCAAATTATACAATCCTTTGTAATCAATAACCTTACTGCCCAGCAACCAGCCCTCAAAAGCCTTAGTAGCACAATCGACAAAGTCAGACCAGTCTTGAGCCTGCGTTTTCTGGGTATCCCTGAACAGCACCCTGTACTGCTCAGTGGTTAGGCCGAACCCTTCAACGAGTGTATTTTTCAAGACTTGGTAATCGTTAGCATCCTCCACCCTTGTGGTGAGGAGCTTGTCTCTTCCTTTTCCTTCAAAGGAGAGCCACAAGATAGCTGCCCACTGACTCTGGGGAACACCTTGCACAGTGCAGGCCCTCTCCAAAGCAGTAATCCATTTGTGGATGTCGTCCCCTTGTTTAAAGGGGGGCACTATCTTCCCAAGGTGTTTCGTATCAAAACTCCTTTCCCTATTGCTAGGTACAATGCTGCCACCAGTGGGGACTACCCCACTTAACTGTTGCTCTCTAGCAAAGGCAAGCCTTTCTTTGGCCAGGGCAAGTTCTTCCCTTTCAATCCTCAGATTAGCTGCCCTTTCCTTAGCTTCGTACACTCTCCTCTGAGGGGACGTCATCCCTCTTTGAGAAGAGTTGTGAGAGCCATTGGTTTGAAGGGATCTGCCAGAGTCTCTTGACAGAGATCGGGCTCGTCCATTCCCAATGTTAAGCTGACCTGACAGTAGCGCTGGGGGTCCCCCAGTACCACTATCATGTTTGCTTAAGTTGGACCGGGTTAGTCTGACGACTTCTACCTGTCCCTTATCTGCCTCATCCCCAGAGGGATCCTCATCCTCATCATCCTCCACATCTTCGTTCTCAGTTGCGAGGTGGATGAGGTCAGGATCGTCTCTGGTTCCCTCGAGGGGAGGCATGTCTCCTTCTGAATTAGAATGGCTAAGAAGCTTCTCAGCCTTTCTGGCATCATAAGTCTCTAGGAGACCAATCAGAAAGGAGGTGGTGGGGTTAGCCCCTTGCTTAATCTTCCTAGAGTTACATACTTGTCGCAACTCGCGGAAGCTAAGCACAGTATATCTTGAAGGGATGACCTGTGGAGGGTCAACTGACACAAGGGGAGACTCAGAGTTTCCTCCTTTGTCCGACATACTGTTTCTAGTGTGGTGTAAGTGATGCACCTACCTACACTATGTGTTTCCCTACTGATCCCTTGCTAAGAGTTGCAGCCAAGGTGTGCTAAGCCTTGAGCTGCAACAGCTGGTTCAGTAGAACTCAGAGTATTCTAAGCTTTAGTTATATGTCCTAACAGTACTTATGTGATCTTTCAACAAGATATTCTTAGGATACGTGTGGTAAAACAACAGCAAGCTCAAATCCCAACCGCTGCTCACCAATGTGAGAAGTTGGCCCGATATGCAGCGTTCGCTATTCTAGCGACCGCTATGTATCGTTCCAAACGACCCTTATGGTGATTGGTTGTAAGTCAACCTATAGACCAGCTATCCTAGTAGCGTGGATACGAGCAGTCTAAGGCTAAAGACTCGAGAGGGCGTGTTAAGCCAGCTGTTTACCACACATGTACCCCTTGAACACCAAGTGAAAGGACACCACACAAGTGTTAGGAAAATAAACAGTATATTTATTAAGAATCACAACAGCCCTGTACTCTTTATGGGGACAGGGTACTAAGCACAAACCAAATCTCTTAGGAAAATACTTCAAGTGCACAATTAAATCAAGTGTCCGAGGACACGGAAAGTTTAGAGGTCTCGGGCGGACCCGATAAGGCAAGTCGGAAGCGAGGGACTCGGGACCCTAGAGTAAGGAGGCTATGCAGGCACCGAAATGCCGAGTTACCTAGCCACGAGGGCTGCGGCTGCACAAGTCTTACAGGCGTCGGGGTCTTCGCTGACGAGCCAGGAGCCGGAAGA
This sequence comes from Lissotriton vulgaris, assembly GCF_964263255.1. Lineage (NCBI taxonomy): Eukaryota > Metazoa > Chordata > Amphibia > Caudata > Salamandridae > Lissotriton > Lissotriton vulgaris. The sequence continues at coordinate 1,324,129,027 of NC_141689.1, read as the reverse complement.
AAAGGAGTTGCTGGCCGGCGACCAGTGATGAATAGTTCGTAGAGATCCAAGCCTGGATCAGAGATTGATGATACCTGAAAGCAGAGGGGACCAAGTTCGTACTACTAGCCAGTAGTCAGGGGGTACCAGGGAGGCACCGGTTGGCCGTCACCTCGACTAGGTGAGTGGGCGACGCTAGGCTCTGCAGTCTCACGGACCAGGAGGCGTTGTCGGCGACCAGGATGGAGGTGCGAGCTGTCCCACGAAGGATGATGCTGTCGGCGTCGCTGGGCCCAGGATTGGGGCAACAAGCCTTGGCAGATCTCAGGGCCACGTGATAGGCCTAAGATGGCGTCTTGAATGGACCAGGAGGGTCCGGGGTGCTCCTCTCGGAAAAGGGAGCAAGGGCCGGTCTGGAGCAACCAGACCAGCAGTGTTGTTTGTCGGTTGTCGTCAAGGAGGGGCACAAGCCAGCGGCTAGTGACCAGACAACGTGCTGAGCAGCGAGCAGAAGGGCCCCACGCAGATCGTGGAGATGCTGGGAGACTGCACTTCGGTGCTGGAGCGGCTCAGGGTCGGGGCTTCTCGGACCCCAGAGCACTCACCAGAGAATTGCTTCGATGGTCGTGCTGGTTTAAGAAAGCGTGCAGGTTTTGATGATGGCCGGTCCCTCGAGGTCTCGTCGCACCCACAGATCACAGCTGAGCTGATGGCGTGGGTAGAGGTCAGAGGTGCCAGGGAAGCCGGATCTCGTCGAGCTGGGTCGTCGGATCCTTGAGGAAGGACTTGCAGCAAACCGCAGAGTTCTTAGATGGTGCCCGCTGATGCAGGGTGACTACTCCTTAGTCACAAGGGAGAAATCTTGAGAAGAGTCTCGAAGTCCTTTCGTAGAAAGTATTCTTGATTCAAAGATGATCTAATTTGGAAGGGTCCCCGCTCCGGTCTTTATCCTAAAGAAAGGGGTGGGTACATGACTAGGTCCTGCCCTAAGGGTGGGACCAGGAAGGGGGGTAGTTACACCCCTCTCCCCTGCCGGACTTTCCCCAGGCCAGGGCTGGCGCCCCTGGAACTGGTCCTGACCGGCAGATGCGTAGTGAGCACCGGGGTGCCACTCCGCAGTCACCTTCTCGCAAAAGCCCTACCTACCCAGAATACACAAACCCTGTCTGGGACGGTGCGAACACCGCCCTCGACAGGAAACCCTTTGTCCAAGCACTCCCCGCTGGAAGGACTCCCAGCAGCAGGAGGCCAGACTCGTGTCTGTGGTGGCAGCATCCATTTTGTGGAGCTGAGGCTTTAGTTAACTTTAACCGGGGTTCACAGTTACGTACATGTCGTGTCCCTCTAGAAGGGCGGAATGCTAACCTCGTTGCCAAAGTTGGTGAGAGGGCAGCATCCCGATTCGTATGACACCTTACTCGACATGTCTTGATAACGCGGCACCGAAGTTACCGATATGGTACGCGTTATCATGGAACAGCCATTGGGTCTTGATTCCGCAAGCTGCATCCGGGCTCGGCTCGGGCCAGAACACAGTTCACACGAGCCCACGCACTCTGCCTTCAGGATTGTCAAGGCCTGCCATAGGAGTGACTGATAGGAACTCGGGTGCCCATTGTAAGGTTAGATATAGGGCTACTATATCCAAAGCAAAGGGTGATTACACGACTTCGCCCCAGCTGTCATGCAGCCAGTTGTGTCAAATTTAGGAGGCCAGCCAGGGGTGGCATAATACATGCTGCAGCCCCTGGCGGCCCTGTGTACACCTATGCCCTGAGTTACAGGGTCTGATAAGGTGGCCCAGTACCAATTGGTAAATGCACCTAGGGTACATATCGTAATTTAGAAAGAGAACAGCCAGGCTGTGGGTCTGATTAGCAGGCCCACAGCCAGAGAAAGTCGTAAACCAGTGAAACAAAAGCAAAAAATCTGGGTGATCATAGGATTGCAGACCCTACTCTCCTACACCCGCCTGCAGGTCGAGTGTATCGCTGGCGTAGAGGGATTTACAGAACAACCCGAAGGCCTCCGCTATCGCCGCGTCATCCGTGACAACACCGCCCCGCTCTGTCTGTATGGCCTGAACCCCCTGCTTCTGGCGCCGTTCGCGTAGCTTATTCGCCAGCAGGCGTCCGCACCGGTCCCCTGCTGTGTAGTAAGCGGGTTGGAGATGGAGGACCGCGTATTCCGCCGCGTCCTGATCTAACGCGGCTAGCGTCTTCCGCTCGGTGCATAATTGACGCCAGGCACGTGCTGCCCCAGTACGCTGGTGCATTTGTGCTATTTCGGCCCTTTTCTACGCTCGCTCACGATTGTTGGCCGTGGCGATGGAGATAAATTCGCCACGCAGGACCGCTTTGAGGGCGGCCCACTGAGTGGCCCGAGTCGTGTCGGTGTTGTTGTTGTGTGACTGGAAATTCGTGATGGAAGTTCGAATTCGGTCTACGATTGATGGGGTGTGAAGGAGGTTCTCCCTAAGACACCAGTGTCTCTGTGGGGGAGGTGTGGCTGGGAAAAGGAACGTGGCTACTACTGAGGAGTGGTCCGACAGCGAGGCTGGCAAGATTTCCACTTCCCGTGCTCGCGGTACCATCTCAGAGGTGCAGAGGAAGTAGTCGAGCCTGGCATAGGACTTGTGGGCCCCAGAGTGGTGTGTATGCGGTGCTACGTGGGTGGATGTGTCGTCAGAGATCCGTGAGACCCAAATCTCGAAGGTGTGCGTGTCCCGACTTGGAGAGGGCCCCTACTTGGCCTGACCTTTGGCATGAGCGGTCAGCTGTGTTATGGAATACGAGATTGAGGTCGCCCCCAAGTAGTAGGTGTCATTCAGTGTTGGCAGTGGAGGCTGCCAATGCGGTCTGGAGAAAGGTTTCCTGTCCCTCGTTGGGCGCGTAGATTGATCCCACCAGTAATGTCAGTCCCGTTATCAGAAAACGATATACCAAAAGTCGCCCCTTTATCTCCGCCTCCCGTTGTAGGACCCTACCTGTAAAGGATTTGGCTATCAGTATTGCCACCCCAGCTACCTTTTTGGAGGAAGATGAGAAGAGTTGCGTGGGAAAGGCCCGTGTTCTAAGACGGTGATGGTCTTTGGGCAACAGATGAGTCTCTTGGAGGAGGCAAATGTCAGCCGAGGAGTGTTCCAGAAGAGAGAGGACTGCTCGGCGTTTAATTGGGTTGTTGAGCCCCCGCACATTAAGGGAAAGGGCTTTAAGGCCGTGTGGTGTCATAGGCCTTCAAAGTGGGCTCCGGGCGTCTGTGTGGCGTGTGAGAGACAATGTAGGAAAAGAAAAAAGAGGGAGAAAAAGTGGACAAAGGGGAGCCCGCCGCAAAAACAACTTTCCCCACCACCCCCTTCCCCAAACTTCCATACCCCCTCCCCCCCAATTCCCGCTCCCATCCCCCCTCCCCCGCCCCCGTGTGAAACCCCAACTATTGAGCATAGTCCCAGTCCTGCTTCCCTGCCGTGCAGGTCTTTGGTGTGTTACATGTGTGGACGTCCAGCCACATCGCTCTCCGCATCGCCCCCCGCCCCACCTCCCCCGGACCTGCAAATTGACTGATGTCGATGTTTACCCCCCCCGGAGGCAAATCATTCCACCAGAGCGGTGTCCTTGGCCACCTCTTGGATGGCGCTGTCCATTTCTGTCTTGGTGTGTGCATTGGGCCTCGAACTTGCTCCTGGCGACCGTCGCCGATTAATCTGCTGCCAACCATCCCATGGCAGTCGTCTAGGGGGCTTCGAAGGTGCGCTCTCGTGAGTCTGGGTGATGTCCAACAGGGAGCATGTTTCTTGAAGGGAGCGGAGCTGATGCAGGGCGCCATTCCACCGGAAGATCAGGCGGAAGGGGTGTCCCCAGGCGTATGGAATCTCCTTGCTTCTCAAAAAGTCGGTTGCCACCTTGAAGGCTTTTCATTTTTGGAGCGTGATTGCTGACAGATCCTGGTAGAGGGCTACTGGGTGGCCCTGGAACTGCAGAGGCTGCTGTCGCCGCGCCTCTCTAAGGATGCGCTTCTTGAGAGGGTAGTCCGGTAGGAATGCCAGGATGTCCGGGGGTGGCACCGATGTCCGCCTTGGCAATCCAACTCTGTGAGCTCAGTCTATTCTGATTGCAAAGTCTGCAGGTTCACCCAGGATGTCTTGGAAGAGGATTTGTAGGTACCCTGTGATGTCTGTGCCTTCTTCTTTGAGTGGAACGCCTCGGACCCGAATGTTGTTCCGCCGGGACCTATTTTCCAAATCCTCGGCGTGGGCTTGGAGATCGACTTGTTGTTCCTTCAGCCGCACCACCTCTTGCTGTAACTGCTCCACTTCTTCGCCCCTTGCGCGTTCCGAGTCTTCTATGGTGGACACCCTTTCACCAAGGCCGTCGACTTCTCTTCTCATCTCTCGGACTTCTCCTGCTACCTCTTGCTTCAAAGTGTGGAAGTCCTCACGAAGCGAATTGAAGAGAGCTTCCAGGAAGGATTTGGTAATAGGCACTTCCCCTTCGGCCGTCTCTTGGTGTGGCTTGGATGCGCCCAGGGGTGATTGTCCCTTATCTCCTTTTAACTGTCCTTTGCCCAGCATTTCGGGGAGGGTGCGTTTCCCTTTTTTCCCCCGTTGGCCCGCCATCTTGTGTCTCGTGATGGGGGTTAGGGCACTGCGACCTACTCGGCGCTGCCTGGGTTCCCTCCCCTGAGGTCTCCGGCACGCTAGCCCGTTCCGGCTCCTGGGGGTGGGGCAGGGATGAAACAACATGGAACCCCGCTCCAGGAGGCCCACGCGGTCCGTGCACCGTGGATGCAGCGCGGCCGCCAATGTCTCTGGAGTGCACTGATCTCTTCTGTGCCTTGGGTAAGTGGGAACACGAGGGTGTGCCGCGGTGCGTAGGCTTCCTCCCGCCTCTCCTTTTCTGGTGCCAGTGGGGTAGGCCGCAGGGCTCTCGCGGAAGGTTGGCCGTTTGGTTGGGTGCTCCCTGTTCGTCACTTGGGCCTACGGTGCCTTCTCTGTGTCTTGCTGTCACCCCCTCCGCTGAGCAGCCCCTCGCACGAGCATGGAGGGCGAGCGAGCATGTGTTGGCCTCCCACTCCCCCGCGGGTGTTAATGAGGCAGTGTGATCAGGCCAAGCCCTAGGCCGTTCTCCAGGCTCCGGCCTGGCAACTCCTCGGGGTCACCTTCAGCACTCGTGGTGGGGTGGGGCCGCTCTGCTTTAGCCCCCGGTGCTGCGGTGTCTCCTGGCGGGTGACTCGTGCTCCGGGGCCGCCGCGCCGACTCACGCAAGCAGGCCCCGGCTCCTCCAGGCGCAGGCCGGAGCCCTGGGCTCAGTTTCTCCTGGCACCCGGGTGGCGCTGGGGGGAGGCAAGCAACGCGGGCGGCTGGTATGGCTCGGCTGTGAGGTAGACGTGGTGGAGGGGCCGCACTGCGTCTCCCCGTGAGCCGCACCTCGGGCCGAGGCGCGGTGCCGACACCCACCGGCTTTTTTTGGGCCACATGGCCCACTCCTCGCAGCCCCCTCCGGATCGATGCAGCAGGGCCGCCTCTGCCTCCCAGATGTCGGCGGTGGCTGCCGCGGGTTTCCGCAGCGGTTTCCGCCTGTCTGTGTAGGGCCTCGGGTTCTCCCAGCGGGTGCCCGGGATCTTGTCGCTGCCGTCGACCCTCACCGGCTTTACTTGGGTCGCAGGGCCCGTTCCTCGCAGCCCCCTCCGGATCGGTGCCGCAGGGCCGCCGCGGCCTCTCAGATTTCGGCGGCGGCTGCCGTCGCCTCCGCATTGGGTCGCGCCTGTCTGTGTTGGGCCTCGGTGTCTCCCAGCGGGTGCCCAGATCACGTCGCCGCCATCAGCGCCTTTCTTCTCTCACACCTCGCGGCCCATAGTAAACGTGGCCAGCCTTCAAAACGGCGGGGATGATTCTCTGGCTTCTCCTACCCCCTGTGTAGCGTTGTGGGGGGTCGGGGGAGAAATGCGGCGTCAGGCGGCCCGGGGAGGTCGAGGACGGAGGAGCTCACGGAGTATGCGACTCCTCACTCCGCCATCTTGGCCACGCCCCCCCCCCCCAGGTTTTTTTTAGCCATCAGCCATGCTGCAAAACAGCTACTGTACAACATGGCTGAAAGTTTTAAAACAACAAAAAACTGTATAATGGCGCTCATTGACCGTATCAAAGCTTTTTTCTTTGACATGTTGCACAGGGGCTATGCTGCTGTGCAAAAGGATTTTAAAACATTGACAAAGCCAATAGACCTCGCGTTTAGTGCGACTCACTCTCATTCTCAGTAGAGACATCTGGGAACTGAGTGGAAAACAACATATATTCCTACCTGATAACTACTTTTCACAAGTTTCCAATATGAATAAATCATCAGGCAGTTCAAGGTTAAATGTAAATAAGTGGCTTCCACTTGTTACCCTTTGCGTTTTTTTGTTGAATTATTTTATGAAACATTGCAGGGGTAACGTAAGTCCTATGAACTAAATTAAATTGTATAAACCTAAATCTTGTATTGCTGGTGGATGCATGAATGAGCGTTAGTGCCTCATCCCAATATTTGTCTGTTGAAGCACCCATCACAGTCAGTTTCCCATTTCTATCTGACTGTTAAGACTGGTTTAGTCTTTTCTGCCTTCAGTGCCAAATATATCCTTGTGATTACGCCTCTTTCCAGGTCTGTCTGCAACACTAAGTCTAAAGTGGGGGGATCTACATGGATCTTCTACTACCATTCCCCATAGAGTGTATGCTGTTCTAATTGCATAATAGGTAGGAACTGTCTCTTTTGTAGTTGAAAGGTCTCTTTCCTACAGTATAAATGCCCCATGCTCATACAGCTCACTAGCCTGTATGCACCCCCTTTCATCTATTTGCCATGCCCAGTTATCTTTCTATCCTATAAAATACTGGTATTTCCCCTATTGGTAACTTGTAAGTATAGGGAATACATCTGCCTCATCTGATTCTTTAGATCATCCAAGCATGTAATATCATTCCTATTCTGTGTACGTTAATTGATCCCTTTCGTGCTTCATCATACAATTGTCCCTTACACTAAACATCAATCTGATCCATTATCTGTTAACACATTGGCTACCAATTGCAGCTGCTCTGGTTGATACGCTTCCAAATCAGGTACTCTAACCCTCCTTGTTCTATGAACATTGCAGAATGTCCATTTTTACTCTGCTTCTCTACTTCCTCCATGTTATATTCGCCACTTTTGATTTTAAATCTTTCAGGGTCTTTTGTGCGATTGTAAAACATACAAACTCATAGGCAGAATCCGCATTTTGGTTATTTCTATGCTGTCCACTATTTAATAATCTTCTGCAATATGTTTGAGTTGAGTGCAACTCACCTGTCCTCTATGCATCACCATAATCCTCTGAAATCACGGAGAGTCTGTTTTCCACGGTATATCAATTCTCGGGAGTCTGCCCACTGGTGCAACAACACCAATTTGTGCCTATATATACTGTCCTACTTGCTTACCAAACAGCAGCATCTCATTCATCAGTGCCTTCAGAGAGACTGCTGGATCTGTCAAGTACAGCAATGTATACCAACACAGAACAATGGTACCAGTACAAACGATCATGATAGATTAAAAAACAATGCACAATGGGTAACCTTCAAGTTATATGACCAGAATACCATTGACAAAACTCTCTCGGATATCAAACTAATAACCACTACAATGACCCCCTCCCCTCTAAATACTTAAAAAGAATCAATCATATCGTCGTCCCAGTATGGACAAAAATAATAAATTGCTCCCTATCTCAAGGGATCTTACCAGAGTGTCTAAAAACAAGCCAAGTCCTCCCCATCATCAAAAAACCTACAGCGGACCCGTCAGAGCCAAATAATTTTCGCCCAGTAACCAATATTCCAATACTTGCCTAACTAATTGAGAAATGTGTACAAAATCAACTGAGCAATCCCATCACCAATTTTAAGCTGCTGGATGACTGCCAATCCAGATTCAGACCAGGCCGCAGTACGGAAACCGCAATCTTACATATAGTGGATGATGCGATACAGGACCTAGATCACAATCAAAGTCAAACATGCCTACTAGTCCTTCTTGACCTGTCATCTGCCTTTGACACGATAAACCATGAAAAATTGCTAGCCAGGCTTCAAGACAGGATGGGACTATCTGGAATTGTTCTGAAATGGTTTGAATACTTCCTTCAGAACAGAACACAAAGATTCCTGGTCAACCAGACGCTTTCCCCATCATGCATAAATTCGATTGGTCCCTCAAGGATCAACACTATCTCCATCATTATTCAGGGGGGAGCAGACCAGCTAGGAGAGCCAGAGAGCTGTTGCTGAAACCACCCATCTTTCGGAAGAAAAAAACGTATGACAGAGCTTTCTCCAGAGCCGCCCCCATAATCTGGAATTCACTCCCTCCAAACATTAGAAAAATTCCAAAAACAGGGGGGGCACTAGAGGGTGCCAAGCAAGATGGCCGCACCTAAGCAGATGACACCCAGATCTACATCAAGATAACGTCACTGGAAGACATAAAGATAATCAATGAGGCCTTAAAAATGTCATTACACTGGTTAACTAGCAATCATCTGAAACTAAACGCACAAAAAATGGAATTCCTATTAATACCACCACCGAAGAACCCCACACAAGTGAAGGAATGGACCAAACTGATCACAGCGCTAAACTGCACCCCTACTCTAATTGTATCTATAAAATCACTGGGAATCACGCTTGATAAGAACCTAGACATGAAAGCCCACATCAAATCAATGTCAAAAAGTGCCCGGTTTCACCTAAACTATATTAGAAAAGTGAAACGACTCATTTCTACGGCGGACACTGGATTTGCCTCCCCTCCGACTGTAGCTTCGGAGGAGGGGTCTACATACAGTGTAGTGTTGACGAAGGCAGCCAAGGCCTTAAACCTTGAGCTCCCCGTCGTGGCCGTGAGGACTAACCTCCTCACTGAGGCCCTCAAACCGCAGTCAAGCTCCAGCGAGCCTCTGCTGCCGTTCAATGAGGCCTTATGTGACGTTCTTCTGGGCACTTGGTTCAAGCCCGCCACAGGCCCGCCTGTGGATAGGAACGTGGCCAGACGCTACCGCCCGGCCCCGGGCGACCTATGCTTTTTGTCCACCCATCCCACCCCCGAGAGCCTGGTCATCCAGGCCTCCAATTCCCAGACCGCATTCCCGTCTGCCCCGCCCGACCGGGAATCCAAGAGATACGAACAGTTCGGGAAGAAGGTGTTCTCGACTGTGAGCTTAGGGCTGCGGTCTGTAAACACCGCCTGTCTCTTGGGCCGCTACACCTACACTCTGTGGGACACGGTTGCGGAGGTGCTGCCACAATGCCCGGAGGAGGTCTGGGGTAAACTCGCCCAAACCCTTGCGGAAGTCCGAGATGCAGCGCGTTATTCCATCCGGTGTGGGCTGGATACAACGGACTCACTGGGCAGGGCAATGGCAACGACTGTGGCGGTTCGACGCCACGCCTGGTTGAGGTCCACCAACTCCTCGGCCAATGTCCAGGCCACACTTCTGGACATGCCGTTCGATGGCCGTCGCCTCTTCAGCGACAAGGCAGACCATGCGCTGGAACGTTTTAAGGATTCCAGGGCTACGGCCAAGTCCTTGGGCCTCTCGGCCCCACGCCCCAAACGGGTGCCTTTCGCTCCTTTAGTGGCCACGGAAGGGGCGCCCCCACACGTGCTGCCAGCCATGCACCGCAAAATGTTCAACAGCACGGTGGCGGCCGTGGAAACCGCCATGGCGGCGGTCGGGGACAACGGCGAGGCCAGTCCACACCTCCCTCCACAGCACCCGCCTCAAAACCTTCCGAGTTTTCAGGCCCATGTGACGCCTGTGGAAGGCAGGGTTCGCCATCACCTCTCCCACTGGCGTACTATCATATCGGACAGGTGGGTGCTGCAGACCGTCCGAAGGGGCTACTCCCTCCCCTTCGAGGCGACCCCTCCATCCATGCCACCGCAATGCCACCACCTGTCGGTGGATCACTTGCAACTTCTGCAAGAGGAAGTCACGGCCCTCTTGGCCAAGGGGGCCATCAAGCATGTTCCTGGGCCAGAAGTAGGGTGTGGATGTTACTCCCACTACTTTCTGGTACCCAAGAAGGGCAAAGGGGGCCTACGCCCTATCTTGGACCTGCGGAACGTCAACGGCTTCCTCCGGAAAGAGAAGTTCAAGATGCTGACTTTGGCTCAGGTCTTAGCTGCCCTGGACCCGGAAGACTGGCTGGTAGCATTGGACTTGCAGGACGCTTATTTCCACATCCCCGTCCTGCCGGCCCACCGGCGTTACCTGCGGCTCACGGTAGGCCAAGAGCACTTTCAGTTTACCGTGCTCCCCTTCGGCCTTACCTGCGCCCCACGGGTGTTCACGAAGGTGATGGCGGTGGTCGCAGCTCATCTGCGCCGGTTAGGGGTGTCAGTCTTCCCCTACCTTGACGACTGGTTGTTGAAGGCGGGCACGCCCCAGACAGTCGTCAGCCACCTCCAGACTACGGCCGACCTCCTGCATTTGCTGGGGTTCTCCATCAATGTGCCGAAGTCGCACCTGTGTCCCTCTCAGAAGGCCCTCTTCATCGGAGCGGTTCTCGACTCGGCGCAGTTTCGGGTTTACCCTCCCGAACAGCGGGTTCGGGATATACAGGCTCTGATTCCCATCTTTCAGCCGTTATCCCGAGTCTCTGTCAGGTTGACGCTGCGGCTTCTGGGGCTGATGGCCTCTTGCATCCTTCTGGTGCATCACGCCAGGTGGCGGATGCGGGCTCTGCAGTGGGACCTGAAGTTTCAGTGGGCCCAACATCAGGGCAACCTGTCCGATCATGTCTTGATCTCGGAGGGTTAAGAAACAACTGGGATACCAAGTAATTCACCCAGTTAATGTGCAAGGGGGGACTGACTGTGCGAGTCTGTTATCAGGGGGCCCCACAAGACAAAATCTAGAAAGATTAAGCAGAGAAAACATAACCGGTAGTAGTAAAGTCGATTCCGCAGACCCTAGACATCTCAGAGGGGTAGGTCAACATGGGGCTGGCTCATGGAAATCCACTAATTTGAGTAAGGCACAAAGCTCTCTACCTAGCCATGTTTATCATCAGGTAAACCTGACCCAAGCCTCACATAGTGCTGATAAGATCCCAGACATGAGACAAAGTTCACCTGATTAATGTGCCAAACATTCCCCCTCAGCTTACATAAAGAGGACGAGGGCTCCCTGATAAATAAGTGTATTCACAGGATCGTGAGGTCTATTGGCTTTGTCAATGTTTTAAAATCCTTTTGCACAGCAGCATAGACCCTGTGCAACATGTCAAAGAAAAAAGCTTTGATACGGTCAATGAGCGCCATTATACAGTTTTTTGTTGTTTTAAAACTTTCAGCCATGTTGTACAGTAGCTGTTTTGCAGCATGGCTGATGGCTAAAAAAAACCTGGGGGGGGGGGGCGTGGCCAAGATGGCGGAGTGAGGAGTCGCCTCCGTTATAGTTAGTTGTACTAACTGCAACTTGCACGCCCCCAATCCACTGCTGATGATGCCACATACTACATCATTCATGGCATGGTCAGTGACTTCACTGATGACATCACTAATGACATCATCCACATGACAATCAGATGCACCTCATCATATACTAGTATAACCTTTCATCACTCACTGTAAAATACAGAGTACCATATTTGAGTCCATTGACAAAGCAATACAAGTTTCTAAAAACCCACTCAGTGATTCATAGATCTACACACACATCTAATCACTTAGCTATAGATTCAGTAATAGATGCTGTGATACAAGGCAGCAGAGTTGTTTCATGGCGGTCGCCAGTAGGTATATATAGTTAGTATTTTTTCTCTATGGGACTTTTGAAAATTCTATGTCTAATAACTTTGGCGTTTGTGGACGGAATCGGCTGAAATTTTCAGGAAAAGGGCACATTTTGTTTCTGAGCAGCCCCTGAAAATTTGGGGGGGTTTCATCAAGGGGGGGCCGAGAAAAAAGGGGGGTCCCAAAACGCGTTTTTCCCATTCATTTTTCCATAGGGCGTTTGGCCTCACTTTTAGCTCGAACGGCTGAATGGATTTGCACGAAATTCGGCAAAATTGTAGGGACTGTTAGCCCGATGTGCCTTTGCTGGGTCTCAATATATGTGCTCCAATGGATTTTGAGAAATTAACGTTTTAAAAAACAGATATATCTGTGACAGCGTCCCGGGTAGCGCTCCGGTTCGCGTACTTTTCGCGTAACGGAACTTTGCGAAGCAAAGCTGATTGGCTCTTCGGTGTCTGTCAACATTCTAAACAGTCCGGAGCGGCCGCCATCTTGTCTCTCGGTAGGATCGAGAGACAAGAGGAGGCCAAAACGAAGGGGCAAATGACCATAAGGGGGCATAGTAGATCCTCCCTGACTCCCTAGGTTTGATGTGGAGGCTTTAAAAGGGCCCCGCGGGGCAACAAAAAAAAAAAAAAAGTTTTTTTTGTGTGGGGTGCGCCCGGTACGCGCACCGGAAAGCGGTCCGGGGAGCGTACTATAAGGAAACAAGAATGATAGACTTTTTAAGTATTGTATGTTTATTGATTGTTCGTTTTTTTTAATTTTTTTTATTTACGTAGCAACATGTAGGTACCAATGCAGAGTCTAAAAATAAATAAACGCCGTCTCCTTTGTAGATATCTTGCAAGTTGTTTCAGAAGTTATTGTGGTATATGGAATTCATACCATAGTCTGTCTGGAAAGCCGAAACAATATGGAGGCAGGAGATGATAAAGAGATGTTAAATACACATTGGAGATAATATAGTGGAAGAAAGGAAGTAACTATGAGCAAACTTACTATGTAACACAAAAAAGTTGCACAGTATATTTAAAGTCTGACTTTACATTATAATCAATTTGCTAGTAGTTTACAAAATACATATAAAAATGAATAATGTCTCAAACTATTTTTGAATTATTAAATATAAATTTATTTTTCTGATTAGTTTTCAAAATTAAAAAGAACTTCTAATAATTCATTGTCAGAATTTTTTTCATTTTCAATTATGAAATCTACTGATTCTACACATTGCAGAAGTTCAAAGTCCCGTGATTCATCATAGAATTCAGAGTCAATTTCTGTATATGTGTTGCTTCCTGCAACAATTTCCAAGTTAGTTTTGTTCTCTCCTTCCATTTTTGTGCTGTAAAATGAATTAAAAAAAAATATATCAGTACAGATAGGGCACTGTTGGGTTTAAGTACAGACAGGTAGTTTTGTTTTTTTAAACAGTGATTTTATCTTTGGGCAGTGTATGGTATCAGACTGGAAGTAGAAATATAAAAAAGTGTATGTGATAAAGCCTAAGTAAATTCATAATTATACAAGACAAGCCTAACTCCATCCATAACTATAACAGAGAAGTCTATCTTATTCTATAACTATTACAGAGGGATAGTATATAACTATCAGAAAATGTTTTCCTAATTAACTTAAAATGTACAACATACTTCAGTTTTTAAAATAACATCTTACCTTTCAAAAACAAGTTTAATTTCTCAGTTGAAATGCACTTCAGGAAGTAGTAGTCAAAATGGCTATGTTTCTCTCTCTTTCTTTATATATATTCAGGTACATAACCAATCAAATGTCATGATATAATAGTAGAAAATGAAAGTAACATTTTAATTGGTTGTCAATTCCAACACTTCATATGTGTTTTGTGAAGTAATTTACCTCAGGGAATTTAGAGAGGTCTACATGCTAAATGGCTAAATGGAATTCCAACCAAATTTGTGAAAATGGTAGGGATTGGTATGTAGTATGAGCTAATGTATAATTGATGAAAGTGTCTCCAGTGGTTTTTCTGTAAATTACTTTCCCACCTTTTTTGAGCGAGTGCTTGTCAGTGCGTGTCCCGGTACGCGAACCTGCAGCGTTACGGGAGTCCTCCATTTTGTGTTTCGGTAGAATTGAGATACAAGATGGAGGGTAAATAATGTTCAGAATGGGTAGAAGGGGGTACGGTAGACGTATCCTGACCCCCTAGGTTTTCTGAGGGTGGTTGAGGAGGCTCATATATTTCGGAAAAAAAATTGAATTTTTCGCGCGGTTAGCTGCCGGTACGCGAACCGGGTAGCGAACCGGGAAGCGAACATAAGTGAAAATTAGTGAAAAAAGGTACAATCGAAATTTTAAAAGAGTAATTAAAGTTAAGGTAGCTCTGAAAAGAGCTTTTGGGTTCTGTGTAAGTTCTAGGTACTTATAAGTAGGTACCAATACACAGTCTTAAATTTTGTATGAAAACTCTGTTCCCCTCATCTGAGAAGTGCACGCCATCTCCTCTGTAGATATCTTGCATGTAGTAACGCAAGCTATTGTTGTAGATGGAGCCCATTCCATGGTCTCTCATGTAAGCAGAAACAGACTTATTTACATGCTTCCTCGATTTCTCAATTTGTGGACAAAATTGATTGGACCACCTCCATTTTTGTCTTTGGCATATATTGGAATATACCAAGGCAGTTTGAGGAAAAAGTGCCATCAATTGCTCAAAGGTGTCCTTTAAGAGCATTTCCAGACCTACCCCAGTCAAAGTGCCCAAATCATTTCCTCCACAGTGCACTATTATGAGGTCAGGTTTTGGCAAATGCAAAAAGGTTTTCACCAATGGTATCAATTGGTGACATCTCAATCCTCTTTGCCCAATCCATTTGATTTGCACATTTTGTAAATTGAGGTTGTGTAAATTTCTGTTATCAGCATACCTGTGAGCCCAGTGGATGTAGCTATGTCCTAGAATCCAGACAGAAAACATGGCGAGAGGATGTTCTGTTGCAGTCAGATGAAGTGTGGGAATGAAATGGCAGTTGAAACACTGGAGTTTGTAAAGAAAAAAAACGGTGGAGTTTGAGTGCTAATGATTCATTAGAAGAGATTGGTGGATTTCCATTGCTGAAAACAGAAAGTTAGGGTGCATGGATGTGTTCTTTGAAAGATGTAATTTGAATGGTTAATAAAAAATGATGTTATGAAAGATTGCAGTGGATTAGCAGGTGTACTGATAGTTCAGAGTTCATTTGAAACATTGTTGTGTAAACTTGTAAACATGAGAGGTCTGGCAGGAGGTAGTTGCTATGGAAAAAGGGCAGAAAGGGCAGAGGGGGGAAGGGTGTTGATTTGAAAAAAGTGAGGGAAGAGTTTTGATTGGCTGACATGAGAGATATGTGTGATGAATATCAGCATTTCAGTGCCTTTGTTGGTTCCAGCCTCTGGAGTGCATACCTTTTGTTCTGCTAAAGAAAAATTGGTGTGTTTCTGAGACTGTTTTGAAATTCAAAAAGCATTTGCTAAGGTGAGATATCGTTTCTTTATGTTAGATAGATACTAGTATGCTTTTTTGCGAAAATAAGAAAGCCAGCTGTGCATTTAAAATGTTGTTTTGAGTCAAGTGTTTGCATTATGTTTTCAAAGAAGATTTTGCATTATTTTACCAATTGTAATTGCAGATAATGTAAAGTATTAGTACTGACAAGGTGTGGTGTGTTTTCAAATTATGATCAGAAAATCGTTTTTAAGGAAAAGGAATGCTTTTAAAAATTTTGAGAATTTATTTACTTGCGATGTGACTCCTGCAATGCGTCGCTTTTGCGGAACAGATGCATGATGCATCTGTGTTGTTATTGCCCCATGCTGCTCTACAGTGTACATGTTAAAAGTGATGCATACGTGGTGCAAGGGCCTTGTAAATACACCCCTACGTGTGCTTAGCCATTTCAAGTCACTTCCCCCTGGTTCAAGGGCCTTGTAAATACGTCCCCATGTGTGTTTGGTCATCTGTAGTCACTTTCCCCGTGGTGCAAGGTCCTTGTAAATACGCCCCCATGTGTGCTTGGTAAATTTTGATTTTTATTGTTTAAGTTACATAGCCATGTTAAAAGTGATTGAAAAAAAGGTGCAAGGACCTTAAAAAAACGTTTTCATGTGTATTAGGGCATTTTAAGTCAGTTCCCCATGAATGTAGGTATATAATTGTTTTACATAAAAGGTTTAAAAACGTTTTTTGAAATCAATTAGGTTTCTTGATATGTACTGCTAGTGTTTCATAGGTTGTTTGGGGCAAATTTACAAGGCCTTTGAGTCCCTTTGATGTAATTTTTCCAATTTTAATTTAAGACATTTCCCCTGGAGCAAGGTCCTTGTAAATACGCTCCCATGTGTGCTTGGGTAATTTAAGTATTGATAGGGTGTGCTTCTACATAGGACGTAGAGTACATCTGCACAATGAGATAAGTAAGCTGAAGAAATACAGGTGATGTGATTGTTAAATGTGCAAAAATATTTGCACATTTTTCAATTATATCACTTGTGTTTCCTAACATTACGAATCACATTGTGCAGATGAGGTTTAGGCGTGTTGAGGGAGATAGAGGAGGTCTGGCCTTTGTTCAAGAGTGCAGTGGACATGATTCACTTCATTGGTAGGCCTGTACATGGATTATCACCTCTGTACTCTTCAACAAGCCTAAATTTCATCTGCAACCCTGAGTAGGCCTCACCTCAAACAAACTTTTAGATAGTCCACACCTTATCGTCATCCTGAATCAATCATTTAAAGTGTTAGGGGCAGATTTATGATGGTTGTGCGCCTATTTTGTGCTGCTGTTGCGTCACTTTTATAATGCAGGAGAGATTTTCAAGATGCACCATGTTGCAAGATAGCAGCCGCGGTTCGTGAAGGGAGTTACGGTGGGGCGGGGAGGGGGAGGGGCAGGGTGGAGGGACCTAAACACTGGCATATGGATTATTGCAGGTAAGTACACAATTTAATGTGCGTCAAGTTTCATGTGGGATTTTTGTTGCAGGGTGGGCAGTTATTTGCATGAAAGTCCTGTAAAACTATCACAGTAAAATTAAGAAGATTTCACTGAATCATCTTTATGGCATTGCTGAATCAAATCCTTACTGTTATTGATTTACTGTTTGGTAATAGTGGTTAATAAAATTTTTCATTATATTTTACCACAGATTCAACTGCAGATTATTTAGAAATTAGACAATGCCGTCTAAGGATAGAATCCGAAAGGCTACGAAACGTCAAAGACAGCAGATTACTAAATGCTTGCAGCAGTCCTCTACATTAAAATCACGTCAACGCACGAAGAAAGCTCCGGGTAAGAGAACGAAATCATTCCTTAGAAACATTTGTAGAAACAAAAGTATAACTACAGAACAAGTTTTAGTCCAGAAAAAGAGAGCCAATTTAAATGGAAAGGAAAGGCCCGTCAAAAAAGTTTCTGCTAGAGCAGGAGATAACTCTGTGCATGGCAGTAGAAGGGAAAATACATTCAGGGACATTCGTAGGCGAATGTTCCGCAACAGGGTAATTGTCAATTTGCTAAAACAATTTAAGAAAGGCCAACAGAAAGTGGCATTTTATAAGAAAAAGAAAAATGTAGAGAAAATTATTGATCAGGCTTTCGAAATTAAGCGAAAGTTATTTATTTTGGTAATTAATAGAATTAGGAAACTAAACAAGGTAATTTATGTTTTCAAATCAAATAGTAGATGGAAGAGAATAGTTAATCGAAGTAATTTTTGTGAAGTTTTCTCAGGAGAATGGATGCATAGTTCAAATAGTGAGGCATTTTTTAACGAGGAGAGTTATTTTCAGGACAATGATTTGGTGCATGCAGTTGACAGCAGTTGTCGAGCATATGAGGTAAAAGATGGTCGTCCGGTTGAAAAAGAAAAACTTGTGTCTGCAGATGCAGAAGAGGTGTTAAGTGATGAGGTTTTAGGGAGACGTCCTAAGGGACCAGTGTACACCTGGAAGTGTAGTTCTATTTGCAGTGTGCGAAAGGATTCCATCAATTTGCTTTGTGATTTTATACGGACATTTAATAAGAAAAGTTTAAAACAAAAAATAAAGTTGTTGCAAGAATTAGATCCTTGCAGAGTGAGACAAGTGACAGGTTTGCATGGTCATTCACTAGCTTGTCTTTCCAGGAGTGTTTTTCATCATTTCAAGATGCTAGCAGTGCATCATAATAAAGTGAGGAAATTAGTTAGAATGTTGTATTATGCTAAGAGTCCAGCAATTATGCTTAAACAATTAAGCAGTGCTCTTTTGCATGGATCTGAAGTAGATGTGAAGAATATTTGTCAAGAAATTGAGTTCTGTTACTTTGCTGGTAAAGAGAACAATGTTGAAATTGACCCACTAGAAGAAGGTAATGTGGAAGAGAGTGTACAGATTTTCAGTACAGATAAGTTTCACAAGGAAATTTCCACGTTTATGGTGAAATCAAGTGAGAGGCCTAATTTCACTTGTGTGTGTTGTCGACGGACTTATTATAAGAATCAGACTAAGTTAGTGGATTTATATGCAAAAAGTGATATGGAAAACAATAGTGAATGGAAGGATTTTGCCACATACTTGATGATAGAAAATTGTTTTGATTTGGGAGCGGACCAACGTATGTGTACTTATTGTTATAACAAATTAAACCAAAATCAGATGCCTGCTAGAGCGGTTTATAATAATCTGGAATTGGTTGACATTCCTTCTGAATTGAAGGATTTAAATACTTATGAATCTATTTTGATTCAAAGTGTCCATCCCTTCCAGGCTATTGTACGAATGGAGCCAAAGACAGGGAAATTGCCTCCATCGGATTTACAGAGAGGATTAAAGGGAAGAGTTGTTTATTTGCCTTTAGATTTGAAGAAAAACATTAATACAATTGGAGTAGAGAAAGTGGAAGAGGAACCTCTGGTTATCATAGTTAATGGTGTTCCGACAAAGAGTAAGAAAATCTGGCAAGATTTAGTGGATGTTAGGAAAGTCAAAAAGGCAACATTGTATTTGATAAAAAATAATGAGTACTACAAGAATGTATGTGTTACAGAAGAGGAAGTAAGTGAAGAAGAGGACAGCGATTTGTGTGCTGGACAAATTGAGAAAGTAGAAGCCTCTAAAAATGAAGAAATATATAAACATTATAGTGTTCATCCTTTGCATTCCAAGGAAGTCATGGGGAATGCTATTGAGTTGTTTCAAATGAAACAAGCCAAAGGGAGTCCCATTAGTGTTTGGGAGGAAAGTTTGGAAGCTCGATGTTTCCCAAAGTTATTTCCCACAGGTCGAGGAGGACGATATGATGAGCGACCTGTTCAAATTCCTGCTTCAGAATACCGGACTTTACGATTGTATGCAGAAGATCCTAGGTTTCGACAATGTATTCCCTATTTATTTCATCTACTGTTTGAAAGTGATCTCTCTGGATTGTCTTATGCAGTGAACCACATCTTGAAAAGTGGTGTACAACTGCGAAATATCTCGGCAAGGGACTTTATGGATAAAGTCAATGTGCAAGACAGTATTTTGGATTCTGTACCGACCGGATTTTTGGACCAGATGGGATCAGCTCCTGAGAGCCCCTCTAACCCAGCCGGAACGTAACCACCTCCCTCCTCAGGACCATCTATCCAGGCACCTGGGTACCTACCTGAGGATGGGGAACTCGCAATATACAAGCTCATATCATCAGAAACACCACTAAATCTATAGGGATACTAAGAATACTCACTGATTACTAAGGACATCCATGCCCTACACCACACTCATACCTCATAGTCTCGCGACCACATGGGTCCAGACTAATCTACCCTGGGGCAGTTCTGATTATCTACCCTTACACACTGATTACCCTCAGTGCTCACTCGACACGCAATCTGGCGTGCCATACACACTGAGCTGCAGCCTCAGTGCTCAAACACTGGTCTCCTTCCCAGTGCTCTCATTTACACACGATCTACAATCCGGCAGATCTAAACACTGGTCTCCTTCCCAGTGCTCTCATTTACACACGATCTACAATCCGGCAGATCTACGCACTGACCTCAATCAGTGCTCTCACTAACGCCACTTACCAATGACGACCACTTTCCTATGAATACCTTCAGCTCTCTGTCTCTATGTTGGGAAGTCTCTCTCACTATTTACTAAGGGTTCGCTACTACAATTAATATTATGGGATGGCCAAATTATTTGGTATAAACTTTATCCCTTAGTTGCAGGTCTCCTATCTCCCTAATTATTCAACTATCACTTACCTGATATGGGGTAACATCTGTTCAAACAGTAATACCTGACTAGGAGACAAGGTTACCTCCACTGTATGGGGACAAAAGATATACACCACACTAGTTCACTAAGAACTGGAGTATCTTTATTTTAACAATGATGAAATACACATACACAGATCTGCGGGGTCTCTATGACTAACAGGAACTTTAACACACCACTGAAAGAAAAGGATTAGACATACAGGGACAATGCCATCTGAGGGGACATGAACTTTGAACACACCGCTGAAAGAAAAGGATTAGACATACAATAGCCTAGGGAATAAGGACAAGATTAAGGGATAAGTGTAAGAACGAGGTCACCTTGGGAGTGTGAAGTCTTGCTCTAGCTGTCATCTGGGCTCCTCTCTCGTCTGTGTCTTGGCTCATCTCAGACTCTCTCTCCTGCACTCTTGGATACACATCTGCGCCGATCACTTTGCACTGGATTTCTCTCCCCCACGGACTCTCTCCACCTTCCAACTTCAATCTAATGGTTTCTGCCGCTCTGATAACTGTTCATTACACTAGCTTGTTCACTCTGGGTAAAGTCTCTGTGCCAATGTCCAATTAACTCCAGCTGCTCCCACAGGTCAATCCACAATATAACTTCAGTCTCTTCTAAAAGGCATTACTTCAGACTCCAGCTATTCACAACTCCTCCTGATAAGTAACTGCTTCTGACTGCTTCCTTCAGTTCCAGCTCACTGACTGTCTGTTTGTCTTCTCTCTGTTCCAAGCATCTTCTGTCTCTTCTCCTCCTGCAATTCCACTCCTCCAACTCTACCAACACTCTCTGCTCCTCCAATTCAACTCACTCTCTCTGCTCCTCCAACTCAACTAACTGCAACTTCAGCTCAGCTCTCTCTAGCTCGAACTCTTTCTGCAACTCCAACAACTAACTGACTCCGCCTCTGCACTTCACTAATATAGAATGCTGTTTCCTCATGGAAAGTTCCAGCCATCAGCCCGCCGCCCATCAGATCCCTGCACCACTCCGCGTCAAGGACACACACCCAGCCGGCCGGGCTTTTGTTGTGTCTTCCACACAGAGAATAATACAGCCTACCGATAAGGGCTGGCCCAGACCGGTTCTCTCCAAGTGAACAACAGCTTTAACTATAAACTTTACCTTTACCCCTGAAGCCTCTCAGCTCCATCAAAATGGAGTCTCTCTAGTTCTGGAACTTGTACGCCTCAGAAGGATGAAATAACCCTTAGCTCTGTCAGAGTACCTACATAAACCATATAAAGTCAGGACCACAGGATCCAACCTCTACTATAAGCAAAAATGACAGGCCAAAGCCAATAGGCAATAGATGGCCTCTTCTAGGTCTGGAAGAAAGGGCTTAAAAGGGCCAACACAAGCTAGGAATACATATTCTAGATGTGAGCAAGATTAAAGTCTATATCACTGCCAACTAGGGCCAAAAAGCCTGTCTATACAGATTCTCACCTGATTAATCTCATGGCTTGTCAGCGTGGTACTAATGAGTATTGGTACCGCCGTCATGGTGACTTAAAATGTATGCTGAGGAACTTAGGAACTCCCACATGGTTCCTCACTCTCAGCTGTGCTGAGTATGGCTGGGAAGACTTACTTGAATTTCTACGAGAGGCAAATGGAAACATTGAAAATATCGAATTCAAGACACCCGGAGAACTGTGCTCTTTGGATCCAGTGAATGTATGCAGATACTTCAATCATAGATTTGAAGCTATGATGTCTTTCATCATGAACAAGAAAAATCCACCTCTTGGAGAGGTGTTGGATTTCTTCTGGAGAAAGGAGTATCAAGCAAGAGGTGCTCCTCATATACATATGCTACTATGGATCAAAGATGCACCCAAATTTGGAACAGATCCGGATGACTTAGTGATGAGTTTCATAGAACAGTATGCTACATGTGCTGTTCCAAAGACAAACGAAGATAAAAGTCTAAGAGAACAAGTTTTACGGTTTCAAAGCCATCGTTGTGGAAAGTACTGTCGTTGTAAATTCAGAAACAAGGACAAGTACTACACAAAATGTCGTTTTGCATTTCCACGGTCGGTGATATCAAAAGGAAGAGTTAACAATTTGATGTCTTCGCTGCGACATAATGTGACGAGGAAATCACCCAAAAACACATACAATTTGAAAAGAAACGAAGAGTCCAAGTACATTAACGACTACAACCCAGTGATTTTGTCCATGTGGAATGCTAACATGGATATACAGTTTGTGGCTGACAACTGTATGGCTGTGGCTCGGTATGTGACATCTTACATCACCAAAAAAGAAAAGACAGAACTGAAGGATATGTGGGAGGATATTTCCCATGAAAAGAGCCTCAGTAAGAAGTTGTACAGTTTCAGTCTGAAGATGTTGTCGCATCGAGAAATCGGAGCTTACGAATGTTCTGACCGGTTATCTTCAGCAAGTCTCTATGCCAAATCTAGGAGTATTATTTGGGCGAGTCTTGGTCTTGCTGCAACGCGTAATCGAGTTCTGAAACCTGTACGGGAAATTGAGTATTTGGCGGAGAAGGAGCCAAGCAGTACAGATATTTTGAAGACCAACATGTTGGATACATATTATCCAAATAGAAGCAGTCACCTGGAGAATGTTTGTCTGTATGATGTTCTACAAAATTACATTTTCAAGAGGAACATCAAAGAAGATATTGATAAAGGAGTGTATGCTGTAATTGGAAGTGAGGGATGTCTGGTCAAGCAAAGAAAATGTCATTTGGTAAATCATCGAAAATTGAATTGCGAATCTCCAGAAAGAAAAGAGTTTTTCTATTTAGCTCTTTTGCAACTTTTCAAGCCTTGGCGTGCAGAAGAGGAACTGCTTGGAGATTTCCTCTGTTACGAAGACTCTTTTAATGCAGCCAAGGAGTCCATAGAATGTCCTGTTTTTCCAAAATATCTAGAAATGTTGAATGCAGAAATCGAGCAGGAAGCAACAATTGCAGCTGAGATTGCTAGAGACAGTTCTCAGGACAGTCAGAGTTCTGTTTCATTGAGTCAGGATCCACTAGGAGAACCAGTTATCGAAAATGAAACTGCCACTGCTATGATTGAAGTGGAAAGAGCCATGGCACATGCTCAGAAGGATGCGGTTAACTTAGAAGATTTGGAAAGACAACTCAACGTTGAGCAGAGGAAAATATATGACGAAGTTACCAACCAAATTGAGCATGGATTAAGTCATGAGAAGAAAAAGTGCTCATGTACGTCGTTGAAGCCTGTCCGACTGTACGTGAGTGGAGAAGCAGGAACTGGAAAAAGTTTCCTCATTAAAGCAATTTCATGTTATCTGCAGAAAAGGACTGAGTCATCGCTGTCTTGTGTTGTCACTGCTCCAACTGGACTGGCAGCACATAACATTAAAGGGATTACTTTGCATCGGCTACTGATGCTGCCAGTGGAGCATGATAACAAATTACAATACCACAAGTTATCTGGGGATGCTTGTTTTGAAGTATCTAGAGTCTTGAGGAAAATGAAACTACTTATCATTGACGAAGTAAGCATGGTTTCCAATGTCATGCTTGCCTTTGTGCATTTGAGAATGCAAGAAGTACTTAAAACTGAATATGATGTGTTATTTGGTGGCAAACACATCATTGTTTTCGGAGATCTTCTGCAGCTGACACCAGTAAAAGGTCAACCTGTGTTCAAAATACTCACGCATGAAGATACCAGGAAGTGCCTAGGGAGCATTGGCAACGTCAATATATGGTTAAACTTCAATTATGCTGAACTGCATGAAAATATGCGTCAGGCGAAGGATGAAGATTACAAGAATATTCTACAAGATATTAGAATTGGAAAAGTGACCGAGCATGGAAAAGAAGCTTTAAATGCACGATTACTTTCAAATTTATATCCCGAACAAGAGATTGTGCCTGAGAATATTTTTCAGAAAATTACTGAGAAGAAATCCGGAATATGTTTGATGCCAACTCTTGCAGAATGTGCCATCTTCAACAACAAAATGTTGAATTTAGAAAAGCAAGATATTGTGAAACTTGAAGCTATTGACAAAATAGAGCATATGGGATCAACAATTATTTTGTCAGAGAATTTGAAATCAAAATTGGATTCATTAGAGAAGACTATATCTAAAACAGCGGGTTTTGAAAAGACTTTGAATGTGTGTTTAAATTGCCGAATCATTTTGAGAAGGAATTTACATGTTGAAAGAGGTCTGGTAAATGGATCAATGGGTAATGTTGTTGATTTTGAGAAATACAGAAATAGAGATGGAATAGAATTTTTAAAAATTAAATTTGATGGCATTGAGGAAGTACAGCTAATTGGTCGTTGTTCTGCTAGGTTTTTGCTTGTTAAAGACTTATATGTTCGCCGTAAACAGTTTCCTGTTTGCTTGGCATATGCGGTGACAATCCATAAATCGCAAGGTTTAAGTGTAGACAGTGCATTGGTGAATATTGGCAGTTCTGTGTTCAAGGAGGGTATGGCATATGTGGCATTGTCACGAGTTAGAACTTTATTGGGATTGTACTTGATTGACTGTGATGTCACAAACATTTGTGCGGATCTAGATTGTGTTAAGGAATACAATAGGTTAAGAAGAGAGTATGCGCCACATTTGCCTCAATATCCTTTGTTTGAGAAACGTGTGGTAGGCCGGAAACGTAGAAATATCAGTAATAGTAGGGAGGTTGTAGCAAAAAGACCAAAAGTCAATGAACCGAAAATTGCTAGCAGAAAGAAAGTGGATTCTGTTGAAGATGTTGTCGGTTTTCAATTTGAAAACAGTTCTGGTGTCAACTGCTATGCAAATGTAGTGGTTAATGTTCTCTTTTCACTAGAGAGTTTAAAAGAACAGATTCTGTTGAATTCAGAACAAATTTTATGCTGTTTGTTGAATTCTGTTTTCGAGAAATGTAGCACTGATCGAACAAAAGTAGAAAGTGTGTCTGAAGTTCGTTATCTGTTAGATGAATGTTCAGGTCAAACAGACTTCTCTGAAAATAATCAGCAAGATTGTCAGGAGTTTTTAATGTATATGCTTGATGTATTGCAAGATGAGGGTGTAGATGTAGATCACCTGTTTGGGCTTTCTTATCAATGGCAGCATGACTGCGAGAACTGTATGGTATCAAGTACTACTAGTGTAGACTCAGAAAGATTTATATATTTAACTTTGCCAGACAGTAAATCAGTCTCCTTTAATAAGCTAGTAAATGCAGCGGATCACAACATGGAGTGTAGCCAATGTAAATCTGAAATGATGTCAACATTATTTATACGTAGATATGGCCAGTATGTCATTTTAATGATCCAACGATGTAGGCCTGATGGATCAAAATTGTCAACTTTAATAAAAAAAATTGTGGCTTCTCAGCTGTCAATATCAGGAAGGACTTTTGTAACTGTAGCAATTATCTATCACGATGGTCCTTCAACAACATCAGGACATTATACAGCTTATTTAAAGTCTCAAAACGGCTAGTCATTCTGCAATGATTCCGTTGTAACTTTCAAAAAAAAATTGCCGTTTGACCTTAAAAATTCTTACCTGGTGTTTTTAAAACCAAAATTTTAAAGAAAGAATCTCGGGATTTCCTGTGAGGAATTGCAAAAGGTTCATCAAGTAGAGGGAATGTAAGTCTGCAATGCTGTCTAGATTATTGGTCCAAAACTTTTAATTATAATGTCAATTTAAAAATCCAACTATATAAACCTGATGCAAGTAAGTCTGCTTCATAGTAAGCAGTATCAGTGTCACAGGAAAAGGAGAACATGAGTGACAAAGAAGGGTAAGATATTAGTAGTCCAGGATTGTGAAAATAATCTTAAATGTTTTCTTTTTGAAAGTTGCGAAAATAGAAAATGACGGGATTTGATTGGAAGAATTACAAGAGTTGGGAATCGCTGCAACATGATTTGGCCTAGTGGAAACATGTGGTAGAATGTGAGAAGTCTTTTCTTTTATGTAACATATTTTTCAAAACGATGGAGGTTTTCTTTCAGAAAGTGGCGGGCTGAAAATATTTATAGCACAACAGAGTGGACGCTGTTCATAGGACATCCTTCGACGTCATTGAAAGTAAGTTAATTTTAAGGAGTTTTGAATTCAGATTTCTTAGGTTGTATGGGTTTTTTAAACACAATCATTTTGATTGTGTTTTTTTTTCCCCGCTGTTACATGATGAATACCTTCAAGTCACTGATTTAAGTGAAATTTGATACATTCTGAGAACAGCAAAAATAAACCATTTAACATGTATAATTAATGTTCTGCTTTTTGTACTTATGATATACATTTAGAAATGTGAGGTAGATATGGAGAAACTGAGTCTTCTGTAAGTGTCAATTTTAATGCTTACAGTGCTGTACTTCTGGGTACTGTTTTTTTTAAAAAAAAGGAATAGGCCTCACCTCAAAGAAAGCTCTTGAAAGCACACATCTTATTTGCATCCTGAAACAATCATTTAAAATGTTAGACACAATTTTATGATGGCTTTACATCTTTTTTGCGCTGCTATTGCATCACTATTGTGAGACATCAGCAGTGCAAAAGAAGCACCATGTTCCAAAATAGGCCTCAGTTCATCAGCATAAAGATACTGTTTGTTTAAAATCTACATCTTTAGGATTGTGTAGGGGACGTAGAGAAGCAGAGGCTTCTGTAAATGTCAAAGTTGTTGAAAAACTGTTTCTTCTTGAACCTTTTCCCTTTTCTTTTCTAATTTTTAAATACATGTTTTAATATTTTTGGAAATGTTTGTTCTCTCTTCTACAGATTGAAAGTATGAAAAAATATTTTAAAAAGTTAACAAGAATTATAAGGTAAATGTTTTCTACTCTTTTTACCTGCAATGCACTGCTGATGATGTCACTGACCATGTCATGAATGATGTAATAAGAGGACATGACTTACTTCATTGGTAGGCCTTCACATGCATTATCTGCTCTGTATTCTTCAACAAGTGTAAAATTGATCTGTAACCCTGAGTAGGTCTCACCTTAAACAAACCTCAGTAGAGATCACTCCTTATCGTCATCCTGAATTAATAAATAGATGTATTAAACAGTATCTCTGGTTTACTCCCTATAGCTGTCTTTCTTTTAACATTACTCTCTGTTTACTTCCCTTATAGTAACTCTTCTTTTTTTTAAAAAAATATTTTTTTGGTTCGCTTCAAGTTCGCGAACCGGGCAGCGAACCGGAAAGCGAACCAAAAGAAATAGAGCTTGCCAGAGTGCTAAACATTCTAGCAATTTTATTTGAAAGGGGAGGTAGTTCTGAAAATAACTTTTTTTTATGTTTTTGTTGGTTTTTTTTTTTTTTTTTTTCTGAACATTTTTTGTTTTTTTTGTATTTTTAGAACAGTTTTATGTTTTTTTGTGTTTTTCATGGAGGGGAAACAACAAAAAACAGGCATTGAAAAGGGCTCAACAGGAGCAAAAAAAAAATGACTGTTTGGGTGGGTTAGGGCACTTGTGGTTTTCGTACGCAATGTTGATTAATTTCATGCTCATGTTTCCACATGAGAGCAGAGCACCACAGTATATGCAGGTAAACTTCATGTGTTTGAAGTTTTGCTGTATGTTTGGCACAGTTTCCTGTGCCTCTCTTCCTGTCAGAGAGATAGTTGACGTTGACCTGGCCACAGGAGTTGTCGGGGGATTATCTTGGAGGTCACGCAACTCTGCCCGGCTGTAGTTTAGTGGATGCCACCTGGCCATATGGCGATGCATAGTATAGTTGCCCATACTATACTTTTTTTCTGTGCCTCTAGATAATTGGTATTTGCATATGAGGCAGGTGGCATACTTCGCATTGACCTTCTTCTCCCCTCGAGGGATTGAAAAAAACTGCCATATAAAACTTGTTTTCCGTCGGGAAACACGGGGCAGCTCCTGTATAAACTGAGGTTCATCTGTCTCCTCTTCCTCAAGGTCATCCTCTTCCTCCTCTCTGTTGGAGATGAATTGAGCTGGTGGTCCTCTCTTCTCATGTGGAGGTGGAGGTGGTGGTGGGGGTCCACCAGCTGAAGCAAGGATAGAAGCCATTGCTGAAGTACAGAAAAATGGTCTTTCTCTCACCAAGATGAAAGTCAGAGTGAGGAAAGAAGGAGGGGTTTTCATGATTTGGGAAAAGCAAAAGTTCTGAACCAATGAAAAGTGTTATTTTTAGGTCACATGACCTAGTCATACATCATTTGGAAACCAAAAGTGAAATGAACCAATGAAAAGTTTGATAAACAAGTCACATGACCTGTTCCGCTTACGTTACGCGGTGCGCGCCGCGTCCCGGATCGCTTCCGGTTCGCGGTCCGGAACACTTCCGGGAGCGCTAACGCGGCGCGTCATAAGACGCATTACGCGACAATGATACGTCGCGCTTCCGCGACGCGTCACAGTTGCGCTAACGAAACGTTTACCGGTTCGCGGACTAGGTCGCGGCATCAAGATGAGCTAACGGAAAGCTTCCCGGTTCGCGAACCGAAAGCGAAGAAAAAAAATATTTAAAAAAAATTATCAATAAACATCTAAATATATTTTGGGATTTAAAGAAGAATACATTTTACAGCTACAGATGTTAGCTTTTAAAAAACCAATGAAATTCACAGAAAAAAACATAGGTTATAGACCATATATAGTTAGGAATTTGCATTTACAAAACCTTGAAAATTCACTGAAAAAACCATAGGTTATAGACCATATATAGTTAGGGATTAGCATTTACAAAACCTTATTTTACTCGCATAAAACCATTGAAATTTCATATATAGTTAGTTGCGCTAACTATATATCGCGCACCCGCAATCCACTGCTGATGATGTCACATATTACATCATTCATGACATGGTCAGTGACATCACTGATGACATCACTGATGACATCTCAAATGACATCACTGATGACATCTCAAATGACATCACTGATGACATCACTGATGACATCTCATTTGATATTACTGATCACATCACTGATGATATCATTCATGTGATAATACGATGAACCTCTTCAGACTCTAATATAACCTTAGATACAATTAGTGTAAACAGACACTCACAGACTGTCACTCATCCATGGAGTTACTCACACACCTAGTCAGTCATGCAAAGAATCAATCACACCTCCATTTCCTCAACTATACAGTTATACACACCTTACTTATTCAAACATATACTAACACACATTTACTCTCTTATACAATCTCTGATACAAGTTCACAATGATCCATACAGCCACTCACACATTCACTGGCTCTCATGCACAGTTATTTATATATGTCAACTCTCACATGTACTGTTTTTTACATATGTACTTACTTTGACATGTAGCACTAAGATATCCATTCACTCACCAATAGAGTCATGCACACAGTTAACCGCCCATACAGCTGTTTCCACATGCACTTTTGAACCAATACATCTAGTGAATCCACTGCTCACACATCTATGCACAGAGTCATACACCTCCCAGGCACCCAGACACACACTCAGTGTCCCATACAAATACTTGGGCAACCAATCAATAACCCATATAGTTACTCATATAGCTACTGATCAACACATGCAGCAGTTTACAGAACAACAGACATAATGATGCACAAATTAAGACAGTTTAGTCACTAACCCATGCACTCAGTGAGACACATTTAATCACTCACTCATACAGTCAGTCATGCACCTACTAAATCCTTCATCCAGACACTTATACATCCATTCATTCTTCAATATGTGAGACATATTTACACTTTACAGAAACATACAGTCACTGGATAATGTCATCAGTGATGTCATCAGTGATGTCACTGACCATGTCATGAATGATGTAGTATGTGACATCATCAGCAGTGGATTGCGGGTGCGCGATATATAGTTAGCGCAACTAACTATATATGAAATTTCAATGGTTTTATGCGAGTAAAATAAGGTTTTGTAAATGCTAATCCCTAACTATATATGGTCTATAACCTATGGTTTTTTCAGTGAATATATATATATATATATTACCTACTGGCGGTCGCCAGTAGGTATATATAGTTAGGATTTTTTCTCTATGGGATTTTTGAAAATTCTATGTCTAATAACTTTGGCGTTTGTGGACGGAATTGGCTGAAATTTTCAGGAAAATGGAACATTTTCTTTCTGAGCAGCCCCTGACAATTTGGGGGGGTTTCATCAAGGGGGGGGGGGGCGTGAAAAAAGGGGGGTCCCAAAACGTGTTTTTCCCATGTTAATTTCCATAGGGCGGTTGGCCTCACTTTTAGCTCGAACGGCTGAATGGATTTGCACGAAACTTGGCAAAATTGTAGGGACTGTTAGCCCGATGTGCCTTTGCTAGGTCTCAATATATGTGCTCCAGTGGATTTTGAGTAATTTAGGTTCAAAAAAAGATACATATCTGGGCGGAGCCTAACCACACATCTGATCTGATTGGCTGTCAGCACTTCATCCAAGAAGTGTTGGCAGCCATCTTGGGCCCAATATACATGATAGCACCTCATTAAAAAGCATTGTAGTTAATAGAGGGTTTTAGGACTTTAGTTACATTATAAATCATTTGTTGATGGTACCATACTCGTTTTAGGAATTGTGGTGGGTTCTAAGGTGATTTTACCATGTGAAAAAACCTTCTGCTGTGATATCATGAATATTGTTTGAAAGAAAACTAATATCTCATGATTTTCCCACAGTGGTTTGGAAGGGGATCTATAAGCTAAACTGAAAGCATATTTTCTGTAAATTCACATTATCTTTCTCAGTCATGTGAAAATGAAGTCTGACATTCTCAGTAAAACATGTACATCCAACAAGGACAGAGACTGTCAGTTGATTCCTTTGTGTTCTACTGCAGCCTCCCAGAGTGTTCTAAAGAACAACTAGAGCGCTAACAGTCCTACTTATTACAAAGGTATGGCACACCTGAAGCCATCTTGATTGGAATAAAGTGGTAACTCTTAAAACATTTAATTTAAAAAGAAACAACATGAGGGGGTATATTTTGCCATAGAAAGTATGATTAGTGCTGCAGAAAGAAAAATTAGGGCACATTTTGAGTGACTTTTCAAATCCTCTTCTATTTCATTAAAAAATTCTGACATGCAGTCTCCCAAAATGGCCACCAGAGACAAAAGAGCCCAAATGTAGCCCAAATATCACCCAGATGTAGCCCAAGTATAGCCCAATGACAGAATGTCCCAGAGTGTTCTAAAGAACAACTAGAGCGCTAACAGTCCTACTTATTACAAAGGTATGGCACACCTGAAGCCATCTTGATTAGAATAAAGTGGTAACTCTTAAAACCTTTAATTTAAAAAGGAACAAAATGAGGGGGTATATTTTGCCATATGAATTATGATTAGTGCTGCAGAAAGAAAAATTAGGGCACATTTTGAGTGACTTCTCAAACCCTCTTCAATTTCATTAAAAAATTCTGACATACAGTCTCCCAAGATGGCCACCAGAGACAAAAGAGCCTAAATGTAGCCCAAATATCACCCAGATGTACCCCAAGTATAGCCCAATGACAGAATGTCCCAGAGTGTTCTAAAGAACAACTAGAGCGCTAACAGTCTTACTTATGACAAAAGTATGGCACACCAGAAGCCATCTTGATTGGAATGAAGTGGTAAGTCTGAAAACACTCAATTTAAAAAGGAACAACATGAGGGGGTTAATTTTGCCATAGAAAGTATGATTAGTGCTTCAGAAAGAAAAATTAGGGATCATTTTGAGTGACTTCTCAAATCCTCTTCTATTTCATTAAAAAAATTCTGACATGCAGACTGAAACATGCACTTTGAATACCAGCAGCAGACGTCCCTGGTGAGCAGTAGCTTTACTACAGTGATCTAATGTGCAACTAGAGTGCTAACATTCAGAATTTATGGCAAATGTGTGACACATCTGAATGCCTTCTTGATGGAACCAAAGTAAACAAGCATTGAAAATGCAATAGATCTCGCCCTCGTTTAAGTTAAAGCCATTCTGTTTGTAATGAGGTGGCTTTTTAGCTTTGCTTTTATTAGTGTTTTTTCAACTTTCATGTAAATAACATGCATCTGTATGCATATAAGTATATGTATGCATGCATTTATGTTTGTATTTATATAGATATACAGATGATATATGTTTATATATGTATGTATATATATATATATTCACTGAAAAAACCATAGGCTATAGACCATATATAGTTAGGAATTAGCATTTACAAAACCTTGAAAATTTACTGAAAAAACCATAGGTTATAGACCATATATAGTTAGGAATTAGCATTTACAAAACCTTGAAAATTCACTGAAAAAACCATAGGTTATAGACCATATATAGTTAGGAATTCGCATTTACAAAACCTTGAAAATTCACTGAAAAAACCATAGGTTATAGACCATATATAGTTAGGAATTCGCATTTACAAAACCTTATTTTACTCACACAAAACCATTGAAATTCCATATATAGTTAGTTGCACTAACTATATATCGCGCACCCGCAATCCACTGCTGATGATGTCACATATTACATCATTCATGACATGGTCAGTGACATCACTGATGACATCACTGATGACATCTCAAATGACATCACTGATGACATCTCAAATGACATCACTGATGACATCACTGATGACATCTCATTTGACATTACTGATCACATCACTGATGATATCATTCATGTGATAATACGATGAACCTCTTCAGACTCTAATATAACCTTAGATACAATCAGTGTAAACAGACACTCACAGACTGTCACTCATCCATGGAGTTACTCACACACCTAGTCAGTCATGCAAAGAATCAATCACACCTCCATTTCCTCAACTATACAGTTATACAAACTTTACTTATTCAAACATATACTAACACATATTTACTCTCTTATACAATCCCTGATACAAGTTCACAATGATCCATACAGCCACTCACACATTCACTGGCTCTTATGCACAGTTATTTATATATGTCAACTCTCACATGTACTGTGTTTTACATATGTACTTACTTTGACATGTGGCACTGAGATATCCATTCACTCACCAATACACTCATGCACACAGTCAACCGCCCATACAGCTGTTTCCACATGCACTTTTGAAACAATACATCTAGTGAATCAACTGCTCACATATCTATGCACAGAGTCATACACCTCCCAGCCACCCACACACACACTCAGTCTCCCATACAAATACTTGGGCAACCAATCAATAACCCATATAGTTACTCATATAGCTACTTATCAACACATGCAACAGTTTACAGAACAACAGACATAATGATGCACAAATTAAGACAGTTTAGTCACTAACCCATGCACTCAGTGAGACACATTTAATCACTCACTCATACAGTCAGTCATGCACCTACTAAATCCTTCATCCAGACACTTATACATCCACTCATTCTTCAATATGTAAGACATATTTTAACTTTACAGAAACATACAGTCACTGGATGTTGTCATCAGTGATGTCATCAGTGATGTCATTTGAGATGTCATCAGTGATGTCATCAGTGATGTCACTGACCATGTCATGAATGATGTAATATGTGACATCATCAGCAGTGGATTGCGGGTGCGCGATATATAGTTAGTGCAACTAACTATATATGGAATTTCAATGGTTTTGTGTGAGTAAAATAAGGTTTTGTAAATGCGAATTCCTAACTATATATGGTCTATAACCTATGGTTTTTTCAGTGAATTTTCAAGGTTTTGTAAATGCTAATTCCTAACTATATATGGTCTATAACCTATGGTTTTTTCAGTGAATTTTCAAGGTTTTGTAAATGCTAATTCCTAACTATATATGGTCTATAGCCTATGGTTTTTTCAGTGAATATATATATATACATACATATATAAACATATATCATCTGTATATCTATATAAATACAAACATAAATGCATGCATACATATACTTATATGCATACAGATGCATGTTATTTACATGAAAGTTGAAAAAACACTAATGAAAGCAAAGCTAAAAAGCCACCTCATTACAAACAGAATGGCTTTAACTTAAACGAGGGCGAGATCTATTGCATTTTCAATGCTTGTTTACTTTGGTTCCATCAAGAAGGCATTCAGATGTGTCACACATTTGCCATAAATTCTGAATGTTAGCACTCTAGTTGCACATTAGATCACTGTAGTAAAGCTACTGCTCACCAGGGACGTCTGCTGCTGGTATTCAAAGTGCATGTTTCAGTCTGCACGTCAGAATTTTTTTAATGAAATAGAAGAGGATTTGAGAAGTCACTCAAAATGATCCCTAATTTTTCTTTCTGAAGCACTAATAATACTTTCTATTGCATAATATACCCCCTCATTTTGTTCCTTTTTAAATTAAATGTTTTAAGACTTACCACTTTATTCCCATCACGATGGCTCCAGGTGTGCTATACCTTTGTAATAAGTAGGACTGTTAGCGCTCTAGTTGTTCTTTAGAACACTCTGGGACATTCTGTCATTGGGCTATACTTGGGCTACATCTAGGTGATATTTGGGCTACATTTGGGCTCTTTTGTCTCTGGTGGCCATTTTGGGAGACTGCATGTCAGAATGTTTTAATGAAATAGAAAAGGATTTGAGAAGGCACTCAAAATGTGCCCTAATTTTTCATTCTGCAGCACTAATCATACTTTCTATGGCAAAATATACCCCCTCATGTTGTTTCTTTTTAAATTAAATGTTTTAAGAGTTACCACTTTATTCCAATCAAGATGGCTTCAGGTGTGCCATACCTTTGTAATAAGAAGGACTGTTAGCGCTCTAGTTGTTCTTTAGAACACTCTGGGACATTCTGGCATTGGGCTATACTTGGGCTACATCTGGGTGATATTTGGGCTACATTTGGGCTCTTTTGTCTCTGGTGGCCATTTTGGGAGACTGCATGTCAGAATGTTTTAATGAAATAGAAAAGGATTTGAGAAGTCACTCAAAATTTGCCCTAATTTTTCATTCTGCAGCACTAATCATACTTTCTATGGCAAAATATGCCCCCTCATGTTGTTTCTTTTTAAATTAAATGTTTTAAGAGTTACCACTTTATTCCAATCAAGATGGCTTCAGGTGTGCCATACCTTTGTAATAAGTAGGACTGTTAGCGCTCTAGTTGTTCTTTAGAACACTCCAGGAGTCTGCAGTAGAACACAAAGGAATCAACTGACAGTCTCTGTCCTTGTTGGATGTACATGTTTTACTGAGAATGTCAGACTTCATTTTCACATGACTGAGAAAGATAATGTGAATTTACAGAAAATATGCTTTCAGTTTAGCTTATAGATCCCCTTCCAAACCACTGTGGGAAAATCATGAGATATTAGTTTTCTTTCAAACAATATTCATGATATCACAGCAGAAGGTTTTCTCACATGGTAAAATCACCTTAGAACCCACCACAATTCCTAAAACGAGTATGGTACCATCAACAAATGATTTATAATGTAACTAAAGTCCTAAAACCCTCTATTAACTACAATGCTTTTTAATGAGGTGCTATCATGTATATTGGTCCCAAGATGGCTGCCAACACTTCTTGGATGAAGTGCTGACAGCCAATCAGATCAGATGTGTGGTTAGGCTCCGCCCAGATATATATCTTTTTTTGAACCTAAATTACTCAAAATCCACTGGAGCACATATATTGAGACCTAGCAAAGGCACATCGGGCTAACAGTCCCTACAATTTTGCCAAGTTTCGTGCAAATCCATTCAGCCGTTCGAGCTAAAAGTGAGGCCAACCGCCCTATGGAAATTAACATGGGAAAAACACGTTTTGGGACCCCCCTTTTTCCTCGGCCCCCCCTTGATGAAACCCCCCCAAATTGTCAGGGGCTGCTCAGAAAGAAAATGTTCCATTTTCCTGAAAATTTCAGCCAATTCCGTCCACAAACGCCAAAGTTATTAGACATAGAATTTTCAAAAATCCCATAGAGAAAAAATCCTAACTATATATACCTACTGGCGACCGCCAGTAGGTAATATATATATATATATATATATATATATATATATATATATATATATATATATATATATATATATATATATATATATATATATTCACAGAAAAAACCATAGGTTTTACACACGTTATAGTTAGGAAGTAGCATTTAAAAAACCTATGAAATTCACTGAAAAAACCATAGGTTTGACACATGTTATAGTTAGCTGGAAATTTTACTGACATAAAACCAATGAAATTCCACGTTATAGTTAGTTGGACTCACTATAACTTGCGCGTGCAATGCACTGCTGATGACGTCACATATTACATCACTCATGACATGGTCAGTGACATCACTCATGACATCACTGATGACACCATCCAGTGAATATGTGTCTTTCTGAAAATTAAATATTAGTGAATAATGTCTAAATATTTAAATATATATATTAGTGTTTCACTTTGTGTATAAGTGGCTACATGTGTTGGTAAGTAGCTACATGCGTATGTATATGGGTTATTAGATGTTTCTCTTAGTATCAGTATGAGTGTCTATATGGTTTGGTGGGGGTATTACTTAGCACATAGATGCATGAGTGACTGACTCTCTGTTTGTATGTGTTTTGAAGACAGCATATGTGCAGGACTGTATGGGTGGATGAGTGTGTATATGTGTTTGTTAGTGAATGAATGACTGTCTCACTAGTGTCTTTATCAGTAACGACATATGTTTTAATCTAGTATATGTGAATATTGATGTATATAAGTGAGTATATGTGAGAGTAAGAGATTGAAAGAGTTCCTGTTTAAATAAGTATGTGTTTCTATAAGTGATTGTTTAAGAGAATAAATATGTGTAATTTTCAATAGAAGTAAGGTGGAAGTGTGTGTATAACTCTATATTCAAATAAATGGATGTTCAATAGTTTATTTGCACGTGTGAGTATGTCTGTGAGTAACTTTTCGATGATTGTCGGTGTGTAACAGGATGTATAGGTCTATCATTTCATATAATGAGTGAGTATATGTATGAGTGGATGTGTATATAGATGGTGGAATTACTGAATTACTTGTTGTAACTGATATGGGTATCTGCATTTTTTTTAAATTTCAGTTTCTATTTTTGAATATGTGTTTCAAGGATTACATTACAGTGAAAGGAGGTCTGTCACTATGTCACAAGGATGGTGTCATCAGTGATGTCACTGACCATGTCATGAGTGATGTAATATGTGACGTCATCAGCAGTGCATTGCACGCGCAAGTTATAGTGAGTCCAACTAACTATAACGTGGAATTTCATTGGTTTTATGTCAGTAAAATTTCCAGCTAACTATAACATGTGTCAAACCTATGGTTTTTTCAGTGAATTTCATAGGTTTTTTAAATGCTACTTCCTAACTATAACGTGTGTAAAACCTATGGTTTTTTCTGTGAATTTCATTGGTTTTTAAAATGCTAATTCAGAAAAATGTCGTGTATGCAACCTATACTTTTGGCAATAAAGTTCTGGCAATATTTTTTTCGAAAACAAGCCGTTTTCTTCACTGTTCAAGTTCCATAGAGACTCCTTGTAAAGCAATACAGAATTCGAAAGTCTGTACCTTGCCTTTTTTTAAACACATTAAAATTTGTCTGTAAATAAAAATAGCCTTACTAAACTTTCGTGCGCGACCCGGTGTGCGCACTCTCGGCAACAGTTGTCAATAAAATGGATATCGCATTTCCAGGCTTTCGTGCGCGACCGAGTGCGCGCACAGGCCTATATATTTCGTAAAAACGTTGCGATTTGAACTTATTGAAATTCTTCATACACCCCTCAAAGAACTTATAGTACGTCAAAGAGACTGTACCTAGACTTCTTTTTTATTCTTATGAAACTTTTCAGTAAATGGAGCCGAATGTCTTTTTAAACTTTCGTGCGTTACCGGATGTACACACCTTGGTATTTTTTTAGAAATATAAAACGTTTCATACTTTAACAATTGTGCGCTTAAATCCAGCTCAGAAGATATACAAAATCATGATGGTAGTTGGTTCAACTCGGACCGTTTATTAGAGGTAGATCGTCCGACTCCACCGGAAGACACCCCTAATAAAAAGGACATATATATAAAATGCGGACTAGCCGCTGTATCGTGCTAGCAAACTATAACATATAAATCGTTAGAAAAAACAAAAGGAATCGAGCAAAATCAGTAGGCCACTGATGAGATCTTTTTTTGACCTCGCTAAAATAGAAAAATTAGGAACAACCCCTCATGAGAAATATGAAACTAGTGAGAGAAACCGAGCTCGACGCCATGATGGCTGCAAGACAGCTCGGCTCCGCCGTCCACCCCACCCAAAATAACGACAAATATTATAAAGATACACAACACACCAGCAAAGTAACAGGGTAAAACGTTATATTAAATAACTATTTACATGGCAGCCTACTGCAACATGAAAACAACACTTTCAATTGGTTCTTAATAGTTTCAATTCTGGAATTTACACGCAGCACTCCACCCACTTCCCTCACTATCTTTTCTACTCTCAAGAGACAACAACGTCCTACATCTTTTGGAAGACTTTGGTGAAATGGCTACCGTATCTCATTCATCTTCCGAATCTGACCAAAATGATAGACTACCTTTAATAAGAAAAAATAAATCTTTCATCTGGCAATTTTTCACTTATCCTGAAGATAAAAGAAAGTGAATGCACCAAAAGTAACCTGCACGATATGTGACTTGGTTCTCTTAAGAAGAAATCCAGCAAAAAAATATTTCTTTTCCATACATACCATGGTGCGGCATGTCAAACAAGTGCACCCTGTGCAATTTGCAGAGGCAACGACAAGAGCCCTGGCCACGCTATTACCATTAGAGGTGGCCAGCACATCTTCTGATCGACGACCTGTATCTCCATGCAGTGCAGAGATGGACTTCAGATATTTAACTATATATGGTCTATAACCTATGGTTTTTTCAGTGTTTTTCTTTGTTTTTTAATAGCAAATATCAAAGCTTTTTTGTGGAAAATGACTACAATTAGGTATACATAAGCGGCGTTCATTTATATTCACCACAGCCATTGTTAAAAGTAAAGTGAAAGTCGCGAAACAGTGGCAACGCCATCTAGTCCCTTTTAGGCCCCATCATGCACGTAAGTAACAGCCATTTTCTGTGTCATGGCCTCTCTGCCCACTGCCAATAGCCTATGATTGTTCAAAATTGGTTCTCTTTGGGTCATTCTCTGTTCACAAATAAGCATAAAGTCGCAATACTCTATTTAGTTTTTGCAGATAGTGAAGGATAGGTAGTGCACACTTTTGTCCCCTTTGTAACCCGTCATGCCTATCTCTGCCCCGTTTGTTGCTAGTTGGTTCAACCCGGACCGTTTATTAGAGGTAGATCGTCCGACTCCACCGGAGGACCCCCCTAATAAAAAGGACATATATATAAAATGCGGACTATCCGCTGTATCGTGCTAGCAAACTATAACATATAAATCGTTAGAAAAAACATGAATCTAGAGAGAGGAACCGAGCTCGACGCCATGATGGCTGCAAGACAGCTCGGCTCCGCCACCCACCCCGCCCAAAATAACGACAAACACTATGCAAATATTATAAATATATACAACACACCAGCAAAGTAACAGGATAAAACGTTGTATTAAATAACTATTTACATGGAACCTACTGCAACATGAAAACAACACTTCTAATTGCTTCTTAGTTGTTTCAATTCTGAAATTGAACACCCAGTACATCCAGAGGTCATGTCCGACAAGTTGTGTGGGGGGATACCTTACTAATGCCGCCACCCCCACCACCTTCTGTAGGAAGGACTCTGGATATCCCTGCCTTGCACAAATGTCATAAGTTCTGGATGTTGAGAGCCATACTTCAGGGTCCGACAAGTTGTGTGGGGGGATGCCTTGCTAATGCCGCCACCCCCACCACCTTCTGTAGGAAGGACTCTGGATATACTTGGTCCCTGAGAGGCTTCGATGTCCCTGCCTTGCACAAATGTCATAAGTTCTGAATGTTGAGTGCCATACTTCAGGGTCCAAGAAACGCGGACTCACCACCTTCTGTAGGAAGGACTCTGGATATACTTGGTCCCTGAGAGGCTTCGATGTCCCTGCCTTGCACAAATGTCATAAGTTCTGAATGTTGAGTGCCATACTTCAGGGTCCAAGAAACGCGGACTCGGAGGGGGCGCTTGGCTCCTGCCCCCTCCCCAAGTCTTGTTCCCCTGGTATGGCCTGAGATCGCCCACGACATAGGCGGCCGGCTCCCGGGGTCAGGCGGAACTTCTTGCCTTTTGATGCCTCTTCCATTCTGGACCTTGTCCCACAATCCGTTTGACCTGAAGACACGTCCTGCGGTGCCCTGGTCCGACCATCACATTTACACCGTCTCACCCGCCATCCGGCTGAATTGCACCCACTCTTCCGATACAGCGACAGGCGGCTGCCACGGAGCTCAGGAAATGGCTGTCGGCTCCACAGACTTGGGCCTGGCCTGCAAGGATGGCTCTGGGCAACCCTGGAACTCGGACGCTTGACTGCTAGGGCATGAGCCCCATTCCCAAAAGCGTCCCGTCAGCCTTGAAGATTCTACAAGAGTCACTGAGGCCCCCGACTCCTGCAGACTTCCGGTGGGGAGCGACTGCCATGATTGCTCGCGGAATGGCCACGACGTAGCCACGAGGTGCTCTCATGCTGACGCCAGCTTCAGTCTGAAACATCCAGAAACACTGTAGACTACCAATTCGATCAGTTCCGGTGGAGCCCCAACAACGTATCGCGTTCTTGCGTAATCCGTCATATGACGCGCCGCGTTAGCGCACCCGGAAGTGCTCCGGTGCGCGAGGCGCGAAGCGCAGCTTCCCGGAAGCAATGCGGAGCGCGTAACGTAAGCAATTACATTTCAGTTGGTTCTCCCTCACAATATTTTCAATGTCACATAAAACTCACCCATCACCCACTGCCATCTCTGGCTGTTTCCATGGTAACACCTCATTCTGCACCTGGCTGAAGGCACAGGTCAAAAGTTCATATCTGAACGTTCTACAGCAAAGTAACAACACTGTTTTCCCTCCAGAAACACCTGCCAATCCACAGCTCTGTTACATGTCTTTTTTTTTCACACCCAATAGTACTTTTCGTTTAACATAAACATTAACATGCAACGTACTGTTCAATCTCCACTTCTTACAATCAACCAATCATTTTTATTTTTTAAACCACACCCAGCCTCTTCCTTTTTATTTATTTAGAATTTCAACTTCTAACTACCATTCCACTTCCAGAACCGATCGGAGGACGACTACAAATCCCTTGAAAATGAAGGTCTGGCTAATAGGACACAGTTATATTCACTGGAGTGAAAAATATGCAGTAAGCAGACGAATTTGCAACCTCAGCTTACCAAATGTACACATAACATGGATTTCCAAAAGAGGATTGAAATGTCACCAATTGATTCCATTGGTGAAAACTTTTATGCATCTCCCAGAACCAGACCTTATAATTGTGCACTGTGGTGGAAACGATCTAGGCACAATCACTGGGGTAGGTCTGGAAATGCTTCTAAAAGACACCTTTCGACAATTGATGACACTTTTTCCTCGATCTGCCTTGGTATATTCCAATATATGCCAAAGACAGAAATGGAATTGGTCCAATCACCATTGTGCACAATTTGAGAAAGCAAGGAGACATGTAAATAAATCTGTTTCTGCGTTCCTCAGAGATTATAGCATGGGTTCTATTTACCACAACAACTTGCGATACCACATGCAAGACGTCTATAGGAGAGACGGTGTTCATTTCACGAATGAGGGAAACAGAATCTTCCTCTGCAACATCAGGCTCTGCATCGGTACTTACTTATAAATGCAGAAAACACTCAATTAACACAATGGCTCTTTTCAGAGCCACCTTATATCTAAGCACTCAAACTTCTGATTTATCTCCATTTTCACACTCTTGTAAAAAGGTGTGCGCGACCGAGTGCGCGCACCACGCAACTTTAAAAAAAAAATATATATATATATTTTCGCCTTTAAGGGCCTTACTGCACACCCTGAGAAAACCTACGCAGCAAAACAATCTCTACCTTCTCCCCTTTCCATATTCCAACGCTTTGAAATCAACAATATATTTACTCGCAATGACAAAATGGCGGTCAACACTTCCTGATTTCCTTCGAATCGAACGTTAACAGACGTCACGCAACCAAATTCCGCTCGCGCGCGCAGCCGTTTGGGTGCGGGCACGTGTGCGCGCGTATAGATATATAATTGACTTTAACTTTAATTTCCTCAGCAACTACTGAACGGATTTACACCATTCCAAAAAAAGCGTAATCTGCGAGCCGGACTGTACAGTTTTGCCAAATTTCTTATAAATCCATTCACCCGTTCGACCTGTAGCCGAGTCTAAAGGTCCTGTGGAAAATAACATGGAGAAAACACGTTTTGGGACCCCCCTTTTATCTCAGCCCCCACTTGACCAATCCCCCCCAAACTTTTAGGGAAGGAGCGCAGCGGACCGAGCCATCTTCTTTGAGAAATTCGCTAAGATTCTTCAACCAGGGCCAAAGTTATTCCAAATAGAATGTTGAGGATTTCCTATGGAAACTAGGTCCTAACTATAACTACCTACTGGCGACCGCCAGTAGGTAATATATGTATATATATATATATATATATTCACTGAAAAAACCATAGGTTTCACACCAGTTATAGTTAGGAATTAGCATTTAAAAAACCTATTAAATTCACTGAAAAAACTATAGGTTTCACACCAGTTATAGTTAGCTGGAAATTTTACTGACATAATACCATTGAAATTCCCACGTTATAGTTAGTTGGACTCACAATAACTTGCGCGCCTGCAATGCACTGCTGATGACGTCACATATTATATCACTCATGACATGGTCAGTGACAACACTCATGACATCACTGATGACACCATCCAGTGAATGTGTGTCTTTCTGAAAAACATATATGTTTTAACTATGTATTTGTAAAGGATGGAAGAATAAATGGTTAAATAAGTGTGTAAATGGATGTTTGTTTTTAAAAGAATTGATTAGTTAACTGCCTTATTAAGTGTATCTTAGTGAGTATATATATTAGCAAGTAACTTTTAAATATTGAAATGTATGTATCAGTGTTTCACTTTGTGTATAAGTGGCTGTATGGGTTGGTGACTGACTCACTGTTTGTATGTGTTTTGAAGACAGCATATGTACAGGACTGTATGGATGGATGAGTGTGTATATGTGTATGTTAGTGAGTAAACGACTGTCTCACTATTGTCTTTTTCAGTAACGACATATGTTTTAATCTAGTATATGTGAGTATTGATATATATAAGTGAGTATATGTGAGAGTGAGAGATTGTAAGAGTTCCTGTTTAAATAAGTATGTGTTTCTATAAGTCATTGTTTAAGAGAGTAAGTATGTGTAAGTTTCCTTAGAAGTAAAGTGGTAGTGTGTGTATAGCTGTATATGCAAATAAATGGATGTTCAATACTTTTTTTGCATGTGTGAATATGTGTGTGAGTAACTTTTGGATGACTGTCGGTGTGTAACAGAATGTATAGGTGTATCACTACATATAATGAGTGAGTATATGTATGAGTGACTATATAGAACTGTTGGTGAATGAGTGGATGTGTATATAGATGGTGGAATTACTGAATTGTTTGTTGTAACTGGTATGGGTATCTCCATTTTTTTGAAAATGTTAATTTCTATTTTTGAATATGTGTTTCAAGGCTTACATTACACTGAAAGGAGGTCTGTCAGTCTGTCACAAGGATGGTGTC
Source organism: Lissotriton vulgaris (assembly GCF_964263255.1). Taxonomy (NCBI): domain Eukaryota; kingdom Metazoa; phylum Chordata; class Amphibia; order Caudata; family Salamandridae; genus Lissotriton; species Lissotriton vulgaris. The sequence goes on along the minus strand of NC_141689.1, from coordinate 1,324,085,172 downwards.
ATCAGTGATGTCATGAGTGATGTCACTGACCATGTCATGAGTGATGTAATATGTGACGTCATCAGCAGTGCATTGCAGGCGCGCAAGTTATAGTGAGTCCAACTATTTATTTATTTATTTATTTATTTTTTGCATTTGTAATGCGCACAGATACCCACAAAGGGTTTCCCGGCGCCAGGGCTAAGAGGTCAAAACATAGAGGGCAGCAACTGTCAAGGACCACAATTATTTATTAAAAAGCCAAGTTTTAACGTTTTTCTTAAAACTGGCAAAATTATCCTCCTTCCGTAAGGCTAAAGGAAGGGAGTTCCAAAGAACTGGTCCCAGATGGGAGAAAGATTTTCCCCCCACTCGGGCCAGTTTGAACCTGGGAACCACGAAATTTGCTCCATTTAAAGAACGGAGATTGCGTGCGGGAACATGGGGCCTAACCAATTTTTGCAGGTATTTTGGTGCGGTCCCTGCCCTGATCTTGAACATGTATGTCAAGGCTTTGAACCGAACTCGGTTCTCTACCCTCAGCCAATGCAGGTCCCTCAGATGCTTCGAGATCCTTGCTGTCCTAGGAATCTTGCACAGCAACCTGGCTGCGGAGTTCTGGACCAGCTGCAGTCTCCTGGTCACGGCTAGATTGGAACCCAGGTATAAGATGTTACCGTAGTCAAGCCTAGATGTAATTAATGCATTGACTACGGTCTTCTGGGTATCCACAGGCAGCATCCAGATAATCTTCCGCAGCCATTTAAGGATCGTGAAGCAGATACCAGCCACTTTGTTAGCCTGCTGTTTCATCGATAATGAATCATCGATGCACACCCCCAAATTTCTAGCCTGGGTAGCCGGGGTGGGGAAGGCACCCAAAGATGGCGGCCAATGGATGTCCTGCCACAGATCTCTATTTTTCCCCAGGAGAAGAATCTCCGTCTTCTCCCCGTTGAGCTTCAGCTGGTTCGTTGACATCCAGCTGAAGATTTCCTGAAGGCCCAGTTTCAGCACAGAGGGGGATGAAGACTCTGAGTTGGTAAGGGAAAATATAATCTGCGAATCATCCGCATAGGTCATAAGTTCTAGACCTACCCGCTCTGCCAGATCGGCGAGGGGGCGGAGATACAGGTTAAAAAATAGCGGGCTCAAAATTGAGCCCTGAGGCACGCCGTGGGGTGACAGAAAAATGTCCGACTGGGCATGTGAGGACGAGATCTGAAACGTCCGGTTGCTCAAGTAAGATCTAATCCAGTCCAGCGCTGTCCCTCCGACACCATCCTCACTCAGCCTGACAAGCAGTCTGTTGTGTGAGATGGTGTCGAAGGCTGCGCTTAGATCAAGCAGAACAAGAGCAACCGTTTGCCCGTCGTCCAAAAGTCCCCTGATCTTCTCCGTGACTCCCAGGAGGGCAGATTCGGTAGAGTGGCCTGCCCTAAAACCAGACTGGGAAAAATGGAGTAGGTTGTTATTCTCCGTGTATGTTGAAAGTACACCATGGATGTGCTTCTCCAAGATTTTTGAGAATGCTGGCAGCAGGGATATCGGGCGATAGTTGGCCAGCACCTCTGGATCAGCTGACGGCTTTTTCAACAGAGGGCTGACAATGGCGTGCTTCCAGGACGCTGGGACGGTTGCCAGATGAATGGAGGCATTTAGTGTCTCGGCAATAATCCCCAAAGCACCATCGTCCAATTGGCTCAGAATGTTAATTGGGAGAGGGTCGCATGGAGAGCCCGATTTAATAGAAGTGGCTAAAGATTTCAGGGTGTCCAGGGAGATGGGTGGCCAGGAGTCAAGCCGATTTCCTGATAGGCTTTCTAGGGGAGAAACTTTCCTGTCATCCCTCACCGGAACATTAATGTTGGCAAGAATAGTCTCGATCTTTTCCACAAAATACGTGGCAAGATCTTGACATTTTTGAGGGGTAAGGGGACGTGCAACTGCCATAGAGTTTGCTCCGGCTAATTCTTTAACTGTGTTAAAAAGGGTCCGTGCTTTATTGGCTGCAGTATTGATGGTCTCTGTTACATAGGATGCTTTGGCTCTAGCACAGGCCGTGTGATAGAGATTTCTGGCCTTACGATATGCTTCCTTTTTTAGAGGATCATAATGTGTGCGCCATTTCCTCTCAAGTCCCTTACACTTGGTTTTTTCTAGTTTCAGTTCTTCCGTATACCAGGGGGCCGGGGGACGATGGACATTCCCTCTACACCTGGTAGCGGGCAGACAGATGTCAACTGCTCTCTCTAACCAAGTGTGGGCTTCCAGTGCATTTCTTTCCATATCAGCACCCAAGACAGGGAGGGATACCTGTAATGCGTTCTGTAACTCAGTTAGATCTAACTTTTTCCAATTTCTCATAAAAATTGGGGGGCGAGCAGAGCCTGGCGATTTAAATTGTTTAAGAGTAATACTAAAAAGCGTTAAAAAATGGTCCGACCAACAAATAGGGTCTGTTTTCAACCATTTTAGCTCCTGTACATTGGAAATAATGGGGTCTAACAGATGCCCAGCTTTATGAGTGGGGCCCTCATTTCGCAGGGACATATTCAGAGTATTAAAGTCCTCCAACAGGTTAACAGCTATGCTATTAGATTTGTCCTCCAAATGGAGATTTAAATCCCCCAGTATAGTCAAGTTTTGGGCATTCAGAAAGTAAGGCGACATGAAATTAACCAAATTCGCAGCCCAACCACATAACTAACTATAATGTGGGAATTTCAATGGTTTTATGTCAGTAAAATTTCCAGCTAACTATAACTGGTGTGAAACCTAAGGTTTTTTAAGTGAATTTAATAGGTTTTTTAAATGCTTGTTCCTAACTATAACTGGTGTGAAACCTATGTTTTTTTCAGTGAATTTCATAGCTTTTTTAAATGCTAATTCCTTTCTATATCGAGTTTCTAACCTATGATTTTTTTTTTAAATTTGCTGTTTTGTGTAAGTATTAATTATTATTTTTTTATCATTTTTTCCTGGGGCGCTCTGGGTGCGCGCTCCGGTAAGCTCTCCGGAAAGCGCACCCAGAGCGCTACTTTCGTTCGTGAAAAAAAATATGAATGAAAAGTAAATAATAACGCAAGACATTTAGTACCATACATATAAAAGCAGTTTTTTTAAATAAGGAAATGAAAATGATTTTGCATTTCCGTGAAACTATCAAAACGTCACTTCGGCGCGCCGTGTAAGCGCCCCCGGAAGTGCCTACGTTCGCGCCGCGTATGCGCCCCGGAAGCGCCTACGTTCGCGCCGCGTATGCGCCTACGTTCGCACCGCGTGTGCGCCCCCGGAAGTGCTCCGGTGCGCGCAGCGTCAGCGCGTCAAGTCATGTGACCTTAAAATAACACTTTTCATTGGTTTCTAACAGTTTTTTTTACAAAGAATGAAATCTCCACCCATTTCCTTCACTTCTTCTTCCACTTTTGTGACTGAAAGACCTGTTTTTTGCTCTTGGATCTTTCTTGGTTTACCATGGCTGCCAGAGAATCCAGCAGTGATGATGAGTGTGAATTCATCGATGAAGAGCCTCCTCAGCCAAAGGTGAAGGAGCATTTCATTTTGAAATTTTTTTCAATACCAGCTGACCAGAAGAAGGTGAATGCTCCAAAAGTGGAGTGCAGGATCTGCAAAAAAGTCCTGTCACGGGGTGACCCCCAAAAAAAAGATTATTTTGGGAACTTCACAATGATACGCCATGTGGAGAGGAGGCACCCCCAGAATTTTGCCCAAGAAAGTGTCAGGGCTCTGGCACAAGAGGTTCCCAGTGATGGGGCCTCTACATCCACCGGAGGAGCAACTACTTCTGGAAGGGGGCGATCGCAGGAGCTGGTTCCTAATATACAACCTGCATTCAACAAAGGTGTCCTGAAATGCAGATACTGCGATCAACTCCTTACCTATGGGGAGCAAAGTGTCCTGCTCATGGTTCGAGCATTGGAGAACCATCACTGCCGTTCCCAGCCCTAATTTCTTTCGTTTTTTTTGCTCCTGTTGAGCAGTTTCTATTCCCTGTTTTTTGTTTCTGTTCTTAAAAAAAAGAAGAAAAAAAAGTTATTTTCAGAACTACCTCCAATTCTCATCAAAGAGCTATATTCTTAAAAAAATGAAAAAGAGTAAATGAATTGGAGTGCGTTGATAATGGAAAGGAAAATGAGTAAGAAAGAACAGAAAGGTATGAGAGGAGAAAGGAAGTGAAGTAGGGGGACTGAAAGAAGGTGAGTGTTGGGAAGGAAAGTAAGAAGAAGAAGAGTGAATATGGGGAATGTGGATATTCAAAGAAAAGGGTAAGAAAAGATGCATTGCTGGAGTTGAAGACTGAAGGCCTCATTTATGAAGCCATGCGTCACCTTAACGCCACCAGAGCGTCACTTTTTGTGACGCATCAGTACAGTAAAAATGCACCTTATTCAGTCATATTTACAAAGTAGCGCATCTAGGTAGATGCGTCACTTTGTAAGCCCCTGCGCCACATTATTCCTACGTCAGGTGTAATGTATGCAAAAGGGACGTATTGACTCAAGAAAGGGTCGTAGAGGTGACGCAGTGAAATCTATGAGATATCACTGCGTCACTTTTATGATGCTGTTGCGTCCAAATATTACGCCTGTTTCACAGCAGACGTGCAGGCCCTTTCACATGGGGCCTGGCCCCATGTGAAAGGATGCATTGCTGGAGTTGCATCATTTTTGTGACACACTCGAGCAATGCATCACTTTTGCGCTTACAGATACGTCTGAAATACTGACGTATCTGTAAGAACTTCCAACATAATACGTCATAAATTTAATATGACGCATGAGTAGAAGACTGAAGGACTCATTTATGAGGCCATGCGTCACTTTAATGCCACCGGAGCGCCACTTTTTGTGACGCACCAGTGCTGTAAAAAATGCACCTTATTCAGTCATATTTACAAAGTGACGCATCTAGGTAGTTGCGTCACTTTGTAAGCCCCTGCGCCACATTATTCCTACGTCAGGTGTAATGTATACAAAAGGGACGTATTGACGCAAGAAAGGGTCGTAGAGGTGACACAGTGAATAAACTGGGGGCCTCATTTATGAAAAGTGACGCATCGCTGCGTGAAAACAGCGTTGCGTCACTTTTCAGTGCGCACTCCTTACGACATTCCTGATGCGTCATATTTAATGTATGACGCATCATGTCGCAAGGAGTTACAGATACGCGCAAAAGTGACGCATTGCTGGAGTGTGTCACAAAAGTGACGCAACTCCAGTAATGCGTCCTTTCACATGGGGAAAGCCCCATGTGAAAGGGCTTGCGTCAGTCTTACGCCTGCTGTGAGGCAGGCGCAAGATTTTGACGCAACAGCGTCCTAAAAGTGACGCAGTGAAATCTCATAGATTTCACTGCGTCACTATTACGAGGCTTTTTGCGGGGGAACGCCCACTCTGCATACATTATACCTGACGCAGGCATAATGTGGCACAGGGGTTTAAAAAGTGACGCATCTACCTAGATGCGTCACTTTTTAAATATGGCGCAACAAGGCGCATTTTTTACACCGCTGGTGCGTCACGAAAAGTGACGCACCGGCGGCGCAAAACTGTCGCAAGGCCTTCATAAATAAGGCCCTGGATTTTCCCCATGCTTCGCTCCCCGGTCCGCTCCCCGGTGCGCGTACCGGGCGCTCCCCCCGCGCAAATCAAAAAAAACATTTTTTTAAATGCCCCGCGGGACCCTATTATAGCCCCCACATCAAACCTAGGGGGTCAGGGGGGGTCTACCCTGCCCCCTTATAGTCATTTCCCCCTTTTTTTTATGTCACCTCTTGTGTCTCGATCCTACCGAGACACAAGATGGCGGCCGCTCTGGACTGTTTTGAATGTTTACTGACACCCGTGAGCCAATCAGCTTTCCATGCGCAAGTCGCGTAGCACGCCCGGTGCGCTCCCCGGTGCGCATACCGGGGCGCGCCTATAGATATATATATTTTTTTGAACCTAAAATTACTCAAAATCCACTGGAGCACATATCTTGAGACATAGGAAAGGCACATCGGGCTACCAGTCCCTACAATTTTGCCAAGTTTGGTGTAAATCCATTCAGCCGTTCGGGCTAAAAGTGAGTTCGACCGCCCTATGGAAATTAACATGGGGAAAACGTGTTTTGGGACCCCCCTTTTATCTCGGCCCCCGCTTGACGCATCCCCCCCAAACTTTCAGGGAAGGACCGGAGCTCGACGAGGCCATTTTGAGGAGATTTTCAGGCAGATTCGTCAACCGGCGCCAAAGTTATTCCAAATAGAATTTTGAGATTTTGCATTGAAAAAAATCCTAACTATAACTACCTACTGGCGACCGCCAGTAGGTGTGTGTGTATATATATATATATTCACTGAAAAAACCATAGGTTTCACACCAGTTATAGTTAGGAATTAGCATTTAAAAAACCTATTAAATTCACTGAAAAAACCATAGGTTTCACACCAGTTATAGTTAGCTGGAAATTTTACTGATATAAAACCATTGAAATTCCCACGTTATAGTTAGTCGGACTCACTATAACTTGCGCGTGCAATGCACTGCTGATGACATCACATATTACATCACTCATGACATGGTCAGTGACATCACTCATGACATCACTGATGACACCATCCAGTGAATATGTGTCTTTCTGAAAAATAAATATTAGTGAGTTATGTTTAAATATTTAAATATATATATTAGTGTTTCACTTTGTGTATAAGTGGCTACATGTGTTGGTAAGTAGCTACATGCGTATGTATATGGGTTATTAGATATTTTTATTAGTATCAGTATGAGTGTCTATATGGTTTGGTGGGGGTATTACTTAGCACATAGATGCATGAGTGACTGACTCTTTGTTTGTATGTGTTTTGAAGACAGCATATGTACAGGACTGTATGGGTGGATGAGTGTCTATATGTGTTTGTTAGTGAGTGAATGACTGTCTCACTAGTGTCTTTATCAGTACCTACATATGTTTTAATCTAGTATATATGAATATTGATGTATATAAGTGAGTATATGTGAGAGTAAGAGATTGTAAGAGTTCCTGTTTAAATAAGTATGTGTTTCTATAAGTGATTGTTTAAGAGAATAAATATGTGTAATTTTAAATAGAAGTAAGGTGGAAGTGTGTGTATAACTCTATATTCAAATAAATGGATGTTCAATAGTTTATTTGCACGTGTGAATATGTGTGTGAGTAACTTTCGGATGAATGTCGGTGTGTAACAGGATGTATAGGTGTATCACTTCATATGATGAGTGAGTATATGTATGAGTGACTATATAGAACTGTTGGTGAATGAGTGGATGTGTATATAGATAGTGGAATTACTGAATTGCTTGTTGTAACTGATATAGGTATCTCCATTTTTTTAAAAATTTCAGTTTCTATTTTTGAATATGTGTCTCAAGGGTTACATTATAGTGAAAGGAGGTCTGTCACTATGTCACAAGGATGGTGTCATGAGTGATGTCACTGACCATGTCATGAGTGATGTAATATGTGATGTCATCAGCAGTGCATTGCACGCGCAAGTTATAGTGAGTCCGACTAACTATAACGTGGGAATTTCAATGGTTTTATATCAGTAAAATTTCCAGCTAACTATAACTGGTGTGAAACCTATGGTTTTTTCAGTGAATTTAATAGGTTTTTTAAATGCTAATTCCTAACTATAACTGGTGTGAAACCTATGGTTTTTTCAGTGAATTTCAAAGGTTTTTTTAATGCTAATTCCTAACTATAAGTTTCACTTTATAAATAAGACTGTTAGCACTCTAGTTGTTCTTTTTAACACTCTGGTACATTTTCTCATTGGGCTACAGTTGGGCTACATCTAGTTGAATTTTGGGCTACATTTTCAATTTTTGATCTCTGGTGGCCATCTTTGGGCTACATTGGGCTACTTTGGGCTACATTTGGGCTACATTTTGGCTCTAACATATATTAAGCCCAATGTAGCACAATACATATTTTTCTAAAGTTAATGTTTTTTACAAACCACTTCAGAATAGAGCTACCTGTCCCTACAATTTTCCCAATTTTTTTTTTAAAAATTATTTTGGGGAGCGCTCCCGGAGCGCGCCCCGGGGAGCGCCCCGAAAAGCGTATTTTTACAAAGCGCCCCGGGGCGCGCTCCGGGGAGCTTCCCGTGAGCGCCAATATCGCAAACGAAAACATGATCGTGACGTATCGCGTAGCCGCGACCGCGTGATACGCACGGCGTAAGCGCACCCGGAAGTACTCGAGCGAATACGATCGCACAACGTAAACTTCCGACGCGCTTACGCTGCGCGACCCGGGGCGCGCCCCCGGGCGCGCCCCGGGCGCGTAGCGTAAGCGCGTCGGGTCATGTGAGCAGAAAATAACACTTTTCATTGGTTCATAACAGTTTTGGTTTCATAATGATGAAGCCCCTGGTCTTGTGACCTGAAAATAACACTTCTCATTGGTTCAGGACAGTTTTTTTTTCTAAATGATGAAAGACCCCACCTTTTTTCCTTATTCTGACTTTGTCCTTTGACTGAGGAAGACCTGTTTGTTGCTCTGTCTACTTTTTTGCTCTTTGAGTAATATTTTGTACTATAAAATGGCTTCATTAGTAGCATCAGCTGGTGCATCTGCCCCACCACCACCACCACAACCACCAAGAGGACCAGCTCCAAATTATGTTGGTGGTCAAGAACAGGAGGAGGAAGAGGAAGAGGAAGAGGAGGAGGGGAGAAGAAGATGGCTGCCAGAAGAAAATACAGCTTATAAACCTAAACCACACATTATTTGGCAGTTTTTTTCACTTCCAGAGGGGAAAAAAAAGGTGAATGCGGCCAAAGTCACTTGCCTCATCTGCAATGATGAACTTTCACGGGGCAACCCAAATAAGAAATATTCTTTTGGTAACTATACCATGATTCGGCACATGACAAGAAAGCATCCAATCAACTACTCTCGTGCAGAGTTCCGGGAACTGGCCAGTAACCTCCCCCAGTCATCAAGGACCCCCTCCCAAAGAAACCAACCCACTTCCTCGCAACCAGAAACATCTGAGGTGATGCCTTGCATTCAGCCGAGATTTGCTGATTTTAAAATTACTTGCACTGCTTGTGGCAAACTTATCTCCTATGGGGAACAAAGTGTGAAACTCATCGTCCTTGCAGGTGATAATCACAAGTGCCCCAAAAAGAAGTAATTTTTTGGGTTTTTTGTTTTTTTGCTCCAGTTGAGCCAGTTTCAATTCCCTTTTTTTGTTTCTCCCCCCAAAAAAATACAAAAAAATATATAAAACTGTTTTGAAAAGCCAAAAAAAGTACAAAAAGTTCAAAAAACACAAAAAAAATATAAAACAACAAAAAGAAGAAAAAAAAAAGTTCTTTTTAGAACTACCTCCAATTTCTAAATCAAAACTTCATTTTTTAAACACTCTGTCACCTTTTTTCATCATAGTGCGCTCCCAGGGCCGCTCCCCGGTGCGCGCACCGTGCGCTTCCCCCGCGCAAAACGAAAAAAAAAATAATAATTTAAATGCCCCGCGGGGCCCTTTTATAGCCCCCACATCAAACCTAGGGGGTCAAAGGGGTCTATCCCTGACGCCTTATGGTCAGTTCCCACTTTGTTTTAGCCACCTCTTATGTCTCGATTTTACCGAGACACAAGATGGCGACCGCTCTGGACTGTTTCGAATGTTTACAGACACCCGAGAGCCAATCAGCTTTCCATGCGCACCTCGCGTCACGCGCCCGGAGCGCTCCCTGGTGCGCGCACCGGTGCGCTGCTATAGATATATATATTTTTTGGAACCTAAATTACTCAAAATCCACTGGAGCACATATCTTGAGACATAGCAAAGGCACATCGGGCTACCAGTCCCTACAATTTTGCCAAGTTTGGTGTAAATCCATTCAGCCGTTCGGGCTAAAAGTGAAATCGACCGCCCTATGGAAATTAACATGGGAAAAACGCGTTTTGGGACCCCCCTTTTATCTCGGCCCCCGCTTATTGTATCCCCCCCAAACTTTCAGGGAAGGACCGGAGCTCGACGAGGCCATTTTCATGAAATTTTCAGGCAGATTCGTCAACCGGTGCCAAAGTTATTCAAAATAGAATTTTGAGATTTAACATTGAAAAAAATCCTAACTATAACTACCTACTGGCGACCGCCAGTAGGTAATATATATATATATATATATATATATTCACTGAAAAAACCATAGGTTATAGACCATATATAGTTAGGAATTTGCATTTACAAAACCATGAAAATTCACTGAAAAAACCATAGGTTAGAGACCATATATAGTTAGTTGGACATTTTATTGACATAAAACCAATGAAATTCCATATATAGTTAGTTGCACTAACTATATATCGCGCACCCGCAATCCACTGCTGATGATGTCACATATTACATCATTCATGACATGGTCAGTGACATCACTGATGACATCACTGATGTGACATCTCAAATGACATCACTGATGACATCACTGATGACATCATCTAGTGTCTGTGTGTTTTTGTAAAGTTCAAATATGTTTTACATATTGAAGAATGAGTGGATGTATGGAAGACTGAGTGTGTGTGTGGCTGGCTGGGAGGTGTGTGACTCTGTGCATATCAATGTGTACTTGTATCAGTGATTGTATAAGAGAGTAAGTATGTGTTAGTATATGTGTGAAAAGTATGGTGTTCTGTGTTTAACTGTATAGATGAGGAAATCGAAGTGTGATTGATTCTTCACAGGACTGACTAGGTGTATGAGTGCATATGATAGTGTTGTAATAATGAGTGACTGTATGTATGAGTGATTGTATGGGTGAATGAGTGAATGTGTGTGTAGACGTAGGAATCAGTGAGTGCGTATGTAGTAACTGGTATTGGTGTGTCATGATGTCATCAGTGATGTCATTTGAGATGTCATCAGTGATGTCATTTGAGATGTCATCAGTGATGTCATCAGTGATGTCACTGAAGTATGGTGTTCTGCGTTTAACTGTATAGATGAGGAAATGGAAGTGTGATTGATTCTTTACAGGACTGACTAGGTGTGTGAGTAACTCCATGGATGAGTGGCAGTGTGTGGGTGTCTGCATAGGTGTATGAGTGCATATGAAAGTGTTGTAATAATGAGTGACTGTATGTATGAGTGATTGTATGGGTGAATGAGTGAATGTGTGTGTAGACGTAGGAATCAGTGAGTGCGTATGTAGTAACTGGTATTGGTGTGTCATGATGTCATCAGTGATGTCATTTGAGATGTCATCAGTGATGTCATCAGTGATGTCATTTGAGATGTCATCAGTGAGGTCATCAGTGATGTCACTGACCATGTCATGAATGATGTAATATGTGACATCATCAGCAGTGGATTGCGGGTGCGCGATATATAGTTAGTGCAACTAACTATATATGGAATTTCATTGGTTTTATGTCAATAAAATGTCCAACTAACTATATATGGTCTCTAACCTATGGTTTTTTCAGTGAATTTTCATGGTTTTGTAAATGCAAATTCCTAACTATATATGGTGTATAACCTATGGTTTTTTCAGTGAATTTCATTGGTTTTTTAAAAGCTAATATCTATAGCTGTAAAATATATTCTTTATTACGTGACGTATCACGTAGCCACGTGAGACGCCTCATGACGCGTCGCATAACCGTGACGTATCGGCTCTGCAGCGCAAACAAAACCCGTAACGTAAGCGTGCCGGAGCACGCTTACAGATATATATATTTTTTTTAACCTTAATTAGACAAAATCCACACGTGCACATATCTTGAGGCCTTGCAAAGGCACATCAAACAAACAGTCCCTACAATTTTGCCAAGTTTGCTGGAAATCTATTCCCTTAATTTTTTTTTTACTGTTTCTCTTGGTTTTCCCCTTGTTACGCTTACCGGGACGCTACCCGGTACGCGAACCGGACGCTCCAAAAACACAAGATGGCGGACTCCCGTTACGCTGCCGGTTAGCTGCCCGGTTCGCGTACCGGGAAGCGCCTCTACCGCGAAAAATCGCGGGGGACTTTAATATCCCCCTCATCAATCCTAGGGGGTCAGGAGGGGTTTACCTTGCCCCCTTTCCTTCATTTCCCCCTTCTTTTTTCACCACATCTTGTCTCTCGAACCTACCAAGAGACAAGATGGCGGCCGCTCCGGACTGTTTACAATGTTGACAGCTACGCTGCCGGTTAGCTGCCCGGTTAGCTGCCCGGTGAGCTGCCCGGTTCGCGTACCGGGACGCGCCTCTACGGCATAAAATCACAAACATTTTTTTTTTATTTTTTGCCCCGCGGGGCACTTTAATATCCCCCTCATCAATCCTAGGGGGTCAGGAGTGGTCTACCTTGCCCCCTTTCCTTCATTTCCCCCTTCGTTTTTCACCACATCTTGTCTCTCGATCGTACCGAGAGACAAGATGGCGGCCGCTCCGGACTGTTTAGAATGTTGACAGACACCGGAGAGCCAATCAGCTTCGCTTCGCGAAGTTCCGTTACGCGTCAGGTACGCGAACCGGGGCGCTAACCGGAGCGCTGTCACAGATATATATATTTTTTTAAACGTTAATTTCTCAAAATCCACTGGAGCACATATATTGAGACATAGCAAAGGCACGTCGGGCAAACCATATCTACAATTTTGCCAAGTTTCATGTAAATCTATTCAGCCGTTCGAGCTAAAAGTGAGTCCAACCGCCCTATGGAAAAATGAATGGGAAAAACGCGTTTTGGGACCCCCCTTTTTTTCTCGGCCCCCCCTTGACGAAACCCCCCATATTTTCAGGGGCTGCTCAGAAACAAAATGTGCCATTTTCCTGAAAATTTCAGCCAATTCCGTCCACAAACGCCAAAGTTATTAGACATAGAATTTTCAGAAATCCCATAGAGAAAAAATCCTAACTATATATACCCACTGGCTATCGCCAGTAGGTAATATACATATATAAACATATGTAATCTGCATATCTATATAAATATAAATGAATGCATACATATACATATATGCATACATATGCATGTTATTTACATGAAAGTTTTAAAAACACTAATAAAAGCAAAGCTAAAAAGCCACCTCATTACAAATAGAATGGCTTTAACTTAAACGAGGGCGAGATCTATTGCATTTTCAATGCTTGTTTACTTTGGTTCTATCAAGAAGGCATTCAGATGTGTCACATATTTGCCATAAATTCTGAATGTTAGCACTCTAGTTGCTCATTAGATCACTTTAGTAAAGCTAGTGCTCACCAGGGAAGTCTGCTGCTAATCATGGTTTGCAGCCATTTTCCCGCATTTTTTATCCCGCAGACTTTCAGTCCGCATACCATTATCCCGCAAGGTCATTGACCTCGCATACCATTATCCCGCATTTTTTCAAAACGCATATGCATTTATCGCGCATGCCTTTACAAAGAATTACGTTTTAAAGGCATGTATGGTAAATGCATTTGCGTTGTGAAAACCACGATGACGAGAGAGGTAAGTGGGTTTGTGTTAATTTTTTCGTGGGTTAGTGATTGTGTAGTGTAGTGTAGTGTTGTGTGGTGTAGTGTTGTGTTGTGTTAGTGTAGTGTAGAGTTGTGGTGGTTGTTTAGTGTAGGGTCATGCTGGGGGTAGTGTTGTAGGGTTTAGGGTTGTGTTGTAGTGTTTGCGTAGTGTAGGGTCATGCTGGGGGTAGTGTTTTAGGGTTTAGGGTAGTGTTGTAGTGTTTGCGTAGTGTAGGGTCATGCTGGGGGTAGTGTTTTAGGGTTTAGGGTTGTGTTGTAGTGTTTGCGTAGTGTAGGGTCATGCTGGGGCTAGTGTTTTAGGGTTTAGGGTAGTGTTGTAGTGTTTGCGTAGTGTAGGGTCATGCTGGGCGTAGTGTTTTAGGGTTTTGGGTAGTGTTGTAGTGTTTGCGTAGTGTAGGGTCATGCTGGGGCTAGTGTTTTAGGGTTTAGGGTAGTGTTGTAGTGTTTGCGTAGTGTAGGGTCATGCTGGGGGTAGTGTTTTAGGGTTTAGGGTAGTGTTGTAGTGTTTGCGTAGTGTAGGGTCATGCTGGGGGTGGTGTTTTAGGGTTTAGGGTTGTGTTGTAGTGTTTGCGTAGTGTAGGGTCATGCTGGGGGTAGTGTTTTAGGGTTTAGGGTAGTGTTGTAGTGTTTGCGTAGTGTAGGGTCATGCTGGGGGTAGTGTTTTAGGGTTTAGGGTTGTGTTGTAGTGTTTGCGTAGTGTAGGGTCATGCTGGGGCTAGTGTTTTAGGGTTTAGGGTAGTGTTGTAGTGTTTGCGTAGTGTAGGGTCATGCTGGGCGTAGTGTTTTAAGGTTTAGGATAGTGTTGTAGTGTTTGCGTAGTGTAGGGTCATGCTGGGGGTAGTGTTTTAGGGTTTTGGGTAGTGTTGTAGTGTTTGCGTAGTGTAGGGTCATGCTGGGGTGTAGTATTTTAGGGTTTAGGGTAGTGTTGTAGTGTTTGCGTAGTGTTGGGTCATGCTGGGGGTAGTGTTTTAGGGTTTTGGGTAGTGTTGTAGTGTTTGCGTAGTGTAGGGTCATGCTGGGGGTAGTGTTTTAGGGTTTTGGGTAGTGTTGTATTGTTTGCGTAGTGTAGGGTCATGCTGGGGCGTAGTGTTTTAGGGTTTTGGGTAGTGTTGTAGTGTTTGCGTAGTGTAGGGTCATGCTGGGGGTAGTGTTTTAGGGTTTAGGGTAGTGTTGTAGTGTTTGCGTAGTGTAGGGTCATGCTGGGGGTAGTGTTTTAGGGTTTAGGGTAGTGTTGTAGTGTTTGCGTAGTGTAGGGTCATGCTGGGGGTAGTGTTTTAGGGTTTAGGGTAGTGTTGTAGTGTTTGCGTAGTGTAGGGTCATGCTGGGGGTAGTGTTTTAGGGTTTAGGGTAGTGTTGTAGTGTTTGCATAGTGTAGGGTCATGCTGGGGGTAGTGTTTTAGGGTAGTGTTGTAGTGTTTGCGTAGTGTAGGGTCATGCTGGGGTGTAGTGTTTTAGGGTTTTGGGTAGTGTTGTAGTGTTTGTGTAGTGTAGGGTCATGCTGGGGGTAGTGTTTTAGGGTTTAGGGAAGTGTTGTAGTGTTTGCGTAGTGTAGGGTCATGCTGGGGTGTAGTGTTTTAGGGTTTTGGGTAGTGTTGTAGTGTTTGCGTAGTGTAGGCTCATGCTGGGGGTAGTGTTTTAGGGTTTAGGGTTGTGTTGTAGTGTTTGTGTAGTGTAGGGTCATGCTGGGGGTAGTGTTTTAGGGTTTAGGGTAGTGTTGTAGTGTTTGCGTAGTGTAGGGTCATGCTGGGGTGTAGTGTTTTAGGGTTTAGGGTTGTGTTGTAGTGTTTGCGTATTGTAGGGTCATGCTGGGGGTAGTGTTTTAGGGTTTAGGGTAGTGTTGTAGTGTGTGTGTAGTGTAGGGTCATGCTGGGGGTAGTGTTTTAGGGTTTAGGGTAGTGTTGTACTGTTTGTGTAGTGTAGGATCATGCTGGGGGTAGTGTTTTAGGGTTTAGGGTAGTTTAGTTGTTTAGTGTATGCTAAAGGCATATTCGTTCTAAAAGTTTTCGTTATTTTAATTTGTGGCCTAATAGTACATGCAGGATTTATTTTGCCGACTGATGGTATGCGGGATTTCGTCATATATTCGCTAATCATACTTTCTATGGCAAAATGAACCCCCTCATTTTGTTCCTTTTTAAAATAAATGTTTTAAGAGTTACCACTTTATTCCAATCAAGATGGCTTCAGGTGTGCCATACCTTTGTAATAAGTAGGACTGTTAGCACTCTAGTTGTTCTTAAGAACAATCTGGGACATTCTGTCATTGGGCTATAGTTGGGCTACATCTGGCTGATATTTGGGCTACATTTGTTTTTTTTTGTCTCTGGTGGCCATCTTTGGGCTACATTGGGCTACATTGGGCTACATTTGGGCTCCAACATATATATAGCCCAATGTAGCCCAATATATATTTTTCAAAGTTAATTTTCGTAAAAACCACTGGAGCCTATATCTTGAGACATAGCAAAGGCACATCGGGCTACCAGTCCCTACAATTTTGCCAAGTTTGGTGTAAATCCATTCAGCCGTTCAGGCTAAAAGTGAGGCCAACCGCCCTATGGAAAATTGCATGGGAAAAACACGTTTTGGGACCCCCCTTTTTTCTCGGCCCCCCCTTGACGAAACCCCCCCAAATTTTCAGGGGCTGCTCAGAAACAAAATGTTCAATTTTCCTGAAAATTGCAGCCAATTCTGTCCTCAAACACCAAAGTTATTCGACATAGAATTTTCAAAAATCCCATAGGAAAAAAATCCTAACTATATATACCTACTGGCTATCGCCAGTAGGTAATATATATATATATATATATATATATATATACACACACACACACACACACCCCGTGGGACGACGGCGGGGATGATACAAGCATGTGAGTTTATGAAAGGTACCAATACTTGAGAACCAAATTTACAGGTAACTCATTTTCGTATGTGCTGTACTTAGTGTACCTTTCCACAGACTCATATAAAGTAGCCTAGTCATTAATCCCTCTGCCAACATGTCTCAAACGTCACTTTTGAGCAGCATGTTCACCATTCTGTGGCTACTTAGGTTGTTGGGCCTAGCCAAATATAAAGCAGCAACCTTTTGCATGTATCTGGTGTAAGTCTTACCATATTCCTGAAAGCATACATGCATGGGTCTGCACCTTCTGCCACCCTATAGGAAAGAAACGTACTGCACTTCCTATTTTAACGAGACACCTAAAATATGCGGTGTACTTCAATTGTACCTTTCCACACACTCATATAAAGTAGCCTAATCCCTAATCCCTCTACCAATCTACACATATTAGAATGCAAAAACCATGTGGAGGCAGTGGACGTGATTTTACAATGAGCCACTCAATACCTACTATCTGCCTGGCATGTGATCTAATATTGAGATTGTATTGGTCCCACGTTGCTCTCAACAAAACTTTATTGGTGCTGAACACCAAGCACAGATTAATTATCTTCAAACAGTGGATACTTAGCGTGAAAGCACAGAATTTGTGCATTCGGAAAATTGCTTTGCTAATTGCATATGAGACCCGAAGGGTAAAGCACTTCTTAGAGCTTTGACAACCTTGAGTGTGGTATAAATCATGGGATTGCTCAAGCATATTAAATGCCCAAGGAGCTATCCTCGTCGCTATTATACTTAATTTCTCTCTGGCCAGTTACAGAAGCGGCCATCAGGATTCCGGACTCCCCAACATGGTCCAGTCTAACTAGTGTAACTGCTTCATGTACGGAACATTTCCGACAGTCCGTTAAGTCTGTGTGTCGCTGTGTTGAATTTCATTGTGAGTAGTGCCTCACGTTGGCTTAACTTGGCTTCAATGTCTCCACCTCTGATGTCTACCTCGACTTTGGACAGCACTGTCCATCTTAAGTCTTTCTCTGCGTGTTCCTTAGTCTGCCAATGGTTCACTAAAGGGGCATTCAACATATTCCTTCTCAGTCTTGATTTATGTTGGGTAATACTTTGCCGCACCTCCTGGCTGGTTTTGCCTAAGTACAGTTTTGGAAATGGACAAAGGATCCCATAAAATCAAATGTTTTGATTTGCAATTGGAAAATGTATTGTGTTTCCAAGAAATGCCTTAATGCGTGAACACTTTCCCTTCAATAGTCTGTTCTCAACAGACACAAGTTCCACATGTATGGTGGCCCTTTATTGGTTCAAGCCCCATCATGCTCCGCAATGTAGCTCCTTCCACTTTTGGCAAGGCCGCTCGTACCACATAATTGGCAATACTTTTTTCTTTTTTAAAAGCAAAGAGTGGTGGCTGTCGAAGCCCTTCATCCAAGTTTTTGACCAAATGCCAATTTTGGTGTATAATCTTCTTCAGCTGGTTTGCGTTTGGACAAAATGTAGTCACACAGACCATTCTTTTCATATCTGGTTTGGTTCTCTTTTCAAGCAATGTCTCATGTGGCGCCCACCAGGCACGACGGAGAGCATGCTTCAAAAGCTTTTTTGGGTAAACTCGATCCGACAAATGGTCCAGTAAATTTGTTGCATGCTCAAAGTACTCGTCTTTAAAGGTGTTTTATGTCCAGCATAAGGTCCATAAAAGTGAGGCAAATCCACCTGGTAGGCCTATAGTATCAGGGTGTGACTCTTTGCTGGAACCCATTTCTGAATACATAGATTTTTTCTTAAAACCCTTTACTCAAACAATCCCTGCACATCTACAGGACACGCCGCATTCATCAACAGGCTGTCAACAATTGAATATGATGTCACCAAACATATGTTGGTCACTATGGCTGTAGTATATTTATATACTCATTCCGCAGGAGGAGGCTTTCGAGGCATTGACGTTTTTCCTGGAGACTAGGGGCCAACCAGCAAGAGTCCCAACAAGTTTCATCATCAAGCTTGCGAAGTTTGCTCTTCAGAAGAACTATTTTGCATTTGGTCCTGAATACTTCCATCAAATAAAGGGAGTCGCCATGGGCTGTCCTTTTGCCTCTGAGCTGGCTGTGTTATTTATGGGTCTGTTTGAAGACACATTCCTTTTCAATAATAACCCTTTTTCTGAATACATCTCGAATTGGATGCGTTACATCGATGACGCTGTCCTGATTTGGTCAGGGTCACAGGATCAATTGACGGGTTTTTGCAACTGGTTAAACGGAAGAACGGAAGACATCAAATTTACTTGTAACTACTCAAAAAAACGGATTACGGGGCGTGGCCAAGATGGCGACCTGAACGGACGTCGGACTGCGAGGCTCCCCGGCCCTGAACCCCTCCGAGCCCCTTTTCTTAACCTGCATCTCTCCAACAGTCCGGGCAAATTCTGCTTCTGCTTGCCTGACCCGGGTGACCCATTCTCGGCCCGCACCGCTCCACCGGAGCCCGCCAGGGCCGCCGCCCGCCAAGACCCCGAGATCAGCCAGAGGGCCACATTGTTTTGGCGGCGCACAGCGGGAGGGCCAGCGAGGAGCTGCGGCGGTGGAGCTCTGCAGCGGATCTGCGGCGACTGGCGAGGGGGCCTGAGGTGATGAGACCCAGTCTGGGTCGTTAGATCCCGCCCCCGGCGGCCGCGAACACCTGCGGCGGGGGGGGGGAGCGGACCGACGGGCGGCGCACAGAAATTGAGGCCCCGGTCCTCGGCCTACACGGAGCGGAGAGCGGGCCCCACAGGTGTCCGAAAGCGACGACGGGCCATTTCCAGGGGGCCCCACACCATATACCGGACCTCCCGGATTGTTGCTGTGCTCCGCTGCGTGCTGCACTGCGGGACGTGCAGGGGGCGAACTGAAGGGCGCAGGAGAGCCGCGAAAATTTAGGCCCGGGCTTCGGGGCCTACATCACGAACCAGTCAGCCAGAGCACTGAGGCTGGAGTGGTTGCCCTTAGGGCTTCGGGAGCCCGGACCACACTACAACCTACACGACCCTGACATTGCCACAAGGTGAGGAGGAGTGCACGCAGCCTGGGGGCCCCCACGACTGACCACTGCCGGGAAGGCCCACAGTCGGGTTAAGCAACCCCCTTACGCCGAGAGCCCGCTGCTGTCACGCATGCCCCGACCACCACCCGATACGCACTCTGTCCCTCTCGGCTGCGAGTAAGGGGCATCGCTGGTAAGACGCCCGGGACGGGTGCGTGCGACAAGGGCGGTTGCGGACATTGAGACCCGGCCTTGGGCCCAGACTGCGCTGCCGAGTGTGAGGCGGTGTTGGAGACCAGATAGCCCGACCAGCCCGATGGTGGGGACCATGGTCGACCGGTGAGGAGGGGCACAGAGGGAGTGGAGGTGCCCAGCAACAGGCCGCCCGCCATACCGGCCGGAAGTGACCGGAGGAGGTCAGAGTGAAAGCGGGACGACTGCCAAAACGCAATACGTCCCTGGTCTGGGGTGCAGATATTGAGAGACTGCTCCGGCCCTGGTGGAGTTGTCCCTCTGTCCTGGGGGTGCCCACCCAACACACCGCGCCAGCTTGCACACACCACAGAATCCTACCCTTCGGCATCGGTTCACCTGTGGCGGATAGGGCCAACACGAGCCACAGAGGCGGCCGCACTATTACTGACATGCTGGTTAAGAATACTCCGAAGGGGGAAAAGGCCCAGAAAACCCCCTCGCCAGCGACTGAAGCCAATACCCCGGGACGAGATGAAGGGAGGGCCCCCATTACAAAGGCCTTCCTGGAATCCCTCTTCAACACACTGAGAGACGACTTCCAGACTCTGAAGCAGGATCTAGCGGGAGAGCAACGCGAAATCCGCCGGGATGTCGATGGCCTAGTACAGCGAGTGGCCTCGATGGAAGAAACTAACCAGGCTCGCAGCAAGGAAATGGAACTACTACAACAAGAGGTCATCCGCCTCCGGGAGCAGCTAGTGGACCTCCAGGTGCACGCAGAGGATCTCGAAAACCGCTCCCGGAGGAATGATATACGGGTCCGTGGAGTGCCATCGAAAGCAGAGGGGAACAGCGTCACTTGCTACCTACAGGAGCGATTTCTTGAGATTCTTGATAAGCCCGCCGACTTTGTTATTCGCATTGACTGCACGCACAGGGTTGGTTTGGCGCGGCGTGCACCTGAACCCCCCCCCCTCCGCCGGACATTCTTTCTGATCTCCCTGACTTCCCCCTGAAAGAGCAGATCCTGCAGGAGGCCCGGCGGAAACAACCTCTCCACTTCCAGGGTAACCCCGTGGTCCTTTCCTGGACCTTTCGGCCATCGCGCTCCAGAAGAGGAAGGCCTTCCGAATAGCCACAACATTCCTGCGATATAATGGGGTGGCCTACTCATGGCGTCACCCTTTCCGCTTAATCTTCAAATGGAAGGGGGAGTTGCATCAGCTCCGTTCACTCCGGGACACATGTGCCCTGCTGGGAATAGACTTACCAGAGGATGAGCAACCAGGGGAGGGCTCACCTAGGCAGTCGCAGGAGGGGCCTACGCGGAATTCCCCCGGCGAGTGGCAACGAGTAAGGAAGCGTTGCACCCCCAAAACGGGCCTTACGTTGGAGGGGGGGGCGGGCTCCGGTGTGACGCATTGGAGGCAACGCAGGCGAGGTGACACAGCTCATGATGGGTAGAAACGAAGGGGCGCCCACCTGCAACTCCCAGGCGACGGTTCCCACTATGCAGGTCATCTTGCTCAATATTAAGGGGCTTAAGAACCCCATTAAACGCAGGGCCGTCCTATCCTTTTTAGAAAACTCCGGGGCGGAGATCTGCCTCCTACAAGAAACACACTTACTACCTAAGGATTGGCATCTCATGCGGTCTCGAGCATTTCCAACACAACACTACTCCTCCACCACAGAGAAGAAGGCGGGGATGGCCGTTCTGTTTGCGCGCCACTTTAGGGGTGTGGTGGGTGTGAGAAGTTGGCCTGATATATGATTTTTCCAATTCTGGAACCACCTTGTATCAGTCCAAACAACCCTTATGGTGTCTGGTTGTAAGTCAACCTTATTAGACAAGCTATCTTAATGGTAGCATAGACTAAGCAGCCTTAAAGGCTAAACTCAAGAGGTCGTGTTAAGCGAGCTGTTTTACCAATCACAGTCCTGTAATATCAAATGAAAGGACACCACTCAAGTATATATTATAAAAATATATGTATTTATTTCTAAGATAATCCCCAGTACTCTTTATGAGCAAAGGGGCACAAGCGTTAAATCAAAAGCACAGTATAACATACAAAGTTGCACAATTATGATTGAGGGCGGCTGGCCACTCAAACCATATATTAAAAAAGTGGTATAAGAGATACCAATCGAACAGTGGTTAGGCCTAGGGCCTAGGGAATTGCTGGGAGCAGTCGGGACCAGCAATGCTGAAGTCGGGAAAAGCCCGCGGGATTCGGGTGCAGCGCTTAAAGCACACACATACACCAATGTTAAGTCAATGGTGCGTAAAAGTTACACAGATAGAGTTTTAGGATATTTCAGCTGAACCTAGATGGACAAAACTTTAGACACAGGCCCTAGAGGTGTGTACCAGTGTGGGAACACCGGCGTTGCAATGTTACCTCACCCACAGGAAGCGGGTGCATAGGGTCGAAGTGGCGTCGGTTTTCGTCACGCAGGTTCTTGGTGCTTGAAGCTGAAGATGCTGCAGGCGATGTGAAGGAGAAGTGTCCGGTGTGATCCAAGGGTGGATCAGAGTAGAAAAGTACCTGAAAGCAGAGGGGACAGAGTCTGGGTCACTCAGCAGTGACCAGGGTGGAACCAGGACGGAACCAGGCAATGTCTGGCGCAATCAGGTGGTTGTCGAGGAGCTTCTCTCCGTTGCCACGTGGGCTCTGGGGCATCTGCGACGTCCAGGAGTGGGTCACGAGCTGTCCCAAGCAGGCTATCACCGTCTGCGCTGTCGTGTTCAAGATCGGAGCAAACAACACTTGGCAAGAGCAATCCACGCAGGACTGGAAGATTGCTTCTCACTCGGACCAGGAGGGTCAGAGCGGGTGCTCCTTTTCAGGGGAGTTGGTGCAAGTCTGGAGCAACCAGTATCGCAAGTCGTATTTAGGTTTTCGCCGGCACATGGGCCACAAGCTAGCTGGCAAGTGACTCGGCCAACGCGTCGAGCCAAAGAAAATAGAAGGGCCCCACGCAGCACTCGTCGAGTGTAGAGGGGTGAGCTTCGGTGCAAGAGTGGCTCAGGGTTGGGGCTTCTCAGACCCCGGTGTACAGCTTCGAGGGTCACTTGTTGGCTGCACGGTCAGCGTCTCGTGGTCTTTTCAAGATGGCGTGCCCCACGCTTCCGGTCGCCTCCACAGGTCTCAGCTCTGCAGGGACTATGGATCGGGCTGTAAGAAGGCAGGCAAGCTTGATCTCATCGATCTCTGTCGCTCGAGTTCTGGCGAGAACTGCAACAAAGCAGACGTCGAGGTGCTGGATGGTGCCTGTTTGCACAGGGTGGTCACTCCTTGACCACAAGGGAGATTCTTCAGTCTTCTACGTTGAGTAGGATGTCGAAGGGCCCAGAGTTTCATTTCAAAATTTTCGTCAGGATAATCTGAGTGTGTTGGCACTGCTCCCATTCTTATACCAATCTAGGGGGCTGGATTACCTGCTAGATCCCCTCCTATGGGTGGGACCCAGGAAGGGGGTGGATACACCCCTTTCCTTTGATCCAGGCCGCGCTGGGACAGGGGCTGGTGTGCCCCAGAACCGGTTTGGCCGGATTATGCAAGGGGCAGCCTTGTGCTCCCCAGACAGTGTCTGGTTTCTTTCAAACCTCCCTGCTACAATCCACTATCTCCTGTCTGGGGTGGTGTGACACCTCCCTGTGACAGGAAAGCCTTTGTCCAGGCCTCCTCTGCGGAGTTTCGGTCAGCAGCAGGAGGTCAGACTTGTGTCTGTGGCAGAAGCATCCATTTTGTGGATCTGAGGTTCTTTTAAAAATCAACCGCGTTTCAGTAAAGTAACATGTCTTCTCCCTCTAGAGGGGTGGAATGCTATCCCCGTCGACAGAACTGTCGAGGGGATAGTATTCCAAATCGTATGACACCTTACACGACATGTTTTGATAAAGCCAAACCAAAGTTGCTATATAACCGCAAGGATTGTAATGCACTTAATAGTATATGGTTTGGCATTATCCCGGAACAGCTTAGGGAGTTGTTCCCGACAGCTGCAGACAGGCTCAGCTCATGCCAGAGCTCCATCTCACATTAAACCACGCACTCTGCCTCCAGGATTGACGAGGCCTTCCATAGGAGTGGCTCACAGGTTTATATGTGTCCAGATATAGGGTTAGATATAGGTATACTATATCTAAGCAAGGGGTGATTACACCAACTTGCCCCAGCTGAGTGATCAGCCAGTTGTGTCAATTTAAGAACCAGCCAGGGGTGGCAAAAGCTAGGCTTCAGCCCCTGGTAGGCCTTGGTGGCACCTATGCCCTGGGCACCTATAGTGCATGGTACAGGGGCTGACAAGGAGTCCGTTTCCAATTGTGGTATGTACCTATAGCACATGTATTACGAATTTAGAGAGAGAACAGCAGGTTGGGGGTCTGATTAGCAGGCCCACAGCCTCAGTAAGTCGAAAACCAGTGAAGCAAAAAGCAAAAATTGGGGTGACCATAGGATAGCAGACCCTACTCTCCTACAGTGGGAGACAAAGTCGCAGAGATCAAAGGGAGGCTCCTTGCATATAGAATACAGCTGGGAGGGTGGTCAGCCGTGATTGGTTCAATATATGCACCCAACACCAACCAGGAATCCTGTCTCACCGGGGCCTTGGCGGATACTCTCGCTCACAACATCAACTCCACGCTTGTTGGGGCGACATTAATTTAGTAATGGACACCCACAGAGACAGGTCAGGACAAAGCTATGGTTCCACGGGTGCAATCTCCAAAGAGGGGGGGCGATGGCTAGAGAGCAGGGGGTTTGTAGACATATGGCGGTCACAACACCCAAACACCCCGGGATATACATTCTACACCCATGTACATCACACATACGCCCGAATAGACCACTTTTTGGGATCCACGGAGGTGGCTGCCTTCGTCACGGACACTGAGATCATCCCCGTGGCACTCTGACCACGACGTGCTAGCCGTACATATTCGGATCCCAAGACCAAAGATACAGAAGGGCAAATGGCGTCTTAAGGAAACTCTATTACACCGCAAAGGGGCTACTCAACACATCAACAAGTGCATTACCGAGTAACTAGCTATGAACTACACAGCAGAGGTATCCCTGGCGTCGGTGTGGGGGGCATTGAAGGCGATGGTACGCGGAGAACTAATAGCGCTCGCAGCAGCGAGAGCGACGGGAGAAGAGGCAGGCGTTATCTGATCACGTACTCGAACGGGTCCATAGTAGGACCGGGGCCCCGAGGATATGGCGCAAGCTTAAAGCGGCCAAGGCCCAACTCGCTAGCCTTGACCTGGACCGGGCTGAATACGCGGCACTGCGTTTATGGCACACTTATTACGTAGGCGGCGTCAGGACAGGCCGCCTACTGGCTAGCAAACTCTAGGCCAAGGTCCTACGCTCGAAAATCACATCCATCCGAGACGACACGGGGCAGGAGCAAAGTGCCGACGAGGAGATAGCCGTAACGTTTCGGACATTTTACACGACATTATACGCCGCGGAACCCAACCGAGAAGGAGGGAATGCGGACTCTTATCTTGACACGGCCAATGTCACGTCCCTCAACGAGGCGATCGCGCGCTCCCTTGGCACCGATCAGGACCGACGAGGTCATCTCCGTGATAGCGCGCCTTAAGCCGCTAAAATCTCCGGGACCAGGCGGCTTCTCGGCGGGTTTTTATAAAACATTTTGCCCCCTGATAGCCCCGATCCTGGTCAGACTGTTTAATTCTTTCGAGGGCCCCGGCTCCATTCCACGGGACATGCTTGAAGCTGATATCATTGTTCTGCCGAAACCGGTAAAAGACCCTACTAACTGCGCGGCCTATAGACCCATATCGCTGCTCAACCTAGACCTAAAGCTATTTACTTGCATCCTGGCCGCGAGACTAGGCCCCTGCCTCCCCGGCGTCATCGAACCGGACCAAGCGGGATTCATCCCTAACCGGCTGTGCGCAGACAACACGAAACGTCTGTTGCACGTCATAGACAAAGCCCACTTCAACGACTTGGACGTGGCCCTATTTACGGTTGATGCAGAGAAGGCGTTCGACTGGGTTGACTGGTGGTACTTGGAGGCCACACTGACGCGCTTCAGAATAGAACGCTTTCGTGCCTGGGTCGCTGGTTGTTACTCGGCCCCGCAGGCGGTCATTAGGGTCAATGGAGTGAGCTCCAAACCATTTACCATCCAGAGAGGGACAAGACAGGGATGCCCCCTCTCTCCATTGCTGTTTGCTCTTTATATAGAACCATTTGCACAAAAGGTCAGAGACAATCCTGCGATCACTGGCGTTAAGTTTGGGGGAGAGGCGCAGACCATAAGCCTCTTCGCGGATGACGTCCTCGCAGCATTGGAGGAGCCTGTTAACTCGGTCCTGGCCTTCTTGTCGGAAATGGAGACATTTAGGAAAGTGTTGGGGTTCAAAATGAACGTCGGGAAGTCGCTGCTCCTACCGCTTGGATGTAATGCCCGAGCGTCTAGTAAACTTCCCCGCAAATTGGGGGGGCTTTCCTCTAGCATGTCTGTGCCTCACTTGGGCATATCTCTAACGTCATCCACGGCACAAACCGTGGAGCAGAACTATACAGCCCTCCTTAGCCAACTACTGGGCGACCTCGCGAGGTGGCGTCAGCACTCACTCTCCTGGCTAGGGCGTGTGGCGGCAATCAAGATGTCGCTACTGCCTAAGGTCCTACACTTATTCCAGACGCTGCCAGTCACTCCCCCAATAGGCTACCTCACAAAATTCCAAGTTGCTATCCGACAATTCGTCTGGGCCGGCCGATGACCGAGAATGCGCAGGGACCTCACTAGCCACGCCACGGCGGTGGGGGGCCTAGGAGTTCCGGACCTCCTAAGATACTTTCAGGCGACACAACTCCGATATCTCCTGGAATGGAACCGCCCGAGTCTGAAAAGAGATGGTTATTTCAAGATCGCACAATGGCCAAGATGCCATTGTAGAGGATTCCCTTCCTCAGACGACAAGACCGGCCCACATACATGAAAAAATCACCTATTACCCGCACTACTCTGCAGGTGTGGGACAAAGTGGCTGTGACTAGGGGACTCACCACCTACCCTTCACCTTTGACGCCCCTGTTTGATAACCCGGCCTTTGCACCAGGCATGGTTTGCGGATCCTTTCACCAGTGGCGGTCTTCAGACTGCAGATCGGCTGGTCACCTTTTCGATCTCGAAGGCTTTATGACGATGCCAAACCTACAGGATGCTTATGCGCTCCCCCAGTTCCCACGCTTTGAGTACTTCCAAATCCGTCACTGGCTCACGGGCAGGGACATGTTGCCACAAGTCAGCCGACACCTCACCCCCTTTGAAAAATGGCTCCATACCAAGAAGTCTGATAAGAAGGCGATAACGGAACTGCATGCAATGCTATGCCCCTCACTGCCCTCCTCATGATAGGCGGGTCAGAAGAGATGGGAACGGGAATTAGGACGATCCCTCACTGATAGAGAGTGGCAGGACATATACTACAGGGCACATCACACTACCAAGAATGTCGCTAGCAAAGAATCGGCAGTCAAGATCGCTTATTATTGGCATCTGACGCCAGTACGACTACATCCGGGCAAGCCACGTTGCGACCCCATGTGCTGGAGGGGATGCGGTCAACCAGGCACCCTGACCCACATACTGTGGGACTGTATAGAGGTGCAAGATTTTTGGGAACAAGTACTTAGGGACATTGACAAGTATTTTGAAACCGAGATCGCTTGTTTCCCTGCTTATACATTGCTAGGCCTTCCCAACAAAATCACTTTCCCACTTAAATCGCCCAGAGGCAAACAAATGGGCTTAGCGATGGGGGCAGCAACACAACATATATTGTCACTATGGGGCTCCACGCGGAAACCCACACACACTGAGTGGCTTCACAAGCTTTGGTATACAATGGGTATGGAAAGAATACAGGCCTCCCTAACTCAGACGCAAGACACATTCCTCGAAACTTGGCAACCCCTGGTGGATTTACTGGCCGATGAATTCAATGAGCTCACTTGTCCGAAATCCTGCGCCTGACTGATGAATTCCGGAAACCTGATGGGAACTCCGCTTCCGACACCTCAGCGCACTAGACTGGCACACAGTCCTTCTGCAATTGCTCACACGGGGGAGGTCTGGGGGGGCAAGGGGTAGGGGGTTGGAGGGAGGGTGGGTTCAAGGGAAGGGGGGTTTGCACTGTTGGGGTTGTTTGGAACTAGGCCGGTCTGCATCCAGTCCACACCCGCCCACATGGACACATTTCCTTACCCTGCCTCTCAGGCTCCTTAGGGAGGCGGGGGGCTACAAGTCTGAAAAGGGGCATGCCCCCCGACACGCATATTGTCCGACCGGTGTTAAATCTTCCTTGTTTGAAATGCAATCAAAATGATTTAAACCAAAAAAAAACGGATTACATTCCTTGATGTACAAGTTTATGCTTCAGAAGGGAGATTGGCAACAACATTGTTCAGAGAACAAACTGACAGAAATAAGGCGCTTCACTATACAAGCAACCATCCCAGAAATTTACGTCAAAATCTTCCCTTTGGGCAATTTCTGAGGATACGACGAAATTGCACCTTTAAAGACGAGTACTTTTAACATGCAAAAAATTTACTGCACGGTTTGTCGGATCGAGGTTACCCAAAATAACTTTTGAAGTATGCTCTCCGACGTGTCTAGTGGGTGCCACGTGAGGCATTGCTTGAAAAGAGAACCAAACCAGATGTGAAAAGAATGGTCTGTGTGACTACATTTTGTCCAAACGCAAACCAGCTGAAGAAGATTATAAACCAAAATTGGCATTTGGTCAAAAACTTGGATGAATGGCTATGACAGCCACCACTCTTTGCTTTTAAAAAAGAAAAAAGTATTGCCAATTATGTGGTACGAGCAGCTTTGCCAAAAGTGGAAGGAGCTTCATTGCGGAGCATGATGGGGCTTGAACCAATAAAGGGCCACCATAAATGTGGAACTTGTGTCTGTTGCGAACAGACTTTTGAAGGGAAAATGTTCACGCATGAAGGCATTTATTGGAAACACAATACGTTTTCCAATTGCAAATCAAAAAATTTGATTTATGTGATCCTTTGTCCATGTGCAAAACTGTACATGGGCAAAACCAGCCAGGAAGTGCGGCAACGTATTACCCAACATAAATCAAGACTGAGAAGGAATGTGTTGAATGCCCCTTTAGTGAACCATTGGCAGACTAAGGAACATGCAGAGAAAGACTTAAGATGGACAGTGCTGTCCAAAGTCGAGGTAGACATCAGAGGTGGAGACATTGAGGCCAAGTTAAGCCAACGTGAGGCACTACTCATTATGAAATTCAACACAGCGACACACAGACTTAATGAAGTATCGGAAATTTTCCGTACATGAAGGAGTTAAACTAGTTAGACTGGACCACGTTAGGGAGTCCGGAATCCTGATGGCCGCTTCTGTAACTGGCCAGAGAGGAATTAAGTATAATATCGAAGAGGATACCTCCTTGGGCAGTTAATATGCTTGAGCAATCCCATGATTTATACCACACTCGAGGTTGTCAAAACTCTAAGATGTGCTTTACACTTTGGGTCTCATATGCAATTAGCAAAGCAATGTTCCGAATGAACAAGTTTTGTGCTTTCACGCTAAGTATCCGCTGTTTGCAGATAATTAATCTGTGCTTGGTGCTCAGCACCAATAAAGTTTTGTTGAGTGCAACGTGGGACTAATACAATCTCAATATTAGATCACATGCCAGGCAGATAATAGGTATTGAGTGGCTCATCGTAAAATCACGTCCACTGCCTCCACATGGTTTTTTGCAGCCTTTTCAAAGGACACTTAAGATGTTTTCACTGTGAGCACCCCATCCATCTAGTGAATCGGTCTGTGTACAGCGCTAACAAAGTTTAGCTGGTAACCATGGTTACCTAAATAACGCGGCACCTGACCACGTGACACTCAGCCGACGGTTGAGATTGGTTGCATGTATTAAAACTACTGCTCCCATCAGCCCTGTCATCCCTTCGATCCTTCCGAGAACGGACGCCACACGCCAGAGCTGGAGGTCTTGTAGGCAATTTCCACGAGTAACGGAACTCATTCAGGTAACCACTGATCCACGGCCCTAAACCTTTCAATTAGGGAGCGTTTTTGGAATAGAAGCCCTCATTTTGGGTTTTCATTTGTGACCCCAGTTTCGGTGACGATTGAACCGAGCCTGCACCCGACCACGTTACGGTCTCACAGCTGACTTCGCCGCTGACTAAGGACTCCAGACATTTGAAGTGAATTTGGTGTCACACAGAGACTCTGGTTATCGGTAAGAATACTTCACGCATGCCCCTGCAGTTGAGCAAGTCTTACACGACATTAGGCTGACTAAAGATTTTATGTCTTGTTTTGTCTTCTGTAGATGTGCATAGAACCCCTATTGTAGAACTCGGCAAGTTTCTGCATCATAAATAAGGTAACGTTACAAAATAGGGGTTGACCCAATGGTACTGGGACCAGGGTAGTTCAATATTACATTTAAAGGGGTCCCAGTTGCAAAATTTCTTTAACACAGAGAAAAATGTCAAAATAATCAGAATCAAACTAATTACACTCTAATTCTTGAGTGATGTTATTTATTCACATCCTCAGTCATAAACTAATTATGCATACATTTTTTGAAGTTTTTAACGCATAATTGCCCAAAGTGACCCAATCCCCATAAACGTACTAAAACAACTGAATACACCTTTTTTGGAAATAATATTAGACACTCTGAACACCTCCTTTGAGCAATCAACGGTTCCCACACTATGGAAACATTCAAAGGTGAACCCGCTACTAAAAAAGCCAACGGCAAATCCGTAAATTTTATCTAATTATAGACCCATCTCGCTCCTACCAGTATTCTCTAAAATGCTTGAGAGACCTGTCCACTCAGCCCTTACTCAATTCATTGAAGGAAACTATCTTCTTCACCCTTCTCAGTCAGGCAGGCTTCCTAGCTGGTTTCTCGACGGAAACAGCTCTGCTGGGAGTCACAGAAATGATCCGGAAACTCCTTGACGAAGGTCAAACGGTAGCCCTCATTTTATTAGACGTCAGTGTGGCCTTTGATACTATATCACACAGAAGGCTGCTAACCACTCTGGAAAGCACTGGGATATGTGGGGAAGCATTGAAGTGGATTAGCTCCATCTTGGAAAACCGGACTTTCCAAATCATATCATCCTCAGCATGCTCAGGAAACTTCACTTCACCGCACGGAGTACCTCAAGGCTCAATTCTGAGCCCACTGTTTTTCAATCTGTATGTAAAGCCACTGGCAGATTTAGCGGATAAAGCAGGTCTAACTCTTATGACCTACGCGGACGATTCACAAATCATCTTCTCCCTTTCAGAAGCTAGTTCACTGTCCCCTTCACATCTCAAACAAGGCCTCAGTGACATATTCAACTGGGTGACTAGCAACCAATTGAAATTAAATGGAGATAAGACAGAGGTTCTTCTACTGGGAAAACAGAAGGATCTGTGGAATGTCTCCCACTGGCCTATTCAGATTGGAAATCTCCCTACACGACCACCCAAGTGCGTAACCTGGGGGTTATGGTGGACAGCACTCTTTCCATAAAGCCACAGGTGGGCAAAGTAGTGGCTCTATGTTTCACCATATTAAAATGGCTCAGGAAAATTCTCTGGATGCTGCCCATCTCCACCCAAAATACCGTAGTCAACGCCCTTATTACATCTCGGCTTGACTCCGGAAACATCCTTTACCTCTGCGCAAATAAAGCAGTAGTGCGGAGACTACAACTGGTTCAAAACTCGGCGGCCAGGTTGCTTTGTAGAGTCCCAAAAACCGCCAGTATCTCTGGCCACCTACGAGATCTACATTGGCTCAGGGTCGAAAACCGCATCAAGTTTAAAGCCCTGAGCTATATGTTCAGAATAAAAGCGGGTGCAGCGCCAAAATATCTACAAGCACTAGTCCATTCTTACACACCTAAACGCAACCTACGTTCTCAATCCGCAGGAAATTTCTGTCTACCCAGGTTCAAGTTGGCAAGAATGGGTGGTAGATCTTTTTCATACTTGGGTCCATCTCTTTGGAATACGCTACCTCCCCATATCCGAAAAGAGGAAAGCTACTTAAGGTTTCGTAAAAACATCAAAACCTGGTTGTTCGAACAATAACCCTACTAGGTCACCTGTAATCTGATGTGCTATAACCCTACTAGGTCACCTGTAATCTGATGTGCTCCGTCATGGCGCCGGGAAACCCTTGTTGGGTAGCTGCGCGCCTTATAAATTTAACAAATAAATAAAGTGAGGCGTGGGTGAGAAGGGAAAAGGGGAGGTGGGGTAGGTGATTTGGTGAGGGTTGAGGTAGTATAGAAAAAGTTTACAGAAGTCACATGTGGTCACAAAAGTACATTTATAAGTTGACAACACATGGGCATATTAGTATCGCCATCAATCACTTCTATACATATACACACACAATCCTATCCCAATTATTTCAACACAGACAAAAATGTTCTGTTGCACTTGGGTAGGACAGACTTATCATTAGTCTGAGTACTTAGACGCCGCCCTCGCGCGCTGACGTCCGTTCTTCTTTTTTCCGCGCCAGCAAGCGCCGATCCGGAAAAAGTTGTACCCTTAGTCAATTTTTGACTAACTTTTTTGATCCTTTTTGATCATCTATCAAAGTCTTTCGACTCCGACGGTGCTGGTAGGGATGCCCGGGTTCAAGCCCTGCGTCGATTGCAGCCGACTGATGTCGGTTACCGACCCCCATCGCCGGTGCCTTCACTGTCTGGGCCCCAACCACGATGACAAGTCCTGCTCCGACTGCCGGGCCCTGAACTCCAAAGCTAAACGGGAGTGGTCCCGCAAGCGACTCGAGCTCTGACAGTCAGCCCCGTGCCGCTCAAGGTCCCGGTCCGGAAAGAGGTCGAGGAACCGGTCGTGGGGCCGGAGTCACCACAGTTCTGGGAGTCGTCACCAGTCTTCGGGCTCGAAGTCCTCAGGTAAGAGGCACAAGAAGTCGAAGAGGGGACATCGCTCTTCTGAGTCCCCCTGACGCTCGCTCGACTCGGCCAGGGGTTCGGGCGACCACGGCTCCGGTACTGCCGCAGGCGTCGCGGTCTGCGCCATACCCGCCGGTTCCTGGGCAGAATGCAACGCCGAAGGAGATAGAGGCCTTCCTCGTGGCCATGAGGCAGCTCACTCCTCCGTCGGGTTCCGCTGCGCCTTCAGGCAAAGCGCCCCCGACTGGGTCCCCAAGAGGGCCGGGTGCTTCGGCCCCGGCGCTGTCGGGTGCTTCAGCGACTTCGGTCCCGACGCCGCAGGGCCCCGCCGGATCCGGGTCGTCGCCGGTTGACCTCACAACCTCGCCGGCTCCCAGGGTGTCGCCCACAGCGCCGTCCCAGGACAACGCCGTCCCCGGTTCTACCCTCGATTCGGGTCCGGCGCCGGAGCGCGCCGTATTCGACGCCGCTAGGAGATTTCTACTTCTATGACCCTGCCCCATCCTTTGAACCTGAGTATCAGGAGATGGGTGGCGAGGAGGATTGGGAGGGGTCCGAGGACCCTCTGGCACGTGAGTGCCAGTCAACCCAGGACTGGGCAGGTGAGCTTGGGGAGGCCAGTGGTCTGGACACTTCGCCCAACACTGATTTTGTCTCCCCTCCTACCATGGCTACGGAGGAGTGGGCTGCCTATAGTGTGGTGCTGACGCGGGCTGCCAAGGCTTTGGGCCTTGAGCTCCCCGTCATGGCCGTGAGGACTACCCTCCTCACTGAGGTCCTTAAACCATGGGCAAGCTCGGCTGAGCCTCTGCTGCCGTTTAATGAGGCCTTGTCAGACGTTCTTCTGGGCATTTGGTCCAAGCCCGCTACAGGTTCACCTGTAGATAGGAACGTGGCCGGGCGACCCTTGCTTTCTGTCCATCCCCGAGAGCCTGGTCATCCAGGCCTCTAACTCCCAGACCGCATTCCCGACGGCTCCCCCCGATCGGGAATCCAAGAGGTACGAACAGTATGGTAAAAAGATGTTCTCCTCACTTAGTTTGGGGTTGCGGTCAGTCAACACCGCATGTCTCCTGTGACGTTACACCCACTCTCTGTGGGACACGGACGTGCTGCCACAATGTCTGGAGGGGGTCCGGACTAAACGTCACCCAAGCCCTTGTGGAGGGTCGAGATGCTGCACGGTATTCCATCCGGTGTGGGCTGGATACCACGGACTCGCTGGGCAGGGCGATGGCAACAATGGTGGCGATTCGTCGCCATGCCTGGCTGAGGTCCGCCAACTTTTTGGCCTGATGTCCAAAACACCCTTATGGACATGCCGTTTGATGGCGGTCGCCTCTTTGGCGACAAAGCAGACAGTGCGCTTGAGCGCTTTAAGGACTCCAGGGCTACAGCCAAGTCCTTGGGCCTCTCGGCCCCGCACCAGCAAACTGTTGCCTTTCGCTCCTTTCGTGGCCAAGGAAGGGGCGCCCCCACACGTCCTGCCAGCCACTGCCCGCAGACTAACATCCAGCACGGTGGCGGACATGGTAACCGCCGTGGCGGAGGTCGGGGACAACGGCGAGGTCAGTCCACACCTACCCCTGCAGCATCCGCCCTGAAACCCTCCTAGTCCGAGCTTTCAGGCTCATGTGATGCCAGTGGGGGGCAGGGTTCGCCATCACCTCCTCCACTGGTGCACCGTCACATCGGACAGGAGGGTGCTGCAAATCGTCCGAAGGGGCTACTCCCTCCCCTTCGAGGCGACCCCTCCAGCCATGCCACCGCAGTACCACCCCGTGTAGGGGAATCACTTGAGTCTTCTGCAAGAGGAAGTTACGGCCCTCTTGGCCAAGGGGGCCATCAAGCGCATTCCTGGGCCAGAAGTACTCTGTGGTTGTTACTCCCACTACTTTCTGGTTCCCAAGAAGGGAAGAGGGGGCCTACGCCCTATCTTCGAACTGCGGAACGTCAACAGCTTCCTCCGGAAGGAAAAGTTCAAGATGCTGACTTTGGCTCAGGTCTTAGCTGCCCTGGACCCGGGAGACTGGATGGTAGCGTTGGACTTGCAGGACGCTTATTTTCACATCCCCGTCCTGCCGGCCCACCGGCGTTACCTGCGGTTCACGGTAGGCCACGAGCACTTTCAGTTTACCGTGGTCCCCTTCGGCCTTACCAGCGCCCCACGGGTGTTCACGAAAGTGATGGCGGTGGTCGCAGCTCATCTGCGCAGGTTAGGGGTTTCAGTCTTCCCCTACCTCGACGACTGGTTGTTAAAGGTGGGCTCGCCCCAGACAGTCGTCAGCCACCTCCAGACTACGGCCGACCTCCTGCACCTGCTGGGGTTCTCCATCAATGTGTCGAAGTCACACCTGTGTCCCTCTCAGAAGCTCCTCTTCATCGGAGCGGTTCTAGACTCGGCGCAGTTTCGGGTTTATCCCCCTGAACAGCAGGTTTGGGATATTCAGGCTCTGATTTCGATCTTTCAGCTGTTATCCCGAGTCTCGGTCCGGTTGAAGCTGCGACTTCTGGGGCTGATGGCCTCCTGCATCCTTCTGGTGCATCACACCAGGTGGCAGATGCGGGCTCTGCACTGGGACCTGAAGTTCCAGTGGGCCCAGCATCAGGGCAACTTGTCCAACCATGTCTTGATCTCGGAGGGCACTGCAGTTGCAGTTGTGGCTCACGGACCGCAATTGGGTCAGCGGCAGATCCCTCTCCCTACCCCAACCGGAGCACGTAGTTGTGACGGACGCGCCCCTCCAGGGCTGGGGGGCCACATGGGAGAGGCGGAGATCAGAGGCCTCTGGTCTCCGGCGGAGTCCCGGCTCCACATCAACCTTCTGGAGCTGCAGGCGAGCCGGCTTGCACTGAAGGCATTCCTCCCCTCTGTCCGGGGGAGTGTAGTGCAGATGTTCACGGACAACACCACCGCCATGTTGTACTGCAACAAACAGGGCGGCGGGGTGGGGTCGTAGACCCTATGCCAGGAGGCTCTGCGCCTCTGGCAGTGGCTGACACATCAGGGCGTGATTCCCTGCCCTGGTAGGTTCCCTGAACGCCAGGGCGGACGAACTCAGCCGTCAGTGCATGATGGATCACGAATGGCTTCTGAACTCGGACGTGGCGCAAAGCCTCTTTCAGCAGTGGGGAGAGCCTTGGTTAGATCTATTCGCCACAGAAGAGAACGCGCAATGTCATCAGTCTGTGCGTTGGAATTTCCAAGGCGGCACTCGGAGACTCTTTTCGTCGCGAGTGGAGCTGCGGTCTGTTGTACGACTTTCCGCCTATACCACTTCTGCCCAGAGTGCTGAAGAAGATCAGACGCGACCGGCCCCAAGTTATCCTTGTGGCTTCGGACTGGGCACGAAGATCCTGGTATCCCGAGCTACTCAGCATGTCTGTCGATCCCCCGATTCGTCTGCCTCTTCAGGAGGACCTTCTGTCGCAGCAGCAGGGGACGGTCCTCCACCCAAACCTGTCCAGTCTCCACTTCTATGCGTGGAGATTGAGCGCGGCAGTTGAGGCCTTTTGACTTGCCTCCTGAAGTCTGTAATGTCATTTTGGCAGCTAGGCGTCCCTCCACAAAATCGGTATACGCCTGCAGGTGGAACAAATTTGCGCATGGTGCACAGCAAAGGCTGTGGATCCCCTTTCTGCCCCTCTTTCAGAGTTTCTCCTCTTTCTTCTCTCTCTTTCCCAGCAGGGCTCTGCTCTGGGCACTATCAAGGGATACCTCTCTGCTATTTCCGCCTTCTTAAAGCTCCCTGATCAGCCCCCTTTGTCAAGTCCCCAGTTGTAAATTGTTTTTTGAAGGGCATCACTCATATGTTTCCTCCAGTTCCTTTTGTGATGCCTCAGTGGGACTTGAACCTTGTTCTGACCTATCTGATGTGCGCTCCTTTCGAGCCACTTCGTAAATGTCCTCTTCGTCTCCTTACTCTGAAGACTGCATTTCTGGTTGTCTTCATGTCTGCCAGGAGGGTGAGTGAGCTCCAGGCTCTTTCCTCTAAACCTCCCTGTAGGAGAGTAGGGTCTGCAATCCTATGATCACCCCAGATTTTTTGCTTTTTGCTTCACTGGTTTACGACTTCCCTGGCTGTGGGCCTGCTAATCAGACCCACAGCCTAGCTATTCTCTCACTAAATTGACACGTGTACCTTAGGTGCATTTACCAATTGGTACTGGGCCACCTTATCAGACCCTGTAACTCAGGGCATAGGTGTACCCAGGGCCTACCAGGGGCTGCAGCATGTATTATGCCACCCCTGGCTGGCCATCTAAATCTGACACAACTGGCTGCACAACAGCTGGGGCAAGGTGGTGTAATCACCCCTTGCTTTAGATATAGTATACCTATATCTAAC
Source organism: Lissotriton vulgaris (assembly GCF_964263255.1). NCBI lineage: Eukaryota > Metazoa > Chordata > Amphibia > Caudata > Salamandridae > Lissotriton > Lissotriton vulgaris. Next base: position 1,324,048,236 of record NC_141689.1, on the reverse strand, counting down.
CCTAAAATGGACACAGAGATTCCTATCAGTCACTCCTATGGCAGGCCTTAACAATCCTGGAGGCAGAGTGCTTGGAATCATGTGAGATGGTGCTCTGGCATGAGCTGAGCCCGTTTGCAGCTTGCGGAACCAAGTCCTAATAGCTGTTCCATGATAACACATACCATATACTCTTAAGTGCATTATAATCCTCGCGGTTATATGCCAACTCTGGTATCGCTTTATCAAAACATGTCGAGTAAGGTGTCATACGAATTGGAATACTAACCCCTCGCCAATTCTGGCGACGGGGTTAGCATTCCACCCTTCTAGAGGGACACGACATGTATGTAACTGTGAACCCCGGTTAAAGTTAACTCGAGCCTCAGCATCACAAAATGGATGCTGCCACCACAGACACAAGTCTGACCTCCTGCTGCTGGGAGTCCTTCCAGCAAAGAGAGCTTGGACAAAGGGTTTCCTGTCAGGGGCGGTGCTAGCACCATCCCAGACAGGGTTTTGTGTATCCTGGGTAGGCAGGGCTTTAGAGGAAGGTGACTGCAAGTGGCACCCCGGTGCTCACTATGCATAGACCGGATAGAACCAGTTCCAGGGGCACACCAGCCCCTGAGCTGGGGAAAGTCCGGCATGGGAGAGGGGTGTAACCACCCCCCTTCCTGGTCCCCCCCATGGGCAGGACCTAGTCGCGTACCAGCCCCTTTCTTTAGTATAAAGGTGGGAGCGGGGACCCTTCCAAATTAGATCATCTTTGAATCCTGAAACTACTTTCTACGAAAGGAACTCAAGACTTCTTCTCAAGATTTCTCCCTTGTGACTAAGGAGTAGTCACCCTGCATCTGCGGGCACCAACTAAGTAACCTGCGGTTTGCTGCACATCCTTCCTCCGGAATCCGACCGACCAGCATGACGAGACCCGGCTTCACTGGCACCTCTGACCTCTACCTGCATCATCAGCCCAGCTGAGATTCGTGGGTGTGAACAGACCTCGAGGGACCGGCCATCTTCAGAACTGCACTACACTTATCCAGCACGACCGCCGAGGGATCCTCGAGTGAGTGCTTTGGGGTTCGAGAAGCCCTAACCCTAAGCAGCTCCAGCACCGAAGTCCAGCCCCCCAGCATCCACCAGATCTGCGTGTTGCCCTTCTGCTCTTTGCTGCTCACCGCGTTGTCTGGTTACTTGCCTGCTGGCTTGTAGCCCTCTTGACGATGAACGACGACACTTTCATCGCGGTCTGGTTGCTCCAGACTGGCCCTTGCTCCCCTCCAACAGAGGAGCACCCCGGACCCTCCTGGTCCACTCCAGACGCCATTTTGAGTCCACCGCGTGGGCTTGCATTTGCCAAGAGTTGTTGCCCCAATCCTGGGTCCAGCGACGTCGACAGCAGATACCTTCGTGGGACAGCTCACACCTCCATCCTGGTCGCCGACAACGCCTCCTGGTCCGAGAGACTGCAGAGCCCAGCGTCGCCCACTCACCTGGGCGAGGTGACTTCGTCCGGTGCCATCCTGGTGCCCATCTAATCACTGGCTAGTGATTCAGAACTTGGTCCCCTCTGCTTACAGGTATCCTTCTTCACCAATCCAGGCTTGGATCACATCGAACTTCATCCCTGGTCGCCTGCCAGCAACTTCTTCTTTCAGGCTCCATAGACTGCAACGAGGATTCCCGACGTCTTTTCAGCCCTATGCAGCCGCAGCCCCTGGGCTAGGTAACCTGAGCATTTCGGTGCTCCAGCATAGCTTAACTATCTAAGTGTCCAGATCCTTTTTCGTTTCAGCTCTACCTAGTCGGATTCGTCCGATAACACTAACTTTACGAAATCTAGCATCCATAGACTTTGTCCCGCATCCCGCGTGAGAGTGCACACTCTGCACCCGATCTCCCTAGGCCTCCTGCTCGTAATCTGAAGGTTCAGTAGTCCAGTCCTAGCGATCCTAAAGCCTTTGAGACTAGTTACTTACCTGCTAGTATTTCGCAATCCACTTTTAGAGTATATGGTTTTTCGTGCCCCTCGGGCGTTTGTGTAAATTGTGCGACTTTCAGTATTTCTTAAAGAGCTTTGTATTGTGCTTAACGCCCTGTCCTCATAAAGAGTCCAGGGCTGTTGTGTTCTAAATAAATATCCTTTTATTTTCATAACAACTTGTGTGGTGTCCTTTCACTTGGTGTTCAAGGGGTATATGTGATGGTATAACAGCTGGCTTAACACGCCCTCTAGAGTCTAGCCTAAAGACTGCTCTTGTCCTTGCTACTAGGATAGCTGGTCTATACGGTTGACTTACAACCAATCATCAATAAGTGTCATTTGGACTGATACATAGTGATCACTAGAATAGTGAGCACTGCATATCAGGTCAATTTCTCACATTGGTGAGCAGCGGTTGGGATTTGAGCTTGCTGTTGTTTTACCACACGTATCCTAAGAATATCATTTGAAAGATCACATAAGTACCAAGGTACAAATAACTTAGCTTAGAATACTCTGAGTTCTACTGAACCAGCTGTTGTAGTTCAACAGGGCCTAGCACACCCTGACTACAACTCTTAGCAAGGGATCAGTAGGCAAACAAATAGTGTAGGTAGGTGCATCACTTACACCACACTAGAAGCATGTCAGACAAAGGAGGGAACTCAGAGGCCCCCCTTGTGTCAGTTGACCCTCCACAGGTCATTTCAAGATATGCTGCTCTTAGCTTCCAGGAGATGAGACAAATCTGTACATCCAGGAAGCTAAAACAGGGTTCTAACCCTACAATCCCATTCCTGATTGGTCTCTTAGAGACTTATGATGCCAGGAGGGCTTCTAATACAGGCCGTTCTAATCCAGATGGGAACATGCCCCCCTTAGAGGGAACCCTTGGGGACCCTGACCTCAACCTCAATGAAGCAGTCAGTGAAGGTGAGGAAGAGGATCAGGAGTTGTCAGGTGATGAGGCAGACAAGGGTCAGGTAGAAGTCAGTAGACTCACCAGGACCAACTTAAGTAGGCATGAGAATGGACTTGGGGGAGCCCCAGGGCCACTCTCAGGCAGGCTTAACATTGGGAGTGGACGAGTTAGGTCTCTATCCAGAGGCTCTAACAGATCCATTCGAACCAATGGCTCTCAGACCTCTTCTTACAGAGGGATGACATCCCCTCAGAGAAGAGAGCATGAAGCTAAGATGAGGGAAGTCAATCTGAGGATTGAAAGGGAAGAACTTGCCCTGGCCAAAGAGAGACTTGCCCTTGCTAGTGAGCAGAAATTGTGTGGGGTAGACCCCGCTGGTGGCTGCATTTTACCTAGAGAAAAGGACAGGAGTTTAGACACTAGACACCTGAGTAAGATAGTGCCCCCCTTTAAACAAGGGGATGATATCCACAAATGGATAACTGCTTTGGAGAGGGCCTGCACTGTCCAGTGCGTCCCCCAGAGTCAGTGGGCAGCTGTCTTGTGGCTCTCCTTTGAAGGCAAAGGTAGAGACAAGCTCCTCACTACTAGAGCTGAGGATGCTAACAATTACCAAGTCCTGAAAAATACACTGATAGATGGGTTTGGCCTAACCACTGAGCAGTACAGGTTGCTGTTCAGGGATACCCAGAAAACTCAGTCTCAGGATTGGTCTGATTTTGTGGATTGTGTCACTAAGGCTTTGGAGGGCTGGTTGCTGGGCAGGAAGGTTACTGATTACACAGGATTGTACAATCTGATCATGGGGGAACAGATTTTAAACAATTGTCGGAACCAGTTGTTGCATCAGCACCTTGTTGACTCAGATCTGACCTCTCCCCAAGAATTGGGAAAGAAGGCAGACAGATGGGTCAGAACAAGGGTCAAGCAGAACCAGGGCCAGAACCAGGGTGGTCAGAAGAAAGCAGACCAAAAGGGTAATACTAAGAATGAGCAAAATGACCAGAAGTCTTCGACAGGCCCCCAACAAACCAAAGATGGTGGGGGTCAGGCTTCACAGCAGAAAAAGAAGACTCAAGAAGGCCAGTCTAAAAGGTGGTGCCAATACTGTTAGAGTAAAACTCACTGGTTTAGTGAGTGCACCAAGAAAGGAGGGCAAACTCCTACCACTGCAGCCCCTAAGGCACCTGCACCCCCTAGTACAGTCAGCAGTGGTAGTGCACCTCCCAAGGGATTAGTTGGGTTAACCTTGGGATCTGAGGGGTATGACAACTTAGTTGGCACACTCACTCAGGCTGTCCTTGTCTGTACAGGGGATATGGATATATCCCCTGATGCAAGTCCCAATACTTTGGGCAAATACAGGCAGACACCTTTTATAAATGGAATGATGGCTCAGGCCTATATGGACACTTGTGCCAGTGTCACAATGGTGACACCTAACTTTGTGGACCCTGGACAGATCATACTAGGTACAGACTACCTAGTGACCAATGCCAGCAATGTCACTACCCACCATAGTATGGCAATTGTGGCTTTCTCCTGGGGAGGGGTAAGTGGCCAAAAGAAAGTTGTGGTTAGTTCAGACCTCCCAGTTGAATGTTTGTTGGGCAATGATTTGGAGTCATCACTATGGTCAGAGGTGGAGCAGAGGACTCACATGGAAATGTTAGGTGTGCCAGCACATGTCCTTGCTGTGACTAGGTCACAGGCCAGAAGATGCCCCACTGAACAGGTGCTGGATCCTGGAACAATGGACCAGACACCTTCCAAGAATAAGAGCAGTAGGGTTAAGGCATTGCCTTTCCCCTTGCCCCAGGTTGTGGATCAAGTCTCAGAGGAGGCTGACCTCAAAGAGCTGAGGGAAACTGAGCCTAAAGAACTTGAACCTGATCAAGTTGAGTTTCTGGGTGCTCCTTTCGAGCCACTTCGTAAATGTCCTCTTCGTCTCCTTACTCTGAAGACTGCATTCCTGGTTGCCATCACGTCTGCCAGGAGGGTGAGTGAGCTCCAGGCTCTTTCCTCTAAACCTCCCTTCCTTTCTTTCCATCCGGACAAAGTTGTGTTGCGGACGCGACCCTCTTTCCTGCCCAAGGTAGTCCCAGCCTTCCACATCGGGCAGTCCATCATCTTGCCCACCTTCTTTCCGCCTCCGCATCCCTCGAAAGAGGAAGAGGGGCTCCACCGTCTGGACCCAAAACGTGCGCTCTCATTCTATCTGTTTCGCACACGCCAGTTCCGGGTGGATAACCAACTCTTTGTTGGTTACGTGGGCGGTAAGAAAGGTCGGGCGGTGCACAAGCGAACTATCTCTTGGTGGGTCGTGTTGTGCATCAAGGTAAGCAACTGTTTGGCTAAAAGGGAGCCTCCTGTTGTGCTAAGGGCCCATTCCACTCGGGCCACAGCGGCTACTGTTGCCATGGGCCGGGGAGTCCCCTTGCAGAACATCTCTCAGGCAGCTACGTGGGCCTTGCTGCACACGTTTGCAAGACACTACAGCCTGGACAGCCAAGTCTGGAGAGATAGCTTTTTCGGCCGTTCCGTTCTCCAGGACTTTCTGATGTGATCATTGGTTCGCAGACCCACCACCGTGGTTGGTATTGCTGGGGTATCTATTCTAAGGTAAGGAATCTAATACTAACCTGTTTCTTTCAGATGCAAAAGTAACTTACCTTCGGTAACGATATATCTGTAAGAAACAGTAGTTAGTATTAGATTCCTTACTGCCTCACCCATCCTCCCCGTTCTGCGAACCGATATCTAGGGATAAGGTCATCCCCTTTCAGGGCCCTAGTTTCATGGCATCCGTGTTGGTTTTTATCATGGCTCTGCGTTTCTGGCGTGGAAAAGCTTTGTATAAGAACTGACGTCAGCGCGCGAGGGCGGCGTGTAAGTACTCCGGCGACGTCATCCCGATGACGGATGCGGAGCCGCAGACGACGCCGACCGACGCGCAAGGGTACTGCTACGCAAAAGTTTCCGGATCCAGTCTGACGCCTGGGGATATTCTAAGGTAAGGAATCTAATACTAGCTACTGTTTCTTACAGATATATCATTACCAAAGGTAAGTAACTTGTGCTTTATTTACAGACTCTGACCAGGTTGATGAGTTTGTTCAATCCTACCAGGCTAATAAGTGGTAAAATGACTTACAGGAGGCTAGTGGTCTCAATACCTCCTTGGAAACGGGCCTGCTCTCACCCTCTGGACCAGCCACAGAGGGATCTGCTCCCTAAACATGGTTATGAATGGGGCAACTAAAGGATTTTGCCTCCAGCTTCCCACCTTGGATGTTAAGATCAATGTTTTAAGGATGTTCACCTGGGACAGACATCTTCTGAGCCCCCCTTCCCTTTATTAAGGCATTCACAAATACCTTATTGGTGGCAGGGGACAAACCTTGTACTGGCCCTCCAGTCAAGCGACAAATTGCTATAGGCAACCCAGCTTTTCTCTCGCAGCACCCTTCCCCCAAAAGTCTAGTGTGCAAACTTCCACTAGCCAGTCTAACCCCAGCTCTTTCTTTACCACTCCCCTTGACAGGTACTCCATGTGAGTGGAGACATTTGAGAAATGGGCGTTTTTTTCCCCAAAAGTCTGGCACTTCAATCAGTTCATCACTCACAAAGAAGAGGAGAGAGTCAAAAATAAACTCTACCACTCCTAAACCCCCAAAGCAAAGCTGTACACACAAAAGAGGGTTGGAGAGACTACAGTACACGTGTAATAATACAAAACAGAAAAAATTCATTTGTTTTGAAAAACTGCCCTCACTCACACACCGAAGTGTGTGACATGCTTCATCATCGGGTCTGCTTACAATACGCCCTGGTGTAGCCACACTCAGGGCGGAGCATAAGGGAGGGGGTGAAAATAAAAAATGGTACAGACTCACAGGACACAACACATGAAGAAATATAACAAACACTGTGGAAAAGTGATAAATATCACCCTGTGACTGGGAATCGTGATACGTCAAAAGTGCAGTTAAAGGGAACGCCGTTAACACCAGCTGCTTGTTTAGATAGAATTCCCACGTTCTTTGGGACTACTGTAGCACAAGTCCTCCCTGGTTTGAACAAATATCTCCAATCTGTTCATGCTCAGGTGATCCAAGACAGTTGTGATGTTGCTAAGTTCACAGTTTGTTGTGGTTTGAACACTATTGCTTTCATATAGGGGTCCATTGGCACCAGTGTTATCATTTGTAGCCATGCATAGCTGTGATCAACTGAATTCTCCGGTAATTTCCAGCCCTCCCTAATGGACATGCGCTTTGATGGGACTTGGCTGTTTAAGGACAAGGCTGATTCACCTCTGGAGAGCAGGATTAGCGCTCGCTCGCTGAGGCTGTCTGACCAGCCATGCCAACTGTACTAGTTCAACGACACCTTTGGCGGCCTTGGTAGGGGTGCCCTTTACCATCTCCCTGTCCACCTTACACAGGGAACCCAGCAGTTTTGAGTTCAAGGCCATGGTGCCCACTGCCCGAGCCAAAGTCATAGGGCCACTCAGTCTACACCTCAACTGCAGTCCCACCTGCCAGACCTATTTAGTGCATCCTTACAGGAGCACGGCCACTAAGTTTGAGGTAGAATCCACCAATTCTTACTGGGTTGGGTTGGCAGGAAATAACATTGTACCTATAGATCGTTTGCAATGGATACTCCTTATCCTTCCTCTCTTCCCTGCTGCACCTTCCACCGTAAACCATGCGACTGACACAGGACAATCTCCTCATTGTGCAGCAGCTTGAAGTGCAAGCCCTTTTGGCCAAAGGGGCTGTTGAGAGGGTGCCAATGTCAGAAGTAGCACGTAACACATATATTTAACAACATAATTTTAGAGAACCTGGGGTAGTATGCTATATTAGAAAACAATGGTTTGCTAGGATTTTAATCTCTGTAATAAACAAAGAGGGTCTCAATTCTCAATTAAAAGACCAATAATATATCTGTTTATACAATACCAAGGCATACAATGCAGACACATTAATTTTGTAATTTATTCATTGCATATTGCAGTATTTTTTTGACTTTTTCTTGTAAAAAAAAAGATTCAGTGCTCATACTTGTGGTGTGATTCAGTGCTCATACATGTGGTGTAGAAAGGTGCAGTGAAGAGTGAAGATATAAAAACAAAGTGCATCACGATTTAAAAGACTAATGACTTATTTTCTGGTTATTTGAACAGTATGCCTGAAGTCTATATAGGGCTATTGCTGACAGCATTTCGTACTTGTTTAATGTAAGGTCCTCATCAGGACGAGAGCAAGTGCGCCCGGTATCTAAAGATTAAAGAGAAGCAAGAGTAAGATTCGTGTATAAAAGAGACTGTCTATATTTTATGATTTGGAATGATTTCATCACTTGCCTCGTGTCGGGAAAGCCAATCCTGTTGTGATAAGCAGGAACGTGCAATTGGGTGGCACAAAAGTGTTCTAGATAGAATGAAAATGAAGAGAAGTACAGGTATATGAATAGCTGTTTCTTAAGGAAAGATCACTCTGAATGTGGGTAATCGCCTTATGATCAAGAAGAATAATTGTACACTGCTCTTTGAGGGGAGAGCAAGAATTGAGATTGTTTATTGGCCTGTAGGTCCTCAGTGCCTGCCTGCCTGAGGGAAGGGGGGTATCAGCAGCATTCAGGTCGATAGCCTTGTACACAAATCTGAATTCTAGGCAGTGCTTTAAATGGGCCTGTAGTGAGTACAGGCACTTCCAAAGTGTTCCACCTTGAGTACCGGAACTTCTCCTTAGCCAGGAAGAGTATCCGTACTCTGGGGCAGTAGCCAGGCTTATATTACCGATTCAGAAAAGGGGGGGTGGTGATGAACAGAGTGTCTGAATTAAGCAGACGAAGACGGCTGAAATGCCAGAAACCGGCCCCCGGTAGCTGGTTTCCTTCCCAGTATAAGAATTGGCTTGGTAGTTTGGTCTGCCCTGTTCCCATGATGCACTGGGCCAGGGTCGGACTAATTTGCATATAGCCAAGTTCTGAGCTGGGATGGTGCAGTGAGCTAAAAAACGGTGATGGATCAAGCCCTGATCTTTGGACTGGGTAAGAGTGGTCTGCTTAATTCAGACACTCTGTTCATCACCACCCCCTTTTCTGAATCATTTTTGTCCACCATAAGCGTGGAAGGGTATACTCAGATGTGAGTCCCTAGCTCATTGCACCATCAGGATTCAAGCAAGCCGGGCCGAAGACGGCTGAAATGCCAGAAACCGGTCCCCGGTAGCTTGTTTCCTTCCCAGTATAAGAATTGGCTTGGTAGTTTGGTCTGCCCTGTTCCCATGATGCACTGGGCCAGGGTCAGACTAATTTGCATATAGCCGAGTTCTGAGCTGGGATGGTGCAGTGAGCTAAAAAACGGTGATGGATCAAGCCCTGATCTTTGGACTGGGTAAGAGTGGTCTGCTTAATTCAGACACTCTGTTCATCACCACCCCCTTTTCTGAATCATTTTTGTCCACCATAAGCGTGGAAGGGTATACTCAGATGTGAGTCCCTAGCTCATTGCACCATCAGGATTCAAGCAAGCCGGGCCGAAGACGGCTGAAATGCCAGAAACCGGTCCCCGGTAGCTTGTTTCCTTCCCAGTATAAGAATTGGCTTGGTAGTTCGGTCTGCCCTGTTCCCATGATGCACTGGGCCAGGGTCAGACTAATTTGCATATAGCCAAGTTCTGAGCTGGGATGGTGCAGTGAGCTAAAAAACGGTGATGGATCAAGCCCTGATCTTTGGACTGGGTAAGAGTGGTCTGCTTAATTCAGACACTCTGTTCATCACCACCCCCTTTTCTGAATCAGGCTTATATTACCAACGTGTAGCAACGTTGCTTGGACAGGCGTTGCTGTTTCTGATGAGACTGGCTATCAGGCGCGCAACGCCTGATAGCCAGTCCCCCCTTGTGTGTCAGCCAGGGGCGGATTGGCAATGCGGGCGTTCGGGCATCGGCCGAAGGGCCGGTATCTCCGTGCCCTCTGTGGGCCGTTTTTTTTCCTCCCCTTTCCCAGACGCACAGTGAAGCTGCATTCATTTCTCTGTCTCTGTCTCCGTGATCTCTGTAGACTAAGAAAGGGGAGAAAAAAAAAACGGCCCACAGAGGGCACGGAGACAGAGACAGAGAAATGAATGCAGCTTCACTGTGCAGTGATTATCCGCTGTGGCCTCTCCTCACCCCCTGCCCAGCAAAGCAATCAGGCTGGGGAGGGAGTGATTGTTTTGCAAAAATCGACCTCCCTCGGGGCCAGGTGTTGCTCAGGCCTTTGAGCCATTTCACCTCGGCCCCCCTGGGGCCCACGCAGCACATAAACAGTGTTAGTTTTTTGTTTTTTTGTTTTTTTTGTTTTTAATGTAATGCGATTTTATATAGCGCGAACTTCACCAGAAGGTGTCGGAGTGCTTTACATAAGAATCAGTTGCGAAACATAAGGACTTAGGATTACATGCGTTACATAAGATACAAGCAGAAAAAATTGCAAATGTACAAGATGTAAAGTCACACAAGGAAGAGATACAAACAGAAAGAAAAATTGCAAATGTACAAGTAGTAAAGTCACTCAAGGAAGAGAAACAAATGGATATACTCTAAGAGTCACATAGGAATGCTTGATAGTACAAAGGTCTACTTCATATACTAGTGATTAGAGTTCTCTATATAGCTAATCAAAAATGGAAGGATCACTGGTCCTGCATAACATTGGGTATGCGGGAACCCAATGTTATGCAGGACAAGTGATCCTTCCATTTTTGATTAGCTATAATCTAACTACAGGGAATTGAACGGATCACGATTTCCTCTCCTCCCTCATAATTGATTGAGAATAGAGTTCTCTATATACATATATATACACCACACATAGTAGATTTTCTCAGGCAGAGTTCCATTAAGTGGGGTTGGAGGGGGGATGCAGTCACAGCACCAAGGAAGGGCCGGAGGGATACAAGGGTATGGAGAAAAGGCAAAACAGAAAAGGGAAGAAACATTTGAGGATCGTCAAAGGGGAAACGAGGGAGAATGGTGCAAGACGAGGGAATGGACAAGATGGCGGGTCGGGGTCCAGAGAAAAACGGCCGAGGGAATAGTGGGTGAGGAAGAATGGGTCTCGCTGTGGGGGCCAGGTGATCTTTGCAACTTGCACCATGTTCACCTCAGCCTCCCCCTGGCTACCATGGATGACCCAGCAGCTGTGTTTTGTGCTCCCCTGCCAGGACATTGCCCTGAGGCCTGGAGGGCTGGGGAGGGCTGATTAATTTACTAATTGCAGGGGCCTCACTGCTGTTCATGTGCTCCTGAGCTGAAGGTCTGGGAAGGGCAGAGTAGGTTAGTAATAGCAGGGGCTTCGCTACTTATTAGGTGCTCCTTCCCTGAAGGGCTCGAATAATTTTGTGACAGAAAGGGGCCTTGCTGTTTTTTTAGTTGCTCAGCATGGCGCCATTGTCACCCCCCCCCCCCCCGCCCACCCCGTGTCTCCTGTGCAAGAACAGTATCCTCTCACTTTAATTAATTTCTGTGCTAAACATCTTAAGGATTTTTTGGGCCCTGGGCCAAACATATTTTTGGACCCCTGTTCGGAACAGATTTGAATTTATAATCCAATTTCTGATCTTTGATGCCCTCTTTCAGCTTGTCACTGGACAGTGCACTACCATACTTGTCCAAATTCTTAATGTATTTACATCTAATATTCAAGGACATTGACGTGTGTAACCAAATGGGCCACGCCCCTTGAATGTGGGCCACGCCCCTTGAATGTTGGCCACGCCCCTTGAATGTGGGCCACGCCCCTTGAATGTGGGCCACGCCCCTTGAATGTGGGCCACTTTTTTCATCAGTGCCCGGGCCAAATTGTGATCCCAATCCGACCCTGGTGTCAGCCCGGCTGAGACAGCTTCCCTGGCACACAGACAGGGGCACCCGAGAGCTTCACAGGTCTTTAAAATACCACTTACTTGCTTAAGAGGCTTTGTTGTGTTTTCACCCCTTTTAGAGCCCCTGCATCGCCACTCTGCATACTGCTGGCAGAATCAGCCCCCCCCCCCCCCCTCTTCCGAAATTTTTTCGTACTCCCTAACCCTACCTAAAGTCCCGCCCATTTCCACAGCTCAATTTGATGAGTACCTGCACTAATTTTTCACATTTAAAGCACTGATTTTAGGAGGCAAAGGTAGTTTATTTTTAAAAAGCATTGGCTTTGCCAATAGGTCTCGCCTTTGGGACCTTATAAGTATTTTATTCTGCAGCACAATATCCTTGGTGCAACATCAACTGTTGCGTGGCTAAACACTTATAATGTCCCAAAGGTGAGACCAATTGGGTATGACAATGCTTGTTGAGGTTGCAAAATGCAGAGGAGCGGTGCAGTGCTGCCAGGACCCTGTGAGGTGGAGGCGTGGGAGGGCGAGGCTGAGGTTGGGAAGAGAGAGCTGGAGCCTGGGAGATGGGGTGGGATGAGGTGAAGCGGAGGAACGGAACGGAACTGGTGATGGAATCGGCGTAGGATAAGGTGCAGTGAAATCCAGAGTGTGGGCCGTGCTGCCACGTGTCTCAGAGGTGCGGAGGATCTCCCTGCGGGATGGGTGAGGGATGTTTTGTTTTTGCATGTTATGCGAGTGCGACCCATGCCAGTGGCGACTCTGCTTATTTAACAAGAAACATGCAAAGCAGCAGGAAAACCGCACTTCCACTGCAGCGCCGAGCAAAGAAGTCAACATCCGGGCTAACAGCTGCGAAGAGAGAAGTAGCCACGAGTTTGCCGATTGCCTGTACCCAGGGGCGGATTGGCAAGGCGGGCATTCGGGAATGGGCCGAAGGGCCGGTGCCTCAGTGCCCTCTGTGGGCCATTTTTTTTTTCTCCCCTGTCCCAGTCCACAGAGAGTGGACTAGGAAAGGGGAGAAAAAAAAACGGCCCACAGAGTGCACGGAGACAGAGACTGAGAAAATGAAAGCAGCCTCGCTGTGTGGCCTCTCCTTCACCCCTGCCCTGCCAAGCAATCAAGCTGAGGCTGGGCTGGGGAGGGGTGATTGTTTGCAATAATCGGCCTCCCTGGGGGCCAGGTGTTTCTCAGGCCTTTGAGCCATTTGCACCTCGGCCCCCTGGCGCCCATGCAGCCCAGAAACGGTGTTAGTCTTACACATTCACATCAGGGCATAGTGGGCGAGGAAGAATGGGTCTTGCTGTGGGGGCCTGGTGATGTTTGGAATTTTTTTGTTTTATTTATTTATTTATGCGATTTTATATAGCGCTGACTTTACCCGAAGGTGTCAGAGCGCTTCACACTAGGAACAGCAATAATACATGAGGAGAAAATTATAAGTGGACAAATTACAAAAGCAAACGTTAAGTTACATGAATCAAAAGTGACAATAGTGAGCAACCAAAATACAAGAGGAGCAAACGATACATTACCGGAGGAAAAAGTGATATGTGTGAAGGTTACAAAAGCGTACAAAATACAAGTAGAGGCATAATACTGCAATTAATGGCAGACACTCCAGCACAAGAACAAACGTTGTGTAGGCAATGGTGGCACTTGTGCAAGTATCTAAAGCAAACAAAAGTGAGAGGTAGCAAACAGTGTGATACCAGAGAAAAGTGACATGTGCAAGTTAAAAAAGGGTACCATACACAGGTACAAGGATAATACTACAGTAAATGGTAAATACTCAAACTGCCAGAACACAGTAGGAAGGCACTTCCCATGCACCAGCTTCACCTCAGCCTCCCCCCTGGCTACCTGGCTACCTTGGATGACCCAGAAAGTTGTGTTTTGTGCTCCCCTGCCAGGACATTTTCCCATGGCCTGGAGGGTTGATTAATTTACTAATTGCAGGGGCCATACCTCTGTTCATGTGCTCCTGAGCTGAAGGTCTGGGGAGGGCTGAGTAGGTTAGTAATAGCAGGGGCTTTGCTGCTTTTCAGGTGCTCCTGTGCTGGGGGGCTGGAATAATTTTGTGACAAAAAGGGGCCTTGCTATTTTTTTTAGTTGCTCAGCATGTAGGCCATAGTCACCTTGGCCCTGTGTCGTGTACAAAAACAGTATCCTCCCACTTAAATTCCTTGTCTGTGCAAATGGTGTTTCATGAAAGGGCACGCCCCTTGAATATGGGCCACGCCTCTTGAATGTGGGCCACTTTTTTCGTCAGTGCCCAGGCCAAATTGTGATCCCAATCCGACCCTGCCTGTGCCCCCCCCCCCGCATTCGGTGTTTATTAACTCCGTGATGTGACATCACTGGCTGCAGCACTCTCACTCGGTCCGGCGAAGCTCCCGGCTCCGAAATAAGTATTTACCGGCACCCATCAAATTATTCTGCCCCACAGCGCGTGTGGCCTTGCCGTGCAGCAGGTGCGATCAGCGGTGTTGCAAGGCAGCCGAGCCCCATGATTTCGGCGCCGCCCACGGCGCTAACCATTGAACAGCCTCCACCTCCAATTTAATTAAAAAACGTAACTCCCGGCGCGCAGTGCCCGCCCCAGCCAGGCTAAATATTAGCAATAATAACCTGCATGTCCTGCCGTTCAAACTACTCAATGTGCCCGCAGCATGAACATCTGAATCCACCAGTGCAGTGCCACCTACTGAACGTGCCCAGCAGTGGATACCTCTGAGAGTCCGCCAGTGCAGTGCAAATTACTCAGCATGCCCAGATGCACGAACACCTGTGAGTCCACTGGTGCGGTACCATCTACTCAACGTGCACAGCAGGTGTATACCATTGGGTCCACCAGTACAGTGCACGCTACACAATGTGCTCAGATGTGTGAACTAGGCATGAGCGGATTTTGCGGATTGGCAATCCGCGAATTTGCGGATTTGCGAATTTGCGGATTGCGAAAATCCGCAAAATCCGCGCGGATTTTTTTTTTTTATGTTCGCACAGGTTTCTGCAAGTTTGCGAGGGTTTTGTACAATTTCGCAAATTGCGAAATTGTACAAAACGCGTGCGAACTTGCAGAAACCCGTGCGAACACAATGTGCCCAGTAGGGTATGTGCCTCTTGTGTGAATAAAATGTCAGAGAAAGATCAGTTCAGCAGATGAAGAGAAAGAAGCTCCTGGTCACAGGAACAGCACGGGTATTGCGCTCGTGAAAGTCAAGGATGCAAAGCCTATCCAGCATCACAGCTGATTTTCCACGGTAGATTTGGGAAGAAGGCACACCTGTCCAGCCTCGACGACGCTCACGATTGTTTTTGGGCTAATGAATGAGTCACTGAATTTGAGCATCAACTAGTTTGAGCGACCATGTGTGTGTTACTATGCAATCGCCCCGAAGGGCGCAGGGGTCCCTTGAGTGAGCTGCAGACCTGTGCCCAGCCATGCAACTATTTTACAATGGCGCCAGCAAGCTGCCAGCGCCGTTGTAAAATAGTTACAAAGTTAGCTTGCACAGGAAGCACTTAGATAAAATAAAGCAGCACCTGCTTCGTTTTATCTAGTGGTTCCTGTGCAAGCTAACTTTGTAACTATTTTACAACGGCGCTGGCAGCTTGCTGGCGCCATTGTAAAATAGTTGCATGAGTGGGGGTTCAACTTTTGAACCCGTTACGTTCGCGGATTTTTTTTTGCGGATTTTGCGGGAAATTCGCGGATTGCAGATTTCCCAAAAATCCGCAAAATCCGCGAGCGTAACGGATTTCCCGCTCACCCCTAGTGTGAACAACTATGTGTCCACCAGTGCAGAGTAAGCTACTCGACGTGCCCAGCAGTGCAAACATCTGAGCGTCGAGCAGTGCAGTGTAAGCTACTCAACATGCCCAGATGTGTGAACGTGCCAGTGCAGTCCAACCTACTCACGCTGCCCAGATGCGCAAACACCCGCAAGTCCACTGGTGCAGTGTAACGTACTCAAAGTGCCCAGTTGTGGAACATCTGTGAGTCCACCAGTGCAGTGGAAGCTACTCGTACCCAGATGTGTGAACAGCTGAGACCACCACTGTAGTGCAAGCTACTCAACGTGCACAGGTGTGTGAACACCTGCAAGGCCTGCAGTGCCAGTGTAAGCTACTCAACGTGCACAGCAGTGCGAACAACTTGACTTTACCACTTCCGTGCAAGCTCTGAGTTTGCCCAGCAGTGTGAACATCTGTGAGGCCACCCGTTTAAGTTCTTCACTGGAGTAGGCGTCATACCTCGTCTCTCACTGCAGCTACTTTCACTGCCCCCATGCTCACAGCAAACCATGTCTGATGGGTGAGTACAGATTCCCCGCCTGTTCGGACCACCCCCCCGGACCACCCCCCCCCCCCCCCCCCCCCCCCCCCTCTCCACACACACCCTTGAGAGAGGCTCCTGAAAATGTCATTGGAAACGGACCCAGTGTCTGACACTTGAAGGCACTGTTTGAATGGGCCACCTGGCCACGTGTGTTTTGCTCTTTTCAACTACCCAACCTCCCTGCTGCCACCAACCACATCATAGATTTCGATCGGTGCCCGACTCGGTGTGGGATGAGTCCCAGCAGGACAGGAACTTTATTTCTGTAAAAAAAATGTTTTAAAGCGTTTGAGGTGTTATTTTCGATCTACAAAAATATGCGGATCCACTCGCCATAGTTTGACGGAGAAATCGGCATTATGGGATTTTTTTTGTCAAGAGTACTCCTATCAGCAGAAGTACTTTCTTTCCATAAACAAAGAATAGTTGCACAAAGGCCTATATTTAGTTTGTTGACACGTTGCACAAAGAGTAAGATGAACCCACTGAGTTGCTCAATACTTGAGGAAAGGGCTGGAATGCTTCAAGAAAGGTCTGGCAAAGCACGCGTGAAAATGTCATTACTACCTGAAGAACTATGCGTCCTGAGCCCCTTTCAGCCCCCGCCTCCTCCCCCGCAGTCCTATCCGGCTGTATGCACGGGCCAGTGGCCCGAGCCTTTAAAGGGTCCCCTGGTCACGCTGGTGCTGCATGTTTGACATATCCAAGGCACTGGAACTGTTAAGTACACACACAGCTGCCCAAGGTCACAGTCGCGCAACGTGATTAACCGTGAACTTTCAGGGCATGCGTCATCGGGGACGCGCTGCAAATAAACGATAACCTGGCCAGAGCTCTCGAGGGACCCTCACTTGCAATGTGCGCCTGCGTCAGCTAGGAATAGCACAGCTAGGTAGAACAAGCATTGAAAATGCAAAAGGCATCGCTTACGATTAAGTTAAAGCCATTTGCTTTGCTAATGATATTGTATAGCAAAGCAAATGGCTTTAACTTAATAAAAGGCGACACCTATTGCATTGTAATGCTTGTTTGTGCTACTACCGGGTTTGCATGGAGTTAGTCGAGACAAACATCACTCTAACGACGGCCTACCTACACAGTGTCAATTCCCGTAAACGTTACAACGAATCCCTGGATATTCGGAGCAATAATATTACAAGACATTTATAACAATCAAGTACTCCAATACACAACTTGGCCTGATTAGGTCGACCTTAATAAGGGTACGAAAATGGCACCAGAAATAGTCCAAAATCACACCTATTGTAACTTGTCAGGTACGGTAAATAACACCAATTACATTGGGTGTCTGAAAAATGGGGCATAACGTGCTGTTTTCTGTGCTTAGCACACCAAAATTAGCACTGCTTGGTATTTAACAGAAGTTTTTGCACCGGGGAAATTCCATCAGGTTAAACAGTATTTACTGCGCAAATCAGAATTAATAAGGCAACTGTAATAACTGCAATCAGCGACCTAGATCAGAAAATTTAAATAAAAAATACTTAAGCATTACATTAATGACCCTCCTGTTCTTCTAATAATAAACACAAAATAACATTCAGACTACAAACTCAGTCAATAACACTAGTTAACGGGGGGGGGGGGACAACTGCGTGCAAATGGCACAAGAAACAAGGCATCTGAGGGTTGGAAACACCAAGGGAAATAGATGTTTAGGACCTAAAGTGGCAAGAAGCAATTCGGGGCAAAAGCGGGAACTGTGAACGTAGTCCCTGTGCGGTAGAGCTATGCGAGGTCCCGATAGGAAAAGAAAGTACACGACTATTGCTATTGCTAATGGAACAGACTACAAACTCAGTCAATAACACTAGTTAACGGGGGGGGGGGGGGGGGGACAACTGCGTGCAAATGGCACAAGAAACAAGGCATCTGAGGGTTGGAAACACCAAGGGAAATAGATGTTTAGGACCTAAAGTGGCAAGAAGCAATTCGTGGCAAAAGCGGGAACTGTGAACGTAGTCCCTGTGCGGTAGAGTTGCTATGCGAGGTCCCGATAGGAAAAGAAAGTACACGACTAATGCTATTGCTAATGGAACAGGTTACCATGTAAACTGCAAAAACAGGTTACCATGTAAACTGCAATTACATTAATTACATTACAAGTAAGTGAGAAAATGACGCACGAAGGAAAACAAACGTGTGCAAGTACTGCAACACTCACTTTATACTCACTTTATAGTGCGCCATACCAACCCCTGAGCTGCCTAGCGCCACCTCGGCTCCTACCGCTTCCGCCACCGCCACCCCGCTCGGATGTTCGGCGTTTGTTGCCCCTTGTCGCCTCAGCTACCGCTTTGCCGGCGTCCGCGCATGCGTATGCCACTGCCTTCCTCACACCTGCAGAACTAAAGAGAAGGCGGAGAAGTACATTGACAAGCTAGGCCACACACTGGCAATTTACCGGCAGGCGTGACGGCCATGTTGTGTGCTGAGATAATGTAGTACACAGGACCTTGGCCAAAGATCATGTGTAAAGAAACACTCGTAGGCACCTCGGACACAGTAAAATGGCCCCAATTGAAACCATAATGTCCAGTATTCAAACGCTAAATACTTCATTTTATTATCTTTTCACTGTCAAATTTCCTCAAAAAAGGAAGCTACGGACACAGAACGTGCCAGTGGGGGGTGGGGGGGGGGGGGGGGGGAGGTAAGCTAACCATGCAGTAGTAATGTTAGAAAAGGGAGGGCGCATCAGGAGTATTGCAAGGAAAGATAACCAAATTGCACGGCAAAAAAGAAGACCGCAATCTTATTTTTACTGACAATATTTTCTTTGTCGATTTTTCAAGTTTAAGGCCAGAAGGAATTAATACAAGTCATTTGGCAACAATTGCAGGTACCAATGTCCAGACGCAGTGACCCCCCCCGGAGCGCGTCTTCGTTCACCGCAGACTAGGCCCCCGCGCTTTGCTTATAACATTTTAAAAGTAAAGCGTGGGTGCCGCGATTATACTAAAATGAAAGAAATAGATGTTTTTTCTATATCTTTCATTTTGGTATAAAGGCGGCACCCGCGCTTTACTTTTAAAATGTTATAAGTAAAGCGCGGGTGACGCGATTATACCAAAATGAAAGAAGTAGAAAAAACATCTATTTCTTTTATTTTGGTATAATCGCGACAACGTACACATTTCTCTTTTAGAGCCGTCCCACTTGGACGGGCTCGGCCAGACTACAGACTGGCAAAGGTTTCTTATCTTCTTTATGCGGCATCTGTTTCGCCCCTTAAAGAAAAGAAACCTTTTACGTCAGCAGTAAGTCGGGGAAGCAAATCCGAATGGGACGGCTCTAAAAGAGAAAAGAGTATGTCACCATAACCTCTTTTCCAATGGCTGGCCACCGTTTACCCTAAACGGTGATGCCAGCCAATGGAAAAGAGGGGCGGGGCTTAACCTCGCTAGTGAAAAATACCCAAAAACATAAGATCTCGCAAGCGAGAATGCGCATGTGCGCAGCCTATGCTAGCCGAGACCTAACTGATGAGACTGTGCATGTGCACAGCCTACGCTAGCCAAGACCTAAAAATTTTGTTAGGGGGGGGGGGAGTGGCCGAGCAAGAGAACATGACGGACGCCTTTTAGAGAGCTCCGGCCCACCACATCCATAATCCGCAATACTCCTAATTTTCCCACATCTGGTGTGCAGACTCACCATATATGACTTCAGAGGTACGAGAGCATGACAATTTCCGGGGGCACAGCAGATGATCCATCTGGGGAGGTGCAAACGAGTCTTATGACGGATCCAGGACAGGGCGTGCGCCGTTTGGTGCCACTGGACTCCCGAGGCCTGGCTCAGTGGATCAAGTGGCGCTGTGGCTGCCCAACTAGTAGGTCGCGGCAGAGGAGTCCCGCTGGATGACTCGGTTACATGGCACACCGGTGAGATGCTGAGTACAGAGCAGACGCTGAGATACCAAAAGTGGGTGAGTCACTGCCGGCCGCTCTCGAGGGGTGCCGACGAGTCCCATGACATATCCGGGACAGGGCATGCGGCGTTTGGTGCCACTGAACTCCTGGGGCCTGGCTCTGTGGATCAAGCGCCGCTGCAGCTGCCCGACTGGTAGTCCCTGGCGGCGAGGGAGGCGCCGCGGCAGAGTCCCTGCGGGTGGCGGCAGAGGAGTCCCCTGAACTGCCAGGCTGCGTGGCACACCGGTGAGACGCCGGTTACACAGCAGACCGCAGAGATCCTGAAAGGGGTTGAGTCACTGCGGCGCCGAAGGGGATCGCTCTGTCTGCAACGGAGGAAACAGATAGCCTCATAAAAAGTAACGGCCCTGTGTATCGCCGCCCTGCATACTGGGATATTGGACCCGGGGCCTGGCGGGCGTGTTGGGGGAGGCCCCCCCGAGAGTGGATCACCCGGAGTGGCCAGCCGGATATGGACTAATCCTGCAGTGAGGCATCGGTGTGGGCTAGGTGCCAGACTGCACCATATATGTTGGGGTCCCGAGGCGCAGGTGCCACCATTGGAAGCAGCTACCCCATCGACAGGGGGTGAGCGTTGCTGTAGTCCCCATTGGCCCAGGAGCGGGCCGCAGAACTGTGCGGCTCTGCGGCCTCTGGGGCACATCTTTTCCCTACCGGGGATGACAATGACTACAAGGAGGCCTGGACCTGCACGAGTCCACGCGCAGATACGCCCCCGGGAGGAGGACAAATCATTTTGGCAACCATACACAACACATTGCGATGACCTAGACCCAATGGTGGTGGGCAGACGGGGATCGCAGCGGGTGGTGTGACGGCTGAGTGCGGGGGCTGGTGGCGCGTGCGCTGGGACCCAAGGTAATGTTACCAGAAGGGTGCTGACCCCCAGTTGACTCTGCCCCATGGAAGTTCACAATGGGGGATGCTGCTGACGCCATTGAGAGAAGTCAATTCCCCGGGACTGCTAGGCGACCCAGCACCAAACCAGGAATACTGTGAAAACGGGGCTATCCCTACAACCGACTGGAGTGATTGGGCATTGCTATGGACTTGTACCGGCAGGGCGGGAAGGACACCGGGGTTGGCGGTCTGGCGGGTCATTTCCCCCTAGAGGGTCCACCTTTGGTCGGTCCTTGGGTGGCAGAAGTGGCCGTGGTAGCCCCACTGCAGCTTGCTGCTCAGGATAGACTAAATCCGTGAGGGCGACTCCCGGGGTCCCCCACTCCATCAAGACCGTGCCAGCTGGAGAGCATCGCCGGACAAGCGGGTCGGGGAGACCAACCCCTGTCACCAGTTGCACATGTTGAAGGGGTAACAAGATCACAAACCCTTACTGGCCAATTTAATGAGCTTCCAATCTGTTTATACTTCTGCCCTCAGCAGGGGGACACCCATCACCCCCTTGTTTGAGTTGAGAATAAAAGAGTTGTGCTGGGGCTTGAAGATTTAAATGTTGCTTCTTTGGAATAATTCCAATCAATCGCATTAGATTGTGCAAAGCATATCTGAAAGAGACACGTTAGTGATAGATTCCTTACCTTAGAATATCCCCAGGCGTCAGACTGGATCCGGAAAGTTTTGCGTAGCAGTACCCTTGCGCGTCGGTAGGCGTCGTCTGCGGCTCCGCGTCCGTCGTCGGCGTCGTGGGCGCCGTGATGACGTCGTCGGAGTACTTAGACGCCGCCTCCGCGTGCTGACGTCAGTTCTTCTTTTTTCCGCGCCAGCCTGGGCAGATCTGGAAAGAGCAGTTCCCTAGTCACTTTTTGACTAAACTTTTGTGATCTTTTTCGATCCATTTCGAAGTCTTTACGACTCCGACGGTGCCGTTAGGGATGCTCGGCTTCAAGCATTGCGACGAGTGCGACCGTACCATGTCGGTTACGGATCCCCACCGCTTGTGCCTGATGTGTTTGGGCGTCGACCATGACGATGAGGCCTGCTCCGACTGTCGGGCCCTCTCGAGGAAGGCCAGGCGGGAGCGGTCCCGCAGGCGACTCGAGATCCGCCAGTCGGCCCCGCGCCGTGTGAGGTCCCGGTCCCACGGGAGGTCGAGGGACAGGTCGCGGGGACGGAGCCGTCACAGCTCCGGGAGTCGGCGTTCCGACGTCGGAACGGCGCCTGTCGGCGCCGCTCTCGACGCCGTTCGGAGAATTTCAATCATATGAACCCACCCCATTAACTTATGACCCTGAATCTCAGGAGATGGGGGACGAGGAGAATTGGGAGGGGTCTGAGGACCCTCTGACAAGGGAATGTCAGTCTAACATGGACTGGACAGGAGACCTTGGGGAGGCCAGTGGCCTGGACACCTCTCCAGACACTGGATTCGTCTCTCCTCCGACCGTGGCTTCGGAGGAGGGCGCTACATATAGTGTGGTGTTGATGAGGGCTGCTAAGGCCTTGGGCCTTGAGCTCCCCGTCGCGGCCGTGAGGACTAACCTCCTCACTGAGGTCCTTAAGCCGCAGTCATGCTCCATGGAGCCTCTGCTGCCGTTTAATGAGGCCTTGACGGACGTTCTTTTGGGCACTTGGTCCAGGCCCGCTACAGGTTCGCCTGTAGATAGGAACGTGGCCAGACGCCACCGCCCGGCCCCGGGCGACCCATGTTTCCTGTCCACCCACCCCACCCCCGAGAGCCTGGTTATCCAGGCCTCTAACTCCCAGACCGCCTTCCCGACGGCTCCCCCCGATCGGGAATCCAAGAGGTACGAGGCGTATGGCAAAAAGGTGTTCTCGTCCCTCAGCTTGGGACTGCGGTCTTCCAACACTGCATGCCTCTTGGGCCGTTACACCCACTCTCTGTGGGAAACGGTGGCGGAAGTGCTGCCAGAGTGTCCGTTGGAGGTACGGGCCAAACTCGGCCAAGCCCTACTGGAGGGCCGGGACGCAGCGAAGTATAATATCAGGTGCGGACTGGATACTACTGACTCGCTGGGCAGAGCGATGGCTACGATGGTGGCGATACGACGCCACGCCTGGCTGAGATCCGCCAACTTCTCGGCAGACGTCCAGAATACACTCATGGACATGCCGTTCGATGGCCGTCGCCTCTTTGGCGACAAGGCAGATCACGCGCTTGAGCGCTTTAAGGACTCCAGGGCTACGGCCAAGTCCTTGGGCCTCTCGGCCCCGCGCCAGCAAATGAGTGCCTTTCGCCCCTTTCGTGGCCAGGGAAGGGGCGCCCCCACACGTGCCGCCAGCCAATCGCCGCAAACTGTCGTCCAGCGCGGCGGCGGCTGTGGAAACCGCCGTGGAGGTGGTCGGGGAAACAGGCGGAGCCAGTCCACACCTGCCCCCGCAGCATTTGCCTCTAAACCCTCCTAGTCCGTGCTTTTCGGCCCATGTGACGCCAGTGGGAGGCAGGGTTCGCCATCACCACTCTCACTGGCGCACAGTCACTTCGGACAGGTGGGTGCTGCAGATCGTCCGAAGGGGCTACTCCCTCCCCTTCGAGACGACCCCTCAAGCCATGCCACTGCAACACCACCGCGTATCGGGGGATCACTTGCGGCTCCTGCAGGAGGAAGTTTCGGCCCTCTTGGCCAAGGGGGCCATCGAGCGCGTTCCTGGGCCAGAAGTAGGACGTGGTTGCTACTCCCACTACTTCCTGGTACCCAAGAAGGGCAGAGGGGGCCTACGCCCTATCTTGGATCTGAGGAACGTCAACGGCTTCCTCCGGAAGGAGAAGTTCAAAATGCTGACACTGGCTCAGGTCTTGGCTGCCCTAGACCCAGGAGACTGGATGGTAGCGTTGGACTTGCAGGATGCGTATTTCCACATCCCCGTCCTGCCGGCCCACCAGCGTTACCTGCGGTTCACAGTAGGCCTCGAGCACTTTCAGTTTACCGTGCTCCCCTTCGGCCTTACCAGCGCCCCACGGGTGTTCACGAAGGTGATGGCGGTGGTCGCAGCTCACCTCGCAGGTTAGGGGTTTCAGTCTTCCCCTACCTAGACGACTGGTTGTTGAAGGCGGGCTCGCCCCAGGCAGTCGTCAACCACCTCCAGACTACGGCGGATCTCCTGCACCGGCTGGGATTTTCCATCAATGTGCCGAAGTCACACCTGTGCCCCTCTCAGAAGCTCCTTTTCAGAGGAGCGGTTCTCGACTCGGCGCAGTTTCGGGTTTACCCGCCCGAACAGCGGGTCCGGGATATACAGGCCCTGATTCCGATCTTCAGGCCGTTATCCCGGGTTTCGGTCAGGTTGACGCTGCGGCTTCTGGGGCTGATGGCCTCCTGCATCCTTCTGGTGCATCACGCACGGTGGCGGATGCGGGCTCTGCAGTGGGACCTGAAGTTTCAGTGGGCCCAGCACCGGGGCAACCTGTCCGACCATGTCCTGATCTCGGAGGGCACTGCGAGACAGCTGCAGTGGTGGCTCACGGACCGCGATTGGGTCAACGGCAGATCCCTCTCCCTTCCCCAACCGGAGCACGTAGTTGTGACGGACGCGTCCCTCCAGGGCTGGGGAGGCCACTTGGGAGAGGTGGAGATCAGAGGACTCTGGTCTCCGGCGGAGTCCCGGCTCCATATCAATCTGTTGGAGCTGCGGGCGATTTGTCTGGCACTGAAAGCATTCCTCCCGTCTGTCCGAGGGAGTGCAGTGCAGGTGTTCACGGACAACAACACCGCCATGTGGTACTGCAACAAACAGGGCGGTGTGGGGTCGTGGACCCTATGCCAGGAGGCTCTGCGCCTCTGGCAATGGCTGGAACATCAGGGCGTGACTCTGGTGATTCAACACCTGGCAGGTTCTCTGAACGCCAGGGCGGATGAACTCAGCCGTCGGTGCTCGATGGATCACGAATGACGTCTGAACTCGGACGTGGCGCAAGGCCTCTTTCTGCGATGGGGAGAGCCTTGGTTAGATCTATTCGCCACCGAAGAGAACGCGCAATGTCATCAGTTCTGTGCATTGGAATTTCCAAGGCAGCACTCGCTCGGAGACGCTTTTCGGCGCGAGTGGAGCTGCGGTCTGTTGTACGCCTTTCCGCCTATACCTCTTCTGCCAAGAGTGCTGAAGAAGATCAAGCGCGACCGGGCACAAGTCATCCTTGTGGCTCCGGACTGGGCACGAAGGTACTGGTATCCCGAGCTACTCAGTATGTCAGTCGATCCCCCGGTTCGTCTGCCTCTTCAGGAGGACCTTCTGTCGCAGCAGCAGGGGACGGTCCTCCACCCGAACCTGTCCAGTCTCCACCTCCATGCATGGAGATTGAGCGGCGACAGTTGAGGCCATTTGACTTGCCTCCTGAAGTTTGCAACATCTTTCTGGCAGCCAGGCGTCCCTCCACAAAGACGGTATAGGCCTGCAGGTGGAACAGATTTGTGGCATGGTGCACAGCAAAGGCTGTGGATCCCCTCAATGCCCCTCTCTCTGAGGTTCTTCTCTTCCTTCTTTCTCTTGCCCAGCAGGGCTCTGCTCTGGGCACTATCAAGGGCTATCTTTCGGCTCTTTCAGCCTTTCTGAGGCTGCCTGACCAACCTTCTTTGTTCAAGTCCCCTATCGTAAATCGATTCTTGAAGGGCATCACTCATACTTTTCCTCCTGTTCCCTTCGTGATGCCTCAGTGGGACTTGAACCTGGTTCTAACATTTCTGATGTGCGCTCCCTTTGAGCCACTTCACAACTGTCCACTTCGCCTTCTTTCTTTGAAGACTGCCTTCCTGGTAGCCATCACCTCTGCCAGGAGAGTGAGTGAGCTCCAGGCTCTCTTGTAAGCCTTCTTCCCTTTCAGTCCATCCGGACAAGGTTGTTTTGAGGACTAGGCCCTCCTTCTTGCCTAAGGTGGTCACGGCCTTCCACATTGGGCAGTCCATCACATTGCCCACCTTCTTTCCGCCTCCGCACCCCTCAAGAGAGGAGGAGAGGCTCCACCGTCTGGACCTAAAACGTGCGCTCTCGTTCTATCTGGATCGCACACGCCAGTTCCGGGTGGATGATCAACTCTTTGTTGGGTACGCGGGCGCTAAGAAAGGGAAAGCGGTGCACAAGAGGACCATTTCTCGATGGATTATCATGTGCATCCAGGCGTGTTACTCCTTAGCTAAGAAGGAACCCCCTGTTGGGCTGAGGGCTCATTCCACTCGAGCCACGGCCACTACAACTGCCTTGGGCCGAGGTGTGCCCTTGCAGGACATTTGCCAGGCAGCTACGTGGGCCTCGTTGCACACGTTTGCAAGGCACTACTGCCTGGACAGTCAAGTCCGGAGGGACGGCTACTTCGGCCGTTCCGTTCTCCGGGACTTTCTGGTGTAAATATTGGTTCGCAGACCCACCACCACGGGGATGGTATTGCTGGGGTATCTATTCTAAGGTAAGGAATCTATCACTAACGTGTCTCTTTCAGATGCACAAGTTACTACTTGTGTAACGATATATCTGTAAGAGACATTAGTTAGTGATAGATTCCTTACCGACCCACCCATCCTCCCCGTTCTGCGAACCGATATCTAGGGTTAAGGCCATCCCCTTTCAGGGCCCTAGTTTCTTGGCACCAGTGTCGGTTTTTGTCATGGCTCTGCGCTTCTGGCGCGGAAAAGCTGTGGCTAAGAACTGACGTCAGCACGCGGAGGCGGCGTCTAAGTACTCCGACGACGTCATCACGGCGCCCACGACGCCGACGACGGACGCAGAGCCGCAGACGACGCCTACCGACGCGCAAGGGTACTGCTACGCAAAACTTTCCGCATCCAGTCTGACGCCTGGGGATATTCTAAGGTAAGGAATCTATCACTAACTAATGTCTCTTACAGATATATCATTACACAAGTAGTAACTTGTGCATTTATTGGCACGTCAAGTGAACAGCCAACACGTGTTTCACCCCTGAGTGGCCAGCAGGCCTGGGGCTTCTTCAGGGCAAATGTAATACGATTTTTTAGTTCCGGCTCTTAGCGTAGTCAGGTTCAATCTACTAATCTCGGCGTAATGCCTGGTCTGTCCAGCTCCGGTTTGGGTAAATCGTATTACATTTGCCCTGAAGAAGCCCCAGGCCTGCTGGCCACTCAGGGGTGAAACACGTGTTGGCTGTTCACTTGACGTGCCAATAAATATGCTTTGCACAAACAAATGCGATTGATTGGAATTATTCCAAAGAAGCAACATTTAAATCTTCAAGCCCCAGCACAACTCTTTTATTCTCAACCGCTGTCACCACCATGGCTAAAGACAAGATACCCATGCCCTCAGCGAAGCAGAGCATGCTGGATCAATACACGAATATCCCCGCCGGCGCAGCAGGTGGAGCGGGTGTCCCTGTTCCCGCCTTGGGACCAGATAATGCAGCCCTACTGGCGGCGATCATGCAGTCGATCACGCAGCCTGAGACATGTTAGATGCCATAATTGGTGCTGTCGGAACTGAGGTCTCCTTTCTCTGCCAGGATCTTCGCAAGGCAGTCAACCGAATTACCAAAGCTGAGTCCCGCAAATTAGTTGTGGAAGACACGGTCACAACCCTTCGGAAGAAAGTCAACGCCTAATTGTAATCACGCAAGAACTCGCCACAAGAGCCGAAGACACTGAGGGCCACGTGCGACGCAACAGCTTTCGCTTTGTGAGCTTCCCCAAGAGGTGCAAGGGGGCCTCTGCAACTCAATTCATAACACAGTGGTTGCGCTCGTTGATGCCAGAGGGATCCCTTTCTCCTTGGTTTGTGTTGGAGCGAGCCCACAGGGCGTTAGAGGGGTGGCCTCCCCAGGGCACGCAACCTCGTCCAATTATTGCTAGGCTCCTGAATTACACAGACAAGAATGTGATTCTGCAGTACCCCCGAGGCCAAAGGGACAAGCTGTCCCAAGACTCGTGGAATATTATGAGATTCCCAGACTACACACGCTTTGTACAACAGCAGCGTCAATCCTTTGTGGCCGCCAAGTGCAAGCTGAGAGACCTCAACATCCAATATATGCTGTTGTACCCCGCACGGATGCTAGTTATATACAAATCTAAAACTCTATTCTTTGATACCTCAGAAGAAATCTACAAAATGACGGATGAAACTACCACACTTTAGCCGAATTCGCCACCTCCACAGGAATTGTACTCCACTCAGAGCACCAGACAGAGCCGTCCGAAGAAGCATTCGTCGAACAGACGACATCCCTCATGATCAAATGGCGCTCCCAGATGCAAGGGGAAGACTCATAAACCAGTTCTATAAACCCCCTTGTATCTTCCCTTCCCCTTGTTTTTCCGTCTCTCACTCTGCTGCACTCTATACTGTTCTCACCTTCAGAGGTAGATTACAGGAGTGTGTCGTGACTGTTCTGACACCAGGGTAAATGTGGGGAAACATAGGCCACTGTGGGCCTCCACGAGTCCCACTTACGCTCTTTCAGAATAGATTATTGGCGGGATATGGTCTTTAGGGCTCCATTGGCATAGGGCCCCCTGGACCCCAGGTTGGATTCCCGGAACCACCCTTGCCGCGACAGATACTTCATGTGTCTATAAGTATCGGTGTGGGATAGCGGGGAAGGGTTGTTTCTGTTTTACAGTTATACTTGTTACTGGCTGGGCATGGGTGCGGGCATTTCCCTTCTTCCACTTACCACACTCAAAGGCACTATTATCCCCCAAGATTCATTAATGACTGATACACAGAGGGCTCATCCCGGCGAGATTCAGGTGGTGACGGATTCTATCCAGCATACAGGGTATGCTGGATAGAATTAAGCGTTGCGCAATGTTGAAACAGCCCAAGAGCCTGGGGGTTGACATCCTGCTGCTGCAAGAGACCCACATGATAGTCAATAAGGCCAGTCCCTTGCGCATTACGGATTTGATCAAATATAACACGCTGGATTCTCTCGGGTTTCACAGGGTACGGTCATTCTTATTCATCGCAGGATCCCTTTCAGATGTACCCAGACACGGTTGGACTCTAGTGGGTGAATCACTATAATCGCAGGCACACTATAAGGGGAGTCCCTTGTTTTAGGCAGCTTCTATGCTGCCTCTCCACTCAGAGATATGTTCGTAAAGAAAGTCGTAGATTTATGGGGAACCCTACTTGATGGACTGTCCGTTATGGGGGGAGATTAGAATGACAATATGCATCAAATCGATAGCGATTGTAATAGAGCCACAAGTGACTCCAAGTTGTGTCTCCTAGCATCCTCTCTGGGGTGGTCCGATGTCTGGAGGGCATATCATCTGACTGCCACCGAATACACCTTCCTCTCGCCCACACATGGCTCCCTTTTGCGGCTAGACTATATTTTTCTTCCCACACAATATATCCAGAAGACTGCATCTACCTCTATTCTCCCGCGGGGCCTATCCGACCAATCACCAGTGACCCTTAAGCTCCACATAGGACCTCTGCGATCCTGTCCCCATTGGCGGATGTCGTCATGGCACTTGAGAGAACCCTCCACCAGGCCGCCGTCGAGTATTTCTCCTCCAATACAGGGTCTACAGCCTCAGCTTTATTGCTGTGGAAAGCCCTTAAGCACGCTCTACGGGGCATTGATATTAGCTCCTCCACAGGGGTAGAGCGGCAGCGCCTGGCCCAGATAGTAGAACTAGAGACAAGACAACAGCTGCTCGAGGAGGAGATGCAGGTGGGTGGCAGAGTACAGACCGAAAAACAGCTCGTCTTGTCACAGCAACAGATCCATCAGTTACTCACTAAGAAGCTCAATTAGCATGGAAGGCGACGCAGCAGCAAATACATCAGTGGGGGGGATACATCGAGCAAGATCTTGCATCGGCTATGCCATGTAATTTGCGCTCAGATCCACACACCAATACTCTGGGGCATGGACGGCACCCTCTTTACAAGCCCACATACGTTGGCTCATGCCTTCGCTACATATTACACTGACCTTTATAAGTACAGGGAGCGTCTATCCTCAGATTCATTACTGAATTTTTGCATGACGTACCTCTGAGGCAACTTCCAGATGAGGTGCACTATCTGATGGATGTCCCCATCAGCCTAGGAGAACTCACCACCGCCCTTCACGACATTCAACCGGGCCGGAGCCTGGGACCCAATGGGTTTCCTAGTAAGTTCTTTTGTGGATGTATCTCCCAGATGGGTCCGCCTCTCCTGGAAGAACTACAGGAGTTTTTGGAGCTGGCGATTCTTCCGCCCGACTGGCAGCATGCTGAAATAGTGTTTTTTCTCAAGCCAGGATGCTCCCCAGAAGATCCAGCTTTGTATCGGCCCAATTCGCTACTTAATCTGGAGGCAAAACTCCTAGGTAAGATCCTGGCCAACTGTATTTCACCCCATATTACCGAACTAGTCCACCTGACCAATCTGGCTTTATGCCACAACGATCCATGCGTCATAACATCAGGCGAGTGCATTATGGCTAAGCTATGGTACCGAGGCTGGGACGTCCAGCTGCAGTCTTCCTCGCGGATATAGATAAAGCCTTTGATTTGCTGCACTGGGGATACCTATTCCTCTTCTTGCAAGCCCTAAATCTCGGTCCGTTTCCTCTGCTATGTCCACCTCTTATACACGGATCTCTCTGCTCCTGTACATGTCGCCGGGGCCGTGTCGAACCCATTCCCTGTCAGTAGTGGCACACGGCAGGGGTGTCCTCTGTCTCCACCTCTATTCGTGCTTGCTATAGAGCCACTGGTGAACTGGGTGCGACGGGACCATTTGGTCCGCGGATCTCGGTGGTCCAAAAATGTGTCAGATAGGATCGCACTTTATGTGGACGATGTCCTATTCATCCTTACCAACCCGTGATACACGTGCCCATGGATACTGCAGATCCTGAGGGTGTTTGGGGAAACTTTGAGTCTCTGCACAAATCCGTCCAAATCCATACTATATTCGATCTTTGGAGACCAGGGGCTGGGCACATGGGCTATGCGCATGGCATGACACATGCACTCAACAACTTTAAATATCTGGGTGTTTTCATATCAACGGATCAGGTGAAGTCTTGGACCCACAACATACAGCCCCTCATACTCAAGGTGTGAGAAGTTGGCCTGGCATATGATGACCACTAATTCTAGTGAGCACCTTGTACCAGTCCAAACGACCCTTATGGTGATTGATTGTAAGTCAACCTTATAGACCAGCTATCCTAATGGTAGCGTGAACAAAGCAGTCTTAGGCTAAACTCAAGAGGGCACGTGAAGCCAGCTGTTTTACCATATGCAATCCTTTTAATACCAAATGAAAGGACACCACACAAGTTATATATTATAAAAATATATGTATTTATTTCTAGAATAATCCCCTATACTCTTTATGAGCACAGAAGCACAAGCGTTAAACAAAGAACACAGTATAACATACAATAAGCTGCACAATTATGGATAGGCCGGGTGGCCACTCAAACCATATATTAAGAAAGTGGTATAAGAACCACGTCACGAACAATGAACAGGCCTAGGGCCTTGGGAATCGCTGGGCCTACACTGGGCTAACGAAGGTTAGGTCATAGGAGGCCCACAGGATACGTGTGCAGAGTCTATAGGCAACCGCGTTTACCATACAAGTCAATGGTGCGTAAAAATCAGAAAGTTATAGGTTTAGGAGTCTTCCGACTAGACTAGAACTTAGCCTCTTAAAACTAGGACACTAGAGGTGTAATCCCCTATGGGAGCACCGGAGTTAACTTGTTACCTCACCCACAAGAAGCGGGTGCATAGGTGCCAAAGTGTGTCGGGTTTCGTCGTGAAGTTCTATGGAGCTTGGAGTTGAAGATGCTGCAGGCGGCCAGGAGAGAAGAGTCTGGTTGGATCCAAGGGTGGATCAAAGATGTAGAGTACCTGAAAGCAGAGGGGACAGAGTTCAGGTCACTAGCCAGTGACCAGCGAGGAACCAGGAAGGAACCAGGCGATGTCGGGTTGCAATCAGGTGATGTCGAGGTGTTTGTCTCCGCTGCCACGTGGACCAGGAAGGATCGAGGACGTCCAGAAGGTAGTCACGGGCTGTCCCACGAAGGCTCTCGCTGTCGGCGGTGTTGTTACTCGAATCTGAGTCACCAAGCCTTGGCAAATGCAACCCACGCAGGAATCGAAGATGTCGTCTGGATCAGACCGGGAAGGTCAGATCAGTGGCTCCTGTTCAGGGGAGCTGGGGCCAGTCTGGAGCAACCAGACCAGCAGTGTTAATTTGTCGGATCGTCATCACAGAGGCCACTAGCCAACGGGCAAGTGACCGGACAACGCGTCGAGCAGGGAAAATGCAAAAGGGCCCCACGCAGCACTCGGTGAGTGTGAAGAGGTGATCTTTGGTGCAAGAGCTGCTCGGGGCTGGGGCTTCTCAAACCCCAATGCACAGCATCGAGGGAACCTTAGGAGCTGCACGGGAAGCACTTCGCTGGCTTTCCAAGATGGCCGGTCCCACGTCTCACGTCGCCTCCATGGCTCTCAGCTTTGCTGTGGCTGTGGATCGGGCTGTCTGAACTCTGGGAGTCCAGGTCTTGTTGGTCTCTGTCGTTCGAGCTCTGGCGGGAGCAACGGCAAAGAAAACCTTTGAGCGCTGATGGTGCTTGCTTGCACAGGGTGGCCAAACCTTGACAACAAGGGAGATTCTTCAATCTTCTACGTCGAATAGGATGTCGAAGGGTCCAGATTTATGATTCAAATTTTCAGTCAGGATGATCTAAGTTGCATTGGCACAGCTCCTACCTTTATTCCAAATCAAGGGGGTGGATCACCTGCTAGGTCCTTCCTATGGGTGGGACCCAGGAAGGGGGTGGTTACACCCCTTTCCCTTTGTCCAGTTTCGCACCAGAGCTGGGGCTGGAGTGCCCCAGCACCGGTTTGAACAGGACTTTGCATGGGACACCTTATGTGCCCCAGGCAGTGTCTAGTTTAATTCAACCCTCCCTGCTACAATCCACTATGTCCTGTCTGGGGTGGTGTAACACCTCCCTTTGACAGGAAACCTATTGTCCAGGCCTCCCCTGCCGGAGTTTCGGTCAGCAGCAGGAGGCCAGACTCGTGTCTGTGGCAGCAGCATCCATTTTGTGATGCTGGGGCTCTGGTTAGATTTAACCGCGTTTAAGCAAAGTAACATGTCTTCTCCCTCTAGAAGGGTGGAATGCTACCCCCGTCGCCAGGACTGGCGAGGGGGTAGTATTCCAAAGCGTATGCCACCTTACACGACATGTTTTGATAAAGCCAAACCAAAGTTAGCAAGTAACCACGAGGATTATAATGCACTGAAGAGTATATGGTATGGAACAGCTAAGGGAGTTGGTCCCAAAAGCTGCAGACAGGCTCAGCTCATGCTAGAGCACCATCTCACATAAAACCAAGCACTCTGCCTCCAGGATTGTTAAGTCCTGCCATAGGAGTCAAGTCAAGTCAAGTCAACAAATTTGTATAGCGCACTACATACCCAGAGGGTTTCAAGGCGCTTGAGAAGGGGAGGAGGATTATTTGTCAAATATCCACGTTTTAAGCTGCTTTCTGAGCGCTAGGTGGTTCTGGGTGAGGCGAAGGTAAGCGGGGAGTGAGTTCCATGTTTTAGCAGCCAGGTAAGAAAAGGATCTGCCTCCCATGGTGGTCTTGTTGATGCGGGGTACAGTGGCGAGGGCTTGGCTGGAAGAACGAAGTTGGCGGGAGGGGGTGTAGAAGGACTGTCGAGAGTTGAGGCAATCTGGTCCGATATCGTAGAGTGATTTGTGTGCGTGGGTAAGCAGTCGGAAAGTGATTCTCTTATTGACGGGTAGCCAGTGGAGGTCTTTAAGGTGACCAGAGATGTGTTCGTTGCGTGGGATGTCTAATATGAGCCTGGCTGAGGCGTTTTGGATTCGTTGGAGTTTCTTCTGGAGTTTAGCGGTGGTACCTGCGTAGAGGGTGTTTCCGTAGTCCAGTCGGCTCGTGACCAGAGCGTGGGTGACTGTTTTCCTAGTTTCGGAGGGGATCCAGCGAAATGTTTTTCTGAGCATGCGAAGAATGTTGAAACAGGAAGAGGATACGGCGCTGACTTGTCTGTTCATTGAGAGTGAAGAATCCAGGATGACTCCAAGGTTCCGTGCGTGGTCTGTCGGGATGGGTGCTTTTCCGAGGGCTTCCGGCCACCAGGAGTCGTCCCAAGCGGAGGGGGATGTACCTAAGATGAGGACTTCTGTTTTGTCTGAGTTCAGTTTCAGACGGCTTTGTTTCATCCATTCGGCAACTTCTTTCATTCCTTCGTGTAGGTTAGTTTTGGCGGTGTTGGGATCATTGGTGAGGGAAAGGATCAGTTGAGTGTCGTCCGCGTAAGAGATGATGTTGAGGTTGTGTTGGCGTGCGATGGCCGCGAGGGGGCTCATGTAAACGTTGAAGAGTGTGGGACTGAGTGAGGATCCTTGAGGTACGCCGCAGATGACTTCAGAGGCCTCGGACTTGAAAGGAGGAAGGCGGACTCTCTGGGTTCTTCCGGTGAGGAACGAGGTGATCCATTCAAGTGCTTTTCCTTGAATTCCGATGTTATTGAGGCGTTGTAGAAGGGTGCTGTGGCAGACTGTATCGAATGCTGCAGAGAGGTCGAGGAGGATGAGGGCGACTGTGTCTCCATTGTCCAGTAGAGTTCGAATGTCGTCTGTTGCTGCGATGAGGGCGGTCTCAGTGCTGTGTTTTGCTCGGAAGCCAGATTGTGAGGGGTCGAGGGATTTATTGGCTTCGAGGAAGGCGGCGAGCTGGTTGTTGACGGCTTTCTCGATGACTTTGGCCGGGAATGGAAGAAGTGAGATGGGGCGGTAATTTTTGAGTTCGGTGGGGTCCGCTGTGGGTTTTTTCAGAAGGGCGGTGAGTTCAGCGTGTTTCCAGTCTTCTGGGAAGGTAGCGGAGTTGAAGGAGAAGTTGATGATGTCTCAGAGGTGCG
Organism: Lissotriton vulgaris; assembly: GCF_964263255.1. Lineage (NCBI taxonomy): Eukaryota > Metazoa > Chordata > Amphibia > Caudata > Salamandridae > Lissotriton > Lissotriton vulgaris. The sequence goes on along the minus strand of NC_141689.1, from coordinate 1,324,013,359 downwards.
GTGCTATGACGGAGTCTGCTTTGTTGAAGATGTAGTGAGGACATGGGTCTGTGGGGGATCCTGAGTGGATGGAATTCATCAGGCGGATGGTGTCTTCAGTGGAGATTGGGTTCCAGGCGTTAAGGGTGTTCACGGGGGGAAGGTGATCAGCAGGTGGTGGGGTGGATTGGATTCCGGGTTGGTTGTTAAAGCTGTTGTGGATGTCTGCAATCTTGTTGTGGAAAAAAGAGGCTAGGGAGTCGCAGAGGGTTTGAGAGGGGGTGATGTCGTTGGAGTTGGCCGAGGGATTGGAAAATTCCTTGACGATGTTGAAAAGTTCCTTGCTGTTGTGGGCGTTGTTGTCAAGTCGATCCTTGAATGCTGTTTTCTTGGCTTTTCGGATCAGTTGGTGGTGTATGCGGGTGGCGCTTTTGAAGGCGTCCTTGGTGCTGGTGGTTGGGTCTTTTTTCCAGGCCTTTTCAAGGGAGCGGCAGATTTTCTTGGACTTCTTGAGATCATTGTTGAACCAAGAGGCTTTCTTGCTGCCAGGTTTGCTTTGACGTTTTTTCAGTGGAGCTAAGGTGTCGGCGGTGTTGGATAACCATAGGGTGAGGTTGGCGGCAGCTTCGTTGACGTTAGAAGAGAGGGCTGGGAAGTTTCGAAGGAGCGATGCGGAGATTTGGTCCGTGGTGATTTTGTTCCAGTTTCTTTGCAGGGTAGGTTGGGAGCGGTTGATGGGTTTTGGCTTGTTGTAGGTGAAGTGAACGCAGCTGTGGTCAGTCCAAAGGAGCTCCGTAGTGTGGCTGAAGGAGACATGATTGCTGGATGTGAAGATGGGGTCGAGTGTGTGCCCTGCGATGTGGGTGGGTGAAGTGACTAGTTGTTTAAGTCCGAGGTTGGCGAGGTTGTCCACGAGGGTGGCGGTGTTGCGGTCTTTGATCTTTTCAATGTGAAAGTTGAGGTCTCCTAGAAGAATATAGTCTTTGGAGGGGAGCGCGTGTGGAGAGATGAAGTCTGTGATGTCTTCACTGAATTTTGCGCGGGGTCCTGGTGGTCTGTAGAGGAGAGTGCCTCTGAGTGTTGTTTTGGGGTCGATGTGGATCTGGAAGTGAAGGTGTTCGGAGTTGGCGAGGTTGGCGTCAGAGCTGGTTGAGATGCGGATGGATTTCTTATGGACGATAGCGATTCCTCCTCCTGTGTGGCTGGTACGGTCTTTGCGAGTGATCTTATAGTCTTCAGGGATGGCAATGGTGATGTCTGGTGCGGAGGAAGCGTTCATCCATGTTTCCGTTAGGAAGGCGACGTCTGGAGAGATGGTGTCTAGTAGGTTCCATAGGTCAATGGCGTGCCTGTGGACCGATCGGGTGTTGAGCAGGATGCATTGTAGGTGATTGGGGTCGGGAATCTGTGGTGTGGTTGTAGCGGGGATGTTGTCGGTGCCGCTGAATTTGCAGGAGTAGCAAGAGAAAGGTCCATGGGTGTGTCCGGGAGCGGCTTGGACGCAGTTGGGGGCGCGACCAGGGTTAAGGGCTAGGAGGGAGGCGGCATCGTAGGTAATGCGGGAGGGCTGGGCAGCGCGAGGGGCAGGGGGTATGGCACTGGGCGCGGACCAGGCGCGGAGGGGCGTAGACGGGCTTACCTTTGGCGCACCTTCGGCGTGTACGTAGCGCGTGGACGCTGCGCGTGGGGGCATTGGCCATAAATGGATGGTGGAGGGGGCGGAGCGTGGGAGGGTCAGCAGCTGGGAGGCGGTAGCAGGGAGGAGGGGCGGGCCAGGGGTCACACAACAAGATGGAGGGTCACGGGGCACCGGGGGCTAAAGGCTAAATTCAATAAACAAACACAGCGCGAGGCTGAAATAAATAAATAAATGCAGCGCGAGGCGGAATTAATTAATTAAATGCAGGTAGGGAGCACTCTGTTCGTGGGTGGGAGGGTCAGCAGCTGGGAGGCCGTAGCAGGGAGGAGGGGCGGGCCAGGGGTCACACAACAAGATGGAGGGTCACAGGGCACCGGGGGCTAAAGGCTGAATTAATTAAACAGACACAGCGCGAGGCTGAATTAATTACACAGACACCGCGCGAGGCGGAATTAAATAAATAAATGCAGCGCGAGGCGGAATTAAATAAATAAATGCAGCGCGAGGCGGAATTAAATAAATAAACACAACGCGAGGCAAAATTAAATAAATAAGCAGTTACAGCTCTGTAGTCTCGAAGTGGTACCACCAGCCGGCCAGATCGTCAACAGGAGTGACTTATAGGTATATATGTGTCCAGATATATGGTTAGATATAGGTATACTATATCTAAGCAAGGGGTGATTACACGACCTTGCCCCAGCTGAGTGATCAGCCAGTTGTGTCAGTTTGGATAGCCAGCCAGGGGTGGCAAAAGATATGCTGCAGCCCCTGGTAGGCCTTGGATACACCTACGCCCTTGGTACCTATAGTACACTGTACAGGGGCTGATAAGGTGACCCAATATCCAATTGGAGATGTACCTAAGGTACATGGAGTCCATTTTACAGAGAGAGTAGATAGCTTGGGACCCTGATTAGCAGGATCGCAGGCCAACTAAGTCAAAAACCAGCTAAACACTAGGCAAAAAATCTGGGGTAACCATAGTTGGGTATTCACCTTCCTACACAAGGCAAGAACCGAGGTACAGGCCTGGTCCCCTCTCCCCTTTTCCCTTTACGGCAGATCGGCCATCTTTAGGATGGTCTCATTGCCGGGTATCCTGTATCAGGTCCAAAATTATCCAAATGACGTTCCTCAATTGTGGTTCAAAGAAATTAACTCACTCCTCAATATGTTCTTATGGGATGGTGGGGCTATACGCTTTGCACTATGGATCTCTACTCAATCCGCCTACTCTGGCGGGATTGCAGCATTCAACATATTCACTTGTTATGCAACATGTTGCTTGACATGCTGTACGGCTGTCCATGGTTGGACCACCTGCCTCCAGCCACTAGAGATTTTGTCCAGCTATTGAGACGCGTGGTCCGGCAGATGGGATGGTGAGGGCGATTAACTTGACAACTCTGTTATGGCGAGGATCCAAACTGACAGGGTTCCGTACATGGGACCTCATTGGCATATCCACACTTGGGTACATCATGAAGGGAATAGTTCTAAAATCCTTCCAAAACTGCAGGAAGAATTTTATCTCCATCGTAACCAATTCTATAAATACCTTCAATTACAACACGCCATATCTCCGTACTTTTCAACATTGACAGAGCTTCCGGAATTCCACCCGCTAGAAGGCAATTATTAATGAGGGATATTGGAGCCAATAACATTAGACAGATATACCAAACTATATTTACGCATAATAATTGTTCCGGTGCCCAGGTTAACGTTGGTTATTGTACGTTCTCTTATTATTTCTCTTGTATATTCACTCTGGTACAATACGACAAAAGAGATATTTTTTATTGACGTGTCTGCCTTGGGCCTATGTTGTACCGATACAAAACTAAATTTAAAAAAAAGTGTTATTGTGGTGTAGTTGTGTGATTGTTCTGCCGGCCTAGGGAAGTTATAATATTTATTAGGCTGTGCAGATAAGTCTCACAGCTACACACCCTATAACATATTTTTGAAAACAAATTACCTTTACCTCCTAGGATTTCTATTCTGGAACCAGGCTTTCTAGGACCTGATAGCTACTGCTACCATACTCCCTTCATACCGGAAGGCACTGAGGACCTTTAGATCAATAAACCATCTCAATTCTTGATCTCCACTCGCGGTGCAGTGGACAGTTCTTCTTGCCCTTAAGGTGATTACCCACATACAGAGTGATCTTTAAATAATCAGCGGCTATTCATTTGCCTGTACGTATCTTAATTTTCATTACATCTGGCACACTTTTGTGCCTTCCAATTGCACATTCCTGCTTATCCAACAGGATCTCCTTCCCTGATACCAGGCAAGTGATGCAATCATTCCAAATTATAAACTATATAGGAAGGCTCTTTTATACATTATTCGTACTCTTGCTTCTCTTTAATATTTAGATACCGGGCGCTCTTACTCTTGTCCTGATGACCTTAACATTAAACAAGATAAAAACAGTATTGACATCTGACCTAATTTGACTCCCAGCATTCTGTTACAATAACGAAAAAAGGAGTCATATGTCTTTTTAATCGTGATGCACTTTGTTTTTCTATATTCACTCCTCACTGCACCTTTCATCACCACAAGCATGAGCACTGGACCTTTTTTCTTTTACAAGAAACATGAATTGATACTAAAGTATGTAATGAATACATTAATTGAAAAAAAACCTGCCTGCATTGTATGCCTTGGTATTGTATAAGAAGATATATTCTCGATCCTCTCCTAGGAGAAGTGTTTATTACAGAGATTAAAATCCAAGTGAACTGTTGTTTTCTAATATAACACAATTAGGGCATGGTTGTTGTAGGAGAGTAGGGTCTGCTTCCTCTGGTCACTCCCCCTTTTTGCTGTGATTCACTGGTTTTTCGACTTTAGTGTGGCTCTGGGCCTGCTAATCAGACCCACAGCCCAGCTGTTCTCTCTCTAAATTCATACCATGTACTTTAAGTACATACCTAATTGGGTATTGGGTCACCTTTGTGAGCCCCTGTATAGTGTACCATAGGTACCCAGGGCATAGGTGCATCCAAGGCCTACCAGGGGCTGCAACATGAATTATGCCACCTCTGGCTGGCCATCCAAACTGACACCACAGGCTGATCACTCAGCTTGGGCAAGGTGGTGTAAATCACCCCTTGCTTAGATATAGTATTCCTATATCTACCCTTATATATATAGACACATATATACCTATAAGTCACTCCTATGGCAGGCCTTGACAATCCTGAAGGCAGAGTGCTTGGTTTTATGTGAGATGGTGCTCTAACATGAGCTGAGCCCGTCTGCTGCTTTCGGAACCATGTCCTTATAGCTGTTCTATGATATAGCCATACCATATACTCTTAAGTGCATTATAATCCTCTGGGTTAATGCTAACTTTAGTTTGGCTTTATTAAAACATGTTGTGTAAGGTGTCAAACACTTTGGAATACTACCACCCCCCCCCCCCGCCAGTCCTGGTGGCGGGGGTAGCATTCCACCCTTCTAGAGGGAGCAGACATGTAGTTACTGCTTTACCCGGTTAAAGTTAAACAGAGCCTCAGCATCACAAAATGTATGCTGCTGCCACAGACACGAGTCTGACCTCCTGCAGCTGGACGAAACTCCGGCAAGGGAGGCCTGGGCAGTAGGTTTCCTGTCGAGGTAGGTGCTAGCCCCTCCCCAGACAGCCTGTAGTGTATTGGGACAGGGTGGGTTCAATGGAAACATGCTTTTCCAGACACTGCCTGGGGCACACAAGGTGCTCCGTGCATAGCCCAGTTCAAACCAGTTGCTGGGACACTCCAGCCCTAGCACGAAACTGGACAAAAGGAAAGGGGTGTAACCACCCCCCTCCCAGGTTCCACCCATAGGAGGGACCTAGCAGGTAATCCAGCCCCTTAGTTTAGTATAAAGTTTGGAGCTGTGTCTAGAGACATTAGATTATCCTGGAAAGAAACTCTGAAACGAACTCTTAGACCTTCGACGTTCCATATCGACTGGAAGACTGAAGACATCTCCCTTGTGGTCAAGGAGTGACCACCTTGTGCAAACAGGCGCCACCAGTAACTTGCCGGTTTGCTTTGTCCACGCTCCCGCCGAAACCTGAAGACTTAGCGACTCAGGAACTGGACTTCCAGACTGCTCTGACTCCGATCCACATCAAATCTGAGACCCGTGGCGAACACGAGAGACGTGGGACCGGACACCCTGGACTACCTGCTCTTTGCTAACCATGCAGCTTCTGAGGTACCCTCGAAGTTGTGCATTGGGGTTTGAGAAGCCCTAGACCCGAGCAGCATTTGCACCGAAGCTCAGCCCTCCACACTCCACGAGTGCCGCGTGGGGCCTGCGTCTGCATTTCAGTCTCCGCGGTTGCTAGCCGGTTGGCTAGTGGCCCTCCTGAAGACATATTTGTGAAACAACACCGCTTGCCTGGTTGCTTCGGGCTTGCTGCAGCTTCCCTGCGAAGGAGAAGCTCCCCAGACCTTGCTGGTCTGAACTGAAGCCAATCTTCCCATCCTACGTGGATTGCATTTGCCAAGGCTTGTTGGGTCAAATCCAGATACCGACACCGAAGTCAACTAGATCCTTCATGGGACAGCTCGAATCCAGCTCCTGGTCGTCGTCGACGCCTCCTGGTCCTCGTGGCTTCAGAGACAAGCTTCACCTGATTGCATCTCGACATCGCCTGGTTCCTTCCTGGTCACTGGCTAGTGACCCAGACTCTGTCCCCTCTGCTTTCAGGTTCTTCACGACTCCGATCCACCCTTGGATCCAACTGGACACTTTTCTTCTGGTCCACTGCAGCACTTTTTTGCAGCTCTCCATAGGAATCAGCGACGAAACCTGACACAAAAGAACACCTATGCACCCGGCTTCCCTGGGTGAGGTAACTCAAGTACTCCGGTGCTCCCCTGGGTGTTAACTATCCAAGTGTCCTAGTTAAAAGGGTTTTACCGTAGTCCATCTGGAAGTGTCCAGAATCTACTACTTTGTAACTTTTACGTTATCATTATAACTCCATGGTTACTCGCGTGTGTGTTTAGACACTGCACACGTCTCCCATGGGCCTCCTACTTCCAATCCCTTGGTTGTTCAGTGTAGCCCCAGCGATTCCCTAGGCTCTAGGCCTATTCCCCTTTCCTGAAGTGGTTATTATACCACTTACTTAGTATATGGTTCGTGAGGCCCCTAGAGCAGAATTGTATTTGTGCAACTTAAAGTATGCTTATTGAGTAACTTGTGCTGTATCTCGATGTCTGACCTCATAAAGAGTTCCGAGGGGTAGTGTTAGTAATAAATACATATATATTTTATATAAATATACTTTGTGTGGTGGCCTTTCATTTGATATTCAAGGGATTATTATTGGTAAAACAGCTGGCTTCACATGCTCTCTGAAGTTTTAGACTAAGACTGCTTTGTCCATGCTACCACTAGGATAGCTGGTCTATAAGGTTGACGTTACAACCATCACCATAAGGATCGTTTTGGACTGGTGCAGGGTGCCCACTAGAATAGTGGACATCATATACCAGGCCAACTGCTCACAGTTGTGTCTCCTGCTACTTTCTGGTGCCTAAGAAGGGCGGAGGTCTTAGTCTTATTCTATACCTGGGCTCTCTCATTACTTCCTCCGAAAAGAGAAAAAAGAAATTCAGGATTCTCATCCAGGTCCAGGTCTTGTTTGCCCTCGACCCTAGAGACTAGATGGTGGCGTTGGACCTGCAGGGTGATTACTTCCATATTCGTGTCCTGCCGGCCCATAAGCGCTACCTGTAGTTCATGGTGGGATAGGAGTATTTTCAGTTTTCAGTGCTTCCTTCTGGTCTGACCAGCGCCACCTGGGTGTTAACAAAAAGGATGGGGAACATAACAGAACACCTTCGGAGGTCAAGTGTGCCACTTCCCCCCCCCCTGCCTCGACGACGGGCTGTTGCACGCAGGCTTCCCCCAGGCAGTCATCAACCACCTTTAGACTATGGTGAACCTTCTGTCATCTTTGGCCTTCACTATCAATGTCCTGAAGTCACACGTGACTCCTTCTCAGACGCTTCCCTTTATGGAGCCATTCTAGACACAGTTTGGTTTTGTGCCTTTACCCCAGTAAAGTATGTCCAGGACATTCAGGATGTGACCCTGATCTTTCAGCCCTGGGCCTGGATTTCAGTGAGTTAGACTCTGAGGCTGATGGGACAGATGGCCTCTTGCATCCAGCTGGTTGAGGACGCCATATGTTGACTTTGCAATTCAGCCTAACATCTCAGTGGGCTGATGGCCAAGGGGACCTTCCCGACAATGTTCAGATTTCGTAGGAGACTGCAAAAGACATGCAGTGGTGGGTACTGTACTGCGATCACGTAATCAGCAGATTCCTCTTCCTTCTCTTCCCAGAGCGGACACTGGTGACGATGCATCACTTGTAACTTGAGGCAGCCATGTGGGAGAGGTGGAGATCAGAGGCCTCTGGTTTCCAGTCCAGTCCCTGCTCCATGTCCACCTCCTGGATCTGAGGGACATCTGGTTTAAGTTAAAAGCCTTTGTTCCATCCACTAAGGAGAGGTTAGTGCAGGTCAAGGACAACATCACTGCCATCTGTTACTGCAATAAACAGGGTGGGATGGGGTCATGGACCCTGTGCCCAGAGGCCCTACACCTTTGGACATGGCTGGACCACCAAGGGATCTCCCTGGTGGTTAACTACCTGGCAAGCCGAGTGACAGGGTGGACCAAACTTGGCCATCTACGCCTGGTAGATCACAAGTGGCAATTGCATCTGAACGTGATGCATGGTCTCTTCCATAAGTGGGGAGAACTTTAGCTAGATCTCTTCCCACCGCCGAGAATGCCCAAAGTCATTACTCTGGGGTGTTGGAGTTTCCAAGTCGATTCTTGCAAAGTTTTATGAGAAGTAAGAAGACTGTCTGATCCTTTTTTTACTCTGCCGCTTGTTCCATGGAAAGGTTGTTTCAGTGTTATGAGACAAGTGATTAATCAAGATTGCATATTTTTTATTTTACTGTTATAGAATAGCTCCCAACATCCTACCTTAGAGAAAAACTGTCACTGATCTGCCGACTGTATACTGGCATACCTAGTCTACCACCTTGCAGTATTGTCCAGCAGTTTATTGTTGCAACATAATGCACATCAGAACTATTAAAATTGTGTGGAAGTAGGCACTTGAATTTTATTATTGTCTCTCACTCATAAAGTTAAAATGAAGACAGTATTACCCTTAGTGATTGTGAGAAGTTGGCCTGATATATGATGTCTCCAATTCTGGGGGCACCTTGTATCAGTCCAAACAATCCCTTGTGGTGGTTGTAAGTCAACCTTATAGACAAGCTATCCTAGGGGTAGCATGGACTAAGCAGCCTTCAGGCTAAACTCAAGAGGGCATGTGACACCAGCTGTTTTACCAATCACAATCCTGTAATATCAAATGAAAGGACACCACACAAGTTATATATTATAAAAATATATGTATTTATTCTCAGAATAATCCTCTAAACTCTTTATGAGTCTAGAAGCACAAGCGTTTAAACAAAAGCACAGTAAAACATATGAAAGTTGCACAATTATGGATGAGGCCCAGGGGCAACTCAAACCATATACTAAAATAGTGGTATAAGTATCACTAATCGAACAGTGGTAAGGCCTGAGGCCTTGGGAATCGCTGGGGCGATTCGGGACTAGCAGTAGTGAAGTCGGGAAAAGCCCGCGGAACTCGGGTGCAGCGCTTAAAGCACAGGCATGCACCAATGCAAAGTCAATGGTGCTTAAAAGTTACAAAGTTACTGTTTTAGGAGTCTTCCGACTGGACTAGAATTACCAAACTTTAGACTTAGACACTAGAGGTGTATACCAATGCAGGAGCACCGGTGTTCACGAGTTACCTCACCCAAAGGAAGCGGGTGCATAGGTGCCAAAGTGTGTCGGGTTTCGTCACGCAGTCTGATGGTGCCTGGAGATGAAGATGCTGCAGGCATCCTGAAGAGAAGAGTCCGGTTGGATCCAAGGGTGGATCGAAGATGTAGAGTACCTGAAAGCAGAGTGGACAGAGTCTGGGTCACTCAGCAGTGACCAGGGTGGAACCAGGCAATGTCGGGCGCAATCAGGTGGTTGTCGAGAAGCTTGTCTCCGCTGCCACATACACTCTGGGGCACCAAGGATGTCCAGGAGTGGATCACGAGCTGGCCTACGAAGACTCTCGCTGTCGGCGGTGTCGGCTTCCGGATTGGAGCTAACAAGCCTTGGCAAAGGCAACCCACGCAGGATTCGAAGATCGCTTCTTTTTCGGACCAGCAAGGTCAGAGCGGGTGCTCCTTTTCAGGGGAGCGAGTGCCAGTCTGGAGCAACCAGACTAGCAGAGCAAATTCAAAGGTTCGTCGGTACTGGGGCCACTAGCCAACGGGCAAGCGACCGGACCAACGCGTCGAGCAGAAAGATGCAGAAGGGGCCCACGCAGCACTCGGTGAGTGTGGAGGGGGTAGCTTTGGTGCAAAAGCTGCTCGGGGCTGGGGCTTCTCGAACCCCAATGCACAGCATCGAGGGAGCCTCGGGAGCTGCACGGTGAGCACTTCGTGGTTTTTCCAAGATGGCCGGCCCCACGCTTCAGGTTGCCTCCACGGGCCTCAGATTCGCTGGGACTGTGGATCGGGCTGTTGGAAGGCGGGAAAGCTGGGTCTTGTCAATCTCTGTCGCTCGAGTACCGGCGGGAACTGCAACAAAGCAAACGGTGAGGCACTGGAGGGTGCCTGTTTGCACATGGTGGTCACTCCTTGACCACAAGGGAGATTTTTCAGTCTTCCACGTCGAGTGGGATGTCGAAGGGTCCAGAGTTCTGTATCAAGGTTTCAGTCAGGATAATCTCATGTGCGTGAGCACTGCTCCCACCTTTATTCCAAATCTGTGGGCTGGATCACCTGTAAGGTCCCTCCTATGGGTGGGACCAGGAAAGGGGGTGGTTACCCCACTTTCCCTTTGCCCAGTTTCGCGCCAGGACTGGGGCTGGTGTGCCCCAGAACCGTTTTGACTGGATTATGCAAGGGAAGCCTTGTGCTCCCCATGTAGTGTCTAGTTTCATTCAATCCACCCTGCCCCAATCCACTATCTCCTGTCTGGGGAGGTGTAGCACCTCCCTGTGACAGGAAACCCTTTGTCCAGGCCTCCCCTGCCAAGTTTCGGTCAGCAGTAGGAGGTCAGACTTGTGTCTGTGGCAGCAGCATCCATTTTGTGATGCTGAGGCCTGGTTAGAATTAACCGCGTTTTAGCAAAGTAACATGTCTTCTCCCTCTAGAAGGGTGGCATGCTACCCCCTTCGCCAGGACTGGCGAGGGGGTAGTATTCCAAATAGTATGACACCTTACACGACATGTTTTGATAAAGCCACACCAAAGTTAGCACATAACCGCAAGGATTATAATGCACTTAAGAGTATATGGTATGGCAATATTCCGGAACAGGTCCCGACAGCTGCAGACAGGCTCAGCTCATGCTAGAGCACCATCTCACATAAAATCAAGCACTCTGCCTCCAGGATTGTTAAGGCCTGCCATAGGAGTGACTTATAGGTATATATGTGTCCAGATATAGGTTTAGATATAGGTATACTATATCTAAGCAAGGGGTGATTACACCACCTTGCCCCACCTGAGTGATCAGCCAGTTGTGTCAATTTAAGTACCAGCCAGGGGTGGCAAAAGATATGCTGCAGCCCCTGGTAGGCCTTGGATGCACCTATGCCCTGGGCACCTATAGTGCACTGTATAGGGGCTGATAAGGTGTCCTGTACCAAATTGGTTATGCACCTAGGGTGCATGAAGTCCATTTTACAGAGAGAGCAGATAGCCTGGGACCCTGATTAGCAGGATCCCAGGCCAACTAAGTCGAAAACCAGCTAAACACTAGGCAAAAAATCTGGGGTAACCATAGTCAGGCATCCACCCTCCTACAGTTATCTTCTCATGTTTCTCAAGTGATAGAAAACTAAAGATATTCAAATCTCATTTCTGAATTGATAATTGTCCAGTCAGTTGAGTTTAATAGGACACTAGTAGGGTTTACCAAAATGTCCGAGGTTATGATCTAATCCCAGTTCATGTTCCAGTGATAGAGAACGTTAGGTGCCAGCTCATAATGATTAAGTTTTGGTTTGTCCCTTCCCTTACTATATTAAGAAGATCTTAGATTGCTCAGGTAAACAACTGGTCTGAAGTATGAATCATTCTTGATCACGCTGGGGGGATCAGAGGAGCAATGGTTCACCCCCCTTTGACTGACTGAACTGCAAGCTGTCACTTGCAGACTTATCTTTCTAGTTTGGATGGGAGGCATTTTACTACTTGCCCTGGGGAGTGGGAGTTTGTGGATTTGTTTTTTGTTATTAATGGGGGAACGCCTTGAGTTGCACTATTTGCAGAATGAGCCACTAACTTCTAGGAAATGCATGCCAGCCGCAGAGACTGGGGCAAGGGAAGAACTGAGGTAGTACCCTTTTACGGGGACACTAACATATGGCTGACACACAGAAGTATAAATACATGACCTGGAATATCAGAGCATGCACACAATGGCAAAGAAATATAAAGTGCTCTCCTACCTTCTCTGACGGGGGGTCCAGATAGCCTTACTGCAGGAGACACACCTCACGCCAAAGGAGGGAGCAGCGTTGCAGAGGTGCTGGAGAGGCCACATCTACCACACCACGTACTCTACTTACACGAGGGGGAGTATTAATATTTATACAGGTGGGGATCCCATTTCAACTCGTAGACCCGAGGCCTTTATGTAGCAATTCGGGGATGGTTAGAGGGGCGCAAACTGAACAAAGTGAATGTTTACGCCCCCAACGCAGAGCCGCCTGCATTCTTTAGCCAACTGAATCATTGCTTGGCACCATATTTGACTGGCACCACAATAGTAGGGGGAGACTTTAATAGCGTAGATGATACACACTTGGACAGATCCCACCCTCCACTGCTAGGCTCTCAGGCCGTGTGTGCCTCACAAGCATTAAGTGCATGGTGACGACGCTCTGGATTGCTGGACTCCTGGAGAGCCCTACATCTCCGGGATAGGAACTACTCCTAATTTTCTGCAGTGCATGAGGTGCACGCACAACTGGATGCCTTCCTATGCAAGGCAGATATACGAAGTATGATCCTCGCCACACAATACCTCACACGCACAATATCAGATCATAATCCAGCAGTGCTGACTTTGGGGTGAGCGCGCCCTACACCGACGATTTCCACTTGGAGGCTCCGCCCAGATGTCCTGGAAGATCTTGTGTTCCGGGAAGAGATCAGAGGCAAAATCACACTATACTTTACTGACAATGCAGGGACGTCCTCCTCGTTGCAAGCAGAGTGGGATGCCTTTAAGCTGGTGCTAAGAGGTCCGTGCATAGCACAAACCACAGGGGTCAGGCGCATATTCCTACGAGAGTTTGAAGAGGGGGATGAGATTCTCAGGGGACTGTAGTGCAGGTGACCAGACCACGTGGAGCTTCAACAGGCAGTACTTGAGGTCAAAGAGGAGGTGGCGAGACAGACTGAGAGGCTCAGGTGTTTTGACTACAAACAGTATCTTGAGTGAACTCCCGCAGAAAGGGACAAGTAGGGGTCCCTTCTAGCGTGACTGCGAACCCAATAGGTAGGGGTCCCTGCTGGTTTAAATAGAGGACGAAGAGGGCACCAGACACTATGCACAGGCAAAGATCAAGTCTTTGCTAAATATTATGCTGGGCTGTATAAGGGATCAACACATTGTGACAGAACGACGGCCCGGGAATACCTGGAGGGCCTACCGGTGAGAAGCCTGGATCCAACAGAGACGGAAAGCCTGGGAACTGATATTGTTACAGGAAGTGAGGGCTGCCATCAAGTGTATGGCTCGTAACAAGACCCCGGGCACAGGGGGGTAGGAATTGGCCCCCAGACTGGTTTTATTATATCAGGCTGCCCATGACACCAGGATTCTACCAGAGAGCACAAGGGAGGCCCTCATTGTCCCGGTGCTGGCGTGGGTAAAACTGCTCTACGCAAGCCCCGCAGCCAGATTACATACCGTGAAAACTATATCCCTTAGACAATCGGTGCAGAGAGGCACGAGACAAGAGTTCCCCCTCTCCCCATGGCTCTTCGCCCTTGCCATGGAGCCTCTGGCTTGCAGGACGAGAAGTGGGCAAGACTACAGAGGAGTGCGGCTTGGGGAAATGAGGCAATACATAGCCCTGTATGCAGATGATCTCCTCCTGTTCCTCCGGAATAGATCTTCAGACTTGGCAGGAGCACGATCCATGTTGGTTCAGTTTGGTATTCCAAAAAATCAATTGGGGAAGTGTAGAGGAGATGATAGAATCACCCTCCTGAACTAGACTTGTAAACAATGGTTCAGTTTGTTAGACTATCCGGTCTTAAGGTCAACTGGTAGAAATCAAAACTGTTTCCCATGATGCCAAACAGACCATTGCCGCCTGACCTAGGGGACCTACAATGGGAGCCTAACTGCCTGACCTACTTGGGAGTAAAAGTATACCACAGCCCCTCTGAGCTGTTAGAGGGCAATGTGGGTAGAGCGATACGCTCAGTCCGACCCTCTTTGGATTTTTGGAGGCCCTTGCTGCTCTCAGTTGCTGGACGAATAGCTGTCCTAAAGATGGTGGCACTTCTGCGACAGCCTTACCTTTTCCGAACTCTTCCGGTGTGAATACCGCAGGCAACATTCAGGGACTTTGACGCAATGATTGTATCCTTCATCTGGGGGACAGGACACAGGAGGGCAGCGCTGACCACATTGCAGCGCCCCACGACTGAGGGAGATGTAACAGTCCCTCACTTTAAAGGATACTACATAGCAGCTCAACGGTACTGGATGATCCAGTGGCTGGTAGCTATGCGGAACCCGGATAGAGAGCAATACCCCTTCGTGCCGACTTCCCCAAAGCTTGCGAAAATAGTAATGAGAGTACAGATTAACTCATCTGGAGACACAGCCGAAACTAGGGTGGTGACCCATTGCTGAGGCTAGTAGGTGCTAGAATACCCTATTTTCAGGACCTACCTATAACTCTGCTATACCTCCTCCCACAAGGAAAACACTGGGCTGGGCTGGAGGTTTGGGAAGAGCCAGGTCTGGAAGTGATGGGGACCTCTACCGGGACTCTGAACTGCTCCCTTTTGAAGAGTTCCAGACGGATTATGACTTGCTTGGAGGCCAGTTCTTAAAACATAGAGCTCTAATGCTGAGGATAAGGAAACGCTGGGGCACGGGCAACACAGAACCGCAAGTGCTCGGGGGATGCCAGAATGTCACAGTCTCGACAGGAACGATAAAAACAGTTCCTGCCTTTACAAGGCGATGTATGTATGTATGTATGTATGTATTGGCATTTATATAGCGCACTACTTACCCGTAGGGTCCCAAGGCGCTTCGACCGCTGCGAAACCCTTCCTGGCTTCCCTGAGAGATGGTCCCCTAATGGGTATCTCCAGGGTGAGACCAGGCATCCCCGGCGGTCTGGTGGGGCCGTTAGTGAAGATGAGGCAAGCTAATGCCCAGAGTTGCCGAGTGTGATCGCTGATCAGAGTGGGCACCGAGGCGAGAGAATTATCGAGTCCGCTGACCCTGGTCCAGAAACCTGCCGCGCCGGGAATCGAACCCTGGTCCCGGGCCGTCCTCTGCTCTCGGGTCTGCCGCCTTTAACCAGTGAGCCACACTACTTCAAACAGGACATACAAAAACCATTATAACGCTAACGAGTGCAATGGGAGGAGGACCTGGGGAGACAGATCCTGGAGACAGACTGGGGTATGATAGTTGGGGGAACACCGAAGGCGTCCAGAAACACGCGGTTCAAACTAATAAACTACAATGTGCTCCAAAGAGCATATCTTACCCCGTCTCGAATAAGAGGATATTTTGGAGTAGAATCAGCAGTATGCCACAGGTGCGGGAAGAGAGATGCCTTGCACACATTTTGGGAGGCTGTACGACGCACAATAGGAGACGCTTGCAACTGAAGGGAGGGGGAGGCATTTATTAGTGTTAAGGTTAGAGCACAACAGAGAGTATGTACCCAATTGTATATGCATAACGTTGATGAGACTGAATGTATGTTATGAATATCTGAAGACCCAATAAAATCTGGTTTAAAAAAAGAAAATGAATCATTCTTGGCTCATTGCAGCACACATGTTCAAATTTCTTGTGTGAGTTCCTTCTGCAACCTCATATGCGGAGTTCTGCAAGGATCCTCCCTGAGCACGAACCTCTTCAGTGCATACATGATCCCTCTAACCAGTATCATTCCCTCTCACAATATTATTCTTCTATCCGAACGCTGATCATATGCCAGTCTTTCTCTCCCTCATGGACAAGATGCCTAGTAACTGTCTGAAGTTCAATGCCTGCATGACTGATGTAGCCAACTGGATGAAGACCCACTATCTAAAGCTGAACACAAACAAGACCCAAATTGTGATCTTTGGGAAGAGCACATCATAGTGGGTCTTCACCTAGTGGCCAATAGAGCTAGGACTGAAAACCACCCACGGCAAGAACGTAGGGATCATCATGGACAGCAAACTCATCATGACTGCGCAAGTCAATGCCGTCACCACCTCATGCTTCAATACACTGAAGAAGCTGAGGAGAATTTTCAAATGACTGAAGGCTGCAGACAATTCAGAACAAATTTCAAAGATTCTAGTATATTCATAATTGGTACCCTTTTTCCTGCAAATAAATTCTGTCATTTGTTTCATTCTCTTAGGTAATTACAAAACTTGCGGGGATGGAGGAGCAAGAGCTTGCATACTCAACTAAAGAGGATCAGCAGCAACTTCTACAGAAGGTTCTGGCAGCTTCTGACCTTGATGCCGAGGAGGAGGTTGTAGCAGGAGAATATGGCTCTAAGGCTCAGGTAGACAAACATAAATATGTTTACCCTCTTTATACCCGTATACTTGCAGTGATACTTAACTCTCTTTTTTGTGTCTACACATTTTGTCTTTAATAACAGCAGCCAATGATGGACACATGTTAAGTCCTGTTAGACTTTCTTTATGTTGTGTACACGTGCTACGATAGTGTGTTTAGAAACTGTATTGTTAGTTTTATGATTGGGCAGCGTTTCACAGCTGACGTGTATTTCATGGCATTTTCTGCTCCTTCACTATCAATGGAAATCGATTTCCTAAAATAATTGCTTTTTAGGTCTGGATATAACCGACTTTGTTTGTCAATTCTGGTGGCACTAGACCCAATGCAGCAAAATTTCCTCGAACAGTGGCTTTATAACTATGTAACCATTACCGGAGTACTGTACCCTTCCAGCCCGAAGGAATGTTGTGGACAACAAGTACACTGCATTGTTCTGAAGATATTCTGAACAGAGGCAGACAACCATTGTAGGTTTCCACAGGAAAATAAAAGCTGTAATTCTCTGTTTCACCATACCTTATACTGAAGGCAGAATGCTGTGTTATCTGCATGAGTGTAAGCCGTTTTCCCTTAAAGCCAAGTACAGCTAGTGTCTGTCTTCACTTTTGCAGCTTGCTTAAAAGTTGGTATTTTATGTGCAGGATTCTTTTATTAAGTTATTGTAGCCATTCCTCTGTGAACCATGCATTTTTCTATTGTGATCCATAAGGGCCTTAATATACTTTTACCATCCTCAAATGATTATCCCCCTTTGGCAACTGGGTACCTAAAAAATTGTCTTCTCTGCTTCTTAATGTGCTTTTTGTTTAAGCATTTTGTTGATATCCTGAGCTTTCATTACTGTTTTAGACTCCGCACCTCACCTTACACAACTGCTCAAAGAATTCCAACACCAGAATCCAAGCATTGAGGTAGCCACGGTTAACTACATTTAATGTTTTCACATACAAATTATGGGGCCGATTAGGATGGAGGATTTTCCGCCTCCTCCGGGCCGGCGGAAGCCACCTCCGGCCCGGAGGAGGCGGAAAATCCTCTGCGGACTCACCAAAGACCCACCGCCGCATTACGATGGCTGGTGGGTCTTGGTTTCTGTCCGCTGCTTTTCCGCCGCGGTCGGATTACAACCGCGGCGGAAAAGCTCTCATTTGGCTGGCAGTGTCTATCAGACACCGCCAGCCAAATTAGGAAGCATTAGTAAACATGCTTTTCCGCGGCGGTTTTTCCGCCGTGGAAAAGCATGTGCACTTTTGATTTTGGGGGCCCGTTGCGGGCCCCCAGGGTGTTGGCGGGTGGGGGGTGCTCATGGGGGGTACCTATGGTACCCCCCAGCATTTACATGCACAATGCGGCAGGCACCGCGCGGTGCCTGCCGCTTTGTGCATGTAAATGTAAAACATGCACTTTTAACATTGCGGCGGGTGCTGCTTGAAGCAGCACCCGCCGCAATGTTAAATATCCAGGATGTGACCGCCAGGGTGGCGGTCACATCCTAATCGCACATGAGGGAACGCCGCAGCCCCTGCGGACGTTCCCTCATACTCTGGGGTCGCGGACGGACTCAAGTCCGTCCGCGATCCTAATCGACCCCTAGATCTGTATCTGGATCTTATCCTAGCTCCCAGGGACAGGGCCCTTTATTTTAAATTTAGGGTAGGCGTTCTTCCAGTAGGAACCATGACTGCTAGTTGGAAGGTCCCGGTGCAGACAACCCCTTTTTGTCCCTGTTGTTTGGGTAGATTAGAAACAGTTCCACACATAGGGGCCGATTAGGATGGAGGATTTTCCGCCTCCTCCGGGCCGGCGGAAGCCACCTCCGGCCCGGCGGAGGCGGAAAATCCTCTGCGGACTCACCAAAGACCCACCGCCGCATTACGATGGCTGGTGGGTCTTGGTTTCTGTCCGCTGCTTTTCCGCCGCGGTCGGATTACAACCGCGGCGGAAAAGCTCTCATTTGGCTGGCAGTGTCTATCAGACACCGCCGGCCAAATTAGGAAGCATTTGAAAACATGCTTTTCCGCGGCGGTTTTTCCGCCGTGGAAAAGCATGTGTACTTTTGATTTGGGGGGCCCGTTGCTGGCCCCCAGGGTGTTGGTGGGTGGGGGGTGCACATGGGGGGTACCTATGGTACCCCCCAGCATTTACATGCACAATGCGGCAGGCACCGCGCGGTGCCTGCCGCTTTGTGCATGTAAATGTTACACATGCACTTTTAACATTGCGGCGGGTGCTGCTTGAAGCAGCACCCGCCGCAATGTTAAATATCCAGGATGTGACCGCCAGGGTGGCGGTCACATCCTAATCGCACATGAGGGAACGCCGCAGCCCATGCGGACGTTCCCTCATACTCTGGGGTCGCGGACGGACTCAAGTCCGTCCGCGATCCTAATCGACCCCTTAGTATGGGTTTTTTGTTGCAAAAATCACTTTTATTATACAGCGAAACACCTGCTTTATTCAGGATATTTCCTGTCTAATGTCTTTTTTCATCAGATTTTTCTTGTCAGCTGTACAACAAACTTTGAAAGCAAGACAAGAGCAGAGATCTTGTTTCTTTTTTATACATTGCATTGTCTGAACTCTCCGGCCAGAGAACATGATTTTGGTGAAAATAAAGTAAAAAACTTAACTGAAGAGTGGAAATAGAGGGGGTCGTGGCTTGGCCGGCGATCATGGCGGTCGCGTAGAGCCCGAGCTCTGGACCGGCCTTTCAGTATCCTGATTGAATATCCTTGCCCTGACCATCTACTGGGCTTACTGTGGCAGGATTCTGGTGCGGGACCGGTGCGCTACACTCGGTAGCAAGGACAGCCGTGTGGGTGTGCCGAGGACGGCGGAAACGATCCTGCAGCACTGCCGGCCCCGGCGGCTCCGACGAGGCCTGCAAAGCCGGGGCCTCAATTTTGGCGACGCCTGGGACGGACGTGTCTGTTGGCGGCGGCGGCGGGCGCCGCGGAGTACCGGAGCCTGGGTAGGGGCCTGGAGATGCTGAACGGGGGGGACAAACAACCAAGACCCCCCCCCTCCCCTTCCCCCCGCCGGTAGCCATTGGAGTGGAGCTTGGCCCGGGGCTGCCTAAGTGGACATTGGAGGCGACATTTCCTGACGCAGCTGCCAGTTTTTGCCATCCTGTGTGTCCCGAGAGCCCTCTGCGGGGAGTTAGCAGCGGACTGGTGAAAGGCCCTGGCGGGAGCTGGGGGAGTGTTCGGCTTGCCCTGGTGGTTTGGGGCTGCCCGGTGCTGGTCTGGGCCCCGCACAGCAGAGGGCCCCGGCGCGTAGCAGACGGATCCGATCTGCCCGACATCTGAAGGGAGGCCCAGCATAGTCCTGCAGAGTCGTCGTGGTGGCGGTGAGTGGGGGTAGCCCAAGGAGTTGTTAACTCAGGGGTCAGATCGGGCCCCGGTGGGGAGGACGGGCGGCGCCCAGATCGGACGGGGACCACAGGTAGCGAGGGCCTCAGGCGTGGTCCCAAGGCAGTTAATGGTGGCTCTTGTTGGGCGCGAGCCCTGACCTGTGGGCTGGCGCGCTGGAACCCGTGAGTGGAGGAGGACAGGGGCCAGTGGCTTGAGTGTGGACAGCCATAAGTTATTCCGCAGTCTGCAGTGCCTGGCCCTTGAGGTGCGCCCCGGTGCTCAGGGGATCTACAGTCCGAGACGCCCTGGAGTTTCATACTTGCTTGGGAGTGCGGGGTATACGTTGGAGCTGCCTGGACATTGTTGGCTGGCGGCCTCTGTAGAACACATTAGCTTGAGGCCCTGCGGAGCTCAGACCCTGTCGGACTAAGGAGAGACTTGGGGTGTTGGGGGCCGCATCGAGGCCGCCATTTTGCTTTGGGCGGCGTACATCTGACCTTTCACGACCTGCCCGGGATTGTGAACGCACCTACATAAGAAACTACCACTGCTGAGGGCACGGACAGATGACGCGGGGTGGGGCTTGAGGTGGCCAGGGCAAGCAGGGGCCGATGGACAAGTTTACTGGGGTTGCGGGACCTGGGGGATCCCAGGCTCCGGCGCCAGCTCCTGACAATGCGGCGCTGCTGGCAGCCATCACACAATCAAGGGATATGCTGGACGCTAAAATAGGAGCGGTCGGTGCTGATGTCACCCTTTTTCGCCAGGGCCTGCGGAATGCGGTGGAGCGAATCACTAGCGCAGAGACCCGTATCACTGGGGTTGAAGACGATGTCTCCATCCTAAAGAAGAAAGTAGCATCCATGGAACAGATACAGATGGGCCTGGCCATGAGGGTCGAAGATGCTGAAGGGCGCGCTCGGCGGAATAACCTCCGTTTCGTAGGCTTTCCGGAGGGTTGCGAGGGAGACAAGGTCGAAGACTTCCTGGTGCAATGGTTGGAGGGCTGGATCCCGGCGGACACGCTATCCCGCTGCTTCGTGGTGGAAAGGGCACAGTGGGCGCTCGCGAAGAAACCCCCTGTGGGAGCGCGCCCACGGTTGATCCTAGCCAGATTTATGAACTACTCAGATAGGGACACCATCCTGCGGCAGGCAAGGATCAAGGGCAAACTACTGCATGACAACGCGAACATCCTCATCTTTCCGGACTATACGAGACTGGTACAGCAACAGCGTCAGTCGTTTCTTGTGGCCAAGCCTCGCCTTCGGGGACTTCAGCTCCAGTACGCATTGCTTTACCCAGCACGGTTGCGGGTGATATACAAGTCCCGAACAGTATTCTTTGATACTCCGGAGGAGGTCTTCCACTGGACAGATGAAACCGTAAAAATTAGGGTCAACACGGCTAGGGATGGCTAGTCGGATTCCTCCTCCAGTGGAACTGCCCGGGGGGGGGCCTCAGAAGCAGGAGCAGGCGCTGTGGAAGACCGCGCTCGAATAAGGGCTCGCGATCGGGCTCGGTTGCCCGTAGAGACAGCCCCCCACAGGAACGGCAGACTGATGGAGCTGGATGATCCGGGACTGTGAAAGTGATTCAATGCCTATAAGGGAGGTAGATGCTCAGGTGCACTGTTGCTTTGGGCTGGGAGCCCTTCCCGGTCTAAATGGGTGGGTGGGAGTGACGGCCTAGTTCTTATGGGCTGCCGCAAGGGGATCTATTGGAGGACGTGGGGCTGGGTCTCCCGTTGGGGACCAGGTCGCGATCCGACCGCGACAGGTGCTTCCATGTTTGGGAGGTACGGGGTGTGGGGAGGACGGGGGGTCGGGAGTTTGGGGCTGGGGGTTGGGGTTGGGGGGGGTGTGCGTATGCCTTGCTGCTCGTTATTAGCCATGTGCTGCACTGGATGTGCCTTGTGGACAGCTGTCCCACATGTGATACACTGATCAAATGTCTGCGGTGCGGGAGGGGGGGAGGGTAGGCCCTGGTTCACTGCGAGTCGTGAGTTGGAATGTGCGGGGAATGGAGTTAAGAAGGGGGCAGTCTTTCAGTGTGTCAAGAGAATGGGGGTGGACATTCTGTTCCAGCAGGAGACCCATCTGCTGGGCACGAAGGCCCGATGCCTCTAGCGCTCAGGGTTCACGCATGCATACCACACGGGCTTCTTGAGGGGCTCAAGGGGAGTGGCAGTCCTTATTCATCGGAGAGTACAATACACACACACAAACGCCTATGGACGGATGCGCAGGGCAGGTACCTCTTTCTGCAGGGCGAAATTGGAGGGGATAGCGAGATTCTTGGCAGCGTGTACGCTCCGCCGCCACTACAATGGTCCTTGGTGGAGCGGCTATTGTCCCTGTGGGGTACCATGCCGGATGTCTTATCCATTGTGGGGGGAGACTGGAACGATGTCCTAGATAGGAGCTGTGATAGATAGTGGAGTGGGGTGGTGGCTCCGGCGCAGGAGGGGGAAGGGCCAACCACTAAGCTGCATGCACTGACTGTGTGTCTTGACTGGACAGATGCATGGAGGTATACACATGGGGCGCGTAGGGACTACACATACTTCTGCGCAGCGCGCGATTCCTTCTCCAGACTAGATTATATCTTTATTCCCAGAGCGCTGCCCCAAAAAGTGCTGTCAGCGGAGATTCTGCCGCGAGCGCTTTCGGACCATTCACCGATGGCAGTCACGATCAGCGTAGGCCCAGCCAGGCAGCCGTTTCGGTGGCGAATGTCAGCCTGGCACTTGACGAAGGACGACTATAGGGCGCACATGACGGTTGAGATAGACTGCTACTTGGATACGAACCAGGGCTCGGTGGACTCCCCGACTGTCCTCTGGGAAGCCATGAAGCCGACAATACGCGGCGTGGACATATCCTGGTGCGCTGCGGCCCGGAGAGAGAAGCGGCAGGATTTGTTGCGGCGCGAGGCTGAGCTTGTGGTGTTGGAACGTAGAGGTCGGGAGGAGGATGACGGGCCCGCCAGGCGGCAACTGGCAGTGGCGCAACAGCAATATGCCACGGTTCTGATGGATGAGGCGAGGCAGGCCTGGCTGGCCACCCACAGTCCGATTTATCAATGGGGGGACAAATCGTGCAAGATGCTGCACCGCATGTGTCAGGGCATCATGCATGCTCAGCCGCTGCCCCGAGTCAAGACCCCTGAGGGAGAGCCCCTACTCAAACCCGTAGCGATAGCGGAGAGCTTTGCCGGATACTATGAGGAGCTTTACATGCCCAGGGAGTGTCTGGAGGCCGAAACTGTTCAGCGCTTTATAGACTATCTCCCCCCGAGAGCCGTCTCAGATGAGGTACGGGAACTCCTAGACCGGCCCCTGACAGATGAGGAGCTGGGTGAGGCCTGGGGTGAATTGAATCCGGGCAAGGCTCCAGTTCCCAACGGATTTCTGAGTGAATTCTTTCGCCGTTTCTTGGTCCAGCTAGGCCCACACCTTGGGCCGGTACTGGAGGAGGCGTGCGAGAATAGGGCGCTCCCACCAGACTGGCGACATGCTGAGGTCGTAGTCTTCTCGAAGCCCGGGCGACCCCCCGAAAATCATGAGTCTTATCGCCCTATCTCCCTGCTGAACACGGAGGCGAAGATCCTGGCGAAGGCCCTTGCCACTAGGCTCAAACCCTATATCACAGACCTGGTTCATCCGGATCAGGCGGGGTTCATGCCGCGGAGGGCCACTCGGCACAATATTAGGAGGGCCCAGGTCGCGATATCTGCCTGGAGGCACCTCCGGGAGCTGAGGCGTCTTAATCTAGGTCCGAGATTCCTGAAGTATGTACAGCTACTGTACACCGGTCTTACGGCGTCGGTGCACGTTGGAGGGGCCGTCTCCAGATCGTTCCCGGTCCAGCGGGGGACGCAGCAGGGCTGTCCCCTCTCCCTGTATCTTTTTGCGCTGGCAATGGAACCCCTGGCGGCATGGGTGTGCATCGACGCCCAACTCGAAGGCTTCCGGTGGTCTTCGGACCACTCTGATAGAATTGCGTTATACGCAGACGATGTGCTGTTCTTTCTTACGGACCTGGACCGTTCTGGACCGCGACTTATGCGCATACTTCAAATCTTCGGTGAAACCTCTGGCCTCTTTATGAACCCGAGCAAATCTACACTTTGGCCATTGGGTGGTGAGCGAGCGATAGGCGACTGGGCGTCGGGTCTCCAACTAGCGACGGATGGGGTGAAATATCTGGGTGTATACCTGACTGAGGACGAGGCATTGTCCCGCGATCGCAACCTTACCCCGGTTTGGGACCGCACACGCGAGGACCTGAAGGTATGGACTAAGATGCCATTGTCTATAATGGGCAGGTCTGCCATTTTTAAGATGGTGGCGCTGCCACGCCTAGTATATCAACTGCAAAACCATCCACATGCGATCCCGGCCCGCTGGTTCAGACAGTTAAACTCAGCACTTGGCAGGTTTCTGTGGGAGGGAGGAGTAGTGCGTGTGGCTCTTAGGACGTGCTTCCTGTCCACATACACTGGGGGATTGGCCACATCGGATGTACTCTCATACTACCAGGCGGCGCATCTTCTGGTGTTGAACGACTGTTGGTATGGGGATAGGGATGACCCGGCCTATGCGGTGGAGAGGATGACTGCTGTATTTGGCGCCGCTCCGGAGGTCTCTTCCCGCAGCCACGCAAGTGATTTTTCGCGTGTGTAGGCCGGCTCTACGTAGGATGGGGTGGTGGAATTTACTTACCCAGGAAACCCCTCTCTGGCGGAACGGCAGACTGCCCCAGTTGAACGCATTGAAAGGCTTTCAGGGGTGGGACGCCATAGGTATCTCTACCCTCGGAGATGTTATGTCAGGGTGCGCTCTTAAATCATTCACTAACCTCCAGGAGGAATTTGGGATGCCTCGCACCCAGTTCTTCCGCTCCCTCCAGTTTCGCCACGCTTTGGCACCCCATCTGGTGGGCTTGGAGTAGCTCCCTGAGTTTAGCTCTCTGGAAGCCAAGATTTTCATGGGGGAATTGCCGGATAGGAAACTGTCGCGCATGTACCAGACGCTGGTGCGCCACTGTTCGTCCGATTTACGTGGCCTTAGGACTACATGGGAACAGGATGTTGGTGAGTTGGATGAGGAGGACTGGGTGGAGGTCCTGGAAAGTCCAAGGGGGGCAGCCATATCTACGCGCCTGCGCCTAATCCAGTTCCGCTACATACATCGCACGTATTATACCAGGCAGCGCTTATGGAGGGCGGGCATGATAGCATCCCCCGAGTGTCTCTGCTGTGGGGCTGAGATGGGCACCCTGCTAAACACGGTCTGGGAATGCACAGCGCTGCGAGGGTTCTGGGATGGGGTACATCGTTGCCTGGCGGAGGTTCTGGCCTGGGAATTGCAGAGGGACCCCAAGCTAGCTCTACTGCATGTCATGGCAGGGGTTGGGGGTAACCGCTACAAGCGTCTTTTATTGCTACTGGGCCTCCCACTGGCAAAGCGCGACATAGCTAGTGAGTGGAAGGCGCCTAGGGCCCCGTCATTAACTGCCTGGAAAAATGGAATGGACTATAATATGGGGCTGGATCAGCCTGTGTTTGTGGCCAGGGGGTGCCCCAGAAAACACATCAAAATTTGGAAGAGGTGGGCAGACTACAGGGGGCTGGATCTGGACCCGCCACACGAGGAGGCCGCCCTCCCCACTCTTGGACAGATTGGACTATGAAAAGACACTGTTGGTGCGTGATACACATGGCGAGTGATCTATTACTGTACTATGGTTGGAGGAGCAAGCGGCTACGCAAAGGGGGGGGTTGGTTGGGTTGAGGGTGGGTGTCTTAAACCTACTGTTACTGATACTCTGAATGGGGGAGTTCCCTGTTCCTAATACACGTTGTAGGAAATTATGTAGATTAATTGATCATGGCAGTAGACTCCGGATTACGGAGCTTTGCATACTATGTGTATTTCAATAAAATATGTTTTTTTTAAAAAAAGAGTGGAAATAGAGACTACTGTACTTTTTCCTTTGTATAAAGCAAGAAAACAACACAAATTCAAGAAAGACACTAAATGCTTGCTCTTGAAGGTGTTTATTTACCAGGACCATATCTCTGCAGAGTCCACAAAACTGTAAAGGCATTATGTCCTGCCTACCTTCTCGAAACGGCATTGATGCATACTGGGTATTTGGCGTTTTTCTCTGTTAAGGACAGATGAGCCTACTGTTTACTCTCTTCTAAAGATTTGTGTGTGGGTGTGTGCATTGAGTGCATGCCACATTTTATAGTAGGGCACTATGTTGTGAGGATCTGAGTACTATGACCAGCAGGATCCATTTTTAATGCCCCTGCTTTGGTATGGCATAGAATAGACTTAGCTTCGCTCGACTGTGGAAGTGTATTCTGTGCATTTCTGTGGATGAAGGGTGGAGATCCAAACACTGAAGTGAGGAGGATGGAGCCAGAGCTACCTTTAAAAATTAAGGGATGGGGGCGTGGCCAAGATGGGATCGGATGTCACGTGACTTTGAGTCAATTCGGCGCCACCGACATTTAGCATCGAGATCGCTCCCTAGTGTCTTATGTAGTGATGAAGGGGACGCAGTGCAAGCATCCAGACGTCCTCTCCAGAAGGACACCGGGTCCAAAAGCGGTGAGTAGCACCGAATGACAACGGATTGTCAAAGCGGGGCCTGTCAGTGTGGTGCCAGGTCCTGCGGAGCTGGGCAGCGGCCGGCCCGGCAGTTAAATACACGGCTGCCTCCCTGACACGGGTGGTATTGGAGAGTAGGGTCTGCTTTCTATGTTCACCCCCACTTTTTACCACAGCCCAGCTGTTCTCTCTCTAAATTCACACCATGTACTTTAAGTACATATCCAATTGGGAATTGGGTCACCTTTGTGAGCCCCTGTATAGTGTACCTTACGTACCCAGGGCATAGGTGTGCATCCAAGGCCTACCAGGGGGCCACCCCTGGCTGGCCCTCCACATTGACACAACTGGCTGATCACTCAGCTGGGGCAAGGTCGTATAATCACCCCTTGCTTAGATATAGTATTCCTATATCTAACATTATGTATAGACACATATGCACCTATAAGTCACTCCTATGGCAGGCCTTAACAATCCTGGAGGCAGAGTGCATGGTTTTATGTGAGATGGTGCTCTAGCATGAGCTGAGCCTGTCTGCAGCTTTCGGAACCATGTCCTTATAGCTGTTCTATGATATTGCCATACCATATACTCTTAAGTGCATTATCATCCTCGCGGTTGAATGCTAACTTTGGTTTGGCTTTATCAAAACATGTCGTGTAAGGTGTCATACGCTTTGGAATACTACCCCCTCGCCAGTTCTGGCGACAGGGGTAGCATTCCACCCTTCTAGAGGGAGAAGACATGTTGTTCCTAGTAATCCCGATTAAAGTTAACAAGAGCCTCAGCATCCCAAAATGGATGCTGATGCCACAGACACAAATCTGACCTCCTGCAGCTGGAAGTCATTCCAGCAAAGGCTTGGACAATAGGTTTCCTGTCTTGAGAGGTGCTAGCACCACCCCAGACAGGCTATAGTGTATTGGGGCGGGGAGGGCTGAAAGAAATGAGACACTGCCTGGGGCATAGTCCAGTTGTAACCAGTTACTGGGGCACACTTGCGTGTTGGCTAGTGGCCTCTGAGACAACGAACCTTCGAATCTAAACCGCTGGCCTGGTTGCTCCAGGCTGGCCCTTGCTTCCCTGAAAAGGAGAAGCCCTGGAGACTTTGCTGGTCTGCACCAGAAGCCATCTTAGATTCCTGCGTGGGTTGCCTTAGCCAAGGCTCGTTGACTCCAATCCAGAAGCCGACACTGCCGACAGCGGGAGCCTTCGTGGGACAGTCCATGCCTGACTCCTGGTCGTTGTCGACGCCTCCTGGTCCACGTGGCTGCAGAGACCAGCTTCACAACATCGACTGATTGCTTCGCGACATCGCCTGGTTTCTTCCTGGTTCCTTCCTGGCCCCTCTGAGCCCATAGAGTTAGAATGGGAACAAAAGAATTGGAAACTAGTTCTTTTAGGTCACTTCCGGATGGACTAGGAGAAAGCTACTTGAAAGTTAAACACTAGGATAGTCAATACCCACAAGAGCACCGGAGTACTCACGTTACCTCACCCACAGGAAGAGGGTGCATAGGTGTCAAAGTGCGTCGGATTTCGTCGTGGAGGTCTATGGAGCCTGGGGATGAAGATGCTGCAGGCGACCAGGAGAGAAGAGTCCGGTTGGATCCAAGGGTGGATCGAAGATGTAGAGTACCTGAAAGCAGAGGTGACGGAGTCTAGGTCACTAGCCAGTGACCAGCGTGGAACCAGGAAGGAACCAGGCGATGTCGGGATGCGATCAGGTGATGTCGTGAAGCATGTCTCTGCTGCCACGTGGACCAGGAAGGATCGAGGATGACCAGGTGGTGGACACGAGCTGTCCCACGAAAGCTCTCGCTGTCTGCGGTGTCGGTTCTCGAATCGGAGTCAACAGGCCTTGGCAAATGCAACCCACACAGGACTCGAAGATGGCTTCTGGGTCAGACCGAGAAGGTCTGATGGACTGCTCCTTTTCAGGGGAGCAAGGGCCAGTCTGGAGCAACCAGACCAGCAGTGTAAAGTCGAAGGTTCGTCGTCTGAGGCCACTAGCCAACGGTCAAGTGACCGGACAACGCCTCGAGCAGGAAAATGCAAAAGGACCCCACGCAGCACTCGGTGAGTGTGGAGAGGTGATCTTTGGTGCAAAAGCTGCTCAGGGCTGGGGCTTCTTAATCCCCAATGCACAGCTTCGAGGGTGCCTCGGGAGCTGCACGGGAAGCACTTCGCTGGCTTTCCAAGATGGCCGATCCCACGTCTCTCGTCGCCTCCACCGGTCTCAGCTTTGCTAGGACTGTGGATCGGGCTGTTGGAAGTCTGGGAGTCCAGGTCTTGTCGGTCTCTGTCGTTCGAGCTCCGGCGGGAGCAACGGCAAAGAAAACCTTTGAGCGCTGATGGTGCCTGCTTGCACAGGGTGGCCACTCCTTGACCACAAGGGAGATTCTTCAGTCTTCTACGTCGAGTAGGATGTCGAAGGGTCCAGAGTTTCGTATCAAAGTTTCAGTCAGGATGATCTAACGCTTCATGGCACAGCTCCTACCTTTATTCCAAATCAAGGGGCTGGATCTCCTGCTAGGTCCGTCCTATGGGTGGGACCCAGGAAGGGGGTGGTTACACCCCTTTCCCTTTGTCCAGTTTCGCGCCAGAGCTGGGGCTGGAGTGCCCCAGCACCGGTTTGAACTGGGCTTTGCCTGGGACACCTTATGCGCCCCAGGCAGTGTCTAGTTTCATTCAGCCCTCCCTGTCCCAATCCACTATCTACTGTCTGGGGTGGTGTAACACCTCCCTGTGACTGGAAACCTTTTCTCCAGGCCTCCCCTGCCGGAGTTTCGGTCAGCAGCAGGATATGCCAGACTTGTCTGTGGCAGCAGCATCCATTTTGTGATGCTGAGGCTCTGGTTCGATTTAACCGCGTTTAAGGAAAGTAACATGTCTTCTCCCTCTAGAAGGGTGGAATGCTACCCCCGTCACCTGGACTGGCGAGGGGGTAGTATTCCAAAGCGTATGACACCTTACACGACATGTTTTGATAAAGCCAAACCATAGTTAGCATTAACCGCGAGGATTATAATGCACTCAAGAGTATATGGTATGGCAATATCCTAGAACAGCTATAAGGACTTGGTTCCGAAAGCTGCAGACAGTCTCAGCTCATGCTAGAGCACCATCTTACATAAAACCAAGCACTCTGCCTCCAGGATTGTTAGTCACTGCCATAGGAGTGACTTATAGGTATATATGTGTCCAGATATAGGTTTAGACATAGGTATACTATATCTAAGCAAGGGGTGATTACACCACCTTGCCCCAGCTGAGTGATCAGCCATTTGTGTTAGTTTGGATGGCCAGCCAGGGGTGGCAAAAGATATGCTGCAGCCCCTGGTAGGCCTTGGATACACCTATGCACTGGGTACCTATAGTAGTACACTGTACAGGGGCTCATAAGGTGACCCAATATTCAATTTGAGATGTACCTAAGGTACATGGAGTCCATTTTACAGAGAGAGCAGATAGCCTGGGGCCCTGATTAGCAGGATCCCAGGCCAACTAAGTTGAAAACCAGCTAAACACTAGGCAAAAAAATGTGGGGTAACCATAGTCGGGTATCCACCTTCCTACAGCCATGAATCAACACCCTTTTCCTGCCCCTTTTGTCAAGCGTTTGAAGAGGACAGGCTTGAAGCGGAATGCACACTGCCTAAATAAGCAACAAACAAAACATACGATTGCTGTAAAAGACAACCGGCTGAACCTCTGCTTTGGCGCACCTCGTCCACAGATTCTGAAGTGGCTTAAAACACCTTGTAGACCTTTTCGGAGCTCAGGAATCTACCACAAAGGAGCGGACTTCCGAGGTAGGGCGGAGGAGGAAGTAATCCGTGAGGATCGCTGTAAACTCGCCCCATTGACCTCTGGCTCAGTTGTGATTTGTTTCTTAAACACACTTCCTGGATTTCCAGCAAAGCTTAGCCCCCATTAGCGTTAATCGAGGCGCTGCACAAATAGTTTGTCACTTCAGTGCAGGCATTGGAAACAATTTATTCTGGGCGCCCATAAATTGGGTGAGAGTGGTCAATGTGTGTCAGAGGAAAGAGAGTGGAGTTACGAGGGGAGGAATCATTAAAAAAAACAGTCTTACAGTCAACTGATAATTTTTTTTTTTTTAAATATGCCTCAAATAGATTTGCCACAAGGAAAAATGTGAAGCTGTTCTGCTTAAATAATTGCACAGTACAACGTCCAGCCAGCAGCTTAGCTTAGGGGAACCTGCATCAATTTAGATTTTTGGGCACATTTGCGAACCAATTACCAAATCAGCCCAAACCCACCCTGGCACTCTCAGGGGTACAGCTGTGGGGTATCATGGGTAATACTTAACTGGTGGGAGTTTGAAATACAAAAGGGCGGTAATCACCAGCAGTATATTGGGGCTCACCTCAGTAGTTTTCGTTGCAGAAGTTGTTGATGTCCAGTACGGTAACGGTAGTAGTCCAGCTCCACGACAAGGCAGGAAGAGTTACCACCAGGAGCACGCACACCAGGTGAGGTGTGAAGCACTCAGCACTGTGGGTGGCGGTGGCGGTGGGTGCGGGGTGAGACTAAATATTAGGTGAAGTAACGTCATGCTAGGCGTCATCAGGCAGGTCGGACTCTAGCTCAGTATTAGCTGGAGCAGCCAAACTCCCCGCCCCATTAGGAGACCGGGGCCTGCGGCATGAGGCAACCCCCGGTCTCCCAAGGGGGAGGCTAGTGCGCATGTTCGCCCCGGGCATAAAAATTACCAGTCCGAAAGCGGACATGCGCACTAGTGCTGTATGAAGGCGGATTCCTGAGCGTGTCTGCACAGCCCCACCCCCCATTTCCTGATGGTTTCTGGTCCGGCCCGGTGACCGGGCAGAAGCTAGTAGCTGAATGTGTCATTTAGTCACACATTGGCGGTCCCGGATGGCGGCAGTGCGCATTGGGAGGGCAACACCCCAACGCCCCAATGGACGCACCGCCGCTGGACTCATGCACTTTAGGCGCACCACTCAGATCCTTCAGGCTCGCTTGCGAAGCCGGCTGCGCTGAGTCTCCAGCATTAGCAGGGAGCTGGCTGCTGATCGTTGAAACCACCTGCGTTGTTGTTGCCGGTAACTGAGCAGATTTCTGGTTGCGCTAGCTACCCTTGCGTGGCCCCCGCTCGTCGTCCTACCAGCGTTGTGTGCTTTTCATCACAAGCTAAGGCGTTGGTGTCTCACAGGAGGTAAGGCTGGCGAGGAAGAAAGCTGGAGTGCTGAGAGTCCCACTGGGGTGCAGGGTATCAATGGGGCGCTCGTGGCGCAGATGCCTTATCCCTGCATGGTGGCTTTTCGGCCCACAGGCGATGAGGGCGCGGGGATGGATACTGAGCAGGTCATTTAGGCTGTTGGAGCCTTTTTGGGAGCACAAGAAGGGGGGTCTCCTATGCATCGGCATGCCTAACCTCAAGATGCCCGCCGAACCCAGCGTCTCAGACGGTCGCAGTCACACCGATTCCTGATGGAACCCATTTTGTATGCTTGTTTTTTTGCGGGCTTTTAAAATAAATTGTTGTTGGGCAGATGCCTAACCTCATCATGGCTGCCGCACCCGGTGTGTGCAATGGGCGCTGACAAGCTGGAACCTCTTGTGAGCCGGTTTGCTCCCTACTGCCAGGTTTGAGGAGACGAGTGCAGGGCTTGAGAGTTTCTAGGGGTGCACCACACGGCACCCTGGCTTTGCTTGTCGACATGGAGGGACGCCCATTTTGTTTGTGCTGGTCAGTGTTGGTGATATTGGTCATCCATTTTGTCTTCTGATCACTCGAGATTGCGGTGTGATACCTCCCCTCCCTGGCCCCTGCTCGGCTGGACATTGAAATTAAAAATGGGCTCTACTCGATGCTCCGAATATCGAGCACCAGAAAAACACCTCATGGTCAAACTTACTACAGCACCCTCGTCCATGCTTAACGCCAATGCCACCATCACCTTCTATGACAATGGGATTATTCTAATCCAAGCCTCCAATGTCAATCTAATTAAGATAGCCATTATCTTCCATTTACTCATAATCGCGGTTTCGACAGAACCCAATGTCACCCACTCTCACCCGTCCTTCTCTCAGGTCACCACTAGTCCTTCCCCCACCACTCTGGGTAGGCCCTCACTCTCTCTAAATTACTCTTCACCTTTAGATGTTTACAGAGCAGCGTTAGCCTCTGTTGACGTGTTCCAACCCTCTAAATTCTTGACTCAGATTGTGAGACATTCCGGGTTCACCTGTCACTCAGCCAGCCAATCCGATTATATTGGTTCCTCACTCGGAGAGATCCCTATGCAACCTACTATCATCACCTTCAACGACTGATTCCTCTTCCTTCATCCATCTCCTCATGCCTCTTACTCTGTTGGTGAGTGGGTAACTGCCCCCCCCCCACTGACCATGATCGGTCAAACCCACTCTTTCCTGTCTTGACCGTATCTGACCCTCAGCTCAATGTCATATCACCCTCGCTACTTATCCAACCTTGATATCAAAAGTTCATGGAACTCCGCTAGTCCCAATTGATCAACTCCCTCCCCAGGAGCCACTCTCCATCACCTTCGACCCCAAGGGCTTACACCTAGGCTCCCTTCCCTCGCTCGCTTGCCCAACACACACTTTACCCCTTTCAGACTTGGTTACGCGCTTAGACGATATATCTCTCCAGCTGCACCTTCTCACTACTGAGCTACATGACCTGAAAGCTCTCTCAAATGATCTTTTCCCTGCGATCAGCTCCTTCCTCACCTCTACAAACTTGTCCAGAGATTCCCCTAGTGTGAGTGAACGCATGGGCCAGTTTTTAGCCCCCCCCCGTCTTGCAAACCATTCCCTTAGCTAACGCGCCCTCCTGCCCCAGAAGATTTGAGACCTACCTGGCACCCAATGATCTCAATAAGTTTCACAATTTTCACTCTACTAGGTCCAATTCCAACATGATCCAGACGAGCAAAATACAAACCATCCATTCCAACCCGTACAGAGAACCTCCTCACAATCCTAGAGTCATCAATAAAGGCAACCTCAAGAGAGTGAACGTCACCCAGTCTCCTCCCACACTAATCCACCACATCTTAAATGTGTATTACTCGACTGTAGGTCAGCCAATAAACACGCCACCAACATCTTCGACCTCATCCAACACAATGATTTAGACATTATCATCCTCACTAAAACTTGGCTAAATCCTGGCTCCACCCCTTCCTATACCTGCTAGTAGTACCTCCTACTCATGACATAATTAGGCTAGACAGAGCTCGGAAGCTGGGGGCTGACCTAGCGTGTATTCATAGGAACACACTCTTGATTTCTCACTTAGAGTCCTCCTCGCCCTCCTCCTTTGAATACCTTTGTCTCAACATCTCAAGTAATACTCTGCCGGTGTGCACACTTTTTATCACCTCCAGGAGACAACCTCCCCTTCATCGAGCAACTAATGGAAGTCGTCTCTGGCAATGTAGACTCAGCCGTGCTCCAAATCTTCCTTGGTGATTTCAACTTTCACTGGTATAACCCCAATGACCAAGCAGTAACTTGCCTTAAAGCATTTTTGATTAATCAAGAACTGATTCAGCACTATGACCAACCAACTCAAAATAAGGGAGAACCTCTAGACCTCATTATATCGAAAGGGCAGACCTTCACATTGGATACCATTACCCCTTGCGATTGGTCCAATCACCACTACATCCTGTTTTATATAAGGAAGGCTCAACCAACTAAATCAAAGATCTGGAACAGGGACCTCAGATCAATAAACTCAGATGATCTAGCAGCCCACTGTAAATCTGCCCTCTCCTCCCAAGCAGACTTTATCGATGTTCAGTTACTCACTGACTCCTACAACTCGACAATTTCCAATAAATAAATACCTCAACAAAAATATCCAAACCATGGTACAACGACAATTTAAACATGGAGCGCCGCAACCTTAGGGCAGCTGAAAGTTCCTGGACATCCAATCCCTCCTTGGAACAACTAAAACTCCTTAGAGATGTTAGAAGCTTTTACAGCAAACAAATCAAGAACGCTAAGGCAGACTGTAGGAGAGTAGGGTCTGCTATCCTATGGTCACCCCAATTTTTGCTTTTTGCTTCACTGGTTTTCGACTTAATGTGGCTGTGGGCCTGCTAAT
Organism: Lissotriton vulgaris; assembly: GCF_964263255.1. Classification (NCBI taxonomy): domain Eukaryota; kingdom Metazoa; phylum Chordata; class Amphibia; order Caudata; family Salamandridae; genus Lissotriton; species Lissotriton vulgaris. The sequence goes on along the minus strand of NC_141689.1, from coordinate 1,323,978,695 downwards.
CAGACCCACAGCCTGCTGTTCTCTCTCTAAATTCTTATACATGTACTATAGGTACATAACCCAATTGGAACTAGACACTTTGTCAGCCCCTGTACCATGCACTTTAGGTGCTCAGGGCATAGGTGCATTCAAGGCCTACCATGGGCTGCAGCATATCTTTTGCCACCCCTTGCTGGTACTTAAATCGACACAACTGGCTGATCACTCAGCTGGGGCAAGGTGGTGTAATCACCCCTTGCTTAGATATAGTATACCTATATCTAAAACCTATATCTGGACACATATATACCTATAAGTCACTCCTATGGCAGGCCTTAACAATCCTGGAGGCAGAGTGCTTGGTTTTATGTGAGATGGTGCTCTAGCATGAGCTGAGCCTGTCTGCAGCTGTCGGGACCAACTCCCTTAGCTGTTCCGGGATAATGCCATACCATATACTCTTAAGTGCATTATAATCCTCACGGTTATGTGCTAACTTTGGTTTGGCTTTATCAAAACATGTCATGTTTGGTGTCATACGCTTTGGAATACTACCCCCTCACCAATCCTGGCGAAGGGGGTAGCATTCCACCCTTCTAGAGGGAGAAGACATGTTACTTTACTGAAAACGCGGTTAATCTCAACCAGAGCCTCAGCATCACAAAATGGATGCTGCTGCCCCGATACAAGTCTGACCTCCTACTGCTGACCGAAACTTGGCAGAGGAGGCCTGGACAAAGGGTTTCCTGTCGCGGGGAGGTGCTACACCACCCCAGACAGGAGATAGTGGATTTGAGCAAGGAGGGCTGAAAGAAACTAGACACTGCCTGGGGCGCACAAGGTGTCCCCGGGCAAATTCCAGTTAAACCGGTTCTGGGGCACTCCAGCCCCAGTCCCAGCGCAACCCTGGACAAAGGGAAAGGGGTGTAACCACCCCCTTCCTGGGTCCCACCCATAGGAGGGACCTAGCAGGTAATCCAACCCACAGATTTGGTATAAGAGTGGGAGCAGTCCCAGCGCACATCAGATTATCCTGACTGAAACTTATGAAACGAAACTCTGGACCCTTCAACATCCTACTTGACGTAGAAGACTGAAGAATCTCCCTTCTGGTCAAGGAGTGACCACCCTGTGCAAACAGGCACCATCCAGCGCGTCACAGTTTGCTTTGTTGCAGTTCCCGCCGGAACTCGAGCGACAGAGATCGACAAGACCCAGCGTTCCTGCCTTCCAACAGCCTGATCCACAGTCCCAGGGAATCTGAGACCCATGGAGGCGACCTGAAGCGTGGGGTCGGCCATCTTGGAAAAACCACGACGTGCTGACCGTGCAGCTCCCGAGGCTCCCTAGACGTTGTGCATTGGTGTTTGGGAAGCCCCAGCCCTGAGCAGCTTTTGCACCGAAGCTCACCCCTCCACACTCGACGAGTGCTGCGTGGGGCCCTTTTGCATTTTCCTGCTGAACGCGTTGGTCCGGTTGCTTGCCCGTTGGCTAGTGGCCCCAGTACCGACGAACCATTGAATTTGCTCTGCCAGTCCGGTTTCACTGTTCTGGCCCTCGCTCCCCTGAAAAGGAGCACCCGCTCTGACCTTGCTGGTCCGAGTAAGAAGCGATCTCCGAATCCTGCGTGGGTTGCGCTTGCCAAGGTTTGTTTACTCCAATCCAGAAGCCGACACCGCCGACAGCGAGAGCCTTCGTGGGACAGCTCATGGTCCACTCCTGGACATCCTCGTTGCCCCAGAGTCCACGTGGCAGTGGAGACAAGCTTCACGACAACCACCTGATTGCGCCCGACATTACCTGGTTCCTTCCTGGTTCCGCCCTGGTCACTGCTGAGTGACCCAGACTCTGTCCCCTTTGCTTTCAGGATCTCTACAGCTTCGATCCACCCTTGGATCAAACCGGACACTTCTCTTCTGGACGCCTGCAGCATCTTCATCTCCAGGCACCATCAGACTGCGTGATGAAACCCGACACACTTTGGCACCTATGCACCCGCTTCCTGTGGGTGAGGTAACTCGTGAATGCCGGTGCTCCTGCATTGGTATACACCTCTAGTGTCTAAGTCTAAAGTTTGGTCATTCTAGTCCAGTAGGAAGACTCCTTTAACAGTAACTTTGTAACTTTTACGCGCCATTGACTTTGCATTGGTGCATGTGTGTGCTTTCAGCGCTGCACCCGATCCCCGCGGGCTTTTCCCGACTTCAGCATTGCTAGTCCCGATTAGTCCCAGCGATTCCCCAGGCCCTAGGCCTGACCACTGTTCGATTAGTGATACTTATACCACTATTTTAGTTTATGGTTTGAGTGGCCCCTGGGCCTCATCCATAATTGTGCAACTTTCATATGTTTTACTGTGCTTTTGTTTAAACGCTTGTGCTTCTAGACTCATAAAGAGTATAGAGGATTATTCTAGTAATAAATTCATATATTTTTATAATATATAACTTGTGTGGTGTCCTTTCATTTGATATTACAGGATTGTGATTGGTAAAACAGCTGGCTTCACATGCCCTCTTGAGTTAAGCCTTTAAGTCTGCTTAGTCCATGCTACTCTTAGGATAGCTTGTCTATAAGGTTGACTTACAACCATTGCCATAAGGGATTGTTTGGACTGATACAAGGTGCCCCCAGAACTGGAGACATCATATATCAAGCCAACTTCTCACACAGACTACTTCAGACACCAACTTGATCAAGTGGCAAACCGCCCCAAGAAACTTTTCGAATTGGTCAAGCAACAATCACTGAAGACTCCTGAGGCAGCCCACCTTCTTGTGATGATCTTGCTACGTTCTTCACCGAGAAATCAAGGGTCATCACCATTGAACTCTCTACTAAGAAGGCTCTATTGCCATCCTCCTGGTCCGCACCTCCCCCTGACCTCTCAGAAAAGCGTAGCTTGAACACCAAGAACAATGCGACATGGAGCACTTTTACCCCATTCAGTGAAAATTACATCAACAAGATTATTCTGAACATCAATCCATCTAACCACTTCAGTGACCCCCTGCCATGGCCACCCCAAAGAAATCAAGTATGTACTCATCCCCACCTGGACAAGGATTGTAAACGCTTCTCTTTCACAAGGCACAATCCCAGACTGCCTAAAAGCAGCGCAGGTATCACCCATAGTAAAAAAACTAACGCAGATAAAACTGACCTTCATAATTTCCGCCCTATCTCCAACATCCCCAAATTAGCCGAAGACTTGAAAAATGCATACAATCCCAACTCTGTGCTCACATAGAGAATTTCCAACTCCTAGACCAACATCAATCCGGCTTCCGGAAGGGACACAGTACCAAATCGGCCCTCACGCACGTTATGGATGACATCTTAAAAATGCTTGACCAAAATGATTCCTGCCTCCCAATACTCCTTGACCTTTCTTCCGGTTTCGACACGGTTAATCACAACAACCTCCATTCTGAAGAACAGGATGGGTTTCTCAGGTCGGGTGTTACAATGCTTCTCGTCCTTCCTTCACTACAGATCACAAAGAATCAAGGCAAACCACTCCCTCTCCAGTACTCATGGGTGTCCCTCAATGGTCTACCCTATCTCCTATCCTCTTCAACCTTTTCTTGCAACCACTAGCTAATACTCTAAATTCCACGAACATTCTTCTCCATATGTATGCGGGTGACAAACAACTTTATTTGAAAATGTCATCCCCGGACAACATCATCTCACTCAACACTACCATAATTAATACTTAAAATTGGGTAACGGAGAACCATCTACTGCTCAAGACTTCCAATACTGAATTCCTTTTCATTTCTCCCCCTAACCACATCCCCAAGCTAGACCCTTAGCTGAATCACCTCACTGCCTTCAATTGCACCCCCTCATCATAGACACAGCCAAATCTCTCGGAATCACCTGTAGGAAGGTGGATACCTGACTATGGTTACCCCAGATTTTTTTGCCTAGTGTTTAGCTGGTTTTCGACATAGCCTGGGGCCCAGATTAGCAGCATCCCAGGCCAACTATCTGCTCTCTCTTTAAAATTGGCTCCATGTACCCTAGGTACATTACCCACTGTACACTGGATCACCTTATGAGCCCCTGTACAGTGTACTATAGGTACCCAGGGCATAGGTGCATCCAAGGCCTACCAGGGGCTGCAGCATATATTTTGCCACCCCTGGCTGGCCATTCAAATTGACACAACTGGCTGATCACTCAGCTGGGGCAAGGTGGTGTAATCACCCCTTGCTTAGATATAGTATACCTATATCTAACCTTATATCTAGACACATATACACCTATAAGTCACTCCTATGGCAGGCCTTAACAATCCTGGAGGCAGAGTGCTTGGTTTTATGTGAGATGGTGCTCTAGCATGAGCTGAGCCTGTCTGCAGCTTTCGGAACCATGTCCTTATAGCTGTTCTAGGATATTGCCATACCATATACTCTTAAGTGCATTATGTACCACGCGGTCAGATGTTAACTATGGTTTGGCTTTATAAAAACATGTCGAGTAAGGTGTCATACGATTTGGAATACTACCCCCTCGCCAGTTCTGGCGACGGGGGAAGCATTCCACCCTTCTAGAGGGAAAAGACATGTTGTTCCCACTATTCTCTGTTAAAGTTAACCAGAGCCTCAGCATCACAATATGGATGCTGCTGCCACAGACACAAGTCTGACCTCCTGCTGCTGGGAGTCCTTCCAGCGAGGGAGGCTTGGACAATAGGTTTCCTGCCTTGAGAGGTGCTAGCACCACCCCAGACAGGACTTTGTGTATTGGGACAGGGAGGGCTGAAAGGATTGAGACACTGCCTGGGGCACACAAGGTGTCCCATGCATAGGCCAGTTCAAACCGGTGCTGGGGCTCTCCAGCCCCAGCTCTGGCGCGAAACTAGACAAAGGGAATGGGGTGTAACCACCCCCTTCCCTGGTCCCACCCATAGGAGGGACCTAGCAGATAATCCAGCCCCTAAGATTGGTATATAGGTAGGAGCTGAGTCTAGAGACTTTAGATTAATCCTGACTGAAACTCTGAAACGAAACTCTGGCCTTTCAACGATCTACTTGAAGAAGACGACTGAAGAATCTCCCTTGTGGTCAAGGAGTGACCACCCTGCACAAGCAGGCCCCATCCAGCGATTGACGACTTCCTTTGCCACCGCCTTCCGCCGGAGCCCGAGCCCAGAGCCTGACAAGAACCGGATTCCCAGACATCCAACAGCCTGATCCACAGTCCCTGCAAAGCTGAGACCCGTGGAGGCGACGAGATACGTGGGACCGGCCATCTTGAAAAGTCTGCGACCTGCTAACTGTGCAGCCCCCGAGGCCTCCTCGAAGCTGTGCATTGGGGATTGAGAAGCCCCAGCCCCGAGCTGCATTTGCACCAAAGATCAGCCCTGCACCCTCCACGAGTTCTGCGTGGGGCCCTTTTGCATTTTCCTGCTTGACGCGTCTGCCCTGTCACTTGCCCGTTGGCTAGTGGCCATCTTGGCGACGATACTTTGAATTTTCACCGCTGGTCTGGTTGCTCCAGACTGGCCCTTGCTTCCCTCAAAAGAAGCAGCCCCTCATACCTTGCTGGTCTGAGTAAGAAGCCTACATCGTATCCTGCGTGGGTTGCCTTTGCCAAGGCTTGTTGACTCCAATCCTGAAGCCGACACCCCCGACAGTGAGAGCCTTCGTGGGACAGTCCGTGCCTGACTCCTGGTCGTCGTCGACGCCTCCTGGTCCACGTGGCTGCAGAGACAAGCTTCCCATCAGCACCTGATCGCTTCCCGACATCGCCTGGTTCCTTCCTGGTCACTGGCTAGTGACCCAGTCTCTGTCCCCTCTGCTTTCAGATCCTCTACATCTTCGATCCACCCTTGGATCCACTCGTACTCTTCTCTTGTGGCCGCCTGCAGCATCTTTTCTCCAGGGCTCCATAGATCTCCACGACGAAACCCGACACACTTTGGGACCTATGCACCCCCTTCCTGTGGGTTAGGTAACGCGAGTACTACGGTGCCTCTGTAGAGGTTTACACCCCTAGTGTCCTAGTTTCAAGTGGTTAGCTTCTATTCCAGTCGGAAGACTCTTAAACCTTTAACTTTTTAACTTTTACGCACCCATTGACTTCTATGTGTGAACGCGTGTGCCTTTAGACGCTGCACACGCTTCCCGTGGGCCTCCTGCTCCCTAACTATTGTTAGTCCAGTGTAGCCCCAGCGATTCCCAAGTCCCTAGGCCTTACCATTGTTCGTGACGTGGTACTTATACCACTTTCTTAGTATATGGTTTAGCGGGCCACCCCGGCCTATCCATATTTGTGAAACTTTTGTATATTCTATTAAGTTACTTGTTTTGCGCTTGTGCTTCTGTGCTCATAAAGAGTTCAGGGGTTTGTTTAGCAATAAATACATAAATATTTTGAATATATATCCTGTGTGGTGTCCTTTAATTTGGTATTAAAGGGATTGCATATGGTAAAACAGCTGGCTTCACATGCCCTCTTGAGTTTAGCCTAAGACTGCTTTGTCCATGCTACCCTGGTCTATAAGGTTGACTTTACAACCATCACCATAAGGGTTGTTTGGACTGGTGCAAGGTGCTCACTAGAATAGTGAACATCATATACCAGGCCAACTTCTCACATCACCCAGGACAAACACCTGAATATGAAAAATCATATTATCAATGTGTGTGTAAGGGAGGTAATCTCTTGATGACGACACTCAGAAACCTTAAGCCATTCCTTCCACAAAAAAACTTCAAGCAGGTGGTACAAGTACTGGTCCTGCCGAGACTGGACTTTGGCAGCGCTACGCTCTGTGGTCTTCCCAAATACACTCTGGCTCCCCTAAGGGCATCACTGAAAGCTGTGGCCAGACTGGTCACTGGTACCAAACGAAGTGAGCACATAGCCCCAATCCTAAAATCTCTTAAATGGTTGCCCTATGAAGCTCGAATTCAGTTAAAGATTGCCGTTCCGGCGCACAAAGCTGTGCATTTAAAAACTCACAGGTACCTAGCGCAAAAGCTTGAATTATCCTGCAGTGGGAGAGCCTCAAGAAGCTCTATCACTCTCCTCCTGAAACCACCCATCCTTAGCAAAAAGAGAACCGGTCTCTGAGCCTTCTCCGACGCTGCCCCAAGGATTTGGAACTTTCTTCCACCGGAAGTACGCAGAATCTCCTCAACGACTGCTTTAAAACTGGAAGCCAAAAGATTCTTAATGAACACATTTTTACCTTAACATGAGCCAGGATCACTTGCTTGAAATCATTTTCTTACAACCATTGTACCTTCATATGATGCTGCTCTTCTTTACTGCATTGTGTCGTCCCCCCACCCCACTTCGTAGCCCGTTATATTCATGCTTATTGTATTACTCTCCTTGTTTATCCTGTTTGGGGAAATAAACGAATATTCCTGTTGTGTATTCCTACTTAATGTCAATATTGGATCTATGCTCTTCTTTTCCGCATTGTGTACAGCCCCCCGTAGTCTGCTACTTATCCGTTTATGGTACTACTCTCCTTGATTCATTTGTGTGGGAATTTTTGTGATTATTTGTCTGGGACTTATGCAAGTATTCCTGTTGTGTAATATTTTCCTGTTGGCAATATTGGATTTATGTCCCTTCCTTCCTTCCTTTGTAAAGCGCTCTGATATCCTCCGGGATCTTGTTCGCGCTATATAAAACTTTATAAAGAAATAAAATAAATAAATTGCTATTTGAATGGCTTTTCCACCCCTTCATGTAGACATTATTGGTTTCTTTTTCATACTTTGTCTTATTCAACTGTATACTCTATTGCTTGCTGATGCTGTCTCATGCAATTTGCATTAAACTGACGGTTTGGATGGCTGTTGCTTTCCTACGTAGTATAATAGCCTTTATGGTTTCCATACTAATATGTCATCCATGTTTGGCTGATTGTTCGGCTTTACTTACTTTCTACATGTTATATTTTCTCGTCTATGCATAGGTGGTTATTTATTTTATTACTCCTATGTCATTGAATTTCTTGGAGATATCCCAGCGGTGTTTGTATTATCTCTCTAGGGTTACCACTGCTTCTATGCCCCTAGTTGCTATTTTCAGATCTGGTGGCTTAGTGGACTATGTGTCCTTTGTAGGGGCCGGTGTGCAACCTTTTGGTCACAGTTTCATATCTCGGCGACTCAGCTTTTCTTCTTTCCGAGGTCGCTAACTTTTTATGGTTTTTTTTTTTTATTCGTTTCAAATTGACATATCAATGACAGATCACAATGACATGTTACAGAACATAGAATCAGAACATCCCAACCCCCCCGCCCGAGCCCCTCTGCTACAGTCAATAACATACAGTATCATCCAGTTCCCTTTCCCATTTGCCAGATGTAAATGCCTATACCACTCAGTACAAAATTACAGTACGTTCAAATATGTCTCCCATCAGTCTCATTAACAAGCAAAGACCGAATCAGCCAGTCTCAGTGTCTTCATCATCTCCACTGTGCTCACTAAGGCCCAGTAAGTATTCCCTCAGTGGGGCCCAGATATCCTTTGGCCTAGACACTTTCGGCAGCTCCCCCGGCATATAAGATCAAATGTTCTTAGCAGTACACCATATCAGTAAGCCACTTAGCAGATTTCGGGCCCAGCCTCCCATCCATGTGAATAACACACGTCTCTTAGCCAACAGCAGTGCCACTCTGACAAAGCGACCCAATACACCCTTTACCTCAGGCACGTACCCCAATAAGAATAGCAGCGGGGTGCATTCCAGCAAGTGTCCAGTCATAGTGTAGAGCAGCTCCAGTACTTCTACCCAATATGAGTGTACCCTTCTGCATTGCCAAGCTAGGTGCACAAAATTCGCCCCTGCCTGCCCACACCTCCTGCAGCAATCCGTTTCTCTAAGTCCTATTCTGTAGAGTTTTGCAGGTGTGTGATAGGTCTGGTGCAAAAACTTCAGGTGTATAATGCGCAGGTTACTATTAGACGTCACCATATAAATCTGTCCCACATAGTCCCCGTGATCTGTGGGTCTAAAATCTTATTCCAGCGCCCTAGGCTTTTATCTTCCGTTAGCACCGTCTCTTCCTGCACCGCCCTGTATAGTCTGGTGAGTAGATGTTTCTTGGTGGCCGCTGTTATAATCAATTGTAACGCCTTAGATGTTTCCGGCTCCTCTGGGAAACTGGGATAATGATCCCTAGAGCCATCCGCAGTCAATAGCAAGAAAACAAAAACAGTGTTGTAGGGTTAGAAATGTAACTCAGCTCATCCCCAGTTAGGTACAGCACCCGCGTCCCCCTCTTTGACCACCACATGAGGTATAAAGCCATGCGGACGATACCAGAAAAACACGTATTGGGCCTGTCCACACAGGTAATATAAATAGAAATCTGGAGCACAAACCTTCCCTTTGCAAATGGCAGGGTGAGCGTGGACCAGCTAATTCTCGAAGGCTTCGCACCCCACACCAGTCGGAGCAGCTGAGTCTGTATAGTTTAAAAAAATTATTTGTTTAAGCGAATGGGGATATTGCAAAATAGATACAAAAATTTAGGAAGCACCACCATTTTAATCACTGCAATTCTATCTGCTAATGACAGGGGCAGGCCCACCCAGCGATCAACTTGCTGCACCAGTTCAGTGTAGGCCCCCCATAGTTTTCCCGTATCACCGTCACAGGATCTCGGTGGACCCAGATATTTCACTGGGTCCCCCGTCCACACCAAGGGATATTCTACTTGCAGTGATGTGGTAGCAGGCGTGAGAGGAATGATGACAGACTTCTCCCAATTAATATTCAAGCCAGAAAAGAGGCCAAATCGGATATATTCCCGGATGACTGGGGACAGATGTATATGTGGCTCCCGGACATATAACACCATGTCATCTGCATAGGCAGATATACCCACCGGCCTATTATTAAAATTCAGAGCGGCCGCTCTATGGATTTGATGAATTCTACAGGCTTGAGGCTCTAGGACGATGGCAAAAACGAACGGCGACAGCGAGCACCCCTGCCTGGTGCCGCGTTGGATGGTCAATGGATCTGAAGTAAGACCGCCCACCCGCATTCTTGCCGACACGTCCGTATAGAGGCTCTGTATCCAACAGACAAAAACAGGAGGGAAGCCCATTCTATATAAGATATATATCATGTACTTCCATTCTATCAAATCAAACGCCTTGGCCACGTCCAGCAACACGGCCACGGCAGGCAGCTCCGGGTTCAGAACGTGAAACATGGCAAACATCGTTCGTAGGTTCCAGGCCGTGGAACGATCTGGGATGAATCCAGATTGGTCTGGCAAGACCAATAGAGGCATCAAGGGATCTAATTTAGTAGCCAGCACCTTGGCGAGGATTTTCGCGTCAATATTAATTAAGGATCAAGGCCGGTAGAATTCACACAGAGTAGGGGTCTTCTCCTTTTTCAACAAGGTGATGATCAGCCCCTGTCTCAGTGCGGGTGGGAGATGTCCCACCTCGTGCGCCTCCGCATACATTGCCAGAATGTGCGGCGTAAGTAAATAGGCATATTGTTTATAGAATTCTGCTGTCAGCCCATCAGGCCCGAGGCTTTTTTATAAGGCAACGATATAATGGCCTCCTTGATATCTGCCTCGTCTATGGGAAGGCTTAGAAATTTCCTGTGCACATCTGATAACCAGGCGCACGCTGTATCAGACAGGTACTCACTCAGCTCAGATTCCGCCATGTCACCCCGCGAGGCATATAGTGTCTCATAAAATGTGCGAAATTGATCCAAGATACCGTAAGGTGTAAAATGGTCAGCGCCAGCGTCGTCTACTATGTGATCTATCAAAGAGGCATCCGTGCGCTCCCTAAGCCCACTAGCCAGCACCCTGCCGGGCCTGCCACCCTCCCCATTCGCCCTCGCCACATATCTCTTTGATAGATATTTCATCTCTGAGTTCGCAAGTGAATTGTATTCCTCTACATATTTTCTGATGTGTGCCAGTGTGTCGGGTGTGGGCAAGGGATCATAAGATGCCTCTAATTCACGAAGCCTTTCCTCAGTACGTCGTAGTTGACCCCTTAGGTCACGCAGGATTCCCGCCGCTGTAACTATGCACTCCCCCCTGATCGTGACTTTGAATGCTTCCCATATGGTAACAGCACTGTCAACTGTGCCCACGTTATGGTCAAAGTATTGTACAACAGCTTTCCGTATGGTGTCCTCGTACACAGGGTCTTAAGAGAGTCAGCTCTAAACCTCAAAGTGAAGGGGCGTCTCACCGCATGAGGTACCAATATCTGAAGTGTGACTGGATTGTGATCCGACAGCGCCCTCGGCAATATGCAGACCTCTGTCGCCCACCCATTAGCTGCACTATCTAGTAACCAATAGTCTAAACGAGCCGGAGTGATGTGCGTGCCCTCCAAGACCCCTTTATGTCGTGAGTGCCATGTGTCAATAAGTCACATTTCTTCCCTAAAGTCTCGAATACATTGGACAACTTTAACCATGCGAGTGCCAGTGGAGACAGACTTGTCCAACTGTGGGTCAAAATGTGTATTTAAGTCACCCCCAATGATTAACGCTGTCTCCGGCCATGTACGTATCACCTGAAATAGTCATGAACGATGCTGGCTCGTCAACCACCGGCCCATATACATTTATAATGGTCACCTTCGTCTTCCCCAGGGTGCTCCGTACCACCGCCCACCGTCCCCCTCTATCTATGCAGGTTTCACACGGCTGAAATGGCGTCCCCTTCTTGATTAGAATCAGTACCCCACGGGCATGATTGGAATAGGAGGAAGCTAATCGGAAGGTAGCCCATCGCCTCGTCACAGAGTCCTCCCTATGCTTAGTTAAGTGGGTCTCCAGTAATAAAGCGATGTGCACACCCTGCCTATCTAGGTGTGTGAGTACCTTCCTGGTCTTTTTGGGTGTGTTCAGGCCACGCACATTCCAGGTAATACATTTGTACCGTTCACCCGCCATTTAGCAAACCCACAGATGGTCTCGAGCCAGCATCGTCCCCCGACAGTTGAAGACCCATCGTCTGCGTACTGCTTTCCAGGCATTTAACACCATCCCAAATCCAAACCTTCAAGCAGAAATTAGGCTCCAGCCCCCACCCCCTTAACACTTTGGCAACCCCAACCCGCCAAAGACACAGATCACCCCCCCTACCCTCAACAACAACACCAATATCATCCAGTGTACTTTTTGGGTCATACCCAGTGGGGGCTGTAGCGGCACCGTACACTCCCAGCACTAGGCGGGGGCGGGCCACCGCGCCAATACATCTTAACCTAACCCCCGTGGCCAGTCTGTCTAGAACAGTACATGTATCAGTCGGGGGATCGCCCCTCAAAATGACAACCTATTCAATAGCAAAACATTCGTACTACTTTCCCCAGCCCTCCTGAGCATGCCAGTGCATTCGCCCAGCGCTAAGCATCCCCCAGGACAGCAGCCCGGTAGACATATCCTATCGAACATTCCCACAGCAGCACCGCCGTCCCGGAGCCCCAGGAAACAATCAGTACGTTATTCTAAACAGACGAACACAACATACAGTTAGGCAGCCATTTCAAATTGAAAACTCAGTCCTCAATGTCCGACGTGGAATCAGGAGATCTGCGCCGTTTCTGTAGAGATTTCGCATATGCCATTGCCTGCTTCGGGGTCACAAAAATGTTACCGCCCTCGAACTCCCCGATTCGTAGCCTCGCTGGGTAGAGCATGGCATACGGGATCCTCTCCTGCTGAAGCAACCGCATGACGTTTTGAAAATCTTTCCACGCCGCCTGTACCTGTGCAGTGAAATCTGGATAAAACAAGAGCGGATTGGGGGGGCGTGGCTAGCAGCCAAGCATGGCGGCCGCATAGAAGGAGCGCTCCGAGGGTGAGGCGGCTCCTAATCGACTATCCGCACATTAATCCGCAAGCTTAATACCTCAAAAGGCGGCCCCCAAGGTCCGGGACCGAACGGCACTGATCGGCGCAATCCCGGTAAAAATTGGAACCCGGGCAGCACAGATCCGAACTCCTCTCCGGCACGGGCCTAAACAACGATGCTGAGCCCCGACCTGGAGTGACAACCCGAGGCGGATCGGAAGTGCAGGCAGGCCTGCGGCAAGAAACCGGAAGTCGGCCGCATAACTGGCTGCGGAGCTAGAACGGCGGCGGCACTATTGCAAAACGCTAGCAACACAGAGGCGGCGCCGGGGACACATAGCACTGAGGAGACACCCGGCCAGCAGTCAACCCGAGCGGAACAATCCCAGTGTAGGCTACGACTTCTGGAGCGTGTCCTCACACAACCGTGAGTGTCCGGATCCCTGGCAGACCCATCCAGCCGGAACCTCACACATTGCGTATCCCCCTTGCAGCGCGGGCCCAAATCGGTGACGGGAGGGGAGACCGAGGAGGGGATAAGACGGAACGTCCCTAACCTCCACATCTGGACTGAGTAGGGGTGCTTGAACGGGTTGCGGGTGGACATTGTAAACACCAGAAAGGCCCCAAGTAGGAAAGGGGTAACGAGAGGACTGCAACCTACCTTTGAACTGCCACAGGACGCATTCAGGCATCAACATAGGCAAACCGGTGCTGGAGATCCTGGCACGGAGTCGCCGCGATTCCCTCGTGCGGGTCACCGCTAAGCTGCTCCTCGTGAGCCTAATCGCTGAGAACTACGAGTCTGCCCAACGGTAAAAGACCGCGAATCACCACAATGACGGCAAATTTGCCTATGACAAACGCAACCCCCCTCAAACAGATCCGCGAACGCCCACAGGAAAATCGCCAGATGGAGACGGAACTAAAAAGATCACGTTGGAGGATATCATGAAAGCGCTGTCACAGGTACAAGTCACAGTAGGTTCAATCTCCACAGACATGGCCCTACTACGTGCAGACCTCCATAAAATGACTGACCGAGTGAAAGAGGTGGAGATTGTTACGAAATCTCTTGTTACAGATGTGTCTGAACTGCAATCCACAATGGAACGCATAGATGCTGATAACAAACTCCTTAAAGAGAAACTGGACGACCAGGAAGGGCGCTCCAGAAGAAATAACGTTCAAATTCTTAGAGTTCCGGAATCAGAGGGTATCAGAGCAATGGACCTCTACGCGGAGGAGCTAATTAATACTAGACTACAGCCCAAAGGATTATCGAACTTCTTCTCGGTGGAAAGGGCGAATAGGGTTCCCAGCGGAAAACCTAAACCGGGCTTGCCCCCCAGACCGATTCTGGCCAGACTGTTCAACTTTAGAGACTGGGACGCCATTCTGCAGGCAGCGAGGGTCTCACCACCAATCAAAATCCAGAACTCCACAATCGCCTTCTTCCCAGACTACACGGCTGAAGTTTCCCGTCGTAGGAGAACATTCTTAGAAGTTAAGAAATTACTGAGGTCAAAAGGTATGCTGTACTCGATGCTATTCCCGGCCAGGCTGTGGGTAGTGGCGGACAATAAAATCTGGTTCTTTGATACGCCAGAGGCGGCGCAGGACTGGCTGGACGGCTTGCGACAAGTTGGACTACCCCGCCGCACAAACCAGAATCACCGAAACAGACATGAGGAGGGACACGACGGACTCCAAGCCGCGGGGGGAGAATCTCACGAACATTTATCAGAGCCAGAGACACAAGAGGATGCCCACAAATCAGATTCATGAATACCAAGTACTGCACGATCAAATTTTTTCGGTGCCACAGATCTAGCGCCTGGACGGAACTGGTGGAGGCCAAAGAGGGTCAATGGAGCCGCCTCCTCCATGGGAACTTTCACCCCAACAAGCAAGTACACGGTTTTTGGGAATGGGTAAGCACTCTGCTGCGTTGGGGAGGCGGGCGGTTCAATGTCCGTTAAGCAGGGAGGCAGGGAGGGGGGGGCAGGGAGGAGTTAGTTTTTGTTCTTCAAGTTCAAAACGTATTAACGGCACACGACCGCGACCACACCAGAAATACACAACTACGAGGCAGACCCAGGGTACCAGAAGGGAAGTCACCCTTCTACCACCTTAGACATCCATACAATGGCTGTATCAGGATCCAGTGACAGGGAGGCCGAAGTTTTTTAAGAAGAAATTAGATGTTAATCCAAAATAAGGATATTATACAAAGACGGCAGAAGGAAGCAAGCACCAAGGCCCTTCTATCCCGCAACGGCATATCAGCTACAAGCCTCCTCCCACAACTGATTCCAAGATGGGATTATATCTAGCCTTTTATTAAAAAGCAAATCTGTATCAGATCCTATTATACATACGGTGGTCACCCCTGGTACAGCGAAATATTGAATTTACGCATGATTCTCTGCTTAGGTGGAAAAATTGTTTTTAAAAAATTCCATTGCCAAAAAATGCAAGATACGCAGCGAAATGAATAAGAAGCTGTACCAACAAGTTATCCTTTATGACCTCGAATTCCTCAAACTTTGAGTGATTTTTTTTAAAAAAACGTCCTGAAGAAGGTGTTACCATCTACACAAGACACCGAAACGCCGCGTTGACTTTTGGTTTTTATTTATATTTTGTTGTATTTTTATGTACTACAAACCTTGATTTTGTGATTAATTTTTAGAAATAAACTGATGATTTTAATTACTGGTGTATATTAGAGTGTTTTCAAATGTTGCATGATTTTATTATATATTGTTTACAGAGTTCCCAAACTGACGTTTTGCCACTATTTAGTGATAATTGTAGTTATAACTAGACTGTAGGGTTAGCCTTCTGGGTCGAATATAGCCTCCCCTAAACATCTCAGGTTGGCTAGATTACGACATAAGGTATATCCTTAAGCTCAGGGACAATATCCCTCCTAAACACAAACAAAAATCTTAGCAAAACTCCTAGTGAACAGACTGATATTCCACCTCCCGAATCTAATCCACCCCGACCAATCCGGCTTCATGCCTCACAGAAACACTGCACTTAATCTCAGGCGGCTCCAGGGAGTGTTGGCAGGGCCGGACTACTGTCGTTGCCAGCGGTGGTACTTTCACTGGACGCAAAGATGGTGTTCGATATGGTGGAATGGCAATACTTGTTTGCAGTACTGACGCGAATGGGGTTTGGTCCAAAATTCATGGCATGCATACGACTCCTGTACACTAACCCAATGGCCCAAATTACAGCTAACAGACACATCTCCCACACTATACCACTGGCAAGAGGAACACGGCAGGGTTGTCCATTGTCGCCCTTGTTGTTCGCGATTGCACTGGAACCCTTGGCTACACTGATCAGAACGACACCGTTGCTGAAAGGCATCAGTTGGCGGGAGGGATGGGAAGATCGTCTCTCGCTATACGCGGGCGATATGCTAATATACCTAACGGAACCGGAACACTGTTTACCGACATTGCTGACACTATGTGACACACATGGAAAGATCTCGGGATACACTATAAATTGGGCGAAATCGGTGTTAATTGTCATACAAGGCCCTGCTCCCTCGCTTCCCGAAGATTTCCCCCTTAGAATCGCAGATGATTATTTTAAATACCTGGGTATCCTCATTACGAGAAACCCCTCAGACTTCTTTGACAAAAACCTAAAGCCACCACTAGAACGTCTACGACACGATGTAAAACACTGGGCGACACTGCCCCTGACTCTCCTAGGCAGGGCGGCCCTATATAAAATGATGTCCCTGCTGAGATTTCTATATGCCTTAGACAACACCCCATTTCCGGTGCCACCGAGATACTTCCGGCAGGTAACAGAACTGGTGTCCACCTTGCTATGGAACAATCGTCCGGCACTAATAGCGCACGCCAAATTAAACAGAAGCTGGTATGACGGGGGTATTGCACTGCCAAATCTACAAGCTTTTTACTGGGCAACTCACCTTAAAACCATTAATCACTGGCTACACACACCCCAAGACGACCCAGCATATAAGGCAGACAGGGAACAAATGAACCCGGACAATATGTTAGCGTTGCTCTACGACCGAAGACTGGCAGTGAAACTAGTGGGACACACAAAACACACGACCACACTATGGTACACAGCTCAAACGAAATTAGGATGGAAAGATAAAATCACTAAAGTAACCCCATTATGGGACACCAGGGTGTTCGGACATCTGAGGCGCTGTAAGGGCTTTACACAGTGGGACAAAATCGGTATCTCAACAGTGGGTGATATATGGGATAAGGGAACAGTGATTCCATTCACACAACTCCAGCAACCGTATGAGTTAGGACCGACTGAGACCTATAGATACATACAAATTCGTCCTGCATTATTGACTGCAATACCAACAGACACAGAAGTCCCGGAGGCCTCCCCACTAGAGGACCGACTGCTTACAGACCACATGCAATGCAGCGCCTCCTCACTAACATACCGAAAGCTGATAAAGAACTTACCAGACCCCACACTAAGACTAAGAGAAACATGGGTGGAAGAATTGGGCGACATGGACAACTCCGAATGGAACAAGGCATTGGCATCCCCCAAAGAAGTGGGTATCTCAGCCAGATTTCGCCTAGTTCAACTTAAAATACTGCACAGGGTATACTATACCAGAACCACACTTCATAAGATACATCGAGCACAGTCCCCCTACTGTCTCCGCCGCTGTGGGGAGGAGGGTACATTTCTACATACTATATGGGACTGCCCACTTATAGCTGACTACTGGAAACAAATCATGCGTACCATATCACAGACATTGGAAACATCTAGAATACCCGAGCCGCGCAAATGTTTACTGAATATATGGGACCCCAATGACTTGTCCAGGCATGGGTTAAAATGGGACACAGTGGGTATGGTAATCGCAAAAAGAGATATCGCACAGAAATGGGGGGCAGCTGAAACCCCCACCTTCACACAATGGAGTAGAAATATGGATATGGTAATGTTTACTGAACGCGCAGTGTACACAGCTAGGGCCAGTCCGCGTAGGTGGATTAAGATATAGACTCCATGGAATGTGTACATGGGGGAGATATGTGACCCTCTGCCGGAAGACGAGACTGTAACCTCAGATGATGAATCTAACGGAGATATCTAGGGGAGAAATAGGAGACCACCCTGATCGCTGTGCATACATGGAAAACTACCTACAGAAATACCTGGGGACACTGGTTCTGCGCTACCTACATAAAAGAGTTGTTGCTTTGTTCATGCTGATGCGGTTGCCTATAGAAGTGCCCTCCATATGTGTATTTAATTAATACAGTTGTTGCATTCAGTTTAAAAGTTCTAAGACTAAAGCAACTTTAGACCTGAAATTTATCCGGGACACACCCTGATTGAAGGTTAAGCATTTTTACCAAACTACGCCGCCGGACCCCAGAGTTGTCGGCTGAATGGCTGTGTTAAATTGATCGCTACATGACAAACGTTCCCGATGACGTGGCCGGCCCAAGGGGTTGTAGGCTAAATGTGGTGTAATGAGAAACTTGTGCAATAAAGGTCTTTTAAAAAAAAAACAAGAGCGGATTGTTTTGATAAGTTATCTTGCCCTTCTGCCTGGTGATACGGAGAACAGTGTCTCTATCTCTGTAGTTTAACAGACGAGCAATTATGGGTCTCGGCGGAGTGCCAGGGGGTGGGCGAGCCGCCAGCGATCAGTGGGCGCGCTCGACCTTAAACATGGGGGACAGTTTATCCGCACCGCAGATCTCACGTAACATGGTCTCAATGTAGTCCTCCAAGCGCCCAACATTTGTTGACTCCGGCAGGCCTAGTACACGAATGTTGTTACGCCTCGAGCGCGCCTCGATGTCCTCGTTCTTAGCCTGAATGACCGCCAGAAGCCTCATGATATCAGAGGTTTCTTCCGCGACTTGCCGGAGGCCATCTTCTGCGTCTGTAATTCTCAGCTCCGCCTCACCTATACGTACTGCCTGCTTGTCTAGTTTGGCAGAGAACTGATCCATGTGTCCATTCAGTGCCTCTGTCTTCCCATCTATCGCCTGTAGGCTGATCTGTATAGCAGCCAGCACTTTCTCCAGGGTTGAAGAGCCCTGCGAGGCAGCGTTCAGTTCAGTGTCCAAGGCCTCAGATTGAGCCGACCTGCGGCCCCTGCGGAGCTCAAATGTAAGTTTCGGATGAGTTTTATCCGGCTTGCCCATCTCGCTCTCCCCCAGTGGCGACCGGTACAACCTGGTGAGTCGACCACAACTCCGCACCACTACAGAATTCTAGTCGCCTGTAGGAGAGTAGGGTCTGCCCATTGTCACCCCATTTTTTGCTTTTTGCTACACTGGTTTTCGACTTAATGTGGCTGTGGGCCTGCTAATCAGACCCACAGCCTGCTGCTTTCTCTCTAAATTCACAACCATGTACTTTAGGTACATTACCAATTGGGTATTGGGTCACCTTATCAGCCCATGTACAGTGTACTATAGGTACCCAGTGTATAGGTGCATCCAAGGCCTACCAGGGGCTGCAGCATATATTTTACCACCCCTGGCTGGCTGGCCATCCAATCTGACACAACTGGCTGATCACTCAGCTGGGGCAAGGTCGTGTAATCACCCCTTGCTTAGATATAGTATACCTATATCTAAACCTATATCTGGGCACATATGCACCTATAAGTCACTCCTATGGCAGGCCTGAACAATCCTGGAGGCAGAGTGCTTGGTTTTATGTGAGATGGTGCCAGCAGGAATTGATGGAGCCTCCTCGCAGAACCACTGACAGCAGTCACGGAGTTCCAGGGATGCCTCCAGAGCACACAGAAGATGAAGGCCCACGGTGCGGAGTATGCAGGCTGGACATTGTTCTTAGGGCTATGCAATGTTGATGCTGGGGCTACTTGGAGCTTGAAGATCTTTCGAGAAGAGAGCCAACACTCTTTTTCAATGGCAATCGGACGCGGTGCACAGGGAGGCAGTTCATGTCAGCTGGCGAGGGATTACGGCCACCCCACTTGCAGGGAAGACTGGTCAGGCCTCTGGAGAATCAACAAAACACCACCTGTGTTAAAGAGCCGTATGCTGTCCGTGGGACAACAGGATTAGCAAGCTGGTCATCGTCGTAGGGATGCCAGCTGATGTAGGGAAGTGACTCCTTCACTTCAAGGGAGATTCCTCCAGCTGAAATGCAGTCTAAGTCTTTGCTGACTTGGTGGATTGTAGGGTCTGCTATCCTATGGTCACCCCAATTTTTGCTTTTTGCTTTACTGGTTTTCGACTTAATGTGGCTGTGGGCCTGCTAATCAGACCCACAGCCTGCTGTTCGCTCTCTAAATTCACAGACATGTACTATAGGTACATAACCAAATTGGTACTGGACACCTTGTCAGCCCCTATACGGTGTACCATAGGTGCCAAGGGCATAGGTGCATCCAAGGCCTACCAGGGGCTGCAGCATAACTTTTGCCACCTCTGGCTGGTTCTTAAATTGACACAACTGGCTGATCACTCAGCTGGGGCAAGTTGCTTGCTTAGATATAGTATACCTATATCTAAACCTATATCTGGACACACACAAACCTATAAGTCACTCCTATGGCAGGCCTTATCAATCCTGGAGGCAGAGTGCTTGGTTTTACGTGAGATGGTGCTCGAGCATGAGCTGAGCCTGTCTGCAGCTGTCGGGAACAACTCCCTAAGCTGTTCCGGGATAATGCCATACCATATACTATTAAGTGCCTTATAATCCATCGCGGTTATGTGCTAACTTTGGTTTGGCTTTATCAAAACAGGTCGTGTAAGGTGTCATACAATTTGGAATACTATCCCCTCTAAAGTCCTGTCGACGGGGGATAGCATTCCACCCTTCTAGAGGGAGAAGACATATTACTTTACTAAAACGCGGTTAATCCTAACCAGAGCCTCAGCATCACAATATGGATGCTGCTGCCACCGACACAAGTCTGACCTCCTGCTGCTGACCGAAACTTGGCAGAGGAGGCCTGGACAAAGGGTTTCCTGTCGCAGGGAGGTGCTACACCACCCCAGACAGGAGATAGTGTATTGGGGCAGGGAGGGCTGAAAGAAACGAGACAGTCCCTGGGGCGCACAAGGCTTCCCCTTGCATAATCCGGTCAAACCGGTTCTGGGGCACACCAGCCCCAGCTCTAGCGCAAAACTGGACAAAGGGAAAGGGGTGTAACCACCCCCTACCCAGGTTCCACCCATAGGAGGGACCTAGCAGGTGATCCAGCCCCTTGATTTGGAATAAAGGTAGGAGCTGTGCCAATGCAAGTTAGATCATCCTGACTGAAACTTTGAAACATACATCTGGCCCCTTCGACATCCTACTCGACGTAGAAGACTGAAGAATCTCCCTTGTGGTCAAGGAGTGGCCACCCTGTGCAAGCAGGCACCATCAGCGCGACAAGACTTTCTTTGCCGTTGCTCCCGCCGGAGCTCGAACGACAGAGACCGACAAGACCTGGACTCCCAGACTTCCAACAGCCCGATCCACAGTCCTAGCAAAGCTTAGACCCGTGAAGGCGACGAGAGACGTGGGACCGGCCATCTTGAAAAGTCGACTAAGTGCTTCCTGTGCAGCTCCCGAGGCTCCCTCGACGCTGTGCTTTGGGGTACGAGAAGCCCCACCCCTGAGCAGCTTTTGCACCGAAGATCACCTCTCCACACTCGCTGAGTTCTGCGTGGGACCCTTTTCATTTTCCTGCTCGACGCGTTGTCCGGCCGCTTGCCCGTGGCTAGTGGCCTCTGTGATGATGAAACTACGAAACTACACTACTGGTCTGGTTGCTCCAGACTGGCCCCAGCTCCCCTGAAAAGGAAGCATTGATCTGACCTTCCCGGTCCGATCAGGAAGACATTTTCGAATCCTGCGTGGGTTGCCTTTGCCAAGGCTTGGTGACTCCGAATCGAGTACCGACACCGCCGACAGCAAGAGCCTTCGTGGGACAGCTCGTGTTCACCAGCTGGGCATCCTCGATCCTTCCTGGTCCACGTGGCAGCGGAGACGAACACCTCGACATCACCTGATTGCAACCTGACATCGCCTGGTTCCTTCCTGGTTCCTCGCTGGTCACTGGCTAGTGACCTGAACTCTGTCCCCTCTGCTTTCAGGTACTCTACATCTTCGATCCACCCTTGGATCCAACCGGACTCTTCTCTCCTGGCCGCCTGCAGCATCTTCATCTACAAGCTCCATAGAACTCCACGATGAAACCCGACACACTTTGGCACCTATGCACCCACTTCCTGTGGGTGAGGTAACGAGTTAACTCTGGTGCTCCCATAGGGGATTACACCTCTAGTGTCCTAGTTTTAAGTGGCTAAGTTCTAGTCCAGTCGGAAGTCTCTGAAACCTATAACTTTCTGATTTTTATGCACCATTGACTTGTATGGTAAACGCGGTTGCCTATAGAGACTGCACCCGTATCCTGTGGGCCTCTCCCGACCTAACCTTCGTTAGTTCAGTGTAGGCCCAGCGATTCCTAAGGCCCTAGTCCTGTTCATTGTTCGTGACGTGGTACTTATACCACTTTCTTAATATATGGTTTGAGTGGCCACCCGGCCTATCCATAATTGTGCAGCTAATTGTATGTTATACTGTGTCCTTTGTTTAACACTTGTGCCCCTATGCTCATAAAGAGTTAAGGGGATTATTCTAGAAATAAATACATATATTTTTATAATATATAACTTGTGTGGTGTCCTTTCATTTGATATTATAAGATATTATAAGATTGCATATGGTAAAACAGCTGGCTTCACATGCCCTCTTGAGTTTAGCCTAAGACTGCTTAGTCCATGCTACCCCTAGGATAGCTTGTCTATAAGGTTGACTTTACAACCACCACCATAAGGGATTGTTTGGACTGATACAAGGTGCCCACAGAACTGTGGACATCATACATCAGGCCTACTTCTCACACTTATTATGAGTGTTATCCTACTATATTTAGCTCCTCACACTAATAAATCCCTGGCAGTAGAACATGCTCTGGGAACACAGACATTTTAAACCGCACAAATAATACTGCCTACGATAAGTCAAACACAGCTAACAATTTATTGAAAAGCGTTGTGACCATGATGATGGCTTTTACCCATGTGTTTTGGAGTGGTGCAGAGTGGAATTATGTGGGCTGGTTTTGAATTGTTAGTTGCTGAATTGTGTGTGGTAGAAATGTGTGGTGTGTATTTGTTGCTCCACCTTTCTTTCTCATTCTTGTCCATGCCCAGCATGTAGTGGGCCTAGTCTGTACATCATTCCGGTCTTGAGGCAGCTCAGCCGGGAGGAGGGCTGCCATTGGCGTGGGGGCCACTACATCCTTCCCTGGTTCTGTGTGGGTATCCCATTCACCATTAACGGATATGAGGCAGAGTGCTTTTTGGATGTAACTAAAGCGTTGTGTGGTAGTGAATTTGCATTTACAGGCAGCACATTTTCCATTAAAATAACTACTATATTTGCACAGACGTCGTTTTATTAATAAAATATGTAGCACACACATCTTAAAGTGGAAATCCGGTTTCTGTAAATATTTATCATTGATGCATCATCAAGTAAGTGTCTTGATTTGTTTTGATCCTATTAAAATCTGTTTCCAGTACACTTCAGAATTACAAACTAGTGCTTAGGTTTTGCTTTTCTGATTACTGGATGAATTTTGTTCATTTACCGGTATTTGCATGTTATTGTGTATTTGGAAAAAAACCTACATTGCCACATATTGTACTTTAAAAACTCCCCTTACTTTGCTGTCAGAGAAAGAAAAGTAAACACCAGTCCCCATATTAAAATATTAAAGCAGCTTTACATTGACATCTGTCTTTGAATAGTCAGCAAACGTGACAGTTAAACACAGAGTTTAAAGGCATCTTTGTTATTCTGACTTTTCTGACTCACCAAAAATCAGCTTGCAACTCACATTTTGGTGAACACGGTCTTGGAGTAATACATCTCCATCATAAAGTGATCATCGAATAATACAGTCCCATTATAAAGTTACTTTGCGAAAATACTTGAGTAATACAGGCTCTTTCTCAAGTCCTCACTTGATCATTTTGTAAGAATACAGCCCCATCCTGAAATACTCATAAAATCATCCTGGAATAACCCAGCCTAATCCTGAAATCATCACAAGATCGTCCTACAGCAGTACAAGATCATCACATGTTTTCCACTGAAGTAATTAGGCACCCATCTTGGAGTAATCCACCCTAATCCTAAAATCATCATGAGATCCTCCTGCAGTAGTAAATGATCATCATATCTTTTCCACTGAAATAATCTGGCACTAATCCTGGGTAGTTTCTCTGATGACTCTAGAGTCATCTCATTTAAATATTTATCCCTGTAAGCATATTTCAGGCTGTCTTTGGATGACTTCCCCAGATAATTGCAGGAATAGCCTGGCTGAAGTCATCGAATGACTTCAGAATGGCTCCAGGATGATCTTCCTTTTAGACCTGGGTATGAAATTCGTGCCCATAGCACAGCTCAATCAAATACCATTTTAAGTATCCCAATTGTTTAAAATGATATGTTCTTATCCATTGTTCACCCAGCACAGGGCTGTTTAAACAGTATTATTCCTCAGTCAAATGCTTGAGTTTTTACTTTTTCAAGAGAAACATAACACTTATTTTCTTTTTCTCCAGATGAATCGTCGCACTGGAACAATGAGCTCAATGTCTGGGGCAGATGATGCCGTTTACTTTGAATACCAAGCAGCTAAAAACAAGGCTTCTGGTGGCAAACATGTCCATCCTCTTTTCAAACGCTTCCGAAAATGATCGACAACACTGCAACTGAAAGGAAATATCTCTTTTTTGTATGTCAGGGTTGCGGGGCTCTACAAAAATAGTAGAGTCTGTTTAATATATATACATCGATCACAAAGGGATGTAAACCAACAGTTTCGCTATTAGAGACAGTTTATACACATTCAGTTTAATAGACCGTATGTCTTCATGAATTGAAGGTTTATTTTTTAAATCATAATGATGACTTGGGTGTAACGTTTCTTTGTAGACATGTTTTCAGATTCTGTACCGCGTACCCTAAAACAAATTACTGCTTTCTTCTCTAAAGACAATAAAGGTTTGCCTAGTTTTATGTTACTCACATTTGATGACGTTATCTTGTATTTGTGTAGTGCATAATTGAGATGATTGTAGCATCCGTTGCATTTTCCAGGAGGGGTTGAAAACCAGTCATTAGAAAGGTGCATTTATCGAGGATGGCCTGTGTGGCCATAGTGAGTGTGGTGTTTAGAGGAAAGAGATATGCTCCAATATTACTGCTTCTAATTTGCTGCTGAAGCGATGTGCACATGTTTTAGAGTTGTGTTAGGTGGTTATATACTGCCAACATTTAGGGGGTTCTTCTTACTTTCATACTTTTAAAACTGAAGGGACATGCCTATTTGATAACTTTAGTGTAAAGAACGAATTGGTTAAGTAATTGGCGGGAAGTAGCAGTGAAGCTTTAGGAGTTCTCAGTAATGACCGATGCGCTATGTATTTGTAGTTGCCAAATAGATGTGAACTGAAGAGTGTAGGTGCTGGAAATTATTAACAGCCAAGCTCATAGAACACTCTGGAACAAACCCTTTGGTGGTTCTTTGTTTTGTAAGTGCAAGTGCAATATTTTTACCTGCAGATTCCTCACTTTTTGAACATTCACAGGTGCCAGATCCCAAAAAATGTTTCTGAAGCTTTGCCATGTGAGCAGATAAACTGTCTCCAGCTCTGTGCTGGATGCAGCGCAGGTGTGACACCACTGGAGCTACACAGCAGGGTCCTGAAGTTAGTTCCATCTTTTATGTGCTCCTCAACAGGGATCTAGAGCTGGTTTCTGTGATTTTTTTATAGGTCCCGTGGCGTTTACAGCGCGAACGCTGTCTCGCCAGAGACCTATTGTCAGCGACTCAGCTTTCCAGGAGACAAGAGATGGCCACGCGCATCTTCAAAAATCGGATCGCAGAGGGCCGCACGCGCGAACGCGCACGCTGTGGCCATCTCCTGTCTCCTGGGAAGCTCCAACACACACAGGCACACCTCCCCCTGCTTTCACACACGAATGCGCACACACGGGGACACACACACACGAGCGCACATACACGCATGCACACATACAGAGACACCCCCCGCCATCGCACACATACGCACACGGGCGCGCACACACACACAAGCGCACCGAGATCAGCCCCCCCCTACAACTAAGGCCCACTTACCGCCACACCGGACTTCTGCATCCTCCGCGGGGCTCTCCCTCGGGCATGGAAGCCCCGCGTCACCACTGCGCCTCCAGGTGGAGCTTCAGAAGACGGAAGGTTTCGATAGGTTTCGTTTTCTCTGATGTTGAAGTAGAGACTGGGACTAGAGATAGCGAAGAGAGGGACTTAACAATGGTGAGCCTTTCACAAGAGGATTCCGGGTAGACTGGATTTTGTTAGTATAAAAGTTACAAGATGATTTCTTGATACGACCGTGGTAGACTTTGAGAGCCATATAGTCTACTTTACAAGCTGGGTCATCGGCTATGCGCGCAGAGGCGCCCTTGTCCGCGAAAAGTCTAATTAACTAAAGGAGCTATTTGATCCCGTGCTCCGCTGATCATGAATTGTCTAGTTATCTAAGACTATGAACAATATCACTCCAAAAGGGCCAGCACCCTCCGCCATGATTCATTTTCCGCAATTTCTTTTACTTCAAGTAAGCGCCTACCACAGATAGGTAATGACTTAGTTTCTTTTTCTGCTTTCTTTTAATTGATCCTGCATATGCCTGTTGAGTGATTGTGGGGAGGGTTTCAGTGTGGGTGGGAAAGTAGGCGAAGGCAAGACTGAGTCAGTGGTTTGATGTTTGGATCTATAAGTTCAAGGATGTGTACTACCTTCATTTATGTTATGGTGTTGAGTGCCTACACGCACCTCGGACTCGAGACCTATTGGCTTGACCAGTGCTTTTTGTTGTTTTTACATCATCACATAACTCCTGTGCCACTCAATAATTGTGTGGGTTTGTATAGCTCTTTGATTAAAGCGCTCTAAAAGTTAGTGATATGAATGTCCCTTTCGCCGTGGTGTCCAGCATGGACTTGCTTTTAATGTTCTCCGCCCAAAGCATTCATGAGCAGCGGCCAAGCTCCCTGCAGACGCTGTCCCCTCTCTGACACCGAGCAAGACTTGGCACGTTGTGTGCACAGCTGATCCCCCTCGGCACTTTAAGCACACAGTAAGGGCGGGCACTGGGAGCCCGGGGGCACAGGCTCTCTGGCAGCCTCTGAACCCTCAAACATTCTGTCAAATCACTTGATGCACCAAAGCTCAGAAAGGCGACGTAGCGCTTTATAAAACTACTAAGTTAGTAAATAAATAAAAGTAAGAATCATGTTGTGGGAGGACAGAGCTATCTCGCAAAGGCCCCCTCAGCGGCGGGCCTGGTGTTTGTTTTTTCCATACGCTGCTCGCCTGTGCATCTGTTTTACATTTGCACACACTTTGGGGATTTCAGAAGAACGGATCTGCTCCCCTGTGCCAACTCATCCCTGCCCCCATGCTCGGGAGCTCAATATTGTTCTGCAGCTCCTGGGAACCCCCCTCTTCCTGTGCTCACCGGGAAAAGGAGAACTGGAGGAGCGAACAGCAACTTGTCCAACTGGAGGAAACAAAATAGGATGTGGTTTTGGCGTCCTGCGTGGAAAGACAACAAAAAATGCTTCTCTAATTGCCACACGCTTTAGTACTGGGGCGATACACGGGGACTGAAGGGCACTGACTGCTGTTTGTGGAGAAAGGGTGCTGCAGAGGAGAGGCCACTACGTGCCCTGGCATGGAATGTGCCCTAGCGGCTGTTATCAGAGCCCCGCTTACCAGTTGTAACAAACTGTGTGATCCTGCACAAGTCACTGTCTCCACGTCTTCAATTTCTTTTCAAAGTTAACACTTTATCGAATTTCCTACTGATTACAGGAAGCCCGTTCCACTGCCATGCAGATGTGCTTTTTATGTTCTGTGGACTTCTCTGCCGACCCTTTCTGGGAGCTATTCATCCGCTGGCATGGAGTCCCTAAGCGATGCCAGAACTAATAACAGCTTTGACATTGGTTGCTGCAGTGCCCTCTCGTGAGTAGGCCATTGTGAGGGTTCACTGTCCGTGGGCAGGGAGCATAGGTCACGTGCCTCTCCCCTGGGAGCTCTTCACCCAACATGGCACCGAGAAGTTTAGATGAGTGGAAGACTCAAGGTACGATGTTCCATTGACTTGGTGATATTATAACCCCCGCCCTAACATTTAGAGGTGGCGCCCCCCGCCGTTTCTGGCTTTGCTCTCTGAAGGCTGTAATTCCCTCACTTTAGGTACGTGAAATCCAATGTTTATATTGGGCGTCCTTGTTTGTACATTCACAAAATAGTTCAGCGCTGTTGCAGTAAACACTTGAAAAAAGCTTCGGTTTAGGCTCTTTAATAACAAAGCCCACCCTTTACTATATTTTCAAGCACATCTGTGTGGTTTCTGTTAAAGAGTTAGTGATATTCCAACTTTGTCACCACCTGTCCCTATTAGTTGTAAATAAAATGTGTTCCTCGTTAACGCATCCACAATTAACTATTGTAGCAATCGCAGTATTGCGCACTTTACTTTTAAACATATTCATCTAAAGCGCAGCATTCCACCATTGCTACAAAAATAAATACAAATTTTTTTTTGGCCTACAATTTATATACTTTTGTTGCAATTGGTGTTGCAATATTTAGCAATGCCAATAGCTCAAACTTAATTAATGCAAGACCTATTGCCTTGCAAATGCTTGTATTCCCACTTAAAGCCCTGCCTCACCCTGCATCTCTGACTGCCCATAGTAATCTTGGCCTTCTAACTCACAAGAGCTTATGTTTTCTGTAGTGTTTCCATCCAACCCCCCACTCCATCCATCCATCCATCCCCCCCACTCCATCCATCCATCCATCCCCCCCACTCCATCCATCCATCCATCCCCCAACTCCATCCATCCATCCCCACTCCATCCATCCATCCCCCACTCCATCCATCCATTCCCCCACTCCATCCCCCCACTCCATCCAACATCCATCCCCCCACTCCATCCATTGATCCCCCACTCCATCCTCCCACTCCATCCCCCCACTCCATCCATTGATCCCCAACTCCATCCATCCCCCCACTCCATCCATCCCCCCACTCCATCCATCCCCCCCACTCCATCCATCCATCCCTCCCACTCCATCCATCCATCCCTCCCATCTATCCATCCCTCCCACTCCATCCATCCATCCCCCACTCCATCCATCCCCCACTCCATCCATCCATCCCCCCACTCCATCCATGCATCCATCCATCCTCCTACTCCATCCATCCCCCACTCCTTCCAACACCCCATCCATCCCCCACTCCATCCATCCATCCATCCATCCATCACTCCATCCCTCGCCCCACACTCCATCCCTCACCCCACACTCCATCCCTCACCCCACACTCCATCCCTCACCCCACACTCCATCCCTCATCCCTCACCCACACTCCAACCCTCATCCCACACTCCATCCCACGCCCACAATCCATCCCACGCCCACACTCCATCCCGCGCCCACACTCCATCCCGCGCCCACACTCCATCCCTCTCTCGCCCTCCCACTATCTCTCTCTCCCCCTCCATCTATCTCTCTCTCGCCCTCCATCTATCTCTCTCTCGCCCTCCATCTATCTCTCTCTCGCCCTCCATCTATCTCTCTCTCGCCTCCCTCTATCTCTCTCTCGCCCCCCTCTATCTCTCTCCCCCCTCTATCGCTCGCCCTCCTTCTATCTTTCGCCCTCCCTCTATCTATCGAGCTCACTATCTATCGCATCACCACAGCATCACTCAGCACCACCACAGCATCACTCAGGGGCACCACAACATCACTATGCGCAACCAAAATGCTTATAACTACAACAGTAACTTACAATGGAGAAGTGTGGCTCAATGGTTAGAGCAATTAAACAACAAGGGGTGGTGATGGACAGAGTTTCTGAATTAAGCAGAATACTCTCACCCAGTCAAGAGATCAGGGCTAGATCCAACACCGTTTTTTAGCTCACTGCACCATCCCAGCTCAGAACCTGGCTATATGCAAATTAGTCTGTTCCTGTCCCGGTGCATGATGGGAACAGAGCAAACCAAACTACAAAGCCAATTCTTTCACTGGGAAGGAAACAAGCTTCCGGGGACCGGTTTCTGGCATTACAGCCGTCTTCGGCCCGGCTTGCTTGAATCCTGATGGTGCAATGAGCAAGGGACTCACATCTGAGTATACCCTTCCACGCTTATGGTGGACAAAATAATTAAACAACAAGGGGTGGTGATGGACAGAGTTTCTGAATTAAGCAGAATACTCTCACCCAGTCAAGAGATCAGGGCTAGATCCAACACCGTTTTTTAGCTCACTGCACCATCCCAGCTCAGAACCTGGCTATATGCAAATTAGTCTGTTCCTGTCCCAGTGCATGATGGGAACAGGGCAAACCAAACTACAAAGCCAATTCTTTCACTGGGAAGGAAACAAGCTTCCGGGGACCGGATTCTGGCATTACAGCCGTCTTCGGCCCGGCTTGCTTGAATCCTGATGGTGCAATGAGCAAGGGACTCACATCTGAGTATACCCTTCCACGCTTATGGTGGACAAAATAATTAAACAACAAGGGGTGGTGATGGACAGAGTTTCTGAATCAAGCAGAATACTCTCACCCAGTCAAGAGATCAGGGCTAGATCCAACACCGTTTTTTAGCTCACTGCACCATCCCAGCTCAGAACCTGGCTATATGCAAATTAGTCTGTTTTTGTCCCAGTGCATGATGGGAACAGGGCAAACCAAACTACAAAGCCAATTCTTTCACTGGGAAGGAAACAAGCTTCCGGGGACCGGTTTCTGGTATTACAGCCGTCTTCGGCCCGGCTTGCTTGAATCCTGATGGTGCAATGAGCAAGGGACTCACATCTGAGTATACCCTTCCATGCTTATGGTGGACAAAATAATTAAACAACAAGGGGTGGTGATGGACAGAGTTTCTGAATTAAGCAGAATACTCTCACCCAGTCAAGAGATCAGGGCTAGATCCAACACCGTTTTGTAGCTCACTGCACCATCCCAGCTCAGAACCTGGCTATATGCAAATTAGTCTGTTCCTGTCCCAGTGCATGATGGGAACAGGGCAAACCAAACTACAAAGCCAATTCTTTCACTGGGAAGGAAACAAGCTTCCGGGGACCGGTTTCTGGCATTACAGCCGTCTTCGGCCCGGCTTGCTTGAATCCTGATGGTGCAATGAGCAAGGGACTCACATCTGAGTATACCCTTCCACGCTTATGGTGGACAAAATAATTAAACAACAAGGGGTGGTGATGGACAGAGTTTCTGAATTAAGCAGAATACTCTCACCCAGTCAAGAGATCAGGGCTAGATCCAACACCGTTTTTTAGCTCACTGCACCATCCCAGCTCAGAACCTGGCTATATGCAAATTAGTCTGTTCCTATCCCAGTGCATGATGGAAACAGGGCAAACCAAACTACAAAGCCAATTCTTTCACTGGGAAGGAAACATGCTTAGAGCGGCAGACCCTGATGCAGAGGTCTAGCCCGAGACCAGGGTTCAATTCCCCGCCTCGGCGGGTCTTGGGCTCAAAATTCCACGGACCTGATAATTCTCGCTTCGGTGCCTATTCCAATCATGGAGTCCCACTCTGCAAGTCTGGGCAATAGCTTGCTTAATCTCCACAACGGCCCCCACAATGCTAAGGATGCCTGGCCTCTACCTTCGGGGTGCCCAGGAGTGGACGCCTCACAGGGAAAGCCAGGATGGGTTCCACAGCGGTATTCGTACAAGCGCCTTGAGACCCTTGCGGGTGAGTAGTGCGCTATACAAGTATCAATTTACATTTTACAATATAATTAGAATATAATATTATTGCCAACATTGCTTAATATTTTTCAACAGCTATCATCTTGCAAATCATCTTTATACACCAATACAGACTTTGCTAAAAATGTAATGCAACACATTGTCATATACAATGCTAATAACTCAAACTTTAATGCTGCGAGACCTATTGCTTGTCATGTTTTTCAACTAGAGTGTTCTCCAAAATTGTCAACTGTGAAGTACTTGGGAATGTCTACCCTGAAGATGAGAATAAGCTTTGATGCCACTTTTACAGACATATCCATATCTGAGCCTCACAAGTTATGCTTTTTGAGTTTAAGGACAAAATGCCCAAGCACGCTTTGAAGTCACCTATACACCTCTCCGTATGCCGAGAGGTTTATAGGTGACGTGCCTTTTTCCTCCTGGATAACTAATATGTTTCTAAACCGGAGGCCACCCTCCCTTCATCCCGTGATGCCTTAAGACCCCCCGTGAGGAGTCTTTTTTTATATTTTCTTCATACCCTATTTTAGGGTTTTGAAGCATCAGCCTACTACAGATTTTTGTAGATAAGGCTCAGGAATCTAGGGCTGGCAGGGTGTTAGTGTAATCTGACCCCCCCATTTTCCTTTCGGTCCTGAAGAAAACCCGGCTAACTGCTATGTATGGGTAGAAACATGTAGACCTTGCACATACTGATACACACAGTCATAACTCACTGTAATTGTATCGCAACACGTTTTTATTTAATGTCCAGTAATCTTAAAATAAAATCCATTTGTCATAGATATACCAGGACATTTTTTAACATTTTTTCTGCACCACTCGCAAGAACCCGCTCCACTGTATTCCAGGTGTTGCAGCACACCCTGTTGGCACTCGGCCTTCGGGGTGGCCCCGATGATGAAGCATGTCACCACTAGGTGGTGAGTGAGGGGTTTATTATAACCTAAGGAAGACTCCTGTCTCCCTTTGTCCAGCTTCATCATCTGTCCTCATTCAGATCACCTTTCGAGTAATCCCTTGAGGTGGTACTCCTTTCTTGTTTACTAATACTAGTCCATGGGACCAGGAGTACTCTCCATTCACACCCTTGTGTGAATAAGCTTCCCTTACTCTCTCTTTGTTTAAGTGTTGCATTAGCCAAGACCTGTTTGCTCCGATCAAGAAGCCGACACCGCCATCAGCTAGAGCCTTCGTGGGACAGCTCGTAACCGACGCCTGGACGTCCTCGACCTCTTCGTGTCCTCGTGGCTGCAGAGACAATCTTCACCTCTTCGCCTGTTTGCACCCGACATCGCCTAGTTCCATCCTGGTTCCACGGTAGTCACTGGCTAGTGACTTTGAACATTGTCCCCTCTGCTTTCAGGTCTTCACCTCTTCAGATCCACCCTTGGATCCACCGGAACTCTCCTCGACGACCCGCTTGCAGCATCTTCATCTACAGGCTCCATAGACCAGCGCGACGAAACCCGACACACTTTGAGACATATGCACCCGCTTCCTGTGGGTGAGGTAAACCTGGCACTCCGGTGCCCCTGTGTAGCAATACACCTCTAGTGTCTATGTTCCAAGTTGATAGGTTCTAGGTCATCCGGAAGGTTCCCTTTTCACTAACTTTGTAACTTTTACGCACCTTTGACATTGCATTGGTGTATGCGTGTGCTTTATGCGCTGCACCCGAGTCTCGCGGGCCTTTCCGGACTTCTTCACTTTTAGTCCCGAACAGCTCCAGCGATTCCCCAGGCCCTAGGCCTACTTCCTTTCAGATTCATGGTACTTATACCACTATTTTAGTATATGGTTTAGGTGGCCCCTAGGGCTCATCCATATTGTGCAACTTTTGTATATTTAAACTGTGTTTTGTTTTAACGCATTTGCTTTTGTGCTCATAAAGAGTATAGGGGAGATTTGTAGTAAATATATATATATATATTCAATATATATCTGTGTGGTGTCCTTTCATTTGGTATTCAAGGGGATTGTGTATGGTAAAACAGCTTGCTTCACATGCCTTTAAAGAGTTTAGCCTAAGACTGCTTTGTCCACGCTACTAGGATAGCTGGTCTATAAGGTTGACTTACAACCAATCATCATAAGGGTTGCTTGGCATGGTACAAGGTGATCGCTAGAACTAGTGAGCATCATATACCAGGCAACTTCTCACATTGTTGAGCAGCGGGTGGGATTTGAGCTTGCTGTTGTTTTACCATTACAATCTTTGAGATTATCATTTGAAAGATCATACAGGTACCTGCTAGGTACATATAAAACAAGACTAGTATACTTAAGTTCTACTGAACTTAGTTGTTGTAGAGGATAGGGAGTAGCACACCATGACTACAACTACTAGATAGGTTTAGTAGGTAAACACTAGTGTAGGTAGATTGCAACATATCCACCCACACTAGAGCAATGTCTGGAGCAGAGGGTTCCACTGGACCTGTCCCTGTTGAGAGTGACCCTCCAAGGTCACCATCCAAATTTGCTATGTTAAACTTTAAAGAACTGAGGCAGCTCTGTACCTTAAGAGGTCTCAAGACTGTTCTAACCCCTACCACAGACCACCTCAGAGAGCTTTTAGACCAGTCTGAAGCTCTTAAGACCTCTAAAGCAGACCCCACAGGGAATGCTGAAGGAGGCTCTCCCACTGAAGATGATAATACTGACCCCCCCTGTCCCTGTTGTCCAGATAGATGAGGAAGACCAAGTCACTGGGGATACTCAGCCTGAGGAGGAGGAGGAGGAGGAAGAAGAGGAGACAGAAGGGGAGAGCAGTGATTCTGATGATGGCAGAAATAGTCAGGTGCCAGCCAGAGGCATGGCTAACTTAAGCCTATTTGGGACAGAGTCAGGGGGAAACCCACTCAGACCCCCAAGTGGACTTAACCAGGAGCACAGGCGGAGGAGGAATCCCTCAGGTGAATCCAACATCTCCCAAGCGTCTAGAGGTTCTCATGGTCACTCCAGAAGGGGGATGACTAGCCCTCACAGAAGGGAACATGAGGCCAACATGAGAGAGGCTCAGCTTAGGATCCAGAAGAGGAACTGGAAGTTGCCCTGGCCCAAGAGAAACTTGCTAGAGCAAGACAGCCTAGAGAGGGTGGATTAGGATCCACTGGTGGCAGCATTATCCCCAAGGATAAAGACAGGTCCTATGACAATAGAAACCAGAGTAAGATTGTGCCCCCTACAAAGCTGAGGATGATATCCACAAATGGATGACTGCACTTGAGAGAGCCTGCAGAGTACAGCAGATCCCGCAGGAGCAGTGGGCAGCAATCTTGTGGCTCTCCTTTGAAGGTAGAGGCAGAGACAGACTCCTCACAGTTAGTGATGGGGATTCTAGAAACTACCTGGTCCTGAAGAGTGCTCTGATTGATGGGTTAGGCTTAACCGCTGAACAGTACATGTTAATGTTCAGAGAGACCCAGAAGACACAGACTCGGGACTGGTTTGAATTTGTTGAATGTGCCACTAAGGCTCTGGAGGGATGGTTGCTGGTAAGTAAGGTTACAGACTATGAAGGATTGTACAATTTGCTTATGAGAGAACAAATTTTAAATAATTGTCAGAACCAGCAGTTGCATTAACACTTGGTTGACACTTGGTTGACTCAGATCTGACCTCTCCCCAAGAATTGGGAAAGATGGCAGACGGTTAGAACCAGGGTTAAGCAAAGGAACCAGAACCAGGGTGGTGACCAAAAGAAAACAGACCAGAAGGGTGGGGAGCAGAAAGCTAAAGACCAGAGGTCTTCAACAGGGCCCCAAACTAATACAGAGGGTGGGTCCAAAACTTCCAAGAAGAGGAAGAAAGAAGGTCAACGAAAACCCTGGTGTAGTACACATAAAACACCTCTCACTGGACCAGTGAGTGTATAAAGGGTGGAGCCCCCAACACTGCAGCCCCTAAGGCACCTGCACCCACTAGTACAGTTGGCAGTGTTGGTCCACAAACTAAGGGGGTAGTGGGTATCACCTTGGGCACTGGGGGAGATTCTGGCCTAGTCAGAACCCCTACACAGGCTGTTCTGATTTGTGATGGGGACATAGATTTGACCCCTACTATAAGTCCCAGTAATCTGGGCAAGTACAGACAGACACCTTTGATTAATGAAAAAGTGGCTCAAGCATACAGGGACACATGTGCCAGTGAGACCTAGCTTTGTGGACCCTGGACAATACATACCAGGTGACAATTACCTGGTGACCAATGCCAGCAATGTCACTACTACACATCGTGTGGCAATTGTTAATTTCTCCTGGGGAGGGGTAACTGGCCTAAAAAGAGTTGTGGTTAGTGCTGATCTCCCAGTGGAATGTTTGTTGGGCAATGACCTGGAGAGCTCTCTGTGGTCAGAAGTTGAGTACAGGACTCATGCAGAGATGTTAGGGATATCATCACATATCCTTGCTGTGACCAGATCACAGGCCAAAAAGTGCCTCTCTGAACCTCAGGGCTTGGATCCTGGAACAATGGACCAAGTACCTTCCAAGAAGAAGAACAGGAGGGTAAAGGCTGTGCCTTCCCACCTGCCTACAAGTGAGGATCAGCCTTCACAGGAAGATGATCTTGAGACCCCTGAAGGAACTGTCCCTGAAGATCTTGAACCTGATCAGGTTGAGTTTCTGGGGACAGGGGGACCTTCTCGGGCAGACTTGGGGCAGGCTCAGTTAACCTGTCCTTCCCTTGAACCCCTCAGACAGCAGGCTGCTGCTGAGGCTGCTGGGAATGCTCAAGCTACCCATAAAGTATATTGGGATGATGGGCTCCTTTTTTCAGAGGGTAGAGAGCCCAAGCCTGGTACAACCAGGAGGTTGGTTATACCTCTGCAATTTAGGGGCTTCCTTCTAACCTTGGTGGTGGTGGACCATGTCACCAGGTACCCAGAGGCAATTCCCCTTAGGACCACAACAGCTCCTGTTGTGGCCAGGGCCTTACTTGGAGTTTTCTCCAGAGTGGGGTTTCCTAAGGAGGTAGTATCTGATAGAGGTGCCAACTTCATGTCAGGATACTTAACAGCTATGTGGAAGGAATGTGGTGTCAACTACAAGTTCACCACTCTTTATCATCCACAGTGTAATGGGCTTGTTGTGAGATTCATCAAGACCCTAAAGGGTATGATCAAAGGATTACCTGAAAAGCTCAGGCGGAGATGGGACATTCTTCTACCCTGCCTTCTGTTTGCTTACAGAGAGGTCCCACAAAAGAGGGTTGGCTTCAGCCCCTTTGAATTGTTGTTTGGGCACCCTATGTCTGGTGAAGGAAGGATGGGAGTTAACTCTCAAAAAGCCTAAACAAGACATAGTGGACTATGTACTTGGTCTCCGCTCCAGGATGGCTGAGCATATGGAGAAGGCATCCAAAAACCTTGAGGCTAGCCAAGAATTACAGAAAGCTTGGCATGACCAAAAGGCTGTCTTGACTGAGTACCAGCCTGGACAGAAAGTATGGGTGTTGGAGCCAGTGGCCCCAGCAACACTCCAGGACAAATGGTCTGGACCCCATTCAATTGTTGAAAAGAAGGGTGAGGTTACCTACTTGGTGGACCTAGGAACTCCCAGGAGCCCCCACAGGGTGCTCCATGTCAACAGACTGAAGGCATATGTTAACAGGGCAGACATGGGCTTGCTCATGGCTACAGATGAGGGGCAGGAGGAAGAGAGTGACCCTCTCCCAGACCTGTTAACTCAGAACCCTGAAGATTGCTCAGTTGATGGTGTGGCCTTAGATGGCAGCCTCACTGAACATCAGCAAAATGACTGCAGACAAGTTTTACAGTCATATAGACATATGCTCTCCTTGACACCCAGTCAGACTAACTGGTGTACCCATGTGGTGGACACTGGTGACAGTCTTCCTGTGAAAAGCAAGATTTACAGGCAACCTGACCATGTCAGGGACTGTATAAAGACTGAGGTGCAAAAGATGCTGGAATTAGGTGTTATTGAGCCTTCAGAGAGCCCCCGGGCTAGCCCAGTGGTTCTGGTCCCCAAACCTCACACCAAAGATGGCAAGAGAGAGATGAGGTATTGTGTGGATTACAGAGGACTCAATGCTGTCACCAGGACAGATGCACACCCTATTCCAAGGGCAGATGAGATCATTGAAAAGTTGGCTTCTGCCAAATATTTGAGCACATTTGATCTGACAGCTGGCTATTGGCAAATCAGGTTAGCTGAGGAATCCAAAGCCTAAACTGCATTTTCTACCCCAGGAGGTCATTACCAATTTGTGGTGATGCCCTATGGTTTGAAAAATGCACCTGCCACCTTCCAAAGGTTGGTGAATCAAGTTCTTACTGTGTTGGATGACTTTTGCGCAGCGTAACTGGATGATATTGCTGTCTTCAGCTCCACCTGGGAGGATCACCTGGTCCACCTGAAGGAAGTGCTAGAGGCTCTGCAAAAGGCAGGCCTCACTATCAAGGCCACCAAGTTCCAGATAGGGCAGAGTAAGGTTGTGTACTTGGGCCACCTTGTAGGTGGAGGCCAAGTTCAACCACTGGAGAGTAAGATCCAGACCATAAAGGACTGGTCCCCTCCAACTAGCCAGACTCAGGTCAGAGCTTTCTTGGGCCTGACTGGGTACTACAGGAAGTTTGTTAAGAACTATGGGTCCATTGTGACTCCTCTTAATGATCTGACATCCAAGAAGATGCCCAAAAAGGTTCAGTGGACAATAAATTGTCAAAAGGCATTTGATGACCTGAAGAAGGCCATGTGCTCTGCACCTATCCTGAAGAGTCCTGACTACTCAAGAGTGTTCATTGTCCAAACAGATGCTTCTGAGTTGGGAGTGGGAGCTGTGCTTTCACAACTTAATGTAGATGGTCAAGACCAGCCCATTGCTTTTATTAGCAGAAGGCTGACCCCCAGAGAGAAACGTTGGTCAGCTATTGAGAGGGAGGCCTTTGCTGTGGTGTGGGCCCTGAAGAAGTTGAGGCCATACTTGTTTGGCACTCACTTCAAGATTCAGACCGAACATAAGCCCCTCTTATGGCTTCATCAGATGAAGGGTGAAAACCCCAAACTACTCAGGTGGTCCATTTCCCTACAGGGGATGGACTTTACAGTGGAGCACCGCCCAGGGACTGACCATGGTAATGCAGATGGTCTCTCCAGGTACTTCCACTTAGAACATGAAGACACAACTGGTCAAGGTTAGTCTAATGTCCCTGCGTTTGGGGGGGGGGGGTTGTGTAGGCGAGTAGGGTCAGCTATCCTATGGTCACCCCAAATGTTTGCTTCACTGGTTTATGACTTAATGAGGCTGTGGGCCTGCTAATCAGACCCACAGCCTGCTGTTCTCTCTCTAAATTATATGCCAATGCACTCTAGGTGCATTACGAATTGGATCTGGTTCACCTTATAGGCCCCTGTAACAGTGTACCCCAGGTACCCAGGGCATAGGTGCATCCAAGGCCTACTAGGGGCTGCAGCATGTATTATGCCACCCCTTGCCTGGCCTCCATATTTGACACGGAAAACCACACAGGAGCCAAGAGGGAAGAGAAAGGTACCCCTGGGATCGCCCTCCACTCAATCAGATTCAATATCAAAAGATCCCTGTACCTTGGACAATGTTTAGCCTACGTCTAATAGACATGAGTACAAAGTTTGTCTGGATACTACACAATCTAATTCCAGACACACACCCTATCTATTTAGGTTAAGGTGTATAAACTCTAATGCCTTTCTGTCCACAACAAACCACTGTTTGTCACTTTAAAAAGGGGAGATTCCGGGCAAGATTCAACTCGACGTGTTCAACGATCTGTGGGAGAACACCTCACCTTACCCGGCACCCACTCGGGAAGAAGGAGGCCCCGCTCTGTCCGTCGGTACCCCAATGGCCAGCGTCCGAGTGGGAGAGGAATTGTTGGGAAAATCACGACCAGTTGGATAAACACCAGGGAATACTTTGGGCTCAAAGATCTGGTAGGATTAATCCAAAATGTTAATACACTTTATGTTTCACATAGTGCAGATGCGTAACATCTAATGGTCCTGAAGAAAGCTTGGACTAGTTGTCCTCCCAGCTGAAACATGTCGACCTCCACGCACTACGCCATGACATAGTTATTCCTTAAGACTATGAGGCGTTGTTTTTACTCTTGACCCTGGACAATACTGAATAAACATATTTTTTGTCCCAGGAGCCAATTTTATTCACTTTTGTTTCCTTTTGCACAAGCACTGCACTCCATCGGTCCTACCTCTGAAATACTGTGGTTCAGAACAACACCTTCCAGAACCTATCTCCGCATCATTACCAGGTGCATTGGGAGAAACTATGGTTCATGGTTTACATCCCACATGACGACACTCCGCCAATAATGGTGGGCTGATGGGAATTTTTCTAACCCAGTATTATCACTGTGAGGACATGCTGGTTTAGTGGTCTTTTGGGCATGACACAACACGTAGGTAAGCGATCTGACCAGGTAACTCCTGTTTGTTTCTTCAGTTGATAAAGGGGTTTGAGCTACCGTGGTCGTTAAACTTTCCCCTTTTGACCCCCCCACCTCCTTTTTCTGGTGATAAAACAGACCCCGCTGCTTACCGTCCTATCACATTGATAAACTCAGACGCAAAAATCCTGACTAAGCTGCTGGCCAATCGCCTTGCCCCGCACGTGGCCCAGCTCGTCCACCCGGACTAGTGTGGCTTTGTCACCGGTCGTAATACGGCGATGAATTTGCGTCGCCTGAATCACATATTGCATGAGGTCCGGGGGCGAGAGGCTCCCCATGTGTTGGTCTCCGTTGACCTGGCTAAAGCCTTTGATACGGTGCATTGGGGTTATCTGATGCATGTGCTTTTAAAGATGGGATTTGGTCCCGGATTTCGGGACTGGATCCGCTACCTCTATGGAGCGCCCCGGGCCAGGGTGCGTCTGGGTTCAGCCCGCTCCGATGAATGGCCGTTGGGGAGGGGTACCCGGCAGGGTTGCCCTTTGTCCCCCCTTCTATTTGCTCTTGCAATTGAGCCCCTGGCCGTATCTGCCCGCAAGGAGTTGCATGACTGGGGTATCGTGGTGGGGGATACTACCAATGTCATCTCCCTCTACGCCGACGATGCGCTCTTCTACCTGACTTCTCCGGTTGAGGCCCTCCCCGCTTTGTTGCGGCTTTTGGACCGCTTTGGTGCAGCCTCTGGACTGCGCATGAATGTCAATAAGTCCCTGGTGTTCCCACTGACTCCTGGTGTCCTCGACCCGGATGCGGATTCTTACTATTTGGGCCTCCGGTGCGAACGTCTGGCATTCCGGTACCTGGGTATTCAAGTGGCCACCTCCAATGAGGCTCTCTTGACTCATAATATAGACAAAATTCTTGTGGCCCTCCGTAAATCCATTGCTTTTTGGAACACACTCCCTCTCTCCCTTATGGGACGACTGGCAGTTGCCAAGATGGTGATGCTTCCTAGAGTCCTATATGTGCTGCAAAATACCCTATGCCCATTGCCTCCCCGGGTGTTTCGTACGCTGAACTCACTCCTCACATCCCTGCTCTGGGCGGGTGGACGCAGCAGGGTCGCGTTGCGTACGGTGACGCAGTGTTGGGAAGAAGGCGGCCTAGAGACCCCGAGGTTTGATCTATACTACTATGCGGCGCAGCTTCTCCCGGCAGCCAGGTGGTTCGCTGACGACGAGAACTGGGAATTGGCATTGTTGGCGGGTGTGGCTTCGGACAGGGACTTACAGGAGGCTCTCATGCAAGGTCGGGGCGCTGATAACACTCTGCCCTATGTCGTCAGGCATACGGCTAATATTTGGCAGCGGTTCGTTACGCGGGTTCTGCGTCGTGCGCCGTTTCACAGGGAGCTCTCCCTTTGGATCCTGGCCCCGATACTCAAAACGGAGGCAAATATGTCTTTCCGAGAGTGGCGCATGGGCGGTTGCGAGACCCTCGCGGATCTTTATCCGGACGACTCTTTTGTGTCCTTTGAGAGAGCGGCGGACTCCTTTGGACTCCGTGAGGGCCAGTACTTGCATTACGGATGTCTTCGGGATGTGGCCAGGATGATGTGGCCCCAATTCCCAGAGGTGCCCCAGCTCACTAATACCCTGGACATCATTTTGTTCTGTGGTAGAGGTAGGCGCCTGACTTCCCTCCTTTACTCTGCCATACGCAGAGACTCGACTCCCCCGTTGGCGCCAGCTTGGGTGGCTTGGGAAGCGGACCTGGGGATTGAATTGGATCCGGCTCAGAGGAAGCGAATTGGACTATTGACTCATAAAGTATCTTGCAATGCGCGTTTCAAATTGATCCATTTTAACTTTGTCCATCGCACTTATATGACACCTGCCTCCCTCCACCGTATTTCCTCGGATAGAAGCCATAATTGCCCTAGGTGTGGTGCAGAAAGGGCGGGATTCCTTCACCTGGCTTGGGAATGCCCCTTGGTTCATGATTTTTGGAACAGGGTGGTAGCTCACATTACCCCGATCACACATCTTAAGTTGCAACTAGACCCGCTTCACTGTTTACTAGCGTTAGTGCCCAAACCCAGGAAGAAGGGTCTGTCTTACAAATGACTGCAACTTCTGCTGGTTCTGGCGAGGAGACTGGTGGCCATTACCTGGATGGGCCGGAGGGCACCTGAAATCCCTCGTTGGTTATGGGACGCCAAGGAATGGGCCTTGGCAGAGGAGACACATATGCAGCGCACTCGCAGGGATGGGAAACTCCAGGATGACTTACTCGCCTGGAGAGCCATGTGTAGCGAGGGGCTGGAGGGGGATTATTCAGACGCCACCAGCGCTGAGCTGTTTTCCTCCGCTTCCTCTGGGTCTGATGATGATGGGGGGGGATCTGGGGCGGGGTGTCGGGAGGTAGTGTAGCAGTCCCCTGTGCCATGCCGATATTCCTTGTTGCATACATCTGTCTTTCGTTGTGATTCCCATTTGACCACACTGTACTGTGAGGACCGCGTTCTAATTGGCCCTTGCCTTCATCTCCTTATGTGATCGGATCAGCGCCAAAAATGCCATTCATGGGGTTCTTCGTTACTGTTATACTGTTGTTTAGGTTGGAACTGCATCATAAATGAAAATTGGCGTAGACATTGATATTGTTTACTTGATCTTTGAAGCACAAGTGCGAATCCCTTTACTCGCTTAATAGGTTCACCGTGACGCCGCCCTGCCTCCGGGATGTGGGCCATACCTGGCTGTGTACTCCTTTTGGACCTGGCCTACCTGTTCCTTATATGTCAACTGGCTTGATGACTGTATAATTTGTGCCTTCTTTACTATCCTCGCCAACAAAAATAAATTAAAAAAAAAAATAAAAATTACCGTGAGGCAGGGAATAGATTTTCCAAATGTTCCTCAGTACAAAATGAAACCTGAAACAATTGAAGGTGTAATTCCTGTTATTGAAAAGTTCATTAAGCAAGGAGTTGTAAAAGAAATTGAGAGCAGCCCATGTAATTCACTGATTATGGGTATTAAAAAGCCAAATGGAACGTACAGAATCTGAGAAGAATTAATAAAATAGTTATTCCTTGTTGTCCAGTTGTACCAAATCCAGCAGTAATTCTATATCAGATTCCACATGATGCAGAATGGTACACGGTCATTGACCTGTGCAATGCATTCTTTACAGTTCCATTGCATCCAGATAGCCAGTACATTTTTGCATTTCGGTTCCAGGATCGAATATTAGCATGGTGTCGTATTCCTCAGGGGTATACAGAGAGTCCATCCATTTTTAATCAGTTGTTAAAAAAGTCCCTGGAAGATCTAAAATTGCCTGGAGAGTCAACATTAGTTCAATATATTGATGACCTTCTTGTCGCAGGTAAAACAAGAGAAAACTGTGTGACTGACACCATTACACTTCTGAATCGATTGGCAGATGAAGGGCATAAAGTGTCGCCTGCAAAACTTCAGTTTTGCAAGCAAGAGGTCAAATGCCTAGGTCACAGAATTGCGAAAGTCATCAGACAAGTGACAATTGAGAGAATAAAAATGATTCGAGCAATACAGCCACCAACAACTCAGAGACAGATCAGAATGTTTCTAGGAATGGTTGGTTATTGTCGCCAATGGATTTGTGGGTTCTCCGTTATTGCAAAACCATTACAAAGATTAACAAAGGCGGACATTAGAGATCCAATTGTTTTGACAAAAACAGAACTAGAAGCTTTTGAAAAGTTAAAGAAAAGCCTTTGTGAAGCACCTGCACTGGGCATGCCAGATTATGACAAATAATTTGAATTGTATTGCAGTGAAAGAGAAGGTTGTGCTTTATCAGTTCTCATACAGAAGCATGGAAACATGAGAAAACCCATAGCTTACTTTTCAGCTGTCCTAGATCCTGTTGCAAAGGCTTT
The DNA here is from genome assembly GCF_964263255.1 of Lissotriton vulgaris. Lineage (NCBI taxonomy): Eukaryota > Metazoa > Chordata > Amphibia > Caudata > Salamandridae > Lissotriton > Lissotriton vulgaris. Next base: position 1,323,934,594 of record NC_141689.1, on the reverse strand, counting down.
GCCAGGTTGCTTAAAAGCAGTGGCTGCAACAAGTGTAAGTCTTGAGCAAAGTGAAGGAATCATAATGGGATTTCCTGTAAAGGTATATGTACCTCATTCTGTTGAAACACTTCTTACTAGAAGTAAAACACAACACCTGTCTAGCAATAGATTAACGAAATATGAAAAAGTTATTCTGGGATCAGATAATGTATCTATTGCGAGATGTTTGAATCTCAATCCAGCCACACTTTTGCCTGATGTAACTCCTGATGATGATGTAGAACATCAATGTCTGGATGTTCTAGAATATTGCACTAAACCCAGGAAGGACATTAAAGATGTACCTTTACCAGAATCAGACATTGTTTATTTTGTGGATGGCTCATGTTTAAGAACAGATGAAGGCATCCTAAGAGCAGCATATGCAATCTGTACGGTTTCTGAAATAGTTGAAGGTTCAACTCTTGAAGGAATTCGTTCTGCACAAATAGCAGAATTGGTTGCTTTAATTTGTGCCTGTGAAAGAGCTGAAGGGAAAAAAGTTACCATAGTGACTGATAGTCCGTATGGATATAGAGTGGTCCATGATTACGGACAGCTCTGGTCTCAAAGAGGTTACTTAACATCTGCAGGGACTCCAATCAGAAATGCAAAATTGATTAAAAGATTAACTGATGGAATTCAAATGCCAGAGAAAATAGCAGTAGTTAAATGTGGTGCGCATAAAAAGGGTCAAGATTACATCACTAAAGGAAATGCTTTTGCAGATGAGACTGCACGTTACTGTGCAAAGAACAATCTTTCACTTAATCGGGAAAAGAACAATGAGCATGTAATGAATTCTCTCATGCTAATATCTGTGGTAGAAACATGGCAGGGAGTAAAAGATTTACAAGATGAGGCTGAAGATGAGGAGAAAAATACTTGGCTCAAAGAAGATTGCAGACAGCGAGAGGAAGATGGAATTTGGGTTTACAAAGATGGAAGACCTGTTATGCCTAATTGTATGATTGCTGACATGGCACGGATGTACCATGGACCAGGTCACTTAGGTAGAGATACAATGATTAGACAATTCAGAGAGACTTGGTATAATCCAAAATTCAGGGTCATTGCAGAGTCACTTTGCCAACGTTGTTTGATCTGTCAGCAAATCAATCCAAACAGAAAGACTGTGGTGAGCATGGGAACCATAGGTTGGGAGGGTGGTCCTTTCACCAGGTTACAGATGGATTTCATTGACATGCCTCAACATAATAAGCTCAGATATGTGTTGGTAATTGTCTGTTTGTTTTCAAGATGGGTTGAAGCTTTCCCAACTCGTCACAATGATTCAATCACTGTGGCAAAATTGCTTTTGAGGGAAATCATACCTAGATATGGTTTTCCAGTGACTATTGAAAGTGATTGCGGAAGACATTTTGAAAACAGACTAATTGAATTAATTTGTGAAGCATTTGGCTTCAAACAGAAACTGCATTGTGCATACAGACCAGAAGCATCAGGTGTTGTTGAGCAGATTAATGGAACAATTATAAACAGAATTTCAAAAATGTGTCTAACTACAGGAATTAAGTGGACAGACGCTCTTCCACTTGTTTTGATGTCATTGAGAAGCACTCCAGATAAGAGAACAGGTCTTAGCCCTCATGATATACTTATGGGAAGAGTAATGAGACAGGCTCATGTTCCAGTTGGAAAGTTGCTAGCAATAAATGACAGTGCAATTTTAGACTATTGTAGGCAACTCTCTGACGTGGTAACCTCTGTATTCCATCAGGTGGGAACAGATGTGATTTCAAAAGAAAAGGAGCAAGCTCATTATCTTTTGCCGGGAGACTGGGTGAGAACAAAAGTTCATCGAAGAAGGAACTGTTTGGTACCCAGGTGGCAGAAAGCAAGGCAAGCAATTCTGGTAACAACTAATGCTGTTAAATGCAAGGGCTTGAAAAGATGGCTGCATCCTAGTCATACCATTCGTGTACCTGCACCAGATAATCCTGAAGACAGTGACGAGACTACAGCAGATTCAGATTCTGAAGAAGAAGAAAATCCTGAAAATCCAGATTCTGAAGATCGACACAGAAGTCGACATCTGGAAAAATCAGAAGCAAGACAAGCATCTAATGAGAAAGATCTAGACCTCGTTGTCGTTGATTCAGATAGAGATGAAGATGTTCTAGAGAAAAGAACTGAAGAAGAAACTGTGTCAGAAGAGATTAAAGATCAGGAGAGTATTGAAAAGCAGATTGAAAACTCTGAAGGCAGGAACGGAAATTCTGATACTGGGAAGCTAGAAGTAATTCCAGAGGAAGAAGGAGAAGACGAATTACCAAGTACCAGCTACAGAGATATTGTTCCTAACGGAGTGAAACTGCAGAGTAAAGAAGTTCCTAGATACAGTATTGAAATCTCTGAAACTGACTCAGAAGACAGTGATGAAGAATCAGAAATAAAGAAAGTTTTGAGAAAAGGTGGTGTTTGGCCTAAAGAAAATTTAAAATTCAAATTGATCAACAAGTCGAAGGATCAAGTAAATGAGATTTCAAGTCAAAAGGGTGAAACAGACGAACAAGATCAAGTTGGAAAGAATATTGAAGTTTTAAGCAGAAAAAGTAAAAGACCATTGAAACCTAATCAGAAGTATAAATCTCCAGAGTGGGCCTATATAATTATCGCACCGATAGTTGACGTGAGCAGCAGCAGTCAGGAAGATTTGGAAGAAAACAGTGACAATGATTGAAGTTTAAATTTTAATTAAGATTAGGTTGATTTTATTTCTGGCATAAGGCTGAAGAAATTGTGTTAGGTGACATAAGGTCGAAAAAATTGTGTTAGCTGAATACTTTTTATGGACGTAAGGTCGAAGAAAAGCTGTTAGAAGGTTCTCTTTAAAAAAAAATTTAAGAGGAGGGTAGTATATTTTTTCATTTTTACATTTTACATAGTTTAAAATCTTTGTTTAATTGAGTAAAATGCCTAATGCTGATAATTCTAGGCGTGCTATTTTTAGAAGATGCTGTAAAATGTCTTCTATTTGTGTTATTATGATTATTTTAGTTTGGTTAATTTTAGCAGTCATTTTCCCTTTTGGAATTGATAAAGAGCATTTTAGAACAAATATAACAAGTAAAGCTGAATTAAAACAAGTTAATCATGATGTAGTAGGTAAAACTAATAGAATCATTGAGCACAAACCAGATGTCCATCAGGACAGATCAGTTGGGGATTTTTCTACTAACTCATTTTCCAGACTTCTTTCAGAATATGTTAGAGTCATGGATGTTAAAGATTGTTACGTGTGTGTTAAACTTCCTACTTCTGTTTCTGAAGGGGTTAAGTACAATATGCTTCCCCTAACTTATGGGATTACCTGTAGTGTTATATCAAATCAAGCTTGTTCTATCAAACTGGTCGTCTGGAATATTATTATTCAGACTATGATGAGACTTTTGCAAATTTGAAGGTTGTGAGCAGTCTGAACAAAGTTAAGCCTGCTAAACAAATGAGAGAATTCTTTCTGGTTACTAATGAATTAACCCATGAATACGCATTTAAGAATAATTTAAATTGCAAAATGAGAGATGAAGAGAAATCAATTCTTGATCAGGTTGAGGAGAGGAGGGCAATTTATAAAAGGAATGAAATGTTGAAACAGACTAAGTCGAAGTTTTGGCAGATTGAGGACGAAAAACTTAATGGAGAAAACAGATTTTCTGCCATCCATATTGACGAACCAGTTAGTGGAAAACTTTGTATCAGAAGAGATAATACACTATATGATAATTATTTTGTTGGTGCAAGTCAATGTGAAGATACCTATCGAATTATTGGGGGTTGGGGATTTAAAGGTGGCAAAGACCCAATTTTTCCAGGAATTTATTTTGTCTGTGGAAATAAGGCATATTTCAGTCTTCCTGACCATTGGTATGGCACATGTTACCTTGGTCTCGTTTTTCCTAAAATTTTCCATGTTGACAGAAACAATGAAGGATCATTTGAAATTGGCAAACACCTGAATAGAATGAAAAGGGAAAGTTTTTCAGAAATCATGGGAGATATATTTGGTGCAATAATTCCTATGGTGGGAATTACCCTGAACGCAATAAAAATCAGAAAGGTTTCCACAATTGTTGATAGATTGTCCACTGACACAGCAAGTGGTTTCCAGTTGGTCAACACAGAGCTTATTGCTACCAGAAGCATGGTTATGCAAAACCGGCTTGCCCTTGATATCCTTATCCTTAGGAGGCAAGATGGCCGCTGACAGACTGTAGGGAGAGGACGTGCTCTCTCTTCTCTCCCTGAAGCTGTTTTACCGAGTGAAAGGTGATGCGGCTTTAATAATTTGCAGACGGCGGTTTTTGCTTTACAAGCACCGAATGCACGAGAAAGAGAAGATATGGTACAGAGTTCGAAGGCTATCTCCGTAATTTTACCCGTAACGGAGTACAGACTGAATGTGAAGGCACTAACCTCCTCGACGGTGGAATCAGTGCTGGCGTGGACATTTGCTCGTACGTGTCAGCTGATGGTGAAAGTTTCTGTCTGGAGGCAGCAGCGTTACCAGCGTTACCAGAGGTCGGTAGACGCCGCGTCCAGTCTGTGGCGTTTGATGGCTCCGAAGATTGCGAAAACCCTGAGGGAAGAGAAAGCTGCCTGGAGCGAGTCGGATGCTCCGGCAGCTAACTTACGAGCAAAGAAGCTGCTGCGGATGCAGGAGGAGCGGGAGGAACTGTGCGCTGCCGAACAGGGAAAGAGCACCGGGAGAAGTAAGGAAACTGACAACGCGGTGGGGGAAAAAAAGAAGAAAAAGGAAAAGAGCAAGGCGGCATCCATAAAGAAAGGAAAATCGCTAGAGCAGGCAAACATGAGGCAGCCCTCGGTATATGAGGCGTTTTTACCTGCTGTTGCTGTTAACCCTCGCGGGATACCAGTTGTTGAGTCATCCCTAGCAGACCCTGCTGTGAGTTTATTAAGTGGCGGTGCTCCCGCAGTTCAGCATTTGGCTCAAGACATGTCCACAACAAGGGATCTACAAATGGGAGGTTCTAAAACAAACGTTCAGGTAACTGTTGTTGAGAATGAGCAGGTGGTTGCTGAGCCGCTAGAAGGGGTAATGTTGCAGGAGTATGCAGAGGATGCAGAACAAGGGAAAGACAGTAGAGACAGTAGAGAGACTGATGCTCGGGGGAAGCAAATGAATAATATAATTTGTATTGAAGAAGTGTTGGCTCAACAGGAATGTGAAAAGGGAAAGGAAGCGGCAGTTGATATTGGCAGTTATAGCCAGCAGGCTGAGGAAAACACTCTGTCCGCAGGCGCTGATAAGATTTTGGCGTTAACAGAGGCATTATCAGAGGCATTAAGAGAGGAGCATAAAACTGATAACATGGATGAAGTAACCACTCCAAATCTGGTAGCTACTGAAGGAGAGGCTAATATCGGACCTAATACGAACAGTTCGGTTGTACTGGGGGATAATATGGCTGCTACTACTACTAATGATGGCTTAACGGTATTACCAGGCTCTCCAGCTGATGAGTGTTTTTTTTCTGTAAATGAGGGAGAGGACGAGGATGAGGATGTGGGTGGAGAGGGGGAGAGGGGGAGAGGGAGTCAGAGGATTCTTCTAACGCCGAGGAGACGGAGAGTGACCAAACAATGTCAGGGTTGGTAACAGAAACAGTAGCCACATCAGAGTCTGGAGAGGCTTCAGCTCAAGAGTTATCTGCAAAGCGTAAATCTAAAATCTTGACAAAAAAACGAAATCAAAATTCATTGTGAGCCCTGTAATTACCGACGTTGCAAAGAGACTTGACTGGGATTACTCAGCCACGTCACAGATGTACCAAGAGGCTGTTGGGGGGCCAGCAGATAAAAATATGGGTACTTTAGGGATATTTGAGCAAAATATGGAGCAAAGATCTAGACAAAGTCAAAGCCAAAATCAGAGTCAGAGCCAAAGTCAATCTCAGGGGCAAACGTCACCAATGGGGTTTGAAACGATGTTTTCAATGTTGAAGCAAATACAAACTGAGGCGAGAGTGGAAAGTCGTAGAGCCAGGCAGGAAAGTAAAAAGATACAAGGCTCCCTCCGTAAAATTATACGCAGAATTGGCAGGGAGAGTTACGGAGGTAGAAGAAAGAACTGGGGTTTTGGAAGATGAAATGAAGGGTTGGAAGGAATTCAGACAGGAGCAAGAGAAGACTACCACCGATATGCTATGGAAGCTGGAAGATTTTGAGAACAGGCAACGTAGAAACAACATTAGACTTTTGGGCATTGCGGAAGGAAGAGAAGGGCAGGATGTGAGATCCTATGTTATAGAGCTCCTCAAGTGTGCACTTCCCGATATAAAAGGCTGGGACTGGGAGTCAGAGATTCAACGTGCACATAGATTTCCATTTACACAGAGAAAGGGGGATGTCTCAAATAAGCCTAGAGCGATACTTATATATGTGGGAAACTACTTGTTGAGAGAGGAGATAATGGCGAAGGCAAAACCACAGGCTAAGTGTAGATATAAGGATGTCGAATTCTTCGCTAGGCCTGACTTTTGCCATACAACGGTAGAACGGAGGTGGAGACTGCGGGAATTGATATCACCATTTCAAAAAATGGGATGCGAGGCATATTTGATGTTTCCCAGTAGATTGAAAGTGGTAAGGGATGGTCAGTTCAAAATTTTCTACTCCGAAATTAAAGCATCTGAGTTTCTGACATGGTTAAAAGAAAGGAACCCACAGAATCAATCACAATCTCAGGCACAGGCTGACAGAGAACGAGCGGTAGCTCTGGTTGCCAAAGGAAAATAGAAGGCAGAATATGTATACGTATGTATAAAAACAGAGAAGAATTATAAAGAATAGAGAAATGCACTGTATGGAACTTGTATATATGTATGTTGTAAGATGGTTTCACCTTGTTTGTATAGGCTGGTAATAGGGAAGGGGGAGGGGGGCACGGTGGTCCCGCACAGTCACAGCTGTCACATATAGGTCTTATGGACCTATTTGCTTGTAGGGGGGGTGGGACAGTCAGGGTGGGGGTTCAGGGGGGGGGAAAAGGGGGGGGGGGCAACAAAAAAGTTGGTATTATCGCAGAGGAAAAGTAACCTGGAACACATGGATCAATAAAACAGAGAAAATATATGAGTTGTATATGGCTGTTAGCCCAATATGTATAAGGAATCAGTTGTGCATCTGTATAATTAAGGATGAATTACCTGAAAAACCAGGATGAATACTCGAATAATGACGTGGAATGTCTGCGGTTTAAATGATAAATTAAAAAGGCAGAAGGTGGCTGTCCTGATCAAAAGTCTTAGACTAGATTTTCTAATACTACAAGAGACACATATACAGGCGTCTGAAATTCAACTACTTGACCAATTAGGTCTTACTGTGATAGCGTATTCCAGACAGGGGTCTAGGAATAGGGGGGTGGCTGTAATGGCAAGACAAAGAGACATTACTACTAGGAAAAAATGGGAGGATGCTTGGGGAAGATGGGCTCTAATAGAATGTCTGATAGGAGAACGATGGGTAACCCTTGGCTCTATCTACGGGTCTACAGGAGATGATTCGGAAATCTTCGAACAGATCGATATCGAGTTGGCGACCTGGGCCCCATATGCAGTAATAGGAGGGGATTTCAATATCAACGGTGCAGGTGGATTGGGTCTGGGGTTAGGACCTCCAGTTAAATATAAAGGAAGGAAGAAAAGAGTGTTTCAAGCAGTTTGCTCTTTAGCTAGGAATAATGGGCTATTGGATGTTTGGGATACTCTTAAGCCAGGAGAAGATGGGTACACGTATTACTCAGCACCACACAAAGTAAGTGCAAGATTAGACTATTTTTTAATCAGCAGTCAAGGCATTGATGGTGCAGGCATTGAGAGATTACCAAGATTACTAGCGGATCATAATCCCTTAATTGTTACCTTAAAGGGATTGGTAGTGGCAAGGCGGGTCTCAGTGTGGACATTTGAAAAAGCACTGCTGGAGGATGAGGCATATATTCAACATATGAAGAGCTGGATAACTGAATTTATGACAATAAATAGAGATACAGCAGCTGTAGGGATAGTATGGGACTATTTTAAGGCAGGGGTGAGGGGAGAGACTATTAGCTTTGGGGCTAGGAGAAGGAAACAGGAGAAAGAGAGAAGTGATGCCTTAAAGAGGGAATTACTATTAGCGGAGGAAGAAGTAAGTAATAGACCAGATCAGAGTAGAAATGGAGGTGCACTAGATCCTGTCTGTATGAAGCTTGCGAAACTGCGAATGGAAGCAGAAGAATATATAGCAGTGAAGGCAGCGAAACAATATGTGGTTAATAGAGAGAATTGCTACGAGATGAGTGAAAGAGTTGGTAAAATGCTAGCAATCAGAGCAAGGCAAAAAGTATCATTCGGAGAGATAAAAGCAATAAAAGATAGTTCAGGAGGAGTTGTAACAAGTGTGCAACAAATCAGAGAAGTTTTCAGGAATTTTTATACGAATTTATATCATGAAAATGATGTAAAAGATCCTGAAGACATAATGGAGTATCTGAATCATTATGAAGGGGCTGAGCTGGATGAAACAGAGAAAAAGAGGATAGACAACCCATTATATCAAGAGGAAATAAGAGGTGCTTTGAAGAATCTACCATCTGGGAAAGCGGCCGGGCCAGATAAGATCCCGCTAGAGTTCTATAAGGTGTTCTGGGAGGAGATAGGGGAAGATATGGTACGCACTATGAAACAAGCACAGACGGGAATGTCAATACCAAACTCCTGGTCCGGGGCAGAAATAGTTGTTATTTTAAAGAAAGGAAAGATACCTATAGATCCGGGATCGTATAGACCAATTACGCTCATGAACACTGACACAAAGGTCTATTCAAAAGCACTGGCAATAAGATTCGCCAGTGTAATAACACCATTAGTTACTGTCAGTCAACACGGATTTATACCTGGACGAGGGACCACGCATCACACACGAAAATTAATAACCCTTATGGATAAAATGGAGGTTATTGGGGAGCCATTTTCGGTCTTACTGTTAGATGCTGAGAAAGCATTCGACCGTGTATCATGGGTATATTTGTGGAGTGTTCTGGAAAGAATGGGGTTTGGAAATGGTTTTCTTACAGCGATAAAGACCTTGTATAGAGATCCAGTAGCTACGATTAGAATAAATTCGGGAACAACGGAACTAGTGAAAATAAATAGGGGTACTAGGCAGGGATGCCCGTGTTCCCCGCTACTTTTTGCAGTATACTTAGATCCATTAATACGCAGATTGGAAGCAAATGTGAGCATACCTCCAGTTGCCACACCTAGGGGGGATTGCAAGATACTTGCTTATGCCGATGACGTGGCTGTCGTAACACCAATACCCACAGAGGCTATTAGACATGTGGAGCTGGAGGCCAAAAAATTTGGGAAAGTGTCAGGATATTCCTTGAACACTGGGAAAACACAAATTATAAAAAATAACAAGGCTATATGCCAGGATCCACGGGTGGTACAGACAGGAACTTATCTGGGCATAACTATAACTGCAGAATTAGGAAAGCTAGTAGAGTTAAATATAGACCCCATTATACGAAAAGTGGGGAAAGAGCTAGATAGACTCAATAATCTACACCTCACATTGGTTGGCAGAGTAAACATCATAAAAATGCTAATATTGCCGAAATTTTTATATTTGTTCAGGACAATCCCGTTATGGTATGATAACCTTTGGTTTAAAAAAATTGAACGAATGATTAATAGATTTATCTGGTCTAAAGGTAAAACTAGGAGAGCAGCAAGATTTATGGCACTCCCACGGGAGAGAGGAGGATGGGCACTACCGGATCTGAAATTTTACTATTGGGCTGCAGCCCTACAATATATGGCCGGATTAATAGGTGGAGCAGAAGTGGAAGGAGAAGATGATCTGGGTTCATTAGCGATATATGGTATATTGATGGGAGAAGAAGTTAAAAATATATTTTTGAAACATTTTGACACAGCTTATTTTAAAAGAACACGATTTAAGACTATTTTGGGTGCACATAACATTTGGAAGGTGTTTATTAAGAAATTTGGACTGGGGAAAATTAATAGATACACGAGGATAAAAGATAATACAGTATTTCCTGAAGATATATTTTCTGACTTAGTGTACACAGAATGGTACCGGAAAGGGATAATAAAAGTGGGGGATCTGATGGCCCCACAGGGGATGAAACAATTTGCTAATTTACAGGCGAAATATGATTTGGCAACAAGACACTTTTTCAAATATTTACAAGTAAGAAGTTTCCTGCAAAATAAAAGGGGGGGATTGAGAGGATTTGAGAAAAATTGCATACTAGAGGCAATACATAATGGAGTAGACTGTACAATCAAAAGGTTTTATGCAGAGCTAATTGAATCTAAATTAGATGATATGGTTAAGTGGGGGGAAAGTTGGTCGGCGAAGTTGGACATAGAGCAGGAGTGCTTTAATATATCAGTAGAATTAGGAAAGAATATCTTGTGCTCTGCGTCCTTGCAGGCTCAGCACTATAAAACCATCTATCGGTTATACTACACTCCAGCGAAACTTGCACAATGGGGGGCGACTACTGGTATAAATTGCCCTAGATGTAGAAGTTTAGAGGCAGATGTTATTCATATTTTTGCAACATGCCCATGTCTATCGACAATATTGAACGAGATAGAAACGTTTATTCAAAGGGCATTGAAATTATCTATCAATTTAACACCTGCGATTATATTACTGGGTGTAGACTCGGGCAATGAATACGAAGAGGGTAACTACTTTATCTTTGTTGCTATGGCAGTTTTTAGATTATGTATTGCCTCAGCCTGGCTAGAACAATCTGCACCATCATTCCAGCAATGGTTAGCCAAGGTTCTAAGTATATATAATCTGGAGAAAGCAATATATTCAAGAAGAGGAAAGAATGCGAGGAAACTAGGATTGAAAATATGGGAGCCAATAATGAAATGGAAGGAAGAAGTGTAATGTATATATAATGTATAAAAGGGTGTAAGGATCTTCGGGGTATAAGGGAGGGGCATCAGCATCAATAAGAAATAAAGTGATGTATAATTTGTTTATATGTAAATATGTAAATACTAGAAGTTTATTGGATATGTTGTATCTGTGTTAAATATGGTTTGTGTAAATACTAAGGCATGAGGGAGGAGTTTCGGGTGGGATATAAGTCATAATGTGTCATATGTTGTGTATACTTTAAGATTATATATTGTTTCTATACTTCCAGGGTGGAAGCACCATTGATTTGTTTTAGTAAACTGTTCCTCACCCCCTCTCGGCTTAGGGGGGGAAAAATAAATTGTAAAAAGCTGTTAATAAAAAGATTTAAAAAAAAAAAAAGATATCCTTTTAGCAAAAGAGGGAGGAGTCTGTGGGATTTTGCATGTTCAGCACTGCTGCACATATATCCCAGTTAAAAGCCAGAATATTGAATCTTTAAATAAGAATATTACAGAATATCACTCTGAAATAGAACCTATGGAAGATGACAGTTTTTCTGAACGTTTGGCAAAAAGATTTGGGGCAATTAAGGAATGGTTCGCTGACATTGGCAGTTCAATTATTGGCAAAGTACTCTATCCTGTTATAAATATTGTTATAGTGACACTTCTGTTGAAAATCAGTTGCATGATTCACAAAAGAAAGAAGCACATGAGGGAAAAGAAAATAATTTATGAGCTCAAAAAGGCTCAAGAGAAGGAGATTGAAATGGAGGAGTTCCGTAGGACTCAAAATGAGAGACCCAGACAGAGACAGACTGATGAGACGGGAGTTTAGACTTACTAATACTGAGAGAACTCATTATATGACATTTATAAAAGTAACATTTTTAGTATACATTTTTGTGGGTTTTGTTTGGTGATTTTAAAATCACCAGAGGAGGGAGTTGATGGAGCGGACTTTGATTTATTTCTAAAAAGTTCCTGATATATGAAACTCTTGTGATTTTTATTTTTACTAATGTGTGTTGCATGATTTATATGTTTACTGACTCAACCTAGATTAATATGCACCATCATGAAGATGTGGGTTTAATCATTTGTGCTCTTGTTATGTTTGCCATTTTGCTTTCAATAATACATTCACTTTGTCTTTTGTTTGTTATTTACTAACTGCAGCCGTTTTGGAAATAATAGCATGTGCATTCTTTAAATATGCTTTTGTTTACGTATTGTTTGTCTCATGTGTATGTGTTTGTTTATTTGTTTGTATGCAAAACTAGGTATCTTAGCTAATGGGTTAAACTTAGTGGGAAAGGTGGGTAACAGAATAATTATTATTTCTTGAATTAATTATTGTCTTGTGTTTCTTTGCATACTAGACACCCTCATAGCATTGTATGCAAAAGGCTTGAGGCCTACTTTTAAAATGGATGGCAGAAAAGCCTGACCCGAGTGAGCCTTGCACAGCTACGCAGGAATGAAAAAAAATTATATCTTTCTACATTAATTCTTGGAGAGAGGCTTGCATACAAAGGCTGTGTGGAAGTTTAGGACATTTCGTTCAATTTGTTCCTTGGTCAAGGCCGTACTTGTCGTTCGGCAGCGGAAAAACGGAAAAGCATGAGCGGACGAAAGAAGCTTTTGCTCTTGTTTAATGTTACTTTCTTCGGAAGCTGCCGGTGTCATACTCATGAACAATAGTACTTTTGAAAGTAACTCTGGCTATGTGAGAGACGGATGATGACCGCATCGGATGACATCTAACAGCCAATGAGATTCTGTTCTGCTCGAATATTTGTATTCTTTTAGCTAGTTTTAGATAGGAAAATACTATAAGAATTGCCCCCTTGCTAAGAGCACTGTTCGATCGATCCTGTGCTCCAGAGACGCTGCCAGTTTTCTTTAGTTTCCAGACTTTATTATTTTGCTTTCTTACAGGTCTCTTCTTTAGCTAAGTTAGGGAAATAGGCTATGGAGAAATAAATAAAAAACAGTTTGAGCTTTTCTCATGCTGATGTTAGTTCATTGAATTACCATGACCTATAGTGCCACTAATGTTTTATGATTGATAATAAAAATACTAAATAAAAGTTTAAGCTTTCTTTATGAAATAAAATTTGATAAATGGATTTTTGAAATGACAAGCTGGTCTTGATTGTTTCTTTGCGTTACCATTAGTTAATCCATTGCCCTTATATGTGACTTAATTAATGAATGTGTTAGATTTAATAATTAGGTCATATGATTCAGTAGGTCAAAAATACAAATTCAGCAAATAATGGGCCTAGTGATAATTTTATAAATAATGGTGAGTATCCTGGTGTAGAGATTATATATGACACTGTATTTCTTTAGACCCGCTGGATCAATTCCATTTGGATAAGTCTGCTTTTCCCCAGGTAAGAAAAATATTAATCCTGAATGGTTGCTTTGCTTTGTTATGGAGTTTTAAAGGTACAGAAGAACCTAGTACCTAGTTAAAGTTGAAACAGAAATACACACTTAGAGGTACGATATTACAGGTGATATAAATTACAGTTTAAAAATGCATGTATTATATATAATGTTGAGACATGAACAGTGGAAAGAAACACGCTTCTAACTATATGCTGATTTTCAGTATCTAAAAAGGTTAAATTACTGCTTGTATTTCCAATGTTGTTGGCAACCAGAACACCTTATGCATTACTTGAAAGTTTTATGGTGAAGTTGATAGCAATGTTTCAGTTGTTTCTTGACCAGGCTCAGACAAAATAGTTTCACTTACCAAAGCCTTAAAAGACAATATAAAGCTAAGAATATTTATTTCTGATACTTAATTCTTCTCACTGACTCAAATTACAAATATCCCTCCAGGCACTACACTGGATCTTTAATCTGTTTCCCCACCAAGTGCCACCACGCATCTCCAGTCATGTCTTTGCTGTCTAGGATGTGACTGCATTGGGGTATATAAGGCGCCAGCTGGAGTACTGACATTTCTTGTTTTTTGCTGTTCATTGACATTGGTCAGGAGCTCTTCTTGGAGCTTCACAAATGAAATTCCTCAGCTGATTAATGGATACCCGTACCGCATCAAATGTTTCCTCCTAAGGATTTAAACACTTTTACAGTTGCGGCGAGAAGATGTATCCACATGACATCTGTGTGAGAAGTTGGCCTGATATGTGATGTCCACTATTCTAGTGGGCACCCTGTATCAGTCCAAACAACCCTTATGGTGATGGCTGTAAAATCAACCTTATAGACCGGCTATCCAAGTGGTAGCATGGACAAAGCAGTCTTAGGCTAAAACTTCAGAGAGCATGTGAAGCCAGCTGTTTTACCATCTGTAACCCCTTTAATACCAAATGAAAGGACACCACACAGGTTATATATAAAATATATATGTGTTTATTACTAACACAACCCCTCTGAGCTCTTTATGAGTTCAGAGGCACAAGCACATAACAAGATACTCAAATATCATACAATAAGTTGCACAAAATGCAGTCGTGCCCTAGGGGCGTTGCAAACCATATACTAAAATAGTGGTATAAGAACCACATCATGAACAAGGAATAGGCCTAGGGCCTAGGTAATCGCTGGGGCTACACTGTACTACCCAAGGTTAGGAAGCAGGAGGCCCACGGGAAGCATGTGCAGTGTCTAAAGACACATGCGGGTTCTCATACGAATACCATGGGAACGAAAGAATTAGAAACTAGTTGATTTAGGACACTTCCGGATGGACTAGGAGAAAGCTACTGAAAACTAGGACACTAGGATAGTCAATACCCACAGAAGCACCGGAGTACTCGCGTTACCTCACCCACAGGAGCCGGGTGCATAGGTGTCAAAGTGTGTCGGGTTTCGTCGCTGAATCCTATGGAAACCTGTGAAAAGATGCTGCAGGCGACCAGGAGAGAAGTGTCCGGTTGGATCCAAGGGCGGATCGAGGATGAAGAGTACCTGAAAGCAGAGGGGACAGAGTCTGGGTCACTAGCCAGTGACCAGGAAGGAACCAGGCGATGTCGTGAAGCAATCGGGTGATGTCGTGAAGCTTGTCTCTGCAGCCACGTGGCCCAGGAGGCGTCGACGACGACCAGGAGCTGGATACGGACTGTCCCACAAAGGTTTTAGCTGTCGGCGGTGTCGGGTTCCGGATTGGAGTCAACAAGCCTTGGCAAAGGCAACCCACGCAGGAATCGAAGATGGCTACTGTTGCAGACCAGCAAGGTCTGGGGGGCTTCTCCTTTTCAGGGAAGCAGGGGCCAGCCTGGAGCAACCAGGCCAGTGGTGTGGATTCAAAGGTTCGTTGTCAAAGAGGCCACTAGCCAACGGGCAAGTGACTGGACAGACGCGTAGAGCACAAAAACACTAGCAGGCCCCACGCGGCACTCGTGGAGTGTGGAGGGCTGTGCGTTGGTGTAGAAAGTGCTCGGGGCTGGGGCTTCTCAATCCCCATGCACAACTTTGAGGGTGCCTCAGAATCTGCACAAGTAGTAGTGTAACTATTGGCCGTGATTGAGCAATTCGAGTCGGACTACAGACATGAGAACTATATCAAAAAGAGTTTGGAAAAAGTAATCTCCATATACACTATAACCCGTGAATACATTGTGTTTCTTACAACAGACATGGTGACACTGAACTAGTGTATATTGAAAGTCACTCCACTATATACTATCTCTTGACAACATACTGTGTTTTACAAATATAATGTTGGGGTACTTTTTCAACTGACAATTACTGTAATGATACATTTTATTTATTAAGCTTTTTCTAACTACATTATAACGTGCTTTATTTTAGGCTGATTAATTCTTTGGTAGTTGTATATTGAGATGCCAATTTTATTTCCCAAGGTTAATCCAAGCCCATTAGCCGGAAGAAATTGAAAATATGAAAATTGTTTCGCAAACAATGTGATTCTGTGATCCTTATGTTGTAAATATACCTGTCATAGCCCTGCAGGTTTCGCGTTTTTGCGCGACAATACTATGATGTATCAAGACTGTTCCATTACATGACTGCCGTTTTTACAGTAATTTTTCCTTTCCCGGAGGCATAGTCTGTTTTCCCCCTTTATGATGCATTCATGAGGCCCTTAGTCATGCTCACACATCACGCGCAGGCTGCCGACGTACACGCTTTGCGCGGCGTTTCCCCAATCTATTTAGACCGTCCGTCGCACACAGCGGTCCCGATCATTTGCTGAAGTTCGGCCACCAGATGGGTGAGTGTTGATAACTTGGCCACGTGTGTTTAAGATAATATTTGCTCCTTTATCCGGCTGGGGTGGCTATTTGGAACCTTACAGGTTGTTTCTTAAGTAGTTTGGACATTCTGTCCAAACTACTGCTGCATTGAGGGCTTTATTTTGAATACTCTGTGTTTCATGCAGAGTTTGTATCTCTGTAAAGTGGTTTTGCCCGATTGGGTTTATTATTATTTTTATTTCAGCAGATCATGTGCTACTATTTATTTACTCAGAGGTGTTTCAGATGCGCTTTAAAGAAGGTGGATGTACATTGGGATTACTCTAACCAGCCGCGGATGGTTATATTTCAGGTTTCGCATTAGTAACATCTTTTTCAATTTAGATCTGTTTAATTTATTGGCTCTAGTGATGATCCCTTTGGGTCATAGGGATTATATTTGACACGGTGCCACAAGTATTTTCAGTACAGGCATTCCACGAGCTTACTAGCGTTTAGTCCAGCGCTAGGAACTTAAGAGGTGACAAGATTTTATACTCACTAACTGACATACGGCATACATAGGTGGGCTGGCCTGGATTCTCATCTGGGTTTAGCGGCCTTGCCACCTTATACAAGGTCTATGCTCCCAGTATGTTTTTGGGACTAATTGATTGATCTGTTTGCTTTCCAACTTGCAACCTGACACGGGGTTTGTCTTAAGCTGGTTGTCCTTCCTCTGTTTTTAAATAGGTCCCCTGATTTGTTCAGGTTTCCAACGTTGGTTTACTTAGTGGATTCTATCCCCAATATAGTCTGCCTGATCCATTCGGGCCTGACAAGGAATCTTTTCTTCTTTGAGTAAGTGTCACTCTGCTTACACTAGTACTATTTCTCCACAGCTTCACCTATTGATAGGCTTTGCTGACCCCCACCTTTATTTCTTTAAGGTGTTATTTCTTTCACTCTCTCCCTTCCATTAGCTCCCTATGCGATGCATATCTCCCTCATTGATGCTTGAGATACTTGTTTTCCTCACTAACGATAATTATGAATCACACACCCTGTGCTAGGGATGTCATTCAATATTCTAGTGGTGTGATTTACTTCTTTGTCTTCTGTAGGTGCCCCGTTATTCCACCTCACCCACACACTGTCCTGAAGAAGACCCCACCTGCAAGGCTTCCATCAAGGCCTGCGCTGTTTAGGGGGTCGAAACGTCGACAACAGTCCTATGCCAGTCTTACCTACAGTACTTGAATTACTGAGCTCTTGATTGTTACATGGCATACCAGTACAGACATTATGTACTTAAACTCATATGCTGTTTTTGATTCATCTTCCCTGGCATTGTAATAATTTTTTGCCTATAATATATGTGATTTACACTCTCTTTCAACCCACTACCCCATCACATTCACATACCTCCCCCACCCTTTTCCTCTGGGCACTGCAATATTGTCAACTGTGTTTGTAAAGAATGGTTTTCAATGGATTGTAATCTTTCAACAATGTCAGTGTGATTAATTAACACTGCCTTTCGAAATCTACTTTGATTTGTCTTGATTATTTATGTTTCAACTTGCCTTGACCACTAACACATTCAGATGTTTCTTAATACTGGGACCACCTTTCTTATATACTGCACAAGTAGCATGAGCAGGTTTTTCAAGATGGCCGGTCCCACGTCTCTCGTCGCCTCCACGGGTCTCAGCTTTGCTGTGGCTGTGGATCGGGCTCAAGGAAGTCTGGAAGTCTGGTTCTTGTCAGGCTCTGTGCTCAGGCTCCGGCGGCAGCGCCGACAAAGCAAACCGCAGTTCGCTGGATGGTGCCTGTTTGCACAGGGTGGTCACTCCTTGACCACAAGGGAGATTCTTCATTCTTCTTGTTACAGTACAATGTCGAAGGTCCAGAGTTTCGTTTCAAGTTTCAGTTTAGGATAAATCTAAAGTCTCTTGACTCAGCTCCTACCTATATACTAATCAAAGGGGCTGGATTACCTGCTAGGTCCCTCCTATGGGTGGGACCAGGGAAGGGGGTGGTTACACCCCTTTCCCTTTGTCCAGTTTCGCGCCAGAGCTGGGGCTGGAGTGCCCCAGCAACTGATTTTTACCGGACTATGCATGGAGCACCTTGTGTGCCCCAGGCAGTGTCTCATTTCATTCAGCCCTCCCTGCCCCAATACACTATGGCTTGCCTGGGGTGGTGCTAGCACCTCCCAAGACAGGAAACCTATTGTCCAAGCCTCCCTCGCTGGAAGGACTCCTAGCAGCAGGAGGTCAGACTTGTGTCTGTGGTAGCAGCATCCATTTTGTGATGCTGAGGCTCTGGTTAACTTTAACTGGGATTAACAGGAACAACATTTCTGTAGTAGGGGATCTCTGTGTATAGTCCTAATCTAGTGAATAGTCCCGCCCATGTGCGTGGACCCCGGAAATCAAAAATAATCTCTTAAGTTGTCAAAATAATGCAGAAACTGCAAAGACACTTAAGAGAGAATTTAAAGACAAATAATGCAGCCTCTATCCACAGGCTACACTGTCCAGTACTTCAACTAGAAATTCCACCAAAAAACACTACACATAATACAGCCTGCCAGTTTCTACCATAGAGAAACTTGCCTCCCCCAGTCAAAGACTCTGGAATGATAGAGAGGAAGGTAGGGACAGACAAGCCCCATAGGCTGCCATTATGTGGCTTAAATAGGATACTGTGCCTTTAAGAGGACTTTCCAGAACTTCTCCCAGTATCCCAGAATGCATAGCAGGTCCCTCTACTTTCAGTTCTTTTTTCCGGCTCCTGCTTACAGGACCCTGGCATTGAGCTCTCCCTTGTTTCAAGGGTTTATTGGATATTTTGGCACTTTTGTGTTCTAAAAGTGTTTCAGTTTGCTTTCTTGGTGTTCTCTTTCTCTTTTTTGTGCTGTTTCAGGCGTTTTAGGGCTCTAAAATGACTGGCCTTTTTGATAAGTGCCCAGCATGTGGGAGGAAGAAGGCCAAGAGCGATCCCCATGATGTCTGCATCGTCTGCCTCCCTGAAGATCATGTCCCTGAGGATTGTGTCATCTGCCAGCAGTTTACTGCTCGGACTCTGAGGGACAGACTGAAGATCAGGCTTTCTGGCCTTGAGGAGAGGGGTCTGCAGGCTGCAGGTGGGTCTGGGCAGGCTGGGAAGGTTCCCTCTGCCTCTGCTGAGGCCTCTGGGGGGCTCCCCAGGGGCAGGAAGTCCAGCAAACGGTCCCGGTCTCCGTCGACGTCGATTGCATCGACGACGACGTCGAGAGGGATGACGGCGGTGTGCTCCCCTTCTCCCCGGGGCTCCGGGTCGAGACGGCGTGACGGCTCGACGTCGAAGATCATGGAGAAGTCTCCGTCGGAGCCACCGTCGACGTCTTCGTCGACGTCAAGGTCTTCCTATCGACGCCGAAGGCGAAGTGACAAGCATCGACGCTCGCCGTCGAGGCGACACCGTCGATCGCCGTCGAGGCGACACCGTCGATCGCCGTCGAAGCACCGGTCGACGTCGAGGGGCTCCTGGACGTCAAGAGCATCAAGAAGACAGCGACGCTCGTCGTCGAAGACGGAACGCTCGACGTCGCGGAGGCGGCGTACGACGTCGCGGAGGAAGAGGTCGACGTCGAGGGATCGGCGTTCGACGTCGAGGAAAAGAGGGTCGACGTCGCGGAGGCGGCGATCAACGCCGGAGTCACGGAAGCGTAGTTCGACGCCAGAAAAGCGACGCTCTGCGTCCAGCAGAAAGTGGGCGGCGTCTAGGAGTCGTTCAGCCTCTCCGAAACGGCGCAAGAGGGATTCTAGTCCCAGAAGTCACGCTGCTTCTAGTGGAGGACGCAAGAGGAAGCGATCACCTGCTGATGGGGGTGGCTCTCCGCCCCCTTCGCCTAAGGGGTCACCGGGCTCGGTGTACTCAGAGGTGTACATGCCATCTCGGCCTCGGACTCCGACTCCTCCTCCTGTTCCTAAGGAGGATCCTCCACCCAAACCTCCGCTTCCTTCAGGCGACCCACCACCACCTCCTGTCCCTCCGCATGGGCCCACCCCTCAGCCGAAGGTTCCTCCGCCAAGGTCCACTTCCCTGCCGTCGTTGCCTGTTCCTCCTAAGGGGACTCAAAAACCGAAACCCCGTGAGGAGCCAAGGAAGACCCCGCCACGAAAGCCGGCGGAGCGGCCACGGGCTGGCAGGTCTCGCTCTCGCTCTTGGAGAAGGGAGAGATCGCGACGCAGATCATCCACGAGGTCGAGTCGCCGCCATAGGAGGCGCGAATCTCGCTCACACACGAGGTCCTCTGGGACCCGGGACTATTCTCCTACCCTGTCGGGGTCACCGGACACAAGGGTGTCCCCGATTCATGACCTGGTGGCGTTCCGCGACGTCCTTTTAAGGGGTGCAGCGAAGTTGGGCATATCCCTGACGGTGCCTACTCCGAAGACTTCGGTCATTTTTGAGACATTGCATCAAAAACACCTGTCTCGTCCTCTCCTACCTCTGGTGCCGGGCCTGGAGGAACCGGCTATGGCCCTGTTTCTCACCCCTGCGGTGACGAGGGCGGCTCCATCGAGGTTGCTGAAGAAGTACCGGGCTCCCGATTCGGACCTGGCCTTTCTGAGAACGGAACCCCCTCCTGACTCTGTCATTGTGACGGCGGCCCGCAAGCAACATGCCACCACTCCGTCCTCCACGGTTCCCCCGGATAAGGAGTCCAGGTGGATGGATTTGGCGGGGAGGAAAGTCTGTGGAACTTCCGCTACCTCCATGAAAGCTGCGAGTGCCACGGCGCTGTTGGGCCGATACGACCGCGCCCTCTGGGACTCCCTCGAGCGGTTTGCTGAGCATTTACCTCGGGAGAAGCGTGAGGACTTCATGGAAGTTCTGAATGAGGGGATGCTGGTGGCGAACCAGATTATCAGCACTGCGGCGGACTCTTCCCTGTTGGCTGCTCACGGATTTTGCCACAGAGTCAACCAACGACGCCACGCATGGCTCCGGCTTACGTCCTTGAAACCGGACGCACAGCAGAGGGTAGCCAACCTACCATTCTCCGGTGAGACCCTCTTCGGGAAGCATGCGGACGATGAGATGGCCCGCATGAAGGCGGAGGCCGAGACGCTGACGGCTGTGGGCCTGGAGAAGCCTAAAGAGACCAAGAAGACGTACCGCCCTTTCCAACGGCGGTTCGGCGGGCAAGGCCGAGGACGAGGCCAGGCTTCGGGACAATCGCAACAGCAACACCAGTTCCGTAAGCCGTTCCAGAAGCGCCAGAAGGGCAGAGGAGGCCAGCAGTCGGCCCCGGCGCCCAAGGGCCAGGCTGCGTCCAGGCCCTAGGAACCTACTTCCCCCGGATCTGTTACCCACTCCGGTAGGGGGAAGCATTAAATTTTTTCTGGCAGAGTGGAGAAAAATTACTCAGGACAAGTGGGTGCTGAATATTGTTTGCAATAGATACAGTCTTCGGTTCACCAGCCCTCCTCCAGCAATTCCCCCGGTCAGCTCGCAGTTTCAGCTGCACGAGCTTCAGGCGGAAGCGGATATCCTGTTAAGGAAAAGGGCGATAGAAGACGTACCTCTGTCTCAGAGAGGAAGAGGTCTGTACTCCCTGTTCTTTCTGGTTCGCAAGAAGGACAAGAACGAGTTCAGGCCCATTCTGGACTTGCGGCAGGCAAACAAATGGATTCGCAGGGAAAAGTTTCGCATGCTGTCGTTGCATCAGATTTACCCTCAGTTGCAACAGGGAGACTGGCTATGCGCTATAGACCTACAGGATGCTTACTTCCATGTGCCCATTGCACACAAACACAGGAAGTTCCTGCGGTTCCAAGTCGGCACCAATCACTATCAATACACAGTACTCCCATTCGGACTGAAGTCTGCGCCGAGAACATTCTCGAAGTGCATGGCGGTGGTAGCAGCACACCTGAGGAAGAACAAGGTGTTCGTCTACCCGTACCTGGACGATTGGTTGATCAAGGCATCCTCCTTCTCGGAAGCGCGAGCACACTTCCAGAAGACGTGCATTCTCTTGAACAAGCTGGGGCTGCACATCAACATGGCCAAGTCTGTCCCGACTCCGGTCCAATGCATACAGTACTTGGGAGCCTCCATCAATACGCTGTCAGCAAGCGTGTCTCCTTCGGAAGAGCGACGATTATCACTCCTTCGGAAGGCTCAGGCTCTTATGACAACTCCATCTACAACAGTGAGGACGGTGTCTTCTCTACTGGGATCGATGGCCTCTTGTATCTTCCTGACGCCACACGCACGGCTGCACATGAGACCGCTGCAGGAGTGCTTGGAGGACCAGTGGGATCAGAGGAAAGGATCTTGGGACAACAAGATTCGACTTTCGCTGCATGCTCTTCAGTCTCTGAAGTGGTGGTGTTCGGCGGAGAATCTCCTCAGAGGGGTTCCTTTCACAAGGACATTCCCACGCAGACTGTCGTGACGGATGCTTCTCTCCTGGGATGGGGAGCGCATTCCGGGACTCTACAGATTCAAGGAATGTGGTCGCAGATGGAGGCCACGTATCACATCAATTTCCTGGAACTCAGGGCTGTTCACTTGGCACTGAAGGCCTTTCTTCCGTCCTTCCAGACCAACTCTCTGCTTGTACAGACAGACAATACCACCACGATGTATTACCTCAACAAGCAGGGGGGCTCGAGATCACGCACTCGGTCACAGGAGGCGCAGGCGATCTGGCACTGGCTCCTAGCCAGAGGACTGACGATAACGGCCACCCATCTACCAGGTGTGCAGAATGTTCAGACAGACGCGCTGAGCAGACTGGTTCAGGAAAACCACGAATGGGTCATAAACGACGAAGTACTAGGAGAAGTCTTCGCAAGGTGGGGAACTCCAGACGTAGATTTGTTTGCCACCGCCGAAAACAGCAAGTGCAGAAACTTCGCCTCCAGGTACTTCCAGCAAGGGACGCTGGGGAATGCGTTATGGATCAACTGGACGAACGGCTTTCTGTACGCCTTTCCTCCCATTCCCCTGATCCCGGCAGTGCTCATCAAGCTGGCCCGGTCCAGGGCTCGGATGATACTCATTGCCCCAGAGTGGCCCAGGCAGTGGTGGTTCACGGGCCTACTTCATCGGTCTCTCCTTCCTCACATTCGGTTGCCGTGCAGGCCGGACCTTCTCACGAAGTTCGGGGGACGGATGTTACACCCCAACCTCTCGTCTTTGAGTTTGGCGGCATGGCTCCTGAGATAGTGCAATATGGCCATCTGAATCTGCCTGATGATTGCATGGACATACTGAAGGAGTCTAAGAGACCTTCCACTCGAACTTCATATGCTTACAAGTGGAAGAGGTTTTGTATCTGGTGCCAGTCTAAGAACCATGATCCTACGACCTGTAAGGAAGATGTCATCCTTCCTTACCTTTTACATTTGGCGCAGTCTGGCCTTAATGTTCATTCCATTAAGGTTCATCTTGCTGCATTGACTGCCTACAGGAAATGCCCTTCACAGACTTCCTTTTTCCAGATCCCTGTGATCAAAGATTTTCTGGAAGGATTGAGGAAGGTATTCCCTCCTGTCAGGCTTCCTTCGCCTTCATGGGAATTGAATGTGGTGCTGTCCAGATTGATGAAGGAGCCTTTTGAACCTATTAATAAGGCTTCGTTGCAGCACCTGTCCTGGAAGGCGGCGTTCCTCGTGGCCATTACATCGGCCTGCAGGGTGAGTGAAATTCAGGCGTTGTGTTGTACTGAACCTTATACTGTGTTTCATGCTGCTAAGGTTGTTATGCGTACTCACCCTAAATTTCTTCCCAAGGTTATTTCTGATTTTCATGTCAACCAGACCATAACTTTGCCTATGTTTTTTCAGAACCCTTCATCCCCAGCGGAGAGGTCTCTCCATTCCCTGGATGTTAGGAGGGTGTTGAAATTTTATCTGGATAAAACCAAAGATATTCGTAGGTCTGACCAGTTGTTCATCAATTATGGATCGGTCAGGACGGGTCTTGCGACCTCTAAGCAGTCCATCTCTAGGTGGATTGTGTCCTGCATACAATTATTTTACCAAAAGGCTAATAAGACCTTAGGAGGTAAGCCTAAGGCTCATTCCACCAGGGGCAAAGCTGCCACGACGGCTCTGCTCCGTAACGTGCCGATTGCTGAAATCTGCAAGGCAGCCACTTGGAAGTCGGTTCATACCTTTGCTAAGCATTACTGCCTGGACACTGACGCCAGGGCAGACGCTCAGGTTGGGCAGGCTTCGCTGCGGAATTTGTTCGCACAGTAGTGGCGTTATGTATTTATTCTCCACCGCCGCTTTGGTGTGGGGATGGGCTTGCCATTCTATTCACTAGATTATGACTATACACAGAGATCCCCTACTACAGAAGGAGTAGTTTCTGTCCTGTAACTCCAGTTCTGTAGTAGGGGTATCTCTGTTATAGTCATAAGCGCCCGCCCTCCTCCCCGGTGGAGATATTTGATCATGTACGGAATGCGACAGGTCTGGCGTGCTTCGCCTTCAAAAAGAACTGAAAGTAGAGGGACCTGCTATGCATTCTGGTATACTGGGAGAAGTTCTGGAAAGTTCTCTTAAAGGGACAGTATCCTATTTAAGCCACATAATGGCAGCCTATGGGGCTTGTCTGTCCCTACCTTCCTCTCTATCATTCCAGAGTCTTTGACTGGGGGAGGCAAGTTTCTCTATGGTAGAAACTGGCAGGCTGTAATATGTATAGTGTTTTTTGGTGGAATTTATAGTTGAAGTACTGGACAGTGTAGCCTGTGGATATAGGCTGCATTATTTGTCTTTAAATTCTCTCTTAAGTGTCTTTGCAGTTTCTGCATTATTTTGACAACTTAAGAGATTATTTTTGATTGCCGGGGTCCACGCACATGGGCGGGACTATTCACTAGATTATGACTATAACAGAGATACCCCTACTACAGAACTGGAGTTACAGGACAGAAACTACTCCGTCTTCTCCCGCTAGAAGGGCGGAATGCTACCCCCTTCACCAGAACTGGCAAGGGGGTAGTATTCCAAAGCGTATGACACCTTACACAACATGTGTTGATAAAGCCAAACCAAAGTTAGCAATAATCGTGAGGATGATAATGCCCTTATGAGTATATGGTATGGCCTTATCATAGAACAGCTATAAGGATATGGTTCCAAAAGCTGCTCATGCTAGAGCACCATCTCACATAAAACCAAGCACTCTGCCTCCAGGATTGTTAAGGCCTGACATATGAGTGACTTATATGCGTATATGTGTCTATATATAATGGTAGGTATAGGAATACTATACCTAAGCAAGGGGTGATTACACGACTTTGCCCCAACTGAGTGATCAGCCAGTTGTGTCAATTTGGATGGCCAGCCAGGGGTGTCTTAATTCATGCTGCAGCACCTGGTAGGCCTTGGATGCACCTATGCCCTGGGTACCTATGGTACACTATACAGGGGCTCACAAGGTGACCCAACATCCAATTAGGTATGTACCTAAAGTACATGGAGTCCATTTACAGAGAGAGCAGATAGCCTGGGGCCCTGAATAGCAGGATCCCATGCCAACTGAGTCAAAAACCAGCTAAACACCAGGCAAAAAGTTGGGGGTAACCATAGTCAGATATTCGTCCACCTACAATCTGTATATGATGTCTTGGTTCCAGCCACCATCTCTTGACTTGTCACTTTTGTTCTTTTATGCACCTAGTGTTTCCTGCAGTTCTTATGCCTCCTGATGCAGTTTTGATGCCTCCAATACAGGCTGCAGCTCCAGCACCACATCTGAAGATACTGAATCTGTCCAGGAAGCTGTACGCTGCACCAACCATGACTCCGTCACTGATCCTTCTGCTGTATTTTTTAATACTACTCCGATTCCTCCTAAGTCAACTGACATTCTCTGATTGGCTCAAGTGTAGGTCTGTGGTAACGCCAAGGCTCTGTGGTAACTCCAAGTCTGATACCTTCATTGATTAACCTTTCTATGTTCTACTTCCTAGGGCTTAGAGATTTACCAGTTTGAAAGACATTTCTATTCTAACTGAAGTGCCCCCACCATGTCGGACAATGACTGCGACCACAGAGATGAGGATGTGTGAGGAGGAGGACCCGCCCCTTAATCGTACCAACCCTGGTAACTCTCCCGCGTGGACACCTTACCAGCATGAGACCGGAACAGTTCCACTAACCCGTCATTCTACCCTCCTCCCACAGCCTTCCCAGAGTGACCCGGAAGAACAACAGTCCTGGATAGGCGGAGTCACCGCCCCGATAGACCAATCCGGTGCCTCCAAACTTCCGTCCGTCCAGATTGAAAAGCAGGACGAGAACTCATTGGACCCGTCGACGGAGAAGGACCCGGAAGAAGACGCCGACCAGACGCAGAAGCGGTACAAGGAAAACGCCGACATCGGAGAAGACGCTGACCCTGGTGAAGACGAAGAGACCTGGACAGACGAGTGGTGGATCCCGGAGGACGTACGAGCCGCCACGACTCAGGAGAGTTGTGGCTCCTAGCGGTATTTGATGGGACAAGGGCTTAGGGAAGGGGTGGGGGTGTAGTAAGGGGAAGGGCGGGCACTGGGTAGAATTCGGTTCCCCACTGCGCCCTTTCTTCACTCCGCAACCTCAGCTCCCACAACATTAGTCCTTAAGTCACCACAGTACTAGGAGTCTGACCCCGACGCCTAAACCCTTGCCTTTTTGTTCTCTCACTTTAAAACGTCCACAACCTATACCCTCCCTCACTTCCTGGTTGTGGAGGCGGTAACACTAAGTAAAGAGTGCAGTGTATCTTAAGCCACTCTCTTTTTTGTTTGAGGTATCTCCGGAACCGGGTGACGCCCTGAAACCCGTAATAGGTTTCCGACGAAAGACAAGCCTCCAGAAACCGTAGAAGACATCCTGACGTTCCGACCCTCCAGACTCTCTGGAACCTTGTTTATAATTTGGCTAAACCCCCCGCCCCTATCTGTAACACTTCTTCCCAATAAAACCTCACTATTCAACCTATTCGGCCTCCCGCTTCTGCTTCCGACCATCCCTCCGACATTTGGTGTCAGAAGTGGGATCGGAAGCCATGGAGGCCGTTATTAAGAAGATGTCAGAAGGACAAGAACGTTTAGAGAAAATCATGGCCCAATTCTTAGAGACTGCAGAAACAGATAGGGAAGCACTACGCAAAACTCTCACGGGACAACAGCATTCCCAAGAAACGGCATTAGGAAAGTTAGCGGAAACATTGGGTCAGCCACGTGGATATACCGCCCCTCCTTCTGTGGTGGTACAAAAATATGTACCTGGTGAAGCCCCCGATTTTTTCCTCTCTAACTTTGAAAGAATGGCCCGTGCTGCACAATGGCCCGAGGACCGATGAGGCCAATACCTCGGCCCTCTCCTGAGTGGCGATCTTCAGGCGGCTTATCAAGCGGCAAACCCCTTAGGAACCACAGCTTATCCTGACATAAAACGCTGTGTCCTAGAAAGAATGGGCATACATGAATGTAATGTAAATGTAAATGTATAGGCATTTATATAGCGCACTACTTACCCGGAGGGTCCCAAGGCGCTTCGACCGCTGCGAAACCCTTCCTGGCTTCCCTGAGAGATGGTCCCTTAATGGGTATCTCCAGGGTGAGACCAGGCATCCCCGGTGGTCTGGTGGGGCCGTTAGTGAAGATGAGGCAAGCTAATGCCCAAAGTTGCCGAGTGTGATCGCTGATCAGAGTGGGCACCGAGGCGAGAGAATTATCGAGTCCGCTGACCCTGGTCCAGAAACCTGCCGCGCCGGGAATCGAACCCTGGTCCCGGGCCGTCCTCTGCTCTCGGGTCTGCCGCCTCTAACCAGTGAGCCACACTACTCGGCTGAGACAAATTAAGGAAGGCCCTCAAGAGAATCCTAGAGCCCTCTGTTACCGGATAAAAGACGCTGCAGACCGATGGTTAAAGCCGTTGGTTGCTACAAAAGAGGCTATCCTAGAAAAGATTTATTTGGAACAATTCCTCTCTTCCTTACATTCCCCTATTCAAAAGTGGGTCAGGCAACACACCGAATTGACTTTAGAAAGAGCAGTAGAGGTCGCCTCGGCCTATTTCAGAGCACAAGAACTTCAAAAAGGAAAGGATGAAAGTACATGGAAACCCTCTAACCACCCCCCAGTCAGAACACCACGTCCTTTTGGACCCCCAAGAAACCAGAGACGGTAACTCTAGTACCACAACATCTTCCAATTAATCCCAGACCTGTAGCCCCTTTAGGACCCCAGTGTTACCATTGTGGGGGATTCGGACATATTGCCAGAGTATGTCCGCAAAAAGAAGAACCTATGGAGGTCGGTTTTACTAAGGTTCTATACAATGGATCCAAGAGTGGGTCCTTTCATCGTACAATCGCTGTGAAAGGATCACCTCGAGAGGCTTTAGTAGATACAGGAAGCAAACAGACATTGATAAGACCTCATTTAGTTCCTGGTTCTACTGCCATACCTACAGGAGTGGTAAATATTCAATGCATTCACGTTGATAACAAGTTATATCCCTTAACGGATCTAGACATACAACATCGTCCCAACCAGACTCCTATTAAAATGAGAGTTGGACTTCTTCCCCAATTGCCTGAACCCATGATTCTAGGGACAGACTATCCAAGATTCAATCAGCTTTTAACTGGAGAGGGAGAGGATGCCACCGAGTGGAGGGAAGAAGCACTGTTTTTTCTGAACCCGATACTGATGGGGAACAGGGTAAAAATAGGAAAAGCAGACGACAGCGAAGAGAGAAAAAGCAAAAAAGGAAACCGGCTCACTTGACCAATCCGAAGTCCTCCCTGTGGGAACATGATCATAACTTTCGGGCTGCACAAAGGGAGGACACTACGCTACAAGAGGCATGGAAACAAGCGAACAAACAAGAAGACCCTCTTCACGTAGGTCCACAATTCTTCTTAAAAAAAAGGACTGTTGTACAGAAAGGCTGACAAAACACAACCGTCCCAACTTTTAGTGCCGGTACCCTTTCGAGAGAAAGTATTTTATTTAGCACACAGTCACCTGTTAGGAGGACACTTTGGAGGGGAAAAAACTGAGAAAGCTATCTTGAATAGGTTTTATTGGCCAGGAATATATCACCAAGTGAGGAAATACTGTAAAGAATGTGTGGTATGTCAAAAAACCAGTCAGAGCTTTCTCGCGGGTCCCCTTGAAACCTCTTCCCGTGATAGACGTACCATTTTCACGGGTTGGTATGGATATTATAGGACCCCTGCTTCCCTCCCGCACCGGGTGTAGGTATGTGTTAGTCCTAGTAGACTATGCGGAAAGGTTCCCTGAGGCAGTAGCATTGAGACAACCGAATACCACACAGGTAGCCAAAGCCATGATCAATATCTTTACCCGGGTGGGGTTTCCAAAAGAAATCCTGACTGACCAGGGAACACCATTTACATCTCGTCTCATGAAAGAAGTGTGTCAGCAGTTGCATATTAAACAAATCTGCACTGTTGCGTACCACCCCCAAACTGATGAGCTGGTGGAACGCTATAATTCCACTCTAAAAACCACCTTAAATAAGTTACTCAACCTAGAAGCCCGCAAATGGGAAGACATGCTTCCCCTAGCCCTTTTTGCTATCAGGTGCCACGAACAAAAAAGCTTGGGGTATTCCCCATTTGAATTACTTTATGGTAGAAGGCCCCGCACTCTTATGGACATGGCTAGAGAGGAGTGGGAAGAGGAAACAGACACCTCTAAACCCTTATTAGATTACGTGGCTAGTCTCAAATCCCAGCTGAATCAAGTCCGAGAAATCGTACGCACTAATTTAGAGCAGGCCCAAGTGGCACAGAAAAAGTAGTATGACAAATCCACTAAGGAACGTACTCTGGAAGTTGGAGACCGGGTTCTCCTATTACGGCCCTCTTCCGAACATAAACTATTGAGCCAGTGGCAAGGTCCCTTCTTAGTAGTAGAAAAAGTCACTCCTGTTACTTACAAGCTAGAAATGGACTCACAGAATAGGACTACCCAAATCTTCCATATAAACCTGTTAAAAAAATGGGAAGGACCTACTCCAGCACTAATGGCCCAACAACCTACGACCCTAACCGAGCAAAGTATAAGTCCAGTACTTGTTGATGACTTAAAAAAAGACTTAAGAGAGACTTTAGCTCCGTTACAAGAAGTCTTTTCTTTATCACCTGGTAGAACTACGTTGATGGAACATGAGATCCACACCCCACCCAGACAAACGGTTCGGTTAAAACCATACCGTGTACCTGAAGCCCGAGGGAAGCCATCGAAGAGGAAATACAGCAATTGCTGCGTATGGACATTATAGAACCGTCTGCTAGCGAATGGTGCTCTCCGGTGGTATTAGTTCCCAAACCAGATGACTCTATCCGCTTTTGTATCGACTTTAGGGAGGTGAACAAAATATCACAATTTGACGCCTACCCCCTCCCTAGAGTCGATGAGAAGGTGGAAAAACTAGGTAAAGCCCAGTATGTCAGTACCCTAGATTTGTGCAAAGGGTACTGGCAAGTTCCTTTAAGACCTCAGGACAGGGAGAAAACTGCCTTCTGCACACCCAACGGATTGTATCATTTTAAGGTCCTGCCTTTCGGCCTTCATGGCGCCCCAGCGACCTTCCAGAGGTTAATGAATATAATCCTACAGCCCCATCGCCAATATGCTGCTGCATACTTGGATGATATCATCATTTACAGTAACTCGTGGAAGGAACATCTGTATCACCTGTCCCAAGTTATTCGGGCCCCAAAAAAAGCCGGTCTTACTATCAACCCTGCTAAAAGCCATTTGGCGTCCAAAAATGTAAAGTATCTGGGGTTTCTCCTGGGAGGCGGCTCTGTGAGACCACAAGCAGAGAAAGTGGCCACAATAGATCGATTTCCTTTCCCTACAAGTAAAAAGGATTTACGAGCCTTTTTAGGCCTGTTAGGCTATTACAGGAGATTCATTCCACATTTTTCTGAGATAGCCAGTCCCTTAACAGATCTATTACGAAAGACAGGACAGGCTGAGAAGACCCTAAAGAATCCCACCTCCGTAGAATTAGCAGCTTTCCATCAGCTAAAAAGTGCCATTACTTCTCATCCAGTCCTCACTAATCCTGATTACCCAAGACCCTTTATACTACAGACGGATGCCTCAGACCATGGCATTGGCGCTGTGTTGTCGCAGGAAGGGGAGGACGGAAAAGAACATCCCGTTCTCTTTATCAGTAGGAAACTATTTCCTAGAGAATCCAAATATGCTGTAATCGAAAAGGAGGCCCTAGCCATTAAGTGGGCTGTAGAAGCCCTCAAATATTACTTGGATGGCCGAACCTTCTTACTATATACGGACCATGCACCCCTTGAGTGGCTCTCGAGGAATAAAGGACAAAACCAAAGAATCCTAAGGTGGTTCCTTGCCTTACAACCTTTTAGATACACTGTCCACCATAGGAAAGGAAGAGACCATGCAAATGCCGACTTCATGTCCCGATATCCATGTGAACCCTTTCTTTTGGACAAGAATGCTAGGGAAGGGGGATGTGAGGAGGAGGACCCGCCCCTTAATCGTACCAACCCTAGTAACTCTCCCGCGTGGACACCTTACCAGCATGAGACCGGAACAGTTCCACTAACCCGTCATTCTACCCTCTCCCACAGCCTTCCCAGAGTGACCTGGAAGAACAACAGTCCTGGATAGGCGGAGTCACCGCCCCGATAGACCAATCTGGTGCCTCCAAACTTCCGTCCGTCCAGATAGAAAAGCAGGACGAGAACTCATTGGATCCGTCGACGGAGAAGGACCCGGAAGAATACGCCGACCAGACGCAGAAGCGGTACAAGGAAAATGCCGACATCGGAGAAGACGCCGACCCTGGTGAAGACGAAGAGACCTGGACAGACGAGTGGTGGATCCCGGAGAACGTACGAGCCGCCACGACTCAGGAGAGTTGTGGCTCCTAGCGGTACATGACGGGACAAGGGCTTAGGGAAGGGGTGGGGGTGTAGTAAGGGAAAGGGCGGGCACTGGGTGGAATTCGGTTCCCCACTGCGCCCTTTCTTCACTCCGCAACCTCAGCTCCCGCAACATTAGTCCTTAAGTCACCCCAGTGCTAGGAGTCTGACCCTGACGCCTAAACCCTTGCCTTTTTGTTCTCTCACTTTAAAACGTCCACAACCCATACCCTCCCTTACTTCCTGGTTGTGGTGGCGGTAACACTAAGTAAAGAGTGCAGTGTATCTTACGCCACTCTCTTTTTTGTTTGAGGTATCTCCGGAACCGGGTGACGCCCTGAAACCCGTAATAGGTTTCCGACGAAAGACAAGCCTCCAGAAACCGTAGAAGACATCTTGACGTTCCGACCCTCCAGACTCTCCGGAACCTTGTTTATAATTTGGCTAAACCCCCCCCCCCCTATATGTAACACTTCTTCCCTATAAAACCTCACTATTCAACCTATTCGGCCTCCACACTTCTGCTTCCGACCATCCCTCCGACAGGATGATTCGGAGGCTGAATTACATCTCCCTCTTTACAATTCTGTTACTGGCCGCTACTTGGACCTAAAAATTCAAGTGGTCTTGATATTTTTCCAGAAAGGTATTCTTTAACCCTCTGGCCCAGCATCAGAAGGAGTCTCTTTGTTCACTGTTTTGGTAGTAAAAGAAGCAGATGTGTTGGAACTCAAAGCATTAGAATTCGCCCATTGAGGCAAAGTCTGGCATTTTTCACCCAGATACTGCAGTTTTCACCTGGTTTTAGATCCCTCGCTGCTTTTTAAATAGATGCTTTCATGGAGCCTCTACTAGTTGCCTGGGAGAATCCCTTCTTGGGCACAGTAGTTCACAAACAAATTGATTGCTGTCCTTTCTTGCTTCTGGGGACCCAACGTTTGTCACTGCTCATCCTGTTATAATCAAAGATGCAGGACACAGTCAGCCGAAAAGGTTTTGCCACGGGCGTGACTAATGCCACTTTTTCCCAGCTGCTATTTCACACCCAGTGGAACTGCTTAAAGTGTTATCAGTCTCGCAGACCACATAAAAAAGTGCTTATTCTCTTCTGGTCAATGATGGATTGGACGTCTCCAATAAGATCTTAAAATATGGCCTAGATTTTGCAGACAGTGATTTGTTCCATTGGTTCTCGAGAGCGGTCAAAGCTACCATCATGGGCGTTCCATTTTACAGTGTGATTCTATTCAGAGAGACGGTCAGCTCCTCGCTGGAGAGTTTCATACTCTACCGAGCCATGGCACACTCACTGGACATCGCCTTCCACCAACAATAGAAAAAGTGTTAGAGCTGATCCAAGATGCTGGAGTCCCCAAGAGAGAACCTTTCCCGACTATCCATGCACCCCGACAGCTATACTGCTCCTTTTGGGCAAAGGGTGGCTTAAAGGGTGCCTTCACTAGCAGCTCTAGTCTCCATATCTTCTGTTGGGCCTGCTGCCTGAAAACTGCTTTGAGTACCACATCCTTTTCACTCCAGTAGCTTCTGGTGGGGGAGATTGTTTCTTGTTTCTGCGACAACTGGGAGACGATTATGAATGGTTGCTGGTTGAACCAGCTCATTCACATGGGCTACACCATCACTTCCCTGCATCTCTCCCTTAACCACTCTCCTTCTGTCTGGACTGTTTCTTCAGTGCCTGCCTTTAGTCTTGTAGGTGAAAGTTCATGCTCTGCTGAGCCATTGGAACATTGTAGGCATACCTTAAAAACAAAGGAGCACAGGATTGTACTCCCTTTACTTCATGGTTACCAGAAAGAACGAAAGGCTGGGACACACCATCTGACATTGTCTCTTGAATTTGTTAATTCTACGGGACAGGTACAGTATGGTGTCCTTTGCCAGGTTTTGTTAGCCTTCAGTGTCCCTGGATCTCCAGGACTTCTACTCTTTTGCCAATCCTTCTGCTCACATGCATTGGTCGAAGTATATTATGGGTTTTCGGCATTATTAGTTCATGCTTCTTCCGTTGGGGCTTACAGTATTACAGCAGTTGTGCATGGCTGTAGTGGCAGCTTCATTGGAGAGGTCACAGTCCATGTATATCCATATGTCGACAACCTGCTGGTGAAGGCAGGTTCTTTTGCTCTAATCTCGGAACATTAATAAGTGCCCATGACCCTCCTCCACAATTTGGGTTTTATCATCAGTGTCCTGAAATCCCACCTTGTCCCTAGGAGCTTCAAATCTCCCAACAACCGTGCTGGCATATCATGGTAAAATATATTATTGGAGAAGCAGAGCACAAGGAAGCCTTAAAGGGCAGTGGGAAGGGAAAGTAGTGAGGATCGTTAGGGTTATTTAAATGACAATATGGTGTGTAAAATAACCAACAGTTTTAAGAACTTCAAAACAAAGGCGAGAGAGTATGTGTGTGTCTCTTTTTCTGTAGGTGCATGTAAAAATCTTAGGTGAGATCCGACTGCCAACTCACTGCACCCAACTCAAAGCACCTGTACCCAACTTCATCCTAAAGTGATGCAAATGATCTTCTCCAGTTTGGATCTCTTTATGTCCCAGAGCAGGAAGTACCCACTATGTCCTACAATACATCCAGGGGAATGCCTTTAGGTTCTTCTGGTCAAGGGGTATGCTTTATGCATTCCTGCCATTTCCCCTTCTGTCAAAAATCCTACAGAAGGTGCAAGAGGATCATGCATAGGTAATTCTGACTGCCCCAGACTGAGCGAGGGGGCCTCTGTCTGCTGATCTGTCCCCTTTTATTCTACTAAAGACAGTGGAACGCACCCACTGCAGGATAGTCAGATCCTCTATACCGAAGGTCTCCGCTTCTGACGCTGCACATATGGAAATGATTATTACAATCTACAGTCTTTCAGTTTACCCTGAGAGATGGCAGATGTCATGTGCATGACCAGGAAACACACTATGACATCTTTTTACATGGGCTGCTGAAATAAAATAAATTATGAAAAAATGTAATATCAGTGCGGATCTGAAGATTTAAAAAAAATTCAGTCCAGCTTACCGATCTTTTGATTGGTTTTTGATACTGCTGGCGCACTTTCTGCCCCAAGGATCCACAAGGGCTTCCAATTGGTCTCCAAACAGGTCCTTCCCTAGTACCAACTAATACCTTTCAGCCTCAGCTCATTCAGACTTTAGCTCCTGGCCACGCCTCAACTCCTTTGCCCCAGGCTCTGCCAGTTATTTTCAGTTTCTCCTGCTTTGCTTCTCTAGTGACAGATCCGTAGCCGACATCAATGAGAGTGTTGTGCAGTTTCCACCCTACGGTAAGAACTGCACGTTTGTGAATGGCACAACCGTTCGGATGGTGCTAGACTGATTCTATCCGCCTTCTCAGGATATGTTGTCCTCTATACCAGCTTGCCCACTGTGCCCCAGTAAGTACCCCTAAACCTAGGCCGGTAAGAAATGGTTCTGCCAACCACTGAACAGGACAATCCTGGTCCTCCCCCTCCCAGGGATTGTGACAACAAATCTAGAACCCTTTTGCTCAGTCACTCATGCTGTCTTACTCTCGGAGAAATATACAAGAAATACACAGTGGGTAGTTTTCAATGTTTATTGAATCAGCGTGATTCTTGCATAGAGTATACATGCTGCAATGATGACTAACAGAAGTAGATGAAAGTTATTAGAAGTACCAGGAAAGGGGTGGCGCTAGAGGGCACCAAGCAAGATGGCCGCACTGGCGTGAGGCTCTTGCAGTTCGGGCTCCTATCCTCTCAACATCCTGGTGTCCTGACCCACCACGACCGGCTGTCAACACTTGGCAAGCGCCCTGACTCAGCCAGATTCCAAAGATTCGTCCCCGGGCCACCCCGAGACGCGATTGCTGCCAGTAAGGCCCGGAACCTGAGGCCTCTAAGATGGCGCCGGTGCGGATAACCTGAAACGGGCGAACACTACTACAGACTCCGCTGCTACTGGAGTGCGCTTTGTCCCCTACCTGCTGCCGGATTCACGCCTGCCGACCCCTGTGGGGTTCCTGGACAGTGCAGCTTCCTTGAGGCAGACTGGACCCGTCCCCTGCGGCCCGCTGGTCGTCTGAGCTTCTCCCCGGCCGCTGCCTGGTGGCTCCGGGACCGGATGCTGGGGGCGGAGACTGACCCTGGCGGATTTGGGCACTGGGAGCGGGGTGCTCCTGAGGAGGTGAGCTGCGGGGGGGGATAGGTCAGCGCGACTACTGTGCGAGGCCTTATCGCTGCGTCTGACTGCCCCCCCTGCCGTGATCGCTTGCTCACCCGAAGGCGCTGCCGCCCGCACTGACGGCTGCGCTGGTGCTGGATGCGCATAATACATGGTGTAGCCCCTGGAAGGCCTTGGATGCACTTATGCCCTGGGTACCTATAGTACACTTTACAGGGGCTCATAAGGTGACCCAATATCCAATTTGAGATGTACCTAAAGAACATGGAGTCCATTTTTCAGTGAGAGCAGATAGCCTGAGGCCCTGATTAGCAGGATCCCAGGCTAACTAAGTCGGAAACCAGCTAACACTAGGCAAAAAATCTGGGGTAACCATAGTCCGGTATCCACCTTCCTACAGTACTGAGCCTGAAAAGCGTTTCCAACCCCACTTACCAGTAAAACTTGCTAGGATGTCCCTGGCTGTTCCTCACTGAAAAGATGGTGCAGCTTTGATTTTTGGCATACGTTTGCTCCTGCCGGGTCAGCCGAGCAGCGAATTCCGGTTTACCCACCTGCTATCAGTAGAGACCTCAGGGTTGCATATTTTGAGCCCAGTACTGAGCCTGAAAAGCGTTTCCAACCCCACTTACCAGTAAAACTTGCTAGGATGTCTCTGGCTGCTTTTCCCTGAAAAGCTGGTTCAGTGTTGATTTTTGGCATACGTTTGCTCCGGCCGGGTCAGCCGAGCGGCAAATTCTGACTTACCCACCTGCTATGAGTAGAGACCTCAGGCTGCATCTTTTGAGTCCAGTACTGAGCCTGAAAAGCGTTCTCAACCCCACTTACCAGTAAAACTTGCTAGGATGTCTCTGGGTGCTTTTCCCTGAAAAGCTGGTTCAGCGTCGATTTTTGGCATACGTTTGCTCCGGCCGGGTCAGCCGAGCGGCGAATTCTGACTTACCCACCCACCTGCTATCAGTAGAGACCTCAGGCTTCATCGTTTGAGCCTAGTACTGAGCCTGAAAAGCGTTCCCATCCCCACTTACCAGTAAAACTTGCTAGGATGTCCCTGGCTAAACATCAGTGAAAAGCTGGTTCAGCGTCGATTTTTGGCATACGTTTGCTCCTGCCGGGTCAGCCGAGCGGCAAATTCTGACTTACCCACCTACTATCAGTAGAGACCTCAGGGCTGCATCTTTTGAGCCCAGTACTTAGCCTGAAAAGCGTTCCCATCCCCACTTACCAGTAAAACTTGCTAAGATGTCTCTGGCTGCTTTTCCCTGAAAAGCTGGTTCAGCGTTGATTTTTGGCATACGTTTGCTCCTGCCGGGTCAGTTGAGCGGCGAATTCTGACTTA
Organism: Lissotriton vulgaris; assembly: GCF_964263255.1. Taxonomy (NCBI): domain Eukaryota; kingdom Metazoa; phylum Chordata; class Amphibia; order Caudata; family Salamandridae; genus Lissotriton; species Lissotriton vulgaris. The sequence continues at coordinate 1,323,896,954 of NC_141689.1, read as the reverse complement.
CCCACCTGTTATCAGGACAGACCTCAGGCTGCATCTTTTGAGCCCAGTTCTGAGCCTGAAACGTGTTTCCAACCCCACTTACCAGTAAAACTTGCTAGGATGTCTCTGGCTGAACTTCAGTGAAAAGCTGGTTCAGCTTCGATTTTTGGCATACATTTGCTCCTGCCGTTTAGCCGATTGGCGAATTCCTGTTTACCCACCTGCTATCAGCGGAGACCTCAGGGCTGCATCTTTTGAGCCCAGTACTGAGCCTGAAAAGCGTTCCAATCCCCACTTACCAGTAAAACATGCTAGGATGTGTCTGGCTGCTTTTCCCTGAAAAGCTGGTTCAGCGTCGTTTTTTGGCATACGTTTGCTCCTGCCGGGTCAGCCGAGCAGCAAATTCTGACTTAGCCACCTGTTATCAGGACAGACCACAGGGCTGCATTGTGGGAAGGTGGATATCTGACTATATGGTTACCCCAACTTTTTGCCTAGTGTTTAGCTGGTTTTCGACTTAGTTGGCCTGGGATCCTGCTAATCGGGGCCTCAGGCTATCTGCTCCCACTGTAAAAAGGACTTCATGTACTTTAGGTACATCTCCAATTGGGTATTGGGCCACCTTGTGAGCCCCTGTATAGTGTACCATAGGTACCCAGGGCATAGGTGCATCCAAGGCCTACCAGGGGCTGCAGCATGTATTATGCCACCCTGGCTGGCCATCCAAACTGACACAACTGGCTGATTACTCAGCTGAGGCAAGGTTGTGTAATCACCCCTTGCTTGGGTATAGTATTCCTAGTCCTAGCATTATATATAGACACATATATACCTATAAGTCACTCCTATGGCAGGCCTTGACAATCCTAAAGGCAGAGTTCTTGGTTTTATGTGAGATGGTATGTTATGTTAATAACATTTTGTATAGCACACCTACACCCAGAGGTTTCATGGCGCTCACTAGCAGGATCTCAGGTGGATAGGAGGGTTATACCTAGGCCTGAGTGAAAAGCCAGGTCTTAAGCTGTTTTCTGAACATTAAGAGGTTCGTGCAGGAGCGGATCCCCAGAGGGAGGGAATTCCAGAGACTGGAAGCAAGGGCCGCAAACCTGCGTCCTCCCTGACGTTGCAGTTTGAAAATGTGGGAGTAACCAAGAGATGAAGATTGGCAGACCGGAGGTTACGAGAAGGGATGTACCTGGGCAGGAGAATGTTAATGAATTGGGGACTGCGAGCATGGAGAGATTTAAAGACGATACATGCTGTTTTAAATTCTACTCATTGGGAGATAGGGAGCCAAAGGAGTTGTTTTAACAGGGGCCTGGCTGATTGCCAACAAGGTTGCTGGTGGATCAATCTGGCTGCTTGATTCTGCACCAGTTGAAGGCGTTTACTCAGAAAAAGAGGGAGGCCCAGATAGATGGAATTATCATAATCCAGGTGTGACAGTACTAACGCTATCACCACCTGGATCAGGGCCGACTGGGTTAGCATCCGACTGATTTTCTTGATCCTGCGACGCTGGTAAAAGCAGGAGGATACCACTGTGCCTACTTGGGTTTTCATTGACAGATCCCTATCAATGACTACTCCCAGGCTCTTTACCGAGGTAGAGGGGGTAGGCGGGGGACCGAGTTCAGGGGGCCAATAGTGTGGACCCCAGAATATTTGACTTTTGCCGTTAAGAACTAATTCGATCTTGCTGTGGTTCAATTTTAAGTGATTAGAGTCCATCCAATAACGAATGTGCAGCATGGTATCCTGGAACTCCCTGATAAATTCGGGAGAATTGTCTATTGTAAAAATAAGTTGAAGGTCGTCTGCATAATTGAATGCGACGGCCTTGAACCTTTTCAGGGACTGGATCGAAGGAACAAGGTACAGTTTGAACAAGAGGGAAGACAACGAAGAACCCTGAGAAACCCCACAGGGGGTCTGAAGTTTGGGGGCAGTGAAGGGGGCATGGCGGACCGCTTGAGTGCGGTCGCTAAGGAAGGACCTAATCTAGGTGTAGGCTGAGTTGCAGATGCCAGCCTGTTCGACACGGTCCAATAAGATGACATGGTCGACCGTGTCGAACGCAGCCGAGAGATCCAGTAGGACCAGAGCCTCAGGCATTGTCGCGAAGCGAAGAGAATCCACGACAGCGGTGATAACAGTCTCGGTAGAATGAGCAGGGCAAAACCCAGCTTGATGAGGATCCAAGTAGTTAGATTGTTCAATAAAATTGGAGAGATGGGTGTTAACATGGGCTTTCAGGACCTTAGCCAAGTGGGGGAGAAGAGAGATTGGCCTATAAGTGGAGAGGATTGAGGGATCTGCGTCCCGTATTTTTAAGAGGGGTACGACTACTGCCTCTTTAAAGGCTTTAGGAACCATGCCCTGTGACAGAGAGGCATTGAGAAAGGTCAGAATGGGGGCGGAGAGGGCCGAGAAAATTTCCTTTAAAATATAAGGGCAGCAGTCCCTAAAGGGGAGCCGGATTTTACCCTTATTAAAGGGCTTGTAGGGAGTGTGCATTGAGAGGTGGAAACTGGTCGAAGGAGTGGGCGCTGGAGATCTGTGCAGGGGGTTCGGTTTAGGGTCAATAACAGATACTAGCTTTGATGGTAGGGATTTTATCAAAGAAGTATTGGTTAAGAGAGTTGCACAGATTTTGGGTCACTGTCGGTTTTGGATGAGCTCTCTCCATGTTTGACAATTTATTGGCAATTGCAAAGATGTCTTTGGATTTATTTTCGGAATGAGTAATTATGTTTGAGAAATATGAGGCTTTGGCTTGGGTGATGGCTTTCTGAAAAGCTGCACGGGCGGCCAGATAGGGGGATTTTACGTGTGGATCATAGTCTCTCCTCCATTTCTGTTCCTTTTGACGAATATCTAGTTTTTGGACCCTTAAGTCGTGAGAGAACGACTGGGCGTCCGATTGGCGGGCGGTTTTCAATTTTTTCAGAGGGGCATGTACATTGCTCGCTGCTAGCAGCCAATGGGAGATATTGGTTTCAGCCTGCTCAAGGTCCATATTGTCGACTGGAATGGAGCTAGCTAAGCTGTCAAAAATGGCTTATTTGTCGAGGGTGCTCCATTTTCTGATGAGGCCCCCTTCCATTGTCTGGGGCTTACTATCAGTCTAGATAGAGATGGTAAATTTGATCAGGAAATGATCAGACCATATGCAGGGGCATATGGTAGGTGTGGAGATCGTGAGATTGTTACTCCACACCTGATCAAGGCTATGTCCCTTAACATGCCTTGCGGAGGTGATGTGGTGGCAGAAATTAAGGCCAGAGAGAAGTTCCATGAATTCACTGGCCTTAGGGCCACCTTACTAATCGTTACACCAGTAGTTGAAATCTCAGAGTAGGAGAATTTTTGTGTAGTCTGTAACCCCAGTGGCTAGTTGTTCCCACAGGGAAAGAGGGAATGAGGGCATATATTGAGGGGATCTGTAGATTAAAACGCAAATCAGTGGGCCAACCTTAGATTCAAGTTTAATGATTAGGTCGTCTGCTGCAGGGAGATTCAGGGCGGACATAGAGGTAAAGAAATGGTCTTTCTTAATGATGGCTGCTACTCCACCGCCCGTCTTTCCTGGAGCCCGGTCGGCATATAGAATATAATATGAATCTGGAAGAGCTGCGAGGATGTCCGGGGAGGAATCAGTATTGAGCCATGTTTTGGTAATAAAAAAAACATCAGGTTTGTCGGATAGGAGAAACAGGAAGATATTCAATTGATGCTTGACCAAGGAACGAGTATTAAGATCGGAGATGTGAAGTTTTAAGTTAGTGACTGGAACTAAAATGGGCCTCTGGCTCTGGCAGGGAGTGGTGGGCAGGAATTCTGATGTATTTGGGGAATCTTGGAAGATATCAAGGTGTTTTAGATAATCAAGAGTAGTGGGGCAGAGCGAGAATTTTGCCTGGTGTAGTGTTCTTAAATCTTCAGAGGAATAGATGGTCGTTTGAGCAGGGGGACTGGCCCCTAGACCCGTCCTGGCAAATACGGGCGCAGACGGGCTTGCCTTTGGCGCGCCTCCGGCGTGTCATCGGCTTGCTCGCTGCGCGCGTCCGTTGCACGTTCGGGTGGGTAGGGCCATGTTATCCTTACGAGGGCGGGAGGGCAGAGCAACTAGTCTGTCAACCCAAATCCTCCCCTAAGATGGCGGCTGAGGAAAACCCCCCGATAGCATCTAATCGGCTGAAGTGGGAAGGTAACAATGCAGATCAGTGACAAACAGTGCAAAAGAATTTAATAAAAACAATTTTAAAATCGTACCGCTAAGCTATATTCCCGGCTTCCGCCTCAGGAATGAACTCTGCTATTCTGAGCGCGTGGGCAGGGGCGCGTCTTTTATTCTTACGAGGGTGGGAGGGCAGAGCAACTAGTCCATCAGCCCAACTCCTCCCCTAAGATGGCGGCTGAGGAAAAACCCCCGACAGCACCTAATCGGCTGAGGTGGGAAGGTAACAATGCAGGTCAGTGACAAACAGTGCAAAATAATTTAATAAAACACAATTTAAAATCGTACAGCTAAGCTATATTCCCGGCTTCCACCTCAAGAATGAACTCTGCTAATCTGCGCGTGTGGGCAGGTGCGTGTCTTTTATCCTTACGAAGGTGGGAGGGCAGAGCAACTAGTCCGTCAACCCAAATCCTCCCCTAAGATGGCGGCTGAGGAAAACCCCCCGACAGCACCGAATCGGCTGAAGTGGGAAGGTAACAATACAGGTCAGTGAGATGGTGCTCTAGCATGAGCTGAGCCTGTCTGCAGCTTTCGGAACCATGTCCTTATAGCTGTTCTATGATATAGCCATACCATATACTCTTTAAGTGCATTATAATCCTCGCGGTTAATGCTAACTTTGGTTTGGCTTTATCAAAACATGTTGTGTAAGGTGTCATATGCTTTGGAATACTACCCCCCACCCCTCCCCCGCCAGTCCTGGCGGCGGTGGTAGCATTCCACCTTTCTAGAGGAAGAAGACATGTAGTTGTAGTTTTACCCGGTTAATGTTAAACAGAGCCTCAGCATCACAAAATGGATGCTGCTCCCACAGACACGAGTCTGGCCTCCTGCTGCTGGACGAAACTCCAGCAGGGGAGGCCTGAACAATAGGTTTCCTGCCTTGGGAGGTGCTAGCACCTCACCAGACAGGCTATAGTGTATTGGGGCAGGGTGGGTTGAAAGAAATGAGACACTGCCTGGGGCACACAAGGTGCTCCATGCATAGCCCGGTTCAAACCAGTTGCTGGGGCACTCCAGCCCCAGCTCTCATGTGAAACTGGACAAAGATAAAGGGGTGTAACCACCCCCTTCCCAGGTTCCACACATAGGAGGGACTTAGCAGGTAATCCAGCCCCTTAGATTAGTATAAAGCTAGGAGCTGTGTCTAGAGATATTAGATGATCCTGAACTGAAACTATCAAACAAAACTCTGGACCTTTGACATTCTACTGAAACTAGAAGACTAAAGAATCTCCCTTGTGGTCAAGGAGTAACCACCCTGTGCAAACAGGCACCATCAGTGACTTGCTGGTTTGCTTTGTTGACGCCCCCGCTGGAACCCAAAGACTTAGCGACACAGCCTCTGAACTTCCAGACTTCTCTGACTCTGACCCCCATCCACAGCAAAGCTGAGACCCCTGGCAGACACGAGAGACGTGGGACCGGACAACCTGCAGTACCTGCTTTTTGCTAACTGTGCAGCTTCTGAGGTGTCCTCGAAGTTGTGCATTGGGGTTTGAGAAGCCCCATCCAAGAGCAGAACATGCACCAAAGCTCAGCCCTCCACACTCCACGAGTGCCACGTGGGACCTGTGCCTGCATTTCTCCTTGATGCGTCTTTGCGGTTGCTAGCCCGTTGGCTAGTGGCCCTTCTGAAGACATCCTTTTGAATCAACAGTGCTTTTCTGGTTGCTCTGGGCTTGCTCCTGCTTTCCTGTAAAGGGGAAGCTCCACAGACCTTGCTGGTCTGAGCAAGAAGCCAATCTTCCCTTCCTACGTGGGTTACCTTTGCCAAGGCTTGTTGAGTCCGATCCGGAAGCCGACACCGCCAACAGCGAGATCCTTTGTGGGACCATCCGTATCTAGCTCCTGGTTGTCATCAACGCCTCCTGGTCTATGTGGCTGCAGAGACAAGCTTTACCTCATCACCTGATTGCATCTCGGCATCGCCTGGTTCCTTCCTGGTCACTGGCTAGTGACCCAGACTCTGTCCCCTATGCTTTCAGGTTCTTCACTTCTCCGATCCACCTTACATCTTCCTCCTGGTCGCCTGCAGTATTTTCTTGCAGATCTCCAAAGGATTCGATGACACAAACCCGTCGACGAAACCTGACACAGAAGAACACCTATGCACCCGGCTTCCCTGGGTGAGGTAACTTGAGTACTCTGGTGTTTCCATGGGTAATAGCTATCCAAGTGTCCCAAATTTAACGGGGTTTTCCCGTAGTCCACCCGGAAGTGTCCGAAATCAACTACTTTGTAAACTTTACGTTCCCATTGAAAGTCTATGAGAACCCGCATGTGTGTTTTTTAAACACTGCACACGCATCCTGTGGGACTTCTGCTTCTTAACCTTCGGTTATTCAGTGTAGCCCCAACGATTTCCAAGGCCCTAGGCCTACTCATCTTTCCTGAATTGGCTCTTATACCACTTAGTTAGTATATGGTTTGTGAGGCCCCTAGGGCAGAATTGTATTTGTGCAACTTATAGTATGCCTATTGAGTAACTTGTGCTGTATCTCGAACTCTGACCTCATAAAGAGTGCAGAGGGGTTGTGTTAGAAATAAATACATATATATTTCATAAGTACCTTGTGTGGTGTCCTTTCGTTTGGTATTCAAGGGATTATTGTTGGTAAAACAATTGGCTTCACATGCTCTCTGAAGTATTAGCCTAAGACTGCTTTGTTCATGCTACCACTAGGATAGCTGGTCTATAAGGTTGACTTTACAACCATCACCATAAGGGTTGTTTGGACTGATACAGGGTGCTCACTAGAATAGTGTACATCACATATCAGGCCAACTTCTCACATACATCTTTTGAGCTCAGTTCTGAGCGTGAAAAGCATTCCCAACCCCACTTACCAGTAAAACTTGCTAGGATGTGTCTGACTGCTTTTCCCTGAAAAGCTGGTTCAGCGTCGATTTTTGGCATACGTTTGCTCCTCCCGGGTCAGCCAAGCGGCGACTTCTGACTTATCCACCTGCTATCAGGACAGACCTCAGGGCTGCATCTTTTGAGCCCAGTACTGAGCCTGAAAAGCTTTTCCAACCCCACTTACCATTAAAACTTGCTAGGATGTCCCTGACTGCTCTTCACTGAAATGCTGGTTCAGCGTCGATTTTTAGGATACGTTCCTCCTGCCAGGTCAGCCGTGCGGCGAATTTCGGTTTACCCACCTGCTTCAGTGGAGACCTCAGGGCTGCATCTTTTGAGCACAGTACAGAGCCTGAAAAGTATTTCCAGCCCCACTTACCAGTAAAACCTGCTAGGATTTCCCTGGCTGAACTTCAGTGAAAAGCTGGTTCAGCGTCGATTTTTGGCATACGTTTGCTCCTGTGGGGTCAGCCGATTGGCGAATTCTGACTTACCCACCTGCTATCAGTAGAGTCCTCAGGCCTGCATCTTTTGAACCCAGCACTGAGCCTGAAAAGCGTTCCCACCACCACTTTCCAGTAAAACTTGCTAGGATGTCTCTGGCTGCTTTTCCCTGACAAGCTGGTTCAGTGTCGATTTTTGGCATACGTTTTCTCCTGCCGGGTCAGCCGAGCGGCGAATTCTGACTTACCCACCTGCTATCAGTAGAGACCTCAGGGCTGCATTTTTTGAGCCCAGTACTGAGCCTGACAAGCGTTCCCATCCCCACTTACCAGTAAAACTGGCTAGGATGTCTCTGGCTGCTTTTACCTGAAAAGCTGGTTCAGCTTTGATTTTTGGCATACGTTTGCTCCTGCCTGTTCAGCCGATTGGCGAATTCCGGTTTACCCACATGCTATCAGTGGAGACCTCAAGGATGCATCTTTTGAGCCCAGTACTGACCCTGAAAAGCGTTTCCAACCCCACTTACCAGTAAAACTTGCTAGGATGTCTCTGGCTGAACTTCAGTGAAAAGCTGGTTCAGCTTCGATTTTTGGCATACGTTTGCTACTGCTGGGTCAGACGATTGGCGAATTCCGGTTTACCCACCTGCTATCAGTGGAGACCTCAGGGCTGCATCTTTGGAGCCCAGTACAGAGCCAGAAAAGCGTTTCCAACCCCACTTACCAGTAAAACTTGCTAGGATGTCCCTGGCTGAACTTCAGTAGAAATCTGTTTCAGCTTCGATTTTTGGAATACGCTTGGTCCCGCCGGTTCAGCCGATTGGCGAATTCTGACTTACCCACCTGCTATCAGTAGAGTCCTCAGGCCTGCATCTTTTGAACCCAGCACTGAGTCTGAAAAGCGTTCCCATCACCACTTACCAGGAAAACTTGCTAGGATGTCTCTGGCCACTTTTCCCTGAAAAGCTGGTTCAGCGTAGATTTTTAGCATACGTTTGCTCCTGTCGGGTCAGCTGAGCGGCGAATTCGGGTTTACCCACCTGCTGTCCGTGGAGACCTCAGGGCTCCATCTTTTGAGCCCAGTACTGAGCCTGAAAATTGTTTCCAACCCCACTTACCAGTAACACCTGCTAGGATGTCCCTGGCTGAACTTCAGTGAAAAGCTGGTTCAGCGTCGATTTTTGGCATACGTTTGCTCCTGCCGGGTCAGCAGAGCGGCGAATTCTGACTTACCCACCTGCTATCAGTAGAGACCTCAGGGCTGCATCTTTTGAGCCCAGTACTGAGCCTGAAAAGCGTTCCCATCCCCACTTACCAGTAAAACTTGCTAGGATGTGTCTGGCTGCTTTTCCCTGAAAAGCTGGTTCAGCGTCGATTTTTGGCATACGTATGCCCCTGCCAGGTCAGCCGAGCGGCGAATTCCGAAGTACCCACCCGCTATCAGGAGAGACCTCAGGGCTGCATCTTTTGAGCCCAGTAGTGACACTGAAAAGCGTTTCCAACCCCACTTAACAGTAAAACTTGCTGTACGAAGGTAGATATCTGACTATATGGTTACCCCAACTTTTTGCCTAGTGTTTAGCTCGTTTTTGAATTAGTTGGCCTGGGATCCTGCTAATCAGGGCCCCAGGCTATCTGTTCTCACTGTAAAATGGACTCCATGTGCTTTAGGCACATCTCCAATTTTAAATGTAAATGTACATGTATTTATATAGCGCAAATCACCCACATCGCAGGCATCTAAGCGCTTGCTTAGGGAACCCGTCCTGGTATTCCCCTGTGAGATAACCCCGGCAGGGTATCCACAAGGTGAAAGCCAGGCATCCCGCCGCGAGGGGCCGTTGTGGAGATTAAGCAAGCTATTGCCCAGAGTCGCAGAGTGTGAACCCGTGGGTCGAGTAGGCACCGGAGCGAGAATTATCGAGTCCGTGGAATTATTGAGCCCAAGCCCCGTCGAGGCGGGGAATTGAACCCTGGTCCAGGGCCGATCTCAGCTTCCGGGTCTGCCGCCTCTAACCCCTGAGCCACACTTCTCCACAATTGGATATTGGGTCACCTTTGTGAGCCCCTGTATAGTGTACCTTAGGTACCCAGGGCATAGGTGCATCCAAGGCCTACCAGGGGCTGCAGCATGTATTATGCCACCCCTGGCTGGCCATCCAAATTGACACAACTGGCTGATCACTCAGCTGGGGCAAGGTCGTGTAATCACCCCTTGCTTAGGTATAGTATCCCTGTCTATATAGACACTTATACACATATAAGTCACTCATATGGCAGGCCTTAACAATCCATAGGCTAACATTGACTGGTTTCACATGGAAATGTTTCTATGTGTGGAGTTTTAGAACTTGAAAAAATTGCTCTAAAATCAGCCGAACCACGAATTCTGATTTACTCACCTGTTATCAGGGGAGACCTCAGTGCTGCATCTTACAGCCCATTACTGATCCTAAAAAGTAATTCTAATCGCAGTTACAATAACTTGAATTTCCTTCCATAGGCTAACATTAACATGTTTTATTTGGAAATTCTTCTGTGTGTGGAGTTTTGGAACTTTAAAAAATTCCTCAAAAGTCAGACGAACTACGAATTCTGATTTACTCACCTGTTATCAGGAGAGACCTCAGTGCTGCATCTTTCAGCCGACTACTGATCTTGAAAAGTAATTCTAATCGTAGTTACAGTAACTCGAATTTCCTTACATAGGCTATCACAGACTGGTTTAACTTGGAAATTTTTCTAAGTGTGGAGTTTTGGAACTTAAAAAATTTATTCTAAAATCAGTTGAACGGCGAATTCTGATTTACTCACCTGTTATCAGGAGAGACCTCAGTGCTGCATCTTTAAGCCCACTACTGATCCTGAAAAGTAATTCTAACCATACTTACAGTAACTTGAATTTCCTTCAGTAGGCTAACATTGACTGGTGTCACTTGGAAATTTTTTTAAGTGTGGAGTTTTGGAACATTAAAAAATGCCTCTAAAATCAGCCGAACTACGAATTCTGATTTACTCACCTGTCATCGGGAGAGACCTCAGTGCTGCATCTTTCAGCCCAATACTGATCCTAAAAAGTAATTCTAATCTTAGTTACAGTAAATCGAATTTCCTTACATAGGCTAATACTGACTGGTTTCACTTGGAAATGTTTCTAAGTGTGGAGTTTTGGAACTTTAAAAAATTCCTCAAAAATCAGCCGAACTACGAATTCTGATTTACTCACCTGTTATCAGGAGAGACCTCAGTGCTGCATCTTTCAGTCCACTACTGATCCTGAAAAGTAATTCTAATCGTAGTTACAGTAACTTGAATTTCCTTCCATAGGCGAACATTGACATGTTTTATTTGGAAATTCTTCTAAGTGTGGAGTTTTGAAACTTTAAAAAATTCCTAAAAAATCAGCCGAACTACGAATTCTGATTTACTCACCTGTTATCAGGAGAGACTTCAGTGCTGCATCTTTCATCCCAATACTGATCCTTAAAAGTAATTCTAATTGTAGTTACAGTAACTCGAATTTCCTTACATAGGCTAACACTGACTGGTTTGTTATTGTTATTGTTATTGTTAACTACAGGTTGGAAATTCTTCTAAGTGTGCAGTTTTGGAACATTAAAAAATTCCTCAAAAATCAGCTGAACTACGAATTCTGATTTACACACCTGTTATCAGGAGACACCTCAGTGCTGCATCTTTGAGCCCACTGCTGATCCTGAAAAGTAATTCTAACCATACTTACAGTAACTTGAATTTCCTTCCGTAGGTTAACATTGACTGGTTTCACTTGGAAATTTTTCTAAGTGTGGAGTTTTGGAGCTTTAAAAAATTGCTCTAAAATCAGTCAAACGACGAATTCCGATTCACTCACCTGTTATCGGGAGAAACCTCAGTGCTGCATCTTTCATCCCAATACTGATCCTTAAAAGTAATTCTAATCGTAGTTACAGTAACTGGAATTTCCTTACATATCTAACACTGACTAGTTTCACTTGGAAATTGTTTTAAATGTGGAGTTTTGGAACCTTAAAAAGTTATTCTAAAATCAGCCGAACGACGAATTCCGATTTACTCACCTGTTATCAGGAGAGACCACAGTGCTGCATCTTTCACCCCACTACTGATCCTGAAAAGTAATTCTAATCATAGTTACAGTAACTCGAATTTCCTTACATAGGCTAATACTGACTGGTTTCACTTGGAAATTTTTCTAAGAGTGGAGTTTTAGTACTTTAACCCCTTCAGCGCGGCGCGAATTTTCGCGCTGTGCTGAAGGTTCTATTGAGCCTATCAACTCATGACGGAACGGTTCCGTCATGAGCACAGCTCAAGCGACACTCATGACGGAACCGTTCCGTCATGAGCATGGAAGGGGTTAAAAAGTTCCTCTAAAATCAGCCGAACAACGAATTCCGATTTACTCACCTGTTATAAGGAGAGACCTCAGTGCTGCATCTTTCAGCCCAATACTGATCCTGAAAAGTAATTCTAATCGTAGTTACAGTAACTTGAATTTCCTTCCATAGGCTAACACTGACGGGTTTAACTTGGAAATTCTTCTAAGTGTGGAGTTTTGGTACTTTAAAAAGTTCCTCTAAAATCAGACGAACGACGAATTCCGATTTACTCACCTGTTATCAGGAGAGACCTCAGTGCTGCATCTTTCAGCCCAATACTGATCCTTAAAAGTAATTCTAATCATAGTTACAGTAACTCGAATTTTCTTACATAGGCTAACACTGACTGGTTTAACTTGGAAATTCTTCTAAGTGTGAAGTTTTGGAACTTTAAAAAATTCTTCAAAAATGAGTCGAACTACGAATTCTGATTTACACACCTGTTATCAGGAGACACCTCAGTGCTGCATCTTTCAGACCACTACTGATCCTGGAAAGTAATTCTAATTGTAGTTACAGTAACTTGAATTTCCTTCCATAGGCTAACATTGACATGTTTTACTTGGAAATTCTTCAAAGTGTGGAGTTTTGGAACTTTAAAAAATTCCTAAAAAAATCAGCCAAACTACGAATTATGATTTACTCACCTGTTATCAGGAGAGACTTCAGTGCTCCATCTTTCAGCCCAATACTGATCCTTAAAAGTAATTCTAAACATAGTTACAGTAACTCGAATTTCCTTACATAGGCTAACACTGACTGGTTTGTTATTGTTATTGTTAACTACAGCTTGGAAATTCTTCTAAGTGTGGAGTTTTGGAACTTTAAAAAATTCCTCAAAAATCAGCTGAACTACGAACTCTGATTTACACACCTGTTATCAGGAGAGACCTCAGTGCTGCATCTTTCAGCCCACTACTGATCCTGAAAATTAATTCTAACCATACTTACAGTAACTTGAATTTCCTTCCATAGGCTAACAATGACTGGTTTCACTTGGAAATATTTTTAAGTGTGGAGTTTTGGAACATTAAAAAATTCCTCAAAAATCAGCTGAACTACGAACTCTGATTTGCACACCTGTTATCAGGAGAGACCTCAGTGCTGCATCTTTCAGCCCACTACTGATCCTGAAAATTAATTCTAACCATACTTACAGTAACTTGAATTTCCTTCCATACTTACAGTAACTTGAATTTCCTTCCATAGGCTAACAATGACTGGTTTCACTTGGAAATATTTTTAAGTGTGGAGTTTTGGTACTTTAAAAAGTTCCTCTAAAATCAGCCGAACGGCGAATTCCGATTTACTCACCTGTTATCAGAAGAGACCTCAGTGCTGCATCTTTCAGCCCACTACTGATCCTGAAAAGTAATTCTAACCATACTTACAGTAACTTGAATTTCCTTATATAGGCCAACATTGACAGGTTTCACTTGGAAATTCTTCTTTGTGTGGAGTTTTGGAACTTTAAAAAATGCCTCTAAAATCAACCGAACTACGAATTCCGATTTACTCACCTGTTATCAGGAGAGACCTCAGTGCTGCATCTTTCAGCCCAATACTGATCCTTAAAAGTAATTCTAATCATAGTTACAGTAACTCGAATTTCCTTACTTAGGCTAACACTGACTGGTTTAACTTGGAAATTCTTCTAAGTGTGAAGTTTTGGAACTTTAAAAAATTCCTCAAAAATCAGACGAACTACGAATTTTGATTTACACACCTGTTATCAGGAGACACCTCAGTGCTGCATCTTTGAGCCCACTGCTGATCCTGAAAAGTAATTCTAACCATACTTACAGTAACTTGAATTTCCTTCCGTAGGTTAACATTGACTGGTTTCACTTGGAAATTTTTCTAAGTGTGGAGTTTTGGAGCTTTAAAAAATTGCTCTAAAATCAGCCAAACGACGAATTCCGATTCACTCACCTGTTATCGGGAGAAACCTCAGTGCTGCATCTTTCATCCCAATACTGATCCTTAAAAGTAATTCTAATCGTAGTTACAGTAACTGGGATTTCCTTACATATCTAACACTGACTAGTTTCACTTGGAAATTGTTTTAAATGTGGAGTTTTGGAACCTTAAAAAGTTATTCTAAAATCAGCCGAACGACGAATTCCGATTTACTCACCTGTTATCAGGAGAGACCACAGTGCTGCATCTTTCACCCCACTACTGATCCTGAAAAGTAATTCTAATCATAGTTACAGTAACTCGAATTTCCTTACATAGGCTAATACTGACTGGTTTCACTTGGAAATTTTTCTAAGTGTGGAGTTTTGGAACTTTAAAAAATTCTTCAAAAATGAGTCGAACTACGAATTCTGATTTACACACCTGTTATCAGGAGACACCTCAGTGCTGCATCTTTCAGACCACTACTGATCCTGGAAAGTAATTCTAATTGTAGTTACAGTAACTTGAATTTCCTTCCATAGGCTAACATTGACATGTTTTACTTGGAAATTCTTCAAAGTGTGGAGTTTTGGAACTTTAAAAAATTCCTAAAAAAATCAGCCAAACTACGAATTATGATTTACTCACCTGTTATCAGCTGTGACTCACTCGACGCTTGCCAGCTGAGTGGTCGCTCCCTTTCACTGCGGTATCGTTGATTAACGCTTCGTGCTTAAAACTGTACAATTTCAATTGCCTGCTGTGCGCTTTGACTGTGGAATTGTTGATTAACGCTTCGTGCTTAAAATTGTACAATTTCAATTGCCTGCTGTGCGCTTTGGCTGTGGTATAGTTAATTAGCGCTCATTGCTTAGAATTGTGTCATTTCAATTGCCTGCCGTGCGCTTTGTGCTCCGCTTTGATTGTTGCACTGCTCTGATTCCCAGCGCGACTTTCTGACCTGTTAATTGTATTCCCCCCAAGCGCCCTCCATTTTGTTGTTGTTGTGCTCCTACCTAGCCCGCCCCGCCTCCCAGCTGAGACGCCCTCGCCCCTCCCCCTCCACTATCCATATATGGACAGATGGTCCCACGCGCAGCGTCCACGCGCTCCGGCCACGCCGAAGGTGCGCCAAAGGTAAGCCCGTCTACGCCCGTCCGCGCCTGGACCGCGCCCAGCGCCAGGCCCCCTGCCCCTCGCGCTACCCAGCCCCCCCGCGTTACCTACGATGCCGCCACCCTCCTAGCCCTTAACCCCGGTCGCGGCCCCAACTGCGTCCAAGCCGCTCCTGGCCACACCCATGGACCATTCTCCTGCTACTCCTGCAAATTCATCGGCACCGACACCATCTCCGCTACGACCACAATACAGACCCCTGACCCCAACCACCTACATTGCATCCTTCTCAACACCAGATCAGTCCACAGACACGCCATTGAACTATGGAATCTACTAGACACCATCTCTCCGGACGTCGCCTTCCTAACAGAAACTTGGATGAACGCCTCTTCCGCCCCAGACATCACCATTGCCATCCCTGAAGATTATAAGATCATACGCAAGGACCGTACCGGCACAGGAGGAGGAATCGCTATCGTCCATAAGAAGTCAATCCGCATCTCAACCAGCTCTGACGCCAATCTCACCAACTCAGAACACCTTCACTTCCAGATCCACATCGACCCCAAGACCACACTCAGAGGCACCCTCCTCTACAGACCACCAGGACCCCGCGCAAAATTCAGCGAAGACATCACGGACTTCATTACTCCACACGCGCTCCCCTCCAAAGACTACATCCTTCTGGGAGACCTCAATTTTCACCTTGAAAAGATCAACGACCGCAACACCACCACCCTCTTGGACAATCTCGCCAACCTTGGACTTAACCAACTGGTCACATCCCCCACCCACATCGCAGGTCACACACTCGACCCCATCTTCACCTCCAGCAATCATGTCACCTTCAGCCACACCACGGAGCTCCTCTGGACTGACCACAGCTGCGTTCACTTCACCTACAACAAACCAAAACCCACCAACCACCTCCAACCAACTCTGCAAAGAAACTGGAACAAAATCACCACGGACCAGATCTCCGCATCGCTCCTTCTCAGCACCCCAGCCCACTCTTCTAACGCAAACGAAGCCGCCGCCAACCTCACCCTATGGTTATCCAACACCGCCGACACCTTAGCACCACTGAAGAAACGTCAAAACAAACCTGCCAACAAAAAGGCCTCATGGTTTAACGATGACCTTAAGAAGTCCAAGAAACTCTGCCGCTCCCTCGAAAAGGCCTGGAAAAAAGACCCAACTACTAGCACCAAGGACGCCTTCAAAAACGCCACCCGCACTCACCACCAACTAATCCGAAAGGCCAAGAAAACAGCATTCAAAAATCGACTCGACAACAACGCCCACAACAGCAAGGAACTTTTCAACATCGTCAAGGAATTTGCCAATCCCCCGGCCAACTCCAATGACATCACCCCCTCTCAAGCCCTCTGCGACTCCCTAGCCTCTTTCTTCTACAACAAGATTGCAGACATCCACAACAGCTTCGACAACCATCCCGGAGACCAACCCACCCAACCATCTGCTGAACATTCTCCCCCCGTGAACACCCTTAACTACTGGAACCCAATCTCCACTGAGGACACAATCCGCCTGATGAATTCCATCCACTCAGGATCCCCCACAGACCCATGTCCTCACCACATCTTCAACAAAGCAGACTCCATCATAGCACCGCACCTCCGAGACGTCATCAACAGCTCCCTCAACTCCGCCACCTTCCCGGAAAACTGGAAACACGCTGAACTCACCGCCCTCCTGAAGAAACCCACAGCGGACCCCACCGAACTCAAAAATTACCGCCCCATCTCGCTCCTCCCATTCCCGGCCAAAGTCATCGAGAAAGCTGTCAACAACCAGCTCGCCGCCTTCCTCGAAGCCAACAAATCCCTCGACTCCTCACAATCTGGCTTCCGAGCAAAACACAGCACTGAGACCGCCCTCATCGCAGCAACAGACGACATTCGAACTTCACTGGACAATGGAGACACAGTCGCCCTCATCCTCCTCGACCTCTCGGCAGCATTTGACACAGTCTGCCACAACACCCTGTTACAACGCCTCAATAACATCGGAATCCAAGGAAAAGCACTTGAATGGATCACCTCATTCCTCACAGGAAGAACTCAGAAAGTCCGCCTCCCACCATTCAAGTCCGAAGCCACCGAAGTCATCTGTGGAGTACCTCAAGGTTCCTCACTCAGCCCCACCCTCTTCAACGTATACATGAGCCCCCTCGCGACCATCGCACGCCAACACAACCTCAACATCATCTCTTACGCGGATGACACTCAACTTATCCTCTCTCTCACCAATGACCCCAGCACCGCCAAAACTAACCTACACGAAGGAATGAAAGAAGTCGCCGAATGGATGAAACAAAGCCGTTTGAAACTGAACTCAGACAAAACAGAAGTCCTCATCTTAGGTACTTCCCCCTCTGCATGGGACGACTCATGGTGGCCGGAAGCCCTCGGAAAGGCACCCATCCCGACAGACCACGCACGAAACCTGGGCATCATCCTGGACTCCTCACTCTCAATGAAAAAACAAGTCAGCGCCGTATCCTCTTCCTGCTTCAACATTCTTCGCATGCTTAGAAAAACATTTCACTGGATCCCCACCGAAACAAGGAAAACGGTCACCCATGCTCTGGTCACGAGCCGACTGGACTACGGAAACACACTCTACGCAGGCACTACCGCTAAACTCCAGAAGAAACTCCAACGAATCCAAAACGCCTCAGCCAGGATCATACTAGACATCCCACGCAACGAACACATCTCCCGTCACCTTAAAGACCTCCACTGGCTACCCGTCAATAAGAGGATCACTTTCCGACTGCTAACCCACGCACACAAATCACTGTACGACATCGGACCAGATTGCCTCAACTCACGACTGTCCTTCTACACCCCGTCCCGCCAACTACGTTCCTCCAGCCAAGCCCTCGCCACTGTACCTCGCATCAACAAGACCACCATGGGAGGCAGATCCTTCTCATACCTGGCCGCTAAAACTTGGAACTCACTCCCCGCTTACCTTCGCCTCACCCAGAACCACCTAGCATTCAGAAAGCAACTTAAAACGTGGATATTTGACAAATAATCCTCCTCTCCTCTTTAAGCGCCTTGGGACCCTCTGGGTATGTAGTGCGCTATATAAATTCTCTGACTTGACTTGACTTGACTTACATAGGCTAACACTGACTGGTTTGTTATTGTTATTGTTAACTACAGCTTGGAAATTCTTCTAAGTGTGGAGTTTTGGAACTTTAAAAAATTCCTCAAAAATCAGCTGAACTACGAACTCTGATTTACACACCTGTTATCAGGAGAGACCTCAGTGCTGCATCTTTCAGCCCACTACTGATCCTGAAAATTAATTCTAACCATACTTACAGTAACTTGAATTTCCTTCCATAGGCTAACAATGACTGGTTTCACTTGGAAATATTTTTAAGTGTGGAGTTTTGGAACATTAAAAAATTCCTCAAAAATCAGCTGAACTACGAACTCTGATTTGCACACCTGTTATCAGGAGAGACCTCAGTGCTGCATCTTTCAGCCCACTACTGATCCTGAAAATTAATTCTAACCATACTTACAGTAACTTGAATTTCCTTCCATAGGCTAACAATGACTGGTTTCACTTGGAAATATTTTTAAGTGTGGAGTTTTGGAACTTTAAAAAATTCCTAAAAAAATCAGCCGTACTACGAATTCTGATTTACTCACCTGTTATCAGAAGAGACCTCAGTGCTGCATCTTTCAGCCCACTACTGATCCTGAAAAGTAATTCTAATCTTAGTTACAGTAAATCGAATTTCCTTACATAGGCTAATACTGACTGGTTTCACTTGGAAATGTTTCTAAGTGTGGAGTTTTGGTACTTTAAAAAGTTCCTCTAAAATCAGCCGAACGGCGAATTCCGATTTACTCACCTGTTATCAGGAGAGACCTCAGTGATGCATCTTTCAGCCCAATACTGATCCTTAAAAGTAATTCTAATCATAGTTACAGTAACTCGAATTTCCTTACATAGGCTAACACTGACTGGTTTAACTTGGAAATTCTTCTAAGTGTGAAGTTTTGGAACTTTAAAAAATTCCTAAAAAATGAGTCGAACTACGAATTCTGATTTACACACCTGTTATCAGGAGACACCTCAGTGCTGCATCTTTCAGCCCATTACTGATCCTAAAAAGTAATTCTAATTGCAGTTACAGTAACTTGAATTTCCTTCCATAGGCTAACATTGACATGTTTTACTTGGAAATTCTTCTGTGTGTGGAGTTTTGGAACTTTAAAAAATTCCTCTAAAATCAGCCGAATGTCGATTTCCGATTTACACACCTGTTACCAGGAGAGACCTCAGTGCTGCATCTTTCAGCCCACTACTGATCCTAAAAAGTAATTCTAATCGAAGTTACAGTAAATTGAATTTCCTTACATAGGCTAACATTGACATATTTTATTTGGAAATTCTTCTAAGTGTGGTGTTTTGAAACTTTAAAAAATTCCTCAAAAATCAGCCGAACTACGAATTATGATTTACTCACCTGTTATCAGGAGAGACTTCAGTGCTGCATCTTTCAGCCCAATACTGATCCTTAAAAGTAATTCTAAACATAGTTACAATAACTCGAATTTCCTTACATAGGCTAACACTGACTGGTTTGTTATTGTTATTGTTATTGTTAACTACAGCTTGGAAATTCTTCTAAGTGTGGAGTTTTGGAACTTTAAAAAATTCCTCAAAAATCAGCTGAACTACGAACTCTGATTTACACACCTGTTATCAGGAGAGACCTCAGTGCTGCATCTTTCAGCCCACTACTGATCCTGAAAATTAATTCTAACCATACTTACAGTAACTTGAATTTCCTTCCATAGGCTAACAATGACTGGTTTCACTTGGAAATATTTTTAAGTGTGGAGTTTTGGCACTTTAAAAAATTCCTCAAAAATCAGCCTTAGTACGATTTCTGATTTAATCACCTGTTATCAGGAGAGACCTCAGTGCTGCATTTTTCAGCCCACTACTGATCCTAAAAAGTAATTCTAATCGTAGTTACAGTAAATCGAATTTCCTTACATAGGCTAATACTGACTGGTTTCACTTGGAAATTTTTCTAAGTGTGGAGTTTTAGTACTTTAACCCCTTCAGCGCGGCGCGAATTTTCTCGCTGTGCTGAAGGTTCTATTGAGCCTATCAACTCATGACAGAACGGTTCCGTCATGAGCACAGCTCAACCGACGCTCATGACGGAACTGTTCCGTCATGAGCATGGAAGGGGTTAAAAAGTTCCTCTAAAATCAGCCGAACGACGAATTCCGATTTACTCACCTGTTATGAGGAGAGACCTCAGTGCTGCATCTTTCAGCCCAATACTGATCCTTAAAAGTAATTCTAATCATAGTTACAGTAACTCGAATTTCCTTACATAGGCTAACAGTGACTGGTTTAACTTTGAAATTCTTCTAAGTGTGAAGTTTTGGAACTTTAAAAAACTCCTTAATAATCAGACAAACTACGAATTCTGATTTACACACCTGTTCTCAGGAGACACCTCAGTGCTGCATCTTTCAGCCCACTACTGATCCTGAAAAGTAATTCTAATCGTAGTTACAGTAAATCGAATTTCCTTACATAGGCTAATACTGACTGGCGTCACTTGGAAATTTTTTTAAGTGTTTAGTTTGGGAACTTTAAAAAATGCCTCTAAAATCATCCGAACTGCGAATTCTGATTTACTCACCTGTCATCAGGAGATACCTCAGTGCTGCATCTTTCAGCCCATTACTGATCCTGAAAAGTAATTCAAAATTGCAGTTACAGTAACTTGAATTTCCTTCCATAGGCTAACATTGACATGTTGTACTTGGAAATTCTTCTGTGTGTGGAGTTTTGGAACTTTAAAAAATTCCTCTAAAATCAGCCGAATGTCGATTTCCGATTTACACACCTGTTATCAGGAGAGACCTCAGTGCTGCATCTTTCAGCCCACTACTGATCCTAAAAAGTAATTCTAATCGAAGTTACAGTAAATTGAATTTCCTTCCATTTTTTTTTTTTTTTAAAGTAATTTTTATTGTAGACACACTTTACACAGGCCAATAGTTGCACATATTCAGCATCATTCACAGTGCTACAGTCAGATTCAGCAGCTTCTCGTTTACACAGCCTGCAGGCCCACATCCCGGGGGCCGGGCGGCAGCAGTAATTTCGCACCCTCATGCCTGGTTCCTCTTCCTCAGGAGTATGGACTCGGATTCGTGTGTGTGCCTACTTTTCCATCCCCGCCTAACAAGACCCCAAACTCCCCCCCAACTTACCCCCCAGTCCCAAATCCCCCTTGTCCCCCCCCCCCCCATCATCCGCACGGGAGCCTCCCGTTGTGTGCCTCCAGCCTCGGGCTGTAGGCTTTCACCTCCACCGGTTCTCTTATCACCAGATTATTGTACAGTGCTGATCCCTGTCACGTCTAGGTCCTCCCCGTCGTCCACTATTCCACTATCCCTGAGGCCTTGTACCATTACTTCCCAGGCCGTTGCTTGTTCTAGCGCTCTCTCATTAGCTGTTCTACGCGCCACCTGATACCTATGCGTGCTATCGCAGGCCGCCCACTTCAGAAATTCGTTGTACCACCTCCTATACGTCGGGCTCGCTCTTGCTTTCCAGTTTCTGGTTATCTCACGCTTGGCTACCATTAATCCCATATCTATGAACTTGCTCGAGAGCTTGTTTTTGGGGGTATGTGGAAACCAATGCAGGATGCACGCCGCTGCATCAAAGTCAACAGTCCGGTCCGTCACCTCGTTCATGGATTCACCCACGGCTCGCCAATAGTCTGATAGGGCCGGGCATGACCAGAGCATATGCACTAGCTCGGCTCCATCTGCCGCGCAGCGGGGGCACCTCGCATCAGTCGCGCCAAAGTACCTCAGGATTCTCCCAGGGGTCATGTATGCCCTGTGCAGTATGTAATAGTGGATAACTTGAAAGCGAGCGTTCCTTGTGCTGTTACGCGCCCTCCGTACCAGCTGGGCCCATGTCGTGTCCGGGATGGGCTTACCCAGGTCAGCTTCCCACTTGAATTTTAGTGCATCGAGGGGCGGCAGGTGCTCGTGGAGCATTCTGTTGTATAAACAAGATACCGCTTTCACCGTTCCCGCCGCCATCATGGTGTATTGGCACGCCATGGCCGTCTCCGGCTCCGCCAGTCCTAGTCCCCAGTGTTTCTGCATTGCTCTCGTCACAGCTGCATGAAGGAGATAGCCCCCGCGTGGGAGGTCAAAGCGTTCCTGGAGGGCCGAGTACGGGAGGAGCTCCCCGTTTTCGAAAAGGTCCCCTACCACCTGTATTCCTACCTCCTCCCACTGCATCAGATGGGACCAATCGCCTCCATGGGGCAACGCTGTTAACATGCCCAGTGGCATCTCCGGGGCGTAGGGGTGCTGAATCCCTGCCCGCTTCTGTGCCCTGTTCCAGCAACGCCGAAATGTATCCTGTTCAAGGGATAGATCCCGGGCGGCGAGTTTCTGTCCTAGCGCGATGTAGGCTAGTATGTGTCGTGGCGTACCCCGCAAACGTCTATCTTCCGGGCCTCGGTAAACCCGAGCCACCTCTTGCGTGAAGATCTGCAACTGGGCAGCGAGATAATAGAGCTCGTAGTCTGGGAATGCCAAGCCGCCCTCATCTTTCGGGCGGGTGAGTGTCGCCAGCGCCACTCTACATCTGCCCGTCCCCCATAGGAAGGAAGTGAGCTGGGAGCGAAGTCGGCGGAAAAAGGAGCTGGGGATCCAGATCGGAAGCGTTCGGAAGAAATATAGCAGCCTCGGGAGGGCCACCATTTTTAGCAGCGCTATCCTACCAGCTATGGACAGCGGAAGCGTGGCCCAGAATGCCATGCTACCCTTCAGCCCTCTGATGCATCTCTCCACATTGCCCTCGAACAAAGCCGTCGCTGTGTGATAGACGTACACTCCAAGGTAGTGGAGACAAGTCGGCTCCCAATGAAGCAGCGGCCTGTGTTCTGGGCGGGCCGCGTTTTCCTTTAGTGGAAAGAGGCACGTCTTCGCCCAGTTAACTCTTAGGCCCGAAAGGTCTCCAAATCGTCCCAGCAACTCCTCCGCCCCCTCGAGCTCAGTCGCGTCGTTGTCCAGGAACAGCAGGAGATCGTCGGCGTACAGCGAGATAAACTGTCGCCCGTCACCAGTTTGCACGCCTGCGAAGTACCGCCCCCTGCGGGCTTCCACAGCCAGCGGCTCGATCGCTAACGCGAACAGTAGCGGGGACAGGGAGCAGCCCTGCCGGGTGCCCCTCTCCACTGGGTACTGATGGGACACCAGGGAACCAACTCGCACCCTCGCTACGGCCGCCGTGTAGAGCACTTGTGTCCATCGGATATATCCTGCGCCCAGCCCGAAACGCGCCATGGCTGCGTATAGATAATCCCACTCCAGGCTATCGAACGCTTTTTCTATATCGACCGAGAGGGCAAGTGGTGTTCCGTTCCTCTCCCGCAGTTCTTCCATGAGTCGGATAAGCCTCCTAATGTTTAATGTCGTGTTGCGGGTAGGGATAAAGCCGTTCTGGTCCTCGTGGACCAGGGTGGTCATGTGCGGTAGGAGTCTCGATGCTAGTATAGAGCTCAAGATTTTATAGTCGGCCGTGAGCATCGAGAGCGGCCTATAGGAGGCCGGACTACTACCTTCTCTGCCAGGTTTCATTAGCGGGATGACTATCGCTTCCCGCATCGACGGGGGGAGGCGACCCAGGGTCTTTGCCTCTTTGTACACAGCCAGAAGCCGCGGCGCTAAGGCGTCGACGTATTTGCCATAAAATTCGATGGGCAGGCCATCTATGCCCGGCGTCTTATTACGGGCCATGGACTTAATAGCTGTTCGGATTTCCCCTAAGTCGATGTCCCTTCCCAGATCCGTCGCCTGCTCGTCTTCTAGGCGCGGTAGGGTGAGCTCATCCAGGAATGCCTCCGCTTTCATTTCCCGGTCGCCCGGGGTGCTACTATAAAGTGTCTCGTAGTAACCCTGAAAGCCGTCCACTATGGCCGACTGGGTGTAGGACAGGTTACCCCCCTCACCGGCAAGTTGCAATATAGGGGAGCAGCGTTTCGTGGGGTTGGATCGCTTTTCACCCTCTGAGGCGGAAGCCGGAGGTTCCTCCCTACTTTCCTTTATGCCTTTTGATTTGTGACCTACTTTTAGATCGCCTGTGCATTTTTAGCGCGTCTTGTGCAACGCGTGTATTTTACCTGCTTCTGCTTTTGTAAAAGCGGATCTTATCAGCACACCTATTCTCTCCCCCCTCCACCTCCTGGGCCGCTCTCAGCTGAGTATTGACGCTGAGAGCTGGTCCCGGGGAGGCGAGGGCTGTTTGGCGGCCATATTGAGGGTAGGCGCGACCTCGCGCTCTAGTCTCTATAAAGGGGGCTAAGATCGAGATTAGCAAACGATCGCTTTTCACCCTCTGAGGCGGAAGCCGGAGGTTCCTCCCTACTTTCCTTTATGCCTTTTGATTTGTGACCTACTTTTAGATCGCCTGTGCATTTTTAGCGCGTCTTGTGCAACGCGTGTATTTTACCTGCTTCTGCTTTTGTAAAAGCGGATCTTATCAGCACACCTATTCTCTCCCCCCTCCACCTCCTGGGCCGCTCTCAGCTGAGTATTGACGCTGAGAGCTGGTCCCGGGGAGGCGAGGGCTGTTTGGCGGCCATATTGAGGGTAGGCGCGACCTCGCGCTCTAGTCTCTATAAAAGAGTACTCAGCGGCTCCGCGCAGCGGACGCGGCAGCGGATGCGCCGGATGCCCGCCGGAGTCACGCCAGAGTCCAGCCCGTCTGCGCCCGTCCGCGCTGAGGACGGGCTGGACGGCGGGACCACTGGCCTCTACAATACAGGCGCCCCTGTCCTGAAATATTCTGTTGGTGAGTTGCTGCGGCTGAAGCCCGCTCCTGCCCTGTGCTCTCATCGCTATAGACCTGAGGATTATCTGACATGTCCCAGCTGTGCGTGCTTCACGACTCCGATGGATGAGTCTCCACTCACTCATGCCTCTGTCCCTTCGGAACCCTGCCCTCTACCAACATCTAAAAACCCTAGCGAGTCCGGTCTCCTTCTCAACGCTCGCTCGCTTATTAAAAACAACGTCGCATTCAAGGAATTGGTCTTAGATAAGACTCCTTCCTGGGTCTTTATAACCGAGACCTGGGCCAAAGACTCTTCCGGTCCTGATCTGGTTGAAGCGGTCCCTGAGGGCTACTGCCTTACTCGCTTGGACAGATCAGGCCGTGTTGGCGGTGGACTGGCCATTCTTTATCGGGACATATTTCATTGTCACACTATACCCCTTTCTAATACTAAGGACACATTTCAGGTGCTATACTTTTCCCTCTCGGATTATGCTAACCCAGCATTTAATGGAATCTTGATATACCGCCCCCCGGGTCCTAGAGCAGGCTTTGGGTTGAAACTGATGCAGGTTCTGGAACCCTATTTTGGTCTACAAAATCTGACCATCCTAGGTGATTTTAATTTTCACCTGGAGCTACTGGAGGCTCACGACACTATCTCCTTGGTAGAAATTATGTCAGCCTGCGGACTCACCCAGCTGGTGAACGGTCCCACCCATCGAGCGGGCCACACGCTTGATGGCATCTTTTCCAACGATCCTAGGTTGACAGCTGCTAGCCCTTTTCACCTCTCCTGGTCGGACCATCTGGCCGTTCCCTTCAACCTGCTGTATCCCGCACAGGGCTATATTAGAAGGGCCTCGAGCACCACGGAAGTGCGAAGGAACCTTAAAAAGATCAGGGAAGACTCCTTCCTCCCATGGACAACTAGGTTGTCCATTCCTCGGGAGGCAGATACCTCCACTGCGGTCTCTTTATTTGAAAGTACCATTGCTGAAGCCATGGAGGAGCTTGCTCCCGCAAGGCCCTGTTATTCTGCAAGGAAAAGACCCTCCGCCCCCTGGTTCTCCGAACAACTCCGGCTTCGGAGACAGGAAGTAAGAAGACAGGAGCGCGCATGGCACTCTAGCGGGGCCTCTAAAGACAGAGAAGCCCATAGGGTCTTGCTTAAAAACTATAAACTCGAAGTCATTAAGACCAAGCAGGAATACTTCACGGCACTCACCTCCTCAGTGTCATCTCCTAGAGATCTCTTCAGGATTGTCGATTCCCTCACGACACTTCAGACACCGGATCCTGTGGTTGCCTCCCAGGACCTGTGCAACAAGATAGCGGCTTTTTTCCAGTCTAAAATCGCTGACATCCACGCTGCTCTGGAGGTCCAAAAATCCCTTACCACCGTTCCTCTGTTGCCTGCCCTCCCTGAACCCAGTGTTGCGGTATCCTCTCCACCTCAGGAATTGACTTCCTTTCCTCCTCTTTCCAGTCAGGATCTTGAAATCCTGCTTGATAAAACCAAATCTGGTTCTCCGCTGGATGCCTGCCCGCTAAAGATCCTCAAGCAGTGCAGAGAATCTCTCCTTCCTCCTCTGGTTGACATCATGAACAGAGCGATGAAGGAAGGAATTTTTCCCCAACAGTGGAAAATGCTGTTGTAAAACCCTTGCTTAAAAAGCCTTCTCTGGACCCCGGGGTGTTAAAGAACTTTCGCCCCATTTCACTGCTCCCGGCTCCCGCAAAGATGCTCGAAGCCTATTTAAATAAACATCTGGCTGCATTTGTGGAGAGCTCGGGCTGTCTGGATCTTTCCCAGCATGGGTTCAGGAGGGAACATAGCACCGAGTCTGCCCTCACCATAGTGCTGGATACCATCCGCACCAGAGTTGATGAGGGTCAGACCTCCCTCCTGATCCTTTTAGACCTCACTGCGGCCTTCGACACCCTTTCTCCTGCGGTATTAACATCTCGCCTAAGGGAAATTGGGGTCTGCGGGTCTGCTCTGGGACTTCTTTCCTCTTTTCTCGACCACAGAGAACAAAGGATAATGCTGGGCTCATTCCTATCTCCATCCCTGTCTGTGCAATGTGGGGTCCCCCAAGGGTCAGCGCTTAGCCCTACCCTTTTTAATATCTACGTGACCCCCCTTGCCAGACTTATCAGATCTTTTGGGATGGAGGTAGTGTCCTATGCGGACGACACCCAGATCCTAGTCTCTCTCTCCCAGCCAGCTACGTCAACTGCCGCAAATTTTAGATCCTGTATGGAGGCAGTTGGCCAGTGGATGATCCACAATTCACTAAAGCTGAATGGGGAGAAGACGGAGGTGATGGTTTTTGGTGGAAAGGAATCGATCTGGTCGGCGGAGTGGTGGCCGGATTCGCTGGGTGCATGTCCCGAGCCCACCCTGTCAGCTAAAAACCTGGGAGTTATGATCGACCCCAACCTCAGTATGTGCCAACAGGTCAACAGGACTGTTTCGACCTGCTGGGGGATTATCCACACACTGAGGAAAATCAGGCATTTCCTGTCACCCCAGGCAAGAAAGCAACTTGCTGTCGCTTTCCTGGGCTCGCGTCTAGACTACTGCAATGCGCTGTATGCAGGGTTGAACAAGAGTCATCTACAGCACTTGCAGGTGGTCCAGAACGCGGCAGCGAGATTTGCTCTTGACCTACCTAAGCGTGCCTCTGCCACTGAAGCCCGAAAACAACTGCACTGGCTCCCCGTTGAATACCGGATCCGCTTCAAATCCTTGTGCCTGGTGTACAAAGCTCTTGCTAAACCCAACCTTACAAGTATGGGATCCATTCTTTCTCGGCACAACCCTAGTAGAAATCTTCGCTCCGGTCACAAACTCCTCCTCTCTGTACCTCGTGTCAGAAAAGTAAGATGGGGAGGTAAGGCCTTTTCCTTTTTGGCACCTAAGTGGTGGAATGCCCTCCCTCTCGAAGTAAAATCTAGCCCCTCTCTGCAAACTTTTAGATCTGCGCTCAAGACTCATCTTTTCATACTTGCATACCCCTAGTGGCATTCTGCATTAGTGGCATTCTATATTCTGTATATTTTCTGTTTATTGATTTTGATAGGCGCCTTGATACCTTCGGGTTTAGTCTGCGCAATACAAATTGCTTAATAAATAAATAAATAAATTGGAGAGCCACGCCAACAAAGTGCTCGACCGGTCGCCTTCTACGTGAGATCTCAGCATGTATGCTCGGTAATCGAAAGCCCGTAGCCTTTCCACTTCAGCCGCCACCGCCTCCCTGGCCGAGCTAACCGTGCCCTGCAGCTCCGGCCTGCCTGGTCGGTCCCTCTCCGCTGCCCTCAGTTTGGCGTCTGCCCTCTCTAGGTCGGTCAGCAGCACCCGCCTCGTGCCTACAAACTGTGTGATGCACTGCCCTCTCACTACCACTTTGAAGGCATCCCATTCCACTGCTCTAGAGCCCGTGGAGCCCTCGTTATTAGCGAAGTATTGTGTCAGCCCCTCCTCCAGGGCCGTCCCGAATATCGGGTCCTCTAAAGTCTCCGGCCGGAGCCTCCAGGTTGGCACCCTAGGCTTTTCCGTCATCC
The DNA here is from genome assembly GCF_964263255.1 of Lissotriton vulgaris. NCBI lineage: Eukaryota > Metazoa > Chordata > Amphibia > Caudata > Salamandridae > Lissotriton > Lissotriton vulgaris. The sequence goes on along the minus strand of NC_141689.1, from coordinate 1,323,868,544 downwards.
AGTCTAAGTGGATTAAGAGTGGATTGTGGTCCGACACCGTTCTCGTCAGGTACTCCGACCAGGCAACCTGCGCCAGCACGTCTCGTGTGCACAATATCGCATCCAGCCTAACGTGGAGTTCGTGTACCCCGGAGTAAAACGAGTAATCTCGGTCTGCTGTGTGCTGCGCCCTCCATGCATCAGTTAACCCCCAGCTCTCTTGCCATTCTTGCCTACCCTTAGCTACGCGGTACACTGGGGAATCTCTCAAGGGCGGGTGGGACCTATCCAGTTGTACATCCGCCACGGAGTTAAAGTCCCCTCCCATGAGTATTGGACCCACTAGGAAGTGCGCCAGTGTCCCCGATAAGCTCGCATAAAAGGTCAGTTGGTCTATATTCGGGGCATACACACTGCATAGGACTATAGCCTTACCCCGTAACCTGCCCTCCACTACTACAAATCTCCCCTCTGGATCTATCAGCTGTCTAGTCATTTGAAAAGGCGTCCCCGCCCTCACCCAGATCAGAGCGCCCCTTGCGTAGGCCGAGTAAGAGGTGTGGAAAACCTGCCCCCGCCATCTCCTCTGCAGTGCCACCCCTTCCTGCTTCGTGATGTGTGTCTCCTGTAATAGCGCTATATGTATCCCTCTCCTCTGTGCACTTTATGCCTGCGCTGCATTGTGTGTAGTCCCCTCACGTTCCAGGTCATGCATTTCAAAACATTCGAGTTAGCCATTGTCCCATAAGTCTCGGTTCTTCTCCCCCTCCCTATTCACACTCCCGCGGATGATGGACCCTCCCCGTCCCCAAACAGAACCTCCCAACTGGTCAACCCCTAAGAAAGCCAAAAGCAGCGTCTGCAGAGTCCCCCCATCACCAAACCCCAACTGTGGTGTTCTCCCTCCCCCCAGAACAGGCCCCAATATCAAGATACCAGACCCCATCCAAACTCCCTTAACTAAGAACCCCCAGGTGTTTAGTTCACAGCCGGAGCTGCAATCGCCTTAAGGGCGTGCGGAGCGGGGCCTCGCCCAAGAGGGGGCTGCATGACCCAGGCCCGCCGCTATCCCCCCACTACGGAGAACAGCGCATAGCCAGTCCCCCAGCGCCCGTGCCTGGAGCTAACCCTCCCGCTAATCAGGTGGACCCCCCTCAAGGCCCATCCCCCTTACCCAACAGGTCCAAATCAAATGTTCAGGATTTCTTCTGCTGTCTGCGGCGTTACCACCGGATCCTTGGCATCATGGACCCCCGACAGGTCCGACTCCGAGCCCGAGGCCGATATGATCGTCTCTGTGTCCGTGCCTCGTGTGGATTGAGAGTCACCCCCTTTCCCAATGGTGATCACTGCTTGCAGCGCAGCTTTGCGCTCGGCTTCCGTTTGCGAAGCAGTCGGTTTCCCGGCTCCGCGACGTCGCTTGCGCAGCCTCTGCGATTGGCGCGGTCCCGCCGGCGCTCTTTCCCGTTCTCTTTCCTTCTCCTCCCGGACCTTGGCGCCATCCGTGCCCGCTTTGTAGGATTCCCACCAGTCCCAAGCGTCTGCGGCCAGGTTGAAAAACATTGTTTTGTCGTCCACCACAATTCGGAGTCTGGCAGGGAACAGCAGTGAGTAGTGGATGCCCTCTGTGCGCAGCTCTTTCTTGATCGACAGGAAGGAGGCCAGCTGCTTCTGCGTTTCGAACGTGAAGTCTGGGAACAGCGTAACCCTACTGTTCGCGATTTGGTACGGGCCATCGTCTCGGGCCCTTTGTAGCAGCAGGTCCCTGTCCCTGTAGTGCAGCAGTTTAGCCACGATAGGCCTCGGTGGCAGGCCTGGTTTGGGTGGTCCAGACGGGACCCGATGGGCTCTCTCCAGTGTAAAGAAGGGCGACAAGCCCTCAGGTGCCACCACAGTTCTTAGCCAGTTGTCGCAGTAGGCCAGTAGGTCCGTCCCCCCTTCGCTCTCCGGCACACCTACGATTCGCACGTTACTGCGACGGCTTCTGTTTTCCGCATCCTCTGCTCGACGCTCCAATACCTGGATCCGGTCTAGCGCCTCCGTGAGTCTTCCCTCAAGAGTTTTGTGGGCTGGAGCCAGGACTTTCAGGGCCCCCTCAGTCTCCGTCACCCTGTCTTTCAATTTGTCGTGGTCGGCTCGGAGCAGGCCGAGCCCCGACGCCACCTGCGCAATGTCGTTGTGCAGCGCTTCCCTCGTTGCCGTGATGGCCTCCAGGATTCGATCCTGCAGCCTCTTCAGGTCCGGGGACTCCCCCACATCTCCATCCGCCGCTCCCGAAGCCGTCGCCTCCTCTTGCTTGCCTTTTGGCTTCCCCATTGTGGCCTGCGCGTGGTCACGGGGCTCGGTGTAGCACCCTTTCGTCTTACTGCTCCGTCAGCGTGGCGCCAGCACTCACTAAGCTAGGCCACCCTCCTTGTTCAGGCAACCAGCGTTGGCAGTCAGTGTCGCCGGGTAGGGGGCAGACCCCAGGGGGGTACGTGCGTGGGGCCTCAGGCCGTGAGTGGTGGGGCTCCGATGTCGCAGCGCCGCCAGGGTTAGGATTACTCCCCGCAGTCGTCCGCCTCTATCCGGGGTCAAGGCTTATCAGCTCTCGAGGCCCTCCAGCAGGCAGTCCCAATCGCCTCCTGGCGTGCTCGCCTCCCTCGCGGTCAGTGCAGGGTGCTCCTGTTCGTTGGGCTCTCTCCCCCTCCCGTGCCTTCCACAGCCCCCCCTGCGTGTCGCTCTGCTCTGTGGCTCACCGCATAGTTCAGGTTGGGAGGGGGGGGGGAGCGGTCGGGATGTCTCCGGTGCGCCGGGCCCCAGCCGAGTCCGTCGGGCCTCAGGGCGTCCTCAGTGCGCAGCGCTCTCCCCACAGCCCTCCCGGGTCGCTTGTTCGCGGCCGCTCCGCCGCTCCCCGGATTCACCGGGAGAGAGCTCCTCAGGGCCCCCGAGGGTGGGGAAAGGGCGTCCCCTCACCGGTTTCGGTCCTCGGCGGGTCCCGGCCGTGTCCCCAAGCGTCGGCCCACAGGTTAGAGAGCCGGGCGTCTCGGGTCCGTCGCTGCGGCCGCCATTTTGGGCTTCCCTTCGGCTCGGCTCCGGCGGCTCAGCAGTGCGGCGCAGTCCGGTCCTCTCCGCGGCCCCTTGATCGCACCGCTATCACTCCAGCAGCGCCCACGCTCGGCCCGATAATTCCCAGGCACAGCGCCGGGCTCCTCGCAGCAGCAGGCAGGATTAGTACGGGGAATAGGCGCGGAGCTCTGGGCTCACGCCGCCATCACCCTCAGCGTGCAAGCCACGCCCCCTTGAATTTCCTTCCATAGGCTAACATTGACATGTTTTCTTTGGAAATTCTTCTAAGTGTGGAGTTTTGGAACATTAAAAAATTCCTCAAAAATCAGCTGAACTACGAATTCTGATTTACACACCTGTTATCAGGAGAGACCTCAGTGCTGCATCTTTCAGCCCAATACTGATCCTGAAAAGTAATTCTAACCATACTTACAGTAACTTGACCTTCCTTCCATAGGCTACCATTGACATGTTTTATTTGGAAATTCTTCTAATTGTGGAGTTTTTGAACTTGAAAAAATTCCTCGAAAATGAGTCGAACTACGAATTCTGATTCACTCTACTGTTATCAGGAGAGACCTCAGTGCTGCATCTTTCAGCCCAATACTGATCCTGAAAAGTAATTCTAATCGTAGTTACAGTAACTCGAATTTCCTTACATAGGCTAACACAGACTGGTTTAACTTGGAATTTTTTTTAAGTGTGGAGTTATGGAACTTAAAAAAGTTATTCTAAAATCAGTTGAACAGCGAATTCTGATTTACTCACCTGTTATCAGGAGAGACCTCAGTGCTGCATCTTTCAGCCCACTACTGATCCTGAAAAGTAATTCTAACCATACTTACAGTAACTTGAATTTCCTTCGGTAGGCTAACATTGACTGGTGTCACTTGGAAATTTCTTTAAGTGTGGTGTTTTGGAACATTAACAAATTCCTCTAAAATCAGCCAAACTACGAATTCTGATTTACTCACCTGTCATCAGGAGAGACCTCAGTGCTGCATCTTTCAGCCCACTACTGATCCTAAAAAGTAATTCTAATCTTAGTTACAGTAAATCGAATTTCCTTACATAGGCTAATACTGACTGGTTTCACTTGGAAATGTTTTTAAGTGTGGAGTTTTGGTACTTTAAAAAGTTCCTATAAAATCAGCCGAACGACGAATTCCGATTTACTCACCTGTTATCAGGAGAGACCTCAGTGATGCATCTTTTAGCCCAATACTGATCCTTAAAAGTAATTCTAATCATAGTTACAGTAACTCGAATTTCCTTACATAGGCTAACACTGACTGGTTTAACTTGGAAATTCTTTTAAGTGTGGAGTTTTGGTACTTTAAAAAGTTCCTCTAAAATCAGCCGAACGACGAATTCCGATTTACTCACCTGTTATCAGGAGAGACCTCAGTGCTGCATCTTTCAGCCCAATACTGATCCTTAAAAGTAATTCTAATCATAGTTACAGTAACTCGAATTTTCTTACATAGGCTAACACTGACTGGTTTAACTTGGAAATTCTTCTAAGTGTGAAGTTTTGGAACTTTAAAAAATTCCTCAAAAATGAGTCGAACTACGAATTCTGATTTACACACCTGTTATCAGGAGACACCTCAGTGCTGCATCTTTCAGACCACTACTGATCCTGAAAAGTAATTCTAATTGTAGTTACAGTAACTTGAATTTCCTTCCATAGGCTAACATTGACATGTTTTACTTGGAAATTCTTCTAAGTGTGGAGTTTTGGAACTTTAAAAAATTCCTAAAAAAATCAGCCGAACTACGAATTCTGATTTACTCACCTGTTATCAGAAGAGACCTCAGTGCTGCATCTTTCAGCCCATTGCTGATCCTAAAAAGTAATTCTAATTGCAGTTACAGTAACTTGAATTTCCTTCCATAGGCTAACATTGACATGTTTTACTTGGAAATTCTTCTGTGTGGTGTTTTGAAACTTTAAAAAATTCCTCAAAAATCAGCCGAACTAGGAATTATGATTTACTCACCTGTTATCAGGAGAGACTTCAGTGCTCCATCTTTCAGCCCAATACTGATCCTTAAAAGTAATTCTAAACATAGTTACAGTAACTCAAATTTCCTTACATAGGCTAACACTGACTGGTTTGTTATTGTTATTGTTAACTACAGCTTGGAAATTCTTCTAGGTGTGGAGTTTTGGAACTTTAAAAAACTTCCTCAAAAATCAGCTGAACTACGAACTCTGATTTACACACCTGTTATCAGGAGAGACCTCAGTGCTGCATCTTTCAGCCCACTACTGATCCTGAAAATTAATTCTAACCATACTTACAGTAACTTGAATTTCCTTCCATAGGCTAACAATGACTGGTTTTACTTGGAAATATTTTTAAGTGTGGAGTTTTGGAACTTTAAAAAATTCCTCAAAAATCAGCTGAACTACGAACTCTGATTTATACACCTGTTATCAGGAGAGACCTCAGTGCTGCATCTTTCAGCCTACTACTGATCCTGAAAATTAATTCTAACCATACTAACAGTAACTTGAATTTCCTTCCATAAGCTAACAGTGACTGGTTTCACTTGGAAATATTTTTAAGTGTGGAGTTTTGGCACTTCAAAAAATTCCTCAAAAATCAGCCTTAGTACGATTTCTGATTTAATCACCTGTTATCAGGAGAGACCTCAGTGCTGCATTTTTCAGCCCACTACTGATCCTAAAAAGTAATTCTAATCGTAGTCACAGTTAATCGAATATCCTTACATAGGCTAATACTGACTGGTTTCCCTTGGAAATTTTTCTAATTGTGGAGTTTTAGTACTTTAACCCCTTCAGCGCGGCGCGAATTTTCGCGCTGTGCTGAAGGTTCTATCGAGTCTATCAACTCATGACGGAACGGTTCCGTCATGAGCACAGCTCAACCGACGCTCGTGTCGGAACTGTTCCGTCATGAGCATGGAAGGGGTTAAAAAGTTCCTCTAAAATCAGCCGAACGACGAATTCCGATTTACTCACCTGTTATCAGGAGAGACCTCAGTGCTGCATCTTTCAGCCCACTACTGATCCTGAAAATTAATTCTAACCATACTTACAGTAACTTGAATTTCCGTCCATAGGCTAACAATGACTGGTTTCACTTGGAAATATTTTTAAGTGTGGAGTTTTGGAACTTTAAAAAATTCCTCAAAAATCAGCTGAACTACGAATTCTGATTTACACACCTGTTCTCAGGAGACACCACAGTGCTGCATCTTTCAGCCCACTACTGATCCTGAAAAGTAATTCTAATCGTAGTTACAGTAACTTGAATTTCCTTCCATAGGCTAACATTGACATGTTTTAGTTGGAAATTCTTCTAAATGTGGAGTTTCGGTACTTTAAAAAGTTCCTCTAAAATCAGCCGAACAACGAATACCGATTTACTCACCTGTTATAAGGAGAGACCTCAGTGCTGCATCTTTCAGCCCAATACTGATCCTGAAAAGTAATTCTAATCGTAGTTACAGTAACTCGAATTTCCTTGCATAGGCTAACAGTGACTGGTTTAACTTGGAAATTCTTCTAAGTGTGAAGTTTTGGAACTTTAAAAAACTCCTTAATAATCAGACAAACTACGAATTCTGATTTACACACCTGTTCTCAGGAGACACCTCAGTGCTGCATCTTTCAGCCCACTACTGATCCTAAAAAGTAATTCTAATCGTAGTTACAGTAAATCGAATTTCCTTTCATAGGCTAATACTGACTGGTTTCACTTGGAAATTTTTCTAAGTGTGGAGTTTTAGAACTTTAACCCCTTCAGCGCAGCGCGAATTTTCGCGCTGTGATGAAGGTTCTATTGAGCCTATCAACTCATGACGGAACGGTTCCGTCATGAGCACAGCTCAACCGACGCTCATGACGGAACTGTTCCGTCATGAGCATGGAAGGGGTTAAAAAGTTCCTCTAAAATCAGCCGAACGACGAATTCCGATTTACTCACCTGTTATGAGGAGAGACGTCAGTGCTGCATCTTTCAGCCCAATACTGATCCTTAAAAGTAATTCTAATCATAGTTACAGTAACTCGAATTTCCTTACATAGGCTAACAGTGACTGGTTTAACTTGGAAATTCTTCTAAGTGTGAAGTTTTGGAACTTTAAAAAACTCCTTAATAATCAGACAAACTACGAATTCCGATTTATTCACCTGTTATCAGGAGACACCTCAGTGCTGCATCTTTCAGCCCACTACTGATCCTGAAAAGTAATTCTAATCGTAGTTACAGTAAATCGAATTTCCTTACATAGGCTAATACTGACTGGCGTCACTTGGAAATTTTTTTAAGTGTTTAGTTTTGGAACTTTAAAAAATGCCTCTAAAATCAGCCGAACTACGAATTCTGATTTGCTTACCTGTCATCAGGAGAGACCTCAGTGCTGCATCTTTCAGCCCATTACTGATCCTGAAAAGTAATTCAAAATTGCAGTTACAGTAACTTGAATTTCCTTCCATAGGCTAACATTGACATGTTTTACTTGGAAATTCTTCTGTGTGTGGAGTTTTGGAACTTTAAAAAATTCCTCTAAAATCAGCCGAATGTCGATTTCCGATTTACACACCTGTTATCAGGAGAGACCTCAGTGCTGCATCTTTCAGCCCACTACTGATCCTAAAAAGTAATTCAAAATTGCAGTTACAGTAACTTGAATTTCCTTCCATAGGCTAACATTGACATGTTTTACTTGGAAATTCTTCTGTGTGTGGAGTTTTGGAACTTTAAAAAATTCCTCTAAAATCAGCCGAATGTCCATTTCCGATTTACACACCTGTTATCAGGAGAGACCTCAGTGCTGCATCTTTCAGCCCACTACTGATCCTAAAAAGTAATTCTAATCGAAGTTACAGTAAATTGAATTTCCTTACATAGGCTAACATTGACATATTTTATTTGGAAATTCTTCTAAGTGTGGTGTTTTGAAACTTTAAAAAATTCCTCAAAAATCAGCCGAACTACGAATTATGATTTACTCACCTGTTATCAGGAGAGACTTCAGTGCTGCATCTTTCAGCCCACTACTGATCCTGAAAAGTAATTCTAATCGTAGTTACAGTAACTTGAATTTCCTTCCATAGGCTAACATTGACATGTTTTATTTGGAAATTCTTCTAAATGTGGAGTTTCGGTACTTTAAAAAGTTCCTCTAAAATCAGCCGAACAACGAATTCCGATTTACTCACCTGTTATAAGGAGAGACCTCAGTGCTGCATCTTTCAGCCCAATACTGATCCTGAAAAGTAATTCTAATCGTAGTTACAGTAACTTGAATTTCCTTCCATAGGCTTACATTGACATGTTTTCTTTGGAAATTCTTCTAAGTGTGGAGTTTTGGAACATTAAAAAATTCCTCAAAAATCAGCTGAACTACGAATTCTGATTTACACACCTGTTATCAGGAGAGACTTCAGTGCTGCATCTTTCAGCCCAATACTGATCCTGAAAAGTAATTCTAACCATACTTACAGTAACTTGACCTTCCTTCCATAGGCTACCATTGACATGTTTTATTTGGAAATTCTTCTAATTGTGGAGTTTTTGAACTTGAAAAAATTCCTCGAAAATGAGTCGAACTACGAATTCTGATTTACTCTACTGTTATCAGGAGAGACCTCAGTGCTGCATCTTTCAGCCCAATACTGATCCTGAAAAGTAATTCTAATCGTAGTTACAGTAACTCGAATTTCCTTACATAGGCTAACACAGACTGGTTTAACTTGGAAATTTTTCTAAGTGTGGAGTTATGGAACTTAAAAAAGTTATTCTAAAATCAGTTGAACGACAAACTCTGATTTACTCACCTGTTATCAGGAGAGACCTCAGTGCTGCATCTTTCAGCCCACTACTGATCCTGAAAAGTAATTCTAACCATACTTACAGTAACTTGAATTTCCTTCGGTATGCTAACATTGACTGGTGTCACTTGGAAATTTCTTTAAGTGTGGTGTTTTGGAACATTAAAAAATTCCTCTAAAATCAGCCAAACTACGAATTCTGATTTACTCACCTGTCATCAGGATAGACCTCAGTGCTGCATCTTTCAGCCCACTACTGATCCTAAAAAGTAATTTTAATCTTAGTTACAGTAAATCGAATTTCCTTACATAGGCTAATACTGACTGGTTTCACTTGGAAATGTTTCTAAGTGTGGAGTTTTGGTACTTTAAAAAGTTCTTCTAAAATCAGCCGAACGACGAATTCCGATTTACTCACCTGTTATCAGGAGAGACCTCAGTGATGCATCTTTCAGCCCAATACTGATCCTTAAAAGTAATTCTAATCATAGTTACAGTAACTCGAATTTTCTTACATAGGCTAACACTGACTGGTTTAACTTGGAAATTCTTCTAAGTGTGAAGTTTTGGAACTTTAAAAAATTCCTCAAAAATGAGTCGAACTACGAATTCTGATTTACACACCTGTTATCAGGAGACACCTCAGTGCTGCATCTTTCAGACCACTACTGATCCTGAAAAGTAATTCTAATTGTAGTTACAGTAACTCGAATTTTCTTACATAGGCTAACACTGACTGGTTTAACTTGGAAATTCTTCTAAGTGTGAAGTTTTGGAACTTTGAAAAATTCCTCAAAAATGAGTCGAACTACGAATTCTGATTTACACACCTGTTATCAGGAGAGACCTCAGTGCTGCATCTTTCAGCCCAATACTGATCCTGAAAAGTAATTCTAATCGTAGTTACAGTAACTCGAATTTCCTTACATAGGCTAACACAGACTGGTTTAACTTGGAAATTTTTCTAAGTGTGGAGTTATGGAACTTAAAAAAGTTATTCTAAAATCAGTTGAACGACAAACTCTGATTTACTCACCTGTTATCAGGAGAGACCTCAGTGCTGCATCTTTCAGCCCACTACTGATCCTGAAAAGTAATTCTAACCATACTTACAGTAACTTGAATTTCCTTCGGTATGCTAACATTGACTGGTGTCACTTGGAAATTTCTTTAAGTGTGGTGTTTTGGAACATTAAAAAATTCCTCTAAAATCAGCCAAACTACGAATTCTGATTTACTCACCTGTCATCAGGATAGACCTCAGTGCTGCATCTTTCAGCCCACTACTGATCCTAAAAAGTAATTTTAATCTTAGTTACAGTAAATCGAATTTCCTTACATAGGCTAATACTGACTGGTTTCACTTGGAAATGTTTCTAAGTGTGGAGTTTTGGTACTTTAAAAAGTTCCTTTAAAATCAGCCGAACGACGAATTACGATTTACTCACCTGTTATCAGGAGAGAGCTCAGTGCTGCATCTTTCAGCCCACTACTGATCCTAAAAAGTAATTTTAATCTTAGTTACAGTAAATCGAATTTCCTTACATAGGCTAACACTGACTGGTTTAACTTGGAAATTCTTCTAAGTGTGAAGTTTTGGAACTTTAAAAAATTCCTCAAAAATGAGTCGAACTACGAATTCTGATTTACACACCTGTTATCAGGAGACACCTCAGTGCTGCATCTTTCAGACCACTACTGATCCTGAAAAGTAATTCTAATTGTAGTTACAGTAACTTGAATTTCCTTCCATAGGCTAACATTGACATGTTTTACTTGGAAATTCTTCTGTGTGTGGAGTTTTGGAACTTTAAAAAATTCCTCTAAAATCAGCCAAATGTCGATTTCCGATTTACACACCTGTTATCAGGAGAGACCTCAGTGCTGCATCTTTCAGCCCACTACTGATCCTAAAAAGTAATTCTAATCGAAGTTACAGTAAATTGAATTTCCTTACATAGGCTAACATTGACATATTTTATTTGGAAATTCTTCTAAGTGTGGTGTTTTGAAACTTTAAAAAATTCCTCAAAAATCAGCCGAACTACGAATTATGATTTACTCACCTGTTATCAGGAGAGACTTCAGTGCTGCATCTTTCAGCCCAATACTGATCCTTAAAAGTAATTCTAAACATAGTTACAGTAACTCGAATTTCCTTACATAGGCTAACACTGACTGGTTTGTTATTGTTATTGTTATTGTTATTGTTAACTACAGCTTGGAAATTCTTCTAAGTGTGGAGTTTTGGAACTTTAAAAAATTCCGCAAAAATCAGCTGAACTACGAACTCTGATTTACACACCTGTTACCAGGAGAGACCTCAGTGCTGCATCTTTCAGCCCACTACTGATCCTGAAAATTAATTCTAACCATACTTACAGTAACTTGAATTTCCTTCCATAGGCTAACAATGACTGGTTTCACTTGGAAATATTTTTAAGTGTGGAGTTTTGGAACTTTAAAAAATTCCTCAAAAATCAGCTGAACTACGAACTCTGATTTACACACCTGTTATCAGGAGAGACCTCAGTGCTGCATCTTTCAGCCCACTACTGATCCTGAAAATTAATTCTAACCATACTTACAGTAACTTGAATTTCCTTCCATAGGCTAACAATGACTGGTTTCACTTGGAAATATTTTTAAGTGTGGAGTTTTGGCACTTTAAAAAATTCCTCAAAAATCAGCCTTAGTACGATTTCTGATTTAATCACCTGTTATCAGGAGAGACCTCAGTGCTGCATTTTTCAGCCCACTACTGATCCTAAAAAGTAATTCTAATCGTAGTTACAGTAAATCGAATTTCCTTACATAGGCTAATACTGACTGGTTTCACTTGGAAATTTTTTTAAGTGTGGAGTTTTAGTACTTTAACCCCTTCAGCGCGGCGCGAATTTTCGCGCTGTGCTGAAGGTTCTATCGAGCCTATCAACTCATGACGGAACGGTTCCGTCATGAGCACAGCTCAACCGACGCTCATGACGGAACTGTTCCGTCATGAGCATGGAAGGGGTTAAAAAGTTCCTCTAATATCAGCCGAACGACGAATTCCGATTTACTCACCTGTTATCAGGAGAGACCTCAGTGCTGCATCTTTCAGCCCAATACTGATCCTTAAAAGTAATTCTAATCATAGTTACAGTAACTCGAATTTCCTTACATAGGCTAACAGTGACTGGTTTACCTTGGAAATTCTTCTAAGTGTGAAGTTTTGGAACTTTAAAAAACTCCTTAATAATCAGACAAACTACGAATTCTGATTTACACACCTGTTCTCAGGAGACACCTCAGTGCTGCATCTTTCAGCCACTACTGATCCTGAAATGTAATTCTAATCGTAGTTACAGTAAATCGAATTTCCTTACATAGGCTAATACTGACTGGCGTCACTTGGAAATTTTTTTAAGTGTGGAGTTTTGGAACTTTAAAAAATTCCTCAAAAAGCAGCCGAACTACGAATTATGATTTACTCACCTGTTATCAGGAGAGACTTCAGTGCTGCATCTTTCAGCCCACTACTGATCCTGAAAAGTAATTCTAATCGTAGTTACAGTAACTTGAATTTCCTTCCATAGGCTAACATTGACATGTTTTATTTGGAAATTTTTGGCTTGCATCATTCCTGCAGGGCAGGACACAAAGAGTCCAACTGGGGGACATGCTTTCCACCTCCGCGCCTATTACCTGCGGGGTCCCACAGGGTTCTGCTTTGTCGCCCCTGCTCTTTAACATCTACTTGCAGCCTTTGATTGCTCTCCTGAACAGGATGGACTGCCTAGTCTATAACTACGCTGATGACACCCAGATCATCATCCGGCTTGAGGAAGGGCCAGGAACGTCTACCAGGCTACAGGACATACTTAAAGCCACGGTTAATTGGATGTCTAAAAACTCCCTAAAAATTAACCCGGAGAAGACGGAAGTGTTGCCCATTTCCATCACGGGCAACCCCTGGAACGAGAGTTTCTGGCCGGTAGAGCTGGGTGTACCACCGAAACCAGCGGTAGCAGTCAAAAGTTTGGGTCTGCACCTGGATGGGAAACTATCCATGGAAAAACAGGTTACGTCTGTAGTAGGAACCTGCATTGGTTTAATGCGGCAACTGAGGAAAATATTGGCACTGCTATCGTTCTCTACCCTGAAACAGGTGGTTTCAGCTACCATATTGGCCAGATTGGATTATGGAAACTCCCTGTACATAGGGCTACACCAGCGGCTGCTGGATAAGCTACAGGGGGTTATGAACGACGCGGCCAGGTTGATCTATAAGAAACCCAGGATGACCCACTCATCCCCGCTGATGCAGGAGCTTCATTGGCTCCCAATTCGGCAGAGAGTAGTTTTCAAGGGACTGTGTATAGTGCATAAGACGTTGTACGGAAATGCACCAAAATACCTTAAGTCCAGAATTTCACTCTATACACCGAGTAGGACTTTACGCTCTTCGGATGCTACTCTTCTATCCCAACCCCGATTTAAACTGGCCACGGTAGGGGGACGTGCTTTCTCTAAAACACTCCCGGCTCTGTGGAATAAATTGACCCCAGATCTAAGGAAGGAGCGCAATTTGTTAACTTTTAGGAAAAAGTTAAAAACTGTCTTATTTAAACAGGCATGGAGCAGTCACTAAGCGCCCTCCAAGATCAAGTAATATGCTCAGCCCTACTAGTTAATTTGGACAACCAGCGCTTAGAGGCCCCGGTGGCTATAACGCGCGATACAAATCAAATAAATAAAATAAATAAATAAATAAATTGTGGAGTTTTTGAACTTGAAAAAATTCCTCGAAAATGAGTCGAACTACGAATTCTGATTTACTCTACTGTTATCAGGAGAGACCTCAGTGCTGCATCTTTCGGCCCAATACTGATCCTAAAAAGTAATTCTAATCGTAGTTGCAGTAAATCGAATTTCCTTACATAGGCTAATACTGACTGGTTTCAGTTGGAAATTTTTTTAAGTGTGGAGTTTTAGTACTTTAACCCCTTCAGCGCGGCGCGAATTTTCACGCTGTGCTGAAGGTTCTGTCGAGCCTATCAACTCATGACGGAACGGTTCCGTCATGAGCACAGCTCAACCGACGCTCATGACGGAACTGTTCCGTCATGAGCATGGAAGGGGTTAAAAAGTTCCTCTAAAATCAGCCGAACGACGAATTCCGATTTACTCACCTGTTATCAGGAGAGACCTCAGTGCTGCATCTTTCAGCCCAATACTGATCCTTAAAAGTAATTCTAATCATAGTTACAGTAACTCGAATTTCCTTACATAGGCTAACAGTGACTGGTTTAACTTGGAAATTCTTCTAAGTGTGAAGTTTTGGAACTTTAAAAAACTCCTTAATAATCAGACAAACTAGGAATTCTGATTTACACACCTGTTCTCAGGAGACACCTCAGTGCTGCATCTTTCAGCCCACTACTGATCCTGAAACGTAATTCTAATCGTAGTTACAGTAAATCGAATTTCCTTATATAGGCTAATACTGACTGGTTTCACTTGGAAATGTTTCTAAGTGTGGAGTTTTGGTACTTTAAAAAGTTCCTCTAAAATCAGCCGAACGACGAATTCCGATTTACTCACCTGTTATCAGGAGAGACCTCAGTGCTGCATCTTTCAGCCCAATACTGATCCTTAAAAGTAATTCTAATCATAGTTACAGTAACTCGAATTTTCTTACATAGGCTAACACTGACTGGTTTAACTTGGAAATTCTTCTAAGTGTGAAGTTTTGGAACTTTAAAAAATTCCTCAAAAATGAGTCGAACTACGAATTCTGATTTACACACCTGTTATCAGGAGACACCTCAGTGCTGCATCTATCAGACCACTACTGATCCTGAAAATTAATTCTAATCGAAGTTACAGTAAATTGAATTTCCTTACATAGGCTAACATTGACATATTTTATTTGGAAATTCTTCTAAGTGTGGTGTTTTGGAACTTTAAAAAATTCCTCAAAAATCAGCTGAACAACGAACTCTGATTTACACACCTGTTATCAGGAGAGACCTAAGTGCTGCATCTTTCAGCACACTACTGATCCTGAAAATTAATTCTAACCATACTTACAGTAACTTGAATTTCCTTCCATAGGCTAACAATGACTGGTTTCACTTGGAAATATTTTTAAGTGTGGAGTTTTGAACTTTAAAAAATTCCTCAAAAATCAGCTGAACTACGAACTCTGATTTACACACCTGTTATCAGGAGAGACCTCAGTGCTGCATCTTTCAGCCCACTACTGATCCTGAAAATTAATTCTAACCATACTTACAGTAACTTGAATTTCCTTCCATAGGCTAACAATGACTGGTTTCACTTGGAAATATTTTTAAGTGTGGAGTTTTGAACTTTAAAAAATTCCTCAAAAATCAGCTGAACTACGAACTCTGATTTACACACCTGTTATCAGGAGAGACCTCAGTGCTGCATCTTTCAGCCCACTACTGATCCTGAAAATTAATTCTTACCATACTTACAGTAACTTGAATTTCCTTCCATAGGCTAACAATGACTGGTTTCACTTGGAAATATTTTTAAGTGTGGAGTTTTGGCACTTTAAAAAATTCCTCAAAAATCAGCCTTAGTACGATTTCTGATTTAATCACCTGTTATCAGGAGAGACCTCAGTGCTGCATTTTTCAGCCCACTACTGATCCTAAAAAGTAATTCTAATCGTAGTTGCAGTAAATCGAATTTCCTTACATAGGCTAATACTGACTGGTTTCAGTTGGAAATTTTTTTAAGTGTGGAGTTTTAGTACTTTAACCCCTTCAGCGCGGCGCGAATTTTCGTGCTGTGCTGAAGGTTCTATCGAGCCTATCAACTCATGACGGAACGGTTCCGTCATGAGCACAGCTCAACCGACGCTCATGACGGAACTGTTCCGTCATGAGCATGGAAGGGGTTAAAAAGTTCCTCTAAAATCAGCCGAACGACGAATTCCGATTTACTCACCTGTTATCAGGAGAGACCTCAGTGCTGCATCTTTCAGCCCAATACTGATCCTTAAAAGTAATTCTAATCATAGTTACAGTAACTCGAATTTCCTTACATAGGCTAACAGTGACTGGTTTAACTTGGAAATTCTTCTAAGTGTGAAGTTTTGTAACTTTAAAAAACTCCTTAATAATCAGACAAACTAGGAATTCTGATTTACACACCTCTTCTCAGGAGACACCTCAGTGCTGCATCTTTCAGCCCACTACTGATCCTGAAACGTAATTCTAATCGTAGTTACAGTAAATCGAATTTCCTTATATAGGCTAATACTGACTGGCGTCACTTGGAAATTTTTTTAAGTGTGGAGTTTTGGAACTTTAAAAAATGCCTCTAAAATCAGCTGAACTACGAATTCTGATTTACTCACCTGTCATCAGGAGAGACCTCAGTGCTGCATCTTTCAGCCCATTACTGATCCTGAAAAGTAATTCAAAATTGCAGTTACAGTAACTTGAATTTCCTTCCATAGGCTAACATTGACATGTTTTACTTGGAAATTCTTCTGTGTGTGGAGTTTTGGAACTTTAAAAAATTCCTCTAAAATCAGCCGAATGTCGATTTCCGATTTACACACCTGTTATCAGGAGAGACTTCAGTGCTGCATCTTTCAGCCCACTACTGATCCTGAAAAGTAATTCTAATCGTAGTTACAGTAACTTGAATTTCCTTCCATAGGCTAACATTGACATGTTTTATTTGGAAATTCTTCCAAATGTGGAGTTTCGGTACTTTAAAAAGTTCCTCTAAAATCAGCCGAACAACGAATTCCGATTTACTCTACTGTTATCAGGAGAGACCTCAGTGCTGCATCTTTCAGCCCAATACTGATCCTGAAAAGTAATTCTAATCGTAGTTACAGTAACTCGAATTACTTACATAGGCTAACACAGACTGGTTTAACTTGGAAAAATTTCTAAGTGTGGAGTTATGGAACTTAAAAAAGTTATTCTAAAATCAGTTGAACGGCGAATTATGATTTACTCACCTGTTATCAGGAGAGACCTCAGTGCTGCGTGTTTCAGCCTACTACTGATCCTGAAAAGTAATTCTAACCATACTTACAGTAACTTGAATTTCCTTCGGTAGGCTAACATTGACTGGTGTCACTTGGAATTTTTTTTAAGTTTGGTGTTTTGGAACATTAAAAAATTTCTCTAAAATCAGCCAAACTACGAATTCTGATTTACTCACCTGTCATCAGGAGAGACCTCAGTGCGGCATCTTTCAGCCCACTACTGATCCTAAAAAGTAATTCTAATCTTAGTTACAGTAAATCGAATTTCCTTACATAGGGTAATACTGACTGGTTTCACTTGGAAATGTTTCTAAGTGTGGAGTTTTGGTAATTTAAAAAGTTCCTCTAAAATCAGCCGAACGACGAATTCCGATTTACTCACCTGTTATCAGGAGAGACCTCAGTGATGCATCTTTCAGCCCAATACTGATCCTAAAAAGTAATTCTAATCGTAGTTGCAGTAAATCGAATTTCCTTACATAGGCTAATACTGACTGGTTTCAGTTGGAAATTTTTTTAAGTGTGGAGTTTTAGTACTTTAACCCCTTCAGCGCGGCGCGAATTTTCGCGCTGTGCTGAAGGTTCTATCGAGCCTATCAACTCATGACGGAACGGTTCCGTCATGAGCACAGCTCAACCGATGCTCATGACGGAACTGTTCCGTCATGAGCATGGAAGGGGTTAAAAAGTTCCTCTAAAATCAGCCGAACGACGAATTCCGATTTACTCACCTGTTATCAGGAGAGACCTCAGTGCTGCATCTTTCAGCCCAATACTGATCCTTAAAAGTAATTCTAATCATAGTTACAGTAACTCGAATTTCCTTACATAGGCTAACAGTGACTGGTTTAACTTGGAAATTCTTCTAAGTGTGAAGTTTTGTAACTTTAAAAAACTCCTTAATAATCAGACAAACTAGGAATTCTGATTTACACACCTCTTCTCAGGAGACACCTCAGTGCTGCATCTTTCAGCCCACTACTGATCCTGAAACGTAATTCTAATCGTAGTTACAGTAAATCGAATTTCCTTATATAGGCTAATACTGACTGGCGTCACTTGGAAATTTTTTTAAGTGTGGAGTTTTGGAACTTTAAAAAATGCCTCTAAAATCAGCTGAACTACGAATTCTGATTTACTCACCTGTCATCAGGAGAGACCTCAGTGCTGCATCTTTCAGCCCATTACTGATCCTGAAAAGTAATTCAAAATTGCAGTTACAGTAACTTGAATTTCCTTCCATAGGCTAACATTGACATGTTTTACTTGGAAATTCTTCTGTGTGTGGAGTTTTGGAACTTTAAAAAATTCCTCTAAAATCAGCCGAATGTCGATTTCCGATTTACACACCTGTTATCAGGAGAGACCTCGGTGCTGCATCTTTCAGCCCACTACTGATCCTAAAAAGTAATTCTAATCGAAGTTACAGTAAATTGAATTTCCTTACATAGGCTAACATTGACATATTTTATTTGGAAATTCTTCTAAGTGTGGTGTTTTGAAACTTAAAAAAATTCCTCAAAAATCAGCCGAACTACGAATTATGATTTACTCACCTGTTATCAGGAGAGACTTCAGTGCTGCATCTTTCAGCCCAATACTGATCCTTAAAAGTAATTCTAAACATAGTTACAGTAACTCGAATTTCCTTACATAGGCTAACACTGACTGGTTTGTTATTGTTATTGTTATTGTTAACTACAGCTTGGAAATTCTTCTAAGTGTGGAGTTTTGGAACTTTAAAAATTCCTCAAAAATCAGCTGAACTACGAACTCTGATTTAAACACCTGTTATCAGGAGAGACCTCAGTGCTGCATCTTTCAGCCCACTACTGATCCTGAAAATTAATTCTAACCATACTTACAGTAACTTGAATTTCCTTCCATAGGCTAACAATGACTGGTTTCACTTGGAAATATTTTTAAGTGTGGAGTTTTGGAACTTTAAAAAATTCCTCAAAAATCAGCTGAACTACGAACTCTGATTTACACACCTGTTATCAGGAAAGACCTCAGTGCTGCATCTTTCAGCCCACTACTGATCCTGAAAATTAATTCTAACCATACTTACAGTAACTTGAATTTCCTTCCATAGGCTAACAATGACTGGTTTCACTTGGAAATATTTTTAAGTGTGGAGTTTTGGCACTTTAAAAAATTCCTCAAAAATCAGCCTTAGTACGATTTCTGATTTAATCACCTGTTATCAGGAGAGACCTCAGTGCTGCATTTTTCAGCCCACTACTGATCCTAAAAAGTAATTCTAATCGTAGTTACAGTAAATCGAATTTCCTTACATAGGCTAATACTGACTCGTTTCACTGGAAATTTTTTTAAGTGTGGAGTTTTAGTACTTTAACCCCTTCAGCGCGGCGCGAATTTTCGCGCTGTGCTGAAGGTTCTATTGAGCCTATCAACTCATGACGGAACGGTTCCGTCATGAGCACAGCTCAACCGACGCTCATGACGGAACTGTTCAGACATGAGCATGAAAGGGGTTAAAAAGTTCCTCTAAAATCAGCCGAACGTCGAATTCTGATTTACTCACCTGTTATCAGGAGAGACCTCAGTGCTGCATCTTTCAGCCCAATACTGATCCTGAAAAGTAATTCTAATCGTAGTTACAGTAACTTGAATTTCCTTCCATAGGCTAACATTGACATGTTTTATTTGGAAATTCTTCTGTGTGTGGAGTTTTGGAACTTTAAAAAATTCCTCTAAAATCAGCCGAATGCCGAAATCCGATTTACACACCTGTTATCAGGAGAGACCTTAGTGCTGCATCTTTCAGCCCACTACTGATCCTAAAAAGTAATTTGAATTGAAGTTACAGTAACTTGAATTTCCTTCCATAGGCTAACATTGACATGTTTTACTTGGAAATTCTTCTGTGTGTGGAGTTTTGGAACTTTAAAAAATTCCTCTAAAATCAGCCGAATGTCGAATTCCGATTTACACACCTGTTATCAGGAGATACCTCCATGCTGCAACTTTCAGCCCACTACTGATCCTGAAAAGTAATTCTAACAATACTTACAGTAACTTGACCTTCCTTCCATAGGCTACCATTGACATGTTTTATTTGGAAATTCTTCTAATTGTGGAGTTTTTTAACTTGAAAAAATTCCTCGAAAATGAGTCGAACTACGAATTCTGATTTACTCTACTGTTATCAGGAGAGACCTCAGTGCTGCATCTTTCAGACCAATACTGATCCTGAAAAGTAATTCTAATCGTAGTGACAGTAAATCGAATTTCCTTACATAGGCTAATACTGACTGGTTTCACTTGGAAAGGTTTCTAAGTGTGGAGTTTTGGTACTTTAAAAAGTTCCTCTAAATCAGCCGAACGACGAATTACGATTTGCTCACCTGTTATCAGGAGAGACCTCAGTGATGCATCTTTCAGCCCAATACTGATCCTTAAAAGTAATTCTAATCATAGTTACAGTAACTCGAATTTCCTTACATAGGCTAACACTGACTGGTTTAACTTGGAAATTCTTCTAAGTGTGGAGTTTTGGTACTTTAAAAAGTTCCTCTAATATCAGCCGAACGACGAATTCCGATTTACTCACCTGTTATCAGGAGAGACCTCAGTGCTGCATCTTTCAGCCCAATACTGATCCTTAAAAGTAATTCTAATCATAGTTACAGTAACTCGAATTTTTTTACATAGGCTAACACTGACTGGTTTAACTTGGAAATTCTTCTAAGTGTGAAGTTTTGGAACTTTAAAAAATTCCTCAAAAATGAGTTGAACTACGAATTCTGATTTACACACCTGTTATCAGGAGACACCTCAGTGCTGCATCTTTCAGACCACTACTGATCCTGAAAAGTAATTCTAATTGTAGTTACAGTAACTTGAATTTCCTTCCATAGGCTAACATTGACATGTTTTACTTGGAAATTCTTCTAAGTGTAGAGTTTTGGAACTTTAAAAAATTCCTAAAATAATCAGCCGAACTACGAATTCTGATTTACTCACCTGTTATCAGAAGAGACCTCAGTGCTGCATCTTTCAGCCCATTACTGATCCTAAAAACTAATTCTAATTGCAGTTTCAGTAACTTGAATTTTCTTCCATAGGCTAACATTGACATGTTTTACTTGGAAATTCTTCTGTGTGTGGAGTTTTGGAACATTAAAAAATTCCTCTAAAATCAGCCAAACGACGAATTCCAATTTACTCACCTGTTATCGGGAGAAACCTCAGTGCTGCATCTTTCATCCCAATACTGATCCTTAAAAGTAATTCTAATCGTAGTTACAGTAACTTGAATTTCCTTCCATAGGCTAACATTGACATGTTTTACTTGGAAATTTTTCTAAGTGTGGAGTTTTGGAACCTTAAAAAAGTTATTCTAAAATCAGCCGAACAACGAATTCCGATTTACTTACCTGTTATCAGGAGAGACCACAGTGCTGCATCTTTCAGCCCACTACTGATCCTGAAAAGTAATTCTAATCATAGTTACAGTAACTCGAATTTCCTTACATAGGCTAACACAGACTGGTTTAACTTGGACATTTTTCTAAGTGTGGAGTTTTGGAACTTAAAAAAGTTATTCTAAAATCAGTTGAACGGCAAATTCCGATTACTCACCTGTTATCAGGAGAGACCTCAGTGCTGCATCTTTCGGCCCACTACTGATCCTGAAAAGTAATTCTAACCATACTTACAGTAACTTGAATTTCCTTCCATAGGCTAACAATGACTGGTTTCACTTGGAAATATTTTTAAGTGTGGAGTTTTGGAACTTTAAAAAATTCCTAAAAAAATCAGCCGTACTACGAATTCTGATTTACTCACCTGTTATCAGAAGAGACCTCAGTGCTGCATCTTTCAGCCCACTACTGATCCTGAAAAGTAATTCTAACCATACTTACAGTAACTTGAATTTTCTTATATAGGCCAACATTGACATGTTTTATTTGGAAATTCTTCTGTGTGTGGAGTTTTGGAACTTTAAAAAATTCCTCTAAAATCAGCCGAATGCCGAAATCCGATATACACACCTGTTATCAGGAGAGACCTTAGTGCTGCATCTTTCAGCCCACTACTGATCCTAAAAAGTAATTTGAATTGAAGTTACAGTAACTTGAATTTCCTTCCATAGGCTAACATTGACATGTTTTACTTGGAAATTCTTCTGTGTGTGGAGTTTTGGAACTTTAAAAAATTCCTCTAAAATCAGCCGAATGTCGAATTCCGATTTACACACCTGTTATCAGGAGATACCTCCATGCTGCAACTTTCAGCCCACTACTGATCCTGAAAAGTAATTCTAACAATACTTACAGTAACTTGACCTTCCTTCCATAGGCTACCATTGACATGTTTTATTTGGAAATTCTTCTAATTGTGGAGTTTTTTAACTTGAAAAAATTCCTCGAAAATGAGTCGAACTACGAATTCTGATTTACTCTACTGTTATCAGGAGAGACCTCAGTGCTGCATCTTTCAGACCAATACTGATCCTGAAAAGTAATTCTAATCGTAGTGACAGTAAATCGAATTTCCTTACATAGGCTAATACTGACTGGTTTCACTTGGAAAGGTTTCTAAGTGTGGAGTTTTGGTACTTTAAAAAGTTCCTCTAAATCAGCCGAACGACGAATTCCGATTTACTCACCTGTTATCAGGAGAGACCTCAGTGATGCATCTTTCAGCCCAATACTGATCCTTAAAAGTAATTCTAATCATAGTTACAGTAACTCGAATTTCCTTACATAGGCTAACACTGACTGGTTTAACTTGGAAATTCTTCTAAGTGTGGAGTTTTGGTACTTGAAAAAGTTCCTCTAAAATCAGCCGAACGACGAATTCCGATTTACTCACCTGTTATCAGGAGAGACCTCAGTGCTGCATCTTTCAGCCCAATACTGATCCTTAAAAGTAATTCTAATCATAGTTACAGTAACTCGAATTTTTTTACATAGGCTAACACTGACTGGTTTAACTTGGAAATTCTTCTAAGTGTGAAGTTTTGGAACTTTAAAAAATTCCTCAAAAATGAGTTGAACTACGAATTTTGATTTACACACCTGTTATCAGGAGACACCTCAGTGCTGCATCTTTCAGACCACTACTGATCCTGAAAAGTAATTCTAATTGTAGTTACAGTAACTTGAATTTCCTTCCATAGGCTAACATTGACATGTTTTACTTGGAAATTCTTCTAAGTGTAGAGTTTTGGAACTTTAAAAAATTCCTAAAAAAATCAGCTGAACTACGAATTCTGATTTACTCACCTGTTATCAGAAGAGACCTCAGTGCTGCATCTTTCAGCCCATTACTGATCCTAAAAACTAATTCTAATTGCAGTTTCAGTAACTTGAATTTTCTTCCATAGGCTAACATTGACATGTTTTACTTGGAAATTCTTCTGTGTGTGGAGTTTTGGAACTTCAAAAAATTCCTCAAAAATCAGCTGAACTACGAACTCTGATTTACACACCTGTTATCAGGAGAAACCTCAGTGCTGCATCTTTCAGCCCACTAGTGATCCTGAAAATTAATTCTAACCATACTGACAGTAACTTGAATTTCCTTCCATAGGCTAACAATGACTGGTTTCACTTGGAAATATTTTTAAGTGTGGAGTTTTGGAACTTTAAAAAATTCCTAAAAAATCAGCTGAACTACGAACTCTGATTTACACACCTGTTATCAGGAGAAACCTCAGTGCTGCATCTTTCAGCCCATTACTGATCCTAAAAAGTAATTCTAATTGCAGTTACAGTAACTTGAATTTCCTTCCATAGGCTAACATTGACATGTTTTACTTGGAAATTCTTCTGTGTGTGGAGTTTTGGAACTTTAAAAAATTCCTCTAAAATCAGCCGAATGTCGATTTCCGATTTACACACCTGTTATCAGGAGAGACCTCAGTGCTGCATCTTTCAGCCCACTACTGATCCTAAAAAGTAATTCTAATCGAAGTTACAGTAAATTGAATTTCCTTACATAGGCTAACATTGACATATTTTATTTGGAAATTCTTCTAAGTGTGGTGTTTTGGAACTTTAAAAAATTCCTCAAAAATCAGCTGAACTACGAACTCTGATTTACACACCTGTTATCAGGAGAGACCTAAGTGCTGCATCTTTCAGCACACTACTGATCCTGAAAATTAATTCTAACCATACTTACAGTAACTTGAATTTCCTTCCATAGGCTAACAATGACTGGTTTCACTTGGAAATATTTTTAAGTGTGGAGTTTTGAACTTTAAAAAATTCCTCAAAAATCAGCTGAACTACGAACTCTGATTTACACACCTGTTATCAGGAGAGACCTCAGTGCTGCATCTTTCAGCCCACTACTGATCCTGAAAATTAATTCTAACCATACTTACAGTAACTTGAATTTCCTTCCATAGGCTAACAATGACTGGTTTCACTTGGAAATATTTTTAAGTGTGGAGTTTTGGCACTTTAAAAAATTCCTCAAAAATCAGCCTTAGTACGATTTCTGATTTAATCACCTGTTATCAGGAGAGACCTCAGTGCTGCATTTTTCAGCCCACTACTGATCCTAAAAAGTAATTCTAATCGTAGTTGCAGTAAATCGAATTTCCTTACATAGGCTAATACTGACTGGTTTCAGTTGGAATTTTTTTTAAGTGTGGAGTTTTAGTACTTTAACCCCTTCAGCGCGGCGCGAATTTTCGCGCTGTGCTGAAGGTTCTATCGAGCCTATCAACTCATGACGGAACGGTTCCGTCATGAGCACAGCTCAACCGACGCTCATGACGGAACTGTTCCGTCATGAGCATGGAAGGGGTTAAAAAGTGCCTCTAAAATCAGCCGAACGACGAATTCCGATTTACTCACCTGTTATCAGGAGAGACCTCAGTGCTGCATCTTTCAGCCCAATACTGATCCTTAAAAGTAATTCTAATCATAGTTACAGTAACTCGAATTTCCTTACATAGGCTAACAGTGACTGGTTTAACTTGGAAATTCTTCTAAGTGTGAAGTTTTGTAACTTTAAAAAACTCCTTAATAATCAGACAAACTAGGAATTCTGATTTACACACCTCTTCTCAGGAGACACCTCAGTGCTGCATCTTTCAGCCCACTACTGATCCTGAAACGTAATTCTAATCGTAGTTACAGTAAATCGAATTTCCTTATATAGGCTAATACTGACTGGCGTCACTTGGAAATTTTTTTAAGTGTGGAGTTTTGGAACTTTAAAAAATGCCTCTAAAATCAGCTGAACTACGAATTCTGATTTACTCACCTGTTATCAGGAGACACCTCAGTGCTGCATCTTTCAGACCACTACTGATCCTGAAAAGTAATTCTAATTGTAGTTACAGTAACTTGAATTTCCTTCCATAGGCTAACATTGACATGTTTTACTTGGAAATTCTTCTAAGTGTAGAGTTTTGGAACTTTAAAAAATTCCTAAAAAAATCAGCCGAACTACGAATTCTGATTTACTCACCTGTTATCAGAAGAGACCTCAGTGCTGCATCTTTCAGCCCATTACTGATCCTAAAAACTAATTCTAATTGCAGTTACAGTAACTTGAATTTTCTTCCATAGGCTAACATTGACATGTTTTACTTGGAAATTCTTCTGTGTGTGGAGTTTTGGAACTTCAAAAAATTCCTCAAAAATCAGCTGAACTACGAACTCTGATTTACACACCTGTTATCAGGAGAAACCTCAGTGCTGCATCTTTCAGCCCACTAGTGATCCTGAAAATTAATTCTAACCATACTGACAGTAACTTGAATTTCCTTCCATAGGCTAACAATGACTGGTTTCACTTGGAAATATTTTTAAGTGTGGAGTTTTGGAACTTTAAAAAATTCCTCAAAAATCAGCTGAACTACTAACTCTGATTTACACACCTGTTATCAGGGGAAACCTCAGTGCTGCATCTTTCAGCCCACTAGTGATCCTGAAAATTAATTCTAACCATACTTACAGTAACTTGAATTTCCTTCCATAGGCTAACAATGACTGGTTTCACTTGGAAATATTTTTAAGTGTGGAGTTTTGGCACTTTAAAAAATTCCTCAAAAATCAGCCTTAGTACGATTTCTGATTTAATCACCTGTTATCAGGAGAGACCTCAGTGCTGCATTTTTCAGCCCACTACTGATCCTAAAAAGTAATTCTAATCGTAGTTACAGTAAATCGAATTTCCTTACATAGGCTAATACTGACTGGTTTCACTTGGAAATTTTTTTAAGTGTGGAGTTTTAGTACTTTAACCCCTTCAGCGCGGCGTGAATTTTCGCGCTGTGCTGAAGGTTCTATTGAGCCTATCAACTCATGACGGAACGGTTCCGTCATGAGCACAGCTCAACCGACGCTCATGACGGAACTGTTCAGACATGAGCATGAAAGGGGTTAAAAAGTTCCTCTAAAATCAGCCGAATGTCGAATTCTGATTTACTCACCTGTTATCAGGAGAGACCTCAGTGCTGCATCTTTCAGCCCAATACTGATCCTTAAAAGTAATTCTAATCATAGTTACAGTAAATCGAATTTCCTTACATAGGCTAATACTGACTGGCGTCACTTGGAAATTTTTTTAAGTGTGGAGTTTTGGAACTTTAAAAAATGCCTCTAAAATCAGCCGAACTACGAATTCTGATTTACTCACCTGTCATCAGGAGAGACCTCAGTGCTGCATCTTTCAGCCCATTACTGATCCTAAAAAGTAATTCAAAATTGCAGTTACAGTAACTTGAATTTCCTTCCATAGGCTAACTTTGACATGTTTTACTTGGAAATTCTTCTGTGTGTGGAGTTTTGGAACTTTAAAAAATTCCTCTAAAATCAGCCGAATGTCGATTTCCGATTTACACACCTGTTATCAGGAGAGACCTCAGTGCTGCATCTTTCAGCCCACTACTGATCCTAAAAAGTAATTCTAATCGAAGTTACAGTAAAGTGAATTTCCTTACATAGGCTAACATTGACATATTTTATTTGGAAATTCTTCTAAGTGTGGTGTTTTGAAACTTTAAAAAATTCCTCAAAAATCAGCCGAACAACGAATTCCGATTTACTCACCTGTTATCAGGAGAGACTTCAGTGCTGCATCTTTCAGCCCACTACTGATCCTGAAAAGTAATTCTAATCGTAGTTACAGTAACTTGAATTTCCTTCCATAGGCTAACATTGACATGTTTTATTTGGAAATTCTTCTAAGTGTGGAGTTTTGGAACATTAAAAAATTCCTCAAAAATCAGCTGAACTACGAATTCTGATTTACACACCTGTTATCAGGAGAGACCTCAGTGCTGCATCTTTCAGCCCAATACTGATCCTGAAAAGTAATTCTAACCATACTTACAGTAACTTGACCTTCCTTCCATAGGCTACCATTGACATGTTTTATTTGGAAATTCTTCTAATTGTGGAGTTTTTGAACTTGAAAAAATTCCTCGAGAATGAGTCGAACTACGAATTCTGATTTACTCTACTGTTATCAGGAGAGACCTCAGTGCTGCATCTTTCAGCCCAATACTGATCCTGAAAAGTAATTCTAATCGTAGTTACAGTAACTCGAATTTCCTTACATAGGCTAACACAGACTGGTTTAACTTGGAAATTTTTCTAAGTGTGGAGTTATGGAACTTAAAAAAGTTATTCTAAAATCAGTTGAACGGCGAATTCTGATTTACTCACCTGTTATCAGGATAGACCTCAGTGCTGCATCTTTCAGCCCACTACTGATCCTGAAAAGTAATTCTAACCATACTTACAGTAACTTGAATTTCCTTCGGTAGGCTAACATTGACTGGTGTCACTTGGAAAAAAATTTAAGTGTGGTGTTTTGGAACATTAAAAAATTCCTCTAAAATCTGCCAAACTACGAATTCTGATTTACTCACCTGTCATCAGGAGAGACCTCAGTGCTGCATCTTTCAGCCCACTACTGATCCTAAAAAGTAATTCTAATTGCAGTTACAGTAACTTGAATTTCCTTCCATAGGCTAACATTGACATGTTTTACTTGGAAATTCATCTGTGTGTGGAGTTTTGGAACTTTAAAAAATTCCTCTAAAATCAGCCGAATGTCGATTTCCGATGTACACACCTGTTATCAGGAGAGACCTCAGTGCTGCATCTTTCAGCCCAATACTGATCCTTAAAAGTAATTCTAAACATAGTTACAGTAACTCGAATTTCCTTACATAGGCTAACACTGACTGGTTTGTTATTGTTATTGTTAACTACAGCTTGGAAATTCTTCTAAGTGTGGAGTTTTGGAACTTTAAAAAATTCCTCAAAAATCAGCTGAACTACGAACTCTGATTTACACACCTGTTATCAGGAGAGACCTCAGTGCTGCATCTTTCAGCCCACTACTGATCCTGAAAATTAATTCTAACCATACTTACAGTAACTTGAATTTCCTTCCATAGGCTAACAATGACTGGTTTCACTTGGAAATATTTTTAAGTGTAGAGTTTTGGCACTTTAAAAAATTCCTCATAAATCAGCCTTAGTACGATTTCTCATTTAATCACCTGTTATCAGGAAAGACCTCAGTGCTGCATTTTTCAGCCCAATACTGATCCTAAAAAGTAATTCTAATCGTAGGTACAGTTAATCGAATATCCTTACATAGGCTAATACTGACTGGTTTCCCTTGGAAATTTTTCTAAGTGTGGAGTTTTAGTACTTTAACCCCTTCAGCGCGGCGCGAATTTTTGCGCTGTGCTGAAGGTTCTATTGAGCCTATCAACTCATGACGGAACGGTTCCGTCATGAGCACAGCTCAACCGACGCTCATGTCGGAACTGTTCCGTCATGAGCATGGAAGGGGTTAAAAAGTTCCTCTAAAATCAGCCGAACAACGAATTCCGATTTACTCACCTGTTATCAGGAGAGACCTCAGTGCTGCATCTTTCAGCCCAATACTGATCCTTAAAAGTAATTCTAATCATAGTTACAGTAACTCGAATTTCCTTACATAGGCTAACAGTGACTGGTTTAACTTGGAAATTCTCCTAAGTGTGAAGTTTTGGAACTTTAAAAAAGTCCTTAATAATCAGACAAACTACGAATTCTGATTTACACACCTGTTCTCAGGAGACACCTCAGTGCTGCATCTTTCAGCCCACTACTGATCCTGAAAAGTAATTCTAATCGTAGTTACAGTAAATCGAATTTCCTTACATAGGCTAATACTGACTGGCGTCACTTGGAATTTTTTTTAAGTGTGGAGTTTTGGAACTTTAAAAAATTCCTCTAAAATCAGCCGAATGTCGATTTCCGATTTACACACCTGTTATCAAGAGAGACCTCAGTGCTGCATCTTTCAGCCCACTACTGATCCTGAAAAGTAATTCTAATCATAGTTACAGTAACTCGAATTTCCTTACATAGGCTAACACAGACTGGTTTAACTTGGACATTTTTCTAAGTGTGGAGTTTTGGAACTTAAAAAAGTTATTCTAAAATCAGTTGAACGGCAAATTCCGATTACTCACCTGTTATCAGGAGAGACCTCAGTGCTGCATCTTTCGGCCCAATACTGATCCTGAAAAGTAATTCTATCCATACTTACAGTAACTTGAATTTCCTTCCATAGGCTAACAATGACTGGTTTCACTTGGAAATATTTTTAAGTGTGGAGTTTTGGAACTTTAAAAAATTCCTAAAAAAATCAGCCGTACTACGAATTCTGATTTACTCACCTGTTATCAGAAGAGACCTCAGTGCTGCATCTTTCAGCCCACTACTGATCCTGAAAAGTAATTCTAACCATACTTACAGTAACTTGAATTTCCTTATATAGGCCAACATTGACAGGTTTCACTTGGAAATTGTTCTTTGTGTGGAGTTTTGGAACTTTAAAAAATTCCTCTAAAATCAACCGAACTACGAATTCTGATTTACTCACCTGTTATCAGGAGAGACCTCAGTGCTGCATCTTTCAGCCCATTACTGATCCTAAAAAGTAATTCTAATTGCAGTTACAGTAACTTGAATTTCCTTCCATAAGCTAACATTGACATGTTTTACTTGGAAATTCTTCTGTGTTTGGAGTTTTGGAACTTTAAAAAATTCCTCTAAAATCAGCCGAATGTCGAAATCCGATTTACACACCTGTTATCAGGAGAGAGCTTAGTGCTGCATCTTTCTGCCCACTACTGATCCTAAAAAGTAATTTGAATCGAAGTTACAGTAACTTGAATTTCCTTCCATAGGCTAACATTGACATGTTTTACTTGGAAATTCTTCTGTGTGTGGAGTTTTGGAACTTTAAAAAATTCCTCTAAAATCAGCCGAATGTCGAATTCCGATTTACACACCTGTTATCAAGAGATACCTCCGTGCTGCAACTTTCAGCCCACTACTGATCCTTAAAAGTAATTCTAACCATACTTACAGTAACTTGAATTTCCTTCGGTAGGCTAACATTGACTGGTGTCACTTGGAAAAATTTTTAAGTGTGGTGTTTTGGAACATTAAAAAATTCCTCTAAAATCTGCCAAACTACGAATTCTGATTTACTCACCTGTCATCAGGAGAGACCTCAGTGCTGCATCTTTCAGCCCACTACTGATCCTAAAAAGTACTTCTAATCTTAGTTACAGTAAATCGAATTTCCTTACATAGGCTAATACTGACTGGTTTCACTTGGAAAGGTTTCTAAGTGTGGAGTTTTGGTACTTTAAAAAGTTTCTCTAAAATCAGCCGAACGACGAATTCCGATTTACTCACCTGTTATCAGGAGAGACCTCAGTGATGCATCTTTCAGCCCAATACTGATCCTTAAAAGTAATTCTAATCATAGTTACAGTAAATCGAATTTCCTTACATAGGCTAACACTGACTGGTTTAACTTGGAAATTCTTCTAAGTGTGGAGTTTTGGTACTTTAAAAAGTTCCTCTAAAATCAGCCGAACGACGAATTCCGATTTACTCACCTGTTATCAGGAGAGACCTCAGTGCTGCATCTTTCAGCCCAATACTGATCCTTAAAAGTAATTCTAATCATAGTTACAGTAACTCGAATTTTTTTACATAGGCTAACACTGACTGGTTTAACTTGGAAATTCTTCTAAGTGTGAAGTTTTGGAACTTTAAAAAATTCCTCAAAAATGAGTCGAACTACGAATTCTGATTTACACACCTGTTATCAGGAGACACCTCAGTGCTGCATCTTTCAGACCACTACTGATCCTGAAAAGTAATTCTAATTGTAGTTACAGTAACTTGAATTTCCTTCCATAGGCTAACATTGACATGTTTTACTTGGAAATTCTTCTGTGTGTGGAGTTTTGGAACTTTAAAAAATTCCTCTAAAATCAGCCGAATGTCGATTTCCAATTTACACACCTGTTATCAGGAGAGGCCTCAGTGCTGCATCTTTTAGCCCACTACTGATCCTAAAAAGTAATTCTAATCGAAGTTACAGTAAATTGAATTTCCTTACATAGGCTAACATTGACATATTTTATTTGGAAATTCTTCTAAGTGTGGTGTTTTGAAACTTTAAAAAATTCCTCAAAAATCAGCCGAACTACGAATTATGATTTACTCACCTGTTATCAGGAGAGACTTCAGTGCTGCATCTTTCAGCCCAATACTGATCCTTAAAAGTAATTCTAAACATAGTTACAGTAACTCGAATTTCCTTACATAGGCTAACACTGACTGGTTTGTTATTGTTATTGTTATTGTTAACTACAGCTTGGAAATTCTTCTAAGTGTGGAGTTTTGGAACTTTAAAAAATTGCTCAAAAATCAGCTGAACTACGAACTCTGATTTACACACCTGTTATCAGGAGAAACCTCAGTGCTGCATCTTTCAGCCCACTAGTGATCCTGAAAATTAATTCTAACCATACTTACAGTAACTTGAATTTCCTTCCATAGGCTAACAATGACTGGTTTCACTTGGAAATATTTTTAAGTGTGGAGTTTTGGAACTTTAAAAAATTCCTCAAAAATCAGCTGAACTACGAACTCTGATTTACACACCTGTTATCAGGAGAGACCTCAGTGCTGCATCTTTCAGCCCACTACTGATCCTGAAAATTAATTCTAACCATACTTACAGTAACTTGAATTTCCTTCCATAGGCCAACAATGACTGGTTTCACTTGGAAATATTTTTAAGTGTGGAGTTTTGGCACTTTAAAAAATTCCTCAAAAATCAGCCTTAGTACGATTTCTGATTTAATCACCTGTTATCAGGAGAGACCTCAGTGCTGCATTTTTCAGCCCACTACTGATCCTAAAAAGTAATTCTAATCGTAGTTACAGTAAATCGAAT
Source organism: Lissotriton vulgaris (assembly GCF_964263255.1). NCBI lineage: Eukaryota > Metazoa > Chordata > Amphibia > Caudata > Salamandridae > Lissotriton > Lissotriton vulgaris. Next base: position 1,323,836,415 of record NC_141689.1, on the reverse strand, counting down.
TTCCTTACATAGGCTAATACTGACTGGTTTCACTTGGAAATTTTTTTAAGTGTGGAGTTTTAGTACTTTAACCCCTTCAGCGCGGCGCGAATTTTCGCGCTGTGCTGAAGGTTCTATTGAGCCTATCAACTCATGACGGAACGGTTCCGTCATGAGCACAGCTCAACCGACGCTCATGACGGAACTGTTCAGACATGAGCATGGAAGGGGTTAAAAAGTTCCTCTAAAATCAGCCGAACGTCGAATTCTGATTTACTCACCTGTTATCAGGAGAGACCTCAGTGCTGCATCTTTCAGCCCAATACTGATCCTTAAAAGTAATTCTAATCATAGTTACAGTAACTCGAATTTCCTTACATAGGCTAACAGTGACTGGTTTAACTTGGAAATTCTTCTAAGTGTGAAGTTTTGGAACTTTAAAAAAGTCCTTAATAATCAGACAAACTACGAATTCTGATTTACACACCTGTTCTCAGGAGACACCTCAGTGCTGCATCTTTCAGCCCACTACTGATCCTGAAAAGTAATTCTAATCGTAGTTACAGTAAATTGAATTTCCTTACATAGGCTAATACTGACTGGCGTCACTTGGAATTTTTTTTAAGTGTGGAGTTTTGGAACTTTAAAAAATGCCTCTAAAATCAGCCGAACTACGAATTCTGATTTACTCACCTGTCATCAGGAGAGACCTCAGTGCTGCATCTTTCAGCCCATTACTGATCCTAAAAAGTAATTCTAATTGCAGTTACAGTAACTTGAATTTCCTTCTATAGGCTAACATTGACATGTTTTACTTGGAAATTCTTCTGTGTGTGGAGTTTTGGAACTTTATAAAATTCCTCTAAAATCAGCCGAATGTCGATTTCCGATTTACACACCTGTTATCAGGAGAGACCTCAGTGCTGCATCTTTCAGCCCACTACTGATCCTAAAAAGTAATTCTAATCGAAGTTACAGTAAATTGAATTTCCTTACATAGGCTAACATTGACATATTTTATTTGGAAATTCTTCTAAGTGTGGAGTTTTGGAACATTAAAAAATTCCTCAAAAATCAGCTGAACTACGAATTCTGATTTTCACACCTGTTATCAGGAGAGACCTCAGTGCTGCATCTTTCAGCCCAATACTGATCCTGAAAAGTAATTCTAACCATACTTACAGTAACTTGACCTTCCTTCTATAGGCTACCATTGACATGTTTTATTTGGAAATTCTTCTAATTGTGGAGTTTTTTAACTTGAAAAAATTCCTCCAAAATGAGTCGAACTACGAATTCTGATTTACTCTACTGTTATCAGGAGAGACCTCAGTGCTGCATCTTTCAGCCCAATACTGATCCTGAAAAGTAATTCTAATCGTAGTGACAGTAAATCGAATTTCCTTACATAGGCTAATACTGACTGGTTTCACTTGGAAAGGTTTCTAAGTGTGGAGTTTTGGTACTTTAAAAAGTTCCTCTAAATCAGCCGAACGACGAATTCCGATTTACTCACCTGTTATCAGGAGAGACCTCAGTGATGCATCTTTCAGCCCAATACTGATCCTTAAAAGTAATTCTAATCATAGTTACAGTAACTCGAATTTCCTTACATAGGCTAACACTGACTGGTTTAACTTGGAAATTCTTCTAAGTGTGGAGTTTTGGTACTTTAAAAAGTTCCTCTAAAATCAGCCGAACGACGAATTCCGATTTACTCACCTGTTATCAGGAGAGACCTCAGTGCTGCATCTTTCAGCCCACTACTGATCCTAAAAAGTAATTCTAATCGAAGTTACAGTAAATTGAATTTCCTTACATAGGCTAACATTGACATATTTTATTTGGAAATTCTTCTAAGTGTGGTGTTTTGAAACTTTAAAAAATTCCTCAAAAATCAGCCGAACTACGAATTATGATTTACTCACCTGTTATCAGGAGAGACTTCAGTGCTGCATCTTTCAGCCCAATACTGATCCTTAAAAGTAATTCTAAACATAGTTACAGTAACTCGAATTTCCTTACATAGGCTAACACTGACTGGTTTGTTATTGTTATTGTTAACTACAGCTTGGAAATTCTTCTAAGTGTGGAGTTTTGGAACTTTAAAAAATTCCTCAAAAATCAGCTGAACTACGAACTCTGATTTACACACCTGTTATCAGGAGAGACCTCAGTGCTGCATCTTTCAGACCACTACTGATCCTGAAAAGTAATTCTAATTGTAGTTACAGTAACTTGAATTTCCTTCCATAGGCTAACATTGACATGTTTTACTTGGAAATTCTTCTAAGTGTGGAGTTTTGGAACTTTAAAAAATTCCTAAAAAAATCAGCCGAACTACGAATTCTGATTTACTCACCTGTTATCAGAAGAGACCTCAGTGCCGCATCTTTCAGCCCATTACTGATCCTAAAAACTAATTCTAATTGCAGTTACAGTAACTTGAATTTTCTTCCATAGGCTAACATTGACATGTTTTACTTGGAAATTCTTCTGTGTGTGGAGTTTTGGAACTTCAAAAAATTCCTCAAAAATCAGCTGAACTACGAACTCTGATTTACACACCTGTTATCAGGAGAAACCTCAGTGCTGCATCTTTCAGCCCACTAGTGATCCTGAAAATTAATTCTAACCATACTGACAGTAACTTGAATTTCCTTCCATAGGCTAACAATGACTGGTTTCACTTGGAAATATTTTTAAGTGTGGAGTTTTGGAACTTTAAAAAATTCCTCAAAAATCAGCTGAACTACGAACTCTGATTTACACACCTGTTATCAGGAGAAACCTCAGTGCTGCATCTTTCAGCCCACTAGTGATCCTGAAAATTAATTCTAACCATACTTACAGTAACTTGAATTTCCTTCCATAGGCTAACAATGACTGGTTTCACTTGGAAATATTTTTAAGTGTGGAGTTTTGGAACTTTAAAAAATTCCTCAAAAATCAGCTGAACTACGAACTCTGATTTACACACCTGTTATCATGAAAGACCTCAGTGCTGCATCTTTCAGCCCACTACTGATCCTGAAAATTAATTCTAACCATACTTACAGTAACTTGAATTTCCTTCCATAGGCTAACAATGACTGGTTTCACTTGGAAATATTTTTAAGTGTGGAGTTTTGGCACTTTAAAAAATTCCTCAAAAATCAGCCTTAGTACGATTTCTGATTTAATCACCTGTTATCAGGAGAGACCTCAGTGCTGCATTTTTCAGCCCACTACTGATCCTAAAAAGTAATTCTAATCGTAGTTACAGTAAATCGAATTTCCTTACATAGGCTAATACTGACTGGTTTCACTTGGAAATTTTTTTAAGTGTGGAGTTTTAGTACTTTAACCCCTTCAGCGCGGCGTGAATTTTCGCGCTGTGCTGAAGGTTCTATTGAGCCTATCAACTCATGACGGAACGGTTCCGTCATGAGCACAGCTCAACCGACGCTCATGACGGAACTGTTCAGACATGAGCATGAAAGGGGTTCAAAAGTTCCTCTAAAATCAGCCGAACGTCGAATTCTGATTTACTCACCTGTTATCAGGAGAGACCTCAGTGCTGCATCTTTCAGCCCAATACTGATCCTTAAAAGTAATTCTAATCATAGTTACAGTAAATCGAATTTCCTTACATAGGCTAATACTGACTGGCGTCACTTGGAAATTTTTTTAAGTGTGGAGTTTTGGAACTTTAAAAAATGCCTCTAAAATCAGCCGAACTACGAATTCTGATTTACTCACCTGTCATCAGGAGAGACCTCAGTGCTGCATCTTTCAGCCCATTACTGATCCTAAAAAGTAATTCAAAATTGCAGTTACAGTAACTTGAATTTCCTTCCATAGGCTAACTTTGACATGTTTTACTTGGAAATTCTTCTGTGTGTGGAGTTTTGGAACTTTAAAAAATTCCTCTAAAATCAGCCGAATGTTGATTTCCGATTTACACACCTGTTATCAGGAGAGACCTCAGTGCTGCATCTTTCAGCCCACTACTGATCCTAAAAAGTAATTCTAATCGAAGTTACAGTAAATTGAATTTCCTTACATAGGCTAACATTGACATATTTTATTTGGAAATTCTTCTAAGTGTGGTGTTTTGAAACTTTAAAAAATTCCTCAAAAATCAGCCGAACAACGAATTCCGATTTACTCACCTGTTATCAGGAGAGACTTCAGTGCTGCATCTTTCAGCCCACTACTGATCCTGAAAAGTAATTCTAATCGTAGTTACAGTAACTTGAATTTCCTTCCATAGGCTAACATTGACATGTTTTATTTGGAAATTCTTCTAAGTGTGGAGTTTTGGAACATTAAAAAATTCCTCAAAAATCAGCTGAACTACGAATTCTGATTTACACACCTGTTATCAGAAGAGACCTCAGTGCTGCATCTTTCAGCCCAATACTGATCCTGAAAAGTAATTCTAACCATACTTACAGTAACTTGACCTTCCTTCCATAGGCTACCATTGACATGTTTTATTTGGAAATTCTTCTAATTGTGGAGTTTTTGAACTTGAAAAAATTCCTCGAAAATGAGTCGAACTACGAATTCTGATTTACTCTACTGTTATCAGGAGAGACCTCAGTGCTGCATCTTTCAGCCCAATACTGATCCTGAAAAGTAATTCTAATCGTAGTTACAGTAACTCGAATTTCCTTACATAGGCTAACACAGACTGGTTTAACTTGGAAATTTTTCTAAGTGTGGAGTTATGGAACTTAAAAAAGTTATTCTAAAATCAGTTGAACGGCGAATTCTGATTTACTCACCTGTTATCAGGATAGACCTCAGTGCTGCATCTTTCAGCCCACTACTGATCCTGAAAAGTAATTCTAACCATACTTACAGTAACTTGAATTTCCTTCGGTAGGCTAACATTGACTGGTGTCACTTGGAAAAAAATTTAAGTGTGGTGTTTTGGAACATTAAAAAATTCCTCTAAAATCTGCCAAACTACGAATTCTGATTTACTCACCTGTCATCAGGAGAGACCTCAGTGCTGCATCTTTCAGCCCACTACTGATCCTAAAAAGTAATTCTAATTGCAGTTACAGTAACTTGAATTTCCTTCCATAGGCTAACATTGACATGTTTTACTTGGAAATTCATCTGTGTGTGGAGTTTTGGAACTTTAAAAAATTCCTCTAAAATCAGCCGAATGTCGATTTCCGATGTACACACCTGTTATCAGGACAGACCTCAGTGCTGCATCTTTCAGCCCAATACTGATCCTTAAAAGTAATTCTAAACATAGTTACAGTAACTCGAATTTCCTTACATAGGCTAACAATGACTGGTTTCACTTGGAAATATTTTTAAGTGTAGAGTTTTGGCACTTTAAAAAATTCCTCAAAAATCAGCCTTAGTACGATTTCTGATTTAATCACCTGTTATCAGGAAACACCTCAGTGCTGCATTTTTCAGCCCAATACTGATCCTAAAAAGTAATTCTAATCGTAGGTACAGTTAATCGAATATCCTTACATAGGCTAATACTGACTGGTTTCCCTTGGAAATTTTTCTAAGTGTGGAGTTTTAGTACTTTAACCCCTTCAGCGCGGCGCGAATTTTTGCACTGTGCTGAAGGTTCTATTGAGCCTATCAACTCATGACGGAACGGTTCCGTCATGAGCACAGCTCAACCGACGCTCATGTCGGAACTGTTCCGTCATGAGCATGGAAGGGGTTAAAAAGTTCCTCTAAAATCAGCCGAACAACGAATTCCGATTTACTCACCTGTTATCAGGAGAGACCTCAGTGCTGCATCTTTCAGCCCAATACTGATCCTTAAAAGTAATTCTAATCATAGTTACAGTAACTCGAATTTCCTTACATAGGCTAACAGTGACTAGTTTAACTTGGAAATTCTTCTAAGTGTGAAGTTTTGGAACTTTAAAAAAGTCCTTAATAATCAGACAAACTACAAATTCTGATTTACACACCTGTTCTCAGGAGACACCTCAGTGCTGCATCTTTCAGCCCACTACTGATCCTGAAAAGTAATTCTAATCGTAGTTACAGTAAATCGAATTTCCTTACATAGGTTAATACTGACTGGCGTCACTTGGAATTTTTTTTAAGTGTGGAGTTTTGGAACTTTAAAAAATTCCTCTAAAATCAGCCGAATGTCGATTTCCGATTTACACACCTGTTATCAAGAGAGACCTCAGTGCTGCATCTTTCAGCCCACTACTGATCCTGAAAAGTAATTCTAATCATAGTTACAGTAACTCGAATTTCCTTACATAGGCTAACACAGACTGGTTTAACTTGGACATTTTTCTAAGTGTGGAGTTTTGGAACTTAAAAAAGTTATTCTAAAATCAGTTGAACGGCAAATTCCGATTACTCACCTGTTATCAGGAGAGACCTCAGTGCTGCATCTTTCGGCCCAATACTGATCCTGAAAAGTAATTCTATCCATACTTACAGTAACTTGAATTTCCTTCCATAGGCTAACAATGACTGGTTTCACTTGGAAATATTTTTAAGTGTGGAGTTTTGGAACTTTAAAAAATTCCTAAAAAAATCAGCCGTACTACGAATTCTGATTTACTCACCTGTTATCAGAAGAGACCTCAGTGCTGCATCTTTCAGCCCACTACTGATCCTGAAAAGTAATTCTAACCATACTTACAGTAACTTGAATTTCCTTATATAGGCCAACATTGACAGGTTTCACTTGGAAATTGTTCTTTGTGTGGAGTTTTGGAACTTTAAAAAATTCCTCTAAAATCAACCGAACTACGAATTCTGATTTACTCACCTGTTATCAGGAGAGACCTCAGTGCTGCATCTTTCAGCCCATTACTGATCCTAAAAAGTAATTCTAATTGCAGTTACAGTAACTTGAATTTCCTTCCATAAGCTAACATTGACATGTTTTACTTGGAAATTCTTCTGTGTTTGGAGTTTTGGAACTTTAAAAAATTCCTCTAAAATCAGCCGAATGTCGAAATCCGATTTACACACCTGTTATCAGGAGAGAGCTTAGTGCTGCATCTTTCTGCCCACTACTGATCCTAAAAAGTAATTTGAATCGAAGTTACAGTAACTTGAATTTCCTTCCATAGGCTAACATTGACATGTTTTACTTGGAAATTCTTCTGTGTGTGGAGTTTTGGAACTTTAAAAAATTCCTCTAAAATCAGCCGAATGTCGAATTCCGATTTACACACCTGTTATCAAGAGATACCTCCGTGCTGCAACTTTCAGCCCACTACTGATCCTGAAAAGTAATTCTAACAATACTTACAGTAACTTGACCTTCCTTCCATAGGCTACCATTGACATGTTTTATTTGGAAATTCTTCTAATTGTGGAGTTTTTGAACTTGAAAAAATTCCTCGAAAATGAGTCGAACTACGAATTCTGATTTACTCTACTGTTATCAGGAGAGACCTCAGTGCTGCATCTTTCAGCCCACTACTGATCCTAAAAAGTACTTCTAATCTTAGTTACAGTAAATCGAATTTCCTTACATAGGCTAATACTGACTGGTTTCACTTGGAAAGGTTTCTAAGTGTGGAGTTTTGGTACTTTAAAAAGTTTCTCTAAAATCAGCCGAACGACGAATTCCGATTTACTCACCTGTTATCAGGAGAGACCTCAGTGATGCATCTTTCAGCCCAATACTGATCCTTAAAAGTAATTCTAATCATAGTTACAGTAAATCGAATTTCCTTACATAGGCTAACACTGACTGGTTTAACTTGGAAATTCTTCTAAGTGTGGAGTTTTGGTACTTTAAAAAGTTCCTCTAAAATCAGCCAAACGACGAATTCCGATTTACTCACCTGTTATCAGGAGAGACCTCAGTGCTGCATCTTTCAGCCCAATACTGATCCTTAAAAGTAATTCTAATCATAGTTACAGTAACTCGAATTTTTTTACATAGGCTAACACTGACTGGTTTAACTTGGAAATTCTTCTAAGTGTGAAGTTTTGGAACTTTAAAAAATTCCTCAAAAATGAGTCGAACTACGAATTCTGATTTACACACCTGTTATCAGGAGACACCTCAGTGCTGCATCTTTCAGACCACTACTGATCCTGAAAAGTAATTCTAATTGTAGTTACAGTAACTTGAATTTCCTTCCATAGGCTAACATTGACATGTTTTACTTGGAAATTCTTCGAAGTGTAGAGTTTTGGAACTTTAAAAAATTCCTAAAAAAATCAGACGAACTACGAATTCTGATTTACTCACCTGTTATCAGAAGAGACCTCAGTGCTGCATCTTTCAGCCCATTACTGATCCTAAAAAGTAATTCTAATTGCAGTTACAGTAACTTGAATTTCCTTCCATAGGCTAACATTGACATGTTTTACTTGGAAATTCTTCTGTGTGTGGAGTTTTGGAACTTTAAAAAATTCCTCTAAAATCAGCCGAATGTCGATTTCCAATTTACACACCTGTTATCAGGAGACACCTCAGTGCTGCATCTTTCAGACCACTACTGATCCTGAAAAGTAATTCTAATTGTAGTTACAGTAACTTGAATTTCCTTCCATAGGCTAACATTGACATGTTTTACTTGGAAATTCTTCGAAGTGTAGAGTTTTGGAACTTTAAAAAATTCCTAAAAAAATCAGACGAACTACGAATTCTGATTTACTCACCTGTTATCAGAAGAGACCTCAGTGCTGCATCTTTTAGCCCACTACTGATCCTAAAAAGTAATTCTAATCGAAGTTACAGTAAATTGAATTTCCTTACATAGGCTAACATTGACATATTTTATTTGGAAATTCTTCTAAGTGTGGTGTTTTGAAACTTTAAAAAATTCCTCAAAAATCAGCCGAACTACGAATTATGATTTACTCACCTGTTATCAGGAGAGACTTCAGTGCTGCATCTTTCAGCCCAATACTGATCCTTAAAAGTAATTCTAAACATAGTTACAGTAACTCGAATTTCCTTACATAGGCTAACACTGACTGGTTTGTTATTGTTATTGTTAACTACAGCTTGGAAATTCTTCTAAGTGTGGAGTTTTGGAACTTTAAAAAATTGCTCAAAAATCAGCTGAACTACGAACTCTGATTTACACACCTGTTATCAGGAGAAACCTCAGTGCTGCATCTTTCAGCCCACTAGTGATCCTGAAAATTAATTCTAACCATACTTACAGTAACTTGAATTTCCTTCCATAGGCTAACAATGACTGGTTTCACTTGGAAATATTTTTAAGTGTGGAGTTTTGGAACTTTAAAAAATTCCTCAAAAATCAGCTGAACTACGAACTCTGATTTACACACCTGTTATCAGGAGAGACCTCAGTGCTGCATCTTTCAGCCCACTACTGATCCTGAAAATTAATTCTAACCATACTTACAGTAACTTGAATTTCCTTCCATAGGCCAACAATGACTGGTTTCACTTGGAAATATTTTTAAGTGTGGAGTTTTGGCACTTTAAAAAATTCCTCAAAAATCAGCCTTAGTACGATTTCTGATTTAATCACCTGTTATCAGGAGAGACCTCAGTGCTGCATTTTTCAGCCCACTACTGATCCTAAAAAGTAATTCTAATCGTAGTTACAGTAAATCGAATTTCCTTACATAGGCTAATACTGACTGGTTTCACTTGGAAATTTTTTTAAGTGTGGAGTTTTAGTACTTTAACCCCTTCAGCGCGGCGCGAATTTTCGCGCTGTGCTGAAGGTTCTATTGAGCCTATCAACTCATGACGGAACGGTTCCGTCATGAGCACAGCTCAACCGACGCTCATGACGGAACTGTTCAGACATGAGCATGGAAGGGGTTAAAAAGTTCCTCTAAAATCCGCCGAACGTCGAATTCTGATTTACTCACCTGTTATCAGGAGAGACCTCAGTGCTGCATCTTTCAGCCCAATACTGATCCTTAAAAGTAATTCTAATCATAGTTACAGTAACTCGAATTTCCTTACATAGGCTAACAGTGACTGGTTTAACTTGGAAATTCTTCTAAGTGTGAAGTTTTGGAACTTTAAAAAAGTCCTTAATAATCAGACAAACTACGAATTCTGATTTACACACCTGTTCTCAGGAGACACCTCAGTGCTGCATCTTTCAGCCCACTACTGATCCTGAAAAGTAATTCTAATCGTAGTTACAGTAAATTGAATTTCCTTACATAGGCTAATACTGACTGGCGTCACTTGGAATTTTTTTTAAGTGTGGAGTTTTGGAACTTTAAAAAATGCCTCTAAAATCAGCCGAACTACGAATTCTGATTTACTCACCTGTCATCAGGAGAGACCTCAGTGCTGCATCTTTCAGCCCATTACTGATCCTAAAAAGTAATTCTAATTGCAGTTACAGTAACTTGAATTTCCTTCTATAGGCTAACATTGACATGTTTTACTTGGAAATTCTTCTGTGTGTGGAGTTTTGGAACTTTATAAAATTCCTCTAAAATCAGCCGAATGTCGATTTCCGATTTACACACCTGTTATCAGGAGAGACCTCAGTGCTGCATCTTTCAGCCCACTACTGATCCTAAAAAGTAATTCTAATCGAAGTTACAGTAAATTGAATTTCCTTACATAGGCTAACATTGACATATTTTATTTGGAAATTCTTCTAAGTGTGGAGTTTTGGAACATTAAAAAATTCCTCAAAAATCAGCTGAACTACGAATTCTGATTTTCACACCTGTTATCAGGAGAGACCTCAGTGCTGCATCTTTCAGCCCAATACTGATCCTGAAAAGTAATTCTAACCATACTTACAGTAACTTGACCTTCCTTCCATAGGCTACCATTGACATGTTTTATTTGGAAATTCTTCTAATTGTGGAGTTTTTTAACTTGAAAAAATTCCTCCAAAATGAGTCGAACTACGAATTCTGATTTACTCTACTGTTATCAGGAGAGACCTCAGTGCTGCATCTTTCAGCCCAATACTGATCCTGAAAAGTAATTCTAATCGTAGTGACAGTAAATCGAATTTCCTTACATAGGCTAATACTGACTGGTTTCACTTGGAAAGGTTTCTGAGTGTGGAGTTTTGGTACTTTAAAAAGTTCCTCTAAATCAGCCGAACGACGAATTCCGATTTACTCACCTGTTATCAGGAGAGACCTCAGTGCTGCATCTTTCAGCCCAATACTGATCCTTAAAAGTAATTCTAATCATAGTTACAGTAAATCGAATTTCCTTACATAGGCTAATACTGACTGGCGTCACTTGGAAATTTTTTTAAGTGTGGAGTTTTGGAACTTTAAAAAATGCCTCTAAAATCAGCCGAACTACGAATTCTGATTTACTCACCTGTCATCAGGAGAGACCTCAGTGCTGCATCTTTCAGCCCATTACTGATCCTAAAAAGTAATTCAAAATTGCAGTTACAGTAACTTGAATTTCCTTCCATAGGCTAACTTTGACATGTTTTACTTGGAAATTCTTCTGTGTGTGGAGTTTTGGAACTTTAAAAAATTCCTCTAAAATCAGCCGAATGTCGATTTCCGATTTACACACCTGTTATCAGGAGAGACCTCAGTGCTGCATCTTTCAGCCCACTACTGATCCTAAAAAGTAATTCTAATCGAAGTTACAGTAAATTGAATTTCCTTACATAGGCTAACATTGACATATTTTATTTGGAAATTCTTCTAAGTGTGGTGTTTTGAAACTTTAAAAAATTCCTCAAAAATCAGCCGAACAACGAATTCCGATTTACTCACCTGTTATCAGGAGAGACTTCAGTGCTGCATCTTTCAGCCCACTACTGATCCTGAAAAGTAATTCTAATCGTAGTTACAGTAACTTGAATTTCCTTCCATAGGCTAACATTGACATGTTTTATTTGGAAATTCTTCTAAGTGTGGAGTTTTGGAACATTAAAAAATTCCTCAAAAATCAGCTGAACTACGAATTCTGATTTACACACCTGTTATCAGAAGAGACCTCAGTGCTGCATCTTTCAGCCCAATACTGATCCTGAAAAGTAATTCTAACCATACTTACAGTAACTTGACCTTCCTTCCATAGGCTACCATTGACATGTTTTATTTGGAAATTCTTCTAATTGTGGAGTTTTTGAACTTGAAAAAATTCCTCGAAAATGAGTCGAACTACGAATTCTGATTTACTCTACTGTTATCAGGAGAGACCTCAGTGCTGCATCTTTCAGCCCAATACTGATCCTGAAAAGTAATTCTAATCGTAGTTACAGTAACTCGAATTTCCTTACATAGGCTAACACAGACTGGTTTAACTTGGAAATTTTTCTAAGTGTGGAGTTATGGAACTTAAAAAAGTTATTCTAAAATCAGTTGAACGGCGAATTCTGATTTACTCACCTGTTATCAGGATAGACCTCAGTGCTGCATCTTTCAGCCCACTACTGATCCTGAAAAGTAATTCTAACCATACTTACAGTAACTTGAATTTCCTTCGGTAGGCTAACATTGACTGGTGTCACTTGGAAAAAAATTTAAGTGTGGTGTTTTGGAACATTAAAAAATTCCTCTAAAATCTGCCAAACTACGAATTCTGATTTACTCACCTGTCATCAGGAGAGACCTCAGTGCTGCATCTTTCAGCCCACTACTGATCCTAAAAAGTAATTCTAATTGCAGTTACAGTAACTTGAATTTCCTTCCATAGGCTAACATTGACATGTTTTACTTGGAAATTCATCTGTGTGTGGAGTTTTGGAACTTTAAAAAATTCCTCTAAAATCAGCCGAATGTCGATTTCCGATGTACACACCTGTTATCAGGAGAGACCTCAGTGCTGCATCTTTCAGCCCAATACTGATCCTTAAAAGTAATTCTAAACATAGTTACAGTAACTCGAATTTCCTTACATAGGCTAACACTGACTGGTTTGTTATTGTTATTGTTAACTACAGCTTGGAAATTCTTCTAAGTGTGGAGTTTTGGAACTTTAAAAAATTCCTCAAAAATCAGCTGAACTACGAACTCTGATTTACACACCTGTTATCAGGAGAGACCTCAGTGCTGCATCTTTCAGCCCACTACTGATCCTGAAAATTAATTCTAACCATACTTACAGTAACTTGAATTTCCTTCCATAGGCTAACAATGACTGGTTTCACTTGGAAATATTTTTAAGTGTAGAGTTTTGGCACTTTAAAAAATTCCTCAAAAATCAGCCTTAGTACGATTTCTGATTTAATCACCTGTTATCAGGAAAGACCTCAGTGCTGCATTTTTCAGCCCAATACTGATCCTAAAAAGTAATTCTAATCGTAGGTACAGTTAATCGAATATCCTTACATAGGCTAATACTGACTGGTTTCCCTTGGAAATTTTTCTAAGTGTGGAGTTTTAGTACTTTAACCCCTTCAGCGCGGCGCGAATTTTTGCGCTGTGCTGAAGGTTCTATTGAGCCTATCAACTCATGACGGAACGGTTCCGTCATGAGCACAGCTCAACCGACGCTCATGTCGGAACTGTTCCGTCATGAGCATGGAAGGGGTTAAAAAGTTCCTCTAAAATCAGCCGAACAACGAATTCCGATTTACTCACCTGTTATCAGGAGAGACCTCAGTGCTGCATCTTTCAGCCCAATACTGATCCTTAAAAGTAATTCTAATCATAGTTACAGTAACTCGAATTTCCTTACATAGGCTAACAGTGACTGGTTTAACTTGGAAATTCTTCTAAGTGTGAAGTTTTGGAACTTTAAAAAAGTCCTTAATAATCAGACAAACTACAAATTCTGATTTACACACCTGTTCTCAGGAGACACCTCAGTGCTGCATCTTTCAGCCCACTACTGATCCTGAAAAGTAATTCTAATCGTAGTTACAGTAAATCGAATTTCCTTACATAGGCTAATACTGACTGGCGTCACTTGGAATTTTTTTTAAGTGTGGAGTTTTGGAACTTTAAAAAATTCCTCAAAAATCAGCCGAATGTCGATTTCCGATTTACACACCTGTTATCAAGAGAGACCTCAGTGCTGCATCTTTCAGCCCACTACTGATCCTGAAAAGTAATTCTAATCATAGTTACAGTAACTCGAATTTCCTTACATAGGCTAACACAGACTGGTTTAACTTGGACATTTTTCTAAGTGTGGAGTTTTGGAACTTAAAAAAGTTATTCTAAAATCAGTTGAACGGCAAATTCCGATTACTCACCTGTTATCAGGAGAGACCTCAGTGCTGCATCTTTCGGCCCAATACTGATCCTGAAAAGTAATTCTATCCATACTTACAGTAACTTGAATTTCCTTCCATAGGCTAACAATGACTGGTTTCACTTGGAAATATTTTTAAGTGTGGAGTTTTGGAACTTTAAAAAATTCCTAAAAAAATCAGCCGTACTACGAATTCTGATTTACTCACCTGTTATCAGAAGAGACCTCAGTGCTGCATCTTTCAGCCCATTACTGATCCTAAAAAGTAATTCTAATTGCAGTTACAGTAACTCGAATTTCCTTACATAGGCTAACAGTGACTGGTTTAACTTGGAAATTCTTCTAAGTGTGAAGTTTTGGAACTTTAAAAAAGTCCTTAATAATCAGACAAACTACGAATTCTGATTTACACACCTGTTCTCAGGAGACACCTCAGTGCTGCATCTTTCAGCCCACTACTGATCCTGAAAAGTAATTCTAATCGTAGTTACAGTAAATTGAATTTCCTTACATAGGCTAATACTGACTGGCGTCACTTGGAATTTTTTTTAAGTGTGGAGTTTTGGAACTTTAAAAAATGCCTCTAAAATCAGCCGAACTACGAATTCTGATTTACTCACCTGTCATCAGGAGAGACCTCAGTGCTGCATCTTTCAGCCCATTACTGATCCTAAAAAGTAATTCTAATTGTAGTTACAGTAACTTGAATTTCCTTCTATAGGCTAACATTGACATGTTTTACTTGGAAATTCTTCTGTGTGTGGAGTTTTGGAACTTTATAAAATTCCTCTAAAATCAGCCGAATGTCGATTTCCGATTTACACACCTGTTATCAGGAGAGACCTCAGTGCTGCATCTTTCAGCCCACTACTGATCCTAAAAAGTAATTCTAATCGAAGTTACAGTAAATTGAATTTCCTTACATAGGCTAACATTGACATATTTTATTTGGAAATTCTTCTAAGTGTGGTGTTTTGAAACTTAAAAAAATTCCTCAAAAATCAGCCGAACTACGAATTATGATTTACTCACCTGTTATCAGGAGAGACTTCAGTGCTGCATCTTTCAGCCCACTACTGATCCTGAAAAGTAATTCTAATCGTAGTTACAGTAACTTGAATTTCCTTCCATAGGCTAACATTGACATGTTTTATTTGGAAATTCTTCTAAATGTGGAGTTTTGGTACTTTAAAAAGTTCCTCTAAAATCAGCCGAACATCGAATTCCGATTTACTCACCTGTTATAAGGAGAGACCTCAGTGCTGCATCTTTCAGCCCAATACTGATCCTGAAAAGTAATTCTAATCGTAGTTACAGTAACTTGAATTTCCTTCCATAGGCTAACATTGACATGTTTTATTTGGAAATTCTTCTAAGTGTGAAGTTTTGGAACATTAAAAAATTCCTCAAAAATCATCTGAACTACGAATTCTGATTTACACACCTGTTATAAGGAGAGACTTCAGTGCTGCATCTTTCATCCCAATACTGATCCTTAAAAGTAATTCTAATCGTAGTTACAGTAACTCGAATTTCCTTACATAGGCTAACACTGACTGGTTTGTTCTTGTTATTGTTATTGTTAACTACAGCTTGGAAATTCTTCTAAGTGTGGAGTTTTGGAACATTAAAAAATTCCTCAAAAATCAGCTGAACTACGTATTCTGATTTACACACCTGTCATCAGGAGAGACGTCAGTGCTGCATCTTTCAGCCCACTACTGATCCTGAAATTAAATTCTAACCATACTTACAGTAACTTGAATTTCCTTCCATAGGCTAACAATGACTGGTTTCACTTGGAAATATTTTAAGTGTGGAATGTGTAATGTCTGAAAGCCCCGACGTCTTATTACTATCAGAGACTTGGCTTACCGACGACTCTCTCCCAGACATAGTCACGCTACCCCCTGACTACTTCTTGCTGAACAACAACCGAGCAGGGGGCCGTACTGGGGGAGGGGTGGCGGCTGTAATACGTAAGGACCTCAAGATCATTGCTTCTGCGCCCATGACTTTACCGGATGCAGACACCCTGGTCCTTAGCCTAGGGACCGAGGTTGGTGCAGTTACTCTTGTGCTACTATACCGCCCTCCCCACTCCATGCCATCTTTCCCCTCATCCTTCATCGATCAGCTTACCAACATTGTTACCTGCTCCCCCCGTATTATCATCATCGGGGACTTCAACTACTGGTTTCAACATGAGGACGCTGGCCCACATGCGTCCGAACTGTTCGAGGGTCTCTCAAGCCTTAACTTTACCCAACTAGTTAGGTCTGCCACCCATAAGGGTGGCCACATCCTCGACCATGTTTGGATCCATGGAGTCACGTCCTCCTGCCCATTAATAACACCTTGCGTGTGGTCGGACCATTGCCTGATCGATACCACCTTTTCAGCGGTCGGCCACATCAAGGTCCCCCTACGGGAGGGGGGCACGGCTCGCAAGTGGAAGGCTGTCGATCCCTCTAAACTTCTGGCTCATCTGTCTCAAACCTATTCCCCGGTACCCTACGACACTGGTACCGACGAGCTCCACGATTGTGTGGCAGACTGGCTTACCACAGCCAGTGACATCTTTGCTCCCTTCACTAAGTTTCCTCAATCCCGGCACAACAACTCCCACAAATGGTTTACCCCCCACCTAAAAGTTCTCCATTTAGAACTCCGCCAGCTCGAGCGCAAGTGGAGGAGAGACTACAGCCCTGTAAGCAGAGACGCATACGTGGCTGCCCGCAATGGGTACAAACTCGCTATTCTGGCTGCCAAAAAAACCTATGCCTCTGGAAAAATTTTATCTGCCCCCTGTCAGACTAAGGAAATTCTTAAAATTCTCAATGAATTTACTTCCGACCCCAGGACGCTCCCTACTCAGGCCCCTACACAGGAAGCATGCAACGCCCTTAGTACTTTCTTCATTGAAAAAATCGTATCGATCAAGACCACCATTCCTACTACATTTCCTGGCGCTGGACCTGTTTCCCCTCCCCACAATACCTCCTCTTTCACACAATTCCCTCTTCTTGACTCCTCTTCCCTGGCTACTCTTGCCACCCGCATTAAGTCGGGATCTCCAGATGATTGCTGCCCCCCTCCATTCTTAGGGACATCTGCCACACTCTACCTGACTGTATTCTCCCCCTGCTAAATTCTTCTCTTTCTTCTGGGACGGTGCCGGCCCCCTTCAAGGAGGCCGTGTTGCTACCTCTTTTGAAGAAACCGGGGGCTGACCCCGCCGTCCCGGCAAACTACCGCCCCATCTCTCTCTTACCTTTCTTCTCAAAAATCCTGGAAGCCCACGTCACCACCTGTCTCTCACAGTTTATCGAGAGCTCCAACTTCCTCGAGATATTATGAAGGGGGGGTAGGACCCAAGCAGTCACGGGGACCTGGGCGTAAATTGGTAAATGTATAGAGGGGTCCCCGTGGGAGGGGAATTGTTACGGCACAAACAATAAAAAGTGATTTAGAAAAAACTCAAATATTACTCAGAAGTCATGGATGTTGTCATTTATTCAACAACCACACATTAAACAATTCAGAGCGAAATTTATGATCATTTATGAATAGAGACGTGAATTGGAGAATTCGAAAAGGGCCCCAAGGGGGGGAGGGAAAGGAGGGGTGTGCTCAAAGGGTATGTGAAAGATTATAAGGATAGTACATAGATTTATACATACAGTGTCAATACACAATCAACAAAGGATTCACAAAATATTTCAAAAAACCAAAACGGCCTACATCAATTCAAGGCAAGTATTGGACAGGTTTAACAAAAAAGTGGGCCATTCAACGGTCACGTGTACAAATCAATCAGGTACTGGAAAAGTGCCGGATGTCCCGTAGTAAAGAGGCGTCGACGTTTCGACCCCTATTTCTAGGATCAATTTATTCCTTTGACGGGGTCTTCATCAGGACCGTGGTAGAGAAAGGGGCGAGGGGGGGGCCGTCCTATTTAAAAGAATGAAACCTAGGTCAGGTGATGGAGTATTAATTGATAATAAACAAAACAGTCATAGTACTGTACACCAAAGGTGGTATTAGTTAAAAACAAAAATGGAAGCCATGGAGTCCGGGTCAAGAGACCTCTAGACTAAGGGATCAAGGAAGCGGAATATGCAACTAATTCATAGACACGCATGCGAAATTAATTGGTACATTACATCAGGGGCAAAATAGCCAAAGCTCAAGTAGTATCCACTCGGACTGGGAACCCATAAACAGTACGTATAATGATACAGGCTACACATGGGCACTTAATCGCAAATGGGCAGTTAACCAAGGAGACTAATTGCATATAGTGATGCAGTGACAATTGAACGCAATTTACCTGTGTTAGAATGGAACAGGGCACACTCTCGAGAATTCTATGGTGTAGGTAGCCTGTAGGTAACAGTTAACCTGCTGGGCACGTCTAGCTACAACCAAAAGAATCACATTAGTCTCACTACCCACAACTGAACTCTATACTAAAACAGTTTACCGCAAAGGGGGGGGAGGAGGTGTGAGTTTATTACCTCGATGTATCAAACCGCACTACTGCAGAAATGCCTTGGCGTTGTGTTGTACAGGGTTCGAAGAACTGTAAAATAAACAGGTACATATGGATTAAGACATAACCGCGGTGCAGATGTCTAAAGAATAGACTCTGCAGTCACGTGCCTTCATACCTTAAAATGGTCCGGCAGACTGGGGACCAAGACGGTAGTTCGGTACTGTTAACGGCTCCGTATGATCACGAAATGAACCTAAAAGTAATCGTAGGCGCACGTCAATACCTTCATGTGGTAGCCAAAGGCAGCTTAGAGGAACGAGACTTTAAGGATCTCTACTTACTTTAAGCAAAGGAGAGCGAGGCGGCAGAGCGTCTTGCTGCACTCGTATCCGAGTCTGCTGTACACCGCTATGCGAAGCAGCTGGGCATATCGCGTTAGGAAACAAACTCCGCAAAGCACTACGCGGAGTTTGGGGGCGGGACTGAGTGGAGTGACACGAGTCGGAGGGGAAATGGAAAAAAGACTTGAGTCTATTGGGAGCCTCGGTGTCTTGTGAATGATAAAAAGACTTGAACATAAAAATTGTTAGGCTGTTAGTGCACACATGTAAGTCAGGGATATTATTGAGGAATTATTTCAAAAAACAAAGATTTACAGTCCAGCTCACATAAGTGCTTTTAAATATGTAAAGGACTCGCGCACAGCCCTTACAAGGGAGTGAAGGCGAGTAGTCAGCAAGATCATACAATTTAAAGAGTTATTGAAAAGTGTTGATATTACATTATACAAACACTCTTATGTTGACCTAAGGTATACTGTCTGCCCTTATGAAGAAAGTACTCGTGCACATGTCTTCACAGGATAGTGTCAACGAGTTACATGCATGTAAACAATAAATAGGGCAAGTAGTCACAAGGATCATATTATTTTGGAGAAAAAATATATTATACGACTACTATGTGTAAACATTGCAAATACTCTCTGACCTTATGAAAAGAAACTCATGCACATGTCTAGCAGGGTAGTGCAAATGAGCTACAAGCATGTATAGGGAGGATGGAGAAGGCCCGTAGGGTACCAGGAGAATATCAGTATGGTTTAAGACAATCAATGAGTTATTCATCTCAGGGCTGCCAGCTGTGCAAAGCTGCCGTCCTGTTCATTTAGGCCATTTTTGATGGAGTCCAGCAGAGACATCCATTTACATTCTCGTACATTTAGCACCACAGCTAGGTTTCCACCTCGTCTTCCTAAGGAAACTTTCTCAATTACAAGCCACCGTAGATCTTTCACCGTGTGTCCAGCGGTCTGCCAGTGGTCTACCAGGGGGGCACCTAGGACCTTACAACGCAATCTACTACAATGTGCAGAGATCCTGGTCTTAATTTTTTGCTGTGTTTGCCCCACATATATTTTACCGCATGGGCACGTTATTATGTAAATCACACCATCGGTGTTACAATTGGTGTGATGTTTGAGTCTGAAGGTCTTTTGTCCATGGGTAAAGGTTTTTGTTTGAATGGTTGTCTCACAGGCGATACAGGTCCCGCACCTAAAGTGACCTATCACAGGTGGTAAGTTCCATAGGCTAGTGAGTGTAGGAGAACTCTCTGGTTCCAGATATGAATGAACCACCATATCCCGAATGTTTCTAGATCTCTTGAAGGAGTGGAGTGGAAGCTGCGATTGACCAATTTCTTGAGCTATCAAAGGCCAATTCTTGTTGATCACTTTTTTGACATCATTACTCCTTGTTGTGTAGGTGGTAACGCAGATTATCCTATTCATCTCGGGGTCTGTACGATTCTCAGGGTTCAACAGACTTTCCCGCGGGTTATACCAAGCTCGTTTTCTTGCGCGTTTGATCATTTGTGATGGATACCCCCGTGACAACAGGCGATCTTTGAGGATCTCTGATTCCTTAAGATAATCAGTACGGGAGGAGCAATTTCTTCTGATTCTCAAAAATTGTCCCACCGGAAGGTTGTCTCTGAGACCTCTGGGGTGGTGGCTACCATATTGTAGTAGAGAATTTCTTTCGGTCGGTTTCCTATACAGAGTTGTGAGAAGCTGTCCATTTGCCACATAGATGGAGATGTCCAGAAAAGGTATAGCTTTATTGCTCGATTCTATGGTGAACTGGATATTGGTATTCCGTTGGTTCAGCCAAATATGGTACTCGTTCAGTTGTTCACTGTTTCCCTGCCATATGCACAAAACATCATCGATGTATCTGACCCAAAGGGTCAGCA
The DNA here is from genome assembly GCF_964263255.1 of Lissotriton vulgaris. Classification (NCBI taxonomy): domain Eukaryota; kingdom Metazoa; phylum Chordata; class Amphibia; order Caudata; family Salamandridae; genus Lissotriton; species Lissotriton vulgaris. The sequence goes on along the minus strand of NC_141689.1, from coordinate 1,323,815,584 downwards.
TCGATGAAAAGGGGTTGTTCGGTGAGAAAACGTATTCCTGCTCGAAGTGATCCATATAAATTATGGCCAAATTGGGAGCAAATGTAGCGCCCATGGCTACACCTTTTGATTGTACGTAGAATTTCTCTTGAAAAATAAAAAAGTTTTTCATCATGGCTATATTCAGCAGGTCGATGATAAATTCAGTGGGAACCTGGAAGGGGGCCGGTCTGCTATTTAATGCAACCTCCATGACATCTAGGGCCTCTTGTTGAGGGATACTAGTGTAAAGTGATATGATATCACAGGTGACCAACAGCATGGTATTGGGATCAAAAGGCCTCTCATCGATTAATTGGATGACTTGGGTGGTGTCACGTAAGTAGGTTCTTGTATTCAATGCAAGTGGCTTTAGGAAAAAGTCTATGTATTTGCATAATGGCTCTAATATAGAGCCACACCCGGATACAATTGGTCGCCCGGGGGGGTGATCTAGGTTTTTATGAACCTTGGGCAAAGTATAAATGGTTGCCAGTCTCGGTGAATGCTGATTCAAGAATTTGAACTCTTGGTCACTCAAGAAGCCAGACTCCAAACCTTGTTGTGTAATGGAAAGAATCATATTAGCTATCTCCTTAGTTGGATCATTAGGTATCTGTTGGTAGCTGACTCCGTCTTGTAGTTGTCTATGGATTTCATTTTTATACTCTGACAGGTCCTGGACGACAATTGCCCCGCCTTTGTCGGCGGGTTTGATGATGACTTGTTTGTTGGAGGACAAATCTGTGAGAGCTTGTTTTTCTTTTTGGCTGAGATTGAATCTGACGAACTTTTTGGTGTTTAGTGTTTGTTCAGCTGCCTGTGTGACTATATCCTCAAAAGCAAGTATTCTCGGGCTCATGGCATAGGTTGGTGGAAAGAAAGTCGATGGCTCCCTTAAGCCAGTGATTGATCCTTGCCGTGTAGCAGTTTGATTCCGAAAGAAATATCGCAGGCGAATCTTCCTGAAGAATCTACAAAGTTCAATCTTCAATTGAAATTTGTTGGCCGTAGCTGTGGGTACGTAGGAGAGCCCTTTGCTTAGTACCTTGACTTCATCCTCTTTGAGCTGGTAGGATGAGATGTTAATCACAGGGTTATCTCTAGTCCGGGATTGTGGAGGGGTGTTCGTGGTTGTTGCCATCACCACCGGTAAGTGTTCCTCCGGGTCGAAATCTCGCCATGTGGTTCTGTGCGGAATGTCACCTGTTTCTGAGATTTGCCTCTGTTCCCGTCCCAACCTTGGTTCTGTTGCTGGCCTCTCCCTTGGCCCCGGTTCCAGTTGGTACCTCTCCCTCGAGGAGGACGCCATTGTCCATGGCCCTGCTCTAAAAAATGGGCTTGTGGGGGGTATTGTTGGTAGTTGGAATCACCAGATGGATAGTTATAAGAAGTACTAGGTCCGGCCTCACTGTCACTGCCGGAGCTGTAGGAGGAGTCCGAAAAGGTGGTAAAGTTCCGCCTTCCTCTGTAACCCCCTCTGCCTCGATTGGAGAAACGACCTTGTGTGTCCTGTTTGTAGTAATCAGGCTGCAAATATGGATACACAGATTTCTTGTCAAAATTTCGCAGATCTCTTGCTAATTTCTCCAATTTTTTAGTCTGAGCAGTGATGTCAAATTCCTTAATGGTTACTGCTAGGCTCTCAAGGGCTTCCTTGCTTTTGGTCAAAGTACTGTCTCCAAGTATCTCAGCTTTTAGATCCGCTATTTCTTTACTGAGTGACACTACTTGTTCGGCGGCTGTCTCCACTCCCAGCACCATCCAGTGCCGGGAGCAGTTGTTGGCCACGTAACTGAACCCTTCTTTAAATTTAGGGACGTCTATGAAGATTGCGGGTTCAATCTTAATTTGTAACCCTACTGGTATAATGTTCTCCTGCAAGCACTTAGTGAACAGGTGTCCATGTAGTCTTGTGCGTATGAGCTTCTTCTCCAGTCTTTCTAGACGAGAAATTTTATCGTTTAGAGTGACATCAACGATGGGTGCAGTGGTGGATAAAAAGGTGGTGGATAAATCTTTGGTAAGTTGGCTAATATATGCCTCTGTGTAGGATAGGATCTCGGGATCCGCCATGGCAAAGCAGAGTTAATCTGCGAAAACCTCGCAGGTAGGCACCTGCTCAGAAGACATTATGAAGGGGGGGTAGGACCCAAGCAGTCACGGGGACCTGGGCGTAAATTGGTAAATGTATAGAGGGGTCCCCGTGGGAGGGGAATTGTTACGGCACAAACAATAAAAAGTGATTTAGAAAAAACTCAAATATTACTCAGAAGTCATGGATGTTGTCATTTATTCAACAACCACACATTAAACAATTCAGAGCGAAATTTATGATCATTTATGAATAGAGACGTGAATTGGAGAATTCGAAAAGGGCCCCAAGGGGGGGAGGGAAAGGAGGGGTGTGCTCAAAGGGTATGTGAAAGATTATAAGGATAGTACATAGATTTATACATACAGTGTCAATACACAATCAACAAAGGATTCACAAAATATTTCAAAAAACCAAAACGGCCTACATCAATTCAAGGCAAGTATTGGACAGGTTTAACAAAAAAGTGGGCCATTCAACGGTCACGTGTACAAATCAATCAGGTACTGGAAAAGTGCCGGATGTCCCGTAGTAAAGAGGCGTCGACGTTTCGACCCCTATTTCTAGGATCAATTTATTCCTTTGACGGGGTCTTCATCAGGACCGTGGTAGAGAAAGGGGCGAGGGGGGGGCCGTCCTATTTAAAAGAATGAAACCTAGGTCAGGTGATGGAGTATTAATTGATAATAAACAAAACAGTCATAGTACTGTACACCAAAGGTGGTATTAGTTAAAAACAAAAATGGAAGCCATGGAGTCCGGGTCAAGAGACCTCTAGACTAAGGGATCAAGGAAGCGGAATATGCAACTAATTCATAGACACGCATGCGAAATTAATTGGTACATTACATCAGGGGCAAAATAGCCAAAGCTCAAGTAGTATCCACTCGGACTGGGAACCCATAAACAGTACGTATAATGATACAGGCTACACATGGGCACTTAATCGCAAATGGGCAGTTAACCAAGGAGACTAATTGCATATAGTGATGCAGTGACAATTGAACGCAATTTACCTGTGTTAGAATGGAACAGGGCACACTCTCGAGAATTCTATGGTGTAGGTAGCCTGTAGGTAACAGTTAACCTGCTGGGCACGTCTAGCTACAACCAAAAGAATCACATTAGTCTCACTACCCACAACTGAACTCTATACTAAAACAGTTTACCGCAAAGGGGGGGGAGGAGGTGTGAGTTTATTACCTCGATGTATCAAACCGCACTACTGCAGAAATGCCTTGGCGTTGTGTTGTACAGGGTTCGAAGAACTGTAAAATAAACAGGTACATATGGATTAAGACATAACCGCGGTGCAGATGTCTAAAGAATAGACTCTGCAGTCACGTGCCTTCATACCTTAAAATGGTCCGGCAGACTGGGGACCAAGACGGTAGTTCGGTACTGTTAACGGCTCCGTATGATCACGAAATGAACCTAAAAGTAATCGTAGGCGCACGTCAATACCTTCATGTGGTAGCCAAAGGCAGCTTAGAGGAACGAGACTTTAAGGATCTCTACTTACTTTAAGCAAAGGAGAGCGAGGCGGCAGAGCGTCTTGCTGCACTCGTATCCGAGTCTGCTGTACACCGCTATGCGAAGCAGCTGGGCATATCGCGTTAGGAAACAAACTCCGCAAAGCACTACGCGGAGTTTGGGGGCGGGACTGAGTGGAGTGACACGAGTCGGAGGGGAAATGGAAAAAAGACTTGAGTCTATTGGGAGCCTCGGTGTCTTGTGAATGATAAAAAGACTTGAACATAAAAATTGTTAGGCTGTTAGTGCACACATGTAAGTCAGGGATATTATTGAGGAATTATTTCAAAAAACAAAGATTTACAGTCCAGCTCACATAAGTGCTTTTAAATATGTAAAGGACTCGCGCACAGCCCTTACAAGGGAGTGAAGGCGAGTAGTCAGCAAGATCATACAATTTAAAGAGTTATTGAAAAGTGTTGATATTACATTATACAAACACTCTTATGTTGACCTAAGGTATACTGTCTGCCCTTATGAAGAAAGTACTCGTGCACATGTCTTCACAGGATAGTGTCAACGAGTTACATGCATGTAAACAATAAATAGGGCAAGTAGTCACAAGGATCATATTATTTTGGAGAAAAAATATATTATACGACTACTATGTGTAAACATTGCAAATACTCTCTGACCTTATGAAAAGAAACTCATGCACATGTCTAGCAGGGTAGTGCAAATGAGCTACAAGCATGTATAGGGAGGATGGAGAAGGCCCGTAGGGTACCAGGAGAATATCAGTATGGTTTAAGACAATCAATGAGTTATTCATCTCAGGCCTGCCAGCTGTGCAAAGCTGCCGTCCTGTTCATTTAGGCCATTTTGATGGGAATAAATTGATCCTAGAAATAGGGGTCGAAACGTCGACGCCTCTTTACTACGGGACATCCAGCACTTTTCCAGTACCTGATTGATTTGTACACGTGACCGTTGAATGGCCCACTTTTTTGTTAAACCTGTCCAATACTTGCCTTGAATTGATGTAGGCCGTTTTGGTTTTTTGAAATATTTTGTGAATCCTTTGTTGATTGTGTATTGACACTGTATGTATAAATCTATGTACTATCCTTATAATCTTTCACATACCCTTTGAGCACACCCCTCCTTTCCCTCCCCCCCTTGGGGCCCTTTTCGAATTCTCCAATTCACGTCTCTATTCATAAATGATCATAAATTTCGCTCTGAATTGTTTAATGTGTGGTTGTTGAATAAATGACAAAATCCATGACTTCTGAGTAATATTTGAGTTTTTTCTAAATCACTTTTTATTGTTTGTGCCGTAACAATTCCCCTCCCACGGGGACCCCTCTATACATTTACCAACTTCCTCGAGGGCAACCAAGCTGGCTTTAGACCCGGCCACTCAACGGAGACAGTGATCCTGGCCGTGCTGGATGCCCTGAGAGACGGTGTTGACAAAGGTACCCCCCAGGCCCTGGTATTATTAGATCTGTCAGCCGCCTTCGACACGATGGATCATAACATCCTTCTCCGCCGTGTCGAGCAGGCTGGCATCCAGGGCCCGGCTCTGGCCTGGGTCAGATCTTTCCTGACGGGCAGGTCCCAGACCCTTAGCCTGGGTACCTTCAGGGCTCCTAGAGAGCAGTCGCTCTGTGGGGTCCTCCAGGGTTCTTCTCTGTCCCCTCTTCTTTTCAACCTTTATCTTCGCCCCCTTCTACTTTCTCTGAGGCTGTGGGACGTCACCGTGTTCAATTACGCGGACGACCTGCAGCTCATCTTCTCTCTTAATTCCCCTTCTGCTATTCCTAATTTCCAGTCAGCCATGTCCCACATTCTCCAGTGGATGGGCCTCAACCAGTTAAAGTTGAACCCCGGTAAGACGGAGCTCCTCCTTCCCGGTAGGAGCCCCACCTTCTGGGGGCCACACTTCTGGCCGGCGGAACTGGGCCCGTCTCCCACTCCCGTGGCTTCGGTGAAGAGCTTAGGGGTCACAATTGACTCTGCTCTATCCCTAGGGCCGCAGGTGGGGACCGTGGTCTCATCCTGCATTTACCAACTGCGCAGGATCAGGAAAGTGGCATACCTCCTTACACCTGAAGCCCTCCTGCAGGTCATCATGGCCCTCGTCCTCTCTTGCCTAGATTTCTCCAACTCGATCTACCATGGTCTGCCCAAAACATCGATGGGCAGACTACAGGTGGTTCAAAATCAGGCGGCGAGATTGGCCTTAGGGATTCCGAAGTGGCAATCTGCCAGGCCCCTCCTCGTCAAACTCCACTGGCTCCCTGTCGCCTCTAGGGCAGCCTTTAAGATCGGCTGCCTCATCTTCAAATCCCTGGCTGGCCCCTGTCCCACCTTTGTAAAATCTCTTATCTTACCTTACTGCCCGTCCCGCAATTTGAGATCCTGCTATCTTCATCTTTTAACTGTCCCCTCTTACAAGCTCTGCAGATCTGGAGGCCGGAGATTCGCTTACCTGGCCCCCAAGTTCTGGAACTCTCTCCCTCTTTCTCTTAAAATTTCTAATTCTTTGATCCTCTTTCGCAAATCTCTAAAAACTTGGCTTTTCCCTCATTCTGGTTAGTCTCTCTGTCCCCTCTATTTCCAACCAGCGCCAGGAAACCCATGGTGTCAGTGCGCTATACAAGCACCCCCTACGATACGATACGATACGATACGAGTTTTGGAACTTTAAAAAATTCCTAAAAAATAAGACGAAACAGGATATTGTGAATTTTTTCCGGAATGCACTGTCAACTACAATAGAGTTAACACCAGCTATTATGAGATTGGGGATAAGTGTTGACGGGCAGCCGAGTTGTAGAAATTTTATATTTGTAGCAATGGCGATCCTGAGATTGTTAGTGGCTTCTGCTTGGCTTGATCCTAACCCTCCAGCATACCATCAATGGCTAGGTAAAGTACTGTCAATACAAAAACTGGAAACAGCCATATATGCTAAGGAGGGAAAAAAGGGTAAGAAATTGGGTATGCAAATTTGGGGTCCTTTTATTCGATGGAAGTTAGGTACTGACTGTTAAAAGACCAAGAACCTGTCTAGATGAATATTGGAATATGTATGTATGATTCTGTGTTCTATTGTTTTGTAATTATTGTGCCCTGCTCATGTTATAAAGAAAATGGGGAAATAATTATCAATAACATGTTTTTTTAAAAAAAAAGGAACTTTAAAAAATTCCTAAAAAAATCAGCCGAACTACGAATTCTGATTTACTCACCTGTTATCAGAAGAGACCTCAGTGCTGCATCTTTCAGCCCACTACTGATCCTGAAAAGTAATTCTAACCATACTTACAGTAACTTGGATTTCCTTATATAGGCCAACATTGACAGGTTTCACTTGGAAATTCTTCTTTGTGTGGAGTTTTGGAACTTTAAAAAATGCCTCTAAAATCAACCGAACTATGAATTCTGATTTACTCACCTGTTATCAGGAGAGACCTCAGTGCTGCATCTTTCAGCCCATTACTGATCCTAAAAAGTAATTCTAATTGCAGTTACAGTAACTTGAATTTCTTTCCATAAGCTAACATTGACATGTTTTACTTGGAAATTCTTCTGTGTGTGGAGTTTTGGAACATTAAAAAATTCCTCTAAAATCAGCCGAATGTCGAAATCCGATTTACACACCTGTTATCAGGAGAGACCTTAGTGCTGCATCTTTCAGCCCACTACTGATCCTAAAAAGTAATTTGAATTGAAGTTACAGTAACTTGAATTTTCTTCTTAGGCTAACATTGACATGTTTTACTTGGAAATTCTTCTGTGTGTGGAGTTTTGGAACTTTAAAAAATTCCTCTAAAATCAGCCGAATGTCGAATTCCGATTTACACGCCTGTCATCAGGAGATACCTCCGTGCTGCAACTTTCAGCCCACAACTGATCCTGAAAAGTAATTCTAACAATACTTACAGTAACTTGACCTTCCTTCCATAGGCTACCATTGACATGTTTTATTTGGAAATTCTTCTAATTGTGGAGTTTTTGAACTTGAAAAAATTCCTCGAAAATGAGTCGAACTACGAATTCTGATTTACTCTACTGTTATCAGGAGAGACCTCAGTGCTGCATCTTTCAGCCAAATACTGATCCTGAAAAGTAATTCTAATCGTAGTTACAGTAACTCGAATTTCCTTACATAGGCTAACACAGACTGGTTTAACTTGGAAATTTTTCTAAGTGTGGAGTTTTGGTACTTTAAAAAGTTCCTCTAAAATCAGCCAAACGACGAATTCCGATTTACTCACCTGTTATTAGGAAAGACCTCAGTGCTGCATCTTTCAGCCCACTACTGATCCTGAAAAGTAATTCTAACCATACTTACAGTAACTTGAATTTCCTTCGGTAGGCTAACATTGACTGGTGTCACTTGGAAAGGTTTCTAAGTGTGGTGTTTTGGAACATTAAAAAATTCCTCTAAAATCTGCCAAACTACGAATTCTGATTTACTCACCTGTCATCAGGAGAGACCTCAGTGCTGCATCTTTCAGCCCACTACTGATCCTAAAAAGTAATTCTAATCTTAGTTACAGTAAATCGAATTTCCTTACATAGGCTAATACTGACTGGTTTCACTTGGAAAGGTTTCTAAGTATGGAGTTTTGGTACTTTAAAAAGTTCCTCTAAAATCAGCCGAACGACGAATTCCGATTTACTCACCTGTTATCAGGAGAGACCTCAGTGATGCATCTTTCAGCCCAATACTGATCCTTAAAAGTAATTCTAATCATAGTTACAGTAACTCGAATTTCCTTACATAGGCTAACACTGACTGGTTTAACTTGGAAATTCTTCTAAGTGTGAAGTTTTGGAACTTTAAAAAATTCCTCAAAAATGAGTCGAACTACGAATTCTGATTTACACACCTGTTATCAGGAGACACCTCAGTGCTGCATCTTTCAGACCACTACTGATCCTGAAAAGTAATTCTAATTGTAGTTACAGTAACTTGAATTTCCTTCCATAGGCTAACATTGACATGTTTTACTTGGAAATTCTTCTAAGTGTAGAGTTTTGGAACTTTAAAAAATTCCTAAAAAAATCAGCCGAACTACGAATTCTGATTTACTCACCTGTTATCAGAAGAGACCTCAGTGCTGCATCTTTCAGCCCATTACTGATCCTAAAAAGTAATTCTAATCATAGTTACAGTAACTCGAATTTCCTTACATAGGCTAACACAGACTGGTTTAACTTGGACATTTTTCTAAGTGTGGAGTTTTGGAACTTAAAAAAGTTATTCTAAAATCAGTTGAACGGCAAATTCCGATTACTCACCTGTTATCAGGAGAGACCTCAGTGCTGCATCTTTCGGCCCACTACTGATCCTGAAAAGTAATTCTAACCATACTTACAGTAACTTGAATTTCCTTCCATAGGCTAACAATGACTGGTTTCACTTGGAAATATTTTTAAGTGTGGAGTTTTGGAACTTTAAAAAATTCCTAAAAAAATCAGCCGTACTACGAATTCTGATTTACTCACCTGTTATCAGAAGAGACCTCAGTGCTGCATCTTTCAGCCCACTACTGATCCTTAAAAGTAATTCTAATCATAGTTACAGTAACTCGAATTTCCTTACTTAGGCTAGCACTGACTGGTTTAACTTGGAAATTCTACTGAATGTGAAGTTTTGGAACTTTAAAAAATTCCTCAAAAATCAGACGAACTACGAATTTTGATTTACACACCTGTTATCAGGAGACACCTCAGTGCTGCATCTTTCAGCCCACTGCTGATCCTGAAAAGTAATTCTAACCATACTTACAGTAACTTGAATGTCCTTCCGTAGGTTAACATTGACTGGTTTCACTTGGAAATTTTTCTAAGTGTGGAGTTTTGGAGCTTTAAAAAATTGCTCTAAAATCAGCCAAACGACGAATTCCAATTTACTCAATTGTTATCGGGAGAAACCTCAGTGCTGCATCTTTCATCCCAATACTGATCCTTAAAAGTAATTCTAATCGTAGTTACAGTAACTGGAATTTCCTTACATAGGCTAACACTGACTAGTTTCACTTGGAAATTGTTTTAAATGTGGAGTTTTGGAATTTAAAAAAGTTATTCTAAAATCAGCCGAACAACGAATTCCAATTTACTCACCTGTTATCAGGAGAGACCTCAGTGCTGCATCTTTCAGCCCACTACTGATCCTGAAAATTAATTCTAACCATACTTACAGTAACTTGAATTTCCTTCCATAGGCTAACAATGACTGGTTTCACTTGGAAATATTTTTAAGTGTAGAGTTTTGGCACTTTAAAAAATTCCTCAAAAATCAGCCTTAGTACGATTTCTGCTTTAATCACCTGTTATCAGGAGAGACCTCAGTGCTGCATTTTTCAGCCCACTACTGATCCTAAAAAGTAATTCTAATCGTAGTTACAGTTAATCGAATATCCTTACATAGGCTAATACTGACTGGTTTCCCTTGGAAATTTTTCTAAGTGTGGAGTTTTAGTACTTTAACCCCTTCAGCGCGGCGCGAATGTTTGCGCTGTGCTGAAGGTTCTATTGAGCCTATCAACTCATGACGGAACGGTTCCGTCATGAGCACAGCTCAACCGACGCTCATGTCGGAACTGTTCCGTCATGAGCATGGAAGGGGTTAAAAAGTTCCTCTAAAATCAGCCGAACGACGAATTCCGATTTACTCACCTGTTATCAGGAGAGACCTCAGTGCTGCATCTTTCAGCCCAATACTGATCCTTAAAAGTAATTCTAATCATAGTTACAGTAACTCGAATTTCCTTACATAGGCTAACAGTGACTGGTTTAACTTGGAAATTCTTCTAAGTGTGAAGTTTTGGAACTTTAAAAAAGTCCTTAATAATCAGACAAACTACGAATTCTGATTTACACACCTGTTCTCAGGAGACACCTCAGTGCTGCATCTTTCAGCCCACTACTGATCCTGAAAAGTAATTCTAATCGTAGTTACAGTAAATCGAATTTCCTTACATAGGCTAATACTGACTGGCGTCACTTGGAATTTTTTTTAAGTGTGGAGTTTTGGAACTTTAAAAAATTCCTCTAAAATCAGACGAATGTCGATTTCCGATTTACACACCTGTTATCAGGAGAGACCTCAGTGCTGCATCTTTCAGCCCACTACTGATCCTAAAAAGTAATTCTAATCGAAGTTACAGTAAATTGAATTTCCTTACATAGGCTAACATTGACATATTTTATTTGGAAATTCTTCTAAGTGTGGTGTTTTGAAACTTAAAAAAATTCCTCAAAAATCAGCCGAACTACGAATTATGATTTACTCACCTGTTATCAGGAGAGACTTCAGTGCTGCATCTTTCAGCCCACTACTGATCCTGAAAAGTAATTCTAATCGTAGTTACAGTAACTTGAATTTCCTTCCATAGGCTAACATTGACATGTTTTATTTGGAAATTCTTCTAAATGTGGAGTTTTGGTACTTTAAAAAGTTCCTCTAAAATCAGCCGAACAACGAATTCCGATTTACTCACCTGTTATAAGGAGAGACCTCAGTGCTGCATCTTTCAGCCCAATACTGACCCTGAAAAGTAATTCTAATCGTAGTTACAGTAACTTGAATTTCCTTCCATAGGCTAACATTGACATGTTTTATTTGGAAATTCTTCTAAGTGTGAAGTTTTGGAACATTAAAAAATTCCTCAAAAATCATCTGAACTACGAATTCTGATTTACACACCTGTTATCAGAAGAGACCTCAGTGCTGCATCTTTCAGCCCACTACTGATCCTGAAAATGTATTCTAACAATACTTACAGTAACTTGAATTTCCTTCCATAGGCTAACAATGACTGGTTTCACTTGGAAATATTTTTAAGTGTGGAGTTTTGGCACTTTAAAAAATTCCTCAAAAATCAGCCTTAGTAGGATTTCTGTTTACTCACCTGTTATCAGGAGAGACTTCAGTGCTGCATCTTTCATCCCAATACTGATCCTTAAAAGTAATTCTAATCGTAGTTACAGTAACTCGAATTTCCTTACATAGGCTAATACTGACTGGTTTCACTTGGAAATTTTTCTAAGTGTGGAGTTTTGGTACTTTAAAAAGTTCCTCTAAAATCAGCCAAACGACGAATTCCGATTTACTCACCTGTTATCAGGAGAGACCTCAGTGCTGCATCTTTCAGCCCAATACTGATCCTTAAAAGTAATTCTAATCATAGTTACAGTAACTCGAATTTCCTTACTTAGGCTAACACTGACTGGTTTAACTTGGAAATTCTTCTAAGTGTGAAGTTTTGGAACTTTAAAAAATTCCTCAAAAATCAGACGAACTACGAATTTTGATTTACACACCTGTTATCAGGAGACACCTCAGTGCTGCATCTTTCAGCCCACTGCTGATCCTGAAAAGTAATTCTAACCATACTTACAGTAACTTGAATTTCCTTCCGTAGGTTAACATTGACTGGTTTCACTTGGAAATTTTTCTAAGTGTGGAGTTTTGGAGCTTTAAAAAATTGCTCTAAAATCAGCCAAACGACGAATTCCAATTTACTCACCTGTTATCGGGAGAAACCTCAGTGCTGCATCTTTCATCCCAATACTGATCCTTAAAAGTAATTCTAATCGTAGTTACAGTAACTGGAATTTCCTTACATAGGCTAACACTGACTAGTTTCACTTGGAAATTGTTTTAAATGTGGAGTTTTGGAACCTTAAAAAGTTATTCTAAAATCAGCCAAACGACGAATTCCAATTTACTCACCTGTTATCAGGAGAGACCACAGCGCTGCATCTTTCAGCCCACTACTGATCCTGAAAAGTAATTCTAATCATAGTTACAGTAACTCGAATTTCCTTACATAGGCTAACACAGACTGGTTTAACTTGGACATTTTTCTAAGTGTGGAGTTTTGGAACTTAAAAAAGTTATTCTAAAATCAGTTGAACGGCAAATTCCGATTACTCACCTGTTATTAGGAAAGACCTCAGTGCTGCATCTTTCAGCCCACTACTGATCCTGAAAAGTAATTCTAACCATACTTACAGTAACTTGAATTTCCTTCGGTAGGCTAACATTGACTGGTGTCACTTGGAAAGGTTTCTAAGTGTGGTGTTTTGGAACATTAAAAAATTCCTCTAAAATCTGCCAAACTACGAATTCTGATTTACTCACCTGTCATCAGGAGAGACCTCAGTGCTGCATCTTTCAGCCCACTACTGATCCTAAAAAGTAATTCTAATCTTAGTTACAGTAAATCGAATTTCCTTACATAGGCTAATACTGACTGGTTTCACTTGGAAAGGTTTCTAAGTATGGAGTTTTGGTACTTTAAAAAGTTCCTCTAAAATCAGCCGAACGACGAATTCCGATTTACTCACCTGTTATCAGGAGAGACCTCAGTGATGCATCTTTCAGCCCAATACTGATCCTTAAAAGTAATTCTAATCATAGTTACAGTAACTCGAATTTCCTTACATAGGCTAACACTGACTGGTTTAACTTGGAAATTCTTCTAAGTGTGAAGTTTTGGAACTTTAAAAAATTCCTCAAAAATGAGTCGAACTACGAATTCTGATTTACACACCTGTTATCAGGAGACACCTCAGTGCTGCATCTTTCAGACCACTACTGATCCTGAAAAGTAATTCTAATTGTAGTTACAGTAACTTGAATTTCCTTCCATAGGCTAACATTGACATGTTTTACTTGGAAATTCTTCTAAGTGTAGAGTTTTGGAACTTTAAAAAATTCCTAAAAAAATCAGCCGAACTACGAATTCTGATTTACTCACCTGTTATCAGAAGAGACCTCAGTGCTGCATCTTTCAGCCCATTACTGATCCTAAAAAGTAATTCTAATCATAGTTACAGTAACTCGAATTTCCTTACATAGGCTAACACAGACTGGTTTAACTTGGACATTTTTCTAAGTGTGGAGTTTTGGAACTTAAAAAAGTTATTCTAAAATCAGCCGTACTACGAATTCTGATTTACTCACCTGTTATCAGAAGAGACCTCAGTGCTGCATCTTTCAGCCCACTACTGATCCTTAAAAGTAATTCTAATCATAGTTACAGTAACTCGAATTTCCTTACTTAGGCTAGCACTGACTGGTTTAACTTGGAAATTCTACTGAATGTGAAGTTTTGGAACTTTAAAAAATTCCTCAAAAATCAGACGAACTACGAATTTTGATTTACACACCTGTTATCAGGAGACACCTCAGTGCTGCATCTTTCAGCCCACTGCTGATCCTGAAAAGTAATTCTAACCATACTTACAGTAACTTGAATGTCCTTCCGTAGGTTAACATTGACTGGTTTCACTTGGAAATTTTTCTAAGTGTGGAGTTTTGGAGCTTTAAAAAATTGCTCTAAAATCAGCCAAACGACGAATTCCAATTTACTCAATTGTTATCGGGAGAAACCTCAGTGCTGCATCTTTCATCCCAATACTGATCCTTAAAAGTAATTCTAATCGTAGTTACAGTAACTGGAATTTCCTTACATAGGCTAACACTGACTAGTTTCACTTGGAAATTGTTTTAAATGTGGAGTTTTGGAATTTAAAAAAGTTATTCTAAAATCAGCCGAACAACGAATTCCAATTTACTCACCTGTTATCAGGAGAGACCTCAGTGCTGCATCTTTCAGCCCACTACTGATCCTGAAAATTAATTCTAACCATACTTACAGTAACTTGAATTTCCTTCCATAGGCTAACAATGACTGGTTTCACTTGGAAATATTTTTAAGTGTAGAGTTTTGGCACTTTAAAAAATTCCTCAAAAATCAGCCTTAGTACGATTTCTGCTTTAATCACCTGTTATCAGGAGAGACCTCAGTGCTGCATTTTTCAGCCCACTACTGATCCTAAAAAGTAATTCTAATCGTAGTTACAGTTAATCGAATATCCTTACATAGGCTAATACTGACTGGTTTCCCTTGGAAATTTTTCTAAGTGTGGAGTTTTAGTACTTTAACCCCTTCAGCGCGGCGCGAATGTTTGCGCTGTGCTGAAGGTTCTATTGAGCCTATCAACTCATGACGGAACGGTTCCGTCATGAGCACAGCTCAACCGACGCTCATGTCGGAACTGTTCCGTCATGAGCATGGAAGGGGTTAAAAAGTTCCTCTAAAATCAGCCGAACGACGAATTCCGATTTACTCACCTGTTATCAGGAGAGACCTCAGTGCTGCATCTTTCAGCCCAATACTGATCCTTAAAAGTAATTCTAATCATAGTTACAGTAACTCGAATTTCCTTACATAGGCTAACAGTGACTGGTTTAACTTGGAAATTCTTCTAAGTGTGAAGTTTTGGAACTTTAAAAAAGTCCTTAATAATCAGACAAACTACGAATTCTGATTTACACACCTGTTCTCAGGAGACACCTCAGTGCTGCATCTTTCAGCCCACTACTGATCCTGAAAAGTAATTCTAATCGTAGTTACAGTAAATCGAATTTCCTTACATAGGCTAATACTGACTGGCGTCACTTGGAATTTTTTTTAAGTGTGGAGTTTTGGAACTTTAAAAAATTCCTCTAAAATCAGACGAATGTCGATTTCCGATTTACACACCTGTTATCAGGAGAGACCTCAGTGCTGCATCTTTCAGCCCACTACTGATCCTAAAAAGTAATTCTAATCGAAGTTACAGTAAATTGAATTTCCTTACATAGGCTAACATTGACATATTTTATTTGGAAATTCTTCTAAGTGTGGTGTTTTGAAACTTAAAAAAATTCCTCAAAAATCAGACGAACTACGAATTATGATTTACTCACCTGTTATCAGGAGAGACTTCAGTGCTGCATCTTTCAGCCCACTACTGATCCTGAAAAGTAATTCTAATCGTAGTTACAGTAACTTGAATTTCCTTCCATAGGCTAACATTGACATGTTTTATTTGGAAATTCTTCTAAATGTGGAGTTTTGGTACTTTAAAAAGTTCCTCTAAAATCAGCCGAACAACGAATTCCGATTTACTCACCTGTTATAAGGAGAGACCTCAGTGCTGCATCTTTCAGCCCAATACTGACCCTGAAAAGTAATTCTAATCGTAGTTACAGTAACTTGAATTTCCTTCCATAGGCTAACATTGACATGTTTTATTTGGAAATTCTTCTAAGTGTGAAGTTTTGGAACATTAAAAAATTCCTCAAAAATCATCTGAACTACGAATTCTGATTTACACACCTGTTATCAGAAGAGACCTCAGTGCTGCATCTTTCAGCCCACTACTGATCCTGAAAATGTATTCTAACAATACTTACAGTAACTTGAATTTCCTTCCATAGGCTAACAATGACTGGTTTCACTTGGAAATATTTTTAAGTGTGGAGTTTTGGCACTTTAAAAAATTCCTCAAAAATCAGCCTTAGTAGGATTTCTGTTTACTCACCTGTTATCAGGAGAGACTTCAGTGCTGCATCTTTCATCCCAATACTGATCCTTAAAAGTAATTCTAATCGTAGTTACAGTAACTCGAATTTCCTTACATAGGCTAATACTGACTGGTTTCACTTGGAAATTTTTCTAAGTGTGGAGTTTTGGTACTTTAAAAAGTTCCTCTAAAATCAGCCAAACGACGAATTCCGATTTACTCACCTGTTATCAGGAGAGACCTCAGTGCTGCATCTTTCAGCCCAATACTGATCCTTAAAAGTAATTCTAATCATAGTTACAGTAACTCGAATTTCCTTACTTAGGCTAACACTGACTGGTTTAACTTGGAAATTCTTCTAAGTGTGAAGTTTTGGAACTTTAAAAAATTCCTCAAAAATCAGACGAACTACGAATTTTGATTTACACACCTGTTATCAGGAGACACCTCAGTGCTGCATCTTTCAGCCCACTGCTGATCCTGAAAAGTAATTCTAACCATACTTACAGTAACTTGAATTTCCTTCCGTAGGTTAACATTGACTGGTTTCACTTGGAAATTTTTCTAAGTGTGGAGTTTTGGAGCTTTAAAAAATTGCTCTAAAATCAGCCAAACGACGAATTCCAATTTACTCACCTGTTATCGGGAGAAACCTCAGTGCTGCATCTTTCATCCCAATACTGATCCTTAAAAGTAATTCTAATCGTAGTTACAGTAACTGGAATTTCCTTACATAGGCTAACACTGACTAGTTTCACTTGGAAATTGTTTTAAATGTGGAGTTTTGGAACCTTAAAAAGTTATTCTAAAATCAGCCAAACGACGAATTCCAATTTACTCACCTGTTATCAGGAGAGACCACAGCGCTGCATCTTTCAGCCCACTACTGATCCTGAAAAGTAATTCTAATCATAGTTACAGTAACTCGAATTTCCTTACATAGGCTAACACAGACTGGTTTAACTTGGACATTTTTCTAAGTGTGGAGTTTTGGAACTTAAAAAAGTTATTCTAAAATCAGTTGAACGGCAAATTCCGATTACTCACCTGTTATTAGGAAAGACCTCAGTGCTGCATCTTTCAGCCCACTACTGATCCTGAAAAGTAATTCTAACCATACTTACAGTAACTTGAATTTCCTTCGGTAGGCTAACATTGACTGGTGTCACTTGGAAAGGTTTCTAAGTGTGGTGTTTTGGAACATTAAAAAATTCCTCTAAAATCTGCCAAACTACGAATTCTGATTTACTCACCTGTCATCAGGAGAGACCTCAGTGCTGCATCTTTCAGCCCACTACTGATCCTAAAAAGTAATTCTAATCTTAGTTACAGTAAATCGAATTTCCTTACATAGGCTAATACTGACTGGTTTCACTTGGAAAGGTTTCTAAGTATGGAGTTTTGGTACTTTAAAAAGTTCCTCTAAAATCAGCCGAACGACGAATTCCGATTTACTCACCTGTTATCAGGAGAGACCTCAGTGATGCATCTTTCAGCCCAATACTGATCCTTAAAAGTAATTCTAATCATAGTTACAGTAACTCGAATTTCCTTACATAGGCTAACACTGACTGGTTTAACTTGGAAATTCTTCTAAGTGTGAAGTTTTGGAACTTTAAAAAATTCCTCAAAAATGAGTCGAACTACGAATTCTGATTTACACACCTGTTATCAGGAGACACCTCAGTGCTGCATCTTTCAGACCACTACTGATCCTGAAAAGTAATTCTAATTGTAGTTACAGTAACTTGAATTTCCTTCCATAGGCTAACATTGACATGTTTTACTTGGAAATTCTTCTAAGTGTAGAGTTTTGGAACTTTAAAAAATTCCTAAAAAAATCAGCCGAACTACGAATTCTGATTTACTCACCTGTTATCAGAAGAGACCTCAGTGCTGCATCTTTCAGCCCATTACTGATCCTAAAAAGTAATTCTAATCATAGTTACAGTAACTCGAATTTCCTTACATAGGCTAACACAGACTGGTTTAACTTGGACATTTTTCTAAGTGTGGAGTTTTGGAACTTAAAAAAGTTATTCTAAAATCAGTTGAACGGCAAATTCCGATTACTCACCTGTTATCAGGAGAGACCTCAGTGCTGCATCTTTCGGCCCACTACTGATCCTGAAAAGTAATTCTAACCATACTTACAGTAACTTGAATTTCCTTCCATAGGCTAACAATGACTGGTTTCACTTGGAAATATTTTTAAGTGTGGAGTTTTGGAACTTTAAAAAATTCCTAAAAAAATCAGCCGTACTACGAATTCTGATTTACTCACCTGTTATCAGAAGAGACCTCAGTGCTGCATCTTTCAGCCCACTACTGATCCTTAAAAGTAATTCTAATCATAGTTACAGTAACTCGAATTTCCTTACTTAGGCTAGCACTGACTGGTTTAACTTGGAAATTCTACTGAATGTGAAGTTTTGGAACTTTAAAAAATTCCTCAAAAATCAGACGAACTACGAATTTTGATTTACACACCTGTTATCAGGAGACACCTCAGTGCTGCATCTTTCAGCCCACTGCTGATCCTGAAAAGTAATTCTAACCATACTTACAGTAACTTGAATGTCCTTCCGTAGGTTAACATTGACTGGTTTAACTTGGAAATTTTTCTAAGTGTGGAGTTTTGGAGCTTTAAAAAATTGCTCTAAAATCAGCCAAACGACGAATTCCAATTTACTCAATTGTTATCGGGAGAAACCTCAGTGCTGCATCTTTCATCCCAATACTGATCCTTAAAAGTAATTCTAATCGTAGTTACAGTAACTGGAATTTCCTTACATAGGCTAACACTGACTAGTTTCACTTGGAAATTGTTTAAAATGTGGAGTTTTGGAATTTAAAAAAGTTATTCTAAAATCAGCCGAACAACGAATTCCAATTTACTCACCTGTTATCAGGAGAGACCTCAGTGCTGCATCTTTCAGCCCACTACTGATCCTGAAAATTAATTCTAACCATACTTACAGTAACTTGAATTTCCTTCCATAGGCTAACAATGACTGGTTTCACTTGGAAATATTTTTAAGTGTAGAGTTTTGGCACTTTAAAAAATTCCTCAAAAATCAGCCTTAGTACGATTTCTGATTTAATCACCTGTTATCAGGAGAGACCTCAGTGCTGCATTTTTCAGCCCACTACTGATCCTAAAAAGTAATTCTAATCGTAGTTACAGTTAATCGAATATCCTTACATAGGCTAATACTGACTGGTTTCCCTTGGAAATTTTTCTAAGTGTGGAGTTTTAGTACTTTAACCCCTTCAGCGCGGCGCGAATGTTTGCGCTGTGCTGAAGGTTCTATTGAGCCTATCAACTCATGACGGAACGGTTCCGTCATGAGCACAGCTCAACCGACGCTCATGTCGGAACTGTTCCGTCATGAGCATGGAAGGGGTTAAAAAGTTCCTCTAAAATCAGCCGAACGACGAATTCCGATTTACTCACCTGTTATCAGGAGAGACCTCAGTGCTGCATCTTTCAGCCCAATACTGATCCTTAAAAGTAATTCTAATCATAGTTACAGTAACTCGAATTTCCTTACATAGGCTAACAGTGACTGGTTTAACTTGGAAATTCTTCTAAGTGTGAAGTTTTGGAACTTTAAAAAAGTCCTTAATAATCAGACAAACTACGAATTCTGATTTACACACCTGTTCTCAGGAGACACCTCAGTGCTGCATCTTTCAGCCCACTACTGATCCTGAAAAGTAATTCTAATCGTAGTTACAGTAAATCGAATTTCCTTACATAGGCTAATACTGACTGGCGTCACTTGGAATTTTTTTTAAGTGTGGAGTTTTGGAACTTTAAAAAATTCCTCTAAAATCAGACGAATGTCGATTTCCGATTTACACACCTGTTATCAGGAGAGACCTCAGTGCTGCATCTTTCAGCCCACTACTGATTCTAAAAAGTAATTCTAATCGAAGTTACAGTAAATTGAATTTCCTTACATAGGCTAACATTGACATATTTTATTTGGAAATTCTTCTAAGTGTGGTGTTTTGAAACTTAAAAAAATTCCTCAAAAATCAGCCGAACTACGAATTATGATTTACTCACCTGTTATCAGGAGAGACTTCAGTGCTGCATCTTTCAGCCCACTACTGATCCTGAAAAGTAATTCTAATCGTAGTTACAGTAACTTGAATTTCCTTCCATAGGCTAACATTGACATGTTTTATTTGGAAATTCTTCTAAATGTGGAGTTTTGGTACTTTAAAAAGTTCCTCTAAAATCAGCCGAACAACGAATTCCGATTTACTCACCTGTTATAAGGAGAGACCTCAGTGCTGCATCTTTCAGCCCAATACTGACCCTGAAAAGTAATTCTAATCGTAGTTACAGTAACTTGAATTTCCTTCCATAGGCTAACATTGACATGTTTTATTTGGAAATTCTTCTAAGTGTGAAGTTTTGGAACATTAAAAAATTCCTCAAAAATCATCTGAACTACGAATTCTGATTTACACACCTGTTATCAGAAGAGACCTCAGTGCTGCATCTTTCAGCCCACTACTGATCCTGAAAATGTATTCTAACAATACTTACAGTAACTTGAATTTCCTTCCATAGGCTAACAATGACTGGTTTCACTTGGAAATATTTTTAAGTGTGGAGTTTTGGCACTTTAAAAAATTCCTCAAAAATCAGCCTTAGTAGGATTTCTGTTTACTCACCTGTTATCAGGAGAGACTTCAGTGCTGCATCTTTCATCCCAATACTGATCCTTAAAAGTAATTCTAATCGTAGTTACAGTAACTCGAATTTCCTTACATAGGCTAATACTGACTGGTTTCACTTGGAAATTTTTCTAAGTGTGGAGTTTTGGTACTTTAAAAAGTTCCTCTAAAATCAGCCAAACGACGAATTCCGATTTACTCACCTGTTATCAGGAGAGACCTCAGTGCTGCATCTTTCAGCCCAATACTGATCCTTAAAAGTAATTCTAATCATAGTTACAGTAACTCGAATTTCCTTACTTAGGCTAACACTGACTGGTTTAACTTGGAAATTCTTCTAAGTGTGAAGTTTTGGAACTTTAAAAAATTCCTCAAAAATCAGACGAACTACGAATTTTGATTTACACACCTGTTATCAGGAGACACCTCAGTGCTGCATCTTTCAGCCCACTGCTGATCCTGAAAAGTAATTCTAACCATACTTACAGTAACTTGAATTTCCTTCCGTAGGTTAACATTGACTGGTTTCACTTGGAAATTTTTCTAAGTGTGGAGTTTTGGAGCTTTAAAAAATTGCTCTAAAATCAGCCAAACGACGAATTCCAATTTACTCACCTGTTATCGGGAGAAACCTCAGTGCTGCATCTTTCATCCCAATACTGATCCTTAAAAGTAATTCTAATCGTAGTTACAGTAACTGGAATTTCCTTACATAGGCTAACACTGACTAGTTTCACTTGGAAATTGTTTTAAATGTGGAGTTTTGGAACCTTAAAAAGTTATTCTAAAATCAGCCAAACGACGAATTCCAATTTACTCACCTGTTATCAGGAGAGACCACAGCGCTGCATCTTTCAGCCCACTACTGATCCTGAAAAGTAATTCTAATCATAGTTACAGTAACTCGAATTTCCTTACATAGGCTAACACAGACTGGTTTAACTTGGACATTTTTCTAAGTGTGGAGTTTTGGAACTTAAAAAAGTTATTCTAAAATCAGTTGAACGGCAAATTCCGATTACTCACCTGTTATCAGGAGAGACCTCAGTGCTGCATCTTTCGGCCCAATACTGATCCTGAAAAGTAATTCTATCCATACTTACAGTAACTTGAATTTCCTTCCATAGGCTAACAATGACTGGTTTCACTTGGAAATATTTTTAAGTGTGGAGTTTTGGAACTTTAAAAAATTCCTAAAAAAATCAGCCATACTACGAATTCTGATTTACTCACCTGTTATCAGAAGACACCTCAGTGCTGCATCTTTCAGCCCACTACTGATCCTGAAAATTAATTCTAACCATACTTACAGTAACTTGAATTTCCTTATATAGGCCAACATTGACAGGTTTCACTTGGAAATTGTTCTTTGTGTGGAGTTTTGGAACTTTAAAAAATTCCTCTTAATCAACCGAACTACGAATTCTGATTTACTCACCTGTTATCAGAAGAGACCTCAGTGCTGCATCTTTCAGCCCACTACTGATCCTTAAAAGTAATTCTAATCATAGTTACAGTAACTCGAATTTCCTTACTTAGGCTAGCACTGACTGGTTTAACTTGGAAATTCTACTGAATGTGAAGTTTTGGAACTTTAAAAAATTCCTCAAAAATCAGACGAACTACGAATTTTGATTTACACACCTGTTATCAGGAGACACCTCAGTGCTGCATCTTTCAGCCCACTGCTGATCCTGAAAAGTAATTCTAACCATACTTACAGTAACTTGAATGTCCTTCCGTAGGTTAACATTGACTGGTTTAACTTGGAAATTTTTCTAAGTGTGGAGTTTTGGAGCTTTAAAAAATTGCTCTAAAATCAGCCAAACGACGAATTCCAATTTACTCAATTGTTATCGGGAGAAACCTCAGTGCTGCATCTTTCATCCCAATACTGATCCTTAAAAGTAATTCTAATCGTAGTTACAGTAACTGGAATTTCCTTACATAGGCTAACACTGACTAGTTTCACTTGGAAATTGTTTTAAATGTGGAGTTTTGGAATTTAAAAAAGTTATTCTAAAATCAGCCGAACAACGAATTCCAATTTACTCACCTGTTATCAGGAGAGACCTCAGTGCTGCATCTTTCAGCCCACTACTGATCCTGAAAATTAATTCTAACCATACTTACAGTAACTTGAATTTCCTTCCATAGGCTAACAATGACTGGTTTCACTTGGAAATATTTTTAAGTGTAGAGTTTTGGCACTTTAAAAATTCCTCAAAAATCAGCCTTAGTACGATTTCTGATTTAATCACCTGTTATCAGGAGAGACCTCAGTGCTGCATTTTTCAGCCCACTACTGATCCTAAAAAGTAATTCTAATCGTAGTTACAGTTAATCGAATATCCTTACATAGGCTAATACTGACTGGTTTCCCTTGGAAATTTTTCTAAGTGTGGAGTTTTAGTACTTTAACCCCTTCAGCGCGGCGCGAATGTTTGCGCTGTGCTGAAGGTTCTATTGAGCCTATCAACTCATGACGGAACGGTTCCGTCATGAGCACAGCTCAACCGACGCTCATGTCGGAACTGTTCCGTCATGAGCATGGAAGGGGTTAAAAAGTTCCTCTAAAATCAGCCGAACGACGAATTCCGATTTACTCACCTGTTATCAGGAGAGACCTCAGTGCTGCATCTTTCAGCCCAATACTGATCCTTAAAAGTAATTCTAATCATAGTTACAGTAACTCGAATTTCCTTACATAGGCTAACAGTGACTGGTTTAACTTGGAAATTCTTCTAAGTGTGAAGTTTTGGAACTTTAAAAAAGTCCTTAATAATCAGACAAACTACGAATTCTGATTTACACACCTGTTCTCAGGAGACACCTCAGTGCTGCATCTTTCAGCCCACTACTGATCCTGAAAAGTAATTCTAATCGTAGTTACAGTAAATCGAATTTCCTTACATAGGCTAATACTGACTGGCGTCACTTGGAATTTTTTTTAAGTGTGGAGTTTTGGAACTTTAAAAAATTCCTCTAAAATCAGACGAATGTCGATTTCCGATTTACACACCTGTTATCAGGAGAGACCTCAGTGCTGCATCTTTCAGCCCACTACTGATTCTAAAAAGTAATTCTAATCGAAGTTACAGTAAATTGAATTTCCTTACATAGGCTAACATTGACATATTTTATTTGGAAATTCTTCTAAGTGTGGTGTTTTGAAACTTAAAAAAATTCCTCAAAAATCAGCCGAACTACGAATTATGATTTACTCACCTGTTATCAGGAGAGACTTCAGTGCTGCATCTTTCAGCCCACTACTGATCCTGAAAAGTAATTCTAATCGTAGTTACAGTAACTTGAATTTCCTTCCATAGGCTAACATTGACATGTTTTATTTGGAAATTCTTCTAAATGTGGAGTTTTGGTACTTTAAAAAGTTCCTCTAAAATCAGCCGAACAACGAATTCCGATTTACTCACCTGTTATAAGGAGAGACCTCAGTGCTGCATCTTTCAGCCCAATACTGACCCTGAAAAGTAATTCTAATCGTAGTTACAGTAACTTGAATTTCCTTCCATAGGCTAACATTGACATGTTTTATTTGGAAATTCTTCTAAGTGTGAAGTTTTGGAACATTAAAAAATTCCTCAAAAATCATCTGAACTACGAATTCTGATTTACACACCTGTTATCAGAAGAGACCTCAGTGCTGCATCTTTCAGCCCACTACTGATCCTGAAAATGTATTCTAACAATACTTACAGTAACTTGAATTTCCTTCCATAGGCTAACAATGACTGGTTTCACTTGGAAATATTTTTAAGTGTGGAGTTTTGGCACTTTAAAAAATTCCTCAAAAATCAGCCTTAGTAGGATTTCTGTTTACTCACCTGTTATCAGGAGAGACTTCAGTGCTGCATCTTTCATCCCAATACTGATCCTTAAAAGTAATTCTAATCGTAGTTACAGTAACTCGAATTTCCTTACATAGGCTAATACTGACTGGTTTCACTTGGAAATTTTTCTAAGTGTGGAGTTTTGGTACTTTAAAAAGTTCCTCTAAAATCAGCCAAACGACGAATTCCGATTTACTCACCTGTTATCAGGAGAGACCTCAGTGCTGCATCTTTCAGCCCAATACTGATCCTTAAAAGTAATTCTAATCATAGTTACAGTAACTCGAATTTCCTTACTTAGGCTAACACTGACTGGTTTAACTTGGAAATTCTTCTAAGTGTGAAGTTTTGGAACTTTAAAAAATTCCTCAAAAATCAGACGAACTACGAATTTTGATTTACACACCTGTTATCAGGAGACACCTCAGTGCTGCATCTTTCAGCCCACTGCTGATCCTGAAAAGTAATTCTAACCATACTTACAGTAACTTGAATTTCCTTCCGTAGGTTAACATTGACTGGTTTCACTTGGAAATTTTTCTAAGTGTGGAGTTTTGGAGCTTTAAAAAATTGCTCTAAAATCAGCCAAACGACGAATTCCAATTTACTCACCTGTTATCGGGAGAAACCTCAGTGCTGCATCTTTCATCCCAATACTGATCCTTAAAAGTAATTCTAATCGTAGTTACAGTAACTGGAATTTCCTTACATAGGCTAACACTGACTAGTTTCACTTGGAAATTGTTTTAAATGTGGAGTTTTGGAACCTTAAAAAGTTATTCTAAAATCAGCCAAACGACGAATTCCAATTTACTCACCTGTTATCAGGAGAGACCACAGCGCTTCATCTTTCAGCCCACTACTGATCCTGAAAAGTAATTCTAATCATAGTTACAGTAACTCGAATTTCCTTACATAGGCTAACACAGACTGGTTTAACTTGGACATTTTTCTAAGTGTGGAGTTTTGGAACTTAAAAAAGTTATTCTAAAATCAGTTGAACGGCAAATTCCGATTACTCACCTGTTATCAGGAGAGACCTCAGTGCTGCATCTTTCGGCCCAATACTGATCCTGAAAAGTAATTCTATCCATACTTACAGTAACTTGAATTTCCTTCCATAGGCTAACAATGACTGGTTTCACTTGGAAATATTTTTAAGTGTGGAGTTTTGGAACTTTAAAAAATTCCTAAAAAAATCAGCCATACTACGAATTCTGATTTACTCACCTGTTATCAGAAGACACCTCAGTGCTGCATCTTTCAGCCCACTACTGATCCTGAAAATTAATTCTAACCATACTTACAGTAACTTGAATTTCCTTATATAGGCCAACATTGACAGGTTTCACTTGGAAATTGTTCTTTGTGTGGAGTTTTGGAACTTTAAAAAATTCCTCTAAAATCAACCGAACTACGAATTCTGATTTACTCACCTGTTATCAGGAGAGACCTCAGTGCTGCATCTTTCAGCCCATTACTGATCCTAAAAAGTAATTCTAATTGCAGTTACAGTAACTTGAATTTCCTTCCATAAGCTAACATTGACATGTTTTACTTGGAAATTCTTCTGTGTTTGGAGTTTTGGAACTTTAAAAAATTCCTCTAAAATCAGCCGAATGTCGAAATCCGATTTACACACCTGTTATCAGGAGAGACCTTAGTGCTGCATCTTTCTGCCCACTACTGATCCTAAAAAGTAATTTGAATCGAAGTTACAGTAACTTGAATTTCCTTCCATAGGCTAACATTGACATGTTTTACTTGGAAATTCTTCTGTGTGTGGAGTTTTGGAACTTTAAAAAATTCCTCTAAAATCAGCCGAATGTCGAATTCCGATTTACACACCTGTTATCAAGAGATACCTCCGTGCTGCAACTTTCAGCCCACTACTGATCCTGAAAAGTAATTCTAACAATACTTACAGTAACTTGACCTTCCTTCCATAGGCTACCATTGACATGTTTTATTTGGAAATTCTTCTAATTGTGGAGTTTTTGAACTTGAAAAAATTCCTCGAAAATGAGTCGAACTACGAATTCTGATTTACTCTACTGTTATCAGGAGAGACCTCAGTGCTGCATCTTTCAGCCCAATACTGATCCTGAAAAGTAATTCTAACCATACTTACAGTAACTTGAATTTCCTTCGGTAGGCTAACATTGACTGGTGTCACTTGGAAAAAATTTTAAGTGTGGTGTTTTGGAACATTAAAAAATTCCTCTAAAATCTGCCAAACTACGAATTCTGATTTACTCACCTGTCATCAGGAGAGACCTCAGTGCTGCATCTTTCAGCCCACTACTGATCCTAAAGAGTACTTCTAATCTTAGTTACAGTAAATCGAATTTCCTTACATAGGCTAATACTGACTGGTTTCACTTGGAAAGGTTTCTAAGTGTGGAGTTTTGGTACTTTAAAAAGTTCCTCTAAAATCAGCCGAACGACGAATTCCGATTTACTCACCTGTTATCAGGAGAGACCTCAGTGATGCATCTTTCAGCCCAATACTGATCCTTAAAAGTAATTCTAATCATAGTTACAGTAACTCGAATTTCCTTACATAGGCTAACACTGACTGGTTTAACTTGGAAATTCTTCTAAGTGTGGAGTTTTGGTACTTTAAAAAGTTCCTCTAAAATCAGCCGAACGACGAATTCCGATTTACTCACCTGTTATCAGGAGAGACCTCAGTGCTGCATCTTTCAGCCCAATACTGATCCTTAAAAGTAATTCTAATCATAGTTACAGTAACTCGAGTTTTTTTACATAGGCTAACACTGACTGGTTTAACTTGGAAATTCTTCTAAGTGTGAAGTTTTGGAACTTTAAAAAATTCCTCAAAAATGAGTCGAACTACGAATTCTGATTTACACACCTGTTATCAGGAGACACCTCAGTGCTGCATCTTTCAGACCACTACTGATCCTGAAAAGTAATTCTAATTGTAGTTACAGTAACTTGAATTTCCTTCCATAGGCTAACATTGACATGTTTTACTTGGAAATTCTTCAAAGTGTAGAGTTTTGGAACTTTAAAAAATTCCTAAAAAAATCAGACGAACTACGAATTCTGATTTACTCACCTGTTATCAGAAGAGACCTCAGTGCTGCATCTTTCAGCCCATTACTGATCCTAAAAAGTAATTCTAATTGCAGTTACAGTAACTTGAATTTCCTTCCATAGGCTAACATTGACATGTTTTACTTGGAAATTCTTCTGTGTGTGGAGTTTTGGAACATTAAAAAATTCCTCTAAAATCAGCCAAACGACGAATTCCAATTTACTCACCTGTTATCGGGAGAAACCTCAGTGCTGCATCTTTCAGCCCATTACTGATCCTAAAAATTAATTCTAATTGCAGTTACAATAACTTGAATTTCCTTCCATAGGCTAACATTGACATGTTTTACTTGGAAATTCTTCTGTGTGTGGAGTTTTGGAACTTTAAAAAATTCCTCTAAAATCAGCCGAATGTCGATTTCCGATTTACACACCTGTTATCAGGAGAGGCCTCAGTGCTGCATCTTTTAGCCCACTACTGATCCTAAAAAGTAATTCTAATCGAAGTTACAGTAAATTGAATTTCCTTACATAGGCTAACATTGACATATTTTATTTGGAAATTCTTCTAAGTGTGGTGTTTTGAAACTTTAAAAATTCCTCAAAAATCAGCCGAACTACGAATTATGATTTACTCACCTGTTATCAGGAGAGACTTCAGTGCTGCATCTTTCAGCCCAATACTGATCCTTAAAAGTAATTCTAAACATAGTTACAGTAACTCGAATTTCCTTACATAGGCTAACACTGACTGGTTTGTTATTGTTATTGTTATTGTTAACTACAGCTTGGAAATTCTTCTAAGTGTGGAGTTTTGGAACTTTAAAAAATTGCTCAAAAATCAGCTGAACTACGAACTCTGATTTACACACCTGTTATCAGGAGAAACCTCAGTGCTGCATCTTTCAGCCCACTAGTGATCCTGAAAATTAATTCTAACCATACTTACAGTAACTTGAATTTCCTTCCATAGGCTAACAATGACTGGTTTCACTTGGAAATATTTTTAAGTGTGGAGTTTTGGAACTTTAAAAAATTCCTCAAAAATCAGCTGAACTACGAACTCTGATTTACACACCTGTTATCAGGAGAGACCTCAGTGCTGCATCTTTCAGCCCACTACTGATCCTGAAAATTAATTCTAACCATACTTACAGTAACTTGAATTTCCTTCCATAGGCCAACAATGACTGGTTTCACTTGGAAATATTTTTAAGTGTGGAGTTTTGGCACTTTAAAAAAATTCCTCAAAAATCAGCCTTAGTACGATTTCTGATTTAATCACCTGTTATCAGGAGAGACCTCAGTGCTGCATTTTTCAGCCCACTACTGATCCTAAAAAGTAATTCTAATCGTAGTTACAGTAAATCGAATTTCCTTACATAGGCTAATACTGACTGGTTTCACTTGGAAATTTTTTTAAGTGTGGAGTTTTAGTACTTTAACCCCTTCAGCGCGGCGCGAATTTTCGCGCTGTGCTGAAGGTTCTATTGAGCCTATCAACTCATGACGGAACGGTTCCATCATGAGCACAGCTCAACCGACGCTCATGACGGAACTGTTCAGACATGAGCATGGAAGGGGTTAAAAAGTTCCTCTAAAATCAGCCGAACGTCGAATTCTGATTTACTCACCTGTTATCAGGAGAGACCTCAGTGCTGCATCTTTCAGCCCAATACTGATCCTTAAAAGTAATTCTAATCATAGTTACAGTAACTCGAATTTCCTTACATAGGCTAACAGTGACTGGTTTAACTTGGAAATTCTTCTAAGTGTGAAGTTTTGGAACTTTAAAAAAGTCCTTAATAATCAGACAAACTACGAATTCTGATTTACACACCTGTTCTCAGGAGACACCTCAGTGCTGCATCTGTCAGCCCACTACTGATCCTGAAAAGTAATTCTAATCGTAGTTACAGTAAATTGAATTTCCTTACATAGGCTAATACTGACTGGCGTCACTTGGAATTTTTTTTAAGTGTGGAGTTTTGGAACTTTAAAAAATGCCTCTAAAATCAGCCGAACTACGAATTCTGATTTACTCACCTGTCATCAGGAGAGACCTCAGTGCTGCATCTTTCAGCCCATTACTGATCCTAAAAAGTAACTCTAATTGCAGTTACAGTAACTTGAATTTCCTTCTATAGGCTAACATTGACATGTTTTACTTGGAAGTTCTTCTGTGTGTGGAGTTTTGGAACTTTAAAAAATTCCTCTAAAATCAGCCGAATGTCGATTTCCGATTTACACACCTGTTATCAGGAGAGACCTCAGTGCTGCATCTTTCAGCCCACTACTGATCCTAAAAAGTAATTCTAATCGAAGTTACAGTAAATTGAATTTCCTTACATAGGCTAACATTGACATATTTTATTTGGAAATTCTTCTAAGTGTGGTGTTTTGAAACTTAAAAAAATTCCTCAAAAATCAGCCGAACTACGAATTATGATTTACTCACCTGTTATCAGGAGAGACTTCAGTGCTGCATCTTTCAGACCACTACTGATCCTGAAAAGTAATTCTAATTGTAGTTACAGTAACTTGAATTTCCTTCCATAGGCTAACATTGACATGTTTTACTTGGAAATTCTTCTAAGTGTAGAGTTTTGGAACTTTAAAAAATTCCTAAAAAAATCAGCCGAACTACGAATTCTGATTTACTCACCTGTTATCAGAAGAGACCTCAGTGCTGCATCTTTCAGCCCATTACTGATCCTAAAAAGTAATTCTAACCATACTTACAGTAACTTGAATTTCCTTCCATAGGCTAACAATGACTGGTTTCACTTGGAAATTGTTTTAAATGTGGAGTTTTGGAACCTTAAAAAGTTATTCTAAAATCAGCCAAACGACGAATTCCAATTTACTCACCTGTTATCAGGAGAGACCACAGCGCTGCATCTTTCAGCCCACTACTGATCCTGAAAAGTAATTCTAATCATAGTTACAGTAACTCGAATTTCCTTACATAGGCTAACACAGACTGGTTTAACTTGGACATTTTTCTAAGTGTGGAGTTTTGGAACTTAAAAAAGTTATTCTAAAATCAGTTGAACGGCAAATTCCGATTACTCACCTGTTATCAGGAGAGACCTCAGTGCTGCATCTTTCGGCCCAATACTGATCCTGAAAAGTAATTCTATCCATACTTACAGTAACTTGAATTTCCTTCCATAGGCTAACAATGACTGGTTTCACTTGGAAATATTTTTAAGTGTGGAGTTTTGGAACTTTAAAAAATTCCTAAAAAAATCAGCCATACTACGAATTCTGATTTACTCACCTGTTATCAGAAGACACCTCAGTGCTGCATCTTTCAGCCCACTACTGATCCTGAAAATTAATTCTAACCATACTTACAGTAACTTGAATTTCCTTATATAGGCCAACATTGACAGGTTTCACTTGGAAATTGTTCTTTGTGTGGAGTTTTGGAACTTTAAAAAATTCCTCTAAAATCAACCGAACTACGAATTCTGATTTACTCACCTGTTATCAGGAGAGACCTCAGTGCTGCATCTTTCAGCCCATTACTGATCCTAAAAAGTAATTCTAATTGCAGTTACAGTAACTTGAATTTCCTTCCATAAGCTAACATTGACATGTTTTACTTGGAAATTCTTCTGTGTTTGGAGTTTTGGAACTTTAAAAAATTCCTCTAAAATCAGCCGAATGTCGAAATCCGATTTACACACCTGTTATCAGGAGAGACCTTAGTGCTGCATCTTTCTGCCCACTACTGATCCTAAAAAGTAATTTGAATCGAAGTTACAGTAACTTGAATTTCCTTCCATAGGCTAACATTGACATGTTTTACTTGGAAATTCTTCTGTGTGTGGAGTTTTGGAACTTTAAAAAATTCCTCTAAAATCAGCCGAATGTCGAATTCCGATTTACACACCTGTTATCAAGAGATACCTCCGTGCTGCAACTTTCAGCCCACTACTGATCCTGAAAAGTAATTCTAACAATACTTACAGTAACTTGACCTTCCTTCCATAGGCTACCATTGACATGTTTTATTTGGAAATTCTTCTAATTGTGGAGTTTTTGAACTTGAAAAAATTCCTCGAAAATGAGTCGAACTACGAATTCTGATTTACTCTACTGTTATCAGGAGAGACCTCAGTGCTGCATCTTTCAGCCCAATACTGATCCTGAAAAGTAATTCTAACCATACTTACAGTAACTTGAATTTCCTTCGGTAGGCTAACATTGACTGGTGTCACTTGGAAAAAATTTTAAGTGTGGTGTTTTGGAACATTAAAAAATTCCTCTAAAATCTGCCAAACTACGAATTCTGATTTACTCACCTGTCATCAGGAGAGACCTCAGTGCTGCATCTTTCAGCCCACTACTGATCCTAAAGAGTACTTCTAATCTTAGTTACAGTAAATCGAATTTCCTTACATAGGCTAATACTGACTGGTTTCACTTGGAAAGGTTTCTAAGTGTGGAGTTTTGGTACTTTAAAAAGTTCCTCTAAAATCAGCCGAACGACGAATTCCGATTTACTCACCTGTTATCAGGAGAGACCTCAGTGATGCATCTTTCAGCCCAATACTGATCCTTAAAAGTAATTCTAATCATAGTTACAGTAACTCGAATTTCCTTACATAGGCTAACACTGACTGGTTTAACTTGGAAATTCTTCTAAGTGTGGAGTTTTGGTACTTTAAAAAGTTCCTCTAAAATCAGCCGAACGACGAATTCCGATTTACTCACCTGTTATCAGGAGAGACCTCAGTGCTGCATCTTTCAGCCCAATACTGATCCTTAAAAGTAATTCTAATCATAGTTACAGTAACTCGAATTTTTTTACATAGGCTAACACTGACTGGTTTAACTTGGAAATTCTTCTAAGTGTGAAGTTTTGGAACTTTAAAAAATTCCTCAAAAATGAGTCGAACTACGAATTCTGATTTACACACCTGTTATCAGGAGACACCTCAGTGCTGCATCTTTCAGACCACTACTGATCCTGAAAAGTAATTCTAATTGTAGTTACAGTAACTTGAATTTCCTTCCATAGGCTAACATTGACATGTTTTACTTGGAAATTCTTCAAAGTGTAGAGTTTTGGAACTTTAAAAAATTCCTAAAAAAATCAGACGAACTACGAATTCTGATTTACTCACCTGTTATCAGAAGAGACCTCAGTGCTGCATCTTTCAGCCCATTACTGATCCTAAAAAGTAATTCTAATTGCAGTTACAGTAACTTGAATTTCCTTCCATAGGCTAACATTGACATGTTTTACTTGGAAATTCTTCTGTGTGTGGAGTTTTGGAACATTAAAAAATTCCTCTAAAATCAGCCAAACGACGAATTCCAATTTACTCACCTGTTATCGGGAGAAACCTCAGTGCTGCATCTTTCAGCCAATTACTGATCCTAAAAATTAATTCTAATTGCAGTTACAGTAACTTGAATTTCCTTCCATAGGCTAACATTGACATGTTTTACTTGGAAATTCTTCTGTGTGTGGAGTTTTGGAACTTTAAAAAATTCCTCTAAAATCAGCCGAATGTCGATTTCCGATTTACACACCTGTTATCAGGAGAGGCCTCAGTGCTGCATCTTTTAGCCCACTACTGATCCTAAAAAGTAATTCTAATCGAAGTTACAGTAAATTGAATTTCCTTACATAGGCTAACATTGACATATTTTATTTGGAAATTCTTCTAAGTGTGGTGTTTTGAAACTTTAAAAATTCCTCAAAAATCAGCCGAACTACGAATTATGATTTACTCACCTGTTATCAGGAGAGACTTCAGTGCTGCATCTTTCAGCCCAATACTGATCCTTAAAAGTAATTCTAAACATAGTTACAGTAACTCGAATTTCCTTACATAGGCTAACACTGACTGGTTTGTTATTGTTATTGTTAACTACAGCTTGGAAATTCTTCTAAGTGTGGAGTTTTGGAACTTTAAAAAATTGCTCAAAAATCAGCTGAACTACGAACTCTGATTTACACACCTGTTATCAGGAGAAACCTCAGTGCTGCATCTTTCAGCCCACTAGTGATCCTGAAAATTAATTCTAACCATACTTACAGTAACTTGAATTTCCTTCCATAGGCTAACAATGACTGGTTTCACTTGGAAATATTTTTAAGTGTGGAGTTTTGGAACTTTAAAAAATTCCTCAAAAATCAGCTGAACTACGAACTCTGATTTACACACCTGTTATCAGGAGAGACCTCAGTGCTGCATCTTTCAGCCCACTACTGATCCTGAAAATTAATTCTAACCATACTTACAGTAACTTGAATTTCCTTCCATAGGCCAACAATGACTGGTTTCACTTGGAAATATTTTTAAGTGTGGAGTTTTGGCACTTTAAAAAATTCCTCAAAAATCAGCCTTAGTACGATTTCTGATTTAATCACCTGTTATCAGGAGAGACCTCAGTGCTGCATTTTTCAGCCCACTACTGATCCTAAAACGTAATTCTAATCGTAGTTACAGTAAATCGAATTTCCTTACATAGGCTAATACTGACTGGTTTCACTTGGAATTTTTTTTAAGTGTGGAGTTTTAGTACTTTAACCCCTTCAGCGCGGCACGAATTTTCGCGCTGTGCTGAAGGTTCTATTGAGCCTATCAACTCATGACGGAACGGTTCCGTCATGAGCACAGCTCAACCGACGCTCATGACGGAACTGTTCAGACATGAGCATGGAAGGGGTTAAAAAGTTCCTCTAAAATCAGCCGAACGTCGAATTCTGATTTACTCACCTGTTATCAGGAGAGACCTCAGTGCTGCATCTTTCAGCCCAATACTGATCCTTAAAAGTAATTCTAATCATAGTTACAGTAACTCGAATTTCCTTACATAGGCTAACAGTGACTGGTTTAACTTGGAAATTCTTCTAAGTGTGAAGTTTTGGAACTTTAAAAAAGTCCTTAATAATCAGACAAACTACGAATTCTGATTTACACACCTGTTCTCAGGAGACACCTCAGTGCTGCATCTTTCAGCCCACTACTGATCCTGAAAAGTAATTCTAATCGTAGTTACAGTAAATTGAATTTCCTTACATAGGCTAATACTGACTGGCGTCACTTGGAATTTTTTTTAAGTGTGGAGTTTTGGAACTTTAAAAAATGCCTCTAAAATCAGCCGAACTACGAATTCTGATTTACTCACCTGTCATCAGGAGAGACCTCAGTGCTGCATCTTTCAGCCCATTACTGATCCTAAAAAGTAACTCTAATTGCAGTTACAGTAACTTGAATTTCCTTCTATAGGCTAACATTGACATGTTTTACTTGGAAGTTCTTCTGTGTGTGGAGTTTTGGAACTTTAAAAAATTCCTCTAAAATCAGCCGAATGTCGATTTCCGATTTACACACCTGTTATCAGGAGAGACCTCAGTGCTGCATCTTTCAGCCCACTACTGATCCTAAAAAGTAATTCTAATCGAAGTTACAGTAAATTGAATTTCCTTACATAGGCTAACATTGACATATTTTATTTGGAAATTCTTCTAAGTGTGGTGTTTTGAAACTTAAAAAAATTCCTCAAAAATCAGCCGAACTACGAATTATGATTTACTCACCTGTTATCAGGAGAGACTTCAGTGCTGCATCTTTCAGACCACTACTGATCCTGAAAAGTAATTCTAATTGTAGTTACAGTAACTTGAATTTCCTTCCATAGGCTAACATTGACATGTTTTACTTGGAAATTCTTCTAAGTGTAGAGTTTTGGAACTTTAAAAAATTCCTAAAAAAATCAGCCGAACTACGAATTCTGATTTACTCACCTGTTATCAGAAGAGACCTCAGTGCTGCATCTTTCAGCCCATTACTGATCCTAAAAAGTAATTCTAATCATAGTTACAGTAACTCGAATTTCCTAACATAGGCTAACACAGACTGGTTTAACTTGGACATTTTTCTAAGTGTGGAGTTTTGGAACTTAAAAAAGTTATTCTAAAATCAGTTGAACGGCAAATTCCGATTACTCACCTGTTATCAGGAGAGACCTCAGTGCTGCATCTTTCGGCCCACTACTGATCCTGAAAAGTAATTCTAACCATACTTACAGTAACTTGAATTTCCTTCCATAGGCTAACAATGACTGGTTTCACTTGGAAATATTTTTAAGTGTGGAGTTTTGGAACTTTAAAAAATTCCTAAAAAAATCAGCCGTACTACGAATTCTGATTTACTCACCTGTTATCAGAAGAGACCTCAGTGCTGCATCTTTCAGCCCACTACTGATCCTGAAAAGTAATTCTAACCATACTTACAGTAACTTGAATTTCCTTATATAGGCCAACATTGACAGGTTTCACTTGGAAATTGTTCTTTGTGTGGAGTTTTGGAACTTTAAAAAATTCCTCTAAAATCAACCGAACTACGAATTCTGATTTACTCACCTGTTATCAGGAGAGACCTCAGTGCTGCATCTTTCAGCCCATTACTGATCCTAAAAAGTAATTCTAATTGCAGTTACAGTAACTTGAATTTCCTTCCATAAGCTAACATTGACATGTTTTACTTGGAAATTCTTCTGTGTGTGGAGTTTTGGAACATTTAAAAAATTCCTCTAAAATCAGCCGAATGTCGAAATCCGATTTACACACCTGTTATCAGGAGAGACCTTAGTGCTGCATCTTTCAGCCCACTACTGATCCTAAAAAGTAATTTGAATCGAAGTTACAGTAACTTGAATTTCCTTCCATAGGCTAACATTGACATGTTTTACTTGGAAATTCTTCTGTGTGTGGAGTTTTGGAACTTTAAAAAATTCCTCTAAAATCAGCCGAATGTCGATTTCCGATTTACACACCTGTTATCAGGAGAGACCTCAGTGCTGCATCTTTCAGCCCATTACTGATCCTGAAAAGTAATTCTAACAATACTTACAGTAACTTGACCTTCCTTCCATAGGCTACCATTGACATGTTTTATTTGGAAATTCTTCTAATTGTGGAGTTTTTGAACTTGAAAAAAATCCTCGAAAATGAGTCGAACTACGAATTCTGATTTACTATACTGTTATCAGGAGAGACCTCAGTGCTGCATCTTTCAGCCCAATACTGATACTGAAAAGTAATTCTAATCGTAGTTACAGTAACTCGAATTTCCTTACATAGGCTAACACAGACTGGTTTAACTTGGAAATTTTTCTAAGTGTGGAGTTATGGAACTTAAAAAAGTTATTCTAAAATCAGTTGAACGGCGAATTCTGATTTACTCACCTGTTATCAGGAGAGACCTCAGTGCTGCATCTTTCAGCCCACTACTGATCCTGAAAAGTAATTCTAACCATACTTACAGTAACTTGAATTTCCTTCGGTAGGCTAACATTGACTGGTGTCACTTGGAAAAAATTTTAAGTGTGGAGTTTTGGAACTTTAAAAAATTCCTCAAATATCAGCTGAACTACGAACTCTGATTTACACACCTGTTATCAGGAGAGACCTCAGTGCTGCATCTTTCAGCCCACTACTGATCCTGAAAAGTAATTCTAATCATAGTTACAGTAACTCGAATTTCCTTACATAGGCTAACAGTGACTGGTTTAACTTGGAAATTCTTCTAAGTGTGAAGTTTTGGAACTTTAAAAAAGTCCTTAATAATCAGACAAACTACGAATTCTGATTTACACACCTGTTCTCAGGAGACACCTCAGTGCTGCATCTTTCAGCCCACTACTGATCCTGAAAAGTAATTCTAATCGTAGTTACAGTAAATTGAATTTCCTTACATAGGCTAATACTGACTGGCGTCACTTGGAATTTTTTTTAAGTGTGGAGTTTTGGAACTTTAAAAAATGCCTCTAAAATCAGCCGAACTACGAATTCTGATTTACTCACCTGTCATCAGGAGAGACCTCAGTGCTGCATCTTTCAGCCCATTACTGATCCTAAAAAGTAACTCTAATTGCAGTTACAGTAACTTGAATTTCCTTCTATAGGCTAACATTGACATGTTTTACTTGGAAGTTCTTCTGTGTGTGGAGTTTTGGAACTTTAAAAAATTCCTCTAAAATCAGCCGAATGTCGATTTCCGATTTACACACCTGTTATCAGGAGAGACCTCAGTGCTGCATCTTTCAGCCCACTACTGATCCTAAAAAGTAATTCTAATCGAAGTTACAGTAAATTGAATTTCCTTACATAGGCTAACATTGACATATTTTATTTGGAAATTCTTCTAAGTGTGGTGTTTTGAAACTTAAAAAAATTCCTCAAAAATCAGCCGAACTACGAATTATGATTTACTCACCTGTTATCAGGAGAGACTTCAGTGCTGCATCTTTCAGACCACTACTGATCCTGAAAAGTAATTCTAATTGTAGTTACAGTAACTTGAATTTCCTTCCATAGGCTAACATTGACATGTTTTACTTGGAAATTCTTCTAAGTGTAGAGTTTTGGAACTTTAAAAAATTCCTAAAAAAATCAGCCGAACTACGAATTCTGATTTACTCACCTGTTATCAGAAGAGACCTCAGTGCTGCATCTTTCAGCCCATTACTGATCCTAAAAAGTAATTCTAATCATAGTTACAGTAACTCGAATTTCCTAACATAGGCTAACACAGACTGGTTTAACTTGGACATTTTTCTAAGTGTGGAGTTTTGGAACTTAAAAAAGTTATTCTAAAATCAGTTGAACGGCAAATTCCGATTACTCACCTGTTATCAGGAGAGACCTCAGTGCTGCATCTTTCGGCCCACTACTGATCCTGAAAAGTAATTCTAACCATACTTACAGTAACTTGAATTTCCTTCCATAGGCTAACAATGACTGGTTTCACTTGGAAATATTTTTAAGTGTGGAGTTTTGGAACTTTAAAAAATTCCTAAAAAAATCAGCCGTACTACGAATTCTGATTTACTCACCTGTTATCAGAAGAGACCTCAGTGCTGCATCTTTCAGCCCACTACTGATCCTGAAAAGTAATTCTAACCATACTTACAGTAACTTGAATTTCCTTATATAGGCCAACATTGACAGGTTTCACTTGGAAATTGTTCTTTGTGTGGAGTTTTGGAACTTTAAAAAATTCCTCTAAAATCAACCGAACTACGAATTCTGATTTACTCACCTGTTATCAGGAGAGACCTCAGTGCTGCATCTTTCAGCCCATTACTGATCCTAAAAAGTAATTCTAATTGCAGTTACAGTAACTTGAATTTCCTTCCATAAGCTAACATTGACATGTTTTACTTGGAAATTCTTCTGTGTGTGGAGTTTTGGAACATTTAAAAAATTCCTCTAAAATCAGCCGAATGTCGAAATCCGATTTACACACCTGTTATCAGGAGAGACCTTAGTGCTGCATCTTTCAGCCCACTACTGATCCTAAAAAGTAATTTGAATCGAAGTTACAGTAACTTGAATTTCCTTCCATAGGCTAACATTGACATGTTTTACTTGGAAATTCTTCTGTGTGTGGAGTTTTGGAACTTTAAAAAATTCCTCTAAAATCAGCCGAATGTCGATTTCCGATTTACACACCTGTTATCAGGAGAGACCTCAGTGCTGCATCTTTCAGCCCATTACTGATCCTGAAAAGTAATTCTAACAATACTTACAGTAACTTGACCTTCCTTCCATAGGCTACCATTGACATGTTTTATTTGGAAATTCTTCTAATTGTGGAGTTTTTGAACTTGAAAAAATTCCTCGAAAATGAGTCGAACTACGAATTCTGATTTACTATACTGTTATCAGGAGAGACCTCAGTGCTGCATCTTTCAGCCCAATACTGATACTGAAAAGTAATTCTAATCGTAGTTACAGTAACTCGAATTTCCTTACATAGGCTAACACAGACTGGTTTAACTTGGAAATTTTTCTAAGTGTGGAGTTATGGAACTTAAAAAAGTTATTCTAAAATCAGTTGAACGGCGAATTCTGATTTACTCACCTGTTATCAGGAGAGACCTCAGTGCTGCATCTTTCAGCCCACTACTGATCTTGAAAATTAATTCTAACCATACTTACAGTAACTTGAATTTCCTTCCATAGGCTAACAATGACTGGTTTCACTTGGAAATATTTTTAAGTGTGGAGTTTTGGCACTTTAAAAAATTCCTCAAAAATCAGCCAAACTACGAATTCTGATTTACTCACCTGTTATCAGAAGAGACCTCAGTGCTGCATCTTTCAGCCCACTACTGATCCTGAAAAGTAATTCTAACCATACTTACAGTAACTTGAATTTCCTTATATAGGCCAACATTTACAGGTTTCACTTGGAAATTCTTCTTTGTGTGGAGTTTTGGAACTTTAAAAAATGCCTCTAAAATCAACCGAACTATGAATTCTGATTTACTCACCTGTCATCAGGAGAGACGTCAGTGCTGCATCTTTCAGCCCACTACTGATCCTAAAAAGTAATTCTAATCGTAGTTACAGTAAATCGAATTTCCTTACATAGGCTAATACTGACTGGTTTCACTTGAAATTTTTCTAAGTGTGGAGTTTTGGTACTTTAAAAAGTTCCTCTAAAATCAGCCAAACGACGAATTCCGATTTACTCACCTGTTATCAGGAAAGACCTCAGTGCTGCATCTTTCAGCCCAATACTGATCCTTAAAAGTAATTCTAATCATAGTTACAGTAACTCGAATTTCCTTACTTAGGCTAACACTGAATGGTTTAACTTGGAAATTCTTCTAAGTGTGAAGTTTTGAAACTTTAAAAAATTCCTCAAAAATCACACGAACTACGAATTTTGATTTACTCACCTGTTATCGGGAGAAACCTCAGTGCTGCATCTTTCATCCCAATACTGATCCTTAAAAGTAATTCTAATCGTAGTTACAGTAACTGGAATTTCCTTACATAGGCTAACACTGACTAGTTTCACTTGGAAATTGTTTTAAATGTGGAGTTTTGGAATATAAAAAAGTTATTCTAAAATCAGTCGAACAACGAATTCCAATTTACTCACCTGTTATCAGGAGAGACCACAGTGCTGCATCTTTCAGCCCACTACTGATCCTGAAAAGTAATTCTAATCAAAGTTACAGTAACTTGAATTTCCTTCCTTAGGCTAACATTGACATGTTTTACTTGGAAATTTTTCTAAGTGTGGAGTTTTGGAACTTAAAAAAGTTATTCTAAAATCAGTTGAACGGCAAATTCAGATTACTCACCTGTTATCAGGAGAGACCTCAGTGCTGCATCTTTCGGCCCACTACTGATCCTGAAAAGTAATTCTAACCATACTTACAGTAACTTGAATTTCCTTCCATAGGGTAACAATGACTGGTTTCACTTGGAAATATTTTTAAGTGTGGAGTTTTGGAACTTAAAAAAATTCCTAAAAAAAATCAGCCGTACTACGAATTCTGATTTACTCACCTGTTATCAGAAGAGACCTCAGTGCTGCATCTTTCAGCCCACTACTGATCCTGAAAAGTAATTCTAACCATACTTACAGTAACTTGAATTTCCTTATATAGGCCAACATTGACAGGTTTCACTTGGAAATTGTTCTTTGTGTGGAGTTTTGGAACTTTAAAAAATTCCTCTAAAATCAACCGAACTACGAATTCTGATTTACTCACCTGTTATCAGGAGAGACCTCAGTGCTGCATCTTTCAGCCCATTACTGATCCTAAAAAGTAATTCTAATTGCAGTTACAGTAAATTGAATTTCCTTCCATAAGCTAACATTGACATGTTTTACTTGGAAATTCTTCTGTGTGTGGAGTTTTGGAACTTTAAAAAATTCCTCTAAAATCAGCCGAATATCGAAATCCGATTTACACACCTGTTATCAGGAGAGACCTCAGTGCTGCATCTTTCAGCCCACTACTGATCCTAAAAAGTAATTCTAATCTTAGTTACAGTAAATTGAATTTTCTTACATAGGCTAATACTGACTGGTTTCGCTTGGAAAGGTTTCTAAGTGTGGAGTTTTGGTACTTTAAAAAGTTCCTCTAAAATCAGCCGAACGACGAATTCCGATTTACTCACCTGTTATCAGGAGAGACCTCAGTGATGCATCTTTCAGCCCAATACTGATCCTTAAAAGTAATTCTAATTGTAGTTACAGTAACTCGAATTTTCTTACATAGGCTAACACTGACTGGTTTAACTTGGAAATTCTTCTAAGTGTGAAGTTTTGGAACTTTAAAAAATTCCTCAAAAATGAGTCGAACTACGAATTCTGATTTACACACCTGTTATCAGGAGACACCTCAGTGCTGCATCTTTCAGACCACTACTGATCCTGAAAAGTAATTCTAATTGTAGTTACAGTAAATTGAATTTCCTTACATAGGCTAATACTGACTGGTTTCGCTTGGAAAGGATTCTAAGTGTAAAGTTTTGGAACTTTAAAAAATTCCTAAAAAAATCAGCCGAACTACGAATTCTGATTTACTCACCTGTTATCAGAAGAGACCCCAGTGCTGCATCTTTCAGCCCATTACTGATCCTAAAAAGTAATTCTAATCATAGTTACAGTAACTCGAATTTCCTTACATAGGCTAACACAGACTGGTTTAACTTGGACATTTTTCTAAGTGTGGAGTTTTGGAACTTAAAAAAGTTATTCTAAAATCAGTTGAACGGTAAATTCCGATTACTCACCTGTTATCAGGAGAGACCTCAGTGCTGCATCTTTCGGCCCACTACTGATCCTGAAAAGTAATTCTAACCATACTTACAGTAACTTGAATTTCCTTATATAGGCCAACATTGACAGGTTTCACTTGGAAATTGTTCTTTGTGTGGAGTTTTGGAACTTTAAAAAATTCCTCTAAAATCAACCGAACTACGAATTCTGATTTACTCACCTGTTATCAGGAGAGACCTCAGTGCTGCATCTTTCAGCCCATTACTGATCCTAAAAAGTAATTCTAATTGCAGTTACAGTAACTTGAATTTCCTTCCATAAGCTAACATTGACATGTTTTACTTGGAAATTCTTCTGTGTGTGGAGTTTTGGAACATTTAAAAAATTCCTCTAAAATCAGCCGAATGTCGAAATCCGATTTACACACCTGTTATCAGGAGAGACCTTAGTGCTGCATCTTTCAGCCCACTACTGATCCTAAAAAGTAATTTGAATCGAAGTTACAGTAACTTGAATTTCCTTCCATAGGCTAACATTGACATGTTTTACTTGGAAATTCTTCTGTGTGTGGAGTTTTGGAACTTTAAAAAATTCCTCTAAAATCAGCCGAATGTCGATTTCCGATTTACACACCTGTTATCAGGAGAGACCTCAGTGCTGCATCTTTCAGCCCATTACTGATCCTGAAAAGTAATTCTAACAATACTTACAGTAACTTGACCTTCCTTCCATAGGCTACCATTGACATGTTTTATTTGGAAATTCTTCTAATTGTGGAGTTTTTGAACTTGAAAAAATTCCTCGAAAATGAGTCGAACTACGAATTCTGATTTACTA
The DNA here is from genome assembly GCF_964263255.1 of Lissotriton vulgaris. NCBI lineage: Eukaryota > Metazoa > Chordata > Amphibia > Caudata > Salamandridae > Lissotriton > Lissotriton vulgaris. The sequence continues at coordinate 1,323,772,607 of NC_141689.1, read as the reverse complement.
TACTGTTATCAGGAGAGACCTCAGTGCTGCATCTTTCAGCCCAATACTGATACTGAAAAGTAATTCTAATCGTAGTTACAGTAACTCGAATTTCCTTACATAGGCTAACACAGACTGGTTTAACTTGGAAATTTTTCTAAGTGTGGAGTTATGGAACTTAAAAAAGTTATTCTAAAATCAGTTGAACGGCGAATTCTGATTTACTCACCTGTTATCAGGAGAGACCTCAGTGCTGCATCTTTCAGCCCACTACTGATCCTGAAAAGTAATTCTAACCATACTTACAGTAACTTGAATTTCCTTCGGTAGGCTAACATTGACTGGTGTCACTTGGAAAAAATTTTAAGTGTGGAGTTTTGGAACTTTAAAAAATTCCTCAAATATCAGCTGAACTACGAACTCTGATTTACACACCTGTTATCAGGAGAGACCTCAGTGCTGCATCTTTCAGCCCACTACCGATCCTGAAAAGTAATTCTAATCATAGTTACAGTAACTCGAATTTCCTTACATAGGCTAACAGTGACTGGTTTAACTTGGAAATTCTTCTAAGTGTGAAGTTTTGGAACTTTAAAAAAGTCCTTAATAATCAGACAAACTACGAATTCTGATTTACACACCTGTTCTCAGGAGACACCTCAGTGCTGCATCTTTCAGCCCACTACTGATCCTGAAAAGTAATTCTAATCGTAGTTACAGTAAATTGAATTTCCTTACATAGGCTAATACTGACTGGCGTCACTTGGAATTTTTTTTAAGTGTGGAGTTTTGGAACTTTAAAAAATGCCTCTAAAATCAGCCGAACTACGAATTCTGATTTACTCACCTGTCATCAGGAGAGACCTCAGTGCTGCATCTTTCAGCCCATTACTGATCCTAAAAAGTAACTCTAATTGCAGTTACAGTAACTTGAATTTCCTTCTATAGGCTAACATTGACATGTTTTACTTGGAAGTTCTTCTGTGTGTGGAGTTTTGGAACTTTAAAAAATTCCTCTAAAATCAGCCGAATGTCGATTTCCGATTTACACACCTGTTATCAGGAGAGACCTCAGTGCTGCATCTTTCAGCCCACTACTGATCCTAAAAAGTAATTCTAATCGAAGTTACAGTAAATTGAATTTCCTTACATAGGCTAACATTGACATATTTTATTTGGAAATTCTTCTAAGTGTGGTGTTTTGAAACTTAAAAAAATTCCTCAAAAATCAGCCGAACTACGAATTATGATTTACTCACCTGTTATCAGGAGAGACTTCAGTGCTGCATCTTTCAGACCACTACTGATCCTGAAAAGTAATTCTAATTGTAGTTACAGTAACTTGAATTTCCTTCCATAGGCTAACATTGACATGTTTTACTTGGAAATTCTTCTAAGTGTAGAGTTTTGGAACTTTAAAAAATTCCTAAAAAAATCAGCCGAACTACGAATTCTGATTTACTCACCTGTTATCAGAAGAGACCTCAGTGCTGCATCTTTCAGCCCATTACTGATCCTAAAAAGTAATTCTAATCATAGTTACAGTAACTCGAATTTCCTAACATAGGCTAACACAAACTGGTTTAACTTGGACATTTTTCTAAGTGTGGAGTTTTGGAACTTAAAAAAGTTATTCTAAAATCAGTTGAACGGCAAATTCCGATTACTCACCTGTTATCAGGAGAGACCTCAGTGCTGCATCTTTCGGCCCACTACTGATCCTGAAAAGTAATTCTAACCATACTTACAGTAACTTGAATTTCCTTCCATAGGCTAACAATGACTGGTTTCACTTGGAAATATTTTTAAGTGTGGAGTTTTGGAACTTTAAAAAATTCCTAAAAAAATCAGCCGTACTACGAATTCTGATTTACTCACCTGTTATCAGAAGAGACCTCAGTGCTGCATCTTTCAGCCCACTACTGATCCTGAAAAGTAATTCTAACCATACTTACAGTAACTTGAATTTCCTTATATAGGCCAACATTGACAGGTTTCACTTGGAAATTGTTCTTTGTGTGGAGTTTTGGAACTTTAAAAAATTCCTCTAAAATCAACCGAACTACGAATTCTGATTTACTCACCTGTTATCAGGAGAGACCTCAGTGCTGCATCTTTCAGCCCATTACTGATCCTAAAAAGTAATTCTAATTGCAGTTACAGTAAATTGAATTTCCTTCCATAAGCTAACATTGACATGTTTTACTTGGAAATTCTTCTGTGTGTGGAGTTTTGGAACTTTAAAAAATTCCTCTAAAATCAGCCGAATGTCGAAATCCGATTTACACACCTGTTATCAGGAGAGACCTCAGTGCTGCATCTTTCAGCCCACTACTGATCCTAAAAAGTAATTCTAATCTTAGTTACAGTAAATTGAATTTCCTTACATAGGCTAATACTGACTGGTTTCGCTTGGAAAGGTTTCTAAGTGTGGAGTTTTGGTACTTTAAAAAGTTCCTCTAAAATCAGCCGAATGTCGATTTCCGATTTACACACCTGTTATCAGGAGAGACCTCAGTGATGCATCTTTCAGCCCAATACTGATCCTTAAAAGTAATTCTAATTGTAGTTACAGTAACTCGAATTTTCTTACATAGGCTAACACTGACTGGTTTAACTTGGAAATTCTTCTAAGTGTGAAGTTTTGGAACTTTAAAAAATTCCTCAAAAATGAGTCGAACTACGAATTCTGATTTACACACCTGTTATCAGGAGACACCTCAGTGCTGCATCTTTCAGACCACTACTGATCCTGAAAAGTAATTCTAATTGTAGTTACAGTAAATTGAATTTCCTTACATAGGCTAATACTGACTGGTTTCGCTTGGAAAGGTTTCTAAGTGTAAAGTTTTGGAACTTTAAAAAATTCCTAAAAAAATCAGCCGAACTACGAATTCTGATTTACTCACCTGTTATCAGAAGAGACCTCAGTGCTGCATCTTTCAGCCCATTACTGATCCTAAAAAGTAATTCTAATCATAGTTACAGTAACTCGAATTTCCTTACATAGGCTAACACAGACTGGTTTAACTTGGACATTTTTCTAAGTGTGGAGTTTTGGAACTTAAAAAAGTTATTCTAAAATCAGTTGAACGGTAAATTCCGATTACTCACCTGTTATCAGGAGAGACCTCAGTGCTGCATCTTTCGGCCCACTACTGATCCTGAAAAGTAATTCTAACCATACTTACAGTAACTTGAATTTCCTTATCTAGGCTAACAATGACTGGTTTCACTTGGAAATATTTTTAAGTGCGGAGTTTTGGAACTTTAAAAAATTCCTAAAAAAATCAGCCGTACTACGAATTCTGATTTACTCACCTGTTATCAGAAGAGACCTCAGTGCTCCATCTTTCAGCCCACTACTGATCCTGAAAAGTAATTCTAACCATACTTACAGTAACTTGAGTTTCCTTATATAGGCCAACATTGACAAGTTTCACTTGGAAATTGTTCTTTGTGTGGAGTTTTGGAACTTTAAAAAATTCCTCTAAAATCAACCGAACTACGAATTCTGATTTACTCACCTGTTATCAGGAGAGACCTCAGTGCTGCATCTTTCAGCCCATTACTGATCCTAAAAAGTAATTCTATTTGGAGTTACAGTAACTTGAATTTCCTTCCATAAGCTAACATTGACATGTTTTACTTGGAAATTCTTCTGTGTGTGGAGTTTTGGAACTTTTAAAAAATTCCTCTAAAATCAGCCAAATGTCGAAATCCGATTTACACACCTGTCACCAGGAGAGACCTTAGTGCTGCATCGTTCAGCCCACTACTGATCCTAAAAAGTAATTTGAATCGAAGTTACAGTAACTTGAATTTCCTTCCATAGGCTAACATTGACATGTTTTACTTGGAAATTCTTCTGTGTGTGGAGTTTTGGAACTTTAAAAAATTCCTCTAAAATCAGCCGAATGTCGAATTCCGATTTCCACACCTGTTATCAGGAGATACCTCCGTGCTGCAACTTTCAGCCCACTACTGATCCTGAAAAGTAATTCTAACAATACTTACAGTAACTTGACCTTCCTTCCATAGGCTACCATTGACATGTTTTATTTGGAAATTCTTCTAAGTGTGGTGTTTTGGAACTTTAAAAAATTCCTCAAAAATCAGCTGAACTACGAACTCTGATTTACACACCTGTTATCAGGAGAGACCTCAGTGCTGCATCTTTCAGCCCACTACTGATCCTGAAAATTAATTCTAACCATACTTACAGTAACTTGAATTTACTTCCATAGGCTAACAATGACTGGTTTCACTTGGAAATATTTTTAAGTGTGGTGTTTTGGAACATTAAAAAATTCCTCTAAAATCTGCCAAAATACGAATTCTGATTTACTCACCTGTCATCAGGAGAGACCTCAGTGCTGCATCTTTCAGCCCACTACTGATCCTAAAAAGTAATTCTAATCTTAGTTACAGTAAATCGAATTTCCTTACATAGGCTAATACTGACTGGTTTCACTTGGAAAGGTTTCTAAGTGTGGAGTTTTGGTACTTTAAAAAGTTCCTCTAAAATCAGCCGAACGACGAATTCCGATTTACTCACCTGTTATCAGGAGAGACCTCAGTGATGCATCTTTCAGACCAATACTGATCCTTAAAAGTTATTCTAATCATAGTTACAGTAACTCGAATTTCCTTACATAGGCTAACACTGACTGGTTTAACTTGGAAATTCTTCTAAGTGTGGAGTTTTGGTACTTTAAAAAGTTCCTCTAAAATCAGCCGAACGACGAATTCCGATTTACTCACCTGTTATCAGGAGAGACCTCAGTGCTGCATCTTTCAGCCCAATACTGATCCTTAAAAGTAATTCTAATCATAGTTACAGTAACTCGAATTTTTTTACATAGGCTAACACTGACTGGTTTAACTTGGAAATTCTTCTAAGTGTGAAGTTTTGGAACTTTAAAAAATTCCTCAAAAAGGAGTCGAACTACGAATTCTGATTTACACACCTGTTATCAGGAGACACCTCAGTGCTGCATCTTTCAGACCACTACTGATCCTGAAAAGTAATTCTAATTGTAGTTACAGTAACTTGAATTTCCTTCCATAGGCTAACATTGACATGTTTTACTTGGAGATTCTTCTAAGTGTAGAGTTTTGGAACTTTAAAAAATTCCTAAAAAAATCAGCCGAACTACGAATTCGGATTTACTCACCTGTTATCAGAAGAGACCTCAGTGCTGCATCTTTCAGTCCATTACTGATCCTAAAAAGTAATTCTAATTGCAGTTACAGTAAATTGAATTTCCTTCCATAGGCTAACATTGACATGTTTTACTTGGAAACTCTTCTGTGTGTGGAGTTTTGGAACTTTAAAAAATTCCTCTAAAATCAGCCGAATGTCGATTTCCGATTTACACACCTGTTATCAGGAGAGACCTCAGTGCTGCATCTTTCAGCCCACTACTGATCCTAAAAAGTAATTCTAATCGAAGTTACAGTAAATTGAATTTCCTTACATAGGCTAACATTGACATATTTTATTTGGAAATTCTTCTAAGTGTGGTGTTTTGAAACTTTAAAAAATTCCTCAAAAATCAGCCGAACTACGAATTATGATTTACTCACCTGTTATCAGGAGAGACTTCAGTGCTGCATCTTTCAGCCCAATACTGATCCTTAAAAGTAATTCTAAACATAGTTACAGTAACTCGAATTTCCTCACATAGGCTAACACTGACTGGTTTGTTATTGTTATTGTTATTGTTAACTACAGCTTGGAAATTCTTGTAAGTGTGGAGTTTTGGAACTTTAAAAAATTCCTCAAAAATCAGCTGAACTACGAACTCTGATTTACACACCTGTTATCAGGAGAGACCTCAGTGCTGCATCTTTCAGCCCACTACTGATCCTGAAAATTAATTCTAACCATACTTACAGTAACTTGAATTTACTTCCATAGGCTAACAATGACTGGTTTCACTTGGAAATATTTTTAAGTGTGGAGTTTTGGAACTTTAAAAAATTCCTCAAATATCAGCTGAACTACGAACTCTGATTTACACACCTGTTATCAGGAGAGACCTCAGTTCTGCATCTTTCAGCCCACTACTGATCCTAAAAAGTAATTTGAATCGAAGTTACAGTAACTTGAATTTCCTTCCATAGGCTAACATTGACATGTTTTACTTGGAAATTCTTCTGTGTGTGGAGTTTTGGAACTTTAAAAAATTCCTCAAAAATCAGCCGAACTACGAATTCTGATTTACTCACCTGTTATCAGAAGAGACCTCAGTGCTGCATCTTTCAGCCCACTACTGATCCTGAAAAGTAATTCTAACCATACTTACAGTAACTTGAATTTCCTTATATAGGCCAACATTGACAGGTTTCACTTGGAAATTCTTCTTTGTGTGGAGTTTTGGAACTTTAAAAAATGCCTCTAAAATCAACCGAACTATGAATTCTGATTTACTCACCTGTCATCAGGAGAGACGTCAGTGCTGCATCTTTCAGCCCACTACTGATCCTAAAAAGTAATTCTAATCGTAGTTACAGTAAATCGAATTTCCTTACATGGGCTAATACTGACTGGTTTCACTTGGAAATTTTTCAAAGTGTGGAGTTTTGGTACTTTAAAAAGTTCCTCTAAAATCAGCCAAACGACGAATTCCGATTTACTCACCTGTTATCAGGAGAGACCTCAGTGCTGCATCTTTCAGCCCAATACTGATCCTTAAAAGTAATTTTAATCATAGTTACAGTAACTTGAATTTCCTTCCGTAGGTTAACATTGACTGGTTTCACTTGGAAATTTTTCTAAGTGTGGAGTTTTGGAGCTTTAAAAAATTGCTCTAAAATCAGCCAAACGACGAATTCCAATTTACTCACCTGTTATCGGGAGAAACCTCAGTGCTGCATCTTTCATCCGAATACTGATCCTTAAAAGTAATTCTAATTGTAGTTACAGTAACTGGAATTTCCTTACATAGGCTAACACTGACTAGTTTCACTTGGAAATTGTTTTAAATGTGGAGTTTTGGAATTTAAAAAAGTTATTCTAAAATCAGCCGAACAACGAATTCCGATTTACTCACCTGTTATCAGGAGAGACCACAGTGCTGCATCTTTCAGCCCAATACTGATCCTGAAAAGTAATTCTAATCATAGTTACAGTAACTCTAATTTTCTTACATAGGCTAACACTGACTGGTTTAACTTGGAAATTCTTCTAAGTGTGAAGTTTTGGAACTTTAAAAAATTCCTCAAAAATGAGTCGAACTACGAATTCTGATTTACACACCTGTTATCAGGAGACACCTCAGTGCTGCATCTTTCAGACCACTACTGATCCTGAAAAGTAATTCCAATTGTAGTTACAGTAACTTGGATTTCCTTCCATAGGCTAACATTGACATGTTTTACTTGGAAATTCTTCTAAGTGTAGAGTTTTGGAACTTTAAAAAATTCCTAAAAAAATCAGCCGAACTACGAATTCTGATTTACTCACCTGTTATCAGAAGAGACCTCAGTGCTGCATCTTTCAGCCCATTACTGATCCTAAAAAGTAATTCTAACCATACTTACAGTAACTTGAATTTCCTTCCATAGGCTAACAATGACTGGTTTCACTTGGAAATTGTTTTAAATGTGGAGTTTTGGAACCTTAAAAAGTTATTCTAAAATCAGCCAAAACGACGAATTCCAATTTACTCACCTGTTATCAGGAGAGACCACAGCGCTGCATCTTTCAGCCCACTACTGATCCTGAAAAGTAATTCTAATCATAGTTACAGTAACTCGAATTTCCTTACATAGGCTAACACAGACTGGTTTAACTTGGACATTTTTCTAAGTGTGGAGTTTTGGAACTTAAAAAAGTTATTCTAAAATCAGTTGAACGGCAAATTCCGATTACTCACCTGTTATCAGGAGAGACCTCAGTGCTGCATCTTTCGGCCCAATACTGATCCTGAAAAGTAATTCTATCCATACTTACAGTAACTTGAATTTCCTTCCATAGGCTAACAATGACTGGTTTCACTTGGAAATATTTTTAAGTGTGGAGTTTTGGAACTTTAAAAAATTCCTAAAAAAATCAGCCATACTACGAATTCTGATTTACTCACCTGTTATCAGAAGACACCTCAGTGCTGCATCTTTCAGCCCACTACTGATCCTGAAAATTAATTCTAACCATACTCACAGTAACTTGAATTTCCTTATATAGGCCAACATTGACAGGTTTCACTTGGAAATTGTTCTTTGTGTGGAGTTTTGGAACTTTAAAAAATTCCTCTAAAATCAACCGAACTACGAATTCTGATTTACTCACCTGTTATCAGGAGAGACCTCAGTGCTGCATCTTTCAGCCCATTACTGATCCTAAAAAGTAATTCTAATTGCAGTTACAGTAACTTGAATTTCCTTCCATAAGCTAACATTGACATGTTTTACTTGGAAATTCTTCTGTGTTTGGAGTTTTGGAACTTTAAAAAATTCCTCTAAAATCAGCCGAATGTCGAAATCCGATTTACACACCTGTTATCAGGAGAGACCTTAGTGCTGCATCTTTCTGCCCACTACTGATCCTAAAAAGTAATTTGAATCGAAGTTACAGTAACTTGAATTTCCTTCCATAGGCTAACATTGACATGTTTTACTTGGAAATTCTTCTGTGTGTGGAGTTTTGGAACTTTAAAAAATTCCTCTAAAATCAGCCGAATGTCGAATTCCGATTTACACACCTGTTATCAAGAGATACCTCCGTGCTGCAACTTTCAGCCCACTACTGATCCTGAAAAGTAATTCTAACAATACTTACAGTAACTTGACCTTCCTTCCATAGGCTACCATTGACATGTTTTATTTGGAAATTCTTCTAATTGTGGAGTTTTTGAACTTGAAAAAATTCCTCGAAAATGAGTCGAACTACGAATTCTGATTTACTCTACTGTTATCAGGAGAGACCTCAGTGCTGCATCTTTCAGCCCAATACTGATCCTGAAAAGTAATTCTAACCATACTTACAGTAACTTGAATTTCCTTCGGTAGGCTAACATTGACTGGTGTCACTTGGAAAAAATTTTAAGTGTGGTGTTTTGGAACATTAAAAAATTCCTCTAAAATCTGCCAAACTACGAATTCTGATTTACTCACCTGTCATCAGGAGAGACCTCAGTGCTGCATCTTTCAGCCCACTACTGATCCTAAAGAGTACTTCTAATCTTAGTTACAGTAAATCGAATTTCCTTACATAGGCTAATACTGACTGGTTTCACTTGGAAAGGTTTCTAAGTGTGGAGTTTTGGTACTTTAAAAAGTTCCTCTAAAATCAGCCGAACGACGAATTCCGATTTACTCACCTGTTATCAGGAGAGACCTCAGTGATGCATCTTTCAGCCCAATACTGATCCTTAAAAGTAATTCTAATCATAGTTACAGTAACTCGAATTTCCTTACATAGGCTAACACTGACTGGTTTAACTTGGAAATTCTTCTAAGTGTGGAGTTTTGGTACTTTAAAAAGTTCCTCTAAAATCAGCCGAACGACGAATTCCGATTTACTCACCTGTTATCAGGAGAGACCTCAGTGCTGCATCTTTCAGCCCAATACTGATCCTTAAAAGTAATTCTAATCATAGTTACAGTAACTCGAATTTTTTTACATAGGCTAACACTGACTGGTTTAACTTGGAAATTCTTCTAAGTGTGAAGTTTTGGAACTTTAAAAAATTCCTCAAAAATGAGTCGAACTACGAATTCTGATTTACACACCTGTTATCAGGAGACACCTCAGTGCTGCATCTTTCAGACCACTACTGATCCTGAAAAGTAATTCTAATTGTAGTTACAGTAACTTGAATTTCCTTCCATAGGCTAACATTGACATGTTTTACTTGGAAATTCTTCGAAGTGTAGAGTTTTGGAACTTTAAAAAATTCCTAAAAAAATCAGCCGAACTACGAATTCTGATTTACTCACCTGTTATCAGAAGAGACCCCAGTGCTGCATCTTTCAGCCCATTACTGATCCTAAAAAGTAATTCTAATCATAGTTACAGTAACTCGAATTTCCTTACATAGGCTAACACAGACTGGTTTAACTTGGACATTTTTCTAAGTGTGGAGTTTTGGAACTTAAAAAAGTTATTCTAAAATCAGTTGAACGGTAAATTCCGATTACTCACCTGTTATCAGGAGAGACCTCAGTGCTGCATCTTTCGGCCCACTACTGATCCTGAAAAGTAATTCTAACCATACTTACAGTAACTTGAATTTCCTTATATAGGCCAACATTGACAGGTTTCACTTGGAAATTGTTCTTTGTGTGGAGTTTTGGAACTTTAAAAAATTCCTCTAAAATCAACCGAACTACGAATTCTGATTTACTCACCTGTTATCAGGAGAGACCTCAGTGCTGCATCTTTCAGCCCATTACTGATCCTAAAAAGTAATTCTAATTGCAGTTACAGTAACTTGAATTTCCTTCCATAAGCTAACATTGACATGTTTTACTTGGAAATTCTTCTGTGTGTGGAGTTTTGGAACATTTAAAAAATTCCTCTAAAATCAGCCGAATGTCGAAATCCGATTTACACACCTGTTATCAGGAGAGACCTTAGTGCTGCATCTTTCAGCCCACTACTGATCCTAAAAAGTAATTTGAATCGAAGTTACAGTAACTTGAATTTCCTTCCATAGGCTAACATTGACATGTTTTACTTGGAAATTCTTCTGTGTGTGGAGTTTTGGAACTTTAAAAAATTCCTCTAAAATCAGCCGAATGTCGATTTCCGATTTACACACCTGTTATCAGGAGAGACCTCAGTGCTGCATCTTTCAGCCCATTACTGATCCTGAAAAGTAATTCTAACAATACTTACAGTAACTTGACCTTCCTTCCATAGGCTACCATTGACATGTTTTATTTGGAAATTCTTCTAATTGTGGAGTTTTTGAACTTGAAAAAATTCCTCGAAAATGAGTCGAACTACGAATTCTGATTTACTATACTGTTATCAGGAGAGACCTCAGTGCTGCATCTTTCAGCCCAATACTGATACTGAAAAGTAATTCTAATCGTAGTTACAGTAACTCGAATTTCCTTACATAGGCTAACACAGACTGGTTTAACTTGGAAATTTTTCTAAGTGTGGAGTTATGGAACTTAAAAAAGTTATTCTAAAATCAGTTGAACGGCGAATTCTGATTTACTCACCTGTTATCAGGAGAGACCTCAGTGCTGCATCTTTCAGCCCACTACTGATCCTGAAAAGTAATTCTAACCATACTTACAGTAACTTGAATTTCCTTCGGTAGGCTAACATTGACTGGTGTCACTTGGAAAAATTTTTAAGTGTGGAGTTTTGGAACTTTAAAAAATTCCTCAAATATCAGCTGAACTACGAACTCTGATTTACACACCTGTTATCAGGAGAGACCTCAGTGCTGCATCTTTCAGCCCACTACCGATCCTGAAAAGTAATTCTAATCATAGTTACAGTAACTCGAATTTCCTTACATAGGCTAACAGTGACTGGTTTAACTTGGAAATTCTTCTAAGTGTGAAGTTTTGGAACTTTAAAAAAGTCCTTAATAATCAGACAAACTACGAATTCTGATTTACACACCTGTTCTCAGGAGACACCCCAGTGCTGCATCTTTCAGCCCACTACTGATCCTGAAAAGTAATTCTAATCGTAGTTACAGTAAATTGAATTTCCTTACATAGGCTAATACTGACTGGCGTCACTTGGAATTTTTTTTAAGTGTGGAGTTTTGGAACTTTAAAAAATGCCTCTAAAATCAGCCGAACTACGAATTCTGATTTACTCACCTGTCATCAGGAGAGACCTCAGTGCTGCATCTTTCAGCCCATTACTGATCCTAAAAAGTAACTCTAATTGCAGTTACAGTAACTTGAATTTCCTTCTATAGGCTAACATTGACATGTTTTACTTGGAAGTTCTTCTGTGTGTGGAGTTTTGGAACTTTAAAAAATTCCTCTAAAATCAGCCGAATGTCGATTTCCGATTTACACACCTGTTATCAGGAGAGACCTCAGTGCTGCATCTTTCAGCCCACTACTGATCCTAAAAAGTAATTCTAATCGAAGTTACAGTAAATTGAATTTCCTTACATAGGCTAACATTGACATATTTTATTTGGAAATTCTTCTAAGTGTGGTGTTTTGAAACTTAAAAAAATTCCTCAAAAATCAGCCGAACTACGAATTATGATTTACTCACCTGTTATCAGGAGAGACTTCAGTGCTGCATCTTTCAGACCACTACTGATCCTGAAAAGTAATTCTAATTGTAGTTACAGTAACTTGAATTTCCTTCCATAGGCTAACATTGACATGTTTTACTTGGAAATTCTTCTAAGTGTAGAGTTTTGGAACTTTAAAAAATTCCTAAAAAAATCAGCCGAACTACGAATTCTGATTTACTCACCTGTTATCAGAAGAGACCTCAGTGCTGCATCTTTCAGCCCATTACTGATCCTAAAAAGTAATTCTAATCATAGTTACAGTAACTCGAATTTCCTAACATAGGCTAACACAGACTGGTTTAACTTGGACATTTTTCTAAGTGTGGAGTTTTGGAACTTAAAAAAGTTATTCTAAAATCAGTTGAACGGCAAATTCCGATTACTCACCTGTTATCAGGAGAGACCTCAGTGCTGCATCTTTCGGCCCACTACTGATCCTGAAAAGTAATTCTAACCATACTTACAGTAACTTGAATTTCCTTCCATAGGCTAACAATGACTGGTTTCACTTGGAAATATTTTTAAGTGTGGAGTTTTGGAACTTTAAAAAATTCCTAAAAAAATCAGCCGTACTACGAATTCTGATTTACTCACCTGTTATCAGAAGAGACCTCAGTGCTGCATCTTTCAGCCCACTACTGATCCTGAAAAGTAATTCTAACCATACTTACAGTAACTTGAATTTCCTTATATAGGCCAACATTGACAGGTTTCACTTGGAAATTGTTCTTTGTGTGGAGTTTTGGAACTTTAAAAAATTCCTCTAAAATCAACCGAACTACGAATTCTGATTTACTCACCTGTTATCAGGAGAGACCTCAGTGCTGCATCTTTCAGCCCATTACTGATCCTAAAAAGTAATTCTAATTGCAGTTACAGTAACTTGAATTTCCTTCCATAAGCTAACATTGACATGTTTTACTTGGAAATTCTTCTGTGTGTGGAGTTTTGGAACATTTAAAAAATTCCTCTAAAATCAGCCGAATGTCGAAATCCGATTTACACACCTGTTATCAGGAGAGACCTTAGTGCTGCATCTTTCAGCCCACTACTGATCCTAAAAAGTAATTTGAATCGAAGTTACAGTAACTTGAATTTCCTTCCATAGGCTAACATTGACATGTTTTACTTGGAAATTCTTCTGTGTGTGGAGTTTTGGAACTTTAAAAAATTCCTCTAAAATCAGCCGAATGTCGATTTCCGATTTACACACCTGTTATCAGGAGAGACCTCAGTGCTGCATCTTTCAGCCCATTACTGATCCTGAAAAGTAATTCTAACAATACTTACAGTAACTTGACCTTCCTTCCATAGGCTACCATTGACATGTTTTATTTGGAAATTCTTCTAATTGTGGAGTTTTTGAACTTGAAAAAATTCCTCGAAAATGAGTCGAACTACGAATTCTGATTTACTATACTGTTATCAGGAGAGACCTCAGTGCTGCATCTTTCAGCCCAATACTGATACTGAAAAGTAATTCTAATCGTAGTTACAGTAACTCGAATTTCCTTACATAGGCTAACACAGACTGGTTTAACTTGGAAATTTTTCTAAGTGTGGAGTTATGGAACTTAAAAAAGTTATTCTAAAATCAGTTGAACGGCGAATTCTGATTTACTCACCTGTTATCAGGAGAGACCTCAGTGCTGCATCTTTCAGCCCACTACTGATCCTGAAAAGTAATTCTAACCATACTTACAGTAACTTGAATTTCCTTCGGTAGGCTAACATTGACTGGTGTCACTTGGAAAAAATTTTAAGTGTGGAGTTTTGGAACTTTAAAAAATTCCTCAAATATCAGCTGAACTACGAACTCTGATTTACACACCTGTTATCAGGAGAGACCTCAGTGCTGCATCTTTCAGCCCACTACTGATCCTGAAAATTAATTCTAACCATACTTACAGTAACTTGAATTTCCTTCCATAGGCTAACAATGACTGGTTTCACTTGGAAATATTTTTAAGTGTGGAGTTTTGGCACTTTAAAAAATTCCTCAAAAATCAGCCAAACTACGAATTCTGATTTACTCACCTGTTATCAGAAGAGACCTCAGTGCTGCATCTTTCAGCCCACTACTGATCCTGAAAAGTAATTCTAACCATACTTACAGTAACTTGAATTTCCTTATATAGGCCAACATTTACAGGTTTCACTTGGAAATTCTTCTTTGTGTGGAGTTTTGGAACTTTAAAAAATGCCTCTAAAATCAACCGAACTATGAATTCTGATTTACTCACCTGTCATCAGGAGAGACGTCAGTGCTGCATCTTTCAGCCCACTACTGATCCTAAAAAGTAATTCTAATCGTAGTTACAGTAAATCGAATTTCCTTACATAGGCTAATACTGACTGGTTTCACTTGAAATTTTTCTAAGTGTGGAGTTTTGGTACTTTAAAAAGTTCCTCTAAAATCAGCCAAACGACGAATTCCGATTTACTCACCTGTTATCAGGAAAGACCTCAGTGCTGCATCTTTCAGCCCAATACTGATCCTTAAAAGTAATTCTAATCATAGTTACAGTAACTCGAATTTCCTTACTTAGGCTAACACTGAATGGTTTAACTTGGAAATTCTTCTAAGTGTGAAGTTTTGAAACTTTAAAAAATTCCTCAAAAATCACACGAACTACGAATTTTGATTTACTCACCTGTTATCGGGAGAAACCTCAGTGCTGCATCTTTCATCCCAATACTGATCCTTAAAAGTAATTCTAATCGTAGTTACAGTAACTGGAATTTCCTTACATAGGCTAACACTGACTAGTTTCACTTGGAAATTGTTTTAAATGTGGAGTTTTGGAATATAAAAAAGTTATTCTAAAATCAGTCGAACAACGAATTCCAATTTACTCACCTGTTATCAGGAGAGACCACAGTGCTGCATCTTTCAGCCCACTACTGATCCTGAAAAGTAATTCTAATCAAAGTTACAGTAACTTGAATTTCCTTCCTTAGGCTAACATTGACATGTTTTACTTGGAAATTTTTCTAAGTGTGGAGTTTTGGAACTTAAAAAAGTTATTCTAAAATCAGTTGAACGGCAAATTCAGATTACTCACCTGTTATCAGGAGAGACCTCAGTGCTGCATCTTTCGGCCCACTACTGATCCTGAAAAGTAATTCTAACCATACTTACAGTAACTTGAATTTCCTTCCATAGGCTAACAATGACTGGTTTCACTTGGAAATATTTTTAAGTGTGGAGTTTTGGAACTTAAAAAAATTCCTAAAAAAAATCAGCCGTACTACGAATTCTGATTTACTCACCTGTTATCAGAAGAGACCTCAGTGCTGCATCTTTCAGCCCACTACTGATCCTGAAAAGTAATTCTAATTGTAGTTACAGTAAATTGAATTTCCTTACATAGGCTAATACTGACTGGTTTCGCTTGGAAAGGTTTCTAAGTGTAAAGTTTTGGAACTTTAAAAAATTCCTAAAAAAATCAGCCGAACTACGAATTCTGATTTACTCACCTGTTATCAGAAGAGACCTCAGTGCTGCATCTTTCAGCCCATTACTGATCCTAAAAAGTAATTCTAATCATAGTTACAGTAACTCGAATTTCCTTACATAGGCTAACACAGACTGGTTTAACTTGGACATTTTTCTAAGTGTGGAGTTTTGGAACTTAAAAAAGTTATTCTAAAATCAGTTGAACGGTAAATTCCGATTACTCACCTGTTATCAGGAGAGACCTCAGTGCTGCATCTTTCGGCCCACTACTGATCCTGAAAAGTAATTCTAACCATACTTACAGTAACTTGAATTTCCTTCCATAGGCTAACAATGACTGGTTTCACTTGGAAATATTTTTAAGTGCGGAGTTTTGGAACTTTAAAAAATTCCTAAAAAAATCAGCCGTACTACGAATTCTGATTTACTCACCTGTTATCAGAAGAGACCTCAGTGCTCCATCTTTCAGCCCACTACTGATCCTGAAAAGTAATTCTAACCATACTTACAGTAACTTGAGTTTCCTTATATAGGCCAACATTGACAGGTTTCACTTGGAAATTGTTCTTTGTGTGGAGTTTTGGAACTTTAAAAAATTCCTCTAAAATCAACCGAACTACGAATTCTGATTTACTCACCTGTTATCAGGAGAGACCTCAGTGCTGCATCTTTCAGCCCATTACTGATCCTAAAAAGTAATTCTATTTGGAGTTACAGTAACTTGAATTTCCTTCCATAAGCTAACATTGACATGTTTTACTTGGAAATTCTTCTGTGTGTGGAGTTTTGGAACTTTTAAAAAATTCCTCTAAAATCAGCCAAATGTCGAAATCCGATTTACACACCTGTCACCAGGAGAGACCTTAGTGCTGCATCGTTCAGCCCACTACTGATCCTAAAAAGTAATTTGAATCGAAGTTACAGTAACTTGAATTTCCTTCCATAGGCTAACATTGACATGTTTTACTTGGAAATTCTTCTGTGTGTGGAGTTTTGGAACTTTAAAAAATTCCTCTAAAATCAGCCGAATGTCGAATTCCGATTTCCACACCTGTTATCAGGAGATACCTCCGTGCTGCAACTTTCAGCCCACTACTGATCCTGAAAAGTAATTCTAACAATACTTACAGTAACTTGACCTTCCTTCCATAGGCTACCATTGACATGTTTTATTTGGAAATTCTTCTAAGTGTGGTGTTTTGGAACTTTAAAAAATTCCTCAAAAATCAGCTGAACTACGAACTCTGATTTACACACCTGTTATCAGGAGAGACCTCAGTGCTGCATCTTTCAGCCCACTACTGATCCTGAAAATTAATTCTAACCATACTTACAGTAACTTGAATTTACTTCCATAGGCTAACAATGACTGGTTTCACTTGGAAATATTTTTAAGTGTGGTGTTTTGGAACATTAAAAAATTCCTCTAAAATCTGCCAAAATACGAATTCTGATTTACTCACCTGTCATCAGGAGAGACCTCAGTGCTGCATCTTTCAGCCCACTACTGATCCTAAAAAGTAATTCTAATCTTAGTTACAGTAAATCGAATTTCCTTACATAGGCTAATACTGACTGGTTTCACTTGGAAAGGTTTCTAAGTGTGGAGTTTTGGTACTTTAAAAAGTTCCTCTAAAATCAGCCGAACGACGAATTCCGATTTACTCACCTGTTATCAGGAGAGACCTCAGTGATGCATCTTTCAGACCAATACTGATCCTTAAAAGTTATTCTAATCATAGTTACAGTAACTCGAATTTCCTTACATAGGCTAACACTGACTGGTTTAACTTGGAAATTCTTCTAAGTGTGGAGTTTTGGTACTTTAAAAAGTTCCTCTAAAATCAGCCGAACGACGAATTCCGATTTACTCACCTGTTATCAGGAGAGACCTCAGTGCTGCATCTTTCAGCCCAATACTGATCCTTAAAAGTAATTCTAATCATAGTTACAGTAACTCGAATTTTTTTACATAGGCTAACACTGACTGGTTTAACTTGGAAATTCTTCTAAGTGTGAAGTTTTGGAACTTTAAAAAATTCCTCAAAAAGGAGTCGAACTACGAATTCTGATTTACACACCTGTTATCAGGAGACACCTCAGTGCTGCATCTTTCAGACCACTACTGATCCTGAAAAGTAATTCTAATTGTAGTTACAGTAACTTGAATTTCCTTCCATAGGCTAACATTGACATGTTTTACTTGGAAATTCTTCTAAGTGTAGAGTTTTGGAACTTTAAAAAATTCCTAAAAAAATCAGCCGAACTACGAATTCTGATTTACTCACCTGTTATCAGAAGAGACCTCAGTGCTGCATCTTTCAGTCCATTACTGATCCTAAAAAGTAATTCTAATTGCAGTTACAGTAAATTGAATTTCCTTCCATAGGCTAACATTGACATGTTTTACTTGGAAATTCTTCTGTGTGTGGAGTTTTGGAACTTTAAAAAATTCCTCTAAAATCAGCCGAATGTCGATTTCCGATTTACACACCTGTTATCAGGAGAGACCTCAGTGCTGCATCTTTCAGCCCACTACTGATCCTAAAAAGTAATTCTAATCGAAGTTACAGTAAATTGAATTTCCTTACATAGGCTAACATTGACATATTTTATTTGGAAATTCTTCTAAGTGTGGTGTTTTGAAACTTTAAAAAATTCCTCAAAAATCAGCCGAACTACGAATTATGATTTACTCACCTGTTATCAGGAGAGACTTCAGTGCTGCATCTTTCAGCCCAATACTGATCCTTAAAAGTAATTCTAAACATAGTTACAGTAACTCGAATTTCCTCACATAGGCTAACACTGACTGGTTTGTTATTGTTATTGTTATTGTTAACTACAGCTTGGAAATTCTTGTAAGTGTGGAGTTTTGGAACTTTAAAAAATTCCTCAAAAATCAGCTGAACTACGAACTCTGATTTACACACCTGTTATCAGGAGAGACCTCAGTGCTGCATCTTTCAGCCCACTACTGATCCTGAAAATTAATTCTAACCATACTTACAGTAACTTGAATTTACTTCCATAGGCTAACAATGACTGGTTTCACTTGGAAATATTTTTAAGTGTGGAGTTTTGGAACTTTAAAAAATTCCTCAAATATCAGCTGAACTACGAACTCTGATTTACACACCTGTTATCAGGAGAGACCTCAGTTCTGCATCTTTCAGCCCACTACTGATCCTAAAAAGTAATTTGAATCGAAGTTACAGTAACTTGAATTTCCTTCCATAGGCTAACATTGACATGTTTTACTTGGAAATTCTTCTGTGTGTGGAGTTTTGGAACTTTAAAAAATTCCTCTAAAATCAGCCGAATGTCGAATTCCGATTTACACACCTGTTATCAGGAGATACCTCCGTGCTGCAACTTTCAGCCCACTACTGATCCTGAAAATTAATTCTAACCATACTTACAGTAACTTGAATTTCCTTCCATAGGCTAACAATGACTGGTTTCACTTGGAAATATTTTTAAGTATGGAGTTTTGGCACTTTAAAAAATTCCTCAAAAATCAGCCGAACTACGAATTCTGATTTACTCACCTGTTATCAGAAGAGACCTCAGTGCTGCATCTTTCAGCCCACTACTGATCCTGAAAAGTAATTCTAACCATACTTACAGTAACTTGAATTTCCTTATATAGGCCAACATTGACAGGTTTCACTTGGAAATTCTTCTTTGTGTGGAGTTTTGGAACTTTAAAAAATGCCTCTAAAATCAACCGAACTATGAATTCTGATTTACTCACCTGTCATCAGGAGAGACGTCAGTGCTGCATCTTTCAGCCCACTACTGATCCTAAAAAGTAATTCTAATCGTAGTTACAGTAAATCGAATTTCCTTACATGGGCTAATACTGACTGGTTTCACTTGGAAATTGTTTTAAATGTGGAGTTTTGGAATTTAAAAAAGTTATTCTAAAATCAGCCGAACAACGAATTCCGATTTACTCACCTGTTATCAGGAGAGACCACAGTGCTGCATCTTTCAGCCCAATACTGATCCTTAAAAGTAATTCTAATCATAGTTACAGTAACTTGAATTTCCTTCCGTAGGTTAACATTGACTGGTTTCACTTGGAAATTTTTCTAAGTGTGGAGTTTTGGAGCTTTAAAAAACTTGCTCTAAAATCAGCCAAACGACGAATTCCAATTTACTCACCTGTTATCGGGAGAAACCTCAGTGCTGCATCTTTCATCCGAATACTGATCCTTAAAAGTAATTCTAATTGTAGTTACAGTAACTGGAATTTCCTTACATAGGCTAACACTGACTAGTTTCACTTGGAAATTGTTTTAAATGTGGAGTTTTGGAATTTAAAAAAGTTATTCTAAAATCAGCCGAACAACGAATTCCGATTTACTCACCTGTTATCAGGAGAGACCACAGTGCTGCATCTTTCAGCCCAATACTGATCCTGAAAAGTAATTCTAATCATAGTTACAGTAACTCTAATTTTCTTACATAGGCTAACACTGACTGGTTTAACTTGAAAATTCTTCTAAGTGTGAAGTTTTGGAACTTTAAAAAATTCCTCAAAAATGAGTCGAACTACGAATTCTGATTTACACACCTGTTATCAGGAGACACCTCAGTGCTGCATCTTTCAGACCACTACTGATCCTGAAAAGTAATTCCAATTGTAGTTACAGTAACTTGGATTTCCTTCCATAGGCTAACATTGACATGTTTTACTTGGAAATTCTTCTAAGTGTAGAGTTTTGGAACTTTAAAAAATTCCTAAAAAAATCAGCCGAACTACGAATTCTGATTTACTCACCTGTTATCAGAAGAGACCTCAGTGCTGCATCTTTCAGCCCATTACTGATCCTAAAAAGTAATTCTAACCATACTTACAGTAACTTGAATTTCCTTCCATAGGCTAACAATGACTGGTTTCACTTGGAAATTGTTTTAAATGTGGAGTTTTGGAACCTTAAAAAGTTATTCTAAAATCAGCCAAACGACGAATTCCAATTTACTCACCTGTTATCAGGAGAGACCACAGCGCTGCATCTTTCAGCCCACTACTGATCCTGAAAAGTAATTCTAATCATAGTTACAGTAACTCGAATTTCCTTACATAGGCTAACACAGACTGGTTTAACTTGGACATTTTTCTAAGTGTGGAGTTTTGGAACTTAAAAAAGTTATTCTAAAATCAGTTGAACGGCAAATTCCGATTACTCACCTGTTATCAGGAGAGACCTCAGTGCTGCATCTTTCGGCCCAATATTGATCCTGAAAAGTAATTCTATCCATACTTACAGTAACTTGAATTTCCTTCCATAGGCTAACAATGACTGGTTTCACTTGGAAATATTTTTAAGTGTGGAGTTTTGGAACTTTAAAAAATTCCTAAAAAAATCAGCCATACTACGAATTCTGATTTACTCACCTGTTATCAGAAGACACCTCAGTGCTGCATCTTTCAGCCCACTACTGATCCTGAAAATTAATTCTAACCATACTTACAGTAACTTGAATTTCCTTATATAGGCCAACATTGACAGGTTTCACTTGGAAATTGTTCTTTGTGTGGAGTTTTGGAACTTTAAAAAATTCCTCTAAAATCAACCGAACTACGAATTCTGATTTACTCACCTGTTATCAGGAGAGACCTCAGTGCTGCATCTTTCAGCCCATTACTGATCCTAAAAAGTAATTCTAATTGCAGTTACAGTAACTTGAATTTCCTTCCATAAGCTAACATTGACATGTTTTACTTGGAAATTCTTCTGTGTTTGGAGTTTTGGAACTTTAAAAAATTCCTCTAAAATCAGCCGAATGTCGAAATCCGATTTACACACCTGTTATCAGGAGAGACCTTAGTGCTGCATCTTTCTGCCCACTACTGATCCTAAAAAGTAATTTGAATCGAAGTTACAGTAACTTGAATTTCCTTCCATAGGCTAACATTGACATGTTTTACTTGGAAATTCTTCTGTGTGTGGAGTTTTGGAACTTTAAAAAATTCCTCTAAAATCAGCCGAATGTCGAATTCCGATTTACACACCTGTTATCAAGAGATACCTCCGTGCTGCAACTTTCAGCCCACTACTGATCCTGAAAAGTAATTCTAACAATACTTACAGTAACTTGACCTTCCTTCCATAGGCTACCATTGACATGTTTTATTTGGAAATTCTTCTAATTGTGGAGTTTTTGAACTTGAAAAAATTCCTCGAAAATGAGTCGAACTACGAATTCTGATTTACTCTACTGTTATCAGGAGAGACCTCAGTGCTGCATCTTTCAGCCCAATACTGATCCTGAAAAGTAATTCTAACCATACTTACAGTAACTTGAATTTCCTTCGGTAGGCTAACATTGACTGGTGTCACTTGGAAAAAATTTTAAGTGTGGTGTTTTGGAACATTAAAAAATTCCTCTAAAATCTGCCAAACTACGAATTCTGATTTACTCACCTGTCATCAGGAGAGACCTCAGTGCTGCATCTTTCAGCCCACTACTGATCCTAAAGAGTACTTCTAATCTTAGTTACAGTAAATCGAATTTCCTTACATAGGCTAATACTGACTGGTTTCACTTGGAAAGGTTTCTAAGTGTGGAGTTTTGGTACTTTAAAAAGTTCCTCTAAAATCAGCCGAACGACGAATTCCGATTTACT
The DNA here is from genome assembly GCF_964263255.1 of Lissotriton vulgaris. Lineage (NCBI taxonomy): Eukaryota > Metazoa > Chordata > Amphibia > Caudata > Salamandridae > Lissotriton > Lissotriton vulgaris. Next base: position 1,323,750,292 of record NC_141689.1, on the reverse strand, counting down.
CACCTGTTATCAGGAGAGACCTCAGTGATGCATCTTTCAGCCCAATACTGATCCTTAAAAGTAATTCTAATCATAGTTACAGTAACTCGAATTTCCTTACATAGGCTAACACTGACTGGTTTAACTTGGAAATTCTTCTAAGTGTGGAGTTTTGGTACTTTAAAAAGTTCCTCTAAAATCAGCCGAACGACGAATTCCGATTTACTCACCTGTTATCAGGAGAGACCTCAGTGCTGCATCTTTCAGCCCAATACTGATCCTTAAAAGTAATTCTAATCATAGTTACAGTAACTCAAATTTTTTTACATAGGCTAACACTGACTGGTTTAACTTGGAAATTCTTCTAAGTGTGAAGTTTTGGAACTTTAAAAAATTCCTCAAAAATGAGTCGAACTACGAATTCTGATTTACACACCTGTTATCAGGAGACACCTCAGTGCTGCATCTTTCAGACCACTACTGATCCTGAAAAGTAATTCTAATTGTAGTTACAGTAACTTGAATTTCCTTCCATAGGCTAACATTGACATGTTTTACTTGGAAATTCTTCGAAGTGTAGAGTTTTGGAACTTTAAAAAATTCCTAAAAAAATCAGACGAACTACGAATTCTGATTTACTCACCTGTTATCAGAAGAGACCTCAGTGCTGCATCTTTCAGCCCATTACTGATCCTAAAAAGTAATTCTAATTGCAGTTACAGTAACTTGAATTTCCTTCCATAGGCTAACATTGACATGTTTTACTTGGAAATTCTTCTGTGTGTGGAGTTTTGGAACATTAAAAAATTCCTCTAAAATCAGCCAAACGACGAATTCCAATTTACTCACCTGTTATCGGGAGAAACCTCAGTGCTGCATCTTTCAGCCCATTACTGATCCTAAAAATTAATTCTAATTGCAGTTACAGTAACTTGAATTTCCTTCCATAGGCTAACATTGACATGTTTTACTTGGAAATTCTTCTGTGTGTGGAGTTTTGGAACTTTAAAAAATTCCTCTAAAATCAGCCGAATGTCGATTTCCGATTTACACACCTGTTATCAGGAGAGGCCTCAGTGCTGCATCTTTTAGCCCACTACTGATCCTAAAAAGTAATTCTAATCGAAGTTACAGTAAATTGAATTTCCTTACATAGGCTAACATTGACATATTTTATTTGGAAATTCTTCTAAGTGTGGTGTTTTGAAACTTTAAAAATTCCTCAAAAATCAGCCGAACTACGAATTATGATTTACTCACCTGTTATCAGGAGAGACTTCAGTGCTGCATCTTTCAGCCCAATACTGATCCTTAAAAGTAATTCTAAACATAGTTACAGTAACTCGAATTTCCTTACATAGGCTAACACTGACTGGTTTGTTATTGTTATTGTTATTGTTAACTACAGCTTGGAAATTCTTCTAAGTGTGGAGTTTTGGAACTTTAAAAAATTGCTCAAAAATCAGCTGAACTACGAACTCTGATTTACACACCTGTTATCAGGAGAAACCTCAGTGCTGCATCTTTCAGCCCACTAGTGATCCTGAAAATTAATTCTAACCATACTTACAGTAACTTGAATTTCCTTCCATAGGCTAACAATGACTGGTTTCACTTGGAAATATTTTTAAGTGTGGAGTTTTGGAACTTTAAAAAATTCCTCAAAAATCAGCTGAACTACGAACTCTGATTTACACACCTGTTATCAGGAGAGACCTCAGTGCTGCATCTTTCAGCCCACTACTGATCCTGAAAATTAATTCTAACCATACTTACAGTAACTTGAATTTCCTTCCATAGGCCAACAATGACTGGTTTCACTTGGAAATATTTTTAAGTGTGGAGTTTTGGCACTTTAAAAAATTCCTCAAAAATCAGCCTTAGTACGATTTCTGATTTAATCACCTGTTATCAGGAGAGACCTCAGTGCTGCATTTTTCAGCCCACTACTGATCCTAAAAAGTAATTCTAATCGTAGTTACAGTAAATCGAATTTCCTTACATAGGCTAATACTGACTGGTTTCACTTGGAAATTTTTTTAAGTGTGGAGTTTTAGTACTTTAACCCCTTCAGCGCGGCACGAATTTTCGCGCTGTGCTGAAGGTTCTATTGAGCCTATCAACTCATGACGGAACGGTTCCGTCATGAGCACAGCTCAACCGACGCTCATGACGGAACTGTTCAGACATGAGCATGGAAGGGGTTAAAAAGTTCCTCTAAAATCAGCCGAACGTCGAATTCTGATTTACTCACCTGTTATCAGGAGAGACCTCAGTGCTGCATCTTTCAGCCCAATACTGATCCTTAAAAGTAATTCTAATCATAGTTACAGTAACTCGAATTTCCTTACATAGGCTAACAGTGACTGGTTTAACTTGGAAATTCTTCTAAGTGTGAAGTTTTGGAACTTTAAAAAAGTCCTTAATAATCAGACAAACTACGAATTCTGATTTACACACCTGTTCTCAGGAGACACCTCAGTGCTGCATCTTTCAGCCCACTACTGATCCTGAAAAGTAATTCTAATCGTAGTTACAGTAAATTGAATTTCCTTACATAGGCTAATACTGACTGGCGTCACTTGGAATTTTTTGTAAGTGTGGAGTTTTGGAACTTTAAAAAATGCCTCTAAAATCAGCCGAACTACGAATTCTGATTTACTCACCTGTCATCAGGAGAGACCTCAGTGCTGCATCTTTCAGCCCATTACTGATCCTAAAAAGTAACTCTAATTGCAGTTACAGTAACTTGAATTTCCTTCTATAGGCTAACATTGACATGTTTTACTTGGAAGTTCTTCTGTGTGTGGAGTTTTGGAACTTTAAAAAATTCCTCTAAAATCAGCCGAATGTCGATTTCCGATTTACACACCTGTTATCAGGAGAGACCTCAGTGCTGCATCTTTCAGCCCACTACTGATCCTAAAAAGTAATTCTAATCGAAGTTACAGTAAATTGAATTTCCTTACATAGGCTAACATTGACATATTTTATTTGGAAATTCTTCTAAGTGTGGTGTTTTGAAACTTAAAAAAATTCCTCAAAAATCAGCCGAACTACGAATTATGATTTACTCACCTGTTATCAGGAGAGACTTCAGTGCTGCATCTTTCAGACCACTACTGATCCTGAAAAGTAATTCTAATTGTAGTTACAGTAACTTGAATTTCCTTCCATAGGCTAACATTGACATGTTTTACTTGGAAATTCTTCTAAGTGTAGAGTTTTGGAACTTTAAAAAATTCCTAAAAAAATCAGCCGAACTACGAATTCTGATTTACTCACCTGTTATCAGAAGAGACCTCAGTGCTGCATCTTTCAGCCCATTACTGATCCTAAAAAGTAATTCTAATCATAGTTACAGTAACTCGAATTTCCTAACATAGGCTAACACAGACTGGTTTAACTTGGACATTTTTCTAAGTGTGGAGTTTTGGAACTTAAAAAAGTTATTCTAAAATCAGTTGAACGGCAAATTCCGATTACTCACCTGTTATCAGGAGAGACCTCAGTGCTGCATCTTTCGGCCCACTACTGATCCTGAAAAGTAATTCTAACCATACTTACAGTAACTTGAATTTCCTTCCATAGGCTAACAATGACTGGTTTCACTTGGAAATATTTTTAAGTGTGGAGTTTTGGAACTTTAAAAAATTCCTAAAAAAATCAGCCGTACTACGAATTCTGATTTACTCACCTGTTATCAGAAGAGACCTCAGTGCTGCATCTTTCAGCCCACTACTGATCCTGAAAAGTAATTCTAACCATACTTACAGTAACTTGAATTTCCTTATATAGGCCAACATTGACAGGTTTCACTTGGAAATTGTTCTTTGTGTGGAGTTTTGGAACTTTAAAAAATTTCTCTAAAATCAACCGAACTACGAATTCTGATTTACTCACCTGTTATCAGGAGAGACCTCAGTGCTGCATCTTTCAGCCCATTACTGATCCTAAAAAGTAATTCTAATTGCAGTTACAGTAACTTGAATTTCCTTCCATAAGCTAACATTGACATGTTTTACTTGGAAATTCTTCTGTGTGTGGAGTTTTGGAACATTTAAAAAATTCCTCTAAAATCAGCCGAATGTCGAAATCCGATTTACACACCCGTTATCAGGAGAGACCTTAGTGCTGCATCTTTCAGCCCACTACTGATCCTAAAAAGTAATTTGAATCGAAGTTACAGTAACTTGAATTTCCTTCCATAGGCTAACATTGACATGTTTTACTTGGAAATTCTTCTGTGTGTGGAGTTTTGGAACTTTAAAAAATTCCTCTAAAATCAGCCGAATGTCGATTTCCGATTTACACACCTGTTATCAGGAGAGACCTCAGTGCTGCATCTTTCAGCCCATTACTGATCCTGAAAAGTAATTCTAACAATACTTACAGTAACTTGACCTTCCTTCCATAGGCTACCATTGACATGTTTTATTTGGAAATTCTTCTAATTGTGGAGTTTTTGAACTTGAAAAAATTCCTCGAAAATGAGTCGAACTACGAATTCTGATTTACTATACTGTTATCAGGAGAGACCTCAGTGCTGCATCTTTCAGCCCAATACTGATACTGAAAAGTAATTCTAATCGTAGTTACAGTAACTCGAGTTTCCTTACATAGGCTAACACAGACTGGTTTAACTTGGAAATTTTTCTAAGTGTGGAGTTATGGAACTTAAAAAAGTTATTCTAAAATCAGTTGAACGGCGAATTCTGATTTACTCACCTGTTATCAGGAGAGACCTCAGTGCTGCATCTTTCAGCCCACTACTGATCCTGAAAAGTAATTCTAAAACATACTTACAGTAACTTGAATTTCCTTCGGTAGGCTAACATTGACTGGTGTCACTTGGAAAAAATTTTAAGTGTGGAGTTTTGGAACTTTAAAAAATTCCTCAAATATCAGCTGAACTACGAACTCTGATTTACACACCTGTTATCAGGAGAGACCTCAGTGCTGCATCTTTCAGCCCACTACTGATCCTGAAAATAAATTCTAACCATACTTACAGTAACTTGAATTTCCTTCCATAGGCTAACAATGACTGGTTTCACTTGGAAATATTTTTAAGTGTGGAGTTTTGGCACTTTAAAAAATTCCTCAAAAATCAGCCAAACTACGAATTCTGATTTACTCACCTGTTATCAGAAGAGACCTCAGTGCTGCATCTTTCAGCCCACTACTGATCCTGAAAAGTAATTCTAACCATACTTACAGTAACTTGAATTTCCTTATATAGGCCAACATTTACAGGTTTCACTTGGAAATTCTTCTTTGTGTGGAGTTTTGGAACTTTAAAAAATGCCTCTAAAATCAACCGAACTATGAATTCTGATTTACTCACCTGTCATCAGGAGAGACGTCAGTGCTGCATCTTTCAGCCCACTACTGATCCTAAAAAGTAATTCTAATCGTAGTTACAGTAAATCGAATTTCCTTACATAGGCTAATACTGACTGGTTTAACTTGGACATTTTTCTAAGTGTGGAGTTTTGGAACTTAAAAAAGTTATTCTAAAATCAGTTGAACGGTAAATTCCGATTACTCACCTGTTATCAGGAGAGACCTCAGTGCTGCATCTTTCGGCCCACTACTGATCCTGAAAAGTAATTCTAACCATACTTACAGTAACTTGAATTTCCTTCCATAGGCTAACAATGACTGGTTTCACTTGGACATATTTTTAAGTGCGGAGTTTTGGAACTTTAAAAAATTCCTAAAAAAATCAGCCGTACTACGAATTCTGATTTACTCACCTGTTATCAGAAGAGACCTCAGTGCTCCATCTTTCAGCCCACTACTGATCCTGAAAAGTAATTCTAACCATACTTACAGTAACTTGAGTTTCCTTATATAGGCCAACATTGACAGGTTTCACTTGGAAATTGTTCTTTGTGTGGAGTTTTGGAACTTTAAAAAATTCCTCTAAAATCAACCGAACTACGAATTCTGATTTACTCACCTGTTATCAGGAGAGACCTCAGTGCTGCATCTTTCAGCCCATTACTGATCCTAAAAAGTAATTCTATTTGGAGTTACAGTAACTTGAATTTCCTTCCATAAGCTAACATTGACATGTTTTACTTGGAAATTCTTCTGTGTGTGGAGTTTTGGAACTTTTAAAAAATTCCTCTAAAATCAGCCAAATGTCGAAATCCGATTTACACACCTGTCACCAGGAGAGACCTTAGTGCTGCATCGTTCAGCCCACTACTGATCCTAAAAAGTAATTTGAATCGAAGTTACAGTAACTTGAATTTCCTTCCATAGGCTAACATTGACATGTTTTACTTGGAAATTCTTCTGTGTGTGGAGTTTTGGAACTTTAAAAAATTCCTCTAAAATCAGCCGAATGTCGAATTCCGATTTCCACACCTGTTATCAGGAGATACCTCCGTGCTGCAACTTTCAGCCCACTACTGATCCTGAAAAGTAATTCTAACAATACTTACAGTAACTTGACCTTCCTTCCATAGGCTACCATTGACATGTTTTATTTGGAAATTCTTCTAAGTGTGGTGTTTTGGAACTTTAAAATATTCCTCAAAAATCAGCTGAACTACGAACTCTGATTTACACACCTGTTATCAGGAGAGACCTCAGTGCTGCATCTTTCAGCCCACTACTGATCCTGAAAATTAATTCTAACCATACTTACAGTAACTTGAATTTACTTCCATAGGCTAACAATGACTGGTTTCACTTGGAAATATTTTTAAGTGTGGTGTTTTGGAACATTAAAAAATTCCTCTAAAATCTGCCAAAATACGAATTCTGATTTACTCACCTGTCATCAGGAGAGACCTCAGTGCTCCATCTTTCAGCCCACTACTGATCCTAAAAAGTAATTCTAATCTTAGTTACAGTAAATCGAATTTCCTTACATAGGCTAATACTGACTGGTTTCACTTGGAAAGGTTTCTAAGTGTGGAGTTTTGGTACTTTAAAAAGTTCCTCTAAAATCAGCCGAACGACGAATTCCGATTTACTCACCTGTTATCAGGAGAGACCTCAGTGATGCATCTTTCAGACCAATACTGATCCTTAAAAGTTATTCTAATCATAGTTACAGTAACTCGAATTTCCTTACATAGGCTAACACTGACTGGTTTAACTTGGAAATTCTTCTAAGTGTGGAGTTTTGGTACTTTAAAAAGTTCCTCTAAAATCAGCCGAACGACGAATTCCGATTTACTCACCTGTTATCAGGAGAGACCTCAGTGCTGCATCTTTCAGCCCAATACTGATCCTTAAAAGTAATTCTAATCATAGTTACAGTAACTCGAATTTTTTTACATAGGCTAACACTGACTGGTTTAACTTGGAAATTCTTCTAAGTGTGAAGTTTTGGAACTTTAAAAAATTCCTCAAAAAGGAGTCGAACTACGAATTCTGATTTACACACCTGTTATCAGGAGACACCTCAGTGCTGCATCTTTCAGACCACTACTGATCCTGAAAAGTAATTCTAATTGTAGTTACAGTAACTTGAATTTCCTTCCATAGGCTAACATTGACATGTTTTACTTGGAAATTCTTCTAAGTGTAGAGTTTTGGAACTTTAAAAAATTCCTAAAAAAATCAGCCGAACTACGAATTCTGATTTACTCACCTGTTATCAGAAGAGACCTCAGTGCTGCATCTTTCAGTCCATTACTGATCCTAAAAAGTAATTCTAATTGCAGTTACAGTAAATTGAATTTCCTTCCATAGGCTAACATTGACATGTTTTACTTGGAAATTCTTCTGTGTGTGGAGTTTTGGAACTTTAAAAAATTCCTCTAAAATCAGCCGAATGTCGATTTCCGATTTACACACCTGTTATCAGGATAGACCTCAGTGCTGCATCTTTCAGCCCACTACTGATCCTAAAAAGTAATTCTAATCGAAGTTACAGTAAATTGAATTTCCTTACATAGGCTAACATTGACATATTTTATTTGGAAATTCTTCTAAGTGTGGTGTTTTGAAACTTTAAAAAATTCCTCAAAAATCAGCCGAACTACGAATTATGATTTACTCACCTGTTATCAGGAGAGACTTCAGTGCTGCATCTTTCATCCCAATACTGATCCTTAAAAGTAATTCTAAACATAGTTACAGTAACTCGAATTTCCTCACATAGGCTAACACTGACTGGTTTGTTATTGTTATTGTTATTGTTAACTACAGCTTGGAAATTCTTGTAAGTGTGGAGTTTTGGAACTTTAAAAAATTCCTCAAAAATCAGCTGAACTACGAACTCTGATTTACACACCTGTTATCAGGAGAGACCTCAGTGCTGCATCTTTCAGCCCACTACTGATCCTGAAAATTAATTCTAACCATACTTACAGTAACTTGAATTTACTTCCATAGGCTAACAATGACTGGTTTCACTTGGAAATATTTTTAAGTGTGGAGTTTTGGAACTTTAAAAAATTCCTCAAATATCAGCTGAACTACGAACTCTGATTTACACACCTGTTATCAGGAGAGACCTCAGTTCTGCATCTTTCAGCCCACTACTGATCCTAAAAAGTAATTTGAATCGAAGTTACAGTAACTTGAATTTCCTTCCATAGGCTAACATTGACATGTTTTACTTGGAAATTCTTCTGTGTGTGGAGTTTTGGAACTTTAAAAAATTCCTCTAAAATCAGCCGAATGTCGAATTCCGATTTACACACCTGTTATCAGGAGATACCTCCGTGCTGCAACTTTCAGCCCACTACTGATCCTGAAAATTAATTCTAACCATACTTACAGTAACTTGAATTTCCTTCCATAGGCTAACAATGACTGGTTTCACTTGGAAATATTTTTAAGTATGGAGTTTTGGCACTTTAAAAAATTCCTCAAAAATCAGCCGAACTACGAATTCTGATTTACTCACCTGTTATCAGAAGAGACCTCAGTGCTGCATCTTTCAGCCCACTACTGATCCTGAAAAGTAATTCTAACCATACTTACAGTAACTTGAATTTCCTTATATAGGCCAACATTGACAGGTTTCACTTGGAAATTCTTCTTTGTGTGGAGTTTTGGAACTTTAAAAAATGCCTCTAAAATCAACCGAACTATGAATTCTGATTTACTCACCTGTCATCAGGAGAGACGTCAGTGCTGCATCTTTCAGCCCACTACTGATCCTAAAAAGTAATTCTAATCGTAGTTACAGTAAATCGAATTTCCTTACATGGGCTAATACTGACTGGTTTCACTTGGAAATTTTTCAAAGTGTGGAGTTTTGGTACTTTAAAAAGTTCCTCTAAAATCAGCCAAACGACGAATTCCGATTTACTCACCTGTTATCAGGAGAGACCTCAGTGCTGCATCTTTCAGCCCAATACTGATCCTTAAAAGTAATTCTAATCATAGTTACAGTAACTTGAATTTCCTTCCGTAGGTTAACATTGACTGGTTTCACTTGGAAATTTTTCTAAGTGTGGAGTTTTGGAGCTTTAAAAAACTTGCTCTAAAATCAGCCAAACGACGAATTCCAATTTACTCACCTGTTATCGGGAGAAACCTCAGTGCTGCATCTTTCATCCGAATACTGATCCTTAAAAGTAATTCTAATTGTAGTTACAGTAACTGGAATTTCCTTACATAGGCTAACACTGACTAGTTTCACTTGGAAATTGTTTTAAATGTGGAGTTTTGGAATTTAAAAAAGTTATTCTAAAATCAGCCGAACAACGAATTCCGATTTACTCACCTGTTATCAGGAGAGACCACAGTGCTGCATCTTTCAGCCCAATACTGATCCTGAAAAGTAATTCTAATCATAGTTACAGTAACTCTAATTTTCTTACATAGGCTAACACTGACTGGTTTAACTTGGAAATTCTTCTAAGTGTGAAGTTTTGGAACTTTAAAAAATTCCTCAAAAATGAGTCGAACTACGAATTCTGATTTACACACCTGTTATCAGGAGACACCTCAGTGCTGCATCTTTCAGACCACTACTGATCCTGAAAAGTAATTCCAATTGTAGTTACAGTAACTTGGATTTCCTTCCATAGGCTAACATTGACATGTTTTACTTGGAAATTCTTCTAAGTGTAGAGTTTTGGAACTTTAAAAAATTCCTAAAAAAATCAGCCGAACTACGAATTCTGATTTACTCACCTGTTATCAGAAGAGACCTCAGTGCTGCATCTTTCAGCCCATTACTGATCCTAAAAAGTAATTCTAATCATAGTTACAGTAACTCGAATTTCCTTACGTAGGCTAACACAGACTGGTTTAACTTGGACATTTTTCTAAGTGTGGAGTTTTGGAACTTAAAAAAGTTATTCTAAAATCAGTTGAACGGCAAATTCCGATTACTCACCTGTTATCAGGAGAGACCTCAGTGCTGCATCTTTCGGCCCACTACTGATCCTGAAAAGTAATTCTAACCATACTTACAGTAACTTGAATTTCCTTCTATAGGCTAACAATGACTGGTTTCACTTGGAAATATTTTTAAGTGTGGAATTTTGGAACTTTAAAAAATTCCTACAAAAATCAGCCGTACTACGAATTCTGATTTACTCACCTGTTATCAGAAGAGACCTCAGTGCTGCATCTTTCAGCCCACTACTGATCCTGAAAAGTAATTCTAACCATACTTACAGTAACTTGAATTTCCTTATATAGGCCAACATTGACAGGTTTCACTTGGAAATTGTTCTTTGTGTGGAGTTTTGGAACTTTAAAAAATTCCTCTAAAATCAACCGCACTACGAATTCTGATTTACTCACCTGTTATCAGGAGAGACCTCAGTGCTGCATCTTTCAGCCCATTACTGATCCTAAAAAGTAATTCTAATTGCAGTTACAGTAACTTGAATTTCCTTCCATAAGCTAACATTGACATGTTTTACTTGGAAATTCTTCTGTGTGTGGAGTTTTGGAACTTTAAAAAATTCCTCTAAAATCAGCCGAATGTCGAAATCCGATTTACACACCTGTTATCAGGAGAGACCTTAGTGCTGCATCTTTCAGCCCACTACTGATCCTAAAAAGTAATTTGAATCGAAGTTACAGTAACTTGAATTTCCTTCCATAGGCTAACATTGACATGTTTTACTTGGAAATTCTTCTGTGTGTGGAGTTTTGGAACTTTAAAAAATTCCTCTAAAATCAGCCGAATGTCGAATTCCGATTTACACACCTGTTAGCAGGAGATACCTCTGTGCTGCAACTTTCAGCCCACTACTGATCCTGAAAAGTAATTCTAACAATACTTACAGTAACTTTACCTTCCTTCCATAGGCTACCATTGACATGTTTTATTTGGAAATTCTTCTAATTGTGGAGTTTTTGAACTTGAAAAAATTCCTCGAAAATGAGTCGAACTACGAATTCTGATTTACTCTACTGTTATCAGGAGAGACCTCAGTGCTGCATCTTTCAGCCCAATACTGATCCTGAAAAGTAATTCTAATCGTAGTTACAGTAACTCGAATTTCCTTACATAGGCTAACACAGACTGGTTTAACTTGGAAATTTTTCCAAGTGTGGAGTAATGGAACTTAAAAAAGTTATTCTAAAATCAGTTGAACGGCGAATTCTGATTTACTCACCAGTTATCAGGAGAGACCTCAGTGCTGCATCTTTCAGCCCACTACTGATCCTGAAAAGTAATTCTAACCATACTTACAGTAACTTGAATTTCCTTCGGTAGGCTAACATTGACTGGTGTCACTTGGAAACATTTTTAAGTGTGGTGTTTTGGAACATTAAAAAATTCCTCTAAAATCTGCCAAACTACGAATTCTGATTTACTCACCTGTCATCAGGAGAGACCTCAGTGCTGCATCTTTCAGCCCACTACTGATCCTAAAAAGTAATTCTAATCTTAGTTACAGTAAATCGAATTTCCTTACATAGGCTAATACTGACTGGTTTCACTTGGAAAGGTTTCTAAGTGTGGAGTTTTGGTACTTTAAAAAGTTCCTCTAAAACCAGCCGAACGACGAATTCCGATTTACTCACCTGTTATCAGGAGAGACCTCAGTGATGCATCTTTCAGCCCAATACTGATCCTTAAAAGTAATTCTAATCATAGTTACAGTAACTCGAATTTCCTTACATAGGCTAACACTGACTGGTTTAACTTGGAAATTCTTCTAAGTGTGGAGTTTTGGTACTTTAAAAAGTTCCTCTAAAATCAGCCGAACGACGAATTCCGATTTACTCACCTGTTATCAGGAGAGACCTCAGTGCTGCATCTTTCAGCCCAATACTGATCCTTAAAAGTAATTCTAATCATAGTTACAGTAACTCGAATTTTTTTACATAGGCTAACACTGACTGGTTTAACTTGGAAATTCTTCTAAGTGTGAAGTTTTGGAACTTTAAAAAATTCCTCAAAAATGAGTCGAACTACGAATTCTGATTTACACACCTGTTATCAGCCCTGTGAGCGGACTTACGCCCCGGGAGCCTGCCGAGCCGACACTGCGGACCATCCTGCCTCCAGCCCAGCTTCAGAGCCAAGGCGGCATAAGAGGCGGTGCGTCGCAGTGGCGGCGAAAGCTCTGGGAGACTGCTCGAAGACACCGAAGGGCTGGGAGAGGTCCCCCCTCCCCCCCGAAGACACCGAAGGGCTGGGAGAGGCCCCCCCCCCCCCGGTACAGGGGCGCGGATGCAGAATCACCCCTCAGCAGCATTGGAGACCAAGAGGCATACTCGGCAGCATAGGAGCTTAGGAGAGCAGCCCCCATACCCCCTCGTAGAGGCGGCTAAAGCTCCGTGAGACTGCCCGTAAACCTTCTGAGCCGGCTCCGCCCGCCGCTCCACCGCAGCTGAGACTCGGGAGCGTTTTTCCTGATAGCTGAGTGAAGCCGGCTGCGCAACAACAAACGACCTACAACGACGCCGGAGGATTGCCAAGTGCCCCCTCCCCCCTCCCGACCAGTCCACGGTGGAGGACTCCGGCTGCTACACCGGGTGTGCAAAAGGGACGTGGCAGTCCCCCCCCTCCCCCCGCACCGCAACACCGGAGACAGGACACGGGCTCTGGGGAGAGACGTGACCGGAGGATGTGGCGCCGCCGCCACCCAGGGGAGCGACTGAAGGCAGCACTGTGACCAACAACCAACAAGAGCAGCAGATGCAACACAAGACCGGAGCCTGCCCCCCTCGGCTCTGTTGGATACCGGCTAATTACAACAACAAGAAGAGCAGCAGATGCAACAGAAGACCGGAGCTTGCCCCCCTCGGCTCTGTTGGATACCGGCTAATTACAACAACAAGAAGAGCAGCAGATGCAACAGAAGACCGGAGCCTGCCCCCCTCGGCTCTGCTGGATGCCGGCTAATTACCTGCGCTGCCCGCACGTTAACAGACCTGGAGCCATGATCTAAGCTTTGGGGGACTAATTACACACTATTTTCATACTTAGGCATTCGGAAGAGACTGAGACACGTTCTGGTTTAATTCAATGCTCCGGAAAAATACTGCTGGCAGACTCAAAAGGGACACAGAGACTTAAGGTATTTATTTATTTTCTCCTTCCCGCCTGCAAACCTTAAAATACCACCTTTGTTCAAAATGGCTGGAGCCATAAAACTGTAATAATAAATCCTCACCGGTACCTCTGTCCACGAGGCTCCGCAGATTAACTCCCCCACACAGAGATAAGCATTCCACCCAGCAAGCTGGAGCACTGCTGGTTTAGAGAGGAAGTGAAATTCCTGCCCCTTGCTCATAGTAACAGCAACAGACAGAGGACTAATTTCCCCACCTCCACTGCTCTCACGAAGGGGAAGGGAAACTGCTCTTCCTGGCTAGCTAAGCAACAGCAACTAACAGAGGACTACTGTCTCTAACCCAGCTATGTGGCGGCCATTTGTGACTAGTCTCTCTCGGGCGGGCATCATTTTCATTAGCTGAACAGACACTAAGAACCTAGCTTTTTAGACTAATCTCAACTATCTACTGTGCCCAGTTATGTGTTTACTACATCGTGTGAAAGGATGTTTGCTGATTAGTGTAGTACTATTCCTCTACCTGTATGTTAAACTACTGTAATGCACTGATTCTAATTGCTACCTCATACATGAAAGAATGTCTGCCTATTGTAATGCACTGATTCTAATTGCTACCTCATACATGAAAGAAGGTCTGCCTATTGTTACAGTATTATAATTCTACCTATATTTTGAATATTTGTAATGCAGATTGCTACCTTATATATGAAAGCACTATCCCTATACCTGTATTTTAAACTTCTGTAATGCACGGATTCTGATTGCTACCTCATTTATGAAAGAATCTCTGCCTATTATTGCAGTATATATTTCTACCTATATTCTGAACATTTGTAATGCACAGATTGCTACCTCATATATGTTGGTTGCTAACTAATGTCATTTTCGATTCTATGATTCTAATTTTTGATTCATATACACTATTGGCGGCATCTGTACTATGTTCCTTTATTCTATTTTATTAGTCCGATTGCTACATCATAGACCTCACATCTCTGGTTGCCCACTAGTGACACTTCTGTCTCTATTTAAACATCTGTAATGCGCGGGCTGCTAGCTAATGTGGATTTTTGATTTTTGACTCATGTAAATTGTGGTTTGCATTTGTATCTTGCTCTCATCAGTATTATACCTTCTCCTTTATTCTGCACTACTCTGCACATTTTCCTCTACCTGCACCCACTCCTCTTCTTCTCTCCTGTTACGCACCGACTGCTACCTCACTTACAATATACCTCTACTGTAGTATGCAATACTCTGCACAGTGCTACAACCTGCACCCACCCTCACCCTTCTCTACTCTCCTGTAATACACCAACTACTACCGCATATAGTTCTGGATGCTCACTAGTGTCACCTCTGCCCCCTAGGATCACTGTTGATCCATGTAATTGGTATTATACCTCTCTCTTGTACTCTGCAATATATTGAATGCACTTGCTCTACTGCATACTCTGTCACTTTGGTAACGCTGGCTGATCACTATTTTCACTCCAGTACCGTGTAACTTATGTATGTATCTGTGCCTCTACACACTCTGATATCTGGGATGCTGACTGATCACTAGTACCACATTGTTAATGTGTAGCGTACTTTACGTACTTGTTTTCCTGTACATGTATACCATTATATTGCAGTCTCCCACACACACCTAAACCACCGTCCCATCATGGATCCTATCGGCAAGCACACATATAAAATCAACTACCCACCGGCACTCACCAAAAAAGCCGCTAAACGCTTTAAACACAACTTCCTTAGGTCACACCATGAAACACCCTTTGCTGACACCTACTTCTCACCGGTCAATGGATCCCTGAACACTGATATCATCTTCCACACCACACGCAGAGTTCAATGGCAAAAGGCGTTCCACATCCTACTCAACGTCTCTTCCACCAAGAAATGCTCTCACAGCCTAACTCTTTCCATCACGCCATCCCAACTCTTTCCAGGCAGAGCCAGCATCACCATCTACAATAACGGGATTGTCCTATCTCAATCCACAGACAGGAACCTGGAACTACTAGACAACTTGTTCCCGACTCTCATAGAGCACCTCTCCAACTCGCGGAACAACATCTCAATTAGGGACACACCTATTACCCCGGACCCCCCATCTCCTACCCGCAACTCTTTTATCCCAGTTCAGCACCGGGCAGGTGACTCAAGCGCATCAAACACTGACACAGATTGCTCCCCCTCATACACCACCCACACCCCCACCCCTTCTACCAACTCACGGGCATCCACACTCTTCATCAACACTACTCACACACCTACAGATGGCCTTAACACCCCGCTCACCGCAGACGGCACAGCTCCTTCCCACAGCACACCTAACCTAGTTCAACACCAGAACAACACCCCTATTTATAAATCCCCCTCTCTATCCCCCCCTATACTCAGCCCCCATTACCCTCGAACTAACCATGCAGAACACACATCCTCTCTCAATCTAACTACCCCTCCCCACAACAGGGCCACCTCCAATCTCATCTCCCCTCCTACTCTCAGCCCCCACTACCCGACCGGTTCCCCCACCACCATTATCAGTCTCCCAGACTACACCCTGATCCGCCCGCCTACCATCAATGCCCTCACCCAGACCGCCAACCTCCTACCTACCTCATCCACTCCTCTCCCGCCCAAAACTTCTCTCCCCCCTAACATCACCCAGTACACTAACACAACGCAACCCCGTTCGAACACCAGCCCTCCCTCCCATCAGCACGCGAATTCCCTAGTCGGGCATTCACCTTTGACTACCACCCCCAACCCCACCCCCTCCCCCTCCACCTACCTCACGATGGACAACACCCCCTCCACCTACCCCACGATGGACAACATCGTGGCCACTCTCTTCCAGATCAAAGAAGACATACACATCATCAAAGAACTACTCTCCATACACCCCACACATCCCTTACCCACCCCCACGCCCCGCCCCAAACTGGCCACTCCCCCCCAGCAGACACCCTCACACACCCGCCCAAATTGGCCACTTCCCCTACGGCCGACACCCACACCCTACACCGGGCGTCAATACCTGTTCATAGTCGCAACTTCTGCCCTCGGCCCCCTCGCCGTCCCTGCAACCCCGCACACAACTTCACCTCCCAACCCATCTTGTCCTCCGCCCTCCCAATTAACTCTCCCACTCAACTCTCCCCCAACCGGACCTCAATGCCAGCTCGCAATCGCAACAACCGCCCTCGTCGTACCCACAACCCTATTTCTGATCTCGACACACTCACCCTTCTCCGCTCCTATGACCCAGCATCCCAAAATGACACAACCTCCCCACACCTCACCATCCCCTCGATACACTCAAATCCCCTTAGACCCCCCACACTAAACAACAGATCCTCCATCCCCAATAACCTCAGAAGAGTCCCCCTCGCTCTTGAACCACCCACCACCCCCAGCACACCCCGTCTCAAATGCACCCTCCTCAATTGTAGATCGGCCTCGAAACATGCCGCCGCCATTGCAGAGCTCCTCTTATCGCGGGACCTCGACATAATCATACTGACTGAAACCTGGCTAACTGAATCTTCTACACCTATAATGGACATTCTAGTTCCCCCTAACTACCACATTATCAGGCTCGACAGATCAGGCCAACTGGGGGGTTGAATCGCATGCATTTACAGGAACAACATCTCTGTTCGGAGAGCCAACTCCACCTCACTACCATCTCCAACTTCCTGTGAATACATCTGCCTCGACATTATCAGTGAGGGCAAACCGATATGCTCTCTTCACAGCATTTACCACCCTCCCAGGGACAACTTTACCTTTTCCCAACAAATCATGGATATGATCTCAACCAATTCCGGGCGGCAGCTCACCCAAATATACCTTGGGGACTTTAACCTCCACTGGAACGATCGTAATGACGCGGTGGTAAATAGTCTTAAAAATTTCCTCGACGCCCTTAACCTCACCCAAATATGCAACAGCCCGACCCACGAGAAAGGCTCTATCCTTGACCTGATCATCTCCAAAGAGGACTCTATCCTACTCGAGTCCATCCAACCCTGTGACTGGTCAGATCACCATATTATCACATTCTTCATCAATGAAAAAGTTAAAGTCAACCCGACTCAATTCCCCAAACCGAAAGTTTGGAAAAGAGACATGAAAAAACTCAACCCAGGCTCTTTGCCCCCCAACAGGCGCAATCTCCTTCTTCCACCGACAGACGATACGGACGTTCAAACCCTGACTGACCACTATCTCAATGCCATGACCACAATAATTAATGAGGCTGCACCTATGCAGCTGAAAAGAGTCACTACTAAAATCTCCAACCCATGGTACGACGGGAGTCTCAATGAGGATAGACGAGACATGCGAATGGCTGAACGTATCTGGAGAGCAGCTCCCTCTGCAATGCACCTAAAAGACCTGAAGAAAAAGAGAAACGCCTACTTCAGGAAAATAAAACGTACAAAATCAGACTTCTTCAGCCGCCAGCTCGACCAGGCAAAAAACAGACCGAGAAAACTATTTGAGCTTATCAGATCACAATCCAAGGAACAGCCCCAACCACTTAACACTGCGAGTAAAGCACCCTCCTGTGAAGACTTCGCTGCTTTCTTTATCCAAAAAACTGACAACATAAAAAGCGATCTCCTTATGGATGCAAGCCTCCATTCCAAACCCCAGAGCCCAGCAACCGCTGAACCAAAAAACAATGCTACATGGTCAACCTTTAGCACATACTCGGAAGAAGAAATTGGTAAACTGCTCAACACCCTGAAACCATCCAATCACCTCACGGACCCCTTGCCTGCCTCCGCAGTAAAAGACTTTACCCCTCTGCTTCTCCCTCTCTGGACTAAAATTGTCAACAGCTCTCTCCAACAAGGAAGCATCCCTGACTCCCTCAAAGTTGGTCAAGTCACACCTCTACTAAAAAAGCCCACAGCCGACCCCTCTGACCTCAACAACTACCGACCCATCACCAATATTCCCACTCTCGCCAAACTACTAGAAAAATGCGCACAACTACAATTGACTAATCACATTGAGCAATTTGATCTCCTCAACCCGCACCAGTCAGGCTTCCGAGCGGGACACAGTACTGAAACGGCCATGACGCACATAATTGACGACGCACTTCAAATGCTAGACCAAAACGACACTTGCCTCCTCATCCTTCTTGATCTCTCTTCCGCATTCGACACTGTTAAACATGAGAATCTGCTAGAACTCCTAAACACAAGAATGGGCATATCTGGAACTGTTCTCAAGTGGTTCACTTCCTTTCTTCACAACAGGACACAGAAATTCAAGAGCAACAACCTGATGTCCTCGCCAATACCTGTAACGCTAGGAGTCCCCCAGGGCTCCTCTTTATCCCCAACTCTGTTCAACCTAGTCATGGAACCACTCACCACCTTGCTACAAGCATCCAATGTACACTTTCACATGTACGCCGATGACACCCAACTTTATCTCAAATTACAATCTCCCAATGACATCCTGCTCCTGAACGCAACAATCAGATGCACCCAATCCTGGCTTGCCGATAATCACCTCAAACTCAATGCCCTGAAAACAGAGTTCCTTCTGATCTCACCTCCAGCTAAGAGCTCCACTGCTCAAACCTGGCTTAAACACCTAACTGCACTCAATGTCCAACCCACCATCGTGGACTCAGCAAAATCTTTAGGCATTACACTTGACACCAATCTCAACATGCAGCAACACATCAGCAAGGCAACTAAGGGCGCGAACTTCCAGATCAATACTCTGAGAAAACTTAAACCCTTCCTCCCAGCCAAAGACTTCCAAACCGCAGTACAAGCTATAGTCATCCCCCAAATTGAATACGGCAGCACCGCACTAGTCGGACTCCCCCTAACCACAACCGCACCCCTAAGAGCCTCCCTAAACGCTGCAGCGAGACTCATCACTGGGTCAAAAAAGCACTCTCACATTACCCCTGACCTGAGAGCCCTGAATTGGCTGCCATTTGAAGCCAGAATACACCTGAAAATCGCCTGCATGACACACAAGGCGGTTCACCTTAAATCACCCGGTTACCTCGCCCAGAAATTGACAATATCTGGCGGAACCAGGAACACTAGAGGCACAAATAATCTTCTGCTGAAACCGCGAAGATTCCGGAAGGAAAAAACATATAAGCGCTCCTTCTCTGGAATGGCACCTAGGATCTGGAACTCTCTCCCTCCAGAAACAAGGCTTATCCCATCCACTACACTCTTTAAAAAAGAAGTAAAAGCTATCCTCATGGCTAAATACACTTGAACTAGTATCTAGAACTCTGTTACACTGTACTACATGCTTCTACCTGCTTGACCCCTTTGCCTACTTGTATGAGTAGTCTCCCTCACATACCCCGTATGTAACCTAGTTGTACTGTTTGATTTATTGATTTATTTGTATGATTACGCCCCCATCATGTACCCCTCTATGTAACCTATTTGTACTGTTTTGATTTATTGATTTATTGGTATGAGTACGCCACCATCTATGTAAAGCGCTCTGATATCTGCAAAGATCTTGTCCGCGCTATATAAAACTTTTAAAATAAAATAAATTAAAATAAAATCAGGAGACACCTCAGTGCTGCATCTTTCAGACCACTACTGATCCTGAAAAGTAATTCTAATTGTAGTTACAGTAACTTGAATTTCCTTCCAAAGGCTAACATTGACATGTTTTACTTGGAAATTCTTCTAAGTGTAGAGTTTTGGAACTTAAAAAAATTCCTAAAAAAATCAGCCGAACTACGAATTCTGATTTACTCACCTGTTATCAGAAGAGACCTCAGTGCTGCATCTTTCAGCCCATTACTGATCCAAAAAAGTAATTCTAATTGCAGTTACAGTAACTTGAATTTCCTTCCATAGGCTAACATTGACATGTTTTACTTGGAAATTCTTCTGTGTGTGGAGTTTTGGAACTTTAAAAAATTCCTCTAAAATCAGCCGAATGTCGATTTCCGATTTACACACCTGTTATCAGGAGAGACCTCAGTGCTGCATCTTTCAGCCCACTACTGATCCTAAAAAGTAATTCTAATCGAAGTTACAGTAAATTGAATTTCCTTACATAGGCTAACATTGACATATTTTATTTGGAAATTCTTCTAAGTGTGGTGTTTTGAAACTTTAAAAAATTCCTCAAAAATCAGCCGAACTACGAATTATGATTTACTCACCTGTTATCAGGAGAGACTTCAGTGCTGCATCTTTCAGCCCAATACTGATCCTTAAAAGTAATTCTAAACATAGTTACAGTAACTCGAATTTCCTCACATAGGCTAACACTGACTGGTTTGTTATTGTTATTGTTATTGTTAACTACAGCTTGGAAATTCTTCTAAGTGTGGAGTTTTGGAACTTTAAAAAATTCCTCAAAAATCAGCTGAACTACGAACTCTGATTTACACACCTGTTATCAGGAGAGACCTCAGTGCTGCATCTTTCAGCCCACTACTGATCCTGAAAATTAATTCTAACCATACTTACAGTAACTTGAATTTCCTTCCATAGGCTAACAATGACTGGTTTCACTTGGAAATATTTTTAACTGTGGAGTTTTGGAACTTTAAAAAATTCCTCAAATATCAGCTGAACTACGAATTCTGATTTACTCACCTGTTATCAGAAGAGACCTCAGTGCTGCATCTTTCAGCCCACTACTGATCCTGAAAAGTAATTCTAACCATACTTACAGTAACTTGAATTTCCTTATATAGGCCAACATTGACAGGTTTCACTTGGAAATTCTTCTTTGTGTGGAGTTTTGGAACTTTAAAAAATGCCTCTAAAATCAACCGAACTATGAATTCTGATTTACTCACCTGTCATCAGGAGAGACGTCAGTGCTGCATCTTTCAGCCCACTACTGATCCTAAAAAGTAATTCTAATCGTAGTTACAGTAAATCGAATTTCCTTACATAGGCTAATACTGACTGGTTTCACTTGGAAATTTTTTTAAGTGTGGAGTTTTGGTACTTTAAAAAGTTCCTCTAAATTAAGCCAAACGACGAATTCCAATTTACTCACCTGTTATCAGGAGAGACCTCAGTGCTGCATCTTTCAGCCGAATACTGATCCTTAAAAGTAATTCTAATCATAGTTACAGTAACTCGAATTTCCTTACTTAGGCTAACACTGACTGGTTTAACTTGGAAATTCTTCTAAGTATGAAGTTTTGGAACTTTAAAAATTCCTCAAAAATCAGACGAACTACGAATTTTGATTTACACACCTGTTATCAGGAGACACCTCAGTGCTGCATCTTTCAGCCCACTGCTGATCCTGAAAAGTAATTCTAACCATACTTACAGTAACTTGAATTTCCTTCCGTAGGTTAACATTGACTGGTTTCACTTGGAAATTTTTGTAAGTGTGGAGTTTTGGAGCTTTAAAAAATTGCTCTAAAATCAGCCAAACGACGAATAACAATTTACTCACCTGTTATCGGGAGAAACCTCAGTGCTGCATCTTTCATCCCAATACTGATCCTTAAAAGTAATTCTAATCGTAGTTACAGTAACTGGAATTTCCTTACATAGGCTAACACTGACTAGTTTCACTTGGAAATTGTTTTAAATGTGGAGTTTTGGAATTTAAAAAAGTTATTCTAAAATCAGCCGAACAACGAATTCCGATTTACTCACCTGTTATCAGGAGAGACCACAGTGCTGCATCTTTCAGCCCACTACTGATCCTGAAAAGTAATTCTAACCATACTTACAGTAACTTGAATTTCCTTCGGTAGGCTAACATTGACTGGTGTCACTTGGAAACATTTTTAAGTGTGGTGTTTTGGAACATTAAAAAATTCCTCTAAAATCTGCCAAACTACGAATTCTGATTTACTCACCTGTCATCAGGAGAGACCTCAGTGCTGCATCTTTCAGCCCACTACTGATCCTAAAAAGTAATTCTAATCTTAGTTACAGTAAATCGAATTTCCTTACATAGGCTAATACTGACTGGTTTCACTTGGAAAGGTTTCTAAGTGTGGAGTTTTGGTACTTTAAAAAGTTCCTCTAAAATCAGCCGAACGACGAATTCCGATTTACTCACCTGTTATCAGGAGAGACCTCAGTGCTGCATCTTTCAGCCCAATACTGATCCTTAAAAGTAATTCTAATCATAGTTACAGTAACTCGAATTTTTTTACATAGGCTAACACTGACTGGTTTAACTTGGAAATTCTTCTAAGTGTGAAGTTTTGGAACTTAAAAAAATTCCTCAACAATGAGTCTAACTACGAATTCTGATTTACACACCTGTTATCAGGAGACACCTCAGTGCTGCATCTTTCAGACCACTACTGATCCTGAAAAGTAATTCTAATTGTAGTTACAGTAACTTGAATTTCCTTCCATAGGCTAACATTGACATGTTTTACTTGGAAATTCTTCTAAGTGTAGAGTTTTGGAACTTTAAAAAATTCCTAAAAAAATCAGCCGAACTACAAATTCTGATTTACTCACCTGTTATCAGAAGAGACCTCAGTGCTGCATCTTTCAGCCCATTACTGATCCTAAAAAGTAATTCTAATTGCAGTTACAGTAACTTGCATTTCCTTCCATAGGCTAACATTGACATGTTTTACTTGGAAATTCTTCTGTGTGTGGAGTTTTGGAACTTTAAAAAATTCCTCTAAAATCAGCCGAATGTCGATTTCCGATTTACACACCTGTTATCAGGAGAGACCTCAGTGCTGCATCTTTCAGCCCACTACTGATCCTAAAAAGTAATTCTAATCGAAGTTCCAGTAAATTGAATTTCCTTACATAGGCTAACATTGACATATTTTATTTGGAAATTCTTCTAAGTGTGGTGTTTTGAAACTTTAAAAAATTCCTCCAAAATCAGCCGAACTACGAATTATGATTTACTCACCTGTTATCAGGAGAGACTTCAGTGCTGCATCTTTCAGCCCACTACTGATCCTGAAAAGTAATTCTAATCGTAGTTACAGTAACTTGAATTTCCTTCCATAGGCTAACATTGACATGTTTTATTTGGAAATTCTTCTAAATGTGGAGTTTCGGTACTTTAAAAAGTTCCTCTAAAATCAGCCGAACAGCGAATTCCGATTTATTCACCTGTTATAAGGAGAGACCTCAGTGCTGCATCTTTCAGCCCAATACTGATCCTGAAAAGTAATTCTAATCGTAGTTACAGTAACTTGAATTTCCTTCCATAGGCTAACATTGACATGTTTTATTTGGAAATTCTTCTAAGTGTGGAGTTTTGGAACTTTAAAAAATTCCTCAAAAATCATCCGAACTACGAATTATGATTTACTCACCTGTTATCAGGAGAGACCTCAGTGCTGCAGCTTTCAGCCCACTACAGATCCTGTAAAGTAATTCTAATCCTAGTTACAGTAACTTGAATTTCCTTCCATAGGCTAACATTGACATGTTTTATTTGGAAATTCTTCTAAGTGTGAAGTTTTGGAACATTAAAAAATTCCTCAAAAATCAGCTGAACTACGAATTCTGATTTACACACCTGTTATCAGGAGAGACCTCAGTGCTGCATCTTTCAGCCCACTACTGATCCTGAAAATTAATTCTAACAATACTTACAGTAACTTGAATTTCCTTCCATAGGCTAACAATGACTGGTTTCACTTGGAAATATTTTTAAGTGTGGAGTTTTGGCACATTAAAAAATTCCTCAAAAATCAGCCTTAGTAGGATTTCTGATTTACTCACCTGTTATCAGGAGAGAACTCAGTGCTGCATCTTTCATCCCAATACTGATCCTTAAAAGTATTTCTAATCATAGTTACAGTAACTCTAATTTCCTTACATAGGCTAACACAGACTGGTTTAACTTGGAAATTTTTCTAAGTGTGGAGTTTACGAACTTAAAAAAGTTATTCTAAAATCCGTTGAACAGCAAATTCCGATGTACTCACCTGTTATCAGGAGAGACCTCGATGCTCCATCTTTCAGCCCACTACTGATCCTGAAAAGTAATTCTAATCTTTGTTACAGTAACTTGAATTTACTTCCATAGGCTAACATTGACATGTTTTACTTGGAAATTCTTCTAAATGTGGAGTTTTGGAACTTTAAAAAATTCCTCAAAAATCAGCCAAACTACGAATTCTGATTTACTCACCTGTTATCAGGAGAGACCTCAGTGCTGCATCTGTCAGCCCACTACTGATCCTGAAAATTAATTCTAACCATACTTACAGTAACTTGAATTTCCTTCCGTATGCTAACAATGACTGGTTTCACTTGGAAATATTTTTAAGTGTGGAGTTTTGGAACTTTAAAAAACTTCCTAAAAAAATTAGCCGAACTACGAATTCTGATTTACTCACCTGTTATCAGAAGAGACCTCAGTGCTGCATCTTCCAGCCCACTACTGATCCTGAAAACTAATTCTAACAATAATTACAGTAACTTGAATTTCCTTATATAGGCCAACATTGACAGGTTTCACTTGGAAATTCTTCTTTGCATGGAGTTTTGGAACTTTAAAAAATGCCTCTGAAATCAACCGAACTACGAATTCTGATTTACTCACCTGTTATCAGGAGAGACCTCAGTGCTGCATCTTTCAGCTCAATACTGATCCTTAAAAATAATTCTAATCATAGTTACAGTAACTCGAATTTCCTTGCTTAGGCTAACACTGACTGGTTTAACTTGGAAATTCTTTTAAGTGTGAAGTTTTGGAACTTTAAAAAATTCCTCAAAAATCAGACGAACTACGAATTCTGATTTACACACCTGTTATCAGGAGACACCTCAGTGCTGCATCTTTCAGCTCACTACTGATCCTGAAAAGTAATTCTAACCATACTTACAGTAACTTGAATTTCCTTCCGTAGGTTAACATTGACTGGTTTCACTTGGGAATTTTTCTAAGTGTGGAGTTTTAGTACATTAAAAAGTTCCTCTAAAATCAGCCGAACGACAAATTCCGATTTACTCACCTGTTATCAGGAGAGACCTCAGTGCTGCATCTTTCAGCCCAATACTGATCCTTAAAAGTAATTCTAATCATAGTTACAGTAACTCGAATTTCCATACATAGGCTAACACTGACTCGTTTGACTTTGAAATTCTTCTAAGTGTGAAGTTTTGGAACTTAAAAAAATTCCTCAATAATCAGACGAACTACGAATTCTGATTTACACACCTGTTCTCAGGAGACACCTCAGTGCTGCATCTTTCAGCCCACTACTGATCCTGAAAAGTAATTCTAACCGTAGTTACAGTAACTTGAATTCCCTTACATAGGCTAACATTGACATGTTTTATTTGGAAATTCTTTTAAGTGTGCCGTTTTGGAACTTTAAAAAATCCCTCAAAAATCAGCCGAACTACGAATTCTGATTTACACACCTGTTATCAGGAGACTTCAGTGCTGCATCTTTCAGCCCAATAATGATCGGTAAAAGTAATTCTAATTGTAGTTACAGTAACTCGAATTTCCTTACATAGGCTAACACTGACTGGTTTGTTATTGTTATTGTTATTGTTAACTACAGCTTGGAAATTCTTCTAAGTGTGGAGTTTTGGTACTTTAAAAAGTTCCTCTAAAATCAGCCAAACGACGAATTCCGATTTACTCACCTGTTATCAGGAGAGACCTCAGTGCTGCATCTTTCAGCCCAATACTGATCCTTAAAAGTAATTCTAATCATAGTTACAGTAACTCGAATTTCCTTACTTAGGCTAACACTGACTGGTTTAACTTGGAAATTCTTTTAAGTGTGAAGTTTTGGAACTTTAAAAAATTCCTAAAAAATCAGACGAACTACGAATTCTGATTTACACACCTGTTATCAGGAGACACCTCGGTGCTGCATCTTTCAGCCCACTACTGATCCTGAAAAGTAATTCTAATCGTAGTTACAGTAACTTGAATTTCCTTCCATGAGGCTAACATTGACATGTTTTATTTGGAAATTCTTCTATGTGTGGAGTTTTGGAACTTTAAAAAGTTCCTCAAAAATCAGCCGAACTACGAATTCTGATTTACTCTACTGTTATCAGGAGAGACCTCAGTGCTGCATCTTTCAGCCCACTACTGATCCCGAAAAGTAATTCTAATCGTAGTTACAGTAACTTGAATTTCCTTCCATACGCTAACATTGACATGTTTTATTTGGAAATTCTTCTAAGTGTGGCGTTTTGGAACTTTAAAAAATCCCTCAAAAATCAGACGAACTACGAATTCTGATTTACTCACCTGTTATCAGGAGAGACCTCAGTGCTGCATCTTTCAGCCCACTACTGATCCTGAAAAGTAATTCTAACCATACTTACAGTAACTTGAATTTCCTTCGGTAGGCTAACAATGACTGGTTTCACTTGGAAATATTTTTAAGTGTGGAGGTTTGGCACATTAAAAAATTCCTCAAAAATCAGCCTTAGTAGGATTTCTGATTTACTCACCTGTTATCAGGAGAGAACTCAGTGCTGCATCTTTCATCCCAATACTGATCCTTAAAAGTATTTCTAATCATAGTTACAGTAACTCTAATTTCCTTACATAGGCTAACACAGACTGGTTTAACTTGGAAATTTTTCTAAGTGTGGAGTTTACGAACTTAAAAAAGTTATTCTAAAATCAGTTGAACAGCAAATTCCGATGTACTCACCTGTTATCAGGAGAGACCTCGATGCTCCATATTTCAGCCCACTACTGATCCTGAAAAGTAATTCTAATCTTTGTTACAGTAACTTGAATTTACTTCCATAGGCTAACATTGACATGTTTTACTTGGAAATTCTTCTAAATGTGGAGTTTTGGAACTTTAAAAAATTCCTCAAAAATCAGTCAAACTACGAATTCTGATTTACTCACCTGTTATCAGGAGAGACCTCAGTGCTGCATCTGTCAGCCCACTACTGATCCTGAAAATTAATTCTAACCATACTTACAGTAACTTGAATTTCCTTCCGTATGCTAACAATGACTGGTTTCACTTGGAAATATTTTTAAGTGTGGAGTTTTGGAACTTTAAAAAATTCCTAAAAAAATCAGCCGAACTACGAATTCTGATTTACTCACCTGTTATCAGAAGAGACCTCAGTGCTGCATCTTCCAGCCCACTACTGATCCTGAAAAGTAATTCTAACCATAATTACAGTAACTTGAATTTCCTTATATAGGCCACCATTGACAGGTTTCACTTGGAAATTCTTCTTTGCATGGAGTTTTGGAACTTTAAAAAATGCCTCTGAAATCAACCGAACTACGAATTCTGATTTACTCACCTGTTATCAGGAGAGACCTCAGTGCTGCATCTTTCAGCTCAATACTGATCCTTAAAAATAATTCTAATCATAGTTACAGTAACTTGAATTTCCTTGCTTAGGCTAACACTGACTGGTTTAACTTGGAAATTCTTTTAAGTGTGAAGTTTTGGAACTTTAAAAAATTCCTCAAAAATCAGACGTACTACGAATTCTGATTTACACACCTGTTATCAGGAGACACCTCAGTGCTGCATCTTTCAGCTCACTACTGATCCTGAAAAGTAATTCTAACCATACTTACAGTAACTTGAATTTCCTTCGGTAGGCTAACATTGACTGGTGTCACTTGGAAAATCTTTTAAGTGTGGTGTTTTGGAAAATTAAAAAATTCCTCGAAAATGAGTCGAACTACGAATTCTGATTTACTCTACTGTTATCAGGAGAGACCTCAGTGCTGCATCTTTCAGCCCACTACTGATCCTAAAAAGTAATTCTAATCTTAGTTACAGTAAATCGAATTTCCTTACATAGGCTAATACTGACTGGTTTCACTTGGAAATGTTTCTAAGTGTGGAGTTTTGGTACTTTAAAAAGTTCCTCTAAAATCAGCCGAACTACGAATTCCGATTTACTCAACTGTTATCAGGAGAGACCTCATTGATGCATCTTTCAGCCCAATACTGATCCTTAAAAGTAATTCTAATCATAGTTACAGTAACTCGAATTTCCTTACATAGGCTAACACTGACTGGTTTAACTTGGAAATTCTTCTAAGTGTGAAGTTTTGGAACATTAAAAAATTCCTCAAAAATCAGCTGAACGACGAATTCCGATTTACTCACCTGCTATCAGGAGAGACCTCAGTGATGCATCTTTCAGCCCAATACTGATCCTCAAAAGTAATTCTAATCATAGTTACAGTAACTCGAATTTCCTTACATAGGCTAACACTGACTGGTTTAACTTGGAAATTCTTCTAAGTGTGGAGTTTTGGTACTTTAAAAAGTTCCTCTAAAATCAGCCGAACGACGAATTCCGATTTACTCACCTGTTATCAGGAGAGACCTCAGTGCTGCATCTTTCAGCTCAATACTGATCCTTAAAAGTAATTCTAATCATAGTTACAGTAACTCGAATTTTCCTACATAGGCTAACACTGACTGGTTTAACTTGGAAATTCTTCTAAGTGTGAAGTTTTGGAACTTTAAAAAATTCCTCAAAAATGATTCGAACTACGAATTCTGATTTACACACCTGTTATCAGGAGACACCTCAGTGCTGCATCTTTCAGACCACTACTGATCCTAAAAAGTAATTCTAATTGTAGTTACAGTAACTTGAATTTCCTTCCATAGGCTAACATTGACATGTTTTACTTGGAAATTCTTCTAAGTGTGGAGTTTTGGAACTTTAAAAAATTCCTAAAAAAATCAGCCGAACTACGAATTCTGATTTACTCACCTGTTATCAGAAGAGACCTCAGTGCTGCATCTTTCAGCCCATTACTGATCCTAAAAAGTAATTCTAATTGCAGTTACAGTAACTTGAATTTCCTTCCATAGGCTAACATTGACATGTTTTACTTGGAAATTCTTCTGTGTGTGGAGTTTTGGAACTTTAAAAAATTCCTCTAAAATCAGCCGAATGTCGATTTCCGATTTACACACCTGTTATCAGGAGAGACCTCAGTGCTGCATCTTTCAGCCCACTACTGATCCTGAAAATTAATTCTAACCATACTTACAGTAACTTGAATTTCCTTCCATAGGCTAACAATGACTGGTTTCACTTGGAAATATTTTTAAGTGTGGAGTTTTGGCTCTTTAAAAAATTCCTCAAAAATTAGCCTTAGTACGATTTCTGATTTAATCACCTGTTATCAGGAGAGACCTCAGTGCTGCATTTTTCAGCCCACTACTGATCCTAAAAAGTAATTCTAATCGTAGTTACAGTATATCGAATTTCCTTACATAGGCTAATACTGACTGGTTTCACTTGGAAACTTTTTTTAAGTGTGGAGTTTTAGTACTTTAACCCCTTCAGCGCGGCGTGAATTTTCGCGCTGTGCTGAAGGTTCTATTGAGCCTATCAACTCATGACGGAACGGTTCTGTCATGAGCACAGCTCAACCGACGCTCATGACGGAACTGTTCCATCAAGAGCATGGAAGGGGTTAAAAAGTTCCTCTAAAATCAGCCGAACGACGAATTCCGATTTACTCACCTGTTATCAGGAGAGACCTCAGTGCTGCATCTTTCAGCCCAATACTGATCCTTAAAAGTAATTCTAATCATAGTTACAATAACTCGAATTTCCTTACATAGGCTAACAGTGACTGGTTTAACTTGGAAATTCTTCTAAGTGTGAAGTTTTGGAACTTTAAAAAACTCCTTAATAATCAGACAAACTACGAATTCTGATTTACACACCTGTTCTCAGGAGACACCTCAGTGCTGCATCTTTCAGCCCACTACTGATCCTGAAAAGTAATTCTAATCGTAGTTACAATAAATCGAATTTCCTTACATAGGCTAATACTGACTGGCGTCACTTGGAAATTTTTTTAAGTGTGGAGTTTTGGAACTTTAAAAAATGCCTCTAAAATCAGCCGAACTACAAATTCTGATTTACTCACCTGTTATCAGAAGAGACCTCAGTGCTGCATCTTTCAGCCCATTACTGATCCTAAAAAGTAATTCTAATTGCAGTTACAGTAACTTGAATTTCCTTCCATAGGCTAACATTGACATGTTTTACTTGGAAATTCTTCTGTGTGTGGAGTTTTGGAACTTTAAAAAATTCCTCTAAAATCAGCCGAATGTCGATTTCCGATTTACACACCTGTTATCAGGAGAGACCTAAGTGCTGCATCTTTCAGCCCACTACTGATCCTGAAAATTAATTCTAACCATACTTACAGTAACTTGAATTTCCTTCCATAGGCTAACAATGACTGGTTTCACTTGGAAATATTTTTAAGTGTGGAGTTTTGGCTCTTTAAAAAATTCCTCAAAAATTAGCCTTAGTACGATTTCTGATTTAATCACCTGTTATCAGGAGACACCTCAGTGCTGCATCTTTCAGACCACTACTGATCCTGAAAAGTAATTCTAATTGTAGTTACAGTAAATTGAATTTCCTTACATAGGCTAATACTGACTGGTTTCGCTTGGAAAGGTTTCTAAGTGTAAAGTTTTGGAACTTTAAAAAATTCCTAAAAAAATCAGCCGAACTACGAATTCTGATTTACTCACCTGTTATCAGAAGAGACCTCAGTGCTGCATCTTTCAGCCCATTACTGATCCTAAAAAGTAATTCTAATCATAGTTACAGTAACTCGAATTTCCTTACATAGGCTAACGCAGACTGGTTTAACTTGGACATTTTTCTAAGTGTGGAGTTTTGGAACTTAAAAAAGTTATTCTAAAATCAGTTGAACGGTAAATTCCGATTACTCACCTGTTATCAGGAGAGACCTCAGTGCTGCATCTTTCGGCCCACTACTGATCCTGAAAAGTAATTCTAACCATACTTACAGTAACTTGAATTTCCTTCCATAGGCTAACAATGACTGGTTTCACTTGGAAATATTTTTAAGTGCGGAGTTTTGGAACTTTAAAAAATTCCTAAAAAAATCAGCCGTACTACGAATTCTGATTTACTCACCTGTTATCAGAAGAGACCTCAGTGCTCCATCTTTCAGCCCACTACTGATCCTGAAAAGTAATTCTAACCATACTTACAGTAACTTGAGTTTCCTTATATAGGCCAACATTGACAGGTTTCACTTGGAAATTGTTCTTTGTGTGGAGTTTTGGAACTTTAAAAAATTCCTCTAAAATCAACCGAACTACGAATTCTGATTTACTCACCTGTTATCAGGAGAGACCTCAGTGCTGCATCTTTCAGCCCATTACTGATCCTAAAAAGTAATTCTATTTGGAGTTACAGTAACTTGAATTTCCTTCCATAAGCTAACATTGACATGTTTTACTTGGAAATTCTTCTGTGTGTGGAGTTTTGGAACTTTTAAAAAATTCCTCTAAAATCAGCCAAATGTCGAAATCCGATTTACACACCTGTCACCAGGAGAGACCTTAGTGCTGCATCGTTCAGCCCACTACTGATCCTAAAAAGTAATTTGAATCGAAGTTACAGTAACTTGAATTTCCTTCCATAGGCTAACATTGACATGTTTTACTTGGAAATTCTTCTGTGTGTGGAGTTTTGGAACTTTAAAAAATTCCTCTAAAATCAGCCGAATGTCGAATTCCGATTTCCACACCTGTTATCAGGAGATACCTCCGTGCTGCAACTTTCAGCCCACTACTGATCCTGAAAAGTAATTCTAACAATACTTACAGTAACTTGACCTTCCTTCCATAGGCTACCATTGACATGTTTTATTTGGAAATTCTTCTAAGTGTGGTGTTTTGGAACTTTAAAAAATTCCTCAAAAATCAGCTGAACTACGAACTCTGATTTACACACCTGTTATCAGGAGAGACCTCAGTGCTGCATCTTTCAGCCCACTACTGATCCTGAAAATTAATTCTAACCATACTTACAGTAACTTGAATTTACTTCCATAGGCTAACAATGACTGGTTTCACTTGGAAATATTTTTAAGTGTGGTGTTTTGGAACATTAAAAAATTCCTCTAAAATCTGCCAAAATACGAATTCTGATTTACTCACCTGTCATCAGGAGAGACCTCAGTGCTGCATCTTTCAGCCCACTACTGATCCTAAAAAGTAATTCTAATCTTAGTTACAGTAAATCGAATTTCCTTACATAGGCTAATACTGACTGGTTTCACTTGGAAAGGTTTCTAAGTGTGGAGTTTTGGTACTTTAAAAAGTTCCTCTAAAATCAGCCGAACGACGAATTCCGATTTACTCACCTGTTATCAGGAGAGACCTCAGTGATGCATCTTTCAGACCAATACTGATCCTTAAAAGTTATTCTAATCATAGTTACAGTAACTCGAATTTCCTTACATAGGCTAACACTGACTGGTTTAACTTGGAAATTCTTCTAAGTGTGGAGTTTTGGTACTTTAAAAAGTTCCTCTAAAATCAGCCGAACGACGAATTCCGATTTACTCACCTGTTATCAGGAGAGACCTCAGTGCTGCATCTTTCAGCCCAATACTGATCCTTAAAAGTAATTCTAATCATAGTTACAGTAACTCGAATTTTTTTACATAGGCTAACACTGACTGGTTTAACTTGGAAATTCTTCTAAGTGTGAAGTTTTGGAACTTTAAAAAATTCCTCAAAAAGGAGTCGAACTACGAATTCTGATTTACACACCTGTTATCAGGAGACACCTCAGTGCTGCATCTTTCAGACCACTACTGATCCTGAAAAGTAATTCTAATTGTAGTTACAGTAACTTGAATTTCCTTCCATAGGCTAACATTGACATGTTTTACTTGGAAATTCTTCTAAGTGTAGAGTTTTGGAACTTTAAAAAATTCCTAAAAAAATCAGCCGAACTACGAATTCTGATTTACTCACCTGTTATCAGAAGAGACCTCAGTGCTGCATCTTTCAGTCCATTACTGATCCTAAAAAGTAATTCTAATTGCAGTTACAGTAAATTGAATTTCCTTCCATAGGCTAACATTGACATGTTTTACTTGGAAATTCTTCTGTGTGTGGAGTTTTGGAACTTTAAAAAATTCCTCTAAAATCAGCCGAATGTCGATTTCCGATTTACACACCTGTTATCAGGAGAGACCTCAGTGCTGCATCTTTCAGCCCACTACTGATCCTAAAAAGTAATTCTAATCGAAGTTACAGTAAATTGAATTTCCTTACATAGGCTAACATTGACATATTTTATTTGGAAATTCTTCTAAGTGTGGTGTTTTGAAACTTTAAAAAATTCCTCAAAAATCAGCCGAACTACGAATTATGATTTACTCACCTGTTATCAGGAGAGACTTCAGTGCTGCATCTTTCAGCCCAATACTGATCCTTAAAAGTAATTCTAAACATAGTTACAGTAACTCGAATTTCCTCACATAGGCTAACACTGACTGGTTTGTTATTGTTATTGTTATTGTTAACTACAGCTTGGAAATTCTTGTAAGTGTGGAGTTTTGGAACTTTAAAAAATTCCTCAAAAATCAGCTGAACTACGAACTCTGATTTACACACCTGTTATCAGGAGAGACCTCAGTGCTGCATCTTTCAGCCCACTACTGATCCTGAAAATTAATTCTAACCATACTTACAGTAACTTGAATTTACTTCCATAGGCTAACAATGACTGGTTTCACTTGGAAATATTTTTAAGTGTGGAGTTTTGGAACTTTAAAAAATTCCTCAAATATCAGCTGAACTACGAACTCTGATTTACACACCTGTTATCAGGAGAGACCTCAGTTCTGCATCTTTCAGCCCACTACTGATCCTAAAAAGTAATTTGAATCGAAGTTACAGTAACTTGAATTTCCTTCCATAGGCTAACATTGACATGTTTTACTTGGAAATTCTTCTGTGTGTGGAGTTTTGGAACTTTAAAAAATTCCTCTAAAATCAGCCGAATGTCGAATTCCGATTTACACACCTGTTATCAGGAGATACCTCCGTGCTGCAACTTTCAGCCCACTACTGATCCTGAAAATTAATTCTAACCATACTTACAGTAACTTGAATTTCCTTCCATAGGCTAACAATGACTGGTTTCACTTGGAAATATTTTTAAGTATGGAGTTTTGGCACTTTAAAAAATTCCTCAAAAATCAGCCGAACTACGAATTCTGATTTACTCACCTGTTATCAGAAGAGACCTCAGTGCTGCATCTTTCAGCCCACTACTGATCCTGAAAAGTAATTCTAACCATACTTACAGTAACTTGAATTTCCTTATATAGGCCAACATTGACAGGTTTCACTTGGAAATTCTTCTTTGTGTGGAGTTTTGGAACTTTAAAAAATGCCTCTAAAATCAACCGAACTATGAATTCTGATTTACTCACCTGTCATCAGGAGAGACGTCAGTGCTGCATCTTTCAGCCCACTACTGATCCTAAAAAGTAATTCTAATCGTAGTTACAGTAAATCGAATTTCCTTACATGGGCTAATACTGACTGGTTTCACTTGGAAATTTTTCAAAGTGTGGAGTTTTGGTACTTTAAAAAGTTCCTCTAAAATCAGCCAAACGACAAATTCCGATTTACTCACCTGTTATCAGGAGAGACCTCAGTGCTGCATCTTTCAGCCCAATACTGATCCTTAAAAGTAATTCTAATCATAGTTACAGTAACTTGAATTTCCTTCCGTAGGTTAACATTGACTGGTTTCACTTGGAAATTTTTCTAAGTGTGGAGTTTTGGAGCTTTAAAAAATTGCTCTAAAATCAGCCAAACGACGAATTCCAATTTACTCACCTGTTATCGGGAGAAACCTCAGTGCTGCATCTTTCATCCGAATACTGATCCTTAAAAGTAATTCTAATTGTAGTTACAGTAACTGGAATTTCCTTACATAGGCTAACACTGACTAGTTTCACTTGGAAATTGTTTTAAATGTGGAGTTTTGGAATTTAAAAAAGTTATTCTAAAATCAGCCGAACAACGAATTCCGATTTACTCACCTGTTATCAGGAGAGACCACAGTGCTGCATCTTTCAGCCCAATACTGATCCTGAAAAGTAATTCTAATCATAGTTACAGTAACTCTAATTTTCTTACATAGGCTAACACTGACTGGTTTAACTTGGAAATTCTTCTAAGTGTGAAGTTTTGGAACTTTAAAAAATTCCTCAAAAATGAGTCGAACTACGAATTCTGATTTACACACCTGTTATCAGGAGACACCTCAGTGCTGCATCTTTCAGACCACTACTGATCCTGAAAAGTAATTCCAATTGTAGTTACAGTAACTTGGATTTCCTTCCATAGGCTAACATTGACATGTTTTACTTGGAAATTCTTCTAAGTGTAGAGTTTTGGAACTTTAAAAAATTCCTAAAAAAATCAGCCGAACTACGAATTCTGATTTACTCACCTGTTATCAGAAGAGACCTCAGTGGTGCATCTTTCAGCCCATTACTGATCCTAAAAAGTAATTCTAATCATAGTTACAGTAACTCGAATTTCCTTACGTAGGCTAACACAGACTGGTTTAACTTGGACATTTTTCTAAGTGTGGAGTTTTGGAACTTAAAAAAGTTATTCTAAAATCAGTTGAACGGCAAATTCCGATTACTCACCTGTTATCAGGAGAGACCTCAGTGCTGCATCTTTCGGCCCACTACTGATCCTGAAAAGTAATTCTAACCATACTTACAGTAACTTGAATTTCCTTCTATAGGCTAACAATGACTGGTTTCACTTGGAAATATTTTTAAGTGTGGAATTTTGGAACTTTAAAAAATTCCTACAAAAATCAGCCGTACTACGAATTCTGATTTACTCACCTGTTATCAGAAGAGACCTCAGTGCTGCATCTTTCAGCCCACTACTGATCCTGAAAAGTAATTCTAACCATACTTACAGTAACTTGAATTTCCTTATATAGGCCAACATTGACAGGTTTCACTTGGAAATTGTTCTTTGTGTGGAGTTTTGGAACTTTAAAAAATTCCTCTAAAATCAACCGCACTACGAATTCTGATTTACTCACCTGTTATCAGGAGAGACCTCAGTGCTGCATCTTTCAGCCCATTACTGATCCTAAAAAGTAATTCTAATTGCAGTTACAGTAACTTGAATTTCCTTCCATAAGCTAACATTGACATGTTTTACTTGGAAATTCTTCTGTGTGTGGAGTTTTGGAACTTTAAAAAATTCCTCTAAAATCAGCCGAATGTCGAAATCCGATTTACACACCTGTTATCAGGAGAGACCTTAGTGCTGCATCTTTCAGCCCACTACTGATCCTAAAAAGTAATTTGAATCGAAGTTACAGTAACTTGAATTTCCTTCCATAGGCTAACATTGACATGTTTTACTTGGAAATTCTTCTGTGTGTGGAGTTTTGGAACTTAAAAAAATTCCTCTAAAATCAGCCGAATGTCGAATTCCGATTTACACACCTGTTAGCAGGAGATACCTCTGTGCTGCAACTTTCAGCCCACTACTGATCCTGAAAAGTAATTCTAACAATACTTACAGTAACTTGACCTTCCTTCCATAGGCTACCATTGACATGTTTTATTTGGAAATTCTTCTAATTGTGGAGTTTTTGAACTTGAAAAAATTCCTCGAAAATGAGTCGAACTACGAATTCTGATTTACTCTACTGTTATCAGGAGAGACCTCAGTGCTGCATCTTTCAGCCCAATACTGATCCTGAAAAGTAATTCTAATCGTAGTTACAGTAACTCGAATTTCCTTACATAGGCTAACACAGACTGGTTTAACTTGGAAATTTTTCCAAGTGTGGAGTAATGGAACTTAAAAAAGTTATTCTAAAATCAGTTGAACGGCGAATTCTGATTTACTCACCAGTTATCAGGAGAGACCTCAGTGCTGCATCTTTCAGCCCACTACTGATCCTGAAAAGTAATTCTAACCATACTTACAGTAACTTGAATTTCCTTCGGTAGGCTAACATTGACTGGTGTCACTTGGAAACATTTTTAAGTGTGGTGTTTTGGAACATTAAAAAATTCCTCTAAAATCTGCCAAACTACGAATTCTGATTTACTCACCTGTCATCAGGAGAGACCTCAGTGCTGCATCTTTCAGCCCACTACTGATCCTAAAAAGTAATTCTAATCTTAGTTACAGTAAATCGAATTTCCTTACATAGGCTAATACTGACTGGTTTCACTTGGAAAGGTTTCTAAGTGTGGAGTTTTGGTACTTTAAAAAGTTCCTCTAAAACCAGCCGAACGACGAATTCCGATTTACTCACCTGTTATCAGGAGAGACCTCAGTGATGCATCTTTCAGCCCAATACTGATCCTTAAAAGTAATTCTAATCATAGTTACAGTAACTCGAATTTCCTTACATAGGCTAACACTGACTGGTTTAACTTGGAAATTCTTCTAAGTGTGGAGTTTTGGTACTTTAAAAAGTTCCTCTAAAATCAGCCGAACGACGAATTCCGATTTACTCACCTGTTATCAGGAGAGACCTCAGTGCTGCATCTTTCAGCCCAATACTGATCCTTAAAAGTAATTCTAATCATAGTTACAGTAACTCGAATTTTTTTACATAGGCTAACACTGACTGGTTTAACTTGGAAATTCTTCTAAGTGTGAAGTTTTGGAACTTTAAAAAATTCCTCAAAAATGAGTCGAACTACGAATTCTGATTTACACACCTGTTATCAGCCCTGTGAGCGGACTTACGCCCCGGGAGCCTGCCGAGCCGACACTGCGGACCATCCTGCCTCCAGCCCAGCTTCAGAGCCAAGGCGGCATAAGAGGCGGTGCGTCGCAGTGGCGGCGAAAGCTCTGGGAGACCCCCCGAAGACACCGAAGGGCTGGGAGAGGCCCCCCCCCCCGGTACAGGGGCGCGGATGCAGAATCACCCCTCAGCAGCATTGGAGACCAAGAGGCATACTCGGCAGCATAGGAGCTTAGGAGAGCAGCCCCCATACCCCCTCGTAGAGGCGGCTAAAGCTCTGTGAGACTGCCCGTAAACCTCCTGAGCCGGCTCCGCCCGCCGCTCCACCGCAGCTGAGACTCGGGAGCGTTTTTCCTGATAGCTGAGTGAAGCCGGCTGCGCAATAACAAACGACCTACAACGACGCCGGAGGATTGCCAAGTGCCCCCTCCCCCCTCCCGACCAGTCCACGGTGGAGGACTCCGGCTGCTACACCGGGTGTGCAAAAGGGACGTGGCAGTCCCCCCCCTCCCCCCGCACCGCAACACCGGAGACAGGACACGGGCTCTGGGGAGAGACGTGACCGGAGGATGTGGCGCCGCCGCCACCCAGGGGAGCGACTGAAGGCAGCACTGTGACCAACAACCAACAAGAGCAGCAGATGCAACACAAGACCGGAGCCTGCCCCCCTCGGCTCTGTTGGATACCGGCTAATTACAACAACAAGAAGAGCAGCAGATGCAACAGAAGACCGGAGCTTGCCCCCCTCGGCTCTGTTGGATACCGGCTAATTACAACAACAAGAAGAGCAGCAGATGCAACAGAAGACCGGAGCCTGCCCCCCTCGGCTCTGCTGGATGCCGGCTAATTACCTGCGCTGCCCGCACGTTAACAGACCTGGAGCCATGATCTAAGCTTTGGGGGACTAATTACACACTATTTTCATACTTAGGCATTCGGAAGAGACTGAGACACGTTCTGGTTTAATTCAATGCTCCGGAAAAATACTGCTGGCAGACTCAAAAGGGACACAGAGACTTAAGGTATTTATTTATTTTCTCCTTCCCGCCTGCAAACCTTAAAATACCACCTTTGTTCAAAATGGCTGGAGCCATAAAACTGTAATAATAAATCCTCACCGGTACCTCTGTCCACGAGGCTCCGCAGATTAACTCCCCCACACAGAGATAAGCATTCCACCCAGCAAGCTGGAGCACTGCTGGTTTAGAGAGGAAGTGAAATTCCTGCCCCTTGCTCATAGTAACAGCAACAGACAGAGGACTAATTTCCCCACCTCCACTGCTCTCACGAAGGGGAAGGGAAACTGCTCTTCCTGGCTAGCTAAGCAACAGCAACTAACAGAGGACTACTGTCTCTAACCCAGCTATGTGGCGGCCATTTGTGACTAGTCTCTCTCGGGCGGGCATCATTTTCATTA
Source organism: Lissotriton vulgaris (assembly GCF_964263255.1). Taxonomy (NCBI): domain Eukaryota; kingdom Metazoa; phylum Chordata; class Amphibia; order Caudata; family Salamandridae; genus Lissotriton; species Lissotriton vulgaris. The sequence continues at coordinate 1,323,710,873 of NC_141689.1, read as the reverse complement.
GCTGAACAGACACTAAGAACCTAGCTTTTTAGACTAATCTCAACTATCTACTGTGCCCAGTTATGTGTTTACTACATCGTGTGAAAGGATGTTTGCTGATTAGTGTAGTACTATTCCTCTACCTGTATGTTAAACTACTGTAATGCACTGATTCTAATTGCTACCTCATACATGAAAGAATGTCTGCCTATTGTAATGCACTGATTCTAATTGCTACCTCATACATGAAAGAAGGTCTGCCTATTGTTACAGTATTATAATTCTACCTATATTTTGAATATTTGTAATGCAGATTGCTACCTTATATATGAAAGCACTATCCCTATACCTGTATTTTAAACTTCTGTAATGCACGGATTCTGATTGCTACCTCATTTATGAAAGAATCTCTGCCTATTATTGCAGTATATATTTCTACCTATATTCTGAACATTTGTAATGCACAGATTGCTACCTCATATATGTTGGTTGCTAACTAATGTCATTTTCGATTCTATGATTCTAATTTTTGATTCATATACACTATTGGCGGCATCTGTACTATGTTCCTTTATTCTATTTTATTAGTCCGATTGCTACATCATAGACCTCACATCTCTGGTTGCCCACTAGTGACACTTCTGTCTCTATTTAAACATCTGTAATGCGCGGGCTGCTAGCTAATGTTGATTTTTGATTTTTGACTCATGTAAATTGTGGTTTGCATTTGTATCTTGCTCTCATCAGTATTATACCTTCTCCTTTATTCTGCACTACTCTGCACATTTTCCTCTACCTGCACCCACTCCTCTTCTTCTCTCCTGTTACGCACCGACTGCTACCTCACTTACAATATACCTCTACTGTAGTATGCAATACTCTGCACAGTGCTACAACCTGCACCCACCCTCACCCTTCTCTACTCTCCTGTAATACACCAACTACTACCGCATATAGTTCTGGATGCTCACTAGTGTCACCTCTGCCCCCTAGGATCACTGTTGATCCATGTAATTGGTATTATACCTCTCTCTTGTACTCTGCAATATATTGAATGCACTTGCTCTACTGCATACTCTGTCACTTTGGTAACGCTGGCTGATCACTATTTTCACTCCAGTACCGTGTAACTTATGTATGTATCTGTGCCTCTACACACTCTGATATCTGGGATGCTGACTGATCACTAGTACCACATTGTTAATGTGTAGCGTACTTTACGTACTTGTTTTCCTGTACATGTATACCATTATATTGCAGTCTCCCACACACACCTAAACCACCGTCCCATCATGGATCCTATCGGCAAGCACACATATAAAATCAACTACCCACCGGCACTCACCAAAAAAGCCGCTAAACGCTTTAAACACAACTTCCTTAGGTCACACCATGAAACACCCTTTGCTGACACCTACTTCTCACCGGTCAATGGATCCCTGAACACTGATATCATCTTCCACACCACACGCAGAGTTCAATGGCAAAAGGCGTTCCACATCCTACTCAACGTCTCTTCCACCAAGAAATGCTCTCACAGCCTAACTCTTTCCATCACGCCATCCCAACTCTTTCCAGGCAGAGCCAGCATCACCATCTACAATAACGGGATTGTCCTATCTCAATCCACAGACAGGAACCTGGAACTACTAGACAACTTGTTCCCGACTCTCATAGAGCACCTCTCCAACTCGCGGAACAACATCTCAATTAGGGACACACCTATTACCCCGGACCCCCCATCTCCTACCCGCAACTCTTTTATCCCAGTTCAGCACCGGGCAGGTGACTCAAGCGCATCAAACACTGACACAGATTGCTCCCCCTCATACACCACCCACACCCCCACCCCTTCTACCAACTCACGGGCATCCACACTCTTCATCAACACTACTCACACACCTACAGATGGCCTTAACACCCCGCTCACCGCAGACGGCACAGCTCCTTCCCACAGCACACCTAACCTAGTTCAACACCAGAACAACACCCCTATTTATAAATCCCCCTCTCTATCCCCCCCTATACTCAGCCCCCATTACCCTCGAACTAACCATGTAGAACACACATCCTCTCTCAATCTAACTACCCCTCCCCACAACAGGGCCACCTCCAATCTCATCTCCCCTCCTACTCTCAGCCCCCACTACCCGACCGGTTCCCCCACCACCATTATCAGTCTCCCAGACTACACCCTGATCCGCCCGCCTACCATCAATGCCCTCACCCAGACCGCCAACCTCCTACCTACCTCATCCACTCCTCTCCCGCCCAAAACTTCTCTCCCCCCTAACATCACCCAGTACACTAACACAACGCAACCCCGTTCGAACACCAGCCCTCCCTCCCATCAGCACGCGAATTCCCTAGTCGGGCATTCACCTTTGACTACCACCCCCAACCCCACCCCCTCCCCCTCCACCTACCTCACGATGGACAACACTCCCTCCACCTACCCCACGATGGACAACATCGTGGCCACTCTCTTCCAGATCAAAGAAGACATACACATCATCAAAGAACTACTCTCCATACACCCCACACATCCCTTACCCACCCCCACGCCCCGCCCCAAACTGGCCACTCCCCCCCCAGCAGACACCCTCACACACCCGCCCAAATTGGCCACTTCCCCTACGGCCGACACCCACACCCTACACCGGGCGTCAATACCTGTTCATAGTCGCAACTTCTGCCCTCGGCCCCCTCGCCGTCCCTGCAACCCCGCACACAACTTCACCTCCCAACCCATCTTGTCCTCCGCCCTCCCAATTAACTCTCCCACTCAACTCTCCCCCAACCGGACCTCAATGCCAGCTCGCAATCGCAACAACCGCCCTCGTCGTACCCACAACCCTATTTCTGATCTCGACACACTCACCCTTCTCCGCTCCTATGACCCAGCATCCCAAAATGACACAACCTCCCCACACCTCACCATCCCCTCGATACACTCAAATCCCCTTAGACCCCCCACACTAAACAACAGATCCTCCATCCCCAAAAACCTCAGAAGAGTCCCCCTCGCTCTTGAACCACCCACCACCCCCAGCACACCCCGTCTCAAATGCACCCTCCTCAATTGTAGATCGGCCTCGAAACATGCCGCCGCCATTGCAGAGCTCCTCTTATCGCGGGACCTCGACATAATCATACTGACTGAAACCTGGCTAACTGAATCTTCTACACCTATAATGGACATTCTAGTTCCCCCTAACTACCACATTATCAGGCTCGACAGATCAGGCCAACTGGGGGGTTGAATCGCATGCATTTACAGGAACAACATCTCTGTTCGGAGAGCCAACTCCACCTCACTACCATCTCCAACTTCCTGTGAATACATCTGCCTCGACATTATCAGTGAGGGCAAACCGATATGCTCTCTTCACAGCATTTACCACCCTCCCAGGGACAACTTTACCTTTTCCCAACAAATCATGGATATGATCTCAACCAATTCCGGGCGGCAGCTCACCCAAATATACCTTGGGGACTTTAACCTCCACTGGAACGATCGTAATGACGCGGTGGTAAATAGTCTTAAAAATTTCCTCGACGCCCTTAACCTCACCCAAATATGCAACAGCCCGACCCACGAGAAAGGCTCTATCCTTGACCTGATCATCTCCAAAGAGGACTCTATCCTACTCGAGTCCATCCAACCCTGTGACTGGTCAGATCACCATATTATCACATTCTTCATCAATGAAAAAGTTAAAGTCAACCCGACTCAATTCCCCAAACCGAAAGTTTGGAAAAGAGACATGAAAAAACTCAACCCAGGCTCTTTGCCCCCCAACAGGCGCAATCTCCTTCTTCCACCGACAGACGATACGGACGTTCAAACCCTGACTGACCACTATCTCAATGCCATGACCACAATAATTAATGAGGCTGCACCTATGCAGCTGAAAAGAGTCACTACTAAAATCTCCAACCCATGGTACGACGGGAGTCTCAATGAGGATAGACGAGACATGCGAATGGCTGAACGTATCTGGAGAGCAGCTCCCTCTGCAATGCACCTAAAAGACCTGAAGAAAAAGAGAAACGCCTACTTCAGGAAAATAAAACGTACAAAATCAGACGTCTTCAGCCGCCAGCTCGACCAGGCAAAAAACAGACCGAGAAAACTATTTGAGCTTATCAGATCACAATCCAAGGAACAGCCCCAACCACTTAACACTGCGAGTAAAGCACCCTCCTGTGAAGACTTCGCTGCTTTCTTTATCCAAAAAACTGACAACATAAAAAGCGATCTCCTTATGGATGCAAGCCTCCATTCCAAACCCCAGAGCCCAGCAACCGCTGAACCAAAAAACAATGCTACATGGTCAACCTTTAGCACATACTCGGAAGAAGAAATTGGTAAACTGCTCAACACCCTGAAACCATCCAATCACCTCACGGACCCCTTGCCTGCCTCCGCAGTAAAAGACTTTACCCCTCTGCTTCTCCCTCTCTGGACTAAAATTGTCAACAGCTCTCTCCAACAAGGAAGCATCCCTGACTCCCTCAAAGTTGGTCAAGTCACACCTCTACTAAAAAAGCCCACAGCCGACCCCTCTGACCTCAACAACTACCGACCCATCACCAATATTCCCACTCTCGCCAAACTACTAGAAAAATGCGCACAACTACAATTGACTAATCACATTGAGCAATTTGATCTCCTCAACCCGCACCAGTCAGGCTTCCGAGCGGGACACAGTACTGAAACGGCCATGACGCACATAATTGACGACGCACTTCAAATGCTAGACCAAAACGACACTTGCCTCCTCATCCTTCTTGATCTCTCTTCCGCATTCGACACTGTTAAACATGAGAATCTGCTAGAACTCCTAAACACAAGAATGGGCATATCTGGAACTGTTCTCAAGTGGTTCACTTCCTTTCTTCACAACAGGACACAGAAATTCAAGAGCAACAACCTGATGTCCTCGCCAATACCTGTAACGCTAGGAGTCCCCCAGGGCTCCTCTTTATCCCCAACTCTGTTCAACCTAGTCATGGAACCACTCACCACCTTGCTACAAGCATCCAATGTACACTTTCACATGTACGCCGATGACACCCAACTTTATCTCAAATTACAATCTCCCAATGACATCCTGCTCCTGAACGCAACAATCAGATGCACCCAATCCTGGCTTGCCGATAATCACCTCAAACTCAATGCCCTGAAAACAGAGTTCCTTCTGATCTCACCTCCAGCTAAGAGCTCCACTGCTCAAACCTGGCTTAAACACCTAACTGCACTCAATGTCCAACCCACCATCGTGGACTCAGCAAAATCTTTAGGCATTACACTTGACACCAATCTCAACATGCAGCAACACATCAGCAAGGCAACTAAGGGCGCGAACTTCCAGATCAATACTCTGAGAAAACTTAAACCCTTCCTCCCAGCCAAAGACTTCCAAACCGCAGTACAAGCTATAGTCATCCCCCAAATTGAATACGGCAGCACCGCACTAGTCGGACTCCCCCTAACCACAACCGCACCCCTAAGAGCCTCCCTAAACGCTGCAGCGAGACTCATCACTGGGTCAAAAAAGCACTCTCACATTACCCCTGACCTGAGAGCCCTGAATTGGCTGCCATTTGAAGCCAGAATACACCTGAAAATCGCCTGCATGACACACAAGGCGGTTCACCTTAAATCACCCGGTTACCTCGCCCAGAAATTGACAATATCTGGCGGAACCAGGAACACTAGAGGCACAAATAATCTTCTGCTGAAACCGCGAAGATTCCGGAAGGAAAAAACATATAAGCGCTCCTTCTCTGGAATGGCACCTAGGATCTGGAACTCTCTCCCTCCAGAAACAAGGCTTATCCCATCCACTACACTCTTTAAAAAAGAAGTAAAAGCTATCCTCATGGCTAAATACACTTGAACTAGTATCTAGAACTCTGTTACACTGTACTACATGCTTCTACCTGCTTGACCCCTTTGCCTACTTGTATGAGTAGTCTCCCTCACATACCCCGTATGTAACCTAGTTGTACTGTTTGATTTATTGATTTATTTGTATGATTACACCCCCATCATGTACCCCTCTATGTAACCTATTTGTACTGTTTTGATTTATTAATTTATTGGTATGAGTACGCCACCATCTATGTAAAGCGCTCTGATATCTGCAAAGATCTTGTCCGCGCTATATAAAACTTTTAAAAAAAAATAAATTAAAATAAAATCAGGAGACACCTCAGTGCTGCATCTTTCAGACCACTACTGATCCTGAAAAGTAATTCTAATTGTAGTTACAGTAACTTGAATTTCCTTCCAAAGGCTAACATTGACATGTTTTACTTGGAAATTCTTCTAAGTGTAGAGTTTTGGAACTTAAAAAAATTCCTAAAAAAATCAGCCGAACTACGAATTCTGATTTACTCACCTGTTATCAGAAGAGACCTCAGTGCTGCATCTTTCAGCCCATTACTGATCCTAAAAAGTAATTCTAATTGCAGTTACAGTAACTTGAATTTCCTTCCATAGGCTAACATTGACATGTTTTACTTGGAAATTCTTCTGTGTGTGGAGTTTTGGAACTTTAAAAAATTCCTCTAAAATCAGCCGAATGTCGATTTCCGATTTACACACCTGTTATCAGGAGAGACCTCAGTGCTGCATCTTTCAGCCCACTACTGATCCTAAAAAGTAATTCTAATCGAAGTTACAGTAAATTGAATTTCCTTACATAGGCTAATACTGACTGGTTTCACTTGGAAATTTTTTTAAGTGTGGAGTTTTGGTACTTTAAAAAGTTCCTCTAAATTAAGCCAAACGACGAATTCCAATTTACTCACCTGTTATCAGGAGAGACCTCAGTGCTGCATCTTTCAGCCGAATACTGATCCTTAAAAGTAATTCTAATCATAGTTACAGTAACTCGAATTTCCTTACTTAGGCTAACACTGACTGGTTTAACTTGGAAATTCTTCTAAGTGTGAAGTTTTGGAACTTTAAAAATTCCTCAAAAATCAGACGAACTACGAATTTTGATTTACACACCTGTTATCAGGAGACACCTCAGTGCTGCATCTTTCAGCCCACTGCTGATCCTGAAAAGTAATTCTAACCATACTTACAGTAACTTGAATTTCCTTCCGTAGGTTAACATTGACTGGTTTCACTTGGAAATTTTTGTAAGTGTGGAGTTTTGGAGCTTTAAAAAATTGCTCTAAAATCAGCCAAACGACGAATAACAATTTACTCACCTGTTATCGGGAGAAACCTCAGTGCTGCATCTTTCATCCCAATACTGATCCTTAAAAGTAATTCTAATCGTAGTTACAGTAACTGGAATTTCCTTACATAGGCTAACACTGACTAGTTTCACTTGGAAATTGTTTTAAATGTGGAGTTTTGGAATTTAAAAAAGTTATTCTAAAATCAGCCGAACAACGAATTCCGATTTACTCACCTGTTATCAGGAGAGACCACAGTGCTGCATCTTTCAGCCCACTACTGATCCTGAAAAGTAATTCTAACCATACTTACAGTAACTTGAATTTCCTTCGGTAGGCTAACATTGACTGGTGTCACTTGGAAACATTTTTAAGTGTGGTGTTTTGGAACATTAAAAAATTCCTCTAAAATCTGCCAAACTACGAATTCTGATTTACTCACCTGTCATCAGGAGAGACCTCAGTGCTGCATCTTTCAGCCCACTACTGATCCTTAAAAGTAATTCTAATCTTAGTTACAGTAAATCGAATTTCCTTACATAGGCTAATACTGACTGGTTTCACTTGGAAAGGTTTCTAAGTGTGGAGTTTTGGTACTTTAAAAAGTTCCTCTAAAATCAGCCGAACGACGAATTCCGATTTACTCACCTGTTATCAGGAGAGACCTCAGTGATGCATCTTTCAGCCCAATACTGATCCTTAAAAGTAATTCTAATCATAGTTACAGTAACTCGAATTTCCTTACATAGGCTAACACTGACTGGTTTAACTTGGAAATTCTTCTAAGTGTGGAGTTTTGGTACTTTAAAAAGTTCCTCTAAAATCAGCCGATCGACGAATTCCGATTTACTCACCTGTTATCAGGAGAGACCTCAGTGCTGCATCTTTCAGCCCAATACTGATCCTTAAAAGTAATTCTAATCATAGTTACAGTAACTCGAATTTTTTTACATAGGCTAACACTGACTGGTTTAACTTGGAAATTCTTCTAAGTGTGAAGTTTTGGAACTTAAAAAAATTCCTCAACAATGAGTCTAACTACGAATTCTGATTTACACACCTGTTATCAGGAGACACCTCAGTGCTGCATCTTTCAGACCACTACTGATCCTGAAAAGTAATTCTAATTGTAGTTACAGTAACTTGAATTTCCTTCCATAGGCTAACATTGACATGTTTTACTTGGAAATTCTTCTAAGTGTAGAGTTTTGGAACTTTAAAAAATTCCTAAAAAAATCAGCCGAACTACAAATTCTGATTTACTCACCTGTTATCAGAAGAGACCTCAGTGCTGCATCTTTCAGCCCATTACTGATCCTAAAAAGTAATTCTAATTGCAGTTACAGTAACTTGCATTTCCTTCCATAGGCTAACATTGACATGTTTTACTTGGAAATTCTTCTGGTGTGGAGTTTTGGAACTTTAAAAAATTCCTCTAAAATCAGCCGAATGTCGATTTCCGATTTACACACCTGTTATCAGGAGAGACCTCAGTGCTGCATCTTTCAGCCCACTACTGATCCTAAAAAGTAATTCTAATCGAAGTTCCAGTAAATTGAATTTCCTTACATAGGCTAACATTGACATATTTTATTTGGAAATTCTTCTAAGTGTGGTGTTTTGAAACTTTAAAAAATTCCTCCAAAATCAGCCGAACTACGAATTATGATTTACTCACCTGTTATCAGGAGAGACTTCAGTGCTGCATCTTTCAGCCCACTACTGATCCTGAAAAGTAATTCTAATCGTAGTTACAGTAACTTGAATTTCCTTCCATAGGCTAACATTGACATGTTTTATTTGGAAATTCTTCTAAATGTGGAGTTTCGGTACTTTAAAAAGTTCCTCTAAAATCAGCCGAACAGCGAATTCCGATTTATTCACCTGTTATAAGGAGAGACCTCAGTGCTGCATCTTTCAGCCCAATACTGATCCTGAAAAGTAATTCTAATCGTAGTTACAGTAACTTGAATTTCCTTCCATAGGCTAACATTGACATGTTTTATTTGGAAATTCTTCTAAGTGTGGAGTTTTGGAACTTTAAAAAATTCCTCAAAAATCATCCGAACTACGAATTATGATTTACTCACCTGTTATCAGGAGAGACCTCAGTGCTGCAGCTTTCAGCCCACTACAGATCCTGTAAAGTAATTCTAATCCTAGTTACAGTAACTTGAATTTCCTTCCATAGGCTAACATTGACATGTTTTATTTGGAAATTCTTCTAAGTGTGAAGTTTTGGAACATTAAAAAATTCCTCAAAAATCAGCTGAACTACGAATTCTGATTTACACACCTGTTATCAGGAGAGACCTCAGTGCTGCATCTTTCAGCCCACTACTGATCCTGAAAATTAATTCTAACAATACTTACAGTAACTTGAATTTCCTTCCATAGGCTAACAATGACTGGTTTCACTTGGAAATATTTTTAAGTGTGGAGTTTTGGCACATTAAAAAATTCCTCAAAAATCAGCCTTAGTAGGATTTCTGATTTACTCACCTGTTATCAGGAGAGAACTCAGTGCTGCATCTTTCATCCCAATACTGATCCTTAAAAGTATTTCTAATCATAGTTACAGTAACTCTAATTTCCTTACATAGGCTAACACAGACTGGTTTAACTTGGAAATTTTTCTAAGTGTGGAGTTTACGAACTTAAAAAAGTTATTCTAAAATCCGTTGAACAGCAAATTCCGATGTACTCACCTGTTATCAGGAGAGACCTCGATGCTCCATCTTTCAGCCCACTACTGATCCTGAAAAGTAATTCTAATCTTTGTTACAGTAACTTGAATTTACTTCCATAGGCTAACATTGACATGTTTTACTTGGAAATTCTTCTAAATGTGGAGTTTTGGAACTTTAAAAAATTCCTCAAAAATCAGCCAAACTACGAATTCTGATTTACTCACCTGTTATCAGGAGAGACCTCAGTGCTGCATCTGTCAGCCCACTACTGATCCTGAAAATTAATTCTAACCATACTTACAGTAACTTGAATTTCCTTCCGTATGCTAACAATGACTGGTTTCACTTGGAAATATTTTTAAGTGTGGAGTTTTGGAACTTTAAAAAACTTCCTAAAAAAATTAGCCGAACTACGAATTCTGATTTACTCACCTGTTATCAGAAGAGACCTCAGTGCTGCATCTTCCAGCCCACTACTGATCCTGAAAAGTAATTCTAACAATAATTACAGTAACTTGAATTTCCTTATATAGGCCAACATTGACAGGTTTCACTTGGAAATTCTTCTTTGCATGGAGTTTTGGAACTTTAAAAAATGCCTCTGAAATCAACCGAACTACGAATTCTGATTTACTCACCTGTTATCAGGAGAGACCTCAGTGCTGCATCTTTCAGCTCAATACTGATCCTTAAAAATAATTCTAATCATAGTTACAGTAACTCGAATTTCCTTGCTTAGGCTAACACTGACTGGTTTAACTTGGAAATTCTTTTAAGTGTGAAGTTTTGGAACTTTAAAAAATTCCTCAAAAATCAGACGAACTACGAATTCTGATTTACACACCTGTTATCAGGAGACACCTCAGTGCTGCATCTTTCAGCTCACTACTGATCCTGAAAAGTAATTCTAACCATACTTACAGTAACTTGAATTTCCTTCCGTAGGTTAACATTGACTGGTTTCACTTGGGAATTTTTCTAAGTGTGGAGTTTTAGTACATTAAAAAGTTCCTCTAAAATCAGCCGAACGACAAATTTCGATTTACTCACCTGTTATCAGGAGAGACCTCAGTGCTGCATCTTTCAGCCCAATACTGATCCTTAAAAGTAATTCTAATCATAGTTACAGTAACTCGAATTTCCATACATAGGCTAACACTGACTCGTTTGACTTTGAAATTCTTCTAAGTGTGAAGTTTTGGAACTTAAAAAAATTCCTCAATAATCAGACGAACTACGAATTCTGATTTACACACCTGTTCTCAGGAGACACCTCAGTGCTGCATCTTTCAGCCCACTACTGATCCTGAAAAGTAATTCTAACCATAGTTACAGTAACTTGAATTTCCTTACATAGGCTAACATTGACATGTTTTATTTGGAAATTCTTTTAAGTGTGCCGTTTTGGAACTTTAAAAAATCCCTCAAAAATCAGCCGAACTACGAATTCTGATTTACACACCTGTTATCAGGAGACTTCAGTGCTGCATCTTTCAGCCCAATAATGATCGGTAAAAGTAATTCTAATCGTAGTTACAGTAACTCGAATTTCCTTACATAGGCTAACACTGACTGGTTTGTTATTGTTATTGTTATTGTTAACTACAGCTTGGAAATTCTTCTAAGTGTGGAGTTTTGGTACTTTAAAAAGTTCCTCTAAAATCAGCCAAACGACGAATTCCGATTTACTCACCTGTTATCAGGAGAGACCTCAGTGCTGCATCTTTCAGCCCAATACTGATCCTTAAAAGTAATTCTAATCATAGTTACAGTAACTCGAATTTCCTTACTTAGGCTAACACTGACTGGTTTAACTTGGAAATTCTTTTAAGTGTGAAGTTTTGGAACTTTAAAAAATTCCTAAAAAATCAGACGAACTACGAATTCTGATTTACACACCTGTTATCAGGAGACACCTCGGTGCTGCATCTTTCAGCCCACTACTGATCCTGAAAAGTAATTCTAATCGTAGTTACAGTAACTTGAATTTCCTTCCATGAGGCTAACATTGACATGTTTTATTTGGAAATTCTTCTATGTGTGGAGTTTTGGAACTTTAAAAAGTTCCTCAAAAATCAGCCGAACTACGAATTCTGATTTACTCTACTGTTATCAGGAGAGACCTCAGTGCTGCATCTTTCAGCCCACTACTGATCCCGAAAAGTAATTCTAATCGTAGTTACAGTAACTTGAATTTCCTTCCATACGCTAACATTGACATGTTTTATTTGGAAATTCTTCTAAGTGTGGCGTTTTGGAACTTTAAAAAATCCCTCAAAAATCAGACGAACTACGAATTCTGATTTACTCACCTGTTATCAGGAGAGACCTCAGTGCTGCATCTTTCAGCCCACTACTGATCCTGAAAAGTAATTCTAACCATACTTACAGTAACTTGAATTTCCTTCGGTAGGCTAACAATGACTGGTTTCACTTGGAAATATTTTTAAGTGTGGAGTTTTGGCACATTAAAAAATTCCTCAAAAATCAGCCTTAGTAGGATTTCTGATTTACTCACCTGTTATCAGGAGAGAACTCAGTGCTGCATCTTTCATCCCAATACTGATCCTTAAAAGTATTTCTAATCATAGTTACAGTAACTCTAATTTCCTTACATAGGCTAACACAGACTGGTTTAACTTGGAAATTTTTCTAAGTGTGGAGTTTACGAACTTAAAAAAGTTATTCTAAAATCAGTTGAACAGCAAATTCCGATGTACTCACCTGTTATCAGGAGAGACCTCGATGCTCCATATTTCAGCCCACTACTGATCCTGAAAAGTAATTCTAATCTTTGTTACAGTAACTTGAATTTACTTCCATAGGCTAACATTGATATGTTTTACTTGGAAATTCTTCTAAATGTGGAGTTTTGGAACTTTAAAAAATTCCTCAAAAATCAGTCAAACTACGAATTCTGATTTACTCACCTGTTATCAGGAGAGACCTCAGTGCTGCATCTGTCAGCCCACTACTGATCCTGAAAATTAATTCTAACCATACTTACAGTAACTTGAATTTCCTTCCGTATGCTAACAATGACTGGTTTCACTTGGAAATATTTTTAAGTGTGGAGTTTTGGAACTTTAAAAAATTCCTAAAAAAATCAGCCGAACTACGAATTCTGATTTACTCACCTGTTATCAGAAGAGACCTCAGTGCTGCATCTTCCAGCCCACTACTGATCCTGAAAAGTAATTCTAACCATAATTACAGTAACTTGAATTTCCTTATATAGGCCAACATTGACAGGTTTCACTTGGAAATTCTTCTTTGCATGGAGTTTTGGAACTTTAAAAAATGCCTCTGAAATCAACCGAACTACGAATTCTGATTTACTCACCTGTTATCAGGAGAGACCTCAGTGCTGCATCTTTCAGCTCAATACTGATCCTTAAAAATAATTCTAATCATAGTTACAGTAACTTGAATTTCCTTGCTTAGGCTAACACTGACTGGTTTAACTTGGAAATTCTTTTAAGTGTGAAGTTTTGGAACTTTAAAAAATTCCTCAAAAATCAGACGTACTACGAATTCTGATTTACACACCTGTTATCAGGAGACACCTCAGTGCTGCATCTTTCAGCTCACTACTGATCCTGAAAAGTAATTCTAACCATACTTACAGTAACTTGAATTTCCTTCGGTAGGCTAACATTGACTGGTGTCACTTGGAAAAATTTTTAAGTGTGGTGTTTTGGAAAATTAAAAAATTCCTCGAAAATGAGTCGAACTACGAATTCTGATTTACTCTACTGTTATCAGGAGAGACCTCAGTGCTGCATCTTTCAGCCCACTACTGATCCTAAAAAGTAATTCTAATCTTAGTTACAGTAAATCGAATTTCCTTACATAGGCTAATACTGACTGGTTTCACTTGGAAATGTTTCTAAGTGTGGAGTTTTGGTACTTTAAAAAGTTCCTCTAAAATCAGCCGAACTACGAATTCCGATTTACTCAACTGTTATCAGGAGAGACCTCATTGATGCATCTTTCAGCCCAATACTGATCCTTAAAAGTAATTCTAATCATAGTTACAGTAACTCGAATTTCCTTACATAGGCTAACACTGACTGGTTTAACTTGGAAATTCTTCTAAGTGTGAAGTTTTGGAACATTAAAAAATTCCTCAAAAATCAGCTGAACGACGAATTCCGATTTACTCACCTGCTATCAGGAGAGACCTCAGTGATGCATCTTTCAGCCCAATACTGATCCTCAAAAGTAATTCTAATCATAGTTACAGTAACTCGAATTTCCTTACATAGGCTAACACTGACTGGTTTAACTTGGAAATTCTTCTAAGTGTGGAGTTTTGGTACTTTAAAAAGTTCCTCTAAAATCAGCCGAACGACGAATTCCGATTTACTCACCTGTTATCAGGAGAGACCTCAGTGCTGCATCTTTCAGCTCAATACTGATCCTTAAAAGTAATTCTAATCATAGTTACAGTAACTCGAATTTTCCTACATAGGCTAACACTGACTGGTTTAACTTGGAAATTCTTCTAAGTGTGAAGTTTTGGAACTTTAAAAAATTCCTCAAAAATGATTCGAACTACGAATTCTGATTTACACACCTGTTATCAGGAGACACCTCAGTGCTGCATCTTTCAGACCACTACTGATCCTAAAAAGTAATTCTAATTGTAGTTACAGTAACTTGAATTTCCTTCCATAGGCTAACATTGACATGTTTTACTTGGAAATTCTTCTAAGTGTGGAGTTTTGGAACTTTAAAAAATTCCTAAAAAAATCAGCCGAACTACGAATTCTGATTTACTCACCTGTTATCAGAAGAGACCTCAGTGCTGCATCTTTCAGCCCATTACTGATCCTAAAAAGTAATTCTAATTGCAGTTACAGTAACTTGAATTTCCTTCCATAGGCTAACATTGACATGTTTTACTTGGAAATTCTTCTGTGTGTGGAGTTTTGGAACTTTAAAAAATTCCTCTAAAATCAGCCGAATGTCGATTTCCGATTTACACACCTGTTATCAGGAGAGACCTCAGTGCTGCATCTTTCAGCCCACTACTGATCCTGAAAATTAATTCTAACCATACTTACAGTAACTTGAATTTCCTTCCATAGGCTAACAATGACTGGTTTCACTTGGAAATATTTTTAAGTGTGGAGTTTTGGCTCTTTAAAAAATTCCTCAAAAATTAGCCTTAGTACGATTTCTGATTTAATCACCTGTTATCAGGAGAGACCTCAGTGCTGCATTTTTCAGCCCACTACTGATCCTAAAAAGTAATTCTAATCGTAGTTACAGTATATCGAATTTCCTTACATAGGCTAATACTGACTGGTTTCACTTGGAAACTTTTTTTAAGTGTGGAGTTTTAGTACTTTAACCCCTTCAGCGCGGCGTGAATTTTCGCGCTGTGCTGAAGGTTCTATTGAGCCTATCAACTCATGACGGAACGGTTCTGTCATGAGCACAGCTCAACCGACGCTCATGACGGAACTGTTCCATCAAGAGCATGGAAGGGGTTAAAAAGTTCCTCTAAAATCAGCCGAACGACGAATTCCGATTTACTCACCTGTTATCAGGAGAGACCTCAGTGCTGCATCTTTCAGCCCAATACTGATCCTTAAAAGTAATTCTAATCATAGTTACAATAACTCGAATTTCCTTACATAGGCTAACAGTGACTGGTTTAACTTGGAAATTCTTCTAAGTGTGAAGTTTTGGAACTTTAAAAAACTCCTTAATAATCAGACAAACTACGAATTCTGATTTACACACCTGTTCTCAGGAGACACCTCAGTGCTGCATCTTTCAGCCCACTACTGATCCTGAAAAGTAATTCTAATCGTAGTTACAATAAATCGAATTTCCTTACATAGGCTAATACTGACTGGCGTCACTTGGAAATTTTTTTAAGTGTGGAGTTTTGGAACTTTAAAAAATGCCTCTAAAATCAGCCGAACTACAAATTCTGATTTACTCACCTGTTATCAGAAGAGACCTCAGTGCTGCATCTTTCAGCCCATTACTGATCCTAAAAAGTAATTCTAATTGCAGTTACAGTAACTTGAATTTCCTTCCATAGGCTAACATTGACATGTTTTACTTGGAAATTCTTCTGTGTGTGGAGTTTTGGAACTTTAAAAAATTCCTCTAAAATCAGCCGAATGTCGATTTCCGATTTACACACCTGTTATCAGGAGAGACCTAAGTGCTGCATCTTTCAGCCCACTACTGATCCTGAAAATTAATTCTAACCATACTTACAGTAACTTGAATTTCCTTCCATAGGCTAACAATGACTGGTTTCACTTGGAAATATTTTTAAGTGTGGAGTTTTGGCTCTTTAAAAAATTCCTCAAAAATTAGCCTTAGTACGATTTCTGATTTAATCACCTGTTATCAGGAGAGACCTCAGTGCTGCATTTTTCAGCCCACTACTGATCCTAAAAAGTAATTCTAATCGTAGTTACAGTATATCGAATTTCCTTACATAGGCTAATACTGACTGGTTTCACTTGGAAACTTTTTTTAAGTGTGGAGTTTTAGTACTTTAACCCCTTCAGCGCGGCATGAATTTTCGCGCTGTGCTGAAGGTTCTATTGAGCCTATCAACTCATGACGGAACGGTTCTGTCATGAGCACAGCTCAACCGACGCTCATGACGGAACTGTTCCGTCAAGAGCATGGAAGGGGTTAAAAAGTTCCTCTAAAATCAGCCGAACAACGAATTCCGATTTACTCACCTGTTATCAGGAGAGACCTCAGTGCTGCATTTTTCAGCCCAATACTGATCCTTAAAAGTAATTCTAATCATAGTTACAACAACTCGAATTTCCTTACATAGGCTAACAGTGACTGGTTTAACTTGGAAATTCTTCTAAGTGTGAAGTTTTGGAACTTTAAAAAACTCCTTAATAATCAGACAAACTACGAATTCTGATTTACACACCTGTTCTCAGGAGACACCTCAGTGCTGCATCTTTCAGCCCACTACTGATCCTGAAAAGTAATTCTAATCGTAGTTACAATAAATCGAATTTCCTTACATAGGCTAATACTGACTGGCGTCACTTGAAAATTTTTTTAAGTGTGGAGTTTTGGAACTTTAAAAAATGCCTCTAAAATCAGCCGAACTACGAATTCCGATTTACTCACCTGTCATCAGGAGAGACCTCAGTGCTGCATCTTTCAGCCCATTACTGATCCTAAAAAGTAATTCTAATTGCAGTTACAGTAACTTGAATTTCCTTCCATAGGCTAACATTGACATGTTTTACTTGGAAATTCTTCTGTGTGTGGAGTTTTGGAACTTTAAAAAATTCCTCTAAAATCAGCCGAATGTCGATTTCCGATTTACACACCTGTTATCAGGAGAGACCTCAGTGCTGCATCTTTCAGCCCAATACTGATCCTGAAAAGTAATTCTAATCGTAGTTACAGTAACTTGAATTTCCTTCCATAGGCTAACATTGACATGTTTTATTTGGAAATTCTTCTAAGTGTGGAGTTTTGGAACTTTAAAAAATTCCTCAAAAATCATCCGAACTACGAATTCTGATTTACTCACTTGTTATCAGGAGAGACCTCAGTGCTGCAGCTTTCAGCCCACTACAGATCCTGAAAAGTAATTCTAATCGTAGTTACAATAAATCGAATTTCCTTACATAGGCTAATACTGACTGGCGTCACTTGGAAATTTTTTTAAGTGTGGAGTTTTGGAACTTTAAAAAATGCCTCTAAAATCAGCCGAACTACAAATTCTGATTTACTCACCTGTTATCAGAAGAGACCTCAGTGCTGCATCTTTCAGCCCATTACTGATCCTAAAAAGTAATTCTAATTGCAGTTACAGTAACTTGAATTTCCTTCCATAGGCTAACATTGACATGTTTTACTTGGAAATTCTTCTGTGTGTGGAGTTTTGGAACTTTAAAAAATTCCTCTAAAATCAGCCGAATGTCGATTTCCGATTTACACACCTGTTATCAGGAGAGACCTAAGTGCTGCATCTTTCAGCCCACTACTGATCCTGAAAATTAATTCTAACCATACTTACAGTAACTTGAATTTCCTTCCATAGGCTAACAATGACTGGTTTCACTTGGAAATATTTTTAAGTGTGGAGTTTTGGCTCTTTAAAAAATTCCTCAAAAATTAGCCTTAGTACGATTTCTGATTTAATCACCTGTTATCAGGAGACACCTCAGTGCTGCATCTTTCAGACCACTACTGATCCTGAAAAGTAATTCTAATTGTAGTTACAGTAAATTGAATTTCCTTACATAGGCTAATACTGACTGGTTTCGCTTGGAAAGGTTTCTAAGTGTAAAGTTTTGGAACTTTAAAAAATTCCTAAAAAAATCAGCCGAACTACGAATTCTGATTTACTCACCTGTTATCAGAAGAGACCTCAGTGCTGCATCTTTCAGCCCATTACTGATCCTAAAAAGTAATTCTAATCATAGTTACAGTAACTCGAATTTCCTTACATAGGCTAACACAGACTGGTTTAACTTGGACATTTTTCTAAGTGTGGAGTTTTGGAACTTAAAAAAGTTATTCTAAAATCAGTTGAACGGTAAATTCCGATTACTCACCTGTTATCAGGAGAGACCTCAGTGCTGCATCTTTCGGCCCACTACTGATCCTGAAAAGTAATTCTAACCATACTTACAGTAACTTGAATTTCCTTCCATAGGCTAACAATGACTGGTTTCACTTGGAAATATTTTTAAGTGCGGAGTTTTGGAACTTTAAAAAATTCCTAAAAAAATCAGCCGTACTACGAATTCTGATTTACTCACCTGTTATCAGAAGAGACCTCAGTGCTCCATCTTTCAGCCCACTACTGATCCTGAAAAGTAATTCTAACCATACTTACAGTAACTTGAGTTTCCTTATATAGGCCAACATTGACAGGTTTCACTTGGAAATTGTTCTTTGTGTGGAGTTTTGGAACTTTAAAAAATTCCTCTAAAATCAACCGAACTACGAATTCTGATTTACTCACCTGTTATCAGGAGAGACCTCAGTGCTGCATCTTTCAGCCCATTACTGATCCTAAAAAGTAATTCTATTTGGAGTTACAGTAACTTGAATTTCCTTCCATAAGCTAACATTGACATGTTTTACTTGGAAATTCTTCTGTGTGTGGAGTTTTGGAACTTTTAAAAAATTCCTCTAAAATCAGCCAAATGTCGAAATCCGATTTACACACCTGTCACCAGGAGAGACCTTAGTGCTGCATCGTTCAGCCCACTACTGATCCTAAAAAGTAATTTGAATCGAAGTTACAGTAACTTGAATTTCCTTCCATAGGCTAACATTGACATGTTTTACTTGGAAATTCTTCTGTGTGTGGAGTTTTGGAACTTTAAAAAATTCCTCTAAAATCAGCCGAATGTCGAATTCCGATTTCCACACCTGTTATCAGGAGATACCTCCGTGCTGCAACTTTCAGCCCACTACTGATCCTGAAAAGTAATTCTAACAATACTTACAGTAACTTGACCTTCCTTCCATAGGCTACCATTGACATGTTTTATTTGGAAATTCTTCTAAGTGTGGTGTTTTGGAACTTTAAAAAATTCCTCAAAAATCAGCTGAACTACGAACTCTGATTTACACACCTGTTATCAGGAGAGACCTCAGTGCTGCATCTTTCAGCCCACTACTGATCCTGAAAATTAATTCTAACCATACTTACAGTAACTTGAATTTACTTCCATAGGCTAACAATGACTGGTTTCACTTGGAAATATTTTTAAGTGTGGTGTTTTGGAACATTAAAAAATTCCTCTAAAATCTGCCAAAATACGAATTCTGATTTACTCACCTGTCATCAGGAGAGACCTCAGTGCTGCATCTTTCAGCCCACTACTGATCCTAAAAAGTAATTCTAATCTTAGTTACAGTAAATCGAATTTCCTTACATAGGCTAATACTGACTGGTTTCACTTGGAAAGGTTTCTAAGTGTGGAGTTTTGGTACTTTAAAAAGTTCCTCTAAAATCAGCCGAACGACGAATTCCGATTTACTCACCTGTTATCAGGAGAGACCTCAGTGATGCATCTTTCAGACCAATACTGATCCTTAAAAGTTATTCTAATCATAGTTACAGTAACTCGAATTTCCTTACATAGGCTAACACTGACTGGTTTAACTTGGAAATTCTTCTAAGTGTGGAGTTTTGGTACTTTAAAAAGTTCCTCTAAAATCAGCCGAACGACGAATTCCGATTTACTCACCTGTTATCAGGAGAGACCTCAGTGCTGCATCTTTCAGCCCAATACTGATCCTTAAAAGTAATTCTAATCATAGTTACAGTAACTCGAATTTTTTTACATAGGCTAACACTGACTGGTTTAACTTGGAAATTCTTCTAAGTGTGAAGTTTTGGAACTTTAAAAAATTCCTCAAAAAGGAGTCGAACTACGAATTCTGATTTACACACCTGTTATCAGGAGACACCTCAGTGCTGCATCTTTCAGACCACTACTGATCCTGAAAAGTAATTCTAATTGTAGTTACAGTAACTTGAATTTCCTTCCATAGGCTAACATTGACATGTTTTACTTGGAAATTCTTCTAAGTGTAGAGTTTTGGAACTTTAAAAAATTCCTAAAAAAATCAACCGAACTACGAATTCTGATTTACTCACCTGTTATCAGAAGAGACCTCAGTGCTGCATCTTTCAGTCCATTACTGATCCTAAAAAGTAATTCTAATTGCAGTTACAGTAAATTGAATTTCCTTCCATAGGCTAACATTGACATGTTTTACTTGGAAATTCTTCTGTGTGTGGAGTTTTGGAACTTTAAAAAATTCCTCTAAAATCAGCCGAATGTCGATTTCCGATTTACACACCTGTTATCAGGAGAGACCTCAGTGCTGCATCTTTCAGCCCACTACTGATCCTAAAAAGTAATTCTAATCGAAGTTACAGTAAATTGAATTTCCTTACATAGGCTAACATTGACATATTTTATTTGGAAATTCTTCTAAGTGTGGTGTTTTGAAACTTTAAAAAATTCCTCAAAAATCAGCCGAACTACGAATTATGATTTACTCACCTGTTATCAGGAGAGACTTCAGTGCTGCATCTTTCAGCCCAATACTGATCCTTAAAAGTAATTCTAAACATAGTTACAGTAACTCGAATTTCCTCACATAGGCTAACACTGACTGGTTTGTTATTGTTATTGTTATTGTTAACTACAGCTTGGAAATTCTTGTAAGTGTGGAGTTTTGGAACTTTAAAAAATTCCTCAAAAATTAGCTGAACTACGAACTCTGATTTACACACCTGTTATCAGGAGAGACCTCAGTGCTGCATCTTTCAGCCCACTACTGATCCTGAAAATTAATTCTAACCATACTTACAGTAACTTGAATTTACTTCCATAGGCTAACAATGACTGGTTTCACTTGGAAATATTTTTAAGTGTGGAGTTTTGGAACTTTAAAAAATTCCTCAAATATCAGCTGAACTACGAACTCTGATTTACACACCTGTTATCAGGAGAGACCTCAGTTCTGCATCTTTCAGCCCACTACTGATCCTAAAAAGTAATTTGAATCGAAGTTACAGTAACTTGAATTTCCTTCCATAGGCTAACATTGACATGTTTTACTTGGAAATTCTTCTGTGTGTGGAGTTTTGGAACTTTAAAAAATTCCTCTAAAATCAGCCGAATGTCGAATTCCGATTTACACACCTGTTATCAGGAGATACCTCCGTGCTGCAACTTTCAGCCCACTACTGATCCTGAAAATTAATTCTAACCATACTTACAGTAACTTGAATTTCCTTCCATAGGCTAACAATGACTGGTTTCACTTGGAAATATTTTTAAGTATGGAGTTTTGGCACTTTAAAAAATTCCTCAAAAATCAGCCGAACTACGAATTCTGATTTACTCACCTGTTATCAGAAGAGACCTCAGTGCTGCATCTTTCAGCCCACTACTGATCCTGAAAAGTAATTCTAACCATACTTACAGTAACTTGAATTTCCTTATGTAGGCCAACATTGACAGGTTTCACTTGGAAATTCTTCTTTGTGTGGAGTTTTGGAACTTTAAAAAATGCCTCTAAAATCAACCGAACTATGAATTCTGATTTACTCACCTGTCATCAGGAGAGACGTCAGTGCTGCATCTTTCAGCCCACTACTGATCCTAAAAAGTAATTCTAATCGTAGTTACAGTAAATCGAATTTCCTTACATGGGCTAATACTGACTGGTTTCACTTGGAAATTTTTCAAAGTGTGGAGTTTTGGTACTTTAAAAAGTTCCTCTAAAATCAGCCAAACGACGAATTCCGATTTACTCACCTGTTATCAGGAGAGACCTCAGTGCTGCATCTTTCAGCCCAATACTGATCCTTAAAAGTAATTCTAATCATAGTTACAGTAACTTGAATTTCCTTCCGTAGGTTAACATTGACTGGTTTCACTTGGAAATTTTTCTAAGTGTGGAGTTTTGGAGCTTTAAAAAATTGCTCTAAAATCAGCCAAACGACGAATTCCAATTTACTCACCTGTTATCGGGAGAAACCTCAGTGCTGCATCTTTCATCCGAATACTGATCCTTAAAAGTAATTCTAATTGTAGTTACAGTAACTGGAATTTCCTTACATAGGCTAACACTGACTAGTTTCACTTGGAAATTGTTTTAAATGTGGAGTTTTGGAATTTAAAAAAGTTATTCTAAAATCAGCCGAACAACGAATTCCGATTTACTCACCTGTTATCAGGAGAGACCACAGTGCTGCATCTTTCAGCCCAATACTGATCCTGAAAAGTAATTCTAATCATAGTTACAGTAACTCTAATTTTCTTACATAGGCTAACACTGACTGGTTTAACTTGGAAATTCTTCTAAGTGTGAAGTTTTGGAACTTTAAAAAATTCCTCAAAAATGAGTCGAACTACGAATTCTGATTTACACACCTGTTATCAGGAGACACCTCAGTGCTGCATCTTTCAGACCACTACTGATCCTGAAAAGTAATTCCAATTGTAGTTACAGTAACTTGGATTTCCTTCCATAGGCTAACATTGACATGTTTTACTTGGAAATTCTTCTAAGTGTAGAGTTTTGGAACTTTAAAAAATTCCTAAAAAAATCAGCCGAACTACGAATTCTGATTTACTCACCTGTTATCAGAAGAGACCTCAGTGGTGCATCTTTCAGCCCATTACTGATCCTAAAAAGTAATTCTAATCATAGTTACAGTAACTCGAATTTCCTTACGTAGGCTAACACAGACTGGTTTAACTTGGACATTTTTCTAAGTGTGGAGTTTTGGAACTTAAAAAAGTTATTCTAAAATCAGTTGAACGGCAAATTCCGATTACTCACCTGTTATCAGGAGAGACCTCAGTGCTGCATCTTTCGGCCCACTACTGATCCTGAAAAGTAATTCTAACCATACTTACAGTAACTTGAATTTCCTTCTATAGGCTAACAATGACTGGTTTCACTTGGAAATATTTTTAAGTGTGGAATTTTGGAACTTTAAAAAATTCCTACAAAAATCAGCCGTACTACGAATTCTGATTTACTCACCTGTTATCAGAAGAGACCTCAGTGCTGCATCTTTCAGCCCACTACTGATCCTGAAAAGTAATTCTAACCATACTTACAGTAACTTGAATTTCCTTATATAGGCCAACATTGACAGGTTTCACTTGGAAATTGTTCTTTGTGTGGAGTTTTGGAACTTTAAAAAATTCCTCTAAAATCAACCGCACTACGAATTCTGATTTACTCACCTGTTATCAGGAGAGACCTCAGTGCTGCATCTTTCAGCCCATTACTGATCCTAAAAAGTAATTCTAATTGCAGTTACAGTAACTTGAATTTCCTTCCATAAGCTAACATTGACATGTTTTACTTGGAAATTCTTCTGTGTGTGGAGTTTTGGAACTTTAAAAAATTCCTCTAAAATCAGCCGAATGTCGAAATCCGATTTACACACCTGTTATCAGGAGAGACCTTAGTGCTGCATCTTTCAGCCCACTACTGATCCTAAAAAGTAATTTGAATCGAAGTTACAGTAACTTGAATTTCCTTCCATAGGCTAACATTGACATGTTTTACTTGGAAATTCTTCTGTGTGTGGAGTTTTGGAACTTTAAAAAATTCCTCTAAAATCAGCCGAATGTCGAATTCCGATTTACACACCTGTTAGCAGGAGATACCTCTGTGCTGCAACTTTCAGCCCACTACTGATCCTGAAAAGTAATTCTAACAATACTTACAGTAACTTGACCTTCCTTCCATAGGCTACCATTGACATGTTTTATTTGGAAATTCTTCTAATTGTGGAGTTTTTGAACTTGAAAAAATTCCTCGAAAATGAGTCGAACTACGAATTCTGATTTACTCTACTGTTATCAGGAGAGACCTCAGTGCTGCATCTTTCAGCCCAATACTGATCCTGAAAAGTAATTCTAATCGTAGTTACAGTAACTCGAATTTCCTTACATAGGCTAACACAGACTGGTTTAACTTGGAAATTTTTCCAAGTGTGGAGTAATGGAACTTAAAAAAGTTATTCTAAAATCAGTTGAACGGCGAATTCTGATTTACTCACCAGTTATCAGGAGAGACCTCAGTGCTGCATCTTTCAGCCCACTACTGATCCTGAAAAGTAATTCTAACCATACTTACAGTAACTTGAATTTCCTTCGGTAGGCTAACATTGACTGGTGTCACTTGGAAACATTTTTAAGTGTGGTGTTTTGGAACATTAAAAAATTCCTCTAAAATCTGCCAAACTACGAATTCTGATTTACTCACCTGTCATCAGGAGAGACCTCAGTGCTGCATCTTTCAGCCCACTACTGATCCTAAAAAGTAATTCTAATCTTAGTTACAGTAAATCGAATTTCCTTACATAGGCTAATACTGACTGGTTTCACTTGGAAAGGTTTCTAAGTGTGGAGTTTTGGTACTTTAAAAAGTTCCTCTAAAACCAGCCGAACGACGAATTCCGATTTACTCACCTGTTATCAGGAGAGACCTCAGTGATGCATCTTTCAGCCCAATACTGATCCTTAAAAGTAATTCTAATCATAGTTACAGTAACTCGAATTTCCTTACATAGGCTAACACTGACTGGTTTAACTTGGAAATTCTTCTAAGTGTGGAGTTTTGGTACTTTAAAAAGTTCCTCTAAAATCAGCCGAACGACGAATTCCGATTTACTCACCTGTTATCAGGAGAGACCTCAGTGCTGCATCTTTCAGCCCAATACTGATCCTTAAAAGTAATTCTAATCATAGTTACAGTAACTCGAATTTTTTTACATAGGCTAACACTGACTGGTTTAACTTGGAAATTCTTCTAAGTGTGAAGTTTTGGAACTTTAAAAAATTCCTCAAAAATGAGTCGAACTACGAATTCTGATTTACACACCTGTTATCAGCCCTGTGAGCGGACTTACGCCCCGGGAGCCTGCCGAGCCGACACTGCGGACCATCCTGCCTCCAGCCCAGCTTCAGAGCCAAGGCGGCATAAGAGGCGGTGCGTCGCAGTGGCGGCGAAAGCTCTGGGAGACTGCTCGAAGACACCGAAGGGCTGGGAGAGGTCCCCCCTCCCCCCCGAAGACACCGAAGGGCTGGGAGAGGCCCCCCCCCCCGGTACAGGGGCGCGGATGCAGAATCACCCCTCAGCAGCATTGGAGACCAAGAGGCATACTCGGCAGCATAGGAGCTTAGGAGAGCAGCCCCCATACCCCCTCGTAGAGGCGGCTAAAGCTCCGTGAGACTGCCCGTAAACCTTCTGAGCCGGCTCCGCCCGCCGCTCCACCGCAGCTGAGACTCGGGAGCGTTTTTCCTGATAGCTGAGTGAAGCCGGCTGCGCAACAACAAACGACCTACAACGACGCCGGAGGATTGCCAAGTGCCCCCTCCCCCCTCCCGACCAGTCCACGGTGGAGGACTCCGGCTGCTACACCGGGTGTGCAAAAGGGACGTGGCAGTCCCCCCCCTCCCCCCGCACCGCAACACCGGAGACAGGACACGGGCTCTGGGGAGAGACGTGACCGGAGGATGTGGCGCCGCCGCCACCCAGGGGAGCGACTGAAGGCAGCACTGTGACCAACAACCAACAAGAGCAGCAGATGCAACACAAGACCGGAGCCTGCCCCCCTCGGCTCTGTTGGATACCGGCTTATTACAACAACAAGAAGAGCAGCAGATGCAACAGAAGACCGGAGCTTGCCCCCCTCGGCTCTGTTGGATACCGGCTAATTACAACAACAAGAAGAGCAGCAGATGCAACAGAAGACCGGAGCCTGCCCCCCTCGGCTCTGCTGGATGCCGGCTAATTACCTGCGCTGCCCGCACGTTAACAGACCTGGAGCCATGATCTAAGCTTTGGGGGACTAATTACACACTATTTTCATACTTAGGCATTCGGAAGAGACTGAGACACGTTCTGGTTTAATTCAATGCTCCGGAAAAATACTGCTGGCAGACTCAAAAGGGACACAGAGACTTAAGGTATTTATTTATTTTCTCCTTCCCGCCTGCAAACCTTAAAATACCACCTTTGTTCAAAATGGCTGGAGCCATAAAACTGTAATAATAAATCCTCACCGGTACCTCTGTCCACGAGGCTCCGCAGATTAACTCCCCCACACAGAGATAAGCATTCCACCCAGCAAGCTGGAGCACTGCTGGTTTAGAGAGGAAGTGAAATTCCTGCCCCTTGCTCATAGTAACAGCAACAGACAGAGGACTAATTTCCCCACCTCCACTGCTCTCACGAAGGGGAAGGGAAACTGCTCTTCCTGGCTAGCTAAGCAACAGCAACTAACAGAGGACTACTGTCTCTAACCCAGCTATGTGGCGGCCATTTGTGACTAGTCTCTCTCGGGCGGGCATCATTTTCATTAGCTGAACAGACACTAAGAACCTAGCTTTTTAGACTAATCTCAACTATCTACTGTGCCCAGTTATGTGTTTACTACATCGTGTGAAAGGATGTTTGCTGATTAGTGTAGTACTATTCCTCTACCTGTATGTTAAACTACTGTAATGCACTGATTCTAATTGCTACCTCATACATGAAAGAATGTCTGCCTATTGTAATGCACTGATTCTAATTGCTACCTCATACATGAAAGAAGGTCTGCCTATTGTTACAGTATTATAATTCTACCTATATTTTGAATATTTGTAATGCAGATTGCTACCTTATATATGAAAGCACTATCCCTATACCTGTATTTTAAACTTCTGTAATGCACGGATTCTGATTGCTACCTCATTTATGAAAGAATCTCTGCCTATTATTGCAGTATATATTTCTACCTATATTCTGAACATTTGTAATGCACAGATTGCTACCTCATATATGTTGGTTGCTAACTAATGTCATTTTCGATTCTATGATTCTAATTTTTGATTCATATACACTATTGGCGGCATCTGTACTATGTTCCTTTATTCTATTTTATTAGTCCGATTGCTACATCATAGACCTCACATCTCTGGTTGCCCACTAGTGACACTTCTGTCTCTATTTAAACATCTGTAATGCGCGGGCTGCTAGCTAATGTTGATTTTTGATTTTTGACTCATGTAAATTGTGGTTTGCATTTGTATCTTGCTCTCATCAGTATTATACCTTCTCCTTTATTCTGCACTACTCTGCACATTTTCCTCTACCTGCACCCACTCCTCTTCTTCTCTCCTGTTACGCACCGACTGCTACCTCACTTACAATATACCTCTACTGTAGTATGCAATACTCTGCACAGTGCTACAACCTGCACCCACCCTCACCCTTCTCTACTCTCCTGTAATACACCAACTACTACCGCATATAGTTCTGGATGCTCACTAGTGTCACCTCTGCCCCCTAGGATCACTGTTGATCCATGTAATTGGTATTATACCTCTCTCTTGTACTCTGCAATATATTGAATGCACTTGCTCTACTGCATACTCTGTCACTTTGGTAACGCTGGCTGATCACTATTTTCACTCCAGTACCGTGTAACTTATGTATGTATCTGTGCCTCTACACACTCTGATATCTGGGATGCTGACTGATCACTAGTACCACATTGTTAATGTGTAGCGTACTTTACGTACTTGTTTTCCTGTACATGTATACCATTATATTGCAGTCTCCCACACACACCTAAACCACCGTCCCATCATGGATCCTATCGGCAAGCACACATATAAAATCAACTACCCACCGGCACTCACCAAAAAAGCCGCTAAACGCTTTAAACACAACTTCCTTAGGTCACACCATGAAACACCCTTTGCTGACACCTACTTCTCACCGGTCAATGGATCCCTGAACACTGATATCATCTTCCACACCACACGCAGAGTTCAATGGCAAAAGGCGTTCCACATCCTACTCAACGTCTCTTCCACCAAGAAATGCTCTCACAGCCTAACTCTTTCCATCACGCCATCCCAACTCTTTCCAGGCAGAGCCAGCATCACCATCTACAATAACGGGATTGTCCTATCTCAATCCACAGACAGGAACCTGGAACTACTAGACAACTTGTTCCCGACTCTCATAGAGCACCTCTCCAACTCGCGGAACAACATCTCAATTAGGGACACACCTATTACCCCGGACCCCCCATCTCCTACCCGCAACTCTTTTATCCCAGTTCAGCACCGGGCAGGTGACTCAAGCGCATCAAACACTGACACAGATTGCTCCCCCTCATACACCACCCACACCCCCACCCCTTCTACCAACTCACGGGCATCCACACTCTTCATCAACACTACTCACACATCTACAGATGGCCTTAACACCCCGCTCACCGCAGACGGCACAGCTCCTTCCCACAGCACACCTAACCTAGTTCAACACCAGAACAACACCCCTATTTATAAATCCCCCTCTCTATCCCCCCCTATACTCAGCCCCCATTACCCTCGAACTAACCATGCAGAACACACATCCTCTCTCAATCTAACTACCCCTCCCCACAACAGGGCCACCTCCAATCTCATCTCCCCTCCTACTCTCAGCCCCCACTACCCGACCGGTTCCCCCACCACCATTATCAGTCTCCCAGACTACACCCTGATCCGCCCGCCTACCATCAATGCCCTCACCCAGACCGCCAACCTCCTACCTACCTCATCCACTCCTCTCCCGCCCAAAACTTCTCTCCCCCCTAACATCACCCAGTACACTAACACAACGCAACCCCGTTCGAACACCAGCCCTCCCTCCCATCAGCACGCGAATTCCCTAGTCGGGCATTCACCTTTGACTACCACCCCCAACCCCACCCCCTCCCCCTCCACCTACCTCACGATGGACAACACCCCCTCCACCTACCCCACGATGGACAACATCGTGGCCACTCTCTTCCAGATCAAAGAAGACATACACATCATCAAAGAACTACTCTCCATACACCCCACACATCCCTTACCCACCCCCACGCCCCGCCCCAAACTGGCCACTCCCCCCCCAGCAGACACCCTCACACACCCGCCCAAATTGGCCACTTCCCCTACGGCCGACACCCACACCCTACACCGGGCGTCAATACCTGTTCATAGTCGCAACTTCTGCCCTCGGCCCCCTCGCCGTCCCTGCAACCCCGCACACAACTTCACCTCCCAACCCATCTTGTCCTCCGCCCTCCCAATTAACTCTCCCACTCAACTCTCCCCCAACCGGACCTCAATGCCAGCTCGCAATCGCAACAACCGCCCTCGTCGTACCCACAACCCTATTTCTGATCTCGACACACTCACCCTTCTCCGCTCCTATGACCCAGCATCCCAAAATGACACAACCTCCCCACACCTCACCATCCCCTCGATACACTCAAATCCCCTTAGACCCCCCACACTAAACAACAGATCCTCCATCCCCAATAACCTCAGAAGAGTCCCCCTCGCTCTTGAACCACCCACCACCCCCAGCACACCCCGTCTCAAATGCACCCTCCTCAATTGTAGATCGGCCTCGAAACATGCCGCCGCCATTGCAGAGCTCCTCTTATCGCGGGACCTCGACATAATCATACTGACTGAAACCTGGCTAACTGAATCTTCTACACCTATAATGGACATTCTAGTTCCCCCTAACTACCACATTATCAGGCTCGACAGATCAGGCCAACTGGGGGGTTGAATCGCATGCATTTACAGGAACAACATCTCTGTTCGGAGAGCCAACTCCACCTCACTACCATCTCCAACTTCCTGTGAATACATCTGCCTCGACATTATCAGTGAGGGCAAACCGATATGCTCTCTTCACAGCATTTACCACCCTCCCAGGGACAACTTTACCTTTTCCCAACAAATCATGGATATGATCTCAACCAATTCCGGGCGGCAGCTCACCCAAATATACCTTGGGGACTTTAACCTCCACTGGAACGATCGTAATGACGCGGTGGTAAATAGTCTTTAAAATTTCCTCGACGCCCTTAACCTCACCCAAATATGCAACAGCCCGACCCACGAGAAAGGCTCTATCCTTGACCTGATCATCTCCAAAGAGGACTCTATCCTACTCGAGTCCATCCAACCCTGTGACTGGTCAGATCACCATATTATCACATTCTTCATCAATGAAAAAGTTAAAGTCAACCCGACTCAATTCCCCAAACCGAAAGTTTGGAAAAGAGACATGAAAAAACTCAACCCAGGCTCTTTGCCCCCCAACAGGCGCAATCTCCTTCTTCCACCGACAGACGATACGGACGTTCAAACCCTGACTGACCACTATCTCAATGCCATGACCACAATAATTAATGAGGCTGCACCTATGCAGCTGAAAAGAGTCACTACTAAAATCTCCAACCCATGGTACGACGGGAGTCTCAATGAGGATAGACGAGACATGCGAATGGCTGAACGTATCTGGAGAGCAGCTCCCTCTGCAATGCACCTAAAAGACCTGAAGAAAAAGAGAAACGCCTACTTCAGGAAAATAAAACGTACAAAATCAGACTTCTTCAGCCGCCAGCTCGACCAGGCAAAAAACAGACCGAGAAAACTATTTGAGCTTATCAGATCACAATCCAAGGAACAGCCCCAACCACTTAACACTGCGAGTAAAGCACCCTCCTGTGAAGACTTCGCTGCTTTCTTTATCCAAAAAACTGACAACATAAAAAGCGATCTCCTTATGGATGCAAGCCTCCATTCCAAACCCCAGAGCCCAGCAACCGCTGAACCAAAAAACAATGCTACATGGTCAACCTTTAGCACATACTCGGAAGAAGAAATTGGTAAACTGCTCAACACCCTGAAACCATCCAATCACCTCACGGACCCCTTGCCTGCCTCCGCAGTAAAAGACTTTACCCCTCTGCTTCTCCCTCTCTGGACTAAAATTGTCAACAGCTCTCTCCAACAAGGAAGCATCCCTGACTCCCTCAAAGTTGGTCAAGTCACACCTCTACTAAAAAAGCCCACAGCCGACCCCTCTGACCTCAACAACTACCGACCCATCACCAATATTCCCACTCTCGCCAAACTACTAGAAAAATGCGCACAACTACAATTGACTAATCACATTGAGCAATTTGATCTCCTCAACCCGCACCAGTCAGGCTTCCGAGCGGGACACAGTACTGAAACGGCCATGACGCACATAATTGACGACGCACTTCAAATGCTAGACCAAAACGACACTTGCCTCCTCATCCTTCTTGATCTCTCTTCCGCATTCGACACTGTTAAACATGAGAATCTGCTAGAACTCCTAAACACAAGAATGGGCATATCTGGAACTGTTCTCAAGTGGTTCACTTCCTTTCTTCACAACAGGACACAGAAATTCAAGAGCAACAACCTGATGTCCTCGCCAATACCTGTAACGCTAGGAGTCCCCCAGGGCTCCTCTTTATCCCCAACTCTGTTCAACCTAGTCATGGAACCACTCACCACCTTGCTACAAGCATCCAATGTACACTTTCACATGTACGCCGATGACACCCAACTTTATCTCAAATTACAATCTCCCAATGACATCCTGCTCCTGAACGCAACAATCAGATGCACCCAATCCTGGCTTGCCGATAATCACCTCAAACTCAATGCCCTGAAAACAGAGTTCCTTCTGATCTCACCTCCAGCTAAGAGCTCCACTGCTCAAACCTGGCTTAAACACCTAACTGCACTCAATGTCCAACCCACCATCGTGGACTCAGCAAAATCTTTAGGCATTACACTTGACACCAATCTCAACATGCAGCAACACATCAGCAAGGCAACTAAGGGCGCGAACTTCCAGATCAATACTCTGAGAAAACTTAAACCCTTCCTCCCAGCCAAAGACTTCCAAACCGCAGTACAAGCTATAGTCATCCCCCAAATTGAATACGGCAGCACCGCACTAGTCGGACTCCCCCTAACCACAACCGCACCCCTAAGAGCCTCCCTAAACGCTGCAGCGAGACTCATCACTGGGTCAAAAAAGCACTCTCACATTACCCCTGACCTGAGAGCCCTGAATTGGCTGCCATTTGAAGCCAGAATACACCTGAAAATCGCCTGCATGACACACAAGGCGGTTCACCTTAAATCACCCGGTTACCTCGCCCAGAAATTGACAATATCTGGCGGAACCAGGAACACTAGAGGCACAAATAATCTTCTGCTGAAACCGCGAAGATTCCGGAAGGAAAAAACATATAAGCGCTCCTTCTCTGGAATGGCACCTAGGATCTGGAACTCTCTCCCTCCAGAAACAAGGCTTATCCCATCCACTACACTCTTTAAAAAAGAAGTAAAAGCTATCCTCATGGCTAAATACACTTGAACTAGTATCTAGAACTCTGTTACACTGTACTACATGCTTCTACCTGCTTGACCCCTTTGCCTACTTGTATGAGTAGTCTCCCTCACATACCCCGTATGTAACCTAGTTGTACTGTTTGATTTATTGATTTATTTGTATGATTACGCCCCCATCATGTACCCCTCTATGTAACCTATTTGTACTGTTTTGATTTATTGATTTATTGGTATGAGTACGCCACCATCTATGTAAAGCGCTCTGATATCTGCAAAGATCTTGTCCGCGCTATATAAAACTTTTAAAATAAAATAAATTAAAATAAAATCAGGAGACACCTCAGTGCTGCATCTTTCAGACCACTACTGATCCTGAAAAGTAATTCTAATTGTAGTTACAGTAACTTGAATTTCCTTCCAAAGGCTAACATTGACATGTTTTACTTGGAAATTCTTCTAAGTGTAGAGTTTTGGAACTTAAAAAAATTCCTAAAAAAATCAGCCGAACTACGAATTCTGATTTACTCACCTGTTATCAGAAGAGACCTCAGTGCTGCATCTTTCAGCCCATTACTGATCCTAAAAAGTAATTCTAATTGCAGTTACAGTAACTTGAATTTCCTTCCATAGGCTAACATTGACATGTTTTACTTGGAAATTCTTCTGTGTGTGGAGTTTTGGAACTTTAAAAAATTCCTCTAAAATCAGCCGAATGTCGATTTCCGATTTACACACCTGT
This sequence comes from Lissotriton vulgaris, assembly GCF_964263255.1. Classification (NCBI taxonomy): domain Eukaryota; kingdom Metazoa; phylum Chordata; class Amphibia; order Caudata; family Salamandridae; genus Lissotriton; species Lissotriton vulgaris. The sequence continues at coordinate 1,323,677,514 of NC_141689.1, read as the reverse complement.
TATCAGGAGAGACCTCAGTGCTGCATCTTTCAGCCCACTACTGATCCTAAAAAGTAATTCTAATCGAAGTTACAGTAAATTGAATTTCCTTACATAGGCTAACATTGACATATTTTATTTGGAAATTCTTCTAAGTGTAGAGTTTTGGAACTTAAAAAAATTCCTAAAAAAATCAGCCGAACTACGAATTCTGATTTACTCACCTGTTATCAGAAGAGACCTCAGTGCTGCATCTTTCAGCCCATTACTGATCCTAAAAAGTAATTCTAATTGCAGTTACAGTAACTTGAATTTCCTTCCATAGGCTAACATTGACATGTTTTACTTGGAAATTCTTCTGTGTGTGGAGTTTTGGAACTTTAAAAAATTCCTCTAAAATCAGCCGAATGTCGATTTCCGATTTACACACCTGTTATCAGGAGAGACCTCAGTGCTGCATCTTTCAGCCCACTACTGATCCTGAAAATTAATTCTAACCATACTTACAGTAACTTGAATTTCCTTCCATAGGCTAACAATGACTGGTTTCACTTGGAAATATTTTTAACTGTGGAGTTTTGGAACTTTAAAAAATTCCTCAAATATCAGCTGAACTACGAATTCTGATTTACTCACCTGTTATCAGAAGAGACCTCAGTGCTGCATCTTTCAGCCCACTACTGATCCTGAAAAGTAATTCTAACCATACTTACAGTAACTTGAATTTCCTTATATAGGCCAACATTGACAGGTTTCACTTGGAAATTCTTCTTTGTGTGGAGTTTTGGAACTTTAAAAAATGCCTCTAAAATCAACCGAACTATGAATTCTGATTTACTCACCTGTCATCAGGAGAGACATCAGTGCTGCATCTTTCAGCCCACTACTGATCCTAAAAAGTAATTCTAATCGTAGTTACAGTAAATCGAATTTCCTTACATAGGCTAATACTGACTGGTTTCACTTGGAAATTTTTTTAAGTGTGGAGTTTTGGTACTTTAAAAAGTTCCTCTAAATTAAGCCAAACGACGAATTCCAATTTACTCACCTGTTATCAGGAGAGACCTCAGTGCTGCATCTTTCAGCCGAATACTGATCCTTAAAAGTAATTCTAATCATAGTTACAGTAACTCGAATTTCCTTACTTAGGCTAACACTGACTGGTTTAACTTGGAAATTCTTCTAAGTGTGAAGTTTTGGAACTTTAAAAATTCCTCAAAAATCAGACGAACTACGAATTTTGATTTACACACCTGTTATCAGGAGACACCTCAGTGCTGCATCTTTCAGCCCACTGCTGATCCTGAAAAGTAATTCTAACCATACTTACAGTAACTTGAATTTCCTTCCGTAGGTTAACATTGACTGGTTTCACTTGGAAATTTTTGTAAGTGTGGAGTTTTGGAGCTTTAAAAAATTGCTCTAAAATCAGCCAAACGACGAATAACAATTTACTCACCTGTTATCGGGAGAAACCTCAGTGCTGCATCTTTCATCCCAATACTGATCCTTAAAAGTAATTCTAATCGTAGTTACAGTAACTGGAATTTCCTTACATAGGCTAACACTGACTAGTTTCACTTGGAAATTGTTTTAAATGTGGAGTTTTGGAATTTAAAAAAGTTATTCTAAAATCAGCCGAACAACGAATTCCGATTTACTCACCTGTTATCAGGAGAGACCACAGTGCTGCATCTTTCAGCCCACTACTGATCCTGAAAAGTAATTCTAACCATACTTACAGTAACTTGAATTTCCTTCGGTAGGCTAACATTGACTGGTGTCACTTGGAAACATTTTTAAGTGTGGTGTTTTGGAACATTAAAAAATTCCTCTAAAATCTGCCAAACTACGAATTCTGATTTACTCACCTGTCATCAGGAGAGACCTCAGTGCTGCATCTTTCAGCCCACTACTGATCCTAAAAAGTAATTCTAATCTTAGTTACAGTAAATCGAATTTCCTTACATAGGCTAATACTGACTGGTTTCACTTGGAAAGGTTTCTAAGTGTGGAGTTTTGGTACTTTAAAAAGTTCCTCTAAAATCAGCCGAACGACGAATTCCGATTTACTCACCTGTTATCAGGAGAGACCTCAGTGATGCATCTTTCAGCCCAATACTGATCCTTAAAAGTAATTCTAATCATAGTTACAGTAACTCGAATTTCCTTACATAGGCTAACACTGACTGGTTTAACTTGGAAATTCTTCTAAGTGTGGAGTTTTGGTACTTTAAAAAGTTCCTCTAAAATCAGCCGATCGACGAATTCCGATTTACTCACCTGTTATCAGGAGAGACCTCAGTGCTGCATCTTTCAGCCCAATACTGATCCTTAAAAGTAATTCTAATCATAGTTACAGTAACTCGAATTTTTTTACATAGGCTAACACTGACTGGTTTAACTTGGAAATTCTTCTAAGTGTGAAGTTTTGGAACTTAAAAAAATTCCTCAACAATGAGTCTAACTACGAATTCTGATTTACACACCTGTTATCAGGAGACACCTCAGTGCTGCATCTTTCAGACCACTACTGATCCTGAAAAGTAATTCTAATTGTAGTTACAGTAACTTGAATTTCCTTCCATAGGCTAACATTGACATGTTTTACTTGGAAATTCTTCTAAGTGTAGAGTTTTGGAACTTTAAAAAATTCCTAAAAAAATCAGCCGAACTACAAATTCTGATTTACTCACCTGTTATCAGAAGAGACCTCAGTGCTGCATCTTTCAGCCCATTACTGATCCTAAAAAGTAATTCTAATTGCAGTTACAGTAACTTGCATTTCCTTCCATAGGCTAACATTGACATGTTTTACTTGGAAATTCTTCTGTGTGTGGAGTTTTGGAACTTTAAAAAATTCCTCTAAAATCAGCCGAATGTCGATTTCCGATTTACACACCTGTTATCAGGAGAGACCTCAGTGCTGCATCTTTCAGCCCACTACTGATCCTAAAAAGTAATTCTAATCGAAGTTCCAGTAAATTGAATTTCCTTACATAGGCTAACATTGACATATTTTATTTGGAAATTCTTCTAAGTGTGGTGTTTTGAAACTTTAAAAAATTCCTCCAAAATCAGCCGAACTACGAATTATGATTTACTCACCTGTTATCAGGAGAGACTTCAGTGCTGCATCTTTCAGCCCACTACTGATCCTGAAAAGTAATTCTAATCGTAGTTACAGTAACTTGAATTTCCTTCCATAGGCTAACATTGACATGTTTTATTTGGAAATTCTTCTAAATGTGGAGTTTCGGTACTTTAAAAAGTTCCTCTAAAATCAGCCGAACAGCGAATTCCGATTTATTCACCTGTTATAAGGAGAGACCTCAGTGCTGCATCTTTCAGCCCAATACTGATCCTGAAAAGTAATTCTAATCGTAGTTACAGTAACTTGAATTTCCTTCCATAGGCTAACATTGACATGTTTTATTTGGAAATTCTTCTAAGTGTGGAGTTTTGGAACTTTAAAAAATTCCTCAAAAATCATCCGAACTACGAATTATGATTTACTCACCTGTTATCAGGAGAGACCTCAGTGCTGCAGCTTTCAGCCCACTACAGATCCTGTAAAGTAATTCTAATCCTAGTTACAGTAACTTGAATTTCCTTCCATAGGCTAACATTGACATGTTTTATTTGGAAATTCTTCTAAGTGTGAAGTTTTGGAACATTAAAAAATTCCTCAAAAATCAGCTGAACTACGAATTCTGATTTACACACCTGTTATCAGGAGAGACCTCAGTGCTGCATCTTTCAGCCCACTACTGATCCTGAAAATTAATTCTAACAATACTTACAGTAACTTGAATTTCCTTCCATAGGCTAACAATGACTGGTTTCACTTGGAAATATTTTTAAGTGTGGAGTTTTGGCACATTAAAAAATTCCTCAAAAATCAGCCTTAGTAGGATTTCTGATTTACTCACCTGTTATCAGGAGAGAACTCAGTGCTGCATCTTTCATCCCAATACTGATCCTTAAAAGTAATTCTAATCGTAGTTACAGTATATCGAATTTCCTTACATAGGCTAATACTGACTGGTTTCACTTGGAAACTTTTTTTAAGTGTGGAGTTTTAGTACTTTAACCCCTTCAGCGCGGCGTGAATTTTCGCGCTGTGCTGAAGGTTCTATTGAGCCTATCAACTCATGACGGAACGGTTCTGTCATGAGCACAGCTCAACCGACGCTCATGACGGAACTGTTCCATCAAGAGCATGGAAGGGGTTAAAAAGTTCCTCTAAAATCAGCCGAACGACGAATTCCGATTTACTCACCTGTTATCAGGAGAGACCTCAGTGCTGCATCTTTCAGCCCAATACTGATCCTTAAAAGTAATTCTAATCATAGTTACAATAACTCGAATTTCCTTACATAGGCTAACAGTGACTGGTTTAACTTGGAAATTCTTCTAAGTGTGAAGTTTTGGAACTTTAAAAAACTCCTTAATAATCAGACAAACTACGAATTCTGATTTACACACCTGTTCTCAGGAGACACCTCAGTGCTGCATCTTTCAGCCCACTACTGATCCTGAAAAGTAATTCTAATCGTAGTTACAATAAATCGAATTTCCTTACATAGGCTAATACTGACTGGCGTCACTTGGAAATTTTTTTAAGTGTGGAGTTTTGGAACTTTAAAAAATGCCTCTAAAATCAGCCGAACTACAAATTCTGATTTACTCACCTGTTATCAGAAGAGACCTCAGTGCTGCATCTTTCAGCCCATTACTGATCCTAAAAAGTAATTCTAATTGCAGTTACAGTAACTTGAATTTCCTTCCATAGGCTAACATTGACATGTTTTACTTGGAAATTCTTCTGTGTGTGGAGTTTTGGAACTTTAAAAAATTCCTCTAAAATCAGCCGAATGTCGATTTCCGATTTACACACCTGTTATCAGGAGAGACCTAAGTGCTGCATCTTTCAGCCCACTACTGATCCTGAAAATTAATTCTAACCATACTTACAGTAACTTGAATTTCCTTCCATAGGCTAACAATGACTGGTTTCACTTGGAAATATTTTTAAGTGTGGAGTTTTGGCTCTTTAAAAAATTCCTCAAAAATTAGCCTTAGTACGATTTCTGATTTAATCACCTGTTATCAGGAGAGACCTCAGTGCTGCATTTTTCAGCCCACTACTGATCCTAAAAAGTAATTCTAATCGTAGTTACAGTATATCGAATTTCCTTACATAGGCTAATACTGACTGGTTTCACTTGGAAACTTTTTTTAAGTGTGGAGTTTTAGTACTTTAACCCCTTCAGCGCGGCATGAATTTTCGCGCTGTGCTGAAGGTTCTATTGAGCCTATCAACTCATGACGGAACGGTTCTGTCATGAGCACAGCTCAACCGACGCTCATGACGGAACTGTTCCGTCAAGAGCATGGAAGGGGTTAAAAAGTTCCTCTAAAATCAGCCGAACAACGAATTCCGATTTACTCACCTGTTATCAGGAGAGACCTCAGTGCTGCATCTTTCAGCCCAATACTGATCCTTAAAAGTAATTCTAATCATAGTTACAATAACTCGAATTTCCTTACATAGGCTAACAGTGACTGGTTTAACTTGGAAATTCTTCTAAGTGTGAAGTTTTGGAACTTTAAAAAACTCCTTAATAATCAGACAAACTACGAATTCTGATTTACACACCTGTTCTCAGGAGACACCTCAGTGCTGCATCTTTCAGCCCACTACTGATCCTGAAAAGTAATTCTAATCGTAGTTACAATAAATCGAATTTCCTTACATAGGCTAATACTGACTGGCGTCACTTGAAATTTTTTTTAAGTGTGGAGTTTTGGAACTTTAAAAAATGCCTCTAAAATCAGCCGAACTACGAATTCCGATTTACTCACCTGTCATCAGGAGAGACCTCAGTGCTGCATCTTTCAGCCCATTACTGATCCTAAAAAGTAATTCTAATTGCAGTTACAGTAACTTGAATTTCCTTCCATAGGCTAACATTGACATGTTTTACTTGGAAATTCTTCTGTGTGTGGAGTTTTGGAACTTTAAAAAATTCCTCTAAAATCAGCCGAATGTCGATTTCCGATTTACACACCTGTTATCAGGAGAGACCTCAGTGCTGCATCTTTCAGCCCACTACTGATCCTAAAAAGTAATTCTAATCAAAGTTACAGTAAATTGAATTTCCTTACATAGGCTAACATTGACATATTTTTTGGGAAATTCTTCTAAGTGTGGTGTTTTGAAACTTTAAAAAATTCCTCAAAAATCAGCCGAACTACGAATTATGATTTACTCACCTGTTATCAGGAGAGATGTCAGTGCTGCATCTTTCAGCCCACTACTGATCCTGAAAAGTAATTCTGATCGTAGTTACAGTAACTTGAATTTCCTTCCATAGGCTAACATTGACATGTTTTATTTGGAAATTCTTCTAAATGTGGAGTTTCGGTACTTTAAAAAGTTCCTCTAAAATCAGCCGAACAACGAATTCCGATTTACTCACCTGTTATAAAGAGAGACCTCAGTGCTGCATCTTTCAGCCCAATACTGATCCTGAAAAGTAATTCTAATCGTAGTTACAGTAACTTGAATTTCCTTCCATAGGCTAACATTGACATGTTTTATTTGGAAATTCTTCTAAGTGTGGAGTTTTGGAACTTTAAAAAATTCCTCAAAAATCATCCGAACTACGAATTCTGATTTACTCACTTGTTATCAGGAGAGACCTCAGTGCTGCAGCTTTCAGCCCACTACAGATCCTGAAAAGTAATTCTAATCGTAGTTACAGTAACTTGAATTTCCTTCTATAGGCTAACATTGACATGTTTTATTTGGAAATTCTTCTAAGTGTGAAGTTTTGGAACATTAAAAAATTCCTCAAAAATCAGCTGAACTACGAATTCTGATTTACACACCTGCTATCAGGAGAGACCTCAGTGCTGCATCTTTCAGCCCACTACTGATCCTGAAAATTAATTCTAACAATACTTACAGTAACTTGAATTTCCTTCCATAGGCTAACAATGACTGGTTTCACTTGGAAATATTTTTAAGTGTGGAGTTTTGGCACATTAAAAAATTCCTCAAAAATCAGCCTTAGTAGGATTTCTGATTTACTCACCTGTTATCAGGAGAGAACTCAGTGCTGCATCTTTCATCCCAATACTGATCCTTAAAAGTATTTCTAATCATAGTTACAGTAACTCTAATTTCCTTACATAGGCTAACACAGACTCTAAGGGCCCCATTAGGATGGCGGGCGGATTGCCTCCGCCAGGGTAGCGGTGGCCACCGCCACCCTGGCGGAGGCAATCCGCCCGCCATCCTTCCCTGCATTCCCCCCCGCCATATTACGATGGCGGAGGGGACCGCAGCGGTCGGAAAGACCGCCCGCCTGTTTTCCGCCCCGGTCGCATGGCGGCCGGGGCGGAAAAGGGATAACATGGTGGCGGTGTCCATCAGACACCGCCCGCCATATTAGAATAGGCATTTCCCAATGCCTTTCCGTGGCGGCAATGCCGCCACGGAAAGGCATGCGGTGTTCACTCTGGGGGGCCCCTGTGGGCCCCCAGAGTGACGGGCAAAGGGGGGTGGCACACGGGGGGTACGTGTGGTACCCCCCTGCATTTGCATAATCGCAGCGGCAGGCACCGCGCGGTGCCTGCCGCTTCGAGTATGCAAATGCGTGCATTTGTTTTTGACATTGTGGCGGGCGGTGCAGTGAGCACCGCCCGCCACAATGTTACTTTGAGGAATGCGCCCGCCACAGTGGCGGGCGCATCCTAATGCCAATGTCGGGACCCCCGCCCTTTAGGCGGGCGGTCCCGATCTCCGTTAGGGTGGCGGGCGGACTGTTTCCGCCCGCCATCCTAATGACCCCCCAAGTGTGGAGTTTACGAACTTAAAAAAGTTATTCTAAAATCAGTTGAACGGCAAATTCCGATGTACTCACCTGTTATCAGGAGAGACCTCGATGCTCCATCTTTCAGCCCACTACTGATCCTGAAAAGTAATTCTAATCTTTGTTACAGTAACTTGAATTTAATTCCATAGGCTAACATTGACATGTTTTACTTGGAAATTCTTCTAAATGTGGAGTTTTGGAACTTTAAAAAATTCATCAAAAATCAGCCAAACTACGAATTCTGATTTACTCACCTGTTATCAGGAGAGACCTCAGTGCTGCATCTGTCAGCCCACTACTGATCCTGAAAATTAATTCTAACCATACTTACAGTAACTTGAATTTCCTTCCGTATGCTAACAATGACTGGTTTCACTTGGAAATATTTTTAAGTGTGGAGTTTTGGAACTTTAAAAAATTCCTAAAAAAATTAGCCGAACTACGAATTCTGATTTACTCACCTGTTATCAGAAGAGACCTCAGTGCTGCATCTTCCAGCCCACTACTGATCCTGAAAAGTAATTCTAACCATACTTACAGTAACTTGAATTTCCTTATATAGGCCAACATTGACAGGTTTCACTTGGAAATTCTTCTTTGCATGGAGTTTTGGAACTTTAAAAAATGCCTCTGAAATCAACCGAACTACGAATTCTGATTTACTCACCTGTTATCAGGAGAGACCTCAGTGCTGCATCTTTCAGCCCAATACTGATCCTTAAAAGTAATTCTAATCATAGTTACAGTAACTCGAATTTCCATACATAGGCTAACACTGACTCGTTTGACTTGGAAATTCTTCTAAGTGTGAAGTTTTGGAACTTAAAAAAATTCCTCAATAATCAGACGAACTACGAATTTTGATTTACACACCTGTTCTCAGGAGACACCTCAGTGCTGCATCTTTCAGCCCACTACTGATCCTGAAAAGTAATTCTAATCGTAGTTACAGTAACTTGAATTTCCTTACATAGGCTAACATTGACATGTTTTATTTGGAAATTCGTTTAAGTGTGCCGTTTTGGAACTTTAAAAAATCCCTCAAAAATCAGCCGAACTACGAATTCTGATTTACTCACCTGTTATCAGGAGACTTCAGTGCTGCATCTTTCAGCCCAATAATGATCGGTAAAAGTAATTCTAATCGTAGTTACAGTAACTCGAATTTCCTTACATAGGCTAACACTGACTGGTTTGTTATTGTTATTGTTATTGTTAACTACAGCTTGGAAATTCTTCTAAGTGTGGAGTTTTGGTACTTTAAAAAGTTCCTCTAAAATCAGCCGAACGACGAATTCCTATTTACTCACCTGTTATCAGGAGAGACCTCAGTGCTGCATCTTTCAGCCCAATACTGATCCTTAAAAGTAATTCTAATCATAGTTACAGTAACTCGAATTTCCTTACTTAGGCTAACACTGACTGGTTTAACTTGGAAATTCTTTTAAGTGTGAAGTTTTGGAACTTTAAAAAATTCCTCAAAAAATCAGACGAACTACGAATTCTGATTTACACACCTGTTATCAGGAGACAACTCGGTGCTGCATCTTTCAGCCCACTACTGATCCTGAAAAGTAATTCTAATCGTAGTTACAGTAACTTGAATTTCCTTCCATGAGGCTAACATTGACATTTTTTATTTGGAAATTCTTCTATGTGTGGAGTTTTGGAACTTTAAAAAATTCCTCAAAAATCAGCCGAACTACAAATTCTGATTTACTTACCTGTTATCAGGAGAGACCTCAGTGCTGCATCTTTCAGCCCACTACTGATCCTGAAAAGTAATTCTAATCGTAGTTACAGTAACTTGAATTTCCTTCCATACGCTAACATTGACATGTTTTATTTGGAAATTCTTCTAAGTGTGGCGTTTTGGAACTTTAAAAAATCCCTCAAAAATCAGACGAACTACGAATTCTGATTTACTCACCTGTTATCAGGAGAGACCTCAGTGCTGCATCTTTCAGCCCACTACTGATCCTGAAAAGTAATTCTAATCGTAGTTACAGTAACTTGAATTTCCTTCCATGAGGCTAACATTGACATGTTTTATTTGGAAACTCTTCTATGTGTGGAGTTTTGGAACTTTAAAAAGTTCCTCAAAAATCAGCCGAACTACGAATTCTGATTTACTCACCTGTTATCAGGAGAGACCTCAGTGCTGCATCTTTCAGCCCACTACTGATCCCGAAAAGTAATTCTAATCGTAGTTACAGTAACTTGAATTTCCTTCCATACGCTAACATTGACATGTTTTATTTGGAAATTCTTCTAAGTGTGGCGTTTTGGAACTTTAAAAAATCCCTAAAAAATCAGACGAACTACGAATTCTGATTTACTCACCTGCTATCAGGAGAGACCTCAGTGCTGCATCTTTCAGCCCACTACTGATCCTGAAAAGTAATTCTAACCATACTTACAGTAACTTGAATTTCCTTCGGTAGGCTAACATTGACTGGTGTCACTTGGAAAAATTTTTAAGTGTGGTGTTTTGGAACATTAAAAAATTCCTCGAAAATGAGTCGAACTACGAATTCTGATTTACTCTACTGTTATCAGGAGAGACCTCAGTGCTGCATCTTTCAGCCCACTACTGATCCTAAAAAGTAATTCTAATCTTAGTTACAGTAAATCGAATTTCCTTACATAGGCTAATACTGACTGGTTTCACTTGGAAATGTTTCTAAGTGTGGAGTTTTGGTACTTTAAAAAGTTCCTCTAAAATCAGCCGAACTACGAATTTCGATTTACTCAACTGTTATCAGGAGAGACCTCATTGATGCATCTTTCAGCCCAATACTGATCCTTAAAAGTAATTCTAATCATAGTTACAGTAACTCGAATTTCCTTACATAGGCTAACACTGACTGGTTTAACTTGGAAATTCTTCTAAGTGTGAAGTTTTGGAACATTAAAAAATTCCTCAAAAATCAGCTGAACGACGAATTCCGATTTACTCACCTGTTATCAGGAGAGACCTCAGTGATGCATCTTTCAGCCCAATACTGATCCTCAAAAGTAATTCTAATCATAGTTACAGTAACTCGAATTTCCTTACATAGGCTAACACTGACTGGTTTAACTTGGAAATTCTTCTAAGTGTGGAGTTTTGGTACTTTAAAAAGTTCCTCTAAAATCAGCTGAACGACGAATTCCGATTTACTCACCTGTTATCAGGAGAGACCTCAGTGCTGCATCTTTCAGCTCAATACTGATCCTTAAAAGTAATTCTAATCATAGTTACAGTAACTCGAATTTTCCTACATAGGCTAACACTGACTGGTTTAACTTGGAAATTCTTCTAAGTGTGAAGTTTTGGAACTTTAAAAAATTCCTCAAAAATGAGTTGAACTATGAATTCTGATTTACAGACCTGTTATCAGGAGACACCTCAGTGCTGCATCTTTCAGACCACTACTGATCCTGAAAAGTAATTCTAATTGTAGTTACAGTAACTTGAATTTCCTTCCATAGGCTAACATTGACATGTTTTACTTGGAAATTCTTCTAAGTGTGGAGTTTTGGAACTTTAAAAAATTCCTAAAAAAATCAGCCGAACTACGAATTCTGATTTACTCACCTGTTATCAGAAGAGTCCTCAGTGCTGCATCTTTCAGCCCATTACTGATCCTAAAAAGTAATTCTAATTGCAGTTACAGTAACTTGAATTTCCTTCCATAGGCTAACATTGACATGTTTTACTTGGAAATTCTTCTGTGTGTGGAGTTTTGGAACTTCAAAAAATTCCTCTAAAATCAGCCGAATGTCGATTTCCGATTTACACACCTGTTATCAGGAGAGACCTCAGTGCTGCATCTTTCAGCCCACTACTGATCCTGAAAATTAATTCTAACCATACTTACAGTAACTTGAATTTCCTTCCATAGGCTAACAATGACTGGTTTCACTTGGAAATATTTTTAAGTGTGGAGTTTTGGCTCTTTAAAAAATTCCTCAAAAATTAGCCTTAGTACGATTTCTGATTTAATCACCTGTTATCAGGAGAGACCTCAGTGCTGCATTTTTCAGCCCACTACTGATCCTAAAAAGTAATTCTAATCGTAGTTACAGTATATCGAATTTCCTTACATAGGCTAATACTGACTGGTTTCACTTGGAAACTTTTTTTAAGTGTGGAGTTTTAGTACTTTAACCCCTTCAGCGCGGCGTGAATTTTTGCGCTGTGCTGAAGGTTCTATTGAGCCTATCAACTCATGACGGAACGGTTCTGTCATGAGCACAGCTCAACCGACGCTCATGACGGAACTGTTCCATCAAGAGCATGGAAGGGGTTAAAAAGTTCCTCTAAAATCAGCCGAACGACGAATTCCGATTTACTCACCTGTTATCAGGAGAGACCTCAGTGCTGCATCTTTCAACCCAATACTGATCCTTAAAAGTAATTCTAATCATAGTTACAATAACTCGAATTTCCTTACATAGGCTAACAGTGACTGGTTTAACTTGGAAATTCTTCTAAGTGTGAAGTTTTGGAACTTTAAAAAACTCCTTAATAATCAGACAAACTACGAATTCTGATTTACACACCTGTTCTCAGGAGACACCTCAGTGCTGCATCTTTCAGCCCACTACTGATCCTGAAAAGTAATTCTAATCGTAGTTACAATAAATCGAATTTCCTTACATAGGCTAATACTGACTGGCGTCACTTGGAAATTTTTTTAAGTGTGGAGTTTTGGAACTTTAAAAAATGCCTCTAAAATCAGCCGAACTACAAATTCTGATTTACTCACCTGTTATCAGAAGAGACCTCAGTGCTGCATCTTTCAGCCCATTACTGATCCTAAAAAGTAATTCTAATTGCAGTTACAGTAACTTGAATGTCCTTCCATAGGCTAACATTGACATGTTTTACTTGGAAATTCTTCTGTGTGTGGAGTTTTGGAACTTTAAAAAATTCCTCTAAAATCAGCCGAATGTCGATTTCCGATTTACACACCTGTTATCAGGAGAGACCTCAGTGCTGCATCTTTCAGCCCACTACTGATCCTGAAAATTAATTCTAACCATACTTACAGTAACTTGAATTTCCTTCCATAGGCTAACAATGACTGGTTTCACTTGGAAATATTTTTAAGTGTGGAGTTTTGGCTCTTTAAAAAATTCCTCAAAAATTAGCCTTAGTACGATTTCTGATTTAATCACCTGTTATCAGGAGAGACCTCAGTGCTGCATTTTTCAGCCCACTACTGATCTTAAAAAGTAATTCTAATCGTAGTTACAGTATATCGAATTTCCTTACATGGGCTAATTCTGACTGGTTTCACTTGGAAACTTTTTTTAAGTGTGGAGTTTTAGTACTTTAACCCCTTCAGCGCGGCATGAATTTTCGCGCTGTGCTGAAGGTTCTATTGAGCCTATCAACTCATGACGGAACGGTTCTGTCATGAGCACAGCTCAACCGACGCTCATGACGGAACTGTTCCGTCAAGAGCATGGAAGGGGTTAAAAAGTTCCTCTAAAATCAGCCGAACGACGAATTCCGATTTACTCACCTGTTATCAGGAGAGACCTCAGTGCTGCATCTTTCAGCCCAATACTGATCCTTAAAAGTAATTCTAATCATAGTTACAATAACTCGAATTTCCTTACATAGGCTAACAGTGACTGGTTTAACTTGGAAATTCTTCTAAGTGTGAAGTTTTGGAACTTTAAAAAACTCCTTAATAATCAGACAAACTACGAATTCTGATTTACACACCTGTTCTCAGGAGACACCTCAGTGCTGCATCTTTCAGCCCACTACTGATCCTGAAAAGTAATTCTAATCGTAGTTACAATAAATCGAATTTCCTTACATAGGCTAATACTGACTGGCGTCACTTGAAATTTTTTTCAAGTGTGGAGTTTTGGAACTTTAAAAAATGCCTCTAAAATCAGCCGAACTACGAATTCTGATTTACTCACCTGTCATCAGGAGAGACCTCAGTGCTGCATCTTTCAGCCCATTACTGATCCTAAAAAGTAATTCTAATTGCAGTTACAGTAACTTGAATTTCCTTCCATAGGCTAACATTGACATGTTTTACTTGGAAATTCTTCTGTGTGTGGAGTTTTGGAACATTAAAAAATTCCTCTAAAATCAGCCGAATGTCGATTTCCGATTTACACACCTGTTATCAGGAGAGACCTCAGTGCTGCATCTTTCAGCCCACTACTGATCCTAAAAAGTAATTCTAATCAAAGTTACAGTAAATTGAATTTCCTTACATAGGCTAACATTGACATATTTTATTGGAAATTCTTCTAAGTGTGGTGTTTTGAAACTTTAAAAAATTCCTCAAAAATCAGCCGAACTACGAATTATGATTTACTCACCTGTTATCAGGAGAGACTTCAGTGCTGCATCTTTCAGCCCACTACTGATCCTGAAAAGTAATTCTGATCGTAGTTACAGTAACTTGAATTTCCTTCCATAGGCTAACATTGACATGTTTTATTTGGAAATTCTTCTAAATGTGGAGTTTCGGTACTTTAAAAAGTTCCTCTAAAATCAGCCGAACAATGAATTCCGATTTACTCACCTGTTATAAGGAGAGACCTCAGTGCTGCATCTTTCAGCCCAATACTGATCCTGAAAAGTAATTCTAATCGTAGTTACAGTAACTTGAATTTCCTTCCATAGGCTAACATTGACATGTTTTATTTGGAAATTCTTCTAAGTGTGGAGTTTTGGAACTTTAAAAAATTCCTCAAAAATCATCCGAACTACGAATTCTGATTTACTCACCTGTTATCAGGAGAGACCTCAGTGCTGCAGCTTTCAGCCCACTACAGATCCTGAAAATTAATTCTAACCATACTTACAGTAACTTGAATTTCCTTCCGTATGCTAACAATGACTGGTTTCACTTGGAAATATTTTTAAGTGTGGAGTTTTGGAACTTTAAAAAATTCTTTAAAAAATTAGCCGAACTACGAATTCTGATTTACTCACCTGTTATCAGAAGAGACCTCAGTGCTGCATCTTCCAGCCCACTTCTGATCCTGAAAAGTAATTCTAACCATACTTACAGTAACTTGAATTTCCTTATATAGGCCAACATTGACAGGTTTCACTTGGAAATTCTTCTTTGCATGGAGTTTTGGAACTTTAAAAAATGCCTCTGAAATCAACCGAACTACTAATTCTGATTTACTCACCTGTTATCAGGAGAGACCTCAGTGCTGCATCTTTCAGCTCAATACTGATCCTTAAAAATAATTCTAATCATAGTTACAGTAACTCGAATTTCCTTGCTTAGGCTAACACTGACTGGTTTAACTTGGAAATTCTTTTAAGTGTGAAGTTTTGGAACTTTAAAAAATTCCTCAAAAATCAGACGAACTACGAATTCTGATTTACACACCTGTTATCAGGAGACACCTCAGTGCTGCATCTTTCAGCTCACTACTGATCCTGAAAAGTAATTCTAACCATACTTACAGTAACTTGAATTTCCTTCCGTAGGTTAACATTGACTGTTTTCACTTGGGAATTTTTCTAAGTGTGGAGTTTTAGTACATTAAAAAGTTCCTCTAAAATCAGCCGAACGACGAATTCCGATTTACTCACCTGTTATCAGGAGAGACCTCAGTGCTGCATCTTTCAGCCCAATACTGATCCTTAAAAGTAATTCTAATCATAGTTACAGTAACTCTAATTTCCATACATAGGCTAACACTGACTCGTTTGACTTGGAAATTCTTCTAAGTGTGAAGTTTTGGAACTTTAAAAAATGCCTCTAAAATCAGCCGAACTACAAATTCTGATTTACTCACCTGTCATCAGGAGAGACCTCAGTGCTGCATCTTTCAGCCCACTACTGATCCTGAAAAGTAATTCTAATTGTAGTTACAGTAACTTGAATTTCCTTCCATAGGCTAACATTGACATGTTTTATTTGGAAATTCTTCTAAGTGTGGCGTTTTGGAACTTTAAAAAATCCCTCAAAAATCAGCCGAACTACGAATTCTGATTTACTCACCTGTTATCAGGAGAGACTTCAGTGCTGCATCTTTCAGCCCAATAATGATCCGTAAAAGTAATTCTGATCATAGTTACAGTAACTCGAATTTCCTTACATAGGCTAACACTGACTGGTTTGTTATTGTTATTGTTATTGTTAACTACAGCTTGGAAATTCTCCTAAGTGTGGAGTTTTGGAACTTTAAAAAATTCCTCAAAAATCAGCCAAACTACGAATTCTGATTTACTCACCTGTTATCAGGAGAGACCTCAGTGCTGCATCTGTCAGCCCACTACTGATCCTGAAAATTAATTCTAACCATACTTACAGTAACTTGAATTTCCTTCCGTATGCTAACAATGACTGGTTTCACTTGGAAATATTTTTAAGTGTGGAGTTTTGGAACTTTAAAAAATTCCTAAAAAAATTAGCCGAACTACGAATTCTGATTTACTCACCTGTTATCAGAAGAAACCTCAGTGCTGCATCTTTCAGCCCACTACTGATCCTGAAAAGTAATTCTAACCATACTTACAGTAACTTGAATTTCCTTATTTAGGCCAACATTGACAGGTTTCACTTGGAAATTCTTCTTTGTATGGAGTTTTGGAACTTTAAAAAATTCCTAAAAAAATTAGCCGAACTACGAATTCTGATTTACTCACCTGTCCTCACTAGAGACCTCAGTGCTGCATCTTTCAGCCCACTACTGATCCTAAAAAGTAATTCTAATCGTAGTTACAGTAAATCGAATTTCTTTACATAGGCTAATACTGACTGGTTTCACTTGGAAATTTTTCTAAGTGTGGAGTTTTGGTACTTTAAAAAGTTCCTCTAAAATGAGCTGAACGACTTATTCCGATTTACTCACCTGTTATCAGGAGAGACCTCAGTGCTGCATCTTTCAGCCCACTACTGATCCTGAAAAGTAATTCTGATCGTAGTTACAGTAACTTGAATTTCCTTCCATAGGCTAACATTGACATGTTTTATTTGGAAATTCTTCTAAATGTGGAGTTTCGGTACTTTAAAAAGTTCCTCTAAAATCAGCCGAACAACGAATTCCGATTTACTCACCTGTTATAAGGAGAGACCTCAGTGCTGCATCTTTCAGCCCAATACTGATCCTGAAAAGTAATTCTAATCGTAGTTACAGTAACTTGAATTTCCTTCCATAGGCTAACATTGACATGTTTTATTTGGAAATTCTTCTAAGTGTGGAGTTTTGGAACTTTAAAAAATTCCTCAAAAATCATCCGAACTACGAATTCTGATTTACTCACCTGTTATCAGGAGGGACCTCAGTGCTGCAGCTTCCAGCCCACTACAGATCCTGAAAAGTAATTCTAATCGTAGTTACAGTAACTTGAATTTCCTTCTATAGGCTAACATTGACATGTTTTATTTGGAAATTCTTCTAAGTGTGAAGTTTTGGAACATTAAAAAATTCCTCAAAAATCAGCTGAACTACGAATTCTGATTTACACACCTGCTATCAGGAGAGACCTCAGTGCTGCATCTTTCAGCCCACTACTGATCCTGAAAAGTAATTCTAACCATACTTACAGTAACTTGAATTTCCTTCGGTAGGCTAACAATGACTGGTTTCACTTGGAAATATTTTTAAGTGTGGAGTTTTGGCACATTAAAAAATTCCTCAAAAATCAGCCTTAGTAGGATTTCTGATTTACTCACCTGTTATCAGGAGAGAACTCAGTGCTGCATCTTTCATCCCAATACTGATCCTTAAAAGTATTTCTAATCATAGTTACAGTAACTCTAATTTCCTTACATAGGCTAACACAGACTGGTTTAACTTGGAAATTTTTCTAAGTGTGGAGTTTACGAACTTAAAAAAGTTATTCTAAAATCAGTTGAACAGCAAATTCCGATGTACTCACCTGTTATCAGGAGAGACCTCGATGCTCCATATTTTAGCCCACTACTGATCCTGAAAAGTAATTCTAATCTTTGTTACAGTAACTTGAATTTACTTCCATAGGCTAACATTGACATGTTTTACTTGGAAATTCTTCTAAATGTGGAGTTTTGGAACTTTAAAAAATTCCTCAAAAATCAGTCAAACTACGAATTCTGATTTACTCACCTGTTATCAGGAGAGACCTCAGTGCTGCATCTGTCAGCCCACTACTGATCCTGAAAATTAATTCTAACCATACTTACAGTAACTTGAATTTCCTTCCGTATGCTAACAATGACTGGTTTCACTTGGAAATATTTTTAAGTGTGGAGTTTTGGAACTTTAAAAAATTCCTAAAAAAATCAGCCGAACTACGAATTCTGATTTACTCACCTGTTATCAGAAGAGACCTCAGTGCTGCATCTTCCAGCCCACTACTGATCCTGAAAAGTAATTCTAACCATAATTACAGTAACTTGAATTTCCTTATATAGGCCAACATTGACAGGTTTCACTTGGAAATTCTTCTTTGCATGGAGTTTTGGAACTTTAAAAAATGCCTCTGAAATCAACCGAACTACGAATTCTGATTTACTCACCTGTTATCAGGAGAGACCTCAGTGCTGCATCTTTCAGCTCAATACTGATCCTTAAAAATAATTCTAATCATAGTTACAGTAACTTGAATTTCCTTGCTTAGGCTAACACTGACTGGTTTAACTTGGAAATTCTTTTAAGTGTGAAGTTTTGGAACTTTAAAAAATTCCTCAAAAATCAGACGTACTACGAATTCTGATTTACACACCTGTTATCAGGAGACACCTCAGTGCTGCATCTTTCAGCTCACTACTGATCCTGAAAAGTAATTCTAACCATACTTACAGTAACTTGAATTTCCTTCGGTAGGCTAACATTGACTGGTGTCACTTGGAAATTTTTTTAAGTGTGGTGTTTTGGAAAATTAAAAAATTCCTCGAAAATGAGTCGAACTACGAATTCTGATTTACTCTACTGTTATCAGGAGAGACCTCAGTGCTGCATCTTTCAGCCCACTACTGATCCTAAAAAGTAATTCTAATCTTAGTTACAGTAAATCAAATTTCCTTACATAGGCTAATACTGACTGGTTTCACTTGGAAATGTTTCTAAGTGTGGAGTTTTGGTACTTTAAAAAGTTCCTCTAAAATCAGCCGAACTACGAATTCCGATTTACTCAACTGTTATCAGGAGAGACCTCATTGATGCATCTTTCAGCCCAATACTGATCCTTAAAAGTAATTCTAATCATAGTTACAGTAACTCGAATTTCCTTACATAGGCTAACACTGACTGGTTTAACTTGGAAATTCTTCTAAGTGTGAAGTTTTGGAACATTAAAAAATTCCTCAAAAATCAGCTGAACGACGAATTCCGATTTACTCACCTGCTATCAGGAGAGACCTCAGTGATGCATCTTTCAGCCCAATACTGATCCTCAAAAGTAATTCTAATCATAGTTACAGTAACTCGAATTTCCTTACATAGGCTAACACTGACTGGTTTAACTTGGAAATTCTTCTAAGTGTGGAGTTTTGGTACTTTAAAAAGTTCCTCTAAAATCAGCCGAACGACGAATTCCGATTTACTCACCTGTTATCAGGAGAGACCTCAGTGCTGCATCTTTCAGCTCAATACTGATCCTTAAAAGTAATTCTAATCATAGTTACAGTAACTCGAATTTTCCTACATAGGCTAACACTGACTGGTTTAACTTGGAAATTCTTCTAAGTGTGAAGTTTTGGAACTTTAAAAAATTCCTCAAAAATGATTCGAACTACGAATTCTGATTTACACACCTGTTATCAGGAGACACCTCAGTGCTGCATCTTTCAGACCACTACTGATCCTGAAAAGTAATTCTAATTGTAGTTACAGTAACTTGAATTTCCTTCCATAGGCTAACATTGACATGTTTTACTTGGAAATTCTTCTAAGTGTGGAGTTTTGGAACTTAAAAAAATTCCTAAAAAAATCAGCCGAACTACGAATTCTGATTTACTCACCTGTTATCAGAAGAGACCTCAGTGCTGCATCTTTCAGCCCATTACTGATCCTAAAAAGTAATTCTAATTGCAGTTACAGTAACTTGAATTTCCTTCCATAGGCTAACATTGACATGTTTTACTTGGAAATTCTTCTGTGTGTGGAGTTTTGGAACTTTAAAAAATTCCTCTAAAATCAGCCGAATGTCGATTTCCGATTTACACACCTGTTATCAGGAGAGACCTCAGTGCTGCATCTTTCAGCCCACTACTGATCCTGAAAATTAATTCTAACCATACTTACAGTAACTTGAATTTCCTTCCATAGGCTAACAATGACTGGTTTCACTTGGAAATATTTTTAAGTGTGGAGTTTTGGCTCTTTAAAAAATTCCTCAAAAATTAGCCTTAGTACGATTTCTGATTTAATCACCTGTTATCAGGAGAGACCTCAGTGCTGCATTTTTCAGCCCACTACTGATCCTAAAAAGTAATTCTAATCGTAGTTACAGTATATCGAATTTCCTTACATAGGCTAATACTGACTGGTTTCACTTGGAAACTTTTTTTAAGTGTGGAGTTTTAGTACTTTAACCCCTTCAGCGCGGCGTGAATTTTCGCGCTGTGCTGAAGGTTCTATTGAGCCTATCAACTCATGACGGAACGGTTCTGTCATGAGCACAGCTCAACCGACGCTCATGACGGAACTGTTCCATCAAGAGCATGGAAGGGGTTAAAAAGTTCCTCTAAAATCAGCCGAACGACGAATTCCGATTTACTCACCTGTTATCAGGAGAGACCTCAGTGCTGCATCTTTCAGCCCAATACTGATCCTTAAAAGTAATTCTAATCATAGTTACAATAACTCGAATTTCCTTACATAGGCTAACAGTGACTGGTTTAACTTGGAAATTCTTCTAAGTGTGAAGTTTTGGAACTTTAAAAAACTCCTTAATAATCAGACAAACTACGAATTCTGATTTACACACCTGTTCTCAGGAGACACCTCAGTGCTGCATCTTTCAGCCCACTACTGATCCTGAAAAGTAATTCTAATCGTAGTTACAATAAATCGAATTTCCTTACATAGGCTAATACTGACTGGCGTCACTTGGAAATTTTTTTAAGTGTGGAGTTTTGGAACTTTAAAAAATGCCTCTAAAATCAGCCGAACTACAAATTCTGATTTACTCACCTGTTATCAGAAGAGACCTCAGTGCTGCATCTTTCAGCCCATTACTGATCCTAAAAAGTAATTCTAATTGCAGTTACAGTAACTTGAATTTCCTTCCATAGGCTAACATTGACATGTTTTACTTGGAAATTCTTGTGTGTGTGGAGTTTTGGAACTTTAAAAAATTCCTCTAAAATCAGCCGAATGTCGATTTCCGATTTACACACCTGTTATCAGGAGAGACCTAAGTGCTGCATCTTTCAGCCCACTACTGATCCTGAAAATTAATTCTAACCATACTTACAGTAACTTGAATTTCCTTCCATAGGCTAACAATGACTGGTTTCACTTGGAAATATTTTTAAGTGTGGAGTTTTGGCTCTTTAAAAAATTCCTCAAAAATTAGCCTTAGTACGATTTCTGATTTAATCACCTGTTATCAGGAGAGACCTCAGTGCTGCATTTTTCAGCCCACTACTGATCCTAAAAAGTAATTCTAATAGTAGTTACAGTATATCGAATTTCCTTACATAGGCTAATACTGACTGGTTTCACTTGGAAACTTTTTTTAAGTGTGGAGTTTTAGTACTTTAACCCCTTCAGCGCGGCATGAATTTTCGCGCTGTGCTGAAGGTTCTATTGAGCCTATCAACTCATGACGGAACGGTTCTGTCATGAGCACAGCTCAACCGACGCTCATGACGGAACTGTTCCGTCAAGAGCATGGAAGGGGTTAAAAAGTTCCTCTAAAATCAGCCGAACAACGAATTCCGATTTACTCACCTGTTATCAGGAGAGACCTCAGTGCTGCATCTTTCAGCCCAATACTGATCCTTAAAAGTAATTCTAATCATAGTTACAATAACTCGAATTTCCTTACATAGGCTAACAGTGACTGGTTTAACTTGGAAATTCTTCTAAGTGTGAAGTTTTGGAACTTTAAAAAACTCCTTAATAATCAGACAAACTACGAATTCTGATTTACACACCTGTTCTCAGGAGACACCTCAGTGCTGCATCTTTCAGCCCACTACTGATCCTGAAAAGTAATTCTAATCGTAGTTACAATAAATCGAATTTCCTTACATAGGCTAATACTGACTGGCGTCACTTGAAAATTTTTTTAAGTGTGGAGTTTTGGAACTTTAAAAAATGCCTCTAAAATCAGCCGAACTACGAATTCCGATTTACTCACCTGTCATCAGGAGAGACCTCAGTGCTGCATCTTTCAGCCCATTACTGATCCTAAAAAGTAATTCTAATTGCAGTTACAGTAACTTGAATTTCCTTCCATAGGCTAACATTGACATGTTTTACTTGGAAATTCTTCTGTGTGTGGAGTTTTGGAACTTTAAAAAATTCCTCTAAAATCAGCCGAATGTCGATTTCCGATTTACACACCTGTTATCAGGAGAGACCTCAGTGCTGCATCTTTCAGCCCACTACTGATCCTAAAAAGTAATTCTAATCAAAGTTACAGTAAATTGAATTTCCTTACATAGGCTAACATTGACATATTTTTTGGGAAATTCTTCTAAGTGTGGTGTTTTGAAACTTTAAAAAATTCCTCAAAAATCAGCCGAACTACGAATTATGATTTACTCACCTGTTATCAGGAGAGATGTCAGTGCTGCATCTTTCAGCCCACTACTGATCCTGAAAAGTAATTCTGATCGTAGTTACAGTAACTTGAATTTCCTTCCATAGGCTAACATTGACATGTTTTATTTGGAAATTCTTCTAAATGTGGAGTTTCGGTACTTTAAAAAGTTCCTCTAAAATCAGCCGAACAACGAATTCCGATTTACTCACCTGTTATAAGGAGAGACCTCAGTGCTGCATCTTTCAGCCCAATACTGATCCTGAAAAGTAATTCTAATCGTAGTTACAGTAACTTGAATTTCCTTCCATAGGCTAACATTGACATGTTTTATTTGGAAATTCTTCTAAGTGTGGAGTTTTGGAACTTTAAAAAATTCCTCAAAAATCATCCGAACTACGAATTCTGATTTACTCACTTGTTATCAGGAGAGACCTCAGTGCTGCAGCTTTCAGCCCACTACAGATCCTGAAAAGTAATTCTAATCGTAGTTACAGTAACTTGAATTTCCTTCTATAGGCTAACATTGACATGTTTTATTTGGAAATTCTTCTAAGTGTGAAGTTTTGGAACATTAAAAAATTCCTCAAAAATCAGCTGAACTACGAATTCTGATTTACACACCTGCTATCAGGAGAGACCTCAGTGCTGCATCTTTCAGCCCACTACTGATCCTGAAAATTAATTCTAACAATACTTACAGTAACTTGAATTTCCTTCCATAGGCTAACAATGACTGGTTTCACTTGGAAATATTTTTAAGTGTGGAGTTTTGGCACATTAAAAAATTCCTCAAAAATCAGCCTTAGTAGGATTTCTGATTTACTCACCTGTTATCAGGAGAGAACTCAGTGCTGCATCTTTCATCCCAATACTGATCCTTAAAAGTATTTCTAATCATAGTTACAGTAACTCTAATTTCCTTACATAGGCTAACACAGACTCTAAGTGTGGAGTTTACGAACTTAAAAAAGTTATTCTAAAATCAGTTGAACGGCAAATTCCGATGTACTCACCTGTTATCAGGAGAGACCTCAATGCTCCATCTTTCAGCCCACTACTGATCCTGAAAAGTAATTCTAATCTTTGTTACAGTAACTTAAATTTAAATCCATAGGCTAACATTGACATGTTTTACTTGGAAATTCTTCTAAATGTGGAGTTTTGGAACTTTAAAAAATTCCTCAAAAATCAGTCAAACTACGAATTCTGATTTACTCACCTGTTATCAGGAGAGACCTCAGTGCTGCATCTGTCAGCCCACTACTGATCCTGAAAATTAATTCTAACCATACTTACAGTAACTTGAATTTCCTTCCGTATGCTAACAATGACTGGTTTCACTTGGAAATATTTTTAAGTGTGGAGTTTTGGAACTTTAAAAAATTCCTAAAAAAATCAGCCGAACTACGAATTCTGATTTACTCACCTGTTATCAGAAGAGACCTCAGTGCTGCATCTTCCAGCCCACTACTGATCCTGAAAAGTAATTCTAACCATAATTACAGTAACTTGAATTTCCTTATATAGGCCAACATTGACAGGTTTCACTTGGAAATTCTTCTTTGCATGGAGTTTTGGAACTTTAAAAAATGCCTCTGAAATCAACCGAACTACGAATTCTGATTTACTCACCTGTTATCAGGAGAGACCTCAGTGCTGCATCTTTCAGCTCAATACTGATCCTTAAAAATAATTCTAATCATAGTTACAGTAACTTGAATTTCCTTGCTTAGGCTAACACTGACTGGTTTAACTTGGAAATTCTTTTAAGTGTGAAGTTTTGGAACTTTAAAAAATTCCTCAAAAATCAGACGTACTACGAATTCTGATTTACACACCTGTTATCAGGAGACACCTCAGTGCTGCATCTTTCAGCTCACTACTGATCCTGAAAAGTAATTCTAACCATACTTACAGTAACTTGAATTTCCTTCGGTAGGCTAACATTGACTGGTGTCACTTGGAAAAAATTTTAAGTGTGGTGTTTTGGAAAATTAAAAAATTCCTCGAAAATGAGTCGAACTACGAATTCTGATTTACTCTACTGTTATCAGGAGAGACCTCAGTGCTGCATCTTTCAGCCCACTACTGATCCTAAAAAGTAATTCTAATCTTAGTTACAGTAAATCGAATTTCCTTACATAGGCTAATACTGACTGGTTTCACTTGGAAATGTTTCTAAGTGTGGAGTTTTGGTACTTTAAAAAGTTCCTCTAAAATCAGCCGAACTACGAATTCCGATTTACTCAACTGTTATCAGGAGAGACCTCATTGATGCATCTTTCAGCCCAATACTGATCCTTAAAAGTAATTTTAATCATAGTTACAGTAACTCGAATTTCCTTACATAGGCTAACACTGACTGGTTTAACTTGGAAATTCTTCTAAGTGTGAAGTTTTGGAACATTAAAAAATTCCTCAAAAATCAGCTGAACGACGAATTCCGATTTACTCACCTGCTATCAGGAGAGACCTCAGTGATGCATCTTTCAGCCCAATACTGATCCTCAAAAGTAATTCTAATCATAGTTACAGTAACTCGAATTTCCTTACATAGGCTAACACTGACTGGTTTAACTTGGAAATTCTTCTAAGTGTGGAGTTTTGGTACTTTAAAAAGTTCCTCTAAAATCAGCCGAACGACGAATTCCGATTTACTCACCTGTTATCAGGAGAGACCTCAGTGCTGCATCTTTCAGCTCAATACTGATCCTTAAAAGTAATTCTAATCATAGTTACAGTAACTCGAATTTTCCTACATAGGCTAACACTGACTGGTTTAACTTGGAAATTCTTCTAAGTGTGAAGTTTTGGAACATTAAAAAATTCCTCAAAAATCAGCTGAACTACGAATTCTGATTTACACACCTGCTATCAGGAGAGACCTCAGTGCTGCATCTTTCAGCCCACTACTGATCCTGAAAAGTAATTCTAACCATACTTACAGTAACTTGAATTTCCTTCGGTAGGCTAACAATGACTGGTTTCACTTGGAAATATTTTTAAGTGTGGAGTTTTGGCACATTAAAAAATTCCTCAAAAATCAGCCTTAGTAGGATTTCTGATTTACTCACCTGTTATCAGGAGAGAACTCAGTGCTGCATCTTTCATCCCAATACTGATCCTTAAAAGTATTTCTAATCATAGTTACAGTAACTCTAATTTCCTTACATAGGCTAACACAGACTGGTTTAACTTGGAAATTTTTCTAAGTGTGGAGTTTACGAACTTAAAAAAGTTATTCTAAAATCAGTTGAACAGCAAATTCCGATGTACTCACCTGTTATCAGGAGAGACCTCGATGCTCCATATTTCAGCCCACTACTGATCCTGAAAAGTAATTCTAATCTTTGTTACAGTAACTTGAATTTACTTCCATAGGCTAACATTGACATGTTTTACTTGGAAATTCTTCTAAATGTGGAGTTTTGGAACTTTAAAAAATTCCTCAAAAATCAGTCAAACTACGAATTCTGATTTACTCACCTGTTATCAGGAGAGACCTCAGTGCTGCATCTGTCAGCCCACTACTGATCCTGAAAATTAATTCTAACCATACTTACAGTAACTTGAATTTCCTTCCGTATGCTAACAATGACTGGTTTCACTTGGAAATATTTTTAAGTGTGGAGTTTTGGAACTTTAAAAAATTCCTAAAAAAATCAGCCGAACTACGAATTCTGATTTACTCACCTGTTATCAGAAGAGACCTCAGTGCTGCATCTTCCAGCCCACTACTGATCCTGAAAAGTAATTCTAACCATAATTACAGTAACTTGAATTTCCTTATATAGGCCAACATTGACAGGTTTCACTTGGAAATTCTTCTTTGCATGGAGTTTTGGAACTTTAAAAAATGCCTCTGAAATCAACCGAACTACGAATTCTGATTTACTCACCTGTTATCAGGAGAGACCTCAGTGCTGCATCTTTCAGCTCAATACTGATCCTTAAAAATAATTCTAATCATAGTTACAGTAACTTGAATTTCCTTGCTTAGGCTAACACTGACTGGTTTAACTTGGAAATTCTTTTAAGTGTGAAGTTTTGGAACTTTAAAAAATTCCTCAAAAATCAGACGTACTACGAATTCTGATTTACACACCTGTTATCAGGAGACACCTCAGTGCTGCATCTTTCAGCTCACTACTGATCCTGAAAAGTAATTCTAACCATACTTACAGTAACTTGAATTTCCTTCGGTAGGCTAACATTGACTGGTGTCACTTGGAAATTTTTTTAAGTGTGGTGTTTTGGAAAATTAAAAAATTCCTCGAAAATGAGTCGAACTACGAATTCTGATTTACTCTACTGTTATCAGGAGAGACCTCAGTGCTGCATCTTTCAGCCCACTACTGATCCTAAAAAGTAATTCTAATCTTAGTTACAGTAAATCAAATTTCCTTACATAGGCTAATACTGACTGGTTTCACTTGGAAATGTTTCTAAGTGTGGAGTTTTGGTACTTTAAAAAGTTCCTCTAAAATCAGCCGAACTACGAATTCCGATTTACTCAACTGTTATCAGGAGAGACCTCATTGATGCATCTTTCAGCCCAATACTGATCCTTAAAAGTAATTCTAATCATAGTTACAGTAACTCGAATTTCCTTACATAGGCTAACACTGACTGGTTTAACTTGGAAATTCTTCTAAGTGTGAAGTTTTGGAACATTAAAAAATTCCTCAAAAATCAGCTGAACGACGAATTCCGATTTACTCACCTGCTATCAGGAGAGACCTCAGTGATGCATCTTTCAGCCCAATACTGATCCTCAAAAGTAATTCTAATCATAGTTACAGTAACTCGAATTTCCTTACATAGGCTAACACTGACTGGTTTAACTTGGAAATTCTTCTAAGTGTGGAGTTTTGGTACTTTAAAAAGTTCCTCTAAAATCAGCCGAACGACGAATTCCGATTTACTCACCTGTTATCAGGAGAGACCTCAGTGCTGCATCTTTCAGCTCAATACTGATCCTTAAAAGTAATTCTAATCATAGTTACAGTAACTCGAATTTTCCTACATAGGCTAACACTGACTGGTTTAACTTGGAAATTCTTCTAAGTGTGAAGTTTTGGAACTTTAAAAAATTCCTCAAAAATGATTCGAACTACGAATTCTGATTTACACACCTGTTATCAGGAGACACCTCAGTGCTGCATCTTTCAGACCACTACTGATCCTGAAAAGTAATTCTAATTGTAGTTACAGTAACTTGAATTTCCTTCCATAGGCTAACATTGACATGTTTTACTTGGAAATTCTTCTAAGTGTGGAGTTTTGGAACTTAAAAAAATTCCTAAAAAAATCAGCCGAACTACGAATTCTGATTTACTCACCTGTTATCAGAAGAGACCTCAGTGCTGCATCTTTCAGCCCATTACTGATCCTAAAAAGTAATTCTAATTGCAGTTACAGTAACTTGAATTTCCTTCCATAGGCTAACATTGACATGTTTTACTTGGAAATTCTTCTGTGTGTGGAGTTTTGGAACTTTAAAAAATTCCTCTAAAATCAGCCGAATGTCGATTTCCGATTTACACACCTGTTATCAGGAGAGACCTCAGTGCTGCATCTTTCAGCCCACTACTGATCCTGAAAATTAATTCTAACCATACTTACAGTAACTTGAATTTCCTTCCATAGGCTAACAATGACTGGTTTCACTTGGAAATATTTTTAAGTGTGGAGTTTTGGCTCTTTAAAAAATTCCTCAAAAATTAGCCTTAGTACGATTTCTGATTTAATCACCTGTTATCAGGAGAGACCTCAGTGCTGCATTTTTCAGCCCACTACTGATCCTAAAAAGTAATTCTAATCGTAGTTACAGTATATCGAATTTCCTTACATAGGCTAATACTGACTGGTTTCACTTGGAAACTTTTTTTAAGTGTGGAGTTTTAGTACTTTAACCCCTTCAGCGCGGCGTGAATTTTCGCGCTGTGCTGAAGGTTCTATTGAGCCTATCAACTCATGACGGAACGGTTCTGTCATGAGCACAGCTCAACCGACGCTCATGACGGAACTGTTCCATCAAGAGCATGGAAGGGGTTAAAAAGTTCCTCTAAAATCAGCCGAACGACGAATTCCGATTTACTCACCTGTTATCAGGAGAGACCTCAGTGCTGCATCTTTCAGCCCAATACTGATCCTTAAAAGTAATTCTAATCATAGTTACAATAACTCGAATTTCCTTACATAGGCTAACAGTGACTGGTTTAACTTGGAAATTCTTCTAAGTGTGAAGTTTTGGAACTTTAAAAAACTCCTTAATAATCAGACAAACTACGAATTCTGATTTACACACCTGTTCTCAGGAGACACCTCAGTGCTGCATCTTTCAGCCCACTACTGATCCTGAAAAGTAATTCTAATCGTAGTTACAATAAATCGAATTTCCTTACATAGGCTAATACTGACTGGCGTCACTTGGAAATTTTTTTAAGTGTGGAGTTTTGGAACTTTAAAAAATGCCTCTAAAATCAGCCGAACTACAAATTCTGATTTACTCACCTGTTATCAGAAGAGACCTCAGTGCTGCATCTTTCAGCCCATTACTGATCCTAAAAAGTAATTCTAAT
Organism: Lissotriton vulgaris; assembly: GCF_964263255.1. Classification (NCBI taxonomy): domain Eukaryota; kingdom Metazoa; phylum Chordata; class Amphibia; order Caudata; family Salamandridae; genus Lissotriton; species Lissotriton vulgaris. Next base: position 1,323,648,376 of record NC_141689.1, on the reverse strand, counting down.
TGCAGTTACAGTAACTTGAATTTCCTTCCATAGGCTAACATTGACATGTTTTACTTGGAAATTCTTGTGTGTGTGGAGTTTTGGAACTTTAAAAAATTCCTCTAAAATCAGCCGAATGTCGATTTCCGATTTACACACCTGTTATCAGGAGAGACCTAAGTGCTGCATCTTTCAGCCCACTACTGATCCTGAAAATTAATTCTAACCATACTTACAGTAACTTGAATTTCCTTCCATAGGCTAACAATGACTGGTTTCACTTGGAAATATTTTTAAGTGTGGAGTTTTGGCTCTTTAAAAAATTCCTCAAAAATTAGCCTTAGTACGATTTCTGATTTAATCACCTGTTATCAGGAGAGACCTCAGTGCTGCATTTTTCAGCCCACTACTGATCCTAAAAAGTAATTCTAATAGTAGTTACAGTATATCGAATTTCCTTACATAGGCTAATACTGACTGGTTTCACTTGGAAACTTTTTTTAAGTGTGGAGTTTTAGTACTTTAACCCCTTCAGCGCGGCATGAATTTTCGCGCTGTGCTGAAGGTTCTATTGAGCCTATCAACTCATGACGGAACGGTTCTGTCATGAGCACAGCTCAACCGACGCTCATGACGGAACTGTTCCGTCAAGAGCATGGAAGGGGTTAAAAAGTTCCTCTAAAATCAGCCGAACAACGAATTCCGATTTACTCACCTGTTATCAGGAGAGACCTCAGTGCTGCATCTTTCAGCCCAATACTGATCCTTAAAAGTAATTCTAATCATAGTTACAATAACTCGAATTTCCTTACATAGGCTAACAGTGACTGGTTTAACTTGGAAATTCTTCTAAGTGTGAAGTTTTGGAACTTTAAAAAACTCCTTAATAATCAGACAAACTACGAATTCTGATTTACACACCTGTTCTCAGGAGACACCTCAGTGCTGCATCTTTCAGCCCACTACTGATCCTGAAAAGTAATTCTAATCGTAGTTACAATAAATCGAATTTCCTTACATAGGCTAATACTGACTGGCGTCACTTGAAAATTTTTTTAAGTGTGGAGTTTTGGAACTTTAAAAAATGCCTCTAAAATCAGCCGAACTACGAATTCCGATTTACTCACCTGTCATCAGGAGAGACCTCAGTGCTGCATCTTTCAGCCCATTACTGATCCTAAAAAGTAATTCTAATTGCAGTTACAGTAACTTGAATTTCCTTCCATAGGCTAACATTGACATGTTTTACTTGGAAATTCTTCTGTGTGTGGAGTTTTGGAACTTTAAAAAATTCCTCTAAAATCAGCCGAATGTCGATTTCCGATTTACACACCTGTTATCAGGAGAGACCTCAGTGCTGCATCTTTCAGCCCACTACTGATCCTAAAAAGTAATTCTAATCAAAGTTACAGTAAATTGAATTTCCTTACATAGGCTAACATTGACATATTTTTTGGGAAATTCTTCTAAGTGTGGTGTTTTGAAACTTTAAAAAATTCCTCAAAAATCAGCCGAACTACGAATTATGATTTACTCACCTGTTATCAGGAGAGATGTCAGTGCTGCATCTTTCAGCCCACTACTGATCCTGAAAAGTAATTCTGATCGTAGTTACAGTAACTTGAATTTCCTTCCATAGGCTAACATTGACATGTTTTATTTGGAAATTCTTCTAAATGTGGAGTTTCGGTACTTTAAAAAGTTCCTCTAAAATCAGCCGAACAACGAATTCCGATTTACTCACCTGTTATAAGGAGAGACCTCAGTGCTGCATCTTTCAGCCCAATACTGATCCTGAAAAGTAATTCTAATCGTAGTTACAGTAACTTGAATTTCCTTCCATAGGCTAACATTGACATGTTTTATTTGGAAATTCTTCTAAGTGTGGAGTTTTGGAACTTTAAAAAATTCCTCAAAAATCATCCGAACTACGAATTCTGATTTACTCACTTGTTATCAGGAGAGACCTCAGTGCTGCAGCTTTCAGCCCACTACAGATCCTGAAAAGTAATTCTAATCGTAGTTACAGTAACTTGAATTTCCTTCTATAGGCTAACATTGACATGTTTTATTTGGAAATTCTTCTAAGTGTGAAGTTTTGGAACATTAAAAAATTCCTCAAAAATCAGCTGAACTACGAATTCTGATTTACACACCTGCTATCAGGAGAGACCTCAGTGCTGCATCTTTCAGCCCACTACTGATCCTGAAAATTAATTCTAACAATACTTACAGTAACTTGAATTTCCTTCCATAGGCTAACAATGACTGGTTTCACTTGGAAATATTTTTAAGTGTGGAGTTTTGGCACATTAAAAAATTCCTCAAAAATCAGCCTTAGTAGGATTTCTGATTTACTCACCTGTTATCAGGAGAGAACTCAGTGCTGCATCTTTCATCCCAATACTGATCCTTAAAAGTATTTCTAATCATAGTTACAGTAACTCTAATTTCCTTACATAGGCTAACACAGACTCTAAGTGTGGAGTTTACGAACTTAAAAAAGTTATTCTAAAATCAGTTGAACGGCAAATTCCGATGTACTCACCTGTTATCAGGAGAGACCTCGATGCTCCATCTTTCAGCCCACTACTGATCCTGAAAAGTAATTCTAATCTTTGTTACAGTAACTTAAATTTAAATCCATAGGCTAACATTGACATGTTTTACTTGGAAATTCTTCTAAATGTGGAGTTTTGGAACTTTAAAAAATTCCTCAAAAATCAGTCAAACTACGAATTCTGATTTACTCACCTGTTATCAGGAGAGACCTCAGTGCTGCATCTGTCAGCCCACTACTGATCCTGAAAATTAATTCTAACCATACTTACAGTAACTTGAATTTCCTTCCGTATGCTAACAATGACTGGTTTCACTTGGAAATATTTTTTAAGTGTGGAGTTTTGGAACTTTAAAAAATTCCTAAAAAAATCAGCCGAACTACGAATTCTGATTTACTCACCTGTTATCAGAAGAGACCTCAGTGCTGCATCTTCCAGCCCACTACTGATCCTGAAAAGTAATTCTAACCATAATTACAGTAACTTGAATTTCCTTATATAGGCCAACATTGACAGGTTTCACTTGGAAATTCTTCTTTGCATGGAGTTTTGGAACTTTAAAAAATGCCTCTGAAATCAACCGAACTACGAATTCTGATTTACTCACCTGTTATCAGGAGAGACCTCAGTGCTGCATCTTTCAGCTCAATACTGATCCTTAAAAATAATTCTAATCATAGTTACAGTAACTTGAATTTCCTTGCTTAGGCTAACACTGACTGGTTTAACTTGGAAATTCTTTTAAGTGTGAAGTTTTGGAACTTTAAAAAATTCCTCAAAAATCAGACGTACTACGAATTCTGATTTACACACCTGTTATCAGGAGACACCTCAGTGCTGCATCTTTCAGCTCACTACTGATCCTGAAAAGTAATTCTAACCATACTTACAGTAACTTGAATTTCCTTCGGTAGGCTAACATTGACTGGTGTCACTTGGAAAAAATTTTAAGTGTGGTGTTTTGGAAAATTAAAAAATTCCTCGAAAATGAGTCGAACTACGAATTCTGATTTACTCTACTGTTATCAGGAGAGACCTCAGTGCTGCATCTTTCAGCCCACTACTGATCCTAAAAAGTAATTCTAATCTTAGTTACAGTAAATCGAATTTCCTTACATAGGCTAATACTGACTGGTTTCACTTGGAAATGTTTCTAAGTGTGGAGTTTTGGTACTTTAAAAAGTTCCTTTAAAATCAGCCGAACTACGAATTCCGATTTACTCAACTGTTATCAGGAGAGACCTCATTGATGCATCTTTCAGCCCAATACTGATCCTTAAAAGTAATTTTAATCATAGTTACAGTAACTCGAATTTCCTTACATAGGCTAACACTGACTGGTTTAACTTGGAAATTCTTCTAAGTGTGAAGTTTTGGAACATTAAAAAATTCCTCAAAAATCAGCTGAACGACGAATTCCGATTTACTCACCTGCTATCAGGAGAGACCTCAGTGATGCATCTTTCAGCCCAATACTGATCCTCAAAAGTAATTCTAATCATAGTTACAGTAACTCGAATTTCCTTACATAGGCTAACACTGACTGGTTTAACTTGGAAATTCTTCTAAGTGTGGAGTTTTGGTACTTTAAAAAGTTCCTCTAAAATCAGCCGAACGACGAATTCCGATTTACTCACCTGTTATCAGGAGAGACCTCAGTGCTGCATCTTTCAGCTCAATACTGATCCTTAAAAGTAATTCTAATCATAGTTACAGTAACTCGAATTTTCCTACATAGGCTAACACTGACTGGTTTAACTTGGAAATTCTTCTAAGTGTGAAGTTTTGGAACTTTAAAAAATTCCTCAAAAATGATTCGAACTACGAATTCTGATTTACACACCTGTTATCAGGAGACACCTCAGTGCTGCATCTTTCAGACCACTACTGATCCTGAAAAGTAATTCTAATTGTAGTTACAGTAACTTGAATTTCCTTCCATAGGCTAACATTGACATGTTTTACTTGGAAATTCTTCTAAGTGTGGAGTTTTGGAACTTTAAAAAATTCCTAAAAAAATCAGCCGAACTACGAATTCTGATTTACTCACCTGTTATCAGAAGAGACCTCAGTGCTGCATCTTTCAGCCCATTACTGATCCTAAAAAGTAATTCTAATTGCAGTTACAGTAACTTGAATTTCCTTCCATAGGCTAACATTGACATGTTTTACTTGGAAATTCTTCTGTGTGTGGAGTTTTGGAACTTTAAAAAATTCCTCTAAAATCAGCCGAATGTCGATTTCCGATTTACACACCTGTTATCAGGAGAGACCTCAGTGCTGCATCTTTCAGCCCACTACTGATCCTGAAAATTAATTCTAACCATACTTACAGTAACTTGAATTTCCTTCCATAGGCTAACAATGACTGGTTTCACTTGGAAATATTTTTAAGTGTGGAGTTTTGGCTCTTTAAAAAATTCCTCAAAAATTAGCCTTAGTACGATTTCTGATTTAATCACCTGTTATCAGGAGAGACCTCAGTGCTGCATTTTTCAGCCCACTACTGATCCTAAAAAGTAATTCTAATCGTAGTTACAGTATATCGAATTTCCTTACATAGGCTAATACTGACTGGTTTCACTTGGAAACTTTTTTTAAGTGTGGAGTTTTAGTACTTTAACCCCTTCAGCGCGGCGTGAATTTTCGCGCTGTGCTGAAGGTTCTATTGAGCCTATCAACTCATGACGGAACGGTTCTGTCATGAGCACAGCTCAACCGACGCTCATGACGGAACTGTTCCATCAAGAGCATGGAAGGGGTTAAAAAGTTCCTCTAAAATCAGCCGAACGACGAATTCCGATTTACTCACCTGTTATCAGGAGAGACCTCAGTGCTGCATCTTTCAGCCCAATACTGATCCTTAAAAGTAATTCTAATCATAGTTACAATAACTCGAATTTCCTTACATAGGCTAACAGTGACTGGTTTAACTTGGAAATTCTTCTAAGTGTGAAGTTTTGGAACTTTAAAAAACTCCTTAATAATCAGACAAACTACGAATTCTGATTTACACACCTGTTCTCAGGAGACACCTCAGTGCTGCATCTTTCAGCCCACTACTGATCCTGAAAAGTAATTCTAATCGTAGTTACAATAAATCGAATTTCCTTACATAGGCTAATACTGACTGGCGTCACTTGGAAATTTTTTTAAGTGTGGAGTTTTGGAACTTTAAAAAATGCCTCTAAAATCAGCCGAACTACAAATTCTGATTTACTCACCTGTTATCAGAAGAGACCTCAGTGCTGCATCTTTCAGCCCATTACTGATCCTAAAAAGTAATTCTAATTGCAGTTACAGTAACTTGAATTTCCTTCCATAGGCTAACATTGACATGTTTTACTTGGAAATTCTTCTGTGTGTGGAGTTTTGGAACTTTAAAAAATTCCTCTAAAATCAGCCGAATGTCGATTTCCGATTTACACACCTGTTATCAGGAGAGACCTAAGTGCTGCATCTTTCAGCCCACTACTGATCCTGAAAATTAATTCTAACCATACTTACAGTAACTTGAATTTCCTTCCATAGGCTAACAATGACTGGTTTCACTTGGAAATATTTTTAAGTGTGGAGTTTTGGCTCTTTAAAAAATTCCTCAAAAATTAGCCTTAGTACGATTTCTGATTTAATCACCTGTTATCAGGAGAGACCTCAGTGCTGCATTTTTCAGCCCACTACTGATCCTAAAAAGTAATTCTAATAGTAGTTACAGTATATCGAATTTCCTTACATAGGCTAATACTGACTGGTTTCACTTGGAAACTTTTTTTAAGTGTGGAGTTTTAGTACTTTAACCCCTTCAGCGCGGCATGAATTTTCGTGCTGTGCTGAAGGTTCTATTGAGCCTATCAACTCATGACGGAACGGTTCTGTCATGAGCACAGCTCAACCGACGCTCATGACGGAACTGTTCCGTCAAGAGCATGGAAGGGGTTAAAAAGTTCCTCTAAAATCAGCCGAACAACGAATTCCGATTTACTCACCTGTTATCAGGAGAGACCTCAGTGCTGCATCTTTCAGCCCAATACTGATCCTTAAAAGTAATTCTAATCATAGTTACAATAACTCGAATTTCCTTACATAGGCTAACAGTGACTGGTTTAACTTGGAAATTCTTCTAAGTGTGAAGTTTTGGAACTTTAAAAAACTCCTTAATAATCAGACAAACTACGAATTCTGATTTACACACCTGTTCTCAGGAGACACCTCAGTGCTGCATCTTTCAGCCCACTACTGATCCTGAAAAGTAATTCTAATCGTAGTTACAATAAATCGAATTTCCTTACATAGGCTAATACTGACTGGCGTCACTTGAAAATTTTTTTAAGTGTGGAGTTTTGGAACTTTAAAAAATGCCTCTAAAATCAGCCGAACTACGAATTCCGATTTACTCACCTGTCATCAGGAGAGACCTCAGTGCTGCATCTTTCAGCCCATTACTGATCCTAAAAAGTAATTCTAATTGCAGTTACAGTAACTTGAATTTCCTTCCATAGGCTAACATTGACATGTTTTACTTGGAAATTCTTCTGTGTGTGGAGTTTTGGAACTTTAAAAAATTCCTCTAAAATCAGCCGAATGTCGATTTCCGATTTACACACCTGTTATCAGGAGAGACCTCAGTGCTGCATCTTTCAGCCCACTACTGATCCTAAAAAGTAATTCTAATCAAAGTTACAGTAAATTGAATTTCCTTACATAGGCTAACATTGACATATTTTTTGGGAAATTCTTCTAAGTGTGGTGTTTTGAAACTTTAAAAAATTCCTCAAAAATCAGCCGAACTACGAATTATGATTTACTCACCTGTTATCAGGAGAGATGTCAGTGCTGCATCTTTCAGCCCACTACTGATCCTGAAAAGTAATTCTGATCGTAGTTACAGTAACTTGAATTTCCTTCCATAGGCTAACATTGACATGTTTTATTTGGAAATTCTTCTAAATGTGGAGTTTCGGTACTTTAAAAAGTTCCTCTAAAATCAGCCGAACAACGAATTCCGATTTACTCACCTGTTATAAGGAGAGACCTCAGTGCTGCATCTTTCAGCCCAATACTGATCCTGAAAAGTAATTCTAATCGTAGTTACAGTAACTTGAATTTCCTTCCATAGGCTAACATTGACATGTTTTATTTGGAAATTCTTCTAAGTGTGGAGTTTTGGAACTTTAAAAAATTCCTCAAAAATCATCCGAACTACGAATTCTGATTTACTCACTTGTTATCAGGAGAGACCTCAGTGCTGCAGCTTTCAGCCCACTACAGATCCTGAAAAGTAATTCTAATCGTAGTTACAGTAACTTGAATTTCCTTCTATAGGCTAACATTGACATGTTTTATTTGGAAATTCTTCTAAGTGTGAAGTTTTGGAACATTAAAAAATTCCTCAAAAATCAGCTGAACTACGAATTCTGATTTACACACCTGCTATCAGGAGAGACCTCAGTGCTGCATCTTTCAGCCCACTACTGATCCTGAAAATTAATTCTAACAATACTTACAGTAACTTGAATTTCCTTCCATAGGCTAACAATGACTGGTTTCACTTGGAAATATTTTTAAGTGTGGAGTTTTGGCACATTAAAAAATTCCTCAAAAATCAGCCTTAGTAGGATTTCTGATTTACTCACCTGTTATCAGGAGAGAACTCAGTGCTGCATCTTTCATCCCAATACTGATCCTTAAAAGTATTTCTAATCATAGTTACAGTAACTCTAATTTCCTTACATAGGCTAACACAGACTCTAAGTGTGGAGTTTACGAACTTAAAAAAGTTATTCTAAAATCAGTTGAACGGCAAATTCCGATGTACTCACCTGTTATCAGGAGAGACCTCGATGCTCCATCTTTCAGCCCACTACTGATCCTGAAAAGTAATTCTAATCTTTGTTACAGTAACTTGAATTTAATTCCATAGGCTAACATTGACATGTTTTACTTGGAAATTCTTCTAAATGTGGAGTTTTGGAACTTTAAAAAATTCCTCAAAAATCAGCCAAACTACGAATTCTGATTTACTCACCTGTTATCAGGAGAGACCTCAGTGCTGCATCTGTCAGCCCACTACTGATCCTGAAAATTAATTCTAACCATACTTACAGTAACTTGAATTTCCTTCCGTATGCTAACAATGACTGGTTTCACTTGGAAATATTTTTAAGTGTGGAGTTTTGGAACTTTAAAAAATTCCTAAAAAAATTAGCCGAACTACGAATTCTGATTTACTCACCTGTTATCAGAAGAGACCTCAGTGCTGCATCTTCCAGCCCACTACTGATCCTGAAAAGTAATTCTAACCATACTTACAGTAACTTGAATTTCCTTATATAGGCCAACATTGACAGGTTTCACTTGGAAATTCTTCTTTGCATGGAGTTTTGGAACTTTAAAAAATGCCTCTGAAATCAACCGAACTACGAATTCCGATTTACTCACCTGTTATCAGGAGAGACCTCAGTGCTGCATCTTTCAGCTCAATACTGATCCTTAAAAATTATTCTAATCATAGTTACAGTAACTCGAATTTCCTTGCTTAGGCTAACACTGACTGGTTTAACTTGGAAATTCTTTTAAGTGTGAAGTTTTGGAACTTTAAAAAATTCCTCAAAAATCAGACGAACTACGAATTCTGATTTACACACCTGTTATCAGGAGACACCTCAGTGCTGCATCTTTCAGCTCACTACTGATCCTGAAAAGTAATTCTAACCATACTTACAGTAACTTGAATTTCCTTCCGTAGGTTAACATTGACTGTTTTCACTTGGGAATTTTTCTAAGTGTGGAGTTTTAGTACATTAAAAAGTTCCTCTAAAATCAGCCGAACGACAAATTCCGATTTACTCACCTGTTATCAGGAGAGACCTCAGTGCTGCATCTTTCAGCCCAATACTGATCCTTAAAAGTAATTCTAATCATAGTTACAGTAACTCGAATTTCCATACATAGGCTAACACTGACTCGTTTGACTTGGAAATTCTTCTAAGTGTGAAGTTTTGGAACTTAAAAAAATTCCTCAATAATCAGACGAACTACGAATTTTGATTTACACACCTGTTCTCAGGAGACACCTCAGTGCTGCATCTTTAAGCCCACTACTGATCCTGAAAAGTAATTCTAATCGTAGTTACAGTAACTTGAATTTCCTTACATAGGCTAACATTGACATGTTTTATTTGGAAATTCGTTTAAGTGTGCCGTTTTGGAACTTTAAAAAATCCCTCAAAAATCAGCCGAACTACGAATTCTGATTTACTCACCTGTTATCAGGAGACTTCAGTGCTGCATCTTTCAGCCCAATAATGATCGGTAAAAGTAATTCTAATCGTAGTTACAGTAACTCGAATTTCCTTACATAGGCTAACACTGACTGGTTTGTTATTGTTATTGTTATTGTTAACTACAGCTTGGAAATTCTTCTAAGTGTGGAGTTTTGGTACTTTAAAAAGTTCCTCTAAAATCAGCCGAACGACGAATTCCTATTTACTCACCTGTTATCAGGAGAGACCTCAGTGCTGCATCTTTCAGCCCAATACTGATCCTTAAAAGTAATTCTAATCATAGTTACAGTAACTCGAATTTCCTTACTTAGGCTAACACTGACTGGTTTAACTTGGAAATTCTTTTAAGTGTGAAGTTTTGGAACTTTAAAAAATTCCTCAAAAAATCAGACGAACTACGAATTCTGATTTACACACCTGTTATCAGGAGACAACTCGGTGCTGCATCTTTCAGCCCACTACTGATCCTGAAAAGTAATTCTAATCGTAGTTACAGTAACTTGAATTTCCTTCCATGAGGCTAACATTGACATTTTTTATTTGGAAATTCTTCTATGTGTGGAGTTTTGGAACTTTAAAAAATTCCTCAAAAATCAGCCGAACTACAAATTCTGATTTACTCACCTGTTATCAGGAGAGACCTCAGTGCTGCATCTTTCAGCCCACTACTGATCCTGAAAAGTAATTCTAATCGTAGTTACAGTAACTTGAATTTCCTTCCATACGCTAACATTGACATGTTTTATTTGGAAATTCTTCTAAGTGTGGCGTTTTGGAACTTTAAAAAATCCCTCAAAAATCAGACGAACTACGAATTCTGATTTACTCACCTGTTATCAGGAGAGACCTCAGTGCTGCATCTTTCAGCCCACTACTGATCCTGAAAAGTAATTCTAATCGTAGTTACAGTAACTTGAATTTCCTTCCATGAGGCTAACATTGACATGTTTTATTTGGAAAGTCTTCTATGTGTGGAGTTTTGGAACTTTAAAAAGTTCCTCAAAAATCAGCCGAACTACGAATTCTGATTTACTCACCTGTTATCAGGAGAGACCTCAGTGCTGCATCTTTCAGCCCACTACTGATCCCGAAAAGTAATTCTAATCGTAGTTACAGTAACTTGAATTTCCTTCCATACGCTAACATTGACATGTTTTATTTGGAAATTCTTCTAAGTGTGGCGTTTTGGAACTTTAAAAAATCCCTAAAAAATCAGACGAACTACGAATTCTGATTTACTCACCTGCTATCAGGAGAGACCTCAGTGCTGCATCTTTCAGCCCACTACTGATCCTGAAAAGCAATTCTAACCATACTTACAGTAACTTGAATTTCCTTCGGTAGGCTAACATTGACTGGTGTCACTTGGAAAAATTTTTAAGTGTGGTGTTTTGGAACATTAAAAAATTCCTCGAAAATGAGTCGAACTACGAATTCTGATTTACTCTACTGTTATCAGGAGAGACCTCAGTGCTGCATCTTTCAGCCCACTACTGATCCTAAAAAGTAATTCTAATCTTAGTTACAGTAAATCGAATTTCCTTACATAGGCTAATACTGACTGGTTTCACTTGGAAATGTTTCTAAGTGTGGAGTTTTGGTACTTTAAAAAGTTCCTCTAAAATCAGCCGAACTACGAATTCCGATTTACTCAACTGTTATCAGGAGAGACCTCATTGATGCATCTTTCAGCCCAATACTGATCCTTAAAAGTAATTCTAATCATAGTTACAGTAACTCGAATTTCCTTACATAGGCTAACACTGACTGGTTTAACTTGGAAATTCTTCTAAGTGTGAAGTTTTGGAACATTAAAAAATTCCTCAAAAATCAGCTGAACGACGAATTCCGATTTACTCACCTGTTATCAGGAGAGACCTCAGTGCTGCATCTTTCAGCCCAATACTGATCCTTAAAAGTAATTCTAATCATAGTTACAATAACTCGAATTTCCTTACATAGGCTAACAGTGACTGGTTTAACTTGGAAATTCTTCTAAGTGTGAAGTTTTGGAACTTTAAAAAACTCCTTAATAATCAGACAAACTACGAATTCTGATTTACACACCTGTTCTCAGGAGACACCTCAGTGCTGCATCTTTCAGCCCACTACTGATCCTGAAAAGTAATTCTAATCGTAGTTACAATAAATCGAATTTCCTTACATAGGCTAATACTGACTGGCGTCACTTGGAAATTTTTTTAAGTGTGGAGTTTTGGAACTTTAAAAAATGCCTCTAAAATCAGCCGAACTACAAATTCTGATTTACTCACCTGTTATCAGAAGAGACCTCAGTGCTGCATCTTTCAGCCCATTACTGATCCTAAAAAGTAATTCTAATTGCAGTTACAGTAACTTGAATTTCCTTCCATAGGCTAACATTGACATGTTTTACTTGGAAATTCTTCTGTGTGTGGAGTTTTGGAACTTTAAAAAATTCCTCTAAAATCAGCCGAATGTCGATTTCCGATTTACACACCTGTTATCAGGAGAGACCTAAGTGCTGCATCTTTCAGCCCACTACTGATCCTGAAAATTAATTCTAACCATACTTACAGTAACTTGAATTTCCTTCCATAGGCTAACAATGACTGGTTTCACTTGGAAATATTTTTAAGTGTGGAGTTTTGGCTCTTTAAAAAATTCCTCAAAAATTAGCCTTAGTACGATTTCTGATTTAATCACCTGTTATCAGGAGAGACCTCAGTGCTGCATTTTTCAGCCCACTACTGATCCTAAAAAGTAATTCTAATCGTAGTTACAGTATATCGAATTTCCTTACATAGGCTAATACTGACTGGTTTCACTTGGAAACTTTTTTTAAGTGTGGAGTTTTAGTACTTTAACCCCTTCAGCGCGGCATGAATTTTCGCGCTGTGCTGAAGGTTCTATTGAGCCTATCAACTCATGACGGAACGGTTCTGTCATGAGCACAGCTCAACCGACGCTCATGACGGAACTGTTCCGTCAAGAGCATGGAAGGGGTTAAAAAGTTCCTCTAAAATCAGCCGAACAACGAATTCCGATTTACTCACCTGTTATCAGGAGAGACCTCAGTGCTGCATCTTTCAGCCCAATACTGATCCTTAAAAGTAATTCTAATCATAGTTACAATAACTCGAATTTCCTTACATAGGCTAACAGTGACTGGTTTAACTTGGAAATTCTTCTAAGTGTGAAGTTTTGGAACTTTAAAAAACTCCTTAATAATCAGACAAACTACGAATTCTGATTTACACACCTGTTCTCAGGAGACACCTCAGTGCTGCATCTTTCAGCCCACTACTGATCCTGAAAAGTAATTCTAATCGTAGTTACAATAAATCGAATTTCCTTACATAGGCTAATACTGACTGCCGTCACTTGAAAAATTTTTTAAGTGTGGAGTTTTGGAACTTTAAAAAATGCCTCTAAAATCAGCCGAACTACGAATTCTGATTTACTCACCTGTCATCAGGAGAGACCTCAGTGCTGCATCTTTCAGCCCATTACTGATCCTAAAAAGTAATTCTAATTGCAGTTACAGTAACTTGAATTTCCTTCCATAGGCTAACATTGACATGTTTTACTTGGAAATTCTTCTGTGTGTGGAGTTTTGGAACTTTAAAAAATTCCTCTAAAATCAGCCGAATGTCGATTTCCGATTTACACACCTGTTATCAGGAGAGACCTCAGTGCTGCATCTTTCAGCCCACTACTGATCCTAAAAAGTAATTCTAATCAAAGTTACAGTAAATTGAATTTCCTTACATAGGCTAACATTGACATATTTTTTGGGAAATTCTTCTAAGTGTGGTGTTTTGAAACTTTAAAAAATTCCTCAAAAATCAGCCGAACTACGAATTATGATTTACTCACCTGTTATCAGGAGAGATGTCAGTGCTGCATCTTTCAGCCCACTACTGATCCTGAAAAGTAATTCTGATCGTAGTTACAGTAACTTGAATTTCCTTCTATAGGCTAACATTGACATGTTTTATTTGGAAATTCTTCTAAATGTGGAGTTTCGGTACTTTAAAAAGTTCCTCTAAAATCAGCCGAACAACGAATTCCGATTTACTCACCTGTTATAAGGAGAGACCTCAGTGCTGCATCTTTCAGCCCAATACTGATCCTGAAAAGTAATTCTAATCGTAGTTACAGTAACTTGAATTTCCTTCCATAGGCTAACATTGACATGTTTTATTTGGAAATTCTTCTAAGTGTGGAGTTTTGGAACTTTAAAAAATTCCTCAAAAATCATCCGAACTACGAATTCTGATTTACTCACTTGTTATCAGGAGAGACCTCAGTGCTGCAGCTTTCAGCCCACTACAGATCCTGAAAAGTAATTCTAATCGTAGTTACAGTAACTTGAATTTCCTTCTATAGGCTAACATTGACATGTTTTATTTGGAAATTCTTCTAAGTGTGAAGTTTTGGAACATTAAAAAATTCCTCAAAAATCAGCTGAACTACGAATTCTGATTTACACACCTGCTATCAGGAGAGACCTCAGTGCTGCATCTTTCAGCCCACTACTGATCCTGAAAATTAATTCTAACAATACTTACAGTAACTTGAATTTCCTTCCATAGGCTAACAATGACTGGTTTCACTTGGAAATATTTTTAAGTGTGGAGTTTTGGCACATTAAAAAATTCCTCAAAAATCAGCCTTAGTAGGATTTCTGATTTACTCACCTGTTATCAGGAGAGAACTCAGTGCTGCATCTTTCATCCCAATACTGATCCTTAAAAGTATTTCTAATCATAGTTACAGTAACTCTAATTTCCTTACATAGGCTAACACAGACTCTAAGGGCCCCATTAGGATGGCGGGCGGATTGCCTCCGCCAGGGTAGCGGTGGCCACCGCCACCCTGGCGGAGGCAATCCACCCGCCATCCTTCCCTGCATTCCCCCCCGCCATATTACGATGGCGGAGGGGACCGCAGCGGTCGGAAAGACCGCCCGCCTGTTTTCCACCCCGGTCGCATGGCGGCCGGGGCGGAAAAGGGATAACATGGTGGCGGTGTCCATCAGACACCGCCCGCCATATTAGAATAGGCATTTCCCAATGCCTTTCCGTGGCGGCAATGCCGCCACGGAAAGGCATGCGGTGTTCACTCTGGGGGGCCCCTGTGGGCCCCCAGAGTGACGGGCAAAGGGGGGTGGCACACGGGGGGTACGTGTGGTACCCCCCTGCATTTGCATAATCGCAGCGGCAGGCACCGCGCGGTGCCTGCCGCTTCGAGTATGCAAATGCGTGCATTTGTTTTTGACATTGTGGCGGGCGGTGCAGTGAGCACCGCCCGCCACAATGTTACTTTGAGGAATGCGCCCGCCACAGTGGCGGGCGCATCCTAATGCCAATGTCGGGACCCCCGCCCTTTAGGCGGGCGGTCCCGATCTCCGTTAGGGTGGCGGGCGGACTGTTTCCGCCCGCCATCCTAATGACCCCCTAAGTGTGGAGTTTACGAACTTAAAAAAGTTATTCTAAAATCAGTTGAACGGCAAATTCCGATGTACTCACCTGTTATCAGGAGAGACCTCGATGCTCCATCTTTCAGCCCACTACTGATCCTGAAAAGTAATTCTAATCTTTGTTACAGTAACTTGAATTTAATTCCATAGGCTAACATTGACATGTTTTACTTGGAAATTCTTCTAAATGTGGAGTTTTGGAACTTTAAAAAATTCCTCAAAAATCAGCCAAACTACGAATTCTGATTTACTCACCTGTTATCAGGAGAGACCTCAGTGCTGCATCTGTCAGCCCACTACTGATCCTGAAAATTAATTCTAACCATACTTACAGTAACTTGAATTTCCTTCCGTATGCTAACAATGACTGGTTTCACTTGGAAATATTTTTAAGTGTGGAGTTTTGGAACTTTAAAAAATTCCTAAAAAAATTAGCCGAACTACGAATTCTGATTTACTCACCTGTTATCAGAAGAGACCTCAGTGCTGCATCTTCCAGCCCACTACTGATCCTGAAAAGTAATTCTAACCATACTTACAGTAACTTGAATTTCCTTATATAGGCCAACATTGACAGGTTTCACTTGGAAATTCTTCTTTGCATGGAGTTTTGGAACTTTAAAAAATGCCTCTGAAATCAACCGAACTACGAATTCTGATTTACTCACCTGTTATCAGGAGAGACCTCAGTGCTGCATCTTTCAGCTCAATACTGATCCTTAAAAATAATTCTAATCATAGTTACAGTAACTCGAATTTCCTTGCTTAGGCTAACACTGACTGGTTTAACTTGGAAATTCTTTTAAGTGTGAAGTTTTGGAACTTTAAAAAATTCCTCAAAAATCAGACGAACTACGAATTCTGATTTACACACCTGTTATCAGGAGACACCTCAGTGCTGCATCTTTCAGCTCACTACTGATCCTGAAAAGTAATTCTAACCATACTTACAGTAACTTGAATTTCCTTCCGTAGGTTAACATTGACTGTTTTCACTTGGGAATTTTTCTAAGTGTGGAGTTTTAGTACATTAAAAAGTTCCTCTAAAATCAGCCGAACGACAAATTCCGATTTACTCACCTGTTATCAGGAGAGACCTCAGTGCTGCATCTTTCAGCCCAATACTGATCCTTAAAAGTAATTCTAATCATAGTTACAGTAACTCGAATTTCCATACATAGGCTAACACTGACTCGATTGACTTGGAAATTCTTCTAAGTGTGAAGTTTTGGAACTTAAAAAAATTCCTCAATAATCAGACGAACTACGAATTTTGATTTACACACCTGTTCTCAGGAGACACCTCAGTGCTGCATCTTTCAGCCCACTACTGATCCTGAAAAGTAATTCTAATCGTAGTTACAGTAACTTGAATTTCCTTACATAGGCTAACATTGACATGTTTTATTTGGAAATTCGTTTAAGTGTGCCGTTTTGGAACTTTAAAAAATCCCTCAAAAATCAGCCGAACTACGAATTCTGATTTACTCACCTGTTATCAGGAGACTTCAGTGCTGCATCTTTCAGCCCAATAATGATCGGTAAAAGTAATTCTAATCGTAGTTACAGTAACTCGAATTTCCTTACATAGGCTAACACTGACTGGTTTGTTATTGTTATTGTTATTGTTAACTACAGCTTGGAAATTCTTCTAAGTGTGGAGTTTTGGTACTTTAAAAAGTTCCTCTAAAATCAGCCGAACGACGAATTCCTATTTACTCACCTGTTATCAGGAGAGACCTCAGTGCTGCATCTTTCAGCCCAATACTGATCCTTAAAAGTAATTCTAATCATAGTTACAGTAACTCGAATTTCCTTACTTAGGCTAA
Organism: Lissotriton vulgaris; assembly: GCF_964263255.1. NCBI lineage: Eukaryota > Metazoa > Chordata > Amphibia > Caudata > Salamandridae > Lissotriton > Lissotriton vulgaris. Next base: position 1,323,631,260 of record NC_141689.1, on the reverse strand, counting down.
CACTGACTGGTTTAACTTGGAAATTCTTTTAAGTGTGAAGTTTTGGAACTTTAAAAAATTCCTCAAAAAATCAGACGAACTACGAATTCTGATTTACACACCTGTTATCAGGAGACAACTCGGTGCTGCATCTTTCAGCCCACTACTGATCCTGAAAAGTAATTCTAATCATAGTTACAGTAACTTGAATTTCCTTCCATGAGGCTAACATTGACATTTTTTATTTGGAAATTCTTCTATGTGTGGAGTTTTGGAACTTTAAAAAATTCCTCAAAAATCAGCCGAACTACAAATTCTGATTTACTCACCTGTTATCAGGAGAGACCTCAGTGCTGCATCTTTCAGCCCACTACTGATCCTGAAAAGTAATTCTAATCGTAGTTACAGTAACTTGAATTTCCTTCCATACGCTAACATTGACATGTTTTATTTGGAAATTCTTCTAAGTGTGAAGTTTTGGAACTTTAAAAAATTCCTCAAAAATCAGACGAACTACGAATTCTGATTTACACACCTGTTATCAGGAGACACCTCAGTGCTGCATCTTTCAGCTCACTACTGATCCTGAAAAGTAATTCTAACCATACTTACAGTAACTTGAATTTCCTTCCGTAGGTTAACATTGACTGTTTTCACTTGGGAATTTTTCTAAGTGTGGAGTTTTAGTACATTAAAAAGTTCCTCTAAAATCAGCCGAACGACAAATTCCGATTTACTCACCTGTTATCAGGAGAGACCTCAGTGCTGCATCTTTCAGCCCAATACTGATCCTTAAAAGTAATTCTAATCATAGTTACAGTAACTCGAATTTCCATACATAGGCTAACACTGACTCGATTGACTTGGAAATTCTTCTAAGTGTGAAGTTTTGGAACTTAAAAAAATTCCTCAATAATCAGACGAACTACGAATTTTGATTTACACACCTGTTCTCAGGAGACACCTCAGTGCTGCATCTTTCAGCCCACTACTGATCCTGAAAAGTAATTCTAATCGTAGTTACAGTAACTTGAATTTCCTTACATAGGCTAACATTGACATGTTTTATTTGGAAATTCGTTTAAGTGTGCCGTTTTGGAACTTTAAAAAATCCCTCAAAAATCAGCCGAACTACGAATTCTGATTTACTCACCTGTTATCAGGAGACTTCAGTGCTGCATCTTTCAGCCCAATAATGATCGGTAAAAGTAATTCTAATCGTAGTTACAGTAACTCGAATTTCCTTACATAGGCTAACACTGACTGGTTTGTTATTGTTATTGTTATTGTTAACTACAGCTTGGAAATTCTTCTAAGTGTGGAGTTTTGGTACTTTAAAAAGTTCCTCTAAAATCAGCCGAACGACGAATTCCTATTTACTCACCTGTTATCAGGAGAGACCTCAGTGCTGCATCTTTCAGCCCAATACTGATCCTTAAAAGTAATTCTAATCATAGTTACAGTAACTCGAATTTCCTTACTTAGGCTAACACTGACTGGTTTAACTTGGAAATTCTTTTAAGTGTGAAGTTTTGGAACTTTAAAAAATTCCTCAAAAAATCAGACGAACTACGAATTCTGATTTACACACCTGTTATCAGGAGACAACTCGGTGCTGCATCTTTCAGCCCACTACTGATCCTGAAAAGTAATTCTAATCGTAGTTACAGTAACTTGAATTTCCTTCCATGAGGCTAACATTGACATTTTTTATTTGGAAATTCTTCTATGTGTGGAGTTTTGGAACTTTAAAAAATTCCTCAAAAATCAGCCGAACTACAAATTCTGATTTACTCACCTGTTATCAGGAGAGACCTCAGTGCTGCATCTTTCAGCCCACTACTGATCCTGAAAAGTAATTCTAATCGTAGTTACAGTAACTTGAATTTCCTTCCATACGCTAACATTGACATGTTTTATTTGGAAATTCTTCTAAGTGTGGCATTTTGGAACTTTAAAAAATCCCTCAAAAATCAGACGAACTACGAATTCTGATTTACTCACCTGTTATCAGGAGAGACCTCAGTGCTGCATCTTTCAGCCCACTACTGATCCTGAAAAGTAATTCTAATCGTAGTTACAGTAACTTGAATTTCCTTCCATGAGGCTAACATTGACATGTTTTATTTGGAAAGTCTTCTATGTGTGGAGTTTTGGAACTTTAAAAAGTTCCTCAAAAATCAGCCGAACTACGAATTCTGATTTACTCACCTGTTATCAGGAGAGACCTCAGTGCTGCATCTTTCAGCCCACTACTGATCCCGAAAAGTAATTCTAATCGTAGTTACAGTAACTTGAATTTCCTTCCATACGCTAACATTGACATGTTTTATTTGGAAATTCTTCTAAGTGTGGCGTTTTGGAACTTTAAAAAATCCCTAAAAAATCAGACGAACTACGAATTCTGATTTACTCACCTGCTATCAGGAGAGACCTCAGTGCTGCATCTTTCAGCCCACTACTGATCCTGAAAAGTAATTCTAACCATACTTACAGTAACTTGAATTTCCTTCGGTAGGCTAACATTGACTGGTGTCACTTGGAAAAATTTTTAAGTGTGGTGTTTTGGAACATTAAAAAATTCCTCGAAAATGAGTCGAACTACGAATTCTGATTTACTCTACTGTTATCAGGAGAGACCTCAGTGCTGCATCTTTCAGCCCACTACTGATCCTAAAAAGTAATTCTAATCTTAGTTACAGTAAATCGAATTTCCTTACATAGGCTAATACTGACTGGTTTCACTTGGAAATGTTTCTAAGTGTGGAGTTTTGGTACTTTAAAAAGTTCCTCTAAAATCAGCCGAACTACGAATTCCGATTTACTCAACTGTTATCAGGAGAGACCTCATTGATGCATCTTTCAGCCCAATACTGATCCTTAAAAGTAATTCTAATCATAGTTACAGTAACTCGAATTTCCTTACATAGGCTAACACTGACTGGTTTAACTTGGAAATTCTTCTAAGTGTGAAGTTTTGGAACATTAAAAAATTCCTCAAAAATCAGCTGAACGACGAATTCCGATTTACTCACCTGTTATCAGGAGAGACCTCAGTGATGCATCTTTCAGCCCAATACTGATCCTCAAAAGTAATTCTAATCATAGTTACAGTAACTCGAATTTCCTTACATAGGCTAACACTGACTGGTTTAACTTGGAAATTCTTCTAAGTGTGAAGTTTTGGAACTTTAAAAAATTCCTCAAAAATGAGTTGAACTACGAATTCTGATTTACAGACCTGTTATCAGGAGACACCTCAGTGCTGCATCTTTCAGACCACTACTGATCCTGAAAAGTAATTCTAATTGTAGTTACAGTAACTTGAATTTCCTTCCATAGGCTAACATTGACATGTTTTACTTGGAAATTCTTCTAAATGTGGAGTTTTGGAACTTTAAAAAATTCCTAAAAAAATCAGCCGAACTACGAATTCTGATTTACTCACCTGTTATCAGAAGAGACCTCAGTGCTGCATCTTTCAGCCCATTACTGATCCTAAAAAGTAATTCTAATTGCAGTTACAGTAACTTGAATTTCCTTCCATAGGCTAACATTGACATGTTTTACTTGGAAATTCTTCTGTGTGTGGAGTTTTGGAACTTCAAAAAATTCCTCTAAAATCAGCCGAATGTCGATTTCCGATTTACACACCTGTTATCAGGAGAGACCTCAGTGCTGCATCTTTCAGCCCACTACTGATCCTGAAAATTAATTCTAACCATACTTACAGTAACTTGAATTTCCTTCCATAGGCTAACAATGACTGGTTTAACTTGGAAATTCTTCTAAGTGTGAAGTTTTGGAACTTTAAAAAACTCCTTAATAATCAGACAAACTACGAATTCTGATTTACACACCTGTTCTCAGGAGACACCTCAGTGCTGCATTTTTCAGCCCACTACTGATCCTAAAAAGTAATTCTAATCGTAGTTACAGTATATCGAATTTCCTTACATAGGCTAATACTGACTGGTTTCACTTGGAAACTTTTTTTAAGTGTGGAGTTTTAGTACTTTAACCCCTTCAGCGCGGCGTGAATTTTTGCGCTGTGCTGAAGGTTCTATTGAGCCTATCAACTCATGACGGAACGGTTCTGTCATGAGCACAGCTCAACCGACGCTCATGACGGAACTGTTCCATCAAGAGCATGGAAGGGGTTAAAAAGTTCCTCTAAAATCAGCCGAACGACGAATTCCGATTTACTCACCTGTTATCAGGAGAGACCTCAGTGCTGCATCTTTCAACCCAATACTGATCCTTAAAAGTAATTCTAATCGTAGTTACAATAAATCGAATTTCCTTACATAGGCTAATACTGACTGGCGTCACTTGGAAATTTTTTTAAGTGTGAAGTTTTGGAACTTTAAAAAACTCCTTAATAATCAGACAAACTACGAATTCTGATTTACACACCTGTTCTCAGGAGACACCTCAGTGCTGCATCTTTCAGCCCACTACTGATCCTGAAAAGTAATTCTAATCGTAGTTACAATAAATCGAATTTCCTTACATAGGCTAATACTGACTGGCGTCACTTGGAAATTTTTTTAAGTGTGGAGTTTTGGAACTTTAAAAAATGCCTCTAAAATCAGCCGAACTACAAATTCTGATTTACTCACCTGTTATCAGAAGAGACCTCAGTGCTGCATCTTTCAGCCCATTACTGATCCTAAAAAGTAATTCTAATTGCAGTTACAGTAACTTGAATGTCCTTCCATAGGCTAACATTGACATGTTTTACTTGGAAATTCTTCTGTGTGTGGAGTTTTGGAACTTTAAAAAATTCCTCTAAAATCAGCCGAATGTCGATTTCCGATTTACACACCTGTTATCAGGAGAGACCTCAGTGCTGCATCTTTCAGCCCACTACTGATCCTGAAAATTAATTCTAACCATACTTACAGTAACTTGAATTTCCTTCCATAGGCTAACAATGACTGGTTTCACTTGGAAATATTTTTAAGTGTGGAGTTTTGGCTCTTTAAAAAATTCCTCAAAAATTAGCCTTAGTACGATTTCTGATTTAATCACCTGTTATCAGGAGAGACCTCAGTGCTGCATTTTTCAGCCCACTACTGATCTTAAAAAGTAATTCTAATCGTAGTTACAGTATATCGAATTTCCTTACATGGGCTAATTCTGACTGGTTTCACTTGGAAACTTTTTTTAAGTGTGGAGTTTTAGTACTTTAACCCCTTCAGCGCGGCATGAATTTTCGCGCTGTGCTGAAGGTTCTATTGAGCCTATCAACTCATGACGGAACGGTTCTGTCATGAGCACAGCTCAACCGACGCTCATGACGGAACTGTTCCGTCAAGAGCATGGAAGGGGTTAAAAAGTTCCTCTAAAATCAGCCGAACGACGAATTCCGATTTACTCACCTGTTATCAGGAGAGACCTCAGTGCTGCATCTTTCAGCCCAATACTGATCCTTAAAAGTAATTCTAATCATAGTTACAATAACTCGAATTTCCTTACATAGGCTAACAGTGACTGGTTTAACTTGGAAATTCTTCTAAGTGTGAAGTTTTGGAACTTTAAAAAACTCCTTAATAATCAGACAAACTACGAATTCTGATTTACACACCTGTTCTCAGGAGACACCTCAGTGCTGCATCTTTCAGCCCACTACTGATCCTGAAAAGTAATTCTAATCGTAGTTACAATAAATCGAATTTCCTTACATAGGCTAATACTGACTGGCGTCACTTGAAATTTTTTTCAAGTGTGGAGTTTTGGAACTTTAAAAAATGCCTCTAAAATCAGCCGAACTACGAATTCTGATTTACTCACCTGTCATCAGGAGAGACCTCAGTGCTGCATCTTTCAGCCCATTACTGATCCTAAAAAGTAATTCTAATTGCAGTTACAGTAACTTGAATTTCCTTCCATAGGCTAACATTGACATGTTTTACTTGGAAATTCTTCTGTGTGTGGAGTTTTGGAACATTAAAAAATTCCTCTAAAATCAGCCGAATGTCGATTTCCGATTTACACACCTGTTATCAGGAGAGACCTCAGTGCTGCATCTTTCAGCCCACTACTGATCCTAAAAAGTAATTCTAATCAAAGTTACAGTAAATTGAATTTCCTTACATAGGCTAACATTGACATATTTTATTGGAAATTCTTCTAAGTGTGGTGTTTTGAAACTTTAAAAAATTCCTCAAAAATCAGCCGAACTACGAATTATGATTTACTCACCTGTTATCAGGAGAGACTTCAGTGCTGCATCTTTCAGCCCACTACTGATCCTGAAAAGTAATTCTGATCGTAGTTACAGTAACTTGAATTTCCTTCCATAGGCTAACATTGACATGTTTTATTTGGAAATTCTTCTAAATGTGGAGTTTCGGTACTTTAAAAAGTTCCTCTAAAATCAGCCGAACAATGAATTCCGATTTACTCACCTGTTATAAGGAGAGACCTCAGTGCTGCATCTTTCAGCCCAATACTGATCCTGAAAAGTAATTCTAATCGTAGTTACAGTAACTTGAATTTCCTTCCATAGGCTAAAATTGACATGTTTTATTTGGAAATTCTTCTAAGTGTGGAGTTTTGGAACTTTAAAAAATTCCTCAAAAATCATCCGAACTACGAATTCTGATTTACTCACCTGTTATCAGGAGAGACCTCAGTGCTGCAGCTTTCAGCCCACTACAGATCCTGAAAATTAATTCTAACCATACTTACAGTAACTTGAATTTCCTTCCGTATGCTAACAATGACTGGTTTCACTTGGAAATATTTTTAAGTGTGGAGTTTTGGAACTTTAAAAAATTCTTTAAAAAATTAGCCGAACTACGAATTCTGATTTACTCACCTGTTATCAGAAGAGACCTCAGTGCTGCATCTTCCAGCCCACTTCTGATCCTGAAAAGTAATTCTAACCATACTTACAGTAACTTGAATTTCCTTATATAGGCCAACATTGACAGGTTTCACTTGGAAATTCTTCTTTGCATGGAGTTTTGGAACTTTAAAAAATGCCTCTGAAATCAACCGAACTACTAATTCTGATTTACTCACCTGTTATCAGGAGAGACCTCAGTGCTGCATCTTTCAGCTCAATACTGATCCTTAAAAATAATTCTAATCATAGTTACAGTAACTCGAATTTCCTTGCTTAGGCTAACACTGACTGGTTTAACTTGGAAATTCTTTTAAGTGTGAAGTTTTGGAACTTTAAAAAATTCCTCAAAAATCAGACGAACTACGAATTCTGATTTACACACCTGTTATCAGGAGACACCTCAGTGCTGCATCTTTCAGCCCAATACTGATCCTTAAAAGTAATTCTAATCATAGTTACAGTAACTCTAATTTCCATACATAGGCTAACACTGACTCGTTTGACTTGGAAATTCTTCTAAGTGTGAAGTTTTGGAACTTTAAAAAATGCCTCTAAAATCAGCCGAACTACAAATTCTGATTTACTCACCTGTCATCAGGAGAGACCTCAGTGCTGCATCTTTCAGCCCACTACTGATCCTGAAAAGTAATTCTAATTGTAGTTACAGTAACTTGAATTTCCTTCCATAGGCTAACATTGACATGTTTTATTTGGAAATTCTTCTAAGTGTGGCGTTTTGGAACTTTAAAAAATCCCTCAAAAATCAGCCGAACTACGAATTCTGATTTACTCACCTGTTATCAGGAGAGACTTCAGTGCTGCATCTTTCAGCCCAATAATGATCCGTAAAAGTAATTCTGATCATAGTTACAGTAACTCGAATTTCCTTACATAGGCTAACACTGACTGGTTTGTTATTGTTATTGTTATTGTTAACTACAGCTTGGAAATTCTCCTAAGTGTGGAGTTTTGGAACTTTAAAAAATTCCTCAAAAATCAGCCAAACTACGAATTCTGATTTACTCACCTGTTATCAGGAGAGACCTCAGTGCTGCATCTGTCAGCCCACTACTGATCCTGAAAATTAATTCTAACCATACTTACAGTAACTTGAATTTCCTTCCGTATGCTAACAATGACTGGTTTCACTTGGAAATATTTTTAAGTGTGGAGTTTTGGAACTTTAAAAAATTCCTAAAAAAATTAGCCGAACTACGAATTCTGATTTACTCACCTGTTATCAGAAGAAACCTCAGTGCTGCATCTTTCAGCCCACTACTGATCCTGAAAAGTAATTCTAACCATACTTACAGTAACTTGAATTTCCTTATTTAGGCCAACATTGACAGGTTTCACTTGGAAATTCTTCTTTGTATGGAGTTTTGGAACTTTAAAAAATTCCTAAAAAAATTAGCCGAACTACGAATTCTGATTTACTCACCTGTCCTCACTAGAGACCTCAGTGCTGCATCTTTCAGCCCACTACTGATCCTAAAAAGTAATTCTAATCGTAGTTACAGTAAATCGAATTTCTTTACATAGGCTAATACTGACTGGTTTCACTTGGAAATTTTTCTAAGTGTGGAGTTTTGGTACTTTAAAAAGTTCCTCTAAAATGAGCTGAACGACTTATTCCGATTTACTCACCTGTTATCAGGAGAGACCTCAGTGCTGCATCTTTCAGCCCACTACTGATCCTGAAAAGTAATTCTGATCGTAGTTACAGTAACTTGAATTTCCTTCCATAGGCTAACATTGACATGTTTTATTTGGAAATTCTTCTAAATGTGGAGTTTCGGTACTTTAAAAAGTTCCTCTAAAATCAGCCGAACAACGAATTCCGATTTACTCACCTGTTATAAGGAGAGACCTCAGTGCTGCATCTTTCAGCCCAATACTGATCCTGAAAAGTAATTCTAATCGTAGTTACAGTAACTTGAATTTCCTTCCATAGGCTAACATTGACATGTTTTATTTGGAAATTCTTCTAAGTGTGGAGTTTTGGAACTTTAAAAAATTCCTCAAAAATCATCCGAACTACGAATTCTGATTTACTCACCTGTTATCAGGAGAGACCTCAGTGCTGCAGCTTTCAGCCCACTACAGATCCTGAAAAGTAATTCTAATCGTAGTTACAGTAACTTGAATTTCCTTCTATAGGCTAACATTGACATGTTTTATTTGGAAATTCTTCTAAGTGTGAAGTTTTGGAACATTAAAAAATTCCTCAAAAATCAGCTGAACTACGAATTCTGATTTACACACCTGCTATCAGGAGAGACCTCAGTGCTGCATCTTTCAGCCCACTACTGATCCTGAAAATTAATTCTAACAATACTTACAGTAACTTGAATTTCCTTCCATAGGCTAACAATGACTGGTTTCACTTGGAAATATTTTTAAGTGTGGAGTTTTGGCACATTAAAAAATTCCTCAAAAATCAGCCTTAGTAGGATTTCTGATTTACTCACCTGTTATCAGGAGAGAACTCAGTGCTGCATCTTTCATCCCAATACTGATCCTTAAAAGTATTTCTAATCATAGTTACAGTAACTCTAATTTCCTTACATAGGCTAACACAGACTCTTAGTGTGGAGTTCACGAACTTAAAAAAGTTATTCTAAAATCAGTTGAACGGCAAATTCCGATGTACTCACCTGTTATCAGGAGAGACCTCGATGCTCCATCTTTCAGCCCACTACTGATCCTGAAAAGTAATTCTAATCTTTGTTACAGTAACTTGAATTTAATTCCATAGGCTAACATTGACATGTTTTACTTGGAAATTCTTCTAAATGTGGAGTTTTGGAACTTTAAAAAATTCCTAAAAATATTAGCCGAACTACGAATTCTGATTTACTCACCTGTTATCAGAAGAGACCTCAGTGCTGCATCTTCCAGCCCACTACTGATCCTGAAAAGTAATTCTAACCATACTTACAGTAACTTGAATTTCCTTATATAGGCCAACATTGACAGGTTTCACTTGGAAATTCTTCTTTGCATGGAGTTTTGGAACTTTAAAAAATGCCTCTGAAATCAACCGAACTACGAATTCTAATTTACTCACCTGTTATCAGGAGAGACCTCAGTGCTGCATCTTTCAGCTCAATACTGATCCTTAAAAATAATTCTAATCATAGTTACAGTAACTCGAATTTCCTTGCTTAGGCTAACACTGACTGGTTTAACTTGGAAATTCTTTTAAGTGTGAAGTTTTGGAACTTTAAAAAATTCCTCAAAAATCAGACGAACTACGAATTCTGATTTACACACCTGTTATCAGGAGACACCTCAGTGCTGCATCTTTCAGCTCACTACTGATCCTGAAAAGTAATTCTAACCATACTTACAGTAACTTGAATTTCCTTCCATAGGTTAACATCGACTGTTTTCACTTGGGAATTTTTCTAAGTGTGGAGTTTTAGTACATTAAAAAGTTCCTCTAAAATCAGCCGAACGACAAATTCCGATTTACTCACCTGTTGTCAGGAGAGACCTCAGTGCTGCATCTTTCAGCCCAATACTGATCCTTAAAAGTAATTCTAATCATAGTTACAGTAACTCGAATTTCCATACATAGGCTAACACTGACTCGTTTGACTTGGAAATTCTTCTAAGTGTGAAGTTTTGGAACTTAAAAAAATTCCTCAATAATCAGACGAACTACGAATTCTGATTTACACACCTGTTCTCAGGAGACACCTCAGTGCTGCATCTTTCAGCCCACTACTGATCCTGAAAAGTAATTCTAATCGTAGTTACAGTAACTTGAATTTCCTTACATAGGCTAACATTGACATGTTTTATTTGGAAATTCTTTTAAGTGTGCCGTTTTGGAACTTTAAAAAATCCCTCAAAAATCAACCGAACTACGAATTCTGATTTACTCACCTGTTATCAGGAGACTTCAGTGCTGCATCTTTCAGCCCAATAATGATCGGTAAAAGTAATTCTAATCGTAGTTACAGTAACTCGAATTTCCTTACATAGGCTAACACTGACTGGTTTGTTATTGTTATTGTTATTGTTAACTACAGCTTGGAAATTCTTCTAAGTGTGGAGTTTTGGTACTTTAAAAAGTTCCTCTAAAATCAGCCGAACGACGAATTCCTATTTACTCACCTGTTATCAGGAGAGACCTCAGTGCTGCATCTTTCAGCCCAATACTGATCCTTAAAAGTAATTCTAATCATAGTTACAGTAACTCGAATTTCCTTACTTAGGCTAACACTGACTGGTTTAACTTGGAAATTCTTTTGAGTGTGAAGTTTTGGAACTTTAAAAAATCCCTCAAAAAATCAGACGAACTACGAATTCTGATTTACACACCTGTTATCAGGAGACACCTCGGTGCTGCATCTTTCAGCCCACTACTGATCCTGAAAAGTAATTCTAATCGTAGTTACAGTAACTTGAATTTCCTTCCATGAGGCTAACATTGACATTTTTTATTTGGAAATTCTTCTATGTGTGGAGTTTTGGAACTTTAAAAAATTCCTCAAAAATCAGCAGAACTACGAATTCTGATTTACTCACCTGTTATCAGGAGAGACCTCAGTGCTGCATCTTTCAGCCCACTACTGATCCTGAAAAGTAATTCTAATCGTAGTTACAGTAACTTGAATTTCCTTCCATACGCTAACATTGACATGTTTTATTTGGAAATTCTTCTAAGTGTGGCGTTTTGGAACTTTAAAAAATCCCTCAAAAATCAGACGAACTACGAATTCTGATTTACTCACCTGTTATCAAGAGAGACCTCAGTGCTGCATCTTTCAGCCCAATACTGATCCTGAAAAGTAATTCTAATCGTAGTTACAGTAAATCGAATTTCCTTACATAGGCTAATACTGACTGGCATCACTTGGAATTTTTTTTAAGTGTGGAGTTTTGGAACTTTAAAAAATCCCTCAAAAATCAGCCGAACTACAAATTCTGATTTACTCACCTGTTATCAGGAGAGACCTCAGTGCTGCATCTGTCAGCCCAATTCTGATCATAGTTACAGTAACTCGAATTTCCTTACATAGGCTAACACTGACTGGTTTGTTATTGTTATTGTTAACTACAGCTTGGAAATTCTCCTACGTGTGGAGTTTTGGAACTTTAAAAAATTCCTCAAAAATCAGCCAAACTACGAATTCTGATTTACTCACCTGTTATCAGGAGAGACCTCAGTGCTGCATCTGTCAGCCCACTACTGATCCTGAAAATTAATTCTAACCATACTTACAGTAACTTGAATTTCCTTCCGTATGCTAACAATGACTGGTTTCACTTGGAAATATTTTTAAGTGTGGAGTTTTGGAACTTTAAAAAATTCCTAAAAAAATTAGCCGAACTACGAATTCTGATTTACTCACCTGTTATCAGAAGAAACCTCAGTGCTGCATCTTTCAGCCCACTACTGATCCTGAAAAGTAATTCTAACCATACTTACAGTAACTTGAATTTCCTTATTTAGGCCAACATTGACAGGTTTCACTTGGAAATTCTTCTTTGTATGGAGTTTTGGAACTTTAAAAAATTCCTAAAAAAATTAGCCGAACTACGAATTCTGATTTACTCACCTGTTATCAGGAGAGACCTCAGTGCTGCATTTTCCAGCCCACTACTGATCCTGAAAAGTAATTCTAACCATACTTACAGTAACTTGAATTTCCTTATTTAGGCCAACATTGACAGGTTTCACTTGGAAATTCTTCTTTGTATGGAGTTTTGGAACTTTAAAAAATTCCTAAAAAAATTAGCCGAACTACGAATTCTGATTTACTCACCTGTTATCAGGAGAGACCTCAGTGCTGCATTTTCCAGCCCACTACTGATCCTGAAAAGTAATTCTAACCATACTTACAGTAACTTGAATTTCCTTCCGTAGGTTAACATTGATTGGTTTCACTATGAAATCTTTCTAAGTGTGGAGTTTTAGTACATTAAAAAGTTCCTCTAAAATCAGCCGAACAACGAATTCCGATTTACTCACCTGTTATCAGGAGAGACCTCAGTGCTGCATCTTTCAGCCCAATACTGATCCTTAAAAGTAATTCTAATCATAGTTACAGTAACTCGAATTTCCATACATAGGCTAACACTGACTAGTTTAACTTGGAAATTCTTCTAAGTGTGAAGTTTTGGAACTTTAAAAAATTCCTCAATAATCAGACGAACTACGAATTCTGATTTACACACCTGTTCTGAGGAGACACCTCAGTGCTGCATCTTTCAGCCCACTACTGATCCTGAAAAGTAATTCTAATCGTAGTTACAGTAACTTGAATTTCCTTCCATAGGCTAACATTGACATGTTTTATTTGGAAATTCTTCTAAGTGTGGAGTTTTGGAACTTTAAAAAATTCCTCAAAAATCAGCCGAATTACGAATTCTGATTTACTCACCTGTTATCAGGAGAGACCTCAGTGCTGCATCTTTCAGCCCACTACTGATCCGTAAAAGTAATTCTTATCATAGTTACAGTAACTCGAATTTCCTTACATAGGCTAACACTGACTGGTTTGTTATTGTTATTGTTATTGTTAACTACAGCTTGGAAATTCTCCTAAGTGTTGAGTTTTGGAACTTTAAAAAATTCCTCAAAAATCAGCCAAACTACGAATTCTGATTTACTCACCTGTTATCAGGAGAGACCTCAGTGCTGCATCTGTCAGCCCACTACTCATCCTGAAAATTAATTCTAACCATACTTACAGTAACTTGAATTTCCTTCCGTATGCTAACAATGACTGGTTTCACTTGGAAATATTTTTAAGTGTGGAGTTTTGGAACTTTAAAAAATTCCTAAAAAAATTAGCCGAACTACGAATTCTGATTTACTCACCTGTTATCAGAAGAGACCTCAGTGCTGCATCTTCCAGCCCACTACTGATCCTGAAAAGTAATTCTAACCATACTTACAGTAACTTGAATTTCCTTATATAGGCCAACATTGACAGGTTTCACTTGGAAATTCTTCTTTGTATGGAGTTTTGGAACTTTAAAAAATGCCTCTGAAATCAGCCGAACTACGAATTCTGATTTACTCACCTGTCATCAGGAGAGACCTCAATGCTGCATCTTTCAGCCCACTACTGATCCTAAAAAGTAATTCTAATCGTAGTTACAGTAAATCGAATTTCTTTACATAGGCTAATACTGACTGGTTTCACTTGGAAATTTTTCTAAGTGTGGAGTTTTGGTACTTTAAAAAGTTCCTCTAAAATGAGCCGAACGACTTATTCCGATTTACTCACCTGTTATCAGGAGAGACCTCAGTGCTGCATCTTTCAGCCCAATACGGATTCTTAAAAGTAATTCTAATCATAGTTACAGTAACTCGAATTTCCTTACTTAGGCTAACACTGACTGGTTTAACTTGGAAATTCTTTTAAGTGTGAAGTTTTGGAACTTTAAAAAATTCCTCAAAAATCAGACGAACTACGAATTCTGATTTACACACCTGTTATCAGGAGTCACCTCAGTGCTGCATCTTCCAGCCCACTACTGATCCTGAAAAGTAATTCTAACCATACTTACAGTAACTTGAATTTCCTTCGTAGGTTAACATTGATTGGTTTCACTTGGAAATTTTTCTAAGTGTGGAGTTTTAGTACATTAAAAAGTTCCTCTAAAATCAGCCGAACAACGAATTCCGATTTACTCACCTGTTATCAGGAGAGACCTCAGTGCTGCATCTTTCAGCCCAATACTGATCCTTAAAAGTAATTCTAATCAGTTACAGTAACTCGAATTTCCATACATAGGCTAACACTGACTAGTTTAACTTGGAAATTCTTCTAAGTGTGAAGTTTTGGAACTTTAAAAAATTCCTCAATAATCAGAAGAACTACGAATTCTGATTTACACACCTGTTCTGAGGAGACACCTCAGTGCTGCATCTTTCAGCCCACTACTGATCCTGAAAAGTAATTCTAATCGTAGTTACAGTAACTTGAATTTCCTTCCATAGGCTAACATTGACATGTTTTATTTGGAAATTCTTCTAAGTGTGGAGTATTGGAACTTTAAAAAACTTCCTCAAAAATCAGCCGAACTACGAATTCTGATTTACTCACCTGTTATCAGGAGAGACCTCAGTGCTGCATCTTTCAGCCCACTGCTGATCCTGAAAAGTAATTCTAATCGTAGTTACAGTAACTTGAATTTCCTTGCGTAGGCTAACATTGACATGTTTTATTTGGAAATTCTTCTAAGTGTGGAGTTTTGGAACTTTAAAAAATTCCTCAAAAATCAGCCGAACTACGAATTCTGATTTACTCACCTGTTATCAGGAGAGACTTCAGTGCTGCATCTTGCAGCCCAATAATGATCCTTAAAAGTAATTCTAATCGTAGTTACAGCAACTCGGATTTCCTTACATAGGCTAACACTGACTGGTTTGTTATTGTTATTGTTATTGTTAACTACAGCTTGGAAATTCTTCTAAGTTTGGGGTTTTGGAACTTTAAAAAATTCCTCAAAAATCAGCCGAACTACGAATTCTGATTTACTCACCTGTTATCAGGATAGACCTCAGTGCTGCATCTTTCAGCCCACTACTGATCCTGAAAAGTAATTCTAATCGTAGTTACAGTAAATCGAATTTCCTTACATAGGCTAATACTGACTGGCATCACTTGGAATTTTTTTTAAGTGTGGAGTTTTGGAACTTTAAAAAATGCCTCTAAAATCAGCCGAACTACGAATTCTGATTTACTCACCTGTCATCAGGAGAGAACTCAGTGCTGCATCTTCCAGCCTACTACTGATCCTAAAAAGTAATTCTAATCGTAGTTACAGTAAATCGAATTTCCTTACATTGGCTAATACTGACTGGTTTCACTTGGAAATTTTTCTAAGTGTGGAGTTTTAGTACTTTAAAAAGTTATTCTAAAATCAGTTGAACGGCAAATTCTGATGTACTCACCTGTTATCAGGAGAGACCTCGATGCTCCATCTTTCAGCCCACTACTGATCCTGAAAAGTAATTCTAATCATTGTTACAGTAACTTGAATTTACTTCCGTAGGCTAACATTGACATGTTTTACTTGGAAATTCTTCTAAGTGTGGAGTTTTGGAACTTTAAAAAATTCCTCAAAAATCAGCCAAACTACGAATTCTGATTTACTCACCTGTTATCAGGAGAGACCTCAGTGCTGCATCTGTCAGCCCACTACTGATCCTGAAAATTAATTCTAAGCATACTTACAGTAACTTGAATTTCCTTCCGTAGGCTAACAATGACTGTTTTCACTTGGAAATATTTTTAAGTGTGGAGTTTTGGAACTTTAAAAAATTCCTAAAAAAATTAGCCGAACTACGAATTCTGATTTACTCACCTGTTATCAGAAGAGACCTCAGTGCTGCATCTTTCAGCCCACTACTGATCCTGAAAAGTAATTCTAACCATTATTACAGTAACTTGAATTTCCTTATATAGGCCAACGTTGACAGGTTTCACTTGGAAATTCTTCTTTGTGTGTAGTTTTGGAACTTTAAAAAACTGCCTCTGAAATCAGCCGAACTACGAATTCTGATTTAATCACCTGTCATCAGGAGAGACCTCAGTGCTGCATCTTTCAGCCCACTACTGATCCTAAAAAGTAATTCTAATCGTAGTTACAGTAAATCGAATTTCTTTACATAGGCTAATACTGAGTGGTTTCACTTGGAAATTTTTCTAAGTGTGGAGTTTTGGTACTTTAAAAAGTTCCTCTAAAATCAGCCGAACAACGAATTCAGATTTACTCACCTGTTATCAGGAGAGACCTCAGTGCTGCATCTTTCAGCCCAATACTTATCCTTAAAAGTAATTCTAATCATAGTTACAGTAACTCGAATTTCCTTGCTTAGGCTAACACTGACTGGTTTAACTTGGAAATTCTTTTAAGTGTGAAGTTTTGGAACTTTAAAAAATTCCTCAAAAATCAGACGAACTACGAATTCTGATTTACACACCTGTTATCAGGAGACACCTCAGTGCTGCATCTTTCAGCTCACTACTGATCCTGAAAAGTAATTCTAACCATACTTACAGTAACTTGAATTTCCTTCCGTAGGTTAACATTGACTGTTTTCACTTGGGAATTTTTCTAAGTGTGGAGTTTTAGTACATTAAAAAGTTCCTCTAAAATCAGCCGAACGACAAATTCCGATTTACTCACCTGTTATCAGGAGAGACCTCAGTGCTGCATCTTTCAGCCCAATACTGATCCTTAAAAGTAATTCTAATCATAGTTACAGTAACTCGAATTTCCATACATAGGCTAACACTGACTCGTTTGACTTGGAAATTCTTCTAAGTGTGAAGTTTTGGAACTTAAAAAAATTCCTCAATAATCAGACGAACTACGAATTTTGATTTACACACCTGTTCTCAGGAGACACCTCAGTGCTGCATCTTTCAGCCCACTACTGATCCTGAAAAGTAATTCTAATCGTAGTTACAGTAACTTGAATTTCCTTACATAGGCTAACATTGACATGTTTTATTTGGAAATTCGTTTAAGTGTGCCGTTTTGGAACTTTAAAAAATCCCTCAAAAATCAGCCGAACTACGAATTCTGATTTACTCACCTGTTATCAGGAGACTTCAGTGCTGCATCTTTCAGCCCAATAATGATCGGTAAAAGTAATTCTAATCGTAGTTACAGTAACTCGAATTTCCTTACATAGGCTAACACTGACTGGTTTGTTATTGTTATTGTTATTGTTAACTACAGCTTGGAAATTCTTCTAAGTGTGGAGTTTTGGTACTTTAAAAAGTTCCTCTAAAATCAGCCGAACGACGAATTCCTATTTACTCACCTGTTATCAGGAGAGACCTCAGTGCTGCATCTTTCAGCCCAATACTGATCCTTAAAAGTAATTCTAATCATAGTTACAGTAACTCGAATTTCCTTACTTAGGCTAACACTGACTGGTTTAACTTGGAAATTCTTTTAAGTGTGAAGTTTTGGAACTTTAAAAAATTCCTCAAAAAATCAGACGAACTACGAATTCTGATTTACACACCTGTTATCAGGAGACAACTCGGTGCTGCATCTTTCAGCCCACTACTGATCCTGAAAAGTAATTCTAATCGTAGTTACAGTAACTTGAATTTCCTTCCATGAGGCTAACATTGACATTTTTTATTTGGAAATTCTTCTATGTGTGGAGTTTTGGAACTTTAAAAAATTCCTCAAAAATCAGCCGAACTACAAATTCTGATTTACTCACCTGTTATCAGGAGAGACCTCAGTGCTGCATCTTTCAGCCCACTACTGATCCTGAAAAGTAATTCTAATCGTAGTTACAGTAACTTGAATTTCCTTCCATACGCTAACATTGACATGTTTTATTTGGAAATTCTTCTAAGTGTGGCGTTTTGGAACTTTAAAAAATCCCTCAAAAATCAGACGAACTACGAATTCTGATTTACTCACCTGTTATCAGGAGAGACCTCAGTGCTGCATCTTTCAGCCCACTACTGATCCTGAAAAGTAATTCTAATCGTAGTTACAGTAACTTGAATTTCCTTCCATGAGGCTAACATTGACATGTTTTATTTGGAAAGTCTTCTATGTGTGGAGTTTTGGAACTTTAAAAAGTTCCTCAAAAATCAGCCGAACTACGAATTCTGATTTACTCACCTGTTATCAGGAGAGACCTCAGTGCTGCATCTTTCAGCCCACTACTGATCCCGAAAAGTAATTCTAATCGTAGTTACAGTAACTTGAATTTCCTTCCATACGCTAACATTGACATGTTTTATTTGGAAATTCTTTTAAGTGTGGCGTTTTGGAACTTTAAAAAATCCCTAAAAAATCAGACGAACTACGAATTCTGATTTACTCACCTGCTATCAGGAGAGACCTCAGTGCTGCATCTTTCAGCCCACTACTGATCCTGAAAAGTAATTCTAACCATACTTACAGTAACTTGAATTTCCTTCGGTAGGCTAACATTGACTGGTGTCACTTGGAAAATTTTTTAAGTGTGGTGTTTTGGAACATTAAAAAATTCCTCGAAAATGAGTCGAACTACGAATTCTGATTTACTCTACTGTTATCAGGAGAGACCTCAGTGCTGCATCTTTCAGCCCACTACTGATCCTAAAAAGTAATTCTAATCTTAGTTACAGTAAATCGAATTTCCTTACATAGGCTAATACTGACTGGTTTCACTTGGAAATGTTTCTAAGTGTGGAGTTTTGGTACTTTAAAAAGTTCCTCTAAAATCAGCCGAACTACGAATTCCGATTTACTCAACTGTTATCAGGAGAGACCTCATTGATGCATCTTTCAGCCCAATACTGATCCTTAAAAGTAATTCTAATCATAGTTACAGTAACTCGAATTTCCTTACATAGGCTAACACTGACTGGTTTAACTTGGAAATTCTTCTAAGTGTGAAGTTTTGGAACATTAAAAAATTCCTCAAAAATCAGCTGAACGACGAATTCCGAGTTACTCACCTGTTATCAGGAGAGACCTCAGTGATGCATCTTTCAGCCCAATACTGATCCTCAAAAGTAATTCTAATCATAGTTACAGTAACTCGAATTTCCTTACATAGGCTAACACTGACTGGTTTAACTTGGAAATTCTTCTAAGTGTGGAGTTTTGGTACTTTAAAAAGTTCCTCTAAAATCAGCCGAACGACGAATTCCGATTTACTCACCTGTTATCAGGAGAGACCTCAGTGCTGCATCTTTCAGCTCAATACTGATCCTTAAAAGTAATTCTAATCATAGTTACAGTAACTCGAATTTTCCTACATAGGCTAACACTGACTGGTTTAACTTGGAAATTCTTCTAAGTGTGAAGTTTTGGAACTTTAAAAAATTCCTCAAAAATGAGTTGAACTACGAATTCTGATTTACAGACCTGTTATCAGGAGACACCTCAGTGCTGCATCTTTCAGACCACTACTGATCCTGAAAAGTAATTCTAATTGTAGTTACAGTAACTTGAATTTCCTTCCATAGGCTAACATTGACATGTTTTACTTGGAAATTCTTCTAAGTGTGGAGTTTTGGAACTTTAAAAAATTCCTAAAAAAATCAGCCGAACTACGAATTCTGATTTACTCACCTGTTATCAGAAGAGACCTCAGTGCTGCATCTTTCAGCCCATTACTGATCCTAAAAAGTAATTCTAATTGCAGTTACAGTAACTTGAATTTCCTTCCATAGGCTAACATTGACATGTTTTACTTGGAAATTCTTCTGTGTGTGGAGTTTTGGAACTTCAAAAAATTCCTCTAAAATCAGCCGAATGTCGATTTCCGATTTACACACCTGTTATCAGGAGAGACCTCAGTGCTGCATCTTTCAGCCCACTACTGATCCTGAAAATTAATTCTAACCATACTTACAGTGACTTGAATTTCCTTCCATAGGCTAACAATGACTGGTTTAACTTGGAAATTCTTCTAAGTGTGAAGTTTTGGAACTTTAAAAAACTCCTTAATAATCAGACAAACTACGAATTCTGATTTACACACCTGTTCTCAGGAGACACCTCAGTGCTGCATTTTTCAGCCCACTACTGATCCTAAAAAGTAATTCTAATCGTAGTTACAGTATATCGAATTTCCTTACATAGGCTAATACTGACTGGTTTCACTTGGAAACTTTTTTTAAGTGTGGAGTTTTAGTACTTTAACCCCTTCAGCGCGGCGTGAATTTTTGCGCTGTGCTGAAGGTTCTATTGAGCCTATCAACTCATGACGGAACGGTTCTGTCATGAGCACAGCTCAACCGACGCTCATGACGGAACTGTTCCATCAAGAGCATGGAAGGGGTTAAAAAGTTCCTCTAAAATCAGCCGAACGACGAATTCCGATTTACTCACCTGTTATCAGGAGAGACCTCAGTGCTGCATCTTTCAACCCAATACTGATCCTTAAAAGTAATTCTAATCATAGTTACAATAACTCGAATTTCCTTACATAGGCTAACAGTGACTGGTTTAACTTGGAAATTCTTCTAAGTGTGAAGTTTTGGAACTTTAAAAAACTCCTTAATAATCAGACAAACTACGAATTCTGATTTACACACCTGTTCTCAGGAGACACCTCAGTGCTGCATCTTTCAGCCCACTACTGATCCTGAAAAGTAATTCTAATCGTAGTTACAATAAATCGAATTTCCTTACATAGGCTAATACTGACTGGCGTCACTTGGAAATTTTTGTAAGTGTGGAGTTTTGGAACTTTAAAAAATGCCTCTAAAATCAGCCGAACTACAAATTCTGATTTACTCACCTGTTATCAGAAGAGACCTCAGTGCTGCATCTTTCAGCCCATTACTGATCCTAAAAAGTAATTCTAATTGCAGTTACAGTAACTTGAATGTCCTTCCATAGGCTAACATTGACATGTTTTACTTGGAAATTCTTCTGTGTGTGGAGTTTTGGAACTTTAAAAAATTCCTCTAAAATCAGCCGAATGTCGATTTCCGATTTACACACCTGTTATCAGGAGAGACCTCAGTGCTGCATCTTTCAGCCCACTACTGATCCTGAAAATTAATTCTAACCATACTTACAGTAACTTGAATTTCCTTCCATAGGCTAACAATGACTGGCTTCACTTGGAAATATTTTTAAGTGTGGAGTTTTGGCTCTTTAAAAAATTCCTCAAAAATTAGCCTTAGTACGATTTCTGATTTAATCACCTGTTATCAGGAGAGACCTCAGTGCTGCATTTTTCAGCCCACTACTGATCTTAAAAAGTAATTCTAATCGTAGTTACAGTATATCGAATTTCCTTACATGGGCTAATTCTGACTGGTTTCACTTGGAAACTTTTTTTAAGTGTGGAGTTTTAGTACTTTAACCCCTTCAGCGCGGCATGAATTTTCGCGCTGTGCTGAAGGTTCTATTGAGCCTATCAACTCATGACGGAACGGTTCTGTCATGAGCACAGCTCAACCGACGCTCATGACGGAACTGTTCCGTCAAGAGCATGGAAGGGGTTAAAAAGTTCCTCTAAAATCAGCCGAACGACGAATTCCGATTTACTCACCTGTTATCAGGAGAGACCTCAGTGCTGCATCTTTCAGCCCAATACTGATCCTTAAAAGTAATTCTAATCATAGTTACAATAACTCGAATTTCCTTACATAGGCTAACAGTGACTGGTTTAACTTGGAAATTCTTCTAAGTGTGAAGTTTTGGAACTTTAAAAAACTCCTTAATAATCAGACAAACTACGAATTCTGATTTACACACCTGTTCTCAGGAGACACCTCAGTGCTGCATCTTTCAGCCCACTACTGATCCTGAAAAGTAATTCTAATCGTAGTTACAATAAATCGAATTTCCTTACATAGGCTAATACTGACTGGCGTCACTTGAAATTATTTTCAAGTGTGGAGTTTTGGAACTTTAAAAAATGCCTCTAAAATCAGCCGAACTACGAATTCTGATTTACTCACCTGTCATCAGGAGAGACCTCAGTGCTGCATCTTTCAGCCCATTACTGATCCTAAAAAGTAATTCTAATTGCAGTTACAGTAACTTGAATTTCCTTCCATAGGCTAACATTGACATGTTTTACTTGGAAATTCTTCTGTGTGTGGAGTTTTGGAACATTAAAAAATTCCTCTAAAATCAGCCGAATGTCGATTTCCGATTTACACACCTGTTATCAGGAGAGACCTCAGTGCTGCATCTTTCAGCCCACTACTGATCCTAAAAAGTAATTCTAATCAAAGTTACAGTAAATTGAATTTCCTTACATAGGCTAACATTGACATATTTTATTGGAAATTCTTCTAAGTGTGGTGTTTTGAAACTTTAAAAAATTCCTCAAAAATCAGCCGAACTACGAATTATGATTTACTCACCTGTTATCAGGAGAGACTTCAGTGCTGCATCTTTCAGCCCACTACTGATCCTGAAAAGTAATTCTGATCGTAGTTACAGTAACTTGAATTTCCTTCCATAGGCTAACATTGACATGTTTTATTTGGAAATTCTTCTAAATGTGGAGTTTCGGTACTTTAAAAAGTTCCTCTAAAATCAGCCGAACAATGAATTCCGATTTACTCACCTGTTATAAGGAGAGACCTCAGTGCTGCATCTTTCAGCCCAATACTGATCCTGAAAATTAATTCTAATCGTAGTTACAGTAACTTGAATTTCCTTCCATAGGCTAACATTGACATGTTTTATTTGGAAATTCTTCTAAGTGTGGAGTTTTGGAACTTTAAAAAATTCCTCAAAAATCATCCGAACTACGAATTCTGATTTACTCACCTGTTATCAGGAGAGACCTCAGTGCTGCAGCTTTCAGCCCACTACAGATCCTGAAAATTAATTCTAACCATACTTACAGTAACTTGAATTTCCTTCCGTATGCTAACAATGACTGGTTTCACTTGGAAATATTTTTAAGTGTGGAGTTTTGGAACTTTAAAAAATTCTTTAAAAAATTAGCCGAACTACGAATTCTGATTTACTCACCTGTTATCAGAAGAGACCTCAGTGCTGCATCTTCCAGCCCACTTCTGATCCTGAAAAGTAATTCTAACCATACTTACAGTAACTTGAATTTCCTTATATAGGCCAACATTGACAGGTTTCACTTGGAAATTCTTCTTTGCATGGAGTTTTGGAACTTTAAAAAATGCCTCTGAAATCAACCGAACTACTAATTCTGATTTACTCACCTGTTATCAGGAGAGACCTCAGTGCTGCATCTTTCAGCTCAATACTGATCCTTAAAAATAATTCTAATCATAGTTACAGTAACTCGAATTTCCTTGCTTAGGCTAACACTGACTGGTTTAACTTGGAAATTCTTTTAAGTGTGAAGTTTTGGAACTTTAAAAAATTCCTCAAAAATCAGACGAACTACGAATTCTGATTTACACACCTGTTATCAGGAGACACCTCAGTGCTGCATCTTTCAGCTCACTACTGATCCTGAAAAGTAATTCTAACCATACTTACAGTAACTTGAATTTCCTTCCGTAGGTTAACATTGACTGTTTTCACTTGGGAATTTTTCTAATTGTGGAGTTTTAGTACATTAAAAAGTTCCTCTAAAATCAGCCGAACGACGAATTCCGATTTACTCACCTGTTATCAGGAGAGACCTCAGTGCTGCATCTTTCAGCCCAATACTGATCCTTAAAAGTAATTCTAATCATAGTTACAGTAACTCTAATTTCCATACATAGGCTAACACTGACTCGTTTGACTTGGAAATTCTTCTAAGTGTGAAGTTTTGGAACTTTAAAAAATGCCTCTAAAATCAGCCGAACTACAAATTCTGATTTACTCACCTGCCATCAGGAGAGACCTCAGTGCTGCATCTTTCAGCCCACTACTGATCCTGAAAAGTAATTCTAATTGTAGTTACAGTAACTTGAATTTCCTTCCATAGGCTAACATTGACATGTTTTATTTGGAAATTCTTCTAAGTGTGGCGTTTTGGAACTTTAAAAAATCCCTCAAAAATCAGCCGAACTACGAATTCTGATTTACTCACCTGTTATCAGGAGAGACTTCAGTGCTGCATCTTTCAGCCCAATAATGATCCGTAAAAGTAATTCTGATCATAGTTACAGTAACTCGAATTTCCTTACATAGGCTAACACTGACTGGTTTGTTATTGTTATTGTTATTGTTAACTACAGCTTGGAAATTCTCCTAAGTGTGGAGTTTTGGAACTTTAAAAAATTCCTCAAAAATCAGCCAAACTACGAATTCTGATTTACTCACCTGTTATCAGGAGAGACCTCAGTGCTGCATCTGTCAGCCCACTACTGATCCTGAAAATTAATTCTAACCATACTTACAGTAACTTGAATTTCCTTCCGTATGCTAACAATGACTGGTTTCACTTGGAAATATTTTTAAGTGTGGAGTTTTGGAACTTTAAAAAATTCCTAAAAAAATTAGCCGAACTACGAATTCTGATTTACTCACCTGTTATCAGAAGAAACCTCAGTGCTGCATCTTTCAGCCCACTACTGATCCTGAAAAGTAATTCTAACCATACTTACAGTAACTTGAATTTCCTTATTTAGGCCAACATTGACAGGTTTCACTTGGAAATTCTTCTTTGTATGGAGTTTTGGAACTTTAAAAAATTCCTAAAAAAATTAGCCGAACTACGAATTCTGATTTACTCACCTGTCCTCACTAGAGACCTCAGTGCTGCATCTTTCAGCCCACTACTGATCCTAAAAAGTAATTCTAATCGTAGTTACAGTAAATCGAATTTCTTTACATAGGCTAATACTGACTGGTTTCACTTGGAAATTTTTCTAAGTGTGGAGTTTTGGTACTTTAAAAAGTTCCTCTAAAATGAGCTGAACGACTTATTCCGATTTACTCACCTGTTATCAGGAGAGACCTCAGTGCTGCATCTTTCAGCCCACTACTGATCCTGAAAAGTAATTCTGATCGTAGTTACAGTAACTTGAATTTCCTTCCATAGGCTAACATTGACATGTTTTATTTGGAAATTCTTCTAAATGTGGAGTTTCGGTACTTTAAAAAGTTCCTCTAAAATCAGCCGAACAACGAATTCCGATTTACTCACCTGTTATAAGGAGAGACCTCAGTGCTGCATCTTTCAGCCCAATACTGATCCTGAAAAGTAATTCTAATCGTAGTTACAGTAACTTGAATTTCCTTCCATAGGCTAACATTGACATGTTTTATTTGGAAATTCTTCTAAGTGTGGAGTTTTGGAACTTTAAAAAATTCCTCAAAAATCATCCGAACTACGAATTCTGATTTACTCACCTGTTATCAGGAGAGACCTCAGTGCTGCAGCTTTCAGCCCACTACAGATCCTGAAAAGTAATTCTAATCGTAGTTACAGTAACTTGAATTTCCTTCTATAGGCTAACATTGACATGTTTTATTTGGAAATTCTTCTAAGTGTGAAGTTTTGGAACATTAAAAAATTCCTCAAAAATCAGCTGAACTACGAATTCTGATTTACACACCTGCTATCAGGAGAGACCTCAGTGCTGCATCTTTCAGCCCACTACTGATCCTGAAAATTAATTCTAACAATACTTACAGTAACTTGAATTTCCTTCCATAGGCTAACAATGACTGGTTTCACTTGGAAATATTTTTAAGTGTGGAGTTTTGGCACATTAAAAAATTCCTCAAAAATCAGCCTTAGTAGGATTTCTGATTTACTCACCTGTTATCAGGAGAGAACTCAGTGCTGCATCTTTCATCCCAATACTGATCCTTAAAAGTATTTCTAATCATAGTTACAGTAACTCTAATTTCCTTACATAGGCTAACACAGACTCTAAGGGGTCGATCAGGATGGCGGACGGAAGAGCCACCGCGGCCCATGAGTAGGTGGAAAAAGCCTTTTCCGTGTCCGCCTGCCGCGGATACTCCGTCCGCCATATCAGGATAGGAAAACTTGTCAAATTTCCGTCCGCGACGGAAAAGCACGCTCCGCCGGCCAACTACACACGACCACGCGGCGGACGTAACAGATCCGGACGCACCGCCGTACGTACTGACGACGAAGACCGTCCCCCCAATCAAGATGGCGGAAAACACACATAAAACCGCAGCGGAAAAACAACCTGTCTGAACACGTCGGAATCCCCACAGCGAACACAGGTGACATAGCCGAGATACCCACCGCAAGCTGACCACCACCATGGACCCTGCGCTACACGCCTTCCCGATGCTCTTCGCGATCCACCACGTCCTAGTCATGGCCTACTATGGACGACGCAGGTAAGGCACAAACCATTGGCTGTCTGGGGGTGAATACCAGCAAGGGACGTGACGTAGGGAGGGGGAGTGTCATGTCACCGTAATCACTGATGAGAAGCAAATACGAATACACAATTGTAGTACGCAAGCAGGAATGACAACGAAAAACCACGAGATTTGATAGACCACCTTTATTTCACAAAATAGGGGTTCAATCACAGTGTATGCGTGAGCATGGGCAAAGTGGGCACCAGAGCAGGCACATCATAGCAGGTAACGGGAGGGCAGTATGCAGTATCAGAGCATCAACAGGGCACAGTGCAGTACACAGCAGGTACATCATAGCAGGTAACGAGAGGGCAGTATGCAGTATCAGAGCATCAACAGGGCACAGTGCAGTACACAGCAGGTACATCATAGCAGGTAACGAGAGGGCAGTATGCAGTATCAGAGCATCAACAGGGCACAGTGCAGTACACAGCAGGTACATCATAGCAGGTAACGAGAGGGCAGTATGCAGTATCAGAGCATCAACAGGGCACAGTGCAGTACACAGCAGGTACATCATAGCAGGTAACGAGAGGGCAGTATGCAGTATCAGAGCATCAACAGGGCACAGTGCAGTACACAGCAGGTACATCATAGCAGGTAACGAGAGGGCAGTATGCAGTAACAGAGCATCAACAGGGCACAGTGCAGTACACAGCAGGTACATCATAGCAGGTAACGAGAGGGCAGTATGCAGTAACAGAGCATCAATAGGGCATTGCAAAGAACAGGTCCATCAGAGGCAGCACATGAGAGGGGCACAGAGAATCAACAGTCCATTGCACAGAACAGTTCCATCAGAGGCAGCACATGAGAGGGGCCAAGTGCATGAACAGTCCATTGCACAGAACAGTTCCATCAGAGGCAGCACATGAGAGGGGCCAAGTGCATGAACAGTCCATTGCACAGAACAGTTCCATCAGAGGCAGCACATGAGAGGGGCCAAGTGCATGAACAGTCCATTGCACAGAACAGTTCCATCAGAGGCAGCACATGAGAGGGGCCAAGTGCATGAACAGTCCATTGCACAGAACAGTTCCATCAGAGGCAGCACATGAGAGGGGCCAAGTGCATGAACAGTCCATTGCACAGAACAGGTCCATCAGAGGCAGCACATGAGAGGGGCCAAGTGCATGAACAGTCCATTGCACAGAACAGGTCCATCAGAGGCAGCACATGAGAGGGGCACAGAGAATCAACAGTCCATTGCACAGAACAGGTCCATCAGAGGCAGCACATGAGAGGGGCACAGAGAATCAACAGTCCATTGCACAGAACAGGTCCATCAGAGGCAGCACATGAGAGGGGCACAGAGAATCAACAGTCCATTGCACAGAACAGGTCCATCAGAGGCAGCACATGAGAGGGGCCAAGTGCATGAACAGTCCATTGCACAGAACAGGTCCATCAGAGGCAGCACATGAGAGGGGCAGTATGCAGTATCAGAGCATCAACAGGGCACAGTGCAGTACACAGCAGGTACATCATAGCAGGCAACGAGAGGGCAGTATGCAGTATCAGAGCATCAACAGGGCACAGTGCAGTACACAGCAGGCACATCATAGCAGGTAACGTGAGGGCAGTATGCAGTATCAGAGCATCAACAGGGCACAGTGCAGTACACAGCAGGCACATCATAGCAGGTAACGTGAGGGCAGTATGCAGTATCAGAGCATCAACAGGGCACAGTGCAGTACACAGCAGGTACATCATAGCAGGCAACGAGAGGGCAGTATGCAGTATCAGAGCATCAACAGGGCACAGTGCAGTACACAGCAGGCACATCATAGCAGGCAACGAGAGGGCAGTATGCAGTATCAGAGCATCAACAGGGCACAGTGCAGTACACAGCAGGCACATCATAGCAGGTAACGTGAGGGCAGTATGCAGTATCAGAGCATCAACAGGGCACAGTGCAGTACACAGCAGGTACATCATAGCAGGTAACGAGAGGGCAGTATGCAGTATCAGAGCATCAACAGGGCATTGTGCAGTACACAGCAGGTACAACAGAGGCTGCACAACTACGTGTCCCTACCAACCCGTCACAGGAACCACAAGAGTGCCACGCAGTTCCCAATGGACACACCATGTGAAGTAAAATTTCAGTGAAGTGTACAGCACCTCACATCACAGACTCAGGGGGACTGCGTGACCCACCTGCCTCGGACACACTGGCAGCACCAGCAACAGGAGTGTGAGACACAGTCACAGCCCGAGTCACACACACATGGGCCACGGACCCAGACACACTGGCAGCACCAGCAACAGGAGTGTGAGACACAGCCACAGCCCGAGTCACACACACATGGGCCACGGACCCAGACACACTGGCAGCACCAGCAACAGGAGTGTGAGACACAGCCACAGATGTAGTCACTGACACGTGAGCCACTGACCCAGACACACTGGCAGCACCAGAAACAGGAGTGTGCAACACAGCCACAGATCTCCTAACTGACACGTGAGCCATAGACCCAGATACACTGCCAGGACGTGCAACAGGAGAGGGCACAACTGACACTGTGCCACCATCTGATACATGAGAGTCAACTGCACCAGCGCCACTGGTACAACTGAAATGATGAGCCACAGGGCTGTATGGGCCAGGAGGCAGGGTGGGCCTGGGAGCTGGTGATAGGTCATCTAGAGCCAAATCGGGTGTGGCAGGTGTCAATGGTGTGTGTCTGCGTTTCTTATGGAGGTGTGAGTGCACCCTGGACAGGACTGGACTGCCAAGTGGCGGGGACTCCAAAGAATCACCACCCAGCATAGGTGGACCAACTGCTGCCGGGGACCTGGTTTCTGGGGACGTGCTGGAGCCTGCTTGTCGTTTGCTCTGTGCCTGCCGCCTGGACTCGGAATGATGTGTAATGGGGGATGCTACAACAGGGGACACCCACCTTTGCTTCTGACTGGCCTGGATGGGAGTGGAGGTATGGGGGGACTCCGCCGCGGAGACATTAGTTTTGCGTCCAGTAGTAAACATCAGCCTCAGTGCAGCCAGGGGTGGAGTATGCCTGTCCTTGATTGCGCCAATGTCCATGCCAGATGACTTGTCCGTAGGAGGTGCCTTATCCTTAGGTGGAGTGTTGTCTCTGGATGTAGCCTGTGCCCTGCTCGCCGCCCTGTTCCTGCCAGCAGACTTGTCGTCTGTGGTGCACCTGTCTCCAGTAGACACCTGCTCTCTGTGTGTGTACATGCCCTTGGGAGTGTCCCTTACCTCTGCTGTGGGCCTGCTCTTGGGAGTCTCCCTGCTCTTAGTAGGTGCCTTAGTCTTCTCACTGTCCTTGGGAGTGTCCCTTACCTCTGCTGTGGGCCTGCTCTTGGGAGTCTCCCTGCTCTTAGTAGGTGCCTTAGTCTTCTCACTGTCCTTGGGAGTGTCCCTTACCTCTGCTGTGGGCCTGCTCTTGGGAGTCTCCCTGCTCTTAGTAGGTGCCTTAGTCTTCTCACTGTCCTTGGGATTGTTCCTATCGACCGCTGTGGGCCTGCTCTTGGGAGTCTCCCTGCTCTTAGTAGGTGCCTTAGTCTTCTCACTGTCCTTGGGAGTGTCCCTTACCTCTGCTGTGGGCCTGCTCTTGGGAGTCTCCCTGCTCTTAGTAGGTGCCTTAGTCTTCTCACTGTCCTTGGGAGTGTCCCTTACCTCTGCTGTGGGCCTGCTCTTGGGAGTCTCCCTGCTCTTAGTAGGTGCCTTAGTCTTCTCACTGGCCTTGTCCAAGGAACAGTCCATGGACATGTGAGTATCCCATGCCTTGGGAGTACCTTTTGTGTTGAATGCCCGTGTAGCTCCTGAAGGCATGTCCTCCAACAACACTTGTGGATCCTGTGTGTGTACTCCAGTGCATCTGACGTCGTGTACGTGAACAGATGTAGGTGATCTAGGGGATGTGGTCTGTGCCCTGCGTGCCCTGACGTGCTGTCTGACGCTGCTTCGAGTGCAATAACCTTTATTTGAGTCTTGCTCACAATAATCACTACCCCCCGAGACATCCAGCGGTGTAGATGGGGAAACAGAAGTATGACCCTGTGCATTCGACTGAACTATTGCAGACGACACACTGCTTGCCAATGACTGCACTGTCCTGTGTAGACCTGAAAGATCGCCATGCATCCCTTCCATGAATGCCACCACCTGCCCCAACTTCCTATCATGGTCCTGGAATGCATTCGTCATATTGGTCTGCCCCACACACAGCTGTCGCAGCAGATCAACTGCCTCAGCACACAGTGCATTTTGGCTCACCGTGGCAGGGGCAGCGGTGCCTGCACCGAACGCCACTCTGCTCCCCCTACTCCTCCGGCCACGAACAGTACATGGTGCAGTTGGTGGAAGTGTGGGCCCTGTGTGCTGTCTTCCGACAGAAGGTGATGAGTGCCCACTCCCAGTCTGTGACAACAGTGCAGGCTCACCAAGAGAGTCCGACGAGGAGGACGATGGTGTCTCCACATGCGAGTCCTCAGGGACGGTCCTGTCCCCCTCTCCGGCGCTGGCCTCCTCCGTGTCAGTCTGCGTGTGTGCGATGTCTGAGCCGGACTCATTTCCTCGGCTACTCTCCACCGTCTGTGGCAGAGTGTCCTCTGTCAAAGCTGAAATGCACAGAAAAGATGTGTGAGTCATGGGCAGACTGACGTACAGATGGAACTGGATAGCCAAATTACATAGCAGACAAAGGTTTAGGAGCCCACATCCTGCACATGGCCCACCCCTACCAGTCATCCTCACATTTCCTGGAATGGGGCCATGGACCACTAGGGGATGTGCATTAACACTCAAGTACTAAGCAAGTGGCGTGTCAACATGGCGGACCTGGCTGTCAAATGACTACCACCCAATGGGACCAAAATGGCAGCACAGGCATACGTACGCAACACGGAACTCAATAGTGTGTCTGGGCACCAATACATGCATAGCACTCACAAGTTTCCTACACAGACAGTATGCTCACCGCTAGTTTGCTGTTGATCGGCACTCAGACATTCGGCCAGTTCAGGATGCGTCACTGCAATTATACGGTGCATGAGAGGGGTCATGGAGCGTCGGGCCAGACGGGGCGTCCTTGGAATCAGGCCCAGTGTTACTTCAGCTACATTCTTGCTCAGCCTGGAAATGTCGTCCCAGCGTTTGTGGCAGTGTGTATGTCGTCTGTTGCACACCCCCAATGCCCGAACTTCCCGTGCTATGCCCCTCCACAGGTCCTTGCGAAGGTGCAGCTTGACCTACCATGATGAAAGAGAAAAGGGTTTTAGTCAGTGGACAGGTGGCCTGTGACACACATAGGGGCAAGACGTAACTGTCAGCAGCCATGCACAATCGGGAACATATGTGTAGCCCACACTACACAGCTAAGATAGAAATTGGCAAGATCATTTAGCCCCCTCATGCACACCAACATGTCCCACACTGCACTTACCACCCGTCCTGGTGCGCCGTAGAGGCGTCCATAGTTGCGGAGTACACCGTCCACGAGCACATCAAGCTCCGCGGCGGTGAAGGGTCGAGACCGGATCTCATTGCCTCTCGACATGGCAAGATCACGGAGTATGGCACTAGAGCAGCAGTCGGTGGTCAGCTCAGCAGCAGCAGTAGGTCGAGGTGATGGTCACAGGCAGCAGTCGGTGGTCAGCTCAGCAGCAGCAGTAGGTCGAGGTGATGGTCACAGGCAGCAGTCGGTGGTCAGCTCAGCAGCAGCAGTAGGTCGAGGTGATGGTCACAGGCAGCAGTCGGTGGTCAGCTCAGCAGCAGCAGTAGGTCGAGGTGATGGTCACAGGCAGCACTGGTCCCCAGGGTAGGTAGCGTCGTTTTGGCCAACACACATATATAGGGCCCTCTGCACGTGTCAGTGGCATACGTCGCCAGCAATTGGTCAGCCCTGGAAGCGTGATCGTGAAATGGGCCAATGACTGGCCCATAGTTGCGGTGCACACCTTACGCTACTTGCGATTGGCCATATGCGGCCAGCGTCCCTCTCCCCATTGGCTGCATGTGCATGGACCGTCACGGGCAGACATCGGCGACCGCACGTGCAAGCCTCAGGCCCGGATGCTTCCGTTGCAACAATGTACTATCACTGGCGCCTCCATGGCGGTGCACGTACTCAGCGGGGGAGGTGCAGGCCCATACACCCTGTAGATGTAGTCAATGGACATGCCATTTCATGACCCCCCTTACAGTCACCTTGCATCATCCACCGTACACCGGCCGGAGCGGCCGGGCCTAGGACGACCGCCGTGCCCGGCCATGAACACAAGCGCCATGGCCGGGCACGGCGGTTGTTCATGGCCGGGCACGGCGGTTGTTCATGGCCGGGCACGGCGGTTGTTCATGGCCGGGCACGGCGGTTGTTCATGGCCGGGCACGGCGGTTGAACATGGCCGGGCACGGCGGTTGTTCATGGCCGGGCACGGCGGTTGTTCATGGCCGGGCACGGCGGTTGTTCATGGCCGGGCACGGCGGTTGAACATGGCCGGGCACGGCGGTTGTTCATGGCCGGGCACGGCGGTTGTTCATGGCCGGGCACGGCGGTTGTTCATGGCCGGGCACGGCGGTTGTTCATGGCCGGGCACGGCGGTTGTTCATGGCCGGGCACGGCGGTTGTTCATGGCCGGGCACGGCGGTTGTACATGGCCGGGCACGGCGGTTGTTCATGGCCGGGCACGGCGGTTGTACATGGCCGGGCACGGCGGTTGTTCATGGCCGGGCACGGCGGTTCAACATGGCCGGGCACGGCGGTCGTCCTAGGCCCGGCCGCTCCGGCCGGTGTACGGTGGATGATGCAAGGTGACTGTAAGGGGGGTCATGAAATGGCATGTCCATTGACTACATCTACAGGGTGTATGGGCCTGCACCTCCCCCGCTGAGTACGTGCACCGCCATGGAGGCGCCAGTGATAGTACATTGTTGCAACGGAAGCATCCGTGCCTGAGGCTTGCACGTGCGGTCGCCGATGTCTGCCCGTGACGGTCCATGCACATGCAGCCAATGGGGAGAGGGACGCTGGCCGCATATGGCCTTTGGGAAGTAGCGGAAGTTGAGCACCGCCATGGCGGCGCCAATTATGTGATCTTGTCAGACGCTGCACCGTGATGTGTTGTGTGCAGTTGTGTCATGAGGGATGTGAGCGTGATTGGGAAAGGTCATATGTCATACAATATAGCATGTGTGTCCATACAATGGCAATCGGTCGGCACATTATGGGCAAAAGATGTGCATTTCTACTTGTTGACGTCGGGTGTGACCCTACAGACGTTGTTACATCTTCACAACTACACAGTACATCACGGCTGTGTGGCCAATGAATGCATCTGTTGTCAGTTTCTTGTTGTGTCGAGGTGACTACAGTGGTGGTGGTACACATGCATTCCGTGTATGTGTTTTGTACGTTGTGTCACCATGCATGTCATTTCCGTATGCACATCATTATTGGTGGTGGCATTTGTGCTTGATGACATGGCGTGTGTACACTTATCGTTTGTGTGCATGCAGTAGCATGAGTGTCTGTGATGTGTCTACGAAACATTAGGGTGATGCCAGAAGTTTTGTCAGTAAGGTACACATGTGATGGAGTTCTACACGTATGCGTCGTTTGCAAGTTGACCAAAGTTACATCTCTGTCCCACACAGGAGGGCTCCAAATGTGCTTCGGCCATACACAGTGCTGGAGGATATGGTAGACGAGGACATCATTCGGAAATTCAGGCTGGATCGACGTCGGTTGATGGACCTTGTGGCACTATTGTCTCCTCATCTGCAGCCACGTAGAACGTATCCTGGGTCGATTACACCCACTGCAAAGGTCATGGCGGTACTACATTTCTTCGCTACTGGCACTTTTCAGTTCACTGTTGCAGTTTCCGGGGGGATGTCGCAGGCCATGTTTAGCACGGTTCTTCGGGATGTGTTGAGAGCTATGATGCTCTACAAGGATGAGTACATCCATTTTCCACGACCGGAAGAGTTGCCAGCTGTCAAAGCTGCTTTCTATGCACTGGGCCACATGCCTCACGTTGTGGGCTCAATTGATGGCACACACATCGCTCTGATTCCACCACGGGCACACGAACAAGTGTTCAGGAATCGCAAACACTTTCATTCGCTGAACGTGCAGGTGGTGTGCCTGGCGAACAACATCATCTCCCATGTGTGTGCCAGATTTCCAGGATCCGCACATGACGCCCACATCATGCGGAGCAGCAATGTCCCACGACTCATGGCAAATCTGCGACCCGGTCAAGCGTGGCTTGTTGGTGAGTGTGCAGTGGGTACTCTTGTGATCTCTGTGTTGCATGGGGTACCCACCATATGTATTTCTGATGTTTGTCTCTGTCATCCCCCTACATAGGCGACTCGGCTTACCCAAACCGGCCCTGGCTCCTCAGTCCCCTACGCAATCCGAGGACGGCGGGTGACATGCGGTACAATGAGGCACATGGAAGGACACGGAGAGTCATCGAACGTACCTTTGGACTGCTAAAGTCCAGGTTTCGGTGCCTCGATAAGACCGGAGGGGCCCTGCCTTACACACCAGGAAAAGTATGCAAGATCGTGATAGCCTGCTGCATGCTCCACAACATTGCAGTACGCAATGGCATTGAACTGCTGTTGGACCCTGAAGACGAAGGAGTGCCTCGGCCTCCCATCCCACCCATGTCCACTGATGAGGATAGTGGTGAGGAGGAAGGTGTGGACCAGAGGCGCCAGCTCATAGATCGCTACTTCCCTTGAATGTGAGTATCTACCTGTAGTGGCGGTTGACAATGCCTCATGTATGTTTGCTGGTGTTGTGTGGGTATGGGGTTAATCAGCTGGGTGTTGTTTGTGATGGTTGCACATGTGTGTCTTCATGTCTTTGGACATGGAAGTGTCCATGATGTGTGTGCTCTCATCCCATGCTTGTGTGATGGTTGTCGTTTGTGTAATGTAGCTGTGCATTGTGTTGTGATGTGTGTGAATCTCTTTACTGACGTGTGTTTGCTGTCTCTGGTTTTCTCTAGGTCACTCCCGCAGCGCCATGATCATGTACGACTATGATCCCTGTACCAGTTTACGTCTGTATCAGATGGCAATCATGTGAATAAACATGGAGGCAAAACATCATTGTGTGAATTAATGCTCTTTATTTACAGGTTGTGCTTCTGTGCTGGTGAATATTTACAAGTCAGTGGGGTGGAGGGAGCTGGAGTTGAAGGTATTGGGTGATGAAATGTCCGTGCTGACGCCACATTGGGGGGTGTCAGGGTAGACCAGCAGACCAGTGGGAATGATTGTCTGTGGGACAGGCTACTTAGCTGGGTGAATGTCTGGCACAGGCAGTGACATTGTCATGGTCGTCCCCTCTTGGAACGTGTGCCTGGCGCTCCAACACTGCTCTCAGCCTCTTTCTTACTCGGACGGCCCCTCCGTCTCTGACCTGGAACAGATTCAGCTGGGAGGGCAGGTTGTTGATGGGCCACATCCGTCGCCAGGGGCTCAGGTGGTGGTGGCGGCGGTGGAGGCGGAGGCGGAGGTGGCGGCGGAGGCGGAGGTGGCGGGGGAGGCGGAGGTGGCGGGGGAGGCGGAGGTGGCGGTGGCGCTAC
Source organism: Lissotriton vulgaris (assembly GCF_964263255.1). Classification (NCBI taxonomy): domain Eukaryota; kingdom Metazoa; phylum Chordata; class Amphibia; order Caudata; family Salamandridae; genus Lissotriton; species Lissotriton vulgaris. Next base: position 1,323,595,106 of record NC_141689.1, on the reverse strand, counting down.
CACACTTGGTGGAGGGGGGGGGTTGTTCCGGTCAACCCATTCACTCCACATCGTTGCCTGCTGCCCCATGATCAGCAACATCTGGCCAAGGATGCCAGCGATTTGGCGCTGGGTGTTGGTGTTGTCCACTGAGTCCTGGTGTGCACGATCAGCGTTTGCCTGGGACCGGTCGTATGACGCCTGGCACCTGGCAAGAGCTTGTAGGGACTGTGCCACTGGCTGGGGTAGGTGTTCCTCCTCTGCACGGCGGTGTGTGGCTCGCCTGATTGGATGTTGTCCCGTTGCCTGTGTTTGTGGCCCACTCACCCTGCTTGTGTGTGGGGCCGTTGGACCAGCGTTGCGCGGTGGGTTCTGCTGGGTGGCAGCGGCAGGAGTCGTGGTGCTGGTGGTACTGGTGGTACTGGTGGTACTGGTGGTACTGGTGGTACTGGTGGTGGTGGGGACTGTGCAGATCACAGAGACAGGTGCCGCTGGAGTCACACATGCGACGTTGGTCTGTCCAGGGAGTCCCTGTGAGCCAGATGGCCCTGGCTGCGTGCTTGGTCCCGCTCCATCCTCCGCCCCGGAGCTGACTGTGTCCTCGTCACCAGAGAGTCCTGTAGATGTGAGAGGCGAGGCTGGCGGCCGGGTACTGGTTTCCGCAGGCAGTTGAGGATCACCTGAGGGAGAAGATCGAGCTGGTCAGTAATTTGGACATTACATGGGTATATGGATTTGTGGCCATTTCGGTTTCCTGTCGAACACACCCCACCCTCCACCACCACCACCACCCTCCCCGTGAACATGGGGGCCTGTTGGGAGTTGTAGTTTGAGCCTCTCACACACCCCACCCTCCAGCACCACCACCACCCTCCCCGTGAACATGGGGGCCTGTTGGGAGTTGTAGTTTGGGCCTCTCACACACCCCACCCTCCAGCACCACCACCACCCTCCCCGTGAACATGGGGGCCTGTTGGGAGTTGTAGTTTGGGCCTCTCACACACCCCACCCTCCACCACCACCACCACCCTCCCCGTGAACATGGGGGCCTGTTGGGAGTTGTAGTTTGGGCCTCTCACACACCCCACCCTCCAGCACCACCACCACCACCTCCACCCTCCCCGTGAACATGGGGGCCTGTTGGGAGTTGTAGTTTGGGCCTCTCACACACCCCACCCTCCAGCACCACCACCACCACCTCCACCCTCCCCGTGAACATGGGGGCCTGTTGGGAGTTGTAGTTTGGGCCTCTCACACACCCCACCCTCCACCACCACCACCACCCTCCCCGTGAACATGGGGGCCTGTTGGGAGTTGTAGTTTGGGCCTCTCACACACCCCACCCTCCAGCACCACCACCACCACCTCCACCCTCCCCGTGAACATGGGGGCCTGTTGGGAGTTGTAGTTTGGGCCTCTCACACACCCCACCCTCCACCACCACCACCACCCTCCCCGTGAACATGGGGGCCTGTTGGGAGTTGTAGTTTGGGCCTCTCACACACCCCACCCTCCACCACCACCACCACCACCTCCACCCTCCCCGTGAACATGGGGGCCTGTTGGGAGCCATGGACATGTTAGTGAGTTGGTGTCGAACGTGCATGGTTTGGGGCGTAGGGGATGTTTCTTCTCAGTTGTGTGAGCCTGACCATGTCGTGCTGATCGTGGTGTTGGTTTGTACTCACCAGTCTCTTCTCCTTCGTCAAGTCCGTCTAGGCTCTCTCGGTGCAGTGTCCCCAGCACCTTCTCCTCCCAATCTGTGTAGGGTAATGGCTCCGGGGGTGTGCCACCGCCAGTATGATTGGCTCTAGTGACGTTTTTCGCTCGGATGCCCTTGACCCTGGTCTTCAGGTCATGCCACCGCCTCTGAATGTCATGCTTCGTCCTCGGCACAGTCCCCGACGCATTCACCCGAGTGACGATCCTGTCCCACATGTGGTTCTTTTGCGCCACGCTCGTCTGCTGGACTTGGGCCCCGAAGATGTGGGGCTCGACACGGATTATTTCGTCAACCATTACCCTCAACTCTGTCTCTGAGAATTTGGGATTTTTTTTGGGGGCCATGGTGTGTGGTGCTCAGTGTGTGAGTTGTGTGAGTTGGGAGGTGCAGGTGTGTGGTGTGTGATGTGTCGGATTTGTGTGGTGGGTGTTTGTGTGGTGGGTGTGGTAGGGTGGTGGGTGGGTGTCTTCTATGTGATTTTATGTGAGTTGGCAGTTTCTCGATTAGCCCTCTTGCTGGCAGCAATGCTGTGGTGCAAAGGATTGTGGTTGTGTGTGGGTGTCATTTTGTAGTCGTGTCTCAATGGTTGTTGCGAGTCAGGTGGTAGGTGGGCGTGTTGACGTGTGTGCATTGTTGGATGATTGGGACTTGTCATGGTGGCTTGTGATTGGTGTTGGGGGGGGGGGCTTGTCAATGTTCGTATGTTTGCTTAGGACTTGCGGTGCAGTTTCTGACTTTTGTTCGGCGCTAGGGATGTTGTGCGTGTTGCCCTTCCGCGGTGATGCTGTGGTTCTCGTGGCATTCTTTCCGCCGCGGACGTGGATGGCTGTGCGTTCCGTGGTACGGCCGGATTTATCCTAATTGCGGCCACGGAGTATTCTCAGGTATGGCGGTACATGTTTTATTTTCCGCGGTCATTTCCGTCCGCGGCAGTGGTTGTTCAGTGAACTCCGTCCGCCGCGGACGGACTTGGTTGTGTTCCGACCGCCGCGGACGGTGTTGGTTGTGAACCGTCCGCCGCGGTCGGAGTTTCGTCACATGAATATCCTAATCCCAAACGCGGTTTCTCCGCGGCGCAGCCGGGAGTAAAATTTCCCCCACCATGGCGGACAGTACCCATTTCCGTCCGCCATCCTGATCGGCCCCTAAGTGTGGAGTTTACGAACTTAAAAAAGTTATTCTAAAATCAGTTGAACGGCAAATTCCGATGTACTCACCTGTTATCAGGAGAGACCTCGATGCTCCATCTTTCAGCCCACTACTGATCCTGAAAAGTAATTCTAATCTTTGTTACAGTAACTTGAATTTAATTCCATAGGCTAACATTGACATGTTTTACTTGGAAATTCTTCTAAATGTGGAGTTTTGGAACTTTAAAAAATTCCTAAAAATATTAGCCGAACTACGAATTCTGATTTACTCACCTGTTATCAGAAGAGACCTCAGTGCTGCATCTTCCAGCCCACTACTGATCCTGAAAAGTAATTCTAACCATACTTACAGTAACTTGAATTTCCTTATATAGGCCAACATTGACAGGTTTCACTTGGAAATTCTTCTTTGCATGGAGTTTTGGAACTTTAAAAAATGCCTCTGAAATCAACCGAACTACGAATTCTAATTTACTCACCTGTTATCAGGAGAGACCTCAGTGCTGCATCTTTCAGCTCAATACTGATCCTTAAAAATAATTCTAATCATAGTTACAGTAACTCGAATTTCCTTGCTTAGGCTAACACTGACTGGTTTAACTTGGAAATTCTTTTAAGTGTGAAGTTTTGGAACTTTAAAAAATTCCTCAAAAATCAGACGAACTACGAATTCTGATTTACACACCTGTTATCAGGAGACACCTCAGTGCTGCATCTTTCAGCTCACTACTGATCCTGAAAAGTAATTCTAACCATACTTACAGTAACTTGAATTTCCTTCCATAGGTTAACATCGACTGTTTTCACTTGGGAATTTTTCTAAGTGTGGAGTTTTAGTACATTAAAAAGTTCCTCTAAAATCAGCCGAACGACAAATTCCGATTTACTCACCTGTTATCAGGAGAGACCTCAGTGCTGCATCTTTCAGCCCAATACTGATCCTTAAAAGTAATTCTAATCATAGTTACAGTAACTCGAATTTCCATACATAGGCTAACACTGACTCGTTTGACTTGGAAATTCTTCTAAGTGTGAAGTTTTGGAACTTAAAAAAATTCCTCAATAATCAGACGAACTACGAATTCTGATTTACACACCTGTTCTCAGGAGACACCTCAGTGCTGCATCTTTCAGCCCACTACTGATCCTGAAAAGTAATTCTAATCGTAGTTACAGTAACTTGAATTTCCTTACATAGGCTAACATTGACATGTTTTATTTGGAAATTCTTTTAAGTGTGCCGTTTTGGAACTTTAAAAAATCCCTCAAAAATCAACCGAACTACGAATTCTGATTTACTCACCTGTTATCAGGAGACTTCAGTGCTGCATCTTTCAGCCCAATAATGATCGGTAAAAGTAATTCTAATCGTAGTTACAGTAACTCGAATTTCCTTACATAGGCTAACACTGACTGGTTTGTTATTGTTATTGTTATTGTTAACTACAGCTTGGAAATTCTTCTAAGTGTGGAGTTTTGGTACTTTAAAAAGTTCCTCTAAAATCAGCCGAACGACGAATTCCTATTTACTCACCTGTTATCAGGAGAGACCTCAGTGCTGCATCTTTCAGCCCAATACTGATCCTTAAAAGTAATTCTAATCATAGTTACAGTAACTCGAATTTCCTTACTTAGGCTAACACTGACTGGTTTAACTTGGAAATTCTTTTAAGTGTGAAGTTTTGGAACTTTAAAAAATCCCTCAAAAAATCAGACGAACTACGAATTCTGATTTACACACCTGTTATCAGGAGACACCTCGGTGCTGCATCTTTCAGCCCACTACTGATCCTGAAAAGTAATTCTAATCGTAGTTACAGTAACTTGAATTTCCTTCCATGAGGCTAACATTGACATTTTTTATTTGGAAATTCTTCTATGTGTGGAGTTTTGGAACTTTAAAAAATTCCTCAAAAATCAGCCGAACTACGAATTCTGATTTACTCACCTGTTATCAGGAGAGACCTCAGTGCTGCATCTTTCAGCCCACTACTGATCCTGAAAAGTAATTCTAATCGTAGTTACAGTAACTTGAATTTCCTTCCATACGCTAACATTGACATGTTTTATTTGGAAATTCTTCTAAGTGTGGCGTTTTGGAACTTTAAAAAATCCCTCAAAAATCAGACGAACTACGAATTCTGATTTACTCACCTGTTATCAAGAGAGACCTCAGTGCTGCATCTTTCAGCCCACTACTGATCCTGAAAAGTAATTCTAATCGTAGTTACAGTAAATCGAATTTCCTTACATAGGCTAATACTGACTGGCATCACTTGGAATTTTTTTTAAGTGTGGAGTTTTGGAACTTTAAAAAATCCCTCAAAAATCAGCCGAACTACAAATTCTGATTTACTCACCTGTTATCAGGAGAGACCTCAGTGCTGCATCTGTCAGCCCAATTCTGATCATAGTTACAGTAACTCGAATTTCCTTACATAGGCTAACACTGACTGGTTTGTTATTGTTATTGTTATTGTTAACTACAGCTTGGAAATTCTCCTACGTGTGGAGTTTTGGAACTTTAAAAAATTCCTCAAAAATCAGCCAAACTACGAATTCTGATTTACTCACCTGTTATCAGGAGAGACCTCAGTGCTGCATCTGTCAGCCCACTACTGATCCTGAAAATTAATTCTAACCATACTTACAGTAACTTGAATTTCCTTCCGTATGCTAACAATGACTGGTTTCACTTGGAAATATTTTTAAGTGTGGAGTTTTGGAACTTTAAAAAATTCCTAAAAAAATTAGCCGAACTACGAATTCTGATTTACTCACCTGTTATCAGAAGAAACCTCAGTGCTGCATCTTTCAGCCCACTACTGATCCTGAAAAGTAATTCTAACCATACTTACAGTAACTTGAATTTCCTTATTTAGGCCAACATTGACAGGTTTCACTTGGAAATTCTTCTTTGTATGGAGTTTTGGAACTTTAAAAAATTCCTAAAAAAATTAGCCGAACTACGAATTCTGATTTACTCACCTGTTATCAGGAGAGACCTCAGTGCTGCATTTTCCAGCCCACTACTGATCCTGAAAAGTAATTCTAACCATACTTACAGTAACTTGAATTTCCTTCCGTAGGTTAACATTGATTGGTTTCACTATGAAATTTTTCTAAGTGTGGAGTTTTAGTACATTAAAAAGTTCCTCTAAAATCAGCCGAACAACGAATTCCGATTTACTCACCTGTTATCAGGAGAGACCTCAGTGCTGCATCTTTCAGCCCAATACTGATCCTTAAAAGTAATTCTAATCATAGTTACAGTAACTCGAATTTCCATACATAGGCTAACACTGACTAGTTTAACTTGGAAATTCTTCTAAGTGTGAAGTTTTGGAACTTTAAAAAATTCCTCAATAATCAGACGAACTACGAATTCTGATTTACACACCTGTTCTGAGGAGACACCTCAGTGCTGCATCTTTCAGCCCACTACTGATCCTGAAAAGTAATTCTAATCGTAGTTACAGTAACTTGAATTTCCTTCCATAGGCTAACATTGACATGTTTTATTTGGAAATTCTTCTAAGTGTGGAGTTTTGGAACTTTAAAAAATTCCTCAAAAATCAGCCGAATTACGAATTCTGATTTACTCACCTGTTATCAGGAGAGACCTCAGTGCTGCATCTTTCAGCCCACTACTGATCCGTAAAAGTAATTCTTATCATAGTTACAGTAACTCGAATTTCCTTTCATAGGCTAACACTGACTGGTTTGTTATTGTTATTGTTATTGTTAACTACAGCTTGGAAATTCTCCTAAGTGTGGAGTTTTGGAACTTTAAAAAATTCCTCAAAAATCAGCCAAACTACGAATTCTGATTTACTCACCTGTTATCAGGAGAGACCTCAGTGCTGCATCTGTCAGCCCACTACTGATCCTGAAAATTAATTCTAACCATACTTACAGTAACTTGAATTTCCTTCCGTATGCTAACAATGACTGGTTTCACTTGGAAATATTTTTAAGTGTGGAGTTTTGGAACTTTAAAAAATTCCTAAAAAAATTAGCCGAACTACGAATTCTGATTTACTCACCTGTTATCAGAAGAGACCTCAGTGCTGCATCTTCCAGCCCACTACTGATCCTGAAAAGTAATTCTAACCATACTTACAGTAACTTGAATTTCCTTATATAGGCCAACATTGACAGGTTTCACTTGGAAATTCTTCTTTGTATGGAGTTTTGGAACTTTAAAAAATGCCTCTGAAATCAGCCGAACTACGAATTCTGATTTACTCACCTGTCATCAGGAGAGACCTCAATGCTGCATCTTTCAGCCCACTACTGATCCTAAAAAGTAATTCTAATCGTAGTTACAGTAAATCGAATTTCTTTACATAGGCTAATACTGACTGGTTTCACTTGGAAATTTTTCTAAGTGTGGAGTTTTGGTACTTAAAAAAGTTCCTCTAAAATGAGCCGAACGACTTATTCCGATTTACTCACCTGTTATCAGGAGAGACCTCAGTGCTGCATCTTTCAGCCCAATACGGATTCTTAAAAGTAATTCTAATCATAGTTACAGTAACTCGAATTTCCTTACTTAGGCTAACACTGACTGGTTTAACTTGGAAATTCTTTTAAGTGTGAAGTTTTGGAACTTTAAAAAATTCCTCAAAAATCAGACGAACTACGAATTCTGATTTACACACCTGTTATCAGGAGTCACCTCAGTGCTGCATCTTCCAGCCCACTACTGATCCTGAAAAGTAATTCTAACCATACTTACAGTAACTTGAATTTCCTTCGTAGGTTAACATTGATTGGTTTCACTTGGAAATTTTTCTAAGTGTGGAGTTTTAGTACATTAAAAAGTTCCTCTAAAATCAGCCGAACAACGAATTCCGATTTACTCACCTGTTATCAGGAGAGACCTCAGTGCTGCATCTTTCAGCCCAATACTGATCCTTAAAAGTAATTCTAATCAGTTACAGTAACTCGAATTTCCATACATAGGCTAACACTGACTAGTTTAACTTGGAAATTCTTCTAAGTGTGAAGTTTTGGAACTTTAAAAAATTCCTCAATAATCAGAAGAACTACGAATTCTGATTTACACACCTGTTCTGAGGAGACACCTCAGTGCTGCATCTTTCAGCCCACTACTGATCCTGAAAAGTAATTCTAATCGTAGTTACAGTAACTTGAATTTCCTTCCATAGGCTAACATTGACATGTTTTATTTGGAAATTCTTCTAAGTGTGGAGTTTTGCAACTTTAAAAAACTTCCTCAAAAATCAGCCGAACTACGAATTCTGATTTACTCACCTGTTATCAGGAGAGACCTCAGTGCTGCATCTTTCAGCCCACTGCTGATCCTGAAAAGTAATTCTAATCGTAGTTACAGTAACTTGAATTTCCTTGCGTAGGCTAACATTGACATGTTTTATTTGGAAATTCTTCTAAGTGTGGAGTTTTGGAACTTTAAAAAATTCCTCAAAAATCAGCCGAACTACGAATTCTGATTTACTCACCTGTTATCAGGAGAGACTTCAGTGCTGCATCTTGCAGCCCAATAATGATCCTTAAAAGTAATTCTAATCGTAGTTACAGCAACTCGGATTTCCTTACATAGGCTAACACTGACTGGTTTGTTATTGTTATTGTTATTGTTAACTACAGCTTGGAAATTCTTCTAAGTTTTGGGTTTTGGAACTTTAAAAAATTCCTCAAAAATCAGCCGAACTACGAATTCTGATTTACTCACCTGTTATCAGGATAGACCTCAGTGTTGCATCTTTCAGCCCACTACTGATCCTGAAAAGTAATTCTAATCGTAGTTACAGTAAATCGAATTTCCTTACATAGGCTAATACTGACTGGCATCACTTGGAATTTTTTTTAAGTGTGGAGTTTTGGAACTTTAAAAAATGCCTCTAAAATCAGCCGAACTACGAATTCTGATTTACTCACCTGTCATCAGGAGAGAACTCAGTGCTGCATCTTCCAGCCTACTACTGATCCTAAAAAGTAATTCTAATCGTAGTTACAGTAAATCGAATTTCCTTACATTGGCTAATACTGACTGGTTTCACTTGGAAATTTTTCTAAGTGTGGAGTTTTAGTACTTTAAAAAGTTATTCTAAAATCAGTTGAACGGCAAATTCTGATGTACTCACCTGTTATCAGGAGAGACCTCGATGCTCCATCTTTCAGCCCACTACTGATCCTGAAAAGTAATTCTAATCATTGTTACAGTAACTTGAATTTACTTCCGTAGGCTAACATTGACATGTTTTACTTGGAAATTCTTCTAAGTGTGGAGTTTTGGAACTTTAAAAAATTCCTCAAAAATCAGCCAAACTACGAATTCTGATTTACTCACCTGTTATCAGGAGAGACCTCAGTGCTGCATCTGTCAGCCCACTACTGATCCTGAAAATTAATTCTAAGCATACTTACAGTAACTTGAATTTCCTTCCGTATGCTAACAATGACTGTTTTCACTTGGAAATATTTTTAAGTGTGGAGTTTTGGAACTTTAAAAAATTCCTAAAAAAATTAGCCGAACTACGAATTCTGATTTACTCACCTGTTATCAGAAGAGACCTCAGTGCTGCATCTTTCAGCCCACTACTGATCCTGAAAAGTAATTCTAACCATTATTACAGTAACTTGAATTTCCTTATATAGGCCAACGTTGACAGGTTTCACTTGGAAATTCTTCTTTGTGTGTAGTTTTGGAACTTTAAAAAATGCCTCTGAAATCAGCCGAACTACGAATTCTGATTTAATCACCTGTCATCAGGAGAGACCTCAGTGCTGCATCTTTCAGCCCACTACTGATCCTAAAAAGTAATTCTAATCGTAGTTACAGTAAATCGAATTTCTTTACATAGGCTAATACTGAGTGGTTTCACTTGGAAATTTTTCTAAGTGTGGAGTTTTGGTACTTTATAAAGTTCCTCTAAAATCAGCCGAACAACGAATTCAGATTTACTCACCTGTTATCAGGAGAGACCTCAGTGCTGCATCTTTCAGCCCAATACTTATCCTTAAAAGTAATTCTAATCATAGTTACAGTAACTCGAATTTCCTTACTTAGGCTAACACTGACTGGTTTAACTTGGAAATTCTTTTAAGTGTGAAGTTTTGGAACTTTAAAAAATTCCTCAAAAATCAGACGAACTACGAATTCTGATTTACACACCTGTTATCAGGAGACACCTCAGTGCTGCATCTTTCAGCCCACTACTGATCCTGAAAAGTAATTCTAACCATACTTACAGTAACTTGAATTTCCTTTAATAGGCTAACATTGACATGTTTTATTTGGAAATTCTTCTAAGTGTGGAGTTTTGGAACTTTAAAAAATGCCTCAAAAATCAGCCGAACTACGAATTCTGATTTACTCATCTGTTATTAGGAGAGACCTCCGTGCTGCATCTTTCAGCCCACTACTGATCCTGAAAAGCAATTCTAATCGTAGTTACAGTAACTTGAATTTCCTTCCATAGGTTAACATTGACTGGTTTCACTTGGAAATTTTTCTAAGTGTGGAGTTTTGGAGCTTTAAAAAATAGCTCTAAAATCAGCCAAACGACGAATTCTGATTTACTCACCTGTTATCGGGAGAAACCTCAGTGCTGCATCTTTCATCGCAATACTGATCCTTAAAAGTAATTCTAATCGTAGTTACAGTAACTGGAATTTCCTTACATAGGCTAACACTGACTAGTTTCACTTGGAAATTGTTTTAAATGTGGAGTTTTGGAATTTAAAAAAGTTATTCTAAAATCAGCCGAACAACGAATTCCGATTTACTCACCTGTTATCAGGAGAGACCACAGTGCTGCATCTTTCAGCCCACTACTGATCCTGAAAAGTAATTCTAATCATAGTTACAGTAACTTGAATTTCCTTCCATAGGCTAACATTGACATGTTTTACTTGGAAATTTTTCTAAGTGTGGAGTTTTGGAACTTTAAAAAGTTATTCTAAAATCAGTCAAACGACGAATTCCGATTTACTCACCTGTTATCAGGAGAGACCACAGTGCTGCATCTTTCAGCCCACTACTGATCCTGAAAAGTAATTCTAATCATAGTGAGGTTCCGTGACGATTTGAACCCGTATTTTCAATATTGTCGGAAATACATAATATTGGTATCAGCGAACCGCAAATGATCCATTTAGCATATCCTGGTGTTTTTCGCTACGCTACGAGCAAGAGTACTCCTGTTACAAACACACTCCTGATCTACCCATGGCATCCATCTTAGATCATGGCAGCCATTTTGTGTTTCTTGCCCTCACATACGCAATGACCACTGATCACTTCATTTCGATTAAGGACACGTAGGCTTAGCCGACGATTCACCTTTCCAGTGACACATGCACCTTAGACCAGAACACGCTGTAGCTACATGACTCGACAAAGGCTGCCTCTTCTGCCCGAGGCCAGTCCTGCTATACTGGTTCTTGTGTTCGTTGGCCTGATCACGATTAGGTGGCCGAAGCCGGTAGCCTTGCCCATTTACAACCCACAAACATCCCTTATCCTGCTTTTCTATCTTCTGCACCTGGCTCTGCTCCGTTCCTTCTGGGCCTTTATTAGGGGGAGGTAACAAAATTTACGATGAGGCGGTCCGGGTCTTGAATGAAAAGTTGACATGCGATTATGATGGAAAAGTGGGAATCCCTCGTTCGTAATGTTTTGACATCAGATATTGTTGACAATTCCTGTGCAACGCCAAATATTTATTGTTTAGGACACAAAGGTTTGGGAATGTACTAACATGTGAAGAATTTGCCTGAAGCCCAATTTTCAGTATATAAGGAGCAACCCTCTTTGTACAAATCGAACAGGCTCCTAGACACTGCCCATGCGTGGTTTCTGTGACTTCTGTGTCCCTGCAGTAATAAACCTTTGGTCTTTGACGCCACCATCGAGAAGCCCGTGTTTCTGTTTATTTGTGCACCAAGGCAGGTGGAACTCCGGGGTCTTCGGGTGTTGTTCCCTGACACCTCTGGACGGAACCAAAAAGTCCAGAACTCCAATTGGCGCCCAACGTGGGGCGACGTCATTCGGTACCGGTCCAAAAGCCTGAAGAGTTCGAGAAGCTTCGTGTGAAGATTCCTGAGGGAGGTGCCCCACTTCATCGATCCCGGCATATCGCAAAAGTGGCCCGACGTTCTCTTCCACGAGGGTTCCCGTTCAGGACGGCTGCAGTGGGCCGTTGCCTTGACCGTCGCCCTGTCTTGGACCCGAGGTGCAGTCCTTAGTACGGCGAAACGAGACGGGTTTCTCCTTGGTGACGTCTTCAGTGCCTCAGTTAAGTATTTAGTGGTTGCTAGCTGGTTATTTTGTGAGGGTTGTTAAAATCCTTTTTGGTTCTTGGTTTGGTTTGGTTTCGTAAGATTATTACTGGTTGTTCTGGTTACGATAATCTATTTGGTTTAGTTTGGGTATCGATACATCAGTTCGTTTTTGGTAGGCCTAAGATCTTGGTTCGAGTGCACATCTTTGTTTGTGTTGTTTGTTCTGTGTTCCGGATTGCGAAATGGTAAGTCGGAGAAATTGTATGTTGTCTTGTTTCGGTTGCAACAGTGATTCACGATTGGAGGACTCATGTCTGGTTCCTCCGATTGGGACTCCCCTATATGATTTGTATTGTAAACATGGTGTGGGTCCTATATCTTATAATGAGGTGTGGGTCCGCTACACTGAGAAAGACGGTGTCCTTAGTTGGCCACTACATGGTAGTTTTGAACCTGAAATCCTTGATAATTTAGAAGCGAAATTGTTCAGGAAGAAAGCCCGGCCGGCGATGTTTGATTCTTTCCGTTACTGGCGAAAAGAATCCAAACAGAGAGAAATTAAAAGATTGAAGAAAGAACAGAAAGAGCAAGAAGAGTTGACTCTAGAGCAAGCGGCTAAGCAGCTGCAAGTCAACGAGTCAGAGAAGGCCATAGAGGTGGCCATTAGAGAGCATAATTTGGCGATAGACAAGTGCTACCCTGCCTTGCCATCGAAAACAGCTAAGATACTGGAGGACCCCGAAAACGATCCTCTGTTGTCTTATCTGTTACGATCACCTCCACCGTATGCACAAGGTGCTACGGCTCCGCCTGTACCGAATGTTCAATTGCCGGTTGCTGGACAACCTGGTATTCCTGCTCCTGCTCCTCAGAACCAAGCTCCTATACCTCCTGTGGTTAATGTGAATGTCCCTTCGGCACCACCTCTTCCTGGGTTGCCGGCTTCTCTACCTATACCTGTGTCGCTTACACCTACTGTTCCACAAACTATCTTCCTCGATACTCCTACTGCTCCGCTATCAGTTCCTACTTCTACTATGTTCTCTGCATCTGCCAGTATGTTGACCCCGCTCTCTGTTCGTCGAAGAATTACTGATTCTGTCTCTAGCATTCTGTCTCCTATCTATAAAACTTTAATCAAGACTCCTACTTCTGATTCTGTGCAAAGACGTAGTCAGCGTCCAAGTATTGAGGAACAGGGGATTTTAGATTCCACAGCTCTCAGATGGATTTCGAAGAGTAGGAGATATAGCACGAGAGATGTACTAGATACATTTATGCAGTGGAATGAACCAACGCAACGGTATGTATTTGACGAGATGTGCTCGCTTTTACGTGATGAAATAGAAGAAGATGAAGTTGAATCGAATTTAGAAGACTTAATTAAGGTTCAGAAAGAGTTTGCTGCAGGAATGATAGTAGGTCAAAATATAAAGGAAGCGATGGAACTGATTTTAAGTTATAGAAATGATCCATCACTTCGTTCACCAAGAGATTTAGAGAAAAGTAAGACGAAGCTAAGTCGCCAATATCCAATGAGGGAGGTTCCTCCAATTTGGCGCGAAGCTATAGAAGCTGACGCACCGAATGGTATTGTAGCAGCTCCGGCCCAGTTCCAAAGAGTGTGGATACACATTCCGTGGAAGCGAGCCGAAGTGCTAGCAGTGAAGCAGGCCTTGCCAGACCCACGTAAGAATCCTGCCGGATATTATAAGGAATTAGCACAGACAGTTGAAGCTTGTATAATGAACTTAGCGGACATTGATATGCTATTTGGAAATGTAGTTCCACAACCAATTTGGGCTAAAATTCGTAAAGAGAATCATCCAGTTGCCCTAGGTGGTGATTGGGCAGCTATCATTGCAGCGGATGGTCAGCAAACAGGTGGTGCCAAGCCCGAACCTCTAATTGCTGATCTTCCAGGTAGGATAATCGAATTAATGAAGACTCTGATGCCCGCATTGCGTGTTAATTGGGACAAGTTATCCGCATGCAGGCAGAAGAAAGACGAAAGTGTCTCCGACTTTTTCACGAGCTTCGAAGAGACTTTTGTAGATCATAGTGGTCAGGATATGAGCACAGAAGGAGGTTTGTCGATAAATTTGTACATAATTTGTTACCTGAGCTATGCAATAAATTAAAGGATTCCGAGAGTGCGTGGGCTGTCTCTACAACTGCGCAAATACTTGCAACTGCACAGTATTATGAAAATAGGGATAAAGAGGAGAAAGAGAAATCAGACAAGAAAACGAAAGATTTAAAGACTAAAGTTCTTTTGCAGCAAGCGTATCCGCCTCGCACGAATCAGACTAATACGCAGCAAGGTTCGTATCAAAGGACAGATTATAGTTCACCTAGGCCTCAGTATCAGTGGAATCAGTGTGCGTACTGTAAGAAAGAGGGTCACTACAAGAATGAGTGTCCAATTTTAGCGCAAAATAATGCAGCAGCAGCTCAGAGAGGTCGTGGTGGTTTTGTGCAAAATTCTAGAGGTCGAGGGCGAGGTGCTATGCCTCCACAGACGAATGATCGTCCTTCCAATCACTTTGATCAACGAAATGGACAGTCTACTCAGCAAAATAGATCTCAACAATATCTTGTTGAAGATTATTGTGAAATTGATGAGGGATTTCAACAAAATGGGTACTAGGACAGCCATGGACAGAGAGAGGGAGTAGTATCAGTTCCAGTAGATCAGAGTGGGCCTTATGTCGCAGTAGCAACATCAGGTGTAGTCGAACCGTTTCTGTTGGATACTGGTGCCGCAAAAAGTTCTATCATTCATGCGAAACTCCCTGGCGCACCTTTGTCCGGCTCAACAAATGTTTCTGTAGGTTTTTCAGGCGCCCCTGTTTACAACCCCATATCTGGTCCTTTGTCTATTTCTGTTGGACCGTGTCAATTGAAGGCACCCCTGATCTTGACGACAGGTTGTAATGAAAATCTGCTTGGTTTAGACTTGTTAAAACGACTATATGCGACATTGTACTGTTCTCCGGAAGGAGTACAGCTTACATTGGGCAAAAGAATCACCTCTCCGATGTACTTGTCAATGGATGCACTCCCGTCAGAGCTGCGTTCACTCCCTGATTCTCTTTGGGCGACTGGTCCTAATGATGTAGGCCTTTTAGAAATTCCACCATATGTAGTCACCTTGAAAGCAAATGTGAAATTACCACGAATTCCTCAATATAAAATATCTAGTGAAGGTGATCGGCGCTGATCGGCCGCAGCTGGTCCACAGTAGTTACTACCCCTCCAAATGCAAATTCTGAGGAGATTCTCCCGCTCGCTCCCACTTTGGAGTATCTTGGGCAAATGCTCAGGACGCTCACTTCCCCAATTATGGACAGATTACGGGCCATTGAAGAACGGTTAGGGAATCTGGAGCAGACTATTCTCAATAAACTGGATAACCAGATGGCTGCTCCCATATCTAGTACAGTGTCAACTTCAGCCAGTTCATCAAATAGTTTAAAACCTTCTGTACCCAAGAAGGCCCACCCAACTTCTACCAACCTAGCCAAGGCGGCTCACATAACCTCTATCACTACCACAACGGCCTCTCTCCCCATGTCCAATCTCCCTACCAAAATAGTGGCAAACAATCTCTTGGGAACTTCAACCTCTAAAAATGACTTTAGACCTGTCATGCACTCGAATGGTGCCATTCCCAAGGGCGGAAATAGTATGTTCCCCAGACCAATTCAGTCGGTTGAAGAGAGGGAACCCCCTAGTATAGTACAAAAACGTAGGATCCCCCAGGTCGAACTTCCTCCGGAATCACTACCTCACTACCTTACACTACGAATTCTGATTTACTCACCTGTTATCAGGAGAGACCTCAGTGCTGCATCTTTCAGCCCACTACTGATCCTGAAAAGTAATTCTAATCGTAGTTACAGTAACTTGAATTTCCTTCAATAGGCGAACATTGACATGTTTTATTTGGAAATTCTTCTAAGTGTGGAGTTTTGAAACTTTAAAAAATTCCTCAAAAATCACCCGAACAATGAATTCTGATTTACTCACCTGTTATCAGGAGAGACTTCAGTGCTGCATCTTTCATCCCAATACTGATCCTTAAAAGTAATTCTAATCGTAGTTACAGTAACTCGAATTTCCTTACATAGGCTAACACTGACTGGTTTGTTATTGTTATTGTTATTGTTAACTACAGCTTGGAAATTCTTCTAAGTGTGGAGTTTTGGAACATTAAAAAATTCCTCAAAAATCAGCTGAACTACGTATTCTGATTTACACACCTGTTATCAGGAGAGACGTCAGTGCTGCACCTTTTCGCCCGCTACTGATCCTGAAATTAAATTCTAACCATACTTACAGTAACTTGAATTTCCTTCCATAGGCTAACAATGACTGGTTTCACTTGGAAATATTTTTAAGTGTGTAGTTTTAGAACTTTAAAAAATTCCTAAAAAATAAGACGAAACAGGATATTGTAAATTTTTTCCGGAATGCACTGTCAACAACAATAGAGTTAACACCAGCTATTATGTTATTGGGGATAAGTGTTGACGGGCAGCCGAGTTGTAGAAATGTTATATTTGTAGCAATGGCGATCCTGAGATTGTTAGTGGCTTCTGCTTGGCTTGATCCTAACCCTCCAGCATACCATCAATGGCTAGGTAAAGTACTGTCAATACAAAAACTGGAAAAGGCCATATATGCTAAGGAGGGAAAAAAGGGTAAGAAATTGGGTATGCAAATTTGGGGTCCTTTTATTCGATGGAAGTTAGGTACTGACTGTTAAAAGACCAAGAACCTGTCTAGATGAATATTGGAATATGTATGTATGATTCTGTGTTCTATTGTTTTGTAATTATTGTGCCCTGCTCATGTGGGGAAAAGATTATCAATACATTTTTTTTTTTTAAAAGGAACTTTAAAAAATTCCTAAAAAAATCAGCCGAACTACGAATTCTGATTTACTCACCTGTTATCAGAAGAGACCTCAGTGCTGCATCTTTCAGCCCACTACTGATCCTGAAAAGTAATTCTAACCATACTTACAGTAACTTGAATTTCCTTATATAGGCCAACATTGACAGGTTTCACTTGGAAATGTTTCTAAGTGTGGAGTTTTGGAACTTTAAAAAATTCCTCAAAAATCAGCCGAACTACGAATTCTGATTTACTCACCTGTTATCAGGAGAGACCTCAGTGCTGCATCTTTCAGCCCACTACTGATCCTGAAAAGTAATTCTAATCGTAGTTACAGTAACTTGAATTTCCTTCCATAGGCTAACATTGACATGTTTTATTTGGAAATTCTTCTAAGTGTGGAGTTTTGGAACTTTAAAAAATTCCTCAAAAATCAGCCGAACTACGAATTCTGATTTACTCACCTGTTATCAGGAGAGACTTCAGTGCTGCATCTTTCATCCCAATACTGATCCTTAAAAGTAATTCTAATCGTAGTTACAGTAACTCGAATTTCTTTACATAGGCTAACACTGACTGGTTTGTTATTGTTATTGTTATTGTTAACTACAGCTTCGAAATTCTTCTAAGTGTGGAGTTTTGGAACATTAAAAAATTCCTCAAAAATCAGCTGAACTACGTATTCTGATTTACAGACCTGTTATCAGGAGAGACGTCAGTGCTGCATCTTTCAGCCCACTACTGATCCTGAAATTAAATTCTAACCATACTTACAGTAACTTGAATTTCCTTCCATAGGCTAACAATGACTGGTTTCACTTGGAAATATTTTTAAGTGTGGAGTTTTGGAACTTTCAAAAATTCCTAAAAAATAAGACGAAACAGGATATTGTGAATTTTTTCCGGAATGCACTGTCAACAACAATAGAGTTAACACCAGCTATTATGTTATTGGGGATAAGTGTTGACGGGCAGCCGAGTTGTAGTAATTTTATATTTGTAGCAATGGCGATCCTGAGATTGTTAGTGGCTTCTGCTTGGCTTGATCCTAACCCTCCAGCATACCATCAATGGCTAGGTAAAGTACTGTCAATACAAAAACTGGAAACAGCCATATATGCTAAGGAGGGAAAAAAGGGTAAGAAATTGGGTTTGCAAATTTGGGGTCCTTTTATTCGATGGAAGTTAGGTACTGACTGTTAAAAGACCAAGAACCTGTCTAGATGAATATTGGAATATGTATGTATGATTCTGTGTTTTATTGTTTTGTAATTATTGTGCCCTGCTCATGTTATAAAGAAAATGGGGAAAAAATTATCAATAATTTTTTTTTTTAAAAAGGAACTTTAAAAAATTCCTAAAAAAATCAGGCGAACTACGAATTCTGATTTACTCACCTGTTATCAGAAGAGACCTCAGTGCTGCATCTTTCAGCCCACTACTGATCCTGAAAAGTAATTCTAACCATACTTACAGTAACTTGAATTTCCTTATATAGGCCAACATTGACAGGTTTCACTTGGAAATTCTTCTTTGTGTGGAGTTTTGGAACGTTAAAAAATGCCTCTAAAATCAACCGAACTATGAATTCCGATTTACTGACCTGTCATCAGGAGAGACGTCAGTGCTGCATCTTTCAGCCCACTACTGATCCTAAAAAGTAAAACTAATCGTAGTTACAGTAAATCGAATTTTCTTACATAGGCTAATACTGACTGGTTTCACTTGGAAATTTTTCTAAGTGTGGAGTTTTGGTACTTTAAAAAGTTCCTCTAAAATCAGCCAAACGACGAATTCCGATTTACTCACCTGTTATCAGGAGAGACCTCAGTGCTGCATCTTTCATCCCAATACTGATCCTGAAAAGTAATTCTAACCATACTTACAGTAACTTGAATTTCCTTCCGTAGGTTAACATTGACTGGTTTCACTTGGAAATTTTTCTAAGTGTGGAGTTTTGGTACTTTAAAAAGTTCCTCTAAAATCAGCCAAACGACGAATTCCAATTTACTCACCTGTTATCGGGAGAAACCTCAGTGCTGCATCTTTCATCCCAATACTGATCCTTAAAAGTAATTCTAATCGTAGTTACAGTAACTGGAATTTCCTTACATAGGCTAACACTGACTAGTTTCACTTGGAAATTGTTTTAAATGTGGAGTTTTGGAATTTAAAAAAGTTATTCAAAAATCAGCCGAACAACGAATTCCGATTTACTCACCTGTTATCAGGAGAGACCACAGTGCTGCATCTTTCAGCCCACTACTGATCCTGAAAAGTAATTCTAATCATAGTTACAGTAACTTGAATTTCCTTCCATAGGTTAACATTGACTGGTTTCACTTGGAAATTTTTCTAAGTGTGGAGTTTTGGAGCTTTAAAAAATTGCTCTAAAATCAGCCAAACGACGAATTCCAATTTACTCACCTGTTATCGGGAGAAACCTCAGTGCTGCATCTTTCATCCCAATACTGATCCTTAAAAGTAATTCTAATCGTAGGTACAGTAACTGGAATTTCCTAACATAGGCTAACACTGACTAGTTTCACTTGGAAATTGTTTTAAATGTGGAGTTTTGGAATTTAAAAAAGTTATTCTAAAATCAGCCGAACAACGAATTCCGATTTACTCACCTGTTATCAGGAGAGACCACAGTGCTGCATCTTTCAGCCCACTACTGATCCTGAAAAGTAATTCTATTCATAGTTACAGTAACTCGAATTTCCTTACATAGGCTAACACAGACTGGTTTAACTTGGACATTTTTCTAAGTGTGGAGTTTTGGAACTTAAAAAAGTTATTCTAAAATCAGTTGAACGGCAAATTCCGATTACTCACCTGTTATCAGGAGAGACCTCAGTGCTGCATCTTTCGGCCCACTACTGATCCTGAAAAGTAATTCTAACCATACTTACAGTAACTTGAATTTCCTTCCATAGGCTAACAATGACTGGTTTCACTTGGAAATATTTTTAAGTGTGGAGTTTTGGAACTTTAAAAAATTCTTTAAAAAATCAGCCGTACTACGAATTCTGATTTACTCACCTGTTATCAGAATAGACCTCAGTGCTGCATCTTTCAGCCCACTACTGATCCTGAAAAGTAATTCTAACCATACTTACAGTAACTTGAATTTCCTTATATAGGCCAACATTGACAGGTTTCACTTGGAAATTGTTCTTTGTGTGGAGTTTTGGAACTTTAAAAAATTCCTCTAAAATCAACCGAACTACGAATTCTGATTTACTCACCTGTTATAAGGAGAGACCTCAGTGCTGCATCTTTCAGCCCATTACTGATCCTAAAAAGTAATTCTAATTGCAGTTACAGTAACTTGAATTTCCTTCCATAAGCTAACATTGACATGTTTTACTGGGAAATTCTTCTGTGTGTGGAGTTTTGGAACTTTAAAAAATTCCTCTAAAATCAGCCGAATGTCGATTTCCGATTTACACACCTGTTATCAGGAGAGACCTCAGTGCTGCATCTTTCAGCCCAATACTTATCCTGAAAAGTAATTCTAATCGTAGTTACAGTAACTCGAATTTCCTTACATAGGCTAACACAGACTGGTTTAACTTGGAAATTTTTCTAAGTGTGGAGTTATGGAACTTAAAAAAGTTATTCTAAAATCAGTTGAACGGCGAATTCTGATTTACTCACCTGTTATCAGGAGAGACCTCAGTGCTTCATCTTTCAGCCCACTACTGATCCTGAAAAGTAATTCTAACCATACTTACAGTAACTTGAATTTCCTTCGGTAGGCTAACATTGACTGGTGTCACTTGGAAAAAATTTTAAGTGTGGTGTTTTGGAACATTAAAAAATTCCTCTAAAATCAGCCAAACTACGAATTCTGATTTACTCACCTGTCATCAGGAGAGACCTCAGTGCTGCATCTTTCAGCCGACTACTGATCCTAAAAAGTAATTCTAATCTTAGTTACAGTAAATCGAATTTCCTTACATAGGCTAATACTGACTGGTTTCACTTGGAAATGTTTCTAAGTGTGGAGTTTTGGTACTTTAAAAAGTTCCTCTAAAATCAGCCGAACGACGAATTCCGATTTACTCACCTGTTATCAGGAGAGACCTCACTGATGCATCTTTCAGCCCAATACTGATCCTCAAAAGTAATTCTAATCATAGTTACAGTAACTCGAATTTCCTTACATAGGCTAACACTGACTGGTTTAACTTGGAAATTCTTCTAAGTGTGGAGTTTTGGTACTTTAAAAAGTTCCTCTAAAATCAGCCGAACGACGAATTCCGATTTACTCACCTGTTATCAGGAGAGACCTCAGTGCTGCATCTTTCAGCCCAATACTGATCCTTAAAAGTAATTCTAATCATAGTTACAGTAACTCGAATTTTCTTACATAGGCTAACACTGACAGGTTTAACTTGGAAATTCTTCTAATTGTGAAGTTTTGGAACTTTAAAAAATTCCTCAAAAATGAGTTGAACTACGAATTCTGATTTACACACCTGTTATCAGGAGACACCTCAGTTCTGCATCTTTCAGACCTCTACTGATCCTGAAAAGTAATTCTAATTGTAGTTACAGTAACTTGAATTTCCTTCCATCGGCTAACATTGACATGTTTTACTTGGAAATTCTTCTAAGTGTGGAGTTTTGGAACTTTAAAAAATTCCTAAAAAAATCAGCCGAACTACGAATTCTGATTTACTCACCTGTTATCAGAAGAGACCTCAGTGCTGCATCTTTCAGCCCATTACTGATCCTAAAAAGTAATTCTAATTGCAGTTACAGTAACTTGAATTTCCTTCCATAGGCTAACATTGACATGTTTTACTTGGAAATTCTTCTGTGTGTGGAGTTTTGGAACTTTAAAAAATTCCTCTAAAATCAGCCGAATGTCGATTTCCGATTTACACACCTGTTATCAGGAGAGACCTCAGTGCTGCATCTTTCAGCCCACTACTGATCCTAAAAAGTAATTCTAATCGAAGTTACAGTAAATTGAATTTCCTTACATAGGCTAACATTGACATATTTTATTTGGAAATTCTTCTAAGTGTGGTGTTTTGAAACTTTAAAAAATTCCTCAAAAATCAGCCGAACTACGAATTATGATTTACTCACCTGTTATCAGGAGAGACTTCAGTGCTGCATCTTTCAGCCCAATACTGATCCTTAAAAGTAATTCTAAACATAGTTACAGTAACTTGAATTTCCTTACATAGGCTAACACTGACAGGTTTGTTATTGTTATTGATAACTACAGCTTGGAAATTCTTCTAAGTGTGGAGTTTTGGAACTTTAAAAAATTCCTCAAAAATCAGCTGAACTACGAACTCTGATTTACACACCTGTTATCAGGAGAGACCTCAGTGCTGCATCTTTCAGCTCACTACTGATCCTGAAAATTAATTCTAACCATACTTACAGTAACTTGAATTTCTTTCCATAGGCTAACAATGACTGGTTTCACTTGGAAATATTTTTAAGTGTGGAGTTTTGGAACTTTAAAAAATTCCTCAAAAATCAGCTGAACTACGAACTCTGATTTACACACCTGTTATCAGGAGAGACCTCAGTGCTGCATCTTTCAGCCCACTACTGATCCTGAAAATTAATTCTAATCATAGTTACAGTAACTCGAATTTCCTTACATAGGCTAACACTGACTGGTTTAACTTGGAAATTCTTCTAAGTGTGGAGTTTTGGTACTTTAAAAAATTCCTCAAAAATCAGCTGAACTACGAACTCTGATTTACACACCTGTTATCAGGAGAGACCTCAGTGCTGCATCTTTCAGCTCACTACTGATCCTGAAAATTAATTCTAACCATACTTACAGTAACTTGAATTTCCTTACATAGGCTAATACTGACTGGTTTCACTTGGAAATGTTTCTAAGTGTGGAGTTTTGGTACTTTAAAAAGTTCCTCTAAAATCAGCCGAACGACGAATTCCGATTTACTCACCTGTTATCAGGAGAGACCTCACTGATGCATCTTTCAGCCCAATACTGATCCTCAAAAGTAATTCTAATCATAGTTACAGTAACTGGAATTTCCTTACATAGGCTAACACTGACTGGTTTAACTTGGAAATTCTTCTAAGTGTGGAGTTTTGGTACTTTAAAAAGTTCCTCTAAAATCAGCCGAACGACGAATTCCGATTTACTCACCTGTTATCAGGAGAGACCTCAGTGCTGCATCTTTCAGCCCAATACTGATCCTTAAAAGTAATTCTAATCATAGTTACAGTAACTCGAATTTCCTTACATAGGCTAACACTGACTGGTTTAACTTGGAAATTCTTCTAAGTGTGGAGTTTTGGTACTTTAAAAAGTTCCTCTAAAATCAGCTGAACTACGAACTCTGATTTACACACCTGTTATCAGGAGAGACCTCAGTGCTGCATCTTTCAGCTCACTACTGATCCTGAAAATTAATTCTAACCATACTTACAGTAACTTGAATTTCTTTCCATAGGCTAACAATGACTGGTTTCACTTGGAAATATTTTTAAGTGTGGAGTTTTGGAACTTTAAAAAATTCCTCAAAAATCAGCTGAACTACGAACTCTGATTTACACACCTGTTATCAGGAGAGACCTCAGTGCTGCATCTTTCAGCCCACTACTGATCCTGAAAATTAATTCTAACCACACTTACAGTAACTTGAATTTCCTTCCATAGGCTAACAATGACTGGTTTCACTTGGAAATATTTTTAAGTGTGGAGTTTTGGCACTTTAAAAAATTCCTCAAAAATTAGCCTTAGTACGATTTCTGATTTAATCACCTGTTATCAGGAGAGACCTCAGTGCTGCATTTTTCAGCCCACTACTGATCCTAAAAAGTAATTCTAATCGTAGTTACCGTAAATCGAATTTCCTTACATAGGCTAATACTAACTGGTTTCACTTGGAATTTTTTTTAAGTGTGGAGTTTTAGTACTTTAACCCCTTCAGCGCGGCGCGAATTTTCGCGCTGTGCTGAAGGTTCTATTGAGCCTATCAACTCATGACGGAACGGTTCCGTCATGAGCACAGCTCAACCGAAGCTCATGACGGAACTGTTCCGTCATGAGCATGGAAGGGGTTAAAAAGTTCCTCTAAAATCAGCCGAACGACGAATTATGATTTACTCACCTGTCATCAGGAGAGACTTCAGTGCTGCATCTTTCAGCCCACTACTGATCCTGAAAAGTAATTCTAATCGTAGTTACAGTAATTTGAAATTCCTTCCATAGGCTAACATTGACATGTTTTATTTGGAAATTCTTCTAAGTGTGGAGTTTTGGAACATTAAAAAATTCCTCAAAAATCAGCTGAACTACGAATTCTGATTTACACACCTGTTATCAGGAGAGACCTCAGTGCTGCATCTTTCAGCCCAATACTGATCCTGAAAAGTAATTCTAACAATACTTACAGTAACTTGACCTTCCTTCCATAGGCTACCATTGACATGTTTTATTTGGAAATTCTTCTAATTGTGGAGTTTTTGAACTTGAAAAAATTCCTCGAACATGAGTCGAACTCCGAATTCTGATTTACTCTACTGTTATCAGGAGAGTCCTCAGTGCTGCATCTTTCAGCCCAATACTGATCCTGAAAAGTAATTCTAATCGTAGTTACAGTACCTCGAATTTCCTTACATAGGCTAACACAGACTGGTTTAACTTGGAAATTTTTCTAAGTGTGGAGTTATGGAACTTAAAAAAGTTATTCGAAAATCAGTTGAACGGCGAATTCTGATTTACTCACCTGTTATCAGGAGAGACCTCAGTGCTGCATCTTTCAGCCCACTACTGATCCTGAAAAGTAATTCTAACCATACTAACAGTAACTTGAATTTCCTTCGGTAGGCTAACATTGACTGGTGTCACTTGGAAATTTCTTTAAGTGTGGTGTTTTGGAACATTAAAAAATTCCTCTGAAATCAGCCAAACTACGAATTCTGATTTACTCACCTGTCATCAGGAGAGACCTCAGTGCTGCATCTTTCAGCCCACTACTGCTCCTAAAAAGTAATTCTAATCTTAGTTACAGTACCTCGAATTTCCTTACATAGGCTAACACAGACTGGTTTAACTTGGAAATCTTTCTAAGTGTGGAGTTATGGAACTTAAAAAAGTTATTCGAAAATCAGTTGAACGGCGAATTCTGATTTACTCACCTGTTATCAGGAGAGACCTCAGTGCTGCATCTTTCAGCCCACTACTGATCCTGAAAAGTAATTCTAACCATACTTACAGTAACTTGAATTTCCTTCGGTAGGCTAACATTGACTGGTGTCACTTGGAAATTTCTTTAAGTGTGGAGTTTTGGTACTTTAAAAAGTTCCTCTAAAATCAGCAGAACGACGAATTCCGATTTATTCACCTGTTATCAGGAGAGACCTCAGTGATGCATCTTTCAGCCCAATACTGATCCTTAAAAGTAATTCTAATCATAGTTACAGTAACTCGAATTTCCTTACATAGGCTAACACTGACTGGTTTAACTAGGAAAATCTTCTAAGTGTGGAGTTTTGGTACTTTAAAAAATTCCTCTAAAATCAGCCGAACGACGAATTCCGATTTACTCACCTGTTATCAGGAGAGACCTCAGTGCTGCATCTTTCAGCCCAATACTGATCCTTAAAAGTAATTCTAATCATAGTTACAGTAACTCAAATTTTCTTACATAGGCTAACACTGACTGGTTTAACTTGGAAATTCTTCTAAGTGTGAAGTTTTGGAACTTTAAAAAATTCCTCAAAAATGAGTCGAACTACGAATTCTGATTTACACACCTGTTATCAGGAGACACCTCAGTGCTGCATCTTTCAGACCACTACTGATCCTGAAAAGTAATTCTAATTGTAGTTACAGTAACTTGAATTTCCTTCCATAGGCTAACGTTGACAGGTTTTACTTGGAAATTCTTCTGTTTATTGGAGTTTTGGAACTTTAAAAAATTCCTCTAAAATCAGCCGAATGTCGATTTCCGATTTACACACCTGTTATCAGGAGAGACCTCAGTGCTGCATCTTTCAGCCCACTACTGATCCTAAAAAGTAATTCTAATCGAAGTTACAGTAAATTGAATTTGCTTACATAGGCTAACATTGACATATTTTATTTGGAAATTCTTCTAAGTGTGGTGTTTTGAAACTTTAAAAAATTCCTAAAAAAATCAGCCGAACTACGAATTCTGATTTACTCACGTGTTATCAGAAGAGACCTCAGTGCTGCATCTTTCAGCCCATTACTGATCCTAAAAAGTAATTCTAATTGCAGTTACAGTAATTTGAATTTCCTTCTATAGGCTAACATTGACATGTTTTACTTGGAAATTCTTCTGTGTGTGGAGTTTTGGAACTTTAAAAAATTCCTCTAAAATCAGCCGAACTACGAATTATGATTTACTCACCTGTTATCAGGAGAGACTTCAGTGCTGCATCTTTCAGCCCAATACTGATCCTTAAAAGTAATTCTAAACATAGTTACAGTAACTCGAATTTCCTTACATAGGCTAACACTGACTGGTTTGTTATTGTTATTGTTATTGTTAACTACAGCTTGGGAATTATTCTAAGTGTGGAGTTTTGGAACTTTAAAAAATTCCTCAAAAATCAGCTGAACTACGAACTCTGATTTACACACCTGTTATCAGGAGAGACCTCAGTGCTGCATCTTTAAGCCCACTACTGATCCTGAAAATTAATTCTAACCATACTTACAGTAACTTGAATTTCCTTCCATAGGCTAACAATGACTGGTTTCACTTGGAAATATTTTTAAGTGTGGAGTTTTGGAACTTTAAAAAATTCCTCAAAAATCAGCCTTAGTACGATTTCTGATTTAATCACCTGTTATCAGGAGAGACCTCAGTGCTGCATTTTTCAGCCCACTACTGATCCTAAAAAGTAATTCTAATCGTAGTTACAGTTAATCGAATTTCCTTACATAGGCTAATACTGACTGGTTTCACTTGGAAATTTTTCTAAGTGTGGAGTTTTAGTACTTTAACCCCTTCACCGCGGCGCGAATTTTCGCGCTGTGCTGAAGGTTCTATTGAGCCTATCAACTCATGACAGAACGGTTCCGTCATGAGCACAGCTCAACCGACGCTCATGACGGAACTGTTCCGTCATGAGCATGGAAGGGGTTAAAAAGTTCCTCTAAAATCAGCCGAACGACGAATTCCGATTTACTCACCTGTTATCAGGAGAGACCTCAGTGCTGCATCTTTCAGCCCAATACTGATCCTTAAAAGTAATTTTAATCATAGTTACAGTAACTCGAATTTCCTTACATAGGCTAACAGTGACTGGTTTAACTTGGAAATTCTTCTAAGTGTGAAGTTTTGGAACTTTAAAAAACTCCTTAATAATCAGACAAACTACGAATTCTGATTTACACACCTGTTCTCAGGAGACACCTCAGTGCGGCATCTTTCAGCCCACTACTGATCCTGAAAAGTAATTCTAATCGTAGTTACAGTAAATCGAATTTCCTTACATAGGCTAATACTGACTGGCGTCACTTGGAAATTTTCTCAAGTGTGGAGTTTTGGAACTTTAAAAAATGCCTCTAAAATCAGCCGAACTACGAATTCTGATTTACTCACCTGTCATCAGGAGAGACCTCAGTGCTGCATCTTTCAGCCCATTACTGATCCTAAAAAGTAATTCTAATTGCAGTTACAGTAACTTGAATTTCCTTCCATAGGCTAACATTGACATGTTTTACTTGGAAATTCTTCTGTGTGTGGAGTTTTGGAACTGTAAAAAATTGCTCTAAAATCAGCCGAATGTCGATTTCCGATTTACACACCTGTTATCAGGAGAGACCTCAGTGCTGCATCTTTCAGCCCACTACTGATCCTAAAAAGTAATTCTAATCGAAGTTACAGTAAATTGAATTTCCTTACATAGGCTAAAATTGACATATTTTATTTGGAAATTCTTCTAAGTGTGGTGTTTTGAAACTTTAAAAGTTCCTCTAAAATCAGCCGAACAACGAATTCCGATTTACTCACCTGTTATAAGGAGAGACCTCAGTGCTGCATCTTTCAGCCCAATACTGATCCTGAAAAGTAATTCTAATCGTAGTCACAGTAACTTGAATTTCCTTCCATAGGCTAACATTGACATGTTTTTTTGGGAAATTCTTCTAAGTGTGGAGTTTTGGAACTTTAAAAAATTCCTCAAAAATCAGCCGAACTACGAATTCTGATGTACTCACCTGTTATCAGTAGAGACCGCAGTGCTGCAGCTTTCAGCCCACTACAGATCCTGAAAAGTAATTCTAATCGTAGTTACAGTAACTTGAATTTCCTTCCATAGGCTAACATTGACATGTTTTATTTGGAAATTCTTCTAAGTGTGAAGTTTTGGAACATTAAAAAATTCCTCAAGAATCAGCTGAACTACGAATTCTGATTTACACACCTGTTATCAGGAGAGACCTCAGTGCTGCATCTTTCAGCCCACTACTGATCCTGAAAATAATTCTAACAATACTTACAGTAACTTGAATTTCCTTCCATAGGCTAACAATGACTGGTTTCACTTGGAAATATTTTTAAGTGTGGAGTTTTGGCACTTTAAAAAATTCCTCAAAAATCAGCCTTAGTAGGATTTCTGATTTACTCACCTGTTATCAGGAGAGAACTCAGTGCTGCATCTTTCACCCCAATACTGATCCTTAAAAGTATTTCTAATCATAGTTACAGTAACTCTAATTTCCTTACATAGGCTAACACAGACTGGTTTAACTTGGAAATTTTTCTAAGTGTGGAGTTTACGAACTTAAAAAAGTTATTGTAAAATCAGTTGAACTGCAAATTCCGATGTACTCACCTGTTATCAGGAGAGACCTCGATGCTCCATCTTTCAGCCCACTACTGATCCTGAAAAGTAATTCTAATCTTTGTTACAGTAACTTGAATTTACTTCCATAGGCTAACATTGACATGTTTTACTTGGAAATTTTTCTAAGTGTGGAGTTTTGGAACTTAAAAAAGTTATTCTAAAATCAGTTGAACGGCAAATTCTGATTTACTCACCTGTTATCAGGAGAGACCTCAGTGCTGCATCTTTCAGCCCACTACTGATCCTGAAAAGTAATTCTAACCATACTTACAGTAACTTGAATTTCCTTCAGTAGGCTAACATTGACTGGTGTCACTTGGAAATTTTTTGAAGTGTGGAGTTTTGGAACATTAAAAAATGCCTCTAAAATCAGCCGAACTACGAATTCTGATTTACTCACCTGTCATCGGGAGAGACCTCAGTGCTGCATCTTTCAGCCCAATACTGATCCTAAAAAGTAATTCTAATCTTAGTTACAGTAAATCGAATTTCCTTACATAGGCTAATACTGACTGGTTTCACTTGGAAATATTTCTAAGTGTGGAGTTTTGGTACTTTAAAAAGTTCCTCTAAAATCAGCCGAACAACGAATTATGATTTACTCACCTGTTATCAGGAGAGACTTCAGTGCTGCATCTTTCAGCCCAATACTGATCCTTAAAAGTAATTCTAAACATAGTTACAGTAACTGGAATTTTCTTACATAGGCTAACACTGACTGGTTTGTTATTGTTATTGTTATTGTTAACTACAGCTTGGAAATTCTTCTAAGTGTGGAGTTTTGGAACTTTAAAAAATTCCTCAAAAATCAGCTGAACTACGAACTCTGATTTACACACCTGTTATCAGGAGAGACCTCAGTGCTGCATCTTTCAGCCCACTACTGATCCTGAAAATTAATTCTAACCATACTTACAGTAACTTGAATTTCCTTCCATAGGCTAACAATGACTGGTTTCACTTGGAAATATTTTTAAGTGTGGAGTTTTGGAACTTTAAAAAATTCCTCAAAAATCAGCCTTAGTACGATTTCTGATTTAATCACCTGTTATCAGGAGAGACCTCAGTGCTGCATTTTTCAGCCCACTACTGATCCTAAAAAGTAATTCTAATCGTAGTTACAGTTAATCGAATTTCCTTACATAGGCTAATACTGACTGGTTTCACTTGGAAATTTTTCTAAGTGTGGAGTTTTAGTACTTTAACTCCTTCAGCGTGGCGCGAATTTTCGCGCTGTGCTGAAGGTTCTATTGAGCCTATCAACTCATGACAGAACGGTTCCGTCATGAGCACAGCTCAACCGACGCTCATGACGGAACTGTTCCGTCATGAGCATGGAAGGGGTTAAAAAGTTCCTCTAAAATCAGCCGAACGACGAATTCCGATTTACTCACCTGTTATCAGGAGAGACCTCAGTGCTGCATCTTTCAGCCCAATACTGATCCTTAAATGTAATTTTAATCATAGTTACAGTAACTCGAATTTCCTTACATAGGCTAACAGTGACTGGTTTAACTTGGAAATTCTTCTAAGTGTGAAGTTTTGGAACTTTAAAAAACTCCTTAATAATCAGACAAACTACGAATTCTGATTTACACACCTGTTCTCAGGAGACACCTCAGTGCGGCATCTTTCAGCCCACTACTGATCCTGAAAAGTAATTCTAATCGTAATTACAGTAAATCGAATTTCCTTACATAGGCTAATACTGACTGGCGTCACTTGGAAATTTTCTTAAGTGTGGAGTTTTGGAACTTTAAAAAATGCCTCTAAAATCAGCCGAACTACGAATTCTGATTTACTCACCTGTCATCAGGAGAGACCTCAGTGCTGCATCTTTCAGCCCATTACTCATCCTAAAAAGTAATTCTAATTGCAGTTACAGTAACTTGAATTTCCTTCCATAGGCTAACATTGACATGTTTTACTTGGAAATTCTTCTGTGTGTGGAGTTTTGGAACTGTAAAAAATTCCTCTAAAATCAGCCGAAAGTCGATTTCCGATTTACACACCTGTTATCAGGAGAGACCTCAGTGCTGCATCTTTCAGCCCACTACTGATCCTAAAAAGTAATTCTAATCGAAGTTACAGTAAATTGAATTTCCTTACATAGGCTAAAATTGACATATTTTATTTGGAAATTCTTCTAAGTGTGGTGTTTTGAAACTTTAAAAGTTCCTCTAAAATCAGCCGAACAACGAATTCCGATTTACTCACCTGTTATAAGGAGAGACCTCAGTGCTGCATCTTTCAGCCCAATACTGATCCTGAAAAGTAATTCTAATCGTAGTTACAGTAACTTGAATTTCCTTCCATAGGCTAACATTGACATGTTTTATTTGGAAATTCTTCTAAGTGTGGAGTTTTGGAACTTTAAAAAATTCCTCAAAAATCAGCCGAACTACGAATTCTGATGTACTCACCTGTTATCAGTAGAGACCGCAGTGCTGCAGCTTTCAGCCCACTACAGATCCTGAAAAGTAATTCTAATCGTAGTTACAGTAACTTGAATTTCCTTCCATAGGCTAACATTGACATGTTTTATTTGGAAATTCTTCTAAGTGTGAAGTTTTGGAACATTAAAAAATTCCTCAAGAATCAGCTGAACTACGAATTCTGATTTACACACCTGTTATCAGGAGAGACCTCAGTGCTGCATCTTTCAGCCCAATACTGATCCTTAAAAGTAATTTTAATCATAGTTACAGTAACTCGAATTTCCTTACATAGGCTAACAGTGACTGGTTTAACTTGGAAATTCTTCTAAGTGTGAAGTTTTGGAACTTTAAAAAACTCCTTAATAATCAGACAAACTACGAATTCTGATTTACACACCTGTTCTCAGGAGACACCTCAGTGCGGCATCTTTCAGCCCACTACTGATCCTGAAAAGTAATTCTAATCGTAGTTACAGTAAATCGAATTTCCTTACATAGGCTAATACTGACTGGCGTCACTTGGAAATTTTCTCAAGTGTGGAGTTTTGGAACTTTAAAAAATGCCTCTAAAATCAGCCGAACTACGAATTCTGATTTACTCACCTGTCATCAGGAGAGACCTCAGTGCTGCATCTTTCAGCCCATTACTGATCCTAAAAAGTAATTCTAATTGCAGTTACAGTAACTTGAATTTCCTTCCATAGGCTAACATTGACATGTTTTACTTGGAAATTCTTCTGTGTGTGGAGTTTTGGAACTGTAAAAAATTGCTCTAAAATCAGCCGAATGTCGATTTCCGATTTACACACCTGTTATCAGGAGAGACCTCAGTGCTGCATCTTTCAGCCCACTACTGATCCTAAAAAGTAATTCTAATCGAAGTTACAGTAAATTGAATTTCCTTACATAGGCTAAAATTGACATATTTTATTTGGAAATTCTTCTAAGTGTGGTGTTTTGAAACTTTAAAAGTTCCTCTAAAATCAGCCGAACAACGAATTCCGATTTACTCACCTGTTATAAGGAGAGACCTCAGTGCTGCATCTTTCAGCCCAATACTGATCCTGAAAAGTAATTCTAATCGTAGTCACAGTAACTTGAATTTCCTTCCATAGGCTAACATTGACATGTTTTTTTTGGAAATTCTTCTAAGTGTGGAGTTTTGGAACTTTAAAAAATTCCTCAAAAATCAGCCGAACTACGAATTCTGATGTACTCACCTGTTATCAGTAGAGACCGCAGTGCTGCAGCTTTCAGCCCACTACAGATCCTGAAAAGTAATTCTAATCGTAGTTACAGCAACTTGAATTTCCTTCCATAGGCTAACATTGACATGTTTTATTTGGAAATTCTTCTAAGTGTGAAGTTTTGGAACATTAAAAAATTCCTCAAGAATCAGCTGAACTACGAATTCTGATTTACACACCTGTTATCAGGAGAGACCTCAGTGCTGCATCTTTCAGCCCACTACTGATCCTGAAAATAATTCTAACAATACTTACAGTAACTTGAATTTCCTTCCATAGGCTAACAATGACTGGTTTCACTTGGAAATATTTTTAAGTGTGGAGTTTTGGCACTTTAAAAAATTCCTCAAAAATCTGCCTTAGTAGGATTTCTGATTTACTCACCTGTTATCAGGAGAGAACTCAGTGCTGCATCTTTCACCCCAATACTGATCCTTAAAAGTATTTCTAATCATAGTTACAGTAACTCTAATTTCCTTACATAGGCTAACACAGACTGGTTTAACTTGGAAATTTTTCTAAGTGTGGAGTTTACGAACTTAAAAAAGTTATTGTAAAATCAGTTGAACTGCAAATTCCGATGTACTCACCTGTTATCAGGAGAGACCTCGATGCTCCATCTTTCAGCCCACTACTGATCCTGAAAAGTAATTCTAATCTTTGTTACAGTAACTTGAATTTACTTCCATAGGCTAACATTGACATGTTTTACTTGGAAATTTTTCTAAGTGTGGAGTTTTGGAACTTAAAAAAGTTATTCTAAAATCAGTTGAACGGCAAATTCTGATTTACTCACCTGTTATCAGGAGAGACCTCAGTGCTGCATCTTTCAGCCCACTACTGATCCTGAAAAGTAATTCTAACCATACTTACAGTAACTTGAATTTCCTTCAGTAGGCTAACATTGACTGGTGTCACTTGGACATTTTTTGAAGTGTGGAGTTTTGGAACATTAAAAAATGCCTCTAAAATCAGCCGAACTACGAATTCTGATTTACTCACCTGTCATCGGGAGAGACCTCAGTGCTGCATCTTTCAGCCCAATACTGATCCTAAAAAGTAATTCTAATCTTAGTTACAGTAAATCGAATTTCCTTACATAGGCTAATACTGACTGGTTTCACTTGGAAATATTTCTAAGTGTGGAGTTTTGGTACTTTAAAAAGTTCCTCTAAAATCAGCCGAACAACGAATTATGATTTACTCACCTGTTATCAGGAGAGACTTCAGTGCTGCATCTTTCAGCCCAATACTGATCCTTAAAAGTAATTCTAAACATAGTTACAGTAACTGGAATTTTCTTACATAGGCTAACACTGACTGGTTTGTTATTGTTATTGTTATTGTTAACTACAGCTTGGAAATTCTTCTAAGTGTGGAGTTTTGGAACTTTAAAAAATTCCTCAAAAATCAGCTGAACTACGAACTCTGATTTACACACCTGTTATCAGGAGAGACCTCAGTGCTGCATCTTTCAGCCCACTACTGATCCTGAAAATTAATTCTAACCATACTTACAGTAACTTGAATTTCCTTCCATAGGCTAACAATGACTGGTTTCACTTGGAAATATTTTTAAGTGTGGAGTTTTGGAACTTTAAAAAATTCCTCAAAAATCAGCCTTAGTACGATTTCTGATTTAATCACCTGTTATCAGGAGAGACCTCAGTGCTGCATTTTTCAGCCCACTACTGATCCTAAAAAGTAATTCTAATCGTAGTTACAGTTAATCGAATTTCCTTACATAGGCTAATACTGACTGGTTTCACTTGGAAATTTTTCTAAGTGTGGAGTTTTAGTACTTTAACCCCTTCAGCGTGGCGCGAATTTTCGCGCTGTGCTGAAGGTTCTATTGAGCCTATCAACTCATGACAGAACGGTTCCGTCATGAGCACAGCTCAACCGACGCTCATGACGGAACTGTTCCGTCATGAGCATGGAAGGGGTTAAAAAGTTCCTCTAAAATCAGCCGAACGACGAATTCCGATTTACTCACCTGTTATCAGGAGAGACCTCAGTGCTGCATCTTTCAGCCCAATACTGATCCTTAAATGTAATTTTAATCATAGTTACAGTAACTCGAATTTCCTTACATAGGCTAACAGTGACTGGTTTAACTTGGAAATTCTTCTAAGTGTGAAGTTTTGGAACTTTAAAAAACTCCTTAATAATCAGACAAACTACGAATTCTGATTTACACACCTGTTCTCAGGAGACACCTCAGTGCGGCATCTTTCAGCCCACTACTGATCCTGAAAAGTAATTCTAATCGTAATTACAGTAAATCGAATTTCCTTACATAGGCTAATACTGACTGGCGTCACTTGGAAATTTTCTTAAGTGTGGAGTTTTGGAACTTTAAAAAATGCCTCTAAAATCAGCCGAACTACGAATTCTGATTTACTCACCTGTCATCAGGAGAGACCTCAGTGCTGCATCTTTCAGCCCATTACTCATCCTAAAAAGTAATTCTAATTGCAGTTACAGTAACTTGAATTTCCTTCCATAGGCTAACATTGACATGTTTTACTTGGAAATTCTTCTGTGTGTGGAGTTTTGGAACTGTAAAAAATTCCTCTAAAATCAGCCGAAAGTCGATTTCCGATTTACACACCTGTTATCAGGAGAGACCTCAGTGCTGCATCTTTCAGCCCACTACTGATCCTAAAAAGTAATTCTAATCGAAGTTACAGTAAATTGAATTTCCTTACATAGGCTAAAATTGACATATTTTATTTGGAAATTCTTCTAAGTGTGGTGTTTTGAAACTTTAAAAGTTCCTCTAAAATCAGCCGAACAACGAATTCCGATTTACTCACCTGTTATAAGGAGAGACCTCAGTGCTGCATCTTTCAGCCCAATACTGATCCTGAAAAGTAATTCTAATCGTAGTTACAGTAACTTGAATTTCCTTCCATAGGCTAACATTGACATGTTTTATTTGGAAATTCTTCTAAGTGTGGAGTTTTGGAACTTTAAAAAATTCCTCAAAAATCAGCCGAACTACGAATTCTGATGTACTCACCTGTTATCAGTAGAGACCGCAGTGCTGCAGCTTTCAGCCCACTACAGATCCTGAAAAGTAATTCTAATCGTAGTTACAGTAACTCGAATTTCCTTACATAGGCTAACACTGACTGGTTTGTTATTGTTATTGCTATTGTTAACTACAGCTTGGAAATTCTTCTAAGTGTGGAGTTTTGGAACATTAAAAAATTCCTCAAAAATCAGCTGAACTACGTATTCTGATTTACACACCTGTTATCAGGAGAGACGTCAGTGCTGCATCTTTCAGCCCACTACTGATCCTGAAATTAAATTCTAACCATACTTACAGTAACTTGAATTTCCTTCCATAGGTTAACAATGACTGGTTTCACTTGGAAATATTTTTAAGTGTGGAGTTTTGGAACTTTAAAAAATTCCTAAAAAATAAGACGAAACAGGATATTGTGAATTTTTTCCGGAATACACTGTCAACAACAATAGAGTTAACACCAGCTATTATGTTATTGGGGATAAGTGTTGACGGGCAGCCGAGTTGTAGAAATTTTATATTTGTAGCAATGGCGATCCTGAGATTGTTAGTGGCTTCTGCTTGGCTTGATCCTAACCCTCCAGCATACCATCAATGGCTAGGTAAAGTAGTGTCAATACAAAAAGTGGAAACAGCCATATATGCTAAGGAGGGAAAAAAGGGTAAGAAATTGGGTATGCAAATTTGGGGTCCTTTTATTAGATGAAAGTTAGGTACTGACTGTTAAAAGACGAAGAACCTGTCTAGATGAATATTGGAATATGTATGTATGATTCTGTGTTCTATTGTTTTGTAATTATTGTGCCCTGCTCATGTTATAAAGGAAATGGGGAAAGAATTATCAATAACATTTTTTTTTTTTAAAAGGAACTTTAAAAATTTCCTAAAATTCTGATTTACTCACCTGTTATCAGAAGAGACCTCAGTGCTGCATCTTTCAGCCCACTACTGATCCTGAAAAGTAATTCTAACCATACTTACAGTAACTTGAATTTCCTTATATAGGCCAACATTGACAGGTTTCCCTTGGAAATTCTTCTTTGTGTGGAGTTTTGGAAATTTAAAAAATGCCTCTAAAATCAACCGAACTACGAATTCTGATTTACTCACCTGTCATCAGGAGAGACGTCAGTGCTGCATCTTTCAGCCGACTACTGATCCTAAAAAGTAATTTGAATCGAAGTTACAGTAACTTGAATTTCCTTCCATAGGCTAACATTGACATGTTTTACTTGGAAATTCTTCTGTGTGTGGAG
Organism: Lissotriton vulgaris; assembly: GCF_964263255.1. Taxonomy (NCBI): domain Eukaryota; kingdom Metazoa; phylum Chordata; class Amphibia; order Caudata; family Salamandridae; genus Lissotriton; species Lissotriton vulgaris. Next base: position 1,323,558,262 of record NC_141689.1, on the reverse strand, counting down.
TTTTGGAACTTTAAAAAATTCCTCTAAAATCAGCCGAATGTCGAATTCCGATTTACACACCTGTTATCAGGAGAGACCTCCGTGCTGCATCTTTCAGGCCACTACTGATCCTGAAAAGTAATTCTAACCATACTTACAGTAACTTGACCTTCCTTCCATAGGCTGCCATTGACATGTTTTATTTAGAAATTATTCTAATTGTGGAGTTTTTGAACTTGAAAAAATTCCTCGAAAATGAGTCGAACTACGAATTCTGATTTACTCTACTGTTATCAGGAGAGATCTCAGTGCTGCATCTTTCAGCCCAATACTGATCCTGAAAAGTAATTCTAATCGTAGTTACAGTAACTCGAATTTCCTTATATAGGCTAACACTGACTGGTTTAACTTGGAAATTCTTCTAAATGTGAAGTTTTGGAACATTAAAAAATTCCTCAAAAATCAGCTGAACGACGAATTCCGATTTACTCACCTGTTATCAGGAGAGACCTCAGTGATGCATCTTTCAGCCCAATACTGATCCTCAAAAGTAATTCTAATCATAGTTACAGTAACTCGAATTTCCTTACATAGGCTAACACTGACTGGTTTAACTTGGAAATTCTTCTAAGTGTGGAGTTTTGGTACTTTAAAAAGTTCCTCTAAAATCAGCCGAACGACAAATTCCGATTTACTCACCTGTTATCAGGAGAGACCTCAGTGCTGCATCTTTCAGCCCAATACTGATCCTTAAAAGTAATTCTAATCATAGTTACAGTAACTCGAATTTTCTTACATAGGCTAACACTGACTGGTTTAACTTGGAAATTCTTCTAAGTGTGAAGTTTTGGAACTTTAAAAAATTCCTCAAAAATGAGTTGAACTACGAATTCTGATTTACACACCTGTTATCAGGAGACACCTCAGTTCTGCATCTTTCAGACCACTACTGATCCTGAAAAGTAATTCTAATTGTAGTTACAGTAACTTGAATTTCCTTCCATCGGCTAACATTGACATGTTTTACTTGGAAATTCTTCTAAGTGTGGAGTTTTGGAACTTTAAAAAATTCCTAAAAAAATCAGCCGAACTACGAATTCTGATTTACTCACCTGTTATCAGGAGAGACCTCAGTGCTGCATCTTTCAGCCCATTACTGATCCTGAAAAGTAATTCTAATTGTAGTTACAGTAACTTGAATTTCCTTCCATAGGCGAACATTAACAGTTTTTTTTTGGAAATTCTTCTAAGTGTGGAGTTTTAAAACTTTAAAAAATTCCTCAAAAATCAGCCTTAGTAGGATTTCTGATTTACTCACCTGTTATCAGGAGAGAACTCAGTGCTGCATCTTTCAGCCCACTACTGATCCTAAAAAGTAATTCTAATCGTAGTTACAGTAAATCGAATTTCCTTACATAGGCTAATACTAACTTGTTTCACTTGGAAATTTTTTTAAGTGTGGAGTTTTAGTACTTTAACCCGTTCAGCGCGGCGCGAATTTTCGCGCTGTGCTGAAGGTTCTATTGAGCCTATCAACTCATGACGGAACGGTTCCGTCATGAGCACAGCTCAACCGACGCTCATGACGGAACTGTTCCGTCATAAGCATGGAAGGGGTTAAAAAGTTCCTCTAAAATCAGTGCTGCATCTTTCAGCCCAATACTGATCCTTAAAAGTAATTCTAATCATAGTTACAGTAACTCGAATTTCCTTACATAGGCTAACAGTGACTGGTTTAACTTGGAAATTCTTCTAAGTGTGAAGTTTTGGAACTTTAAAAAACTCCTTAATAATCAGACAAACTACGAATTCTGATTTACACACCTGTTCTCAGGAGACACCTCAGTGCTGCATCTTTCAGCCCACTACTGATCCTGAAAAGTAATTCTAATCGTAGTTACAGTAAATCGAATTTACTTACATAGGCTAATACTGACTGGCGTCACTTGGAACTTTTTTTAAGTGTGGAGTTTTGGAACTTTAAAAAATGCCTCTAAAATCAGCCGAACTACGAATTCTGATTTACTCACCTGTCATCAGGAGAGACCTCAGTGCTGCATCTTTCAGCCCATTACTGATCCTAAAAAGTAATTCTAATTGCAGTTACAGTAACTTGAATTTCCTTCCATAGGCTAACATTGACATGTTTTACTTGGAAATTCTTCTGTGTGTGGAGTTTTGGAACTTTAAAAAATTCCTCTAAAATCAGCCGAATGTCGATTTCCGATTTACACACCTGTTATCAGGAGAGGCCTCAGTGCTGCATCTTTCAGCCCACTACTGATCCTAAAAAGTAATTCTAATCGAAGTTACAGTAAATTGAATTTCCTTACATAGGCTAACATTGACATATTTTATTTGGAAATTCTTCTAAGTGTGGTGTTTTGAAACTTTAAAAAATTCCTCAAAAATCAGCCGAACTACGAATTATGATTTACTCACCTGTTATCAGGAGAGACCTCAGTGCTGCATCTTTCAGCCCACTACTGATCCTAAAAAGTAATTCTAATCGAAGTTACAGTAAATTGAATTTCCTTACATAGGCTAACATTGACATATTTTATTTGGAAATTCTTCTAAGTGTGGTGTTTTGAAACTTTAAAAAATTCCTCAAAAATCAGCCGAACTACGAATTCCGATTTACTCACCTGTTATAAGGAGAGACCTCAGTGCTGCATCTTTCAGCCCAATACTGATCCTGAAAAGTAATTCTAATCGTAGTTACAGTAACTTGAATTTCCTTCCATAGGCTAACATTGACATTTTTTATTTGGAAATTCTTCCAAGTGTGAAGTTTTGGAACATTAAAAAATTCCTCAAAAATCAGCTGAACTACGAATTCTGATTTACACACCTGTTATCAGGAGAGACCTCAGTGCTGCATCTTTCAGCCCACTACTGATCCTGAAAATTAATTCTAACAATACTTACAGTAACTTGAATTTCCTTCCATAGGCTAACAAAGACTGGTTTCACTTGGAAATATTTTTAAGTGTGGAGTTTTGGCACTTTAAAAAATTCCTCAAAAATCAGCCTTAGTAGGATTTCTGATTTACTCACCTGTTATCAGGAGAGAACTCAGTGCTGCATCTTTCAGCCCACTACTGATCCTAAAAAGTAATTCTAATCGTAGTTACAGTAAATCGAATTTCCTTACATAGGCTAATACTAACTGGTTTCACTTGGAAATTTTTTTAAGTGTGGAGTTTTAGTACTTTAACCCGTTCAGCGCGGCGCGAATTTTCGCGCTGTGCTGAAGGTTCTATTGAGCCTATCAACTCATGACGGAACGGTTCCGTCATGAGCACAGCTCAACCGACGCTCATGACGGAACTGTTCCGTCATAAGCATGGAAGGGGTTAAAAAGTTCCTCTAAAATCAGTGCTGCATCTTTCAGCCCAATACTGATCCTTAAAAGTAATTCTAATCATAGTTACAGTAACTCGAATTTCCTTACATAGGCTAACAGTGACTGGTTTAACTTGGAAATTCTTCTAAGTGTGAAGTTTTGGAACTTTAAAAAACTCCTTAATAATCAGACAAACTACGAATTCTGATTTACACACCTGTTCTCAGGAGACACCTCAGTGCTGCATCTTTCAGCCCACTACTGATCCTGAAAAGTAATTCTAATCGTAGTTACAGTAAATCGAATTTACTTACATAGGCTAATACTGACTTGCGTCACTTGGAACTTTTTTTAAGTGTGGAGTTTTGGAACTTTAAAAAATGCCTCTAAAATCAGCCGAACTACGAATTCTGATTTACTCACCTGTCATCAGGAGAGACCTCAGTGCTGCATCTTTCAGCCCATTACTGATCCTAAAAAGTAATTCTAATTGCAGTTACAGTAACTTGAATTTCCTTCCATAGGCTAACATTGACATGTTTTACTTGGAAATTCTTCTGTGTGTGGAGTTTTGGAACTTTAAAAAATTCCTCTAAAATCAGCCGAATGTCGATTTCTGATTTACACACCTGTTATCAGGAAAGACCTCAGTGCTGCATCTTTCAGCCCACTACTGATCCTAAAAAGTAATTCTAATCGAAGTTACAGTAAATTGAATTTCCTTACATAGGCTAACATTGACATATTTTATTTGGAAATTCTTCTAAGTGTGGTGTTTTGAAACTTTAAAAAATTCCTCAAAAATCAGCCGAACTACGAATTCCGATTTACTCACCTGTTATAAGGAGAGACCTCAGTGCTGCATCTTTCAGCCCAATACTGATCCTGAAAAGTAATTCTAATCGTAGTTACAGTAACTTGAATTTCCTTCCATAGGCTAACATTGACATGTTTTATTTGGAAATTCTTCTAAGTGTGAAGTTTTGGAACATTAAAAAATTCCTCAAAAATCAGCTGAACTACGAATTCTGATTTACACACCTGTTATCAGGAGAGACCTCAGTGCTGCATCTTTCAGCCCACTACTGATCCTGAAAATTAATTCTAACAATACTTACAGTAACTTGAATTTCCTTCCATAGGCTAACAAAGACTGGTTTCACTTGGAAATATTTTTAAGTGTGGAGTTTTGGCACTTTAAAAAATTCCTCAAAAATCAGCCTTAGTAGGATTTCTGATTTACTCACCTGTTATCAGGAGAGAACTCAGTGCTGCATCTTTCAGCCCACTACTGATCCTAAAAAGTAATTCTAATCGTAGTTACAGTAAATCGAATTTCCTTACATAGGCTAATACTAACTGGTTTCACTTGGAAATATTTTTAAGTGTGGCGTTTTGGAACTTTAAAAAATCCCTCAAAAATCAGCCGAACTACGAATTCTGATTTACTCACCTGTTATCAGGAGAGACTTCAGTGCTGCATCTTTCAGCCCAATAATGATCCGTAAAAGTAATTCTTATCGTAGTTACAGTAACTCGAATTTCCTTACATAGCCTAACACTGACTGGTTTGTTATTGTTATTGTTAACTACAGCTTGGAAATTCTTCTAAGTGTGGAGTTTTGGAACTTTAAAAAATTCCTCAAAAATCAGCCAAACTACGAATTCTGATTTACTCACCTGTTATAAGGAGAGACCTCAGTGCTGCATCTGTCAGCCCACTACTGATCCTGAAAATTAATTCTAACCATACTTACAGTAACTTGAATTTCCTTCCGTATGCTAACAATGACTGGTTTCACTTGGAAATATTTTTAAGTGTGGAGTTTTGGAACTTTAAAAAATTCCTAAAAAAATTAGCCGAACTACGAATTCTGATTTACTCACCTGTTATCAGAAGAGACCTCAGTGCTGCATCTTCCAGAGCACTACTGATCCTGAAAAGTAATTCTAACCATACTTACAGTAACTTGAATGTCCTTATATAGGCCAACATTGACAGGTTTCACTTGGAAATTCTTCTTTGTATGGAGTTTTGGAACTTTAAAAAATGCCTCTGAAATCAGCCGAACTACGAATTCTGATTTACTCACCTGTTATCAGGAGAGACCTCAGTGCTGCATCTTTCAGCCCACTACTGATCCTGAAAATTAATTCTAACAATACTTACAGTAACTTGAATTTCCTTCCATAGGCTAACAAAGACTGGTTTCACTTGGAAATATTTTTAAGTGTGGAGTTTTGGCACTTTAAAAAATTCCTCAAAAATCAGCCTTAGTAGGATTTCTGATTTACTCACCTGTTATCAGGAGAGACCTCAGTGCTGCATCTTTCAGCCCACTACTGATCCTGAAAAGTAATTCTAATTGTAGTTACAGTAACTTGTATTTCCTTCCATAGGCTAACATTGACATGTTTTATTTGGAAATTCTTCTAAGTGTGGCGTTTTGGAACTTTAAAAAATCCCTCAAAAATCAGCCGAACTACGAATTCTGATGTACTCACCTGTTATCAGGAGAGACTTCAGTGCTGCATCTTTCAGCCCAATAATGATCCGTAAAAGTAATTCTTATCGTAGTTACAGTAACTCGAATTTCCTTACATAGGCTAACACTGACTGGTTTGTTATTGTTATTGTTATTGTTAACTACAGCTTGGAAATTCTTCTAAGTGTGGAGTTTTGGAACTTTAAAAAATTCCTCAAAAATCAGCCAAACTACGAATTCTGATTTACTCACCTGTTATCAGGAGAGACCTCAGTGCTGCATCTGTCAGCCCACTACTGATCCTGAAAATTAATTCTAACCATACTTACAGTAACTTGAATTTCCTTCCGTATGCTAACAATGACTGGTTTCACTTGGAAATAATTTTAAGTGTGGAGTTTTGGAACTTTAAAAAATTCCTAAAAAAATTAGCCGAACTACGAATTCTGATTTACTCACCTGTTATCAGATGAGACCTCAGTGCTGCATCTTCCAGCCCACTACTGATCCTGAAAAGTAATTCTAACCATACTTACAGTAACTTGAATTTCCTTATATAGGCCAACATTGACAGGTTTCACTTGGAAATTCTTCTTTGTATGGAGTTTTGGAACTTTAAAAAATGCCTCTGAAATCAGCCGAACTACGAATTCTGATTTACTCACCTGTCATCAGGAGAGACCTCAGTGCTGCATCTTTCAGCCCACTACTGATCCTACAAAGTAACTCTAATCGTAGTTACAGTAAATCGAATTTCCTTACATAGGCTAATACTGACTGGTTTCACTTGGAAATTTTTCTAAGTGTGGAGTTTTGGTACTTTAAAAAGTTCCTCTAAAATCAGCCGAACGACGAATTCCGATTTACTCACCTGTTATCAGGAGAGACCTCAGTGCTGCATCTTTCAGCCCAATACTGATCCTTAAAAGTAATTCTAATCATAGTTACAGTAACTCGAATTTCCTTACTTAGGCTAACACTGACTGGTTTAACTTGGAAATTCTTTTAAGTGTGAAGTTTTGGAACTTTAAAAAATTCCTCAAAAGTCAGACGAATTACGAATTCTGATTTACACACCTGTTATAAGGAGACACCTCAGTGCTGCATCTTTCAGCCCACTACTGATCCTGAAAAGTAATTCTAACCATACTTACAGTAACTTGAATTTCCTTCCGTAGGTTAACATTGACTGGTTTCACTTGGGAATTTTTCTAAGTGTGGAGTTTTAGTACATTAAAAAGTTCCTCTAACATCAGCCGAACGACAAATTCCGATTTACTCACCTGTTATCAGGAGAGACCTCAGTGCTGCATCTTTCAGCCCAATACTGATCCTTAAAAGTAATTCTAATCATAGTTACAGTAACTCAAATTTCCATACATAGGCTAACACTGACTAGTTTAACTTGGAAATTCTTCTAAGTGTGAAGTTTTGGAACTTTAAAAAATTCCTCAATAATCAGACGAACTACGAATTCTGATTTACACACCTGTTCTCAGGAGACACCTCAGTGCTGCATCTTTCAGCCCACTACTGATCCTGAAAAGTAATTCTAATCGTAGTTACAGTAACTTGAATTTCCTTCCATAGGCTAACATTGACATGTTTTACTTGGAAATTCTTCTGTGTGTGGAGTTTTGGAACTTTAAAAAATTCCTCAAAAATCAGCCGAACTATGAATTCTGATTTACTCACCTGTTATCAGGAGAGACCTCAGTGCTGCATCTTTCAGCCCACTACTGATCCTGAAAAGTAATTCTAATTGTAGTTACAGTAACTTGAATTTCCTTCCATAGGCTAACATTGACATGTTTTACTTGGAAATTCTTCTGTGTGTGGAGTTTTGGAACTTTAAAAAATCCCTCAAAAATCAGCTGAACTACGAATTCTGATTTACTCACCTGTTATCAGGAGAGACTTCAGTGCTGCATCTTTCAGCCCAATAATGATCCGTAAAAGTAATTCTTATCGTAGTTACAGTAACTCAAATTTCCTTACATAGGCTAACACTGACTGGTTTGTTATTGTTATTGTTAACTACAGCTTGGGAATTCTTCTAAGTGTGGAGTTTTGGAACTTTAAAAAATTCCTCAAAAATCAGCCAAACTACGAATTCTGATTTACTCACCTGTTATCAGGAGAGACCTCAGTGCTGCATCTGTCAGCCCACTACTGATCCTGAACATTAATTCTAACCATACTTACAGTAACTTGAATTTCCTTCCATATGCTAACAATGACTGGTTTCACTTGGAAATATTTTTAAGTGTGGACTTTTGGAACTTTAAAAAATTCCTAAAAAAATTAGCCGAACTACGAATTCTGATTTACTCACCTGTTATCAGAAGAGACCTCAGTGCTGCATCTTCCAGCCCACTACTGATCCTGAAAAGTAATTCTAACCATACTTACAGTAACTTGAATTTCCTTATATAGGCCAACATTGACAGGTTTCACTTGGAAATTCTTCTTTGTATGGAGTTTTGGAACTTTAAAAAATGCCTCTGAAATCAGCCGAACTACGAATTCTGATTTACTCACCTGTCATCAGGAGAGACCTCAGTGCTGCATCTTTCAGCCCACTACTGATCCTAAAAAGTAATTCTAATCGTAGTTACAGTAAATCGAATTTCCTTACATAGGCTAATACTGACTGGTTTCACTTGGAAATTTTTCTAAGTGTGGAGTTTTGGTACTTTAAAAAGTTCCTCTAAAATCAGCCGAACGACGAATTACGATTTACTCACCTGTTATCAGGAGAGACCTCAGTGCTGCATCTTTCAGCCCAATACTGATCCTTAAAAGTAATTCTAATCATAGTTACAGTAACTCGAATTTCCTTACTTAGGCTAACGCTGACTGGTTTAACTTGGAAATTCTTTTAAGTGTGAAGTTTTGGAACTTTAAAAAATTCCTCAAAAGTCAGACGAACTACGAATTCTGATTTACACACCTGTTATAAGGAGACACCTCAGTGCTGCATCTTTCAGCCCACTACTGATCCTGAAAAGTAATTCTAACCATACTTACAGTAACTTGAATTTCCTTCGGTAGGCTAACATTGACTGGTGTCACTTGGAAAATTTTTTAAGTGTGGTGTTTTGGAACATTAAAAAATTCCTCCAAAATCAGCCAAACTACGAATTCTGATTTACTCACCTGTCATCAGGAGAGACCTCAGTGCTGCATCTTTCAGCCCACTACTGATCCTAAAAAGTAATTCTAATCTGAGTTACAGTAAATCGAATTTCCTTACATAGGCGGATACTGACTGGTTTCACTTGGAAATGTTTCTAAGTGTGGAGTTTTGGTACTTTAAAAAGTTCCTCTAAAATCAGCCGAACGACGAATTCCAATTTACTCACCTGTTATCAGGAGAGACCTCAGTGATGCATCTTTCAGCCCAATACTGATCCTCAAAAGTAATTCTAATCATAGTTACAGTAACTCGAATTTCCTTACATAGGCTAACACTGACTGGTTTAACTTGGAAATTCTTCTAAGTGTGGAGTTTTGGTACTTTAAAAAGTTCCTCTAAAATCAGCCGAACGACGAATTCCGATTTACTCACCTGTTATCAGGAGAGACCTCAGTGCTGCATCTTTCAGCCCAATACTGATCCCTAAAAGTAATTCTAATCATAGTTACAGTAACTCGAATTTTCTTACATAGGCTAACACTGACTGGTTTAACTTGGAAATTCTTCTAAGTGTGAAGTTTTGGAACTTTAAAAAATTCCTCAAAAATGAGTTGAACTACGAATTCTGATTTACACACCTGTTATCAGGAGACACCTCAGTTCTGCATCTTTCAGACCTCTACTGATCCTGAAAAGTAATTCTAATTGTAGTTACAGTAACTTGAATTTCCTTCCATTGGCTAACATTGACATGTTTTACTTGGAAATTCTTCTAAGTGTGGAGTTTTGGAACTTTAAAAAATTCCTAAAAAAATCAGCCGAACTACGAATTCTGATTTACTCACCTGTTATCAGAAGAGACCTCAGTGCTGCATCTTTCAGCCCATTACTGATCCTAAAAAGTAATTCTAATTGCAGTTACAGTAACTTGAATTTCCTTCCATAGGCTAACATTGACATGTTTTACTTGGAAATTCTTCTGTGTGTGGAGTTTTGGAACTTTAAAAAATTCCTCTAAAATCAGCCGAATGTCGATTTCCGATTTACACACCTGTTATCAGGAGAGACCTCAGTGATGCATCTTTCAGCCCACTACTGATCCTAAAAAGTAATTCTACTCGAAGTTACAGTAAATTGAATTTCCTTACATAGGCTAACATTGACATATTTTATTTGGAAATTCTTCTAAGTGTGGTGTTTTGAAACTTTAAAAAATTCCTCAAAAATCAGCCGAACTACGAATTATGATTTACTCACCTGTTATCAGGAAAGACTTCAGTGCTGCATCTTTCAGCCCAATACTGATCCTTAAAAGTAATTCTAAACATAGTTACAGTAACTCGAATTTCCTTACATAGGCTAACACTGACTGGTTTGTTATTGTTATTGTTAACTACAGCTTGGAAATTCTTCTAAGTGTGGAGTTTTGGAACTTTAAAAAATTCCTCAAAAATCAGCTGAACTACGAACTCTGATTTACACACCTGTTATCAGGAGAGACCTCAGTGCTGCATCTTTCAGCTCACTACTGATCCTGAAAATTAATTCTAACCATACTTACAGTAACTTGAATTTCCTTCCATAGGCTAACAATGACTGGTTTCACTTGGAAATATTTTTAAGTGTGGAGTTTTGGAACTTTAAAAAATTCCTCAAAAATCAGCTGAACTACGAACTCTGATTTACACACCTGTTATCAGGAGAGACCTCAGTGCTGCATCTTTCAGCCCACTACTGATCCTGAAAATTAATTCTAACCATACTTACAGTAACTTGAATTTCCTTCCATAGGTTAACAATGACTGGTTTCACTTGGAAATATTTTTAAGTGTGGAGTTTTGGCACTTTAAAAAATTACTCAAAAATTAGCCTTAGTACGATTTCTGATTTAATCACCTGTTATCAGGAGAGACCTCAGTGCTGCATTTTTCAGCCCACTACTGATCCTAAAAAGTAATTCTAATCGTAGTTACAGTAAATCGAATTTCCTTACATAGGCTAATACTAACTGGTTTCACTTGGAAATTTTTTTAAGTGTGGAGTTTTAGTACTTTAACCCCTTCAGCGTGGCGCGAATTTTCGCGCTGTGCTGAAGGTTCTATTGAGCCTATCAACTCATGACGGAACGGTTCCGTCATGAGCACAGCTCAACCGACGCTCATGACGGAACTGTTCCGTCATAAGCATGGAAGGGGTTAAAAAGTTTCTCTAAAACCAGTGCTGCATCTTTCAGCCCAATACTGATCCTTAAAAGTAATTCTAATCATAGTTACAGTAACTCGAATTTCCTTACATAGGCTAACAGTGACTGGTTTAACTTGGAAATTCTTCTAAGTGTGAAGTTTTGGAACTTTAAAAAACTCCTTAATAATCAGACAAACTACGAATTCTGATTTACACACCTGTTCTCAGGAGACACCTCAGTGCTGCATCTTTCAGCCCACTACTGATCCTGAAAAGTAATTCTAATCGTAGTTACAGTAAATCGAATTTCCTTACATAGGCTAATACTGTCTGGCGTCACTTGGACATTTTTTTAAGTGTGGAGTTTTGGAACTTTAAAAAATGCCTCTAAAATCAGCCGAACTACGAATTCTGATTTATTCACCTGTCATCAGGAGAGACCTCAGTGCTGCATCTTTCTGCCCATTACTGATCCTAAAAAGTAATTCTAATTGCAGTTGCAGTAACTTGAATTTCCTTCCATAGGCTAACATTGACATCTTTTACTTGGAAATTCTTCTGTGTGTGGAGTTTTGGAACTTTAAAAAATTCCTCTAAAAGCAGCTGAATGTCGATTTCCAATTTACACACCTGTTATCAGGAGAGACCTCAGTGCTGCATCTTTCAGCCCACTACTGATCCTAAAAAGTAATTCTAATCGAAGTTACAGTAAATTGAATTTCCTTACATAGGCTAACATTGACATATTTTATTTGGAAATTCTTCTAAGTGTGGTGTTTTGAAACTTTAAAAAATTCCTCAAAAATCAGCCGAACTACGAATTATGATTTACTCACCTGTTATCAGGAGAGACCTCAGTGCTGCATCTTTCAGCCCAATACTGATCCTGAAAAGTAATTCTAATCGTAGTTACAGTAACTTGAATTTCCTTCCATAGGCTAACAGTGACTGGTTTAACTTGGAAATTCTTCTAAGTGTGAAGTTTTGGAACTTTAAAAAACTCCTTAATAATCAGACAAACTACGAATTCTGATTTACACACCTGTTCTCAGGAGACACCTCAGTGCTGCATCTTTCAGCCCACTACTGATCCTGAAAAGTAATTCTAATCGTAGTTACAGTAAATCGAATTTACTTACATAGGCTAATACTGACTGGCGTCACTTGGAAATTTTTTTAAGTGTGGAGTTTTGGAACTTTAAAAAATGCCTCTAAAATCAGCCGAACTACGAATTCTGATTTACTCACCTGTCATCAGGAGAGACCTCAGTGCTGCATCTTTCAGCCCATTACTGATCCTAAAAAGTAATTCTAATTGCAGTTACAGTAACTTGAATTTCCTTCCATAGGCTAACATTGACATGTTTTACTTGGAAATTCTTCTGTGTGTGGTGTTTTGGAACTTTAAAAAATTCCTCTAAAATCAGCCGAATGTCGATTTCCGATTTACACACCTGTTATCAGGAGAGACCTCAGTGCTGCATCTTTCAGCCCACTACTGATCCTAAAAAGTAATTCTAATCGAAGTTACAGTAAATTGAATTTCCTTACATAGGCTAACATTGACATATTTTATTTGGAAATTCTTCTAAGTGTGGTGTTTTGAAACTTTAAAAAATTCCTCAAAAATCAGCCGAACTACGAATTATGATTTACTCACCTGTTATCAGGAGAGACCTCAGTGCTGCATCTTTCAGCCCACTACTGATCCTAAAAAGTAATTCTAATCGAAGTTACAGTAAATTAAATTTCCTTACATAGGCTAACATTGACATATTTTATTTGGAAATTCTTCTAAGTGTGGTGTTTTGAAACTTTAAAAAATTCCTCAAAAATCAGCCGAACTACGAATTCCGATTTACTCACCTGTTATAAGGAGAGACCTCAGTGCTGCATCTTTCAGCCCAATACTGATCCTAAAAAGTAATTCTAATCGTAGTTACAGTAAATCGAATTTCCTTACATAGGCTAATACTGACTGGTTTCACTTGGAAATTTTTTTAAGTGTGGAGTTTTAGTACTTTAACCCCTTCAGCACGGCGCGAATTTTTGCGCTGTGCTGAAGGTTCTATTGAGCCTGTCAACTCATGACGGAACGGTTCCGTCATGAGCACAGCTCAACCGACGCTCATGACGGAACTGTTCCATCATGAGCATGGAAGGGGTTAAAAAGTTCCTCTAAAATCAGTGCTGCATCTTTCAGCCCAATACTGATCCTTAAAAGTAATTCTAATCATAGTTACAGTAACTCGAATTTCCTTACATAGACTAACAGTGACTGGTTTAACTTGGAAATTCTTCTAAGTGTGAAGTTTTGGAACTTTAAAAAACTCCTTAATAATCAGACAAACTACGAATTCTGATTTACACACCTGTTCTCAGGAGACACCTCAGTGCTGCATCTTTCAGCCCACTACTGATCCTGAAAAGTAATTCTAATCGTAGTTACAATAAATCGAATTTCCTTACATAGGCTAATACTGACTGGCGTCACTTGGAAATTTTTTTAAGTGTGGAGTTTTGGAACTTGAAAAAATGCCTCTAAAATCAGCCGAACTCCGAATTCTGATTTACTCACCTGTCATCAGGAGAGACCTCAGTGCTGCATTTTTCAGCCCATTACTGATCCTAAAAAGTAATTCTAATTGCAGTTACAGTAACTTGAATTTCCTTCCATAGGCTAACATTGACATGTTTTACTTGGAAATTCTTCTGTGTGTGGAGTTTTGGAACTTTAAAAAATTCCTCTAAAATCAGCCGAATGTCGATTTCCGATTTACACACCTGTTATCAGGAGAGACCTCAGTGCTGCATCTTTCAGCCCACTACTGATCCTAAAAAGTAATTCTAATCGAAGTTACAGTAAATTGAATTTCCTTACATAGGCTAACATTGACATATTTTATTTGGAAATTCTTCTAAGTGTGGTGTTTTGAAACTTTAAAAAATTCCTCAAAAATCAGCCGAACTACGAATTATGATTTACTCACCTGTTATCAGGAGAGACTTCAGTGCTGCATCTTTCAGCCCAATACTGATCCTTAAAAGTAATTCTAAACATAGTTACAGTAACTCGAATTTCCTTACATAGGCTAACACTGACTGGTTTGTTATTGTTATTGTTAACTACAGCTTGGAAATTCTTCTAAGTGTGGAGTTTTGGAACTTTAAAAAATTCCTCAAAAATCAGCTGAACTACGAACTCTGATTTACACACCTGTTATCAGGAGAGACCTCAGAGCTGCATCTTTCAGCCCACTACTGATCCTGAAAATTAATTCTAACCATACTTACAGTAACTTGAATTTCCTTCCATAGGCTAACAATGACTGGTTTCACTTGGAAATATTTTTAAGTGTGGAGTTTTGGAACTTTAAAAAATTCCTCAAAAATCAGCTGAACTACGAACTCTGATTTACACACCTGTTATCAGGAGAGACCTCAGTGCTGCATCTTTCAGCCCACTACTGATCCTGAAAATTAATTCTAACCATACTTACAGTAACTTGAATTTCCTTCCATAGGCTAACATTGACATGTTTTATTTGGAAATTCTTCTAAGTGTGGAGTTTTGGAACTTTAAAAAATTCCTAAAAAAATCACCCGTACTACGAATTCTGATTTACTCACCTGTTATCAGAAAAGACCTCAGTGCTGCATCTTTCAGCCCACTACTGATCCTGAAAAGTAATTCTAACCATACTTACATTAACTTGAATTTCCTTATATAGGCCAACATTGACAGGTTTCACTTGGAAATTGTTCTTTGTGTGGAGTTTTGGAACTTTAAAAAATTCCTCTAAAATCAACCGAACTACGAATTCTGATTTACTCACCTGTTATCAGGATAGACCACAGTGCTGCATCTTTCAGCCCATTACTGATCCTAAAAAGTAATTCTAATCGCAGTTACAGCAGCTTGAATTTCCTTCCATAAGCTAACATTGACATGTTTTACTTGGAAATTCTTCTGTGTGTGGAGTTTTGGAACTTTAAAAAATTCCTCTAAAATCAGCCGAATGTCGAAATCGGATTTACACACCTGTTATCAGGAGAGACCTCAGTGCTGCATCTTACAGCCCATTACTGATCCTAAAAAGTAATTCTAAACGCAGTTACAATAACTTGAATTTCCTTCCATAGGCTAACATTGACATGTTTTATTTGGAAATTCTTCTGTTTGTGGAGTTTTAGAACTTTAAAAAATTCCTCAAAAATCAGCCAAACTACGAATTCTGATTTACTCACCTGTTATCAGGAGAGACCTCAGTGTTGCATCTTTCAGCCCACTACTAATCCTGAAAAGTAATTCTAATCGTAGTTACAGTAACTCGAATTTCCTTACATAGGCTAACACAGAGTGGTTTAACTTCGAAATTTTTTTAAGTGTGGAGTTTTGGAACTTAAAAAAGTTATTCTAAAAACAGTTGAACGGCGAATTCTGATTTACTCACCTGTTATCAGGAGAGACCTCAGTGCTGCATCTTTCAGCCCACTACTGATCCTGAAAAGTAATTCTAACCATACTTACAGTTACTTGAATTTCCGTCAGTAGGCTAACATTGACTGGTGTCACTTGGAAATTCTTCTTTGTATGGAGTTTTGGAACTTTAAAAAATGCCTCTGAAATCAACCGAACTACGAATTCTGATTTACTCACCTGTTATCAGGAGAGACCTCAGTGCTGCATCTTTCAGCCCAATACTGATCCTTAAAAATAATTCTAATCATAGTTACAGTAACTCGAATTTCCTTGCTTAGGCTAACACTGACTGGTTTAACTTGAAAATTCTTGTAAGTGTGAAGTTTTGGAACTTTAAAAAATTCGTCAAAAATTCAGACGAACTACGAATTCTGATTTACACACCTGTTATCAGGAGACACCTCAGTGCTGCATCTTTCAGCTCACTACTGATCCTGAAAAGTAATTCTAACCATACTTACAGTAACTTGAATTTCTTTCCGTAGGTTAACATTGACAGGTTTCACTTGGGAATTTTTCTAAGTGTGGAGTTTTAGTACATTAAAAAGTTCCTCTAAAATCAGCCGAACGACAAATTCCGATTTACTCACCTGTTATCAGGAGAGACCTCAGTGCTGCATCTTTCAGCCCAATACTGATCCTTAAAAGTAATTCTAATCATAGTTACAGTAACTCGAATTTCCATACATAGGCTAACACTGACTGGTTTGACTTGGAAATTCTTCTAAGTGTGAAGTTTTGGAACTTTAAAAAATTCCTCAATAATCAGACGAACTACGAATTCTGATTTACTCACCTGTTATCAGGAGAGACCTCAGTGCTGCATCTTTCAGCCCACTACTGATCCTGAAAAGTAATACTAATTGTAGTTACAGTAACTTGAATTTCCTTCCATAGGCTAACATTGACATGTTTTATTTGGAAATTCTTCTAAGTGTGGAATTTTGGAACTTTAAAAAATCCCTCAAAAATCAGCTGAACTACGAATTCTGATTTACTCACCTGTTATCAGGAGAGACTTAAGTGCTGCATCTTTCAGCCCAATAATGATCCATAAAAGTAATTCTTATCGTAGTTACAGTAACTCGAATTTCCTTACATAGGCTAACAATGACTGGTTTGTTATTGTTATTGTTATTGTTAACTACAGCTTGGAAATTCTCCTAAGTGTGGAGTTTTGGAACTTTAAAAAATTCCTCAAAAATCAGCCAAACTACGAATTCTGATTTACTCACCTGTTATCAGAAGAGACCTCAGTGCTGCATCTTCCAGCCCACTACTGATCCTGAAATGTAATTCTAACCATACTTACAGTAACTTGAATTTCCTTATATAGGCCAACATTGACAGGTTTCACTTGGAAATTCTTCTTTGTATGGAGTTTTGGAACTTTAAAAAATACCGCTGAAATCAGCCGAACTACGAATTCTGATTTACTCACCTGTCATCAGGAGAGACCTCAGTGCTGCATCTTTCAGCCCACTACTGATCCTAAAAAGTAATTCTAATCGTAGTTACAGTAACTCGAATTTCCTTACTTAGGCTAACACTGACTGGTTTAACTTGGAAATTCTTTTAAGTGTGAAGTTTTGGAACTTTAAAAAATTCCTCAAAAGTCAGACGAACTACGAATTCTGATTTACACACCTGTTATCAGGAGACACCTCAGTGCTGCATCTTTCGGCCCACTACTGATCCTGAAAAGTAATTCTAACCATACTTACAGTAACTTGAATTTCCTTCCGTAGGTTAAAATTGACTGGTTTCACTTGGGAATTTTTCTAAGTGTGGAGTTTTAGTACATTAAAAAGTTCCTCTAAAATCAGCCGAACGACAAATTCCGATTTACTCTCCTGTTATCAGGAGAGACCTCAGTGCTGCATCTTTCAGCCCACTACTGATCCTGAAAAGTAATTCTAATCGTAGTTACAGTAACTTGAATTTCCTTCCATAGGCTAACATTGACATGTTTTATTTGGAAATTCTTCTAAGTGTGGAGTTTTGGAACATTAAAAAATGCCTCTAAAATCAGCTGAACTACGAATTCTGATTTACTCACCTGTCATCAGGCGAGACCTCAGTGCTGCATCTTTCAGCCCACTACTGATCCTAAAAAGTAATTCTAATCGAAGTTACAGTAAATCGAATTTCCTTACATTGGCTAATACTGACTGGTTTCACTTGGAAATTTTTCTAAGTGTGGAGTTTTAGTACTTTAAAAAGTTCCTCTAAAATCAGCCGAACGACGAATTCCGATTTACTCACCTTTTATCAGGAGAGACCTCAGTGATGCATCTTTCAGCACAATACTGATCCTTAAAAGTAATTCTAATCATAGTTACAGTAACTCGAATTTCCTTACATAGGCTAACACTGACTGGTTTAACTTGGAAATTCTTCTAAGTGTGCAGTTTTGGTACTTTAAAAAGTTCCTCTAAAATCAGCCGAACGACGAATTCCGATTTACTCACCTGTTATCAGGAGAGACCTCAGTGCTGCATCTTTCAGCCCAATACTGATCCTTAAAAGTAATTCTAATCATAGTTACAGTAACTCGAATTTTCTTACATAGGCGAACACTGACTGGTTTAACTTGGAAATTCTTCTAAGTGTGAAGTTTTGGAACTTTAAAAAACTTCCTCAAAAATGAGTCGAACTACGAATTCTGATTTACACACCTGTTATCAGGAGACACCTCAGTGCTGCATCTTTCAGACGACTACTGATCCTGAAAAGTAATTCTAATTGTAGTTACTGTAACTTGAATTTCCTTCCATAGGCTAACATTGACATGTTTTACTTGGAAATTCTTCTAAGTGTGAAGTTTTGGAACTTTAAAAAACTTCCTAAAAAAATCAGCCGAACTACGAATTCTGATTTACTCACCTGTTATCAGAAGAGACCTCAGTGCTGCATCTTTCAGCCCATTACTGATCCTAAAAAGTAATTCTAATTGCAGTTACAGTAACTTGAATTTCCTTCCATAGGCTAACATTGACATGTTTTACTTGGAAATTCTTCTGTGTGTGGAGTTTTGGAACTTTAAAAAATTCCTCTAAAATCAGCCGAATGTTGATTTTCGATTTACACACCTGTTATCAGGAGAGACCTCAGTGCTGCATCTTTCAGCCCAATACTGATCCTTAAAAGTAATTCTAAACATAGTTACAGTAACTCGAATTTCCTTACATAGGCTAACACTGACTGGTTTGTTATTGTTATTGTTATTGTTAACTACAGCTTGGAAATTCTTCTAAGTGTGGAGTTTTGGAACTTTAAAAAATTCCTCAAAAATCAGCTGAACTACGAACTCTGATTTACACACCTGTTATCAGGAGAGACCTCAGTGCTGCATCTTTCAGCCCACTACTGATCCTGAAAATTAATTCTAACCATACTTACAGTAACTTGAATTTCCTTCCATAGGCTAACAATGACTGGTTTCACTTGGAAATATTTTTAAGTGTGGAGTTTTGGAACTTTAAAAAATTCCTCTAAAATCAGCCGAATGTTGATTTCCGATTTACACACCTGTTATCAGGAGAGACCTCAGTGCTGCATCTTTCAGCCCACTACTGATCCTAAAAAGTAATTCTAATCGAAGTTACAGTAAATTGAACTTCCTTACATAGGCTAACATTGACATATTTTATTTGGAAATTCTTCTAAGTGTGGTGTTTTGAAACTTTAAAAAATTCCTCAAAAATCAGCCGAACTACGAATTATGATTTACTCACCTGTTATCAGGAGAGACTTCAGTGCTGCATCTTTCAGCCCAATACTGATCCTTAAAAGTAATTCTAAACATAGTTACAGTAACTCGAATTTCCTTACATAGGCTAACACTGACTGGTTTGTTATTGTTATTGTTATTGTTAACTACAGCTTGGAAATTCTTCTAAGTGTGGAGTTTTGGAACTTTAAAAAATTCCTCAAAAATCAGCTGAACTACGAACTCTGATTTACACACCTGTTATCAGGAGAGACCTCAGTGCTGCATCTTTCAGCCCACTACTGATCCTGAAAATTAATTCTAACCATACTTACAGTAACTTGAATTTCCTTCCATAGGCTAACAATGACTGGTTTCACTTGGAAATATTTTTAAGTGTTGAGTTTTGGCACTTTAAAAAATTCCTCAAAAATCAGCCTTAGTACGATTTCTGATTTAATCACCTGTTATAAGGAGAGATCTCAGTGCTGCATTTTTCAGCCCACTACTGATCCTAAAAAGTAATTCTAATCGTAGTTACAGTAAATCGAATTTCCTTACATAGGCTAATACTGACTGGTTTCACTTGGAAATTTTTTTAAGTGTGGAGTTTTAGTACTTTAACCCCTTCAGTGGGGCGCGAATTTTCGCGCTGTGCTGAAGGTTCTATTGAGCCTATCAACTCATGACGGAACGGTTCCGTCATGAGCACAGCTCAACCGACGCTCATGACGGAACCTTTCCGTCATGAGCATGGAAGGGGTTAAAAAGTTCCTCTAAAATCAGCCGAACGACGAATTCTGATTTACTCACCTGTTATCAGGAGAGACCTCAGTGCTGCATCTTTCAGCCCAATACTGATCCTTAAAAGTAATTCTATTCATAGTTACAGTAACTCGAATTTCCTTACATAGGCTAACAGTGACTGGTTTAACTTGGAAACTCTTCTAAGTGTGAAGTTTTGGAACTTTTAAAAACTCCTTAATAATCAGACAAACTACGAATTCTGATTTACACACCTGTTCTCAGGAGACACCTCAGTGCTGCATCTTTCAGCCCACTACTGATCTTGAAAAGTAATTCTAATCGTAGTTACAGTAAATCGAATTTCCTTACATAGGCTAATACTGACTGGCGTCACTTGGAAATTTCTTTAAGTGTGGAGTTTTGGAACTTTAAAAAATGCCTCTAAAATCAGCCGAACTACGAATTCTGATTTACTCACCTGTCATCAGGAGAGACCTCAGTGCTGCATCTTTCAGCCCACTACTGATCCTGAAAAGTAATTCTAATCGTAGTTACAGTAACTTGAATTTCCTTCCATAGGCTAACATTGACATGTTTTATTTGGAAATTCTTCTAAATGTGGACTTTCGGTACTTTAAAAAGTTCCTCTAAAATCAGCCGAACAACGAATTCCGATTTACTCACCTGTTATAAGGAGAGACCTCAGTGCTGCATCTTTCAGCCTAATACTGATCCTGAAAAGTAATTCTAATCGTAGTTACAGTAACTTGAATTTCCTTCCATAGGCTAACATTGACATGTTTTATTTGGAAATTCTTCTAAGTGTGGAGTTTTGGAACTTTAAAAAATTCCTCAAAAATCAGCCGAACTACGAATTCTGATTTACTCACCTGTTATCAGGACAGACCTCAGTGCTGCAGCTTTCAGCCCACTACAGATCCTGAAAAGTAATTCTAATCGTAGTTACAGTAACTTGAATTTCCTTCCATAGGCTAACAATGACATGTTTTATTTGGAAATTCTTCTAAGTGTGGAGTTTTGGAACTTTAAAAAATTCCTCAAAAATCAGCTGAACTACGAATTCTGATTTACACACCTGTTATCAGGAGAGACCTCAGTGCTGCATCTTTCAGCCCACTACTGATCCTGAAAATTAATTCTAACCATACTTACAGTAACTTGAATTTCCTTCCATATGCTAACAATGACTGGTTTCACTTGGAAATATTTTTAAGTGTGGAGTTTTGGAACTTTAAAAAATTCCTAAAAAAATTTAGCCGAACTACGAATTCTGATTTACTCACCTGTTATCAGAAGAGACCTCAGTGCTGCATCTTCCAGCCCACTACTGATCCTGAAAAGTAATTCTAACCATACTTACAGTAACTTGAATTTCCTTATATAGGCCAACATTGACAGGTTTCACTTGGAAATTCTTCTTTGTATGGAGTTTTGGAACTTTAAAAAATGCCTCTGAAATCAGCCGAACTACGAATTCTGATTTACTCACCTGTCATCAGGAGAGACCTCAGTGCTGCATCTTCCAGCCCACTGCTGATCCTGAAAATTAATTCTAACCATACTTACAGTAACTTGAATTTCCTTCCATAGGCTAACATTGACATGTTTTATTTGGAAATTCTTCTAAGTGTGGAGTTTTGGAACTTTAAAAAATTCCTAAAAAAATCACCCGTACTATGAATTCTGATTTACTCACCTGTTATCAGAAGAGACCTCAGTGCTGCATCTTTCAGCCCACTACTGATCCTGAAAAGTAATTCTAACCATACTTACAGTAACTTCAATTTCCTTCCATAGGCCAACATTGACAGGTTTTATTTGGAAATTCTTCTAAGTGTGGAGTTTTGGAACTTTAAAAAATTCCTCTAAAATCAACCGAACTACGAATTCTGATTTATTCACCTGTTATCAGGATAGACCACAGTGCTGCATCTTTCAGCCCATTACTGATCCTAAAAAGTAATTCTAATCGCAGTTACAGCAGCTTGAATTTCCTTCCATAAGCTAACATGTTTTACTTGGAAATTCTTCTGTGTGTGGAGTTTTGGAACTTTAAAAAATTCCTCTAAAATCAGCCGAATGTCGAAATCCGATTTACACACCTGTTATCAGGAGAGACCTCAGTGCTGCATCTTTCAGCCCAATACTGGTCCTAAAAAGTAATTCGAATCGAAGTTACAGTAACTTGAATTTCCTTCCATAGGCTAACATTGACATGTTTTACTTGGAAATTCTTCTAAGTGTGGAGTTTTGGAACTTTAAAAAATTCCTCAAAAATCTGCCAAACTACGAATTCTGATTTACTCACCTGTTATCAGGGGAGACCTCAGTGCTGCATCTTACAGCCCAATACTGATCCTAAAAAGTAATTCTAATCGCAGTTACAATAACTTGAATTTCCGTCAGTAGGCTAACATTGACTGGTGTCACTTGGAAATTCTTCTTTGTATGGAGTTTTGGAACTTTAAAAAATGCCTCTGAAATCAACCGAACTACGAATTCTGATTTACTCACCTGTTATCAGGAGAGACCTCAGTGCTGCATCTTTCAGCCCAATACTGATCCTTAAAAATAATTCTAATCATAGTTACAGTAACTCGAATTACCTTGCTTAGGCTAACACTGACTGGTTTAACTTGGAAATTCTTTTAAGTGTGAAGTTTTGGAACTTTAAAAAATTCCTCAATAATCAGACGAACTACGAATTCTGATTTACACACCTGTTCTCAGGAGACACCTCAGTGCTGCATCTTTCAGCCCACTACTGATCTTGAAAAGTAATTCTAATCGTAGTTACAGTAAATCGAATTTCCTTACATAGGCTAATACTGACTGGCGTCACTTGGGAATTTTTTTAAGTGTGGAGTTTTGGAACTTCAAAAAATGCCTCTAAAATCAGCCGAACTACGAATTCTGATTTACTCACCTGTCATCAGGAGAGACCTCAGTGCTGCATCTTATAGCCCACTACTGATCCTGAAAAGTAATTCTAATCGTAGTTACAGTAACTTGAATTTCCTTCCATAGGCTAACATTGACATGTTTTATTTGGAAATTCTTCTAAATGTGGACTTTCGGTACTTTAAAAAGTTCCTCTAAAATCAGCCGAACAACGAATTCCGATTTACTCACCTGTTATAAGGAGAGACCTCAGTGCTGCATCTTTCAGCCCAATACTGATCCTGAAAAGTAATTCAAATCGTAGTTACAGTAACTTGAATTTCCTTCCATAGGCTAACATTGACATGTTTTATTTGGAAATTCTTCTAAATGTGGAGTTTCGGTACTTTAAAAAGTTCCTCTAAAATCAGCCGAACAACGAATTCCGATTTACTCACCTGTTATAAGGAGAGACCTCAGTGCTGCATCTTTCAGCCCACTACTAATCCTGAAAAGTAATTCTAATCGTAGTTACAGTAACTCGAATTTCCTTACATAGGCTAACACAGACTGGTTTAACTTCGAAATTTTTCTAAGTGTGGAGTTTTGGAACTTAAAAAAGTTATTCTAAAATCAGTTGAACGGCAAATTCTGATTTACTCACCTGTTATCAGGAGAGACCTCAGTGCTGCATCTTTCAGCCCACTACTGATCCTGAAAAGTAATTCTAACCATACTTACAGTAACTTGAATTTCCGTCAGTAGGCTAACATTGACTGGTGTCACTTGGAAATTCTTCTTTGTATGGAGTTTTGGAACTTTAAAAAATGCCTCTGAAATCAACCGAACTACGAATTCTGATTTACTCACCTGTTATCAGGAGAGACCTCAGTGCTGCATCTTTCAGCCCAATACTGATCCTGAAAAGTAATTCTAACCATACTTACAGTAACTTGAATTTCCTTCCGTAGGTTAACATTGACAGGTTTCACTTGGGAATTTTTCTAAGTGTGGAGTTTTAGTACATTAAAAAGTTCCTCTAAAATCAGCCGAACCACAAATTCCGATTTACTCACCTGTTATCAGGAGAGACCTCAGTGCTGCATCTTTCAGCCCAATACTCATCCTTAAAAGTAATTCTAATCATAGTTACAGTAACTCGAATTTCCATACATAGGCTAACACTGACTGGTTTGACTTGGAAATTCTTCTAAGTGTGAAGTTTTGGAACTTTAAAAAATTCCTCAATAATCAGACGAACTACGAATTCTGATTTACTCACCTGTTATCAGGAGAGACCTCAGTGCTGCATCTTTCAGCCCACTACTGATCCTGAAAAGTAATTCTAATTGTAGTTACAGTAACTTGAATTACCTTCCATAGGCTAACATTGACATGTTTTATTTGGAAATTCTTCTGTGTGTGGCATTTTGGAACTTTAAAAAATCCCTCAAAAATCAGCCGAACTACGAATTCTGATTTACTCACCTGTTATCAGGAGAGACTTCAGTGCTGCATCTTTCAGCCCAATAATGATCCGTAAAAGTAATTCTTATCGTAGTTACAGTAACTCGAATTTCCTTACATAGGCTAACACTGACTGGTTTGTTATTGTTATTGTTATTGTTAACTACAGCTTGGAAATTCTCCTAAGTGTGGAGTTTTGGAACTTTAAAAAATTCCTCAAAAATCAGCCAAACTACGAATTCTGATTTACTCACCTGTTATCAGGAGAGACCTCAGTGCTGCATCTGTCAGCCCACTACTGATCCTGAAAATAATTCTAACCATACTTACAGTAACTTGAATTTCCTTCCGTATGCTA
Organism: Lissotriton vulgaris; assembly: GCF_964263255.1. Classification (NCBI taxonomy): domain Eukaryota; kingdom Metazoa; phylum Chordata; class Amphibia; order Caudata; family Salamandridae; genus Lissotriton; species Lissotriton vulgaris. The sequence continues at coordinate 1,323,533,457 of NC_141689.1, read as the reverse complement.
CCAATGACTGGTTTCACTTGGAAATATTTTTAAGTGTGGAGTTTTGGAACTTTAAAAAATTCCTAAAAAAATTAGCCGAACTACGAATTCTGATTTACTCAGCTGTTATCAGAAGAGACCTCGGTGCTGCATCTTTCAGCCCACTACTGATCCTGAAAATTAATTCTAACCATACTTACAGTAACTTGAATTTCCTTCCATAGGCTAACATTGACATGTTTTATTTGGAAATTCTTCTAAGTGTGGAGTATTGGAACTTTAAAAAATTCCTAAAAAATCACCCGTACTACGAATTCTGATTTACTCACCTGTTATCAGAAGAGCCCTCAGTGCTGCATCTTTCAGCCCACTACTGATCCTGAAAAGTAATTCTAACCATACTTACATTAACTTGAATTTCCTTATATAGGCCAACATTGACAGGTTTCACTTGGAAATTGTTCTTTGTGTGGAGTTTTAGTACATTAAAAAGTTCCTCTAAAATCAGCCGAACGACAAATTCCGATTTACTCACCTGTTATCAGGAGAGACCTCAGTGCTGCATCTTTCAGCCCAATACTGATCCTTAAAAGTAATTCTAATCATAGTTACAGTAACTCGAATTTCCATACATAGGCTAACACTGACTGGTTTGACTTGGAAATTCTTCTAAGTGTGAAGTTTTGGAACTTTAAAAAATTCCTCAATCAGACGAACTACGAATTCTGATTTACTCACCTGTTATCAGGAGAGACCTCAGTGCTGCATCTTTCAGCCCACTACTGATCCTGAAAAGTAATTCTAATTGTAGTTACAGTAACTTGAATTTCCTTCCATAGGCTAACATTGACATGTTTTATTTGGAAATTCTTCTAAGTGTGGCATTTTGGAACTTTAAAAAATCCCTCAAAAATCAGCCGAACTACGAATTCTGATTTACTCACCTGTTATCAGGAGAGACTTCAGTGCTGCATCTTTCAGCCCAATAATGATCCGTAAAAGTAATTCTTATCGTAGTTACAGTAACTCGAATTTCCTTACATAGGCTAACACTGACTGGTTTGTTGTTGTTATTGTTATTGTTAACTACAGCTTGGAAATTTTCCTAAGTGTGGAGTTTTGGAACTTTAAAAAATTCCTCAAAAATCAGCCAAACTACGAATTCTGATTTACTCACCTGTTATCAGGAGAGACCTCAGTGCTGCATCTGTCAGCCCACTACTGATCCTGAAAATTAATTCAAAACCATACTTACAGTAACTTGAATTTCCTTCCGTATGCTAACAATGACTGGTTTCACTTGGAAATATTTTTAAGTGTGGAGTTTTGGAACTTTAAAAAATTCCTAAAAAAATTAGCCGAACTACGAATTCTGATTTACTCACCTGTTATCAGAAGAGACCTCGGTGCTGCATCTTCCAGCCCACTACTGATCCTGAAAAGTAATTCTAACCATACTTACAGTAACTTGAATTTCCTTATATAGGCCAACATTGACAGGTTTCACTTGGAAATTCTTCTTTGTATGGAGTTTTGGAACTTTAAAAAATACCTCTGAAATCAGCCGAACTACGAATTCTGATTTACTCACCTGTCATCAGGAGAGACCTCAGTGCTGCATCTTTCAGCCCACTACTGATCCTAAAAAGTAATTTTAATCGTAGTTACAGTAAATCGAATTTCCTTACATAGGCTAATACTGACTGGTTTCACTTGGAAATTTTTCTAAGTGTGGAGTTTTGGTACTTTAAAGAGTTCCTCTAAAATCAGCCGAACGACGAATTCTGATTTACTCACCTGTTATCAGGAGAGACCTCAGTGCTGCATCTTTCAGCCCAATACTGATCCTTAAAAGTAATTCTAATCATAGTTACAGTAAGTCGAATTTCCTTACTTAGGCTAACACTGACTGGTTTAACTTGGAAATTCTTTTAAGTGTGAAGTTTTGGAACTTTAAAAAATTCCTCAAAAGTCAGACGAACTACGAATTCTGATTTACACACCTGTTATCAGGAGACACCTCAGTGCTGCATCTTTCAGCTCACTACTGATCCTGAAAAGTAATTCTAACCATACTTACAGTAACTTGAATTTCCTTCCATAGGTTAACATTGACTGGTTTCACTTGGGAATTTTTCTAAGTGTGGAGTTTTAGTACATTAAAAAGTTCCTCTAAAATCAGCCGAACGACGAATTCCGATGTACTCACCTGTTATCAGGAGAGACCTCAGTTCTGAATCTTTCAGCCCACTACTGATCCTGAAAAGTAATTCTAATCGTAGTTACAGTAACTTTAATTTCCTTCCATAGGCTAACCTTGACATGTTTTATTTGGAAATTCTTCAAAGTGTCGAGTTTTGGAACTTAAAAAAATTCCTCAAAAAATCAACCGAACTACGAATTCTGATTTACTCACCTGTTGTCAGGAGAGACCTCAGTGCTGCATCTTTCAGCCCACTACTGATCCTGAAAAGTAATTCTAATCGTAGTTACAGTAACTTGAATTTCCTTCCATAGGCTAACATTGACATGTTTTATTTGGAAATTCTTCTAAGTGTGGAGTTATGGAACTTTAAAAAATTCCTCAAAAATCAGCCGAACTACGAATTCTTATTTACTCACCTGTTATCAGGGGAGTCCTCCGTGCTGCATCTTTCAGCCCAATACTGATCCTTAAAAGTAATTCTAATCGTAGTTACAGTAACTCGAATTTCCTTACATAGGCTAACACTGACTGGTTTTTTATTGTTATTGTTATTGTTAACTACAGCTTGGAAATTCTTCTAAGTGTGGAGTTTTGGAACATTAAAAAATTCCTCAAATATCAGCTGAACTACGAATTCTGATTTACACACCTGTTATCAGGAGAGACCTCAGTGCTGCATCTTTCAGCCCACTACTAATCCTGAAAATTAATTCTAACCATACTTACAGTAACTTGAATTTCCTTCCATAGGCTAACATTGACATGTTTTATTTGGAAATTCTTCTAAGTGTGGAGTTTTGGAACTTCAAAAAATTCCTAAAAAAATCACCCGTACTACGAATTCTGATTTACTCACCTGTTATCAGAAGAGACCTCAGTGCTGCATCTTTCAGCCCACTACTGATCCTGAAAAGTAATTCTAACCATACTTACATTAACTTGAATTTCCTTATATAGGCCAACATTGACAGGTTTCACTTGGAAATTGTTCTTTGTGTGGAGTTTTGGAACTTTAAAAAATTCCTCTAAAATCAACCGAACTACGAATTCTGATTTACTCACCTGTTATCAGGATAGACCACAGTGCTGCATCTTTCAGCCCATTACTGATCCTAAAAAGTAATTCTAATCGCAGTTACAGCAGCTTGAATTTCCTTCCATAAGCTAACATTGACATGTTTTACTTGGAAATTCTTCTGTGTGTGGAGTTTTGGAACTTTAAAAAATTCCTCTAAAATCAGCAAAATGTCGAAATCCGATTTACACACCTGTTATCAGGAGAGACCTCAGTGCTGCATCTTTCAGTCCAATACTGATCCTAAAAAGTAATTCGAATCGAAGTTACAGTAACTTGAATTTCCTTCCATAGGCTAACATTGAAATGTTTGACTTGGAAATTCTTCTAAGTGTGGAGTTTTGGAACTTTAAAAAATTCCTCAAAAATCTGCCAAACTACGAATTCTGATTTACTCACCTGTTATCAGGGGAGACCTCAGTGCTGCATCTTACAGCCCATTACTGATCCTAAAAAGTAATTCTAATCGCAGTTACAATAACTTGAATTTCCTTCCATAGGCTAACATTGACATGTTTTATTTGGAAATTCTTCTGTTTGTGGAGTTTTGGAACTTTAAAAAATTCCTCAAAAATCAGCCACACTACGAATTCTGATTTACTCACCTGTTATCAGGAGAGACCTCAGTGTTGCATCTTTCAGCCCACTACTAATCCTGAAAAGTACTTCTAATCGTAGTTACAGTAACTCGAATTTCCTTACATAGGCTAACACAGACTGGTTTAACTTCGAAATTTTTCTAAGTGTGGAGTTTTGGAACTTAAAAAAGTTATTCTAAAATCAGTTGAACGGCGAATTCTTATTTACTCACCTGTTATCAGGAGAGACCTCAGTGCTGCATCTTTCAGCCCACTACTGATCCTGAAAAGTAATTCTAACCATAATTACAGTAACTTGAATTTCCGTCAGTAGGCTAACATTGACTGGTGTCACTTGGAAATTCTTCTTTGTATGGAGTTTTGGAACTTTAAAAAATGCCTCTGAAATCAACCGAACTACGAATTCTGATTTACTCACCTGTTATCAGGAGAGACCTCAGTGCTGCATCTTTCAGCCCAATACTGATCCTTAAAAATAATTCTAATCATAGTTACAGTAACTCGAATTTCCTTGCTTAGGCTAACACTGACTGGTTTAACTTGGAAATTCTTTTAAGTGTGAAGTTTTGGAACTTTAAAAAATTCGTCAAAAATTAGACGAACTACGAATTCTGATTTACACACCTGTTATCAGGAGACACCTCAGTGCTGCATCTTTCAGCTCACTACTGATCCTGAAAAGTAATTCTAACCATACTTACAGTAACTTGAATTTCCTTCCATAGGCTAACATTGACATGTTTTATTTGGAAATTCTTCTAAGTGTGGAGTTATGGAACTTTAAAAAATTCCTCAAAAATCAGCAAAACTACGAATTCTTATTTACTCACCTGTTATCAGGGGAGTCCTCCGTGCTGCATCTTTCAGCCCAATACTTATCCTTAAAAGTAATTCTAATCGTAGTTACAGTAACTCGAATTTCCTTACATAGGCTAACACTGTCTGGTTTGTTATTGTTATTGTTATTGTTAACTACAGCTTGGAAATTCTTCTAAGTGTGGAGTTTTGGAACATTAAAAAATTCCTCAAATATCAGCTGAACTACGAATTCTGATTTACACACCTGTTATCAGGAGAGACCTCAGTGCTGCATCTTTCAGCCCACTACTGATCCTGAAAATTAATTCTAACCATACTTACAGTAACTTGAATTTCCTTCCATAGGCTAACATTGACATGTTTTATTTGGAAATTCTTCTAAGTGTGGAGTATTGGAACTTTAAAAAATTCCTAAAAAATCACCCGTACTACGAATTCTGATTTACTCACCTGTTATCAGAAGAGCCCTCAGTGCTGCATCTTTCAGCCCACTACTGATCCTGAAAAGTAATTCTAACCATACTTACATTAACTTGAATTTCCTTATATAGGCCAACATTGACAGGTTTCACTTGGAAATTGTTCTTTGTGTGGAGTTTTAGTACATTAAAAAGTTCCTCTAAAATCAGCCGAACGACAAATTCCGATTTACTCACCTGTTATCAGGAGAGACCTCAGTGCTGCATCTTTCAGCCCAATACTGATCCTTAAAAGTAATTCTAATCATAGTTACAGTAACTCGAATTTCCATACATAGGCTAACACTGACTGGTTTGACTTGGAAATTCTTCTAAGTGTGAAGTTTTGGAACTTTAAAAAATTCCTCAATCAGACGAACTACGAATTCTGATTTACTCACCTGTTATCAGGAGAGACCTCAGTGCTGCATCTTTCAGCCCACTACTGATCCTGAAAAGTAATTCTAATTGTAGTTACAGTAACTTGAATTTCCTTCCATAGGCTAACATTGACATGTTTTATTTGGAAATTCTTCTAAGTGTGGCATTTTGGAACTTTAAAAAATCCCTCAAAAATCAGCCGAACTACGAATTCTGATTTACTCACCTGTTATCAGGAGAGACTTCAGTGCTGCATCTTTCAGCCCAATAATGATCCGTAAAAGTAATTCTTATCGTAGTTACAGTAACTCGAATTTCCTTACATAGGCTAACACTGACTGGTTTGTTGTTGTTATTGTTATTGTTAACTACAGCTTGGAAATTTTCCTAAGTGTGGAGTTTTGGAACTTTAAAAAATTCCTCAAAAATCAGCCAAACTACGAATTCTGATTTACTCACCTGTTATCAGGAGAGACCTCAGTGCTGCATCTGTCAGCCCACTACTGATCCTGAAAATTAATTCAAAACCATACTTACAGTAACTTGAATTTCCTTCCGTATGCTAACAATGACTGGTTTCACTTGGAAATATTTTTAAGTGTGGAGTTTTGGAACTTTAAAAAATTCCTAAAAAAATTAGCCGAACTACGAATTCTGATTTACTCACCTGTTATCAGAAGAGACCTCGGTGCTGCATCTTCCAGCCCACTACTGATCCTGAAAAGTAATTCTAACCATACTTACAGTAACTTGAATTTCCTTATATAGGCCAACATTGACAGGTTTCACTTGGAAATTCTTCTTTGTATGGAGTTTTGGAACTTTAAAAAATACCTCTGAAATCAGCCGAACTACGAATTCTGATTTACTCACCTGTCATCAGGAGAGACCTCAGTGCTGCATCTTTCAGCCCACTACTGATCCTAAAAAGTAATTTTAATCGTAGTTACAGTAAATCGAATTTCCTTACATAGGCTAATACTGACTGGTTTCACTTGGAAATTTTTCTAAGTGTGGAGTTTTGGTACTTTAAAGAGTTCCTCTAAAATCAGCCGAACGACGAATTCTGATTTACTCACCTGTTATCAGGAGAGACCTCAGTGCTGCATCTTTCAGCCCAATACTGATCCTTAAAAGTAATTCTAATCATAGTTACAGTAAGTCGAATTTCCTTACTTAGGCTAACACTGACTGGTTTAACTTGGAAATTCTTTTAAGTGTGAAGTTTTGGAACTTTAAAAAATTCCTCAAAAGTCAGACGAACTACGAATTCTGATTTACACACCTGTTATCAGGAGACACCTCAGTGCTGCATCTTTCAGCCCACTACTGATCCTGAAAAGTAATTCTAACCATACTTACAGTAACTTGAATTTCCGTCAGTAGGCTAACATTGACTGGTGTCACTTGGAAATTCTTCTTTGTATGGAGTTTTGGAACTTTAAAAAATGCCTCTGAAATCAACCGAACTACGAATTCTGATTTACTCACCTGTTATCAGGAGAGACCTCAGTGCTGCATCTTTCAGCCCAATACTGATCCTTAAAAATAATTCTAATCATAGTTACAGTAACTCGAATTTCCTTGCTTAGGCTAACACTGACTGGTTTAACTTGGAAATTCTTTTAAGTGTGAAGTTTTGGAACTTTAAAAAATTCGTCAAAAATCAGACGAACTACGAATTCTGATTTACACACCTGTTATCAGGAGACACCTCAGTGCTGCATCTTTCAGCTCACTACTGATCCTGAAAAGTAATTCTAACCATACTTACAGTAACTTGAATTTCCTTCCGTAGGTTAACATTGACAGGTTTCACTTGGGAATTTTTCTAAGTGTGGAGTTTTAGTACATTAAAAAGTTCCTCTAAAATCAGCTGAACGACAAATTCCGATTTACTCACCTGTTATCAGGAGAGACCTCAGTGCTGCATCTTTCAGCCCAATACTGATCCTTAAAAGTAATTCTAATCATAGTTACGGTAACTCGAATTTCCATACATAGGCTAACACTGACTGGTTTGACTTGGAAATTCTTCTAAGTGTGAAGTTTTGGAACTTTAAAAAATTCCTCAATAATCAGACGAACTACGAATTCTGATTTACTCACCTGTTATCAGGAGAGACCTCAGTGCTGCATCTTTCAGCCCACTACTGATCCTGAAAAGTAATTCTAATTGTAGTTACAGTAACTTGAATTTCCTTCCATAGGCTAACATTGACATGTTTTATTTGGAAATTCTTCTAAGTGTGGCATTTTGGAACTTTAAAAAACACCCTAAAAAATCAGCCGAACTACGAATTCTGATTTACTCACCTGTTATCAGGAGAGACTTCAGTGCTGCATCTTTCAGCCCAATAATGATCCGTAAAAGTAATTCTTATCGTAGTTACAGTAACTCGAATTTCCTTACATAGGCTAACACTGACTGGTTTGTTATTGTTATTGTTAACTACAGCTTGGAAATTCTCCTAAGTGTGGAGTTTTGGAACTTTAAAAAATTCCTCAAAAATCAGCCAAACTACGAATTCTGATTTACTCACCTGTTATCAGGAGAGACCTCAGTGCTGCATCTGTCAGCCCACTACTGATCCTGAAAATTAATTATAACCATACTTACAGTAACTTGAATTTCCTTCCGTATGCTAACAATGACTGGTTTCACTTGGAAATATTTTTAAGTGTGGAGTTTTGGAACTTTAAAAAATTCCTAAAAAAATTAGCCGAACTACGAATTCTGATTTACTCACCTGTTATCAGAAGAGACCTCGGTACTGCATCTTCCAGCCCACTACTGATCCTGAAAAGTAATTCTAACCATACTTACAGTAACTTGAATTTCCTTATATAGGCCAACATTGACAGGTTTCACTTGGAAATTCTTCTTTGTATGGAGTTTTGGAACTTTAAAAAATACCTCTGAAATCAGCCGAACTACGAATTCTGATTTACTCACCTGTCATCAGGAGAGACCTCAGTGCTGCATCTTTCAGCCCACTACTGATCCTAAAAAGTAATTCTAATCGTAGTTACAGTAAATCGAATTTCCTTACATAGGCTAATACTGACTGGTTTCACTTGGAAATTTTTCTAAGTGTGGAGTTTTGGTACTTTAAAAAGTTCCTCTAAAATCAGCCGAACGACGAATTCTGATTTACTCACCTGTTATCAGGAGAGACCTCAGTGCTGCATCTTTCAGCCCAATACTGATCCTTAAAAGTAATTCTAATCATAGTTACAGTAACTCGAATTTCCTTACTTAGGCTAACACTGACTGGTTTAACTTGGAAATTCTTTTAAGTGTGAAGTTTTGGAACTTTAAAAAATTCCTCAAAAGTCAGACGAACTACGAATTCTGATTTACACACCTGTTATCAGGAGACACCTCAGTGCTGCATCTTTCAGCCCACTACTGATCCTGAAAAGTAATTCTAACCATACTTACAGTAACTTGAATTTCCTTCCGTAGGGTAAAATTGACTGGTTTCACTTGGGAATTTTTCTAAGTGTGGAGTTTTAGTACATTAAAAAGTTCCTCTAAAATCAGCCGAACGACAAATTCCGATTTACTCACCTGTTATCAGGAGAGACCTCAGTGCTGCATCTTTCAGCCCAATACTGATCCTTAAAAGTAATTCTAATCATAGTTACAGTAACTCAAATTTCCATACATAGGCTAACACTGACTAGTTTAACTTGGAAATTCTTCTAAGTGTGAAGTTTTGGAACTTTAAAAAATTCCTCAATAATCAGACGAACTACGAATTCTGATTTACACACCTGTTCTCAGGAGACACCTCAGTGCTGCATCTTTCAGCCCACTACTGATCCTGAAAAGTAATTCTAATCGTAGTTACAGTAACTTGAATTTCCTTCCATAGGCTAACATTGACATGTTTTATTTGGAAATTCTTCTAAGTGTGGAGTTTTGGAACATTAAAAAATGCCTCTAAAATCAGCCGAACTACAAATTCTGATTTACTCACCTGTCATCAGGCGAGACCTCAGTGCTGCATCTTTCAGCCCACTACTGATCCTAAAAAGTAATTCTAATCGTAGTTACAGTAAATCGAATTTCCTTACATTGGCTAATACTGACTGGTTTCACTTGGAAATTTTTATAAGTGTGGAGTTTTAGTACTTTAAAAAGTTCCTCTAAAATCAGCCGAACGACGAATTTCGATTTACTCACCTGTTATCAGGAGAGACCTCACTGATGCATCTTTCAGCACAATACTGATCCTTAAAAGTAATTCTAATCATAGTTACAGTAACTCGAATTTCCTTACATAGGCTAACACTGACTGGTTTAACTTGGAAATTCTTCTAAGTGTGGAGTTTTGGTACTTTAAAAAGTTCCTCTAAAATCAGCCGAACGACGAATTCCGATTTACTCACCTGTTATCAGGAGAGACCTCAGTGCTGCATCTTTCAGCCCAATACTGATCCTTAAAAGTAATTCTAATCATAGTTACAGTAACTCGAATTTTCTTACATAGGCTAACACTGACTGGTTTAACTTGGAAATTCTTCTAAGTGTGAAGTTTTGGAACTTTAAAAAATTCCTCAAAAATGAGTCGAACTACGAATTCTGATTTACACACCTGTTATCAGGAGACACCTCAGTGCTGCATCTTTCAGACCACTACTGATCCTGAAAAGTAATTCTAATTGTAGTTACAGTAACTTGAATTTCCTTCCATAGGCTAACATTGACATGTTTTACTTGGAAATTCTTCTAAGTGTGGAGTTTTGGAACTTTAAAAACTTCCTAAAAAAATCAGCCGAACTACGAATTCTGATTTACTCACCTGTTATCAGAAGAGACCTCAGTGCTGCATCTTTCAGCCCATTACTGATCCTAAAAAGTAATTCTAATTGCAGTTACAGTAACTTGAATGTCCTTCCATAGGCTAACATTGACATGTTTTACTTGGAAATTCTTCTGTGTGTGGAGTTTTGGAACTTTAAAAAATTCCTCTAAAATCAGCCGAATGTTGATTTCCGATTTACACACCTGTTATCAGGAGAGACCTCAGTGCTGCATCTTTCAGCCCACTACTGATCCTAAAAAGTAATTCTAATCGAAGTTACAGTAAATTGAATTTCCTTACATAGGCTAACACTGACTGGTTTGTTATTGTTATTGTTATTGTTAACTACAGCTTGGAAATTCTTCCAAGTGTGGAGTTTTGGAACTTTAAAAAATTCCTAAAAAATCAGCCGAACTACGAATTCTGATTTACTCACCTGTTATCAGGAGAAACCTCAGTGCTGCATCTTTCAGCACAATACTGATTCTTAAAAGTAATTCTAATCATAGTTACAGTAACTCGAATTTCCTTACATAGGCTAACACTGACTGGTTTAACTTGGAAATTCTTCTAAGTGTGAAGTTTCCTCTAAAATCAGCCGAATGTTGAATTCCGATTTACACACCTGTTATCAGGGGAGAGCTCAGTGCTGCATCTTTCAGCCCAATACTGATCCTTAAAAGTAATTATAATCATAGTTGCAGTAACTCGAATTTCCTTACATAGGCTAACACTGACTGGTTTAACTTGGAAATTCTTCTAAGTGTGGAGTTTTTGAACTTGAAAAAATTCCTCAAAAATGAGTCGAACTACGAATTCTGATTTACTCCACTGTTATCCGGAGAGACCTCAGTGCTGCATCTTTCAGCCCACTACTGATCTTGAAAAGTAATTCTAATTGTAGTTACAGTAACTTGAATTTCCTTCCATAGGCTAACATTGACATGTTTTATTTGGAAATTCTTCTAAGTGTGGAGTTTTGGAACTTTAAAAAATTCCTCAAAAATCAGCCGAACTACGAATTCTGATTTACTCACCTGTTATCAGGAGAGACCTCAGTGCTACATCTTTCAGCCCACTACTGATCCTGAAAAGTAATTCTAACCATACTTACAGTAACTTGAATTTCCTTATATAGGCCAACATTGACAGGTTTCACTTGGAAATTCTTCTTTGTGTGGAGTTTTGCAGCCTGATTCATGAAGTAAAATTGCGCCCGCAATCGCTGCGTAAATGCAAATGCGGGCGCAATTTCCGTAATCGGCATTCAACAACAAAATAGCGAATTCGCAAACACATAATTGCGAATTCGCTAAAATATTCGCAGAATCCCGGCAGGTGAGCATTAGCGATTCGGAAATAGCGACACACCACGGATTCTGCGAAAATAATTGCGAAATCGCAATATAATCGCAATAGGTATTCAAGAAAAATCGCTATTAGCGAAAAACTCAAAAATCGCTATTTGCACCGCGCAAAATAAGGACAACTCAAAGCAGGTGGTAACCATGAAGTCCATGGAAAAAAAACTTTCAAAAAACCGTTGTCCTATCACCAACAGGTACTGGCCTGACCAATCACACATAAGGACCATCATCATCAGCAGCATTAGGAGACCCACAATGCCAGGAATGTACATGGTGGTGAGGCGTCGCAGGCTAGAGCGATTAGCACGGAGGAGACGCAGTTCCAGGACACGATATTCCGCCAGCGGGTCACCTTGCTGGGACAAACCAGAGAGCAGATATATGTGAAATACAGGCTGAATGGGAAATGATAATGCAGCTAATACAGGACCTTGACCCCCTGATGCAGTACCCAACAAGCAGTACCAATGCTGTGCCTACACATGTGCAGGTATTGTGTAGCCTGCACCTCCTGGCCTCCGGGAGTTTCCAGGGGATAGTAGCGGCTGCTGGTGGGATATCCCAGCCGACCATGTCACGCTGCCTCCACACTTTTGTTGACGCCATGCTCACCCAGCTACACCGTCACATCAAATTCCCCGCCTGCCAACAGGAATTGGAAATGACCAAGCTACAATTCTACAATGTAGCCCATTTTCCACATGTGCTCGGATGTATAGACTGTACCCACGTCGCCATCTGCCCACCAGCTGGCATGGAGTATATGTTCCGCAATAGAAAGTCCTACCACTTCCTCAACATCCAGATGGTCTGCAATGCTAAGACATACATCACTGACATTGTCGCACAGTACCCAGGGAGTACCCATGACTCCTTCATTTTCCGGCACAGCGGACTCCACACACGACTGGTCAGGGGAGAGTTTGGGGAAGGACACCTACTTGGTAAGTACACTTTGATTGAAATGTCACATTGCAAAGATGTAACAGCGCAGCACAGGCAATCACCATCTGCTCCTCTCATTCAGGTGACAGTGGCTATGCCCTCCGTGAATACCTCCTGACCCCATACCTCAACCCTGCTACACCCCAGCAACGGCGCTACAATATTGCACACATACGGACAAGGAATTGCATAGAAAGGACATTTGGCCTGCTCAAGAGCAGGTTCTGCATACTGCACAAGACAGGTGGGGCCATGTATTACAGTCCTGAAAAGTGCTGCCGCATTGTGGCTGTCTGCGCAATACTAAATAACATTGCAACCAAGCGCCGGATACCTGTTGACATCTCTGGCAGTGAATCTGAGGGGGACAACCGGCCACCTGCACATGCGCGCCATGCACATGGGGAGAACCCAGCAGAAGGGCACAGACGTCGCAACCACATCACAGTGAACAGTTTCTAGTACAACCACTTCCAACACCCCACAAATCAACAATGCATGCAAAATGTAATGATGACACAACGCTAATGTGTGTAGCAAAATAATTGTATTTGTTAAATTCACAAAAATAAAAATAACGTTCCTGTCAAAATAAGTCCAACAAACAGTATTACGCCATACTGCTGTGCTTCACTACATGGCAGGCTTAACCTCAGCCTGTGCCATGGATTAACTGCAGTTCTCTAGGAGCGCCTAGTGCGCGTTCCGCCATAGCGCCTCTGAGGGGCATACTCCTCCGGGGCTTCAGGCAATGGGGGGGCCTGGTGCTGCGGGTGGGTGGTGGGGCCTGTGAGGCAGATTGAGAGCTGACGCTGGACACCCCCTCACTCACATCATCACCCCCCACAACAGATGGAATAGCTGGAGGGTGAAGAGCAATGACTGCCGTGGTGAGGGTCTCCAGCACCCTTGTCATGTCCTCGCTGCACTGTATGATTTGGTGCTGGTGGGTCAGGGCACGCCGCGCCAACAGAGATGTAGCATTCGCTGACACGTAACTTGCCCTGCTGTTAGTGTCAAGCCGGGTCATCAGTTGGCGGTGGCGCCGGCGTGTTCCACTGCGCTCTCTCGACATGGCCGCGGTGTTGGCCTCCAAGGCTGCAGCCATGCGGACCAGTCCTTCTCCCACACCTGCCATTTCTGCCCTCATGCCTTCCATGTGGCCTGCAACAGTGGCCACATTGCGCCCTATCATGTGCAGTTGCAGCTGTATAGCTCCCTGCTGCTGAGCCTGGCGCTGGTGAATGCGGAGCATGCGTCTCTCGACGCTGAGCCGCGCCAGTCCCTGAGCATTGGCCCGCCTGCTAGCTGCTGTGGAGTGCCGGCGTGACCTGCCATGCCTGCCCTGCTGGCCTGAGTGTGAGGCCGACCGCTGGGTGGACACCGGCGCAGCCCCGGATGTAGAGGCGACAGCTGCTGGGGGTATGACCGCCGGTGTTGCAGGTGCGCCAGACGCAGGGGGTGTGACTGCTGGTGTGGCTGTTGTACTAGATGCAGGGGGCACAGGAGTGACAGCCCTGGCTGCGGCTGTGGGAGGAGCAGCGGTGGCAGGAGGCACAATGGGGGCTGGCCTGCCAGCGGATGTGGGTGCTGCACCAGTTGCAGGGGGGACGCTGCAGGTGGTACTTGCTGCTGGTGTAGATGCAGCGGCAGGGGCTGGTGCCTGGGTTGGTGTTGGCACCTCCACCTCCGGGACGCCCTCATCGATCTCCAGCCTATCGCTGTCGCTGGTATCGCCACCTGTGGGGGTGAGTGGTGGATCATTAGTTGCATGTATCTGGCAGACGTGCAGTTGCTACATGCATGCTGGGTGACATTCCCTGAACGGCAGTGGCTTTGTGTGCTTTGGGACCTGTCTGGCTGCATTGTGGTACTACAACATTGTGGCCAGACTACATCTCCCACAATGCTTCAGGACATTCCTTGATGTGCAACTATGGCATGCCTATGGGACATTGGGGGAGCCTATTTGGTCATGGACATCCATAGGGGGCAGGGTCGCAGTCGCATGTCACTTACCTTGGGTGTCTTGGGTGGGGCGGGATGAGTCCAGTGTAGTAAAACCGACACAGGCCTCCTTCTCCAGGGTGTTCTCGACCTGGTCCTCCATGGGAGTGTTGGGTGGTACAGTTGGTCCTCCTCCTCCTGTGCCCGAGGACTCCCCAAGGCGCGCGCCACCTTCTCCTTGGCACGGCCTTGGAGGTCGTACCACCGCTTTTTTAATTCCTCCAGGGACCTGGCCGCCACTCCCACGGAGTTCACTGCTGAGGCTATCCCCTGCCATATGCGCCGCTTCTCCTGTTCAGGGACCCTCCGAGAATTTGCGCCAAACAGTCGGTCATGGTTGGCCACAACCCCCTCAATTAGGTGTTCCAGCTCCTGCTCAGAGAATTTCAGTTTTCTCTTGCGCCCAGACGACCTGCTGGTGCCAGGTGCAGGTTCCTCAGCCATGGTATAGGGTTGTGGATCAGTGTAATTTTCCAGATTAGCTGCAGCTCTCCAATATGCTCCCTCTCTCTCTGCCTCAATGTGGAAAATGGTGGTGGGAACCGGCAGCTTCCTGGTTGTGATGTCATCACTGGGCTCGAAATGCGACTTCCCGTTTTCCCGATCTCGCGAGTTTGCGATCTCGCAAATAGCGATATCGCAAATAGCGATATCGCTATTTGCGAGCTCGCAGTCCAGGCGCGGGTATCCGGAAATAGCGATTATTCTGCGATCGCTAACGGATTTTGCGATCGCGTGCGAATCGCTTTTTTTTATCGCAATTATTCATGAATTCGGATTTGCGATTTCTGAATAGCGATTCGCTTTTTTTCGCTATTTCAGAATCGCAAATGCCGATTTTCATGAATATGGCGGTTGGAACTTTAAAAAATGCCTCTAAAATCAGCCGAACTACTAATTCAGATTTACTCACCTGTCATCAGGAGAGACCTCATTGCTGCATCTTTCAGCCCACTACTGATCCTAAAAAGTAATTCTAATCGTAGTTACAGTAAATCGAATTTCCTTACATAGGCTAATACTGACTGGTTTCACTTGGAAATTTTTCTAAGTGTGGAGTTTTGGAACTTAAAAAAGTTATTCTAAAATCAGTTGAACGGCAAATTCCGATGTACTCACCTGTTATCAGGAGAGACCTCAGTGCTGCATCTTTCAGCGAACTACTGATCCTGAAAACTAATTCTAACCATACTTTCCTTATATAGGCTAACATTGACTGGTGTCACTTGGAAATTTTTTTTAAGTTTGGAGTTTTGGAACTTTAAAAAATGCCTCTAAAATCAGCCGAACTACGACTTCTGATTTACTCACCTATTATAAGGCGAGACTTCAGTGCTGCATCTTTCTGCCCACTACTGATCCTGAAAAAAAACTTCTAATCGTAGTTACAGTAAATCGAATTTCCTTACATAGGCTAATACTGACTGGCGTCACTTGGAAATTATTTTAAGTGTTGAGTTTTGGAACTTTAAAAAGTTCATCTAAAATCAGCCGAACGACGAATTCCGATTTACTCACCTGTTATCAGGAGAGACCTCGGTGCTGCATCTTTCAGCCCAATACTGATCCTTAGAAGTAATTCTAATCATAGTTACAGTAACTTGAATTTCCTTACATAGGCTAACACTGACTGGTTTGTTATTGTTATTGTTATTGTTAACTACAGCTTGGAAATTCTTCTAAGTGTGGAGTTTTGGAACTTTAAAAAATTCCTCAAAAATCAGCCGAACTACGAATTCTGATTTACTCACCTGTTATCAGGAGAGACCTCAGTGCTGCATCTTTCAGCACAATAATGATTCTTAAAAGTAATTCTAATCATAGTTACAGTAACTCGAATTTCCTTACATAGGCTAACACTGACTGGTTTAACTTGGAAATTCTTCTAAGTGTGAAGTTTCATCTAAAATCAGCCGAATGTTGAATTCCGATTTACACACCTGTTATCAGGGGAGAGCTCAGTGCTGCATCTTTCAGCCCAATACTGATCCTTAAAAGTAATTATAATCATAGTTGCAGTAACTCGAATTTCCTTACATAGGCTAACACTGACTGGTTTAACTTGGAAATTCTTCTAAGTGTGGAGTTTTTGAACTTGAAAAAATTCCTCAAAAATGAGTCGAACTACGAATTCTGATATACTCCACTGTTATCCGGAGAGACCTCAGTGCTGCATCTTTCAGCCCACTACTGATCCTGAAAAGTAATTCTAATCGTAGTTACAGTAACTTGAATTTCCTTCCATAGGCTAACATTGACATGTTTTATTTGGAAATTCTTCTAACTGTGGAGTTTTGGAACTTTAAAAAATTCCTCAAAAATCAGCCGAACTACGAATTCTGATTTACTCACCTGTTATCAGGAGAGACCTCAGTGCTACATCTTTCAGCCCAATACTGATCCTGAAAAGTAATTCTAACCATACTTACAGTAACTTGAATTTCCTTATATAGGCCAACATTGACAGGTTTCATTTGGAAATTCTTCTTTGTGTGGAGTTTTGGAACTTTAAAAAATGCCTCTAAAATCAGCCGAACTACGAATTCAGATTTACTCACCTGTCATCAGGAGAGACCTCAGTGCTGCATCTTTCAGCCCACTACTGATCCTAAAAAGTAATTCTAATCGTAGTTACAGTAAATTGAATTTCCTTACATAGGCTAATACTGACTGGTTTCACTTGGAAATTTTCCTAAGTGTGGAGTTTTGGAACTTAAAAAAGTTATTCTAAAATCAGTTGAATGGCAAATTCCGATGTACTCACCTGTTATCAGGAGAGACCTCAGTGCTGCATCTTTCAGCCCACTACTGATCCTGAAAACTAATTCTAACCATACTTACAGTAACTTGAATTTCCTTATATAGGCTAACATTGACTGGTGTCACTTGGAATGTTTTTTTAAGTTTGGAGTTTTGGAACTTTAAAAAATGCCTCTAAAATCAGCCGAACTACAACTTCTGATTTACTCACCTATTATAAGGCGAGACCTCAGTGCTGCATCTTTCTGCCCACTACTGATCCTGAAAAAAAATTCTATTCGTAGTTACAGTAAATCGAATTTCCTTACATAGGCTAATACTAACTGGCGTCACTTGGAAATTATTTTAAGTGTTGAGTTTTGGAACTTTAAAAAGTTCATCTAAAATCAGCCGAACGACGAATTCCGATTTACTCACCTGTTATCAGGAGAGACCTCAGTGCTGCATCTTTCAGCCCAATACTGATCCTTAAAAGTAATTCTAATCGTAGTTACAGTAACTCGAATTTCCTTACACAGGCTAACACTGACTGGTTTGTTATTGTTATTGTTATTGTTAACCACAGCTTGGAAATTCTTCTAAGTGTGGAGTTTTGGAACTTTAAAAAATTCCTCAAAAATCAGCCGAACTACGAATTCTGATTTACTCACCTATTATCAGGAGAGACCTCAGTGCTGCATCTTTCAGCACAATACTGATTCTTAAAAGTAATTCTAATCATAGTTACAGTAACTCGAATTTCCTTACATAGGCTAACACTGACTGGTTTAACTTGGAAATTCTTCTAAGTGTGAAGTTTTGGAACTTTAAAAAATTCCTCAATAATCAGACGAACTACGAATTCTGATTTACACACCTGTTATCAGGAGAGACCTCAGTGCTGCATCTGTCAGCCCACTACTGATCCTGAAAATTAATTCTAACCATACTTACAGTAACTTGAATTTCCTTATATAGGCCAACATTGACAGGTTTCACTTGGAAATTCTTCTTTGTGTGGAGTTTTGGAACTTTAAAAAATGCCTCTAAAATCAGCCGAACTAGAAATTCTGATTTACTCACCTGTTATCAGGAGAGACCTCAGTGCTGCATCTTTCAGCACAATACTGATTCTTAAAAGTAATTCTAATCATAGTTACAGTAACTCGAATTTCCTTACATAGGCTAACACTGACTGGTTTAACTTGGAAATTCTTCTAAGTGTGAAGTTTTGGAACTTTAAAAAATTCCTCAATAATCAGACGAACTACGAATTCTGATTTACACACCTGTTATCAGGAGAGACCTCAGTGCTGCATCTTTCAGCCCACTACTGATCCTAAAAAGTAATTCTAACCATACTTACAGTAACTTGAATTTCCTTCCGTAGGTTTACATTGACTGGTTTCACTTGGAAATTTTTCTAAGTGTGGAGTTTTAGTACTTTAAAAAGTTCCTCTAAAATCAGCCGAACGACGAATTCCGATTTACTCACCTGTTATCAGGAGAGACCTCAGTGCTGCATCTTTCAGCCCACTACTGATCCTGAAAATGTATTCTAACCATACTTACAGTAACTTGAATTTCCTTCCATAGCTAACAATGACTGGTTTCACTTGGAAATATTTTTAAGTGTGGAGTTTTGGAACATTAAAAAATTCCTCTAAAATCAGCCGAATGTTGAATTCCGATTTACACACCTGTTATCAGGGGAGAGCTCAGTGCTGCATCTTTCAGCCCAATACTGATCCTTAAAAGTAATTATAATCATAGTTGCAGTAACTCGAATTTCCTTACATAGGCAAACACTGACTGGTTTGTTATTGTTATTGTTAACTACAGCTTGGAAATTCTTCCAAGTGTGAAGTTTTGGAACATTAAAAAATTCCTCAAAAATCAGCTGAACTACGAATTCTGATTTACACATCTGTTATCAGGAGAGACCTCAGTGCTGCATCTTTCAGCCCACTACTGATCTTGAAAATTAATTCTAACCATACACACAGTAACTTGAATTTCCTTCCATAGGCTAACAATGACTGGTTTCACTTGGAAATATTTTTAAGTGTGGAGTTTTGGCACTTTAAAAAATTCCTCAAAAATCAGCCAAACTACGAATTCTGATTTACTCACCTGTCATCAGGAGAGACCTCAGTGCTGCATCTGTCAGCCCACTACTGATCCTGAAAATTAATTCTAACCATACTTACAGTAACTTGAATTTCCTTATATAGGTCAACATTGACAGGTTTCACTTGGAAATTCTTCTTTGTGTGGAGTTTTGGAACTTTAAAAAATGCCTCTAAAATCAGCCGAACTACGAATTCAGATTTACTCACCTGTCATCAGGAGAGACCTCAGTGCAGCATCTTTCAGCCCACTACTGATCCTAAAAAGTAATTCTAATCGTAGTTACAGTAAATCGAATTTCCTTACATAGGCTAATACTGACTGGTTACACTTGGAAAATTTTCTAAGTGTGGAGTTTTGGTACTTTAAAAAGTTCCTCTAAAATCAGCCGAACGACGAAATCCGATTTACTCACCTGTTATCAGGAGAGACCTCAGTGCTGCATCTTTCAGCCCAATACTGATCCTTAAAAGTAATTCTAATCATAGTTACAGTAACTTGAATTTCCTTACTTAGGCTAACACTGACTGGTTTCACTTGGAAATATTTTTAAGTGTGGAGTTTTGGCACTTTAAAGAATTCCTCAAAAATCAGCCTTAGTACGATTTCTGATTTACTCACCTGTTATCAGGAGAGACCTCAGTGCTGCATCTTTCATCCCAATACTGATCCTTAAAAGTATTTCTAAATCATAGTTACAGTAACTCGAATTTCCTTACATAGGCTAACATGGACTGGTTTAACTTGGAAATTTTTCCAAGTGTGGAGTTTTGGAACTTAAAAAAATTCCTCAAAAATCAGCCGAACTACGAATTCTGATTTACTCACCTGTTATCAGGAGAGACTTCAGTGCTGCATCTTTCAGCCCAATACTGATCCCTAAAAGTAATTCTAATCGTAGTTACAGTAACTCGAATTTCCTTACATAGGCAAATACTGACTGGTTTGTTATTGTTATTGTTAACTACAGCTTGGAAATTCTTCTAAGTGTGAAGTTTTGGAACATTAAAAAATTCCACAAAAATCAGATGAACTACGAATTCTGATTTACACACCTGTTATCAGGAGAGACCTCAGTGCTGCATCTTTCATCCCAATACTGATCCTTAAAAGTATTTCTAAATCATAGTTGCAGTAACTCGAATTTCCTTACATAGGCTAACACAGACTGGTTTAACTTGGAAATTTTTCTAAGTGTGGAGTTTTGGAACTTAAAAAAGTTATTCTAAAATCAGTTGAACGGCAAATTCCGATGTACTCACCTGTTATCAGGAGAGACCTCAGTGCTGCATCTTTCAGCCCACTACTGATCCTGAAAAGTAATTCTAATTGTTGTTACAGTAAATTGAATTTACTTCCATAGGCCAACATTGACATGTTTTACTTGGAAATTCTTTTTTTTTTCTTTTAAAAAGACCTTTATTAACAGCAAAGCCATTGTTGTCACTGAAGCTCTTACAGTTTCACATTGCATAGAATTACATATCACAATAACATTGTGGCCAAAGAAAAAAATATAAACTGTACACAGCCATAATAGCCGGCATCCCGTGGGCCCGGCGGCGTGATGTAGTGGCACTAGTCCAGTATATCCAATAGTGATACCTCTCTGTAGGTAGCGTGTGGTACAGTGCGACAACTGGCTATCCCCTGTTGGAAACTCGGTGGCAAGATCTTATGGTGAGGAAAAGGTCAAAGAAAACTACCCGAACTCCCACCCCAACTCCCCCCTCCCCCCGTGAGTGTGTCTGTGGAATTTCTACCTCCCCCCAATCGTGAGCAAAACATGGTGTGTCTGCGGTGCGCCTTGTCCTAACCCCAACCCCAGTGTGCTTGTCCCCCCAGTAGCCATCCCACCACGCTTCCATGAAATCTCGGACTCCATTTCTACTCCCTCCCACCCCATCGACCCTTCCAATCCTCGCCCCAAGGGGAGAAACCCATATGTGTCCAACCCATTACTCCAATACTTGATCCTGGAGGTCTACCACCTCCGAGGTTTTTGAATCACCTTCCTCTCCCTTTTGTAGGTGTTCTTTGTAGAGGTCCCAGAAGTTTTTTGGCCTGCTCCTAGGTGGAAGCAATTCGCTGTACAGCGCAGTTTGCGTACAGCAGTATTGCAGATCCCTCATCCACCTCGTCTTGGCAGGGAGAGGCCCTCGCATCCAGCAGGCCGCCACCACTCTCCTGGCTATCAACAACGCCATATCGACCAGCCGACGCCGAGATGGGGGGAGTGGTTTAGAGTAACCTAGGAGCGCCAGTTCTGGTGTTCGAGGCAGCGTCTCCCCCAATATCTGATCGAGTTCAGTAAATACCTCCCCCCAAAAAGCATGTATCCCAGGGCAAAGCCATGCCATGTGGAAAAAATCTGCTACCGGCGTTCGGCAACGCTCACACTCCGCCGAGGGACGGAGGCCATATCGATGCAATCGTTCGGGGGTGTAATACACCCGCTGAAGAAACTTGAAATGCACCAATTTGTGCCTGCCATTAAGGGAGATTTTGCGCGTGCTGGAACAGCAGTATCGCCACATATTGTCATCGATGGGCGATTGCAGATCGTCCTGCCATGCTGCTCTAGCCTTAGAGTGTTGTAAGCGCTGATGCGTCACCCCCAACTTGTTAACTTGCGAAATTAATTTAGCAGGTGTTTTAGTTTTAATGATATAGGTCAGTTCAGGAACCTCCTCAGGTTCTTCCATAGCAGAGCCCAGAACCTCCCGGAACGCCGAGCGGAGCCTGTGAAACTGGAATTTCTGAAGCAATGAGGGGGCCGACGCTGTGGGAGTGAGCTGATCCCAGGTTTTTAGTGTACCCTCTGTGAACAAATCCTCAATTTTCGCGATTCCGAGGGATCTAAGAGCCTCGACGACGCCTTTTTCACCCAAGGGGTCCAGCCAAAGCGCCCAGTCTATCGGCATCAGTGGGGAGTACAACATATTACAGCCGCGGGCCCGCGCCAGGCGTGCCATGCATGGTTGGTTGTCTTGAGAGAATCCATCCGCCCGACAGAGCGATCCACCGGGAGGCAGATCGTGGCAGGCAAGGGGAGCGGGTCCGCGAACAATTTTTCCAGGATGAGATGCGGTGTGCATGCGTCGCCGTAGACCCATGAGTGCAAATGAGCAGCTTGCGCCACTCGGTAGTAGCGCTCCAAGTCCGGGGCCCCCAAACCCCCCATCTCACAGGGGAGAATTAGTGTCGCCCACTGTACTCTAGGTTGTTTGCCGCCCCAGGCCAGTCGGATCAAAACTTGTGTGAGCTGCCTAAAGAAGGAATTCGACAGCACCACTGGAATATTTATGAAAAGGAACAGGAACCGGGGCAGCACGATCATTTTCATGATGGCGATCCTGCCTAGGAGGGATAGCGGGAGTTTACACCAAGTGTCCACATCATCGACTAATTTATTGAAGGCTACGCCATAGTTATCCCTGACCAGGACCCCTGGGTCAGTGTGCAGTCCAATGCCCAAGTACCTTACCGAGTCTGTGGACCACTTCAGAGGGTACTCCATGTCAAAGGGATGTGTCACTGGGGTGAGAGGGAAAGCGATGGATTTGTCCCAATTCACCCGTAGACCTGAGAGGGAGCCAAAGCGGACCACCTCCCGGAGCACTGCAGACAGATTCGACTCCGGGTTGCGGATGTACAGCAAGGTGTCATCAGCGTACGTCGAAATCCCTATTTTGTAGGTGGGAAAGCTTATCCCCTCCAGACTGTGGTACTCCCTTATGGCACAAGCTAGGGGTTCCGCCACCAGCGCATAAAGTAAAGGCGATAGAAGGCAGCCCTGCCTGGTTCCCCTGCCAATATAGATCGGCTCCGACACTCTGTCTCCCAACTTCAGTCTGGCTGACGGGCGGTGGCACAGCGCCCCGATCCTCTGCAGAAACGGTTCGCCCAAGCCCAGCTTCCGTAGCACTCTGATCATGAAAGGCCATTCGACAGAGTCGAATGCCTTCTCCATGTCCAGGAATATCGCTAGCGCCCGGTTCTCCTGTCGGACATGTTGCATCGTGCCCAGCACCGTGCGTATGTTGTATGTTACATTTCTGCACTGTACGAATCCAGACTGTTCAGGCGCAACCAGCTCCGGAACCAAGAGAGCCAGTCGATTGGCCAGTACTTTGGCGTAAATCTTTGCGTCCACGTTTAGCAGACTAAGAGGCCTGTATGAGCCGCAGAGGTCCGAGGGTTTCCCTGGCTTCGGTATAGTGACCAGCAGCGCCTCACGCATGGTGAGGGGCATCTCACCGTCCTCACAGATTGTGTCGAAGAGGGTGATCAGGTGTGGGAGCAAGATGTCTTTGTAGGTCTTATAAAAAGCCTACCGTGAGCCCGTCGGAACCCGGTGCACTGCCCGCTCTCATGCCCGCCAGTGCCTCCAAAATTTCGTCTCCATGAAAGGGGGCCATCAAAAATTCCCTGTCCGAATTCCGCAGGAACGGCATGGCGATATGGTCCAGGTAATCGTCCATTTCGCTCTCAACGCCCTGTGTTTTGGACTGGTCAAGTCCAGCATAATAGCGTCTGAAAGTCGCCAGAATTTGTTCCTCATCCGCGACCACGTCGCCCTCTGGGGATCTCAATTCGTCTATCACTAGGGGTTTCCGCGAGCCCTTAACCATACGAGCCAGAAGGGCACCCGGCCTATCTCCCTCCCCGTAGACCCGGGCCGTGGCGTATTTACCCATATAGAGAATTTCCCTGTCTGCTAGTGACTGATACTCTGACAGTAACGGGGTGAGCGCCGGGCCATTGTCAGTGCCAGGATCCTGTAGTTGGCGGCTCTCCAGGTCCGCCAGCTTACCTTCTAGAGCGGTCAGCTCCCGCCTAATGGTGCGCAGCATGCTGGAGTGTTTTGACATAGCCATGCCTCTAATAAAAACCTTGAATGCCTCCCAGACCGTGAAAAAGTTATCAACTGTGCCCAGATTAGTAGCAAAATAGTTATCAATGTCTTCCGCCAGTTCGCCCCGAAAGACATCATCCAACAGAGCGAAGGGGGGAACCTCCAGGTAAAGGCCGGTATACCCTTCCTAGCAGTGGAAAGATGCAACAGAATGGGGGAGTGGTCCGAGAGGGTGCGCGGGAGAACCTCGCAAGTGCCAATACTACTCGGACCGAAGGAGTCGCCAACCAATAATCTATTCTAGTGTGGACGTTATGGTAGGCCGAATAATGTGTAAAGTTGCCCTTCGATTGGTGTTTGTCCCTCCAGACGTCCACCAGGTCGAGTTTGATCAGCTCAGCTCTCATGTAGGAGGCAGAGGCTACCGGTCGTGGAGCAGGGCCCGCGGAGCGATCCCTCTCAGGGTCAAAGACAAAATTAAAATCCCCTCCCCATAACATCCCAGGTTGTGCATGAGATCTACAGTGTGCGGACAAGGCAGCATAGAATTCAGGGTTATCATAATTGGGGCCGTAAACATTAACTATCAACAGGTCAAGTCCCTTACCCACACATCTAGCCAGGACATATCGTCCCTCCGTATCTGCCATTACCGGGATCAATTTCAATTGTGAGGTAGGGCTGACCCAGATTAATACCCCCCGAGAATGTGTCGTGAAGCCAGCTGCCACTATATGTCCCACCAACCCACGAGACTGTAACATCCTGCTGTTGATAGGCAAATGGGTTTCCTGCAGTAGGGCCAAATCAACATGGTGTCGGTGTAGGTAGCTAAGGACCTTCCTCAACTTGCGGTAATCGTTCAGGCCCGCACGTTCCAGGTCACCAGTTTCAGAGTGTGTGGGGAATGTGTGGGAACATTCAAAGCAGCATTCAACATTTCAAGGACATTTGAACCATTGTATCACCAAGGATGGCGAGAACAAAACACAGCCGTACACATTTCCCCATTATAGCCAGCCGGCTTTTCAATTCGGGTACAGTTCCACAGAGCAGTCCACTCAAAGCAATTGCCAACTCCCCAAACCCATTGAAACAAGAACCCCCGTCAGTAGCTTCCCCCAACCCCACCCCCCGCTCCCCCACCACCCACAGCCGACCACCCCCAACCAGGTCAGACAGGTCCCAAAAACTACCCCCATCAACCCAAAAATAGCAATTCGTAGGTCGTTTCGAAACTCGACTCCCCAGGGAGTCACACAGCCAAAGGCACCGGGGCAAAGCACGCCTGTAAGGTATCGCACCACCAACTGCTCTATCGCATATAGTCAATTCGGCTCACCAGCCCGGCCCCGCTATTTGTTCAGTGTCCATAGTAAATCACACCAACGCGCTCCCCAACCCCACCAACCCCCCAACCATTGTACACTGGCCTGAGCATACCCCCAAGCAGCGTTATCCTCCCCCTTCTCCAACAACCGCCATAGCGTAAGTCCCTTCGATTCGTACCTTGCACCTTCAAACAGTACTGACAGTCATAGTGCAATCTAGACTTACCGCCCCCCAAGGGGGTTGTGCAGCTCCTCCATTTGAGGAATAGTGTCCCATCCTCATTGAGGAGAGCAAAATACTCCATTAGGTCCCATCTAGTCTTGCTCGTCCATGTGCGAGGCTGAACCAGCGTTGTCTTCCTGATTCTTCCGAGCCTCCTTGCGCTCTCGAGTCCATTCCTTCAGGGACTTCTGAAGGTCTCTGGGGTCCGTGAAAAAGTAGGAATGCCCCCCTGTGTTGATGCGGAGTTTGGCGGGGTACAGCATCGCGTAGTCCAGGCCCAGCATACGTAGTTGTTTTTTGTACGGCGCAAACTGTCTCCGCTCCTCCTGTACTTTAGCCGTAAAATCCGGGTAAAGGGAGATGTCCATGCCCTCATGTTGCAGCTTACCCTTGTCCCTCGCCAGGCGCAAAGCAGTGTCCCTGTCGCGGTAATTGAGAAGCTTCGCGATGATGGGGCGAGGAGGCGCGCCCGGCTGCGGTTGTGGGCCCAACGTGCGGTGTGCCCGCTCCACGATGAACATGGGGGAAAAGGCCTCCTCCCCGAGCAGAGTCTTTAACAGTTTCTCTACATATAGTTCCATTTTGCCGGTCTGAGTGGTCTCCGCAACTCCTGTGATGTGGATATTGGACCTGTGCGAGCGCGCCTCCAAGTCCTCTGCCTTATCACGTATTACCTGTAGGAGTCTACCGAATTGTTTCGTGTCCTTGTCCCATTCGGTCTGCGCCTCCTCCGCCTCCGTGAGACGCCGCTCCGCCATGTCCAGGCGCTCCGCATGCTTGTCGACTCGTTCCGCCATGCGGTCCATTCGGTACGACAGTGCGTCTATTTTTGAGCCCACAGACGCGATACTGTCCTGTATGCCCTTTTCCATGGCTGCCAAATTGTCCCGAAGCTCTGTGGGCGCCGGGCCAGTTGCAGTGGCCCCCTTCGGGGATGCTTCCGGGGCCGTTGCATCCGGTCCCTTCGGTCGACGCCATTCGAAGGAGAGTTTTGCCTGCGTGGCGTCGTTCTTCCCCATGTTCTTCTCTAGCAGCAGGCGAACACAGAAACAATGGGCACCTCGTTGCCCCCAGTCGGCAAGGATAGAGTGCGAGTCTCTCCTGACGGCGATCTGCTGCTGTCGGTCGCTGAAGTCTCTAGGCCTGTGTTGGAGGCGCGAGGCGCCCAAGATGGCGCCCGTTAGTTTGGTCCAACAGTCTCCAACCACTCCAGCAAAGTCCGCACTCGGCACCGGGCGATATCAGTACAAAAGTCTCAGCACCGGATCCACCACTCAGGTGGGCCGTGGGAACACCAGGGCACCCCGGGGCTGATATGCGCCCGTGATCACTCCGTAGCTGCGAAGGCGCCACCGCGTAGTCCAAATGCACAGCTTCCGCACCACCAAAGACCCACTACGATTAAGGGCAAATGTTCACAAAGTGGGGTGGCAGCCAAGAGAGGGGGGGGGCGCTCCGGTCGTGTAAATGCTCGATTTCGGCCCAGCCAGTCACCACACCGCCTCTACCGGGCTCCGCGGCCGCACGTCAGGTGACGTCGCTCGGCCTGCTTTCCAGGATAGTCCGCGGCGTCAGGCCCAGTCCGCCGCCGCCGGATCGCCAAAGAACCTCACTTCAATCCACTCGGAGGAACTCACCAGCCAGGGACTGGAAGTCACCCACTGTTGCCTTGGGGTGTCAGTGAGTGTAGTAGAGCCGATTATGGAAGATTGGACACTTCGAAGGATAAATTAACAGGATTTTTCCGGGGCTAAGGCGAGGAGCCGAAGGCTCACGCATCCGCCATCGACGCTGGCTAGCTCCGCCCCCTTTACTTGGAAATTCTTCTAAGTGTGGAGTTTTGGAACTTTAAAAAATTCCTCAAAAATCAGCCAAACTACGAATTCTGATTTACTCACCTGTTATCAGGAGAGACCGCAGTGCTGCATCTGTCAGCCCACTACTGATCCTGAAAATTAATTCTAACCATACTTACAGTAACTTGAATTTCCTTCCGTAGGCTAACAATGACTGGTTTCACTTGGAAATATTTTTAAGTGTGGAGTTTTGGAACTTTAAACAACTTCCTAAAAAAATTAGCCGAACTACGAATTCTGATTTACTCACCTGTTATCAGAAGAGACCTCAGTGCTGCATCTTTCAGCCCACTACTGATCCTGAAAAGTAATTCTAACCATACTTACAGTAACTTGAATTTCCTTATATAGGCCAACATTGACAGGTTTCACTTGGAAATTCTTCTTTGTGTGGAGTTTTGGAACTTTAAAAAATGCCTCTAAAATCAGCCGAACTACGAATTCTGATTTACTCACCTGTCATCAGGAGAGACCTCAGTGCTACATCTTTCAGCCCACTACTGATCCTGAAAAGTAATTCTAATCGTAGTTACAGTAACTTGAATTTCCTTCCATAGGCTAACATTGACATGTTTTATTTGGAAATTCTTCTAAGTGTGGAGTTTTGAAACTTTAAAAAATTCCTCAAAAATGAGCCGAACTACGAATTCTGATTTACTCACCTGTTATCAGGAGAGACCTCAGTGCTGCATCTTTCAGCCCAATACTGATCCTTAAAAGTAGTTCTAATCATAGTTACAGTAACTTGAATTTCCTTACATAGGCAAACACTGACTGGTTTGTTATTGTTATTGTTAACTACAGCTTGGAAATTCTTCTAAGTGTGAAGTTTTGGAACATTAAAAAATTCCTCAAAAATCGGCTGAACTGCGAATTCTGATTCACACACCTGTTATCAGGAGAGACCTCAGTGCTGCATCTGTCAGCCCACTACTGATCCTGAAAATTAATTCAAACCATACTTACAGTAACTTGAATTTCCTTCCGTAGGCTAACAATGACTGGTTTCACTTGGAAATATTTTTAAGTGTGGAGTTTTGGAACTTTAAAAATTCCTAAAAAAATTAGCCGAACTACGAATTCTGATTTACTCACATGTTATCAGAAGAGACCTCAGTGCTGCGTCTTTTAGCCCACTACTGATCCTGAAAAGTAATTCTAACCATACTTACAGTAACTTGAATTTCCTTATATAGGCCAACATTGACAGGTTTCACTTGGAAATTCTTCTTTGTGTGGAGTTTTGGAACTTTAAAAAATGCCTCTAAAATCAGCCGAACTACGAATTCGGATTTACTCACCTGTCATCAGGAGAGACCTCAGTGCTGCATCTTTCAGCCCACTACTGATCCTGAAAATTAATTCTAACTATAGTTACAGTAACTTGAATTTCCTTCCGTAGGCTAACAATGACTGGTTTCACTTGGAAATATTTTTAAGTGTGGAGTTTTGGAACTTTAAAAAATTCCTAAAAAAAGTAGCCGAACTACGAATTCTGATTTACTCATTTGTTATCAGAAGAGACCTCAGTGCTGCGTCTTTTAGCCCACTACTGATCCTGAAAAGTAATTCTAACCATACTTAAAGTAACTTGAATTTCCTTATATAGGCCAACATTGACAGGTTTCACTTGGAAATTCTTCTTTGTGTGGAGTTTTGGAACTTTAAAAAATGCCTCTAAAATCAGCCGAACTACGAATTCTGATTTACTCACCTGTCATCAGGAGAGACCTCAGTGCAGCATCTTTCAGCCCACTACTGATCCTAAAAAGTAATTCTAATCGTAGTTACAGTAAATCAAATTTCCTTACATAGGCTGATACTGACTGGTTTCACTTGGAAATTTTTCTAAGTGTGGAGTTTTGGTACTTTAAAAAGTTCCTCTAAAATCAGCCGAACAACGAAATCCGATTTCCTCACCTGTTATCAGGAGAGACCTCAGTGCTGCATCTTTCAGCCCAATACTGATCATTAAAAGTAATTCTAATCATAGTTACAGTAACTTGAATTTCCTTACTTAGGCTAACACTGACTGGTGTAACTTGGAAATTCTTTTAAGTGTGAAGTTTTGGAACTTTAAAAAATTCCTCAAAAATCAGACGAACTACGAATTCCGATTTACTCACCTGTTATCAGGAGATACCTCAGTGCTGCATCTTTCAGCCCACTACTGATCCTTAAAAGTAATTCTAATCATAGTTACAGTAACTCGAATTTCCTTACATAGGCTAACACTGACTGGTTTAACTTGGAAATTCTTCTAAGTGTGGAGTTTTTGAACTTGAAAAAATTCCTCAAAAATGAGTCGAACTACGAATTCTGATTTACTCTACTGTTATCAGGAGAGACCTCAGTGCTGCATCTTTCAGCCCACTACTGATCCTGAAAAGTAATTCTAATCGTAGTTACAGTAACTTGAATTTCCTTCCATAGGCTAACATTGACATGTTTTATTTGGAAATTCTTCTAAGTGTGGAGTTTTGAAACTTAAAAAAACTTCCTCAAAAATCAGCCGAACTACGAATTCTGATTTACTCACCTGTTATCAGGAGAGACCTCAGTGCTGCATCTTTCAGCCCACTACTGATCCTGAAAATTAATTCTAACCATACTTACAGTAACTTGAATTTCCTTCAATAGGCTAACAATGACTGGTTTCACTTGGAAATATTTTTAAGTGTGGAGTTTTGGAACTTTAAAAAATTCCTAAAAAAATTAGCCGAACTACGAATTCTGATTTACTCTACTGTTATCAGAAGAGACCTCAGTGCTGCATCTTTCAGCCCACTACTGATCCTGAAAAGTAATTCTAATCGTAGTTACAGTAACTTGAATTTCCTTCCATAGGCTAACAATGACTGGTTTCACTTGGAAATATTTTTAAGTGTGGAGTTTTGGAACTTTAAAAAATTCCTAAAAAAATTAGTCGAACTACGAATTCTGATTTACTCTACTGTTATCAGGAGAGACCTCAGTGCTGCATCTTTCAGCCCACTACTGATCCTGAAAAGTAATTCTAATCGTAGTTACAGTAACTTGAATTTCCTTATATAGGCCAACATTGACAGGTTTCACTTGGAAATTCTTCTTTGTGTGGAGTTTTGGAACTTTAAAAAATGCCTCTAAAATCAGCCAAACTACGAATTCTGATTTACTCACCTGTCATCAGGAGAGACCTCAGTGCTGCATCTTTCAGCACACTACTGATCCTGAAAATTAATTCTAACCATACTTACAGTAACTTGAATTTCCTTCCGTAGGCTAACAATGACTGGTTTCACTTGGAAATATTTTTAAGTGTGGAGTTTTGGAACTTTAAAAAATTCCTAAAAAAAGTAGCCGAACTACGAATTCTGATTTACTCACCTGTCATCAGGAGAGACCTCAGTGCTGCATCTTTCAGCCCACTACTTGCCCACTACTTGCACCTTCAAACAGTACTGACAGTCATAGTGCAATCTAGACTTACCGCCCCCCAAGGGGGTTGTGCAGCTCCTCCATTTGAGGAATAGTGTCCCATCCTCGTTGAGGAGAGAAAAATACTCCATTAAGTCCCATCTAGTCTTGCTCGTCCATGTGCGAGGCTGAACCAGCGTTGTCTTCCTGATTCTTCCGAGCCTCCTTGCGCTCTCGAGTCCATTCCTTCAGGGACTTCTGAAGGTCTCTGGGGTCCGTGAAAAAGTAGGAATGCTCCCCTGTGTTGATGCGGAGTTTGGCGGGGTACAGCATCGCGTAGTCCAGGCCCAGCATACGTAGTTGTTTTTTGTACGGCGCAAACTGTCTCCGCTCCTCCTGTACTTTAGCCGTAAAATCCGGGTAAAGGGAGATGTCCATGCCCTCATGTTGCAGCTTACCCTTGTCCCTCGCCAGGCGCAAAGCAGTGTCCCTGTCGCGGTAATTGAGAAGCTTCGCGATGATGGGGCGAGGAGGCGCGCCCGGCTGCGGTTGTGGGCCCAACGTGCGGTGTGCCCGCTCCACGATGAACATGGGGGAAAAGGCCTCCTCCCCGAGCAGAGTCTTTAACAGTTTCTCTACATATAGTTCCATTTTGCCGGTCTGAGTGGTCTCCGCAACTCCTGTGATGTGGATATTGGACCTGCGCGAGCGCGCCTCCAAGTCCTCTGCCTTATCACGTATTACCTGTAGGAGTCTACCGAATTGTTTCCTGTCCTTGTCCCATTCGGTCTGCGCCTCCTCCGCCTCCGTGAGACGCCGCTCCGCCATGTCCAGGCGCTACGCATGCTTGTCGACTCGTTCCGCCATGCGGTCCATGCGGTACGACAGTGCGTCTATTTTTGAGCCCACAGACGCGATACTGTCCTGTATGCCCTTTTCCATGGCTGCCAAATTGTCCCGAAGCTCTGTGGGCGCCGGGCCAGTTGCAGTGGCCCCCTTCGGGGATGCTTCCGGGGCCGTTGCATCCGGTCCCTTCGGTCGACGCCATTCGAAGGAGAGTTTTGCCTGCGTGGCGTCGTTCTTCCCCATGTTCTTCTCTAGCAGCAGGCGAACACAGAAACAATGGGCACCTCGTTGCCCCCAGTCGGCAAGGATAGAGCGCGAGTCTCTCCTGACGGCGATCTGCTGCTGTCGGTCTCTGAAGTCTCTAGGCCTGTGTTGGAGGCGCGAGGCGCCCAAGATGGCGCCCGTTAGTTTGGTCCAACAGTCTCCAACCACTCCAGCAAAGTCCGCACTCGGCACCGGGCGATATCAGTACAAAAGTCTCAGCGCCGGATCCACCACTCAGGTGGGCCGTGGGAACACCAGGGCACCCCGGGGCTGATATGCGCCCGCGATCACTCCGTAGCTGCGAAGGCGCCACCGCGTAGTCCAAATGCACAGCTTCCGCACCACCAAAGACCCACTACGATTAAGGGCAAATGTTCACAAAGTGGGGTGGCAGCCAAGAGAGGGGGGGCGCTCCGGTCGTGTAAATGCTCGATTTCGGCCCGGCCAGTCACCACACCGCCTCTACCGGGCTCCGCGGCCGCACGTCAGGTGACGTCGCTCGGCCTGCTTTCCAGGATAGTCCGCGGCGTCAGGCCCAGTCCGCCGCCGCCGGATCGCCAAAGAACCTCACTTCAATCCACTCGGAGGAACTCACCAGCCAGGGACTGGAAGTCACCCACTGTTGCCTTGGGGTGTCAGTGAGTGTAGTAGAGCCGATTATGGAAGATTGGACACTTCGAAGGATAAATTAACAGGATTTTTCCGGGGCTAAGGCGAGGAGCCGAAGGCTCACGCGTCCGCCATCGACGCTGGCTAGCTCCGCCCCCTTTACTTGGAAATTCTTCTAAGTGTGGAGTTTTGGAACTTTAAAAAATTCCTCAAAAATCAGCCAAACTACGAATTCTGATTTACTCACCTGTCATCAGGAGAGACCTCAGTGCTGCATCTTTCAGCACACTACTGATCCTGAAAATTAATTCTAACCATACTGACAGTAACTTGAATTTTCTTCCGTAGGCTAACAATGACTGGTTTCACTTGGAAATATTTTTAAGTGTGGAGTTTTGGAACTTTAAAAAATTCCTAAAAAAAGTAGCCGAACTACGAATTCTGATTTACTCACCTGTTATCAGAAGAGACCTCAGTGCTGCATCTTTCAGCCCACTACTGATCCTGAAAAGTAATTCTAACCATACTTACAGTAACTTGAATTTCCTTATATAGGCCAACATTGACAGGTTTCACTTGGAAATTCTTCTTTGTGTGGAGTTTTGGAACTTTAAAAAATGCCTCTAAAATCAGCCGAACTACGAATTCTGATTTACTCACCTGTCATCAGGAGAGACCTCAGTGCTGCATCTTTCAGCCCACTACTGATCATCCTAAAAAGTAATTCTAATCGTAGTTACAGTAAATCGAATTTCCTTACATAGGCTAATACTGACTGGTTTCACTTGGAAATTTTTCTAATTGTGGAGTTTTGGTACTTTTTTTTTTTTTTTTTTTTCGTGGTAGTATTTGGCCCTGAGGGTTTATTAGGAAGTGGTTTACCCCTTGCCATATTGTTGTTACCAGGGGCCTTAGTAGCTGTTAGTGTTTTACTGGCACCCGTGTGATTTGTGCCAAGTAATGTTTGTAGCATCGCATGGTTTGAATTAATCAAAGCCTCCATACTATCAATTTTTGAGGTCATGAGCCTTGTCCACTCCAGGACAGGTAGAAGTAAAGTTTTAAACATGGCCTCTATTTTTGCTA
This sequence comes from Lissotriton vulgaris, assembly GCF_964263255.1. Taxonomy (NCBI): domain Eukaryota; kingdom Metazoa; phylum Chordata; class Amphibia; order Caudata; family Salamandridae; genus Lissotriton; species Lissotriton vulgaris. Next base: position 1,323,499,469 of record NC_141689.1, on the reverse strand, counting down.
ACAAAACTTCATCACTATTAAGGCACATGGGGCAGGTACTTGAGGAGCCCAAGGCCGAGAGGGAAGGGCATAGCATATTGGTAAATACAGAGGGGATTAGAGGGTCTGGAGGAAGCTCAGACCCCTGTCTCCTATCGTCTTGGGCTTCATTTACTTTAGGAATTTTTATATCTCTCTCCCCTGACAATCTAGAGTCCAACTTCCTCTTTTTAATGTTGGGACCAGGGTTGGGTGCGGGGTGGATGGAGTTTTCAACAGGATTAGAGCTGATAGAGTGGTTAAGGGGGAGGTATCCAGAAAGCTGACTAGGATCAGGCCCCCCACTAATCAATGAATCATTATCATCATCCCCCTGTCTGCATTGGGAAGCTTCTATACTGTGCCTTTCTTCCTTCAAAATATCAGCTGTTGGGCTCGCCCCTATACTTTCTAGATGGACGATTACGTCTGTAGAGGTAGTGTGGACGCAGTTAAAAGCAGCATGTGGGGCAGAGGGCACAGGGGAGGTGGAAGTAGCTAAGGCCCCCAATGACGATCGCTTGCCACTGATAAGATCTATTGAGAGTCTTTTCTCTACCATGGCAATTTCCTTCTCCAGGATTCCAGTAGCCCGTGATATAAATGCGTCAAGGGGGCCAGATACGACTCCCTTGGTAGTGTGGATTTGCACAGATCGTTCTTTGCCTGACCGTAGCGGCATTGCAGGGGGTACAGATGGCAGAGTTTTACAGTAATGTCAGGCTATGTTAGCAACACCAAGGGACGGGAGATGTTAGTGCGGAGTCCGCCGCCTACCTTATGGCCTTCCAATCGACCAGGGGGGGTGGGCCTAGGCCGGACTCTGCCGTACTCGAACGGCCTCAAACGGCCCGCTCTTTGCACAGTCTTCGCCCCGGTCGCTCCCGCGCAGCGGGTGCTCCACCCTGTGTAAATAGGGGAGGGCAGTAGGTGGAGCCGGCAGGGAGAGCGGCCACAGGTGGTGCACGCAGGGACTCCTGGTCACTGGAGTCCCTGCTAGGCAGGTCGCAGCCCCGACGGCGCCCAAGATCCGATGGTGAAAGCAATGACAGGCTCCCCCTCTCTCTTCCTGCACAGAGAGAGTCACACAACGCAGCGGGACCCGCGCAGCGGGTCCGGCAAGGCGTTGATTGGCAGAACACACAAAGGGCACACGGAGCTTCTAACGCCAGTAAGTTCAGTCGAACAATCCCACCAGGCAAGGGAGGCACTGGGTTTTAATGTCCACTTGTCAGAGGCGGAGCCGGCAGGGAGAGCGGCCACAGGTGGTGCACGCAGGGACTCCTGGTCACTGGAGTCCCTGCTAGGCAGCTCGCAGCCCCGCCGGCGTCCAAGATCCGATGGTGAAAGCGATGACAGGCTCCCCCTCTCTCTTCCTGCACAGAGAGAGTCACACAATGCAGCGGGACCCACGCAGCGGGTCCGGCAAGGCGTTGATTGGCAGAACACACAAAGGGCACACGGAGCTTCTAACGCCAGTAAGTTCAGTCGAACAATCCCACCAGGCAAGGGAGGCGCTGGGTTTTAATGTCCACTTGTCAGAGGCGGAGCCGGCAGGGAGAGCGGCCACAGGTGGTGCACGCAGGGACTCCTGGTCACTGGAGTCCCTGCTAGGCAGCTCGCAGCCCCGCCGGCGTCCAAGATCCGATGGTGAAAGCGATGACAGGCTCCCCCTCTCTCTTCCTGCACAGAGAGAGTCACACAACGCAGCGGGACCCGTGCAGCGGGTCCGGCAAGGCGTTGATTGGCAGAACACACAAAGGGCACACGGAGCTTCTAACACCAGTAAGTTCAGTCGATTTTAGAGGAACTTTAAAAAGTTCCTCTAAAATCAGCCGAACGACGAAATCCGATTTACTCACCTGTTATCAGGAGAGACCTCAGTGCTGCATCTTTCAGCCCAATACTGATCCCTAAAAGTAATTCTAATCATAGTTACAGTAACTCGAATTTCCTTACTTAGGCTAACACTGACTGGTTTAACTTGGAAATTCTTCTAAGTGTGGAGTTTTTGAACTTGAAAAAATTCCTCAAAAATGAGTTGAACTACGAATTCTGATTTACTCTACTGTTATCAGGAGAGACCTCAGTGCTGCATCTTTCAGCCCACTACTGATCCTGAAAAGTAATTCTAATCGTAGTTACAGTAACTTGAATTTCCTTCCATAGGCTAACATTGACATGTTTTATTTGGAAATTCTTCCAAGTGTGGAGTTTTGAAACATTAAAAAATTCCTCAAAAATCAGCCGAACTACGAATTCTGATTTACTCACCTGTTTTCAGGAGAGACCTCAGTGCTACATCTTTCAGCCCACTACTGATCCTGAAAAGTAATTCTAATCGTAGTTACAGTAACTTGAATTTCCTTTCATAGGCTAACATTGACATGTTTTATTTGGAAATTCTTCTAAGTGTGGAGTTTTGAAACTTAAAAAAATTCCTCAAAAATCAGCCGAACTACGAATTCTGATTTACACACCTGTTATCAGGAGAGACCTCAGTGCTGCATCTTTCAGCCCACTACTGATCCTAAAAAGTAATTCTAATCGTAGTTACAGTAAATCGAATTTCCTTACATAGGCTAATACTGACTGGTTTCACTTGGAAATTTTTCTAAGTGTGGAGTTTTGGTACTTTAAAAAGTTCCTCTAAAATCAGCCGAACGACGAAATCCAATTACTCACCTGTTATCAGGAGAGACCTCAGTGCTACATCTTTCAGCCCAATACTGATCCTTAAAAGTAATTCTAATCATAGTTACAGTAACTTGAATTTCCTTACTTAGGCTAACACTGACTGGTTTAACTTGGAAATTCTTTTAAGTGTGAAGTTTTGGAACTTTAAAAAATTCCTCAAAAATCAGACGAACTATGAATTCCGATTTACTCACCTGTTATCAGGAGAGACCTCAGTGCTGCATCTTTCAGCCCACTACTGATCCTTAAAAGTAATTCTAATCATAGTTACAGTAACTCGAATTTCCTTACATAGGCTAACACTGACTGGTTTAACTTGGAAATTCTTCTAAGTGTGGAGTTTTTGAACTTGAAAAAATTCCTCAAAAATGAGTCGAACTACGAATTCTGATTTACTCTACTGTTATCAGGAGAGACCTCAGTGCTGCATCTTTCAGCCCACTACTGATCCTGAAAAGTAATTCTAATCGTAGTTACAGTAACTTGAATTTCCTTTCATAGGCTAACATTGACATGTTTTATTTGGAAATTCTTCTAAGTGTGGAGTTTTGAAACTTAAAAAAATTCCTCAAAAATCAGCCGAACTACGAATTCTGATTTACTCTACTGTTATCAGGAGAGACCTCAGTGCTGCATCTTTCAGCCCACTACTGATCCTAAAAAGTAATTCTAATCGTAGTTACAGTAAATCGAATTTCCTTACATAGGCTAATACTGACTGGTTTCACTTGGAAATTTTTCTAAGTGTGGAGTTTTGGTACTTTAACAAGTTCCTCTAAAATCAGCCGAACGACGAAATCCAATTACTCACCTGTTATCAGGAGAGACCTCAGTGCTACATCTTTCAGCCCAATACTGATCCTTAAAAGTAATTCTAATCATAGTTACAGTAACTTGAATTTCCTTACTTAGGCTAACACTGACTGGTTTAACTTGGAAATTCTTTTAAGTGTGAAGTTTTGGAACTTTAAAAAATTCCTCAAAAATCAGACGAACTATGAATTCCGATTTACTCACCTGTTATCAGGAGAGACCTCAGTGCTGCATCTTTCAGCCCACTACTGATCCTTAAAAGTAATTCTAATCATAGTTACAGTAACTTGAATTTCCTTCCATAGGCTAACATTGACATGTTTTATTTGGAAATTCTTCTAAGTGTGGAGTTTTGAAACTTAAAAAAATTCCTCAAAAATCAGCCGAACTACGAATTCTGATTTACACACCTGTTATCAGGAGAGACCTCAGTGCTGCATCTTTCAGCCCACTACTGATCCTGAAAATTAATTCTAACCATGCTTACAGTAACTTGAATTTCCTTCCATAGGCTAACAATGACTGGTTTCACTTGGAAATATTTTTAAGTGTGGAGTTTTGGAACTTTAAAAAATTCCTAAAAAAATTAGCCGAACTAAGAATTCTGATTTACTCACCTGTTATCAGAAGAGACCTCAGTGCTGAGTCTTTCAGCGCACTACTGATCCTGAAAAGTAATTCTAACCATACTTACAGTAACTTGAATTTCCTTCCATAGGCTAACAATGACTGGTTTCACTTGGAAATATTTTTAAGTGTGGAGTTTTGGAACTTTAAAAAATTCCTAAAAAAACTAGCTGAACTACGAATTCTGATTTACTCACCTGTTATCATAAGAGACCTCAGTGCTGCGTCTTTCAGCCCACTACTGATCCTGAAAAGTAATTCTAACCATACTTACAGTAACTTGAATTTCCTTATATAGGCCAACATTGACAGGTTTCACTTGGAAATTCTTCTTTGTGTGGAGTTTTGGAACTTTAAAAAATGCCTCTAAAATCAGCCGAACTACGAATTCTGATTTACTCACCTGTTATCAGAAGAGACCTCGGTGCTGCGTCTTTCAGCGCACTACTGATCCTGAAAAGTAATTCTAACCATACTTACAGTAACTTGAATTTCCTTCCATAGGCTAACAATGACTGGTTTCACTTGGAAATATTTTTAAGTGTGGAGTTTAAAACTTTAAAAAATTCCTAAAAAAATTAGCCGAACTACGAATTCTGATTTACTCACCTGTTATCAGAAGAGACCTCAGTGCTGCATCTTTCAGCCCACTACTGATCCTGAAAAGTAATTCTAACCATACTTACAGTAACTTGAATTTCCTTATATAGGCCAACATTGACAGGTTTCACTTGGAAATTCTTCTTTGTGTGGAGTTTTGGAACTTTAAAAAATGCCTCTAAAATCAGCCGAACTACGAATTCTGATTTACTCACCTGTCATCAGGAGAGACCTCAGTGCTGCATCTTTCAGCACACTACTGATCCTGAAAATTAATTCTAACCATACTGACAGTAACTTGAATTTTCTTCCGTAGGCTAACAATGACTGGTTTCACTTGGAAATATTTTTAAGTGTGGAGTTTTGGAACTTTAAAAAATTCCTAAAAAAAGTAGCCGAACTACGAATTCTGATTTACTCACCTGTTATCAGAAGAGACCTCAGTGCTGCATCTTTCAGCCCACTACTGATCCTGAAAAGTAATTCTAACCATACTTACAGTAACTTGAATTTCCTTATATAGGCCAACATTGACAGGTTTCACTTGGAAATTCTTCTTTGTGTGGAGTTTTGGAACTTTAAAAAATGCCTCTAAAATCAGCCGAACTACGAATTCTGATTTACTCACCTGTCATCAGGAGAGACCTCAGTGCTGCATCTTTCAGCCCACTACTGATCATCCTAAAAAGTAATTCTAATCGTAGTTACAGTAAATCGAATTTCCTTACATAGGAAGGACTGGTTTCACTTGGAAATTTTTCTAATTGTGGAGTTTTGGTACTTTTTTTTTTTTTTTTTTTTTCGTGGTAGTGTTTGGCCCTGAGGGTTTATTAGGAAGTGGTTTACCCCTTGCCATATTGTTGTTACCAGGGGCCTTAGTAGCTGTTAGTGTTTTACTGGCACCCGTGTGATTTGTGCCAAGTAATGTTTGTAGCATCGCATGGTTTGAATTAATCAAAGCCTCCATACTATCAATTTTTGAGGTCATGAGCCTTGTCCGCTCCAGGACAGGTAGAAGTAAAGTTTTAAACATGGCCTCCATTTTTGCTAACAAAACTTCGTCACTATTAAGGCACATGGGGCAGGTACTTGAGGAGCCCAAGGCCGAGAGGGAAGGGCATAGCATATTGGTAAATACAGAGGGGATTAGAGGGTCTGGAGGAAGCTCAGACCCCTGTCTCCTATCGTCTTGGGCTTCATTTACTTTAGGAATTTTTATATCTCTCTCCCCTGACAATCTAGAGTCCAACTTCCTCTTTTTAATGTTGGGACCAGGGTTGGATGCGGGGTGGATGGAGTTTTCAACAGGATTAGAGTTGATAGAGTGGTTAAGGGGGAGGTATCCAGAAAGCTGACTAGGATCAGGCCCCCCACTAATCAATGAATCATTATCATCATCCCCCTGGCTGCATTGGGAAGCTTCTATACTGTGCCTTTCTTCCTTCAAAATATCAGCTGTTGGGCTCGCCCCTATACTTTCTAGATGGACGATTACGTCTGTAGAGGTAGTGTGGACGCAGTTAAAAGCAGCATGTGGGGCAGAGGGCACAGGGGAGGTGGAAGTAGCTAAGGCCCCCAATGACGATTGCTTGCCACTGATAAGATCTATTGAGAGTCTTTTCTCTACCATGGCAATTTCCTTCTCCAGGATTCCAGTAGCCCGTGATATAAATGCGTCAAGGGGGCCAGATACGACTCCCTTAGTAGTGTGGATTTGCACAGATCGTTCTTTGCCTGACCGTAGCGGCATTGCAGGGGGTACAGATGGCAGAGTTTTACAGTAATGTCAGGCTATGTTAGCAACACCAAGGGACGGGAGATGTTAGTGCGGAGTCCGCCGCCTACCTTATGGCCTTCCAATCGACCAGGGGGGGTGGGCCTAGGCCGGACTCTGCCGTACTCGAACGGCCTCAAACGGCCCGCTCTTTGCACGGTCTTCGCCCCGGTCGCTCCCGCGCGCTCCCGCGCAGCGGGTGCTCCACCCTGTGTAAATAGGGGAGGGCAGTAGGTGGAGCCGGCAGGGAGAGCGGCCACAGGTGGTGCACGCAGGGACTCCTGGTCACTGGAGTCCCTGCTAGGCAGCTCGCAGCCCCGACGGCGCCCAAGATCCGATGGTGAAAGCGATGACAGGCTCCCCCTCTCTCTTCCTGCACAGAGAGAGTCACACAACGCAGCGGGACCCGCGCTGCGGGTCCGGCAAGGCGTTGATTGGCAGAACACACAAAGGGCACACGGAGCTTCTAACGCCAGTAAGTTCAGTCGAACAATCCCACCAGGCAAGGGAGGCACTGGGTTTTAATGTCCACTTGTCAGAGGCGGAGCCGGCAGGGAGAGCGGCCACAGGTGGTGCACGCAGGGACTCCTGGTCACTGGAGTCCCTGCTAGGCAGCTCGCAGCCCCGCCGGCGTCCAAGATCCGATGGTGAAAGCGATGACAGGCTCCCCCTCTCTCTTCCTGCACAGAGAGAGTCACACAACGCAGCGGGACCCGCGCAGCGGGTCCGGCAAGGCGTTGATTGGCAGAACACACAAAGGGCACACGGAGCTTCTAACGCCAGTAAGTTCAGTCGAACAATCCCACCAGGCAAGGGAGGCGCTGGGTTTTAATGTCCACTTGTCAGAGGCGGAGCCGGCAGGGAGAGCGGCCACAGGTGGTGCACGCAGGGACTCCTGGTCACTGGAGTCCCTGCTAGGCAGCTCGCAGCCCCGCCGGCGTCCAAGATCCGATGGTGAAAGCGATGACAGGCTCCCCCTCTCTCTTCCTGCACAGAGAGAGTCACACAACGCAGCGGGACCCGTGCAGCGGGTCCAGCAAGGCGTTGATTGGCAGAACACACAAAGGGCACACGGAGCTTCTAACGCCAGTAAGTTCAGTCGATTTTAGAGGAACTTTAAAAAGTTCCTCTAAAATCAGCCGAACGACGAAATCCGATTTACTCACCTGTTATCAGGAGAGACCTCAGTGCTGCATCTTTCAGCCCACTACTGATCCTGAAAAGTAATTCTAATCGTAGTTACAGTAACTTGAATTTCCTTCCATAGGCTAACATTGACATGTTTTATTTGGAAATTCTTCTAAGTGTGGAGTTTTGAAACTTAAAAAAATTCCTCAAAAATCAGCCGAACTACGAATTCTGATTTACTCACCTGTTATCAGGAGAGACTTCAGTGCTGCATCTTTCAGCCCAATACTGATCCTTAAAAGTAATTCTAATCATAGTTACAGTAACTTGAATTTCCTTACTTAGGCTAACACTGACTGGTTTAACTTGGAAATTCTTTTAAGTGTGAAGTTTTGGAACTTTAAAAAATTCCTCAAAAATCAGACGAACTATGAATTCCGATTTACTCACCTGTTATCAGGAGAGACCTCAGTGCTGCATCTTTCAGCCCACTACTGATCCTTAAAAGTAATTCTAACCATAGTTACAGTAACTCGAATTTCCTTACATAGGCTAACACTGACTGGTTTAACTTGGAAATTCTTCTAAGTGTGGAGTTTTTGAACTTGAAAAAATTCCTCAAAAATGAGTCGAACTACGAATTCTGATTTACTCTACTGTTATCAGGAGAGACCTCAGTGCTGCATCTTTCAGCCCACTACTGATCCTGAAAAGTAATTCTAATCGTAGTTACAGTAACTTGAATTTCCTTTCATAGGCTAACATTGACATGTTTTATTTGGAAATTCTTCTAAGTGTGGAGTTTTGAAACTTAAAAAAATTCCTCAAAAATCAGCCGAACTACGAATTCTGATTTACACACCTGTTATCAGGAGAGACCTCAGTGCTGCATCTTTCAGCCCACTACTGATCCTGAAAATTAATTCTAACCATGCTTACAGTAACTTGAATTTCCTTCCATAGGCTAACAATGACTGGTTTCACTTGGAAATATTTTTAAGTGTGGAGTTTTGGAACTTTAAAAAATTCCTAAAAAAATTAGCCGAACTAAGAATTCTGATTTACTCACCTGTTATCAGAAGAGACCTCAGTGCTGAGTCTTTCAGCGCACTACTGATCCTGAAAAGTAATTCTAACCATACTTACAGTAACTTGAATTTCCTTCCGTAGGCTAACAATGACTGGTTTCACTTGGAAATATTTTTAAGTGTGGAGTTTTGGAACTTTAAAAAATTCCTAAAAAAATTAGCCGAACTACGAATTCTGATTTACTCACCTGTTATCAGAAGAGACCTCAGTGCTGCATCTTTCAGCCCACTACTGATCCTGAAAAGTAATTCTAACCATACTTACAGTAATTTGAATTTCCTTATATAGGCCAACATTGACAGGTTTCACTTGGAAATTCTTCTTTGTGTGGAGTTTTGGAACTTTAAAAAATGCCTCTAAAATCAGCCGAACTACGAATTCTGATTTACTCACCTGTCATCAGGAGAGACCTCAGTGCTGCATCTTTCAGCACACTACTGATCCTGAAAATTAATTCTAACCATACTGACAGTAACTTGAATTTTCTTCCGTAGGCTAACAATGACTGGTTTCACTTGGAAATATTTTTAAGTGTGGAGTTTTGGAACTTTAAAAAATTCCTAAAAAAAGTAGCCGAACTACGAATTCTGATTTACTCACCTCTTATCAGAAGAGACCTCTGTGCTGCATCTTTCAGCCCACTACTGATCCTGAAAAGTAATTCTAACCATACTTACAGTAACTTGAATTTCCTTATATAGGCCAACATTGACAGGTTTCACTTGGAAATTCTTCTTTGTGTGGAGTTTTGGAACTTTAAAAAATGCCTCTAAAATCAGCCGAACTATGAATTCCGATTTACTCACCTGTTATCAGGAGAGACCTCAGTGCTGCATCTTTCAGCCCACTACTGATCCTTAAAAGTAATTCTAACCATAGTTACAGTAACTCGAATTTCCTTACATAGGCTAACACTGACTGGTTTAACTTGGAAATTCTTCTAAGTGTGGAGTTTTTGAACTTGAAAAAATTCCTCAAAAATGAGTCGAAGTACGAATTCTGATTTACTCTACTGTTATCAGGAGAGACCTCAGTGCTGCATCTTTCAGCCCACTACTGATCCTGAAAAGTAATTCTAATCGTAGTTACAGTAACTTGAATTTCCTTTCATAGGCTAACATTGACATGTTTTATTTGGAAATTCTTCTAAGTGTGGAGTTTTGAAACTTAAAAAAATTCCTCAAAAATCAGCCGAACTACGAATTCTGATTTACACACCTGTTATCAGGAGAGACCTCAGTGCTGCATCTTTCAGCGCACTACTGATCCTGAAAAGTAATTCTAACCATACTTACAGTAACTTGAATTTCCTTCCGTAGGCTAACAATGACTGGTTTCACTTGGAAATATTTTTAAGTGTGGAGTTTTGGAACTTTAAAAAATTCCTAAAAAAATTAGCCGAACTACGAATTCTGATTTACTCACCTGTTATCAGAAGAGACCTCAGTGCTGCGTCTTTCAGCCCACTACTGATCCTGAAAAGTAATTCTAACCATACTTACAGTAACTTGAATTTCCTTATATAGGCCAACATTGACAGGTTTCACTTGGAAATTCTTCTTTGTGTGGAGTTTTGGAACTTTAAAAAATGCCTCTAAAATCAGCCGAACTACGAATTCTGATTTACTCACCTGTTATCAGAAGAGACCTCAGTGCTGCGTCTTTCAGCGCACTACTGATCCTGAAAAGTAATTCTAACCATACTTACAGTAACTTGAATTTCCTTCCATAGGCTAACAATGACTGGTTTCACTTGGAAATATTTTTAAGTGTGGAGTTTTGGAACTTTAAAAAATTCCTAAAAAAATTAGCCGAACTACGAATTCTGATTTACTCACCTGTTATCAGAAGAGACCTCAGTGCTGCATCTTTCAGCCCACTACTGATCCTGAAAAGTAATTCTAACCATACTTACAGTAATTTGAATTTCCTTATATAGGCCAACATTGACAGGTTTCACTTGGAAATTCTTCTTTGTGTGGAGTTTTGGAACTTTAAAAAATGCCTCTAAAATCAGCCGAACTACGAATTCTGATTTACTCACCTGTCATCAGGAGAGACCTCAGTGCTGCATCTTTCAGCACACTACTGATCCTGAAAATTAATTCTAACCATACTGACAGTAACTTGAATTTTCTTCCGTAGGCTAACAATGACTGGTTTCACTTGGAAATATTTTTAAGTGTGGAGTTTTGGAACTTTAAAAAATTCCTAAAAAAAGTAGCCGAACTACGAATTCTGATTTACTCACCTCTTATCAGAAGAGACCTCTGTGCTGCATCTTTCAGCCCACTACTGATCCTGAAAAGTAATTCTAACCATACTTACAGTAACTTGAATTTCCTTATATAGGCCAACATTGACAGGTATCACTTGGAAATTCTTCTTTGTGTGGAGTTTTGGAACTTTAAAAAATGCCTCTAAAATCAGCCGAACTACGAATTCTGAGTTACTCACCTGTCATCAGGAGAGACCTCAGTGCTGCATCTTTCAGCCCACTACTGATCATCCTAAAAAGTAATTCTAATCGTAGTTACAGTAAATCGAATTTCCTTACATAGGCTAATACTGACTGGTTTCACTTGGAAATTTTTCTAATTGTGGAGTTTTGGTACTTTTTTTTTTTTTTTTTTCGTGGTAGTGTTTGGCCCTGAGGGTTTATTAGGAAGTGGTTTACCCCTTGCCATATTGTTGTTACCAGGGGCCTTAGTAGCTGTTAGTGTTTTACTGGCACCCGTGTGATTTGTGCCAAGTAATGTTTGTAGCATCGCATGGTTTGAATTAATCAAAGCCTCCATACTATCAATTTTTGAGGTCATGAGCCTTGTCCGCTCCAGGACAGGTAGAAGTAAAGTTTTAAACATGGCCTCCATTTTTGCTAACAAAACTTCGTCACTATTAAGGCACATGGGGCAGGTACTTGAGGAGCCCAAGGCCGAGAGGGAAGGGCATAGCATATTGGTAAATACAGAGGGGATTAGAGGGTCTGGAGGAAGCTCAGACCCCTGTCTCCTATCGTCTTGGGCTTCATTTACTTTAGGAATTTTTATATCTCTCTCCCCTGACAATCTAGAGTCCAACTTCCTCTTTTTAATGTTGGGACCAGGGTTGGGTGCGGGGTGGATGGAGTTTTCAACAGGATTAGAGTTGATAGAGTGGTTAAGGGGGAGGTATCCAGAAAGCTGACTAGGATCAGGCCCCCCACTAATCAATGAATCATTATCATCATCCCCCTGGCTGCATTGGGAAGCTTCTATACTGTGCCTTTCTTCCTTCAAAATATCAGCTGTTGGGCTCGCCCCTATACTTTCTAGATGGACGATTACGTCTGTAGAGGTAGTGTGGACGCAGTTAAAAGCAGCATGTGGGGCAGAGGGCACAGGGGAGGTGGAAGTAGCTAAGGCCCCCAATGACGATCGCTTGCCACTGATAAGATCTATTGAGAGTCTTTTCTCTACCATGGCAATTTCCTTCTCCAGGATTCCAGTAGCCCATGATATAAATGCGTCAAGGGGGCCAGATACGACTCACTTGGTAGTGTGGATTTGCACAGATCGTTCTTTGCCTGACCATAGCGGCATTGCAGGGGGTACAGATGGCAGAGTTTTACAGTAATGTCAGGCTATGTTAGCAACACCAAGGGACGGGAGATGTTAGTGCGGAGTCCGCCGCCTACCTTATGGCCTTCCAATCGACCAGGGGGGGGTGGGCCTAGGCCGGACTCTGCCATACTCGAACGGCCTCAAACGGCCCGCTCTTTGCACGGTCTTCGCCCCGGTCGCTCCCGCGCAGCGGGTGCTCCACCCTGTGTAAATAGGGGAGGGCAGTAGGTGGAGCCAGCAGGGAGAGCGGCCACAGGTGGTGCACGCAGGGACTCCTGGTCACTGGAGTCCCTGCTAGGCAGGTCGCAGCCCCGCCGGCGCCCAAGATCCGATGGTGAAAGCGATGACAGGCTCCCCCTCTCTCTTCCTGCACAGAGAGAGTCACACAACGCAGCGGGACCCGCGCAGCGGGTCCGGCAAGGCGTTGATTGGCAGAACACACAAAGGGCACACGGAGCTTCTAACGCCAGTAAGTTCAGTCGAACAATCCCACCAGGCAAGGGAGGCGCTGGGTTTTAATGTCCACTTGTCAGAGGCGGAGCCGGCAGGGAGAGCGGCCACAGGTGGTGCACGCAGGGACTCCTGGTCACTGGAGTCCCTGCTAGGCAGCTCGCAGCCCCGCCGGCGTCCAAGATCCGATGGTGAAAACGATGACAGGCTCCCCCTCTCTCTTCCTGCACAGAGAGAGTCACACAACGCAGCGGGACCCGCGCAGCGGGTCCGGCAAGGCGTTGATTGGCAGAACACACAAAGGGCACACGGAGCTTCTAACGCCAGTAAGTTCAGTCGATTTTAGAGGAACATTAAAAAGTTCCTCTAAAATCAGCCGAACGACGAAATCCGATTTACTCACCTGTTATCAGGAGAGACCTCAGTGATGCATCTTTCAGCCCAATAATGATCCCCAAAAGTAATTCTAATCATAGTTACAGTAACTCGAATTTCCTTACTTAGGCTAACACTGACTGGTTTAACTTGGAAATTCTTCTAAGTGTGGAGTTTTTGAACTTGAAAAAATTCCTCAAAAATGAGTTGAACTACGAATTCTGATTTACTCACCTGTTATCAGGAGAGACTTCAGTGCTGCATCTTTCAGCCCAATACTGATCCTTAAAAGTAATTCTAATCGTAGTTACATTAACTCGAATTTCCTTACATAGGCAAACACTGATTGGTTTGTTATTGTTATTGTTAACTACAGCTTGGAAATTCTTCTAAGTGTGAAGTTTTGGAACATTAAAAAATTCCTCAAAAATCAGCTGAACTACGAATTCTGATTCACACACCTGTTATCAGGAGAGACCTCAGTGCTGCATCTTTCAGCCCACTACTGATCCTGCAAATTAATTCTAACCATACTTACAGTAACTTGAATTTCCTTCCATAGGCTAACAATGACTGTTTTCACTTGGAAATATTTCTAAGTGTGGAGTTTTGGCACTTTAAACAATTCCTCAAAAATCAGCCTTAGTACGATTTCTGATGTACTCACCTGTTATCAGGAGAGACCTCAGTGCTACATCTTTCAGCCCACTACTGATCCTGAAAAGTAATTCTAATCGTAGTTACAGTAACTTGAATTTCCTTCCATAGGCTAACATTGACATGTTTTATTTGGAAATTCTTCTAAGTGTGGAGTTTTGAAACTTAAAAAAATTCCTCAAAAATCAGCCGAACTACGAATTCTGATTTACTCACCTGTTATCAGAAGAGACCTCAGTGCTGCGTCTTTCAGCGCACTACTGATCCTGAAAAGTAATTCTAACCATACTTACAGTAACTTGAATTTCCTTCCGTAGGCTAACAATGACTGGTTTCACTTGGAAATATTTTTAAGTGTGGAGTTTTGGAACTTTAAAAAATTCCTAAAAAAGTAGCCGAACTCCGAATTCTGATTTACTCACCTGTTATCAGAAGAGACCCCAGTGCTGCATCTTTCAGCCCACTACTGATCCTGAAAAGTAATTCTAACCATACTTACAGTAACTTGAATTTCCTTATATAGGCCAACATTGACAGGTTTCACTTGGAAATTCTTCTTTGTGTGGAGTTTTTGAACTTTAAAAAATGCCTCTAAAATCAGCTGAACTACAAATTCTGATTTACTCACCTGTCATCAGGAGAGACCTCAGTGCTGCATCTTTCAGCCCACTACTGATCCTAAAAAGTAATTCTAATCGTAGTTACAGTAAATCGAATTTCCTTACATAGGCTAATACTGACTGGTTTCACTTGGAAATTTTTCTAATTGTGGAGTTTTGGTACTTTAAAAAGTTCGTCTAAAATCAGCCGAACGACGAAATCCTATTTACTCACCTGTTATCAGGAGAGACCTCAGTGCTGCATCTTTCAGCCCAATACTGATCCCTAAAAGTAATTCTAATCATAGTTACAGTAACTCGAATTTCCTTACTTAGGCTAACACTGACTGGTTTAACGTGAAAATTCTTTTAAGTGTGAAGTTTTGGAACTTTAAAAAATTCCTCAAAAATAAGATGAACTACGAATTCTGATTTACTCACCTGTTATCAGGAGAGACCTCAGTGCTGCATCTTTCAGCCCAATACTGATCCTTAAAAGTAATTCTAATCATAGTTACACTAACTCGAATTTCCTTACATATGCTAACACTGACTGGTTTAACTTGGAAATTCTTCTTTGTGTGGAGTTTTGGAACTTTAAAAAATGCCTCTAAAATCAGTGAACTACGAATTCTGATTTACACACCTGTTATCAGGAGAGACCTCAGTGCTGCATCTTTCAGCCCACTACTGATCTTGAAAATTAATTCTAACCATACACACAGAAACTTGAATTTCCTTCCATAGGCTAACAATGACTCGTTTCACTTGGAAATATTTTTAAGTGTGGAGTTTTGGCACTTTAAAAAATTCCTCAAAAATCAGCCAAACTACGAATTCTGATTTACTCACCTGTTATCAGGAGAGACTTCAGAGCTGCATCTTTCAGCCCAATACTGATCCTTAAAAGTAATTCTAATCATAGTTACAGTAACTCGAATTTCCTTACATAGGCAAACACTGACTGGCACTGACTGGTTTGTTATTGTTATTGTTAACTACAGCTTGGAAATTCTTCTAAGTGTGAAGTTTTGGAACATTAAAAAATTCCTCAAAAATCAGCTGAACTACGAATTCCGATTTACACACCTGTTATCAGGAGAGACCTCAGTGCTGCATCTTTCAGCCCACTACTGATCTTGAAAATTAATTCTAACCATACACACAGAAACTTGAATTTCCTTCCATAGGCTAACAATGACTGGTTTCACTTGGAAATATTTTTAAGTGTGGAGTTTTGGCACTTTAAAAAATTCCTCAAAAATCAGCCAAACTACGAATTCTGATTTACTCACCTGTTATCAGGAGAGACCTCGGTGCTGAATCTGTCAGCCCACTACTGATCCTGAAAATTAATTCTAACCATACTTACAGTAACTTGAATTTCCTTCCGTAGGCGAACAATGACTGGTTTCACTTGGAAATATTTTTAAGTGTGGAGTTTTGGAACTTTAAAAAATTCCTAAAAAAATTAGCCGAACTACGAATTCTGATTTACTCACCTGTTATCAGAAGAGACCTCAGTGCTGCGTCTTTCAGCGCACTACTGATCCTGAAAAGTAATTCTAACCATGCTTACAGTAACTTGAATTTCCTTATATAGGCCAACATTGACAGGTTTCACTTGGAAATTCTTCTTTGTGTGGAGTTTTGGAACTTAAAAAAATTCCTCTAAAATCAGCCGAACTACGAATTCTGATTTACTCACCTGTCATCAGGAGAGACCTCAGTGCTGCATCTTTCAGCCCACTACTAATCCTAAAAAGTAATTCTAATCGTAGTTACAGTAAATCGAATTTCCTTACATAGGCTAATACTGACTGGTTTCACTTGGAAATTTTTCTAATTGTAGAGTTTTGGTACTTTTTTTTTTTTCGTGGTAGTGTTTGGCCCTGAGGGTTTATTAGGAAGTGGTTTACCCCTTGCCATATTGTTGTTACCAGGGGCCTTAGTAGCTGTTAGTGTTTTACTGGCACCCGTGTGATTTGTGCCAAGTAATGTTTGTAGCATCGCATGGTTTGAATTAATCAAAGCCTCCATACTATCAATTTTTGAGGTCATGAGCCTTGTCCGCTCCAGGACAGGTAGAAGTAAAGTTTAAAACATGGCCTCCATTTTTGCTAACAAAACTTCGTCACTATTAAGGCACATGGGGCAGGTACTTGAGGAGCCCAAGGCCGAGAGGGAAGGGCATAGCATATTGGTAAATACAGAGGGGATTAGAGGGTCTGGAGGAAGCTCAGACCCCTGTCTCCTATCGTCTTGGGCTTCATTTACTTTAGGAATTTTTATATCTCTCTCTCCTGACAATCTAGAGTCCAACTTCCTCTTTTAATGTTGGGACCAGGGTTGGGTGCGGGGTGGATGGAGTTTTCAACAGGATTAGAGTTGATAAAGTGGTTAAGGGGGAGGTATCCAGAAAGCTGACTAGGATCAGGCCCCCCACTAATCAATGAATCATTATCATCATCCCCCTGGCTGCATTGGGAAGCTTCTATACTGTGCCTTTCTTCCTTCAAAATATCAGCTGTTGGGCTCGCCCCTATACTTTCTAGATGGACGATTACGTCTGTAGAGGTAGTGTGGATGCAGTTAAAAGCAGCATGTGGGGCAGAGGGCACAGGGGAGGTGGAAGTAGCTAAGGCCCCCAATGACGATCGCTTGCCACTGATAAGATCTATTGAGAGTCTTTTCTCTACCATGGCAATTTCCTTCTCCAGGATTCCAGTAGCCCGTGATATAAATGCGTAAAGGGGGCCAGATACGACTCCCTTTGTAGTGTGGATTTGCACAGATCGTACTTTGCCTGACCGTAGCGGCATTGCAGGGGGTACAGATGGCAGAGTTTTACAGTAATGTCAGGCTATGTTAGCAACACCAAGGGACGGGAGATGTTAGTGCGGAGTCCGCCGCCTACCTTATGGCCTTCCAATCGAGCAGGGGGGGTGGGCCTAGGCCGGACTCTGCCGTACTCGAACGGCCTCAAACGGCCCGCTCTTTGCACGGTCTTCGCCCCGGTCGCTCCCGCGCGCTCCCGCGTAGCGGTTGCTCCACCCTGTGTAAATAGGGGAGGGCAGCAGGTGGAGCCGGCAGGGAGAGCGGCCACAGGTGGTGCACGCAGGGACTCCTGGTCACTGGAGTCCCTGCTAGGCAGGTCGCAGCCCCGCCGGCGCCCAAGATCCGATGGTGAAAGCGATGACAGGCTCCCCCTCTCTCTTCCTGCACAGAGAGAGTCACACAACGCAGCGGGACCCGCGCAGCGGGTCCGGCAAGGCGTTGATTGGCAGAACACACAAAGGGCACACGGAGCTTCTAACGCCAGTAAGTTCAGTCGAACAATCCCACCAGGCAAGGGAGGCGCTGGGTTTTAATGTCCACTTGTCAGAGGCGGAGCCGGCAGGGAGAGCGGCCACAGGTGGTGCACGCAGGGACTCCTGGTCACTGGAGTCCCTGCTAGGCAGCTCGCAGCCCCGCCGGCGTCCAAGATCCGATGGTGAAAGCGATGACAGGCTCCCCCTCTCTCTTCCTGCACAGAGAGAGTCACACAACGCAGCGGGACCCCCGCAGCGGGTCCGGCAAGGCGTTGATTGGCAGAACACACAAAGGGCACACGGAGCTTCTAACGCCAGTAAGTTCAGTCGAACAATCCCACCAGGCAAGGGAGGCGCTGGGTTTTAATGTCCACTTGTCAGAGGCGGAGCCGGCAGGGAGAGCGGCCACAGGTGGTGCACGCAGGGACTCCTGGTCACTGGAATCCCTGCTAGGCAGCTCGCAGCCCCGCCGGCGTCCAAGATCCGATGGTGAAAGCGATGACAGGCTCCCCCTCTCTCTTCCTGCACAGAGAGAGTCACACAACGCAGCGGGACCCGTGCAGCGGGTCCGGCAAGGCGTTGATTGGCAGAACACACAAAGGGCACACGGAGCTTCTAACGCCAGTAAGTTCAGTTGATTTTAGAGGAACTTTAAAAAGTTCCTCTAAAATCAGCCGAACGACGAAATCCGATTTACTCACCTGTTATCAGGAGAGACCTCAGTGCTGCATCTTTCAGCCCAATACTGATCCCTAAAAGTAATTCTAATCATAGTTACAGTAACTCGAATTTCCTTACTTAGGCTAACACTGACTGGTTTAACTTGGAAATTCTTCTAAGTGTGGAGTTTTTGAACTTGAAAAAATTCCTCAAAAATGAGTTGAACTACGAATTCTGATTTACTCTACTGTTATCAGGAGAGACCTCAGTGCTGCATCTTTCAGCCCACTACTGATCCTGAAAAGTAATTCTAATCGTAGTTACAGTAACTTGAATTTCCTTCCATAGGCTAACATTGACATGTTTTATTTGGAAATTCTTCTAAGTGTGGAGTTTTGAAACTTAAAAAAATTCCTCAAAAATCAGCCGAACTACGAATTCTGATTTACTCACCTGTTATCAGGAGAGACTTCAGTGCTGCATCTTTCAGCCCAATACTGATCCTTAAAAGTAATTCTAATCGTAGTTACATTAACTCGAATTTCCTTACATAGGCAAACACTGATTGGTTTGTTATTGTTATTGTTAACTACAGCTTGGAAATTCTTCTAAGTGTGAAGTTTTGGAACATTAAAAAATTCCTCAAAAATCAGCTGAACTACGAATTCTGATTTACACACCTGTTATCAGGAGAGACCTCAGTGCTGCATCTTTCAGCCCACTACTGATCCTGCAAATTAATTCTAACCATACTTACAGTAACTTGAATTTCCTTCCATAGGCTAACAATGACTGTTTTCACTTGGAAATATTTCTAAGTGTGGAGTTTTGGCACTATAAACAATTCCTCAAAAATCAGCCTTAGTACGATTTCTGATTTACTCACCTGTTATCAGGAGAGACCTCAGTGCTGCATCTTTCATCCCAATACTGATCCTTAAAAGTATTTCTAAATCATAGTTACAGTAACTCGAATTTCCTTACATAGGCTAACACAGACTGGTTTAACTTGGAAATTTTTCTAAGTGTGGAGTTTTGGAACTTAAAAAAGTTATTTTAAAATCAGTTGAACGGCAAATTCCGATGTACTCACCTGTTATCAGGAGAGACCTCAGTGCTACATCTTTCAGCCCACTACTGATCCTGAAAAGTAATTCTAATCGTAGTTACAGTAACTTGAATTTCCTTCCATAGGCTAACATTGACATGTTTTATTTGGAAATTCTTCTAAGTGTGGAGTTTTGGAACTTTAAAAAATTCCTAAAAAAATTAGCCGAACTACGAATTCTGATTTACTCACCTGTTATCAGAAGAGACCTCAGTGCTGCGTCTTTCAGCCCACTACTGATCCTAAAAAGTAATTCTAATCGTAGTTACACTAAATCGAATTTCCTTACATAGGCTAAAACTGACTGGTTTCACTTGGAAATTTTTCTAATTGTGAAGTTTTGGAACATTAAAAAATTCCTCAAAAATCAGCTGAACTACGAATTCTGATTTACACACCTGTTATCAGGAGAGACCTCAGTGCTGCATCTTTCAGCCCACTACTGATCTTGAAAATTAATTCTAACCATACACACAGAAACTTGAATTTCCTTCCATAGGCTAACAATGACTGGTTTCACTTGGAAATATTTTTAAGTGTGGAGTTTTGGCACTTTAAAAAATTCCTCAAAAATCAGCCAAACTACGAATTCTGATTTACTCACCTGTTATCAGGAGAGACCTCGGTGCTGAATTTGTCAGCCCACTACTGATCCTGAAAATTAATTCTAACCATACTTACAGTAACTTGAATTTCCTTCCGTAGGCTAACAATGACTGGTTTCACTTGGAAATATTTTTAAGTGTGGAGTTTTGGAACTTTAAAAAATTCCTAAAAAAATTAGCCAAACTACGAATTCTGATTTACTCACCTGTTATCAGAAGAGACCTCAGTGCTGCGTCTTTCAGCGCACTACTGATCCTGAAAAGTAATTCTAACCATGCTTACAGTAACTTGAATTTCCTTATATAGGCCAACATTGACAGGTTTCACTTGGAAATTCTTCTTTGTGTGGAGTTTTGGAACTTTAAAAAATTCCTCTAAAATCAGCCGAACTACGAATTCTGATTTACTCACCTGTCATCAGGAGAGACCTCAGTGCTGCATCTTTCAGCCCACTACTAATCCTAAAAAGTAATTCTAATCGTAGTTACAGTAAATCGAATTTCCTTACATAGGCTAATACTGACTGGTTTCACTTGGAAATTTTTCTAATTGTAGAGTTTTGGTACTTTTTTTTTTTCGTGGTAGTGTTTGGCCCTGAGGGTTTATTAGGAAGTGGTTTACCCCTTGCCATATTGTTGTTACCAGGGGCCTTAGTAGCTGTTAGTGTTTTACTGGCACCCGTGTGATTTGTGCCAAGTAATGTTTGTAGCATCGCATGGTTTGAATTAATCAAAGCCTCCATACTATCAATTTTTGAGGTCATGAGCCTTGTCCGCTCCAGGACAGGTAGAAGTAAAGTTTTAAACATGGCCTCCATTTTTGCTAACAAAACTTCGTCACTATTAAGGCACATGGGGCAGGTACTTGAGGAGCCCAAGGCCGAGAGGGAAGGGCATAGCATATTGGTAAATACAGAGGGGATTAGAGGGTCTGGAGGAAGCTCAGACCCCTGTCTCCTATCGTCTTGGGCTTCATTTACTTTAGGAATTTTTATATCTCTCTCTCCTGACAATCTAGAGTCCAACTTCCTCTTTTAATGTTGGGACCAGGGTTGGGTGCGGGGTGGATGGAGTTTTCAACAGGATTAGAGTTGATAAAGTGGTTAAGGGGGAGGTATCCAGAAAGCTGACTAGGATCAGGCCCCCCACTAATCAATGAATCATTATCATCATCCCCCTGGCTGCATTGGGAAGCTTCTATACTGTGCCTTTCTTCCTTCAAAATATCAGCTGTTGGGCTCGCCCCTATACTTTCTAGATGGACGATTACGTCTGTAGAGGTAGTGTGGATGCAGTTAAAAGCAGCATGTGGGGCAGAGGGCACAGGGGAGGTGGAAGTAGCTAAGGCCCCCAATGACGATCGCTTGCCACTGATAAGATCTATTGAGAGTCTTTTCTCTACCATGGCAATTTCCTTCTCCAGGATTCCAGTAGCCCGTGATATAAATGCGTAAAGGGGGCCAGATACGACTCCCTTTGTAGTGTGGATTTGCACAGATCGTACTTTGCCTGACCGTAGCGGCATTGCAGGGGGTACAGATGGCAGAGTTTTACAGTAATGTCAGGCTATGTTAGCAACACCAAGGGACGGGAGATGTTAGTGCGGAGTCCGCCGCCTACCTTATGGCCTTCCAATCGAGCAGGGGGGGTGGGCCTAGGCCGGACTCTGCCGTACTCGAACGGCCTCAAACGGCCCGCTCTTTGCACGGTCTTCGCCCCGGTCGCTCCCGCGCGCTCCCGCGTAGCGGTTGCTCCACCCTGTGTAAATAGGGGAGGGCAGCAGGTGGAGCCGGCAGGGAGAGCGGCCACAGGTGGTGCACGCAGGGACTCCTGGTCACTGGAGTCCCTGCTAGGCAGGTCGCAGCCCCGCCGGCGCCCAAGATCCGATGGTGAAAGCGATGACAGGCTCCCCCTCTCTCTTCCTGCACAGAGAGAGTCACACAACGCAGCGGGACCCGCGCAGCGGGTCCGGCAAGGCGTTGATTGGCAGAACACACAAAGGGCACACGGAGCTTCTAACGCCAGTAAGTTCAGTCGAACAATCCCACCAGGCAAGGGAGGCGCTGGGTTTTAATGTCCACTTGTCAGAGGCGGAGCCGGCAGGGAGAGCGGCCACAGGTGGTGCACGCAGGGACTCCTGGTCACTGGAGTCCCTGCTAGGCAGCTCGCAGCCCCGCCGGCGTCCAAGATCCGATGGTGAAAGCGATGACAGGCTCCCCCTCTCTCTTCCTGCACAGAGAGAGTCACACAACGCAGCGGGACCCCCGCAGCGGGTCCGGCAAGGCGTTGATTGGCAGAACACACAAAGGGCACACGGAGCTTCTAACGCCAGTAAGTTCAGTCGAACAATCCCACCAGGCAAGGGAGGCGCTGGGTTTTAATGTCCACTTGTCAGAGGCGGAGCCGGCAGGGAGAGCGGCCACAGGTGGTGCACGCAGGGACTCCTGGTCACTGGAATCCCTGCTAGGCAGCTCGCAGCCCCGCCGGCGTCCAAGATCCGATGGTGAAAGCGATGACAGGCTCCCCCTCTCTCTTCCTGCACAGAGAGAGTCACACAACGCAGCGGGACCCGTGCAGCGGGTCCGGCAAGGCGTTGATTGGCAGAACACACAAAGGGCACACGGAGCTTCTAACGCCAGTAAGTTCAGTTGATTTTAGAGGAACTTTAAAAAGTTCCTCTAAAATCAGCCGAACGACGAAATCCGATTTACTCACCTGTTATCAGGAGAGACCTCAGTGCTGCATCTTTCAGCCCAATACTGATCCCTAAAAGTAATTCTAATCATAGTTACAGTAACTCGAATTTCCTTACTTAGGCTAACACTGACTGGTTTAACTTGGAAATTCTTCTAAGTGTGGAGTTTTTGAACTTGAAAAAAATCCTCAAAAATGAGTTGAACTACGAATTCTGATTTACTCTACTGTTATCAGGAGAGACCTCAGTGCTGCATCTTTCAGCCCACTACTGATCCTGAAAAGTAATTCTAATCGTAGTTACAGTAACTTGAATTTCCTTCCATAGGCTAACATTGACATGTTTTATTTGGAAATTCTTCTAAGTGTGGAGTTTTGAAACTTAAAAAAATTCCTCAAAAATCAGCCGAACTACGAATTCTGATTTACTCACCTGTTATCAGGAGAGACTTCAGTGCTGCATCTTTCAGCCCAATACTGATCCTTAAAAGTAATTCTAATCGTAGTTACATTAACTCGAATTTCCTTACATAGGCAAACACTGATTGGTTTGTTATTGTTATTGTTAACTACAGCTTGGAAATTCTTCTAAGTGTGAAGTTTTGGAACATTAAAAAATTCCTCAAAAATCAGCTGAACTACGAATTCTGATTTACACACCTGTTATCAGGAGAGACCTCAGTGCTGCATCTTTCAGCCCACTACTGATCCTGCAAATTAATTCTAACCATACTTACAGTAACTTGAATTTCCTTCCATAGGCTAACAATGACTGTTTTCACTTGGAAATATTTCTAAGTGTGGAGTTTTGGCACTATAAACAATTCCTCAAAAATCAGCCTTAGTACGATTTCTGATTTACTCACCTGTTATCAGGAGAGACCTCAGTGCTGCATCTTTCATCCCAATACTGATCCTTAAAAGTATTTCTAAATCATAGTTACAGTAACTCGAATTTCCTTACATAGGCTAACACAGACTGGTTTAACTTGGAAATTTTTCTAAGTGTGGAGTTTTGGAACTTAAAAAAGTTATTTTAAAATCAGTTGAACGGCAAATTCCGATGTACTCACCTGTTATCAGGAGAGACCTCAGTGCTACATCTTTCAGCCCACTACTGATCCTGAAAAGTAATTCTAATCGTAGTTACAGTAACTTGAATTTCCTTCCATAGGCTAACATTGACATGTTTTATTTGGAAATTCTTCTAAGTGTGGAGTTTTGGAACTTTAAAAAATTCCTAAAAAAATTAGCCGAACTACGAATTCTGATTTACTCACCTGTTATCAGAAGAGACCTCAGTGCTGCGTCTTTCAGCGCACTACTGATCCTGAAAAGTAATTCTAACCATACTTACAGTAACTTGAATTTCCTTCCGTAGGCTAACAATGACTGGTTTCACTTGGAAATATTTTTAAGTGTGGAGTTTTGGAACTTTAAAAAATTCCTAAAAAAAGTAGCCGAACTACGAATTCTGATTTACTCACCTGTTATCAGAAGAGACCTCAGTGGTGCATCTTTCAGCCCACTACTGATCCTGAAAAGTAATTCTAACCATACTTACAGTAACTTGAATTTCCTTATATAGGCCAACATTGACAGGTTTCACTTGGAAATTCTTCTTTGTGTGGAGTTTTTGAACTTTAAAAAATGCCTCTAAAATCAGCTGAACTACGAATTCTGATTTACTCACCTGTCATCAGGAGAGACCTCAGTGCTGCATCTTTCAGCCCACTACTGATCCTAAAAAGTAATTCTAATCGTAGTTACAGTAAATCGAATTTCCTTACATAGGCTAATACTGACTGGTTTCACTTGGAAATTTTTCTAATTGTGGAGTTTTGGTACTTTAAAAAGTTCGTCTAAAATCAGCCGAACGACGAAATCCTATTTACTCACCTGTTATCAGGAGAGACCTCAGTGCTGCATCTTTCAGCCCAATACTGATCCCTAAAAGTAATTCTAATCATAGTTACAGTAACTCGAATTTCCTTACTTAGGCTAACACTGACTGGTTTAACTTGAAAATTCTTTTAAGTGTGAAGTTTTGGAACTTTAAAAAATTCCTCAAAAATCAGACGAACTACGAATTCCGATTTACTCACCTGTTATCAGGAGAGACCTCAGTGCTGCATCTTTCAGCCCAATACTGATCCTTAAAAGTAATTCTAATCATAGTTACACTAACTCGAATTTCCTTACATAGGCTAACACTGACTGGTTTAACTTGGAAATTCTTCTTTGTGTGGAGTTTTGGAACTTTAAAAAATGCCTCTAAAATCAGCGAACTACGAATTCTGATTTACACACCTGTTATCAGGAGAGACCTCAGTGCTGCATCTTTCAGCCCACTACTGATCTTGAAAATTAATTCTAACCATACACACAGAAACTTGAATTTCCTTCCATAGGCTAACAATGACTGGTTTCACTTGGAAATATTTTTAAGTGTGGAGTTTTGGCACTTTAAAAAATTTCTCAAAAATCAGCCAAACTACGAATTCTGATTTACACACCTGTTATCAGGAGAGACCTCAGTGCTGCATCTTTCAGCCCACTACTGATCCTGAAAATTAATTCTAACCATACTTACAGTAACTTGAATTTCCTTCCATAGGCTAACAATGACTGGTTTCACTTGGAAATATTTTTAAGTGTGGAGTTTTGGAACTTTAAAAAATTCCTAAAAAAAGTAGCCGAACTACGAATTCTGATTTACTCACCTGTTATCAGGAGAGACCTCAGTGCTGCATTTTTCAGCACACTACTGATCCTGAAAATTAATTCTAACCATACTTACAGTAACTTGAATTTCCTTCCGTAGGCTAACAATGACTGGTTTCACTTGGAAATATTTTTAAGTGTGGAGTTTTGGAACTTTAAAAAATTCCTAAAAAAAGTAGCCGAACTACGAATTCTGATTTACTCACCTGTTATCAGAAGAGACCTCAGTGCTGCATCTTTCAGCCCACTACTAATCCTGAAAAGTAATTCTAACCATACTTACAGTAACTTGAATTTCCTTATGTAGGCCAACATTGACAGGTTTCACTTGGAAATTCTTCTTTGTGTGGAGTTTTGGAACTTTAAAAAATGCCTCTAAAATCAGCTGAACTACGAATTCTGATTTACTCACCTGTCATCAGGAGAGACCTCAGTGCTGCATCTTTCAGCCCACTACTGATCCTAAAAAGTAATTCTAATCGTACTTACACTAAATCGAATTTCCTTACATAGGCTAAAACTGACTGGTTTCACTTGGAAATTTTTCTAATTGTGAAGTTTTGGAACATTAAAAAATTCCTCAAAAATCAGCTGAACTACGAATTCTGATTTACACACCTGTTATCAGGAGAGACCTCAGTGCTGCATCTTTCAGCCCACTACTGATCTTGAAAATTAATTCTAACCATACACACAGAAACTTGAATTTCCTTCCATAGGCTAACAATGACTGGTTTCACTTGGAAATATTTTTAAGTGTGGAGTTTTGGCACTTTAAAAAATTCCTCAAAAATCAGCCAAACTATGAATTCTGATTTACTCACCTGTTATCAGGAGAGACCTCGGTGCTGAATTTGTCAGCCCACTACTGATCCTGAAAATTAATTCTAACCATACTTACAGTAACTTGAATTTCCTTCCGTAGGCTAACAATGACTGGTTTCACTTGGAAATATTTTTAAGTGTGGAGTTTTGGAACTTTAAAAAATTCCTAAAAAAATTAGCCAAACTACGAATTCTGATTTACTCACCTGTTATCAGAAGAGACCTCAGTGCTGCGTCTTTCAGCGCACTACTGATCCTGAAAAGTAATTCTAACCATGCTTACAGTAACTTGAATTTCCTTATATAGGCCAACATTGACAGGTTTCACTTGGAAATTCTTCTTTGTGTGGAGTTTTGGAACTTTAAAAAATTCCTCTAAAATCAGCCGAACTACGAATTCTGATTTACTCACCTGTCATCAGGAGAGACCTCAGTGCTGCATCTTTCAGCCCACTACTAATCCTAAAAAGTAATTCTAATCGTAGTTACAGTAAATCGAATTTCCTTACATAGGCTAATACTGACTGGTTTCACTTGGAAATTTTTCTAATTGTAGAGTTTTGGTACTTTTTTTTTTTCGTGGTAGTGTTTGGCCCTGAGGGTTTATTAGGAAGTGGTTTACCCCTTGCCATATTGTTGTTACCAGGGGCCTTAGTAGCTGTTAGTGTTTTACTGGCACCCGTGTGATTTGTGCCAAGTAATGTTTGTAGCATCGCATGGTTTGAATTAATCAAAGCCTCCATACTATCAATTTTTGAGGTCATGAGCCTTGTCCACTCCAGGACAGGTAGAAGTAAAGTTTTAAACATGGCCTCCATTTTTGCTAACAAAACTTCGTCACTATTAAGGCACATGGGGCAGGTACTTGAGGAGCCCAAGGCCGAGAGGGAAGGGCATAGCATATTGGTAAATACAGAGGGGATTAGAGGGTCTGGAGGAAGCTCAGACCCCTGTCTCCTATCGTCTTGGGCTTCATTTACTTTAGGAATTTTTATATCTCTCTCCCCTGACAATCTAGAGTCCAACTTCCTCTTTTTAATGTTGGGACCAGGGTTGGGTGCGGGGTGGATGGAGTTTTCAACAGGATTAGAGTTGATAGAGTGGTTAAGGGGGAGGTATCCAGAAAGCTGACTAGGATCAGGCCCCCCACTAATCAATGAATCATTATCATCATCCCCCTGGCTGCATTGGGAAGCTTCTATACTGTGCCTTTCTTCCTTCAAAATATCAGCTGTTGGGCTCGCCCCTATACTTTCTAGATGGACGATTACGTCTGTAGAGGTAGTGTGGACGCAGTTAAAAGCAGCATGTGGGGCAGAGGGCACAGGGGAGGTGGAAGTAGCTAAGGCCCCCAATGACGATCGCTTGCCACTGATAAGATCTATTGAGAGTCTTTTCTCTACCATGGCAATTTCCTTCTCCAGGATTCCAGTAGCCCGTGATATAAATGCATCAAGGGGGCCAGATACGACTCCCTTGGTAGTGTGGATTTGCACAGATCGTTCTTTGCCTGACCGTAGCGGCATTGCAGGGGGTACAGATGGCAGAGTTTTACAGTAATGTCAGGCTATGTTAGCAACACCAAGGGACAGGAGATGTTAGTGCGGAGTCCGCCGCCTACCTTATGGCCTTCCAATCGACCAGGGGGGGTGGGCCTAGGCCGGACTCTGCCGTACTCGAACGGCCTCAAACGGCCCGCTCTTTGCACGGTCTTCGCCCCGGTCGCTCCCGCGCACTCCCGCGCAGCGGTTGCTCCACCCTGTGTAAATAGGGGAGGGCAGTAGGTGGAGCCGGCAGGGAGAGCAGCCACAGGTGGTGCACGCAGGGACTCCTGGTCACTGGAGTCCCTGCTAGGCAGGTCGCAGCCCCGCCGGCGCCCAAGATCCGATGGTGAAAGCGATGACAGGCTCCCCCTCTCTCTTCCTGCACAGAGAGAGTCACACAACGCAGCGGGACCCGCGCAGCGGGTCCGGCAAGGCGTTGATTGGCAGAACACACAAAGGGCACACGGAGCTTCTAACGCCAGTAAGTTCAGTCGAACAATCCCACCAGGCAAGGGAGGCGCTGGGTTTTAATGTCCACTTGTCAGAGGCGGAGCCGGCAGGGAGAGCGGCCACAGGTGGTGCACGCAGGGACTCCTGGTCACTGGAGTCCCTGCTAGGCAGCTCGCAGCCCCGCCGGCGTCCAAGATCCGATGGTGAAAGCGATGACAGGCTCCCCCTCTCTCTTGCTGCACAGAGAGAGTCACACAACGCAGCGGGACCCGCGCAGCGGGTCCGGCAAGGCGTTGATTGGCAGAACACACAAAGGGCACACGGAGCTTCTAACGCCAGTAAGTTCAGTCGAACAATCCCACCAGGCAAGGGAGGCACTGGGTTTTAATGTCCACTTCTCAGAGGCGGAGCCGGCAGGGAGAGCGGCCACAGGTGGTGCACGCAGGGACTCCTGGTCACTGGAGTCCCTGCTAGGCAGCTCGCAGCCCCGCCGGCGTCCAAGATACGATGGTGAAAGCGATGACAGGCTCCCCCTCTCTCTTCCTGCACAGAGAGAGTCACACAACGCAGCGGGACCCGTGCAGCGGGTCCGGCAAGGCGTTGATTGGCAGAACACACAAAGGGCACACGGAGCTTCTAACGCCAGTAAGTTCAGTCGATTTTAGAGGAACTTTAAAAAGTTCCTCTAAAATCAGCCGAACGACGAAATCCGATTTACTCACCTGTTATCAGGAGAGACCTCAGTGCTGCATCTTTCAGCCCAATACTGATCCCTAAAAGTAATTCTAATCATAGTTACAGTAACTCGAATTTCCTTACTTAGGCTAACACTGACTGGTTTAACTTGGAAATTCTTCTAAGTGAGGAGTTTTTGAACTTGAAAAAATTCCTCAAAAATGAGTTGAACTACGAATTCTGATTTACTCTACTGTTATCAGGAGAGACCTCAGTGCTGCATCTTTCAGCCCACTACTGATCCTGAAAAGTAATTCTAATCGTAGTTACAGTAACTTGAATTTCCTTCCATAGGCTAACATTGACATGTTTTATTTGGAAATTCTTCTAAGTGTGGAGTTTTGAAACTTAAAAAAATTCCTCAAAAATCAGCCGAACTACGAATTCTGATTTACATACCTGTTATCAGGAGAGACCTCAGGACTGCATCTTTCAGCCCACTACTGATCCTGAAAATTAATTCTTACCATACTTACAGTAACTTGAATTTCCTTCCATAGGCTAACAATGACTGGTTTCACTTGGAAATATTTTTAAGTGTGGAGTTTTGGAACTTTAAAAAATTCCTAAAAAAATTAGCCGAACTACGAATTCTGATTTACTCACCTGTTATCAGAAGAGACCTCAGTGCTGCGTCTTTCAGCGCACTACTGATCCTGAAAAGTAATTCTAACCATACTTACAGTAACTTGAATTTCCTTCCGTAGGCTAACAATGACTGGTTTCACTTGGAAATATTTTTAAGTGTGGAGTTTTGGAACTTTAAAAAATTCCTTAAAAAAGTAGCCGAACTACGAATTCTGATTTACTCACCTGTTATCAGAAGAGACCTCAGTGCTGCATCTTTCAGCCCACTACTGATCCTGAAAAGTAATTCTAACCATACTTACAGTAACTTGAATTTCCTTATATAGGCCAACATTGACAGGTTTCACTTGGAAATTCTTCTTTGTGTGGAGTTTTTGAACTTTAAAAAATGCCTCTAAAATCAGCTGAACTACGAATTCTGATTTACTCACCTGTCATCAGGAGAGACCTCAGTGCTGCATCTTTCAGCCCACTACTGATCCTAAAAAGTAATTCTAATCGTAGTTACAGTAAATCGAATTTCCTTACATAGGCTAATACTGACTGGTTTCACTTGGAAATTTTTCTAATTGTGGAGTTTTGGTACTTTAAAAAGTTCGTCTAAAATCAGCCGAACGACGAAATCCTATTTACTCACCTGTTATCAGGAGAGACCTCAGTGCTGCATCTTTCAGCCCAATACTGATCCCTAAAAGTAATTCTAATCATAGTTACAGTAACTCGAATTTCCTTACTTAGGCTAACACTGACTGGTTTAACTTGAAAATTCTTTTAAGTGTGAAGTTTTGGAACTTTAAAAAATTCCTCAAAAATCAGACGAACTACGAATTCCGATTTACTCACCTGTTATCAGGAGAGACCTCAGTGCTGCATCTTTCAGCCCAATACTGATCCTTAAAAGTAATTCTAATCATAGTTACACTAACTCGAATTTCCTTACATAGGCTAACACTGACTGGTTTAACTTGGAAATTCTTCTTTGTGTGGAGTTTTGGAACTTTAAAAATTGCCTCTAAAATCAGTGAACTACGAATTCTGATTTACACACCTGTTATCAGGAGAGAACTCAGTGCTGCATCTTTCAGGCCACTACTGATCTTGAAAATTAATTCTAACCATACACACAGAAACTTGAATTTCCTTCCATAGGCTAACATTGACTCGTTTCACTTGGAAATATTTTTAAGTGTGGAGTTTTGGAACTTTAAAAAATTCCTCAAAAATCAGCCAAACTACGAATTCTGATTTACTCACCTGTTATCAGGAGAGACTTCAGAGTTGCATCTTTCAGCCCAATACTGATCCTTAAAAGTAATTCTAATCATAGTTACAGTAACTCGAATTTCCTTACATAGGCAAACACTGACTGGTTTGTTATTGTTATTGTTAACTACAGCTTGGAAATTCTTCTAAGTGTGAAGTTTTGGAACATTAAAAAATTCCTCAAAAATCAGCTGAACTACGAATTCTGATTTACACACCTGTTATCAGGAGAGACCTCAGTGCTGCATCTTTCAGCCCACTACTGATCTTGAAAATTAATTCTAACCATACACACAGAAACTTGAATTTCCTTCCATGGCTAACAATGACTGGTTTCACTTGGAAATATTTTTAAGTGTGGAGTTTTGGCACTTTAAAAAATTCCGCAAAAATCAGCCAAACTACGAATTCTGATTTACTCACCTGTTATCAGGAGAGACCTCGGTGCTGAATCTGTCAGCCCACTACTGATCCTGAAAATTAATTCTAACCATACTTACAGTAACTTGAATTTCCTTCCGTAGGCTAACAATGACAGGTTTCACTTGGAAATATTTTTAAGTGTGGAGTTTTGGAACTTTAATAAATTCCTAAAAAAATTAGCCGAACTACGAATTCTGATTTACTCACCTGTTATCAGAAGAAACCTCAGTGCTGCGTCTTTCAGCACACTACTGATCCTGAAAAGTAATTCTAACCATGCTTACAGTAACTTGAATTTCCTTATATAGGCCAACATTGACAGGTTTCACTTGGAAATTCTTCTTTGTGTGGAGTTTTGGAACTTTAAAAAATTCCTCTAAAATCAGCCGAACTACGAATTCTGATTTACTCACCTGTCATCAGGAGAGACCTCAGTGCTGCATCTTTCAGCCCACTACTAATCCTAAAAAGTAATTCTAATCGTAGTTACAGTAAATCAAATTTCCTTACATAGGCTAATACTGACTGGTTTCACTTGGAAATTCTTTTAAGCGTGAAGTTTTGGAACTTAAAAAAATTCCTGAAAAATCAGACGAACTACGAATTCTGATTTACTCACCTGTTATCAGGAGAGACCTCAGTGCTGCATCTTTCAGCCAATACTGATCCTTAAAAGTAATTCTAATCATAGTTACAGTAACTCAAATTTCCTTACATAGGCTAACACTGACTGGTTTAACTTGGAAATATTTTTAAGTGTGGAGTTTTGGCACTTTAAAAAATTTCTCAAAAATCAGCCAAACTACGAATTCTGATTTACACACCTGTTATCAGGAGAGACCTCAGTGCTGCATCTTTCAGCCCACTACTGATCCTGAAAATAATTCTAACCATACTTACAGTAACTTGAATTTCCTTCCATAGGCTAACAATGACTGGTTTCACTTGGAAATATTTTTAAGTGTGGAGTTTTGGAACTTTAAAAAATTCCTAAAAAAAGTAGCCGAACTACGAATTCTGATTTACTCACCTGTTATCAGGAGAGACCTCAGTGCTGCATCTTTCAGCACACTACTGATCCTGAAAATTAATTCTAACCATACACACAGAAACTTGAATTTCCTTCCATAGGCTAACAATGACTGGTTTCACTTGGAAATATTTTTAAGTGTGGAGTTTTGGCACTTTAAAAAATTTCTCAAAAATCAGCCAAACTACGAATTCTGATTTACACACCTGTTATCAGGAGAGACCTCATTGCTGCATCTTTCAGCCCACTACTGATCCTGAAAATTAATTCTAACCATACTTACAGTAACTTGAATTTCCTTCCATAGGCTAACATTGACTCGTTTCACTTGGAAATATTTTTAAGTGTGGAGTTTTGGAACTTTAAAAAATTCCTCAAAAATCAGCCAAACTACGAATTCTGATTTACTCACCTGTTATCAGGAGAGACTTCAGAGTTGCATCTTTCAGCCCAATACTGATCCTTAAAAGTAATTCTAATCATAGTTACAGTAACTCGAATTTCCTTACATAGGCAAACACTGACTGGTTTGTTATTGTTATTGTTAACTACAGCTTGGAAATTCTTCTAAGTGTGAAGTTTTGGAACATTAAAAAATTCCTCAAAAATCAGCTGAACTACGAATTCTGATTTACACACCTGTTATCAGGAGAGACCTCAGTGCTGCATCTTTCAGCCCACTACTGATCTTGAAAATTAATTCTAACCATACACACAGAAACTTGAATTTCCTTCCATGGCTAACAATGACTGGTTTCACTTGGAAATATTTTTAAGTGTGGAGTTTTGGCACTTTAAAAAATTCCTCAAAAATCAGCCAAACTACGAATTCTGATTTACTCACCTGTTATCAGGAGAGACCTCGGTGCTGAATCTGTCAGCCCACTACTGATCCTGAAAATTAATTCTAACCATACTTACAGTAACTTGAATTTCCTTCCGTAGGCTAACAATGACAGGTTTCACTTGGAAATATTTTTAAGTGTGGAGTTTTGGAACTTTAAAAAATTCCTAAAAAAATTAGCCGAACTACGAATTCTGATTTACTCACCTGTTATCAGAAGAGACCTCAGTGCTGCGTCTTTCAGCACACTACTGATCCTGAAAAGTAATTCTAACCATGCTTACAGTAACTTGAATTTCCTTATATAGGCCAACATTGACAGGTTTCACTTGGAAATTCTTCTTTGTGTGGAGTTTTGGAACTTTAAAAAATTCCTCTAAAATCAGCCGAACTACGAATTCTGATTTACTCACCTGTCATCAGGAGAGACCTCAGTGCTGCATCTTTCAGCCCACTACTAATCCTAAAAAGTAATTCTAATCGTAGTTACAGTAAATCAAATTTCCTTACATAGGCTAATACTGACTGGTTTCACTTGGAAATTCTTTTAAGCGTGAAGTTTTGGAACTTAAAAAAATTCCTGAAAAATCAGACGAACTACGAATTCTGATTTACTCACCTGTTATCAGGAGAGACCTCAGTGCTGCATCTTTCAGCCAATACTGATCCTTAAAAGTAATTCTAATCATAGTTACAGTAACTCGAATTTCCTTACATAGGCTAACACTGACTGGTTTAACTTGGAAATATTTTTAAGTGTGGAGTTTTGGAACTTTAAAAAATTCCTAAAAAAAGTAGCCGAACTACGAATTCTGATTTACTCACCTGTTATCAGGAGAGACCTCAGTGCTGCATCTTTCAGCACACTACTGATCCTGAAAATTAATTCTAACCATACTTACAGTAACTTGAATTTCCTTCCGTAGGCTAACAATGACTGGTTTCACTCGGAAATATTTTTAAGTGTGGAGTTTTGGAACTTTAAAAAATTCCTAAAAAAAGTAGCCGAACTACAAATTCTGATTTACTCACCTGTTATCAGAAGAGACCTCAGTGCTGCATCTTTCAGCCCACTACTGATCCTGAAAAGTAATTCTAACCATACTTACAGTAACTTGAATTTTCTTATATAGGCCAACATTGACAGGTTTCACTTGGAAATTCTTCTTTGTGTGGAGTTTTGGAACTTTAAAAAATGCCTCTAAAATCAGCTGAACTACGAATTCTGATTTACTCACCTGTCATCAGGAGAGACCTCAGTGCTGCATCTTTCAGCCCACTACTGATCCTAAAAAGTAATTCTAATCGTAGTTACAGTAAATCAAATTTCCTTACATAGGCTAATACTGACTGGTTTCACTTGGAAATTTTTCTAATTGTGGAGTTTTGGTACTTTAAAAAATTCCTCAAAAATCAGACGAACTACGAATTCTGATTTACTCACCTGTTATCAGGAGAGACCTCAGTGCTGCATCTTTCAGCCCAATACTGATCCTTAAAAGTAATTCTAATCATAGTTACACTAACTCGAATTTCCTTACATAGGCTAACACTGACTGGTTTAACTTGGAAATTCTTCTTTGTGTGGAGTTTTGGAACTTTAAAAAATGCCTCTAAAATCAGTGAACTACGAATTCTGATTTACTCACCTGTTATCAGGAGAGACTTCAGAGCTGCATCTTTCAGCCCAATACTGATCCTTAAAAGTAATTCTGTATTCTGTAATTTGTGCCTGGTTTGTAAATTTTCTTAGTGCCCGTGTTTTGGTTTCCTTCCTTGTTGTCCGCCTACCTCGCCGCCCCCCGCTCTCCCTTCCCGCCACCGCCGCTTTTCCCCGCCCCTTTTTCTATTCTGTACCCTCCCCGCTCCCGCCTCCCAGCTGCTCCGCCCACCCGCGCACTTGGCCTTAAATGGCGACCGTGCGACGCAGGTGAGTGTGACCCACTTGTGGGACACCCTCGCGCCGCACGGCCACCAGCTGCTGCGTGTGCCCCTTGCCTGCCCTCTGCCTCGCTGCCTGCCTCGTTGCCGGTTGCCGGCTGCCTCCGCTCTGGTTGTTTTTGCCTTTGTTTTTACTGTAATTTGTGCCTGTTTAGTATATTCTCTTCGTGCCTGTGTTTTGGTTGTTTTTGCCTTTGTTTTTACTGTAATTTGTGCCTGGTTTGTAAATTTTCTTAGTGCCCGTGTTTTGCTTTCCTTCCTTGTTGTCCGCCTACCTCGCCGCCCCCCGCTCTCCCTTCCCGCCACTGCCGCTTTTCCCCGCCCCTTTTTCTATTCTGTACCCTCCCCGCTCCCGCCTCCCAGCTGCTCCGCCCACCCGCGCACTTGGCCTTAAATGGCGACCGTGCGACGCAGGTGAGTATGACCCACTTGTGGGACACCCCCGCGCCGCACGGCCACCAGCTGCTGCGTGTGCCCCTTGCCTGCCCTCTGCCTCGCTGCCTGCCTCGTTGCCGGTTGCCGGCTGCCTCCGCTCTGGTTGTTTTTGCCTTTGTTTTTACTGTAATTTGTGCCTGTTTAGTATATTCTCTTCGTGCCTGTGTTTTGGTTGTTTTTGCCTTTGTTTTTACTGTAATTTGTGCCTGGTTTGTAAATTTTCTTAGTGCCCGTGTTTTGGTTTCCTTCCTTGTTGTCCGCCTACCTCGCTGCCCCCCGCTCTCCCTTCCCGCCACCGCCGCTTTTCCCCGCCCCTTCTTCTATTCTGTACCCTCCCCGCTCCCGCCTCCCAGCTGCTCCGCCCACCCACGCACTTCGCCTTAAATGGCGACCGTGCGAACGCGCAGCGGTCACGCGCAGCGGGTGCGCCGTTTGTGCGCCGAAGGCGCGCCAAAGGTAAGCCCGTCTGCGCCCGTCCGCGACTGGATCGCGACCAGCGCCAGGACCCCTGGCCCACGAAGACCCCGACCGACCCGCCTGACGTACTCCGCCGCCTCCCTCATCGCACTCAACACCGGCCGACTCCCAGAATGCCACCAAGCCACACCACGACGCACCCACGGACCTTTCAGCTGCCACGCCTGCAAGTTCACCTGCATCCGGACCTGCCTCGCACCAGCACCCGCCAAGACGAACACCAGCAGCACCCACCTCAAGTGCATCCTGCTCAACACCCGCTCCGTCCACAGACACGCCATCGAACTCTGGAACCTTCTAGACGCCACAGCCCCTGACGTTGCCTTCCTCACGGAGACCTGGATGAACGCCTCTTCAGCTCCCGACATCGCCATCGCTATCCCAGAGGGCTACAAGATCATCCGGAGGGACCGAAACGCCAACCAGATGGGAGGAGGCATCGCCATCATCCACAGGAACACCATCCGTCTCATGACCAGCACCGACAACACCCTGACCAGCGCCGAACACCTGCATTTCCAGATCCACACCAACCCGAACACCACCCTCAGAGGCACACTGATCTACCGACCCCCTGGAACACGCACACAGTTCAGCGAGGACATCGCCGACTTCGTCAGCCCGCATGCCCTCCCCTCCGCTGACTACATCCTCCTGGGAGACCTCAACTTCCATCTGGAGAACAACAACGACCGCAACACCAGCACCCTGCTCGACAACCTCGCCAACCTTGGACTCAAGCAACTGGTGTCCACCCCCACCCACCTCGCCGGACACACACTCGACGCAGTCTTCTCTTCCAGCACAGACATCGACTTCAGCCACGCCACAGAGCTTCATTGGACGGACCACAGCTGCGTCCACTTCACCTTCAAGAGAACGACGACCCACCAACACCAGCAACAGGCCGCCCGCAGAAGCTGGAACAAGATCACAGCAGACCAGCTCGCCACCTCCCTGAGCCAGCACCCTCCTGCCAGCTCAGCGAACCCCAGCCAGGCCGCCGACAACCTCACGAAGTGGATCAGCAACTGCGCGGACGAACTCGCCCCACTGAGGACCCCGCCTAGCAGACCCGGCAGCAAGAAGGCCCCATGGTTCACCGACGAACTCAAGAGCTCCAAGAAGAACTGCCGAGCCCTCGAGAAAGTCTGGAGAAGGGAACCGACACCGGACAACAGGACCTCCTTCAAACTTGCCACCCGGAAACACCACCAGCTGATCCGCGCCGCCAAGAAAACAGCATTCAAGGACCGGTTGGACAACAACGCACACAACTGCAAGGAACTCTTCAACATCGTGAAAGAGCTTTCCAACCCCAGCGCAGGAAACAAAGACATCACCCCATCGCAAGACCTCTGCAACTCCCTCGCTTCATACTTCCACAACAAGATCGCGGACATACACAACAGCTTCAACAACCAACCAACGCACACCATGACCGAACAACCACCCCCCACCATCACCCTACACGCCTGGACCCCGATCAGCACCGAAGATACCATCCGCACGATGAACTCCATCCACTCCGGATCACCGACCGACCCCTGCCCTCACCACGTCTTCAACAAGGCCGACGCTGTCATCGCACACCACCTACGAGACATCATCAACACATCCTTCGACACCACCATCTTCCCTGAGAGCTGGAAACACGCCGAACTCAGCGCTCTACTCAAGAAACCAACAGCGGACCCCACCGACCTCAAGAACTACCGCCCCATCTCGCTCCTCCCGTTTCCAGCCAAAGTCATCGAGAAGACCGTCAACAAGCAGATGGCCGCCTTCCTCGAGACGAACGGATCCCTCGACCCCTCACAGTCCGGCTTCCGAGCCAATCACAGCACCGAGACCGCCCTCATCGCCGCCACCGATGACATCCGAGCCCTGATGGACAAGGGAGAAACAGCGGCCCTCATCCTCCTAGACCTCTCCGCGGCATTCGACACGGTCTGCCACCGCACCCTAGTACGGCGCCTCAGCAACATCGGAATCCAGGACAAGGCGCTGGAATGGATCATCTCCTTCCTCGACGGAAGAACACAGAGAGTCCGCCTACCACCGTACAAGTCAGAGGCCTCCGAAGTCATCTGCGGCGTCCCTCAAGGATCATCTCTGAGCCCCACCCTCTTCAACGTCTACATGAGCCCCCTCGCGGCCATCGTACGCAAACACAACCTCAGCATAATCTCCTACGCCCACAACACCCAGCTGATCCTCTCCCTGACCAACGACCCCGCCGCCGCCAGAGCCAACCTGCACGAAGGGATGAAAGAGGTAGCCGAGTGGATGACGACCAGCCGCCTGAAACTGAACTCGGACAAGACGGAGGTCCTCATCCTGGGCTCCTAACCCTCTGCCTGGGACGACTCCTGGTGGCCTCCCGCCCTGGGCACCGCACCCAAACCAACAGACCATGCACGCAACCTGGGCTTCATCCTGGACTCCTCCCTCTCCATGACCAGGCAAGTCAACAACGTCTCCTCGGCGTGCTTCAACATCCTACGCATGCTACGGAAGATCTTCTGGTGGATCCCCACCGAGACCAGGAAGACCGTCACCCAGGCCCTCGTCACCAGCCGACTGGACTACGGCAACGCCCTCTACGCCGGTACCACCGCCAAGCTCCAGAAGAGACTCCAGCGGATCCAGAACGCCTCAGCCAGACTCATCCTCGACATCCCACGAACCAGCCACATCTCCGGACATCTGAGAGACCTTCACTGGCTCCCCGTCAACAAAAGAATCACCTTCCGCCTCCTCACCCACGCACACAAAGCCCTACACGACCAAGGCCCGAGCTACCTCAACAGCCGAGTCAACTTCTACGCTCCCAAACGCCACCTCCGATCAGCCAACCACGCCCTCGCCGCCGTCCCCCGCATCCGAAGAGCGACTACAGGAGGAAGATCCTTCTCCTACCTGGCCGCCAAGACCTGGAACTCCCTCCCGACCGACCTGCGCCTGACCCAAGACCACCTCTCCTTCAGGAAGAAGCTGAAGACCTGGCTGTTCGAGCGGTAGCGGCACCCCCCCCCCCCACCCCCCCCCCCAGCGCCTTGAGACCCTACGGGTATGTAGCGCGCTTTACAAGTGTCACTGATTGATTGATTGATTGATTCTAATCATAGTTACAGTAACTCGAATTTCCTTACATAGGCAAACACTGACTGGTTTGTTATTGTTATTGTTAACTACAGCTTGGAAATTCTTCTAAGTGTGAAGTTTTGGAACATTAAAAAATTCCTCAAAAATCAGCTGAACTACGAATTCTGATTTACACACCTGTTATCAGGAGAGACCTCAGTGCTGCATCTTTCAGCCCACTACTGATCTTGAAAATTAATTCTAACCATACACACAGAAACTTGAATTTCCTTCCATGGCTAACAATGACTGGTTTCACTTGGAAATATTTTTAAGTGTGGAGTTTTGGCACTTTAAAAAATTCCTCAAAAATCAGCCAAACTACGAATTCTGATTTACTCACCTGTTATCAGGAATGACCTCGGCGCTGAATCTGTCAGCCCACTACTGATCCTGAAAATTAATTCTAACCATACTTACAGTAACTTGAATTTCCTTCCATAGGCTAACAATGACTGGTTTCACTTGGAAATATTTTTAAGTGTGGAGTTTTGGAACTTTAAAAAATTCCTAAAAAAAGTAGCCGAACTACGAATTCTGATTTACTCACCTGTTATCAGAAGAGACCTCAGTGCTGCATCTTTCAGCCCACTTCTGATCCTGAAAAGTAATTCTAACCATACTTACAGTAACTTGAATTTCCTTATATAGGCCAACATTGACAGGTTTCACTTGGAAATTCTTCTTTGTGTGGAGTTTTGGAACTTTAAAAAATTCCTTTAAAATCAGCCGAACTACGAATTCTGATTTACTCACCTGTCATCAGGAGAGACCTCAGTGCTGCATCTTTCAGCCCACTACTAATCCTAAAAAGTAATTCTAATCGTAGTTACAGTAAATCAAATTTCCTTACATAGGCTAGTACAGACTGGTTTCACTTGGAAATTCTTTTAAGTGTGAAGTTTTGGAACTTTAAAAAATTCCTGAAAAATCAGACGAACTACGAATTCTGATTTACTCACCTGTTATCAGGAGAGACCTCAGTGCTGCATCTTTCAGCAAATACTGATCCTTAAAAGTAATTCTAATCATAGTTACAGTAACTCGAATTTCCTTACATAGGCTAACACTGACTGGTTTAACTTGGAAATTCTTCTAAGTGTGGAGTTTTTGAACTTGAAAGAATTCCTCAAAAATGAGTCGAACTACGAATTCTGATTTACTCTACTGTTATCAGGAGAGACCTCAGTGCTGCATCTTTCAGCCCACTACTGATCCTAAAAAGTAATTCTAATCGTAGTTACAGTAAATCGAATTTCCTTACATAGGCTAATACTGACTGGTTTCACTTGGAAATTTTTCTAAGTGTGCAGTTTTGGTACTTTAAAAAGTTCCTCTAAAATCAGCCGAACGACGAAATCCGATTACTCACCTGTTATCAGGAGAGACCTCAGTGCTGCATCTTTCAGCCCAATACTGATCCTTAAAAGTAATTCTAATCATAGTTACAGTAACTTGAATTTCCTTACTTAGGCTAACACTGACTGGTTTAACTTGGAAGTTCTTTTAAGTGTGAAGTTTTGGAACTTTAAAAAATTCCTCAAAAATCAGACGAACTACGAATTCCGATTTACTCACCTGTTATCAGGAGAGACCACAGTGCTGCATCTTTCAGCGCACTATTGATCCTTAAAAGTAATTCTAACCATAGTTACAGTAACTCGAATTTCCTTACATAGGCTAACACTGACTGGTTTAACTTGGAAATTCTTCTAAGTGTGGAGTTTTTGAACTTGAAAAAATTCCTCAAGAATGAGTCGCACTACGAATTCTGATTTACTCTACTGTTATCAGGAGAGACCTCAGTGCTGCATCTTTCAGCCCACTACTGATCCTGAAAAGTAATTCTAATCGTAGTTACAGTAACTTGAATTTCATTCCATAGGCTAACATTGACATGTTTTATTTGGAAATTCTTCTAAGTGTGGAGTTTTGGAACATTAAAAAATTCCTCAAAAATCAGCCGAACTACGAATTCTGATTTATTCACCTGTTATCAGGAGAGACCTCAGTGCTATATCTTTCAGCCCACTACTGATCCTGAAAATTAATTCTAACCATATTTACAGTAACTTGAATTTCCTTCCATAGGCTAACAATGACTGGTTTCACTTGGAAATATTTTTAAGTGTGGAGTTTTGGAACTTTAAAAAATTCCTAAAAAAATTAGCCGAACTACGAATTCTGATTTACTCACCTGTTATCAGAAGAGACCTCAGTGCTGCGTCTTTCAGCGCACTAGTGATCCTGAAAAGTAATTCTAACCATACTTACAGTAACTTGAATTTCCTTCCGTAGGCTAACAATGACTGGTTTCACTTGGAAATATTTTTAAGTGCGGAGTTTTGGAACTTTAAAAAATTCCTAAAAAAATTAGCCGAACTACGAATTCTGATTTACTCACCTGTTATCAGAAGAGACCTCAGTGCTGCGTCTTTCAGCGCACTACTGATCCTGAAAAGTAATTCTAACCATGCTTACAGTAACTTGAATTTCCTTATATACGCCAACATTGACAGGTTTCACTTGGAAATTCTTCTTTGTGTGGAGTTTTGGAACTTTAAAAAATGCCTCTAAAATCAGCCGAACTACAAATTCTGATTTACTCACCTGTCATCAGGAGAGACCTCAGTGCTGCATCTTTCAGCCCACTACTAATCCTGAAAAGTAATTCTAATCGTAGTTACAGTAAATCAAATTTCCTTACATAGGCTAATACTGACTGGTTTCACTTGGAAATTCTTTTAAGTGTGAAGTTTTGGAACTTTAAAAAATTCCTGAAAAATCAGACGAACTACGAATTCTGATTTACTCACCTGTTATCAGGAGAGACCTCAGTGCTTCATCTTTCAGCCAATACTGATCCTTAAAAGTAATTCTAATCATAGTTACAGTAACTCGAATTTCCTTACATAGGCTAACACTGACTGGTTTAACTTGGAAATTCTTCTAAGTGTGGAGTTTTTGAACTTGAAAGAATTCCTCAAAAATGAGTCGAACTACGAATTCTGATTTACTCTACTGTTATCAGGAGAGACCTCATTGCTGCATCTTTCAGCCCACTACTGATCCTAAAAAGTAATTCTAATCGTAGTTACAGTAAATCGAATTTCCTTACATAGGCTAATACTGACTGGTTTCACTTGGAAATTTTTCTAAGTGTGGAGTTTTGGTACTTTAAAAAGTTCCTCTAAAATCAGCCGAACGACGAAATCCGATTACTCACCTGTTATCAGGAGAGACCTCAGTGCTGCATCTTTCAGCCCAATACTGATCCTTAAAAGTAATTCTAATCATAGTTACAGTAACTTGAATTTCCTTACTTAGGCTAACACTGACTGGTTTAACTTGGAAATTCTTTTAAGTGTGAAGTTTTGGAACTTTAAAAAATGCCTCTAAAATCAGCAGAACTACGAATTCTGAGTTACTCACCTGTCATCAGGAGAGACCTCAGTGCTGCATCTTTCAACACTACTGATCCTGAAAATTAATTCTAACCATACTTACAGTAACTTGAATTTCCTTCCGTAGGCTAACAATGACTGGTTTCACTTGGAAATATTTTTAAGTGTGGAGTTTTGGAACTTTAAAAAATTCCTAAAAAAAGTAGTCGAACTACGAATTCTGATTTACTCACCTGTTATCAGAAGAGACCTCAGTGCTGCATCTTTCAGCCCACTACTGATCCTGAAAAGTAATTCTAACCATACTTACAGTAACTTGAATTTCCTTATATAGGCCAACATTGACAGGTTTCACTTGGAAATTCTTCTTTGTGTGGAGTTTTGGAACTTTAAAAAATGCCTCTAAAATCAGCCGAACTACGAATTCTGATTTACTCACCT
The DNA here is from genome assembly GCF_964263255.1 of Lissotriton vulgaris. NCBI lineage: Eukaryota > Metazoa > Chordata > Amphibia > Caudata > Salamandridae > Lissotriton > Lissotriton vulgaris. The sequence goes on along the minus strand of NC_141689.1, from coordinate 1,323,456,391 downwards.
GTCATCAGAAGAGACCTCAGTGCTGCATCTTTCAGCCCACTACTGATCTTGAAAATTAATTCTAACCATACACACAGAAACTTGAATTTCCTTCCATAGGCTAACAATGACTGGTTTCACTTGGAAATATTTTTAAGTGTGGAGTTTTGGCACTTTAAAAAATTCCTCAAAAATCAGCCAAACTACGAATTCTGATTTACTCACCTGTTATCAGGAGAGACTTCAGTGCTGCATCTTTCAGCCCAATACTGATCCTTAAAAGTAATTCTAATCATAGTTAACGTAACTCGAATTTCCTTACATAGGCAAACACTAACTGGTTTGTTATTGTTATTGTTAACTACAGCTTGGAAATTCTTCTAAGTGTGAAGTTTTGGAACATTAAAAAATTCCTCAAAAATCAGCTGAACTACGAATTCTGATTTACACACCTGTTATCAGGAGAGACCTCAGTGCTGCATCTTTCAGCCCACTACTGATCTTGAAAATTAATTCTAACCATACACACAGAAACTTGAATTTCCTTCCATAGGCTAACAATGACTGGTTTCACTTGGAAATATTTTTAAGTGTGGAGTTTTGGCACTTTAAAAAATTCCTCAAAAATCAGCCAAACTACGAATTCTGATTTACTCACCTGTTATCAGAAGAGACCTCAGTGCTGAATCTGTCAGCCCACTACTGATCCTGAAAATTAATTCTAACCATACTTACAGTAACTTGAATTTCCTTCCGTAGGCTAACAATGACTGGTTTCACTTGGAAATATTTTTAAGTGTGGAGTTTTGGAACTTTAAAAAATTCCTAAAAAAATTAGCCGAACTACGAATTCTGATTTACTCACCTGTTATCAGAAAAGACCTCAGTGCTGCGTCTTTCAGCGCACTACTGATCCTGAAAAGTAATTCTAACCATGCTTACAGTAACTTGAATTTCCTTATATAGGCCAACATTGACAGGTTTCACTTGGAAATTCTTCTTTGTGTGGAGTTTTGGAACTTTAAAAAATGCCTCTAAAATCAGCCGAACTACGAATTCTGATTTACTCACCTGTCATCAGGAGAGACCTCAGTGCTGCATCTTTCAACACTACTGATCCTGAAAATTAATTCTAACCATACTAACAGTAACTTGAATTTCCTTCCGTAGGCTAACAATGACTGGTTTCACTTGGAAATATTTTTAAGTGTGGAGTTTTGGAACTTTAAAAAATTCCTAAAAAAAGTAGCCGAACTACGAATTCTGATTTACTCACCTGTTATCAGAAGAGACCTCAGTGCTGCATCTTTCAGCCCACTACTGATCCTGAAAAGTAATTCTAATCGTTGTTACAGTAACTTGAATTTACTTCCATAGGCTAACATTGACATGTTTTACTTGGAAATTCTTCTAAGTGTGGAGTTTTGGAACTTTAAAAAACTTCCTCAAAAATCAGCCAAACTACGAATTCTGATTTACTCACCTGTTATCAGGAGAGACCTCAGTGCTGCATCTCTCAGCCCAATACTGATCCCTAAAAGTAATTCTAACCATACTTACAGTAACTTGAATTTCCTTATATAGGCGAACATTGACAGGTTTCACTTGGAAATTCTTCTTTGTGTGGAGTTTTGGAACTTTAAAAAATGCCTCTAAAATCAGCCGAACATCGAAATCCGATTTACTCACCTGTTATCAGGAGAGACCTCAGTGCTGCATCTTTCAGCCCAATACTGATCCTTAAAAGTAATTCTAATCATAGTTACAGTAACTTGAATTTCCTTACTTAGGCTAACACTGACTGGTTTAACTTGGAAATTCTTTTAAGTGTGAAGTTTTGGAACTTTAAAACATTTCTCAAAAATCAGACGAACTACGAATTCCGATTTACTCACCTGTTATCAGGAGAGACCTCAGTGCTGCATCTTTCAGCCCAATACTGATCCTTAAAAGTAATTCTAATCATAGTTACAGTAACTCGAATTTCCTTACATAGGCTAACACTGACTGGTTTAACTTGGAAATTCTTCTAAGTGTGGAGTTTTTGAACTTGAAAAAATTCCTCAAAAATGAGTTGAACTACGAATTCTGATTTACTCACCTGTTATCAGGAGAGACCTCAGTGCTACATCTTTCAGCCCACTACTGATCCTGAAAAGTAATTCTAACCATGCTTACAGTAACTTGAATTTCCTTATATAGGCCAACATTGACAGGTTTCACTTGGAAATTCTTCTTTGTGTGGAGTTTTGGAACTTTAAAAAATGCCTCTAAAATCAGCCGAACTACGAATTCTGATTTACTCACCTGTCATCAGGAGAGACCTCAGTGCTGCATCTTTCAACACTACTGATCCTGAAAATTAATTCTAACCATACTAACAGTAACTTGAATTTCCTTCCATAGGCTAACAATGACTGGTTTCACTTGGAAATATTTTTAAGTGTGGAGTTTTGGAACTTTAAAAAATTCCTAAAAAAAGTAGCCGAACTACGAATTCTGATTTACTCACCTGTTATCAGAAGAGACCTCAGTGCTGCATCTTTCAGCCCACTACTGATCCTGAAAAGTAATTCTAATCGTTGTTACAGTAACTTGAATTTACTTCCATAGGCTAACATTGACATGTTTTACTTGGAAATTCTTCTAAGTGTGGAGTTTTGGAACTTTAAAAAACTTCCTCAAAAATCAGCCAAACTACGAATTCTGATTTACTCACCTGTTATCAGGAGAGACCTCAGTGCTGCATCTCTCAGCCCAATACTGATCCCTAAAAGTAATTCTAACCATACTTACAGTAACTTGAATTTCCTTATATAGGCGAACATTGACAGGTTTCACTTGGAAATTCTTCTTTGTGTGGTTTTGGAACTTTAAAAAATGCCTCTAAAATCAGCCGAACATCGAAATCCGATTTACTCACCTGTTATCAGGAGAGACCTCAGTGCTGCATCTTTCAGCCCAATACTGATCCTTAAAAGTAATTCTAATCATAGTTACAGTAACTTGAATTTCCTTACTTAGGCTAACACTGACTGGTTTAACTTGGAAATTCTTTTAAGTGTGAAGTTTTGGAACTTTAAAACATTTCTCAAAAATCAGACGAACTACGAATTCCGATTTACTCACCTGTTATCAGGAGAGACCTCAGTGCTGCATCTTTCAGCCCAATACTGATCCTTAAAAGTAATTCTAATCATAGTTACAGTAACTCGAATTTCCTTACATAGGCTAACACTGACTGGTTTAACTTGGAAATTCTTCTAAGTGTGGAGTTTTTGAACTTGAAAAAATTCCTCAAAAATGAGTTGAACTACGAATTCTGATTTACTCACCTGTTATCAGGAGAGACCTCAGTGCTACATCTTTCAGCCCACTACTGATCCTGAAAAGTAATTCTAATCGTAGTTACAGTAACTTGAATTTCCTTCCATTAGCTAACATTGACATGTTTTATTTGGAAATTCTTCTAAGTGTGGAGTTTTGAAACTTAAAAAAATTCCTCAAAAATCAGCTGAACTACGAATTCTGATTTACTCACCTGTTATCAGGAGAGACCTCAGTGCTGCATCTTTCAGCCCACTACTGATCCTGAAAATTAATTCTAACCATACTTACAGTAAATTGAATTTCCTTCCATAGGCTAACAATGACTGGTTTCACTTGGAAATATTTTTAAGTGTGGAGTTTTGGCACTTTAAAAAATTCCTCAAAAATCAGCCTTAGTACGATTTTTGATTTACTCACCTGCTATCAGGAGAGACCTCAGTGCTGCATCTTTCATCCCAATACTGATCCTTAAAAGTATTTCTAATCATAGTTACAGTAACTCGAATTTCCTTACATAAGCTAACACAGACTGGTTTAACTTGGAAATGTTTCTAAGTGTGGAGTTTTGGAACTTAAAAAAGTTATTCTAAAATCAGTTGAACGGCAATTTCCGATGTACTCACCTGTTATCAGGAGAGACCTCAGTGCTGCATCTTTCAGCCCACTACTGATCCTGAAAACTAATTCTAACCATACTTACAGTAACTTGAATTTCCTTCCGTAGGCTAACATTGACTGGTGTCACTTGGACATTTTTTTTAAGTTTGGAGTTTTGGAACTTTATAAAATGCCTCTAATATCAGCCGAACTACGAATTCTGATTTACTCACCTGTTATCAGGCGAGACCTTAGTGCTGCATCTTTCAGCCCACTACTGATCCTTAGAAGTAATTCTAATCATAGTTACAGTAACTCGAATTTCCTTACATAGGCTAACACTGACTGGTTTAACTTGGAAATTCTTCTAAGTGTGGAGTTTTTGAACTTGAAAGAATTCCTCAAAAATGAGTCGAACTACGAATTCCGATTTACTCACCTGTTATCAGGAGAGACCTCAGTGCTACATCTTTCAGCCCACTACTGATCCTGAAAAGTAATTCTAATCGTAGTTACAGTAACTTGAATTTACTTCCATAGGCTAACATTGACATGTTTTATTTGGAAATTCTTCTAAGTGTGGGGTTTTGAAACTTTAAAAAATTCCTCAAAAATGAGCCGAACTACGAATTCTGATTTACTCACCTGTTATCAGGAAAGACCTCAGTGCTGCATCTTTCAGCCCACTACTGATCCTGAAAATTAATTGTAACCATACTTGCAGTAACTTGAATTTCCTTTCATAGGCTAACAATGACTGGTTTCACTTGGAAATATTTTTAAGTGTGGAGTTTTGGCACTTTAAAGAATTCCTCAAAAATCGGCCTTAGTACAATTTCTGATTTACTCACCTGTTATCAGGAGAGACCTCAGTGCTGCATCTTTCATCCCAATACTGATCCTTAAAAGTATTTCTAAATCATAGTTACAGTAACTCGAATTTCCTTACATAGGCTAACACAGACTGGTTTAACTTGGAAATTTTTCTAAGTGTGGAGTTTTGGAACTTAAAAAAGTTATTCTAAAATCAGTTGAACGGCAAATTCCGATGTACTCACCTGTTATCAGGAGAGACCTCAGTGCTGCATCTTTCAGCCCGCTACTGATCCTGAAAAGTAATTCTAATCGTTGTTACAGTAACTTGAATTTACTGCCATAGGCTAACATTGACATGTTTTACTTGGAAATTCTTCTAAGGGTGGAGTTTTGGAACTTTAAAAAATTCCTCAAAAATCGGCCAAACTACGAATTCTGATTTACTCACCTGTTATCAGGAGAGACCTCAGTGCTGCATCTGTCAGCCCACTACTGATCCTGAAAATTAATTCTAACCATACTTACAGTAACTTGAATTTCCTCCCGTAGGCTAACAATGACTGGTTTCACTTGGAAATATTTTTAAGTGTGGAGTTTTGGAACTTTAAAAAATTCCTAAAAAAATTAGCCGAACTACGAATTCTGATTTACTCACCTGTCATCAGGAGAGACCTCAGTGCTGCATCTTTCAGCCTACTACTGATCCTGAAAAGTAATTCTAATCGTAGTTACAGTAACTTGAATTTCCTTCCATAGGCTAACATTGACATGTTTTATTTGGAAATTCTTCTAAGTGTGGAGTTTTGGAACTTTAAAAAATTCCTAAAAAAATTAGCCGAACTACGAATTCTGATTTACTCACCTGTTATCAGAAGAGACCTCAGTGCTGCGTCTTTCAGCGCACTACTGATCCTGAAAAGTAATTCTAACCATACTTACAGTAACTTGAATTTCCTTCCGTAGGCTAACAATGACTGGTTTCACTTGGAAATATTTTTAAGTGTGGAGTTTTGGAACTTTAAAAAATTCCTATAAAAAGTAGCCGAACTACGAATTCTGATTTACTCACCTGTTATCAGAAGAGACCTCAGTGGTGCATCTTTCAGCCCACTACTGATCCTGAAAAGTAATTCTAACCATACTTACAGTAACTTGAATTTCCTTATATAGGCCAACATTGACAGGTTTCACTTGGAAATTCTTCTTTGTGTGGAGTTTTTGAACTTTAAAAAATGCCTCTAAAATCAGCTGAACTACGAATTCTGATTTACTCACCTGTCATCAGGAGAGACCTCAGTGCTGCATCTTTCAGCCCACTACTGATCCTAAAAAGTAATTCTAATCGTAGTTACAGTAAATCGAATTTCCTTACATAGGCTAATACTGACTGGTTTCACTTGGAAATTTTTCTAATTGTGGAGTTTTGGTACTTTAAAAAGTTCGTCTAAAATCAGCCGAACGACGAAATCCTATTTACTCACCTGTTATCAGGAGAGACCTCAGTGCTGCATCTTTCAGCCCAATACTGATCCCTAAAAGTAATTCTAATCATAGTTACAGTAACTCGAATTTCCTTACTTAGGCTAACACTGACTGGTTTAACTTGAAAATTCTTTTAAGTGTGAAGTTTTGGAACTTTAAAAAATTCCTCAAAAATCAGACGAACTACGAATTCCGATTTACTCACCTGTTATCAGGAGAGACCTCAGTGCTGCATCTTTCAGCCCAATACTGATCCTTAAAAGTAATTCTAATCATAGTTACACTAACTCGAATTTCCTTACATAGGCTAACACTGACTGGTTTAACTTGGAAATTCTTCTTTGTGTGGAGTTTTGGAACTTTAAAAAATGCCTCTAAAATCAGCGAACTACGAATTCTGATTTACACACCTGTTATCAGGAGAGACCTCAGTGCTGCATCTTTCAGCCCACTACTGATCTTGAAAATTAATTCTAACCATACACACAGAAACTTGAATTTCCTTCCATAGGCTAACAATGACTGGTTTCACTTGGAAATATTTTTAAGTGTGGAGTTTTGGCACTTTAAAAAATTTCTCAAAAATCAGCCAAACTACGAATTCTGATTTACACACCTGTTATCAGGAGAGACCTCAGTGCTGCATCTTTCAGCCCACTACTGATCCTGAAAATTAATTCTAACCATACTTACAGTAACTTGAATTTCCTTCCATAGGCTAACAATGACTGGTTTCACTTGGAAATATTTTTAAGTGTGGAGTTTTGGAACTTTAAAAAATTCCTAAAAAAAGTAGCCGAACTACGAATTCTGATTTACTCACCTGTTATCAGGAGAGACCTCAGTGCTGCATTTTTCAGCACACTACTGATCCTGAAAATTAATTCTAACCATACTTACAGTAACTTGAATTTCCTTCCGTAGGCTAACAATGACTGGTTTCACTTGGAAATATTTTTAAGTGTGGAGTTTTGGAACTTTAAAAAATTCCTAAAAAAAGTAGCCGAACTACGAATTCTGATTTACTCACCTGTTATCAGAAGAGACCTCAGTGCTGCATCTTTCAGCCCACTACTAATCCTGAAAAGTAATTCTAACCATACTTACAGTAACTTGAATTTCCTTATATAGGCCAACATTGACAGGTTTCACTTGGAAATTCTTCTTTGTGTGGAGTTTTGGAACTTTAAAACATGCCTCTAAAATCAGCTGAACTACGAATTCTGATTTACTCACCTGTCATCAGGAGAGACCTCAGTGCTGCATCTTTCAGCCCACTACTGATCCTAAAAAGTAATTCTAATCGTAGTTACACTAAATCGAATTTCCTTACATAGGCTAAAACTGACTGGTTTCACTTGGAAATTTTTCTAATTGTGAAGTTTTGGAACATTAAAAAATTCCTCAAAAATCAGCTGAACTACGAATTCTGATTTACACACCTGTTATCAGGAGAGACCTCAGTGCTGCATCTTTCAGCCCACTACTGATCTTGAAAATTAATTCTAACCATACACACAGAAACTTGAATTTCCTTCCATAGGCTAACAATGACTGGTTTCACTTGGAAATATTTTTAAGTGTGGAGTTTTGGCACTTTAAAAAATTCCCCAAAAATCAGCCAAACTACGAATTCTGATTTACTCACCTGTTATCAGGAGAGACCTCGGTGCTGAATTTGTCAGCCCACTACTGATCCTGTAAATTAATTCTAACCATACTTACAGTAACTTGAATTTCCTTCCGTAGGCTAACAATGACTGGTTTCACTTGGAAATATTTTTAAGTGTGGAGTTTTGGAACTTTAAAAAATTCCTAAAAAAATTAGCCAAACTACGAATTCTGATTTACTCACCTGTTATCAGAAGAGACCTCAGTGCTGCGTCTTTCAGCGCACTACTGATCCTGAAAAGTAATTCTAACCATGCTTACAGTAACTTGAATTTCCTTATATAGGCCAACATTGACAGGTTTCACTTGGAAATTCTTCTTTGTGTGGAGTTTTGGAACTTTAAAAAATTCCTCTAAAATCAGCCGAACTACGAATTCTGATTTACTCACCTGTCATCAGGAGAGACCTCAGTGCTGCATCTTTCAGCCCACTACTAATCCTAAAAAGTAATTCTAATCGTAGTTACAGTAAATCGAATTTCCTTACATAGGCTAATACTGACTGGTTTCACTTGGAAATTTTTCTAATTGTAGAGTTTTGGTACTTTTTTTTTTTCGTGGTAGTGTTTGGCCCTGAGGGTTTATTAGGAAGTGGTTTACCCCTTGCCATATTGTTGTTACCAGGGGCCTTAGTAGCTGTTAGTGTTTTACTGGCACCCGTGTGATTTGTGCCAAGTAATGTTTGTAGCATCGCATGGTTTGAATTAATCAAAGCCTCCATACTATCAATTTTTGAGGTCATGAGCATTGTCCGCTCCAGGACAGGTAGAAGTAAAGTTTTAAACATGGCCTCCATTTTTGCTAACAAAACTTCGTCACTATTAAGGCACATGGGGCAGGTACTTGAGGAGCCCAAGGCCGAGAGGGAAGGGCATAGCATATTGGTAAATACAGAGGGGATTAGAGGGTCTGGAGGAAGCTCAGACCCCTGTCTCCTATCGTCTTGGGCTTCATTTACTTTAGGAATTTTTATATCTCTCTCCCCTGACAATCTAGAGTCCAACTTCCTCTTTTTAATGTTGGGACCAGGGTTGGGTGCGGGGTGGATGGAGTTTTCAACAGGATTAGAGTTGATAGAGTGGTTAAGGGGGAGGTATCCAGAAAGCTGACTAGGATCAGGCCCCCCACTAATCAATGAATCATTATCATCATCCCCCTGGCTGCATTGGGAAGCTTCTATACTGTGCCTTTCTTCCTTCAAAATATCAGCTGTTGGGCTCGCCCCTATACTTTCTAGATGGACGATTACGTCTGTAGAGGTAGTGTGGACGCAGTTAAAAGCAGCATGTGGGGCAGAGGGCACAGGGGAGGTGGAAGTAGCTAAGGCCCCCAATGACGATCGCTTGCCACTGATAAGATCTATTGAGAGTCTTTTCTCTACCATGGCAATTTCCTTCTCCAGGATTCCAGTAGCCCGTGATATAAATGCATCAAGGGGGCCAGATACGACTCCCTTGGTAGTGTGGATTTGCACAGATCGTTCTTTGCCTGACCGTAGCGGCATTGCAGGGGGTACAGATGGCAGAGTTTTACAGTAATGTCAGCCTATGTTAGCAACACCAAGGGACAGGAGATGTTAGTGCGGAGTCCGCCGCCTACCTTATGGCCTTCCAATCGACCAGGGGGGGTGGGCCTAGGCCGGACTCTGCCGTACTCGAACGGCCTCAAACGGCCCGCTCTTTGCACGGTCTTCGCCCCGGTCGCTCCCGCGCACTCCCGCGCAGCGGTTGCTCCACCCTGTGTAAATAGGGGAGGGCAGTAGGTGGAGCCGGCAGGGAGAGCGGCCACAGGTGGTGCACGCAGGGACTCCTGGTCACTGGAGTCCCTGCTAGGCAGGTCGCAGCCCCGCCGGCGCCCAAGATCCGATGGTGAAAGCGATGACAGGCTCCCCCTCTCTCTTCCTGCACAGAGAGAGTCACACAACGCAGCGGGACCCGCGCAGCGGGTCCGGCAAGGCGTTGATTGGCAGAACACACAAAGGGCACACGGAGCTTCTAACGCCAGTAAGTTCAGTCGAACAATCCCACCAGGCAAGGGAGGCGCTGGGTTTTAATGTCCACTTGTCAGAGGCGGAGCCGGCAGGGAGAGCGGCCACAGGTGGTGCACGCAGGGACTCCTGGTCACTGGAGTCCCTGCTAGGCAGCTCGCAGCCCCGCCGGCGTCCAAGATCCGATGGTGAAAGCGATGACAGGCTCCCCCTCTCTCTTCCTGCACAGAGAGAGTCACACAACGCAGCGGGACCCGCGCAGCGGGTCCGGCAAGGCGTTGATTGGCAGAACACACAAAGGGCACACGGAGCTTCTAACGCCAGTAAGTTCAGTCGAACAATCCCACCAGGCAAGGGAGGCGCTGGGTTTTAATGTCCACTTCTCAGAGGCGGAGCCGGCAGGGAGAGCGGCCACAGGTGGTGCACGCAGGGACTCCTGGTCACTGGAGTCCCTGCTAGGCAGCTCGCAGCCCCGCCGGCGTCCAAGATACGATGGTGAAAGCGATGACAGGCTCCCCCTCTCTCTTCCTGCACAGAGAGAGTCACACAACGCAGCGGGACCCGTGCAGCGGGTCCGGCAAGGCGTTGATTGGCAGAACACACAAAGGGCACACGGAGCTTCTAACGCCAGTAAGTTCAGTCGATTTTAGAGGAACTTTAAAAAGTTCCTCTAAAATCAGCCGAACGACGAAATCCGATTTACTCACCTGTTATCAGGAGAGACCTCAGTGCTGCATCTTTCAGCCCAATACTGATCCCTAAAAGTAATTCTAATCATAGTTACAGTAACTCGAATTTCCTTACTTAGGCTAACACTGACTGGTTTAACTTGGAAATTCTTCTAAGTGTGGAGTTTTTGAACTTGAAAAAATTCCTCAAAAATTAGTTGAACTACGAATTCTGATTTACTCTACTGTTATCAGGAGAGACCTCAGTGCTGCATCTTTCAGCCCACTACTGATCCTGAAAAGTAATTCTAATCGTAGTTACAGTAACTTGAATTTCCTTCCATAGGCTAACATTGACATGTTTTATTTGGAAATTCTTCTAAGTGTGGAGTTTTGAAACTTAAAAAAATTCCTCAAAAATCAGCCGAACTACGAATTCTGATTTACATACCTGTTATCAGGAGAGACCTCAGGACTGCATCTTTCAGCCCACTACTGATCCTGAAAATTAATTCTTACCATACTTACAGTAACTTGAATTTCCTTCCATAGGCTAACAATGACTGGTTTCACTTGGAAATATTTTTAAGTGTGGAGTTTTGGAACTTTAAAAAATTCCTAAAAAAATTAGCCGAACTACGAATTCTGATTTACTCACCTGTTATCAGAAGAGACCTCAGTGCTGCGTCTTTCAGCGCACTACTGATCCTGAAAAGTAATTCTAACCATACTTACAGTAACTTGAATTTCCTTCCGTAGGCTAACAATGACTGGTTTCACTTGGAAATATTTTTAAGTGTGGAGTTTTGGAACTTTAAAAAATTCCTTAAAAAAGTAGCCGAACTACGAATTCTGATTTACTCACCTGTTATCAGAAGAGACCTCAGTGCTGCATCTTTCAGCCCACTACTGATCCTGAAAAGTAATTCTAACCATACTTACAGTAACTTGAATTTCCTTATATAGGCCAACATTGACAGGTTTCACTTGGAAATTCTTCTTTGTGTGGAGTTTTTGAACTTTAAAAAATGCCTCTAAAATCAGCTGAACTACGAATTCTGATTTACTCACCTGTCATCAGGAGAGACCTCAGTGCTGCATCTTTCAGCCCACTACTGATCCTAAAAAGTAATTCTAATCGTAGTTACAGTAAATCGAATTTCCTTACATAGGCTAATACTGACTGGTTTCACTTGGAAATTTTTCTAATTGTGGAGTTTTGGTACTTTAAAAAGTTCGTCTAAAATCAGCCGAACGACGAAATCCTATTTACTCACCTGTTATCAGGAGAGACCTCAGTGCTGCATCTTTCAGCCCAATACTGATCCCTAAAAGTAATTCTAATCATAGTTACAGTAACTCGAATTTCCTTACTTAGGCTAACACTGACTGGTTTAACTTGAAAATTCTTTTAAGTGTGAAGTTTTGGAACTTTAAAAAATTCCTCAAAAATCAGACGAACTACGAATTCCGATTTACTCACCTGTTATCAGGAGAGACCTCAGTGCTGCATCTTTTAGCCCAATACTGATCCTTAAAAGTAATTCTAATCATAGTTACACTAACTCGAATTTCCTTACATAGGCTAACACTGACTGGTTTAACTTGGAAATTCTTCTTTGTGTGGAGTTTTGGAACTTTAAAAAATGCCTCTAAAATCAGCAAACTACGAATTCTGATTTACACACCTGTTATCAGGAGAGACCTCAGTGCTGCATCTTTCAGCCCACTACTGATCTTGAAAATTAATTCTAACCATACACACAGAAACTTGAATTTCCTTCCATAGGCTAACAATGACTGGTTTGTTATTGTTATTGTTAACTACAGCTTGGAAATTCTTCTAAGTGTGAAGTTTTGGAACATTAAAAAATTCCTCAAAAATCAGCTGAACTACGAATTCTGATTTACACACCTGTTATCAGGAGAGACCTCAGTTCTGCATCTTTCAGCCCACTACTGATCTTGAAAATTAATTCTAACCATACACACAGAAACTTGAATTTCCTTCCATAGGCTAACAATGACTGGTTTCACTTGGAAATATTTTTAAGTGTGGAGTTTTGGCACTTTAAAAAATTCCTCAAAAATCAGCCAAACTACGAATTCTGATTTACTCACCTGTTATCAGGAGAGACCTCAGTGCTGCATCTTTCAGCACACTACTGATCCTGAAAATTAATTCTAACCATACTTACAGTAACTTGAATTTCCTTCCGTAGGCTAACAATGATTGGTTTCACTTGGAAATATTTTTAAGTGTGGAGTTTTGGAACTTTAAAAAATTCCTAAAAAAAGTAGCCGAACTACGAATTCTGATTTACTCACCTGTTATCAGAAGAGACCTCAGTGCTGCATCTTTCAGCCCACTACTGATCCTGAAAAGTAATTCTAATCGTAGTTACAGTAACTTGAATTTTCTTCCATAGGCCAACATTGACAGGTTTCACTTGGAAATTCTTCTTTGTGTGGAGTTTTGGAACTTTAAAAAATGCCTCTAAAATCAGCCGAACTACGAATTCTGATTTATTCACCTGTTATCAGGAGAGACCTCAGTGCTACATCTTTCAGCCCACTACTGATCCTGAAAAGTAATTCTAATCGTAGTTACAGTAACTTGAATTTCCTTCCATAGGCTAACATTGACATGTTTTATTTGGAAATTCTTCTAAGTGTGGAGTTTTGAAACTTAAAAAAATTCCTCAAAAATCAGCCGAACTACGAATTCTGATTTACACACCTGTTATCAGGAGAGACCTCAGTGCTGCATCTTTCAGCCCACTACTGATCCTGAAAATTAATTCTAACCACACTTACAGTAACTTGAATTTCCTTCCGTAGGCTAACAATGACTGGTTTCACTTGGAAATATTTTTAAGTGTGGAGTTTTGGAACTTTAAAAAATTCCTAAAAAAAGTAGCCGAACTACGAATTCTGATTTACTCACCTGTTATCAGAAGAGACCTCAGTGCTGCGTCTTTCAGCCCACTACTGATCCTGAAAAGTAATTCTAACCATACTTACAGTAACTTGAATTTCCTTATATAGGCCAACATTGACAGGTTTCACTTGGAAATTCTTCTTTGTGTGGAGTTTTGGAACTTTAAAAAATGCCTCTAAAATCAGCTGAACTACGAATTCTGATTTACTCACCTGTCATCAGGAGAGACCTCAGTGCTGCATCTTTCAGCCCACTACTGATCTTGAAAATTAATTCTAACCATACACACAGAAACTTGAATTTCCTTCCATAGGCTAACAATGACTGGTTTCACTTGGAAATATTTTTAAGTGTGGAGTTTTGGCACTTTAAAAAATTTCTCAAAAATCAGCCAAACTACAAATTCTGATTTACACACCTGTTATCAGGAGAGACCTCAGTGCTGCATCTTTCAGCCCACTACTGATCCTGAAAATTAATTCTAACCATACTTACAGTAACTTGAATTTCCTTCCATAGGCTAACAATGACTGGTTTCACTTGGAAATATTTTTAAGTGTGGAGTTTTGGAACTTCAAAAAATTCCTAAAAAAAGTAGCCGAACTACGAATTCTGATTTACTCACCTGTTATCAGGAGAGACCTCAGTGCTGCATCTTTCAGCACACTACTGATCCTGAAAATTAATTCTAACCATACTTACAGTAACTTGAATTTCCTTCCGTAGGCTAACAATGACTGGTTTCACTTGGAAATATTTTTAAGTGTGGAGTTTTGTAACTTTAAAAAATTCCTAAAAAAAGTAGCCGAACTACGAATTCTGATTTACTCACCTGTTATCAGAAGAGACCTCAGTGCTGCATCTTTCAGCCCACTACTGATCCTGAAAAGTAATTCTAACCATACTTACAGTAACTTGAATTTCCTTATATAGGCCAACATTGACAGGTTTCACTTGGAAATTCTTCTTTGTGTGGAGTTTTGGAACTTTAAAAAATGCCTCTAAAATCAGCTGAACTACGAATTCTGATTTACTTACCTCTCATCAGGAGTGACCTCAGTGCTGCATCTTTCAGCCCACTACTGATCCTAAAAAGTAATTCTAATCGTAGTTACAGTAAATCGAATTTCCTTACATAGGCTAATACTGACTGGTTTCACTTGGAAATTTTTCTAATTGTGGAGTTTTGGTACTTTAAAAAGTTCGTCTAAAATCAGCCGAACGACGAAATCCTATTTACTCACCTGTTATCAGGAGAGACCTCAGTGCTGCATCTTTCAGCCCAATACTGATCCCTAAAAGTAATTCTAATCATAGTTACAGTAACTCGAATTTCCTTACTTAGGCTAACACCGACTGGTTTAACGTGAAAATTCTTTTAAGTGTGAAGTTTTGGAACTTTAAAAAATTCCTCAAAAATCAGACGAACTACGAATTCTGATTTACTCACCTGTTATCAGGAGAGACCTTAGTGCTGCATCTTTCAGCCCAATACTGATCCTTAAAAGTAATTCTAATCATAGTTACACTAACTCGAATTTCCTTACATAGGCTAACACTGACTGCTTTAACTTGGAAATTCTTCTTTGTGTGGAGTTTTGGAACTTTAAAAATTGCCTCTAAAATCAGTGAACTACGAATTCTGATTTACACACCTGTTATCAGGAGAGAACTCAGTGCTGCATCTTTCAGGCCACTACTGATCTTGAAAATTAATTCTAACCATACACACAGAAACTTGAATTTCCTTCCATAGGCTAACATTGACTCGTTTCACTTGGAAATATTTTTAAGTGTGGAGTTTTGGAACTTTAAAAAATTCCTTAAAAATCAGCCAAACTACGAATTCTGATTTACTCACCTGTTATCAGGAGAGACTTCAGAGTTGCATCTTTCAGCCCAATACTGATCCTTAAAAGTAATTCTAATCATAGTTACAGTAACTCGAATTTCCTTACATAGGCAAACACTGACTGGTTTGTTATTGTTATTGTTAACTACAGCTTGGAAATTCTTCTAAGTGTGAAGTTTTGGAACATTAAAAAATTCCTCAAAAATCAGCTGAACTACGAATTCTGATTTACACACCTGTTATCAGGAGAGACCTCAGTGCTGCATCTTTCAGCCCACTACTGATCTTGAAAATTAATTCTAACCATACACACAGAAACTTGAATTTCCTTCCATGGCTAACAATGACTGGTTTCACTTGGAAATATTTTTAAGTGTGGAGTTTTGGCACTTTAAAAAATTCCGCAAAAATCAGCCAAACTACGAATTCTGATTTACTCACCTGTTATCAGGAGAGACCTCGGTGCTGAATCTGTCAGCCCACTACTGATCCTGAAAATTAATTCTAACCATACTTACAGTAACTTGAATTTCCTTCCGTAGGCTAACAATGACAGGTTTCACTTGGAAATATTTTTAAGTGTGGAGTTTTGGAACTTTAATAAATTCCTAAAAAAATTAGCCGAACTACGAATTCTGATTTACTCACCTGTTATCAGAAGAGACCTCAGTGCTGCGTCTTTCAGCACACTACTGATCCTGAAAAGTAATTCTAACCATGCTTACAGTAACTTGAATTTCCTTATATAGGCCAACATTGACAGGTTTCACTTGGAAATTCTTCTTCGTGTGGAGTTTTGGAACTTTAAAAAATTCCTCTAAAATCAGCCGAACTACGAATTCTGATTTACTCACCTGTCATCAGGAGAGACCTCAGTGCTGCATCTTTCAGCCCACTACTAATCCTAAAAAGTAATTCTAATCGTAGTTACAGTAAATCAAATTTCCTTACATAGGCTAATACTGACTGGTTTCACTTGGAAATTCTTTTAAGCGTGAAGTTTTGGAACTTAAAAAAATTCCTGAAAAATCAGACGAACTACGAATTCTGATTTACTCACCTGTTATCAGGAGAGACCTCAGTGCTGCATCTTTCAGCCAATACTGATCCTTAAAAGTAATTCTAATCATAGTTACAGTAACTCAAATTTCCTTACATAGGCTAACACTGACTGGTTTAACTTGGAAATATTTTTAAGTGTGGAGTTTTGGCACTTTAAAAAATTTCTCAAAAATCAGCCAAACTACGAATTCTGATTTACACACCTGTTATCAGGAGAGACCTCAGTGCTGCATCTTTCAGCCCACTACTGATCCTGAAAATAATTCTAACCATACTTACAGTAACTTGAATTTCCTTCCATAGGCTAACAATGACTGGTTTCACTTGGAAATATTTTTAAGTGTGGAGTTTTGGAACTTTAAAAAATTCCTAAAAAAAGTAGCCGAACTACGAATTCTGATTTACTCACCTGTTATCAGGAGAGACCTCAGTGCTGCATCTTTCAGCACACTACTGATCCTGAAAATTAATTCTAACCATACACACAGAAACTTGAATTTCCTTCCATAGGCTAACAATGACTGGTTTCACTTGGAAATATTTTTAAGTGTGGAGTTTTGGCACTTTAAAAAATTTCTCAAAAATCAGCCAAACTACGAATTCTGATTTACACACCTGTTATCAGGAGAGACCTCAGTGCTGCATCTTTCAGCCCACTACTGATCCTGAAAATTAATTCTAACCATACTTACAGTAACTTGAATTTCCTTCCATAGGCTAACATTGACTCGTTTCACTTGGAAATATTTTTAAGTGTGGAGTTTTGGAACTTTAAAAAATTCCTCAAAAATCAGCCAAACTACGAATTCTGATTTACTCACCTGTTATCAGGAGAGACTTCAGAGTTGCATCTTTCAGCCCAATACTGATCCTTAAAAGTAATTCTAATCATAGTTACAGTAACTCGAATTTCCTTACATAGGCAAACACTGACTGGTTTGTTATTGTTATTGTTAACTACAGCTTGGAAATTCTTCTAAGTGTGAAGTTTTGGAACATTAAAAAATTCCTCAAAAATCAGCTGAACTACGAATTCTGATTTACACACCTGTTATCAGGAGAGACCTCAGTGCTGCATCTTTCAGCCCACTACTGATCTTGAAAATTAATTCTAACCATACACACAGAAACTTGAATTTCCTTCCATGGCTAACAATGACTGGTTTCACTTGGAAATATTTTTAAGTGTGGAGTTTTGGCACTTTAAAAAATTCCTCAAAAATCAGCCAAACTACGAATTCTGATTTACTCACCTGTTATCAGGAGAGACCTCGGTGCTGAATCTGTCAGCCCACTACTGATCCTGAAAATTAATTCTAACCATACTTACAGTAACTTGAATTTCCTTCCGTAGGCTAACAATGACAGGTTTCACTTGGAAATATTTTTAAGTGTGGAGTTTTGGAACTTTAAAAAATTCCTAAAAAAATTAGCCGAACTACGAATTCTGATTTACTCACCTGTTATCAGAAGAGACCTCAGTGCTGCGTCTTTCAGCACACTACTGATCCTGAAAAGTAATTCTAACCATGCTTACAGTAACTTGAATTTCCTTATATAGGCCAACATTGACAGGTTTCACTTGGAAATTCTTCTTTGTGTGGAGTTTTGGAACTTTAAAAAATTCCTCTAAAATCAGCCGAACTACGAATTCTGATTTACTCACCTGTCATCAGGAGAGACCTCAGTGCTGCATCTTTCAGCCCACTACTAATCCTAAAAAGTAATTCTAATCGTAGTTACAGTAAATCAAATTTCCTTACATAGGCTAATACTGACTGGTTTCACTTGGAAATTCTTTTAAGCGTGAAGTTTTGGAACTTAAAAAAATTCCTGAAAAATCAGACGAACTACGAATTCTGATTTACTCACCTGTTATCAGGAGAGACCTCAGTGCTGCATCTTTCAGCCAATACTGATCCTTAAAAGTAATTCTAATCATAGTTACAGTAACTCGAATTTCCTTACATAGGCTAACACTGACTGGTTTAACTTGGAAATATTTTTAAGTGTGGAGTTTTGGAACTTTAAAAAATTCCTAAAAAAAGTAGCCGAACTACGAATTCTGATTTACTCACCTGTTATCAGGAGAGACCTCAGTGCTGCATCTTTCAGCACACTACTGATCCTGAAAATTAATTCTAACCATACTTACAGTAACTTGAATTTCCTTCCGTAGGCTAACAATGACTGGTTTCACTTGGAAATATTTTTAAGTGTGGAGTTTTGGAACTTTAAAAAATTCCTAAAAAAAGTAGCCGAACTACGAATTCTGATTTACTCACCTGTTATCAGAAGAGACCTCAGTGCTGCATCTTTCAGCCCACTACTGATCCTGAAAAGTAATTCTAACCATACTTACAGTAACTTGAATTTTCTTATATAGGCCAACATTGACAGGTTTCACTTGGAAATTCTTCTTTGTGTGGAGTTTTGGAACTTTAAAAAATGCCTCTAAAATCAGCTGAACTACGAATTCTGATTTACTCACCTGTCATCAGGAGAGACCTCAGTGCTGCATCTTTCAGCCCACTACTGATCCTAAAAAGTAATTCTAATCGTAGTTACAGTAAATCAAATTTCCTTACATAGGCTAATACTGACTGGTTTCACTTGGAAATTTTTCTAATTGTGGAGTTTTGGTACTTTAAAAAATTCCTCAAAAATCAGACGAACTACGAATTCTGATTTACTCACCTGTTATCAGGAGAGACCTCAGTGCTGCATCTTTCAGCCCAATACTGATCCTTAAAAGTAATTCTAATCATAGTTACACTAACTCGAATTTCCTTACATAGGCTAACACTGACTGGTTTAACTTGGAAATTCTTCTTTGTGTGGAGTTTTGGAACTTTAAAAAATGCCTCTAAAATCAGTGAACTACGAATTCTGATTTACTCACCTGTTATCAGGAGAGACTTCAGAGCTGCATCTTTCAGCCCAATACTGATCCTTAAAAGTAATTCTGTATTCTGTAATTTGTGCCTGGTTTGTAAATTTTCTTAGGGCCCGTGTTTTGGTTTCCTTCCTTGTTGTCCGCCTACCTCGCCGCCCCCCGCTCTCCCTTCCCGCCACCGCCGCTTTTCCCCGCCCCTTTTTCTATTCTGTACCCTCCCCGCTCCCGCCTCCCAGCTGCTCCGCCCACCCGCGCACTTGGCCTTAAATGGCGACCGTGCGACGCAGGTGAGTGTGACCCACTTGTGGGACACCCTCGCGCCGCACGGCCACCAGCTGCTGCGTGTGCCCCTTGCCTGCCCTCTGCCTCGCTGCCTGCCTCGTTGCCGGTTGCCGGCTGCCTCCGCTCTGGTTGTTTTTGCCTTTGTTTTTACTGTAATTTGTGCCTGTTTAGTATATTCTCTTCGTGCCTGTGTTTTGGTTGTTTTTGCCTTTGTTTTTACTGTAATTTGTGCCTGGTTTGTAAATTTTCTTAGTGCCCGTGTTTTGCTTTCCTTCCTTGTTGTCCGCCTACCTCGCCGCCCCCCGCTCTCCCTTCCCGCCACTGCCGCTTTTCCCCGCCCCTTTTTCTATTCTGTACCCTCCCCGCTCCCGCCTCCCAGCTGCTCCGCCCACCCGCGCACTTGGCCTTAAATGGCGACCGTGCGACGCAGGTGAGTATGACCCACTTGTGGGACACCCCCGCGCCGCACGGCCACCAGCTGCTGCGTGTGCCCCTTGCCTGCCCTCTGCCTCGCTGCCTGCCTCGTTGCCGGTTGCCGGCTGCCTCCGCTCTGG
Source organism: Lissotriton vulgaris (assembly GCF_964263255.1). Taxonomy (NCBI): domain Eukaryota; kingdom Metazoa; phylum Chordata; class Amphibia; order Caudata; family Salamandridae; genus Lissotriton; species Lissotriton vulgaris. Next base: position 1,323,436,274 of record NC_141689.1, on the reverse strand, counting down.
TTGTTTTTGCCTTTGTTTTTACTGTAATTTGTGCCTGTTTAGTATATTCTCTTCGTGCCTGTGTTTTGGTTGTTTTTGCCTTTGTTTTTACTGTAATTTGTGCCTGGTTTGTAAATTTTCTTAGTGCCCGTGTTTTGGTTTCCTTCCTTGTTGTCCGCCTACCTCGCTGCCCCCCGCTCTCCCTTCCCGCCACTGCCGCTTTTCCCCGCCCCTTCTTCTATTCTGTACCCTCCCCGCTCCCGCCTCCCAGCTGCTCCGCCCACCCACGCACTTCGCCTTAAATGGCGACCGTGCGAACGCGCAGCGGTCACGCGCAGCGGGTGCGCCGTTTGTGCGCCGAAGGCGCGCCAAAGGTAAGCCCGTCTGCGCCCGTCCGCGACTGGATCGCGACCAGCGCCAGGACCCCTGGCCCACGAAGACCCCGACCGACCCGCCTGACGTACTCCGCCGCCTCCCTCATCGCACTCAACACCGGCCGACTCCCAGAATGCCACCAAGCCACACCACGACGCACCCACGGACCTTTCAGCTGCCACGCCTGCAAGTTCACCTGCATCCGGACCTGCCTCGCACCAGCACCCGCCAAGACGAACACCAGCAGCACCCACCTCAAGTGCATCCTGCTCAACACCCGCTCCGTCCACAGACACGCCATCGAACTCTGGAACCTTCTAGACGCCACAGCCCCTGACGTTGCCTTCCTCACGGAGACCTGGATGAACGCCTCTTCAGCTCCCGACATCGCCATCGCTATCCCAGAGGGCTACAAGATCATCCGGAGGGACCGAAACGCCAACCAGATGGGAGGAGGCATCGCCATCATCCACAGGAACACCATCCGTCTCACGACCAGCACCAACAACACCCTGACCAGCGCCGAACACCTGCATTTCCAGATCCACACCAACCCGAACACCACCCTCAGAGGCACACTGATCTACCGACCCCCTGGAACACGCACACAGTTCAGCGAGGACATCGCCGACTTCGTCAGCCCGCATGCCCTCCCCTCCGCTGACTACATCCTCCTGGGAGACCTCAACTTCCATCTGGAGAACAACAACGACCGCAACACCAGCACCCTGCTCGACAACCTCGCCAACCTTGGACTCAAGCAACTGGTGTCCACCCCCACCCACCTCGCCGGACACACACTCGACGCAGTCTTCTCTTCCAGCACAGACATCGACTTCAGCCACGCCACAGAGCTTCATTGGACGGACCACAGCTGCGTCCACTTCACCTTCAAGAGAACGACGACCCACCAACACCAGCAACAGGCCGCCCGCAGAAGCTGGAACAAGATCACAGCAGACCAGCTCGCCACCTCCCTGAGCCAGCACCCTCCTGCCAGCTCAGCGAACCCCAGCCAGGCCGCCGACAACCTCACGAAGTGGATCAGCAACTGCGCGGACGAACTCTCCCCACTGAGGACCCCGCCTAGCAGACCCGGCAGCAAGAAGGCCCCATGGTTCACCGACGAACTCAAGAGCTCCAAGAAGAACTGCCGAGCCCTCGAGAAAGTCTGGAGAAGGGAACCGACACCGGACAACAGGACCTCCTTCAAACTTGCCACCCGGAAACACCACCAGCTGATCCGCGCCGCCAAGAAAACAGCATTCAAGGACCGGTTGGACAACAACGCACACAACTGCAAGGAACTCTTCAACATCGTGAAAGAGCTTTCCAACCCCAGCGCAGGAAACAAAGACATCACCCCATCGCAAGACCTCTGCAACTCCCTCGCTTCATACTTCCACAACAAGATCGCGGACATACACAACAGCTTCAACAACCAACCAACGCACACCATGACCGAACAACCACCCCCCACCATCACCCTACACGCCTGGACCCCGATCAGCACCGAAGATACCATCCGCACGATGAACTCCATCCACTCCGGATCACCGACCGACCCCTGCCCTCACCACGTCTTCAACAAGGCCGACGCTGTCATCGCACACCACCTACGAGACATCATCAACACATCCTTCGACACCACCATCTTCCCTGAGAGCTGGAAACACGCCGAACTCAGCGCTCTACTCAAGAAACCAACAGCGGACCCCACCGACCTCAAGAACTACCGCCCCATCTCGCTCCTCCCGTTTCCAGCCAAAGTCATCGAGAAGACCGTCAACAAGCAGATGGCCGCCTTCCTCGAGACGAACGGATCCCTCGACCCCTCACAGTCCGGCTTCCGAGCCAATCACAGCACCGAGACCGCCCTCATCGCCGCCACCGATGACATCCGAGCCCTGATGGACAAGGGAGAAACAGCGGCCCTCATCCTCCTAGACCTCTCCGCGGCATTCGACACGGTCTGCCACCGCACCCTAGTACGGCGCCTCAGCAACATCGGAATCCAGGACAAGGCGCTGGAATGGATCATCTCCTTCCTCGACGGAAGAACACAGAGAGTCCGCCTACCACCGTACAAGTCAGAGGCCTCCGAAGTCATCTGCGGCGTCCCTCAAGGATCATCTCTGAGCCCCACCCTCTTCAACGTCTACATGAGCCCCCTCGCGGCCATCGTACGCAAACACAACCTCAGCATAATCTCCTACGCCCACGACACCCAGCTGATCCTCTCCCTGACCAACGACCCCGCCGCCGCCAGAGCCAACCTGCACGAAGGGATGAAAGAGGTAGCCGAGTGGATGACGACCAGCCGCCTGAAACTGAACTCGGACAAGACGGAGGTCCTCATCCTGGGCTCCTAACCCTCTGCCTGGGACGACTCCTGGTGGCCTCCCGCCCTGGGCACCGCACCCAAACCAACAGACCATGCACGCAACCTGGGCTTCATCCTGGACTCCTCCCTCTCCATGACCAGGCAAGTCAACAACGTCTCCTCAGCGTGCTTCAACATCCTATGCATGCTACGGAAGATCTTCTGGTGGATCCCCACCGAGACCAGGAAGACCGTCACCCAGGCCCTCGTCACCAGCCGACTGGACTACGGCAACGCCCTCTACGCCGGTACCACCGCCAAGCTCCAGAAGAGACTCCAGCGGATCCAGAACGCCTCAGCCAGACTCATCCTCGACATCCCACGAACCAGCCACATCTCCGGACATCTGAGAGACCTTCACTGGCTCCCCGTCAACAAAAGAATCACCTTCCGCCTCCTCACCCACGCACACAAAGCCCTACACGACCAAGGCCCGAGCTACCTCAACAGCCGAGTCAACTTCTACGCTCCCAAACGCCACCTCCGATCAGCCAACCACGCCCTCGCCGCCGTCCCCCGCATCCGAAGAGCGACTACAGGAGGAAGATCCTTCTCCTACCTGGCCGCCAAGACCTGGAACTCCCTCCCGACCGACCTGCGCCTGACCCAAGACCACCTCTCCTTCAGGAAGAAGCTGAAGACCTGGCTGTTCGAGCGGTAGCGGCACCCCCCCCCCCCAGCGCCTTGAGACCCTACGGGTATGTAGCGCGCTTTACAAGTGTCACTGATTGATTGATGGATTGATTCTAATCATAGTTACAGTAACTCGAATTTCCTTACATAGGCAAACACTGACTGGTTTGTTATTGTTATTGTTAACTACAGTTTGGAAATTCTTCTAAGTGTGAAGTTTTGGAACATTAAAAAATTCCTCAAAAATCAGCTGAACTACGAATTCTGATTTACACACCTGTTATCAGGAGAGACCTCAGTGCTGCATCTTTCAGCCCACTACTGATCTTGAAAATTAATTCTAACCATACACACAGAAACTTGAATTTCCTTCCATGGCTAACAATGACTGGTTTCACTTGGAAATATTTTTAAGTGTGGAGTTTTGGCACTTTAAAAAATTCCTCAAAAATCAGCCAAACTACGAATTCTGATTTACTCACCTGTTATCAGGAATGACCTCGGTGCTGAATCTGTCAGCCCACTACTGATCCTGAAAATTAATTCTAACCATACTTACAGTAACTTGAATTTCCTTCCATAGGCTAACAATGACTGGTTTCACTTGGAAATATTTTTAAGTGTGGAGTTTTGGAACTTTAAAAAATTCCTAAAAAAAGTAGCCGAACTACGAATTCTGATTTACTCACCTGTTATCAGAAGAGACCTCAGTGCTGCATCTTTCAGCCCACTACTGATCCTGAAAAGTAATTCTAACCATACTTACAGTAACTTGAATTTCCTTATATAGGCCAACATTGACAGGTTTCACTTGGAAATTCTTCTTTGTGTGGAGTTTTGGAACTTTAAAAAATTCCTTTAAAATCAGCCGAACTACGAATTCTGATTTACTCACCTGTCATCAGGAGAGACCTCAGTGCTGCATCTTTCAGCCCACTACTAATCCTAAAAAGTAATTCTAATCGTAGTTACAGTAAATCAAATTTCCTTACATAGGCTAGTACTGACTGGTTTCACTTGAAAATTCTTTTAAGTGTGAAGTTTTGGAACTTTAAAAAATTCCTGAAAAATCAGACGAACTACGAATTCTGATTTACTCACCTGTTATCAGGAGAGACCTCAGTGCTGCATCTTTCAGCAAATACTGATCCTTAAAAGTAATTCTAATCATAGTTACAGTAACTCGAATTTCCTTACATAGGCTAACACTGACTGGTTTAACTTGGAAATTCTTCTAAGTGTGGAGTTTTTGAACTTGAAAGAATTCCTCAAAAATGAGTCGAACTACGAATTCTGATTTACTCTACTGTTATCAGGAGAGACCTCAGTGCGGCATCTTTCAGCCCACTACTGATCCTAAAAAGTAATTCTAATCGTAGTTACAGTAAATCGAATTTCCTTACATAGGCTAATACTGACTGGTTTCACTTGGAAATTTTTCTAAGTGTGCAGTTTTGGTACTTTAAAAAGTTCCTCTAAAATCAGCCGAACGACGAAATCCGATTACTCACCTGTTATCAGGAGAGACCTCAGTGCTGCATCTTTCAGCCCAATACTGATCCTTAAAAGTAATTCTAATCATAGTTACAGTAACTTGAATTTCCTTACTTAGGCTAACACTGACTGGTTTAACTTGGAAGTTCTTTTAAGTGTGAAGTTTTGGAACTTTAAAAAATTCCTCAAAAATCAGACGAACTACGAATTCCGATTTACTCACCTGTTATCAGGAGAGACCACAGTGCTGCATCTTTCAGCGCACTATTGATCCTTAAAAGTAATTCTAACCATAGTTACAGTAACTCGAATTTCCTTACATAGGCTAACACTGACTGGTTTAACTTGGAAATTCTTCTAAGTGTGGAGTTTTTGAACTTGAAAAAATTCCTCAAGAATGAGTCGCACTACGAATTCTGATTTACTCTACTGTTATCAGGAGAGACCTCAGTGCTGCATCTTTCAGCCCACTACTGATCCTGAAAAGTAATTCTAATCGTAGTTACAGTAACTTGAATTTCATTCCATTGGCTAACATTGACATGTTTTATTTGGAAATTCTTCTAAGTGTGGAGTTTTGGAACATTAAAAAATTCCTCAAAAATCAGCCGAACTACGAATTCTGATTTATTCACCTGTTATCAGGAGAGACCTCAGTGCTATATCTTTCAGCCCACTACTGATCCTGAAAATTAATTCTAACCATACTTACAGTAACTTGAATTTCCTTCCATAGGCTAACAATGACTGGTTTCACTTGGAAATATTTTTAAGTGTGGAGTTTTGGAACTTTAAAAAATTCCTAAAAAAATTAGCCGAACTACGAATTCTGATTTACTCACCTGTTATCAGAAGAGACCTCAGTGCTGCGTCTTTCAGCGCACTAGTGATCCTGAAAAGTAATTCTAACCATACTTACAGTAACTTGAATTTCCTTCCGTAGGCTAACAATGACTGGTTTCACTTGGAAATATTTTTAAGTGCGGAGTTTTGGAACTTTAAAAAATTCCTAAAAAAATTAGCCGAACTACGAATTCTGATTTACTCACCTGTTATCAGAAGAGACCTCAGTGCTGCGTCTTTCAGCGCACTACTGATCCTGAAAAGTAATTCTAACCATGCTTACAGTAACTTGAATTTCCTTATATACGCCAACATTGACAGGTTTCACTTGGAAATTCTTCTTTGTGTGGAGTTTTGGAACTTTAAAAAATGCCTCTAAAATCAGCCGAACTACAAATTCTGATTTACTCACCTGTCATCAGGAGAGACCTCAGTGCTGCATCTTTCAGCCCACTACTAATCCTGAAAAGTAATTCTAATCGTAGTTACAGTAAATCAAATTTCCTTACATAGGCTAATACTGACTGGTTTCACTTGGAAATTCTTTTAAGTGTGAAGTTTTGGAACTTTAAAAAATTCCTGAAAAATCAGACGAACTACGAATTCTGATTTACTCACCTGTTATCAGGAGAGACCTCAGTGCTTCATCTTTCAGCCAATACTGATCCTTAAAAGTAATTCTAATCATAGTTACAGTAACTCGAATTTCCTTACATAGGCTAACACTGACTGGTTTAACTTGGAAATTCTTCTAAGTGTGGAGTTTTTGAACTTGAAAGAATTCCTCAAAAATGAGTCGAACTACGAATTCTGATTTACTCTACTGTTATCAGGAGAGACCTCATTGCTGCATCTTTCAGCCCACTACTGATCCTAAAAAGTAATTCTAATCGTAGTTACAGTAAATCGAATTTCCTTACATAGGCTAATACTGACTGGTTTCACTTGGAAATTTTTCTAAGTGTGGAGTTTTGGTACTTTAAAAAGTTCCTCTAAAATCAGCCGAACGACGAAATCCGATTACTCACCTGTTATCAGGAGAGACCTCAGTGCTGCATCTTTCAGCCCAATACTGATCCTTAAAAGTAATTCTAATCATAGTTACAGTAACTTGAATTTCCTTACTTAGGCTAACACTGACTGGTTTAACTTGGAAATTCTTTTAAGTGTGAAGTTTTGGAACTTTAAAAAATGCCTCTAAAATCAGCAGAACTACGAATTCTGAGTTACTCACCTGTCATCAGGAGAGACCTCAGTGCTGCATCTTTCAACACTACTGATCCTGAAAATTAATTCTAACCATACTTACAGTAACTTGAATTTCCTTCCGTAGGCTAACAATGACTGGTTTCACTTGGAAATATTTTTAAGTGTGGAGTTTTGGAACTTTAAAAAATTCCTAAAAAAAAGTAGCCGAACTACGAATTCTGATTTACTCACCTGTTATCAGAAGAGACCTCAGTGCTGCATCTTTCAGCCCACTACTGATCCTGAAAAGTAATTCTAACCATACTTACAGTAACTTGAGTTTCCTTATATAGGCCAACATTGACAGGTTTCACTTGGAAATTCTTCTTTGTGTGGAGTTTTGGAACTTTAAAAAATGCCTCTAAAATCAGCCGAACTACGAATTCTGATTCACTCACCTGTCATCAGAAGAGACCTCAGTGCTGCATCTTTCAGCCCACTACTGATCTTGAAAATTAATTCTAACCATACACACAGAAACTTGAATTTCCTTCCATAGGCTAACAATGACTGGTTTCACTTGGAAATATTTTTAAGTGTGGAGTTTTGGCACTTTAAAAAATTCCTCAAAAATCAGCCAAACTACGAATTCTGATTTACTCACCTGTTATCAGGAGAGACTTCAGTGCTGCATCTTTCAGCCCAATACTGATCCTTAAAAGTTATTCTAATCATAGTTAACGTAACTCGAATTTCCTTACATAGGCAAACACTAACTGGTTTGTTATTGTTATTGTTAACTACAGCTTGGAAATTCTTCTAAGTGTGAAGTTTTGGAACATTAAAAAATTCCTCAAAAATCAGCTGTACTACGAATTCTGATTTACACACCTGTTATCAGGAGAGACCTCAGTGCTGCATCTTTCAGCCCACTACTGATCTTGAAAATTAATTCTAACCATACACACAGAAACTTGAATTTCCTTCCATAGGCTAACAATGACTGGTTTCACTTGGAAATATTTTTAAGTGTGGAGTTTTGGAACTTTAAAAAATGCCTCTAAAATCAGCCAAACTACGAATTCTGATTTACTCACCTGTTATCAGGAGAGACCTCAGTGCTGCATCTTTCAGCCCAATACTGATCCTTAAAAGTAATTCTAATCATAGTTACAGTAACTTGAATTTCCTTACTTAGGCTAACACTGACTGGTTTAACTTGGAAATTCTTTTAAGTGTGAAGTTTTGGAACTTTAAAACATTTCTCAAAAATCAGACGAACTACGAATTCCGATTTACTCACCTGTTATCAGGAGAGACCTCAGTGCTGCATCTTTCAGCCCAATACTGATCCTTAAAAGTAATTCTAATCATAGTTACAGTAACTCGAATTTCCTTACATAGGCTAACACTGACTGGTTTAACTTGGAAATTCTTCTAAGTGTGGAGTTTTTGAACTTGAAAAAATTCCTCAAAAATGAGTTGAACTACGAATTCTGATTTACTCACCTGTTATCAGGAGAAACCTCAGTGCTACATCTTTCAGCCCACTACTGATCCTGAAAAGTAATTCTAATCGTAGTTACAGTAACTTGAATTTCCTTCCATTAGCTAACATTGACATGTTTTATTTGGAAATTCTTCTAAGTGTGGAGTTTTGAAACTTAAAAAAATTCCTCAAAAATCAGCTGAACTACGAATTCTGATTTACTCACCTGTTATCAGGAGAGACCTCAGTGCTGCATCTTTCAGCCCACTACTGATCCTGAAAATTAATTCTAACCATACTTACAGTAAATTGAATTTCCTTCCATAGGCTAACAATGACTAGTTTCACTTGGAAATATTTTTAAGTGTGGAGTTTTGGCACTTTAAAAAATTCCTCAAAAATCAGCCTTAGTACGATTTTTGATTTACTCACCTGCTATCAGGAGAGACCTCAGTGCTGCATCTTTCATCCCAATACTGATCCTTAAAAGTATTTCTAATCATAGTTACAGTAACTCGAATTTCCTTACATAAGCTAACACAGACTGGTTTAACTTGGAAATGTTTCTAAGTGTGGAGTTTTGGAACTTAAAAAAGTTATTCTAAAATCAGTTGAACGGCAATTTCCGATGTACTCACCTGTTATCAGGAGAGACCTCAGAGCTGCATCTTTCAGCCCACTACTGATCCTGAAAACTAATTCTAACCATACTTACAGTAACTTGAATTTCCTTCCGTAGGCTAACATTGACTGGTGTCACTTGGAAATTCTTCTTTGTGTGGAGTTTTGGCACTTTAAAAAATTCCTCAAAAATCAGCCAAACTACGAATTCTGATTTACTCACCTGTTATCAGGAGAGACCTCAGTGCTGAATCTGTCAGCCCACTACTGATCCTGAAAATTAATTCTAACCATACTTACAGTAACTTGAATTTCCTTCCGTAGGCTAACAATGACTGGTTTCACTTGGAAATATTTTTAAGTGTGGAGTTTTGGAACTTTAAAAAATTCCTAAAAAAATTAGCCGAACTACGAATTCTGATTTACTCACCTGTTATCAGAAAAGACCTCAGTGCTGCGTCTTTCAGCGCACTACTGATCCTGAAAAGTAATTCTAACCATGCTTACAGTAACTTGAATTTCCTTATATAGGCCAACATTGACAGGTTTCACTTGGAAATTCTTCTTTGTGTGGAGTTTTGGCACTTTAAAAAATTCCTCAAAAATCAGCCAAACTACGAATTCTGATTTACTCACCTGTTATCAGGAGAGACCTCAGTGCTGAATCTGTCAGCCCACTACTGATCCTGAAAATTAATTCTAACCATACTTACAGTAACTTGAATTTCCTTCCGTAGGCTAACAATGACTGGTTTCACTTGGAAATATTTTTAAGTGTGGAGTTTTGGAACTTTAAAAAATTCCTAAAAAAATTAGCCGAACTACGAATTCTGATTTACTCACCTGTTATCAGAAAAGACCTCAGTGCTGCGTCTTTCAGCGCACTACTGATCCTGAAAAGTAATTCTAACCATGCTTACAGTAACTTGAATTTCCTTATATAGGCCAACATTGACAGGTTTCACTTGGAAATTCTTCTTTGTGTGGAGTTTTGGAACTTTAAAAAATGCCTCTAAAATCAGCCGAACTACGAATTCTGATTTACTCACCTGTTATCAGGAGAGACCTCAGTGCTGCATCTTTCAGCCCAATACTGATCCTTAAAAGTAATTCTAATCATAGTTACAGTAACTTGAATTTCCTTACTTAGGCTAACACTGACTGGTTTAACTTGGAAATTCTTTTAAGTGTGAAGTTTTGGAACTTTAAAACATTTCTCAAAAATCAGACGAACTACGAATTCCGATTTACTCACCTGTTATCAGGAGAGACCTCAGTGCTGCATCTTTCAGCCCACTACTGATCCTGAAAAGTAATTCTAATCGTTGTTACAGTAACTTGAATTTACTTCCATAGGCTAACATTGACATGTTTTACTTGGAAATTCTTCTAAGTGTGGAGTTTTGGAACTTTAAAAAACTTCCTCAAAAATCAGCCAAACTACGAATTCTGATTTACTCACCTGTTATCAGGAGAGACCTCAGTGCTGCATCTCTCAGCCCAATACTGATCCCTAAAAGTAATTCTAACCATACTTACAGTAACTTGAATTTCCTTATATAGGCGAACATTGACAGGTTTCACTTGGAAATTCTTCTTTGTGTGGAGTTTTGGAACTTTAAAAAATGCCTCTAAAATCAGCCGAACATCGAAATCCGATTTACTCACCTGTTATCAGGAGAGACCTCAGTGCTGCATCTTTCAGCCCAATACTGATCCTTAAAAGTATTTCTAATCATAGTTACAGTAACTTGAATTTCCTTACTTAGGCTAACACTGACTGGTTTAACTTGGAAATTCTTTTAAGTGTGAAGTTTTGGAACTTTAAAACATTTCTCAAAAATCAGACGAACTACGAATTCCGATTTACTCACCTGTTATCAGGAGAGACCTCAGTGCTGCATCTTTCAGCCCAATACTGATCCTTAAAAGTAATTCTAATCATAGTTACAGTAACTCGAATTTCCTTACATAGGCTAACACTGACTGGTTTAACTTGGAAATTCTTCTAAGTGTGGAGTTTTTGAACTTGAAAAAATTCCTCAAAAATGAGTTGAACTACGAATTCTGATTTACTCACCTGTTATCAGGAGAGACCTCAGTGCTACATCTTTCAGCCCACTACTGATCCTGAAAAGTAATTCTAATCGTAGTTACAGTAACTTGAATTTCCTTCCATTAGCTAACATTGACATGTTTTATTTGGAAATTCTTCTAAGTGTGGAGTTTTGAAACTTAAAAAAATTCCTCAAAAATCAGCTGAACTACGAATTCTGATTTACTCACCTGTTATCAGGAGAGACCTCAGTGCTGCATCTTTCAGCCCACTACTGATCCTGAAAATTAATTCTAACCATACTTACAGTAAATTGAATTTCCTTCCATAGGCTAACAATGACTGGTTTCACTTGGAAATATTTTTAAGTGTGGAGTTTTGGCACTTTAAAAAATTCCTCAAAAATCAGCCTTAGTACGATTTTTGATTTACTCACCTGCTATCAGGAGAGACCTCAGTGCTGCATCTTTCATCCCAATACTGATCCTTAAAAGTATTTCTAATCATAGTTACAGTAACTCGAATTTCCTTACATAAGCTAACACAGACTGGTTTAACTTGGAAATGTTTCTAAGTGTGGAGTTTTGGAACTTAAAAAAGTTATTCTAAAATCAGTTGAACGGCAATTTCCGATGTACTCACCTGTTATCAGGAGAGACCTCAGTGCTGCATCTTTCAGCCCACTACTGATCCTGAAAACTAATTCTAACCATACTTACAGTAACTTGAATTTCCTTCCGTAGGCTAACATTGACTGGTGTCACTTGGACATTTTTTTTAAGTTTGGAGTTTTGGAACTTTAAAAAATGCCTCTAATATCAGCCGAACTACGAATTCTGATTTACTCACCTGTTATCAGGCGAGACCTTAGTGCTGCATCTTTCAGCCCACTACTGATCCTTAGAAGTAATTCTAATCATAGTTACAGTAACTCGAATTTCCTTACATAGGCTAACACTGACTGGTTTAACTTGGAAATTCTTCTAAGTGTGGAGTTTTTGAACTTGAAAGAATTCCTCAAAAATGAGTCGAACTACGAATTCCGATTTACTCACCTGTTATCAGGAGAGACCTCAGTGCTACATCTTTCAGCCCACTACTGATCCTGAAAAGTAATTCTAATCGTAGTTACAGTAACTTGAATTTACTTCCATAGGCTAACATTGACATGTTTTATTTGGAAATTCTTCTAAGTGTGGGGTTTTGAAACTTTAAAAAATTCCTCAAAAATGAGCCGAACTACGAATTCTGATTTACTCACCTGTTATCAGGAAAGACCTCAGTGCTGCATCTTTCAGCCCACTACTGATCCTGAAAATTAATTGTAACCATACTTGCAGTAACTTGAATTTCCTTTCATAGGCTAACAATGACTGGTTTCACTTGGAAATATTTTTAAGTGTGGAGTTTTGGCACTTTAAAGAATTCCTCAAAAATCGGCCTTAGTACAATTTCTGATTTACTCACCTGTTATCAGGAGAGACCTCAGTGCTGCATCTTTCATCCCAATACTGATCCTTAAAAGTATTTCTAAATCATAGTTACAGTAACTCGAATTTCCTTACATAGGCTAACACAGACTGGTTTAACTTGGAAATTTTTCTAAGTGTGGAGTTTTGGAACTTAAAAAAGTTATTCTAAAATCAGTTGAACGGCAAATTCCGATGTACTCACCTGTTATCAGGAGAGACCTCAGTGCTGCATCTTTCAGCCCGCTACTGATCCTGAAAAGTAATTCTAATCGTTGTTACAGTAACTTGAATTTACTGCCATAGGCTAACATTGACATGTTTTACTTGGAAATTCTTCTAAGGGTGGAGTTTTGGAACTTTAAAAAATTCCTCAAAAATCGGCCAAACTACGAATTCTGATTTACTCACCTGTTATCAGGAGAGACCTCAGTGCTGCATCTGTCAGCCCACTACTGATCCTGAAAATTAATTCTAACCATACTTACAGTAACTTGAATTTCCTCCCGTAGGCTAACAATGACTGGTTTCACTTGGAAATATTTTTAAGTGTGGAGTTTTGGAACTTTAAAAAATTCCTAAAAAAATTAGCCGAACTACGAATTCTGATTTACTCACCTGTCATCAGGAGAGACCTCAGTGCTGCATCTTTCAGCCTACTACTGATCCTGAAAAGTAATTCTAATCGTAGTTACAGCAACTTGAATTTCATTCCATAGGCTAACATTGACATGTTTTATTTGGAAATTCTTCTAAGTGTGGAGTTTTGAAACTTAAAAAAATTCCTCAAAAATCAGCCGAACTACGAATTCTGATTTACTCACCTGTTATCAGGAGAGACTTCAGTGCTGCATCTTTCAGCCCAATACTGATCCTTAAATGTAATTCTAATCGTAGTTACATTAACTCGAATTTCCTTCCATAGGCAAACACTGACTGGTTTGTTATTGTTATTGTTAACTACAGCTTGGAAATTCTTCTAAGTGTGAAGTTTTGGAACATTAAAAAATTCCTCAAAAATCAGCTGAACTACGAATTCTGATTTACACACCTGTTATCAGGAGAGACCTCAGTGCTGCATCTTTCAACACTACTGATCCTGCAAATTAATTCTAACCATACTAACAGTAACTTGAATTTCCTTCCGTAGGCTAACAATGACTGGTTTCACTTGGAAATATTTTTAAGTGTGGAGTTTTGGAACTTTAAAAAATTCCTAAAAAAATTAGCCGAACTACGAATTCTGATTTACTCACCTGTTATCAGAAGAGACCTCAGTGCTGCATCTTTTAGCCCACTACTGATCCTTAAAAGTAATTCCAATCATACTTACAGTAACTTGAATTTCCTTATTTAGGCCAACATTGACAGGTTTCACTTGGAAATTCTTCTTTGTGTGGAGTTTTGGAACTTTAAAAAATGCCTCTAAAATCAGCCGAACTACGAATTCTGATTTACTCACCTGTCATCAGGAGAGACCTCAGTGCTGCATCTTTCAGCCCATTACTGATCCTAAAAGTAATTCTAATCGCAGTTATAGTAACTTGAATTTCCTTCCATAGGCTAACATTGACATGTTTTACTTGGAAATTCTTCTGTGTGTGGAGTTTTGGAACTTTAAAAAATTCCTGTAAAATCAGCCGAATGTCGAATTCCGATTTACACACCTGTTATCAGGAGAGACCTCATTGCTGCATCTTTCAGCCCAATACTGATCCTAAAAAGTAATTCTAATCGAAGTTACAGTAACTTGAATTTCCTTACATAGGCTAACATTGACATGTTTTATTTGGAAGTTCTTCTAAGTGTGGTGTTTTGAAACTTTAAAAAATTCCTCAAAAATCAGCCGAACTACAAATTCTGATTTACTCACCTGTTATCAGGAGAGACTTCAGTGCTGCATCTTTCAGCCCAATACTGATCCTTAAAAGTAATTCTAATCATAGTTACAGTAACTCGAATTTCCTTACATAGGCTAACACTGACTGGTTTATTATTTTTATTGTTATTGTTAACTACAGCTTGGAAATTCTTCTAAGTGTGGAGTTTTGGAACTTTAAAAAATTCCTCAAAAACTCAGCTGAACTACGAATTCTGAATTACACACCTGTTATCAGGAGAGACCTCAGTGCTGCATCGTTCAGCCCACTACTGATCCTGAAAATTAATTCTAACCATACTTACAGTAACTTGAATTTCCTTCCATAGGCTAACAATGACTGGTTTCACTTGGAAATATGTTTAAGTGTGGAGTTTTGGCACTTTAAAAAATTCCTCAAAAATCAGCCTTAGTACAATTTCTGATTTACTCACCTGTTATCAGGAGAGACCTCAGTGCTGCATCTTTCATCCCAATACTGATCCTTAAAAGTATTTCTAATCATAGTTACAGTAACTAGAATTTCCTTACATAGGCTAACACAGACTGGTTTAACTTGGAAATTTTTCTAAGTGTGGAGTTTTGGAACTTCAAAAAGTTATTCTAAAATCAGTTGAACGGTAAATTCCGATGTACTCACCTGTAATCAGGAGAGACCTCAGTGCTGCATCTTTCAGCCCACTACTGATCCTGAAACCTAATTCTAACCATACTTACAGTAACTTGAATTTCCTTCCGTAGGCTATCATTGACTGGTGTCACTTGGAATTTTTTTTTAAGTTTGGAGTTTTGGAACTTTAAAAAATGCCTCTAAAATCAGCCGAACAACGAATTCTGATTTACTCACCTGTTATCAGGCGAGACCTCAGTGCTGCATCTTTCAGCCCAATACTGATCCTTAGAAGTAATTCTAATCATAGTTACATTAACTCAAATTTCCTTACTTAGGCTAACACTGACTGGTTTAACTTGGAAATTCTTCTAAGTGTGAAGTTTTGGAACTTTAAGAAATTCCTCAAAAATCAGACGAACTACGAATTCTGATTTACACACCTGTTATCAGGAGAGACCTCAGTGCTGCATCTTTCAGCCCACTACTGATCCTAAAAAGTAATTCTAATCGAAGTTACAGTAACTTGAATTTCCTTACATAGGCTAACATTGACATATTTTATTTGGAAGTTCTTCTAAGTGTGGTGTTTTGAAAATGTAAAAAATTCCTCAAAAATCAGCCGAACTACGAATTCTGATTTACTCACCTGTTATCAGGAGAGACTTCAGTGCTGCATCTTTCAGCCCAATACTGATCCTTAAAAGTAATTCTAATCATAGTTACAGTAACTCGAATTTCCTTACATAGGCTAACACTGACTGGTTTGTTATTGTTATTGGTATTGTTAACTACAGCTTGGAAATTCTTCTAAGTGTGGAGTTTTGGAACTTTAAAAAATTCCTCAAAAACTCAGCTGAACTACGAATTCTGAATTACACACCTGTTATCAGGATAGACCTCAGTGCTGCATCGTTCAGCCCACTACTGATCCTGAAAATTAATTCTAACCATACTTACAGTAACTTGAATTTCCTTCCATAGGCTAACAATGACTGGTTTCACTTGGAAATATGTTTAAGTGTGGAGTTTTGGCACTTTAAAAAAATCCTCAAAAATCAGCCTTAGTACAATTTCTGATTTACTCACCTGTTATCAGGAGAGACCTCAGTGCTGCATCTTTCATCCCAATACTGATCCTTAAAAGTATTTCTAATCATGGAACATTAAAAAATTCCTCAAAAATCAGCCGAACTACGTATTCTGATTTACTCACCTGTTATCAGGAGAGACTTCAGTGCTGCATCTTTCAGCCCAATACTGATCCTTAAAAGTAATTCTAATCGTAGTTACAGTAACTCGAATTTCCTTACACAGGCTAACACTGACTGGTTTGTTATTGTTATTGTTATTGCTAACTACAGCTTGGAAATTCTTCTAAGTGTGGAGTTTTGGAACTTTAAAAATTCCTCAAAAATCAGCCGAACTACGAATTCTGATTTACTCACCTTTTATCAGGAGAGACCTCAGTGCTGCATCTTTCAGCCCACTACTGATCCTGAAAAGTAATTCTAATCGTAGTTACAGTAAATCGAATTTCCTTACATAGGCTAATACTGACTGGCGTCACTTGGAATTTTTTTTAAGTGTGGAGTTTTGGAACTTTAAAAAATGCCTCTAAAATCAGCCGAACTACAAATTCTGATTTACTCACCTGTCATCAGGAGAGACCTCAGTGCTGCATCTTTCAGCCCACTACTGATCCTATAAAGTAATTCTAATCGTAGTTACAGTAAATCGAATTTCATTACATAGGCTAATACTGACTGGTTTCACTTGGAAAATTTTCTAAGTTTGGAGTTTTAGTACTTTAAAAAGTTCCTCTAAAATCAGCCGAACGACTAATTCCGATTTACTCACCTGTTATCAGGAGAGACCTCAGTGCTGCATCTTTCAGCACAATACTGATCCTTAAAAGTAATTCTAATCATAGTTACAGTAACTCAAATTTCCTTATATAGGCTAACACTGACTGGTTTAACTTGGAAATTCTTCTAAGTGTGAAGTTTTGGAACTTTAAAAAATTCTTCAATAATCAGACGAACTACGAATTCTGATTTACACAACTGTTATCAGGAGAGACCTCAGTGCTGCATCTTTCAGCCCAATACTATCCTTAAAAGTAATTCTAATCGTAGTTACAGTAACTCGAATTTCCTTACATAGGCAAACACTGACTGGTTTGTTATTGTTAACTACAGCTTGGAAATTCTTCTAAGTGTGAAGTTTTGGAACATTAAAAAATTCCTCAAAAATCAGCTGAACTACGAATTCTGATTTACACACCTTTTATCAGGAGAGACCTCAGTGCTGCATCTTTCAGCCCACTACTGATCCTGAAAATTAATTCTAACAATACTTACAGTAACTTCAATTTCCTTCCATAGGCTAACAATGACTGGTTTCACTTGGAAATATTTTAAGTGTGGAGTTTTGGCACTTTAAAAAATTCCTCAAAAATCAGCCGAACTACGTATTCTGATTTACTCACCTGTTATCAGGAGAGACTTCAGTGCTGCATCTTTCAGCCCAATACCGATCCTTAAAAGTAATTCTAATCGTAGTTACAGTAACTCGAATTTCCTTACATAGGCTAACACTGACTGGTTTGTTATTGTTATTGTTATTGCTAACTACAGCTTGGAAATTCTTCTAAGTGTGGAGTTTTGGAACTTTAAAAAATTCCTCAAAAATCAGCCGAACTACGAATTCTGATTTACTCACCTTTTATCAGGAGAGACCTCAGTGCTGCATCTTTCAGCCCACTACTGATCCTGAAAAGTAATTCTAATCGTAGTTACAGTAAATCGAATTTCCTTACATAGGCTAATACTGACTGGTGTCACTTGGAATTTTTTTTAAGTGTGGAGTTTTGGAACTTTAAAAAATGCCTCTAAAATCAGCCGAACTACAAATTCTGATTTACTCACCTGTCATCAGGAGAGACCTCAGTGCTGCATCTTTCAGCCCACTACTGATCCTAAAAAGTAATTCTAATCGTAGTTACAGTAAATCGAATTTCCTTACATAGGCTAATACTGACTGGTTTCACTTGGAAATTTTTCTATTTGTGGAGTTTTGGAACTTAAAAAAGTTATTCTAAAATCAGTTGAACAGCAAATTCCGATGTACTCACCTGTTATCAGGAGAGACCTCAGTGCTGCATCTTTCAGCCCAATACTGATCCTGAAAAGTAATTCTAATCTTTGTTACAGTAACTTGAATTTACTTCCATAGGCTAACATTGACATGTTTTACTTGGAAATTCTTCTAAGTGTGGAGTTTTGGAACTTTAAAAAATTCCTCAAAAATCAGCCAAACTACGAATTCTGATTTACTCACCTGTTATCAGGAGAGACCTCAGTGCTGCATCTGTCAGCCCACTGCTGATCCTTAAAACTAATTCTAACCATACTTACAGTAACTTGAATTTCTTTCCGTAGGCTAACATTGACTGGCGTCACTTGGAAAAAATTTTTAAGTTTGGAGTTTTGGAACTTTAAAAAATGCCTCTAAAATCAGCCGAACTACGAATTCTGATTTACTCACCTGTTATCAGAAGAGACCTCAGTGCTGCATCTTTCAGCCAACTACTGATCCTTAAAAGTAATTCTAACCATACTTACAGTAACTTGAATTTCCTTACATAGGCCAACATTGACAGGTTTCACTTGGAAATTCTTCTTTGTGTGGCGTTTTGGAACTTTAAAAAATTCCTCTAAAATCAACCGAACTACGAATTCTGATTTACTCACCTGTTATCAGGAGAGACCTCAGTGCTGCATCCTTCAGCCCATTACTGATCCTAAAAGTAATTCTAATCGCAGTTACAGTAACTTGAATTTCCTTCCATAGGCTAACATTGACATGTTTTACTTGGAAGTTCTTCTGTGTGTGGAGTTTTGGAACTTTAAAAAACTTCCTCTAAAATCAGCCGAATGTGGAATTCCCATTTACACACCTGTTATCAGGAGAGACTTCAGTGCTGCATTTTTCAGCCCAATACTGATCCATAAAAGTAGTTCTAATCATAGTTACAGAAACTCGAATTTCCTTACATAGGCTAACACTGACTGGTTTGTTATTGTTATTGTTATTGTTAACTACAGCTTGGAAATTCTTCTAAGTGTGGAGTTTTGGAACTTTAAAAAATTCCTCAAAAATCAGCTGAACTACGAATTCTGATTTACACACCTGTTATCAGGAGAGACCTCAGTACTGCATCTTTCAGCCCACTACTGATCCTGAAAATAATTCTAACCATACTTACAGTAACTTGAATTTCCTTCCATAGGCTAACAATGGCTGGTTTCACTTGGAAATATTTTTAAGTGTGGAGTTTTGGCACTTTAAAAAATTCCTCAAAAATCAGCCTTAGTACGATTTCTGATTTACTCACCTGTTATCAGGAGAGACCTCAGTGCTGCATCTTTCAGCCCACTACTGATCCTGAAAACTAATTCTAGCCATACTTACAGTAACTTGAATTTCCTTCCGTAGGCTAACATTGACCGGTGTCTTTTTGAAATTTTTTTTAAGTTTGGAGTTTTGGAACTTTAAAAAATGCCTCTAAAATCAGCCGAACTACGAATTCTGATTTACTCACCTGTTATCAGGTGAGACCTCAGTGCTGCATCTTTCAGCCCAATACTGATCCTTAGAAGTAATTCTAATCATAGTTACAGTAACTCAAAATTCCTTACTTAGGCTAACACTGACTGGTTTAACTTGGAAATTCTTCTAAGTGTGAAATTTTGCAACTTTAAGAAATTCCTCAAAAATCAGACGAACTACGAATTCTGATTTACACACCTGTTATCAGGAGAGACTTCAGTGCTGCATCTTTCAGCCCAATACTGATCCTTAAAAGTAATTCTAATCATAGTTACAGTAACTCGAATTTCCTTACATAGGCTAACACTGACTGGTTTAACTTGGAAATTCTTCTAAGTGTGGAGTTTTTGAACTTGAAAAAATTCCTCAAAAATCATCCGAACTACGAATTCTGATTTACTCACCTGTTATCAGGAGAGACCTCAGTGCTGCATCTTTCAGCCCACTACTGATCCTGAAAAGTAATTCTAATCGTAGTTACAGTAACTTGAATTTCCTTCCATAGGCTAACATTGACATGTTTTATTTGGAAATTCTACTAAGTGTGGAGTTTTGGAACTTTAAAAAATTCTGCAAAAATCAGCCGAACTACGAATTCTGATTTACTCACCTGTTATCAGGAGAGACTTCAGTGCTGCATCTTTCAGCCCAATACTGATCCTTAAAAGTAATTCTAATCGTAGTTACAGTAACTCGAATTTCCTTACATAGGCTAACACTGACTGGTTTGTTATTTTTATTGTTATTGTTAACTACAGCTTGGAAATTCTTCAAGTGTGGAGTTTTGGAACTTTAAAAAATTCCTCAAAAATCAGCCGAACTACGAATTCTGATTTACTCACCTTTTATCAGGAGAGTCCTCAGTGCTGCATCTTTCAGCCCACTACTGATCCTGAAAAGTAATTCTAATCGTAGTTACAGTAAATCAAATTTCATTACATAGGCTAATTCTGACTGGCGTCACTTGGAAATTTTTTTAAGTGTGGAGTTTTGGAACTTTAAAAAATGCCTCTCAAATCAGCCGAACTACAAATTCTGATTTACTCACCTGTCATCAGGAGAGACCTCAGTGCTGCATCTTTCAGCACCATACTGATCCTTAAAAGTAATTCTAATCATAGTTACAGTAACTCGAATTTCCTTACATAGGCTAACACTGAGTGGTTTAACTTGGAAATTCTTCTAAGTGTGAAGTTTTGGAACTTTAAAAAATTTCTCAATAATCAGACGAACTACGAATTCTGATTTACACACCTGTTATCAGGAGAGACCTCAGTGCTGCATCTTTCAGCCCAATACTGATCCTTAAAAGTAATTCTAATCTTAGTTACAGTAACTCGAATTTCCTTACATAGGCAAACACTGACTGGTTTCTTATTGTTAACTACAGCTTGGAAATTCTTCTAAGTGTGAAGTTTTGGAACATTAAAAAATTCCTCAAAAATCTGCTGAACTACGAATTCTGATTTACACACCTGTTATCAGGAGAGACCTCAGTGCTGCATCTTTCAGCCCACTACTGATCCTGAAAATTAATTCTAACAATACTTACAGTAACTTGAATTTCCTTCCATAGGCTAACAATGACTGGATTCACTTGGAAATATTTTAAGTGTGGAGTTTTGGCACTTTAAAAAATTCCTCAAAAAGAAGCTGAACTACAATTTTTGATTTACTCACCTGTTATCAGAAGAGACCTCAGTGCTGCATCTTTCAGCCCACTACTGATCCTGAAAAGTAATTCTAACCAAACTTACAGTAACTTGAATTTCCTTATATAGGCCAACATTGACAGGTTTCACTTGGAAATTCTTCGTTGTGTAGAGTTTTGGAACTTTAAAAAATGCCTCTAAAATCAGCCAAACTACGAATTCTGATTTACTCACCTGTCATCAGGAGAGACCTCAGTGCTGCATTTTTCAGCCCACTACTGATCCTAAAAAGTAATTCTTATCGTATTATTATTATTATTAATATTATTATTATTATTATTATTAAAAGGCTCTTCTATAGCGCATGGCCACTCGGGAGCATCCCAGCTGTAGTTACAGTAACTTGAATTTCCTTCCATAGGCTAACATTGACTGGTTTGTTATTGTTATTGTTATTGTTAACTACAGCTTGGAAATTCTTCTAAGTGTGGAGTTTTGGAACTTTAAAAAAATCCTCATAAATTAGCCGAACTACGAATTCTGATTTACTCACCTTTTATCAGGAGAGTCCTCAGTGCTGCATCTTTCAGCCCACTACTGATCCTGAAAAGTAATTCTAATCGTAGTTACAGTAACTCGAATTTCCTTACATAGGCTAACACTGACTGGTGTGTTATTGTTATTGTTATTGTTAACACCTTAGCTGCGTGTAAACATTTCTCCCCAGTGCTGCGCTGTCCATTAGAACTAGTGCTGAATGGACGTTCAATGGTCGTGCGCAGCACTGGGGAGGTAGCGCTGCTGACGACCATTGGCCGTCAGCAGCACTTAAGGGGTTAACTACAGCTTGGAAATTCTTCTAAGTGTGGAGTTTTGGAACTTTAAAAAATGCCTCTAAAATCAGCCGAACTACACATTCTGATTTACTCACCTGTCATCAGGAGAGACCTCAGTGCTGCATCGTTAAGCACAATACTGATCCTTAAAAGTAATTCTAATCATAGTTACAGTAACTCGAATTTCCTTACATAGGCTAACACTGAGTGGTTTAACTTGGAAATTCTTCTAAGTGTGAAGTTTTGGAACTTTAAAAAATTCCTCAATAATCAGACGAACTACGAATTCTGATTTACACACCTGTTATCAGGAGAGACCTCAGTGCTGCATCTTTCAGCCCAATACTCATCCTTAAAAGTAATTCTAATCGTAGTTACAGTAACTCGAATTTCCTTACATAGGCAAACACTCACTGGTTTGTTATTGTTAACTACAGCTTGGAAAATCTTCTAAGTGTGAAGTGTCGGAACATTAAAAAATTCCTCAAAAATCTGCTGAACTACGAATTCTGATTTACATACCTGTTATCAGGAGAGACCTCAGTGCTGCATCTTTCAGCCCGCTACTGATCCTGAAAATTAATTCTAACAATACTTACAGTAACTTGAATTTCCTTCCATAGGCTAACAATGACTGGGTTCACTTGGAAATATTTTAAGTTTGGAGTTTTGGCACTTTAAAAAATTCCTCAAAATTCAGCTGAACTACGATTTCTGATTTACTCACCTGTTATCAGAAGAGACCTCAGTGCTGCATCTTTCAGCCCACTACTGATCCTGAAAAGTAATTCTAACCATACTTACAGTAACTTGAATTTCCTTATATAGGCCAACATTGACAGGTTTCACTTGGAAATTCTTCGTTGTGTGGAGTTTTGGAACTTTAAAACATGCCTCTAAAATCAGCCGAACTACGAATTCTGATTTACTCACCTGTTATCAGGAGAGACCTCAGTGCTGCACCTGTCAGCCCACTACTGATCCTGTTAAGTAATTCTAATCGTAGTTACAGTAACTTAAATTTCCTTCCATAGGCTAACATTGACTTCTTTCACTTGGAAATGTTTCTAAGTGTGGAGTTTTGGAACTTTAAAAAGTTCCTCTAAAATGAGCCAAACGACGAATTCCGATTTACTCACCTATTATCATGAGGGACCTCAGTGTTGCATCTTTCAGCACACTACTGATCCTGAAAAGTAATTCTAATCGTAGTTACAGTAACTTGAATTTACTTCCATAGGCTAACATTGACATGTTTTACTTTGAAATTCTTCTAAGTGTGGAGTTTTGGAAATTTAAAAAATTCCTCACAAATCTGCCGAACTACGAATTCTGATTTACTCACCTGTTATCAGGAAAGACCTCAGTGCTGCATTTTTCAGGCCACTACTGATCCTGAAAAGTAATTCTAATCGTAGTTACAGTAACTTGAATTTCCTTCCATAGGCTAACATTGAGATGTTTTACTAGGAAATTCTTAAAAGTGTTGAGTTTCATACTTTAAAAAATTCCTCTAAAATCAGCCAAACTACGAATTCTGATTTACTCACCTGTTATCAGGAGAGACCTCAGTGCTGCATCTTTCAGCCCACTACTGATCCTGAAAAGTAATTTTAATCATAGTTACAGTAACTTGAATTTCCTTCTAAAGGCTAACATTGACTGGTTTCACTTTAAAAAAATTTTAAGTGTGGTGTTTTGGAACTTTAAAACATTCCTCTAAAATCAGCTGAACTACAAATTCCAATTTAATCACCTGTTATCAGGAGAGACCTCAGTGCTGCATCTTTCAGCCCAATACTGATTCTTAAAAGTAATTCTAATCATAGTTACAGTAACTCAAATTTCCTTACATAGGCTAACACTGACTGGTTTAACTTGGAAATTCTTCTAAGTGTGGAGTTTTGGAACTTTAAAAAATTCCTCAAAAATCAGCCGAACTATGAATTTTGATTTACGCACCCGTTATCAGGAGAGACCTCAGTGCTGCATCTTTCAGCCCACTACTGATCCTGAAGAGTAATTCTAATCGTAGTTACAGTTACTTAAATTTCCTTCCTCAGGCTAACATTGACTTCTTTCACTTGGAAATGTTTCTAAGTGTGGAGTTTTGGAACTTTAAAAAGTTCCTCTAAAATCAGTCGAACGACGAATTCCGATTTACTCACCTATTATCAGGAGAGACCTCAGTGTTGCATCTTTCAGCCCACTACTGATCCTGAAAAGTAATTCTAATCGTAGTTACAGTAACTTGAATTTACTTCCATAGGCTTACATTGACATGTTTTACTTGGAAATTCTACTAAGTGTGGAGTTTTGGAAATTTAAAAAATTCCTCACAAATCTGCCGAACTACGAATTCTGATTTACTCACCTGTTATCAGGAGAGACCTCAGTGCTGCACCTGTCAGCCCACTACTGATCCTGTTAAGTAATTCTAATCGTAGTTACAGTAACTTAAATTTCCTTCCATAGGCTAACATTGACTTCTTTCACTTGGAAATGTTTCTAAGTGTGGAGTTTTGGAACTTTAAAAAGTTCCTCTAAAATGAGCCAAACGACGAATTCCGATTTACTCACCTATTATCATGAGGGACCTCAGTGTTGCATCTTTCAGCACACTACTGATCCTGAAAAGTAATTCTAATCGTAGTTACAGTAACTTGAATTTACTTCCATAGGCTAACATTGACATGTTTTACTTTGAAATTCTTCTAAGTGTGGAGTTTTGGAAATTTTAAAAATTCCTCACAAATCTGCCGAACTACGAATTCTGATTTACTCACCTGTTATCAGGAAAGACCTCAGTGCTGCATTTTTCAGGCCACTACTGATCCTGAAAAGTAATTCTAATCGTAGTTACAGTAACTTGAATTTCCTTCCATAGGCTAACATTGAGATGTTTTACTAGGAAATTCTTAAAAGTGTTGAGTTTCATACTTTAAAAAATTCCTCTAAAATCAGCCAAACTACGAATTCTGATTTACTCACCTGTTATCAGGAGAGACCTCAGTGCTGCATCTTTCAGCCCACTACTGATCCTGAAAAGTAATTTTAATCATAGTTACAGTAACTTGAATTTCCTTCTAAAGGCTAACATTGACTGGTTTCACTTTTACATTTTTTTAAGTGTGGTGTTTTGGAACTTTAAAACATTCCTCTAAAATCAGCTGAACTACAAATTCCAATTTAATCACCTGTTATCAGGAGAGACCTCAGTGCTGCATCTTTCAGCCCAATACTGATTCTTAAAAGTAATTCTAATCATAGTTACAGTAACTCAAATTTCCTTACATAGGCTAACACTGACTGGTTTAACTTGGAAATTCTTCTAAGTGTGGAGTTTTGGAACTTTAAAAAATTCCTCAAAAATCAGCCGAACTATGAATTTTGATTTACGCACCCGTTATCAGGAGAGACCTCAGTGCTGCATCTTTCAGCCCACTACTGATCCTGAAGAGTAATTCTAATCGTAGTTACAGTTACTTAAATTTCCTTCCTCAGGCTAACATTGACTTCTTTCACTTGGAAATGTTTCTAAGTGTGGAGTTTTGGAACTTTCAAAAGTTCCTCTAAAATCAGTCGAACGACGAATTCCGATTTACTCACCTATTATCAAGAGAGACCTCAGTGTTGCATCTTTCAGCCCACTACTGATCCTGAAAAGTAATTCTAATCGTAGTTACAGTAACTTGAATTTACTTCCATAGGCTTACATTGACATGTTTTACTTGGAAATTCTACTAAGTGTGGAGTTTTGGAAATTTAAAAAATTCCTCACAAATCTGCCGAACTACGAATTCTGATTTACTCACCTGTTATCAGGAGAGACCTCAGTGCTGCACCTGTCAGCCCACTACTGATCCTGTTAAGTAATTCTAATCGTAGTTACAGTAACTTAAATTTCCTTCCATAGGCTAACATTGACTTCTTTCACTTGGAAATGTTTCTAAGTGTGGAGTTTTGGAACTTTAAAAAGTTCCTCTAAAATGAGCCAAACGACGAATTCTGATTTACTCACCTATTATCAGGAGGGACCTCAGTGTTGCATCTTTCAGCACACTACTGATCCTGAAAAGTAATTCTAATCGTAGTTACAGTAACTTAAATTTCCTTCCATAGGCTAACATTGACTTCTTTCACTTGGAAATGTTTCTAAGTGTGGAGTTTTGGAACTTTAAAAAGTTCCTCTAAAATGAGCCAAACGACGAATTCTGATTTACTCACCTATTATCAGTAGGGACCTCAGTGTTGCATCTTTCAGCACACTACTGATCCTGTTAAGTAATTCTAATCGTAGTTACAGTAACTTAAATTTCCTTCCATAGGCTAACATTGACTTCTTTCACTTGGAAATGTTTCTAAGTGTGGAGTTTTGGAACTTTAAAAAGTTCCTCTAAAATGAGCCAAACGACGAATTCTGATTTACTCACCTATTATCAGGAGGGACCTCAGTGTTGCATCTTTCAGCACACTACTGATCCTGAAAAGTAATTCTAATCGTAGTTACAGTAACTTGAATTTCCTTCCATAGGCTAACATTGACTTCTTTCACTTGGAAATGTTTCTAAGTGTGGAGTTTTGGAACTTTAAAAAGTTCCTCTAAAATGAGCCAAACGACGAATTCTGATTTACTCACCTGTTATCAGGAAAGACCTCAGTGCTGCATTTTTCAGGCCACTACTGATCCTGAAAAGTAATTCTAATCGTAGTTACAGTAACTTGAATTTCCTTCCATAGGCTAACATTGAGATGTTTTACTAGGAAATTCTTAAAAGTGTTGAGTTTCAGAACTTTAAAAAATTCCTCTAAAACTAGCCAAACTACGAATTCTGATTTACTCACCTGTTATCAGGAGAGACCTCAGTGCTGCATCTTTCAGCCCACTACTGATCCTGAAAAGTAATTCTAATCGTATTTACAGTAACTTGAATTTCCTTCCATAAGGTAACATTGAGATGTTTTACTTGGAAATTCAGTTGATTTTCAGAACTTTAAAAAATTCTTATAAAATCAGCCAAACTACGAATTCTGATTTACTCACCTGTTATCAGGAGAGAACTCAGTGCTGCATCTTTCAACCCAACACTGATCCTTAAAAGCAATTCTGATCGTAGATACAGTAACTTGAATTTCCTTTCATAGGCTAACATTGGCTGGTTTTACTTGGAAATATTTTTAAGTGGGGAGCTTTGGAACTTAAAAAAATTCCTCTAAAATCAGCTGAACTACAAATTCCGATTTACTCACCTATTATCAGGAGAGACCTCAGTGCAGCATCTTTCAGCCCACTACTGATGCTAAAAAGTAATTCTAACCATACTTACAGTAACTTGAATTTCCTTCCATAGGCTAACATTGACTGGTTTCATTTGGAAAGTTTTCTAAGTGTGTAAATTTTGAACTTTAAAAGGTTCCTCTAAAAACAGTTGAACAACGAATTCCGATTTACTCACCTGTTATCAGGAGAGACCTCAGTGCTGCATCTTTCAGCCCACTACTGATCCTGAAAAGTAATTCTAATTGTCGTTACAGTAACTTGAATTTCCTTCCGTAGGCTAAAATTGACTGGTTTTACTTCGAAATATTTTTAAGTGTGGAGTTTTGGAACTTTAAAAAATTCCTCTAAAATAAGCCGAACTACGAATTCTGATTTACTCACCTGTTATCAGGAGAGACCTCAGTGCTGCATCTTTCAGCCCACTACTGATCCTGAAAAGTAATTTTAATCATAGTTACAGTAACTTGAGTTTCCTTCTATAGGCTAACATTGACTGGTTTCACTTTTAAATTTTTTTAAGTGTGGTGTTTTGGAACTTTAAAACATTCCTCTAAAATCAGCTGAACTACAAATTCCAATTTAATCACCTGTTATCAGGAGAGACCTCAGTGCTGCATCTTTCAGCCCAATACTGATTCTTAAAATTAATTCTAATCATAGTTACAGTAACTCAAATTTCCTTACATAGGCTAACACTGACTGGTTTAACTTGGAAATTCTTCTAAGTGTGGAGTTTTGGAACTTTAAAAAATTCCTCAAAAATCAGCCGAACTACGAATTTTGATTTACGCACCCGTTATCAGGAGAGACCTCAGTGCTGCATCTTTCAGCCCACTACTGATCCTGAAGAGTAATTCTAATCGTAGTTACAGTAACTTAAATTTCCTTCCATAGGCTAACATTGACTTCTTTCACTTGGAAATGTTTCTAAGTGTGGAGTTTTGGAAGTTTAAAAAGTTCCTCTAAAATCAGCCGAACGACGAATTCCGATTTACTCACCTATTATCAGGAGAGACCTCAGTGTTGCATCTTTCAGCCCACTACTGATCCTGAAAAGTAATTCTAATCGTAGTTACAGTAACTCAAATTTACATCCATAGGCGTACATTGACATGTTTTACTTGGAAATTCTTCTAAGTGTGGAGTTTTGGAAATTTAAAAACATTCCTCACAAATCTGCCGAACTACGAATTCTGATTTACTCACCTGTTATCAGGAGAGACCTCAGTGCTGCACCTGTCAGCCCACTACTGATCCTGTTAAGTAATTCTAATCATAGTTACAGTAACTTAAATTTCCTTCCATAGGCTAACATTGACTTCTTTCACTTGGAAATGTTTCTAAGTGTGGAGTTTTGGAACTTTAAAAAGCTCCTCTAAAATCAGCCAAACGACGAATTCCGATTTACTCACCTATTATCAGGAGAGACCTCAGTGTTGCATCTTTCCGCACACTACTGATCCTAATAAGTAATTCTAATCGTAGTTACAGTAACTTGAATGAACTTCCATAGGCTAACATTGATATGTTTTACTTTGAAATTCTTCTAAGTGTGGAGTTTTGGAAATTTAAAAAATTCCTCACGAATCTGCCGAACTACGAATTCTGATTTACTCACCTGTTATCAGGAAAGACCTCAGTGCTGCATTTTTCAGGCCACTACTGATCCTGAAAAGTAACTCTAATCGTAGTTACAGTAACTTAAATTTCCTTCCATAGGCTAACATTGACTTCTTTCACTTGGAAATGTTTCTAAGTGTGGAGTTTTGGAAGTTTAAAAAGTTCCTCTAAAATCAGCCGAACGACGAATTCCGATTTACTCACCTATTATCAGGAGAGACCTCAGTGTTGCATCTTTCAGCCCACTACTGATCCTGAAAAGTAATTCAAACGTAGTTACAGTAACTCAAATTTACATCCATAGGCGTACATTGACATGTTTTACTTGGAAATTCTTCTAAGTGTGGAGTTTTGGAAATTTAAAAAATTCCTCACAAATCTGCCGAACTACGAATTCTGATTTACTCACCTGTTATCAGGAGAGACCTCAGTGCTGCACCTGTCAGCCCACTACTGATCCTGTTAAGTAATTCTAATCATAGTTACAGTAACTTAAATTTCCTTCCATAGGCTAACATTGACTTCTTTCACTTGGAAATGTTTCTAAGTGTGGAGTTTTGGAACTTTAAAAAGCTCCTCTAAAATCAGCCAAACGACGAATTCCGATTTACTCACCTATTATAAGGAGAGACCTCAGTGTAGCATCTTTCGGCACACTACTGATCCTAATAAATAATTCTAATCGTAGTTACAGTAACTTGAATGAACTTCCATAGGCTAACATTGATATGTTTTACTTTGAAATTCTTCTAAGTGTGGAGTTTTGGAAATTTAAAAAATTCCTCACGAATCTGCCGAACTACGAATTCTGATTTACTCACCTGTTATCAGGAAAGACCTCAGTGCTGCATTTTTCAGGCCACTACTGATCCTGAAAAGTAACTCTAATCGTAGTTACAGTAACTTGAATTTCCTTCCATAGGCTAACATTGAGATGTTTTACTAGGAAATTCTTAAGTGTTGAGTTTCAGAACTTTAAAAAATTCCTCTAAAATCAGCCAAACTACGAATTCCAATTTAATCACCTGTTATCAGGAGAGACCTCAGTGCTGCATCTTTCAGCCCAATACTGATTCTTAAAAGTAATTCTAATCATAGATACAGTAACTCAAATTTCCTTACATAGGCTAACACTGACTGGTTTAACTTGGAAATTCTTCTAAGTGTGGAGTTTTGGAACTTTAAAAAATTCCTCAAAAATCAGCCGAACTACGAATTTTGATTTACGCACCCGTTATCAGGAGAGACCTCAGTGCTGCATCTTTCAGCCCACTACTGATCCTGAAGAGTAATTCTAATCGTAGTTACAGTAACTTAAATTTACTTCCATAGGCTAACATTGACTTCTTTCACTTGGAAATGTTTCTAAGTGTGGAGTTTTGGAAGTTTAAAAAGTTCCTCTAAAATCATCCGAAGGACGAATTCTGATTTACTCACCTATTATCAGGAAAGACCTCAGTGTTGCATCTTTCAGCCCACTACTGATCCTGAAAAGTATTTCTAATCGTAGTTACAGTAACTCAAATTTACTTCCATAGGCGTACATTGACATGTTTTACTTGGAAATTCTTCTAAGTGTGGAGTTTTGGAAATTTAAAAAATTCCTCACAAATCTGCCGAACTACGAATTCTGATTTACTCACCTGTTATAAGGAGAGACCTCAGTGCTGCACCTGTCAGCCCACTACTGATCCTGAAAAGTAACTCTAATAGTAGTTACAGTAACTTGAATTTCCTTCCATAGGCTAACATTGAGATGTTTTACTAGGAAATTCTTAAAAGTGTTGAGTTTCAGAACTTTAAAAAATTCCTCTAAAATCAGCCAAACTACGAATTCTGATTTACTCACCTGTTATCAGGAGAGACCTCAGTGCTGCATCTTTCAGCCCACTACTGATCCTGACAAGTAATTCTAACCATACTTACAGTAACTTGAATTTCCTTCCATAGGCTAACATAGACTGGTTTCTCTTGGAAATTTTTCTAAGTGTGGAGTTTTGGAACTTCAAAAAATTCCTCTATGATCAGCCGAACTACGAATTCTGATTTACTTACCTGTTATCAGGAGAGACCTCGGTGCTGCATCTTTCAGCCCACTACTGATCCTGAAAAGTAATTCTAATCGTAGTTACAGTAACTTGAATGTCCTTCCATAGGCTTACATTGAGATGTTTTACTAGGAAATTCTCAAAAGTGTTGAGTTTCAGAACTTTAAAAAATACCTCTAAAATCAGCCAAAATACGAATTCTGATTTACACACCTGTTATCAGGAGAGAACTCAGTGCTGCATCTTTCAGCCCACTACTGATCCTGAAAAGTAATTCTAACTATACTTACAGTAACTTGAATTTCCTTCCGTAGGCTAAAATTGACTTTTTTCACTTGGATATTTTTGTATAGTGTGGAGTTTTGGAACTTTAAAAAATGCCCCTAAAATCAGCCGAACTACGAATTCTGATTTACTCACCTGTTATCAGGAGAGACCTCAGTGCTGCACCTGTCAGCCCACTACTGATCCTGTTAAGTAATTCTAATCGTAGTTACAGTAACTTAAATTTCCTTCCATAGGCTAACATTGACTTCTTTCACTTGGAAATGTTTCTAAGTGTGGAGTTTTGGAACTTTAAAAAGTTCCTCTAAAATCAGCCAAACGACGAATTCCGATTTACTCACCTATTATCAGGAGAGACCTCAGTGTTGCATCTTTCAGCACACTACTGATCCTGAAAAGTAATTCTAATCGTAGTTACAGTAACTTGAATTTACTTCCATAGGCTAACATTGACATGTTTTACTTTGAAATTCTTCTAAGTGTGGAGTTTTGGAAATTTTAAAAATTCCTCACAAATCTGCTGAGCTACGAATTCTGATTTACTCACCTGTTATCAGGAGAGACCTCAATGCTGCATCTTTCAGCCCACTACTGATCCTGACAAGTAATTCTAACCATACTTACAGTAACTTGAATTTCCTTCCATTGGCTAACATTGACTGGTTTCACTTGGAAATTTTTCTAAGTGTGGAGTTTTGGAACTTTAAAACATTCTTCTAAAATCAGCTGAACTACAAATTCCGATTTAATCACCTGTTATCAGGAGAGACCTCAGTGCTGCATCTTTCAGCCCACTAATGATGCTGAAAAGTAATTCTAACCATACTTACAGTAACTTGAATTTCCTTCCATAGGCTAACATAGACTGGTTTCTCTTGGAAATTTTTCTAAGTGTGGAGTTTTGGAACTTCAAAAAATTCCTCTATGATCAGCCGAACTACGAATTCTGATTTACTTACCTGTTATCAGGAGAGACCTCGGTGCTGCATCTTTCAGCCCACTACTGATCCTGAAAAGTAATTGTAATCGTAGTTACAGTAACTTGAATTTCCTTCCATAGGCTTACATTGAGATGTTTTACTAGGAAATTCCCAAAAGTGTTGAGTTTCAGAACTTTAAAAAATACCTCTAAAATCAGCCAAAATACGAATTCCGATTTACACACCTGTTATCAGGAGAGAACTCAGTGCCGCAATTTTCAGCCCACTACTGATCCTGAAAAGTAATTCTAACTATACTTACAGTATCTTGAATTTCCTTCCGTAGGCTAACATTGACTTTTTTCACTTGGATATTTTTGTATAGTGTGGAGTTTTGGAACTTTAAAAAATGCCTCTAAAATCAGCCGAACTACGAATTTTGATTTACTCACCTGTCATCAGGAGAGACCTCAGTGCTGCATCTTTCAACCCACTACTGATACTAACAAGTAATTCTAATCGTAGTTACAGTAACTCGAATTTCCTTACATAGGCTAATACTGACTGGTTTCACTTGGAAATTTTTCCAAGTGTGGAGTTTTGGAACTTAAAAAAGTTATTCTAAAATCAGCCGAACGGCGAATTCCGATTTACTCACCTGTTATCAGGAGAGACCTCAGTGCTGCATCTTTCAGCCCACTACTGATCTTGAAAAGTATTTCGAACCATACTTACAGTTACTTGAATTTCCTTCCGTAGGCTAACATTGATGGTTTCACTTGGAAATTTTTCTAAGTGTGGAGTTTTGGAACTTAAAAAAGTTATTCTAAAATCAGTCGATCAACAAATTACGATTTAATCACCTGTTATCAGGAGAGACCTCAGTGCAGCATCTTTCAGCCCACTACTGATGCTGAAAAGTAATTCTAACCATACTTACAGTAACTTGAATTTCCTTCCATAGGCTAACATTGACTGGTTTCATTTGGAAAGTTTTCTAAGTGTAATTTGTAATTTGTAATTTGAAACTGGGTTTTGTATCGCGCCAACTCACCGACAGGTCTCAAAGCGCTTCTGACAAAGTACAGCAACAAGAGACAAAGTGAAGATAAAAGATGTTAACTTAACTACGGGGATGTAAACGCGTCCTTGAAAAGTAAAGTTTTCAAGGTTTTCCTAAAACGGAGAAGGTTGGATTCTCTACGAAGCGCCTCCGGTAGCTTGTTCCAGATAGTGGGGGCTTGGATTGAAAAAGCTCTGCCTCCTTTAGTTGCCAGTTTGAAACGTGGGCAGGATAGCAGGAGGGAATCGGAGGATCTCAGGTCGCGCTTAGGTTCGTAAATTTTGAGCCTATCTTTTATATAGGCTGGCGCCTGACCATGGATTGCTTTATGGCAAATGCACATGCTCTTAAATTCGACTCTTTGTTTCATAGGGAGCCAGTGCAGCCTATAAAGCAAGGGAGAGGCATGGGTCCGCCTAGGTACTCCAAATATCAGACGAGCTGCGTCATTCAGGATGACCTGTAGACGATTGATGGAGTTTTTTGGGAGGCCTAGGTATAATGCATTGCCGTAGTCAATTCTGGACACAATCGTGGCTGAAACAATGGTTCGAAGCATATTCCTTGAGAGTAAGGGGACGAGCTTACGTAGTTGCCTAATCAGGTTAGTACATGAGCCAACCACAGCGGACACTTGGTTGGTCATCGATAGTTCCTGATCAATTTTCATCCCAAGGCTCTTTACACTAGGGCACGGTTTTGGGGTAGGTCCAAGTTTTTGTGGCCAGAACAAATCATTCCAGGGGGAAGTAAAGGTTGAAACTACAAGGACCTCCGTTTTATCTGGATTGATTTTCAATAGGTTGGACGACATCCAGTTTACTGTGAACCGTAGTATGTCTTGGGCCATGGACTGAGCCGATGTTGTATTGTCGATACTCAGAAATAGCTGAGTATCATCAGCATAATTAAAAACTTTACAGCCCATGTTTGCCAGGGATTCTATCAATGGTTGTAAGTATAAATTGAATAAAAGTGGGGAGAGCGCGGACCCTTGCGGGACTCCACAAACTAAAGCACCCACTTCGGAGACCTGATCTGCTAACTGGATCCTCTGCGTCCTCCCTGATAAGAAGGCTGTCAGCCATTGGAGAGCTTGTTCTCTTATCCCGGACCTGGCTAGTCTGTCCAGGAGCAGTGCATGGCTGACAGTATCAAACGCCGCTGACAGATCTAATAATATCAGGGCGCTTGGCTTTTTACTGTCAGCCATGCATCTGAGCTCATCCAATACTTACAGCATTACTAGTTCCGTGCTATGGTGGGCACAAAAACCAGCTTGCCGCTCCTGGAGAAGATGGTGGGATTCCAGGAGGGGTGACAGGGATTTTAGTACATGTTGTTCTAGTACTTTTGATAAAAATGGCAACTGGGAAATTGGCCTGTAATTCTTCAGGCTAGTTGGATCTGCCCCAGTTTTTTTTATCAACGGTCTGACGCGTGCCTCTTTGAAGGTGGTTGGTTGTGATCCAGTAGCTAATGAGATGTTTAAGAGGTCTAAAATCTGGTCCTCTAGGGTCGGGATTGCTAGTCGGAAGATATCGGGCGGGCAGGGGTCACCAGGGGAACCTGACTTGGTGGATGCTACTAGATGTCTAAGGGAGGTAGCATCAATTCCAGGAAATCTAGTGACGATAGGGGTTGAGGAGTGTAAGGGGGGCAGTGGCAAGGTGTGTATAGCCGGGTTGTCCTTCTTGATATCTGACAGTATGGTCGCTACTTTTTCAAGGAAATATCCCTGAAAAGTGTCACAGTTGATTAATATGTCTGCCTTTTCCTCCTTCTTACTTAGCTCTTTCAGTATTTGAAAGGTCTCTTTCTGGATATTTGTGGCGTTGTTCATGCGTGTTTCATAGTAATCCTTCTTGGCTGAAATGATGAGCTTTTTATACAAGTGAAACGATGTTCTGTATAATTCTCTATCGGTGTCCTTTTTGGATTTCCTCCAGCATCTTTCGAGATAGCGGAGCTTTCTTTTTTGGTCTCGTAGACTTTGGGTGAACCAAGGGGCTCCTTTTTCTGCACCCTTTACTTTTTGTGTTTTTTCAGGGGCTATCTCATCAATAGATTGCCTAAGGGTAGTTATTATCCTGTCATAATTTGAGTCTAAGTCAATACCATCTGATGGAATTATGGATTTCTGTTTATATTTGGACAGAACTTTGGTCAGGGTATCAGAGTTGACTTTTTTCCACTGGCGCACTTTTTTAGTTTTTAGTGGAAGTTTAGTCTGGAAGTTATATTGCGGTACGTCATACAAGATTAGATGGTGGTCTGACCAAATGCAGGGTGTAATGTTTGTAATGATCGCCTTTGGCATAGAAGACCAAATAAGATCAAGAATATGGCCTTTTGTGTGGGTTGGAGATTCCACAAGTTGTGCCAATCCAAGAGCGGTCATAGAAGTCTGCAATTTCTGAACTAATAGATCTTTGTCCCTTTTATCCCAGTGAACATTAAAGTCACCAGTCACCAAGATGTTTTTGTAACGTGTGCATAGATCCGATATTATAGGGAAAAAGAGATCATTGAACGTTGAGATGCTTTGAGGTGGGCAATATATTGTTAGAATGATGAGACAGGAGTTATTCATGGTGATTTTTATCCCTAGTAGGTCCGCGGCATTTATGGTCTCAGTTAGGATTTTAGTTACCGTGAGCTGACTTTTAAAGATCGTTGCTACACCACCACCTCAGGTCCCCTCTGGTCGGTTATGCCAGACCATGTCGTAGCCGCTAGGAAGGGCAGCTATGATATCCGGGGAGGAGGTGTCACTCAACCAGGTTTCGGTGAGTGTCAGGATATCAATGGTCTCGTCCTGTAAGAGGGTGAAAATTTCTAAATGATGTTTCTGTAGTGACCTAGTGTTGAGGGTGGCTAACTTTAGAGGGGGTGGCTGACTCGAGTTCACAGGGCAGGGGATGTGGAGGATGTTATTTTCCTTGATAGTAGCACATATGGTAGGAGACAAACAATACCTGTCGGACTGCAGTGCTAGGAGATCAGTTGAAGTATAGCGGGTACGTGTGTCAGAGTCCCTAAGCCCTAAGCCCGGTCGTGCGCGAACGGGCGCAGACGGGCAGGACTCTGGCACGACTCCGGCGCAGGTCCGGCGCGTCTGCTGTTCGCGTCCGCTGCACGGAGCCATCACTGTCTGTTTTTATAGCACTGTCGATGGCCTCACCAGCCCAGCCCGACCCAAGATGGCCGCCAAAACCAGCGCCTAGCCCTCGGCGTCAACACTCAGCCGAGAGCGGGACCAGAGCTACAGGGAGGGGGTGAAAGTGATTCTGAGGCGCTGCTAAGCGCTGGGGAGTCTCAGCACACCTCTTTAGCTCAGGTGTGGAATTTACGAATAACGAGTGAAAGACAAGTAAAATCACATTTTAAAATGCAGAAAAGACAAGAGACCTCCCGGCTTCCGCCTCAGGAGGGGGAAAAGTGCGTGCAGTGTCAATGTTACCTGCTTCCTAATACAGACGCCTTTTATAGCGCTGTGGATGGCCTCACCAGCCCAGCCCGACCCAAGATGGCCGCAAAAACCGGCGCCCAGCCCTCGGCGTCAACACTCAGCCGAGAGCGGGACCGGAGCTACAGGGAGGGGGTGAAAGTGATTCTGAGGCGCTGCTAAGCGCTGGGGGGTCTCAGCACACCTCTTTAGCTCAGGTGTCGAATTTACGAATAACGAGTGCAAGACAAGTAAAATCACGTTTTAAAATGCAGAAAAGACAAGAGACCTCCCGGCTTCCGCCTCAGGAGGGGGAAAAGTGCGTGCAGTGTCAATGTTACCTGCTTCCTAATACAGACGCCTTTTATAGCGCTGTCGATGGCCTCACCAGCCCAGCCCGACCCAAGATGGCCGCAAAAACCAGTGCCCAGCCCTCGGCGTCAACACTCAGCCGAGAGCGGGACCGGAGCTACAGGGAGGGGGTGAAAGTGATTCTGAGGCGCTGCTAAGCGCTGAGGGGTCTCAGCACACCTCTTTAGCTCAGGTGTGGTATTTACGAATAACGAGTGCAAGACAAGTAAAATCACGTTTTAAAAGTGTGGAGTTTTGGAACTGTAAAAAGTTCCCCTAAATCAGCCGTACAACGAATTTGGATGTACTCACCTGTTATCAGGAGAGACCTCAGTGCTGCATCTTTCAGCCCAATGCTGAATATTAAAAGTAATTCTAATCATAGTTACAGTAACTCGAATTTCCTTACATAGGCTAACACTGACCGGTTTAACTTGGAAATTCTTCTAAGTGTAGAGTTTTGGAACATTAAAAAATTCCTCAAAAATCAGCCGAACGGGGGCGTGGCTAGCAGCCGATGATGGCGGCAGCAAACTAGAGAGGCTCCCGGAGTAAGGTGGCTTCCAGCATCAATTCGCCTGCCTATCCGCACAAAAACGAACCCAGACGAGGTGCCCCAGGTCCGGAGACCGAGCGGCACTTGGAGGAGAAGTTTGGGAGTATCGGTGCCCCGGGAACGGGTGGAAAAGACGGCCTCTGTATGTGGCCTGGTGGCGTGAGCGCAGCAGCGGCGGCTGGTTTGGGGGCTGCCCGGGCGGAAGTGGAGCCTTGTCGGCGCTGTTAACTGGAAGTGCCCGCAGCGAGTACGGACCCTGCGACAACGGCGGTGGAAGTCTGAAGCTCCTTGCAGATCACATATCGCTCCAACGATAAGACTTTGCTGTGGATAACGGCGACGCTAATGGTAACTGAAGCCAGAAAGGCAAGTGCGTAGACGACGCCATTTTCTATCACATCCGCCACTGTGGGCACGAACTTTCTCGACTGCAGGGCCGGGCGACCTGTACCGCAAGCTCGGTACTAGATCCTGAGTATACTATCACGATTGGAGAACGGGGTGCAGACCTGACTGTGGGAAGCCTAACGACTGCGAAGAATGGGCGCCGCTGAACCTCGGGCGGCCCGGCGGACCATTCGCCGTGATCACTCCTTCAACAAAGGGCCGCCACAGGCTGAGAATACCAGTGTCAGAACATGGCGGGCAAAGGGTCCAGAAATACCTCCACCCAAGCTAAGCTTGATAAATTTGCCTTTGAGAAACAATCACTCTCCCAGACGGAGCAACGCAAATCCCTGGGCAAAGGCACGGAAGGAAAAGGTGCGAAGAAGGCCACTTTGGAGGATGTATTGAACGCCTTGGCCCAGGTACAGGCGACGGTGGGGGCAACTGCAACGGAAGTGACCCTTATACGGGTGGACCTCCAGAAAATGAGCGGAAGGGTGAAGCAAGTGGAGGTGGTAGCTAAATCCCTGGTGGAGGATGCCTCGGATCTACAGGTAGAAATGGAGAAACTGCAGGCCGATAACAAGTTTCTCAACGAAAAGCTGGATGATCATGAAGGACTCTCCCGGCGAAACAACGTTCGTATTTTGGGGGTCCCGGAATCTGAAACCACAGGAGCTATAGATTTATACGTGGAAGATTTGATAAAGAACCAGCTAGCCCCCAAGGGACTTTCAAACTTCTTCACTGTGGAATGGGCCCACAGAGTACCAGGAGGAACACCGAAACCAGGGGCCTCACCGCGTCCGATCCTGGCGAGACTTTTTAACTTTAGAGATCGAGACACCATCCTCCAGGCGGCCAGAGTGGCACCAGCCATTCAAATTCAAAACTCGCGAATATCCTTTTTCCCCGAATATACGGCGAAGGTAACACGACGGAGGAAGACATTTTTAGAAGTAAAAAAAACGTTGCGTGAGCAAGAATTACCCTACTCCATGTTATTTCCGGCTCGGCTACGGGTGGTCGCCCATAAGAAGGTCAGGTTTTTCGACTCTCCCGAGGCGGCAAGAGACTGGCTTGATGGCTGGCGCACTGTGGAACGCAGGTCCGACAGAATGCATCACGGACATCGAAACGACAGCCGGACTGGCTCACAAACTTCAGATAGAAGAGGCGCGAGCAAATCACCGACACTGGAACTGTCTGAGGCTGCCGGGGGAAAATATTGTGGACAACCCGTGTACAACTTGGACGCTGACTCCCTGATTGACTGTCTATACACACAGGTCGTGAATGGACGCCGGCCTGGGTACTCCGAAGGGAGCAGGGGAGCCGCCTGCTCGGGGAGACACTCTCCCCCAAGTACTCTGTTTTTGGGATGGGTTAAGCGCTCTGCTCAGTTGGGGAGGCGGGCAGTTGAAGGTCCGTTAAGCAGGGAGGCAGGGAGGGGATGGGTGGGGGGGATGTTGGTTGTTGGTTGGAAATTCACTATGTCGGTCAGAAATTGGTGCTCGCTGTGTATGTGTTATAGCTGGAGGGATACATCTACAGGTCCGGTTGATCCTCCTAGATTCATTTGTGTGTGTCTGCATGACTGGAAATGGCGGATGAGCAGCTACGTAACGCGGGGAGCGCTGAGTCACAGTCATGTGGTTCTTCCCTTAGTATACTCTCGTGGAACGTGAGGGGACTTGGGGATAAGGTGAAACGCGGCCTGGTACTAAATGCGTTGAAGAGGCAAAAACTCCAACTGGCGCTATTACAGGAGACACACTTGACGGGGGGGCCACTAGGGCCTTAGATAGGAGGGGGTACAGGATGGTGGCACACTCAGAATTCACATCGGGCTCCCGGGGAACTGGCATTTTGATCAAAAAATCCTCACAATTTATTCCACTGAGCACGAAAACTGATGGTCAGGGTTGCTTCGCAGCTCTGCAGGGGCAATGGGAGGGTCGCCCCCTGACTGTGGTATCAGTGTACATCCCACCATCCCTTCACTCAATAATGCTTCCAGCTCTCAGTGACTTTTTATTTTCTCTCCCCGAAGGCGATGTAATTTTGGGAGGGGATTTTAATGCTGTAGTAGATATACAGCTTGACAGATTCCCTACGACAGTTTCGCCTTGGGGACCCTCCCGGTTTCAACATTTCCTGACAGCAATGGGGCTAGTAGACATCTGGCGTCACGTCCACCCCCAAGACAAGCAGTACACATTTCAATCCACAGTCCATAACAGCCTTTCCCGAATAGATTACTTTCTGGCTTTGGGTGAAGGGTTACAACACGTAGATACCGCAGACATACACCCTAGAGGCATTTCATACCACTCTCCGATCACCCTAACACTTTCCACCCAGAAAAAGTCACGTAACCGTATATATCCCATTCAAGCGTCTTACCTCAAAATCCCAAAAATCAGGAAAACCCTCCAGAAGGCTACAGCACAATATTTCGAGGAAAACGTGGCTACCGTGGCCTTTTCCGAGGTGCTATGGGAAGCCTACAAAACAGTGTTGAGGGGGCAAGCATTAAGCTCCATTGCGGCCCATAAAAAGGAACAGACGGCTGAACAGTCTAAGCTTGAGTCGACACTGCGCGACTTAACAACTTTGCATGAGGCTAACCCTACAGTAGACACGGCACATACCCTTACACTCCACCAGCGACTATACACGGAACATGTTCGCCATATGGTGAAGGGGCACATCACTGATATACAGAATCGGATATACGATGTTGGGGATAAGGCGGGAAAGATGTTGGCCTGGCTCGACAAGAGGGGGGGTAGTTCCAGAGGGGTCCAACAAGTGAGGGATAGCAACGGCGCAATTCAAACAAGCCCTGAACGGATAGTGGAAGCATTGGCGACACATTTTGAGAAGGTGTATACCCCAGAACGGGTGGTAACCAATGACATGGCACGGGAAGCGATAGGTAGAATGGAAATCCCAGTATTGCAACCGGAGGCAGCAGCCGACCTGGATATGGCCATAACCAGCAATGAAATACAGCTGGCCATACGAGCGCTCAAACCTGGCAAAGCTCTTGAACCGAACGGCATTCCAGTGGAATGGTATCAGTCCCAGTCCGAGGAGCTCAGTGCATACTTACTCAACATGTATGAGGAATGCCGAGAGAGGGGTGAGCTTCCACTCGATCAAAGAACAGCCACTATAGTAGCGATACCTAAACCCGGGAAGCCACAAGAGGATTGCTCCTCATATCGCCCTATCTCCCTGCTAAACGCGGAAGGTAAAATTTTGGCCAAGCTCCTAGCTAACCGGTTGATGGCACATCTGCCTGATCTTATCCATCCAGATCAATCCGGATTTATGCCCCGTAGGAACACGGCACTGAACCTTTGCAGGGTTCATGGGGTACTGGCGAGAGCGGACTTGATCCACGACCAAGCAGTAATACTGGCCCTAGATGCGAAAATGGCTTTTGATTTAGTGGAATGGAGCTACCTCTTCGAAGTTTTGATCTGTATGGGCTTCGGCTCGAAATTTATATCATGGATCAGACTGCTGTATACGAAACTGATGGCACATGTAGTAGCAACTGGCCACATTTCTCGAACATTTCCGCTGGGGAGAGGCACCCGACAGGGCTGCCCCCTTTCACCTCTGCTTTTCGCGCTCTCCCTGGAGCCACTAGCTAATTTAATAAGGCAAACGCCCTTACTTAAGGGGATACACTGGAAGGAGGGTTGGGAAGACCGGCTGTCCCTTTACGCGGACGGCATGCTGGTGTACTTAACAGACCCCGAGCATGGTGTACCGGTGCTCTTGAATCTGTGTGACGATCATGGTAAAATTTCAGGTTACACGATCAACTGGAACAAATCAGAAATGTATGTTCTGAAAGGCCAGGTCCCGATGCTCGGCCCTGATTGCCCCCTGGGACTAGCTGGCTCCTCTTTCAAGTATTTGCGGATCTATGTCACACAGGATCCACTAGAATTCGTACAACTAAATCTGACGCCACCACTGGAACGGCTCAAGCAAGACGTCAAGTTCTGGGCGGGGTTGCCATTGACAATGCTGGGAAAAGCAGCGCTGTATAAAATGATGTCCTTGCCCCGCTTTCTGTACATACTGGAAAACACGCCATTTCCGGTGGCGCCGGGGTACTTTAAAAAGGTGGCAGCAGTAGTTTCTGGTCTGCTGTGGAGCAATCGCCTGACGCGTATAGCGCAAGCCAAGCTACACAGGGGTTGGTATGATGGTGGAATTGCGCTGCCGAATCTTCACCTATATTACTGGGCGGCGCACCTTAAGCCCATTAACCAGTGGATACATGCCTCACAGACTGACCCAGCTTTCCAAACAGATAGGGCACAACAGACACGCCATCGAACTCTGGAACCTCCTAGACGCCACAGCCCCTGACGTCGCCTTCCTCACGGAGACCTGGATGAACGCCTCTTCCGCTCCCAACATCGCCATCGCTATCCCAGAGGGCTACAAGATCGTCCGGAGGGACCGCAACGCCAACCAGATGGGAGGAGGCATCGCCATCATCCACAGGAACACCATCCGTCTCACAACCAGCACCGACAACACCCTGACCACCGCCGAACACCTGCATTTCCAGATCCACACCGACCCGAACACCACCCTCAGAGGCACCCTGATCTACCGACCCCCGGGACCACGCACACAATTCAGCAAGGACATCGCCGACTTCGTCAGCCCGCATGCCCTCCCCTCCGCTGACTACATCCTCCTGGGGGACCTCAACTTCCACCTGGAGAACAACAACGACCGCAACACCAGCTCCCTGCTCGACAACCTCGCCAATCTTGGACTCAAGCAGCTGGTGTCCACCCCCACCCACCTCGCCGGACACACACTCGACGCAGTCTTCTCTTCCAGCACAGACATCGACTTCAGCCACGCCACAGAGCTTCAATGGATGGACCACAGCTGCGTCCACTTCACCTTCAAGAGAACGACGACCCACCACCACCAGCAAC
Organism: Lissotriton vulgaris; assembly: GCF_964263255.1. Classification (NCBI taxonomy): domain Eukaryota; kingdom Metazoa; phylum Chordata; class Amphibia; order Caudata; family Salamandridae; genus Lissotriton; species Lissotriton vulgaris. The sequence continues at coordinate 1,323,393,209 of NC_141689.1, read as the reverse complement.
AGGCCGCCCGCAGAAGCTGGAACAAGATCACAGCAGACCAGCTCGCCACCTCCCTGAGCCAGCACCCTCCTGCCAGCTCAGCGAACCCCAGCCAGGCTGCCGACAACCTCACGAAGTGGATCAGCATCTGCGCGGACGAGCTCGCCCCGCTGAGGACCCCGCCCAGCAGACCCGGCAGCAAGAAAGCCCCGTGGTTCACCGACGAACTCAAGAGCTCCAAGAAGAACTGCCGAGCCCTCGAGAAAGTCTGGAGAAGGGAACCTACACCGGACAACAGGGCCACCTTCAAGCTGGCCACCCGGAAGCACCACCAGCTGATCCGCGCCGCCAAGAAAACTGCATTCAAGGACCGGCTGGACAACAACGCACACAACTGCAAGGAACTCTTCAACATCGTGAAAGAGCTATCCAACCCCAGCGCAGGAAACAACGACATCACCCCATCGCAAGACCTCTGCAACTCCCTCGCCTCATACTTCCACAACAAGATCGCAGACATACACAACAGCTTCAACAACCAACCAACGCACACCAAGACCGAACAACCACCCCCCACCACCACCCTCCACGCCTGGACCCCGATCAGCACCGAAGACACCATCCGCACGATGAACTCCATCCACTCCGGATCACCGACCGACCCCTGCCCTCACCACGTCTTCAACAAGGCCGACGCTGCCATCGCACCCCACCTGCGAGACATCATCAACACATCCTTCGACACCGCCACCTTCCCTGAGAGCTGGAAGCACGCCGAACTCAGCGCTCTACTCAAGAAACCCACAGCGGACCCCACCGAACTCAAGAATTACCGCCCCATCTCGCTCCTCCCGTTTCCAACCAAAGTCATCGAGAAGACCGTCAACAAGCAGATGGCCGCCTTCCTCGAGATGAATGGATCCCTCGACCCCTCACAGTCCAGCTTCCGAGCCAATCACAGCACCGAGACCGCCCTCATCGCCGCCACCGATGACATCCGAGCCCTGATGGACAACGGAGAAACAGCGGCCCTCATCCTCCTAGACCTCTCCGCGGCATTCGACACTGTCTGCCACCGCACCCTAGTACAGCGCCTCAGCAACGTCGGAATCCAGGACAAGGCGCTGGAATGGATCATCTCCTTCCTCGACGGAAGAACACAGAGAGTCCGCCTTCCACCGTACAAGTCAGAGGCCTCCGAAGTCATCTGCAGCGTCCCTCAAGGATCCTCTCTGAGCCCCACCCTCTTCAACGTCTACATGAGCCCCCTCACGGCCATCGCACGCCAACACAACCTCAGCATAATCTCCTACGCCGACGACACCCAGCTGATCCTCTCCCTGACCAACGACCCCGCCGCCGCCAGAGCCAACCTGCACGAATGGGATGAAAGAGGTAGCCGAGTGGATGACGACCAGCCGCCTGAAACTGAACTCTGACAAGACGGAGGTCCTCATCCTGGGCTCTTCACCCTCCGCCTGGGACGACTCCTGGTGGCCTCCCGCCCTGGGCACCGCACCCAAACCAACAGACCATGCACGCAACCTGGGCTTCATCCTGGACACCTCCCTCTCCATGACCAGGCAAGTCAACAATGTCTCCTCGGCGTGCTTCAACATCCTACGCATGCTACGGAAGATCTTCTGGTGGATCCCCACCGAGACCAGGAAGACCGTCACCCAGGCCCTCGTCACTAGCCGACTGGACTACGGCAACGCCCTCTACGCCGGTACCACCGCCAAGCTCCAGAAGAGACTCCAGCGGATCCAGAACGCCTCTGCCAGACTCATCCTCGACATCCCACGAACCAGCCACATCTCCGGACATCTGAGAGACCTTCACTGGCTCCCCGTCAACAAAAGAATCACCTTCCGCCTCCTCACCCACGCACACAAAGCCCTACACGACCAAGGCCCGAGCTACCTCAACAGCCGAATCAACTTCTACGCTCCCAAACGCCACCTCCGATCAGCCAACCACGCCCTCGCCGCCGTCCCCCGCATCCGAAGAGCGACTACAGGAGGAAGGTCCTTCTCCTACCTGGCCGCCAAGACCTTGAACTCCCTCCCGACCAACCTGCGCCTGACCCAAGACCACCTCTCCTTCAGGAAGAAGCTGAAGACCTGGCTGTTCGAGCAGTAGCGGCACCCCCCCTCCCCCAGCGCCTTGAGACCCTACGGGTATGTAGTGCACTCTATAAATGTCATTGATTGATTGATTGATTGATTGAACTGGGCACCAACAACATGCTAGCCCCACTCTACGACCAACGCAAAGTACGAACATTAACGGGGCCTACTAAACTTACTGTAACGCTGTGGCATGTGGCGCTAGCTGCGCTGGGCTGGAAGGGGAAAATTACCAAACTTACCCCACTCTGGGACAACCGTGCCTTGGGAAACCTGAGATACAGCATGGGCTTCTCTCACTGGGACACCATTGGGATATCCACAGTGGGCGACATGTGGGAACGGGGCGAGGTTATTTCATTCAACCGCCTGAGGGAATTGTATGAACTGGGGCCACACGAATCATACCGCTATGTTCAGATACGCCATGCTTTGTTTGCAGCCATACCCTCCGGGTCGGATCTACCAGAATCCTCCCCGTTGGAGGATCGTCTTCTAACTGACTTCATGATTAAACGAGCGACATCATTGACTTACCGCAAACTCCTAAATAACTTACCTGACCCGCTGGCCCCCCTGAAAGATAGATGGGAAGGGGAAGTGGACGCCCTGGATGAACACGAATGGAATGGGGCACTGGCGTCCCCAAAAGAGGTAGGCATCTCAGCCAGGCTGAGACTCGTGCAGCTTACGGTCCTACACAGAGTGTATTACACAAGAACACTATTACATCGCATCCACAGAATACGACATCCCTACTGTCTCCGTGGCTGTGGGGAGGAGGGGTCCTTCTTCCATACAATCTGGGACTGCCCACGCATACAAAACTACTGGAGAAAAATACTACGCACTGTGTCACAGACTCTAGGGACCTCGCTCCTTCCAGAACCGAGGCGATGTCTCTTAAATGTGTGGGGACCGACTGACCTGTCAAGATGTGGCCAACTTTGGGTAACGTTAGGCATGATGGTGGCCAAGAGAGATATCGCTCAGCGTTGGGGGGCGGCAGAACTACCGACGAAGTTGCAGTGGTGCATGAATATGGACAAGATAATGGTGACAGAGAGGGCGGTATACTTAAGCCGTGCGTGCCCGGGAAAGTGGAATAAGATATGGTCCCCATGGAATGTGTATCGTGGTGAAATTTGTGATCCTCTGCCAGAGGACGACCAGTTGGAGTCGGATGATGAGGGGGAGGTAGGTTGAGGGGTTGAGGAAGGATAGGGGCTGCTACACAGTTGCACGTGGATGTATGGGAAATACTGCCCATCACTTTGGTTTGAATCCATGACAATAAATAGCAACACATACTGTCATGTGGATTTTTAATACAGCTAAACAGCATTATTACTTTTAGATGACCGCACTGTGATTTCCTCATTGTTATTTTTGTTATTTTCATAAAAAACAGAAAACCAAAACCTTAACTGATTTGCAACATTACATCGATTGTATACCTTTCACTTAGCCGTATGATGCACCTTTTGCCTTTAGCAGCATGATCACAGTATGGACTTTTATTTATTTATTTATTTATTTGCAGGTTTATATAGCGCTAGGAATAAACTCCATAAGGAGTGGCCTGAGGAACTGCGGAAGATAGCAATGAAATTAAAATTTATTTCAAACAATAGATCTAGATCCCGAGATAGGGTGCTTAGCTAAAATAAACTAAACAGAAAAGTTTTCAAGTTCTTTCTGAAATGGAGATGGTTGGAACATTGTCTCAATGAAAGAGGGAGCGCGTTCCAGAAATTAGGACCCACCACAGACAAGGCCCTACCGCCTAGCCTAGTTTTGCTGATCTTAGGTACGTTCAATAACAGCTGGACCTAAGGGTGCGGGTAGGAACATATGGAACAAATTTTCTTGCCAAATATTCTGGTCCTAGTTCATGAAGACCTTTATGAATGATACAGCAGGTCTTGAACTTCATTCGTTGACGTATAGGCAACCAGTGAAGTTTATGTATTAGAGGTTTGGATGGAGATCTGGGAGGTGCATTGAGCACCAACCGGGCTGCTGTATTCTGCACTACCCGCAGACGATCTAGTACCTCTTCATTTGCACCTGCCAGGAGACCATTACAATAATCAAGACGGCTGATGACTAGAGCCTGACCTAATGTTCTCCTATGGGAGTCAGGGAGGAAAGGGAATATCCTACGGAGGAGACCTATCACGTGGAAACAAGATCCCACAGTAGTGTTGACATGTTGTTTCATGGTCAGCTCCGGTTCCAATCGAACCCCCAGGTTCTTGATTATTGATTTAGGTTCAGGTACTGGGCCTAAGTCAAGTGGCCACCAATCAGGGGACCATTGGACCCTGGCTTCACCGAAAAGCATCACCTCGGTCTTCCCAACATTACATTGAAGAAAGTTGGAAGACATCCACGGCGCTACTGCCTATATCCCATCGGAGAAAGATTGTATAATCTCCGGTGTTAGTTGTTTAAAGGGGAAAAGCAGATGCGTATCGTCAGCGTAAGACACTGGGTGTAAGAAACTTAAGACTTCTTTATGCATGACATCCAATGCTCATTTATTAGCGGCCGGCCCTCTGGGTTGTAGGCAAATGGCTGTGTAATTATGTGAAGGTACAATAAAGGTTTAAAAAAAAAAAAATCAGCTGAACTACCAATTTTGATTTACGCACCTGTTATCAGGAGAGACCTCTGTGCTGCATCTTTCAGCCCACTACTGATCCTGAAGAGTAATTCCAATCGTAGTTACAGTAACTTAAATTTCCTTCCATAGGCTAACATTGACTTCTTTCACTTGGAAATGTTTCTAAGTGCGGAGTTTTGGAACTTTAAAAAGTTCCTCTAAAATCAGCCGAACGACGAATTCCGATTTACTCACCTATTATCAGGAGAGACCTCAGTGTTGCATCTTTCAGCCCACTACTGATCTTGAAAAGTCATTCTAATCGTAGTTACAGTAACTTGAATTTACTTCCATGGGCTAACATTGACATGTTTTACTTGGAAATTCTTCTAAGTGTGGAGTTTCTGAAATTTAAAAAAATCCTCACAAATCTGCCGAACTACGAATTCTGATTTACTCGTCTGTTATCAGGAGAGATCTCAGTGCTGCATCTTTCAGCCCGCTACTGATCCTGAAAAGTAATTCTAATCGTATTTACAGTAACTTGAATTTCCTTCCATAGGCTAACATTGAGATGTTTTACTTGGAAATTCTTAAAAGTGTTGAGTTTCAGAACTTAAAAAAATTCCTATAAAATCAGCCAAACTACGAATTCTGATTTACTCACCTGTTATCAGGAGAGAACTCAGTGCTGCATCTTTCAACCCAACACTGGTCCTTAAAAGTAATTCTGATCGTAGTTACAGTAACTTGAATTTCCTTTTTATAGGCTAACATTGGCTGGTTTTACTTGGAAATATTTTTTTTTAAGTGTGGGGCTTTGGAACTTAAAAAATTCCTCTAAAATCAGCTGAACTACAAATTCCGATTTACTCACCTATTATCAGGAGAGACCTCAGTGCTGCATATTTCAGCCCACTACTGATGCTGAAAAGTAATTTTAACAATACTTACAGTAACTTGAATTTCCTTCCATAGGCTAACATTGACTGGTTTCACTTGGAAATTTTTCTAAGTGAGGAGTTTTGGAACTTTAAAAAATTCCTCTATAATCAGCCGAACTACGAATTCTGATTTACTCACCTGTTATCAGGAGAGACCTCAGTGCTGCATCTTTCAGCCCACTACTGATCCTGAAAAGTTATTCTAACCATACTTACTGTAGTTTGAATTTCCTTCCATAGGCTAACATTGACATGTTTTATTTGGAAATTCTTCTAAGTGTGGAGTTTTGAAACTTTAAAAAATTCCTCAAAAATCAGCCAAACTACGAATTCTGATTTACTCACCTGTTATCAGGAGAGAACTCAGTGCTGCATCTTTCAACCAAACACTGATCCTTAGAAGTAATTCTGATCGTAGTTACAGTAACTTGAATTTCCTTTTTATAGGCTAACATTGGCTGGTTTTACTTGGAAATATTTTTAAGTGTGGGGCTTTGGAACTTAAAAAAATTCCTCTAAAATCAGCTGAACTACAAATTCCGATTTACTCACCTGTTATCAGGAAAGACCTCAGTGCTGCATCTTTCAGCCCACTACTGATCCTGAAAAGTAATTCTAATCGTAGTTACAGTAACTTGAATTTCCTTCCATAGGCTAACATTGAGATGTTTTACTAGGAAATTCTTAAAAGTGTTGAGTTTCAGAACTTTAAAAAATTCCTCTAAAATCAGCCAAACTACGAATTCTGATTTACTCACCTGTTATCAGGAGAGACCTCAGTGCTGCATCTTTCAGCCCACTACTGATCCTGAAAAGTAATTCTAACCATACTTACAGTAACTTGAATTTCCTTCCGTAGGCTAACATTGACTTTTTTCACTTGGAAATTTTTCTATGGTGTGGAGTTTTGGAACTTTAAAAAATGCCTCTAAAATCAGCCGAACTACGAATTCTGATTTACTCACCTGTCATCAGGAGAGACCTCAGTGCTGCATCTTTCAGCCCACTACTGATACTAAAAAGTAATTCTAATCGTAGTTACAGTATCTCGAATTTCCTTACATAGGCTAATATTGACTGGTTTCACTTGGAAATTTTTCTAAGTGTGGAGTTTTGGAACTTAAAAAAGGTATTCTAACACTAGCCGAACGGCGTATTCTGATTTACTCACCTGTTGACAGGAGAGACCTCAGTGCTGCATCTTTCAGCCCACTACTGATCCTGAAAAGTTATTCTAACCATACTTACTGTAACTTGAATTTCCTTCCATAGGCTAACATTGACTGGTTTCACTTGGAAATTTTTCTAAGTGTGGAGTTTTGGAACTTAAAAAAATTATTCTAAAATCAGCCGAACGACGAATTCCGATTTACTCACCTGTATTCAGGAGAGACCACAGTGCTGCATCTTTCAGCCCACTACTGATCCTGAAAAGTAATTCTAATCGTAGTTACAGTAACTTGAATTTCCTTCCCTAGGCTAACATTGACATGTTTTATTTGGAAATTCTTCTAAGTGTGGAGTTTTGAAACTTTAAAAAATTCCTCAAAAATCAGCCAAACTAAGAATTCTGATTTACTCACCTGTTATCAGGAGAGACCACAGTGCTGCATCTTTCAGCCCACTACTGATCCTGAAAAGTAATTCTAATCGTAGTTACAGTAACTCGAATTTCCTTACTAGGCTAATACTGACTGGTTTCACTTGGACATTTTTCTAATTGTGGAGTTTTGGAACTTAAAAGAGTTATTCGAAAATCAGCCGAACGACAAATTCCGATTTACTCACCTTTGATCAGGAGAGACCACAGTGCTGCATCTTTCAGCCCACTACTGATCCTGAAAAGTAATTCTAATCGTAGTTACAGTAACTTGAATTTCCTTCCATAGGCTAACATTGACTGGTTGGACTTGGAAATTCTTCTAAGTGTGGAGTTTTGGAACTGTAAAAAGTTCCTCTAAAATCAGCTGAACTACAAATTACGATTTAATCACCTGTTATCAGGAGAGATCTCAGTGTTGCATCTTTCAGCCAACTACTGTTGCTGAAAAGTATTTCTAACCATACTTACAGTAACTTGAATTTCCTTCCATAGGCTAACATTGACTGGTTGGACTTGGAAATTCTTCTAAGTGTGGAGTTTTGGAAATTTAAAAAGTTCCTCTAAAATCAGCCGAAAGACGAATTCCGATTTACTCACCTGTTATCAGGAGAGACCTCGGTGTTGCATCTTTCAGCCCACTCTGATCCTGAAAAGTAATTCTAATCGTAGTTACAGTAACTTGAATCTACTTCCATAGGCTAACATTGGCATGTTTTACCCTGAAATTCTTCTAAGTGTGGAGTTTTGGAAATGTAAAAAATTCCTCACAAATCTGCCGAACTACAAATTCTGATTTACTCACCTGTTAGCAGGAGAGACCTCAGTGCTGAATCTGTAAGCCCACTACTGATCCTGTTAAGTAATTCTAATTTCTAATCGTAATTACAGTAACTTGAATTTATTTCCATTGGCTAACATTGACATGTTTTACTTGGAAATTCTTCTAAGTGTGGAATTTTGGAAATTTAAAAAATTACTCACAAATCTGCCGAACTACGAATTATGATTTACTCGCCTGTTATCAGGAGAGACCTCAGTGCTGCATATTTCAACCCAATACTGATCCTTAAAAGTAATTCTGATCGTAGTTACAGTAACTTGAATTTCCTTCCATAGGCTAACATTGAGATGTTTTACTTGGAAATTCTTAAAAGTGTTGAGTTTCAGAACTTAAAAAAATTCCTATAAAATCAGCCAAACTACGAATTCTGATTTACTCACCTGTTATCAGGAGAGACCTCAGTGGTGCATATTTCAACCCAATACTGATCCTAAAAAGTAATTCTGATCGTAGTTACAGTCACTTGAATTTCCTTTCATAGGCTAACATTGGCTGGTTTCACTTGGAAATATTTTTAAGTGTGGAGCTTTGGAACTTTAAAAAATTCCTCTAAAATCAGCTGAACTACAAATTCCGATGTATTCACCTGTTATCAGGAGAGACCTCTGTGCTGCATCTTTCAACCCACTTCCATAGGCTAACATTGAGATGTTTTACTTGGAAATTCTTAAAAGTGTTGAGTCTCAGAACTTAAAAAAATTCCTATAAAATCAGCCAAACTACGAATTCTGATGTACTCACCTGTTATCAGGAAAGACCTCAGTGCTGCATATTTCAACCCAATACTGATCCTTAAAAGTAATTCTGATCGTAGTTACAGTAACTTGAATTTCCTTTCATAGGCTAACATTGGCTGGTTTCACTTGGAAATATTTTTAAGGGTGGAGCTTTGGAACTTTAAAAAATTCCTCTAAAATCAGCTGAACTACAAATTCCGATTTACTCACCTGTTATCAGGAGAGACCTCTGTGCTGCATCTTTCAGCCCACTACTGATCCTAAAAAGTAATTCTAACCATACTTGCAGTAACTTAAATTTCCTTCCATAGGCTAACATTGACTTCTTTCACTTGGAAATGTTTCTAAGTGTGGTGTTTTGGAACTTTAAAAAGTTCCTCTAAAATCAGCCGAACAACGAATTCCGATTTACTCACCTATTATCAGGAGAGACCTCAGTGTTGCATCTTTCAGCACACTACTGATCCTGAAAAGTAATTCTAATCGTAGTTACAGTAACTTGAATATACTTCCATAGGCTAACATTGACATGTTTTACTTGGAAATTCTTCTAAGTGTGGAGTTTCTGAAATTTAAAAAATTCCTCACAAATCTGCCGAACTACGAAGTCTGATTTACTCGCCTGTTATCAGGAGAGACCTCAGTGCTGCATCTTTCAGCCCGCTACTGATCCTGAAAAGTAATTCTAATCATATTTACAGTCGCTTGAATTTCCTTCCATAGGCTAACATTGAAATGTTTTACTTGGAAATTCTTAAAAGTGTGAGTTTCAGAACTTTAAAAAATTCCTATAAAATCAGCCAAAGTACGAATTCTGATTTACTCACCTGTTATCAGGAGAGAACTCAGTGCTGCATCTTTCAACCCAACACTGACCCTTAAAAGTAATTCTGATCGTAGTTACAGTAACTTGAATTTCCTTTTTATAGGCCAACACTGACTGGTTTCACTTGGAAATTTTTGTAAGTTTGGAGTTTTGGAACTTTAAAGCATTCCTCTAAAATCAGCTGAACTACAAATTCCGATTTAATCACCTGTTATCAGGGGAGACCTCAGTGCTGCATATTTCAGCCCACTACTGATGCTGAAAAGTAATTCTAACCATACTTACAGTAACTTGAATTTCCTTCCATAGGCTAACATTGACTGGTTTCACTTGGAAATTTTTTTAAGTGAGGAGTTTTGGAACTTTAAAAAATTCCTCTATAATCAGCCGAACTACGAATTCTGATTTACGCACCTGTTATCAGGAAAGACCTCAGTGCTGCATTTTTCAGCCCACTACTGATCCTGAAAAGTAATTCTAATCGTTGGTACAGTAACTTGAATTTCCTTCCATAGGCTAACATTGAGATGTTTGACTAGGAAATTCTTAAAAGTGTTGTTTCAGAACTTTAAAAAATTCCTCTAAAATCATCCAAACTACGAATTCTGATTTACTCACCTGTTATCAGGAGAGACCTCAGTGCTGCATCTTTCAGCCCAATACTGATCCTAAAAAGTAATTCTAACCATACTTACAGTAACTTGAATTTCCTTCCGTAGGCTAACATTGACTTTTTTCACTTGGAATTTTTTGTATAGTGTGGAGTTTTGGAACTTTAAAAAATGCCTCTAAAATCAGCCGAACTACGAATTCTGATTTATTCACCTGTCATCAGGAGAGACCTCAGTGCTGCATCTTTCAGCCCACTACTGATACTAAAATGTAATTCTAATCGTAGTTATAGTTACTCGAATTTCCTTACATAGGCTAATACTGATTGGTTTCACTTGGAAATTTTTCTAAGTGTGGAGTTTTGGAAATTTAAAAAATTCCTCACAAATCTGCCGAACTACGAATTCTGATTTGCTCACCTGTTATCAGGAGAGACCTCAGTGCTGCATCTTTAAGCCCACTACTGATCCTGAAAAGTAATTCTAACCATACTTACAGTAACTTGAATTTCCTTCCGTAGGCTAACATTGACTGGTTTTATTTGGAAATTCTTCTAAGTGTGGAGTTTTGGAACTTTAAAAAATTCCTCACAAATCTGCTGAACTACGAATTCTGATGTACTCACCTGTTATCAGGAGAGACCACAGTGCTGCATCTTTCAGCTCACTACTGATCCTGAAAAGTAATTCTAATCATAGTTACAGTAACTTGAATTTCCTTCCATAGGCTAACATTGACATGTTTTATTTGGAAATTCTTCTAAGTGTGGAGTTTTGGAACTTTAAAAAATTCCTCACAAATCTGCTGAACTACGAATTCTGATGTACTCACCTGTTATCAGGAGAGACCTCAATGCTGCATCTTTCAGCCCACTACTGATCCTGACAAGTAATTCTAACCATACTTACAGTAACTTGAATTTCCTTCCATTGGCTAACATTGACTGGTTTCACTTGGAAATGTTTCCAAGTGTGGAGTTTTGGAAAATTAAAAAATTCCTCACCAATCTGCCGAACTTCGAATTCAGATTTACTCACCTGTTATCAGGAGAGACCTCAGGTCTGCATCTTTCAGCCAAAATACTGACCTCTCGGAGTCAGCTTCACCTGGCAGCCTGAGACTGCACACTAGCAGTGGGCCTCTTTTCGCGGCTAGACTGCGCCGCTAATATCCACAGAAAATTAGCCCGAGATGAAAAAAGGCCGCATGCAGCATGTTTAGTGATCCGCTTTATTAGGTGACACATTTGCAAGCCGGTAGCAAACAGAATTCAGCATTTGTGATAAAAATGGCAAGGCGAGTTTCAGGAGAATTCCACTCCTTTCTTCAGTGGCTTAACTGCTGAAATGGATGGAAAGTTTCCACGTTGCACTTAATTATCAAATGTCCTGCCCATGTGGGCGTGGCCAACTCTGTGACCTCTTGGATCTTATAGTGTGTGTAGGTATTGCCTCAGTGAGTTCCAGTCACATTGAGCGGTAAATAAATCATGTATTACCCCAGTGGGTTGAAGTTGAAAGCTGCCTCTGCACAGCCTCTGCTTTTCAGTTGACACCGGGGATGCTCTGCCTTCTCTTGGGGTCTGCTTCACCTGGCACCCTGAGACTGCACACTAGAAGTGGGCATATTCTTGCGGCTGGACTGCGCCGCTAATATCCACAGAAAGTTAGCCCGAGATGAAAAAAGGCCGCAGACAGCATGTTTAGTGATCCACTTTATTTGGTGACACATTTCCAAGCTGGTAGAAAACAAAATTCAGCATTTGTGATAAAAATGGCAATGCGCGTTTCAGGAGAATTCCACTCCTTTCTTCAGTGGCTTAACTGCTGAAATGGACGGAAAGTTTCCACGTTGCACTTAATTATCTAAAGTCCCGCCCATGTGGGCGTGGCCAACTCCATGGCCTCTTGGATCTTGTAGTGCAGGTAGGTATTGCTTCAGTAAGTTCCAGACACATTGAGCAGTAAATAAAACATGTATTACTCTCGTGGGTTGAAGTTGAAATCTGCTGCTGCACAGCCTCTGCTTTTCAGTTGACACCAGGGACTCTCTGCCTTCTCTTGGAGTCAGCTTCACCTGGCACCCTGAGACCACACTAGCAGTGGGCCTCTTCTCGCGGCTGGACTGCGCCGCTAATATCCACAGAAAGTTAGCCCGAGATGAAAAAAGGCCGCAGACAGCATGTTTAGTGATCCGCTTTATTTGGTGACACATTTCCAAGCTGGTAGAAAACAGAATTCAGCATTTGTGATAAAAATTTCAAGGCACGTTTCAGGAGAATTCCACTCCTTTCTTCAGTGGCTTAACTGCTGAAATGGACGGAAAGTTTCCATGTTGCACTTAATTATCAAAAGTCCCGCCCGTGTGGAAGTGCCGAACTTCACGGCCTCTTGGATCTTGTAGTGCAGGTAGGTATTGCTTCAGTTACGTTCCAGTCACATTGAGCAGTAAATAAAACATGTATTACCCCAGTGGGTTAAAGTTGAAAACTGCCGCTGCACAGCCTCTGATTATCATTTGACACAGGGGACTCTCTGCCTTCTCTTGGAGACAGCTTCACCTGGCACCCTGAGACTGCAAACTATAGTGGGCCTCTTTTCGCGGCTGGACTGTGCTGCTAATATCCACAGAAAGTTAGCCCAAGTTGAAAAAAGGCCGCAGGCAGCATGTTTAGTGATCCGCTTTATTTGGTGACACATTTGCAAGCCAGTAGCAAAAAGAATTCAGCATTTGTGATAAAAATGGCCAGACGCATTTCCGGAGAATTCCACTCCTTTCTTCAGTGGCTTAACTGCTGAAATGGACTGAAAGTTTCCTCGTTGCACTTAATTATCAAAGGTCCCACCTATGTGGGCGTGGCCAACTCCGTGGCCTCTTGGATCTTGTAGTGCAGGTAGGTATTGCTTCAGTAAGTTCCAGTCACATTGAGCAGTGAATAAAACATGTATTACCCCAGTGGTTGAAGTTGAAAACTGCAGCTGCACATCCTCTGCTTTTCAGTTGACACCGGGTACTCTCTGCCTTCTCTTGGAGTCAGCTTCACCTGGCAACCTGAGAATGCACTCTAGCAGTAGGCATCTTCTCGCGGCTTGACTGCACCGCTAATATCCACAGCAAGTTAGCCTGAGATGAAAAAAGGCCGCAGGCAGCATGTTTAGTGATCAGCTTTATTTGGTGATACCTTTGCAAGCAGGTAGCAAACAGAATTCTGCATTTGTGATAAAAATGGCAAGACGCGTTTCAGGAGAATTCCACTCCTTTCTTCAGTAGCTTAGCTGCTGAAATGGACAGAAAGTTTCCACGTTGCACTTAATTATCAAAAGTCCCGCCCATGTGGGCGTGGCCAACTCTGTGACCTCTTGGATCTTATAGTGCAGGTAGGTATTGCTTCAGTAAGTTCCAGACACATTGAGCAGTAAATAAAACATGTATTACTCCAGTGGGTTGAAGTTGAAATCTGCCGCTGCACAGCCTCTGCTTTTCAGTTGACACCGGGGACTCTCTGCCTTCTCTTCGAGTCAGCTTCACCTGGCACCCTGAGACCACACTAGCAGTGGGCCTCTTCTCGCGGCTGGACTGTGCCGCTAATATACACAGAAAGTTAGCCCGAGATGAAAAAAGGCCGCGGACAGCATGTTTAGTGATCCGCTTAATTTGGTGACACATTTCCAAGCTGGTAGAAAACAGAATTCAGCATTCGTGATAAAAATGGCAAGGCGCGTTTCAGGAGAATTCCACTCCTGTCTTCAGTGGCTTAACTGCTGAAATGGACGGAAAGTTTTCATGTTGCACTTAATTATCAAAAGTCCCGCCCGTGTGGAAGTGGCCAACTCCATGGCCTCTTGAATCTTGAAGTGCAGGTAGGTATTGCTTCAGTAAGTTCCAGTTACATTGAGCAGTAAATAAAACATGTATTACTCCAGTGGGTTGAAGTTGAAAACTGCTGCTGCACAGCCTCTGCTTTTCAGTTGACACCGGGGACTCTCTGCCTTCTCTTGGAGTCAGCTTCACCTGGCACCCTGAGACTGCACAGTAGCAGTGGGCCTCTTCTCGCGGCTGGACTGCACTGCTAATATCCACAGAAAGTTAGCTCGAGATGAAAAAAGACCGCAGGCAGCATGTTTAGTGATCCGCTTTATTTGGTGACACATTTGCAAGCCGTAGCAAACAGAATTCAGCATTTGTGAGAAAAATGTCCAGGCGCATTTCAGAAGATTTCCACTCCTTTCTTCAGTGGCTTAACTGCTGAAATGGACGGAAAGTTTCCACGTTGCACTAATTATCAAAAGTCCCACCCATGTGGGCATGGCCAACTCCGTGGCCTCTTGGCTCTTGTAGTGCAGGTAGGTATTGCTTCAGTAAGTTCCAGTCACATTGAGCAGCAAATAAAACATGTACTACCCCAGTGGGTTGAAGTTGAAAACTGCAGCTGCACAGCCTCTGCTTTTCAGTTGACAACGGGGACTCTCTGCCTTCTATTGGAGTCAGCTTCACCTGGCAACCTGAGACTGCACACTAGCAGTGGGCCTCTTCTTGCGGCTGGACTGCGCCGCTAACATCCACAGAAAGTTAGCCCGTGATAAAAAAAGGCAGCAGGCAGCAAGTTTAGTGATCCGCTTTATTTGGTGACACATTTGCAAGCCGGTAGCAAACAGAATTCAGCATTCGTGATAAAAATGGCCAGACGCTTTTCAGGAGAATTCAACTCCTTTCATCAGTGGCTCAACTGCTGAAATGGACAAAAAGTTTCAACGTTGCACTTATTTATCAAAAGTCCCACCCATTTGGGCGTGGGCAACTCCGTGGCCTCTTGGATCTTGTAGTGCAGGTAGGTATTGCTTCAGTAAGTTCCCGTCACATTGAGCAGTAAATAAAACATGTATTACCCCAGTGGGTTGAAGTTGAAAACTGCCGCTGCACAGCCTCTGCTTTTCAGTTGACAACGGGGACTCTCTGCCTTCTCTTGGAGTCAGCTTCACCTGGCACCCTGAGACTGCACACTAGCAGTGGGCCTCTTCTTGCGGCTGGACTGCGCCGCTAATATCCACAGAAAGTTAGCCTGAGATGAAAAAAGGCTGCAGGCAGCATGTTTAGTGATCCGCTTTATTTGGTGACACATTTGCAAGCCGGTAGCAAACAGAATTCAGCATTTGTGATAAAAATGGCAAGGCGCGTTTCAGGAGAATTCCACTCCTTTCTTCAGTGGCTTAACTGCTGAAATGGACGGAAAGTTTCCACGTTGCACTTAATTATCAAAAGTCCCTCCCATGTGGGGGTGGCCAACTCGGTGGTCACTTGGATCTTGTAGTGCAGGTAGGTATTACTTCAGTAAGTTCCAGTCACATTGAGCAGTAAATAAAACATGTATTACCCCAGTGGGTTGAAGTTGAAAACTGCAGCTGCACAGCCTCTGCTTTTCATTTGACACCGGGGACTCTCGGCCTTTTCTTGGAGTCAGCATCACCTGGCACCCTGAGACTGCACACTAGCAGTGGGCCTCTTCTCGCGGCTGGACTGTGCCGCTAATATCCACAGAAAGTTAGCCCGAGATGAAAAAAGGCCGCAGGCAGCATGTTAAGTGATCAGCTTTATTTGGTGACACATTTGCAAGCAGGTAGCAAACAGAATTCTGCATTTGTGATAAAAATGGCAAGACGCGTTTCAGGAGAATTCCACTCCTTTCTTCAGTAGCTTAGCTGCTGAAATGGACGGAAAGTTTCCATGGTGCACTTAATTATCAAAAGTGCTGCCCATGTGGGCGTGGCCAACTGTGTGGCCTCTAGGATCTTGTAGTGCAGGTAGGTATTGCTTCAGTAAGTTCCAGTCACATTGAGCAGTAAATAAAACATGTATTACCCCCGTGGGCTGAAGTTGAA
This sequence comes from Lissotriton vulgaris, assembly GCF_964263255.1. Classification (NCBI taxonomy): domain Eukaryota; kingdom Metazoa; phylum Chordata; class Amphibia; order Caudata; family Salamandridae; genus Lissotriton; species Lissotriton vulgaris. Next base: position 1,323,377,054 of record NC_141689.1, on the reverse strand, counting down.
AACTGCCGCTGCACAGCCTCTGCTTTTCAGTTGACACCGGGGACTCTCTGCATTCTCTTGGAGTCAGCTTTTCCTGGCACCCTGAGACAGCACACTAGCAATGGGCCTCTTCTCGCGGCTGGACTGCGCCGCTAATATCCACAGAAAGTTAGCCTGAGATGAAAAAAGGCCGCAGGCAGCATGTTTAGTGATCCGCTTTATTTGGTGACACATTTGCAAGCGGGTAGCAAACAGAATCCAGCATTCGTGATAAAAATGGCAAAACGCGTTTCAGGAGAATTCCACTTCTTTCTTCAGTGGCTTAACTGCTGAAATGGACGGAAAGTTTCCACGTTGCACTTAATTAATCAAAGTCTCAGCCATGTGGGCGTGGCCAACTCCGTGGCCTCTTGGATCTTGTAGTGCAGGTACGTTTTGCTTCATTAAGGTCCAGTCACATTGAGCATTAAATAAAACAGGTATTACCATAGTGGGTTGAAGTTGAAAACTGCTCCTGCACAGCCTCTGCTTTTCAGTTGACACCGGGGACTCTCTGCCTTCTCTTGGAGTCAGCTTCACCTGGCACCTTGAGACTGCACACTAGCAGTGGGCCTCTTCTCGCGGCTGGATTGCACCGCTAATATCCACAGAAAGTTAGCCAGAGATGAAAAAAGGCAGCAGGCAGCAAGTTTAGTGATCCGCTTTTTTTGGTGACACATTTGCAAGCCGGTAGCAAACAGAATTCAGCATTTGTGATAAAAATGGCAAGGCGCGTTTCAGGAGAATTCCACTCCTTTCTTCAGTGGCTTAACTGCTGAAATGGACGGAAAGTTTCCACGTTGCACTTAATTATCAAAAGTCCCGCCCATGTGGGGGTGGCCAACTCGGTGGTCTCTTGGATCTTGTAGTGCAGGTAGGTATTACTTCAGTAAGTTCCAGTCACATTGAGCAGTAAATAAAACATGTATTACCCCAGTGGGTTGAAGTTGAAAACTGCAGCTGCACAGCCTCTGCTTTTCATTTGACACCGGGGACTCTCTGCCTTCTCTTGGAGTCAGCTTCACCTGGCACCCTGAGACTGCACACCAGCAGTGGGCCTCTTCTAGCGGCTGGACTGCGCCGCTAACATCCACAGAAAATTAGCCAGTGATAAAAAAAGGCAGCAGGCAGCAAGTTTAGTGATCCGCTTTATTTGGTGACACATTTGCAAGCCGGTAGCAACAGAATTCAGCATTCGTGATAAAAATGGCCAGACGCTTTTCAGGAGAATTCAACTCCTTTCATCAGTGGCTCAACTACTGAAATGGACAAAAAGTTTCAACGTTGCACTTATTTATCAAAAGTCCCACCCATTTGGGCGTGGCCAACTCCGTGGCCTCTTGGATCTTGTAGTGCAGGTAGGTATTGCTTCAGTAAGTTCCCGTCACATTGAGCAGTAAATAAAACATGTATTACCCCAGTGGGTTGAAGTTGAAAACTGCCGCTGCACAGCCTCTGCTTTTCAGTTGACAACGGGGACTCTGTGCCTTCTCTTGGAGTCAGCTTCACCTGGCACCCTGAGACTGCACACTAGCAGTGGGCCTCTTCTTGCGGCTGGACTGCGCCGCTAATATCCACAGAAAGTTAGCCTGAGATGAAAAAAGGCTGCAGGCAGCATGTTTAGTGATTCGCTTTATTTGGTGACACATTTGCAAGCCGGTAGCAAACAGAATTCAGCATTTGTGATAAAAATGGCAAGGCGCGTTTCAGGAGAATTCCACTCCTTTCTTCAGTGGCTTAACTGCTGAAATGGACGGAAAGTTTCCACGTTGCACTTAATTATCAAAAGTCCCGCCCATGTGGGGGTGGCCAACTCGGTGGTCTCTTGGATCTTGTAGTGCAGGTAGGTATTACTTCAGTAAGTTTCAGTCACATTGAGCAGTAAATAAAACATGTATTACCCCAGTGGGTTGAAGTTGAAAACTGCAGCTGCACAGCCTCTGCTTTTCATTTGACACCGGGGACTCTCGGCCTTCTCTTGGAGTCAGCATCACCTGGCACCCTGAGACTGCACACTAGCAGTGGGCCTCTTCTCGCGGCTGGACTGTGCCGCTAATATCCACAGAAAGTTAGCCCGAGATGAAAAAAGGCCGCAGGCAGCATGTATAGTGATCCGCTTTATTTGGTGACACATTTGCAAGTCGGTAGCAAACAGAATTCAGCATTTGTGATAAAAATGGCCAGACGCATTTCAGGGGAATTCCTCTCCTTTCTTCAGTGGCTTAACTGCTGAAATAGACGGAAAGTTTCCACGTTGCACTTAATTATCAAAAGCCCCCCCCCCCATGTGGGCGTGGCCAACTCGGTGGCCTCTTGGATCTTGTAGTGCAGGTAGGTATTGCTTCAGTAAGTTCCAGTCACATTGAGCAGTAAATAAAAATGGCCAGACGCGTTTCAGGAGAATTCCACTCCTTTCTTCAGTAGCTTAGCTGCTGAAATGGACGGAAAGTTTCCACGGTGCACTTAATTATCAAAAGTGCCGCCCATGTGGGCGTGGCCAACTGTGTGGCCTCTAGGATCTTGTAGTGCAGGTAGGTATTGCTTCAGTAAGTTCCAGTCACATTGAGCAGTAAATAAAACATGTATTACCCCCGTGGGTTGAAGTTGAAAACTGCCGCTGCACAGCCTCTGCTTTTCAGTTGACACCGGGGACTCTCTGCATTCTCTTGGAGTCAGCTTTTCCTGGCACCCTGAGACAGCACACTAGCAATGGGCCTCTTCTCGCGGCTGGACTGCGCCGCTAATATCCACAGAAAGTTAGCCCGAGATGAAAAAAGGCCGCAGGCAGCATGTTTAGTGATCCGCTTTATTTGGTGACACATTTGCAAGCGGGTAGCAAACAGAATCCAGCATTCGTGATAAAAATGGCAAAACGCGTTTCAGGAGAATTCCACTTCTTTCTTCAGTGGCTTAACTGCTGAAATGAACGGAAAGTTTCCACGTTGCACTTAATTAATCAAAGTCTCAGCCATGTGGGCGTGGCCAACTCCGTGGCCTCTTGGATCTTGTAGTGCAGGTACGTTTTGCTTCATTAAGGTCCAGTCACATTGAGCATTAAATAAAACATGTATTACCATAGTGGGTTGAAGTTGAAAACTGCTGCTGCACAGCCTCTGCTTTTCAGTTGACACCGGGGACTGTCTGCCTTCTCTTGGAGTCAGCTTCACCTGGCACCTTGAGACTGCACACTAGCAGTGTGCCTCTTCTCGCGGCTGGATTGCACCGCTAATATCCACAGAAAGTTAGCCCAATTTGAAAGAAAGGCTGCAGGCAGTATGTTTAGTGATTCGCTTTATTCAGTGACACATTTGCAAGCCAGAAGCAAATAGAATTCAGCATTCGTGATAAAAATGGCAAGACGCGTTTCAGGAGAATTCCACTCCTTTCTTCAGTGGCTTAACTGCTGAAAGGGACGGAAAGGTTCCACGTTGCACTTAATTATCAAAAGTCTCACCCATGTGGGTGTGGCCAACTCCGTGCCTCTTGGATCTTGTAGTGCAGGTAGGTATTGCTTCAGTAAGTTCCCGTCACATTGAGCAGCAAATAAAACATGTATTACCATAGTGGGTTGAAGTTGAAAAGTGCAGCTGCACAGCCTCTGCTTTTCATTTGACACCGGGGACTCTCTGCCTTCTCTTGGAGTCAGCTTCACCTGGCACCCTGAGACTGCACACCAGCAGTGGGCCTCTTCTAGCGGCTGGACTGCGCCGCTAACATCCACAGAAAGTTAGCCCGTGATAAAAAAAGGCAGCAGGCAGCAAGTTTAGTGATCCACTTTATTTGGTGACACATTTGCAAGCCGGTAGCAAACAGAATTCAGCATTCGTGATAAAAATGGCCAGACGCTTTTCAGGAGAATTCAACTCCTTTCATCAGTGGCTCAACTGCTGAAATGGACAAAAAGTTTCAACGTTGCACTTATTTATCAAAAGTCCCACCCATTTGGGCGTGGCCAACTCTGTGGCCTATTGGATGTTGTAGTGCAGGTAGGTATTGCTTCAGTAAGTTCCCGTCACATTGAGCAGTAAATAAAACATGTATTACCCCAGTGGGTTGAAGTTGAAAACTGCCGCTGCACAGCCTCTGCTTTTCAGTTGACACCGGGGACTCTCTGCCTTCTCTTGGAGTCAGCTTCACCTGGCACCCTGAGACTGCACACTAGCAGTGGGCCTCTTTTTGTGGCTGGACTACGCCGTTAATGTCCAAAGAAAGTTAGCCTGAGATGAAAAAAGGCTGCAGGCAGCATGTTTTGATTCGCTTTATTTGGTGACACATTTGCAAGCTGGTAGCAAACAGAATTCAGCATTCGTGATAAATATGGCAAGAAGCGTTTCAGGAGAATTCCACTCCTTTCTTCAGAGGCTTAACTGCTGAAATGGACGGAAAGTTTCAACGTTGCACTTAATTATCAAAAATCCTGCCCATGTTGGCGTGGCCAACTCTGTGGCCTCTTGGATCTTGTAGTGCAGGTAGGTATATCTTCAGTCAGTTCCAGTCACATTGAGCTGTAAATAAAACATGTATTACCCCAGTGGGTTGAAGTTGAAAACTGCCGCTGCACAGCCTCTGCTTTTCAGTTGACACCAGGGACTCTGCCTTCTCTTGAAGTCAGCTTCACCTGGCATCCTGAGACTGCAAACTAGCAGTGGACCTCTTCTTGCGGCTGGACTGCGCCGCTAATGTCCACAGAAAGTTAGCCCGAGATGAAAAAAGGCCGCAGGCAGCATGTTTTGATCCGCTTTATTTGGTTACACATTTGCAAGCCGGTAGCAAACAGAATTCAGCATTCGTGATAAATATGGCAAGATGCGTTTCAGGAGAATTCTACTCCTTTCTTCAGAGGCTTAACTGCAGAAATGGCCGGAAAGTTTCAACGTTGCACTTAATTATCAAAAGTCCCGCCCATGTGGGCGTGGCCAACTCCGTGGCCTCTTGGATCTTGTAGTGCAGGTAGGTATATCTTCAGTAAGTTCCCATCACATTGAGCTGTAAATAAAACATGTATTACCCCAGTGGGTTGAAGTTCAAAACTGCCGCTGCACAGCCTCTGCTTTTCAGTTGACACCGGGGACTCTCTGCCTTCTCTTGGAGTCAGCTTCACCTGGCACCCTGAGACTGCACACTTGCAGTGGGCCTCTTCTCGCGGCTGGACTGCGCCGCTAATATCCACAGAAAGTTAGCCCGAGATGAAAAATGGCTGCAGGCATCATGTTTAGTGATCCGCTTTATTTGGTGACACATTTGCAAGTTGGTAGCAAACATAATTCAGCATTCGTGATAAAAATGGCAAGACGTGTTTCAGGAGAATTCCACTCCTTTCTTCAGTGGCTGAACTGCTGAAATGGACGGAAAGTTTCCACGTTGCACTTAATTATCAAAAGTCCCGCCCAAGTGGGCGTGGCCAACTCTGTGTCCTCTTGGATCTTGTAGTGCAGGTAGGTATTGCTTCAGTAAGTTCCCATCACATTGAGCTGTAAATAAAACATGTATTACCCCAGTGGGTTGAAGATGAAAACTGCCGCTGCACAGCCTCTGCTTTTCAGTTGACACCGGGGACTCTCTGCCTTCTCTTGGAGTCAGCTTCACCTGGCACCCTGAGACTGCACACTAGCAGTGGACCTTTTCTCGCGGCTGGACTGCGCCGTTAATATCCACAGAAAGTTAGCCCGAGATGAAAAAAGGCAGAAGGCAGCATGTTTAGTGATCCGCTTTATTTGGTGACACATTTCCAAGCCGGTAGCAAACAGAATTCAGCATTCGTGATAAATATGGCAAGATGCGTTTCAGGATAATTCCACTCCTTTCTGTAGTGGCTGAACTGCTGAAAAGGACGGAAAGTTTCCACGTTGCACTTAATTATCAAAAGTCCCGCCCATGTGGGCGTGGCCAACTCTGTGGCCTCTTGGATCTTGTAAAGCAGGTAGGTATTGCTTCAGTAAGTTCCCGTCACATTGAGCAGTAAATAAAACATGTATTACCCCAGTGGGTTGAAGTTGAAAACTGCCGCTGCACAGCCTCTGCTTTTCAGTTGACACCTGGGACTCTGTGCCTTCTCTTGGAGTCACATTCACCTGGCACCCTGAGACTACACACTAACAGTGGGCCTCTTCTCACGGCTGGACTACGCCGCTAATGTCCACAGAAAGTTAGACCGAGATGAAAAAAGGCAGCAGGCAGCATGTTTTGATCCGCTTTATTTGGTGACACATTTGCAAGCCGGTAGCAAACAGAATTCAGCATTCGTGATAAATATGTGAAGATGCGTTTCAGGAGAATTCCACTCCTTTCTTCAGAGGCTTAACTGCTGAAATGGACAGAAAGTTTCCATGTTGCACTTAATTATCAAAAGTCCCGCCCAAGTGGGCATGGCCATTTCCGTGTCCTATTGGATCTTGTAGTGCATGTAGGAATTGCTTCAGTAAGTTCCAGTCACATTGAGCAGTAAATAAAACATGTATTACCCCAGTGGGTTGAAGTTGAAAACTGCAGCTGCACAGCCTCTGCTTTTCAGTTGACACCGGGGACTCTCTGCCTTCTCTTGGAGTCAGCTTCACCTGGCACCCTGAAACTGCACACTAGCAGTGGTCCTCTTCCCGCGGCTGGACTGCGCCGCTAATATCCACCGAAAATTAGCCAGAGATAAAAAAAGGCCTCAGGCAGCATGTTTAGTGCTCCGCTTTCTTTGGTGACATATTTCCAAGGCGGTAGCAAACAGAATTCAGCATTCGTGATAAAAATGGCAAGACGTGTTTCAGGAGAATTCCACTCCTTTCTTCAGTGGCTTAAGTGCTGAAATGGACGGAAAGTTTCCACGTTGCACCTAATTATCAAAAGTCCCGCCCAAGTGGGCTTGGCCAACTCCGTGTCTTCTTGAATCTTGTAGTGCAGGTAGGTATTGCTTCAGTAAGTTCCAGTCACATTGAGCAGTAAATAAAACATGTATTACCCCAGTGGGTTGAAGTTGAAAACTGCAGCTGCAAAGCCTCTGCTTTTTAGTTGACAACGGTGACTCTCTGCCTTCTCTTGGAGTCAGCTTCACCTGGCACCCTGAGATGGCACACTAGCAGTGTGCCTCTTCTCGCGGCTGGACTGCGCCGCTAATATCCACAGAAAGTTAGCCCGAGATGAAAAAAGGCCGGAAGCAGCATGTTTAGTGCTCCGCTTTATTTGGTGACACATTTCCAAGCCGGTAGCAAACATAATTCAGCATTCGTGATAAAATTGGCAAGACGCATTTCAGGAGAATTCCACTCCTTTCTTCAGTGGCTTAACTGCTGAAATGGACGGAAAGTTTCAACGTTGCACTTAATTATCAGAAGTCCCACCCATGTTGGCGTGGCCAACTCCGTGGCCTCTTGGATCTTGTAGTGCAGGTAGGTATATCTTCAGTAAGTTCCCATCACATTGAGCTGTAAATAAAACATGTATTACCCCAGTGGGTTGAAGTTGAAAACTGCTGCTGCACAGCCTCTGCTTTTCAGTTGACACCAGGGACTCTGCCTTCTCTTGGAGTCAGCTTCACCTGGCATCCTGAGACTGCAAACTAGCAGTGGACCTCTTCTTGCGGCTGGACTGCGCCGCTAATGTCCACAGAAAGTTAGCCCGAGATGAAAAAAGGCCGCAGGCAGCATGTTTTGATCCGCTTTATTTGGTGACACATTTGCAAGCCGGTAGCAAACAGAATTCAGCATTCGTGATAAATATGGCAAGATGCGTTTCAGGAGAATTCCACTCCTTTCTTCAGAGGCTTAACTGCAGAAATGGCCGGAAAGTTTCCACGTTGCACTTAATTATCAAACGTCCCGCCCATGTGGGTGTGGCCAACTCTATGGCCTCTTGCATCTTGTAGTGCAGGTAGGTATTGCTTCAGTAAGTTCCAGTCACATTGAGCAGTAAATAAAACATGTATTACCCCAGTGGGTTGAAGTTGAAAACTGCCGCTGCACAGCCTCTGCTTTTCAGTTGACACCGTGGACTCTGCCTTCTCTTGGAGTCAGCTTCACCTGGCATCCTGAGACTGCACACTAGCAGTGGACCTCTTCTCGCGGCTGGACTGCGCCGCTAATGTCCACAGAAAGTTAGCCCGAGATGAAAAAAGGCCGCAGGCAGCATGTTTTGATCCGCTTTATTTGGTGACACATTTGCAAGCCGGTAGCAAACAGAATTCAGCATTCGTGCTAAATATGGCAAGATGCGTTTCAGGAGAATTCCACTCCTTTCTTCAGTGGCTTAACTGCTGAAATGGACGGAAAGTTTCAACGTTGCACCTAATTATCAAAAGTCCCACCCATGTTGGCGTGGCCAACTCCGTGGCCTCTTGGATCTTGTAGTGCAGGTAGGTATATCTTCAGTAAGTTCCCATCACATTGAGCTGTAAATAATACATGTATTACCCCAGTGGGTTGAAGTTGAAAACTGCCGCTGCACAGCCTCTGCTTTTCAGTTGACACCGGGGACTCTGCCTTCTCTTTGAGTCAGCTTCACCTGGCATCCTGAGACTGCAAACTAGCTGTGGACCTCTTCTCGCGGCTGGACTGCGCCGCTAATGTCCACAGAAAGTTAGCCCGAGATGAAAAAAGGCCGCAGGCAGCATGTTTTGATCCGCTTTATTTGGTGACACATTTGCAAGCCGGTAGCAAACAGAATTCAGCATTCGTGATGAAAATGGCAAGATGCGTTTCAGGAGAATTCCACTCCTTTCTTCAGAGGCTTAACTGCAGAAATGGCCGGAAAGTTTCCACGTTGCACTTAATTATCAAACGTCCCGCCCATGTGGGTGTGGCCAACTCTATGGCCTCTTGCATCTTGTAGTGCAGGTAGGTATTGCTTCAGTAAGTTCCAGTCACATTGAGCAGTAAATAAAACATGTATTACCCCAGTGGGTTGAAGTAGAAAACTGCGGCTGCACAGCCTCTGCTTTTCAGTTGACAACGGTGACTCTCTGCCATCTCTTGGAGTTAGCTTCACCTGGCACCCTGAGACTGCACACTAGCAGTGGGCCTCTTCTCGCTGCTGGACTGCGCCGCTAATATCCACAGAAGGTTAGCCCGAGATGAAAAAAGGCCGGAGGCAGCATGTTTAGTGATCCGCTTAATTTGGTGACACATTTCCAAGCCGGTAGCAAACATAATTCAGCATTCGTGATAAAAATGGCAAGACGCATTTCAGGAGAATTCCACTCCTTTCTTCAGTGGCTTAGTTGCTGAAATGGACGGAAAGTTTCAACGTTGCACTTAATTATCAAAAGTCCCGCCCATGTGGGCGTGGCCAACTCCGTGGCCTCTTGGATCTTGTAGTGCAGGTAGGTATATCTTCAGTAAGTTCCCATCACATTGAGCTGTAAATAAAACATGTATTACCCCAGTGGGTTGAAGTTGAAAACTGCCGCTGCACAGCCTCTGCTTTTCAGTTGACACCGTGGACTCTGCCTTCTCTTGGAGTCAGCTTCACCTGGCATCCTGAGACTGCAAACTAGCAGTGGACCTCTTCTCGCGGCTGGACTGCGCCGCTAATGTCCACAGAAAGTTAGCCCGAGATGAAAAAAGGCCGCAGGCAGCATGTTTTGATCCGCTTTATTTGGTGACACATTTGCAAGCCGGTAGCAAACAGAATTCAGCATTCGTGCTAAATATGGCAAGATGCGTTTCAGGAGAATTCCACTCCTTTCTTCAGAGGCTTAACTGCTGAAATGGACGGAAAGTTTCCACATTGCACTTAATTATCAAAAGTCCCGCCCATCTGGGCGTGGCCAACTCCGTGGCTTCTTGGATCTTGTATTGCAGGTAGGTATTGCTTCACTAAGTTCCAGTCACATTGAGCAGTAAATAAAACATGTATTACCCCAGTGGGTTGAAGTTCAAAACTGCCGCTGCACAGCCTCTGCTTTTCAGTTGACACCGGGGACTCTCTGCCTTCTCTTGGAGTCAGCTTCACCTGGCACCCTGAGACTGCACACTAGCAGTGGGCCTCTTCTCGCGGCTGGACTGCGCCGCTAATATCCACAGAAAGTTAGCCCGAGATGAAAAATGGCTGCAGGCATCATGTTTAGTGATCCGCTTTATTTGGTGACACATTTGCAAGTTGGTAGCAAACATAATTCAGCATTCGTGATAAAAATGGCAAGACGTGTTTCAGGAGAATTCCACTCCTTTCTTCAGAGGCTTAACTGCAGAAATGGCCGGAAAGTTTCCACGTTGCACTTAATTATCAAACGTCCCGCCCATGTGGGTGTGGCCAACTCTATGGCCTCTTGCATCTTGTAGTGCAGGTAGGTATTGCTTCAGTAAGTTCCAGTCACATTGAGCAGTAAATAAAACATGTATTACCCTAGTGGGTTGAAGTAGAAAACTGCGGCTGCACAGCCTCTGCTTTTCAGTTGACAACGGTGACTCTCTGCCATCTCTTGGAGTTAGCTTCACCTGGCACCCTGAGACTGCACACTAGCAGTGGGCCTCTTCTCGCTGCTGGACTGCGCCGCTAATATCCACAGAAGGTTAGCCCGAGATGAAAAAAGGCCGGAGGCAGCATGTTTAGTGATCCGCTTAATTTGGTGACACATTTCCAAGCCGGTAGCAAACATAATTCAGCATTCGTGATAAAAATGGCAAGACGCATTTCAGGAGAATTCCACTCCTTTCTTCAGTGGCTTAACTGCTGAAATGGACGGAAAGTTTCAACGTTGCACTTAATTATCAAAAGTCCCGCCCATGTGGGCGTGGCCAACTCCGTGGCCTCTTGGATCTTGTAGTGCAGGTAGGTATATCTTCAGTAAGTTCCCATCACATTGAGCTGTAAATAAAACATGTTGTCAAAGATGAAAAATTACAATATTGAATTGAACTGCAGTTTATATTAATTTCTGTCTGTAACCTGCTTGCAAATGAACAGATCCCACTTGTCATTTCAAATGTTGCTCCATGGTGCACGGCTGGTGCACAGAGAGTTAAAATTAAAGTGGTCTGAAATTCAGCTGAAAACCAGGAAAGAAAGACAGATGAGCTTGTGCGTGTCCACTTTGCTGAAACTCCAAATTGTTTAATGATTCACTAGCTTTCACCTCTATACCAGAGGCAGTTCAGTCAGTTCAGTGAACGTTTTCCAGGAATTGCTCGCTGACCTAGAGTGTGACATGTTTGGCCTGTCCTTGCCTTGTCGTCGTAGAGGGGCAAAGTGTTTACCTAGCACAGATAGCAAGTGCGTCATTGTGTGGGAAAGCAGAAAACACGGGCCTCTGCATCTGCTAGATCAACATTGCATATGTACATTTGTAGATAACCGGTCACGGCAAGGCTGACACGGGCCTCTGCCAATAGTAGATCAATACTGCATATGTACATATGTAGATAACCGGCCAAGGCAAGCCTGAAAAGTCAGGAGATGGTGGTTTAAAGATTAACCTGTAGCTGCATGGTCCGATGTGTCGCAAATAATGTAAAATGTGAACGTAGACATATTTTTGAAATGCACCTTGATACTGTAATGTACACGTGGATTTAATTCTAGCATGGTCCCACCATGATGTAATAGTTAATGAATAACCTGTCAAGAGATTGTGAACATATATAAAGCCTGAATTCTCTCTGTGAAATCAGATCACTTTGCAAACCTGCAAATTGTCTCAAGCTGCAGCTTTATTGGCAATAAAGGCCACTATTCTTTTGAAAACCTTGTATGTGTTCTTCATTGTCCCTATTAATAATTTTCATACTTTTACAGATGGTGCCAGTGACTCGTGGGGAACTGATGGTCTCTGCAGAGGATACAGAGCTGCTGTCAGTGGATTCTTCAGGAGCCTTGAGGTCTCGGTGTATTCTGCGCAGCTACTGAGAGGACTTGTTTCCTGACACGCCCAGATGACAGGGCTCCCGTTGATAAGCCTTTGACAAAAGACACCACCAGCTTCCCTTGAGCCATCAGGTGATTTTGTTGCCACAAGCAAAGAAGGACGCATACAACGGCATACTGAATGGTCTAATGTTCAGGTAGGCAGTGCTTCATTGCACTGAACTCAATATTGTCAATTGAAATAGTGTTTTTTCTACAATACATCAGAAAGTACAAACTGAGATCCATTAGGGGTCTCTAGGGGAGGTCTGAGGGTGCCTTAAGATAAGTGCCTGAGGACTGTCCAACCTGTGAAAGATCTTAAGGATCCCAAGGACAGGAGAAAGGGCCGTGGGTGGTCGCTTTCCTAAAAGGGATCATGGGTGGTCGCCTTTAGACATAGCATGCTTTTGAAAGACGTCTAAAAATTAAAAATACATATGTATATTGTTGAAATAGGTCATACAACTGTATCTTGCAAAAAGTTTTGAAAAGTAGTATAAAAAGTGTGTAAAGTAGTGTACAATAGTGTATTTTAAGAGCACTTTAAAAAGAAATTACAAGTGCTAAAAGAGAAAAGATAATTAAATTAGTAACTGAATAAAATTCAAAATGCTTAGCAAACTATTTTTGAGCACAGCTAAAGGCCGCAGGACAGCCTTAGATGTCACTCAACCAACACCTCCTCGTGGCACACCAGCATGGTACGTGGCACGGAAAAAAGGGTACCATACAGCTATGCACTTAGATCAATGGACTCATTATACTAGAAAAAATCCTGATCTACAGTTTCCAGAATATGGGACATTTGACAGAGATAAAATGCTTTATTTAGAAGATTGTTTAAGGGAACGTGAAAAGAAAGGGAAGAAAGTACGTTTATTACAATGGGATGCATTTCATGCATGGCGATCATATGCCGCTAACAGATGGCCAGGGGAACCTAGGACAACAAAAGGGAAAGCTTTGGCATATGATAGGGAGAAGGCAAAAGAAAGATGTGTAACAAGTTGTAGGGAAAAAGAAATGGAAATGGATAAATGTCTTACAGTTCACAAGCCTATACCAGATGTGTACCCCACTCTACCTAATGCTCCCTTAGAACAGGAAGATACAGAAGACCCTGTAATAGAGGCATTATTAACAACGCCACCACCATACAGCCCACAAACAATGCAAACTACATCAGCACCACAGACACACACACCGCAATATACATCACCAACTAGTAAGACAGAACCTGTATCACTACAAGACACGCCTCTCTCTACATCTGGTAGACCAGGGTTAAGGCCAAAAATAACAGAAAAAGAACAGAAAATGATACACGAGTGGGTGATAGACATTATAAAAAATGGTACTTCAACATGGCGTACTGCAAAAAGTCGCTTCCCCCCAGAATTCACGCCTGCGCTTCAACGCAGTGCTTTGCATAAATTGGACAAGAAAAGTTACAGCTGGTTTAAAGACTGGGCAAAATATTGGCCTGAGGAAGACGACTACCCCCAACCTGAAAGATTGTCCCGTGCTCATAGCAACACAATATCAGCAGCAATAGATGATGTAGGGGCATCAAGTACAGAAATATTAGAGGCTGTCCAGATATTAGCTGAATGGATAGACACACTTCTGGTGCTACAACAAAAATGTACAAAAAAGAAAAAAAGTAAAGAGGAGGAAGATAGTACTCTTTCCACTTCTAGAACCTTGCCATTAAGAGAAGTACCAGGAAGTCAGGAAGGGAAACCCACTATTAAAGTTCACACACCATGGTCAAATGTTGAATTACATAGATTTGCACTTCAGTTTCCAGACATTAGACAGGACAGAGAAGAATGGTACAGACAGACAGAAATAATACTAAGAGTTGGCACTCTCACACTGGATGACATAGAACAAATGTTTTCTATAATCTTGCCACCAGACATTTGGGGAAAAATAAGGAGAGAGGATGATGAAGTATTAAAAATAAAATGGGAAGAAATTACTAAAGCAAAAAGGGAACAAGGAGAGGACATATCAGATGATATTAGAGACTTACCAGCAAAAATAATGGCTAAAGTAAATACACTGGTCCCCAGAAAACAAATAGACTGGTCAAAATTAAATGCATGCATTCAGGACACTGAAGAAACAGTATCTGGGTTTTTCGCCAGAATACAGAAAGTCTTCACAGCTTCAAGTGGTTTAGATAATGAAAAGGAAGCAACACAAAGTGCACTTGTCTCTTGTTTTGTAAATAATTTAAAACCATCAATTAAAAAAGGGATTCTAGAGTACAACCCTACTTGGTCATGCAAACCACTAACAGAAGTTTTACAATTGGCACAGTATTACGAAATGCTAGGTAAAAAGGAGTTGGAAAGTAAAAATAACAAATTAAAGGAGTTAAAAACTAAAGTTTTGATTCAGCAGTCAAACCAGTATAGCGGCAGAGGACAAAGAGGCAGGGGTAGAGGAAGAGGCCGTGGGGGCCCACAAAGGTCATTTTCTACTCCCCCTACACAGAATACCACCACAAATGAACAAGCACACACACAAGGATGCTTTAATTGTGGGGGTCAGGATCACTGGAGAGCTCAATGCCCACACCCCGTCAAGCAGTCACAAAGAGGGGGTGGGATGGGAAGATCAGGAGGCCGGGGAAGGAGCATGGGAAGAGGTGGATATCAACAGCAAGGACGTGACTCACAGCATGGCCCTACAGAGTATCCCCCCAACACAAATTTCTTTGATAATGAACAAATACCAAAAATGCAGGTGCATCACCCTTATGAGGGAATATATCAAGAAGGGCCCCAAGGGGAATGGGACTATTATGCACAATAGGGGGGCCCGAGAGAGTTAATACAGAGGATGGTAATCCCTGTAGATCCCACTGGACCATATGTGAGGGGTAAGATTGAAGGTACACCTGTGGAATTACTAATAGATACAGGGGCCACCAATTCCTCCTTGACCAAGAAAAAGTTTCCAGATGTTCCTCTCTCGGGAAAAATAAATAAGTCAGTGGGATTCACCAACATACTTGTAACAAGCCCAATTTCAGCACCCTTGAAATACAGCATAGGCCCAATTCAGGACACGCATTCATTCCTTATATCAGACAAATGTGCATTTAATTTGTTGGGATTGGATTTGCTAAAAAAGATGAATGCCACTATTAAGTGTACTGCAGACGGAGTTTTCTTGGAAGTAGATGGACCAATGACAGAGGAAATGGGCAACTGTTTCCTATCAATAGGAATACAAAATATTGCCGCACAAATAATGGATCAAATAGATTCAAGGATATGGGCAAAACACAAAAATGACACAGGGAAAATGAACATCACACCTGTCACTATTACAGTCAAACAGAATGTAAAATTACCAAGAATACCACAGTACAAAATTGCTCCAGAGGGTCTAAAGGGATTGCAGGATATAATAGCTGACTTACTGAAAGAAGGGATTGTTAAAGAAATATCAGGCAGTCCTTGTAACAGCCCTATCCTACCGGTCTTAAAAAAGAGTGATGGAAATACTAATGAAAAAAGTTACAGATTCATAGTTGATCTGAGGGAAATTAACAAGATAGTGGTGCCACAGTTCCCGGTTGTCCCAAATGTAGTATCAATATTGTCAACACTGTCACCAGAAATGACATATTTTTCTGTTGTGGACTTGAAGAATGCCTTCTTCTCCATTCCACTAGATGAGGGTAGCATGTACCTCTTTTCATTCTCTATAGCCGGTAGAACTTATTGCTTCTGTAGGATCCCTCAGGGGTTCACAGAAAGTCCGAGCATTTACAACCAGGCCTTAAAAAGAGAACTGGACACATTCAATTTATCACCTAACTCTGTGCTAATACAATACATTGATGATCTGCTCCTTGGTAGCATCTCTGAGGCACAATGTACAACTGACACCATTAACTTGTTAAATTTCTTAGCTGAACGTGGTCACAAAGTTTCACCAGAAAAGATTCAATTTGTTCAACAGGAAGTATCCTACCTAGGACACATCCTGTCGAAAGGGCAGAGAAGATTGGATGATAAGCGCATTAAATTGATTCTACAGACACCAGTGCCACGCACCCAAAAACAGGTGCAAGCCTTTTTAGGTATGGCCAGTTATTGTCGACATTGGATTGCTAACTTCTCCTTGATTTCAAAACCTTTATTGGCCCTGACCCACAAGGACACGCCCGAACCCCTTCAGTGGTTGCCAGAACATGAACAAAGCTTCCTTGCCATTCGGCAAGCTCTCTGCTCTGCTCCTGCTTTAGGCCTACCAGACTATTCTAAGTCTTTCCAACTCTATGTTCATGAGTCTGACGGGAGTGCTCTTGGGGTTCTATGCCAGCAGTTTGGTGACCACAAAAGACCATGCGCATATTTCTCTGCCACCTTGGATACTGTAGCCAAGGCTTTACCTTCCTGTATACGTTCTGTTGCAGCAACCGCCTTAGCACTACAACGTGCAGAAAGCATAATAATGGGACATGAAGTTGATGTCTATGTTCCACATGCCGTAGAGCTGATACTAAACAAGACACGTACGCAACACCTCACAAATGCCAGGCTCACGCAGTATGAGATCTGTTTATTTGCAGCACATGTGACACTTCACAAATGCAATGTGCTTAACCCTGCTACTCTGTTACCTATTCCCACTGATGATCTAGTGGACACAGACCATGATTGTATTTTGTTAACTGAAGAGCAAACAAAAGGAAGAATTGATATGACAGACATAGCCTATGCAGATGCAGAGGGAGAATTGTGGGTGGATGGTTCCTGCCTTAGAACAGAGGATGGAAATACATCAGCAGCCTATGCAGTTGTAACAAATAAAACTGTAGTTGAGTCCTGTAAGATACCCGAGTTGTCTGCACAAGCAGCAGAACTTGTGGCACTTACACGAGCTTGTGAATTATCTGAAGGAAGGTGTGTTAACATATATACAGACAGCCAATATGCCTTTAATGTGGCACATTCCTTTGGAAGACTCTGGAAGGAAAGAGGTTTCATTACCTCACAAGGCACAAAGATACAGCACGGAGTGCTTATCACCAAATTACTTAACTCCCTGGCACTTCCAAAGAAATTGGCCATAGTTAAATGCAGCGCCCACAGAAAAGTAACAGACAAGGTAGGCCAGGGAAATGCATTTGCTGACATAACAGCCAAACAAACAGCAAGAAATAATTCAGCACTAGTACTAACTGTCCAAGAATTACCAGATGAAGTGAAGTCACTAGATCTAACAAGTGAAGGTATAAGACTAATGCAACAAGGAGCAACCACAGAAGAACAGATGAGTTGGTCAAAGAATGGGTCATTTGTTCAAGGATGTTGGATGAATGACGCCAAGGATAAATATATGTTACCAGACAGGATGGTCTACTCTATGTGTTTGGCCATGCATGGCCCAGCACATATATGTAGAGATGCAATTGTAAATTGCATGGACAAGTTCTGGGTGAACAAGAACATAAGAAAAACAGCACAGGAGATATGTCAAACATGTATGGTATGTGCACAGTACAATGTGGGTAAGACTGCTCCAGTACCCAAAGGCCACTTTCAGAAACCAACAATGCCATTTGAAGCCTTGCAAATAGACTATGTGGAGATGCCCCTTACAAATAAGTATAGGTATATCCTGGTGGTGGTGTGCATGTATTCAAAGTGGATAGAGGCATATCCGGTGAAACACAATGATGCCATCTCAACAGCCAAGTGCTTGATAAAGGAACTGATCCCACGTTTTGGGGTCCCAAAAACAATATTTTCAGACAATGGCAGACACTTCTGTAATGAACTAATAAAGCTGACATGCAAAGCCTTGGGAATACAGCAGAAGCTTCACTGTGCCTATCATCCAGAGGCCGCTGGTGCAGTGGAAAGAAAAAATGGCGTCCTTAAGTCCAAGATAGCAAAAATATGTGCTGACACAAAATTGACCTGGATGGATGCCTTACCTATTGCCCTAATGAGCATGAGGAGCACACCAGATGCCAAGACCAAACTCAGTGCGCACGAAATCGTCACTGGGTTGCCAATGGTAGCTTGGGGAGTTCCAGACAAAAATGCTCTGCCTATGATGACGAATGAACTGTTGAATGATTACTGCATGTCACTTACACGTACTCTTGCTTCTATCAACCAGCACGTGAAGGGAGCCCTTCCAGAGCCGCTGCAGGTCGAGGGGCACAAGTTCAAGCCCGGGGACTGGGTGCTCATTAAAGCATTCCAGAGGTCCAACTGTCTCCAAGCTCGCTGGAAGGGACCGCAGCAGGTGCTGCTCGCAACAAAGACAGCGGTGAAGTGCACCAACAACAAATCTTGGATCCACGCCAGCCATATAAAATTGGCACCTCCTGAGACTGCATCCAGCCAAGACCCAGGTCAGCAGCACATGCCAACACCAGAACTGATCAAAGAAGAAAAAAGGTACAATTTGAGATCTACAAAGAAGAAGGAGATGAAATGTCAGTAATTCTGGTACCTGATCTTCTGCAAGAAATAGATGAAGTACTACTATTAGATATTATCTTAACAGATATCTTGACAACGATTTTTGACTTTGAGAATAGCAGTGAAGAAGACAACGAAGTCGCACTCAGCTACCTTGAGGAAGTATTTAGTCAGCTAGAATACCAACTAATGCAAGATTTGAATAGTCTGGCATTACAAGAAGCCTTGAATAGAGTACTTGCTGACTGAGAAAAATAAACTAGGGTGTATTGCACACTACCACCAGGAATAACAACCTGTCTGCATAACAGGAAGAGACTACAACAATTCATTAGGGAAGTTCTTAGTAAAAAGTGGGCCAATACAACGTTGAGTAGATGAACTGATCCAGGAGGTATTTGCGAGTCCTCCTGTAACTGCATAGTGCCCGTGCCACTGCAGTAATTAGTAGATGAACTGATCCAGAAGGAATTTGCGGGTCCTTCTGTCACTGCGAGCACCCGTGCTGCTGCAGCAACCAGCAAAGGACTTTTTCCAGATCATCAGGACAACCAGCTTCAGAAAGATACAGTTGGAGTGAGGTATAGTGGACACTCCTGTAAATATAAATGTGGTTGCACTAACAAGTGATATCTATGATCAAAGGGTCGTGTTTTACAAGAATCACATGCATATCTTTGGGAGGAGAGAAGTACAAAGAAATACTCAGAGACCATCTGAAATATTAACGAATAGCTGTTCGCAATATATTTTATATTACAGTCTCACCTTATATGTGTTTATGCTTTTTGTGTGTTTAGCCTATATTATAGTAAAGATTCATAGTGATAATTCACAACATAGTGTCATCAATAGCACTACATCCAATTAAAGAAAGTATAAGAATAGATAGATAGATATGGATAGGGAAAATACAGTTCTAAAAATGAAGAGAAAATGGTACAAGTCTAAAATGTGCATATCTGGGGTGATATTCTGTCTGTTGTTATTAGCATTAATTACTGTATATCTATTAGATGTGTTCTATCCCATGGAAAAGTTGATCTCAACGCCAACAACACCTGCTACAATACCTGCATACACTTTGTCACCTGAAGAAATAGCCCACAGAGAAGATATGCACCACAATTCCTTTGTGACTTTGATGCATCATACCAATAAGATATTAACAAGGGGAGATTGCTGGATATGTTTGCAATTCCCTGCTTCTGTAGACCAAAGTTTGCCCCTGGTTCAAGTCCCACTACCGTTTGCAGCATCCTGTTATGCCATTTACATAACAATAGTAAAAATAGAACTGATAGCTGTTTTGCAGAACTTAAAGAAAAGTACTGCTGGTGCAGGGGCAACTATGGCCCCACCTGCAGGAACATTATATAACAAATATATGGCAGATATTCTGACACTAGGGAACTGCACGGAAGTGATAGAACCAAATGCAACATTTCCCCTGTCTGACATCTTTACCCCGCTCTTTCCAAATAAGAATACAAGTATTGGGATAGCAGGCCCATCAAAAGAAGCAAACAAGAATATACCATTTTTAAAGTTAAAATTAAGAAAACACAACGCAATAGGGAGTATATGTATTAAGAGTAATGGGACCTATCAGGTAGGAAATAGTACAAATTGTAACATGACATTTGAAATGACGGCCGGAAATATTAGCATTCCACTTTACGTAGGTGACTCAATTTATTTCATTTGTGGAGAGAAGGCTTATACATGGCTTCCAACAAATTGGGGTGGTTGTTGTCACCTAGGTTTTGTATTACCTGCTATAGCAATAAAAGACACAAAAGAAGTTCGAAGGGACATGCAAAGACATGCACCACGGAGAGGCAGGAGAAGTGTGGATGTGGATCAAAGAGATACAGCATCACAGATAGCGAGTGACATATTTAAAGGAGTGATACCATGGATTGGTCCAGCTATCAACTCCAGAGATATACGTAGATTATCCAGGCTACTAGAAGCAACAATAAATGAAACAACAAGCATACTTGAAAATATTACAGTAGAGCTTCAAGCTGTGAGGTTAGTTTCGTTGCAAAATAGAATGATCCTCGACATGATGCTAGCAGAAAGGGGAGGAGTCTGTGCAATTATAGGGGCGTCCTGTTGCACCTATGTCCCGGACTCCTCTGTTACTGTCAGGGAAGCAATAAAAAGATTGCATCATATAGGTGTAGAAGCACATCAGGATTCTGGTACATGGGATATAGGAGGTTCACTTTGGAGTTGGTTGAGCGCATGGGGTTGGAAGATAGGGATGGTATTCATAACAATTTTCCTACTAATAATAGGCTGTTGTCTATTAGTTAATTGCCTGCCAATGTGCTGTCAACTATTGGGACAGATGACAAAATGCCAAGTGAGAAAATTAAAGGAAAATGAAAGGATGCTGATGCAAACAGTCACTACTGAGTTAATGAACATAGACATTTCTGACGATGATAAGAATGAACAATATAATTATTAATTATGATCTGCTGCGTGATGAAATTATTTTAAACTGAGGTTCAAAGGGTCGATTTGTCAAAGATGAAAAATTACAATATTGAATTGAACTGCAGTTTATATTAATTTCTGTCTGTAACCTGCTTGCAAATGAACAGATCCCACTTGTCATTTCAAATGTTGCTCCATGGTGCACGGCTGGTGCACAGAGAGTTAAAATTAAAGTGGTCTGAAATTCAGCTGAAAACCAGGAAAGAAAGACAGATGAGCTTGTGCGTGTCCACTTTGCTGAAACTCCAAATTGTTTAATGATTCACTAGCTTTCACCTCTATACCAGAGGCAGTTCAGTCAGTTCAGTGAACGTTTTCCAGGAATTGCTCGCTGACCTAGAGTGTGACATGTTTGGCCTGTCCTTGCCTTGTCGTCGTAGAGGGGCAAAGTGTTTACCTAGCACAGATAGCAAGTGCGTCATTGTGTGGGAAAGCAGAAAACACGGGCCTCTGCATCTGCTAGATCAACATTGCATATGTACATTTGTAGATAACCGGTCACGGCAAGGCTGACACGGGCCTCTGCCAATAGTAGATCAATACTGCATATGTACATATGTAGATAACCGGCCAAGGCAAGCCTGAAAAGTCAGGAGATGGTGGTTTAAAGATTAACCTGTAGCTGCATGGTCCGATGTGTCGCAAATAATGTAAAATGTGAACGTAGACATATTTTTGAAATGCACCTTGATACTGTAATGTACACGTGGATTTAATTCTAGCATGGTCCCACCATGATGTAATAGTTAATGAATAACCTGTCAAGAGATTGTGAACATATATAAAGCCTGAATTCTCTCTGTGAAATCAGATCACTTTGCAAACCTGCAAATTGTCTCAAGCTGCAGCTTTATTGGCAATAAAGGCCACTATTCTTTTGAAAACCTTGTATGTGTTCTTCATTGTCCCTATTAATAATTTTCATACTTTTACAATGTATTACCCCAGTGGGTTGAAGTTGAAAACTGCCGCTGCACAGCCTCTGCTTTTCAGTTGACACCGTGGACTCTGCCTTCTCTTGGAGTCAGCTTCACCTGGCATCCTGAGACTGCACACTAGCAGTGGACCTCTTCTCGCGGCTGGACTGCGCCGCTAATGTCCACAGAAAGTTAGCCCGAGATGAAAAAAGGCCGCAGGCAGCATGTTTTGATCCGCTTTATTTGGTGACACATTTGCAAGCCGGTAGCAAACAGAATTCAGCATTCGTGCTAAATATGGCAAGATGCGTTTCAGGAGAATTCCACTCCTTTCTTCAGAAGCTTAACTGCTGAAATGGACGGAAAGTTTCCACATTGCACTTAATTATCAAAAGTCCCGCCCATCTGGGCGTGGCCAACTCCGTGGCTTCTTGGATCTTGTATTGCAGGTAGGTATTGCTTCACTAAGTTCCAGTCACATTGAGCAGTAAATAAAACATGTATTACCCCAGTGGGTTGAAGTTCAAAACTGCCGCTGCACAGCCTCTGCTTTTCAGTTGACACCGGGGACTCTCTGCCTTCTCTTGGAGTCAGCTTCACCTGGCACCCTGAGACTGCACACTAGCAGTGGGCCTCTTCTCGCGGCTGGACTGCGCCGCTAATATCCACAGAAAGTTAGCCCGAGATGAAAAATGGCTGCAGGCATCATGTTTAGTGATCCGCTTTATTTGGTGACACATTTGCAAGTTGGTAGCAAACATAATTCAGCATTCGTGATAAAAATGGCAAGACGTGTTTCAGGAGAATTCCACTCCTTTCTTCAGTGGCTGAACTGCTGAAATGGACGGAAAGTTTCCACGTTGCACTTAATTATCAAAAGTCCCGCCCAAGTGGGCGTGGCCAACTCTGTGTCCTCTTGGATCTTGTAGTGCAGGTAGGTATTGCTTCAGTAAGTTCCCATCACATTGAGCTGTAAATAAAACATGTATTACCCCAGTGGGTTGAAGATGAAAACTGCCGCTGCACAGCCTCTGCTTTTCAGTTGACACCGGGGACTCTCTGCCTTCTCTTGGAGTCAGCTTCACCTGGCACCCTGAGACTGCACACTAGCAGTGGGCCTCTTCTCGCGGCTGGACTGCGCCGCTAATATCCACAGAAAGTTAGCCCGAGATGAAAAATGGCTGCAGGCATCATGTTTAGTGATCCGCTTTATTTGGTGACACATTTGCAAGTTGGTAGCAAACATAATTCAGCATTCGTGATAAAAATGGCAAGACGTGTTTCAGGAGAATTCCACTCCTTTCTTCAGAGGCTTAACTGCAGAAATGGCCGGAAAGTTTCCACGTTGCACTTAATTATCAAACGTCCCGCCCATGTGGGTGTGGCCAACTCTATGGCCTCTTGCATCTTGTAGTGCAGGTAGGTATTGCTTCAGTAAGTTCCAGTCACATTGAGCAGTAAATAAAACATGTATTACCCCAGTGGGTTGAAGTAGAAAACTGCGGCTGCACAGCCTCTGCTTTTCAGTTGACAACGGTGACTCTCTGCCATCTCTTGGAGTTAGCTTCACCTGGCACCCTGAGACTGCACACTAGCAGTGGGCCTCTTCTCGCTGCTGGACTGCGCCGCTAATATCCACAGAAGGTTAGCCCGAGATGAAAAAAGGCCGGAGGCAGCATGTTTAGTGATCCGCTTAATTTGGTGACACATTTCCAAGCCGGTAGCAAACATAATTCAGCATTCGTGATAAAAATGGCAAGACGCATTTCAGGAGAATTCCACTCCTTTCTTCAGTGGCTTAACTGCTGAAATGGACGGAAAGTTTCAACGTTGCACTTAATTATCAAAAGTCCCGCCCATGTGGGCGTGGCCAACTCCGTGGCCTCTTGGATCTTGTAGTGCAGGTAGGTATATCTTCAGTAAGTTCCCATCACATTGAGCTGTAAATAAAACATGTATTACCCCAGTGGGTTGAAGTTGAAAACTGCCGCTGCACAGCCTCTGCTTTTCAGTTGACACCGTGGACTCTGCCTTCTCTTGGAGTCAGCTTCACCTGGCATCCTGAGACTGCACACTAGCAGTGGACCTCTTCTCGTGGCTGGACTGCGCCGCTAATGTCCACAGAAAGTTAGCCCGAGATGAAAAAAGGCCGCAGGCAGCATGTTTTGATCCGCTTTATTTGGTGACACATTTGCAAGCCGGTAGCAAACAGAATTCAGCATTCGTGCTAAATATGGCAAGATGCGTTTCAGGAGAATTCCACTCCTTTCTTCAGAGGCTTAACTGCTGAAATGGACGGAAAGTTTCCACATTGCACTTAATTATCAAAAGTCCCGCCCATCTGGGCGTGGCCAACTCCGTGGCTTCTTGGATCTTGTATTGCAGGTAGGTATTGCTTCACTAAGTTCCAGTCACATTGAGCAGTAAATAAAACATGTATTACCCCAGTGGGTTGAAGTTCAAAACTGCCGCTGCACAGCCTCTGCTTTTCAGTTGACACCGGGGACTCTCTGCCTTCTCTTGGAGTCAGCTTCACCTGGCACCCTGAGACTGCACACTAGCAGTGGGCCTCTTCTCGCGGCTGGACTGCGCCGCTAATATTCACAGAAAGTTAGCCCGAGATGAAAAATGGCTGCAGGCATCATGTTTAGTGATCCGCTTTATTTGGTGACACATTTGCAAGTTGGTAGCAAACATAATTCAGCATTCGTGATAAAAATGGCAAGACGTGTTTCAGGAGAATTCCACGCCTTTCTTCAGTGGCTGAACTGCTGAAATGGACGGAAAGTTTCCACGTTGCACTTAATTATCAAAAGTCCCGCCCAAGTGGGCGTGGCCAACTCTGTGTCCTCTTGGATCTTGTAGTGCAGGTAGGTATTGCTTCAGTAAGTTCCCATCACATTGAGCTGTAAATAAAAGATGTATTACCCCAGTGGGTTGAAGTTGAAAACTGCCGCTGCACAGCCTCTGCTTTTCAGTTGACACCGGGGACTCTCTGCCTTCTCTTGGAGTCAGCTTCACCTGGCACCCTGAGACTGCACACTAGCAGTGGACCTTTTCTCGCAGCTGGACTGCGCCGTTAATATCCACTGAAAGTTAGCCCGAGATGAAAAAAGGCCGAAGGCAGCATGTTTAGTGATCCGCTTTTTTTGGTGACACATTTCCAAGCCGGTAGCAAACAGAATTCAGCATTCGTGATAAATATGGCAAGATGCGTTTCAGGATAATTCCACTCCTTTCTGCAGTGGCTGAACTGCTGAAAAGGACGGAAAGTTTCCACGTTGCACTTAATTATCAAAAGTCCCGCCCATGTGGGCGTGGCCAACTCTGTGGCCTCTTGGATCTTGTAAAGCAGGTAGGTATTGCTTCAGTAAGTTCCCGTCACATTGAGCAGTAAATAAAACATGTATTACCCCAGTGGGTTGAAGTTGAAAACTGCCGCTGCACAGCCTCTGCTTTTCAGTTGACACCGGGGACTCTCTGCCTTCTCTTGGAGTCAGCTTCACCTGGCACCCTGAGACTGCACACTAACAGTGGGCCTCTTCTCGCGGCTGGACTGCGCCGCTAATATCCACAGAAAGTTAGCCCGAGATGAAAAAAGGCCGCAGGCAGCATGTTTAGTGATCCGCTTTATTTGGTGACACATTTGCAAACCGGTAGCAAACAGAAATCAGCATTCGTGATAAAAATGGCCAGACGCGTTTCAGGAGAATTCAACTCCTCTCTTCAGTGGCTTAACTGCTGAAATGGACGGAAAGTTTCAACGTTGCACTTAATTATCAAAAGTCCCGCCCATGTGGGCGTGGCCAACTCCGTGTCTTCTTGAATCTTGTAGTGCAGGCAGGCAGGTATTGCTTCAGTAAGTTCCAGTCACGTTGAGCAGTAAATAAAACATGTATTACCCCAGTGGGTTGAAGTTGAAAACTGCAGCTGCACAGCCTCTGCTTTTTAGTTGACAACGGTGACTCTCTGCCTTCTCTTGGAGTCAGCTTCACCTGGCACCCTGAGATGGCACACTAGCAGTGTGCCTCTTCTCGCGGCTAGACTGCACCGCTAATATCCACAGAAAGTTAGCCCGAGATGAAAAAAGGCCGGAGGCAGCATGTTTAGTGATCCGCTTTATTTGGTGACACATTTCCAAGCCGGTAGCAAACAGAATTCAGCATTCGTGATAAAAATGGCATGACGCATTTCAGGAGAATTCCACTCCTTTCTTCAGTGACTTAACTGCTGAAATGGACGAAAAGTTTCAACGTTGCACTTAATTATCAAAAGTCCCGCCCATGTGGGCGTGGTCAACTCCGTGGCCTCTTGGATTTTGTAGTGCAGGTAGGTTTTCCTTCAGTAAGTTCCCGTCACATTGAGAAGTAAATAAAACATGTATTACCCCAGTGGGTTGAAGTTGAAAACTGCAGCTGCACAGCCTCTGCTTTTCAGTTGACCTCATGGACTCTCTGCCTTCTCTTGGAGTCAGTTTCACCTGGCACCCTGAGACTGCACACTAGCAGTGGGCCTCTTCTTGTGGCTGGACTGCGCCGCTAATGTCCACAGAAAGTTAGCCTGAGATGGAAAAAGGCCGCAGGCAGCATGTTTTGATCCGCTTTATTTGGTGACACATTTGCAAGCCGGAAGCAAACAGAATTCAGCATTCGTGATAAATATGGCAAGATGCGTTTCAGGAGAATTCCACTCCTTTCTTCAGAGGCTTAACTGCTGAAATGGACGGAAAGTTTCCATGTTGCACTTAATTATCAAACGTCCCGCCCATGTGGGCGTGGCCAACTCTGTGGTCTCTTGGATCTTGTAGTGCAGGTAGGTATTGCTTCAGTAAGTTCCAGTCACATTGAGCAGTAAATAAAACCTGTATTACCCCAGTGGGTTGAAGTAGAAAACTGCGGCTGCACAGCCTCTGCTTTTCAGTTGACAACGGTGACTCTCTGCCTTCTCTTGGAGTCAGCTTCACCTGGAACCCTGAGACTGCACACTAGCAGTGGGCCTCTTCTCGCGGCTGGACTGCGCCTCTAATATCCACTGAAAATTAGCCCGAGATGAAAATAGGCTAGAGGCAGCATGTTTAGTGATCCGATTTATTTGGTGACACATTTCCAAGCCGGTAGCAAACAGAATTCAGCATTCGTGACAAAAATGACAAGATGCATTCCAGGAGAATTCCACTCCTTTCTTCAGTGGCTTAACTGCTAAAATGGACGGAAAGTTTCCACGTTGCACTTAATTATCAAAAGTCCCGCCCATGTGGGCGTGGCCAACACCATGGCCTCTTGGATTTTGTAGTGCAGGTAGGTATTGCTTCAGTAAGTTCCCGTCACATTGAGCAGTAAATAAAACATGTATTACCCCAGTGGGTTGAAGTTGAAAACTGCCGCTGCACAGCCTTTGCTTTTCAGTTGACACCGTGGACTCTCTGCCTTCTCTTGGAGTCAGCTTCACCTGGCACCCTGAGACTGCATACTAGCAGTGGGCCTCTTCTCGCGGCTGGACTGCGCCGCTAATATCCATAGAAAGTTATCCCGAGATGAAAAAAGGCCGGAGTCAGCATGTTTAGTGATCCGCTTTATTTGGTGACACATTCCCAAGCCGGTAGCAAACAGAATTCAGAATTTGTGATAAAAATGGCAAGATGCATTTCAGGAGAATTCCACTGCTTTCTTCAGTGGCTTAACTGCTGAAATGGACCGAAAGTTTCCACGTTGCACTTAATTATCAAAAGTCCCACCCATGTGGGCGTGGTCAACTCCGTGGCCTCTTGGATTTTGTAGTGCAGGTAGGTATTGCTTCAGTAAGTTCCCGTCACATTGAGCAGTAAATAAAACATGTATTACCCCAGTGGGTTGAAGTTGAAAACTGCCGCTGCACAGCCTCTGCTTTTCAGTTGACACAATGGACTCTCTGCCTTCTCTTGGAGTGAGTTTCACCTGGCACCCTGAGACTGCACACTAGCAGTGGGCCTCTTCTCGCGGCTGGACTGCGCCGCTAATGTCCACAGAAAGTTAGCCCGAGATGGAAAAAGGCCGCAGGCAGCATGTTTTGATCCGCTTTATTTGGTGACACATTTGCAAGCCGGTAGCAAACAGAATTCAGCATTCGTGATAAATATGGCAAGATGCGTTTCAGGAGAATTCCACTCCTTTCTTCAGAGGCTTAACTGCTGAAACGGACCAAAGGTTTCCATGTTGCACTTAATTATCAAACGTCCCGCCCATGTGGGCGTGGCCAACTCTGTGGCCTCTTGGATCTTGTAGTGCAGGTAGGTATTGCTTCAGTAAGTTCCAGTCACATTGAGCAGTAAATAAAACATGTATTACCCCAGTGGGTTGAAGTAGAAAACTGCGGCTGCACAGCCTCTGCTTTTCAGTTGACAACGGTGACTCTCTGCCTTCTCTTGGAGTCAGCTTCACATGGCACCCTGAGACTGCACACTAGCAGTGGTCCTCTTCTCGCGGCTGGACTGCGCCGCTAATATCCACAGAAACTTAGCCCGAGATGAAAAAAGGCCGGAGGCAGCATGTTTAGTGATCCGCTTTATTTGGTGACACATTTCCAAGCCGGTAGCAAACAGAATTCAGCATTCGTGATAAAAATGGCAAGATGCATTTCAGGAGAATTCCACTCCTTTCTTCAGTGGCTTAACTGCTGAAATGGACGGAAAGTTTCCACGTTGCACTTAATTATCAAAAGTCCCGCCCATGTGGGCATGGTCAACTCCGTGGCCTCTTGGATTTTGTAGTGCAGGTAGGTTTTCCTTCAGTAAGTTCCCGTCACATTGAGCAGTAAATAAAACATGTATTACCCCAGTGGGTTGAAGTTGAAAACTGCAGCTGGACAGCCTCTGCTTTTCAGTTGACACCGTGGACTCTCTGCCTTCTCTTGGAGTCAGTTTCACCTGGCACCCTGAGACTGCACACTAGCAGTGGGCCTCTTCTCGTGGCTGGACTGCGCCGCTAATGTCCACAGAAAGTTAGCCCGAGATGGAAAAAGGCCGCAGGCAGCATGTTTTGATCCACTTTATTTGGTGACACATTTGCAAACCGGTAGCAAACAGAAATCAGCATTCGTGATAAAAATGGCCAGACGCGTTTCAGGAGAATTCAACTCCTCTCTTCAGTGGCTTAACTGCTGAAATGGACGGAAAGTTTCAACGTTGCACTTAATTATCAAAAGTCCCGCCCATGTGGGCGTGGCCAACTCTGTGTCTTCTTGAATCTTGTAGTGCAGGCAGGCAGGTATTGCTTCAGTAAGTTCCAGTCACGTTGAGCAGTAAATAAAACATGTATTACCCCAGTGGGTTGAAGTTGAAAACTGCAGCTGCACAGCCTCTGCTTTTTAGTTGACAACGGTGACTCTCTGCCTTCTCGTGGAGTCAGCTTCACCTGGCACCCTGAGATGGCACACTAGCAGTGTGCCTCTTCTCGCGGCTAGACTGCACCGCTAATATCCACAGAAAGTTAGCCCGAGATGAAAAAAGGCCGGAGGCAGCATGTTTAGTGATCCGCTTTATTTGGTGACACATTTCCAAGCCGGTAGCAAACAGAATTCAGCATTCGTGATAAAAATGGCATGACGCATTTCAGGAGAATTCCACTCCTTTCTTCAGTGGCTTAACTGCTGAAATGGACGAAAAGTTTCAACGTTGCACTTAATTATCAAAAGTCCCGCCCATGTGGGCGTGGTCAACTCCGTGGCCTCTTGGATTTTGTAGTGCAGGTAGGTTTTCCTTCAGTAAGTTCCCGTCACATTGAGAAGTAAATAAAACATGTATTACCCCAGTGGGTTGAAGTTGAAAACTGCAGCTGCACAGCCTCTGCTTTTCAGTTGACCTCGTGGACTCTCTGCCTTCTCTTGGAGTCAGTTTCACCTGGCACCCTGAGACTGCACACTAGCAGTGGGCCTCTTCTTGTGGCTGGACTGCGCCGCTAATGTCCACAGAAAGTTAGCCCGAGATGGAAAAAGGCCGCAGGCAGCATGTTTTGATCTGCTTTATTTGGTGACACATTTGCAAGCCGGAAGCAAACAGAATTCAGCATTTGTGATAAATATAGCAAGATGCGTTTCAGGAGAATTCCACTCCTTTCTTCAGAGGCTTAACTGCTGAAATGGACGGAAAGTTTCCATGTTGCACTTAATTATCAAACGTCCCGCCCATGTGGGCATGGCCAACTCTGAGGTCTCTTGGATCTTGTAGTGCAGGTAGGTATTGCTTCAGTAAGTTCCAGTCACATTGAGCAGTAAATAAAACCTGTATTACCCCAGTGGGTTGAAGTAGAAAACTGCGGCTGCACAGCCTCTGCTTTTCAGTTGACAACGGTGACTCTCTGCCTTCTCTTGGAGTCAGCTTCACCTGGCACCCTGAGACTGCACACTAGCAGTGGGCCTCTTCTCGCGGCTGGACTGCCCCTCTAATATCCACTGAAAGTTAGCCCGAGATGAAAATAGGCTAGAGGCAGCATGTTTAGTGATCTGATTTATTTGGTGACACATTTCCAAGCCGGTAGCAAACAGAATTCGGCATTCGTGACAAAAATGACAAGATGCATTCCAGGAGAATTCCACTCCTTTCTTCAGTGGCTTAACTGCTAAAATGGACGGAAAGTTTCCACGTTGCACTTAATTATCAAAAGTCCCGCCCATGTGGGCGTGGCCAACACCGTGGCCTCTTGGATTTTGTAGTGCAGGTAGGTATTGCTTCAGTAAGTTCCCGTCACATTGAGCAGTAAATAAAACATGTATTACCCCAGTGGGTTGAAGTTGAAAACTGCCGCTGCACAGCCTTTGCTTTTCAGTTGACACCGCGGACTCTCTGCCTTCTCTTGGAGTCAGCTTCACCTGGCACCCTGAGACTGCATACTAGCAGTGGGCCTCTTCTCGCGGCTGGACTGCGCCGCTAATATCCATAGAAAGTTATCCCGAGATGAAAAAAGGCCGGAGGCAGCATGTTTAGTGATCCGCTTTATTTGGTGACACATTCCCAAGCCGGTAGCAAACAGAATTCAGAATTTGTGATAAAAATGGCAAGATGCATTTCAGGAGAATTCCACTGCTTTCTTCAGTGGCTTAACTGCTGAAATGGACCGAAAGTTTCCACGTTGCACTTAATTATCAAAAGTCCCACCCATGTGGGCGTGGTCACCTCCGTGGCCTCTTGGATTTTGTAGTGCAGGTAGGTATTGCTTCAGTAAGTTCCCGTCACATTGAGCAGTAAATAAAACATGTATTACCCCAGTGGGTTGAAGTTGAAAACTGCCGCTGCACAGCCTCTGCTTTTCAGTTGACACAGTGGACTCTCTGCCTTCTCTTGGAGTGAGTTTCACCTGGCACCCTGAGACTGCACACTAGCAGTGGGCCTCTTCTCGCGGCTGGACTGCGCCGCTAATGTCCACAGAAAGTTAGCCCGAGATGGAAAAAGGCCGCAGGCAGACTGTTTTGATCCGCTTTATTTGGTGACACATTTGCAAGCCGGTAGCAAACAGAATTCAGCATTCGTGATAAATATGGCAAGATGCGTTTCAGGAGAATTCCACTCCTTTCTTCAGAGGCTTAACTGCTGAAATGGACCAAAGGTTTCCATGTTGCACTTAATTATCAAACGTCCCGCCCATGTGGGCGTGGCCAACTCTATGGCCTCTTGGATCTTGTAGTGCAGGTAGGTATTGCTTCAGTAAGTTCCAGTCACATTGAGCAGTAAATAAAACATGTATTACCCCAGTGGGTTGAAGTAGAAAACTGCGGCAGCACAGCCTCTGCTTTTCAGTTGACAACGGTGACTCTCTGCCTTCTCTTGGAGTTAGCTTCACATGGCACCCTGAGACTGCACACTAGCAGTGGTCCTCTTCTCGCGGCTGGACTGCGCCGCTAATATCCACAGAAAGTTAGCCCGAGATGAAAAAAGGCCGGAGGCAGCATGTTTAGTGATCCGCTTTATTTGGTGACACATTTCCAAGCCGGTAGCAAACAGAATTCAGCATTCGTGATAAAAATGGCAAGATGCATTTCAGGAGAATTCCACTCCTTTCTTCAGTGGCTTAACTGCTGAAATGGACGGAAAGTTTCCACGTTGCACTTAATTATCAAAAGTCCCGCCCATGTGGGCATGGTCAACTCCGTGGCCTCTTGGATTTTGTAGTGCAGGTAGGTTTTCCTTCAGTAAGTTCCCGTCACATTGAGCAGTAAATAAAACATGTATTACACCAGTGGGTTGAAGTTGAAAACTGCAGCTGGACAGCCTCTGCTTTTCAGTTGACACCGTGGACTCTCTGCCTTCTCTTGGAGTCAGTTTCACCTGGCACCCTGAGACTGCACACTAGCAGTGGGCCTCTTCTCGTGGCTGGACTGCGCCGCTAATGTCCACAGAAAGTTAGCCCGAGATGGAAAAAGGCCGCAGGCAGCATGTTTTGATCCACTTTATTTGGTGACACATTTGCAAGCCGGTAGCAAACAGAATTCAGCATTCGTGATAAATATGGCAAGATGCGTTTCAGGAGAATTCCACTCCTTTCTTCAGAGGCTTAACTGCTGAAATGGACGGAAAGTTTCCATGTTGCACTTAATTATCAAACGTCCCGCTCATGTTGGCGTGGCCAACTCTGTGGTCTCTTGGATCTTGTAGTGCAGGTAGGTATTGCTTCAGTAAGTTCCAGTCACATTGAGCAGTAAATAAAACATGTATTACCCCAGTGGGTTGAAGTAGAAAACTGCGGCTGCACAGCCTCTGCTTTTCAGTTGACAATGGTGACTCTCTGCCTTCTCTTGGAGTCAGCTTCACCTGGCACCCTGAGACTGCACACTAGCAGTGGGCCTCTTCTCGCGGCTGGACTGCGCCTCTAATATCCACAGAAAGTTAGCCCAAGATGAAAATAGGCTAGAGGCAGCATGTTTAGTGATCCGATTTATTTGGTGACACATTTCCAAGCCGGTAGCAAACAGAATTCAGCATTTGTGATAAAAATGACAAGATGCATTTCAGGAGAATTCCACTCCTTTCTTCAGTGGCTTAACTGCTGAAATGGACGGAAAGTTTCAACGTTGCACTTAATTATCAAAAGTCCCGCCCATGTGGGCGTGGCCAACTCTGTGGCCTCTTGGATCTTGTAGTGCAGGTAGGTATATCTTCAGCAAGTTCCCATCACATTGAGCTGTAAATAAAACATGTATTACCCCAGTGGGTTGAAGTTGAAAACTGCCGCTGCACAGCCTCTGCTTTTCAGTTTACACCGGGGACTCTGCCTTCTCTTGGAGTCAGCTTCACCTGGCATCCTGAGACTGCACACTAGCAGTGGACCTCTTCTTGCGGCTGGACTGCGCCGCTAATGTCCACAGAAAGTTAGCCCGAGAGGAAAAAAGGCCGCAGGCAGCATGTTTTGATCCGCTTTATTTGGTGACACATTTGCAAGCCGGTAGCAAACAGAATTCAGCATTCGTGATAAAAATGGCAAGATGCATTTCAGGAGAATTCCACTCCTTTCTTCAGTGGCTTAACTGCTGAAATGGACGGAAAGTTTCCATGTTGCACTTAATTATCAAAAGTCCCGCCCATGTGGGCGTGGTCAACTCCGTGGCCTCTTGGATTTTGTAGTGCAGGTAGGTTTTCCTTCAGTAAGTTTCCGTCACATTGAGCAGTAAATAAAACATGTATTACCCCAGTGGGTTGAAGTTGAAAACTGCAGCTGCACAGCCTCTGCTTTTCAGTTGACCTCGTGGACTCTCTGCCTTCTCTTGGAGTCAGTTTCACCTGGCACCCTGAGACTGCACACTAGCAGTGGGCCTCTTCTCGCGGCTGGACTGCGCCGCTAATATCCATAGAAAGTTATCCCGAGATGAAAAAAGGCCGGAGGCAGCATGTTTAGTGATCCGCTTTATTTGGTGACACATTCCCAAGCCGGTAGCAAACAGAATTCAGAATTTGTGATAAAAATGGCAAGATGCATTTCAGGAGAATTCCACTGCTTTCTTCAGTGGCTTAACTGCTGAAATGGACCGAAAGTTTCCACGTTGCACTTAATTATCAAAAGTCCCGCCCATGTGGGCGTGGTCAACTCCGTGGCCTCTTGGATTTTGTAGTGCAGGTAGGTATTGCTTCAGTAAGTTCCCGTCACATTGAGCAGTAAATAAAACATGTATTACCCCAGTGGGTTGAAGTTGAAAACTGCCGCTGCACAGCCTCTGCTTTTCAGTTGACACAGTGGACTCTCTGCCTTCTCTTGGAGTGAGTTTCACCTGGCACCCTGAGACTGCACACTAGCAGTGGGCCTCTTCTCGCGGCTGGACTGCGCCGCTAATGTCCACAGAAAGTTAGCCCGAGATGGAAAAAGGCCGCAGGCAGCATGTTTTGATCCGCTTTATTTGGTGACACATTTGCAAGCCGGTAGCAAACAGAATTCAGCATTCGTGATAAATATGGCAAGATGCGTTTCAGGAGAATTCCACTCCTTTCTTCAGAGGCTTAACTGCTGAAATGGACCAAAAGTTTCCATGTTGCACTTAATTATCAAACGTCCCGCCCATGTGGGCGTGGCCAACTCTGTGGCCTCTTGGATCTTGTAGTGCAGGTAGGTATTGCTTCAGTAAGTTCCAGTCACATTGAGCAGTAAATAAAACATGCATTACCCCAGTGGGTTGAAGTAGAAAACTGCGGCTGCACAGCCTCTGCTTTTCAGTTGACAACGGTGACTCTCTGCCATCTGATGGAGTCAGCTTCACCTGGTACCCTGAGACTGCACACTAGCAGTGGGCCTCTTCTCGCGGCTGGACTGCGCCGCTAATATCCACAGAAAGTTAGCCCGAGATGAAAAAAGGCCAGAGGCAGCATGTTTAGTGATCCGCTTTATTTGGTGACACATTTCCAAGCCGGTAGCAAACAGAATTCAGCATTCGTGATAAAAATGACAAGATGCATTTCAGGAGAATTCCACTCCTTTCTTCAGTGGCTTAACTGCTAAAATGGATGGAAAGTTTCCACGTTGCACTTAATTATCAAAAGTCCCGCCCATGTGGACATGGCCAACTCCGTGGCCTCTTAGATTTTGTAGTGCAGGTAGGTATTGCTTCAGTAAGTTCCCGTCACATTGAGCAGTAAATAAAACATGTATTACCCCAGTGGGTTGAAGTTGAAAACTGCCGCTGCACAGCCTCTGCTTTTCAGTTGACACCGTGGACTCTCTGCCTTCTCTTGGAGTCAGCTTCACCTGGCACCCTGAGACTGCACACTAGCAGTGGGCCTCTTCTCGCGGCTGGACTGCGCCGCTAACGTCCACAGAAAGTTAGCCCGAGATGAAAAAAGGCCACAGGCAGCATGTTTTGATCCGCTTTATTTGGTGACACATTTGCAAGCCAGTAGCAAACAGAATTCAGCATTCGTGATAAATATGGCAAGATGCGTTTCAGGAGAATTCCACTCCTTTATTCAGAGGCTTAACTGCTGAAATGGACGGAAAGTTTCCATGTTGCACTTAATTATCAAACGTCCCGCCCATGTGGGCGTGGCCAACTCTGTGGTCTCTTGGATCTTGTAGTGCAGGTAGGTATTGCTTCAGTAAGTTCCAGTCACATTGAGCAGTAAATAAAACATGTATTACCCCAGTGGGTTGAAGTAGAAAACTGCGGCTGCACAGCCTCTGCTTTTCAGTTGACAACGGTGACTCTCTGCCTTCTCTTGCAGTCAGCTTCACCAGGCACCCTGAGACTGCACACTAGCAGTGGGCCTCTTCTCGCGGCTGGACTGCGCCTCTAATATCCACAGAAAGTTAGCCCGAGATGAAAAAAGGCTAGAGGCAGAATGTTTAGTGATCCGATTTATTTGGTGACACATTTCCAAGCCGGTAGCAAACAGAATTCAGCATTCGTGATAAAAATGACAAGATGCATTTCAGGAGAATTCCACTCCTTTCTTCAGTGGCTTAACTGCTAAAATGGACGGAAAGTTTCCACGTTGCACTTAATTATCAAAAGTCCCGCCCATGTGGGCATGGCCAACTCCGTGGCCTCTTAGATTTTGTAGTGCAGGTAGGTATTGCTTCAGTAAGTTCCCGTCACATTGAGCAGTAAATAAAACATGTATTACCCCAGTGGGTTGAAGTTGAAAACTGCCACTGCACAGCCTCTGCTTTTCAGTTGACACCGTGGACTCTCTGCCTTCTCTTGGAGTCAGCTTCACCTGGCACCCTGAGACTGCACACTAGCAGTGGGCCTCTTCTCGCGGCTGGACTGCGCCGCTAATATCCACAGAAAGTTAGCCCGAGATGAAAAAAGGCCAGAGGCAGCATGTTTAGTGATCCGCTTTATTTGGTGACACATTTCCAAGCCGGTAGCAAACAGAATTCAGCATTCGTGATAAAAATGACAAGATGCATTTCAGGAGAATTCCACTCCTTTCTTCAGTGGCTTAACTGCTAAAATGGATGGAAAGTTTCCACGTTGCACTTAATTATCAAAAGTCCCGCCCATGTGGACATGGCCAACTCCGTGGCCTCTTAGATTTTGTAGTGCAGGTAGGTATTGCTTCAGTAAGTTCCCGTCACATTGAGCAGTAAATAAAACATGTATTACCCCAGTGGGTTGAAGTTGAAAACTGCCGCTGCACAGCCTCTGCTTTTCAGTTGACACCGTGGACTCTCTGCCTTCTCTTGGAGTCAGCTTCACCTGGCACCCTGAGACTGCACACTAGCAGTGGGCCTCTTCTCGCGGCTGGACTGCGCCGCTAACGTCCACAGAAAGTTAGCCCGAGATGAAAAAAGGCCACAGGCAGCATGTTTTGATCCGCTTTATTTGGTGACACATTTGCAAGCCAGTAGCAAACAGAATTCAGCATTCGTGATAAATATGGCAAGATGCGTTTCAGGAGAATTCCACTCCTTTATTCAGAGGCTTAACTGCTGAAATGGACGGAAAGTTTCCATGTTGCACTTAATTATCAAACGTCCCGCCCATGTGGGCGTGGCCAACTCTGTGGTCTCTTGGATCTTGTAGTGCAGGTAGGTATTGCTTCAGTAAGTTCCAGTCACATTGAGCAGTAAATAAAACATGTATTACCCCAGTGGGTTGAAGTAGAAAACTGCGGCTGCACAGCCTCTGCTTTTCAGTTGACAACGGTGACTCTCTGCCTTCTCTTGCAGTCAGCTTCACCAGGCACCCTGAGACTGCACACTAGCAGTGGGCCTCTTCTCGCGGCTGGACTGCGCCTCTAATATCCACAGAAAGTTAGCCCGAGATGAAAAAAGGCTAGAGGCAGAATGTTTAGTGATCCGATTTATTTGGTGACACATTTCCAAGCCGGTAGCAAACAGAATTCAGCATTCGTGATAAAAATGACAAGATGCATTTCAGGAGAATTCCACTCCTTTCTTCAGTGGCTTAACTGCTAAAATGGACGGAAAGTTTCCACGTTGCACTTAATTATCAAAAGTCCCGCCCATGTGGGCATGGCCAACTCCGTGGCCTCTTAGATTTTGTAGTGCAGGTAGGTATTGCTTCAGTAAGTTCCCGTCACATTGAGCAGTAAATAAAACATGTATTACCCCAGTGGGTTGAAGTTGAAAACTGCCACTGCACAGCCTCTGCTTTTCAGTTGACACCGTGGACTCTCTGCCTTCTCTTGGAGTCAGCTTCACCTGGCACCCTGAGACTGCACACTAGCAGTGGGCCTCTTCTCGCGGCTGGACTGCGCCGCTAACGTCCACAGAAAGTTAGCCCGAGATGAAAAAAGGCCACAGGCAGCATGTTTTGATCCGCTTTATTTGGTGACACATTTGCAAGCTGGTAGCAAACAGAATTCAGCATTCGTGATAAATATGTCAAGATGCATTTCAGGATAATTCCACTCCTTTCTTCAGAGGCTTAACTGCTGAAATGGACAGAAAGTTTCCACATTGCACTTAATTATCAAAAGTCCCGCCCATCTGGGAGTGGCTTCTTGGATCTCGTATTGCAGGTAGGTATTGCTTCAGTAAGTTCCAGTCACATTGAACGTAAATAAAACATGTATTACCCCAGTGGGTTGAAGTAGAAAACTGCGGCTGCACAGCCTCTGCTTTTCAGTTGACAACGGTGACTCTCTGCCTTCTCTTGGAGTCAGCTTCACCTGGCACCCTGAGACTGCACACTAGCAGTGGGCCTCTTCTCGCGGCTGGACTACGCGGCTAATATCCACAGAAAGTTAGCCCGAGATGAAAAAAGGCTAGAGGCAGCATGTTTAGTGCTCCGCTTTATTTGGTGACACATTTTCAAGCCGGTAGCAAACAGAATTCAGCATTCGTGATAAAAATGACAAGATGCATTTCAGGAGAATTCCACTCCTTTCTTCAGTGGCTTAACTGCTAAAATGGACGGAAAGTTTCCACGTTGCACTTAATTATCAAAAGTCCCGCCCATGTGGGTGTGGCCAACTCCGTGGCCTCTTGGATTTTGTAGTGCAGGTAGGTATTGCTTCAGTAAGTTCCAGTCACATTGAGCAGTAAATAAAACATGTATTACCCCAGTGGGTTGAAGTAGAAAACTGCGGCTGCACAGCCTCTGCTTTTCAGTTGACAACGGTGACTCTCTGCCTTCTCTTGCAGTCAGCTTCACCAGGCACCCTGAGACTGCACACTAGCAGTGGGCCTCTTCTCGCGGCTGGACTGCGCCTCTAATATCCACAGAAAGTTAGCCCGAGATGAAAAAAGGCTAGAGGCAGAATGTTTAGTGATCCGATTTATTTGGTGACACATTTCCAAGCCGGTAGCAAACAGAATTCAGCATTCGTGATAAAAATGACAAGATGCATTTCAGGAGAATTCCACTCCTTTCTTCAGTGGCTTAACTGCTAAAATGGACGGAAAGTTTCCACGTTGCACTTAATTATCAAAAGTCCCGCCCATGTGGGCATGGCCAACTCCGTGGCCTCTTAGATTTTGTAGTGCAGGTAGGTATTGCTTCAGTAAGTTCCCGTCACATTGAGCAGTAAATAAAACATGTATTACCCCAGTGGGTTGAAGTTGAAAACTGCCACTGCACAGCCTCTGCTTTTCAGTTGACACCGTGGACTCTCTGCCTTCTCTTGGAGTCAGCTTCACCTGGCACCCTGAGACTGCACACTAGCAGTGGGCCTCTTCTCGCGGCTGGACTGCGCCGCTAACGTCCACAGAAAGTTAGCCCGAGATGAAAAAAGGCCACAGGCAGCATGTTTTGATCCGCTTTATTTGGTGACACATTTGCAAGCTGGTAGCAAACAGAATTCAGCATTCGTGATAAATATGTCAAGATGCATTTCAGGATAATTCCACTCCTTTCTTCAGAGGCTTAACTGCTGAAATGGACAGAAAGTTTCCACATTGCACTTAATTATCAAAAGTCCCGCCCATCTGGGAGTGGCTTCTTGGATCTCGTATTGCAGGTAGGTATTGCTTCAGTAAGTTCCAGTCACATTGAACGTAAATTAAACATGTATTACCCCATTGGGTTGAAGTAGAAAACTGCGGCTGCACAGCCTCTGCTTTTCAGTTGACAACGGTGACTCTCTGCCTTCTCTTGGAGTCAGCTTCACCTGGCACCCTGAGACTGCACACTAGCAGTGGGCCTCTTCTCGCGGCTGGACTGCGCCGCTAATATCCACAAAAAGTTAGCCCGAGATGAAAAAAGGCTAGAGGCAGCATGTTTAGTGCTCCGCTTTATTTGGTGACACATTTTCAAGCCGGTAGCAAACAGAATTCAGCATTCGTGATAAAAATGACAAGATGCATTTCAGGAGAATTCCACTCCTTTCTTCAGTGGCTTAACTGCTAAAATGGACGGAAAGTTTCCACGTTGCACTTAATTATCAAAAGTCCTGCCCATGTGGGTGTGGCCAACTCCGTGGCCTCTTGGATTTTGTAGTGCAGGTAGGTATTGCTTCAGTAAGTTCCCGTCACATTGAGCAGTAAATAAAACATGTATTACCCCAGTGGGTTGAAGTTGAAAACTGCCGCTGCATAGCCTCTGCTTTTCAGTTGACACCGTGGACTCTCTGCCTTCTCTTGGAGTCAGCTTCACCTGGCACCCTGAGACTGCACACTAGCAGTGGGCCTCTTCTCGCGGCTGGACTGTGCCGCTAACGTCCACAGAAAGTTAGCCCGAGATGAAAAAAGGCCACAGGCAGCATGTTTTGATCCGCTTTATTTGGTGACACATTTGCAAGCCGGTAGCAAACAGAATTCAGCATTCGTGATAAATATGGCAAGATGCGTTTCAGGAGAATTCCACTCCTTTCTTCAGAGGCTTAACTGCAGATATGGCCAGAAAGTTTCCACATTGCACTTAATTATCAAACGTCCCGCCCATGTGGGTGTGGCCAACATCTATGGCCTCTTGGATCTTGTAGTGCAGGTAGGTATTGCTTCACTAAGTTCCAGTCACATTGAGCAGTAAATAAAACATGTATTACCCCAGTGGGTTGAAGTAAAAAACTGCGGCTGCACAGCCTCTGCTTTTCAGTTGACAACGGTGACTCTCTGCCATCTCTTGGAGTCAGCTTCACCTGGTACCCTGAGACTGCACACTAGCAGTGGGCCTCTTCTCGCGGCTGGACTGCGCCGCTAATATCCACAGAAAGTTAGCCCGAGATGAAAAAAGGCCAGAGGCAGCATGTTTAGTGATCCGCTTTATTTGGTGACACATTTCCAAGCCGGTAGCAAACAGAATTCAGCATTCGTGATAAAAATGGCAAGATGCATTTCAGGAGAATTCCACTCCTTTCTTCAGTGGCTTAACTGCTGAAATGGACGGAAAGTTTCCACGTTGCACTTAATTATCAAAAGTCCCGCCCATGTGGGCGTGGTCAAGTCCGTGGCCTCTTGGATTTTGTAGTGCAGGTAGGTATTCCTTCAGTAAGTTCCCGTCACATTGAGCAGTAAATAAAACATGTATTACCCCAGTGGGTTGAAGTTGAAAACTGCCGCTGCACAGCCTCTGCTTTTCAGTTGACACCGTGGACTCTCTGCCTTCTCTTGGAGTCAGTTTCACCTGGCACCCTGAGACTGCACACTAGC
Organism: Lissotriton vulgaris; assembly: GCF_964263255.1. Taxonomy (NCBI): domain Eukaryota; kingdom Metazoa; phylum Chordata; class Amphibia; order Caudata; family Salamandridae; genus Lissotriton; species Lissotriton vulgaris. The sequence continues at coordinate 1,323,336,311 of NC_141689.1, read as the reverse complement.
AGTGGGCCTCTTCTCGCGGCTGGACTGCGCCGCTAATGTCCACAGAAAGTTAGCCCGAGATGGAAAAAGGCCGCAGGCAGCATGTTTTGATCCGCTTTTTTTGGTGACACATTTGCAAGCCGGTAGCAAACAGAATTCCGCATTCGTGATAAATATGGCAAGATGCGTTTCAGGAGAATTCCACTCCTTTCTTCAGAGGCTTAACTGCTGAAATGGACGGAAAGTTTCCATGTTGCACTTAATTATCAAACGTCCCGCCCATGTGGGCGTGGCCAACTCTGTGGTCTCTTGGATCTTGTAGTGCAGGTAGGTATTGCTTCAGTAAGTTCCAGTCACATTGAGCAGTAAATAAAACATGTATTACCCCAGTGGGTTGAAGTAGAAAACTGCGGCTGCACAGCCTCTGCTTTTCAGTTGACAACGGTGACTCTCTGCCTTCTCTTGCAGTCAGCTTCACCTGGCACCCTGAGACTGCACACTAGCAGTGGGCCTCTTCTCGCGGCTGGACTGCGCCTCTAATATCCACAGAAAGTTAGCCCGAGATGAAAAAAGGCTAGAGGCAGCATGTTTAGTGATCCGATTTATTTGGTGACACATTTCCAAGCCGGTAGCAAACAGAATTCAGCATTCGTGATAAAAATGACAAGATGCATTTCAGGAGAATTCCACTCCTTTCTTCAGTGGCTTAACTGCTAAAATGGATGGAAAGTTTCCACGTTGCACTTAATTATCAAAAGTCCCGCCCATGTGGACATGGCCAACTCCGTGGCCTCTTAGATTTTGTAGTGCAGGTAGGTATTGCTTCAGTAAGTTCCCGTCACATTGAGCAGTAAATAAAACATGTATTACCCCAGTGGGTTGAAGTTGAAAACTGCCACTGCACAGCCTCTGCTTTTCAGTTGACACCGTGGACTCTCTGCCTTCTCTTGGAGTCAGCTTCACCTGGCACCCTGAGACTGCACACTAGCAGTGGGCCTCTTCTCGCGGATGGACTGTGCCGCTAACGTCCACAGAAAGTTAGCCCGAGATGAAAAAAGGCCACAGGCAGCATGTTTTGATCCGCTTTATTTGGTGACACATTTGCAAGCCGGTAGCAAACAGAATTCAGCATTCGTGATAAATATGTCAAGATGCATTTCAGGAGAATTCCACTCCTTTCTTCAGAGGCTTAACTGCTGAAATGGACAGAAAGTTTCCACATTGCACTTAATTATCAAAAGTCCCGCCCATCTGGGAGTGGCTTCTTGGATCTCGTATTGCAGGTAGGTATTGCTTCAGTAAGTTCCAGTCACATTGAACAGTAAATAAAACATGTATTACCCCAGTGGGTTGAAGTAGAAAACTGCGGCTGCACAGCCTCTGCTTTTCAGTTGACAACGGTGACTCTCTGCCTTCTCTTGGAGTCAGCTTCACCTGGCACCCTGAGACTGCACACTAGCAGTGGGCCTCTTCTCGCGGCTGGACTGCGCCGCTAACGTCCACAGAAAGTTAGCCCGAGATGAAAAAAGGCCACAGGCAGCATGTTTTGATCCGCTTTATTTGGTGACACATTTGCAAGCCGGTAGCAAACAGAATTCAGCATTCGTGATAAATATGGCAAGATGCGTTTCAGGAAAATTCCACTCCTTTCTTCAGAGGCTTAACTGCTGAAATGGACGGAAAGTTTCCACATTGCACTTAAATTATCAAAAGTCGCGCCCATCTGGGCGTGGCCAACTCCGTGGCTTCTTGGATCTCGTATTGCAGGTAGGTATTGCTTCAGTAAGTTCCAGTCACATTGAGCAGTAAATAAAACATGTATTACCCCAGTGGGTTGAAGTTCAAAACTTCTGCTGCACAGCCTCCGCTTTTCAGTTGACTCCAGGGACTCTCTGCCTTCTCTTGGAGTCAGCTTCACCTGGCACCCTGATACTGCACACTATCAGTGGGCCTCTTCTCGCGGCTGGACTGCGCCGCTAATATCCACAGAAAGTTAGCCCGAGATGAAACAAGGCTGCAGGCATCATGTTTAGTGATCCGCTTTATTTGGTGACACATTTACAAGTTGGTAGCAAATATAATTCAGCATTCGTGATAAAAATGGCAAGACGCGTTCCAGGAGAATTCCACTCCTTTCTTCAGTGGCTTAACTGCTGAAATGGACAGAAAGTTTCCACGTTGCACTTAATTATCAAAAGTCCCATCCATGTGGGCGTGGCCAACTCCGTGGCCTCTTGGATCTTGTAGTGCAGGTAGGTATTGCTTCAGTAAGTTACAGTCACATTGAGCAGTAAATAAAACATGTATTTGGAGTCAGCTTCACCTGGCACCCTGAGACCCTGGCATCCTGAGACTGCACACTACTGAAGCAAGGTTTAGACCTCAAAAAGGGGGCAGGCTAGAAGCACCCTGACCCCCTAGGCCTGCTCAGGGGGTCACACAAGGACCCCCAAGGCCCAACATGTTTTTTTTTAATTGCGGGTATGCGTACCGTACTTGCACCCCTCTATTTTTGGGGGGCCTTGGGGGTCCTTGTGGGATCCCCTGAGCTGGCCTAGGGGTCAGGGTGCTTCTACCATGCCCCCTTTTTGAGTTCTAAACTTTTGTTTTTCTGCTTTCTTGCGCCTCAGTCTACTGAGGCACAAGATGGCTGCCAACAATTTCTGGTTAGGAGTTGTGACAGACAATTGACAGCCAATCAGCATGCAGCTCGTGCACAGGAAGGTACGCGCACCGTACGCGTCCTGTACGTGTACGGTACACGTACGGTGCGCGTTTATAGGTATATATATTTTTTTCTTTTGATTCTCTCAGGAAGTACTGGAGGGATTTACACCATTTGAGCAAAAGCGTGATTTGCGAATCAGACTCTACCATTTTGCCAAATTTCTTGTAATTCTGTTCAGCCGTTCGGGCTGTAGCCGTGTCTAATCATCCTATGGAAAATAACATGGGGAAAACACGCTTGGGGACCCTCCTTTTTTCTCAGTCCCCACTTGACGAATCCCCCCAAAACTTTCAGGGAAGGAGCGGAGCAGGCCATCTTCTTTCAGAAATTCGCGAAGGTTCATCAACAGGCGCCAAAGTTACTCCCAATAGAATGTTGCGGATTTTTTATGGAAACTAGGTCCTAACTATAACTACAGTAGGTAATATATATATATATATATATTCACTGAAAAAACCATAGGTTTCACACCAGTTATAGTTAGGAATTAGCATTTAAAAAACCTATTAAATTCACTGAAAAAAACATAGGTTTCACACCAGTTATAGTTAGCTGGAAATTTTACTGATATAAAACCATTGAAATTCCCACGTTATAGTTAGTCGGACTCACTATAACTTGCGCGTGCAATGCACTGCTGATGACATCACATATTACATCACTCATGACATGGTCAGTGACATCACTCATGACACCATCCTTGTGACATAGTGACAAACCTCCTTTCACTATAATGTAACCCTTGAGACACATATTCAAAAATAGAAACTGAAATTTTTAAAAAAATGGAGATACCTATATCAGTTACAACAAGCAATTCAGTAATTCCACTATGTATATACACATCCACTCTTTCACCAACAGTTCTATATAGTCACTCATACATATACTCACTCATCATATGAAGTGATACACCTATACATCCTGTTACACACCGACATTCATCCGAAAGTTACTCACACACATATTCACACGTGCAAATAAACTATTGAACATCCATTTATTTGAATATAGAGTTATACACACACTTCCACCTTACTTCTATTTAAAATTACACATATTTATTCTCTTAAACAATCACTTATAGAAACACATACTTATTTAAACAGGAACTCTTACAATCTCTTACTCTCACATATACTCACTTATATACATCAATATTCATATATACTAGATTAAAACATATGTAGGTACTGATAAAGACACTAGTGAGACAGTCATTCACTCACTAACAAACACATATAGACACTCATCCACCCATACAGTCCTGTACATATGCTGTCTTCAAAACACATACAAACAAAGAGTCAGTCACTCATGCATCTATGTGCTAAGTAATACCCCCACTAAACCATATAGACAGTCATACTGATACTAATAAAAATATCTAATAACCCATATACATACGCATGTAGCTACTTACCAACACATGTAGCCACTTATACACAAAGTGAAACACTAATATATATATTTAAATTTTTAAACATAACTCACTAATATTTATTTTTCAGAAAGACACATATTCACTGGATGGTGTCATCAGTGATGTCATGAGTGATGTCACTGACCATGTCATGAGTGATGTAATATGTGATGTCATCAGCAGTGCATTGCACGCGCAAGTTATAGTGAGTCCGACTAACTATAACGTGGGAATTTCAATGGTTTTATATCAGTAAAATTTCCAGCTAACTATAACTGGTGTGAAACCTATGTTTTTTTCAGTGAATTTAATAGGTTTTTTAAATGCTAATTCCTAACTATAACTGGTGTGAAACCTATGGTTTTTTCAGTGAATTTCAAAGGTTTTTTTAATGCTAATTCCTAACTATAAGTTTCACTTTATAAATAAGACTGTTAGCACTCTAGTTGTTCTTTAGAACACTCTGGTACATTCTGTCATTGGGCTACAGTTGGGCTACATCTAGTTGAATTTTGGGCTACATTTTCAATTTTTGATCTCTGGTGGCCATCTTTGGGCTACATTGGGCTACTTTGGGCTACATTTGGGCTACATTTTGGCTCTAACATATATTAAGCCCAATGTAGCACAATACATATTTTTCTAAAGTTAATGTTTTTTACAAACCACTTCAGAATAGAGCTACCTGTCCCTACAATTTTCCCAATTTTTTTTAAAAAAATTATTTTGGGGAGCGCTCCCGGAGCGCGCCCCGGGGAGCGCCCTGAAAAGCGTATTTTTACAAAGCGCCCCGGGGCGCGCTCCGGGGAGCGTCCCGTGAGCGCCAATATCGCAAACGAAAACATGATCGTGACGTATCGCGTAGCCGCGACCGCGTGATACGCACGGCGTAAGCGCACCCGGAAGTACTCAAGCGAATACGATCGCACAACGTAAACTTCCGACGCGCTTACGCTGCGCGACCCGGGGCGCGCCCCCGGGCGCGCCCCGGGCGCGTAGCGTAAGCGCGTCGGGTCATGTGAGCAGAAAATAACACTTTTCATTGGTTCATAACAGTTTTGGTTTCATAATGATGAAGCCCCTGGTCTTGTGACCTGAAAATAACACTTCTCATTGGTTCAGGACAGTTTTTTTTTCTAAATGATGAAAGACCCCACCTTTTTTCCTTATTCTGACTTTGTCCTTTGACTGAGGAAGACCTGTTTGTTGCTCTGTCTACTTTTTTGCTCTTTGAGTAATATTTTGTACTATAAAATGGCTTCATTAGTAGCATCAGCTGGTGCATCTGCCCCACCACCACCACCACAACCACCAAGAGGACCAGCTCCAAATTATGTTGGTGGTCAAGAACAGGAGGAGGAAGAGGAAGAGGAACAGGAGGAGGGGAGAAGAAGATGGCTGCCTGAAGAAAACACACCTTATAAACCCAAACCACACTTCATTTGGGAGTTTTTTTCAATTCCAGAGGGGAAAAAAAAGGTGAATGCGCCAAAAGTCACTTGCCTCATCTGCAATGATGAACTTTCACGGGGCAACCCAAATAAGAAATATTCTTTTGGTAACTATACCATGATTCGGCACATGACAAGAAAGCATCCAAACAACTACTCTCGTGCAGAGTTCCGGGAACTGGCCAGTAACCTCCCCCATTCATCAAGGACCCCCTCCCAAAGAAACCAACCCACTTCCTCGCAACCAGAAACATCTGAGGTGATGCCTTGCATTCAGCCGAGGTTTGCTGATTTTAAAATTACTTGCAAAGCTTGTGGCAAACTTATCTCCTATGGGGAACAAAGTGTGAAACTCATCGTCCTTGCAGGTGATAATCACAAGTGCCCCAAAAAGAAGTAATTTTTTGGGTTTTTTGTTTTTTTGCTCCAGTTGAGCCAGTTTCAATTCCCTTTTTTTGTTTCTCCCCCAAAAAAATACAAAAAAATATATAAAACTGTTTTGAAAAGCCAAAAAAAGTACAAAAAGTTCAAAAAACACAAAAAAAATATAAAACAACAAAAAGAAGAAAAAAAAAAGTTCTTTTTAGAACTACCTCCAATTTCTAAATCAAAACTTCATTTTTTAAACACTCTGTCACCTTTTTTCATCATAGTGCGCTCCCAGGGCCGCTCCCCGGTGCGCGCACCGTGCGCTTCCCCCGCGCAAAACGAAAAAAAAAAAAATATTTTAAATGCCCCGCGGGGCCCTTTTATAGCCCCCACATCAAACCTAGGGGGTCAAAGGGGTCTATCCCTGACGCCTTATGGTCAGTTCCCACTTTGTTTTAGCCACCTCTTATGTCTCGATTTTACCGAGACACAAGATGGCGACCGCTCTGGACTGTTTCGAATGTTTACAGACACCCGAGAGCCAATCAGCTTTCCATGCGCACCTCGCGTGGCGCGCCTGGAGCGCTCCCCGGTGCGCGCACCGGTGCGCTGCTATAGATATATATATTTTTTTGAACCTAAATTACTCAAAATCCACTGGAGCACATATCTTGAGACATAGCAAAGGCACATCGGGCTACCAGTCCCTACAATTTTGCCAAGTTTGGTGGAAATCCATTCAGCCGTTCGGGCTAAAAGTGAAATCGACCGCCCTATGGAAATTAACATGGGGAAAACGCGTTTTGGGACCCCCCTTTTATCTCGGCCCCCGCTTGACAAATCCCCCCCAAACTTTCAGGGAAGGACCGGAACGCCGCGAGGCCATTTTCAGGAAATTTTCAGGCAGATTCGTCAACCGGCGCAAAAGTTATTCCAAATAGAATTTTGAGATTTAACATTGAAAAAAATCCTAACTATAACTACCTACTGGCGACGGCCAGTAGGTAATATATATATATATATATATATATATCCAAATAGTATTTTCACAAGACGTCTCTCGCATATCAGCCGGCGATGCTTCAGAGGTATGGAAACGGACAACAGTTTGCGTGGTTTAGCAGGTTTTGATTTATTCATGCCTCGTCAGACGTGTTTCGGGTAACAGAGTATCCTTATATATATATATATATATATATATATATATATATATATATATTACCTACTGGCGGTCGCCAGTAGGTATATATAGTTAGGATTTTTTCCCTATGGGATTTCTGAAAATTCTATGTCTAATAACTTTGGCGTTTGTGGACGGAATTGGCTGAAATTTTCAGGAAAATGGCACATATTGTTTCTGAGCAGCCCCTGAAAATTTGGGGGGGGTTCGTCAAGGGGGGGCCGAGAAAAAAGGGGGGTCCCAAAACGCGTGTTTCCCATGTTAATTTCCATAGGGCGGTTGGACTCACTTTTAGCCCAAACGGCTGAATGGATTTCCACGAAACTTGGCAAAATTGTAGGGACTGTTAGCCCGATGTGCCTTTGCTAGGTCTCAATATATGTGCTTCAGTGGATTTTGAGAAATTAACGTTTGAATCAAGATATATATCTGTAACAGCGCTCCGGGCAGCGATCCGGTTCGCGTACTTTTCGCGTTACGGAACTTTGCGCATGGAAAGCTGATTGGCTCTTCGGTGTCTGTCAACATTCTAAACAGTCCGGTGCAGCCGCCATCTTGTCTCTCGGTAGGATCGAGAGACAAGAGGAGGCCAATACAAAGGGGGAAATTACCATAAGGGGGCATAGTAGATCCTCATTGACCCCCTAGGTTTTATGTGGAGGTTTTAAAAGGGCCCAGGAGGGTAAAAAAAAATGTTGTTTTTTTTTTTTGCGTGGTTAGCGCCTAGTACGCGAACCGGAAAGCGTTCTAGGCAGCGTACTATAAGGATAATAGAATGATACACTTTTTAAATACTGTATGTTAATTGTTTGTTGTTTTTCTTGTTTTTTTTTTTTTTTTTTAAAGTTTTTTTTTTTATTTTGATTGTTTTTCATAATTTATTAAACTTTCTAACATTTCAGTGTCTGAAATGTCATTATTTTCTTGAAATATTGTTTGCAATCTGTGAGGTTGTAAAATGTCCTCATTTGCAAGGAGGACATCTACTGCTTGGACACATTGCAGCAGTTCATTATCCAAGCTTTCATCCATAAATTCCATGTCAATTTGTTCAATCAATTCCTGGCTGCTCTCTTGCAGGTCCATCTCAAAAGAAACTTGCTGCTCGCCTTCCATTTTGCCTGAAATTTGGATTAAAAAAATATATATTAGTAGAGATAGGGCACTGTTGGGATTAATTTTAGATAGGCAGTTTTTATCAGTGAATTTATCTTTTGGCAGTGTATAGTATCAGAGTGGAAATAGGACTATAAAAAAGTGTATGTGATTTAACCAAGACAAGCCTTACTCCATTCATAACTATAACAGAGAAGTCTATCTAAATACATTACTACTACAGAGGGATAGTGTATATCTAGCCGAAAAAGTCTACTATATTAAGTTATAGTGCACAATATATTTCATTTTTAAAAATTATAACTTACCTTCACAAAGAAGTTGAAGTTTTTTGAAGCTATTGAAATGTGAGGTACAACAAGAAGTAGTAGTCAAAATGGCTGTGTTTCCTTCTCTTCCTTTATATATATACAGGTATATAACCAATCAAATGTCAGGTAATAAAAGTAGAAAATGAAAGTAACATTTTCATTGGTTGTCAATTCCAACAATTCAGATGTGTTTTGTGAAGTAATTTACCTCACGGTACTTGGAGAGGTCTACAGGCTAAATGGCTAAATGAAATTTCAATCAAATTTGTGAGAATGAAAGGGATTGTTATGTAGTATGAGCTAATGTATATTTGGTGAGAGTGTCTCTAGTCGTTTTTCTGTAAATTACTTTCCCACCTTTTTTTTGGACCGCTTCCCGGGAAGCGGTCCGGTCCGTGAACTAGGAGCGTAACGGGAGTCCACCATTTTGTGTTTCGGTCGAATCAAGGTATAAAATGGAGGGTAAATAATGTTCTGAATGGGTAGAAGGGGGCATGGTACAAGTATTTTGCCCCCCCTACGTTTTCTGAGTGTGGCTGAGGAGGACTATATGTGCGAAGAAAAAACTTTTTTTTTGAAATTTTGCGCGGTTAGCTTCCAGTTCGCGTACCGGATAGCGCTCTTTGAGCGTAGTTTGTTGAAAATTACAGAAAAAAAGTTAGAAAAATAATAATAAAAGTGTGTGATCAGATGAAGGGTAGCTCTGAGAAGAGCTTTTGGGTTTATGGTACATTTAGGTACTTATAAGTAGGTACCAATGCACAGTCTTAAATTCAGAATGAAAATTCTGTTGCCCTCATCTGAGAAGTGAACTCCATCTCCTCTGTAGATATCTTGCATGTAGTAACGCAAGTTATTGTTGTACAGAGAGCCCATTCCATGGTCTCTCATGAAAGCTGAAACAGATTTGTTTACATGCTTCCTCGCTTTCTCAATTTGTGGACAAAATTGGTTGGACCACCTCCATTTCTGTCTTTGGCATATATTGGAATATACCAAGGCAGTTTGAGGAAAAAGTGCCATTAATTGCTCAAAGGTGTCCTTTAAAAGCATTTCCAGACCTACTCCTGTCAAAGTGCCCAAATCATTACCTCCACAGTGCACTATTAACAGGTCAGGTTTTGGCAAATGCATAAAGGTTTTCACCAATGGTATCAATTGGTGACATTTTAATCCTCTTTGGCCCAACCACTTAATTTCCACATCTTGTAAATTGAGGTTAGGTAAATTTCTGTTCTCAGCATACCTTTGAGCCCAGTGGATGTAACTATGTCCAACAATCCAGACCTTAAACATGGTGGGAGAAGGTTGTTCTGCAGTCAGATGAAGTGTGGTAATGAAAGGGCAGTTGAAACAGTAGGAGTTTCTAAAGAAAAAAAAGTGTGGATTTGCAATGCTAATGAATCATTAGCAGTGAGTGGTGCATTTCCATTTCTGAAAACAGAAAGTTAGGGTGCATGGATGTGTTCTTTGAAACATGTAATTTGAATGGTCAAGGAAGAAACATTTAATGAAAGATTGCACTGGATACGCAGGTGCACTGAGAGTTCAGAGTTCAATTGAAACATTGTTGTGTGAATTTGCAAACATGAGAGGTCTTCCAGGAGGTGGTTGCTATGGAAAAAAGGCAGAGAGGGCAGAGGGGGGAAGGGTTTTGATTTGAAAAAAGTGAGGGAAGAGTTATGATTGGCTAATATGAGAGATATGTGAAATGAATATCTGTATTTCTGTGCTTTCAATAGCTGCAGCCTTTGGAGTGCATCCTTTTTCTTCTGCTGAAGACAATTTGGTGTATTTCTGAGACTGTTTTCAAAACTCAAAAAATATTTGCTAAGGTGAGAAAAGATTTATTTAATTTAGTTAGAGAATAGTATGATTTAAGGAGAAAATGATGAAGAAAGCTGTGTTTTTAAAATGTGGTTTTGTCTCTAGTGATATACTAATAGAATTAGTTTCTTTGAGAAATTGTAATTGCATATTCGGTGTAGCATTCTGGCATGCAGTAACACAAGTTATTGTGGTACATGGAGCCCATTCCATGGTCTGTTATGTAAGCTGAAACAGATATGTTGTTTTTAAAAACGATTTTAGAAATCAATTACATTTCTGGATATGTACTGCTAGAGCTTCATAGGTTGTTTTGGGCCATATTTATAAGGCATTTGAGTGTCTTTGATGTTATGTTTTCCTTTTAAAATGGAAAGTGTTCCTCATGGGGCAAGTGTCTTGTAAATATGCTCCCACTTGTGCTTTGCAAATTTAGATTTTGATTATGGGAGTTACATAGCCATGTTAATAATGTCCAAACAATGGTGGTAGGGCATTCAAGAAAACGCTTTTCTGTGTCTCTAGGACATTTTCAGTCCTTTCCTCTTGAATGCAGGTATACAATTGATTTATATGCTGTGTTTAAAAACGAATTTTCAAATCAATTACATTTCTTGATATGTACTGTTAGAGCTTCATAGGTTGTTTGGGGTCATATTTAGAAGGCATTTTAGTGTCTTTGATGTTATGTTTACCTTTTTAAATGGAAAGCGTTCCTCATGGGGCAAGTGTCTTGTAAATACGCTCCCACTTGCGCTTGGCAAATTTAGATTTTGATTATGGGAGTTACCTAGCCATGTTAATAGTGTCCCAAAAATGGTGCTAGGGCATTCCAGAAAACACTTTCATGTGTCTCAAGGACATTTTTAGTCATTTCTTCATGAATGCAGGTATACAATTGATTTATATGCTGTGTTTAAAAACGAATTTTGAAATCAATGAAATTTCTGGATATGTACTGTTAGAGCTTCATAGGTTGTTTGGGGTCATATTTAGAAGGCATTTTAGTGTCTTTGATGTTATTTTTCCCTTTTTAAATGGAAAGCGTTCCTCATGGGGCCCTGAGCAGTTCTTAGCCATGTTATTTAATAGGAAGTGGATAACATGGCTAAGAGCATTTGCTGGAAAATGCATGAATATCGCTGACTTTTCTGCGATATTCATGCATTGCGGCCGTTTTTTTTCGCATTTGCGAGCAGTTCTTAGCCATGTTATCCAATGGGAGGTGGATAACATGGCTAAGAGCATTTGCTTCAAAGGTTGTTTGGGGTCATACACCATTTTTGGGAAATTATTAACATGCCTATGTAACTCCCATAATCAAAATCTAAATTTGCCAACCGCAGGTGGGAGCGTATTTACAAGAAATTTGCACCATGAAGAACGTAAAATAGCATAATAGACACTCAAATGCCTTATAAATATGACCCAAAACAACTTATGAAGCACTAGCAGTGCATATTTCCAGAAATGTATTGGTTTTCATTTAATGATTTACTTCATTGGTAGGCCTTCACATGTTTTTTTACCTTGGTTTTTTTCAGTGAAAATCTTATCTGCAACCATGTGTTGGCCTCACCTCAAATAAACAAAACAGGTGATGGACTGAATGTGGATCAATGACACACATTCACCCCAGTCTAAAGATCTGGGCCTAAACAAATCTTTAGATAGGCTACATCTTATCGTCATCCTGAATTAATCATTTAAAATATTAGGGAGTGATTTATGATTGTTGTATGCCTGTTTTGTACCATTGAGTGTCATTTTTGTGATGCAGTGCTGGTGGAAAACATTTGCTATGTTAAATAATTAGTAGGGCATTAAGTTTTAGATGACTGTTATTTATTTACTGTTTGGTAATAGTGGTTAATAACATTTTATATTATATTTTTCCACAGATTCAACTGCAGATTCTTTCATAGTTTGGAAAATGCCTACAAAAAATAGAATAAGAAAGGCTAGAAAACGTCAAAGACAGCAGGATGATGTTTTATTGCAGCAGTCCTCTTCCCCAAATACTTGTCAAAACACCAAGAAAGGTCCGGGTAAGAGCACGAAATCATTCTTAAGAAATATTTGTAGTAAAAAAAGTTTTTCTCAAAAAAAATTTTCAGTCCACAAAAAGAAAAGTAATTTAAATGGAAAGGAGAGACCCATCACAAATGTTACTGGTAGAGGAAGAGATAACTCTGTGCATAATAGTAGAAGGAAACAACAGTTTAGGGACATTCGAAATCGAATGTTCCGTAACAGGATAATAGTTAATTTATTGAAAAATATTTTTAAAAAAGGCCAACAGAAAGCGGCATTTTATAAGAAGAAGAAAAATGTAGAGAAAATTATTGATCATGCTTTTGAAATTAAGCGAAAGTTGTTTATTTTGGTAATCAATAGAATTAGGAAACTAAGCAAGGTAATTTCTGATTTCAAAACAAAAAGTAGATGGAAGAGAGTAGTAAATCGTACTAACTTTTGTGAAGTTTTTTCCGGAGAATGGATGCATAGTTCAAGTTGTGAGGCATTTTTTAATGAGGAGAGTTATTTTCAGGATAATGATTTGGTGTTTGCAGTTGACACCAGTGGTCGAGCTTATGAAGTGAAGGATGGTTGTCCAGTTGAAAAAGAACAACTTGTGACAACAGAGACAGAAGAGGCGCTAAGTGATGAGGTTTTAGGAAGACGTCCTAAGGGTCCTGTGTACATTTGGAAGTGTAGTTCTATTTGCAGTGTGCGACAGGTTTCCATCAATTTGCTTTGTGATTTTATACGGACATTTAATAAGAAAAGTTTGAAGCAGAAAATGAAGTTGTTGCAAGATTTAGATCCTTGCAGAGTGAGACAAATGACAGGTTTGCGTGGTCATTCACTGGCTTGTCTTTCCAGGAGAGTATGCCAGAGTGTTTTTCATCATTTCAGGATGCTAGCAGTGCATCATAATAAAGTGAGAAAATTAGTGAGAATGTTGTATTATGCTAAGAGTCCAGCAATTATGCTTAAACAATTATGTGCTGCTCTTTTGCATGGTTCTGAAATAGATGTGAAGAATATTTGTGAAGAAATTGAGTTTTGTTACTTTGGTAGTAAAGATGAGAATGTTCAAATTGACCCTGAAGTAGAGGGTAATGTTGAAGATAATGTACAGGTTTCCAGTACAGATTATTTTCAGAAGGAAATTGCCACGTTTCAGATGAAATCAAGTGAGAGGCCTAATTTCACTTGTGTATGTTGTCGACGCACTTATTATAAGAATCAGACTAAGTTAGTGGATTTATATGCAAAAAGTGAAAGGGAAAATAATAGTGAATGGAAGGATTTTGCCACATACTTGATGGTAGAAAATTGTTTTGATTTGGGAGTGGACCAACGTGTGTGTACTTATTGTTGTAATAAATTAAATCAAAACCAGATGCCTGCAAGGGCGGTTCATAATAATCTGGAATTTGGTTGAGATTCCTTCAGAATTGAAGGATTTAAATACTTATGAATCTATTTTGATTCAAAGTATCCATCCCTTTCAGGCTATTGTAAGAATGGAGCCAAAGACAGGGAAGTTGCCTCCAGCAGATTTACAGAGAGGATTAAAGGGAAGAGTTGTTTATTTGCCTCTAGATTTGAACAAAAACATTAACACAATTGGAGTTGAGAAAGTGGAAGAGGAACCTCTGGTTATCTTGGTTAATGGGGTTCCGACAAAGAATAAGAAAATATGGCAAGATTTAGTGGATGTTAGGAAAGTGAAAAATGCAACTTTGTATTTGAAGAAAAATAATAAGTACTATAAGAATGTATATGTTGCAGAAGAGGAAGTAAGTGATGAAGAGGATAGCGTTTTGTGTGCTGGCCAAATTGAGAAAGTAGAGGTGTCTAATAGTGAAGAAATATATGAACATTATAGTGTTCATCCTTTGCATTCCAAGGAAGTCATGGGGAATGCAATTGAGTTGTTTCAAATGAAACAAGCCAAAGGGAGTCCCATTAGTGTTTGGGAGGAAAGTTTGGAAGCTCGGTGTTTCCCACAGCTATTTCCCACAGGTCAAGGAGGAAGATATGATGAGCGACCTCATCAAATTCCTGCGTCTGAATACCGGACTTTACGATTGTATGCAGAAGATCCTAGGTTTCGGCAATGCATTCCCTATTTGTTTCATCTCTTGTTTGAAAGCGATCTGTCAGGACTGTCATATGCAGTGAACCACATTTTAAAAAGTGGTATACAGATGCGAAACATCTCGGCAAGTGACTTTATGCATAAAGTCAATGTCCAAGACAGTATTTTGGATTCTCACTTAATTAATCTCATGGCGTGTCAGCGTGGTACTAATGAGTACTGGTACCGTCGTCATGGTGATTTAAAATGTATGCTGAGGAACTTAGGAACTCCAACATGGTTCCTCACTCTGAGCTGTGCCGAGTATGGCTGGGAAGACTTACTTGAATTTCTACGAGAGGCAAATGGAAATATTGAAAACATTGAATTCAAGACACCTGGAGAACTGTGTTCTTTGGATCCAGTGAATGTATGCAGGTACTTCAATCATAGATTTGAAGCTATGATGTCTTTCATCACAAATAAAAAGAATCCACCTCTTGGAGAGGTGTTGGATTTCTTCTGGAGAAAGGAGTACCAAGCAAGAGGTGCCCCTCATATACATATGTTGTTGTGGATCAAGGATGCACCTAAATTTGGAACAGATCCGGATGACTTAGTGATGAATTTCATAGAACAGTATTCTACGTGTGCTGTTCCAAACGCAACGGAGAAGAAAAGTCTAAGAGAACAAGTTCTACGTTTCCAAAGCCATCGTTGTGGAAAGTACTGTCGTCGTAAATTCAGAAACAAGGACAAGTTCTACACCAAATGTCGTTTCAACTTTCCACGACCGGTGATTTCTAAAGGAAGAGTGAACAGTTTGATGTCTTCGCTGCGACATAATGTGACGAGGAAATCACCCAAGAATACATACAATTTGAAAAGGAACGAAGAGTCCAAGTACATCAATGACTACAACCCAGTGATTTTGTCCATGTGGAATGCTAACATGGATATACAGTTTGTGGCTGACAACTGTATGGCTGTGGCTCGGTATGTGACATCTTACATCACCAAAAAAGAAAAGACCGAACTGAAGGATATGTGGGAGGACATTTCCCATGAAAAGAGCCTCAGCAAGAAGTTGTACAGTTTCAGTCTGAAGATGTTGTCGCATCGAGAAATCGGAGCTTACGAATGTTCTGATCGATTGTCTTCAGCAAGTCTCTATGCCAAATCCAGGAGTCTCGTTTGGGCGAGTCTTGGTCTTGCTGCAACGCGAAATCGAGTTCTAAAACCTGTCCGGGAAATTGAGTATTTGGCAGAAAAGGAACCAAACAGTACCGACATTTTGAAGACCAACATGTTGGATACATATTATCCAAATCGAAGCAGTCACCTTGAGAATGTTTGTCTATATGAGGTTCTCCAAAATTATATATTCAAGAGGAACATCAAAGAAGATATTGAGAAAGGAGTGTATGCTGTAATTGGAAGTGAGGGATGCCGGGTCAAGCAAAGAAAATGCCAATTAGTAAACCATCGAAAATTGAGTGGTGAATCTCCAGAAAAAAAGGAGTTTTTTTATTTAGCACTTTTGCAACTTTTCAAGCCTTGGCGTGCAGAAGAGGAACTGCTTGGAGATTTCCTCTGTTACGAAGACTCTTTCAATGCAGCGAAGGAGTCCATAGAATGTCCTGCTTTTTCTAAATATCAAGAAATGCTAACTTTGGAAATTGAGCAGGAAGCAACGATTGCAGCCGAGATTGCCAGAGACAGTTCTCAGGACAGTCAGAGTTCTGTTTCATTGAGTCAAGATCCACTTGGAGGACCTATTATCGAAAATGAAGCTGCCACTGCTATGAATGAAGTAGAAAGAGCCATGGAACATGCTCAGGAGGATTCAGTTAACTTAGAAGACTTGGAAAAACAACTCAACGTTGAGCAGAGGAAAATATATGATGAAGTTACCAAGGAAATTGAGCACGGATTAAGTCATGAGAAGAACGAGTGCTCATGTACATCGTTGAAGCCTGTCCGACTGTACGTGAGTGGAGAAGCGGGAACTGGAAAAAGTTTCCTCATTAAAGCAATCTCTTGTTATTTGCAGGAAAGGACTGAGTCATCGCTGTCTTGTGTTGTCACCGCTCCTACTGGACTGGCAGCACATAACATTAAAGGTATTACTTTGCATTGTCTACTGATGCTGCCGGTGGAGCATGACAACAAATTACAATACAACAAGTTATCTGGGGATGCTTGCTGTGAAGTTTCAAGAGTCTTGAGGAAAATGAAACTACTTATCATTGATGAAGTAAGCATGGTTTCCAATGTCATGCTTGCCTTTGTGCATTTGAGAATGCAAGAAGTACTTAAAACTGAATATGATGTGTTATTTGGTGGCAAACACATCATTGTTTTCGGAGATCTTCTGCAGCTGACACCAGTAAAAGGTCAACCTGTGTTCAAAATACTCACGCATGAAGATACCAGGAAGTGCCTAGGGAGCATTGGCAACGTCAATATATGGTTAAACTTCAATTATGCTGAACTGCATGAAAATATGCGTCAAGCAAAGGATGAAGATTACAAGAATATTCTACAAGATATTAGAATTGGAAAAGTGACCGAGCATGGGAAAGAAGCTTTAAATGCACGATTACTGTCAAATTTATATCCCAAACAAGAGATTGTGCCTGAGAATATTTTTAAGAAAATTACTGAGAAGAAATCCGGGATATGTTTGATGCCAACTCTTGCAGAATGTGCCATCTTCAATAACAAAATGTTGAATTTAGAAAAGCAAGAGATTGTGAAACTTGAAGCTATCGACAAATTAGAGCATATGGGATCAACAATTATTTTGTCAGACAATTTGAAATCAAAATTGGATTCATTAGAGAAGACTATATCTAAAACAGCGGGTTTTGAAAAGACTTTGAATGT
Organism: Lissotriton vulgaris; assembly: GCF_964263255.1. Lineage (NCBI taxonomy): Eukaryota > Metazoa > Chordata > Amphibia > Caudata > Salamandridae > Lissotriton > Lissotriton vulgaris. The sequence goes on along the minus strand of NC_141689.1, from coordinate 1,323,318,948 downwards.
GTGTTTAAATTGCCGAATCATTTTGAGAAGGAATTTACATGTAGAAAGAGGTCTGGTAAATGGATCAATGGGTAATGTTGTTGATTTTGAGAAATACAGAAATAGAGATGGAATAGAATTTTTAAGAATTAAATTTGATGGCATTGAGGAAGTACAGCAAATTGGTCGTTGTTCTGCTAGGTTTTTGCTTGTTTAAGACTTATATGTTCGCCGTAAACAGTTTCCTGTTTGCTTGGCATATGCGGTGACAATCCATAAATCGCAAGGTTTAAGTGTAGACAGTGCATTGGTGAATATTGGCAGTTCTGTGTTCAAGGAGGGTATGGCATATGTGGCATTGTCACGAGTTAGAACTTTATCGGGATTGTACTTGATTGACTGTGATGTCACAAACATTTGTGCGGATCTAGATTGTGTTAAGGAATACAATAGGTTAAGAAGAGAGTATGCGCCACATTTGCCTCAATATCCTTTGTTTGAGAAACGTGTGGTAGGCCGGAAACGTAGAAATAGCAGTAATAGTAGGGAGGTTGTTGCAAAAAGACTAAAAGTCAATGAACCGAAAATTGTTAGCAGAAAGAAAGTGGATTCTGTTGAAGATGTTGTCGGTTTTCAATTTGAAAACCGTTCTGGTGTCAACTGCTATGCAAATGTAGTGGTTAATGTTCTCTTTTCACTAGAGAGTTTAAAAGAACAGATTCTGTTGAATTCAGAACAAATTTTATGCTGTTTGTTGAATTCTGTTTTCAAGAAATGTAGCACTGATCGAACAAAAGTAGAAAGTGTGTCTGAAGTTCGTTATCTGTTAGATGAATGTTCAGGTCAAACAGACTTCTCTGAAAATAATCAGCAAGATTGTCAGGAGTTTTTAATGTATATGCTTGATATATTGCAAGATGAGGGTGTAGATGTAGATCACCTGTTTGGGCTTTCTTATCAATGGCAGCATGACTGCGAGAACTGTATGGTATCAAGTACTACTAGTGTAGACTCAGAAAGATTTATATATTTAACTTTGCCAGACAGTAAATCAGTGTCCTTTAATAAGCTAGTAAATGCAGCGGATCACAACATGGAGTGTAGCCAATGTAAATGTGATATGATGTCAACATTATTTATACGTAGATATGGCCAGTATGTCATTTTAATGATCCAACGATGTAAGCCTGATGGATCAAAATTGTCAACTTTAATAAAAAATGTTGTGGCTTCTCAGCTGTCAATATCGGGGAGGACTTTTGTAACTGTAGCAATTATCTATCACGATGGTCCTTCAACAACATCAGGACATTATACAGCTTACTTAAAGTCTCGAAACGGCTGGTCATTCTGCAATGATTCTGTTGTAACTTTCAAAAAAAAATTGCCGTTTGACCTTAAAAATTCTTACCTGGTGTTTTTAAAACCAAAATTTTAAAGAAAGTTTTTTGGGATTTCCTGTGAGGAATTGGAAATTGTTCATCAAGTAGAGGGAATGTAAGTCTGCAATGCTGTCTAGATTATTGGTCCAAAACTTTTAATTATAATGTCAATTTTAAAATCCAACTATATAAACCTGATGCAAGTAAGTCTGCTTCATAGTAAGCAGTATCAGTGTCATAGGAAAAGGAGAATATGAGTGACAAAGAAGAGTAAGATATTAGTAGTCCAGGATTGTGAAAATATTCTCAAATGTTTTCTTTTTGAAAGATGCGAAAATAGAAAATGACGGGATTTGATTTGAAGGATTACAAGATTTGCGACTCGCTGCAACATGATTTGGCCTAGTGGAAACATGTGATAGAATGTGAGAAGTCTTTTTTTGTATGTAACATGTTTTTCGAAATGATGGAGGTTTTCTTTCAGAAAGTGCCGGGCTGAAAATATTTATAGCACAACAGAGTGGATGCTGTTCATAGGAGATCCTTTGACGTTATTGAAAGTAAGTTAATTTTAAGGAGTTTTGAATTCAGAATTCTTATGTTGTATGGGTTTTTTAAACACAATCATTTTGATTGTGTTTATTTTTCCCCGCTGTTACATGATGAATACCTTCAAATCACTGATATAAGTGAAATTTGATACATTCTGAGAACAGCAAAAATAAACCATTTAACATGTATAATTAATGTTCTGCTTTTTGTACTTATGATATACATTTAGAAATGTGAGGTAGATATGGAAAAAGTGAGTCTTTTGCAAGTGTCAATTCCAATGCTTACAGTGCTGTACTTCTGGGTACTGTTTTTTTTGAAAAAAAGAAATAGGCCTCACCTCTAAGAAAGCTCTTGAAAGCACACATCTTATTTGCATCCTGAAACAATCATTTAAAATGTTAGACACAATTTTATGATGGTTTTACATCTCTTTTGCGCTGTTATTGCATCACTATTGTGAGACATAAGCAATGCAAAAGAAGCATCATGTTTCAAAATAGGCCTCATTTCATCAGCATGAAGATACTGTTTGTTTAAAATAAATATCTTTAGGATTGTGTACGGGTCGTAGAGAAGTAGAGGTTTCTGTAAGTGTCAAAGTTGTTTAAAAACTGTTTCTTCTTGAACCTTTTCCCTTCTTTTTTCTAATTTTTAAATACATGTTTTAATATTTTTGGAAATGTTTGTTCTCTCATTTACAGATTGAATATATGAAAAATTTTCTTTAAAAGTTATCAAGAATTATAAGGTAAATGTTTTCTACTTTTATAACCCGCATTCCACTGCTGATGATGTCACTGACTATGTTATGAATGATGTAATAAGTGGGCATGTTTTACTACAATGGTAGGTCTTCACCTCTATTATCTCCTCTGTATTCTTCAACAAGCATAAATTTGATATGCAACCCAGAGTACGGTTCACCTTAAACAAACTTTTAGAGAGGACACACCTTATCGTCACCCTCAATCAATCATTTAATCTATCACATTTAACATCTATTAGTTCTACTGCTTCATTTCTTTAATCTTTACTTTCCTGTGTTTGCTACTTCTCTCATTCCTTTCTCTATTACTTAATTTTTCTACTCCTTCCAGTATTTTTCTCACTCCCTCTCTTCTCATACTTCGTCATTATTATTCACTAATTCTGTCTCTATTAATGTTACTGTTTCTGAATGATCTCCAAAAATTTTTAAAACAAGAACAGTAAGTATAAGGATAGGAAAAGACATTTATGTTACAAGAAAGACAGCTATAGGAAGTGAACAAAAAAAACTGTTACTCGCAATCCACTGCTGATGATGTCACTGACCATGTCAAAAATTATGTAATATATGACATGATCAGAAGTGAATTGCGGGTAACAGTATCTTTTCTTTACTCCCTATAGCTGTCTTTTTTGTAACATAACTGTCTGTTTCCTTTCCTTATACTTACTGTTCTTTTTTAAAAAAAATTTTTTTTGGTTCGCTCAAAGTTCGCGTACCGGAGTGCGAACTGGGAGCGAACTAATAGAAATAGAGCTTGGCAGAGTTCAAAGAATTCTACCAATTTTTTTTAATAATGGGGAGGTAGTTCTGAAAAGAACTTTTTTTTTGTTTTTGTTGTTTTTTTTTTTTTTTTTTTTTGAACATTTTTTATATTTTTTTGTTTTTTTCTGAACATTTTGTATTTTTTTTTATTTTTTGGGGGGTAGAGGGGAAACAAAAATGATTCAGTGAAAAGGGCTCAACAGGAGCAACGAAATAAAGAAGAATTTATTTCTTGGGTCGTTTTGGGCACACATGATTGTTGATGGCTCTCATTATAAGGATAATGCTACTTTCGCGGAAGCAAAGTGTCTGGTTGCACCACACACAGACTTGCTTCACTTCCCCCATGGTGATTTGGATGTTCGGGATCATCTCCCTCGCCTCCGGTCCCGATACCTCCTGAACAACGGATCTTCTCGACATTTCTGGGGGATTTTGTTGTTGGTCGCGAAGCTGGGCATTGCTGTAATTGTTAGGGTGCCACCGACCCATGTGCCTGTGCATTGTATAATTCCCATAGCTGTACTTTTTGTCCGTGCCCCTGGAAAGACGATCGCCGCAAATACGGCAAAAGACGTATCTGGCATTGACTTTTTTTTGGTCAGCTGGAAATTTAAAAAATTGCCAGATGTAATTTTCTTTCCTGTTATATCTCCTGGGCTCCTCTGGCAAAAACTCAGGAATTTCTTCTTCTTCCTCCTCTTCTTGATTTTCCTCCTCTTCTATAATTATTGAAGTATGTGGTCTTTTCTTCCCATGAGGAGGTGGAGGAGGTGGTGGGGGCACACTGGCTGAAGCAACCATTGAAGCCATTGCTGAAGAATCAAAAGGGGTCTTTCTCTCACCAAGATGAAAGTCAGAGTGAGGAAAGAAGGAGGGGTTTTCATCATTTGGGAGAAGGAAAAATTCTAAACCAATGAAAAGTGTTAATTTTACATCACATGACCAAGTATTACATCATTAGGAAACCAAAAGTGAAATGAACCAATGAAAAGTGTTATTATCGAGTCACATGACCTGTTGTATTTACGTTTCGCGCTTTGCTCCGCTTTCCGGACCGCTTCCGGGTCCGCTAACTTGGCGCGTCCAATGACGTATTACGCGATAACGCAAAACGTCATGCGAACGTAACAGTTACGCTAAAGGAACGTTTACCGGTTCGCGTACTAAGCCGCGGCTTTAAATTGAGCTAACGGGAAGCAGACCGGTTCGCGGACTGGGAGCGAAACAAAAAAAAATGTTTTTAAAAAAATTGTCTAAAGTACATGAAAAATATATTTCAAGATTTAAAGGAGAATACATTTTACAGCTACAGATATTAGCTTTTAAAAAACCATTGAAATTCAATGAAAAAACCATAGGTTATAGACCATATATAGTTAGGAATTTGCATTTCCAAAACCTTTAAAATTCAATGAAAAAACCATTGGTTTTAGGCCATATATAGTTAGGGATTTGCATTTACAAAACCTTATTTTACTCGCATAAAACCATTGAAATTCCATATATAGTTAGATGCGCTAACTATATATCGCGCACCCGCAATCCACTGCTGATGATGTCACATATTACATCATTCATGACATGGTTAGTGACATCACTGATGACATCACTGATGACATCTCAAATGACATCACTGATGACATCACTGATGACAACATCCAGTGACTGTATGTTTCTGTAAAGTTAAAATATGTCTTACATATTGAAGAATGAGTGGATGTATAAGTGTCTGGATGAAGGATTTAGTAGGTGCATGACTGACTGTATGAGTGAGTGATTAAATGTGTCTCACTGAGTGCATGGGTTAGTGACTAAACTGTTTTAATTTGTGCATCATTATGTCTGTTGTTCTGTAAACTGTTGCATATGTTGATCAGTAGCTATATGAGTAACTGTATGGGTTATTCATTGGTTGTCCAAGTATTTGTATGTGAAACTGAGTGTGTGTGTATGGGTGGCTGGGAGGTGTGTGACTCTGTACATAGATGTGTGAGTAGTTGATTCACTATATGTATGGGTTCAAAAGTGCATGTGGAAACAGCTGTATGGGCGGTTGACTGTGCATGAGTGTATTAGTGAGTGAATGGATATCTCAGTGCTACATGTCAAAGTAAGTACATATGTAAAACACAGTACATGTGACAGTTGACATATATAAATAACTGTGCATAAGAGCCAGTGAATGTGTAAGTGGCTGTATGAATCATTGTGAACATGTATCAGGGATTGTATAAGAAAGTAAAGTAAATATGTGTTAGTATATGTTTGAATAAGTAAGGTGTGTATAACTGTATAGTTGAGAAAATGGAGGTGTGATTGATTTTTTGCATAACTGACTAGGTGTGTGAGTAACTCCATGGATGAGTGACAGTCTGTGACTGTCTGTTTACACTGATTGTATCTAAGGTTATATTAGAGTCTGATGAGGTTCATGGTATTATCCCATGAAAGATATCATCAGTGATGTGATCAGTCATGTGAAATGAGATGTTATCAGTGATGTCATCAGTGATGTCATTTGAGATGTCATCAGTGATGTCATTTGAGATGTCATCAGTGATGTCATCAGTGATGTCACTAACCATGTCATGAATGATGTAATATGTGACATCATCAGCAGTGGATTGCGGGTGCGCGATATATAGTTAGCGCATCTAACTATATATGGAATTTCAATGGTTTTATGCGAGTAAAATAAGGTTTTGTAAATGCAAATCCCTAACTATATATGGCCTAAAACCAATGGTTTTTTCATTGAATATATATATATATATATTACCTACTGGCGGTCGCCAGTAGGTAGTTATAGTTAGGATTGTTTTCCATAGGAAATCCTCAACATTCTATTTGGAATAACTTTGGCCCTGGTGGATGAGTCTTTGCGAATTTCTCAAAGAAGATGGCTAGGTTCGCTGCACTCCTTCCCTGAAAGTTTGGGGGGGATTGGTCAAGTGGGGGCTGAGATATAAGGGGGGTCCCAAAACGTGTTTTCTCAATGTTATTTTCCATAGGACCTTTAGACTCGGCTACAGTTCGAACGGGTGAATGAATTTATAAGAAATTTGCCAAAACTGTAGAGTCTTGTTCGCAGATTACGCTTTTTTTGGAATGGTGTAAATCCGTTCAGTAGTTGTTGAGAAAATTAAAGTTAAAGTCAATTATATATCTATAGGCTCGCACACGTGCACGCACCCAAGCGGCTGCGCGCGCGAGCGGAATTTTGCTGCGTGACGTCTGTTAACGTTCGATTCGAAGGAAATCAGGAAGTTTTGTCCGCCATTTTGTCACTGCGAGTAAATATATTGTTAATTTCAAAGCGTTGAAACATGGAAAGGGGAGAAGGTAGAGATTGTCTTCCTGCGTAGGTTTTCTCGGGGTGTGCAGTAAGGCCCTTAAACGCAAAAAGATATAATTTTTCCCAGAAAAAAAATACGGGGTGCGCGCACCCGGTCGCGCACACCTATTTACAAGAGTGTGAAAATGGAGGTAAATCAGAAGTTTGAGTGCTTAGATATAAGGTGGCTCTGAAAAGAGCCCTTGTGTTAATTGAGTGTTTTCTGCATTTATAAGTAAGTACCGATGCAGAGCCTGATGTTGCACAGGAAGATTCTGTTTCCCTCATTCGTGAAATGAACACCGTCTCTCCTATAGACGTCTTGCATGTGGTAGCGCAAGTTGTTGTGGTAAATAGAACCCATGCTATAATCTCTGAGGAAAGCAGAAACAGATTTATTTACATGTCTCCTTGCTTTCTCAAATTGTGCACAATGGTGATTGGACCAATTCCATTTCTGTCTTTGGCATATATTGGAATATACCAAGGCAGATCGAGGAAAAAGTGTCATCAATTGTCGAAAGGTGTCTTTTAGAAGCATTTCCAGACCTACCCCAGTGATTGTGCCTAGATCGTTCCCACCACAGTGCACAATTATAAGGTCTGGTTCTGGGAGATGCATAAAAGTTTTCACCAATGGAATCAATTGGTGACATTTCAATCCTCTTTTGGAAATCCATGTTATGTGTACATTTGGTAAGCTGAGGTTGCAAATTCGTCTGCTTACTGCATATTTTTCACTCCAGTGAATATAACTGTGTCCTATTAGCCAGACCTTCATTTTCAAGGGATTTGTAGTCGTCCTCCGATCGGTTCTGGAAGTGGAATGGTAGTTAGAAGTTGAAATTTTAAATAAAGAAAAAGGAAGAGGCTGGGTGTGGTTAAAAAAAAAAAAAATGATTGGTTGATTGTAAGAAGTGGAGATTGAACAGTACGTTGCATGTTAATGTTTATGTTAAACGAAAAGTACTATTGGGTGTGAAAAAACAAGACATGTAACAGAGTTGTGGATTGGCAGGTGTTTCTGGAGGGAAAATAGTGTTCTTAGTTTGTTGTAGAACGTTGAGACATGAACTTTTGACCTGTGCCTTCAGGAAGGTGCAGAATGAGGTGTAACCATGGAAACAGCCGGAGATGGCAGTTGGTGATGGGTTCACTCTTTGGTGCCTCTGCATCTGAGTCTGTTCTCTGGTGGCTGGCGGACAACTGTTTGTTATTGTGGAGATGAAAGGGTGATAAGGAGAGAAATACGACATAGCGTCTGGCCTGTAGAAGCGCGGGAGCAGTGATTAACTCTGAGTGCTTAGTAACAGTAAAAAAAAAATGTTAACAGTGGTATAACTGTCTTTACAGTGCGCGACCTACTAAGAAAGAGTTCACGGGCCGTAATTGGTTTGCAGGTTCTAGTATCAGTAAGTGAGGTCGAGAAAAGAAAACATTCAGGACTTTATTTATGAAGGCCTTGCGCCACCGGTGCGTTACTTTTTCCCATTTTAAGAAATGAGGCACCGGCGGCGGAAGGTCTTCATAAATAAGATCCTCAGTGACTAGAGTTAAGGTTATGTGGAACCCATGAATAGTTTTTCAATATGAAATCATTTCAGTTGAGATTATGGATTAAAAGAGAAACCGTGAATATTTGAAATGTTTATTTAGAAATGTACTGTTTTAAAGGCAAATCATTATGTAATATGAGTACAGAAATTGCAAAAAACACAGTAATTGGTATTGTCAGTAGTACATGGAATACAAACGCTATAGTTGAAGAAAAATGAATATAGTTGGAAAAAAACATTGTACACTCTTATAAGGAAGTATATTATATTTTAATAAATGGAAGAAGGTCTCTGGCCTTTCAGTTTGGGAACGATATATGAAAATGCAAGTGGTTATACATCATTACTTTATGAATCAGCTGTCAAACAACACGAAATTATAATGTCTACTGTTAGTAAAGCAAAAGAAAATATGGAAAAGAATGTGAAGAATATAGAAAACCAAAAGGAAATGAGGACGTCAATGGCTTGTTTGAGAGTTATTGAAGCATTGTTTAGGGAAAATAGGTAGCTTCTGCTTGTAACAGGAAATCAGTTTTATTATTTGAAAACATGTCAGCCATGCAATTGAGAAGATGAAAGGAGCATTCATGATCTGTCATTATTGGAGCGTCTTTTACCATGATAGGGCAGCTCAGTGGGTTTTCGATGTAGCTCTCTGTTAGGAAATCTTGCGCCGCTGCGAATATATTCAAATGACCCAGAACTCCTTGTATCGCTGCAAAGGCCATAAACCCTCCGGAAAGTATGTCAGCTATCCAATGGAAAAGAGTAAAGCAGTACTGATGATCTGTTATAATCGGAGCGTCTTTTACCATCAGAGGGAGCTCGGTGGGTTTTCGATGTAGCTCGCTGTTAGGAAAGAGTTAAGTGTCCATTGTGTAGGCAAAGTATGCAGCAAGTGCCTCTAACATGAAATCATTGTTATCATCTGAAAACATGTCAGCCATCCAATTGAGAAGATGAAAGGAGCATTCATGATCTGTCATTATTGGAGTGTCTTTTACCATCATTGGGCAGCTCGGTGAGTTTTCGATGTAGCTCTCTGTTAGGAAATCTTGCGCCGCTGCGAATATATTCCAATGACCCAGAACTCCTTGTATCGCTGCAAAGGCCATAAACCCTCTGTTGTAACAAAGCTGTTCATGATCAAGTAACGGATTCATGAGGTGATTGTAATTCGGTTCAGGAGGTACTAAATTGCAGAGACATAAATCCAGGGCCCACGTGAAATCACAGCTCAGGCAATGAAATACAGGCTGCACACAGGTGAAATGCGAATATCGAAATGATAATCGATATGAAGTATTCAAAGTCGAGAGTGGTAAGATGCCGTAGTAGTCAAGCATCCTCTGGCGAAATAGTTCTAAGTGGCCCGGCTCGTTTGCGAAGGCAGGAGGGACATCCATTTTGAATTTCCCAAGATGGTACAGGAAACGGCGCAGCACCGCTGGTTGTATAGCAACTCCACAGAATTAGGTCGCCGGCTATGCAGTGGAGAGGAGCAGAATGTCTTGATACATTTTCTAGGAGTCTAGTCACTTATATATTGCTTAGTGGTTAATAAAAAAGTAGCTTTTTTTGAACTGGAGGATGCGTTAAAAAATAAGGGAGTGATTTGAGGGAGTTGTAAAGCAAGGTCAATTTTTTTTTACATCAATGCTGTTTTCTGTGAATGTTAGCTTAGTGAAAGATATGTGTGTGAGCAGATGCAACGTTCAGTTTTAAATGTGACAATGGCGCTCTTGTTCATGTCTTCCGATTCAAGGTCGGTATTCGCTGCCAAATACAAAGATTAAGAAACGCATGCGTGGGGTACATAGTGTGCATTCTTAAAGGAAAGTAAATGAAGGGTTATTTTTACCGTGTTAGCATTGTCGTTTAAAAAGTTATAGTGATTTCTATTGTATGTGAAGAAAGTGTCACTGATGAAGACTGAAAATAAATCCTTATAAATGATACGGACTGGTGTATTTTAGAAAAGGTTTGTAACATTACATGAATTGTGGAAAAAAATAATGTAATTGAAAGTGTATGGTTTGAAAATGAAAAGTAGAGGTTTATAGTTCATGTTTTGAAAGCAGTTCTAGAGGGTCAGAAGAAAGTGTATGGTTTGAAAATGAAAAGTAGAGGTTTATAGTTCACGTTTTGAAAGCAGTTCTAGAGGGTCAGATGCATGATAGATTTATTAAAAATAGAACATGTTTTTAAATAGTATTTTGGAAAAAATATGTGTCTTTACGTACTATTTACATTATGTGCCTGTTGCGTATTCTTTGAGTTTTAGTAATCCTGTGTCTTATAAGTTTTCTAGGGGCGGTTTGAGGTTCATGGTGGGTTTGGGCAGGGAGGGTAGGTTGGGGGTTTGTAATAGGGGGTTTGGCTGGGGTGGAGTGCGGAGTTTAGTGAAAAGTGAGGGGGGCGGGGAGTTACGGTGTTTGGTAATGGAGCAGAGTCAGAGGATGCCACATTTGTGTTATGGGCTGCCACGGAAATATGTATTTATTCTCAGAGGTTTATTATATTAAGGATATATATTAGCATGGTGGCTCTTGTCGTTTTGTTGTTTTGTGTATGTTTATAATGCTGGTTCTGTAGTTTTTGTTTATGGACCTTATTGCGACACACAGGGGATTTACGTTGCACAGTTGGCGATCAGAGACTTAGGAAATAAAACTTTATAATTGTAAGGGCTGTAAGCGATAGAAATCGCCCGTTCTCGGTGTAAAAAATATCACCGCTATTGGTGGTATTTTCTACGGTGTTAGTACTCGAAGGAGACTAGTAACATATATGTGTAATAAAATTATGTAATAGGCTCAGCATTTTACATTATCTTGGAGAGCAAAAGTTGATTTTACATAGCAATAAGTCTCTTATAATTAAGGGACGGAGTGTATATAGTGCTATTTAGTACTCTGCTATGTGATTGATGTCGAATATTTCATAAGAGGAGGCTTTAAAAGATTTACGATAAACTGGTTTTCTAGGGAAGTGGGTGGAGTGTTCCGTGTAAATTGCAGAATAGAAACTAGTAAGAACCAATTGGAAGTGTTGTTTTAAAGTCACATGACTGCACATGCGTGTCTCGACGCCTGTACGCGATAGGTGGGTTCGCGCACTATAAGAAAGCGGCGAGAAAATATCAGCTAATATGCTCTTCAAGCTTGTTTTGGTACAAAGAGTTAGTTCTGAAAAGAACTTTTTTTTTTTTTTTTTTTTTTGGAAACAAGTGTTATGATGCTTTTTATTTCTTAAAGTTGCGACGACATTTTTCAGTATGTCATACTATCCAAATAAAGTGAAGAAATGTAACTTTTCTTGGAGCATTTATGACTCTCAATTATTTGTTTAATTAGAGTAAAGCTTTGCTCTCCGTATACAAGAAGTTCTCCACAGTTCGTGCATTTCATGTGCACGTTCGCCAGATATGGTCTCAAGCCCATCTCAGCACTCGATGGAGATACAGGTCGTCCACCGGAAGATGTGTTGATTACTTCTGATGGTAATAGCGTGGCCTCCGTTTTTCTTGTGAAAGGTGGTCGCTCATTTTCATCAGATTCGGAAGTTGAATGCGGAACGGTAGCCATTGTATGGAAGTCTTCGGGAAGATGTTCGACGTTGTTGTCTCTTGAGAGTAGAAAAGAAAGTGATGGTAGTGGGTGGAGTGCTGCGTGTAAATTGCAGAATAGAAACTACCAAGAATCAATTAGAAGTGTTGTTTAGAAGTCACATGACTTCACATGGGAGTGTCAGGTCCTGTACGCGATAGAAGGGTGCGCGCACCCGGTCTCGCACTAAAATAAAGCGGCGAAAAAACATCTTATAATATGCTCTTCGAGCATGTTTTGGTGGAAAGAGTTAGTTCTGAAAAGAACTTTTTTTTTTTTTGGGGGGGGAAAGAAGTGTTATAATGCTATCGATTTCTTAAAGTTGCTACTACATTTTTCAGTATGTAATAGTTTGAAAATGAAGTGAAGAAATTTATCTTTTCTTGGGGCATTTGTGACTTTCAATTTTCAGTTTAAGAAGAACGAGGCTCTGCTCTCCATACAAAAGAATTTCTCCACACTCGTTGCATTTCATATGCACCTTCGCAAGATATGGTCTCAAGTCCATCTCAGCACTCGATGGAGATACAGGTCGTCCACCAGAAGATGTGCTGGCCACCTCTGATGGTAATAGCGTGGCCAGGGCTCTTGTCGATGCTTTTGCATAATGCTCAGGATGCCTTTGTTTAACATGCCGCTGCATGGTGTGTGCAGAAAAGGAATATTTTTTATTTGGATTTCCCCTTGAGAGCTCCGAATTGCATATCGTGCAGGTTACTTTTGGCGCATTCACTTTCTTTTGATCTTCAGGATAAGTGAAAAATTGCCAAATGAAAGATTCCTTTTTTCTTCTTAACGGTGGTCGCTCATTTCCTTCAGATTCGGAAGATGAATCTGGTAGGGAAGCCATTTCAGCAAAGACTTCCGGAAGATGCTTGACGTTGTTGTCTCTTGAGAGTAGAAAAGATTGTGAGGAAAGTGGGTGGAGTGCTTCGTGTATATTCCAGAACCGAAACTACTAATAACCAATTGGAAGTTTTGTTTTCAAGTCACGTGACTTTACATGCGCTTCTCAGGACGTGTAGGCGGTGACACTATGTAGTTACGAACGTGATTACATACTTAGGAACTAGCATTCAAAAAAACTATGAAATTCACTGAAAAAACCATAGGTTTTACACACGTTATAGTTAGGAAGTAGCATTTGAAAAACCTATGAAATTCACTGAAAAAACCATAGGTTTGACACCAGTTATAGTTAGCTGGAAATTTTACTGACATAAAACCAATGAAATTCCACGTTATAGTTAGTTGGACTCACTATAACTTGCGCGTGTAATGCACTGCTGATGACATTACATATTACATCACTCATGACATGGTCAGTGACATCACTTATGACATCACTGATGACAGACCTCCTTTAAGTGTAATGTAACCCTTAAAACACATATTGGAAAATAGAAATTAACATTTTCAAAAAAATGGACATACCCATACCAGTTACAACAACCAATTCAGTAATTCCACCATCTATATACACATTCTCTCATTCACCAACAGTTCTATATAGTCACTCATACATATACTCACTCATCATATGTAGTGATACACCTATACATCCTGTTACACACCGACAATCATCCAAAAGTTACTCACACACATACTCACACATGCAAATAAACTATTGAACATCCATTTATTTGCATATAAAACTATACACACTCAACCACCCATACAGTCCTGCACATATGGTGTCTTCTAAACACATACAAAGAGAGAGTTAGTCATTCATGCATCTATGTGATTAGTAATACCCCCATGAAACCATAGAAACACTCATACTGATACTAAAAAAACATCTAAGAACCCAAATACCTACACATGTAGGTACTCATCAACCCATGCAGCCAGTTATTCACAAAGTGAAACACTGATACATATATTTAAATGTTTAAACATTACTCGCTAATATATGTATTCACTAAGGTACACTTAATAAGCCAGTTATCCAATCATTTCTTTTTGAAAAAAACATTCATTAAGACAATAATTTAAACATTTCTTCTTTCCTCGACCTTTACATATACATATATAAAACATATTTATTTTTTAGAAAGACACACATTCACTGGATGGTGTCATAAGTGATGTCACTGACCATGTCATGAGTGATGTAATATGTAATGTCATCAGCAGTGCATTACACGTGCAAGTTATAGTGAGTCCAACTAACTATAACGTGGAATTTCATTGGTTTTATGTCAGTAAAATTTCCAGCTAACTATAACTGGTGTCAAACCTATGGTTTTTTCAGTGAATTTCATAGGTTTTTCAAATGCTACTTCCTAACTATAACGTGTGTAAAACCTATGGTTTTTTCAGTGAATATATATATATATATATATATATTCACTGAAAAAACCATAGGTTATAGACCATATATAGTTAGGGATTAGCATTTACAAAACCTTATTTTACTCGCATAAAACCATTGAAATTTCATATATAGTTAGTTGCGCTAACTATATATCGCGCACCCGCAATCCACTGCTGATGATGTCACATATTACATCATTCATGACATGGTCAGTGACATCACTGATGACATCACTGATGACATTATCCAGTGACTGTATGTTTCTGTAAAGTGTAAATATGTCTTACATATTGAAGAATGAGTGGATGTATAAGTGTCTGGATGAAGGATTTAGTAGGTGCATGACTGACTGTATGAGTGAGTGATTAAATGTGTCTCACTGAGTGCATGGGTTAGTGACTAAACTGTCTTAATTTGTGCATCATTATGTCTGTTGTTCTGTAAACTGCTGCATGTGTTGATCAGTAGCTATATGAGTAACTATATGGGTTATTGATTGGTTGCCCAAGTATTTGTATGGGACACTGAGTGTGTGTCTGGGTGCCTGGGAGGTGTATGACTCTGTGCATAGATGTGTGAGCAGTGGATTCACTAGATGTATGGGTTCAAAAGTGCATGTGGAAACAGCTGTATGGGCGGTTGACTGTGTGCATGACTCTATTGGTGAGTGAATGGATATCTTAGTGCTACATGTCAAAGTAAGTACATATGTAAAAAACAGTACATGTGAGAGTTGACATATATAAATAACTGTGCATGAGAGCCAGTGAATGTGTGAGTGGCTGTATGGATAATTGTGAACTTGTATCAGGGATTGTATAAGAGAGTAAATGTGTGTTAGTCTATGTTTGAATAAGTAAGGTGTGTATAACTGTATAGTTGAGGAAATGGAGGTGTGATTGATTCTTTGCATGACTGACTAGGTGTGTGAGTAACTCCATGGATGAGTGACAGTCTGTGAGTGTCTGTTTACACTAATTGTATCTAAGGTTATATTAGAGTCTGAAGAGGTTCATCGTATTATCACATGAATGATATCATCAGTGATGTGATCAGTAATATCAAATGAGATGTCATCAGTGATGTCATCAGTGATGTCATTTGAGATGTCATCAGTGATGTCATTTGAGATGTCATCAGTGATGTCACTGACCATGTCATGAATGATGTAATATGTGACATCATCAGCAGTGGATTGCGGGTGCGCGATATATAGTTAGCGCAACTAACTATATATGAAATTTCAATGGTTTTATGCGAGTAAAATAAGGTTTTGTAAATGCTAATCCCTAACTATATATGGTCTATAACCTATGGTTTTTTCAGTGAATTTTCAAGGTTTTGTAAATGCAAATTCCTAACTATATATGGTCTATAACCTATGGTTTTTTTCTGTGAATTTCATTGGTTTTTTAAAAGCTAACATCTGTAGCTGTAAAATGTATTCTTCTTTAAATCCCAAAATATATTTAGATGTTTATTGATAATTTTTTTTTTTATATTTTTTTTCTTCGCTTTCGGTTCGCGAACCGGGAAGCTTTCCGTTAGCTCATCTTGATGCCGCGACCTAGTCCGCGAACCGGTAAACGTTTCATTAGCGCAACTGTGACGCG
This sequence comes from Lissotriton vulgaris, assembly GCF_964263255.1. Classification (NCBI taxonomy): domain Eukaryota; kingdom Metazoa; phylum Chordata; class Amphibia; order Caudata; family Salamandridae; genus Lissotriton; species Lissotriton vulgaris. The sequence goes on along the minus strand of NC_141689.1, from coordinate 1,323,303,061 downwards.
TCGCGGAAGCGCGACGTATCATTGTCGCGTAATGCGTCTTATGACGCGCCGCGTTAGCGCTCCCGGAAGTGTTCCGGACCGCGAACCGGAAGCGATCCGGGACGAGGCGCGCACCGCGTAACGTAAGCGGAACAGGTCATGTGACTTGTTTATCAAACTTTTCATTGGTTCATTTCACTTTTGGTTTCCAAATGATGTATGACTAGGTCATGTGACCTAAAAATAACACTTTTCATTGGTTCAGAACTTTTGCTTTTCCCAAATCATGAAAACCCCTTCTTCTTTCCTCACTCTGACTTTCATCTTGGTGAGAGAAAGACCATTTTTCTGTACTTCAGCAATGGCTTCTATCCTTGCTTCAGCTGGTGGACCCCCACCACCACCTCCACCTCCTCATGAGAAGAGAGGACCACCAGCTCAATTCATCTCCAACAGAGAGGAGGAAGAGGATGACCTTGAGGAAGAGGAGACAGATGAACCTCAGTTTATACAGGAGCTGCCCCGTGTTTCCCGACGGAAAACAAGTTTTATATGGCAGTTTTTTTCAATCCCTCGAGGGGAGAAGAAGGTCAATGCGAAGTATGCCACCTGCCTCATATGCAAATACCAATTATCTAGAGGCACAGAAAAAAAGTATAGTATGGGCAACTATACTATGCATCGCCATATGGCCAGGTGGCATCCACTAAACTACAGCCGGGCAGAGTTGCGTGACCTCCAAGATAATCCCCCGACAACTCCTGTGGCCAGGTCAACGTCAACTATCTCTCTGACAGGAAGAGAGGCACAGGAAACTGTGCCAAACATACAGCAAAACTTCAAACACATGAAGTTTACCTGCATATACTGTGGTGCTCTGCTCTCATGTGGAAACATGAGCGTGAAATTAATCAACATTGCGTACGAAAACCACAAGTGCCCTAACCCACCCAAACAGTAATTTTTTTTTTGCTCCTGTTGAGCCCTTTTCAATGCCTGTTTTTTGTTGTTTCCCCTCCATGAAAAACACAAAAAAACATAAAACTGTTCTAAAAATACAAAAAAACCAAAAAATGTTCAGAAAAATAAATAAATAAATAAATAAAACAACAAAAACATAAAAAAAAGTTCTTTTCAGAACTACCTCCCCTTTCAAATAAAATTGCTAGAATGTTTAGCACTCTGGCAAGCTCTATTTCTTTTGGTTCGCTTTCCGGTTCGCTGCCCGGTTCGCGAACTTGAAGCGAACCAAAAAAATATTTTTTTTAAAAAAAGAAGAGTTACTATAAGGGAAGTAAACAGAGAGTAATGTTAAAAGAAAGACAGCTATAGGGAGTAAACCAGAGATACTGTTTAATACATCTATTTATTAATTCAGGATGACGATAAGGTGTGATCTCTCCTGAGGTTTGTTTAAGGTGAGACCTACTCAGGGTTACAGATCAATTTTACACTTGTTGAAGAATACAGAGCAGATAATGCATGTGAAGGCCTACCAATGAAGTAAGTCATGTCCTCTTATTACATCATTCATGACATGGTCAGTGACATCATCAGCAGTGCATTGCAGGTAAAAAGAGTAGAAAACATTTACCTTATAATTCTTGTTAACTTTTTAAAATATTTTTTCATACTTTCAATCTGTAAAAGAGAGAACAAACATTTCCAAAAATATTAAAACATGTATTTAAAAATTAGAAAAGAAAATGGAAAAGGTTCAAGAAGAAACAGTTTTTCAACAACTTTGACATTTACAGAAGCCTCTGCTTCTCTACGTCCCCTACACAATCCTAAAGATGTATATTTTAAACAAACAGTATCTTTATGCTGATGAACTGAGGCCTATTTTGGAACATGGTGCTTCTTTTGCACTGCTGATGTCTCACAATAGTGATGCAATAGCAGCGCAAAAAAGATGTAAAGCCATCATAAAATTGTGTCTAACATTTTAAATGATTGTTTCAGGATGCAAATAAGATGTGTGCTTTCAAGAGCTTTCTTTGAGGTGAGGCCTATTCCTTTTTTAAAAAAAAAACAGTACCCAGAAGTACAGCACTGTAAGCATTAAAATTGACACTTACAGAAGACTCAATTTCTCCATATCTACCTCACATTTCTAAATGTATATCATAAGTACAAAAAGCAGAACATTAATTATACATGTTAAATGGTTTATGTTTGCTGTTCTCAGAATGTATCAAATTTCACTTAAATCAGTGACTTGAAGGTATTCATCATGTAACAGCTGGGGAAAAAAAACACAATCAAAATGATTGTGTTTAAAAAACCCATACAACCTAAGAAATCTGAATTCAAAACTCCTTAAAATTAACTTACTTTCAATGACGTCGAAGGATGTCCTATGAACAGCGTCCACTCTGTTGTGCTATAAATATTTTCAGCCCGCCACTTTCTGAAAGAAAACCTCCATCGTTTTGAAAAATATGTTACATAAAAGAAAAGACTTCTCACATTCTACCACATGTTTCCACTAGGCCAAATCATGTTGCAGCGATTCCCAACTCTTGTAATTCTTCCAATCAAATCCCGTCATTTTCTATTTTCGCAACTTTCAAAAAGAAAACATTTAAGATTATTTTCACAATCCTGGACTACTAATATCTTACCCTTCTTTGTCACTCATGTTCTCCTTTTCCTATGACACTGATACTGCTTACTATGAAGCAGACTTACTTGCATCAGGTTTATATAGTTGGATTTTTAAATTGACATTATAATTAAAAGTTTTGGACCAATAATCTAGACAGCATTGCAGACTTACATTCCCTCTACTTGATGAACCTTTTGCAATTCCTCACAGGAAATCCCGAGATTCTTTCTTTAAAATTTTGGTTTTAAAAACACCAGGTAAGAATTTTTAAGGTCAAACTGCAATTTTTTTTTTGAAAGTTACAACGGAATCATTGCAGAATGACCAGCCGTTTCGAGACTTTAAATAAGCTGTATAATGTCCTGATGTTGTTGAAGGACCATCGTGATAGATAATTGCTACAGTTACAAAAGTCCTTCCTGATATTGACAGCTGAGAAGCCACAAATTTTTTTATTAAAGTTGACAATTTTGATCCATCAGGCCTACATCGTTGGATCATTAAAATGACATACTGGCCATATCTACGTATAAATAATGTTGACATCATTTCAGATTTACATTGGCTACACTCCATGTTGTGATCCGCTGCATTTACTAGCTTATTAAAGGAGACTGATTTACTGTCTGGCAAAGTTAAATATATAAATCTTTCTGAGTCTACACTAGTAGTACTTGATACCATACAGTTCTCGCAGTCATGCTGCCATTGATAAGAAAGCCCAAACAGGTGATCTACATCTACACCCTCATCTTGCAATACATCAAGCATATACATTAAAAACTCCTGACAATCTTGCTGATTATTTTCAGAGAAGTCTGTTTGACCTGAACATTCATCTAACAGATAACGAACTTCAGACACACTTTCTACTTTTGTTCGATCAGTGCTACATTTCTCGAAAACAGAATTCAACAAACAGCATAAAATTTGTTCTGAATTCAACAGAATCTGTTCTTTTAAACTCTCTAGTGAAAAGAGAACATTAACCACTACATTTGCATAGCAGTTGACACCAGAACGGTTTTCAAATTGAAAACCGACAACATCTTCAACAGAATCCACTTTCTTTCTGCTAACAATTTTCGGTTCATTGACTTTTGGTCTTTTTGCTACAACCTCCCTACTATTACTGATATTTCTATGTCTCCGGCCTACCACACGTTTCTCAAACAAAGGATATTGAGGCAAATGTGGCGCATACTCTCTTCTTAACCTATTGTATTCCTTAACACAATCTAGATCCGCACAAATGTTTGTGACATCACAGTCAATCAAGTACAATCCCGATAAAGTTCTAACTCGTGACAATGCCACATATGCCATACCCTCCTTGAACACAGAACTGCCAATATTCACCAATGCACTGTCTACACTTAAACCTTGCGATTTATGGATTGTCACCGCATATGCCAAGCAAACAGGAAACTGTTTACGGCGAACATATAAGTCTTTAACAAGCAAAAACCTAGCAGAACAACGACCAATTAGCTGTACTTCCTCAATGCCATCAAATTTAATTTTTAAAAATTCTATTCCATCTCTATTTCTGTATTTCTCAAAATCAACAACATTACCCATTGATCCATTTACCAGACCTCTTTCAACATGTAAATTCCTTCTCAAAATGATTCGGCAATTTAAACACACATTCAAAGTCTTTTCAAAACCCGCTGTTTTAGATATAGTCTTCTCTAATGAATCCAATTTTGATTTCAAATTCTCTGACAAAATAATTGTTGATCCCATATGCTCTATTTTGTCAATAGCTTCAAGTTTCACAATCTCTTGCTTTTCTAAATTCAACATTTTGTTGTTGAAGATGGCACATTCTGCAAGAGTTGGCATCAAACATATTCCGGATTTCTTCTCAGTAATTTTCTGAAAAATATTCTCAGGCACAATCTCTTGTTCGGGATATAAATTTGAAAGTAATCGTGCATTTAAAGCTTCTTTTCCATGCTCGGTCACTTTTCCAATTCTAATATCTTGTAGAATATTCTTGTAATCTTCATCCTTCGCCTGACGCATATTTTCATGCAGTTCAGCATAATTGAAGTTTAACCATATATTGACGTTGCCAATGCTCCCTAGGCACTTCCTGGTATCTTCATGCGTGAGTATTTTGAACACAGGTTGACCTTTTACTGGTGTCAGCTGCAGAAGATCTCCGAAAACAATGATGTGTTTGCCACCAAATAACACATCATATTCAGTTTTAAGTACTTCTTGCATTCTCAAATGCACAAAGGCAAGCATGACATTGGAAACCATGCTTACTTCGTCAATGATAAGTAGTTTCATTTTCCTCAAGACTCTTGAAACTTCACAGCAAGCATCCCCAGATAACTTGTGGTATTGTAATTTGTTGTCATGCTCCACTGGCAGCATCAGTAGACGATGCAAAGTAATACCTTTAATGTTATGTGCTGCCAGTCCAGTAGGAGCGGTGACAACACAAGACAGCGATGACTCAGTCCTTTCCTGCAAATAACAAGAAATTGCTTTAATGAGGAAACTTTTTCCAGTTCCCGCTTCTCCACTCACGTACAGTCGGACAGGCTTCAACGATGTACATGAGCACTCTTTCTTCTCATGACTTAATCCGTGCTCAATTTGCTTGGTAACTTCATCATATATTTTCCTCTGCTCAACGTTGAGTTGTTTTTCCAAGTCTTCTAAGTTAACTGAATCCTCCTGAGCATGTGCCATGGCTCTTTCCACTTCATTCATAGCAGTGGCAGCTTCATTTTCGATAATAGGTCCTCCAAGTGGATCTTGACTCAATGAAACAGAACTCTGACTGTCCTGAGAACTGTCTCTGGCAATCTCGGCTGCAATCGTTGCTTCCTGCTCAATTTCCAAAGTTAGCATTTCTTGATATTTGGGAAAAGCAGGACATTCTATGGTCTCCTTAGCAGCAGTGAAAGAGTCTTCGTAACAGAGGAAATCTCCAAGCAGTTCCTCTTCTGCACGCCAAGGCTTGAAAAGTTGCAAAAGTGCTAAATAGAAAAACTCCTTTTTTTCTGGAGATTCGCCACTCAATTTTCGATGGTTTACTAATTGGCATTTTCTTTGCTTGACCAGGCATCCCTCACTTCCAATTACAGCATACACTCCTTTCTCAATATCTTCTTTGATGTTCCTCTTGAATATATAATTTTGTAGAACCTCATATAGACAAACATTCTCAAGGTGACTGCTTCGATTTGGATAATATGTATCCAACATGTTGGTCTTCAAAATGTCGGTACTGTTTGGTTCCTTTTCTGCCAAATACTCAATTTCCCGGACAGGTTTTAGAACTCGATTTCGCGTTGCAGCAAGACCAAGACTCGCCCAAACGATACTCCTGGATTTGGCATAGAGACTTGCTGAAGACAATCGATCAGAACATTCATAAGCTCCGATTTCTCGATGCAACAACATCTTCAGACTGAAACTGTACAACTTCTTGCTGAGGCTCTTTTCATGGGAAATGTCCTCCCACATATCCTTCAGTTCTGTCTTTTCTTTTTTGGTGATGTAAGATGTCACATACCGAGCCACAGCCATACAGTTGTCAGCCACAAACTGTATATCCATGTTAGCATTCCACATGGACAAAATCACTGGGTTGTAGTCGTTGATGTACTTGGACTCTTCGTTCCTTTTCAAATTGTATGTATTTTTGGGTGATTTCCTCGTCACATTATGTCGCAGTGAAGACATCAAACTGTTCACTCTTCCTTTAGAAATCACCGGTCGTGGAAAGTTGAAACGACATTTGGTGTAGAACTTGTCCTTGTTTCTGAATTTACGACGACAGTACTTTCCACAACGATGGCTTTGGAAACGTAGAACTTGTTCTCTTAGGCTTTTCTTCTCCATTGCATTTGGAACAGCACACGTAGAATACTGTTCTATGAAATTCATCACTAAGTCATCCGGATCTGTTCCAAATTTAGGTGCATCCTTGATCCACAACAACATATGTATATGAGGAGCACCTCTTGCTTGGTATTCCTTTCTCCAGAAGAAATCCAACACCTCTCCAAGAGGTGGATTCTTCTTATTTGTGATGAAAGACATCATAGCTTCAAATCTATGATTGAAGTACCTGCATACATTCACTGGATCCAAAGAACACAGTTCTCCAGGTGTCTTGAATTCAATGTTTTCAATATTTCCATTTGCCTCTCGTAGAAATTCAAGTAAGTCTTCCCAGCCATACTCGGCACAGCTCAGAGTGAGGAACCATGTCGGAGTTCCTAAGTTCCTCAGCATACATTTTAAATCACCATGACGACGGTACCAGTACTCATTAGTACCATGCTGACACGCCATGAGATTAATTAAGTGAGAATCCAAAATACTGTCTTGGACATTGACTTTATGCATAAAATCACTTGCCGAGATGTTTTGCATCTGTATACCACTTTTTAAGATGTGGTTCACTGCATATGACAGTCCAGACAGATCGTTTTCAAACAGGAGATGAAACAAATAGGGAATGCATTGACGAAACCTAGGATCTTCTGCATACAATCGTAAAGTCCGGTATTCAGATGCAAGAATTTGATGAGGTCGCTCATCATATCTTCCTCCTCGACCTGTGGGAAATAGCTGTGGGAAACACCGAGCTTCCAAACTTTCCTCCCAAACACTAATGGGACTCCCTTTGGCTTGTTTCATTTGAAACAACTCAATAGCATTCCCCATGACTTCCTTGGAATGCAAAGGATGAACACTATAATGTTCATATATTTCTTCACTTTTAGAGGCCTCTACTTTCTCAATTTGGCCAGCACACAAATCGCTATCCTCTTCATCACTTACTTTCTCTTCTGCAACATATACATTCTTATAGTACTTATTATTTATCTTCAAATACAATGTTGCCTTTTTGACTTTCCTAACATCCACTAAATCTTGCCATATTTTCTTATTCTTTGTCGGAACCCCATTAACCAAGATAACCAGAGGTTCCTCTTCCACTTTTTCTACTCCAATTGTGTTAATGTTTTTGTTCAAATCTAGAGGCAAATAAACAACTCTTCCCTTTAATCCTCTCTGTAAATCTGCTGGAGGCAACTTCCCTGTCTTTGGCTCCATTCTTACAATAGCCTGAAAGGGATGGATACTTTGAATCAAAATAGATTCATAAGTATTTAAATCCTTCAATTCAGAAGGAATCTCAACCAATTCCAGATTATTATGAACTGCCCTAGCAGGCATCTGGTTTTGGTTTAATTTATTACAACAATAAGTACACACACGTTGTTGATCCGATCCCAAATCAAAATAATTTTCTACCATCAAGTATGTGGCAAAATCCTTCCATTCACTATTATTTTCCCTTTCACTTTTTGCATATAAATCCACTAACTTAGTCTGATTCTTATAATAAGTGCGTCGACAACATACACAAGTGAAATTAGGCCTCTCACTTGATTTCATCTGAAACGTGGCAATTTCCTTCTGAAAATTATCTGTACTGGAAACCTGTACATTATCTTCAACATTACCCTCTACTTCTGGGTCAATTTGAACATTCTCATCTTTACTACCAAAGTAACAAAACTCAATTTCTTCACAAATATTCTTCACATCTATTTCAGAACCATGCAAAAGAGCAGCACATAATTGTTTAAGCATAATTGCTGGACTCTTAGCATAATACAACATTCTCACTAATTTTCTCACTTTATTATGATGCACTGCTAGCATCCTGAAATGATGAAAAACACTCTGGCATACTCTCCTGGAAAGACAAGCCAGTGAATGACCACGCAAACCTGTCATTTGTCTCACTCTGCAAGGATCTAAATCTTGCAACAACTTCATTTTCTGCTTCAAACTTTTCTTATTAAATGTCCGTATAAAATCACAAAGCAAATTGATGGAAACCTGTCGCACACTGCAAATAGAACTACACTTCCAAATGTACACAGGACCCTTAGGACGTCTTCCTAAAACCTCATCACTTAGCGCCTCTTCTGTCTCTGTTGTCACAAGTTTTTCTTTTTCAACTGGACAACCATCCTTCACTTCATAAGCTCGACCACTGGTGTCAACTGCAAACACCAAATCATTATCCTGAAAATAACTCTCCTCATTAAAAAATGCCTCACAACTTGAACTATGCATCCATTCTCCGGAAAAAACTTCACAAAAGTTACTACGATTTACTACTCTCTTCCATCTACTTTTTGTTTTGAAATCAGAAATTACCTTGCTTAGTTTCCTTATTCTATTGATTACCAAAATAAACAACTTTCGCTTAATTTCAAAAGCATGATCAATAATTTTCTCTACATTTTTCTTCTTCTTATAAAATGCCACTTTCTGTTGGCCTTTCTTAATATTTTTTAATAAATTAACTATTATCCTGTTACGGAACATTCGTTTTCGAATGTCCCTAAACTGTTGTTTCCTTCTACTATCATGCACAGAGTTATCTCTTCCTCTACCAGTAACATTTTTGATGGGTCTTTCCTTTCCATTTAAATTGCTTTTCTTTTTCTGAACTGAAACATTTTTGGGATAAATACTTTTTTTACTAAAAATATTTCTTAAGAATGATTTTGTGCTCTTACCCGGAGCTTTCTTGGTGCTTTGAAAAGTATTTGGGGAAGAGGACTGCTGCAATAAAAGATCATCCTGCTGTCTTTGACGTTTTCTAGCCTTTCTAATTCGATTTTTCGTTGGCATTTTTCAAATTAAGAAAAGATCTGCAGTTGAATCTGTGGAAAAATATAATAAAAAATGTTATTAACCACTATTACCAAACAGTAAATGAATAACAGTCATCAAAAACTTAATGCCCTACTTATTATTTAACATAGCAAATCTTTTGCACCAGCACTGCATCACAAAAATGACACACAGTGGTACAAAACAGGCATACAACAATCATAAATCTCTCCCTAATATTTTAAATGATTAATTCAGGATGACGATAAGGTGTGGCCTATCTAAAGGTTTGTTTAGGCCCAGATCTTTGGACTGGGGTGAATGTGTGTCATTGATCCACATTCGGTCCATCACCTGTTTTGTTTGTTTGAGGTGAGGCCAACACATGGTTGCAGATAAGATTTTCACTGAAGAAAACAAAGGAGATAATACATGTGAAGGCCTACCAATGAAGTAAGTCATTATTTGAAATCAATTACATTTCTGGATATGTCCTGCTAGAGCTTCATAGGTTGTTTTGGGTCATATTTATAAGGCATTTGAGTGTCTATTATGTTATTTTACCCTTTTTAAATGGAAAGCGTACCTCATGGGGCAAGTGTCTTGTAAATACGCTCCCACTTGTGCTTGGCAAATTTAGATTTTGATTATGGGAGTTACATAGCCATGTTAATAATGTCCAAACAATGGTGCTAGGGCATTCCAGAAAACGCTTTCATGTGTCTCAAGGACATTTTCAGTCATTTCCTCTTGAATGCAGGTATACAATTGATTTATATGCTGTGTTTAAAAACGATTTTTTGAAATCATTTACATTTCTGGATATGTACTGCTAGAGCTTCATAGGTTGTTTTGGGTCATATTTATAAGGCATATGAGTGTCTATGATGTTATTTTTCCTTTTTAAATGGAAAGCGTTCTTCATGGTGCAAGTTTCTTGTAAATACGCTCCCACTTGCGTTTGGCAAATTTAGATTTTGATTATGGGAGTTACATAGCCATGTTAATAATGTCCAAACAATGGTGTTAGGGCATTCCAAAAAACGCTTTCATGTGTCTCAAGGACATTTTCAGTCATTTCCTCTTGAATGCAGGTATACAATTGATTTATATGCTGTGTTTAAAAACGATTATTTGAAATCAATTACATTTCTGGATATGTACTGCTAGAGCTTTATAGGTTGTTTTGGGTCATATTTATAAGGCATTTGAGTGTCTATTATGTTATTTTACCCTTTTTAAATGGAAAGCGTACCTCATGGGGAAAGTTTCTTGTAAATAAGCTCCCACCTGCGGTTGGCAAATTTAGATTTTGATTATGCCCTTACACCATTTTTAGGACAATATTAACATGCCTATGTAACTCCCATAATCAAAATCTAAATTTGCCAACCGCAAGTGGGAGCGTATTTACAAGAAACTTGCCCCATGAGGTACGCTTTCCATTTAAAAAGGGTAAAATAACATAATAGACACTCAAATGCCTTATAAATATGACCCAAAACAACCTATGAAGCTCTAGCAGGACATATCCAGAAATGTAATTGATTTCAAAAAATCGTTTTTAAACACAGCATATAAATCAATTGTATACCTGCATTCAAGAGGAAATGACTGAAAATGTGCTTGAGACACATGAAAGCGTTTTTTGGAATGCCCTAACACCATTTTTGGGACATTATTAACATGCCTATGTAACTCCCATAATCAAAATCTAAATTTGCCAACCGCAAGTGGGAGCGTATTTACAAGAAACTTGCACCATGAAGAACGCTTTCCATTTAAAAAGGAAAAATAACATCATAGACACTCATATGCCTTATAAATATGACCCAAAACAACCTATGAAGCTCTAGCAGTACATATCCAGAAATGTAATTGATTTCAAAAAATCGTTTTTAAACACAGCATATAAATCAATTGTATACCTGCATTCAAGAGGAAATGACTGAAAATGTCCTTGAGACACATGAAAGCGTTTTCTGGAATGCCCTAGCACCATTGTTTGGACATTATTAACATGGCTATGTAACTCCCATAATCAAAATCTAAATTTGCCAAGCACAGGTGGGAGCGTATTTACAAGAAACTTGCACCATGAAGAACGCTTTCCATTTAAAAAGGAAAAATAACATCATAGGCACTCATATGCCTTATAAATATGACCCAAAACAACCTATGAAGCTCTAGCAGTACATATCCAGAAATGTAATTGATTTCAAAAAATCGTTTTTAAACACAGCATATAAATCAATTGTATACCTGCATTCAAGAGGAAATGACTGAAAATGTCCTTGAGACACATGAAAGCGTTTTCTGGAATGCCCTAGCACCATTTTTTGGACATTATTAACATGGCTATGTAACTCCCATAATCAAAATCTAAATTTGCCAAGCACAGGTGGGAGCGTATTTACAAGACACTTGCCCCATGAGGAATGCTTTCCATTTAAAAAGGAAAAAATAACATCAAAGACACTCAAATGCCTTATAAATATGACCCAAAACAACCTATGAAGCTCTAGCAGTACATATCCAGAAATGTAATTGATTTCAAAAATCGTTTTTAAAAACAACATATCTGTTTCAGCTTACATAAGAGACCATGGAATGGGCTCCATGTACAACAATAACTTGTGTTACTGCATGCCAGAATGCTACACCGAATATGCAATTACAATTTCTCAAAGAAACAAAATCTATTTGTATATCACTAGAGACAAAGCCACATTTTAAAAACACAGCTTTCTTCATCATTTTCTCCTTAAATCATACTATTCTCTATCTAAATTAAATAAATCTTTTCTCACCTTAGCAAATACTTTTTGAGTTTTGAAAACAGTCTCAGAAATACACCAAATTGTCTTCAGCAGAAGAAAAAGGATGCACTCCAGAGGCTGCAGTTATTGAAAGCACAGAAATACAGATATTCATTTCACATATCTCTCATATTAGCCAATCATAACTCTTCCCTCACTTTTTTCAAATCAAAACCCTTCCCCCCTCTGCCCTCTCTGCCTTTTTTCCATAGCAAACACCTCCTGGAAGACCTCTCATGTTTGCAAATTCACACAACAATGTTTCAATTGAACTCTAAACTCTCAGTGCACCTGCGTATCCAGTGCAATCTTTCATTAAATGTTTCTTCCTTGACCATTCAAATTACATCTTTCAAAGAACACATCCATGCACCCTAACTTTCTGTTTTCAGAAATGGAAATGCACCAATCACTGCTAATGAATCATTAGCACTGGAAATCCACAGTTTTTTTTCTTTACAAACTCCTACTGTTTCAACTGCCCTTTCATTACCACACTTCATCTGACTGCAGCCCAACCTTCTCTCACCATGTTTAATGTCTGGATTGTTGGACATAGTTACATCCACTGGGCTCAAAGGTATGCTGAGAACAGAAATTTACCTAACCTCAATTTACAAGATGTGGAAATTAAGTGGTTGGGCCAAAGAGGATTAAAATGTCACCAATTGATACCATTGGTGAAAACCTTTATGCATTTGCCAAAACCTGACCTGTTAATTGTGCACTGTGGAGGTAATGATTTGGGCACTTTGACTGGGGTAGGTCTGGAAATGCTTTTAAAGGACACCTTTGAGCAATTAATGGCACTTTTTCCTCAAACTGCCTTGGTATATTCCAATATATGCCAAAGACAGAAATGGAGGTGGTCCAACCAATTTTGTCCACAAATTGAGAAAGCGAGGAAGCATGTAAACAAATCTGTTTCAGCTTTCATGAGAGACCATGGAATGGGCTCCTTGTACAACAATAACTTGCGTTACTACATGCAAGATATCTACAGAGGAGATGGAGTTCACTTCTCAGATGAGGGCAACAGAATTTTCATTCTGAATTTAAGACTGTGCATTGGTACCTACTTATAAGTACCTAAATGTACCATAAACCCAAAAGCTCTTCTCAGAGCTACCCTTCATCTGATCACTCACAATTATTATTTTTTTCTAACTTTTTTCACTAATTTTCCACAAAGTACGCTCCCCGGGGCGCTACCCGGTTCGCGAACCGAAAGCTAACCTAGCGGAATTTTTTTAAAAAATGTTTTTTTTCCGCACATATAAGCCTCCTCAGCCACCCTCAGAAAACCTAGAGGGTCAAGATAAGTCTACCATGACCCCTTCTACCCATTCTAAACATTATTTGCCCTCCATCTTGTATCTTAATGCGACCGAAACACAAAATGGTGGACTCCCGTGACGCTTAAGGTTCGCGAACCGGGCCGCTTCCCGGGAAGCGGTCCTAAAAAAAGGTGGGAAAGTAATTTACAGAAAAACGACTAGAGACACTCTCACCAAATATAGATTAGCTCATACTACATAACAATCCCTTTCATTTTCACAAATTTGATTGAAATTCCATTTAGCCATTAAGCCTGTAGACCTCTCTAAGTACCGTGAGGTAAATTACTTCACAAAACACATCTGAAGTGTTGGAATTGACAACCAATGAAAATGTTACTTTCATTTTCTACTTTTATTACCTGACATTTGATTGGTTATATACCTGAATATATATAAAGGAGGAGAAGAAAACACAGCCATTTTGACTGCTACTTCTTGTTGTACTTGTACATCACATTTGAATAGCTATCAAACACTTCAACTTGTTTGTGAAGGTAAGTTGTTATTTTTAAAACTGAAGTATATTGTGCACTATAACTTAATATGGTAGACATTTTCTGATAGATATATACTATCCCTCTATAGTAGTTATAGATTTAGATAGACTTCTCTGTTATAGTTATGAATGGAGTTAGGCTTGTCTTGGTTAAATCACATACACTTTTTTATAGTCCTATTTCCACTCTGATACTATACACTGCCAAAAGATAAATTCACTGATAAAAACTGCCTATCTAAAATTAATCCCAACAGTGCCCTATCTCTACTAATATATATTTTTTTAATCAAAATTTCAGGCAAAATGGAAGGCGAGCAACAAGTTAAATTTACAATTGTAGTGGAGGAGAGCAGCCAAGAAAAAATTGATGATTTTATGGATCAAAGTAGAGACCAGGAACTACTTCAATGTGTTGAAGCAGTGGATAACCTGCTTCAAAATGAGGACATGTTACACCCTATATTCAATTTTGAAATTTCTGACACTGAAATGTTAGAAAATTTAATGAATTTTGAAACACAATCAAAATAAAAAAAATACTTTAAAAATAAAGAAAACAAAAAAAAAACAACAAAAACAACAAACAATTAACATACAGTATTAGAAAAGTCTATCATTCTTTTATCCTTATAGTACACTGCCCAGAACGCTTCCCGGTTCGCGAACTTGGCGCTCACCACGCAAAAAAAAAAAAAATTATTTTTTTTGACCCTCCTGGGCCCTTTTAAAACCTCCACATAAAACCTAGGGGGTCAACGAGGATCTACTATGCCCCCTTATGGTAATTTCCCCCTTTGTTTTGGCCTCCTCTTGTCTCTCGATCCTACCGAGAGACAAGATGGCGGCCGCTCCGGACAGTTTAGAATGTTGACAGACACCGGAGAGCCAATCTGCTTCGCTTCACAAAGTTCCGATACGCGAAAAGTTCGCGAACCGGAGCGCTGCCCGGAGCGCTGTTACAGATATATATCTTGTTTTAAACGTTAATTTCTCAAAATCCACTTATGCACATATATTGAGACCTAGCAAAGGCACATCGGGCTACCAGTCCCTACAATTTTGCCAAGTTTCGTGGAAATCCATTCAGACCATGTCATGAATGATGTAATATGTGACATCATCAGCAGTGGATTGCGAGTGCGCGATATATAGTTAGTGCAACTAACTATATATGCGAATTTCAATGGTTTTGTGCGAGTAAAATAAGGTTTTGTAAATGCTAATCCCTAACTATATATGGTCTATAACCTATGTTTTTTTCAGTGAATTTCAATGGTTTTTTAATAGCAAATATAAAAAGCTTTAAAATGTCAAGTACGTGGTAGGTAAAAACATTTTCGTGTTTAGGCACGCTGATGTGCTTTGAACGCTGCCCCCCCTCCTCTTTTCTTTTAGGAGTATTCTCTCTTTGCAGATAGTGAAGGGTAGGTAACACAGGCCTTTGCCCCCGTTGTAACCCGTCGTGCCTGCTACCCTCTCCATTTGATTGATTGTTATCCTAGCATTTATTGTTTTGGAATTGGTTCTCTTTTGTTCATTCTCTATTTACAAACAAGCACAGAGTCACAATACTCTGTTTAGTCTTTGCAGATAGTGAAAAATCGTTAAAACAAAAGGAATCAAGCAAAATCAGTAGGCCACTAATGGGATCTCTTTTTGACCTCGCTAAAATAGAAACATTATGAACAACCCCTTTTGAGAAATACGAAACTAGTGAGAGGAACTGGGCTTGACACCATGATGGCTGCAAGACAGCTCGGCTCCGCCGCCCACCCCACCCAAAATAACGACAAACCCTATGCAAATATTATAAATATATACAACACACCAGCAAAGTAACAGGGTAAAACGTTTTATTAAATAACTATTTACATGGCAGCTTGCTGCAACATCGATCCAAACAAGCCTTTGTATTTGGGGCTCAAAATCAACCATCAATAGTAAGATTTTCATAGGTGAGTGTAGGTTCATGATTTTCCATCCACAGACTAAAAGCCTGGAGTGGGAGTGAAAGAACAATCACTAGGTAAGAAGGAAGGCAGAGGCTGTGGGAAGGACTCTGGATATGGTATGTTGCTTGGTCCCTGAGATGCTTCGATGTCACTGCCTTGCACAAATGGCATAAGTCCTGGATGTTGGGTGCCATAGTTGAGGGTTCCGAGCAGCGCTTGTAACACTGTCTGAAGCTTATTTGCACCTGCTGCAGCTTCACTATTCTCAAAGTAAGTGGGGGCTGTTTGTGGACCTGACTGCATTGGAAAACAATGTGATGCGGTGCCTCCCTGAACCACTTGACGGAGGCCCCCGAGATAATTGCACCTGCTCCACACCTTGTCCCACAATCCGTTTGACCTAAAGACACGTCCTGCGGTGCCCTGGTCCGACCATCACATATACCTGCGCCAGGAAACGACGTGGGGTGCAATAGAAGGGAGAGGCGGCACGAACGAGCCTCCCCCACCTCCCCAGGTGGAGGTTTCTCAGCTACACCCCAGCGCTTCACTCAACCAGCTGACTTGCGCCCGCTCTTGCGACACAGTGCCTCGCTCGGCCAGCTGAATTGCGCCTGCTCTTGCTATTACAACATCTAACCCGCCATCCACCGGAATTGCACCCAATCTTGCGGTACAGCGACAGGCGGCTGCTACGGAGCTCACGAAATGGCGGTCGGCTCCACAGACTTGGGCCTGGCCTACAAAGATGGCTCTGGGCAACCGTGGAGCTCGGACGCTTGACTGCTAGGGCATGGGCCCCATTCCCAAAAGAGTCCCCTCAGCCTTGAAGATTCTACAACAGTCACCGGGACCCCCGACTCCCGCAGGCTTCCGGTGGGGAGCGGCTGCCATGATTGCTCGCGGAATGGCCACGACGGAGCCACGAGATGGTGGTGTTCTCATGCTGACGCCAGCGTCAGTCTGAAACATCCAGAAACACTGTAGACTACCAATTCAATCACTTCCGGTGGAGCCCCAACGTGACCCGGTAGAGAAGAACTTGCCCTCCCCTCTTTGACTGATGATTCTTGTTGCCTGTCCCTTCTGTTGCCATTTAACGGAACTTTTTGGACTACTGAAAGGGGTTGTGTTCCGACCGCTGGTTGGTGGAGACATTTTGACTATATTCTGGACCTGCGTTGTCGGCTAATGCGTCATATGACGCGCTGCGTTAGCGCACCCGGAAGTGCTCCGGTGCGCGAGGCGCAGCTTCCCGGAAGCAATCCAGAGCGCGGCGCGCAGCGTGTAACGTAAGCATAACAGGTCATGTGACTTGTTAATAAAACTTTTCATTGGTTCATTTTACTTTTGTTATTCTAATGATGGAAGGCTTGGTCATATGACCTAAAAATAACACTTTTCATTGCTTTCGAACATTTTTTTTTCCCAAATGATGAAAGCCCCACCTTTTTTTTTCTCACTCTGACTTGTAAAGCAAAGGACCCAGATGCATTTACAGTTTACCACTAACAATGTTCCAGGCTAATGTATTTTCCCGGGAAATTTACAACTGTCCTGCAAGTAAAATATTCCTATTTCGAGAAAAAGGGCGTTTCTTCGTCCCATGAGGGAGCCGTTGAAGAAAAGAGGCTCGGCCTGCTGTCTTAGTCGCTGATAGGCATGAATATCGGATTCTTATCGATCACTTTATGTTGCAGGAGTGGAAAACACAACAGCCCTTGACCATTTATCTTTACTGCGTTCCTGCGTATTATACCTTTTAACCGTCATGTAATCGGGCTGCTTTATTTCACTTGCCTTTTACTGATTCGAAAACAGTGGCTATTATTCAAAACTTTACCAATCTAGGTACTACTACCATGTTTTGTTTTAAAAACCTTTATTGTGAAAACGTCAGTATACAAATACGGGCCTATAATCACGTGGGCCGGCCAGAGAGCAAACTGGAATCGTATATGATGAGGGGACATTTACACTGTAAAAGAACGTAACGGGCGGGCCATTAGGTTGCAAGAACTAAGGTATCTAACAGTTGCGGAATCGGTGGACGTACATTTTATAATTAAAGTACGACAGGGCCAGTTACAATAAAATTATCTAGATATACATTTGCGGGCAAGTACCATGGGTGACGTTAATTCGAACTTTCAATAGAACAGTAATCAATAACACATCAGAACTTAATATCAATAGGGATGTCCAAATGTTCAATCAGTACTCGTCCCCGCCCGCCATGTGCTTCAAAACTGCATACGTATCTCGTGATATCAAGGTTGGGCAACCAGTACACAACAAGGAGTTACGAGTCCCATTTATATCAGCGTCATTTTGGGCGAGGCCCGGCAGGTCCAGGATATAATCAAAATGTCTCCACCAACCAGCGGTCGAACCAGAACACCTTTCGGCAGTCCAAAAAGGTTCCGTTAAATGACAACAGAAGAGATAGGCAACAAGAACAATCAGTCAAAAGAGGGGACGCTTTCGGGAATGGGGCCCATGCCCTAGCAGGCAAGCGTCCGAGTTCCAAGGTGTCCCAGGGCCATTTTAGTGTCCCAGGCCCAAATCCAAAGAACCGGCCGCCATTTTGAGAGTCCTGTTGCAGCCGCCTATTGCTGTATCCGCAAGAGTGGGCGAAACTCAGCTGGACGGCGAGTGAAACGCTAAGAGGCGCCCCACTGCAGATGAGGTGCCTCCACCTGGGGAGGTGGGAGAGGCCCGTTTGCGCCGCCTCTCCCCCCCCCCCCGGGCACCCCACGCCGACTTTCGGCGCAGCATTGTAGGATGCCCACACCAGAACAACAACTTGCTGGACACCACCTCGGTGCCATCTGGATCTCGGCGCGTTGTGCTGCCTTCGGCCTACTGTAGCAGCAAGTGCGGGCGCAACTCAACTGGACGGCGAGTGAAACGGTAATGGGCGCCGCACTGCAGATGAGGTGCCTCCACCTGGGGAGGCGGAAGAGGCCCGTTCGCGCCGCCTCCCCCCAGGCACCCCACGCCGTCTTTCGGCGCAGCATTGTAGGATGGCCACACCAGTGCAACTTGCTGGACACCACCTCGGTGCCATCCGGATCTCGGCGCGTTGTGCTGCCTTCGGCCTATTCGCACATCGGTCCGCTACTGACGCCGCCTCACAGGCCAACGGATTTTGTAGGCTTTTTATAGCCCAAAGCCGCATAACAGGTCATGTGACTTGTTTATAAAACTTTTCATTGGTTCATTTTACTTTTGGTTTCCTAATGATGGAAGGCTTGATCATATGACCTAAAAATAACACTTTTCATTGGATTGAAACATTTTTTTTTCCCAAATGATGAAAGCCCCACCTTTTTTTTCTCACTCGGCAATCCAAAAAGGTTCCGTTAGATAACAACAGAGGGGACAGGCAACAAGAACCATCAGTCAAAAGAGGGGAGGGCAAGTTCTTCCCTACCGGGTCACGTTGGGGCTCCACCGGAAGTCATCGAATTGGTAGTCTACAGTGTTTCTGGATGTTTCAGACTGAAGCTGGCGTCAGCATGAGAGCACCACCATCTCGTGGCTCCGTCGTGGCCATTCCGCAAGCAATCATGGCAGCCGTTCCCCACCGGAAGCCTGCAGGAGTCGGGGGCTCCGATGACTTTTGTAGAATCTTCAAGGCTGAGGGGACGCTTTCGAGAATGGGGCCCAAGCCGTAGCAGGCAAATGTCCGAGTTCAAATGTGTCCCAGGGCCATTTTAGTGGACCAGGCCCAAATCCGAAGAGCCGGCCGACATTTTAAGAGTCCTGTGGCAGCCGCCTATCGCTGCATCGCAAGAGTGGGCGCTACTCAGCTGAATGACGGATGAGGCACAGTGCCGCAAAAGCGGGCGCTAAACAACTGGATGGCGAGTGAAACGCCAAGGGGCGCCCCACTGCAGCAGAGGAGCCTCCACCTGGGGAGGCGGGGGAAGCCCGTTCGTTCCGCCTCCCCCCCCGGGGCGCCCTACGCCGTTTTTCGGCGCAGCATTGTAGGATGGCCAGACCAGTGCGACAACTTACTGGACACCACCTGGGTGCCGTCCAACTGGATGGTGACTGAAACGCTAAAAGGCGCCCCATTGCAGCAGAGGAGCCTCCACCTGAGGAGGCGGGGGAGGCCCGTTCGTTCTGCCTCCCCCCCCTCGGGGCGCCACACGCCGTTTTTCGGTGCAGCATTGTAGGATGGCCATACCAGTGCGACAACTTACTGGACACCACCTGGATGCCGTCCGGATCTCGGCGCGTTGTGCTGCCTTCGGCCTATTCGCACAACGGACCGCTACTGACTAAAAGACAAACCAAAGCAGCTCATTGTTGCTTTGAGATGGATGTTGCAGCAGGCTGCCATGTAAATAGTTGTTAAATTTTTTTTTTTAACGTGTTTACTTTGTTGGAGCGTTGTATATATTTATAAGTTATTAAAGTGTTATAATCCTACTACTTTGTTGGAGTGCTATATATTTTTAATGTGACACATAATTGTGAAGACTTTGATGTACAAAAAGGCATCCCTGGAATCTTCCGCTTCAGGCTCGGTCCCACACACCCTTACAGTGAGAATCCCCTCCCCAATCACAATACAGGATCGTTATCAGATAGTAGGAACGTGTGTGGTGTGACGGATCTCATGAGATGGGGGCCTTGATCTACTGTAACTCCTTTGAAGAGGGGTGATTCTTTAAAGTTGGGGCCATAAACTACATCCGCACGGCTAGGTGATAGCCTGGGACCGGCCTGGACAATCAGACACAGAGGAAGAGGAGTGTCAGAGGGTGCGGTAGTGAATAGGGTGAAAGGGAGGTGTCGGGCGGGCACAGGGTGTGATTCTCATGGAAAAGCAGCGCAGATGGGGGGAGGTTTATGGCCCATGCATGAGAGAGAGAGCAGGGGTGACCAGTGTGTGGGGGAGATGCTTGCGAGGGTGGGGAGCCATGCTGAGGATCGGCGGCGTGCAGAGAGTGCGTCTGGTCAAGGCATCTAAAATGGCTGCCGTGCACGACAAAAGTGTGGCATTGGAAAAAAGGCAAGATGGCGCAGACAATGTTTATCAATACGGATTAATTTATAACAATTATTTTTAACAAAATATTTACTCGCAGTGACAAAATGGCGGTCAACACTTCCTGATTTCCTTCGAATCGAACGTTGACAGACGTCACGCAGCCAAAAAAAAAAAACGCTCACGCGCAGCCGCTGGAAGACATGTATCAACATATATGAGCATCTTCAGCCACCCTCAGAAAACATAGGGGGTCAGGATATGTCTCCTGTACCCCCTTATATCCATTTCTCACATTGTTTTTCCTCCATCTTGTAATTTAATTAAAACGAAACACAAAATGGCAAATTCCCGTTTCGCGACCCGGTTCGCGAACCGGGAACCGCTTCTACCGCGAAAAATCAATTTTTTTTTATTTGCCCCATGGGACCCTTTAATAACCCCAACATCATTCCTAGGGGGTCAAGAGGGGTCTACCTTGCCCCCTTTCAATAAATTCCCCCTTCATTTTTCTCCTCCTCTTGTCTCTCGATCCTACCGAGAGACAAGATGGCGGCCGTTCCGGACTGTTTAGAATGTTGACAGACACCGGAGAGCCAATTAGCTTCGCTTCGCAAAGTTCCGTAACGCGAAAAGTACGCGAACCGGAGCGCTACCCGGGACGCTGTCACAGATATATCTGTTTTTTAAAACGTTAATTTCTCAAAATCCACTGGAGCACATTTATTGAGACCCAGCAAATGCACATCGGGCTAACAGTCCCTACAATTTTGCCAAGTTTCGTGCAAATCCATTCAGCCGTTCGAGCTAAAAGTGAGGCCAAACGCCCTATGGAAAATCAATGTTAAAAACGCGTTTTGGGACCCCCCTTTTTTCTCGACCCCCCCTTGACGAAACCCCCCCAAATTTTCAGGGGCTGCTCAGAAACAAAATGTGCCATTTTCCTTAAAATTTCAGCCGATTCCGTCCACAAACGCCAAAGTTATTAGACATAGAATTTTCAAAAGTCCCATAGAGAAAATATCCTAACTATATATACCTACTGGGGACCGCCAGTAGGTAATATATATAGGTCCAAGCATCCTACAGATAAAGATATTTATTCGAAAACCCTCAGCACAAATTGTTTATGTGCTGAGGGTTTTCGAATAAATATCTTCTGGAAACCACCCGGTGAGTGCTGCAGTCTGTAACAGGTTGTACGATCTGTAGGATGCTTGGAGCTGAATAATATGACGGGTACACCCCCGTTATGCAAGCACCCGCTCGAGAGTGCGGTAGGCTGGTATTTTTGGGAGCAGACATATATATTTATATATATATATATTACCTACTGGCGGTCTTCAGTAGGTAGTTATAGTTAGGACCTAGCTACCATAGGAAATCCGCCCCATTCTATTGGGAATAACTTTGGCGCCGGTTGAGGAATTTGCGGGAATTTTCCAAAATTTAGGCCAGCTCCGCTCCGCTCCTTCCCTGAAAGTTTCGGGGGGATTCGTGAAGTGGGGGCTGAGAAAAAAGGGGGGTCCCAAAACGTGTTTTCCCCATGTTAATTTCCATAGGATGAATTGACAAGGCTACAGCCTGAACCGCTGAACGGAATTACGCCAAACTTTGCAAAATTGCAGGGACTGGTACGCAGACGTGCCTTTGCTATATTTGGTGAAATTTGCTCCAGTGGTTTTTTAGAAAATTAACTTCAAAAACACATATAAATCTATAGGCGCGCTCCGAGCGCTCACCGGTACGCGTACCGGGGAGCGTACCCGGCGCGCTACGGGAGTGCACGAGCGGAAAGCTGATTAGCCGTCGACATTCTAAACAGTCCGGAGAGTGCGCAATCTTGTGTCTCGGTAGAATCGAGACACAAGAGGTGAAAATAAAAAGGGGGGAAATGATTAAAAGGGGGCAGGGTACACACCCCCTGACCCCCTAGGTTTTCTGAGGGGGGCCTAGAAGGACCCTGAAGGGCAAAAAAACTTTTTTTTTGTTGCAATTTTTGCGGGCTAAGCGCTGGGTGCGTTCCCATGTACGCTCACCGATACGCGCACCCAGAGCG
The DNA here is from genome assembly GCF_964263255.1 of Lissotriton vulgaris. Lineage (NCBI taxonomy): Eukaryota > Metazoa > Chordata > Amphibia > Caudata > Salamandridae > Lissotriton > Lissotriton vulgaris. The sequence goes on along the minus strand of NC_141689.1, from coordinate 1,323,280,125 downwards.
TACCACTGGGAAAAACAGTGAAAGAAAATAGTGTAAAATAAGAATTTGGATTGCTTAGAGGTAGGGTAGCTCTAAAAAGAGCTGTTGTGTTATGTGGGTGATTTAAGTACCTACAAGTAGGTACCGATGCAGAGTTTAAAAATCAAGAGAAAGACTCTGTTCCTCTCATCTGAGAAATGTACGCCGTCTCCTCTGTAGATATCTTGCATGTTGTAATGCAAGTTATTGTGGTATATGGAACTCATTCCTTAGTCTTTCAGGAAAGCAGAAACAGATCCTTTTGCGACCCCCTGAGAAGGTCTAGGGGGTGAGGGGCACTCTACCCTGCTCCCTTTTCACGTTTTGAACTATTATATTTCACTCTCTTCTTTAACTACACAAAATGGCGGCGATAGGGTGCATCAGAGACAGACAGTGAGAGAAAGGAGGCAGGAGATGAAGAAGAGATGTCATCTGCAAAGTTCACCCCTCACCATCCTGGCGAGCAAAGCGCGGAGATACCCCGTCCGGGGTCGATTCTTGCGCGATATAAGAAACTAAATAATAATAAAAAATATTAAATACACATTGGAGAAAATATAGTGGGAGAAGGGAAGTAAATATGTGTAAACTTACTATGTAACATAAAAATGTTGCACTCTATACTATAAGTATCACATTATACTACAATCACTTCGCTACTACCTCATAAATTAGAAATAAAAATGAATAATATGTCAACTAATTTTTAATTTGTAAATATTAACTTATTTTTCAGAATTTTCATAATTTCATAGAACTTGTAGCATGTCCTCAGCTGGAATTTCCTCTTCAATCATGTGATCAGGAATCTCCTCATGAAAAGTGTGCCACGATGATTGTTAGAATTCTATTGTATCCAAACATTCGATAAATTCTTCGTCAAGAGATTCATCAAAAAAATCATTTGTCATCTCCTTCTTGTGATAAAATGGTGCTTTCAATATCCATGACATTTTGAATTTCAATAAAAATAGTTGAAATTTCAAAAGAAATTTCATTGGTCACCTCATTCTGATCCATTTTAATTTCAAATTTCTTGCTGTAAATTGCAGAAAAAAGTAATCACTTTAATTGATCGTTTTTAGTAATACATAATATAAAAGTAGCTTAACAAGTATTTAGTTCTTTAAAATTAATTGGTGGTGTATAGTATCAGGCAGGAACTAGAAATGTGATGAAGCCTATCTTAATCCATAATTATAACAGAATGACTGTAAATAGCTAACAGAAAACATTTTCCAAATTATCTTAAAGTGTACAACATAGTTCTCCTTACAAATTAACAACTCACCTTTTTGAAAGTAGGAGAAGAGTTAGTACTGTGTAATTCAAACTCCAGAAATTGAGCACCCAAAATTCCTCTCAAAAGTACCTCAGACAGGAGTATCACAAAATGGCTGTGTTTTCCTCTCATTTAAGATATATACATAACCAATCATACTTCATCACACACAAAGTCAAAACGAAAGTAACATTTTGATTGGTTCTAAATTTCAATACTTTCAAATGTGTTTTCCCCATGCAATTTTCCATAGGACATTTAGACACGGCTACAGCCCGAACGGCTGAATGGAATTACACCAAACTTGGCAAAATCATAGGCACTGGTACGTAGTAGGGCCTTTTCCATATTTGTTTAAAATTGCTCCAGTGGTTTTTATGAAAAGCAACTTCAAAAACACATATATATCTATAGGCGCGCTCCGAGCGCTCCACTTCACTAACTCCTTCTCTTATAACCTCTGTCCTCTTACTTCTATACTCCCCTTCCCTCATTCTCTCTCTGTTAGCCTCATTCTCTCCGTCATCTTAGTCTCTCACTCCTCTTCTGTCACGCTCACTCCCTATAACTCAGCCACACTTCCACACTCACTTTCTTTCAGATCTCCTGTTTTACTTCTCTTCCTCTCTCTTCCCTTCTTTCGCTTCTTCACTCTTTTCCCTTCCCTTACTCTCCTTACTCCACTACACTAACTCCTTCTCTTACTCCCTCTGTCATCTTACTTCTACACTCCCCTTCCCTCATTCTCTCTCTGTTAGCCTCATTCTCTCCATCATCTTAGTCTCTCACTCCTCTTCTGTCACACTCACTCCCTATAACTCAGCCACACCCACCTTCTTTCGATCTCCTGTTTTACTTCCCTTCTTCTCTCTTCCCTTCTTTCTCTTCTTCACTCTTTTCCGTTCCCTTACGCTCCTTACTCCACTTCACTAACTCCTTCTCTTATTCCCTCTGTCCTCTTACTTCTACAGTCCCCTTCCCTCATTCTCTCTGTTCGCCTCATTCTCTCCGTCCTCTCAATCTCTCACTCCTCTTCTGTCATGCTCACTCCCTATAACTCAGCCACACTTCCACACTCCTTTTCTTTCAGCTCTCCTGTTTTACTTCCCTTCCTCTCTCTTCCCTTCCTTCGCTCCTTGACTCTTTTCCCTTCTGTTACTCTCCTTACTCCACTTCTCTCACTCCCTCTGTCCTCTTACTTACTCACTCCCCTTCCCTCACTCTCTCTCTCTTACCCCCATTATGTCCGTCCTCTTAGTCTGTCACTCCTCTTTTGTTACGCTTACTCCCTATAACTCAGCCACACTCCCTCACTTATCTTTCTTTGCTCCCTCACTCAGTCCCTTTCTGTCACTCTTTCCTTCAGTACCTCTATTCCCTCACTTCCTCACTCCCTTTGTCTTACCCTCACTCACTTTTATCCACCCTCTTTCATCCCTCTTTACTCATGCTCTCAGCCATTCTTTCACTCCAGTTCTCTTAGTCTGGTTCCCTCACTACCCCTCATTCCATATCTTTCTATCCTTTTCCCTTTACTTTCATCCCCCACTCACCTTCTCTCAGTATCTATGCTTCAGTCCTCTTCCCCTCTCTTCCCTTCCTTTGCTCACTCACTCTTTCCCCTTACTTTACTCACCTTACTCCACTTTACTCACTCTTTTCTCACTACCTCTATCCTGTCATATCCTCATTCTCCTTCCCTCACAACCTCTCTCTTAGCTTCACTATCTCCATCCCCTTACTCTCTCACTCCTCTTCCATCACACTTACTCCCTATAACTCACCTACACTCCCTCACTTATCTTTCTTTGCTCCTCACTCAGTCCTCTTCTCTCACTCTTTTCTTCACTTCCTCTTGTCTCCTCACTCCCTCACTCCCCTTGTCTCACGCTCAATTGCCTTTATCCACTCTCTATCACCACTCTTTCCTCAACCTCACTGCTCTTCTCTTACCCTTCCTCACCCCCGTTCCCTTACTCCACTTTCCTCACTTATCCTCATTCCCCATGTTCACTCCCCTTCCCCTCACTCACCTCCCACACTCACCTTCTTTCAATCCCCCTACTTCACTTCCCTTCCCCTCTTGTACCTTTCTTTGCTCCCTCACTCATTTTCCTTTCCTCTCTCACTGTACTCCACTTCACTCACTCCTTTACAATATATACAAATATATCTCTTTTTGGAGAATTGGAGGTAGTTCTAAAAATAACTGTTTTTTTTCTTCTTTTTTAGTTTAATTTTTTTTTTTTTACTTTTTCCAAACGTTTTTCATTTTTTTTTTAGAACAAAAAAGAAACTAGGGAATGCCAAACTGCTCAACAGGAGCAAAAGAAAGGGAAAAAATTAGGGCTGGGGAGGGCAGCGGTGTTTTTCTCTTTTTCGAACAATTAGTAGGATACTCTGCTCCCCATAACAAAGCAGTTGCAATGCTTACACCTAATGGTAATGTTAGTAAAAACAGGCTGCACTTCCTCTCCCCGATGATGTTGCTCCTCCGGTGGAAGTCGAGGCGCCATCTGTCGGTGCATTCCGTGCCAGATCCCTGACACTCTTCCAGGCATAGTTCTGGGGGTGCCTTTTTTGCACATGCCTGATCATGGTGGAGTTCCCAAAGCTGTATTTTTTTCTGGGGTAACCACGAGACAGAATAGTGTGGCGGCAGATCTTACATTCCACCTTAGGAGCATTTACCTTCTTCTCCCCTTCTGGAATGCTAAAAAACTTCCAGATGAAGTGCTGCTTCACTTTTGGCTGAGGAGATTCCTCCTGGAGAAACTCATCAGAGTCATCACTGCTGCTTGGTGGTCTTGCAGCCATTCTTTGCAAAGAATTGAATAGAAGAAGGGAATAGGTTTTGCTCTCCCCAAAGTGAAAGAGGTAGTGAAGGAAATGGGTGGGGTTTTCATTAGTTGTAAAAAAAAACTGTTAACCAATGAAAAGTGTTATTTTAAGGTCACATGACTTGACACGCTTACGCTACACGCTCCGGAGCGCTTCCGTGGGCGCTTACGCAGCATGTACGTAGGTGCTTCTGGGGGCACTTATGCGGCACATACGTAGGCGCTTCCGGGGGCAATTATGCGGCGCGCCTGAATGACGTTTTGTTAGATTTTAGGAAATGCGTTTAAAGGTGAAATCCGGTTATTAAAAATGAAAATTAGTACTTTTATGAGTATGCCAGAATGTCTTGCATTATAATTTACATTAAATACATAATTATATATTTTTTCGCATGCAGGAATAGTGCTCTCGCTACGTGTACGGGTGCGCGCACCCTGAGCGCTCGGAGGTAAAATGGTAAAAAAAAAAGAAAAATACAATGAAAACAATATTTTAGAAAACAAAAATAATTTTAAAAAAAATATTAAAATAAATAGTTATAAAAACAACTATTAAAAAAAATAATAATTCACTTTAAAAATCGTAGGTTACAAACTCATTATATTAAGGAATTATCTTTTAAAAAACCTTTGAAGTTCACTGAAAAAAACATAGGTTTAACACTCCTTATAGGTAGGAATGAGCATTTAAAAAACCTTTGAAATTCACTGAAAAAACCATAGTGGTGTCACTGACCATGTCATGAATGATGTAATATGTGACATCATCAGCAGTGGATTGCGGGCGCGAGAGTTATAGTGAGTCCAACTAACTATAACGTGGGAATTTTAATGGGTTTGTATGAGTAAAATGTCCAGCTAACTATAACTGGTGTTAAACGTATGGTTTTTTCAGTGAATTTCAAAGGTTTTTTAAAAGCTAATTCCTAACTATAACGAGTGTTAAAGCTATGTTTTTTTCAGTGAATATATATATATATATATCAAACCAGAAGTTTGCCTGCTGTAGGGGAGCCACACGAAGATTGAAAATACGCCTTTATTAAAGATGCAGGATGAAGAAAGCACAAACTGCTCGATACTCTGCCAACAATTCTGTCCACCCGACGCGTTTCATGCAATAAGCATTTCCTCAGGGGTAATGGACACTCATATTGTGCAACGGCAACAAAGTTTTATAAGTACCAGGTGAGTACAGGTTCCCGCCTTGGTAGGCGTGTCACTTGCGTGGCCTTCAGGAACTTGAAGGTACTTAATGATGATCCCAAGTGGGTCGTGGGCCATTGTGCAATTATTCAAGGTTGATTCTTCCACAGTGGGATGCGAGATGCACCGTAGACAGCTTGCTCTCTTTATGTTACTCCGGCATCGACCTCCTCGCCCTGCATGTTGCCTCGTTTTCACCGCTGCAACAGGACTGCACAATGCAGCGGGCTCACTCCTGCGGCTCAGGTGGGGCCGCTCAACTATCAAACCAGAAGTTTGTCTGCTGTAGGGGAGCCACACGAAGTTTGAAAATATGCCTTTAATAAAGATGCAGGATGAAGAAAGCACAAACTGCTCGATACTCCACCAACAATTCTGTCCACCGGACGCGTTTCATGCCATAAGCATTTCCTCAGGGGTAATGGACGCTCATATTGTGCAAAGGCAACACAGTTTTATAAGTACCAGGTGAGTACAGGTTCCCGCCTTGGTAGGCGTGTCACTTGCATGGCCTTCTGGAACTTGAAGTACTTAATGATGATCCCAAGTGGGTCGTGGGCCATTGCGCAATTATTCAAGGTTGATTCTTCCACAGTGGGATGCGAGCTGCACCGTAGACAGCTTGCTCTCTTTATGTTACTCCGGCATCGGCCTCCTCGCCCTGCATGTTGCCTCGTTTTCACCGCTGCAACAGGACTGCACAACGTGCAGCGGGCTCACACCTGCGGCTCAGGCGGGGCCACTCAACTATCAAACCAGACGTTTGCCTGCTGTAGGGGAGCCACACGAAGATTGAAAATACGCCTTTATTGGGTTCAGCTTTCCTCCATCAATAAAGACAGCTTATTTTACGTACCTGTGAGTTGCTCTCCTTCTACAGGCATCCTTTTGGCTTGATATATGCAGCGCAGCCTGAGCCGCAGGAGGAGCCCCACTGCATTGTGTAGCCCAGCTTTGGCGCCACAAGACGCCCGAGTTTTGGAACAGGTACAGCTGATCGAGGATGCAAGCAGCGTGACAAACAGCAGTTGGTGATAGCGCAGCCCACATGGGTTATACAGTTTTAATTATCAGTGACTGCTCGGCGACTCACATGAGTATCACTTGGACACCACAACTACCAGCAGGCCAAAGGGGTGGCCACGCCCACTGGGGCCGGATTGCTATCTTAGACAGTTGGTGCCAGAAACAGCTCGAGCCTTCACTGAACTTTGTCCTGAGCCCCTGAAGAAATGCTGTGAAAGCATAAAACGCGTCGGGAGGGACTTTTTTCACTTAGCGCAGAGCCTCTGTTGTCTTGGGTTCAGCTTTCCTCCATCAATAAAGACAGCTTATTTTACGTACCTGTGAGTGGCTCTCCTTCAACAGGTATCCTTTTGGCTTGATATATGCGGCGCAGCCTGAGCCGCAGTAGGAGCCCGCTGCATGGTGTAGCCCAGCTTTGGAATCCTTTTGGCTTGATATATATATATATATATATATATATATATATATATATATATTACCTACTGGCGGTCGCCAGTAGGTATATATAGTTAGGATTTTTTCCCTATGGGATTTCTGAAAATTCTATGTCTAATAACTTTGGTGTTTGTGGACGGAATTGGCTGAAATTTTCAGGAAAATGGCACATTTTGTTTCTGAGCAGCCCCTGAAAATTTGGGGGGGGGTCGTCAAGGGGGGGCCGAGAAAAAAGGGGGGTCCCAAAACGCGTTTTTCCCATGTTAATTTCCATAGGGCGGTTGGACTCACTTTTAGCCCGAACGGCTGAATGGATTTCTACGAAACTTGGCAAAATTGTAGGGACTGTTAGCCCGATGTGCCTTTGCTAGGTCTCAATATATGTGCTTCAGTGGATTTTGAGAAATTAACGTTTAAATCAAGATATATATCTGTAACAGCGCTCCGGGCAGCGATCCGGTTCGCGTACTTTTCGCGTTACGGAACTTTTGCGCACGGAAAGCTGATTGGCTCTTCGGTGTCTGTCAACATTCTAAACAGTCCGGTGCAGCCGCCATCTTGTCTCTCGGTAGGATCGAGAGACAAGAGGAGGCCAAAACAAAGGGGGAAATTTCCATAAGGGGGCATAGTAGATCCTCCCTGACCCCCTAGGTTTTATGTGGAGGTTTTAAAAGGGCCCAGCAGGGTCAAAAAAAATTTATTTTATTTTTTTTTGCGCGATGAGCGCCTAGTACGCGAACCGGAAAGCGTTCTGGGCAGCGTACTATAAGGATAATAGAATGATACACTTTTCAAAGACTGTATGTTAATTGTTTGTTGTTTTTGTTGTTTTTTTTTGTTTTCTTTATTTTTAAAGTTTTTTTTTTTATTTTGATTGTTTTTCATAATTTATTAAACTTTCTAACATTTTAGTGTCTGAAATGTCATTATTTTCTTGAAATATTGTTTGCAATCTGTGAGGTTGTAAAATGTCCTCATTTGCAAGGAGGGCATCTACTGCTTGGACACATTGCAGCAGTTCATTATCCAAGCTTTCATCCATAAATTCCATGTCAATTTGTTCAATCAATTCCTGGCTGCTCTCTTGCAGGTCCATCTCAAAAGAAACTTGGTTTTCGCCTTCCATTTTGCCTGAAATTTGGATTTAAAAAATATATATTAGTAGAGATAGGGCACTGTTGGGATTAATTTTAGATAGGCAGTTTTTATCAGTGAATTTATCTTTTGGCAGTGTATAGTATCAGAGTGGAAATAGGACTATAAAAAAGTGTATGTGATTTAACCAAGACAAGCCTAACTCCATTCATAACTATAACAGAGAAGTCTATCTAAATACATTACTACTACAGAGGGATAGTGTATATCTAGCAGAAAAAGTCTACTATATTAAGTTATAGTGCACAATATATTTCATTTTTAAAAATTATAACTTACCTTCACAAAGAAGTTGAAGTTTTTGGAAGCTATTGAAATGTGAGGTACAACAAGAAGTAGTAGTCAAAATGGCTGTGTTTCCTTCTCTTCCTTTATATATATACAGGTATATAACCAATCAAATGTCAGGTAATAAAAGTAGAAAATGAAAGTAACATTTTCATTGGTTGTCAATTCCAACAGTTCAGATGTGTTTTGTGAAGTAATTTACCTCACGGTACTTGGAGAGGTCTACAGGCTAAATGGCTAAATGAAATTTCAATCAAATTTGTGAGAATGAAAGGGATTGTTATGTAGTATGAGCTATTCTATATTTGGTGAGAGTGTCTCTAGTCGTTTTTCTTTAAATTACTTTCCCACCTTTTTTTGGGACCGCTTCCCGGGAAGCGGTCCGGTCCGCGAACTAGGAGCGTAACGGGAGTCCACCATTTTGTGTTTCGGTCGAATCAAGGTATAAAATGGAGGGTAAATAATGTTCTGAATGGGTAGAAGGGGGCATGGTACAAGTATTTTGGCCCCCTACCTTTTCTGAGGGTGGCTGAGGAGGACTATATGTGCGAAGAAAAAACTTTTTTTTTGAAATTTTGCGCGGTTAGCTTCCAGTTCGCGTACCGGATAGCGCTCTTTGAGCGTAGTTTAATATAATAAATAATAAAAGTGTGTGATCAGATGAAGGGTAGCTCTGAGAAGAGCTTTTGGGTTTATGGTACATTTAGGTACTTATAAGTAGGTACCAATGCACAGTCTTAAATTCAGAATGAAAATTCTGTTGCCCTCATCTGAGAAGTGAACTCCATCTCCTCTGTAGATATCTTGCATGTAGTAACGCAAGTTATTGTTGTACAGGTTGTTTGGGGTCATATTTAGAAGGCATGTTAGTGTCTTTGATGTTATGTTTACCTTTTTAAATGGAAAGCGTTCCTCATGGGGCAAGTGGCACTAACATGCCTTCTAAATATGACCCCAAACAACCTATGAAGCTCTAACAGTACATATCAAGAAATGTAATTGATTTCAAAATTCGTTTTTAAACACAGCATATAAATCAATTGTATACCTGTATTCAAGAGGAAAGGACTGAAAATGTCCTAGAGACACAGGAAAGCGTTTTCTTGAATGCCCTACCACCATTGTTTGGACATTATTAACATGGCTATGTAACTCCCATAATCAAAATCTAAATTTGCAAAGCACAAGTGGGAGCGTATTTACAAGACACTTGCCCCATGAGGAACACTTTCCATTTTAAAAGGAAAACATAACATCAAAGACTTGTAAATACGCTCCCACTTGCGCTTGGCAAATTTAGATTTTGATTATGGGAGTTACCTAGCCATGTTAATAGTGTCCCAAAAATGGTGCTAGGGCATTCCAGAAAACACTTTCATGTGCCTCAAGGACATTTTCAGTCATTTCTTCATGAATGCAGGTATACAATTGATTTATATGCTGTGTTTAAAAACGAATTTTGAAATCAATTAAATTTCTGGATATGTACTGTTAGAGCTTCATAGGTTGTTTGGGGTCATATTTAGAAGGCATTTTAGTGTCTTTGATGTTATGTTTACCTTTTTAAATGGAAAGCGTTCCTCATGGGGCCCTGAGCAGTTCTTAGCCATGTTATTTAATGGGAAGTGGATAACATGGCTAAGAGCATTTGCTGGAAAATGCATGAATATCGCTGACTTTTCAGCGATATTCATGCATTGCGGCCGTTTTTTTTCGCATTTGCGAGCAGTTCTTAGCCATGTTATCCAATGGGAGGTGGATAACATGGCTAAGAGCATTTGCTGGATAATGCATGAATATCGTTGACTTTTCAGCGATATTCATGCATTGCGGCCGTTTTTAATCGCATTTGCGATAAATCTTGCTAAGGAGAAAATGATGAAGAAAGCTGTGTTTTTAAACTGTGGCTTTGTCTGTAGTGATATAGAAATAGATTTTGTTTCTTTGAGAAATTGTAATTGCATATTCGGTGTACCATTCTGGCATGCAGTAACACAAGTTATTGTTGTATATGAAGCCCATTCCATGGTCTCTTATGTAAGCTGAAACAGATATGTTGTTTTTAAAAACCATTTTTGAAATCAATTACATTTCTGGATATGTACTGCTAGAGCTTCATAGGTTGTTTAGGGTCATATTTATAAGGCATTTGAGTGTCTTTGATGCTATTTTTCCCTTTTTAAATGGAAAGCGTTCCTCATCGGGCAAGTGTCTTGTAAATACGCTCCCACCTGTGCTTGGCAAATTTAGATTTTGATTATGGGAGTTACATAGCCATGTTAAAAATGTCCCAAAAATGGTGCAAGGGCATTCAAAAAAACGCTTTCATGTGTCTCAAGGACATTTTCAGTCATTTCCTCTTGAATGCAGGTATACAATTGATTTATATGCTGTGTTTAAAAACGAATTTTGAAATCAATTAAATTTCTGAATATGTACTACTAGAGCTTCATAGGTTGTTTGGGGTCATACACCATTTTTGGGAAATTATTAACATGCCTATGTAACTCCCATAATCAAAATCTAAATTTGCCAACCGCAGGTGGGAGCGTATTTACAAGAAATTTGCACCATGAAGAACGTAAAATAGCATAATAGACACTCAAATGCCTTATAAATATGACCCAAAACAACTTATGAAGCACTAGCAGTGCATATTTCCAGAAATTTATTGGTTTTCAAATAATGACTTACTTCATTGGTAGGCCTTCACATGTTTTTTTACCTTGGTTTTTTTCTGTGAAAATCTTATCTGCAACCATGTGTTGGCCTCACCTCAAATAAACAAAACAGGTGATGGACCGAATGTGGATCAATGACACACATTCACCCCAGTCCAAAGATCTGGGCCTAAACAAACCTTTAGATAGGCTACATCTTATCGTCATCCTGAATTAATCATTTAAAATATTAGGGAGTGATTTATGATTGTTCTATGCCTGTTTTGTACCATTGAGTGTCATTTTTGTGATGCAGTGCTGGTGGAAAACATTTGCTATGTTAAATAATTAGTAGGGCATTAAGTTTTAGATGACTGTTATTCATTTACTGTTTGGTAATAGTGGTTAATAACATTTTTTATTATATTTTTCCACAGATTCAACTGCAGATTCTTTCATAGTTTGGAAAATGCCTACAAAAAATAGAATTAGAAAGGCTAGAAAACGTCAAAGACAGCAGGATGATGTTTTATTGCAGCAGTCCTCTTCCCCAAATACTTGTCAAAACACCAAGAAAGGTCCGGGTAAGAGCACGAAATCATTCTTAAGAAATATTTGTAGTAAAAAAAGTTTTTCTCCAAAAAATGTTTCAGTCCACAAAAAGAAAAGCAATTTAAATGGAAAGGAGAGACCCATCAAAATTGTTACTGGTAGAGGAAGAGATAACTCTGTGCATGATAGTAGAAGGAAACAACAGTTTAGGGACATTCGAAATCGAATGTTCCGTAACAGGATAATAGTTAATTTATTGAAAAATATTAAAAAAAAGGCCAACAGAAAGCGGCATTTTATAAGAAGAAGAAAAATTTAGAGAAAATTATTGATCATGCTTTTGAAATTAAGCGAACGTTGTTTATTTTGGTAATCAATAGAATTAGGAAACTAAGCAAGGTAATTTCTGATTTCAAAACAAAAAGTAGATGGAAGAGAGTAGTAAATCGTACTAACTTTTGTGAAGTTTTTTCCGGAGAATGGATGCATAGTTCAAGTTGTGAGGCATTTTTTAATGAGGAGAGTTATTTTCAGGATAATGATTTGGTGTTTGCAGTTGACACCAGTGGTCGAGCTTATGAAGTGAAGGATGGTTGTCCAGTTGAAAAAGAACAACTTGTGACAACAGAGACAGAAGAGGCGCTAAGTGATGAGGTTTTAGGAAGACGTCCTAAGGGTCCTGTGTACATTTGGAAGTGTAGTTCTATTTGCAGTGTGCGACAGGTTTCCATCAATTTGCTTTGTGATTTTATACGGACATTTAATAAGAAAAGTTTGAAGCAGAAAATGAAGTTGTTGCAAGATTTAGATCCTTGCAGAGTGAGACAAATGACAGGTTTGCGTGGTCATTCACTGGCTTGTCTTTCCAGGAGAGTATGCCAGAGTGTTTTTCATCATTTCAGGATGCTAGCAGTGCATCATAATAAAGTGAGAAAATTAGTGAGAATGTTGTATTATGCTAAGAGTCCAGCAATTATGCTTAAACAATTATGTGCTGCTCTTTTGCATGGTTCTGAAATAGATGTGAAGAATATTTGTGAAGAAATTGAGTTTTGTTACTTTGGTAGTAGAGATGAGAATGTTCAAATTGACCCAGAAGTAGAGGGTTTTGTTGAAGATAATATACAGGTTTCTAGTTCAGATAATTTTCAGAAGGAAATTGCCACGTTTCAGATGAAATCAAGTGAGAGGCCTAATTTCACTTGTGTATGTTGTTGACGCACTTATTATAAGAATCAGACTAAGTTAGTGGATTTATATGCAAAAACTGAAAGGGAAAATAATAGTGAATGGAAGGATTTTGCCACATACTTGATGGTAGAAAATTGTTTTGATTTGGGAGTGGACCAACGTGTGTGTACTTATTGTTGTAATAAATTAAATCAAAACCAGATGCCTGCTAGGGCAGTTCATAATAATCTGGAATTGGTTGAGATTCCTTCAGAATTGAAGGATTTAAATACTTATGAATCTATTTTGTTTCAAAGTATCCATCCCTTTCAGGCTATTGTAAGAATGGAGCCAAAGACAGGGAAGTTGCCTCCAGCAGATTTACAGAGAGGATTAAAGGGAAGAGTTGTTTATTTGCCTCTAGATTTGAACAAAAACATTAACACAATTGGAGTTGAGAAAGTGGAAGAGGAACCTCTGGTTATCTTGGTTAATGGGGTTCCGACAAAGAATAAGAAAATATGGCAAGATTTAGTGGATGTTAGGAAAGTGAAAAATGCAACTTTGTATTTGAAGAAAAATAATAAGTACTATAAGAATGTATATGTTGCAGAAGAGGAAGTAAGTGATGAAGAGGATAGCGTTTTGTGTGCTGGCCAAATTGAGAAAGTAGAGGTGTCTAATAGTGAAGAAATATATGAACATTATAGTGTTCATCCTTTGCATTCCAAGGAAGTCATGGGGAATGCTATTGAGTTGTTTCAAATGAAACAAGCCAAAGGGAGTCCCATTAGTGTTTGGGAGGAAAGTTTGGAAGCTCGGTGTTTCCCACAGCTATTTCCCACAGGTCAAGGAGGAAGATATGATGAGCGACCTCATCAAATTCCTGCGTCTGAATACCAGACTTTACGATTGTATGCAGAAGATCCTAGGTTTCGTCAATGCATTCCCTATTTGTTTCATCTCCTGTTTAAAAGCGATCTGTCAGGACTGTCATATGCAGTGAACCACATTTTAAAAAGTGGTATACAGATGCGAAACATCTCGGCAAGTGACTTTATGCATAAAGTCAATGTCCAAGACAGTATTTTGGATTCTCACTTAATTAATCTCATGGCGTGTCAGCGTGGTACTAATGAGTACTGGTACCGTCGTCATGGTGATTTAAAATGTATGCTGAGGAACTTAGGAACTCCAACATGGTTCCTCACTCTGAGCTGTGCCGAGTATGGCTGGGAAGACTTACTTGAATTTCTACGAGAGGCAAATGGAAATATTGAAAACATTGAATTCAAGACACCTGGAGAACTGTGTTCTTTGGATCCAGTGAATGTATGCAGGTACTTCAATCATAGATTTGAAGCTATGATGTCTTTCATCACAAATAAGAAGAATCCACCTCTTGGAGAGGTGTTGGATTTCTTCTGGAGAAAGGAGTACCAAGCAAGAGGTGCCCCTCATATACATATGTTGTTGTGGATCAAGGATGCACCTAAATTTGGAACAGATCCGGATGACTTAGTGATGAATTTCATAGAACAGTATTCTACGTGTGCTGTTCCAAACGCAACGGAGAAGAAAAGCCTAAGAGAACAAGTTCTACGTTTCCAAAGCCATCGTTGTGGAAAGTACTGTCGTCGTAAATTCAGAAACAAGGACAAGTTCTACACCAAATGTCGTTTCAACTTTCCACGACCGGTGATTTCTAAAGGAAGAGTGAACAGTTTGATGTCTTCGCTGCGACATAATGTGACGAGGAAATCACCCAAGAATACATACAATTTGAAAAGGAACGAAGAGTCCAAGTACATCAATGACTACAACCCAGTGATTTTGTCCATGTGGAATGCTAACATGGATATACAGTTTGTGGCTGACAACTGTATGGCTGTGGCTCGGTATGTGACATCTTACATCACCAAAAAAGAAAAGACCGAACTGAAGGATATGTGGGAGGACATTTCCCATGAAAAGAGCCTCAGCAAGAAGTTGTACAGTTTCAGTCTGAAGATGTTGTCGCATCGAGAAATCGGAGCTTACGAATGTTCTGATCGATTGTCTTCAGCAAGTCTCTATGCCAAATCCAGGAGTCTCGTTTGGGCAAGTCTTGGTCTTGCTGCAACGCGAAATCGAGTTCTAAAACCTGTCCGGGAAATTGAGTATTTGGCAGAAAAGGAACCAAACAGTACCGACATTTTGAAGACCAACATGTTGGATACATATTATCCAAATCGAAGCAGTCACCTTGAGAATGTTTGTCTATATGAGGTTCTCCAAAATTATATATTCAAGAGGAACATCAAAGAAGATATTGAGAAAGGAGTGTATGCTGTAATTGGAAGTGAGGGATGCCTGGTCAAGCAAAGAAAATGCCAATTAGTAAACCATCGAAAATTCAGTGGTGAATCTCCGGAAAAAAATGAGTTTTTCTATTTAGCACTTTTGCAACTTTTCAAGCCTTGGCGTGCAGAAGAGGAACTGCTTGGAGATTTCCTCTGTTACGAAGACTCTTTCAATGCAGCCAAGGAGTCCATAGAATGTCCTGCTTTTCCTAAATATCAAGAAATGCTAACTTTGGAAATTGAGCAGGAAGCAACGATTGCAGCCGAGATTGCCAGAGACAGTTCTCAGGACAGTCAGAGTTCTGTTTCATTGAGTCAAGATCCACTTGGAGGACCTATTATCGAAAATGAAGCTGCCACTGCTATGAATGAAGTAGAAAGAGCCATGGCACATGCTCAGGAGGATTCAGTTAACTTAGAAGACTTGGAAAAACAACTCAACGTTGAGCAGAGGAAAATATATGATGAAGTTACCAAGGAAATTGAGCACGGATTAAGTCATGAGAAGAACGAGTGCTCATGTACATCGTTGAAGCCTGTCCGACTGTACGTGAGTGGAGAAGCGGGAACTGGAAAAAGTTTCCTCATTAAAGCAATCTCTTGTTATTTGCAGGAAAGGACTGAGTCATCGCTGTCTTGTGTTGTCACCGCTCCTACTGGACTGGCAGCACATAACATTAAAGGTATTACTTTGCATCGTCTACTGATGCTGCCGGTGGAACATGACAACAAATTACAATACAACAAGTTATCTGGGGATGCTTGCTGTGAAGTTTCAAGAGTCTTGAGGAAAATGAAACTACTTATCATTGACGAAGTAAGCATGGTTTCCAATGTCATGCTTGCCTTTGTGCATTTGAGAATGCAAGAAGTACTTAAAACTGAATATGATGTGTTATTTGGTGGCAAACACATCATTGTTTTCGGAGATCTTCTGCAGCTGACACCAGTAAAAGGTCAACCTGTGTTCAAAATACTCACGCATGAAGATACCAGGAAGTGCCTAGGGAGCATTGGCAACGTCAATATATGGTTAAACTTCAATTATGCTGAACTGCATGAAAATATGCGTCAAGCAAAGGATGAAGATTACAAGAATATTCTACAAGATATTAGAATTGGAAAAGTGACCGAGCATGGGAAAGAAGCTTTAAATGCACGATTACTGTCAAATTTATATCCCAAACAAGAGATTGTGCCTGAGAATATTTTTAAGAAAATTACTGAGAAGAAATCCGGGATATGTTTGATGCCAACTCTTGCAGAATGTGCCATCTTCAACAACAAAATGTTGAATTTAGAAAAGCAAGAGATTGTGAAACTTGAAGCTATCGACAAATTAGAGCATATGGGATCAACAATTATTTTGTCAGACAATTTGAAATCAAAATTGGATTCATTAGAGAAGACTATATCTAAAACAGCGGGTTTTGAAAAGACTTTGAATGTGTGTTTAAATTGCCGAATCATTTTGAGAAGGAATTTACATGTAGAAAGAGGTCTGGTAAATGGATCAATGGGTAATGTTGTTGATTTTGAGAAATACAGAAATAGAGATGGAATAGAATTTTTAAGAATTAAATTTGATGGCATTGAGGAAGTACAGCAAATTGGTCGTTGTTCTGCTAGGTTTTTGCTTGTTAAAGACTTATATGTTCGCCGTAAACAGTTTCCTGTTTGCTTGGCATATGCGGTGACAATCCATAAATCGCAAGGTTTAAGTGTAGACAGTGCATTGGTGAATATTGGCAGTTCTGTGTTCAAGGAGGGTATGGCATATGTGGCATTGTCACGAGTTAGAACTTTATCGGGATTGTACTTGATTGACTGTGATGTCACAAACATTTGTGCGGATCTAGATTGTGTTAAGGAATACAATAGGTTAAGAAGAGAGTATGCGCCACATTTGCCTCAATATCCTTTGTTTGAGAAACGTGTGGTAGGCCGGAAACGTAGAAATATCAGTAATAGTAGGGAGGTTGTTGCAAAAAGACTAAAAGTCAATGAACCGAAAATTGTTAGCAGAAAGAAAGTGGATTCTGTTGAAGATGTTGTCGGTTTTCAATTTGAAAACAGTTCTGTTGTCAACTGCTATGCAAATGTAGTGGTTAATGTTCTCTTTTCACTAGAGAGTTTAAAAGAACAGATTCTGTTGAATTCAGAACACATTTTATGCTGTTTGTTGAATTCTGTTTTCGAGAAATGTAGCATTGATCGAACAAAAGTAGAAAGTGTGTCTGAAGTTCGTTATCTGTTAGATGAATGTTCAGGTCAAACAGACTTCTCTGAAAATAATCAGCAAGATTGTCAGGAGTTTTTAATGTATATGCTTGATATATTGCAAGATGAGGGTGTAGATGTAGATCACCTGTTTGGGCTTTCTTATCAATGGCAGCATGACTGCGAGAACTGTATGGTATCAAGTACTACTAGTGTAGACTCAGAAAGATTTATATATTTAACTTTGCCAGACAGTAAATCAGTGTCCTTTAATAAGCTAGTAAATGCAGCGGATCACAACATGGAGTGTAGCCAATGTAAATGTGATATGATGTCAACATTATTTATACGTAGATATGGCCAGTATGTCATTTTAATGATCCAACGATGTAAGCCTGATGGATCAAAATTGTCAACTTTAATAAAAAATTTTGTGGCTTCTCAGCTGTCAATATCAGGGAGGACTTTTGTAACTGTAGCAATTATCTATCACGATGGTCCTTCAACAACATCAGGACATTATACAGCTTACTTAAAGTCTCGAAACGGCTGGTCATTCTGCAATGATTCTGTTGTAACTTTCAAAACAAAATTGCCTTTTGACCTTAAAAATTCTTACCTGGTGTTTTTAAAACCAAAATTTTAAAGAAAGTTTTTGGGGATTTCCTGTGAGGAATTGGAAATTGTTCATCAAGTAGAGGGAATGTAAGTCTGCAATGCTGTCTAGATTATTGGTCCAAAACTTTTAATTATAATGTCAATTTTAAAATCCAACTATATAAACCTGATACAAGTAAGTCTGCTTCATAGTAAGCAGTATCAGTGTCATAGGAAAAGGAGAACATGAGTGACAAAGAAGAGTAAGATATTAGTAGTCCAGGATTGTGAAAATATTCTCAAATGTTTTCTTTTTGAAAGATGCGAAAATAGAAAATGACGGGATTTGATTTGAAGAATTACAAGAGTTGCGAATCGCTGCAACATGATTTGGCCTAGTGGAAACATGTGATAGAATGTGAGAAGTCTTTTTTTGTATGTAACATATTTTTCGAAATGATGGAGGTTTTCTTGCAGAAAGTGGCGGGCTGAAAATATTTATAGAACAACAGAGTGGATGCTGTTCATAGGAGATCCTTTGACGTTATTGAAAGTAAGTTAATTTTAAGGAGTTTTGAATTCAGAATTCTTAGGTTGTATGGGTTTTTTAAACACAATCATTTTGATTGTGTTTTTTTTCCCCCTTGTTACATGATGAATACCTTCAAATCACTGATTTAAGTGAAATTTGATACATTCTGAGAACAGCAAAAATAAACCATTTAACATGTATAATTAATGTTCTGCTTTTTGTACTTATGATATATATTTAGAAATGTGAGGTAGATATGGAAAAAGTGAGTCTTCTGTAAGTGTCAATTCTAATGCTTACAGTGCTGTACTTCTGGGTACTGTTTTTTTTTAAAAAAAAGAAATAGGCCTCACCTCCAAGTAAGCTCTTGAAAGCACACATCTTATTTGCATCCTGAAACAATCATTTAAAATGTTAGACACAATTTTATGATGGTTTTACATCTCATTTGCGCTGTTATTGCATCACTATTGTGAGACATAAGCAATGCAAAAGAAGCATCATGTTTCAAAATAGGCCTCATTTCATCAGCATGAAGATACTGTTTGTTTAAAATAAATATCTTTAGGATTGTGTACGGGTCGTAGAGAAGTAGAGGTTTCTGTAAGTGTCAAAGTTGTTTAAAAACTGTTTCTTCTTGAACCTTTTCCCTTCTTTTTTCTAATTTTTAAATACATGTTTTAATATTTTTGGAAATGTTTGTTCTCTCTTTTACAGATTGAATATATGAAAAATTTTCTTTAAAAGTTATCAAGAATTATAAGGTAAATGTTTTCTACTTTTTTAACCCGCATTCCACTGCTGATGATGTCACTGACTATGTTATGAATGATGTCATAAGTGGGCATGTTTTACTACAATGGTAGGTCTTCACATCTATTATCTCCTCTGTATTCTTCAACAAGCATAAATTTGATATGCAACCCAGAGTACGGTTCACCTTAAACAAACTTTTAGAGAGGACACACCTTATCGTCACCCTCAATCAATCATTTAATCTATCACATTTAACATCTATTAGTTCTACTGCTTCATTTCTTTAATCTTTACTTTCCTGTGTTTGCTACTTCTCTCATTCCTTTCTCTATTACTTAATTTTTCTACTCCTTCCAGTATTTTTCTCACTCCCTCTCTTCTCATACTTCTTCATTATTATTCACTAATTCTGTCTCTATTAATGTTACTGTTTCTGAATGATCTCCAAAAAATTTTAAAACAAGAACAGTAAGTATAAGGATAGGAAAAGACATTTATGTTACAAGAAAGACAGCTATAGGAAGTAAACAAAAAAAACTGTTACTCGCAATCCACTGCTGATGATGTCACTGACCATGTCAAAAATTATGTAATATATGACATGATCAGAAGTGAATTGCGGGTAACAGTATCTTTTCTTTACTGCCTATAGCTGTCTTTTTTGTAACATAACTGTCTGTTTCCTTTCCTTATACTTACTGTTCTTTTTTTAAAAAATTTTTTTTTGGTTCGCTCAAAGTTCGCGTACCGGAGTGCGGACTGGGAGTGAACTAATAGAAATAGAGCTTGACAGAGTTCAAAGAATTCTACCAATTTTTTTTAATAATGGGGAGGTAGTTCTGAAAAGAACTTTTTTTTTGTTTTTGTTGTTTTATTTATTTTATTTTATTTTTTGAACATTTTTTATATTTTTTTGTTTTTTTCTGAACATTTTTTATTTTTTTTTATTTTTTGGGGGGTAGGGGGGAAACAAAAATGATTCAGTGAAAAGGGCTCAACAGGAGCAACGAAAAAAAGAAGAATTTATTTTTTGGGGCGTTTTGGGCACACATGATTGTTGATGGCTCTCATTATAAGGGTAATGCTACTTTCGCGGTAGCAAAGTGTCTGGTTGCACCACACACAGACTTGCTTCACTTCCCCCATGTTGATTTGGATGTTCGGGATCACCTCCCTCGCCTCCGGTCCTGATACCTCCTGAACAACAGATCTTCTCGCCATTTCTGGGGGATTTTGTTGTTGGTCGCGAAGCTGGGCATTACTGTAATTGTTAGGGTGCCACCGACCCATGTGCCTGTGCATTGTATAATTCCCATAGCTGTACTTTTTGTCAGTGCCCCTTGAAAGACGATCGCCGCAAATACGGCAAAAGACGTATCTGGCATTGACTTTTTTTTGGTCAGCTGGAAATTTAAAAAATTGCCAGATGTAATTTTCTTTCCTGTTATATCTCCTGGGCTCCTCTGGCAAAAACTCAGGATGTTCTTCCTCTTCCTCCTCTTCTTGATTTTCCTCCTCTTCTATAATTAGTGAAGCATGTGGTCTTTTCTTCCCATGAGGAGGTGGAGGAGGTGGTGGGGGCACACTGGCTGAAGCAACCATTGAAGCCATTGCTGAAGAATCAAAAAGGGTCTTTCTCTAACCAAGATGAAAGTCAGAGTGTGGAAAGAAGGAGGGGTTTTCATCATTTGGGAGAAGGAAAAATTCTAAACCAATGAAAAGTGTTAATTTTACATCACATGACCAAGTATTACATCATTAGGAAACCAAAAGTGAAATGAACCAATGAAAAGTGTTATTATCGAGTCACATGACCTGTTGTATTTACGTTTCGCGCTTTGCTCCGCTTTCCGGTCCACTTCCGGGTCCGCTAACTTGGCGCGTCCAATGACGTATTACGCGATAACGCAAAACGTCATGCGAACGTAACAGTTACGCTAAAGGAACGTTTACCGGTTCGCGTACCAAGCCGCGGCTTTAAATTGAGCTAACGGGAAGCTGACCGGTTCGCGGACTGGGAGCGAAACAAAAAAAAATGTTTTAAAAAAATTGTCTAAAAAACATGAAAAATATATTTCAAGATTTAAAGAAGAATACATTTTACAGCTACAGATATTAGCTTTTAAAAAACCATTGAAATTCAATGAAAAAACCATAGGTTATAGTCCACATATAGTTAGGAATTTGCATTTACAAAACCTTTAAAATTCAATGAAAAAACCATTGGTTAAAGAACATATATAGTTAGGAATTTGCATTTACAAAACCTTATTTTACTCGCATAAAA
This sequence comes from Lissotriton vulgaris, assembly GCF_964263255.1. Lineage (NCBI taxonomy): Eukaryota > Metazoa > Chordata > Amphibia > Caudata > Salamandridae > Lissotriton > Lissotriton vulgaris. The sequence continues at coordinate 1,323,258,756 of NC_141689.1, read as the reverse complement.
CCATTGAAATTCCATATATAGTTAGATGCGCTAACTATATATCGCGCACGCGCAATCCACTGCTGATGATGTCACATATTACATCATTCATGACATGGTTAGTGACATCACTGATGACATCACTGATGACATCTCAAATGACATCACTGATAAAATCACTGATAACATCTCATTTCACATGACTGATCACATCACTGATGATATCTTTTATGTGATAATACCATGAACCTCTTCAGACTCTAATATAACCTTAGATACAATCAGTGTAAACAGACAGTCACAGACTGTCACTCATCCATGGAGTTACTCACACACCTAGTCAGTTATGCAAAAAATCAATAACACCTCCATTTTCTCAACTATACAGTTATACACACCTTACTTATTCAAACATATACTAACACATATTTACTTTACTCTCTTATACAATCCCTGATACATGTTCACAATGATCCATACAGCCACTCACACATTCACTGGCTCTTATGCACAGTTATTTATATATGTCAACTCTCACATGTACTGTGTTTTACATATGTACTTACTTTGACATGTAGCACTGAGATATCCATTCACTCACTAATACACTCATGCACAGTCAACCGCCCATACAGCTGTTTCCACATGCACTTTTGAACCCATACATATAGTGAATGAACTACTCACACATCTATGTACAGAGTCACACACCTCCCAGCCACCCATACACACACACTCAGTTTCCCATACAAATACTTGGGCAACCAATCAATAACCCATATAGTTACTCATATAGCTACTTATCAACACATGCAACAGTTTACAGAACAACAGATATAATGATGCACAAATTAAGACAGTTTAGTCACTAACCCATGCACTCAGTGAGACACATTTAATCACTCACTCATACAGTCAGTCATGCACCTACTAAATCCTTCATCCAGACACTTATACATCCACTCATTCTTCAATATGTAAGACATATTTTAACTTTACAGAAACATACAGTCACTGGATGTTGTCTTCAGTGATGTCATCAGTGATGTCATTTGAGATGTCATCAGTGATGTCATCAGTGATGTCACTAACCATGTCATGAATGATGTAATATGTGACATCATCAGCAGTGGATTGCGGGTGCGCGATATATAGTTAGCGCATCTAACTATATATGGAATTTCAATGGTTTTATGCGAGTAAAATAAGGTTTTGTAAATGCAAATTCCTAACCATATATGTTCTTTAACCAATGGTTTTTTCATTGAATTTTAAAGGTTTTGTAAATGCAAATTCCTAACTATATATGGACTATAACCTATGGTTTTTTCATTGAATATATATATATATATATATATATTACCTACTGGCGATAGCCAGTAGGTATATATAGTTAGGATTTTTTTCCTATGGGATTTTTGAAAATTCTATGTCGAATAACTTTGGCGTTTGAGGACAGAATTGGCTGAAATTTTCAGGAAAATGGAACATTTTGTTTCTGAGCAGCCCCTGAAAATTTGGTGGGGGTTCGTCAAGGGGGGGCCGAGAAAAAAGGGGGGTCCCAAAACGTGTTTTTCCCATGCAATTTTCCATAGGGCGGTTGGCCTCACTTTTAGCCTGAACGGCTGAATGGATTTACACCAAACTTGGCAAAATTGTAGGGACTGGTAGCCCGATGTGCCTTTGCTATGTCTCAAGATATAGGCTCCAGTGGTTTTTACGAAAATTAACTTTGAAAAATATATATTGGGCTACATTGGGCTATATATATGTTGGAGCCCAAATGTAGCCCAATGTAGCCCAATGTAGCCCAAAGATGGCCACCAGAGACAAAAAACACAAATATAGCCCAAATATCAGCCAGATGTAGCCCAACTATAGCCCAATGACAGAATGTCCCAGAGTGTTCTAAAGAACAACTAGAGTGCTAACAGTCCTACTTATTACAAAGGTATGGCACACCTGAAGCCATCTTGATTGGAATAAAGTGGTAACTCTTAAAACATTTAATTAAAAAAGGAACAAAATGAGGGTGTTCATTTTGCCATAGAAAGTATGATTAGCGAATATATGATGAAATCCCGCATACCATCAGTCCGCAAAAAAAATCCCGCATGTACTATTAGGCCGCAAATTAAAATAACGAGAACTTTTAGAACGAATATGCCTTTAGCATACACTAAACAACTAAACTACCCTAAACCCTAAAACACTACCCCCAGCATGACCCTACACTACACAAACAGTACAACACTACCCTAAACCCTAAAACACTACCCCCAGCATGACCCTACACTACACAAACACTACAATACTACCCTAAACCCTAAAACACTACCCCCAGCATGACCCTACACTACGCAAACACTACAACACTACCCAAAACCCTAAAACACTACACCCCAGCATGACCCTACACTATGCAAACACTACAACACTACCCTAAACCCTAAAACACTACCCCCAGCATGACCCTACACTACAAAAACACTACAACACAACCCTAAACCCTAAAACACTACCCCCAGCATGACCCTACACTACGCAAACACTACAACACAACCCTAAACCCTAAAACACTACCCCCAGCATGACCCTACACTACGCAAACACTACAACACTACCCTAAACCCTAAAACACTACCCCCAGCATGACCCTACACTACGCAAACACTACAACACTACCCAAAACCCTAAAACACTACACCCCAGCATGACCCTACACTATGCAAACACTACAACACTACCCTAAACCCTAAAACACTACCCCCAGCATCACCCTACACTACGCAAACACTACAACACTACCCAAAACCCTAAAACACTACACCCCAGCATGACCCTACACTACGCAAACACTACAACACTACCCTAAACCCTAAAACACTACCCCCAGCATGACCCTACACTACGCAAACACTACAACACTACCCTAAACCCTAAAACACTACCCCCAGCATGACCCTACACTACGCAAACACTACAACACTACCCTAAACCCTAAAACACTACCCCCAGCATGACCCTACACTACGCAAACACTACAACACTACCCAAAACCCTAAAACACTACCCCCAGCATGACCCTACACTACGCAAACACTACAACACTACCCAAAACCCTAAAACACTACCCCCCAGCATGACCCTACACTACGCAAACACTACAACACTACCCAAAACCCTAAAACACTACCCCCAGCATGACCCTACACTACGCAAACACTACAACACTACCCCAAACCCTAAAACACTACCCCCCAGCATGACCCTACACTACGCAAACACTACAACACTACCCAAAACCCTAAAACACTACACCCCAGCATGACCCTACACTACGCAAACACTACAACACTACCCAAAACCCTAAAACACTACCCCCAGCATGACCCTACACTACGCAAACACTACAACACTACCCAAAACCCTAAAACACTACCCCCAGCATGACCCTACACTACGCAAACACTACAACACTACCCTAAACCCTAAAATACTACACCCCAGCATGACCCTACACTACGCAAACACTACAACACTACCCAAAAGCCTAAAACACTACCCCCAGCATGACCCTACACTACGCAAACACTACAACACTATCCTAAACCCTAAAACACTACGCCCAGCATGACCCTACACTACGCAAACACTACAACACTACCCTAAACCCTAAAACAGTAGCCCCAGCATGACCCTACACTACGCAAACACTACAACACAACCCTAAACCCTAAAACACTACCCCCAGCATGACCCTACACTATGCAAACACTACAACACTGCCCTAAACCCTAAAACACTACCCCCAGCATGACCCTACACTACGCAAACACTACAACACAACCCTAAACCCTAAAACACTACCCCCAGCATGACCCTACACTAAACAACCACCACAACTCTACACTACACTAACACAACACTACACTACACAACACTACTCTACACTACACAATCACTAACCCACGAAAAAAGTTAACACAAACCCACTTACCTCTCTCGTCATCGTGGTTTTCACAACGCAAATACATTTACCATACATGCCTTTAAAACGTAATTCTTTGTAAAGGCATGCGCGATAAATGCACATGCGTTTTGAAAAAATGCGGGATAATGGTATGCGAGGTCAATGACCTTGCGGGATAATGGTATGCGGACTGAAAGTCTGCGGGATAAAAAATGCGGGAAAATGGCTGCAAACCATGATTAGCAGCAGACTTCCCTGGTGAGCACTAGCTTTACTACAGTGATCTAATGAGCAACTAGAGTGCTAACATTCAGAATTTATGGCAAATGTGTGACACATCTGAATGCCTTCTTGATAGAACCAAAGTAAACAAGCATTGAAAATGCAATAGATCTCGCCCTCGTTTAAGTTAAAGCCATTCTGTTTGTAATGAGGTGGCTTTTTAGCTTTGCTTTTATTAGTGTTTTTAAAACTTTCATGTAAATAACATGCATATGTATGCATATATGTATATGTATGCATGCATTTATATTTATATAGATATGCAGATTATATATGTTTATATATGTATATTACCTACTGTCGATAGCCAGTGGGTATATATAGTTAGGATTTTTTCTCTATGGGATTTCTGAAAATTCTATGTCTAATAACTTTGGCGTTTGTGGACGGAATTGGCAGAAATTTTCAGGAAAATGGCACATTTTGTTTCTGAGCAGCCCCTGAAAATTTGGGGGGTTTCGTCAAGGGGGGGTCGAGAAAAAAGGGGGGTCCCAAAACGCGTTCTTCCCATTCATTTTTCCATAGGGCGGTTGGACTCACTTTCAGCTCGAACGGCTGAATAGATTTACATGAAACTTGGCAAAATTGTAGATATGGTTTGCCCGACGTGCCTTTGCTATGTCTCAATATATGTGCTCCAGTGGATTTTGACAAATTAACGTTAAAAAAATATATATATCTGTGACAGCGCTCCGGTTAGCGCCCCGGTTCGCGTACCTGACGCGTAACGGAACTTCGCGAAGCGAAGCTGATTGGCTCTCCGGTGTCTGTCAACATTCTAAACAGTCCGGAGCGGCCGCCATCTTGTCTCTCGGTACGATCGAGAGACAAGATGTGGTGAAAAACGAAGGGGGAAATGAAGGAAAGGGGGCAAGGTAGACCACTCCTGACCCCCTAGGATTGATGAGGGGGATATTAAAGTGCCCCGCGGGGCAAAAAATAAAAAAAACATTTTTTTTGCGATTTTACGCCGTAGAGGCGCGTCCTGGTACGCGAACTGGGCAGCGAACCAGGCAGCTCACCGGGCAGCTAACCGGGCAGCTAACCGGCAGCGTGGGTTCGAGAGACAAGGTGTGGTGAAAAAAGAAGGGGAAATGAAGGAAAGGGGGCAAGGTAAACCCCTCCTGACCCCCTAGGATTGATGAGGGGGATATTAAAGTCCCCCACGATTTTTCGCGGTAGAGGCGCTTCCCGGTACGCGAACCGGGCAGCTAATCGGCAGCGTAACGGGAGTCCGCCATCTTGTGTTTTTGGAGCGTCCGGTTCGCGTACCGGGTAGCGTCCCGGTAAGCGTAATAAGGGGAAAACCAAGAGAAACAGTAAAAAAAAAATTAAGGGAATAGATTTCCAGCAAACTTGGCAAAATTGTAGGGACTGTTTGTTTGATGTGCCTTTGCAAGGCCTCAAGATATGTGCACGTGTGGATTTTGTCTAATTAAGGTTAAAAAAAATATATATATCTGTAAGCGTGCTCCGGCACGCTTACGTTACGGGTTTTGTTTGCGCTGCAGAGCCGATACGTCACGGTTATGCGACGCGTCATGAGGCGTCTCACGTGGCTACGTTATACGTCATGTAATAAAGAATATATTTTACAGCTATAGATATTAGCTTTTAAAAAACCAATGAAATTCACTGAAAAAACCATAGGTTATAGACCATATATAGTTAGGAATTTGCATTTACAAAACCTTGAAAATTCACTGAAAAAACCATAGGTTAGAGACCATATATAGTTAGCTGGACATTTTATTGACATAAAACCAATGAAATTCCATATATAGTTAGTTGCACTAACTATATATCGCGCACCCGCAATCCACTGCTGATGATGTCACATATTACATCATTCATGACATGGTCAGTGACATCACTGATGACATCACTGATGACATCTCAAATGACATCTCAAATGACATCACTGATGACATCATGACACACCAATACCAGTTACTACATACGCACTCACTGATTCCTACGTCTACACACACATTCACTCATTCACCCATACAATCACTCATACATACAGTCACTCATTATTACAACACTATCATATGCACTCATACACCTATGCAGACACTCACACACTGCCACTCATCCTTGGAGTTACTCACACACCTAGTCAGTTCTGTAAAGAATCAATCACACTTCCATTTCCTCATCTATACAGTTAAACACAGAACACCATACTTCAGTGACATCACTGATGACATCACTGATGACATCTCAAATGACATCACTGATGACATCTCAAATGACATCACTGATGACATCATGACACACCAATACCAGTTACTACATACGCACTCACTGATTCCTACGTCTACACACACATTCACTCATTCACCCATACAATCACTCATACATACAGTCACTCATTATTACAACACTATCATATGCACTCATACACCTAGTCAGTCCTGTGAAGAATCAATCACACTTCGATTTCCTCATCTATACAGTTAAACACAGAACACCATACTTTTCACACATATACTAACACATACTTACTCTCTTATACAATCACTGATACAAGCACACATTGATATGCACAGAGTCACACACCTCCCAGCCAGCCACACACACACTCAGTCTTCCATACATCCACTCATTCTTCAATATGTAAAACATATTTAAACTTTACAAAAACACACAGACACTAGATGATGTCATCAGTGATGTCATTTGAGATGTCATCAGTGATGTCATCAGTGATGTCATTTGAGATGTCATCAGTGATGTCATCAGTGATGTCACTGACCATGTCATGAATGATGTAATATGTGACATCATCAGCAGTGGATTGCGGGTGCGCGATATATAGTTAGTGCAACTAACTATATATGGAATTTCATTGGTTTTATGTCAATAAAATGTCCAGCTAACTATATATGGTCTCTAACCTATGGTTTTTTCAGTGAATATATATATATATATATATATATATATATATATATATATATATATATTCACTGAAAAAACCATAGGTTTCACACCAGTTATAGTTAGCTGGAAATTTTACTGATATAAAACCATTGAAATTCCCACGTTATAGTTAGTTGGACTCACTATAACTTGCGCGCCTGCAATGCACTGCTGATGACGTCACATATTACATCACTCATGACATGGTCAGTGACATCACTCATGACATCACTGATGACACCATCCCTGTGACAGAGTGACTGACCTCCTTTCAGTGTAATGTAACCCCTGAAACACATATTCAAAAATAGAAACTAACATTTACAAAAAAGTGGCGATACCTATACCAGTTACAACAACCAATTCAGTAATTCAACCATTTATATACACATTTACTCATTCACCAACAGTTCTATATAGTCATTCATACATATACTCACTTATCATATGTAGTGAAACACCTTTACATCCGTTAACACACCGACAGTCTTCCAAAAGTTACTCACACATATACTCACACATGCAAAAAAACTATTGAACATCCATTTATTTGCATATACAGCTATACACACACTACCACCTTATTCCTAAGGAAACTTACACATACTTACTCTCTTAAACAATCACTTATAGAATCACATACTTATTTAAACAGGAACTCTTACAATCTCTCACTCTCACATTTACTCACTTATATAAATCAATACTCCATATACTAGAATAAAACATATGTATACACACTCATATATAAAACATATTTATTTTTTCAGAAAGACACACATTCACTGGATGGTGTCATCAGTGATGTCATGAGTGATGTCACTGACCATGTCATGAGTGATGTAATATGTGACGTCATCAGCAGTGCATTGCAGGCGCGCAAGTTATAGTGAGTCCAACTAACTATAACGTGGGAATTTCAATGGTTTTATATCAGTAAAATTTCCAGCTAACTATAACTGGTGTGAAACCTATGGTTTTTTCAGTGAATTTAATAGGTTTTTTAAATGCTAATTCCTAACTATAACTGGTGTGAAACCTATGGTTTTTTCAGTGAATTTCATAGGTTTTTTAAATGCTAATTCCTAACTATAACTGGTGTGAAACCTATGGTTTTTTCAGTGAATTTCATAGTTTTTTAAATGCTAATTCCTTTGTATATCGAGTTTCTAACCTTTTTTTTTTTTACAATTTGCTGTTTTTTTTTAAGTATTCATTTTTTTTAATATTTTTTTTATTTTGCGCTCTGGGTGCGCGCTCCGGGAAGCTTTCAGCTAAGCTCTCCTGTAAGCTTCTCCGAGAGCTCATCTGAAAGCGCACCCAGAGCGCAACTGTCGTTCGTGAAAAAAAAATATGAATGAAAAGTTAATAATAATGCAAAACATTTCGTACCATACAAATAAAATTTGTTTTTTTTAATATGGAAAATGATTATGCATTTCTATAAAAGATTGATGACGTCACTTCGGCGCGCAACGTAAGTGCCCTCGGAAGCGCATACGTGCGCGGCGCATAAACGCACGGAAAAGCGCCTACGATCGCGCCACGTTTGCGCCCCGGAAGCGCCTACGATCGCGCTGCGTAAACGCACCCGGAAGTGCACCGGAGCGCGCAGCGTAAACGCGTCGGGTCATGTGACCCTAAAATAACACTTTTCATTGGTTGCTAACAGTTTTTTTTTACAATGAATGAAATCCCCACCCATTTCCTTCACTTCTTCTTTCACTTTTGTGACTGAAAGACCTGCCTTTTTTGCTGCTCCATATTCCTGGATTCATCATGGCTGCCAGACCATCCAGCAGTGAAGATGACTCCAATGATTTCATTGATGAAGAGCCTCCTACCCCAAAGGTGAAGGAACATTTCATCTGGAAATTTTTTAAGTTTCCAGAAGGCCAGAAGAAGGTGAATGCACCAAAAGTAGAGTGCAGGATCTGCAAACAGGTCCTGTCACGGGGTAACCCCCCAAAAAAATACTCTTTTGGCAACTTCACCATGATTCGCCATGTGGAGAGGAGGCACCCCCAGAATTTTGCCCGGGAAAGTGTCAGGGCTCTGGCACAGGAGGTTCCCAGAGATGGGGCCTCTACATCAACAGGAGGAGCAACTTCTTCTGGAAGAGAACAATCTCAGGGGCAGGTAGCAAACATTCAACCTGCATTCAACCATGGGGTCGTCAGATGCAGATACTGCAATCAACTCCTCACCTATGGGGAGCAAAGTGTCCTGCTCATGGTTCGGGCATTGGAGAACCATCACTGCCCTTCCCACCCCTAATTTTTTTCTTTTCTTTTTGCTCCTGTTGAGCAGTTTCTATTCCCTGTTTTTGTTCCTCTTCAGTTAAAAGAAGAAAACCAAAAGTTCTTTTCAGAACTACCTCCAATTCTCATCAAAGAGCTATAATCTTAAAAAATGAAGAGTAAGTGAAATATAGTGCATTGATAATTGAAAGGAGAATGAGTAAGAAAGAACAGAAAGGTATGAGAGGTGAAAGGAAGTGAAGTAGGAGGACTGAAAGAAGGTGAGTGTTAGAAAAGAAAGTTATGACACAGTGAATAAACTGGAGGCCTCATTTCTGAAAAGTGACGCATCGCTACGTGAAAATAGCGATGCGTCACTTTTCTGGACGCACTCCTTATGACATTCCAGATATGTCATATTTAATATATGACTAATCAATTCGCAAGGAGTTACAGATATGTCAGTATTTCTGACATATCTGTAAACACAAAAGTAACGCATTGCAGGAGTGCGTCACAAAAGTGACGCAACTCCAATAATGTGTCCTTTCACATGGAAAAAGCACCATGTGAAAGGTTTGCTGTGAAGCAGGCGCAAGATTTTGGCGCAACTGCATCCTAAAAGTGACGCACTGCGTCATTATTACCAAGCTTTTTGCAAGGAACACCCCCTCTGCATGCATTATACCTGACACTATTTTTTAAAAAGTGACGCATCTAGGTACATGGGTCACTTTTTAAAACTCTGCGCCATATTGTATCTGCATCAGGTATAATGTATGCAGAGGGGGCAATCCCTCGCAAAAAGCTTGGTAATAACAACGTACTGAAATCTATGAGATTTCCCTGCGTCACTTTTAGGATGCTATTGTGTCAAAATTTTGCGCCGGCCTCGCATCACTTTTATGTTTACACATATGTCAGAAATACTGACGTATCTGTAACTCCTTGCAACATGATTCGTCATACATTAAATATGACACATCTGGAATGTCATAAGGACTGTGGACAGAAAAGTGACGCATCACACCAGCAGTGTAATAAAATGTGCCTCGTTGCACTATATTTAAAGGATGCAACAGCATCCTAAAAGTGACGCAGTGAAATCTCAAACATTTCACTGCGTCGCTATTACAAAGCTTTTAGTGGGAGAACACCCCCTCTGCATGCATTATACCTCACGCAGATATAATGTGGCGCTTGATTTTAAAAAGTGACCCATCTACCTAGATACCTCACTTTTTAAATATAACGCAACGCAACACATTTTTTTACACTACTGGTGCAATGCGTCACTTTTCTGTGCGCACTCCTTATGACATTCCAAGTAACGCATTGCTGGAGTGCGTCACAAAAGTGACGCAACTCCAGTAATGTGTCCTTTCAAATGGGGAAAGCAGCATATGAAAGGTCTTGCCTCAGTCTAACACCTGCTGTAAAGCAGGCACAAGATTTTGACGCAACAGCATCCTAAAACTGACGCAGTGAAATCTCAAAGATTTCACTGCGTCGCTATTACAAAGCTTTTTGCGGGAGAACACCCCCTCTGCATGCATTATACCTGACGCTATTTTTAAAAAGTGACGCATCTAGGTACATGGGTCACTTTTTAAAACTCTGCGCCATATTGTATCTGCAACATGATTCGTCATACATTAAATATGACACATCTGGAATGTCATAAGGAGTGCGCACAGAAAAGTGACGCATAACACCAGCAGTGTAATAAAATGTACCTCGTTGCACTATATTTAAAAAGTGACGCATCTAGATAGATGCGTCACTTTTTAAATATTGCATAACAATGCGCATTTTTTTACACCGCTGGTGCGTCACAAAAATTGACGCACAGGAAGCGCAAAACTAACAGCGCAAGGCCTTCATAAATATGGTCCTGGATTTTCCCCGTGCTTCGCCGGTGCGCGTACCATGCGCTTCCCCCGCGCAAAACGAAAAAAATTTTTTAATGCCCTGCAGGACCCTATTTTAGTCCCTACATCAAACCTAGGGGGTCAGAGGGGGTCTACTCTTCCCCCTTATGGTCATTTGCCCCTTTTTTTTTCAAACCCCTTGTGTCTCGATTTTACCGAGACACAAGATGGCGGCCGCTCCGCACTGTTTAGAATGTTTACAGACAACTGAGATCCAATCAGCTTCCTGCGCGCAAGTCGCGTGTCGCGCCTGGAGCGCACTCCGGTGCGCGCACGGGAGAGCGCCTATAGATATATATATTTTTTTGAACCTAAATTACTCAAAATCCACTGGAGCACATATCTTGAGACATAGCAAAGGCACATCGGGCTACCAGTCCCTACAATTTTGCCAAGTTTGGTGGAAATCCATTCAGCCGTTCGGGCTAAAAGTGAAATCGACCGCCCTATGGAAATTAACATGGGGAAAACGCGTTTTGGGACCCCCCTTTTATCTCGGCCCCCGCTTGACGAATCCCCCCCAAACTTTCAGGGAAGGACCGGACCGCCATGAGACCATTTTCCTGAAAATTTCAGGCAGATTCGTCAACCGGCGCCAAAGTTATTCAAAATAGAATGTTGAGATTTAACATTGAAAATTATCCTAACTATAACTACCTACTGGCGACCGCCAGTAGGTAATATATATATATTACCTACTGGCGGTCGCCAGTAGGTATATATAGTTAGGATTTTTTCCCTATGGGATTTCTGAAAATTCTATGTCTAATAACTTTGGCGTTTGTGGACGGAATCGGCTGAACTTTTCAGGAAAATGGCACATTTTGTTTCTGAGCAGCTCCTGAAAATTTGGGGGGGTTTCGTCAAGGGGGGGCTGAGAAAAAAGGGGGGTCCCAAAACGCGTTTTTAACATTGAGTTTTCCATAGGGCGGTTGGACTCACTTTTAGCCCGAACGGCTGAATGGATTTGCACCAAACTTGGCAAAATTGTAGGGACTGTTAGCCCGATGTGCCTTTGCTAGGTCTCAATATATGTGCTTCAGTGGATTTTGAGAAATTAACGTTTAAATCAAGATATATATCTGTAACAGCGCTCCGGGCAGCGCTCCGGTTCGCGAACTTTTCGCGTATCGGAACTTTGCGAAGCGAAGCTGATTGGCTCTCCGGTGTCTGTCAACATTCTAAACAGTCCGGTGCGGCCGCCATCTTGTCTCTCGGTAGGATCGAGAGACAAGAGGAGGCCAAAACAAAGGGGGAAATGAAGGAAAGGGGGCAAGGTAGACCCCTTCTGACCCCCTAGGATTGATGAGGGGGATATTATAGAGCCACGCCGGGCCCCAAAAAAAAAATAAAAAATACGATTTTTTCGCCGTAGAGACGCGTCTTGGTTCGCGAACCGGGCAGCTAACCGGGCAGCTAACCGGGAAGCTAACCGTCAGTGTAACCCAAAAAAAAAAAAAAAAAAAATTCCGATTTTTTCGCCGTAGAGACGCGTCTTGGTTCGCGAACCGGGCAGCTAACCGGGCAGCTAACCGGGAAGCTAACCGGCAGTGTAACCCAAAAAAAAAAAAAAATCAGATTTTTTCGCCGTAGAGACGCGTCTTGGTACGCGAACCGGGCAGCTAACCGGGCAGCTAACCGGGAAGCTAACCGGCAGTGTAACGGGAGTCTGAGGAGTAGCTGATTGGCTGTCAATATTGTAAACAGTCCGGAGCGGCCGCCATCTTGTCTCTCGGTAGGATCGAGAGACAAGAGGAGGCCAAAACAAAGGGGGAAATGAAGGAAAGAGGGCAAGGTAGACCCCTTCTGACCCCCTAGGATTGATGAGGGGGATATTATAAAGCCACGTGGGGCCAAAAAAAAAAAAAAAAAAAAATCCGATTTTTTCGCCGTAGAGACGCGTCTTGGTACGCGAACTGGGCAGCTAACCGGGCAGCTACCGGGAAGCTAATCGGCAGTGTAACGGGAGTCTGAGGAGAAGCTGATTGGCTGTTATCATTGTAAACAGTCTGGAGCGGCCGCCATCTTGTCTCTCTGTGGGATCGAGAGACAAGAGGTGGAAAAAAAAAAGGTGTAAATGAATGAAAGGGGTAAGGCAGACCCCTCCTGAACCCCTAGGATTGATGAGGGGGCTATTAAAGTTCCCTGGGGGGTGAAAAAAAAAATTTGCGATTTTTCGCGGTAAAGGTGCTTCCTGGTACGTTAACCGGGCAGCTAACCGGCAGCGTAACGGGAGTCCGACATATTGTGTTTTTTGAACGTTTGTGATATGTGCACGTGTGGATTTTGTCTAATTAAGGTTAAAAAAATATATATATATCTTTAAGCGTGTTCTGGCGCGCTTACGTTTTGGGTTTGGTTTGCGCTGCAGAGACGATACGTCACGGTTATGCGATGCATCATGAGGCGTCTCACGGGCTACGTGATACGTCACTTAATAAAGAATATATTTTACAGCTATAGATATTAGCTTTTAAAAAACCAATGAAATTTACAGAAAAAACCATAGGTTATAGACCATATATAGTTAGGAATTTGCATTTACAAAACCTTGAAAATTCACTGAAAAAACCATAGGTTATAGACCATATATAGTTAGGGATTAGCATTTAAAAAACCTTATTTTATTTGCACAAAACCATTGAAATTCCATATATAGTTAGTTGCACTAACTATATATCGCGGACCCGCAATCCACTGCTAATGATGTCACATATTACATCATTCATGACATGGTCAGTGACATCACTGATGACATCACTGATGACATCTCAAATGACATCACTGATGACATCACTGATGACAACACCCAGTGACTGTATGTTTCTGTAAAGTTAAAATATGTCTTACATATTGAAGAATGAGTGGATGTATAAGTGTCTGGATGAAGGATTTAGTAGGTGCATGACTGACTGTATGAGAGAATGATTAAATGTGTCTCACTGAGTGCATGGGTTAGTGATTAAAGTGTCTTAATTTGGCAATCAATATTTATGTTCTTCTGTAAACTGCTGCATGTTTAAATCAGTAGCTATATCAGTAACTATATGGGTTATTGAATGGTTGCCCAAGTATTTGTATGGGAGACTGAGTGTGTGTGTGGGTGGCTGGGAGGTGTATAACTCTGTGCATAGATGTGTGAGCGGTTGATTCCCTAGGTGTATGGGTTCAAAAGTGCATGTAGAAACAGCTGTATGGACAGTTGACTGTGTGCATGAGTATATTGGTGAGTGAATGGATATCTCAGTTCTACATGTCAAAGTAAGTACATATGTAAAACACACTCCATGTGAGAGTTGACATATATAAATAACTGAACATAAGAGTCAGTGAATGTGAGAGTGGCTGTATGAATCATTGTGAACTTGTATCAAGGATTGTATAAGAGAGTAAATATGTGTTAGTATATGTTTGAATAAGTAAGGTGTGTATAACTGTATAGTTAAGGAAATGGAGATGTGATTGATTCTTTGCATGACTGAATAGGTGTGTGAGTAACTCCATGGATGTGTGACAGTCTGTGAGTGCCTGTTTACACTGAGTGTATCAAAGGTTATATTAGAGTCTGAAGATGTATTATCACATAAATGATATCATCAGTGATGTAATCAGTAATGTCAAATGAGATGTCAGTGATGTCATCAGTGATGTCATTTGAGATGTCATCAGTGATGTCATCAGTGATGTCATTTGAGATGTCATCAGTGATGTCATCAGTGATGTCACTGACCATGTCATGAATGATGTAATATGTGACATCATTAGCAGTGGATTGCGGGTCCGCGATATATAGTTAGTGCAACTAACTATATATGGAATTTCAATGGTTTTGTGCAAATAAAATAAGGTTTTTTAAATGCTAATCCCTAACTATATATGGTCTATAACCTATGGTTTTTTCAGTGAATTTTCAAGGTTTTGTAAATGCAAATTCCTAACTATATATGGTCTATAACCTATGGTTTTTTCTGTGAATATATATATATATATTACCTACTGGCGATAGCCAGTAGGTATATATAGTTAGGATTTTTTTCCTATGGGATTTTTGAAAATTCTATGTCAAATAACTTTGGCGTTTGAGGACAGAATTGGCTGAAATTTTCAGGAAAATGGAACATTTTGTTTCTGAGCAGCCCCTGAAAATTTGGGGGGGTTTCGTCAAGGGGGGGCCGAGAAAAAAGGGGGGTCCCAAAACGTGTTTTTCCCATGCAATTTTCCATAGGGCGGTTGGCCTCACTTTTAGCCTGAACGGCTGAATGGATTTACACCAAACTTGGCAAAATTGTAGGGACTGGTAGCCCGATGTGCCTTTGCTATGTCTCAAGATATAGGCTCCAGTGGCTTTTACGAAAATTAACTTTGAAAAATATATATTGGGCTACATTGGGCTATATATATGTTGGAGCCCAAATGTAGCCCAATGTAGCCCAATGTAGCCCAATGTAGCCCAAAGATGGCCACCAGAGACAAAAAAAACAAATGTAGCCCAAATATCAGCCAGATGTAGCCCAACTATAGCCCAATGACAGAATGTCCCAGAGTGTTCTAAAGAACAACTAGAGTGCTAACAGTCCTACTTATTACAAAGGTATGGCACACCTGAAGCCATCTTGATTGGAATAAAGTGGTAACTCTTAAAACATTTAATTTAAAAAGGAACAAAATGAGGGGGTTCATTTTGCCATAGAAAGTATGATTAGCGAATATATGACGAAATCCCGCATACCATCAGTCCGCAAAAAAAATCCCGCATGTACTATTAGGCCGCAAATTAAAATAACGAAAACTTTTAGAACTAATATGCCTTTAGCATACACTAAACAACTAAACTACCCTAAACCCTAAAACACTACCCCCAGCATGACCCTACACTACACAAACAGTACAACACTACCCTAAACCCTAAAACACTACCCCCAGCATGACCCTACACTACGCAAACACTACAACACTACCCAAAACCCTAAAACACTACACCCCAGCATGACCCTACACTACGCAAACACTACAACACTACCCTAAACCCTAAAACACTACCCCCAGCATGACCCTACACTACACAAACACTACAACACAACCCTAAACCCTAAAACACTACCCCCAGCATGACCCTACACTACGCAAACACTACAACACAACCCTAAACCCTAAAACACTACCCCCAGCATGACCCTACACTACGCAAACACTACAACACTACCCTAAACCCTAAAACACTACCCCCAGCATGACCCTACACTACGCAAACACTACCCAAAACCCTAAAACACTACACCCCAGCATGACCCTACACTACGCAAACACTACAACACTACCCTAAATCCTAAAACACTACCCCCAGCATGACCCTACACTACGCAAACACTACAACACTACCCAAAACCCTAAAACACTACACCCCAGCATGACCCTACACTACGCAAACACTGCAACACTACCCTAAACCCTAAAACACTACCCCCAGCATGACCCTACACTACGCAAACACTACAACACTACCCTAAAACACTACCCCCAGCATGACCCTACACTACGCAAACACTACAACACTACCCTAAACCCTAAAACACTACCCCCAGCATGACCCTACACTACGCAAACACTACAACACTACCCTAAACCCTAAAACACTACCCCCAGCATGACCCTACACTACGCAAACACTACAACACTACCCTAAACCCTAAAACACTACCCCCAGCATGACCCTACACTATGCAAACACTACAACACTACCCAAAACCCTAAAACACTACCCCCAGCATGACCCTACACTACGCAAACACTACAACACTACCCAAAACCCTAAAACACTACCCCCCAGCATGACCCTACACTACGCAAACACTACAACACTACCCAAAACCCTAAAACACTACCCCCAGCATGACCCTACACTACGCAAACACTACAACACTACCCAAAACCCTAAAACACTACCCCAGCATGACCCTTCACTACGCAAACACTACAACACTACCCTAAACCCTAAAACACTACCCCCAGCATGACCCTACACTAAACAACCACCACAACTCTACACTACACTAACACAACACTACACTACACAACACTACACTACACTACACAATCACTAACCCACGAAAAAATTAACACAAACCCACTTACCTCTCTCGTCATCGTGGTTTTCACAACGCAAATGCATTTACCATACATGCCTTTAAAACGTAATTCTTTGTAAAGGCATGCGCGATAAATGCACATGCGTTTTGAAAAAATGCGGGATAATGGTATGCGAGGTCAATGACCTTGCGGGATAATGGTATGCGGACTGAAAGTCTGCGGGATAAAAAATGCGGGAAAATGGCTGCAAACCATGATTAGCAGCAGACTTCCCTGGTGAGCACTAGCTTTACTACAGTGATCTAATGAGCAACTAGAGTGCTAACATTCAGAATTTATGGCAAATGTGTGAAACATCTGAATGCCTTCTTGATAGAACCAAAGTAAACAAGCATTGAAAATGCAATAGATCTCGCCCTCGTTAAGTTAAAGCCATTCTGTTGGTAATGAGGTGGCTTTTTAGCTTTGCTTTTATTAGTGTTTTTAAAACTTTCATGTAAATAACATGCATATGTATGCATATATGTATATGTATGCATGCATTTATATTTATATAGATATGCAGATTATATATGTTTATATATGTATATTACCTACTGGCGATAGCCAGTGGGTATATATAGTTAGGATTTTTTCTCTATGGGATTTCTGAAAATTCTATGTCTAATAACTTTGGCGTTTGTGGACGGAATTGGCTGAAATTTGGGGGGGTTTCGTCAAGGGGGGGCCGAGAAACAAGGGGGGTCCCAAAACACGTTTTTCCCATTCATTTTTCCATAGGGCGGTTGGACTCACTTTTAGCTCGAACGGCTGAATAGATTTACATGAAACTTGGCAAAATTGTAGATATGGTTTGCCCGACGTGCCTTTGCTATGTCTCAATATATGTGCTCCAGTGGATTTTGAGAAATTACCGTTTAAAAAAATATATATATCTGTGACAGCGCTCTGGTTAGCGCCCCGGTTTGCGTACCTGACGCGTAACGGAACTTCGCGAAGCGAAGCTGATTGGCTCTCCGGTGTCTGTCAACATTCTAAACAGTCCGGAGCGGCCGCCATCTTGTCTCTCGGTAAGATCGAGAGACAAGATGTGGTGAAAAACGAAGGGGGAAATGAAGGAAAGGGGGCAAGGTAGACCACTCCTGACCCCCTAGGATTGATGAGGGGGATATTAAAGTGCCCCGCGGGGCAAAAAAAAATAAATAATTTTTTTGCGATTTTACGCCGTAGAGGCGCGTCCCGGTACGCGAACCAGGCAGCTCACCGGGCAGCTAACCGGGCAGCTAACCGGCAGCGTAGCTGTCAACATTGTAAACAGTCCGGAGCGGCCGCCATCTTGTCTCTCGGTAGGTTCGAGAGACAAGATGTGGTGAAAAAAGAAGGGGGAAATGAAGGAAAGGGGGCAAGGTAAACCCCTCCTGACCCCCTAGGATTGATGAGGGGGATATTAAAGTCCCCCGCGATTTTTCGCGGTAGAGGCGCTTCCCGGTACGCGAACCGTGCAGCTAACCGGCAGCGTAACGGGAGTCCGCCATCTTGTGTTTTTGGAGCGTCCGGTTCGCGTCCCGGGTAGCGTCCCGGTAAGCGT
The DNA here is from genome assembly GCF_964263255.1 of Lissotriton vulgaris. NCBI lineage: Eukaryota > Metazoa > Chordata > Amphibia > Caudata > Salamandridae > Lissotriton > Lissotriton vulgaris. Next base: position 1,323,239,751 of record NC_141689.1, on the reverse strand, counting down.
AACAAGGGGAAAACCAAGAGAAACAGTAAAAAAAAAATTAAGGGAATAGATTTCCAGCAAACTTGATAAAATTGTAGGGACTGTTTGTTTGATGTGCCTTTGCAAGGCCTCAAGATATGTGCACGTGTGGATTTTGTCTAATTAAGGTTAAAAAAAATATATATATCTGTAAGCGTGCTCCGGCACGCTTACGTTACGGGTTTTGTTTGCGCTGCAGAGCCGATACGTCACGGTTATGCGACGCGTCATGAGGCGTCTCACGTGGCTACGTGATACGTCACGTAATAAAGAATATATTTTACAGCTATAGATATTAGCTTTTAAAAAACCAATGAAATTCACTGAAAAAACCATAGGTTATAGACCATATATAGTTAGGAATTTGCATTTACAAAACCTTGAAAATTCACTGAAAAAACCATAGGTTAGAGACCATATATAGTTAGCTGGACATTTTATTGACATAAAACCAATGAAATTCCATATATAGTTAGTTGCACTAACTATATATCGCGCACCCGCAATCCACTGCTGATGATGTCACATATTACATCATTCATGACATGGTCAGTGACATCACTGATGACATCACTGATGACATCTCAAATGACATCACTGATGACATCACTGATGACATCTCAAATGACATCACTGATGACATCATGACACACCAATACCAGTTACTACATACGCACTCACTGATTCCTACGTCTACACACACATTCACTCATTCACCCATACAATCACTCATACATACAGTCACTCATTATTACAACACTATCATATGCACTCATACACCTATGCAGACACTCACACACTGCCACTCATCCATGGAGTTACTCACACATCTAGTCAGTCCTGTAAAGAATCAATCACACTTCCATTTCCTCATCTATACAGTTAAACACAGAACACCATACTTCAGTGACATCACTGATGACATCACTGATGACATCTCAAATGACATCACTGATGACATCTCAAATGACATCACTGATGACATCATGACACACCAATACCAGTTACTACATACGCACTCACTGATTCCTACGTCTACACACACATTCACTCATTCACCCATACAATCACTCATACATACAGTCACTCATTATTACAAGACTATCATATGCACTCATACACCTAGTCAGTCCTGTGAAGAATCAATCACACTTCGATTTCCTCATCTATACAGTTAAACACAGAACACCATACTTTTCACACATATACTAACACATACTTACTCTCTTATACAATCACTGATACAAGTACACATTGATATGCACAGAGTCACACACCTCCCAGCCAGCCACACACACACTCAGTCTTCCATACATCCACTCATTCTTCAATATGTAAAACATATTTAAACTTTACAAAAACACACAGACACTAGATGATGTCATCAGTGATGTCATTTGAGATGTCATCAGTGATGTCATCAGTGATGTCATTTGAGATGTCATCAGTGATGTCATCAGTGATGTCACTGACCATGTCATGAATGATGTAATATGTGACATCATCAGCAGTGGATTGCGGGTGCGCGATATATAGTTAGTGCAACTAACTATATATGGAATTTCATTGGTTTTATGTCAATAAAATGTCCAGCTAACTATATATGGTCTCTAACCTATGGTTTTTTCAGTGAATTTTCAAGGTTTTGTAAATGCAAATTCCTAACTATATATGGTCTATAACCTATGGTTTTTTCAGTGAATTATATATATATATATATATTCACTGAAAAAACCATAGCTATAGTCGATATATAGTTAGGAATTTGCATTTACAAAACCTTGAAAATTCAATGAAAAAACCATTGGTTTTAGGCCATATATAGTTAGGGATTTGCATTTACAAAACCTTATTTTACTCGCATAAAACCATTGAAATTCCATATATAGTTAGATGCGCTAACTATATATCACGCACCCGCAATCCACTGCTGATGATGTCACATATTACATCATTCATGACATGGTCAGTGACATCACTGATGACATCACTGATGACAACTCAAATGACATCACTGATGACAACATCCAGTGACTGTATGTTTCTGTAAAGTTAAAATATGTCTTACATATTGAAGAATGAGTGGATGTATAAATGTCTGGATGAAGGATTTAGTAGGTGCATGACTGATTGTATGAGGGAGTGATTAAATGTGTCTCACTGAGTGCATGGGTTAGTGATTAAACTGTATTAATTTGTGCATCATTATATCTGTTCTGTAAACTGCTGCATGTGTTGATCAGTAGCTATATGAATAACTATATGGGTTATTGATTGGTTGCTCAAGTATTTGTATGGGAGACTGAGTATGTGTGTGGGTGGCTGGGAGGTGTGTGACTCTGTGCATAGATGTGTGAGCAGTTGATTCACTAGGTGTATGAGTTCAAGAGTGCATGTGGAAACAGCTATATGGGCGGTTGACTGTGTGCATGAGTGTATTGGTGAGTGAATGGATATCTCAGTGCTACATGTCAAAGTAAGTACATATGTAAAACACAGTACATGTGAGAGTTAACATATATAAATAACTGTGCATAAGAGCCAGTGAATGTGTGAGTGGCTGTATGGATCATTGTGAACATGTATCAAGGATTGTATAAGAGAGTAAATATGTGTTAGAATATGTTTCAATAAGTAAGGTGTGTATAACTGTATAGTTGAGGAATTGGAGGTGTGTTTGATTCTTTGCATGACTGTCTAGGTGTATGAGTAACTCCATGGATGAGTGACAGTCTGTGAGTGTCTGTTTTCACTGAGTGTATCTAAGGATATATCAGAGTCTGTAGAGGTTCATCGTATTAACACATGAATGATGTCATCTGTGATGTTGTCAGTGATGTCATTTGAGTTGTCATCAGTGATGTCATCAGTGATGTCATTTGAGATGTCATCAGTGATGTCATTTGAGTTGTCATCAGTGATGTCATTTGAGTTGTCATCAGTGATGTCATCAGTGATGTCACTGACCATGTCATGAATGATGTAATATGTGACATCATCAGCAGTGGATTGCGGGTGCGCGATATATAGTTAGCGCATCTAACTATATATGGAATTTCAATGGTTTTATGCGAGTAAAATAAGGTTTTGTAAATGCAAATCCCTAACTATATATGGCCTAAAACCAATGGTTTTTCATTGAATTTTCAAGGTTTTGTAAATGCAAATTCCTAACTATATATCGACTATAACCTATGGTTTTTTCAGTGAATTTCAATGGTTTTTTAATAGCAAATATGAAAAGCTTTAAAATGTCAAGTACGTGATAGATAAAAACATTTTCGTATTTATGCACGCTGATGTGCTTTGAACGCTGCACCCCCCCCTCCCCTCTTTTCTCTTAGTAGTACTCTCACTTTGCAGATAGTGAACGGTAGTTAACGCAGGCCTTTGCCCCCGTTGTAATCCGTCGTGCCTGCTTCTCTCCATTTGATTGATTGTTATCCAAGCATTTACTGTTTTAGAATTGGTTCTCTTTGGATCATTCTCTATTTACAAACAAGCACAAAGTCGCAATACTCTGTTTAGTCTTTGCAGATAGTGAAAAATCGTGTAAAAAAATAAAAGTAATCGAGCAAAATCAGTAGGCCACTAATTGGATCTCTTTTTGACCTCGCTAAAATAGAAATATTAGGAAAACCCTATGCAAATATTAAAAATATAGACAACACACCAGCAAAGAAACAGGGTAAACATTTTATTAAATAACTATTTACATAACTATTTTATACTTTTTATTGCCCGATCCGGCTAGCTCAATCGATCGAGCATGAAACTCATGCAGTCTGATAGCAAGCGTTGCTACTGATGCTATGCAGACCAAAACTGGTTTTCAGATTGTACATTTTTCTAGATTTTTCAATCCAAGTTTGGTTGACTTTGTAGAACGATGGCTTCAGATTTTCAACATACGGTGTGGTGGCGCTGACTGGGAGGGGGCGCTTCGCTCCTGCCCCCTCCCCAAGTAAGATTTTCATACGTGAAAGTACGTTAATGGTTTTGGTCCCTGAGTTGCTTCAATGTCACTGCCATTCTCAAATGGCATAAGTTCTGGATGTTGGGTGCCATAGTTCAGAGTTCTGAGCAGCGCTTGTAACACTGTCTGAAGCTTATTTCCACCTACTGCAGCTTCACTATTCTCAAAGTAAGTGAGTGTCGTTTGTGGACCTGACTGCATTTGAAAACAATGTGATATGTTACCTTCCTAAACAGCTTGACGGAGGCCCCCGAGGGGCGGTGTGATGGCCATGGACTCGGAGAAGACGGTTGGCTCTGACCCCCTCCCCAAGTCTTATAGCACTGGTGTAGCCTGAGATCGCCCCCGACATAGGCGGCCGGCTCCCGGGGTCCGGCGGAACTTTTTGCCTTTTGATGACTCTTCTATTCTGGACCTTGTCCCACAATCCGTTTGACCTGAAGACACGCTGTAGTGGGGCGCCCCTTTACCGTTTCAGTTGCCATTCCGCCCGCTTTTGCTACACTGTGCCTCTTCCGCCATTCAGCTGTTTACCGCCCGCTCTTGCGACTACAGCGTCTCGCTCACCATGTAGTTGAGTTGCTCCCGCTCTTGCGGTGCAGCGATAGGCGGCTGCCACAGGACTCTCAAAATGGCGGCCGGCTCTTCGGTTTTGGGCCTGGTCCACTAAAATGGCCCTGGGACACCTTTGAACTCGGACGCTTCCCTGATAGGGCTTGGGTCCCATTCTCGAAAGCGTCCCCTCAGCCGTGAAGATTCTACAAAAGTCTTGGGGGCCCCCGACTCCCGCAGGCTTCTGGTGGGGAGCGGCTGCCATGTCTGCTCATGGAATGGCCACGACGGAGCTACGAGATGGTAGTGCTCTCATGCTGACGCCAGCTTTAGTCTGAAACATCCAGAAACACTGTAGACTACCAATTCGATCAGTTCCGGTAGCGCCCCAACATGACCCGGAAGAGAAGAACTTGCCCTCCCCTCTTTGACTGATGGTTCTTGTTGCCTGTCCCCTCTGTTGTCATTTAACAGAACTTTTTGGACTGCTGAAAGGGGTTGTGTTCCGAACGCTGGTTGGTGGAGACATTTTGACTATATTCTTGACCTACGTTGTCGCGTAATGCGTTATATGACACGCCGCGTTAGCGCACCCGGAAGTGATCCGAGGCGCGGCGCGCAGCGCGTAACGTAAGCATAACAGGTCATGTGACTTGTTAATAAAACTTTTCATTGGTTCATTTTACTTTTGTTATTTTAATGATGAAAAGCTTGGTCATATGACCTAAAAATTACGCTTTTTATTGTTTTCGAACATTATTTTTTTTTAAACATATGTTATAATATTCCAGGCTAATGTACTTTCCCGGAAAATTTACAACTGTCCTGCAAGTAAAATATATTCCTTTTTCGAGAAAAAGGGCGTTTCTTCGTTCCATGACGGAGCCGTTGAGTAAAAGAGACTCGGCCTGCTGTCTTAGTCGCCGATACGCCTGATTATCAGATTCTTATCGATCACTTTATGTTGCAGAAATGAAAAACACAACTGCCCTTGACCATTTATCTTTACTGCGTTCCTACATATTATACCTTTTATCCGTCATGTAATTGGACTACTTTATTTCACTTGCCTTTTACTGATTCGAAAACAGTGACTAAAAGTAAAAACTTTACCAATGTAAATACTACTACCATGTTTTGTTTTAAAAACCTTTATTGTGAAAATGTCAGTATACAAATACGGGCCTATAACCACGTGGGCCGGCCACGGAGCAAACTGGAATCGTATATGATGAGGAGACATTTACATTATGGAGGAACGTAACGAACGAGCCATTAGGTTGCAAGAACTAAGGTGTCTAACAGTTGCGGAATCGGTGGACGTACATTTTGTAATTAAAATACGACAGGGCCACTTACAAAAAAGTTATCTAGATATACATTTGCGTGCAAGTACCATGGGTGACGTTAATTCGAACTTTCAATAGTACAGTAATCAATAACACATCAGAACTTAATATCAATAGGGATGTCGAAATATTCAATCAATTCTCGTCCCCGCCCGCCATGAGCATCAAAACTGCATTTATATCTCGTGATATCAAGGTTGTTCAACTAGTACACAACAATGAGTTACGAGTCCCATTTATACCGGCGCCATTTTGGGTGAGGCCGGGCAGGTCCAAGATATAGTCAAAATGTCTCCACCAACCATCGGCCAGACCAGAACCCCTTTCGGCCCTTTATGCTACAAGATGGTGTCTTCCATTCAGAAAATATTATTGGCAGCATTTTGAAAGGAAACATAAACAGCCGTTCTCCTAGTGAGTTTCACATTGTTACATTTAGGAAGAATGTTGAAGAGTAGTATGTGGAAAATCTGAAGCCATTTTTCTACAAACTCTCAATCAGCCTTGGATGCAAAAAAAACCTGAAGAATGTACAAACTGAAAACCAATATTTGTCTGTATAGCATCAACAGCAACGCTTGAGTCAGCTTTGTGTCAAGCCGCCATTTTCATTCACTCAATAGCGTCCCCCTGCACACATTCAGGGACCTGGTCGTGTCTTCGGGTGAAACGGATTGTAGGACAAGAAGCAGAAAGGAAAAGGAAAAAAGTTCCGCCGGACCTCGGGAGCCGGCCGCCTATGTCATGTGCGACCTTTGGCCACACCAGGGCAATAGTGAAGCTGCAGCAGGTGCAAATAAGCTTCAGACAGTCTTACAAGCACTGCTCAGAACTCTCAACTATGGCACTCAACATCCAGGACTTGCCATTCGGATCTTGGCGCCTTGTGCTGGTTCCGACCTATTCACACATCGGTCCACTACTGACATCACCTCATAAGCCAACGGGGCACCCCACGCCGACTTTCGGCGCAGCATTGTAGGATGGCCACACCAGTGCGGCAACTTGCTGGACACCACCTCGGTGCCATCCGGATCTCGGCGCGTTCGAGTCACTGTACCGCAAGAGTGACCGCAACTCAGCTGGACACGCCGTCTTTCGGCGCAGCATTGTAGGATGGCCACACCAGTGCGGCAATTTGCTGGACACCACCTCGGTGCCATCCGGATCTCGGTGCGTTGTGCTGCCTTCGGCCTACTGTAGCCGCAAGTGCGGACGCAACTCAGTTGGACGGCGAGTGAAACGCTAAGGGGCACCGCACTGCAGCCGAGGAGCCTCCATCTTGGGGGAGACGCACAGCCCCCACTGACTGACGCGACCTCACAGGCCAACGGGGTGCCCCACGCCGACTTTCGGCGCAGCATTGTAGGATGGCCACACCAGTGCGGCAATTTGCTGGACACCACCTCGTTGCCATCCGGATCTCAGCGCGTTGTGCTGCCTTCGGCCTATCGCACATCGGTCCGCTACTGACGCCGCCTCACGTGCCAACGGATTTTCTACGCTTTTTGTAGCCCTATGCCGCATAACAGGTCATGTGACTTGTTTATAAAACTTTTCATTGGTTCATTTTACTTTTGGTTTCCTAAAGATGGAAGGCTTGGTCATATGACCTAAAAATAACACTTTTCATTGGTTTAGAACATTTTTTTTCCCCAAACGATGAAAGCCCCACCTTGTTTCTGGATGTTTCAGACTAAAGCTGGCGTCAGCATGAGAGCACCACCATCTCGTAGCTCCGTCGTGGTCATTCCGCGAGCAATCATGGCAGCCGCTCCCCACCGGAAGCCTGCGGGAGTCGAAGGCCCCCAAGACTTTTGTAGAATCTTCACGGCTGAGGGGACGCTTTTCGAGAATGGAGCCCAAGCCCTAGCAGGCAAGCGTCCGAGTTCCAAGGTGTCCCAGGGCCATTTTAGTGGACCAGGCCCAAAACCGAAGAGCCGGCCGCCATTTTAAGAGTCATGTGCCAGCCGCCTATCGCTGCACTGCAAGCGTGGGAGCAACTCAACAACATGGTGAGCGAGACGCTGTAGCCGCAAGAGCGAGCGCAACTCAGCTGGATGGCCGCCACCTGGGGAGGCCCGTTCACGCCGCCTCCCCCACGCCCCCCCCCCGGGCCGCCCCACGCCAATTTTAGGAGCAGCATTGTAGGATACCAAAACCAGTGCGGCAGTTTAATGGACATCACCTGGGTGCCATCAACATCTCAGCGCGTTCTGCTGCCTTGGGACTATTCGCACAACAGACCGCTACTGACGAGGCCTCCCCCCGCACCACCCGGGGCGCTCCACGCCAATTTTCGGAGCAGCATTGTAGGATACCAAAACCAGTGCGGCACCCAGGCGACATCACCTGGGTGCCGTCCAGAACTCAGCACGTTGTGCTGTCTTGGGACTATTCGCACAAAAGACAGCTTCTGACAATTGTTGCTTTTTTTGGTGAAAAATGTTTAAATGTTTTTACAGTTTTTGTTCCGTTCATTATATTTAAAAGTTAATAAAGTTTTATAATCTTACTTTGTTGGAGTGTTATATATTTTTTTAAAAACGGGTGAATGGGGCCTTGAATCGGGTTATTGTCATGTGTGGGCTTTGCAAGTGTACTGCTACAGGATCGGACATTTCAAACTCAAATGCACGTTCTTTTTCTTACCTTTCCGAAGCATGGAGCGCAATAGCAGGCAGAGAAAGGGTGATGCAAGTGTTGAACACTGCCTAGCCTGGAAGTTGCTGGCATTCCCCCCCCCCCCCGCCCGCTCGCTCCTGAAAGAGGACACACACACACCGCCGCCCCGAGTACTTCACAGATCTTTAAAAGACCATGCGCTTGTTTATGAGGCTTAAATGGTTTATCACCCCTTCTAGAACCCCTGCATCGACCCTCTGACGTTTCCTGGAAGAATTACCACGTAACACAATACCAAGTCCTGTCAGCTGAAACCCCCGAGGAATCATGGGGCATATTATCAAGGGGGTTTATCTCCGCTTTTTTGGCTTTAAAAGCCAAGAAAGCGGAGATAAAATTATCTCCCTATTACCAAGCTGTCGCTAACACCAGTTAGTGACAGCTAAAAGGAGATAGCGACCATCGTGGGCCCCGCTTTGCATGTCAGTGATAGTGCCCTGAGCAGTTCTTAGCCATGTTATCCAATTGGAGGTGGATAACATGGCTAAGAGCATTTGCTCGATAATACATGAATATCGCTGACTTTTCTGCGATATTCATACATTGCGGCCGTTTTTTATCGCATTTGCGATAAACCTTGCTAATAGCAAGGTTTATCTGCGATAAAAATCGCCGATGTGCGGCGATAATTTTTGTCTCTAAGCAAGTTAGAGACAAAAATTATCGCTAGTTGTTGGTAATATGCCCCCGGGTTTTTGCTTGCAGAAATCGGGAGGCGGGAGACTAGCACTGAAATCAGTAGTCTGATGCCTGAATCGGGAGGGTTGGCATGTCTGGATTCTCTACAGCTAGGGCCATAAACTACATCCGCAGGGCTAGGTGATAGCCTGGGACCGGCCTGGCATCTAAAATGGCTGCCGTGCACGACAAAATTGTGGCATTGGAAAAAAGGCAAGATGGCGCAGACAATGTTTATCAATAAGGATTCATTTATAACAAAATATTTTATCGCAGTGACAAATTGGCGGTCAACACTTCCTGATTTCCATCGAATCGAACGTTAACAGACGTCACGCAGCAAAAAAAATAAAAAGCTCACACACAGCCGCTGGAAGAGATGTATCAACATATATGAGCCTCCTCAGCCACCCTCATTAAACATAGGGGATTAGGATACGTCTCCCGCACCCCCTTATACCTAGTAATTTAATTAAAACGAAGCACAAAATGGCGAATTCCCGTTTCGCTACCAGTTTGCGGCCCAGTTCGCGGCCCGTGAAGCGCTTCTACCGTGAAAAATCTTTTTTTTTTTATTTTCCCCACGGGACCCTTTAATAACCCCAACAACATTCCTAGGGGGTCAAGAGGGGTATACCTTGCCCCCTTTCATTAAATTCCCCCTTCGTTTTTCACCTCTTCTTCTCTCTCGATCCTACCGAGAGATAAGATGGCGGCCGCTCCGGACTGTTTAGAATGTTGACAGACACCGGAGAGCCAATCAGCTTTCTGCGCTCAAAGTTCCGTTTCGCGAAAAGTAAGCGAACCGGAGCGCAGCCTGGAGCGCTGTTACAGATATATATCTTGTTTTAAACGTTAATTTCTCAAAAACTACTGGAGCACATATATTGAGACCTAGCAAAGGCACATCGGGCTAACAGTCCCTACAATTTTGCCAAGTTTCGTGCAAATCCATTCAGCCGTTCGAGCTAAAAGTGAGTCCAACCGCCCTATGGAAATTAACATGGGAAAAACGCGTTTTGGGACCCCCCTTTTTTCTCGGCCCCCCCTCGACAAAACCCCCCCAAATTTTCAAGGGCTGCTCAGAAACAAAATGTGCCATTTTCCTGAAAATTTCAGCCGATTCCGTCCACAAACGCCAAAGTTATTAGACATAGAATTTTCAAAAATCCCATAGGGAATACATCCTAACTATATATACCTACTGGCGACAGCCAGTAGGTAATATATATATATATATATATATATATATATATATATTCACTGAAAAAACCATAGGTTATAGACCATATATAGTTAGGGATTTGCATTTACAAAACCTTATTTTACTCGCATAAAACCATTGAAATTCCATATATAGTTAGTTGCGCTAACTATATATCGCGCACCCGCAATCCACTGCTGATGATGTCACATATTACATCATTCATGACATGGTCAGTGACATCACTGATGACATCACTGATGACAACATCCAGTGACTGTATGTTTCTGTAAAGTGTAAATATGTCTTACATATTGAAGAATGAGTGGATGTATAAGTGTCTGGATGAAGGATTTAGTAGGTGCATGACTGACTGTATGAGTGAGTGATTAAATGTGTCTCACTGAGTGCATGGGTTAGTGACTAAACTGTCTTAATTTGTGCATCATTATGTCTGTTGTTCTGTAAACTGCTGCATGTGTTGATAAGTAGCTATATGAGTAACTATATGGGTTATTGATTGGTTGCCCAAGTATTTGTATGGGAGACTGAGTGTGTGTGTGGGTGGCTGGGAGGTGTATGACTCTGTGCATAGATGTGTGAGCAGTTGATTCACTAGATGTATGGTTTCAAAAGTGCATGTGGAAACAGCTGTATGGGCGGTTGACTGTGTGCATGAGTGTATTGGTGAGTGAATGGATATCTCAGTGCTACATGTCAAAGTAAGTACATATGTAAAACACAGTACATGTGAGAGTTGACATATTTAAATAACTGTGCATAAGAGCCAGTGAATGTGTGAGTGGCTGTATGGATCATTGTGAACTTGTATCAGGGATTGTATAAGAGAGTAAATATGTGTTAGTATATGATTGAATAAGTAAAGTTTGTATAACTGTATAGTTGAGGAAATGGAGGTGTGATTGATTCTTTGCATGACTGACTAGGTGTGTGAGTAACTCCATGGATGATTGACAGTCTGTGAGTGTCTGTTTACACTGATTGTATCTAAGGTTATATTAGAGTCTGAAGAGGTTCATCGTATTATCACATGAATGATATCATCAGTGATGTGATCAGTAATGTCAAATGAGATGTCATCAGTGATGTCATCAGTGATGTCATTTGAGATGTCATCAGTGATGTCATTTGAGATGTCATCAGTGATGTCATCAGTGATGTCATCAGTGATGTCACTGACCATGTCATGAATGATGTAATATGTGACATCATCAGCAGTGGATTGCGGGTGCGCGATATATAGTTAGCGCAACTAACTATATATGGAATTTCAATGGTTTTATGCGAGTAAAATAAGGTTTTGTAAATGCAAATCCCTAACTATATATGGTCTATAACCTATGGTTTTTTCAGTGAATTTTCAAGGTTTTGTAAATGCAAATTCCTAACTATATATGGTCTATAACCTATGGTTTTTTCTGTGAATTTCATTGGTTTTTTAAAAGCTAACATCTGTAGCTGTAAAATGTATTCTTCTTTAAATCCCAAAATATATTTAGATGTTTATTGATAATTTTTTTTTAAATATTTTTTTTCTTCGCTTTCGGTTCGCGAACCGGGAAGCTTTCCGTTAGCTCATCTTGATGCCGCGATCTAGTCCGCGAACCGGTCAACGTTACGTTAGCGGAACTGTGACGCGTCGCGGAAGCGCGACGTATCACGTTGTCGCGTAATGCGTCTAATGACGCGCCGCGTTAGCGCTCCCGGAAGTGCTCCGGACCGCGAACCGGAAGCGATCCGGGACGCGGCGCGCACCGCATAACGTAAGCGGAACAGGTCATGTGACTTGTTTATCAAACTTTTCATTGGTTCATTTCACTTTTGGTTTCCAAATGATGTATGACTAGGTCATGTGACCTAAAAATAACACTTTTCATTGGTTCAGAACTTTTGCTTTTCCCAAATCATGTAAACCCCTCCTTATTTCCTCACTCTGACTTTCATCTTGGTGAGAGAAAGACCATTTACCTACAATTGAGCAATGGCTTCTGTACTTGCTGCAGCTGGTGGACCCCCACCACCACCTCAACCTCCTCATAAGAAGAGAGGACCACCAAGTCAATTTATCTCTAACAGAGAGGAGGAAGAGGAGGAAGAAGAAGAAGAGGATAGACATCAACCACAATTTATCCAAGAGTTGCCCCGTGTTTCTAAGAGAAAAACAAGTTTCATCTGGCAGTTTTTCTCCATCCCTCCTGGAGAGAAGAAGGTGAATGCTAAATATGCCACCTGCCTCATCTGTGATTACAGATTGTCTAGAGGCACAGAGAAGAAATATAGTATGGGCAACTATACTATGCATCGACATATGAGCAGGTGGCATCCCTTAAACTACAGCCGGGCTGAGTTAAGGGACCTACAAGACAATCCCCCGACAACTCCTGTGGCCAGATCTACCTCAACAATGTCTTTGACAGGAAGAGAGGCACAGGAAACTGTGCCAAACATTCAACCAAATTTCAAACATATCAAGTTTACTTGTATATACTGTGGTGCTATGCTGTCGTATGGGAACATGAGCGTCAACTTGATTAATATGGCGTTCGAAAACCATAAGTGCCCTAATGCACCCAAGCAGTAATTTTTTTTTTGCTCCTGTTGAGCCGTTTTCAATGCCTGTTTTTTGTTGTTTCCCCTCCATAAAAAACACAAAAAAAACATAAAACAGTTCTAAAAATACAAAAAAATCAAAAAATGTTCAGAAAAAAAAATAAATAAATAAAACAACAAAAACAAAAAAAACAGTTCTTTTCAGAACTACCTCCCCTTTCAAATAAAATTGCTAGAATGTTTATCACTCTGGCAAGCTCTATTTCTTTTGGTTCGCTTCAAGTTCGCTGACCGGTTCGCGAACTGGAAGCGAACCAAAAAAAATATTTTTTTTAAAAAAAGAAGAGTTAGTATAAGGGAAGTAAACAGAGAATAATGTAAAAAGAAAGACAGCTATAGAGAGTAAATGAGAGATAGTGTCAGTGACATCATCAGCAGTGCATTGCGGGTAAAAAGAGTAGAAAACATTTACCTTATAATTCTTGTTACCTTTTTAAAATATTTTTTCATACTTTCAATCTGTAAAACAGAGAACAAACATTTCCAAAAATATTAAAACATGTATTTAAAAATTAGAAAAGACAAGGGAAAAGGTTCAAGAACAAACAGTTTTTCAACAACTTTGACATTTACAGAAGTCTCTGCTTCTCTACGTCCCCTACACAATCCTAAAGATATATATTTTAAAGAAACTGTATCTTGATGTTGATGAACTGAGGCCTATTTTGGAACATGGTGTTTTTTTTGCACTGCTAATGTCTCACAATAGTGATGCAATAGCAGCGCAAAAAAGATGTAAAGCCATCATAAAATTGTGTCTAACATTTTAAATAATTGTTTTAGGATGCAAATAAGATGTGTGCTTTCAAGAGCTTTCTTTGAGGAGAGGCCTCTTTTCTTTTTTTAAAAAAAACACTACCCAGAAGTACAGCACTGTAAGCATTAAAATTGATATTTACAGAACTCAGCTTACCCATATGTACCTCACATTTCTAAATGTATATCATAAGGACAAAAAGCATAACATTAATTATACATGTTAAATGGTTTATTTTTGCTGTTCTCAGAATGTATCAAATTTCACTTAAATCAGTGACTTGAAGGTATTCATCATGTAACAGCGGGGAAAAAAAAACACAATCAAAATGACTGTGTTTAAAAAACCCATACCACCTAAGAAATCTGATTTCAAAACTCCTTAAAATTAACTTACTTTCAATGACGTCGAAGGATCTCCTATAAACAGCATCCACTCTGTTGTGCTATAAATATTTTCAGCCCGCCACTTTCTGAAAGAAAACCTCCATCGATACGTAAAATATGTTACATAGAAAAAAAACTTCTCTCATTATATCACATGTTTCCACTAGGCCAAATCATGTTGCCGCGATTCGCAAGTCTTGTAATTCTTCCAATCAAATCCCGACATTTTCTATTTTCGCAACTTTCAAAAATAAAATATTTGAGATTATTTTCACAATCCTGGACTACTAATATCTTACTCTTCTTTGTCACTCATGTTCTCCTTCTCCTATGACACTGATACTGCTTACTATGAAGCAGACTTACTTGCATCAGGTTTATATAGTTGGATTTTTAATCTAGACAGCATTGCAGACTTACATTCCCTCTACTTAAAATTTTGGTTTTAAAAACACCAGGTAAGAGTTTTTAAGGTCAAACGGCAATTTTTTTTTGAAAGTTACAACGGAATCATTACAGAATGACCAGCCGTTTCCAGACTTTAAGTAAGCTGTATAATGTCCTGATGTTGTTGATGGACCATCGTGATAGATAATTGCTACAGTTACAAAAGTCCTCCCTGATATTGACAGCTGAGAAGCCACAAATTTTTTTATTAAAGTTGACAATTTTGATCCATCAGGCCTACAACGTTGGATCATTAAAATGACATACTGGCTATATCTACGTATAAATAATGTTGACATCATATCACATTTACATTGGCTACACTCCATGTTGTGATCCGCTGCATTTACTAGCTTATTAAAGGACACTGATTTACTGTCTGGCAAAGTTAAATATATAAATCTTTCTGAGTCTACACTAGTAGTACTTGATACCATACAGTTCTCGCAGTCATGCTGCCATTGATAAGAAAGCCCAAACAGGTGATCTACATCTACACCCTCATCTTCCAATACATCAAGCATATACATTAAAAACTCCTGACAATCTTGCTGATTATTTTCAGAGAAGTCTGTTTGACCTGAACATTCATCTAACAGATAACGAACTTCAGACACACTTTCTACTTTTGTTCGATCAGTGCTACATTTCTCTAACACAGAATTCAACAAGCAGCATAAACTTTGTTCTGAATTGAACACAATCTGTTCTTTTAAACTCTCTAGTGAAAAGAGAACATTAACCACTACATTTGCATAGCAGTTGACACCAGAACTGTTTTCAAATTGAAAACCGACAACATCTTCAACAGAATCCACTTTCTTTCTGCTAACAACTTTCGGTTCATTGACTTTTAGTCTTTTTGCAACAACCTCCCTACTATTACTGATATTTCTACGTTTCTGGCCTACCACACGTTTCTCAAACAAAGGATATTGAGGCAAATGTGGCGCATACTCTCTTCTTAACCTATTGTATTCCTTAACACAATCTAGATCCGCACAAATGTTTGTGACATCACAGTCAATCAAGTACAATCCCGATAAAGTTCTAACTCGTGACAATGCCACATATGCCATACCCTCCTTGAACACAGAACTGCCAATATTCACCAATGCACAGTCTACACTTAAACCTTGCGATTTATGGATTGTCACCGCATATGCCAAGCAAACAGGAAACTGTTTACGGCGAACATATAAGTCTTTAACAAGCAAAAACCTAGCAGAACAACGACCAATTTGCTGTACTTCCTCAATGCCATCAAATTTAATTCTTAAAAATTCTATTCCATCTCTATTTTTGTATTTCTCAAAATCAACAACATTACCCATTGATCCATTTACCAGACCTCTTTCTACATGTAAATTCCTTCTCAAAATGATTCGGCAATTTAAACACACATTCAAAGTCTTTTCAAAACCCGCTGTTTTAGATATAGTCTTCTCTAATGAATCCAATTTTGATTTCAAATTGTCTGACAAAATAATTGTTGATCCCATATGCTCTAATTTGTCGATAGCTTCAAGTTTCACAATCTCTTGCTTTTCTAAATTCAACATTTTGTTGTTGAAGATGGCACATTCTGCAAGAGTTGGCATGAGACATATCCCGGATTTCTTCTCAGTAATTTTCTGAAAAATATTCTCAGGCACAATCTCTTGTTTGGGATATAAATTTGACAGTAATCGTGCATTTAAAGCTTCTTTCCCATGCTCGGTCACTTTTCCAATTCTAATATCTTGTAGAATATTCTTGTCATCTTCATCCTTTGCCTGACGCATATTTTGATGCAGTTCTGCATAATTGAAGTTTAACCATATATTGACGTTGCCAATGCTCCCTAGGCACTTCCTGGTATCTTCATGCGTGAGTATTTTGAACACAGGTTGACCTTTTACTGGTGTCAGCTGCAGAAGATCTCCGAAAACAATGATGTGTTTCCCACCAAATAACACATCATATTCAGTTTTAAGTACTTCTTGCATTCTCAAATGCACAAAGGCAAGCATGACATTGGAAACCATGCTTACTTCGTCAATGATAAGTAGTTTCATTTTCCTCAAGACTCTTGAAACTTCACAGCAAGCATCTCCAGATAACTTGTTGTATTGTAATTTGTTGTCATGCTCCACCGGCAGCATCAGTAGACGATGCAAAGTAATACCTTAATGTTATGTGCTGCCAGTCCAGTAGGAGCGGTGACAACACAAGACAGCGATGACTCAGTCCTTTCCTGCAAATAACAAGAGATTGCTTTAATGAGGAAACTTTTTCCAGTTCCCGCTTCTCCACTCACGTACAGTCGGACAGGCTTCAACGATGTACATGAGCACTTGTTCTTCTCATGACTTAATCCGTGCTCAATTTCCTTGGTAACTTCATCATATATTTTCCTCTGCTCAACGTTGAGTTGTTTTTCCAAGTCTTCTAAGTTAACTGAATCCTCCTGAGCATGTGCCATGGCTCTTTCTACTTCATTCATAGCAGTGGCAGCTTCATTTTCGATAATAGGTCCTCCAAGTGGATCTTGACTCAATGAAACAGAACTCTGACTGTCCTGAGAACTGTCTCTGGCAATCTCGGCTGCAATCGTTGCTTCCTGCTCAATTTCCAAAGTTAGCATTTCTTGATATTTAGAAAAAGCAGGACATTCTATGGACTCCTTGGCTGCATTGAAAGAGTCTTCGTAACAGAGGAAATCTCCAAGCAGTTCCTCTTCTGCACGCCAAGGCTTGAAAAGTTGCAAAAGTGCTAAATAAAAAAACTCCTTTTTTTCTGGAGATTCACCACTCAATTTTCGATGGTTTACTAATTGGCATTTTCTTTGCTTGACCAGGCATCCCTCACTTCCAATTACAGCATACACTCCTTTCTCAATATCTTCTTTGATGTTCCTCTTGAATATATAATTTTGGAGAACCTCATATAGACAAACATTGTCAAGGTGACTGCTTCGATTTGGATAATATGTATCCAACATGTTGGTCTTCAAAATGTCGGTACTGTTTGGTTCCTTTTCTGCCAAATACTCAATTTCCCGGACAGGTTTTAGAACTCGATTTCGCGTTGCAGCAAGACCAAGACTCGCCCAAACGAGACTCCTGGATTTGGCATAGAGACTTGCAGAAGACAATCGATCAGAACATTCGTAAGCTCCGATTTCTCGATGCGACAACATCTTCAGACTGAAACTGTACAACTTCTTGCTGAGGCTCTTTTCATGGGAAATGTCCTCCCACATATCCTTCAGTTCGGTCTTTTCTTTTTTGGTGATGTAAGATGTCACATACCGAGCCACAGCCATACAGTTGTCAGCCACAAACTGTATATCCATGTTAGCATTCCACATGGACAAAATCACTGGGTTGTAGTCATTGATGTACTTGGACTCTTCGTTCCTTTTCAAATTGTATGTATTCTTGGGTGATTTCCTTGTCACATTATGTCGCAGCGAAGACATCAAACTGTTCACTCTTCCTTTAGAAATCACCGGTCGTGGAAAGTTGAAACGACATTTGGTGTAGAACTTGTCCTTGTTTCTGAATTTACGACGACAGTACTTTCCACAACGATGGCTTTGGAAACGTAGAACTTGTTCTCTTAGACTTTTCTTCTCCGTTGCGTTTGGAACAGCACACGTAGAATACTGTTCGATGAAATTCATCACTAAGTCATCCGGATCTGTTCCAAATTTAGGTGCATCCTTGATCCACAACAACATATGTATATGAGGGGCACCTCTTGCTTGGTACTCCTTTCTCCAGAAGAAATCCAACACCTCTCCAAGAGGTGGATTCTTTTTATTTGTGATGAAAGACATCATAGCTTCAAATCTATGATTGAAGTACCTGCATACATTCACTGGATCCAAAGAACACAGTTCTCCAGGTGTCTTGAATTCAATGTTTTCAATATTTCCATTTGCCTCTCGTAGAAATTCAAGTAAGTCTTCCCAGCCATACTCGGCACAGCTCAGAGTGAGGAACCATGTTGGAGTTCCTAAGTTCCTCAGCATACATTTTAAATCACCATGACGACGGTACCAGTACTCATTAGTACCACGCTGACACGCCATGAGATTAATTAAGTGAGAATCCAAAATACTGTCTTGGACATTGACTTTATGCATAAAGTCACTTGCCGAGATGTTTCGCATCTGTATACCACTTTTTAAGATGTGGTTCACTGCATATGACAGTCCAGACAGATCGCTTTCAAACAGGAGATGAAACAAATAGGGAATGCATTGCCGAAACCTAGGATCTTCTGCATACAATCGTAAAGTCCGGTATTCAGACGCAGGAATTTGATGAGGTCGCTCATCATATCTTCCTCCTTGACCTGTGGGAAATAGCTGTGGGAAACACCGAGCTTCCAAACTTTCCTCCCAAACACTAATGGGACTCCCTTTGGCTTGTTTCATTTGAAACAACTCAATAGCATTCCCCATGACTTCCTTGGAATGCAAAGGATGAACACTATAATGTTCATATATTTCTTCACTTTTAGAGGCCTCTACTTTCTCAATTTGGCCAGCACACAAATCGCTATCCTCTTCATCACTTACTTCCTCTTCTGCAACATATACATTCTTATAGTACTTATTATTTTTCTTCAAATACACTGTTGCCTTTTTGACTTTCCTAACATCCACTAAATCTTGCCATATTTTCTTATTCTTTGTCGGAACCCCATTAACCAAGATAACCAGAGGTTCCTCTTCCACTTTTTCTATTCCAATTGTGTTAATGTTTTTCTTCAAATCTAGAGGCAAATAAACAACTCTTCCCTTTAATCCTCTCTGTAAATCTGCTGGAGGCAACTTCCCTGTCTTTGGCTCCATTCTTACAATAGCCTGAAAGGGATGGATACTTTGAATCAAAATAGATTCATAAGTATTTAAATCCTTCAATTCAGAAGGAATCTCAACCAATTCCAGATTATTATGAACTGCCCTAGCAGGCATCTGGTTTTGGTTTAATTTATTACAACAATAAGTACACACACGTTGATCCGATACCAAATCAAAATAATTTTCTACCATCAAGTATGTGGCAAAATCCTTCCATTCACTATTATTTTCCCTTTCACTTTTTGCATATAAATCCACTACCTTAGTCTGATTCTTATAATAAGTGCGTCGACAACATACACAAGTGAAATTAGGCCTCTCACTTGATTTCATCTGAAACGTGGCAATTTCCTTCTGAAAATTATCTGTACTGGAAACCTGTACATTATCTTCCACATTACCCTCTACTTCAGGGTCAATTTGAACATTCTCATCTTTACTACCAAAGTAACAAAACTCAATTTCTTCACAAATATTCTTCACATCTATTTCAGAACCATGCAAAAGAGCAGCACATAATTGTTTAAGCATAATTGCTGGACTCTTAGCATAATACAACATTCTCACTAATTTTCTCACTTTATTATGATGCACTGCTAGCATCCTGAAATGATGAAAAACACTCTGGCATACTCTCCTGGAAAGACAAGCCAGTGAATGACCACGCAAACCTGTCATTTGTCTCACTCTGCAAGGATCTAAATCTTGCAACAACTTCATTTTCTGCTTCAAACTTTTCTTATTAAATGTCCGTATAAAATCACAAAGCAAATTGATGGAAACCTGTCGCACACTGCAAATAGAACTACACTTCCAAATGTACACAGGACCCTTAGGACGTCTTCCTAAAACCTCATCACTTAGCGCCTCTTCTGTCTCTGTTGTCACAAGTTGTTCTTTTTCAACTGGACAACCATCCTTCACTTCATAAGCTCGACCACTGATGTCAACTGCATGCACCAAATCATTATCCTGAAAATAAGTCTCCTCATTAAAAAATGCCTCAGAACTTGAACTATGCATCCATTCTCCGGAAAAAACTTCACAAAAGTTAGTACGATTTACTACTCTCTTCCATCTACTTTTTGTTTTGAAATCAGAAATTACCTTGCTTGGTTTCCTAATTCTATTGATTACCAAAATAAACAACTTTCGCTTAATTTCAAAAGCATGATCAATAATTTTCTCTACATTTTTCTTCTTCTTATAAAATGCCGCTTTCTGTTGGCCTTTCTTTTTAATATTTTTCAATAAATTAACTAATATCCTATTACGGAACATTCGATTTCGAATGTCCCTAAACTGTTGTTTCCTTCTACTATCATGCACAGAGTTATCTCTTCCTCTACCAGTAACATTTGTGATGGGTCTCTCCTTTCCATTTAAATTACTTTTCTTTTTGTGAACTGAAACATTTTTTTGAGCAAAACTTTTTTTACTACAAATATTTCTTAAGAATGATTTCGTGCTCTTACCCGGACCTTTCTTGGTGTTTTGACAAGTATTTGGGGAAGAGGACTGCTGCAATAAAACATCATCCTGCTGTCTTTGACGTTTTCTAGCCTTTCGTATTCTACTTTTGGAAGGCATTTTCCAAACTATGAAAGAATCTGCAGTTGAATCTGTGGAAAAATATAATATAAAATGTTATTAACCACTATTACCAAACAGTAAATAAATAACAGTCATCTAAAACTTAATGCCGTACTAATTATTTAACATAGCAAATATTTTCCACCAGCACTGCATCACAAAAATGACACTCAATGGTACAAAACAGGCATACAACACTCATAAATCACTCCCTAATATTTTAAATCATTAATTCAGGATGACGATAAGATGTAGCCTATCTAAAGATTTGTTTAGGCCCAGATCTTTAGACTGGGGTGAATGTGTGTCATTGATCCACATTCAGTCCATCACCTGTTTTGTTTATTTGAGGTGAGGCCATCACATGGTTGCAGATAAGATTTTCACTGAAAAAAACCAAGGTAAAAAAACATGTGAAGGCCTACCAATGAAGTAAATCATTAAATGAAAACCAATACATTTCTGGAAATATGCACTACTAGTGCTTCATAAGATGTTTTGGGTCATATTTATAAGGCATTTGAGTGTCTAGTATGCTATTTTACGTTCTTCATGGTGCAAATTTATTGTAAATACGCTCCCACCTGCGGTTGGCAAATTTAGATTTTGATTATGGGAGTTAGATAGGCATGTTAATAATTTCCCAAAAATGGTGTATAACCCCAAACAACCTTTGAAGCAAATGCTCTTAGCCATGTTATCCACCTCCCATTGGATAACATGGCTAAGAAGTGCTTGCAAATGTGAAAAAAAACGGCCGCAATGCATGAATATCGCAGAAAAATCAGCGATATTCATGCATTTTCCAGCAAATGCTCTTAGCCATGTTATCCACTTCCTATTAAATAACATGGCTAAGAACTGCTCAGGGCCCCATGAGGAACGCTTTCCATTTAAAAAGGGAAAAATAACATCAAAGACACTAAAATGCCTTCTAAATATGACCCCAAACAACCTATGAAGCTCTAACAGTACATATCCTGAAATTTAATTGATTTCAAAATTCGTTTTTAAACACAGCATATAATTCAATTGTATACCTGCATTCATGAAGAAATGACTAAAAATGTCCTTGAGACACATGAAAGTGTTTTCTGGAATGCCCTAGCACCATTTTTGGGACACTATTAACATGGCTAGGTAACTCCCATAATCAAAATCTAAATTTGCCAAGCGCAAGTGGGAGCGTATTTACAAGACACTTGCCCCAAGAGGAACGCTTTCCATTTAAAAAGGTAAACATAACATCGCAGAAAAGTCAGCGATATTCATGCATTTTCCAGCAAATGCTCTTAGCCATGTTATCCACTTCCTATTAAATAACATGGCTAAGAACTGCTCAGGGCCCCATGAGGAACGCTTTCCATTTACAAAGGGAAAAATAACATCAAAGACACTAAAATGCCTTCTAAATATGACCTCAAACAACCTATGAAGCTCTAACAGTACATATCCTGAAATTTAATTGATTTCAAAATTCGTTTTTAAACACAGCATATAAATCAATTGTATACCTGCATTCATGAAGAAATGACTAAAAATGTCCTTGAGACACATGAAAGTGTTTTCTGCAATTCCCTAGCACCATTTTCGGGACACTATTAACATGGCTAGGTAACTCCCATAATCAAAATCTAAATTTGCCAAGCACAAGTGGGAGCGTATTTACAAGACACTTGCCCCATGAGGAACACTTTACATTTTAAAAGGAAAACATAACATCTTAGACACTCAAATACCTTATAAATATTGCTCAAAACAACCTATGAAGCTCTAGCAGTACATATCCAGAAATGTAATTGATTTCTTAAATCGTTTTTAAAAGCAACATATCTGTTTCAGCTTACATAACAGACCATGGAATGGGCTCCATGTACCACAATAACTTGTGTTACTGCATGCCAGAATGTTACACCAAATATGCAATTACAATTTCTCTATGAAACTAATTCTATTACTATATCACTAGAGACAAAACCACATTTTAAAAACACAGCTTTCTTCATCATTTTCTCCTTAAATCATACTATTCTCTATCTAAATTAAATAAATCTTTTCTCACCTTAGCAAATATTTTTTGAGTTTTGAAAACAGTCTCAGAAATACACCAAATTGTCTTCAGCAGAAGAAAAAGGATGCACTCCAAAGGCTGCAGCTATTGAAAGCACAGAAATACAGATATTCATTTCACATATCTCTCATATTAGCCAATCATACCTCTTCCCTCACTTTTTTCAAATCAAAACCCTTCCCCCCTCTGCCCTGTCTGCCTTGTTTCCATAGCAACCACCTCCTGGAAGACCTCTCATGTTTGCAAATTCACACAACAATGTTTCAATTGAACTCTGAACTCTCAGTGCACCTGCGTATCCAGTGCAATCTTTCATTAAATGTTTCTTCCTTGACCATTCAAATGACATGTTTCAAAGAACACATCCATGCACCCTAACTTTCTGTTTTCAGAAATGGAAATGCACCAATCACTGCTAATGAATCATTAGCATTGTAAATCCACAGTTTTTTTTCTTTAGAAACTCCTACTGTTTCAACTGCCCTTTCATTACCACACTTCATCTGACTGCAGAACAACCTTCTCCCACCATGTTTAAGGTCTGGATTGTTGGACATAGTTACATCCACTGGGCTCAAAGGTATGCTGAGAACAGAAATTTACCTAACCTCAATTTACAAGATGTGGAAATTAAGTGGTTGGGCCAAAGAGGATTAAAATGTCACCAATTGATACCATTGGTGAAAACCTTTATGCATTTGCCAAAACCTGACCTGTTAATTGTGCACTGTGGAGGTAATGATTTGGGCACTTTGACAGGGGTAGGTCTGGAAATGCTTTTAAAGGACACCTTTGAGCAATTAATGGCACTTTTTCCTCAAACTGCCTTGGTATATTCCAATATATGCCAAAGACAGAAATGGAAGTGGTCCAACCAATTTTGTCCACAAATTGAGAAAGCGAGGAAGCATGTAAACAAATCTGTTTCAGCTTTCATGAGAGACCATGGAATGGGCTCTCTGTACAACAATAACTTGCTTTACTACATGCAAGATATCTACAGAGGAGATGGAGTTCACTTCTCAGATGAGGGCAACAGAATTTTCATTCTGAATTTAAGACTGTGCATTTTTGTTATTTATTTTTTTTTTTTTGTTATTTATTTGTTAAGCGCAAACAGCTGCCCCAGCAACGGAGCGTCCCGGCGCTGATCCTAACCAGTACCTGAGGGGGGGGGGGGGGGGGGGGGGAAATCAGCAGAGGGATTAGATGACAGTGAAAAGATGGGTTTTGAGTGCTTTTCGGAAAGCAATCAGATTGGAAAGGGCGCGGATGTGCGGAGGTAGGGAGTTCCAAAGCTTAGCACCTAGGACCTTAAAGGAGCGTCCGCCCTGTCTGCAGAGCTTAGTTCGGGGGACCATCACGAGGTGTTGTCCCAGAGAGCGCAGGTTGCGCTGGGGCGTGTATGGTACCAGGAGTGGGCGCAGGAGTTCAGGGCAGTCCGACTTGAGGATTTTAAATGCCATAGTCAGTGTTTTGAATTGGATCCGTGATTCGATTGGCAGCCAGTGCAAATTACGAATGGTGAGCCTGGCAGAGCACCTGCGTGGGAGCCCTACCACTGCTCTGGCGGCCGAGTTCTGGATTCGCTGCAGTCTTGCTAGTTCAGCTTTGTTTGCCCCCAAGAGCAGGACATTAGCGTAGTCCAGCCGGGCAAGGATCATGGCTTGCATAATGAGTTGGCGGGTCTTTGCGTCAAAAAAACCGAGTATGGGGTAAAGGCTCCTCATGAGACCCACACACGTGGATGCCACTTTCTTGGTGTGGGACTGAAAGCTAAGTGAGGGGTCGAGCCAAACACCAAGGTTTTTGACGACTTCTTTTGGCACGGGGGTGGGGCCAAGCACAGAGGGCCACCAGTGATGGTTCCAGAGGGAGGGGTTTTTTCCCAGGAGGAGGACCTCCGTTTTTCCGGCGTTAAGCTGAAGGCAGTTGAGTGTCATCCATTGTGCGACTGCCGCGAGGCCATCTCTGAATTTGGTTGCTGAGGGTGAGGGACCTTCTGAGAGTGTGATGACCAGCTGTGTGTCATCAGCGTAGGATACCAGCGTGAGATCCCACTCTTTTGCTACCACTGCGAAAGAGTGGGTACCTACTTATAAGTACCTAAATGTACCATAAACCCAAAAGCTCTTCTCAGAGCTACCCTTCATCTGATCACTCACAATTATTATTTTTTTCTAATTTTTTTCATTATTTTTCCACAAAATTCGCTCCCCGGGGCGCTACCCGGTTCGCGAACCGAAAGCTAACCTCGCGGAATTTTTTAAAAAAATGTTTTTTTCCGCACATATAAGCCTCCTCAGCCACCCTCAGAAAACCTAGAGGGTCAAGATAAGTCTACCATGACCCCTTCTACCCATTCTAAACATTATTTGCCCTCCATCTTGTATCTTAATGCGACCGAAACACAAAATGGTGGACTCCCGTGACGCTTAAGGTTCGCGAACCGGGCCGCTTCCCGGAAAGCGGTCCAAAAAAAAAGGTGGGAAAGTAATTTACAGAAAAACGACTAGAGACACTCTCACCAAATATAGATTAGCTCATACTACATAACAATCCCTTCCATTCTCACAAATTTCATTGAAATTTCATTTAGCCATTTAGCCTGTAGACCTCTCCAAGTACCGTGAGGTAAATTACTTCACAAAACACATCTGAAGTGTTGGAATTGACAACCAATGAAAATGTTACTTTCATTTTCTACTTTTATTACCTGACATTTGATTGGTTATATACCTGAATATATATAAAGGAAGAGAAGGAAACACAGCCATTTTGACTACTACTTGTTGTTGTATATATCATTTAGAATATCACTAATAACATCAACTTGTTTCTAAAGGTAAGTTGTTATTTTTAAAACTGAAGTATATTGTGCACTATAAGTAAATATGGTAAACTTTTTCAGATAGTTATATACTATCCCTCTGTAAGAGTTAGACATTGAGAAAGGCTTCTTTATTATAATTATGGACTGATTTAGGTTTCTGTGGTATAATTATGAATTTACTTAGGCTTCTTCACAGGCACTTTTTAATAGTACTACTTCACGCCTGAAACCATACAGTGCCCATAGATTACTTCTCTGTTATAAACTCACAAGTGCCTGTCTGAACTTAAACCCAACAGTGCCCTATCTCTACTGATATATTTATTTTTTATGCAAATTACAGCAATAAAATGGAAGGTGAGCAGAATGTTTCCTTCGAAATTGTTCTGGAGAACAACACAGAAAAAGTTATTGAGGACAATGATGACTCAGATTTCATGGATGAATCACGGGACCATGAATTAGTTCAATGTGTAGAATCTGTGGATCATTTACTTCATTATGATGACGGTCAAATGTTGGAACTTATGTTCACTGAACAAGAACACATATCAGACAGTGAAATGCTAGACGTTGTATTAAATTTTGAAAAACAATCCGAAAAATAAAATTGTATGTAATATTAAAAAATTGTTTGAGTCTTTAATCATTTTTATATGTAATTCATAAACTAGTTAAATGTTAGAAATGTTATTAAATTTTGAAACACAATCACAATAATAAATAATTGCTTAAAAAATAAAAAAATTAAAAAATAATCAACAAAACCAACAAATAATTAACATACAGTATTAGAAAAGTCTTTCATTCTTTTATCCATAAAGTTCGCTGCCCAGAACGCTTTCCGGTTCGCGAACTTGGCGCTTACCACGCAAAAAAATTTTTTTTATTTTTTTTTTTTGGACCCTCCTAGGCCCTTTTAAAACCTCCACATAAAACCTAGGGGGTCAACGAGGATCTACTATGCCCCCTTATGGTAATTTCCCCCTTTGTTTTGGCCTCCTCTTGTCTCTCGATCCTACCGAGAGACAAGATGGCGGCCGCTCCGGACTGTTTAGAATGTTGACAGACACCGGAGGGCCAATCAGCTTCGCATCGCAAAGTTCCGATACGCGAAAGGTTCGCTAACCGGATCACTGCCCGGAGCGCTGTTACAGATATATATCTTGATTTAAACGTTAATTTCTCAAAATCCACTGAAGCACATATATTGAGACCTAGCAAAGGCACATCGGGCTAACAGTCCCTACAATTTTGCCAAGTTTCGTGCAAATCCATTCAGCCGTTCGGGCTAAAAGTGAGTCCAACCGCCCTATGGAAATTAACATGGGAAAAAGGCGTTTTGGGACCCCCCTTTTTTCTCGGCCCCCCCTCCACAAAACCCCCCCAAATTTTCAAGGGCTGCTCAGAAACAAAATGTGCCATTTTCCTGAAAATTTCAGCCAATTCCGTCCACAAACGCAAAAGTTATTAGGCATAGAATTTTCAGAAATCCCATAGGGAAAAAATCCTAACTATATATACCTACTGGCGACCGCCAGTAGGTAATATATATATATATATATATATATATATATATATTCACTGAAAAAACCATAGGTTATAGACCATATATAGTTAGGAATTTGCATTTACAAAACCTTGAAAATTCACTGAAAAAACCATAGGATAGAGACCATATATAGTTAGCTGGACATTTTATTGACATAAAACCAATGAAATTCCATATATAGTTAGTTGCACTAACTATATATCGCGCACCCGCAATCCACTGCTGATGATGTCACATATTACATCATTCATGACATGGTCAGTGACATCACTGATGACATCACTGATGACATCTCAAATGACATCACTGATGACATCACTGATGACATCTCAAATGACATCACTGATGACATCATCTAGTGTCTGTGTGTTTTTGTAAAGTTTAAATATGTTTTACATATTGAAGAATGAGTGGATGTATGGAAGACTGAGTGTGTGTGTGGCTGGCTGGGAGGTGTGTGACTCTGTGCATATCAATGTGTACTTGTATCAGTGATTGTATAAGAGAGTAAGTATGTGTTAGTATATGTGTGAAAAGTATGGTGTTCTGTGTTTAACTGTATAGATGAGGAAATCGAAGTGTGATTGATTCTTCACAGGACTGACTAGGTGTATGAGTGCATATGATAGTGTTGTAATAATGAGTGACTGTATGTATGAGTGATTGTATGGGTGAATGAGTGAATGTGTGTGTAGACGTAGGAATCAGTGAGTGCGTATGTAGTAACTGGTATTGGTGTGTCATGATGTCATCAGTGATGTCATTTGAGATGTCATCAGTGATGTCATTTGAGATGTCATCAGTGATGTCATCAGTGATGTCACTGAAGTATGGTGTTCTGTGTTTAACTGTATAGATGAGGAAATGGAAGTGTGATTGATTCTTTACAGGACTGACTAGGTGTGTGAGTAACTCCATGGATGAGTGGCAGTGTGTGAGTGTCTGCATAGGTGTATGAGTGCATATGATAGTGTTGTAATAATGAGTGACTGTATGTATGAGTGATTGTATGGGTGAATGAGTGAATGTGTGTGTAGACGTAGGAATCAGTGAGTGCGTATGTAGTAACTGGTATTGGTGTGTCATGATGTCATCACTGATGTCATTTGAGATGTCATCAGTGATGTCATCAGTGATGTCACTGACCATGTCATGAATGATGTAATATGTGACATCATCAGCAGTGGATTGCGGGTGCGCGATATATAGTTAGTGCAACTAACTATATATGGAATTTCATTGGTTTTATGTCAATAAAATGTCCAGCTAACTATATATGGTCTCTAACCTATGGTTTTTTCAGTGAATTTTCAAGGTTTTGTAAATGCAAATTCCTAACTATATATGGTCTATAACCTATGGTTTTTTCAGTGAATTTCATTGGTTTTTTAAAAGCTAATATCTATAGCTGTAAAATATATTCTTTATTACGTGACGTATCACGTAGCCACGTGAGACGCCTCATGACGCGTCGCATAACCGTGACGTATCGGTTCTGCAGTGCAAACAAAACCCGTAACGTAAGCGTGCCGGAGCACGCTTACAGATATATATATATTTTTTAACCTTAATTAGACAAAATCCACACGTGCACATATCTTGAGGCCTTGCAAAGGCACATCAAACAAACAGTCCCTACAATTTTGCCAAGTTTGCTGGAAATCTATTCCCTTAATTTTTTTTTTACTGTTTCTCTTGGTTTTCCCCTTGTTACGCTTACCGGGACGCTACCCGGTACGCGAACCGGACGCTCCAAAAACACAAGATGGCGGACTCCCGTTACGCTGCCGGTTAGCTGCCCGGTTCGCGTACCGGGAAGCGCCTCTACCGCGAAAAATCGCGGGGGACTTTAATATCCCCCTCATCAATCCTAGGGGGTCAGGAGGGGTTTACCTTGCCCCCTTTCCTTCATTTCCCCCTTCTTTTTTCACCACATCTTGTCTCTCGAACCTACCGAGAGACAAGATGGCGGCCGCTCCGGACTGTTTACAATGTTGACAGCTACGCTGCCGGTTAGCTGCCCGGTTAGCTGCCCGGTGAGCTGCCCGGTTCGCGTACCGGGACGCGCCTCTACGGCGTAAAATCGCAAAAATTTTTGCCCCGCGGGGCACTTTAATATCCCCCTCATCAATCCTAGGGGGTCAGGAGTGGTCTACCTTGCCCCCTTTCCTTCATTTCCCCCTTCGTTTTTCACCACATCTTGTCTCTCGATCGTACCGAGAGACAAGATGGCGGCCGCTCCGGTTTGTTTAGAATGTTGACAGACACCGGAGAGCCAATCAGATTTGCTTCGCGAAGTTCCGTTACGCGTCAGGTACGCGAACCGGGGCGCTAACCGGAGCGCTGTCACAGATATATATTTTTTTAAACGTTAATTTCTCAAAATCAAAAAAAAGAGCACATATATTGAGACATAGCAAAGGCACGTCGGGCAAACCATATCTACAATTTTGCCAAGTTTCATGTAAATCTATTCAGCCGTTCGAGCTAAAAGTGAGTCCAACCGCCCTATGGAAAAATGAATGGGAAAAACGCGTTTTGGGACCCCCCTTTGTTCTCGGCCCCCCCTTGACGAAACCCCACCAAATTTTCAGGGGCTGCTCAGAAAAAAATGTGCCATTTTCCTGAAAATTTCAGCCAATTCCGTCCACAAACGCCAAAGTTATTAGACATAGAATTTTCAGAAATCCCATAGAGAAAAAATCCTAACTATATATACCCACTGGCTATCGCCAGTAGGTAATATACATATATAAACATATGTAATCTGCATATCTATATAAATATAAATGCATGCATACATATACATATATGCATACATATGCATGTTATTTACATGAAAGTTTTAAAAACACTAATAAAAGCAAAGCTAAAAAGCCACCTCATTACAAACAGAATGGCTTTAACTTAAACGAGGGCGAGATCTATTGCATTTTCAATGCTTGTTTACTTTCGTTCTATCAAGAAGGCATTCAGATGTGTCACACATTTGCCATAAATTCTGAATGTTAGCACTCTAGTTGCTCATTAGATCACTGTAGTAAAGCTAGTGCTCACCAGGGAAGTCTGCTGCTAATCATGGTTTGCAGCCATTTTCCCGCATTTTTTATCCCGCAGACTTTCAGTCCGCATACCATTATCCCGCAAGGTCATTGAGCTCGCATACCATTATCCCGCATTTTTTCAAAACGCATGTGCATTTATCGCGCATGCCTTTACAAAGAATTACGTTTTAAAGGCATGTATGGTAAATGCATTTGCGTTGTGAAAACCACGATGACGAGAGAGGTAAGTGGGTTTGTGTTAATTTTTTCGTGGGTTAGTGATTGTGTAGTGTAGTGTAGTGTTGTGTAGTGCAGTGTTGTGTTAGTGTAGAGTTGTGGTGGTTGTTTAGTGTAGGGTCATGCTGGGGGTAGTGTTTTAGGGTTTAGGGTTGTGTTGTAGTGTTTGCGTAGTGTAGGGTCATGCTGGGGGTAGTGTTTTAGGGTTTAGGGTTGTGTTGTAGTGTTTGCGTCGTGTAGGGTCATGCTGGGGGTAGTGTTTTAGGGTTCAGGGTAGTGTTGTAGTGTTTGCGTCGTGTAGGGTCATGCTGGGGGTAGTGTTTTAGGGTTCAGGGTTGTGTTGTAGTGTTTGCGTCGTGTAGGGTCATGCTGGGGGTAGTGTTTTAGGGTTTTGGGTAGTGTTGTAGTGTTTGCGTAGTGTAGGGTCATGCTGGGGGTAGTGTTTTAGGGTTTTGGGTAGTGTTGTAGTGTTTGCGTAGTGTAGGGTCATGCTGGGGGTAGTGTTTTAGGGTTTTGGGTAGTGTTGTAGTGTTTGCGTAGTGTAGGGTCATGCTGGGGGTAGTGTTTTAGGGTTTTGGGTAGTGTTGTAGTGTTTGCGTAGTGTAGGGTCATGCTGGGGGTAGTGTTTTAGGGTTTTGGGTAGTGTTGTAGTGTTTGCGTAGTGTAGGGTCATGCTGGGGGTAGTGTTTTAGGGTTTTGGGTAGTGTTGTAGTGTTTGCGTAGTGTAGGGTCATGCTGGGGGTAGTGTTTTAGGGTTTTGGGTAGTGTTGTAGTGTTTGCGTAGTGTAGGGTCATGCTGGGGGTAGTGTTTTAGGGTTTAGGGTAGTGTTGTAGTGTTTGCGTAGTGTAGGGTCATGCTGGGGGTAGTGTTTTAGGGTTTAGGGTAGTGTTGTAGTGTTTGCGTAGTGTAGGGTCATGCTGGGGGTAGTGTTTTAGGGTTTAGGGTAGTGTTGTAGTGTTTGCGTAGTGTAGGGTCATGCTGGGGTGTAGTGTTTTAGGGTTTAGGGTAGTGTTGTAGTGTTTGCGTAGTGTAGGGTCATGCTGGGGGTAGTGTTTTAGGGTTTAGGGTAGTGTTGTAGTGTTTGCGTAGTGTAGGGTCATGCTGGGGTGTAGTGTTTTAGGGTTTTGGGTAGTGTTGTAGTGTTTGCGTAGTGTAGGGTCATGCTGGGGGTAGTGTTTTAGGATTTAGGTTAGTGTTGTAGTGTTTGCGTAGTGTAGGGTCATGCTGGGGGTAGTGTTTTAGGGTTTAGGGTTGTGTTGTAGTGTTTGCATAGTGTAGGGTCATGCTGGGGGTAGTGTTTTAGGGTTTAGGGTTGTGTTGTAGTGTTTGCGTAGTGTAGGGTCATGCTGGGGGTAGTGTTTTAGGGTTTAGGGTAGTGTTGTAGTGTTTGCGTAGTGTAGGGTCATGCTGGGGTGTAGTGTTTTAGGGTTTTGGGTAGTGTTGCAGTGTTTGCGTAGTGTAGGGTCATGCTGGGGGTAGTGTTTTAGGGTTTAGGGTAGTGTTGTAGTGTTTGTGTAGTGTAGGGTCATGCTGGGGGTAGTGTTTTAGGGTTTAGGGTAGTGTTGTAGTGTTTGTGTAGTGTAGGGTCATGCTGGGGGTAGTGTTTTAGGGTTTAGGGTAGTGTTGTAGTGTTTGTGTAGTGTGGGGTCATGCTGGGGGTAGTGTTTTAGGGTTTAGGGTAGTTTAGTTGTTTAGTGTATGCTAAAGGCATATTCGTTCTAAAAGTTTTCGTTATTTTAATTTGCGGCCTAATAGTACATGCGGGATTTTTTTTGCGGACTGATGGTATGCGGGATTTCGTCATATATTCGCTAATCATACTTTCTATGGCAAAATGAACCCCCTCATTTTGTTCCTTTTTAAATTAAATGTTTTAAGAGTTACCACTTTATTCCAATCAAGATGGCTTCAGGTGTGCCATACCTTTGTAATAAGTAGGACTGTTAGCACTCTAGTTGTTCTTTAGAACACTCTGGGACAATCTGTCATTGGGCTATAGTTGGGCTACATCTGGCTGATATTTGGGCTACATTTGGTTTTTTTTGTCTCTGGTGGCCATCTTTGGGCTACATTGGGCTACATTGGGCTACATTGGGCTACATTTGGGCTCCAACATATATATAGCCCAATGTAGCCCAATATATATTTTTCAAAGTTAATTTTCGTAAAAACCACTGGAGCCTATATCTTGAGACATAGCAAAGGCACATCGGGCTACCAGTCCCTACAATTTTGCCAAGTTTGGTGTAAATCCATTCAGCCGCTCAGGCTAAAAGTGAGGCCAACCGCCCTATGGAAAATTGCATGGGAAAAACATGTTTTGGGACCTCCCTTTTTTCTCGGCCCCCCCTTGACGAAACCCCCCCTAATTTTCAGGGGCTGCTCAGAAACAAAATGTTCCATTTTCCTGAAAATTTCAGCCAATTCTGTCCTCATAAGCCAAAGTTATTCGACATAGAATTTTCAAAAATCCCATAGGAAAAAAATCCTAACTATATATACCTACTGGCTATCGCCAGTAGGTAATATATATATATATATATATATTCACTGAAAAAACCATAGGTTTCACACCAGTTATAGTTAGCTGGAAATTTTACTGACATAAAACCATTGAAATTCCCACGTTATAATTAGTTGGACTCCCTATAACTTGCGCGCCTGCAATGCACTGCTGATGACGTCGCATATTACATCACTCATGACATGGTCAGTGACATCACTCATGACATCACTGATGACACCATCCAGTGAATGTGTGTCTTTCTGAAAAATAAATATGTTTTATATGAATGTCTGACATAATATCGACAGACAGAATATCTACATACAAAAATATCGACACAAAAATATCGAAATCAAAAATATCGGAGTCATATCTTCATAAAGGTAAGTACAAAAATATCGAACAATTAATATCGTAGTACAAAAATATCGAAATTAAAAATATCGTTTTTTTAAATGTATTAATAATAATGTAAAAATAATTTTAAAATACATATAATTTTACAAATATTAAATAAAAATATTAAAACATAATTAAAAAATTTAAACTAATACATATACATTTAAAATAAATTAAAAACTTAATAATTTAATGTAATTTTATTTTTTAATTTCATTTAATTGATTTAATTTAAATTTATTTTATTTTTACCCTGTACGACTGTACCCCAAAAACCCAAAACTGACCCTGAACCCTAAAAATACCCCTTTACCCAAAAACTGAAAACTGACCCTGAACCCTAAAAATACCCCTTTACCCAAAAACCCAAAACTGACCCTGAACCCTAAAAATACCCCTTTACCCAAAAACTGAAAACTGACCCTGAACACTAAAAATACCCCTTTACCCAAAAACTGAAAACTGACCCTGAACCCAAAAAATACCCCTTTACCCAAAAACTGAAAACTGACCCTGAACCCTAAAAATACCCCTTTACCCAAAAACTGAAAACTGACCCTGAACCCTAAAAATACCCCTTTACCCAAAAACTGAAAACTGACCCTAAACCCTAAAAATACTCCTTTACCCAAAATTAATTAATATTATTTAATTACCAATCAATTATTAATTAACAATAACAATAAAGTAAATATATTAGCACATTAGCTGTAATTAATTAAATTTAATAATTAATATTATTTTTTCCCAATTAATTAATTAACAATAACAAAAAATTATATATAAAAAAATTACTCTAATTAATATAATTAACTAATTAATATTAATTAATTACCAATTAATTATTAATTAAAAACTATGTACAAAATTATATTGATTAATTACTAATTAATATTAATTAATTACCAATTAATTAAAAATATTTACAAACATATATTAATTAATTAATTATTATTAAATTACTTCCCACCGTATTCCCCAATAAACCCACAACCCGCTCTGATACTAAAACGCAAAATGTAAACAAATTTACAAATTTTCAAACATACATTACAAAACATGTTTAACAAACATATAAACAACATAATAAAATACATAACACTAAAAAAAATTCGATATTAGTAAAATTCGATATTAGTAACATGCATACCTTAAAAAAACGATATTCTGTCTGTCGATATTTTGGACATCGATATTCTGTACTGTCGAAATTAAAACATCGATATTATTGTATATCGATATTTTAATTTCGATATTTTGTCTGCCTACCGTTTTATATATGTATATGTAAAGGTCAATGGAAGAATAATGTTTAAATAAGTGTCTAAATGGATGTTTTTAAAAAAAAAATTGATTGGTTAACTGGCTTATTAAGTGTATCTTAGTGAATACATATATTAGCGAGTAATGTTTAAATATTTAAATATATGTATCAGTGTTTCACTTCGTGTATAAGTGGCTGCATGGGTTGGTGAGTAGCTACATGTGTGTGTACATGGGTTATTAGATGTTTTTTTAGTATCAGTATGAGTGTCTGTATGGTTTAGTGGGGGTATTACTTAGCACATAGATGCATCAATGACTGACTCACTGTTTGTATGTGTTTTGAAGACAGCATATGTGCAGAACTGTATGGGTGGATGAGTGTGTATATGTGTGTGTTAGTGAGTGAATGACTGTCTCACTAGTGTCTTTATCAGTAACAACATATGTTTTAATCTAGTATATGTGAGTATTGATGTATATAAGTGAGTATATGTGAGAGTGAGAGATTGTAAGAGTTCCTGTTTAAATAAGTATGTGTTTCTATAAGTGATTGTTTGAGAGTAAGTATGTGTAAGTTTCCTTAGAAGTAAGGTGGTAGTGTGTGT
Organism: Lissotriton vulgaris; assembly: GCF_964263255.1. Taxonomy (NCBI): domain Eukaryota; kingdom Metazoa; phylum Chordata; class Amphibia; order Caudata; family Salamandridae; genus Lissotriton; species Lissotriton vulgaris. The sequence goes on along the minus strand of NC_141689.1, from coordinate 1,323,204,106 downwards.
ATAGCTGTATATGCAAATAAATGGATGTTCAATAGTTTATTTGCATGTGTGAGTATGTGTGTGAGTAACTTTTGGATGACTGTCGGTGTGTAACAGGATGTATAGGTGTACCACTACATATGATGAGTGAGTATATGTGTTAGACCTGACATCATTGGCTTGAGTCTCTCCTCCATTTTTTCTGTTTGCCTCCACTGTTTTACGATGTTTTGCTGGTATATGCTTTGGGCACTGTGCCACTGCTGATCAGTGCCACAGTGCAAGTGCTCCCTATGTTAAATTGATGTATCGATTGAATTCCATGATTGGCCTATTTGGTTTACTGTCAGCCCCTAGTCTAGTGCACCAGGAGTGCCAGGGCTTGTAAATACAAATGCTGCTCGTGGGCTTGCAGCACGTGTTGTGCCACCCACAAGAGCGGCCTCGTAAAAGAATGTCTACGGGTCGGTCAATGCCAGACCCACGTGCAGTCTGGTACTGTCACGCTGGCTGCGCAAGTACACCTACTTGCCAGTCCCTCAAACCTTCCCTTAACTTCCTGTTAGTCACCCCTATGGTAGGCCCACGAGCAGGGTGCGTTGTAAGTATAAGGTAGGACACGCCTGACCAAGTTGGCATGTCCTAATAGTGAATTACAGCCATCTTCGTTTTTCACTATTGCGAGGTAACCTGCTCTCCATTAGTTAGAATGGGCCGTCGGGATTATTAATGCTATAATCCTAGCTGGCTCGGGGAGCATGGTGCAATGTCGAGTTTGGTATCCCTGAACCCGGGGTTTGATTACGCGTCCGTTGGTGTGGATGGTTTTTGGACTCTGGGTTTGAAAATAGCACTTTTAGAAAGTGTCTATTTTCTTGTCTAACCATTTCTGGTTTCTGCTGGTTTGGTGTGTGTGTGACAGGAGCTGGGTGGCTCCAGAGGTCTGGATGAGTCAGTGTGGGATGAGTGGGACATTTGCGTTGAGAGTAGGGGGGAGAGTAGTTGCTGATAGCCTGCCCTGCCTGATACAATGCTGGCTCCACCTCCTGCCAAGCGGCTGATGGCTCTGTGCCTGCCATGGATGATCCTAGCCCCACCTCCTACCAGGAGGCCGATAGCTCTGCTCCTGCCAGTGACAATAAAGTAGCATAAACTGACGTGGTGCAGAGTGGAGTAACATACAGTAGAGTGGCATTAAGTGGAGTGGGGTAAACTGCAGTGGCGTACAATGGAGTAGGGTTGAGTAAAAAGCCAGACATGGAATACTGCACCCCTTTGTGCGGTATAGTACACTAGCATACACTGCATTGGCACACAGTGAAGTATCACACAGTGGAGTGGCATACTTTGGATTAGAATATAGTGAACTGTTGTGGAGTGCACTGGCATCAAATGGAATAGCGTAGTGCCATAGAGTGGTGTGTCATAGAGTGGAATAGCGTATAATGTGGTAGCGTACATTGGAGTGGCTTATCCTGGAATAGTGTACACTGCAATGATGTACACTGGAGTGAAATATAATACAGTGGGATGGTGTAGAGTGGAGTGTGGTCTAATGGAAAAGCGTAGAATGCAGTGGTACAGTAGAGAGGCATACTGTGGAGTGAGATAAAGTGGAATTACTTAGAGTGGAGTGGCATGGAGTGGAGTTGTAACAGTGTAATAGCATAGCTGTGGAGTGGCATAGACCTCAGTAGCATACAGTGGAGTGGTAAGGAGTGGAATAAGATACAGTGAAATGGGGTAGAGTGGAGTTGCACACAATCGTTTTTTCCAAAGTAGGAGGACAACAATGTAATATTTTTCTTTTCAGTTGGCCTATCGATTTAGTAGCTATAATCACTCTTTTCGATGAATATACCCAGCCTATTAGTAAATCATCGGGTGTCGTATCTTATCTTAAGATCTTTCATTCAATCCAAAACCTCACTATACTTTGGCAAACCCAGCCAACGCATTGCATCCCTTAAACTTAAAGGGAAATTTTCAGAGCCTAAAAAGATATTATACATGTACAAGAGTCAGTGTATTATATTAGTTAAAAATCAGTTCACAGTTTTTTAATATTCCCTAATTTGCATTTTACATTTTTATATTCTTTTTTTAATCCATTACAGAAAAACATTTAGAAATGTATAATACCAAACAACATTTCCATGTCAATTTGTCCTAGAATCCCTATATGCACATTGTTAATGTTCCCTTTCTATCCCTCTTTGGACTGAATCCTGTCAATTTTCCCATTCTTTTTGTTTTTGGAGTGATTACCACTACTTTCTTTCTCTATGCTTGATGGACTTAAAATGCTTTTTACCTTGGCCCTATGTTCTAAAGTTTACAAGTTCAACTAAATTCAAAAACTACATGTAGGAAGACCAGGGGCCAGATGTACAACCCTTTCATTTAGTGCCTCAGAATTTGCAACACATTGCGTGTCACAAATTGTGAGGAGCTAAATAAAATGAACAACAGTGTGTTTTCACTGTTTTGCAATTCACAATGGGGTCGCAAATTGTGAAGATCATTAATATTAATGAGCCTCTCGCAAGTTGCGAGCCCATTGTGAATGACACCCCTCCACGGGATAGTGGCCTGCTGGGCTCAGCAGACCACCATGTCTGGGACTGCTTTTTAATAAAGCAACTTTTTTTTGTAAATGCCGCCAGTTTTCCTTTAAGAAAAATGGGATGCATTTAAAAAAAAAAAAGATACTTTTTCGTTTCATTTTTTAAGGGCAGGCAGTGGTCCCTAGGACCACTGGCGGCCCTTAAAAAAGTTTTTTTGCATGCATTTGCGAAGGGGAAGGGGTCCCTTGGGGACTCCTTCTCCTTTGGAGGTGGATTACCACCTACTTGAAGTAGGTGGTAATTGCGAGTCTTTTGCGACCCAATTGCGGTTGCAAAATATTAGTACACTTCCAAATAGCGATTCACAAAACCTATTTAGCGAGTTGCAAAAAATATGCGACTAGCTAAATGGGTTATGTACATGGCCCAATATGTTTTTGCAAGCGCAATCGTGTTTGCAAACCCATTTGCGCATGCAAAAATGGGTCGTACATCTGGCCCCAACTCTTTACAATTGTATCAGGTTTCTTTTCCCCATAGACAATATTTCAATTTTGATCACTTTAATGCATTGATCTCACTGTCAAAAACAAAATACATACCCTGAATCAAATAATAAGTCATATTTTCACTTAAAGATCATCCTTAACTACAATCTGCTCACATAAAGACACTCATGTTCATTAATTAATTCTTCTTCTGCAATTAGCATATCCTACATGTTTCATCTTAGAAATCTATTTTAAACTTTCACTGCATCCCAATCATTCTACAGATCCTCTAATACCCAAAACTCGAAAAAGAATGGGAAAATGGACAGGATTCATTTGAAGGAAAGATAGAAAGGGAAAGTTAACAATTCGCATATACAGTATTCTCAGACAAATTGGCAGGGAAATGTTGTTTGGTGTTATGCATTTTCAGAGTTCTAAATGGTTTTATGTAAAAGATGTAATAAATAATATAAAAATGGAAAAGGTAAATGGTAATATACCAAATATAAAAAAAACTGCAAACTGATTTTTAACCATTATAATACACTGATTCTTGTATATGTATACAATCTTGATAGGCCTTGATGAAGTCCATTTAAGGGATGAAATGCGTTGGCTGGGTCTTCCAAAGTAAAGTGATGTTTTGGATTGAATAAAAGATCTTAAGATTTGAAATGACGCCTGATGATTTACTCAGAGTCTTGGTATACATGAAAAAAGAATGATTATAGCTACTAAATCGATAGGCCAGCTGAAAAGAATATTATTACATTGTTGCTCTCCTACTATGTCAAGAACTATTGTTTGGTATTGAGTTCTGGGCGCAGTGGGGATTCTACGAGTTGGCACAAACTTTGAAATAGAATGGAACTTTGGCCTGAGCACTCCAATGACTACTACTGCTGCATTTGTGAAAACTTATTATGGAGTTGCATACAGTGTATTAGTGCACAGTGGAGTGGCATAGAGTGTAGTGGAACACAGTGGAATAGCATACAATATGCTAGCATAAATTGAAATAGCATACAATGGAGCAGCGTAGTGTGTGGTGGCATAGAGTGTAATGGTGTACACTGGAGTGGTATAGATTAGAAAAGTGTACAGTGGAGTGGCATAGAGTGCAGTGGTGTACAGTGGGGTGGAGAGGAGTAGAGTGGCATAGAGTAGAATAACATATAGTGGAGTGGCATACACTGGAGAGGCGTAGAATGGAATAGCGTAAAGAGAAATAGTGTACAATGGGGTGGCAAAAGTGGAGTTGTGTGCAGTGGAATAGCATTGAATGGGCTAGCATAAGGTGGAGTGGTGTACACTTCAGTGGCGTAGACTGGAATGGCATAGAGTAGAGTGGCAGAAAGTGGAGTGGCGTACAGTGGGGTGTGTTAAAGTAGAGTGGCATAGTGTGGAGTGGTGTACAAAGGAATATCTTATAATAGAGGGGCATACAGCAGAGTGGCGAGCAGTGGAGTGGTATCAGCGGAGTGGCGAACAGTGGATTGGTGTAAAGTGGTATAGCATAGAGTGGAGTGCCATACATTGGAGTTGCGTACAATGGAATTGTATAGAGTGGATTAGTGTACAGTGGAGTGGTATACAGTGCAATTACGTAGATGAGTGTATTAGAGTAGACTGGCATGAAGTGGTGCATCATAGAGTGGAGTGGTGTAGAGTGGAGTAACAGAGTGGATTGGAATACAGTGAAGTGGTGTAGAGAGGACTGGCATAAAGTAGAGTGATATACAATATAGTGGCGTAAATTCAAATAGCATAAAGTGGATTTGCTTACAGTGGAATGGAGTACAGTAGAATAGCTTACACTGAACTGGTGTAGAGTGGAGTGGCATAGAGTGGAATAGAATACAGTGCTGTGACATAGAGTAGAGTAGCATACAGTGGAACAGTGTACACTGGAGTAGCGTATAGTAGATTGGCATACAGTAGAATGTTGTAGAGTGGAATACTATAGAGTGGATTGTTATAGAGTGGAGCTGGATAGAGCCTTGGCTGAAATCCCCCGCATCCACAGAACCAGAATAGGAAGCAGACCCTTCTCCTACATTATGTCCAAGACCTGGAACAAACTCTCCGTCAGCATCAGATGGAGCCCACCTCTACAAGCATTCAGGAAGAACCTCAACACATGGCTTTTCAGATGACCAGAGCTGCCCGAAACTCCCCCGCACCTGGAGACCCTTAGGGGTGAGTGGTGTGCTCTACAAATCCCTGATTGATTCATTGATTGATTGTAAAGGCATAGCGTAAAGTGACATAGAGGGGAGTGGTATCGAATGGAGTGGCACATAGTGGAGTGTCGTACAGTGGGGTACTGTGGAGTGGAATAACATTGAGTTTAGTGGCGTACTATGTAGTGACCTAGAGTGGAGTTGCATATAGTGGAGTATGATCGAGTATAGTGGCATAGAGTGCAGTGTTGTACAGTGGAATAGCATACAGTGTGGTAGCATAGAGTGTAGTGACATAGAGTGGAGTGGCAGAGACAGGAGTGTCATTTAATGTAGTGGTTTTGAATATAATTGCATAGAGCAGTGAGGTGTAGAGTGGGGAGTGTACAGTGGATTAGTGTAGACTGCCGCGGAGTATAGTAGAGTGAGATGCAGTGAAGTGGTGTAGAGATAAGTGAGTAGCCTGGCACTAACTGGAGTGTGTTAATTGAAAGTGTTTAAATAGATGTGATGTAATGTGACAGGAATAGACATTATAAGGTGCAAAAAGTAATTTTTTGTAGTCTGTGTGAATAGTGTCAGTAGTCTTAAATGTATACATTTAAAAAGAAGGTGTTACATATTGTGTCCCGAAATACCATGGTATGTTTGCAGTATACCATGGTACACGCGGTATGTGATTGTCTAATGGCTTTGTTTTCCAAAGGTAAAAGGCAGCCATGTAGTCTTTATTATGGGTTGGCTGCATTCTGTGTTTTGCTGTGTTCTGGGTTAGGGTCTTAGATATAGGTAAGTTGTAGGTTATATTGTTGTTTACTATCTATTACCACTTTATCAAATAGGTAAAATGTATACAAATGTGTTTATACTTTTCTATATATGTATATTTATTTATTTGCGGTATTTGTAGAGCGCAACACTCATCTCTTGGGATATCATGGTGCTATGTACCAGGAAGGACTACTGATGGCGTATGCTGAGAGGTTACGATTTAGGGAAGAGGTGTGTTTTCAGTTTTTTCAAAACTGAAGGTAATTTGTGGTATGTCTTAGGTCGGTAGGCAGGTCATTCCACCTTTTTGCTGCCAGGTAAGAAAAGGAGCGACCGCCTGTTCTGACTTTGTAAATGCGCTTGGTTTTAGCCAGAGCTGATTGACTTGAACATAGATTCCTATTGGGAACATAGAAATCGATCTTCCCTTGAAGAATTGTGGGGCCAGTTTTATGTAAAGCCCTGTGCGCATGGCTAAGCAGTTTGAAGGCAGCCCTCTGGCGCATTGGGAGCCAATGGAGTTTCTCTAAGCATTCCGATGCCGAGTGCTGTTTGCCTTTGTTGCAAATCAGTTTGGCCGCCAGGTTTTGCAAGACCTGTAGGCGGGAGAATAACTGTTCATTCATCCCTTCAAATAATGCATTGGCATAGTCTAGGCGGCTGACCAATAGGGCTTGTGTGACTGAGCGTCTGCAGTCCAGGGGTATCCAGGGAAATATCCTGGCGAGAAGTTTTAGTATGGCAAAGCCCTTGCCCCAGAGGGATCGGACGTGATCCTTCATGGACAGGGCGTCATCCATGATAATTCCCAAGTTCCTGGCATGTTGTTTGGGGGTGGGGGCCAATCCCAATGAAGGTGGCCACCATGTGGCGTCCCACAAACGTTTGGCTCCACCGAACAGAAGAATCTCCAATTTGCCTGCGTTCAACTTTAGACAGTGGTTGTGCATCCATTGGGCCATCTCGGAGAGGCAGTCATGTAGCTTATTTTTGGTTATCCCAGGCCCTTCGTCCATGGCCACCATCAGCTGCGTATCATCCGCGTAAGAGCAGATGCCAATGCCCCACTTCCTTCCAATGTCAGCAAGAGATGGAATATAGACATTGAAAAGAGTGGGGCTCAGTGAGGCGCCCTGGGGGACCCCGCAGCCGATGGGGTTGGGTTTTGAGTGGAACTGGCCCATATGTACTGTCTAGGGTGAACTCTAATTTTTTTTAAGTCATGTGATAATTTGTAGGTATCACCACACTACTTTGTAGACATGGTTGTGCATAATTATATGTTAAATAGAGATGACACACTTTAGGACACTATATTTGTAAATTATAATGTATTATGGTATATTTTTAATTTTTTTACAGATTTTTTAATAAATATTTTTCTCTACCTACTACAAATTTACTAGAGTTGTAATAGAAGGGGAAAAATACCAAACCTGATACTTAACTAGATCTAAAGGCACAATGAATAACGCAGCCAAGCTGCACCTAAAGACACCATGGACATATTTAACTTTTGTAAAGGCAGTAATTAGCCAATCACCTAATGACTTGCATTACAATGTACTGTGGTACTTTTGTGAATTGCCAGAAAAGTTTGTGAAAATACAGCAGCAACAGATATCAGATAGTTAATAGCCTTAACTTAAAAAATACTCACCCTACTTACCTGTAGTACCCAAAAGAATCATCTACGCAGCATAAGGTCTTATCCTGCCAAACTTCATGTAAATACGTTCAGCCGTTCTTGAACTGTGTCCAATACAAAAAAGTCTGTGGAAAATGCTGTGGGGACAAAACGTGCTATGGTGTCCCCCTTTTTTATTTGTTCCTCTTTGATCAATCTCCACAACACTTCCAATCTACTGCCAATATAGAAAGAAGAATAGGTCTGGAAAGCTTTGTGGAGATTCGCTCAATGGGTGCAAAGTTATTGAGAGGCATAGTGGTAATAGGTAAGGAAATTGATTTATACGTTTTATATATAATTAAAAAAAATGCAGAGTACCGCTGTATTTCCTAGGCAGAACAGTGGTACTTAAAAACAAATATGTTAAAAAAATTTAAATACAAACATAGTGTACTACAGTGTATTTTCTTTTTTTAAAAACATTTTTAAAAACTCTACAGAGTTCCACGGTGATATGTAGAAATTACTGGCCTTCATTATATATATATATATATTACCTACTGGCGGTCGCCAGTAGGTATATATAGTTAGGATTTTTTCTCTATGGAACTTTTGAAAATTCTATGTCTAATCACTTTGGCGTTTGTGGACGGAATCGGCTGAAATTTTCAGGAAAATGGCACATTTTGTTTCTGATCAGCCCCTGAAAATTTGGGGGGGTTTCGTCAAGGGGGGGAAGAAAAAAGGGGGGTCCCAAAACGCGTTTTCCCCATTCATTTTTCTATAGGGCGTTTGGCCTCACTTTTAGCTCGAACGGCTGAATGGATTTGCACGAAACTTGGCAAAATTGTAGGGACTGTTAGCCCGATGTGCCTTTGCTGGGTCTCAATATATGTGCTCCAGTGGATTTTGAGAAATTAACGTTTAAAAAAATGTATATATCTGTGACAGCGTACCGGGTAGCGATACCGTTCGCGTACTTTTCGCGTTACGGAACTTTGCGTAGCGAAGCTGATTGGCTCTCCAGTGTCTGTCAACATTCTAAACAGTCCGGAGCGGCTGCCATCTTGTCTCTTGGTAGGATCGAGAGACAAGAGGAGGAGAAAAACAAACGGGGAATTTAATGAAAGGAGGAAGGTAGACCCCTCTTGACCCCCTAGGAATGATGTTGGGGTTATTAAAGGGTCCCGTGGGGCAAATAAAAAAAATTTGATTTTTCGTGGTAGAAGCGCTTCCCGGTTCGCAAACCGGGTCGCAAACTGGTAGCGAAACGGGAATTCGCCATTTTGTGTTTCGATTTAATTAAATTACAAGATGGAGGAAAAATAATGTGAGAAATGGGTATAAGGGGGTACGGGAGACGTATCCTGACCCCCTATGTTTTCTGAGGGTGGTTGAGGAGGCTCATATATGTTGATACTTGTCTTCCAGTGGCTGCGCGTGAGCGTTTTTTTTTTTTTTTTGCTGCGTGACGTCTGTTAACGTTCGATTCGAAGGAAATCAGGAAGTGTTGACCGCCATTTTGACACTGCGAGTAAATATATTGTTAAAAATAATTGTTATAAATTAATCCGTATTGATAAACATTGTCTGCGCCATCTTGCTTTTTTTCCAGTGCCACACTTTTGTCGTGCACGGCAGCCATTTTAGATGCCTTGACCAGACCCACTCTCTGCACGCCGCCGATCGTGATGTCTGTTAACGTTCAATTCGAAGGAAATCAGGAAGTGTTGACCGCCATTTTGTCAGTGCGAGTAAATATATTGTTAAAAATAATTGTTATAAATTAATCCGTATTGATAAACATTGTCTGCGCCATCTTGCTTTTTTAACAATGCCACACTTTTGTCGTGTACGGCAGCCATTTTAGATGCCTTGACCAGACCCACTCTCTACACGCCGCCGATCCTCAGCATGGCTCCCCACCTTCGCAAGCATCTCCCCCATACACTGGTCACACATGCTCTCTCTCTCATGCATGGGCCATAAACCTCCTCCCATATGCGCTGCTCTTCCCTGAGAATCACACCCCGTGCTGAGGAAAATTCAGCCCAGATTACAACCGATGCCCAGGCTGCTGGCACAAGACGCCACTTAGTTCCCATCTTGAACGGTTACCAAATAAAGAGATGGGCGCTGGAAGCAGGAACACAAGAACAGAGTTTTATTTCTCATGAGGAGAGCCTGTCATTTCAAAACATACATACATACACACAAACTCGGGCGGGGGGAGACAGTACATGTATTATATACAAAAATCAAAGACAAAACATAGAACAGTTGCTGGCCAAAAAGATCTCTTCCTGCATGCTGTGCATCCTTAGCATCCTACTTAATTCATCTGGGGGCTGAGCTCTTTTTACCTTTTTCTTCTCTCTTATCGTCGGCTGCCTTCGCTGGTGGCTTTGGTTGCAAATACTTACACCTTTGCCAATCGGTCGGGAACTAACCTGGTCGGGCTAATACTCAGGGGGGATCTTTGAATCATTTTTAGCGAATGGGTTTCCAGGCTGAGGCAACGGTAGGTGTCAGTCGGGAGAACAATGGGGCAGCTTTGAGTTTCATGTCTATGAGGGTGCGAGAAGGAGGTGGTAAATCTTAAACATTGGCAACATTCCTAGTTCTCCAGACGGAGGGTACTTGGGTAAACCTCACCTCGGAATATTCCTTAAACTTTCCCTATTTAGTTAAACGTAGAAATGTATTCATTGGTGCACGTCATTCTTGGTTGTATTATTCGGGGTGCCAAGCGAAGTCATATTTTGTCATCCTGTAATAACCCGTCAAGTTTCTGCTTCAGGCTGCCCTCCCAAGCGCTGGGTTCAGAGAGAGACATAGTCATTGTTTGCTCGTCGTGTATAGGCACCATATTCAAACCCTTTTTCTCATCCCATCGGCCGTTAAGTCACCATTTTTCCGTACTTTAATCGACGTTCCGAAGTGACCTGCAGAAAAGAGGGAAAAAGAAGGGGCGGGGCAGCGTTTAAAACACATCAGCTCGCATAAACCCAAAAAGGCTTTTACTTACTACATACTCGGCCTATCTCCACGGGATGCAGTCCCTACCATCTCGGCGTTTAAGCCCAGGGGGGACCGGTAATGTGGGAGAGATAATTATCGGAGGCCTGTGGATAGCATAGGTCGCCCAAGTGTGGCATTACGGATCGTGTGCAGGGGAGGGTCAAAACAAAGGGCAGTCGGTGTAAAGTGGGGGCGAGCTCGTGCTCTCCTTTGAGGAAGAGAGATAACCTACAGTGGTACGGGGTCGTTTTCGTTCGTACTAGGGGGGCCAGGTGACATTCCTTCGGGGTGGCTTAGGGGCATTTAAAACAACTTCCCTGATACAGGTAGCATATAAAGTAGAGGCTAAATACCAGGATCTTTATCGATTGCTTTATGCTGTACAAAAATGAAAAACACATACAACAAACCTGGATCATTCATATTTGCAATGTTTCTGCGTACTATACTTTTTAACCCTTAACTAATCGAGCTGCTTCATTTCACCTGCTTTTTTTTTTTTTTTTTTTTAAATCGGAAACAGTGGCCATTTATTCGAAACTTACCAATCTACGCGTTACAACTACGTTTGCTTTTTCAAAAACCTTTAATAAAAATGTTGGTGCACAAATACGGGCCTACAACCCCGTGGGCCGGCCACGGAGCAGGCTGGAACTGTAAATTGGGGGGGGGGTATTTATTTGTGGAAAACATAACAGAGTCAGTGGTCGTTGATTTCATAGTAAAAAGTGCGACACGTGCAACAAAATCATATCGATAATTCATTGGGAGCAAGTACCAAAAGTGTCGACAATTCGAACCTTCAATAAATACAGTAATCAATGATGCATTAGAACTTAATATCAATTCATTGTCAGAACGTGCAATCAGTACCCGTCCCATGTCAATTCATTGTTCGAACGTATAATCAATACCCATCCCGGATCAATTCATCGTCCGAACATATAATCAGTCTTATCCCATATCAATCCTTGTGCTAAAAACTGCATACATATCTCATGATATCAAGGCTGAGCAATCGGGGCACAACAAGGAGTTGAGAGTTTCATTTGTACCAGCGCCATTTTGGGTGAGGTCAGGAAGGTCCAAGTATAGTCAAAATGTCTCCACCAACTCGTGGTTGGACCGGGACCTCTTTCGGCAGTCCAAAAGTTTTCGTTGAAGGGTAGCAGCGGGGACTGGCGACATGAACCATCAGTCAAAGTGGGGTGGGAGGCAACAATCTCTCCTACCGGGTCATACTGGTGTCCCACCGGAACTGATCAAGTTGGTAGTCTTGCAGGATTTTGGTCATTTCAAGACTGAGGCCGGTGCCGGCATGAGCGCACCGACGTCCCGCGGCTACGTCGTGGTCGTTCCGTGGGTGATCATGGCAGTCATTCCCCATCGGGGGTGTCTGCGGGGGTCGGGGGCCCCCGTGGCTCTTATAGAATCTTCAAAGTTGAGGAGAACGTTTCTGGACGCAGGACTCATTTTCTAGCGGAACTCAGGAGCGCCGTTGCACCGCAACAGTGGACGAGACCCCCGCTGGGTGAGCGGAGCATCATTGCCTCGCAATAGTGGACGAGACCTTTTGTTGGGTGAGTGGAGCGTTAGGGGTGCAGCTGAGGGGCCCCCACCTGGGGGGGTGGGAGAGGCTCGTTCACGCCGCCTCTCCCTCCCAGCGCACCCCACGCCGACACCTGGCGTTGATATCCGTGATGTCCGGACCAGGCGATAAGGAAGGGGGGGGTTAGAGGCAGAGGCAAGACATCCCCCCGTGGCCTGCAGGGCGCCGCTTCAGGACCGAACGGGGAGCTCATACCAAGCCGGGGCCAGACCAGGAGATACGAGGGGAGGGGGGGTCGGTGGCATGTGCAAGACATCCCCCCCCGTTGTCGCAGCCATTATTGAAGAAAGAAGAGGGATCCCGTCGGCCTCGGCTCCTCTCCTGGCCCAGGGGGGGGTCGGTGGCATGTGCAAGACATCCCCCCCCGTTGTCGCAGACATTATTGAAGAAAGAAGAGGGATCCCGTCGGCCTCGGCTCCTCTCCTGGCCCACCTTTTGCGAGTACCTCCCCGGCCGACGGCTGCCAGCAGGACTCGCCCTACACGTGCCGAAGGCCTCGTCTTCCGGATGGGCGTAGCCGCGAACCTGTTGCACTTCGGGAGTTTCCGGAATGGTGGTAGGTATCTGCTGATTTGTATCAATTTCATGTTACCGTTATTGGGCGTGGCGGGCGGTGGGACAGACATGCTTGGAGCAGTGGGGGGGGGTGGCGGAGCCTAGCTACCTCGTGTATGCCGTAACGTCAAGCTTGGCTTCTCTCACCACTTTCATGTTTCTTATTTCTAGCGAAGTCAAAAACTCATCAGTGGCCTACTGATTTTGTTCGATTTCTTTCCCTTCCTTTTCAAGTGTGTTTCATGCTAAAGTTTCTGTTTAACAGGATACAGTGATTACTTCGTATTTTACATATGTCTTCTTTATTAGGGGTACCCTCCGGTTGAGCCAGATGATGTACCTCTAATAAATGGTCCGGGGGAACTAGTTTATCAATCAGTGGGGAGTAGATGGGCATGACAGATTACAACGGGGGACAAAGGTCCGCATTACCCACCCTTCACTACTTGCAAAGACTAGACAGAATATTTCTATTCCACGTTATTTGCAAACAGAGAATACCTCGAAAGAACTATTCCTTGAACAATAAATGTCCAGCCAATCAATCAATCAGTGGGGAGAAAAACAGGCATGATGGATTACAACGGGGGACAAAAGTCCGCATTACCTATCCTTCACTATCTGCAAAGGGAGACAGAATATTCCTATTCTTCTCTGTTTGTAGACAGGAAATATCTCAAAGAGCAATAATCGATAAAAAATTAGGAGGATTATAACACTTTAATAACTTATAAATATATACATCGCAACAAAAACAGTAAACACCTTAAAACATTTTTTATTAAAACAGAAGCAACAATGACAACTAACAGTAGTGATATCCTGGGCGGGTGATGGAACTGGCATTGTTAATGGAAAAACATCTACAGAGAAAGCTATTGGTGAATTATACTTCTCCGGAAATTTAAAACTCACAAATGTTTCATTTGTGTAATCGTTTCATAAACATGTACATTAAAAAACTAAATATGCTCCACTGTTTTAGAAAATCTTTACAGCTAGCTAGATCACCCTTTAAAGTTACAACAACGAAAACCTACTTACTTAAGCTGTTGAATTCGGCTTCAAATGTAATGCATAAGTTCAAGCTAGCATATCATATGGCTAAAAGGTTTAACATAATTGATATGCAAATTTAAATACTACCCTTTCTTAATGGTGACACCTTATCTCTCCTATATCCCACAATTTCCATGAGCAAAGCAAAAGAAATTCTGAGGCCCTGAAGAAATAAGGCTTAGTGTGGGGTTCAACTCAATTTGGTGTTTGGGAGATTCCATGTTTTAGGGTGATATTCTGTGACAGGGTGCAGGCACCAGAAGAATTTTAGCCTAGTTCATCACATTGGAGAATGAGGGTCTGGGAAAATATCTAATCTGGTGAAGAACCATCCCTTCTTTAAACCCCATGGTGACCAACTATAGTTTATTCTCTATTTCGTTCCCTTGCCATAACAAAATAAAAGTCTTGGGTTATTTATGGAAGGGAATACTTTTTGTTTCTTCCAATTTTTAAAAGAAAAGTGGAGGGGGGGGGCAGCGTTCAAAGCACATCAACATAAATACGAAAATGTTTTTACCTACCACGTACTTGACATTTTACAGCTTTTCATATTTGCTATTAAAAAACCATTGAAATTCACTGAAAAAACCATAGGTTATAGACCATATATAGTTAGGAATTAGCATTTACAAAACCTTAATTTACTCGCACAAAACCATAGAAATTCGCATATATAGTTAGTTGCAATAACTATATATCGCGCACCCGCAATCCACTGCTGATGATGTCACATATTACATCATTCATGACATGGTCAGTGACATCACTGATGACATCACTGATGACATCATCCAGTGACTGCGCGTTTAAATATGTCTTACATATTGAAGAATGAGTGGATGTATAAGTGTCTGGATGAAGAATTTAGTAGGTGCATGACTAACTGTATGAGAGAGTGATTAAATTTGTCTCACTGAGTGCATGGGTTAGTGACTAAACTGTCTTAATTTGTGCATCATTATGTCTGTTGTTCTGTAAACTGCTGAATGTGTTAATCAGTAGCTATATGAGTAACTATATGGGATATTCATTGATTGCCCAAGTATTTGTATGGGAGACTGAGTATGTGTATGAGTGGCTGGGAGGTGTATGACTCTGTGCAAAGATGTGTGAGCAGTTGATTCACTAGATGTATGGGTTCAAAAGTGCATGTGGAAACAGCTGCATGGGCGGTTGACTGTGTGCATGAGTGTATTGGTGAGTGAATGGATATCTCAGTGCTCATGTCAAAGTAAGTACATATGTAAAACACAGTCCATGTGAGAGTTGACATATATAAATAGCTGAGCATAAGAGCCAGTGAATGTGAGAGTGGCTTTATGAATCATTGTGAACTTGTATGAGAGATTGTATAAGAGAGTAAATATGTGTTAGAATATGTTTGAATAAGTAAGGTGTGTATAACTGTATAGTTGAGGAAATGGAGGTGTGATTGATTCTTTGCATGACTGACTAGGTGTGTGAGTAACTCCATGGATGACTGACAGTCTGTGAGTGTCTGTTTACACTGAGTGTATCTAAGGTTATATTAGAGTCTGAAGAGGTTCACCGTATTATCACATTAATGATGTCATCAGTGATGTGATCAGTAATGTCAAATGAGATGTCATCAGTGATGTCATTTGAGATGTCATCAGTGATGTCATCAGTGATGTCATCAGTGATGTCACTGATCATGTAATGAATGATGTAATATGTGACATGATCAGCAGTGGATTGCGGGTGCGCGATATATAGTTAGTGCAACTAACTATATATGAAATTACAATGGTTTTGTGTGAGTAAAATAAGGTTTTGTAAATGCTAATTCCTAACTATATATGTTCTATAACCCATGTTTTTTTCAGTGAATTTTCAAGGTTTTGTAAATGCTAATTCCTAACTATATATGGTCTATAACCTATGGTTTTGTCAGTGAATTTCAATGGTTTTTTAATAGCAAATATCAAAAGCTGTAAAATGTCAAGTACGTGGTAGGTAAAAACATTTTCGTATTTATGCACGCTGATGTGCTTTGAATGCTGCCCCCCCCCTCCTCTTTTCTTTTAGGAGTATTCTCTCTTTGCAGATAGTGAAGGGTAGGTAACACAGGCCTTTGCCCCCATTGTAAAACGTCGTGCCTGCTTCCCTCTCCATTTGATTGATTGTTATCCTAGCATTTATTGTTTTGGAATTGGTTCTCTTTGGTTCATTCTCTATTTACAAACAAGCACAGAGTCGCAATACTCTGTTTAGTCTTTGCAGATAGTGAAAAATCGTTAAAAAAACAAAAGGAATCAAGCAAAATCAGTAGGCCACTAATGGGATCTCTTTTTGACCTCGCTAAAATAGAAACATTATGAACAACTCCTCATGAGAAATACGAAACTAGTGAGAGGAACTGAGCTCGACACCATGATGGCTGCAAGACAGCCCGGCTCTGCCGCCCACCCCACCCAAAATAACGACAAACACTATGCAAATATTAAAAATATATACAACACACCAGCAAAGTAACAGGGTAAAACGTTTTATTAAATAACTATTTACATGGCAGCCTGCTGCAACATCGATCCAAACAAGCCTTTGTATTTGGGGCTCAAAATCAACAAGTAACAGGGTAAAACGTTTTATTAAATATCTATTTACATGGCAGCCTTCTGCAACATCGATCCAAACAAGCCGTATTTGGGGCTCAAAATCAACCATCAATAGTAAGATTTTCATAGGTGAGTGTAGGTTCATGGTTTTCCATCCACAGACTAAAAGCCTGGAGTGGGAGTGAAAGAACAATAACTAGGTAAGAAGGAAGGCAGAGGTTGTGGTAAGGACTCTGGATATGGTATGTTGCTTGGTCCCTGAGATGCTTCGATTTCACTGCCTTGCACAAATGGCATAAGTCCTGGATGTTGGGTGCCATAGTTGAGGGTTCCGAGCAGCGCTTGTAACACTGTCTGAAGCTTATTTGCACCTGCTGCAGCTTTACTATTCTCAAAGTAAGTGGGGGCTGTTTGTGGACCTGACTGCATTGGAAAACAATGTGATGCGGTGCCTCCCTGAACCGCTTGACGGAGGCCCCCGAGATAATTGCGCCTGCTCCACACCTTGTCCCACGATCCGTTTGACGTGAAGACACGTCCTGCGGTGCCCTGGTCCGACCATCACATATACCTGCGCCAGGAGACGGCGTGGGGTGCACTAGAAGAGAGAGGCGGCGCAAACGAGCCTCCCCCACCTCCCCAGGTGGAGGTTTCTCAGCTACACCCCAGCACTTCACTCGACCAGCTGACTTGCGCCCGCTCTTGCGACACAGTGCCTCGCTCGGCCAGCTGAATTGCGCCTGCTCTTGCTATTACAGCGTCTCACCCGCCATCCAACGGAATTGCACCCAATCTTGCGGTACAGCGACAGGCGGCTGCTACGGAGCTGGACCTGCGTTGTCGCGTAATGCGTCATATGACGCGCTGCGTTAGCGCACCCGGAAGTGCTCCGGTGCGCGAGGCGCAGCTTCCAGGAAACGATCCAGGGCGCAGCGCGCAGCGCGTAACGTAAGCATAACAGGTCATGTGACTTGTTAATAAAACTTTTCATTGGTTCATTTTACTTTTGTTTTTCTAATGATAGAAGGCTTGGTCATATGACCTAAAAATAACACTTTTCATTGCTTTCGAAAAAAAAAATTTCCCAAATGATGAAAGCCCCACCTTTTTTTTTCTCACTCTTACTTGTAAAGCAAAAGACCCAGATGCATTTACAGTTTATCACTAACAATGTTCCAGGCTAATGTATTTTCCCGGGAAATTTACAACTGTCCTGCAAGTAAAATATTCCTATTTCGAGAAAAAGGGCGTTTCTTCGTCCCATGAGGGAGCCGTTGAACAAAAGAGGCTCGGCCTGCTGTCTTAGTCGCTGATAGGCATGAATTTCGGATTCTTATCGATCACTTTATGTTGCAGGAGTGGAAAACACAACAGCCCTTGACCATTTATCTTTACTGCGTTCCTGCGTATTATACCTTTTAACCGTCATGTAATCGGGCTGCTTTATTTCACTTGCCTTTTACTGATTCGAAAACAGTGGCTCTTATTCAAAACTTTACCAATCTAGGTACTACTACCATGTTTTGTTTTAAAAACCTTTATTGTGAAAATGTCAGTATACAAATATGGGCCTATAACCACGTGGGCAGGCCACGGAGCAAACTTGAATCGTATATGATGAGGGGACATTTACACTGTAGAAGAACGTAACGGGCGACCCATTAGGTTGTAAGAACTAAGGTGTCTAACAGTTGCGGAATCAGTGGACGTACATTTTATAATTAAAGTACGACAGGGCCAGTTACAATAAAATTATCTAGATATACATTTGCGGGCAAGTACCATGGGTGACGTTAATTCGAACTTTCAATAGTACAGTAATCAATAACACATCAGAACTTAATATCAATAGGGATGTCCAAATGTTCAATCAGTACTCGTCCCCGCCCGCCATGTGCTTCAAAACTGCATACGTATCTAGTGATACCAAGGTTGGGCAACCAGTACACAACAAGGAGTTACAAGTCCCATTTATACCGGCGCCATTTTGGGCGAGGCCGGGCAGGTCCAGGATATAGTCAAAATGTCTCCACCAACCAGCGGTCTTTCGGCAGTCCAAAAAGGTTCCGTTAAATTACAACAGAAGAGATAGGCAACAAGAACAATCAGTCAAAAGAGGGGACGCTTTCGGTAATGGGGCCCATGCCCTAGCAGGCAAATGTCCGAGTTCCAAGGTGTCCTAGGGCCTTTTTAGTGGACCAGGCCCAAATCCAAAGAGCCGGCCGCCATTTTGAGAGTCCTGTTGCAGCCGTCTATGGCTGCACCGCAAGAGTGGGCGCAATTCAGCTGGATGGTGGGCGAGACGCTGTAGCCGCAAGAGCGGGCACAACTCAGCTGGATGGCGGGTGAGGCACTGTGCCGCAAGAGCGGGCGGAACTCAGCTGGATGGCGGGTGAGGCACTGTGCCGCAAGAGCGGGCGGAACTCAGCTGGAAGGCGAGTGAAACGCTAAGAGGCGCCCCACTGCAGATGAGGTGCCTCCACCTGGGGAGGCGGGAGAGGCCTGTTTGCGCCGCCCCCCCCACCGGGCACCCCTCGCCGTCTTTCGACGCAGCATTGTAGGATGGCCAAACCAGTGCGGCAACTTGCTGGACACCACCTCGGTGCCATCCGGATCTCGGCACGTTGTGCTGCCTTCGGCCTACTGTAGCAGCAAGTGCGGGCGCAACTCTGCTGGATGGCGAGGGAAACGCTAAGGCGTGCCCCACTGCAGATGAGGTGCTTCCACCTGGGGAGGCGGGAGAGGCCCGTTCACGCCGCCTCCCCCCCCCCCCCGGGCATCCCACGCCGTCTTTCGGCGCAGCATTGTAGGATGGCCACACCTATGCGGCAACTTGCTGGACACCACCTCGGTGCCATCCGGATCTTGGCGCGTTGTGCTGCCTTCGGCCTACTGTAGCAGCAAGTGCGGGCGCAACTCAGCTGGACGGTGAGTGAAACGGTAAGGGGCGCCCCACTGCAGATGAGGTGCCTCTACCTGGGGAGGCGGGAGAGGCCCGTTCAAGCCGCCTCCCCCCCGCCCCCGGGCACCCCACGCCGTCTTTCGGCGCAGCATTGTAGGATGGCCACACCAGTGCGGCAACTTGCTGGACACCACCTCGGTGCCATCCGGATCTCGGCGCGTTGTGGTGCTTTCGGCCTATTCGCACATTGGTCCGCTACTGACGCCGCCTCACAGGCCAACGGATTTTGTAGGCTTTTTATAGCCCAAAGCCGCATAACAGGTCATGTGACTTGTTTATAAAACTTTTCATTGGTTCATTTTACTTTTGGTTTCCTAATGATGGAAGGCTTGATCATATGACCTAAACATAACACTTTTCATTGGATTGAAACATTTTTTTTTCCCAAATGATGAAAGCCCCACTTTTTTTTTCTCACTTGGCAGTCCAAAAAGGTTCCGTTAGATGACAAAAGAGGGGACAGGCAACAAGAACCATCAGTCAAAAGAGGGGAGGGCAAGTTCTTCCCTACCGGGTCACGTTGGGGCTCCACCGGAAGTCATCGAATTGGTAGTCTACAGTGCTTCTGGATGTTTCAGACTGAAGATGGCGTCAGCATGAGAGCACCACCATCTCGTGGCTCCGTCGTGGCCATTCCGCAAACAATCATGGCAGCCGCTCCCCAACGGAAGCCTGCAGGAGTCGGGGGCCCCAATGACTTTTGTAGAATCTTCAAGGCTGAGGGGACGCTTTCGGGAATGGGGCCCAAGCCCTAGCAGGCAAATGTCCGAGTTCAAATGTGTCCCAGGGCCATTTTAGAGGACCAGGCCCAAATCCGAAGAGCCGGCCGCCATTTTAAGAGTCCTGTGGCAGCCGCCTATCGCTGCACCGCAAGAGTGAGCGGAATTCAACTGGATGGTGGGCGAGACGCTGTAGCCGCAAGAGCGGGCGCAACTCAGCTGAATGGCGGAGGAGGCACAGTGCAGCAAAAGCGGGCGGTAAACAGCTGAATGGCGACTGAAACGCTAAAGGGGCGCCCCACTGCAGCAGATGAGCCTCCACCTGGGGAGGCGGGGGAAGCCCATTCGCACCGCCTCCCCCCCCCCCCCCCGGGTGCCCCACGCCGTTTTTCGGCACAGCATTGTAGGATGCCAAGACCAGTGCGGCAACTTACTGGACATCACCTGGGTGCCGTCCGGATCTCGGCGCGTTGTGGTGCCTTTGGCCTATTCGCACAACGGACCGCTACTGATGCCACCTCACAGGCAGACGGATTTTGCCGATTAAAAGACAGACCAAAGCAGCCCATTGTTGCTTTGTTAAAAAAAAATTTTTTAACGTGTTTACTTTGTTGGAGCGTTGTATATATTTATAAGTTATTAAAGTGTTATAATCCTACTACTTTGTTGGAGTGCTATATATTTTTAATGTGACACATAATTGTGAAGACTTTGATGTACAAAAAGGCATCCCTGGAATCTTCCGCTTCAGGCTCGGTCCCACACACCCTTACAGTGAGAATCCCCTCCCCAATCACAATACAGGATCATTATCAGATAGTAGGAACGCGTGTGGTGTGACGGATCTCATGGGGTGGGGGCCTTGATCTACTGTAACTCCTTTGAAGAGGGGTGATTCTTTACAGTTGGGGCCATAAACTACATCCGCAGGGCTAGGTGATAGCCTGGGACCGGCCTGGACAATCAGACACAGAGGAAGAGGAGTGTCAGAGGGTGCGGTAGTGAATAGGGTGAAAGGGAGGTGTCAGGCGGGCACAGGGTGTGATTCTCAGGGAAGAGCAGCGCAGATGAGGGGAGGTTTATGGCCCATGCATGAGAGAGAGAGCGGGGGTGACCAGTCCGTGGGGGAGATGCTTGCGAGGGTGGGGAGCCATGCTGAGGATCAGCAGCGCAGATGAGGGGAGGTTTATGGCCCATGCATGAGAGAGAGAGCGGGGGTGACCAGTCCGTGGGGGAGATGCTTGCGAGGGTGGGGAGCCATGCTGAGGATCGGCAGCGTGGAGAGAGTGGGTCTGGTCAAGGCATCTAAAATGGCTGCCGTGCTTGACAAAAGTGTGGCATTGGAAAAAAGGCAAGATGGCGCAGACAATATTTATCAATACGGATTAATTTATAACAATTATTTTTAACAATATATTTACTCCCAGTGACAAAATGGCGGTCAACACTTCCTGATTTCCTTCGAATTGAACGTTAACAGACGTCACGCAGCAAAAAAAACAAAAAAACACTCACGCGCAGCCGCTGGAAGACATGTATCAACATATATGAGCATCCTCAGCCACCCTCAGAAAACATAGGGGGTCGGGATAAGTCTCCCATACCCCCTTATACCCATTTCTCACATTGTTTTTCCTCCATCTTGTAATTTAATTAAAACGAAACACAAAATGGCGAATTCCTGTTTCGCGACCCGGTTCGCGAACCGGAAAGCGCTTCTACCGCGAAAAATCTAATTTTTTTTATTTGCCCCACGGGACCCTTTAATAACCCCAACATCATTCCTAGGGGGTCAAGAAGGGTCTACCTTGCCCCCTTTCATTAAATTCCCCCTTCGTTTTTCTCCTCCTCTTGTCTCTCGATCCTACCGAGAGACAAGATGGCGGCCATTCCGGACTGTTTAGAATGTTGACAGACACCGGAGAGCCAATCAGCTTCGCTTCGCAAAGTTCCGTTACGCGAAAAGTTCGTGAACTGGAGCGCTACCCGGGACGCTGTTACAGATATATCTGTTTTTTAAAACGTTAATTTCTCAAAATCCACTGGAGCACATATATTGAGACCTAGCAAAGGCACATCGGGCTAACAGTCCCTACAATGTTGCCAAGTTTCGTGCAAATCCATTCAGCCGTTCGAGCTAAAAGTGAGGCCAAACGCCCTATGGAAAAATTAATGGGAAAAACGCATTTTGGGACCCCCCTTTTTTCTCAGCCCCCCCTTGACGAAACCCCCCCAAATTTTCAGGGGCTGCTCAGAAACAAAATGTGCCATTTTCCTGAAAATGTCAGCCGATTCCTTCCACAAACGCCAAAGTTATTAGACATAGAATTTCCAAAAGTCCCATAGAGAAAAAATCCTAACTATATATACCTACTGGCGACCGCCAGTAGGTAATATATATATATATATATATATATATTACCTACTGGCGGTCGCCAGTAGGTAGTTATAGTTAGGATTTTTTTCAATGTTAAATCTCAAAATTCTATTTGGAATAACTTTGGCGCCGGTTGACGAATCTGTCTCAAAATTTCCCGAAAATGGCCTCGCGGCGTTCCGGTCGTTCCCTGAAAGTTTGGGGGGGATTCGTCAAGCGGGGGCTGAGATAAAAGGGGGGTCCCAAAACGCGTTTTCCCCATGTTAATTTCCATAGGGCGGTCGATTTCACTTTTAGCCCGAACGGCTGAATGGATTTCCACCAAACTTGGCAAAATTGTAGGGACTGGTAGCCCGATGTGCCTTTGCTGTGTCTCAAGATATGTCCTCCAGTGGATTTTGAGTAATTAAGGTTCAAAAAAATATATATATCTATAGCCGCGCTCCAGTACGCGCACCGGTACGCGCACCGGGCGCTTACCGCGACTTGCGCGCAGAAAGCTGATTGGTTCTGGGGTGTCTGTAAACATTCTAAACAGTCCGGAGCGGCCGCCATCTTGTGTCTCGGTAGGATCGAGACACGAGAGGTGGCCAAAACAAAGAGAGAAATGACCATGAGGGGGCAGAGTAGACCCCCCTTGACCCCCTAGGTTTGATGTGGGGGCCATAAAAGGGCTCCGCGGGGCAAAAAAAAAATAATTTTTTTTTTGATTTTCGCGGGGTGAGCGCCCGGTACGCGCACCGGTACGCGCACCGGTGCGCGTACCGGGGAGCTTACCATGGGGAAAAAGAATGACAGTTTTAAAAGTAGCTGTTTAAAAAAAAAAATGTTTTGTTGTTTTTTTATACATACACATACATATATATAAATGCATATGCATATATATATGCATATATGTGTATATGTGTGCATGTAGAGAGAGGTAGAGAGGTAGAGGTGTAGAAGTAGAGAGGTAGCGGTAGAGAGGTAGAGATTAGTAGAGAGAGAAGAAGAGAGAGGTAGAGAGGTAGAGAGTGAGTAATAGAGAGTGAGTAGTAGAGAGTAGTAGAGAGCAGTAGAGAGAGTAGCAGAGAGTGAGTAGTAGAGAGTAGTACAGTGAATAGTAGAGTGAGTAGTAGAGAGTAGTAGAGAGTGAATAGTAGAGAGTGAGTAGTAGAGAGTAGTAGAGAGTAAGTAGTAGAGTGAGTAGTAGAGAGCAGTAGAAAGTGAGTAGTAGAGAGTAGTAAAGAGTGAGTAGTAGAGAGTGAGTAGTAGAGAGTGAGTAGTAGAGAGTAGTAGAGAATGAGTAGCAGAGAGAATAGTAGTGAGTAGTAGAGAGTGAGTAGTAGAGTGAGTAGTAGAGACTAGTAGAGAGAGAGTAGTAGAGAGTGAGTAGTAGAGAGTAGTAGAGAGCAGTAGAGAGAGTAGCAGAGAGTGAGTAGTAGAGAGTAGTACAGTGAATAGTAGAGTGAGTAGTAGAGAGTAGTAGAGAGTGAGTAGTAGAGAGTGAGTAGTAGAGAGTAGTAGAGAGTAAGTAGTAGAGTGAGTAGTAGAGAGCAGTAGAAAGTGAGTAGTAGAGAGTAGTAAAGAGTGAGTAGTAGAGAGTGAGTAGTAGAGAGTGAGTAGTAGAGAGTAGTAGAGAATGAGTAGCAGAGAGAATAGTAGTGAGTAGTAGAGAGTGAGTAGTAGAGTGAGTAGTAGAGACTAGTAGAGAGAGAGTAGTAGAGAGTGAGTAGTAGAGAGTAGTAGAGAGTGAGAGGTAGAGAGTGAGTAGTAGAGAGTAGTAGTGAGTAGTAAAGAGTGAGTAGTAGAGAGAGAGTAGTAGAGTGTAGTAGATAGTGAGTAGTAGGGAGTAGTGAGTAGCGAGTAGTAGGGAGTGAGTAGTAGAGAGAGAGTAGTAGAGAGTAGTAGAGTAGTAGAGAATGAGTAGTAGACAGTGAGTATTTGAGAGTAGTGGAGTAGGAGAGAGTAAGTAGTAGAGAGTAGTGGAGAATATTCCAAAGTTTGGCACAGCACCACTTTCACAATGAGTCCAATCAAATCATATCACTTAGAGTCCTTATTGAAGCGCTGAATCTTGGGGTATATTCAAATGCTTTTATTTTCCTTAAGTTTATGTACCACAGCCAGCCGAAACGTTTCGTTCTGTACAACAGAACTTCTTCAGGGCGTTCTTATTTCCTTCAAGTTATGTCGGTATCCAGTTGTCATATAACTAGATATTTCTTCCAAATGTTAGACGAGACATAAGTATATTCTTATTCAAAGTGACTAGGTATCAATTTTACCCACACAACTCGGGCAGACGAGTAATTTATAGCATCCTCAAAGTCTGTCTTTCAAAAATTCAAAAGTATAGGGCATGATAATCCAAATCCAAATGTTTCTCAAGAAAAGTCATTTACAATCGTTCGGAATATCGGTGTTTGGGCAGATATGATCCAGGGACCCCCAGTATGCAAGGGGAATTAGTCCCCCCTCTGCAAACGCGCCAGTGGCCTGCATTGCAGAGAGGTGTAACAAGGGTGTGGCCTCATTACACTTCTCTGCAATGCAGCTCCCTCGCGCATACTGGAGGCTCCTGGTGGACTAGTTGACCCCAGGGACCCCCAGTATGCAAGGGGAATTAGTTCCCCCTCTGCAAACGCGGCAGTGGGCTGCGTTGCAGAGAGGTGTAACAAGTGGCATAGTCTCATTACACCTCTGCAATGCAGCCCCTGGCGCATACTGGAGGTTGCAGGTGGGCTAATTGGCCCCCATGGGCCCCCAGTATGAAAGGGGAATTAGTTCCCCCTCTTCAAACATGCACAGGGCTGCGTTGCAGAGAGGTGTAAAAAGGGTTGTGGCTTCATTACACCTCTCTGCAATGCAGTCCCCTGGCACATACTGGAGATTCCTGGTGGGCTTTCAGGTCTTATATAGTTAGGAATTAGCATTAAAAAAACCTTTGAAATTCACTGAAAAAACCATAGGTTTCACACCAGTTATAGTTAGGAATTAGCATTTAAAAAACCTTTGAAATTCACTGAAAAAACCATAGGTTTCACACCAGTTATAGTTAGGAATTAGCATTTAAAAAACCTATTAAATTCACTGACAAAACCATAGGTTTCACACCAGTTATAGTTAGCTGGAAATTTTACTGACATAAAACCATTGAAATTCCCACGTTATAGTTAGTTGGACTCACTATAACTTGCGCGCCTGCAATGCACTGCTGATGACGTCACATATTACATCACTCATGACATGGTCAGTGACATCACTCATGACATCACTGATGACACCATCCTTGTGACAGAGTGACAGACCTAATTTCAGTGTAATGTAACGCTTGAAACACATATTCAAAAATAGAAACAAACATTTTCAAAAAAATAAAGATACCCAAACCAGTAACAACAACCAATTCAGTAATTCCACTTTCTATATACACATCCACTCATTCACCAACAGTTCTATATAGTCACTCATATATATACTCACTCATCATATGTAGTGATACACCTATACATCCTGTTACACATCAGCAGTCATCCAAAAGTTACTCACACACATACTCACACATGCAAATAAACTATTGAACATCCATTTATTTGCATATACATTTATACACACACTACCACCTTACTTCTAAGGAAACTTACACATACTTACTCTCTAAAACAATCACTTATAGAAACACATACTTATTTAAACAGGAACTCCTACAATCTCTCACTATATATACTATACTCACTTATATACATCAATACTCACATATACTAGATTAAAACATATGTCGTTACTAATGAAGACACTAGTGAGACAGTCATTCACTCACTAACACACACATATACACACTC
Source organism: Lissotriton vulgaris (assembly GCF_964263255.1). Classification (NCBI taxonomy): domain Eukaryota; kingdom Metazoa; phylum Chordata; class Amphibia; order Caudata; family Salamandridae; genus Lissotriton; species Lissotriton vulgaris. Next base: position 1,323,177,774 of record NC_141689.1, on the reverse strand, counting down.
ATCCACCCATACAGTCCTGCACATATGCTGTCTTCAAAACACATACAAACAGTGAGTCAGTCACCAACCCCTGCAGCCACTTATACACAAAGAGAAACACTGATACAAACATTTAAATATTTAAACAATACTCGCTAATATATGTATTCACTAAGATACACTTAATAAGCCAGTTAACCAACCAATTTTTTTTTTTAAAACATCCATTTACACACTTATTTAAACATTTATTCTTCCATCGACCTTTACAAATACATATATAAAACAAATTTATTTTTCAGAAAGACACACATTCACTGGATGGTGTCATCAGTGATGTCATGAGTGATGTCACTGACCATGTCATGAGTGATGTAATATGTGACGTCATCAGCAGTGCATTGCAGGCGCGCAAGTTATAGTGAGTCCAACTAACTATAACGTGGGAATTTCAATGGTTTTATGTCAGTAAAATTTCCAGCTAACTATAACTGGTGTGAAACCTATGGTTTTGTCAGTGAATATATATATATATATAATGTTATGTGGTTCTCCGTAAAGTACTATTAAAATATAAATAAATATATTTTCTACCTATTTTATTTTTTTACTACAGGACAGGGTACTAAGGGCCAGATGTAGGAAGTCTAATTCCGGTCAGTAACGGCCGAAATTACTGAATTTTGTCCGTTACCGCCCAGAATTAGGCTTTCCAGATGTAGATGGCCAAATTGTAGGATTCAGTAATTTACCGAATCGGTAACATAAGGAATCGGTAAATTACCGAATTCTTAACATACTGATTCAGTAAATTACTGAATCCTTAATCTAGAGAGCACTCAAGTGAGTGCTTTTTACATTTAAAGATTCGTTATTTACCACCAACTATTAGTTGGTGGTAAATTCCGAATACCTTTCAAAAAGCAATTTCTAGCCTTTTATTCGGTGCCATGTGGCAGACATACATGCCCTTGGGCATGTATGTCTGCCACATGTGCACCCATGCACTATACAGGGGTGCAACAGGGTGTCAATGTGACACCCTGCCGTAGGTCTACCCCCTATTCATTCAATGAATGAGAATTACCAATTCGGTAAATACCGAATCGGTAATTCTCATTCATTGAATGAATGGGGAATACCGATTCGGTAAATACTGAATCAGTATTTACTGAATTTTACTGATTCGGTAAAATTTACCGATTCATTACCTACATATCATTTACCGATTCTAAATTACCGAATCGGTAAAATTCTGTATTTTAGAATCGGTAAATGATATTTACCTACATCTGGCCCTACGTTCCAGAGTTCTCTAATGGCTGCCAGCAGAATGTTTCTCATGTTGCTGATAGCCGATCAAGTGGAAATAGATAGGGAACAACAATAAAACCTACTACTTAGCAATATCTAATGACCTAATTCAGAACACAGCAAAAATGTGCTCAAAACTACATGGCTGCCTTTTATGTTTTTATAAAGACAGCATTTAATCAATTCGATACTCCCGTCTCATCAACATTTACCACATTATACCACAAATTTACTGTTGTATACCGTGGCATAATACATAATTAAGTATTTCAAAACTTATAACTTTTACACTACTTACACCCCTTACAACTACTACCAAAAAATTACCATTTACACCTCATAATCTATATTCCTGCTACATTACATCTTACATCTATATTTGGCTTCTCTACCATACAATGTGTTCTAGCAAAATATGTCATTTGAGATGTCATAAGTGTTGTTATGAATGCTATGGCTTTACTTTGCATAAGGGAAGTAATAAGCAAGGGTAAAACTAGCGCATTTACAAGACACAAGTTATAGTAAATCTAGTGTGAGGTGAGCTGTGTAGTTTAAGTTGGATTTATATAGGAAGAATAAATAAAGTTTTCCTAACTATAACTTATGCCTAACCTTTATTTTTTTCATTGATATCTATAGTAGAGTATGGGTAGGTATAGGAAAGATGTTTTTGTGTTGCTAATATCTTTGACGCGGTTTGATGAATCTTCATGAAACTTTCAAAAAAAGTTCCCCTTTTTATTTAGCTTGAGCATGGAAAGTTTTGGGGTGAGCCATCAAGCGAATGGGAAAGAAAAAGAGGGGATACCAAAAAGCAAAATCCCCATGTATTTTCCATATACTTTTTTAAGGACCACTACTGCAAATACTGCTGAACAGAATTACGCCAAGTTTGGCAGGTAGCTAGATCTTGGTCACACAGATTGTGCTTTTTGTGATTTGGTGTAAATACATTTAGTATTTTTTGAGAAATTAAGGTTATAATATTTCTATATCTGGACAGTTGGGTTTGAGGTACCATTTTAAAAACGTTGAGTGTTTTGATTAGCCCAGGGAACTTTTTTCCCTTGGGCCACTTGGCTCCTCTGGGAGTGAGCACTTTGATTGGCTGTCAGCAACATGAGAAAAGTTTTGCTGGCATCCATTAGAGAACTCAGGAACTTAGTACCCTGTCCTGAACCAAAACATAAAATAACATAAGGGGCAGGGTAGGGACACCCTGCCCACCTAGGATCCTTTGGGGAAACCCAGAGTGACCCCCGGGGCCAAAATATATAGAATTCAGCCATCCTGCTGGTGTCCTGTAGAAGTGCAACAAAACAAATGCCGCCTGGTGTTTTTTTTTATATCTGTATGGGGAGGGGTATGATTAGGACTCCTCTGATCCATTTGCAGTGCAGAGACCCCATCCCCCAGGCCATATTAAAAAATAAGGTACCCTCATCCCTTTAGACTTTGACTCTGGAGATGGGGTTCCAGGGTCCAAGAAGGCTCAGGAGGAGGACCACCTAGCCCTCTCCCCCTTTTATTTCATTTTAATCTGTGAGATTATCAGTGATATCATTTGAGAGTTCATCAGTTATGTCATAAATGATGTCAATGAACATATCATGAGTGATGTAATATGTGAGGTCATAAGCAGTGAATGGTTGGGGCGCAAATTATATTTAGGTCTACTAACTATAAATTGTGATTTTCTGCGTTTTTTGAGTTCAAATTTCTTTTTTGTTTTGACAAGTTGTCACTGAGATATTCTCCTAACTATATACATTACACACTGTGTAGTTATTGATAGACCCACGTTTCCATAGGGCATTTTTCGGTTTGTAATAAATTTGGTGCCAGTTGACAAATGTTCAAGAAACTTTCCAGAAAAAAGGTTTCATTCACCTTAGCTCTTTTCAGGGTGATCTGTAAAGTGGGCCAAATGAAGAGAAGGAGCCTTAAAATACATTTACCCCCTTCATTTTGTGCATACCAACATTGAGTAGCACTACTGCAAAAACATCTGAACAGAATTACACCAAATTTGGTAGAAAACTAGATCTTGGTCCAGAAAGTGTGATCTTTGTAATTTGGTGTAAATCTGTTATGTAGTTTTTGAGATATTATAATTAGAAAAGAACTGTATATTTCACACCATGGATCTTGTAGCTGAACCACCATCTTAGGACTTGAAGACTCGGTGCACATGTTCTCCAAGAATAAAATTAAAATGATGCAATGGGGCAGGCTAGAGGTACCCTGACCCCCTGGATTTGCTGGGGAGTTGCACAGGGACCTCCTCTGTGGTTGAAACTGTAAAAGGTGTTTTTTGCAATTTGGTTGATCCTTGAGTCCTCACAAAGGATCAATGGATCTGGGAAAATGGTTTTGAAAAAATATAAATACATAAATGCACACAAACATGCACATAACGTGCATGTGGTACACACACACTCACATGGCCACATATATAACCCTCCAGATGCAAACTTACTCAAAGGCACACAATATCACACACACACACACACATAACCCTACCACATACATACATACATCCACATAGACCTACACACACCCATATGACCTGACAAACACAGACAACCACACAATCACATGCACACTCACCCTCACTTACACCCCCCAGAAACCCTACACAATCCCACACTCATACATACAGTCATACAATTCTGGACATACACATACACATGGACATCACCGCAGTGTCTGAACATGACACATGAGTAGAACTTCACAGCAACATGCCAATAGGTTTTGTTCTGAAAAACAAAGTGTCTTGTTTTGTTGCTTTGTGTGACATATTTGTAAATCTGCCCTTTTGTATCATTTCAGAGGTATATTTGTACATTTAAGTAGTATTGAGTGGATGTTTCCAAATCAATGTGGCACAGCATATTTCTATGTGACGTGTATTATATTGTACGATGCTGCATCATGCAAGTATTTCTTGCATGTCCTTGCATTGGTGAAAAATGATATATACTTATGCAAATTTGCTGAAGGCACCCAGTCAAGTCAAGTCAAGTCAAAACATTTATATAGCGCACTACATACCCAGAGGGTTTCAAGGCGCTTAGGAAGGGGAGGTGGATTATTTGTCAAATATCCACGTTTTAAGCTGCTTTCTGAACGCTAGGTGGTTCTGGGTGAGGCGAAGGTAAGCGGGGAGTGAGTTCCATGTTTTGGCAGCCAGGTATGAGAAGGATCTGCCTCCCATGGTGGTCTTGTTGATGCGAGGTACAGTGGCGAAGGCTTGGCTGGAAGAGCGGAGTTGGCGGGAGGGGGTGTAGAAGGACAGTCGAGAGTTGAGGCAATCTGGTCCGATGTCGTAGAGTGATTTGTGTGCGTGGGTAAGCAGTCGGAAGGTGATCCTCTTATTGACGGGTAGCCAGTGAAGGTCTTTAAGGTGACCGGAGATGTGTTCGTTGCGTGGGATGTCTAATATGAGTCTGGCTGAGGCGTTTTGGATTCGTTGTAGTTTCTTCTGGAGTTTAGCGGTGGTACCTGCGTAGAGGGTGTTACCGTAGTCCAGTCGGCTCGTGACTAGAGCGTGGGTGACTGTTTTCCTTGTTTCGGGGGGGATCCAGCGAAATGTTTTTCTGAGCATGCGAAGAATGTTAAAGCAGGAAGAGGATACAGCGCTAACGTGTCTGTTCATTGAGAGTGAAGAATCCAGGATGACGCCAAGGTTCCGTGCGTGGTCTGTCGGGATGGGTGCATTTCCGAGGGCTTCCGGCCACCAGGAGTCGTCCCATGCAGAGGGGGATTTACCTAAGATGAGGACTTCTGTTTTGTCTGAGTTCAGTTTCAGACGGCTTTGTTTCATCCATTCGGCGACTTCTTTCATTCCTTCGTGTAGGTTAGTTTTAGCTGTGCTGGGGTCCTTGGTGAGAGATAGGATCAGTTGGGTTACTCAATGGGTGTGGCTGCATAGTTGCATGTTTTTCATAAATTAGTTTCAATTTCTCATTTGGTAGTTGATGATGTATGAGTAGTGAGAAGATTTGGAAAGTGTTGCTGATTGTGTGGATTGTGCTAAGTTTTGTCCGAGAATATTGTCGTTTTGTATTTTGTGAGTGTGGAAATAGTGTGTCTTGTTAAAATTGTTTTTGTCTCTCTTTTTGGGGTTAATTAGAGCTGTTGTATTTTAGGGGTGCTAAGGGTTATTTTGGGGGTTTTGATAGATATGTCTGGAAGAGGGCAAACTTTTGAAGCGATGGAGATAGTTGCCGTAATATGGCTAATAATGTACTATCTCCCGTGTATGCTTGAGAATGAATGGAGAATGAGCCAGGGGTAAGCTGTCATAGAGCAATGTCCAATGTGGGTGCACATCTGCCGGGAATTACTTCCTGTGACATAGGTGAAGTGGACAGTTAATCAACTCCAGCATCGATGGGCTGGTCTCATCTCAAGGAGGCAGCCCTACTGGACCATCTTGGACTTGAGATTGCTTGCCCTGGTGGTATGTAAGTGCTTCCTGACATTTTATAAATTAACACTCATTGTCTATTGATAAGTGCTGCTAAATGTGAAGTGCATCTACAGTTACCATAAAAGTAAATGTAAGTCCCTAAATTGAAATTGATAAGTACTCCAGTATGTGGAAACTGAATAGTTTTTCTCTCAAGGACCATTTTGTTATTTTACTGTACCACATAATAGAAACAGTAAACTTTATGTGGACCATTGCCAGGGAATGTGATTTGAACTTTCATGCAACCTCAAATAAAAGATAAAAATTCAATCTTATCTTCCCAAAAATGCCACTGATAACTCCCTGTGTGGAGTATGGCTGATGGATGTCTCCCATCATACATAGTGCGAGGATCCAAGCGCTACAATCATGACATTTTGAGTTTCATCCTGTGCAAAGATCAATTGTGCCCTACATTGTATGAAAATGTCATATTACATATTGGATGATGTCAGCCTGACAATCAATTGGCCAGATTTACTAAGCCCTTGTGTTTCACTTGCATCACTCAAGGTGATGCAAGACAACTCAAGGGCTTAAGTGTTATTTACTAAACCAGGTAACAGACACCTTACATGGTGATGCACGGCTTAGTAAATCCAGAGAAATGAAAGGCAGCACAATTTGCAGCCTGCCTTACTCTGCATTGGGAATGCATTCCATGGGCAGAGCATGGGTTTCACATTCATCCAGCTATGTATTTCGATGCAATCATTGATTTATTAAGGTTAGTAAACTTGGGATTTAGCCAAAATGATGCACCTTCCTAACAGAAGAGTAACAAGGAGAAATATCTTTATTCCTCTCTGTTATTTCCTCTTACTATGTGTGCTGAATTCTGCAACACACATAGAAACAGGAAAATGCCTCAAAAGAATGTTTTGTGCAAGAAAGTGATCCTTCCTGCAAAAAATTATCTTGCCTGTAACGCATCATGGTACAAGGGTGCCTGATTTGGCAGTATGCATCACTCAGTGCACCATCGCAGGGAGAGAGAAAGAATATATCATATCTTAGAAGATATGGTGCAATTCTGCTCTCACCCTGTCACACAATGCAGTGCAGCGAGTTAGTTTGCTGCATTACATTGTGTGATTTTTTGTTAAATCTGGCCTTAAATATCTTTACTGGTCAGTACTGTGTTGGCTTCATCCTGCAATTGCTCATGACACAACATAATTTCATGTACTTCACTTCCAGTCCATGAGGAAAAGACCTGTTCAGGACATGAGATGCATCATACAGCACAAAATCTGCTATCAACATGACATAAATGGCCAAGCCACCTACTATGCGGACATGGAGACGGGGAGTGGATTGGTGCGGAACTCAGCAGGAACCGCTCTTTGAGGCCTGGGGCCGTCCCAAGCTTTTTGGTAATATATGGGGCAAGTGGTTCAACTTGGTGCCCTGAGGGGCGCAAATGCGTCTTGTATAAGATTGTTTACATGCAAGCGCTTTATTAATTCCCAAAGTGTTGTACGAGTCTCAGTCCTCCTTCTTCCCAATGTAATTCATCTCTATATTGTGTCCGATTGTGCTGCCATTATTTTTTGTGATTTGTTCTCAAAAACACCAATAAACTTGATTATCCCAAAAATCCTTATGTGGACAAAAAGTTACAGGGGCGTAAGTGCAAACTACTACAAATAAACAAAATAAGTCTGAGCACGGGGTGGCAGGAAAGGCCCTAGCAGCAAAGGGGTTAAAATACAAATGCTACAATCTTTACATAGTGCTTCACGCTAGACTTATAAAGTTCTTTAAAAAATAAATTCAAATGATCAAATTAATGGCACTCTAGTTTATTAAATTAGCACAGTTGATTAAAACCAATGCAATAAAATGTAATCATAGCGCTGTTACAACGTTAAAAAGCATAAACAAAGCAAACCATCAATATTTCAATTGATACACATATTAGTGATGAAGCAGTATTGTAGTTACTATTGTAATCTTGTAACTGATTTCCAAAACCAAGGATAAAATAGTTTGGTACAGAGACGCTATGGCAAAGTGCAAATAAAGTCAGCGATGAGTTTTTGGGGAGAGGGGGTAAATGATAGGGTGCGGACAGAAGAGGGTGAAAGCAGACTGTCCAGGAGTCTCACATATTTTCCAGACCATGCAAGCACTTGAATATCTGGGGAAGTAAAGCAGAGGCCTCAAAAGATGTACTGATGCCCCTTTTTAAATATAAGGTTTTTTAAAATAAGTCGTCTGGCAGCGTCTAGGGCAGGACAAAAAAAAGAAGATGCAACCATGATTCAGACATGTAGTTGCATAGTTTGAAAGCCCCCTCCTTAGATTTTTGGATCACATGGGTTGAAGGCAGTGGAGCGCAAAAGTAGGAGTACTCAATTTATCAACAAATAGCATATTAATTGTACTTTACTGGATTCATCTTTCTCATTGTTATAAGTATTGTAATATATATGTAGGTATAAATATATTTCTAAAAAAATGTGGTATTCTAACAAAAAATACTTCTTTTGTCAAAATCTAAAAATTCTTTAGAAACCAAAGAATTGGTGAAAACAAACATTTTCCTTTATCGTATGCATATGCTACATACAAAAATATATTCACAATTATTGTCTTCTAATTCTCCATGACCTTTCTGCAGCCTTTGAAACTGTCAATCACAACACTCTCCTCAACACTCTTCAACAGAGAATGGGCATGGAGGGCACTGTGCTTAAATGGTTTGCTTCCTTCCTCTCTGATAGATCCCAAATAATCAAAAAAGCCAACAGACTTTCATCTCCTCTGGCGGTTGGTCAAGGTGTTCCTCAAGGCTCTATACTTGCACCCACACTGTTCAATCTCTATTTAGAACCACTGGGAAATCTCCTAAGGAAATCTGGGGTCCACTATCATCTCTACGCAGACGACACTCAAATCTACCTCAAGGTTGCCTCCACTCACGATCTCTTCGTCCTAAGCTCTACCCTAGACTCCATTCAAAACTGGATGGGAACACATCAACTGATTCTGAATCCCTTCAAAAATGAATTCCTCACTTTCTCCTCCCCGGTTCAATCATGGATGGATCAGATGAATCTACTTAACAATAAACCCATCATTGTTTACAGCGCAAAATCCGAGGGTGTCATACTCGACAAAAAACTCAATCTAATCTCGCACATCAACTCCATTGCAAAGTCTGCTCGATACCAACTGCACTTTCTTTGGGACGTAGGGGGAGATCAAACCTACGGGGGAGATCATACAGTTAGAACATCGGCTAATAAAATGGAACTTTATTAACATGAAGACGTATCTCGTCAAAGCATCCAACTAACAGATCATCTGTAAAGTTTATTTTTTACTGTAACCCATAGAAGCTCAGAATGTCCTATCGACATATTCACTGGAACAGAAATAAATCAAAGCCTTAACAAAATATTAAAGCACATTATTCATAAGATTGATGACATTCTGCATGAAGACTATCACAATTGTAAGATATTTGCATCATCATTTCCTGGCTTCGTTAAAATCATGTTCCTCTCGCATCACAACAAACTGTACTTCGAAACAGTCACAAACCTTAACTGTAATACATGTGCATCTCTTTTTATCTGAAAATAAACGATGAAACCGTATACATATATAAATAGAGTAGCAATATATTTAGCGTTATTGACAATCTATGATGATAAAAAAATATATATAGCTTTCAAATATAGATAAGTGTAAAGAAGGAAACGCTAACGTTTGGAAAAGTGAATTGTTAATTCGATGAGAATTTGAATATATATATAATATATTATATAATAAGCAAGGCTATGACCACACAACTCGTGGACCTTGACCCGTACTCAGAACTCAGTAAAGTGAAACAAAGGACTGTTAAGTGCTGAACACATGCACGGTTGTATAATACCACGAGGCCCTCCACCTAGCCTAAAGTGCCCTTATATTGACACAATGAGAAAGATAGGAATCAGTGACATTCGAGACCAATTTTCAACTCAATCTATTCCCATAAAAGCCTGCTCTCCCCCTCTCCGACACCAAGCTCTGTTAAGCTTGTACATTTATCTACTGCTGACGCCCTTTGTGACGTCTCTCCTGCCACCACTTCTGGTTCCCACTACAAACCATGCATAGCGTCTCTCATCTCCCTTGGTCCTTTATTATAACTGCGTATCCTTTCAATCACCAAATAAAATGTATAAAGTGCCTCATTTGTGAGGAACTGGCACAAGGCAGTGTAACAAAATCGGCCCCCAGGGCCCAAATCCGGACCCCACACGTATGGCGCACCGGGGGATTGCCCGGTGCCCGCTATGGCCAGTCTGGCCCTGGCAGGAATGTTCCGTATTTATGAAATAGGGTGAATTCCTGTCCTTTCCCGCTGTGCTGGTGCAGTTTGCTGCCTAGTGCCAATGTAGACACCCGTGCATCATGATGCAAGTGTGCCTCAGTCGCAGGCAAGATTGTTTTTGTGCAGAAAGGGGCACTTTCCGCCACAAAAACAAACCCAAGAGGCGTTTTTCTCTTTCTAGGTGTGCTGCTAGAAAGATGAAAAAGTACAAATATTTATCTTCATTACACCTGCTCTGGGGAGGCGTGAGGTTTGCCGCTGCCTGAGGTTACGTTATTAAGTCAATCTTGGGCAGTGTAAAAAATCCATGGGTCTTGCTTGGGAAAACCCACTGCAACGTCCATGGATCGCCTCTTCGGTGCAGAGTAAGGCAAGACAGTGACTAGCTCTGCTTTTTCTTACCCCATATCTATGAGGCCATGCAAAGCCAAGCAGACTGGCTTTACGTCACCTCATCAATAGGATTGAGAGGCTTGCACTGCTGCCTGAACAAAAAAATGACTCTCCGGCAGTGCAAGCCTCGCATAAATAACCCCTATAGTACATAGTGCAGTGCATGCCTTCTCTTTAAAGGTTTCACCAGCCTCATGATACAACCCATACCACTTCGATTCTAAAGAGGTCAAAAAATCTCTGGATGCTTAATAGTATACATGTATGCTTTTTATTTATGGTCTTCTCACTGATTCATGAAAATATTATGCCTATGCGTCAGAAAATATTATTGTTCAATTTCGCAAATATTTGTTTTCTTTTTCTAAATATGGAAGAGTGTTTTTTTCATTTGCACACAAGGGTGTGTTGTGCACATTTTGCCATGCTTACTGTACAATGTATTACAATTTAATGAATGTGCACATTTTAAAATGCAATTAAATGTGGGAAAGAATTTATAAATAAACACTCCTAGTCGCACATATTGGGGCAGATTAACTCAGATTTTGTGTCAGATTGCATCACTTTTATGGCACAGACCAGATACAAAGTCATTTTAGAGATTTACTAAGCCATGCAAAGCTACTTACCGTGGCATTGAAGGATTTATTAAATGCAAAGTAACACAAGGCAGACCAAAGCACTGTCTTGTGTTACTTTGCGTCAGGGAGATGTTCCAAGTGTGGAGCATGGGTATTCACATTGCACCACCCATGGATTTTGTCGCACTCCCAGATTCAGATTAACCAGTGAATGTGTCAAAAATGCTACCCCTATCTTGATTTCTCTTTGTTTCTTCCTCTATCTATGCACCTGCATTCTGCAGCACACCTAGAATAAGGGAAATTACATTAAGATTTTTTTTTACAGGCAGGTGTCCCTTCTCACATAAAAACAATCCTGTGTCTAACACATGCACCCCTGCACCATGTCTTGCTCCATGGTGCAAGGGTGCCTGCATTGACGCTAGGCAGCACACTGTGCGCCTGCTCTAGGAGGCAGCAGAACTGCACCATATCTTTGTTGACATGGCGCATTTTTGCTGTCTGTCTTTTACTTAACACAGCACAGTAACTTTGATTGCTGCCCCACGTTCGTGAAAAATGAGTAAATACGCCCCATTATGTGCACCTGATCTGTCATATTGCATCCAAGCAGGATTTAATGTGTCTACCATGTTGTCCTACTCAGCCACACATACCAATTTTTGTGATCACCACTCCATTCTTCCTCTCTTGCCGGCTGTGGAAGAGAGGTGTTTGTGTCTGGCAGCATCTCAGTCGAGCAAATTATTGTCATTTAGTACCAACCTGTAGTCTGGGGAGCACGTACCTCAAGATCCATCACGACTATCCTCCTCTTTTCTCTTCTCCTTGACCACTGCGATTGGGAATGTTTGTGGAAGTCCTTCTTAATTCTTTGTGAGAGGCCAGAATTGAGTGCTTGGTGTTGGCAGTTGGCCAGATACAATGCCGGAGACCATCACCAGATTTTTCATTACGCCATTGAAGATGTGAGGTTTTAATATGTAGTGTTCATTGCACTGTTGTCACACTGGTGAACATGTTGCATTTATGATCACAGACAACTGGCAGGTGGATCCTCCAAAAGATAACAGTATTCTTCTTCACCTCCCATGGCATGGCTTTTTTGAGACTCATATCCAAATCAAACATATTAACTGCGCAGAATAGTTAAAAGAAGTGATATTGGCCTAATTAAAAGTAAGTAATATAAACCATGCCACTTAAAACAATGTTTTTGTCTAAAGGTTGGGATTTGAGAAACACACACGGATCAGGGATGTATGTTTAGCAAGCGAGGGGGGAAGGCGAGTCTGACAGACGAGGACAAGGAAAACATGGGGGATAATGAGTTAAAGATGGAGAGTGGAATGAAAAATAATTATGTTTATTTTCGATTGTCCCATATACAAATAAATAGAATAGTGTCTCTTTGAAAAACAGTCAAGTTAATATCTCTGAATCCCATGACTTTCAATCACTCTCTTGCGTTCTCATTCTATTCAAGGATATTGAATACAAAGTGGCAATTAGTACTGCGTAGTAAAGGAACATTGGTAGGTTAACTGATGTGCTCTTTTTCTTTCATTTAATATTTGTATTTAGTTTTTTTTTTTCTTCATTTCAATGAGAAATGTATGACAAAAGCATCAATATGCTGCAATTTATATGACATTTTGGAATTGTACTTTTAGAAAGAGAAAAGGCGTGCTTTGAGTAACCAACCCCGCGAAGGCATTCTTATTTTGGCAGAGCAAACTGTCCCTGTGTGTGTATTTTGGAGTGTATGAGTGAAATTGCAATGTGCTGCTTGGCCGGGGTTTGTGTTCCTTTGTGCACTAGTGAAAACGCTCTGAAATCACGTCTCAGTTGTGAGAGGTCATGTGTCTAGATAGATGGTGACGCTCTCTAAACGACTCGTTACATATGGGGCACTTGAGTTTCTCCTCCCTCCTCCTTCGGACCAGTGGCTCTATGGCATATTCCTTCTTGTGGTGGGATCGCATGTGGTAGACAAGGTCAGAGGTCATCCGAAAGGAAGCATTACATTTGGCACACCAGTTTTGCGCCGGCAGGCATAGGGAGGTGAATGAAGGGGGTAGCAGAGTGAGGGCAGAGGGCAGTTGCATCTGGAGTTGCCCAGAAGAGGAGGCATTCTTTGGCCAGTATGTTGTGGCATAGATAAAGGGGTTCTGCTTGGAGAGACCCACTGGCAGGGGGCAGTTGTTATTCAAATCAGAGCTTTGCTCCTTGACACCTAGGGGCTCACCCTGATACAAACGTGATGATGTGTTAGCATGGCAGTCGATGCCCACCATCAGTTTCTGCCCGATGGGCTGGAGAGGGGGTGTGAGGCTAAAGGTGGTGGATCGGGCTGGCTGTGAAAAAGCACTCTTCCTCTCCTGCCGTTGCTCATGAGTTGCCATAACCTGAGATGGAACACTGGCAAATGCACTGCCAAAGCCCTCCAACTGGTTATCTGATCGGACAGTCAGCAGCTTTTCTGCCATGGGGCTACTTGGGTTGGCTGCTGGGGAAGAGCCCTTTGTCTCAGTTCCTGCCCCCATGTCCTCGGCTACTTTCGTGGACTTCTTGACCGCCACAAAAGCACTTCTCTTTGTCTCACATGTTGCTGGGCTGGAAGACCCATAGATCAGCTGTCCTTTCTCCTCCATACTGTAGAAGGAACTGGTCCGTAATGACTGGGGGCCAGACAAATGGTCTTCCTTGGATAAAAGCAGGCTAGATCTCTCCTGATGGTATACCCTTGATGGTGTATCTAATCCCCGTCCCCGGTTCAGTCCAAGCTCTTCATACTTCCTTTTGGTTTTTGGTTGGCTCTCTGAGCTGGCGTCATTTTCTTGGCTGTTCCGACTAGATGCAGAAGGGGCCCGGTTCTCCATGTCCCTAGCCAGGTTGTGAAAGTCTGTTGTTGGCTTGTGGTTCTCCTTCTGGGGCTGGTTTGGACTGGAGTTGGGTCTATGGAATTTACTGCTCAATGGAAGATTGTTCTTTGACTGGTGTTGGTCCCTTGCATCCTTGGAGGTCTCCTCTTCGGTGGGTTCCCTGTTGGGTGCTCTCTTGGGGCAGCGAAATCGCACATGAGCCTCGTAGGGAAACTCGAACTGGAAGTGCTGACTGCACTCAGCACAGGTGAATGTTAGAGATAAACCTGCAACAAACAGGAAACAAGTGCAATATGTTAGACTTCACACCAAGCTCCAGCAGCAACAGAAACAACTGATCAATAGCTCCACTTAATATGTGCCAGTGCACTGGCCCTCTAAAACCTCACTGTCTTTTTCGCTTTTTTGTCAACCATGTCTTTGTTTTTACAACCGTGTGACATTTGTTTCTCTCATGACTTTAATATTTTTCATTTTTTTCTTTCTTTCGTTTTATTTATGGTGCAATTAAAGACGAGCATTTCCTGAGATCGTCCACACATCCTCATTACATTTATCAAGGTTTCATATGGAATCAAAAGAAAGAAATAAGAGGGATGTATATTATTGCAAAAGAAAGTACATTTCCCCCCGAATGTCAAGGCCAGATGTGGCCTATTCACCATTACCATTCCTTCACACATCTATGGTGAGCTAGGCCTATCCATTCCGTAGGGACCAGCTTCATATTAAAATTTGTTCCTCATTTCCAAAAATGGAGCTCAATTGGCAGGCGAGTCTATAATTCGGGCTGGCCCTCCTAAATAGTGTTCACTTACCACACCATATTCTACTTGAGGAAAATCTTTCACAAATTGATCTTATGACCCACATGTGTTGCTATTATTATTCATATAGCTATATGTATTATGAGCTGCAATTTAAATACTCTAACCCACAAACCAAGTCAAGTTCCCTCCTTGTGCTTGAATAACTGTCGCTATTGAAATTGGAACGCCATTCCCCAATCAAATTTCCGCCCAATATGACAGTGTGATAGTGACAAACATCTACAAAATTGGTTTTAGGAAACGTAGTAGAAACATGAGTTTAAACATGTTTTTTAAAGAAGCGTGTATCTTGTAATATGTCTAGTGCAATGTTTAGAATGGATTGTTTTTAGGTATTATTTTTACATGCATTTGGGGCCATTGAATGTCTGCTTTTTTTTATTTTTCAGCATACCCACAACCATCAGGACGTTGTTGCAAAGGATCTCAAAAACTTAAGAAAAAAGTTTTTTATAACAAATTTAAAAAACAATACTTCAGGTACTAGGGTGGCTCTGACAAGAGCCTTGTGTTTATTGTGTGTAAATGACAGACACGCATAAGACCGGATGCAAAGGTTTTAGAAACACCCTGTTGCCTTCATCTGTAAAGCCCTTATTTCTATAAATTCCATGCATGTCAAAACGCAGGATGTTGTTATGGATTGAGCCTTCATTATGGTCTTTGAGGAATGCAGAAACAGTTTAATTGCCATATTTCCTGACTGTATCAATCTGTGGACAGAATTGATTAGACCACTTCAATTTTCGGGTGAAGTTAGTTCAATATCTTACTGAATATCTACACTCAAACTTTATGTAAAACATGTCTATATATGTAATTAACACTGTCAACAACATACAGTATTTGCAGTGTGTCCTTGACAATCGCGACATCATTGCAAAAAACTCAGATATCTTGACATAAAATGATTAATGTACTTTTTAAATAAATAGATGACAAATACAACAATAAGTGATGCACCAGTCAGATGTAATATTCAATATCTAATTATAAAGAAAAAATACAGGGATAATATAGTTATGGAATAGAATTTAAAAAAACTTAAAAATTCTCTGAAAACTCCAACGGTTACAGGGACATTAGAGTTAAGAAAAAGAATTAAAAAAACCTTAGATATTGTCTGAAAATAAACAAAGGTTGCCGGGTCATTATAGTTAGGCTGACAATTCACTAGTATAAAACCAGATAAATTTTGCAGTTAAATCTACCTGATCTAACTTTAACTCACACCCGCAATGCACTGTTTATAACCTCACATATTGCATTAATCATGACATGGTTAGTGACATGACTGATGACATCTCAAATGAGTGAGTCTTTTTCCAAAGCATGCTAGATTTCGTAATTTTTTCGCTTCCCATTCTTACCTTTCGGGGAGTTCTACATGATTGCAGTTTATAAAATCTATATGTACAGCTTCCCAGTGGGCCTCAGAAAAACAATTGCATGGTTGAATTTTTCGAAACTGCTCAGCCACTTGTGGGTTTGCACCAGTTCAAAACTGTGCGACCCCATTATTGTTTGAACCGTGGTACAGTCCTCCACGGCTTGGGCTGCCTATGATTAAGGAGTTGGGGACTCCGAAACCGGTCAGGCACAGAAAGAAAATCAGGAATTTTTAGAGGAATCAAGCTACTGCAGTGAACTTTAGCAGGGCACCACGATCCACTGGGATATTTTAATCATGAAATTTTGGAAAGTAAACAACAGACAGCTCAAAAGAGAATAATGGCGAAACCACAAGTACCGGCAGGCCAGAGTTTTGGCCACGCCCATGGAGGCAAAGTGTTTGGAATAAAAATGAATGCCGCCGAAATTGCCTTGCTGTCTCTTTCTTCTCCAAAGCCCCTGATGAAGTGATTAATGAAACGCATTGGGACTGGAGGCTGTATTGTGTGGGGTGAGCTGTGTTCATGTAGAAGCTTCCTGAATAAAACTGATGTGGCACAATACTTACCGGTGGAGTGGCACTTCCTACAGCAGGCAACTATATATATATATATATGTCCCAAACACCTTCAAAAGAAAGTCAGAGGCCGCATAGGGGGAATACTTCGGAGACTCTTTATTTCAGTTAAGGCAAAGGGGCGCGGGCGTATGCATTTCGGCTGTGTGGCCTCTTCAGCGCTCAGCATGTAACAGAAAATTATCGCGCCACCAAACAGTTCCGTCCCACCTGATACAGGTTAAGTTCTTGTTAGCTCCTCAATCAAGCGGAGATCAGTGTCACCTGCTCGAGTCCTCCGTTGGAAAGGTGAACTACCAATCCCAGCATGCCATAGGTTGCCAGGACCGCCGCCAAAGTGTGGAGAATGCAGGACCATCTGGTGGCTCGCTCCCACAGTGTCCCGCAATGCTTCCAAAATAGCGAGACTCCTTGTGTCCCCCAACTGCACCACCGCCACACTACGGTATGTCTCTTTAACGGGGGCAAGTGCGACAATGCGCTTCACCTGTGGCAGAGTACCATGACTCCGACCCGCTTCTGTTCCTCCCGCTTGTGGTGGTGAGCTTGGTCCTATCCAACATATATATATCTGGCTCAACTTCCTTCACAGCATGCAAAAGAATTGACCGCACTCAGGTGGGTGAAGTCAAACGGATTTATTCACCATAGACATCAGTCAACAGGACCCGTTTCGGCTTCGCGCCTTTTTCTTACTGTTACCGCACGACTTGTTATGCTACATTTAAATAATAAAGTTTTCTGACATTGTTTGCATTCAATGATGTAATTTCCGGGTAAATCATGGAAATTGATGATGCACTATAGTAAATACATAATAGATATCATGACTGTATATATTTGGACCAAAAAGTGTGATGAACTGAAAACAGATTAAGGTTGTATATACTTTCTTTTTCATTTTTATCTCACAATGAATTCCAGAAAATGCCGATTTATGGCTTAATTTTGTTGGTTGCTCCTAGATTACTATCAATGTAGAAACACATGATAGATATGTCTATATACATACTTTTGATCTGATATTTCAGTTAATGTCAATAAAGAAAATGTTTTTTTAGAACAAATAAAACAGCATAGTAATACATTGTACTACTGTTAATAACAGAATTAAATATCTAGACTTT
Source organism: Lissotriton vulgaris (assembly GCF_964263255.1). Classification (NCBI taxonomy): domain Eukaryota; kingdom Metazoa; phylum Chordata; class Amphibia; order Caudata; family Salamandridae; genus Lissotriton; species Lissotriton vulgaris. The sequence goes on along the minus strand of NC_141689.1, from coordinate 1,323,159,874 downwards.
AGATAAGCATGTGTGTGGACCTGATGTGTAATAGTTAAAGTCTGCGCTAATGATTCAAACAAATTCAAAATAAATGAAAAAAGGGTCTGCGAGTTAAACACCTATTTAAATTTTTTTCCGATTTTTCAAATGAAGGGGGAAGACAGAGAAATACACTACTAACCTAAATGAATAGATAACTTCTCTTCTGTATTCGGTCCTAGGGGTGTTCTGGTTTGAAGGTCTATGATAAATCTAGACTCTAACCTTCGTAGTTGTGTCTCTCTGTATCCCCCACGATCTTTGATAGAAATATGATCAAGACAGAAGTATCGAAGGAGGTTGCGATCACTCTGATGTTCTTTAGCAAAATGTCTGGCGACAGGATAGATTGGGTCATTGTGCTCTATGGCTCTCGCATGTTCTAATATTCTCTTTTTTACAGGATGTATTGTGCTGCCAATATAGTGTAATTTACAGGGGCACTCCAAACAGTAAACACAATACGGTGTAGTGCATGTCATGAATTTGCTGATCTTTTTGCATATATTTTTGCCTGGTATTTGATAATTCGTAACTTTGGAACTGGTTCTACACGCTTTACAGCAATTACATGGGAAGAAACCAGTGAGATTCCCTAATGTTGGTGATCTGGGAACAGGATCAAAAAGACTATGCACAAGCAGGTCTCTTAATGAACGATTTCTTCTGTAAGTTATTTTGGGGTAATCTGAGATGTCAGTTGGAATAGTGTTATCTGACTTAAAAAAGTGCCAATTACGTGACAGTACCTGATGAATTTGTTTGGAATCATGCAAGAAAGTTGTGATAAAGTGAGGGGTACTTTGGTCATTATTCTCTGATATATATATTCCTACATATGTGTTTGTATGAGTGTGTACTTATACTTTTATACTTATGTGTACTTATAACTCCTTGGGGAGAGGAGTTGGCCTAACGTCTAGGGCAGTTAACCTCCAATCTGGGGAACCGGGTTCGAGTCTTGGCAATGACGCTGAACATCCTGTGATTCTGGACAACTCACTTAATCTCCTTCTGCTGAAAAAAATGAATGTGTCCTCATGTAACGCAACTTGTGCTATGTAAAGCGTTCTGTTACCCAATACTGGTTCAAGTTCGCACTATATAAAAAACTCCATAAAAAAAAATATATATATATACATTCACTTAAAAAACCATAGGTTTCAGGCTTTATATAGTTAGGAATTAGCATTTAAAAAACCATTGAAATTGCTCCTATATAGTTAGTTGTACTAACTATATATCGCGCACCCGCAATCCACTACTGATGATGTCACATATTACATCATTCATGACATGGTCAGTGACATCACTGATGACATCACTAATGACATCTCAAATGACATCACTGATGACATCACTGATGACATCTCATTTGACATCACTGATGACATCACTGATGACATTATCCAGTGACTGTGTGTTTCTGTAAAGTTTAAATATGTTTTACATATTGAAGAATGAGTGGATGTATAATTGTCTGGATGAAGGATTTAGTAGGTGCGTGACTGTATGAGTGAGTGATTAAATGTGTCTTACTAAATGCATGGGTTAGTGACTAAACTGTCTGAATGTGTGCATCAGTATGTCTGTTGTTGTGTAAGCTGCTGCGGTGTTGATCAGTAGCTATATGAGTGGCTATATGGGTTATTGATTGGTTGCCCAAGTATTTGAATGGGCGACTGAGTGTGTGTGTGGGTGGCTGGGAGGTGTGTGACTCTGTGCATAGATGTGTGAGCAGTTGATTCACTAGGTGTATGAGTTCAAGAGTGCATGTGCAAACAGCTATATGGGCGGTTGACTGTGTGCATGGGTGTGTTGGTGAGTGAATGGATATCTCAGGGCTACATGTCCAAGTAAGTACATATGTAAAACACAGTGCATGTGAGAGTTGGCATATATAAATGACTATACATGAGAGCCAGTGAATGTGCGAGTGGCTGTATGGATCATTGTGTACTTGTATCAGTGATTATATAAGAGAGTAAGTATGTGTTAGTATATGTTTGAATAAGTAAGGTGTTGTGTGTATAACTGTATAGTTGAGGAAATGGAAGTGTGGTTGATTCTTTGCATGACTGACTAGGTGTGTGAGTAACTCCATGGATGAGTGGCAGTGTGTGAGTGTCTGTATAGGTGTATGAGTGCATATGATAGTGTTGTATTGATGAGTGACTGTATGTATGAGTGATTCTATGGGTGAATGAGTGAATGTGTGTGTAGACCTAGGAATCAGTGAGTGCGTATGTAGTAACTGGTATTGGTGTGTCAATGGTTTCAAGAATGGTAGTCTGTATTTAACACTGGGTGTATCAAAGGTTATATTAGAGTGTGAGGAGGTGCATCGTATTATCACATGAATGATATCATCAGTGATGTGATCAGTGATGTCAAATGAGATGTCATCAGTGATGTCATCAGTGATGTCATTTGAGATGTCATCAGTTATGTCACTGACCATGTCATGAATTATGTAATATGTGACATCATCAGCATTGGATTGCGGGTGCGCGAAATATAGTTGGTACAACTAACTATATAGGAGCAATTTCAATGGTTTTTAAAATGCTAATTCCTAACTATATAGGCCTGAAACCATTGTTTTTTTTAAGTGAATTTGCAAGATTTTTAAAATGCTAATTCCTAACTATATAAGGCCTGAAACCTATGTTTTTTAAGTGAATTTGCAAGGTTTTTTAAATGCTAATTCCTAACTATATAAGGCCTGAAACCTATGGTTTTTTAAGTGAATTTGTAAGTTTTTTTAAATGCTAATTCATAACTATATAATGCTTGAAACCTATGGTTTTTTCAGTGAATTTGCAAGGTTTTTTAAATGCTAATTCCTAACTATATCAGGCATGAAACCTATATTTTTTTCAATAAATTTCAAAGGTTTTGTAAATGCTAATTCTATTAGCGGATAACGTTTATATATGTTATTATCCTTCTGGGACCACCTGAGCAGCCATCTTGTTTCTCAGGAGAAGTGAGGCACAAGAGAACACAAAACAAGTGTGGAAAACTCGAAAAGGGGGCAGGGTTGAGACCCCCTGACCCCCTAGCCCTTCTCACGGGGTCACAGAAGGACCACCAAGTGCAAAAATTTATATTTTTTTTAAATCGCGGGGTACGCGCACGGTACGCGTACCCCGCGATTGTTTTGAATTTTTTTCTTTGCCCTTGGGGGTCCTTTTGGGACCCCCTGAGAAGGGCTAGAGGGTTGGGGGGTCTCTACCCTTCCCCCTTTTCGTGTTTTCCACTCTTGTTTTGGGCTCTCTTGTGCCTCAGTTCTCCTGAAAAACAAGATAGTGGCCAACACTTCCTTGTTTGGAAAGTTTGGAATGTTGATAGTCGACTTCCAGCCAATCAGAAACTCGCTCGCTCACGTAAGGGTACGCGCACGTACGTGTACGGTACGCCTACCGTACGCGTACGGTGCGTGTACGGTGAGCGCATACAGATATATAATTTGCTCAAATTCAATTTTCTCAACAACTACTGGAGGGATTTTCACCAAATATAGAAAAGGCACTACTGCATACCTGTCCCTACCATTTTTCCAGGTTTGGTGTAATTCCATTCAGCCGTTCGGGCTGTAGCCGTGTCTAAAGGTCCCTATGGAAATTAACATGGGGAAAATACGTTTTGGGACCCCCCTTTCGGCCCCCGCTTGACGAATTCCCCTGAAACTTTCAGGGAAGGAGCGGAGCGGAGCTGGCCAGAATTCTGGAAAATTACACACAGATTCCTCAATCAGCGCCAAAGTTATTCCCAATAGAATGTTGAGCACATATAGATATATAATTTGCTCAAATCAATTTCCTCAACAACTACTGGAGGGATTTTCACCAAATATAGAAAAGGCACTAGTCAAGTCAAGTCAAGTCAAGTCACAGAACTTATATAGCGCACTACATACCCAGAGGGTTTCAAGGCGCTTAGGAAGGGGAGGAGGATTACTTTTCAAATATCCAAGTTTTAAGTTGCTTTCTGAATGCTAGGTGGTTCTGGGTGAGGCGAAGGTATGCGGGGAGAGAGTTCCATGTTTTAGCAGCCAGGTAAGAAAAGGATCTGCCTCCCATGGTGGTCTTGTTGATGCGAGGGACAGTGGCGAGGGCTTGGCTGGAAGAGCGTAGTTGGCGGGAGGGGGTGTAAAAGGACAGACGTGAGTTGAGGCATTCTGGTCCGATGTCGTAGAGTGATTTGTGTGCGTGGGTAAGCAGTCGGAAAGTGATCCTCTTATTGACGGGTAGCCAGTGGAGGTCTTTAAGGTGACCAGAGATGTGTTCGTTGCGTGGGATGTCTAGTATGAGTCTGGCTGAGGCGTTTTGGATTCGTTGGAGTTTCTTCTGGAGTTTTGCGGTAGTACCTGCGTAGAGGGTGTTTCCGTAGTCCAGTCGGCTCGTGACCAGAGCGTGGGTGACAGTTTTCCTTGTTTCGGTGGGGATCCAGCGAAATGTTTTTCTGAGCATGCGAAGAATGTTGAAGCAGGAGGAGGATACGGCGCTGACTTGTCTGTTCATTGAGAGTGAGGAATCCAGGATGACGCCTAGGTTCCGTGCGTGGTCCGTCGGGATGGGTGCTTTTCCGAGGGCTTCCGGCCACCAGGAGTCGTCCCATGCAGAGGGGGACGTACCTAGGATGAGTACTTCAGTTTTGTCTGAGTTCAGTTTCAGACGGCTGTGTTTCATCCATTCGGCAACTTCTTTCATTCCTTCGTGTAGGTTAGTTTTGGCGGTGCTGGGGTCATTGGTGAGAGAAAGGATTAGTTGGGTGTCATCCGCGTAAGAGATGATGTTGAGGTTGTGATGGCGTGCGATGGCCGCGAGGGGGCTCATGTATACGTTGAAGAGGGTGGGACTGAGTGAGGATCCTTGTGGTACGCCGCAGATGACTTCAGAGGCCTCGGATTTGAATGGTGGAAGGCGGACTCTCTGGGTTCTTCCGGTGAGGAACGAGGTGATCCAATCAAGTGCTTTTCCTTGGATCCCGATGTTTCTGAGGCGCTGTAAAAGGGTGCTGTGGCAGACTGTGTCGAATGCTGCAGAGAGGTCAAGGAGGATGAGGGCGACTGTGTCTCCATTGTCCAGTAGAGTTCGAATGTCGTCTGTTGCTGCGATGAGGGCGGTCTCAGTGCTGTGTTTTGCTCGGAAGCCAGATTGTGAGGGGTCGAGGGATTTGTTGGCTTCGAGGAAGGCGGCGAGCTGGTTGTTGACAGCTTTCTCGATGACTTTGGCCGGAAATGGAAGAAGCGAGATGGGGCGGTAATTTTTGAGTTCGGTGGGGTCTGCTGTGGGTTTTTTCAGAAGGGCGGTGAGTTCAGCGTGTTTCCAGTCTTCTGGGAAGGTAGCGGAGTTGAAGGAGCAGTTGATGACGTCTCGGAGGTGCGGTGCTATGACGGAGTCTGCTTTGTTGAAGATGTGGTGAGGACATGGGTCTGTGGGGGATCCTGAGTGGATGGAATTCATCAGGCGGATGGTGTCCTCAGTGGAGATGGGGTTCCAGGCGTTAAGGGTGTTCACGGGGGGACGGTGTACAGCAGATGGTAGGGTGGGTTGGTTTCTGGGTTGGTTGTCAAAGCTGTTGTGGATGTCTGCAATCTTGTTGTGGAAAAATGAGGCTAGGGAGTCGCAGAGGGTTTGAGAGGGGGTGATGTCGTTGGAGTTGGCCGAGGGATTGGAGAATTCCTTGACGATGTTGAAAAGTTCCTTGCTGTTGTGGGCGTTGTTGTCAAGTCGATCCTTGAATGCTGTTTTCTTGGCTTTTCGGATTAGTTGGTGGTGAGTACGGGTGGCGTTTTTGAAGGCGTCCTTGGTGCTGGTGGTAGGGTCTTTTTTCCAGGCCTTTTCGAGGGAGCGACAGAGTTTCTTGGATTTCTTAAGATCATCGTTGAACCATGAGGCCTTCTTGTTGCCGGGTTTGTTTTGACGTTTTTTCAGTGGAGCTAAGGTATCAGCGGTGTTGGATAACCATAGGGTGAGGTTGGCGGCGGCTTCGTTAACGTTAGAAGAGAGGGCTGGGGTGTTTTGAAGGAGTGATGCGGAGATTTGGTCCGTGGTGATTTTGTTCCAGTTTCTTTGCAGAGTTGGTTGGAGGTGGTTGGTGGGTTTGGGCTTGTTGTAGGTGAAGTGGACGCAGCTGTGGTCAGTCCAGAGGAGATCCGTAGTGTGGCTGAAGGAGACATGATTGCTGGAGGTGAAGATGGGGTCGAGTGTGTGACCTGCGATGTGGGTGGGGGAAGTGACCAGTTGTTTAAGTCCGAGGTTGGCGAGGTTGTCCACGAGGGTGGCGGTGTTGTGGTCGTTGATCTTTTCGAGGTGAAAGTTTAGGTCTCCCAGAAGGATGTATTCTTTGGAGGGGAGCGCGTGTGGGGTGATGAAGTCCGTGATGTCTTCACTGAATTTTGCGCGGGGTCCTGGTGGTCTGTAGAGGAGTGTGCCTCTGAGTGTGGTCTTGGGGTCGGTGTGGATCTGGAAGTGAAGGTGTTCGGAGTTGGCGAGGTTGACGTCGGAGCTGGTTGAGATGCGGATGGATTTCTTATGGACGATGGCGATTCCTCCTCCTGTGTGGCTGGTACGGTCTTTGCGAGTGATCTTATAGTCTTCAGGGATGGCAATGGTGATGTCTGGTGCGGAGGAAGCGTTCATCCATGTTTCCGTAAGGAAGGCGATGTCCGGAGAAGTGGTGTCTAGTAGATTCCATAGGTCGATGGCGTGCCTGTGGACCGATCGGGTGTTGAGCAAGATGCATTGTAGGTGGTTGGGGTCGGGTATCTGTGGTGTGGTCGTAGTGGAGATGTTGTTGGTGCCGCTGAATTTGCAGGAGAAGCAGGAGAAAGGTCCGTGGGTTTGTCCAGGGGTGGCTTGGACGCAGTTGGTTGCGCGACCGGGGTTAAGGGCTAGGAGGGTGGCGGCATCGTAGGTAATGCAGGGGGGCTGGGAGGGACGGGGGCCAGGGGGTATGGCACTGGGCGCGGTCCAGGCGCGGACGGGCGTAGACGGGCTTACCTTTGGCGCACCTTCGGCGCGGGTTGGGCGCGGTCGCTGCGCGTGAACGCTGCGCGCGGGAACTACTGTCATATATGGGTAGTGGAGGGGGGAGGGGCGAGGGCGGCTCAGCTGGGAGGCGTGGCGGGCTCAAGGGAACAACAACAACAGTAACAGAGCCAAAATGGAGGGGAGGGCAGAGCAGGGCGCCGATAGCACACGATGTCAATTACACAATGCAGGAAAGTAATGGAGCGACCAAGCAAGCATCCGGTGAAGCAGTGACCAGGCGGTGGGAAATGCTAATGATTCCTGGCGCTGTTTAAATAAATAATTAAATGCTCACACGCTAGAAAATCTTTGCGCTATGCAAATAGAAAGTCAAGCAACTCTGAAACGCTGAAACGATATGGCGCTATTAAAATAAATGAATCACTCAGCTTTGTAGCACAATACCGCCTTTCAGCAGCAAGCAGGCAGGGGAGCGACCACTCGAGGCAGGAGCAAGGAGTGGATCACGTCGTAGAGAGGTCAGAGGGCGCTCTATATTGTTAGTGGGAGGGCGGCTCAGCTGGGAGGCGTGGCGGGCTCAAGGGAACAACAACAGCAGTAACAGAGCCAAAATGGAGGGGAGGGCAGAGCAGGGCGCCGATGGCACACGATGTCAATTACACAATGCAGGAAAGTAATGGAGCGACCAAGCAAGCATCCGGTGAAGCAGTGACCAGGCGGTGGGAAATGCTAATGATTCCTGGCGCTGTTTAAATAAATAATTAAATGCTCACACGCTAGAAAATCTTTGCGCTATGCAAATAGAAAGTCAAGCAACTCTGAAACGCTGAAACGATATGGCGCTATTAAAATAAATGAATCACTCAGCTTTGTAGCACAATACCGCCTTTCAGCAGCAAGCAGGCAGGGGAGCGACCACTCGAGGCAGGAGCAAGGAGTGGATCACGTCGTAGAGAGGTCAGAGGGCGCTCTATATTGTTAGTGGGAGGGCGGCTCAGCTGGGAGGCGTGGCGGGCTCAAGGGAACAACAACAACAGTAACAGAGCCAAAATGGAGGGGAGGGCAGAGCAGGGCGCCGATAGCACACGATGTCAATTACACAATGCAGGAAAGTAATGGAGCGACCAAGCAAGCATCCGGTGAAGCAGTGACCAGGCGGTGGGAAATGCTAATGATGCCTGGCGCTGTTTAAATAAATAATTAAATGCTCACACGCTAGAAAATCTTTGCGCTATGCAAATAGAAAGTCAAGCAACTCTGAAACGCTGAAACGATATGGCGCTATTAAAATAAATGAATCACTCAGCTTTGTAGCACAATACCGCCTTTCAGCAGCAAGCAGGCAGGGGAGCGACCACTCGAGGCAGGAGCAAGGACTGCATACCTGTCCCTACCATTTTGCCAAGATTGGTGTAATTCCGTTCAGCCGTTCGGGCTGTAACCATGTCTAAAGGTCCCATCGAAAATGCCATTTAAAACATTTCAAATTCAATTTTCTCAAGAACTACTGGAGGGATTTACACCAAACATACAAAAGGCACTGCTGCATACCAGTCCCTACCATTTTGCCAAATCTGGTGTAATTCCGTTCAGCCGTTCGAGCTGTAGCCTTGTCAGAATGTCCCTATGTAAATGAACATGGGGAAAACACGTTTTGGGACCCCCCTTATTTCTCGGCCCCCCCTTGACAAATCCCCCCGAAACTTTCAGGGAAGGAGCGGAGCGCAGCGAGGCTAATGTAAGGAAAATTACAGGCAGATCCCTCAATCGGCGTCAAAGTTATTCCCAATAGAATGTTCGGAATTTCCTATGGTAACTAGGTCCTAACTATATATACCTACTGGCGACCGCCAGTAGGTATTATATATATATATATATATATATATATATATATATACAAGTCCACAAAACGTAGTAAACTACGTAAATGCACTCTCCTTGAAAGATCCGGAATTAAGAATTTAGCAGAGTGCGCTTTTCCAAAGTTCTTGTTTATTTAGAGTGCAGCATCGTGACAGCTCATGGAAACAAAAAAATATATATATTACCTACTGGCGGTCGCCAGTAGGTAGTTATAGTTAGGATTTTTTTCAATGTTAAATCTCAAAATTCTATTTGGAATAACTTTGGCGCCGGTTGACGAATCTGACTGAAAATTTCCTCAAAATGGCCTCGCGGCGTTCCGGTCCTTCCCTGAAAGTTTGGGGGGGATTCGTCAAGCCAAGCGGGGTCCGAGATAAAAGAGGGGTCCCAAAACGCGTTTTCCCCATGTTAATTTCCATAGGGCGGTCGATTTCACTTTTAACCCGAACGGCTGGATGGATTTCCACCAAATTTGGCAAAATTGTAGGGACTGGTAGCCCGATGTGCCTTTGCTATGTCTCAAGATATGTGCTCCAGTGGTTTTTGAGTAATTTATGTTCAAAAAAATATATATATCTATAGCAGCGCTCCGGTGCGCGCACCGGGGAGCGCTCCGGGCGCGTGACGCGAGGTGCGCATGGAAAGCTGATTGGCTCTCAGGTGTCTGTAAACATTCGAAACAGTCCAGAGCGGCCGCCATCTTGTGTCTCGGTAAAATCGAGACATAAGAGGTGGCTAAAACAAAGGGGGAAATGACCATAAGGCGTCAGGGATAGACCCCTTTGACCCCCTAGGTTTGATGTGGGGACTATAAAAGGGCCCCGCGGGGCATTTAAAATATTTTTTTTTTCCGTTTTGCGCGGGGGAAGCGCCCGGTACGCGCACCGGGGAGCGGCCCGGGGAGCGTACTATGAGGAAAAAAGGTGACAGAGTTTTTAAAAAATGAAGTTTTTATTTAGAAATTGGAGGTAGTTCTAAAAAGAACTTTTTTTTTTCTTCTTTTTGTTGTTTTATATTTTTTTTGTGTTTTTTGAACTTTTTGAACTTTTTTTGGCTTTTCAAAACAGTTTTATATTTTTTTTTGTATTTTTTTAGGGGGAGAAACAAAAAAAGGGAATTGAAACTGGCTCAACTGGAGCAAAAAAACAAAAAACCCAAAAAATTACTTCTTTTTGGGGCACTTGTGATTATCACCTGCAAGGACGATGAGCTTAACGCTTTTTTCGCCATAGGCGATAAGCTTGCCACATGCAGAACAAGTGATTTTAAAATCAGCAAATCTCGGCTGAATGCAAGGCATCACCTCGGATGTTTCTGGTTCCGAGGAAGTGGGTTGGTTTCTTTGGGAGGGAGTCCTTGATGACTGGGGGAGGTTACTGGCCAGTTCCCGGAACTCTGCACGAGAGTAGTTGATTGGGTGCTTTCTGGTCATGTGCCGAATCATGGTATAGTTACCAAATGAATATTTTTTGTTTGGGTTGCCCCGTGAAAGTTCATCATTGCAGATGAGGCAAGTCACCTTGGGCGCATTCACCTTTTTTTTCCCCTCTGGAATTGAAAAAAACTCCCATACAATGTGTGGTTTGGGTTTGTATGGGGTATTTTCTTCTGGCAGCCATCTTCTTCTCCCCTCCTCCTCTTCCTCTTCCTCCTCCTCCTGTTCTTGACCACCAATATAATTTGGAGCTGGTCCTCTTGGTGGTTGTGGTGGTGATGGTGGGGCAGATGCACCAGCTGATGCTACTACTGAAGCCATTATTTGGAGCAAAAAAGTAGAGAGAGCAACAAACAGGTCTTCCTCAGTCAAAGGACAAAGTCAGAATAAGGAAAAAAGGTGGGGTCTTTCATCATTTAGAAAAAAAAACTGTCCTGAACCAATGAGAAGTGTTTTTTTCAGGTCACAAGACCAGGGGCTTCATCATTATGAAACTAAAACTGTTATGAACCAATGAAAAGTGTTATTTTCTGGTCACATGACCCGACGCGCTTACGCTACGCGCCCCGGGTCGCCCCGGGTCGCGCTGCGTAAGCGCGTCGGATGTTTACGTTGCGCGATCGTATTCGCTCGAGTACTTCCGGGTGCGCTTACGCCGTGGGTATCACGCGGACGCGGCTACGCGATACATCACGATCATGTTTTCGTTTGCGATATTGGCGCTCACGGGACGCTCCCCGGAGCGCGCCCCGGGGCGCTTTTCAGAAGTACGCTCTTCGGGGCGCTCCCCGGGGCGCGCTCCGGGAGCGCTCCAAAAAAAATTAAAAAAAAAAAAATGGGATAATTGTAGGGACAGGTAGCCCTATTCTGAAGTGGTTTGTAAAAAAATTAACTTTAGAAAAATATGTATTGTGATACATTGGGCTTAATATATGTTAGAGCCAAAATGTAGCCCAAATGTAGCCCAAAGTAGCCCAATGTAGCCCAAAGATGGCCACCAGAGACCAAAAAATGTAAATGTAGCCCAAATTTCAACTAGATGTAGCCCAACTGTAGCCCAATGACAGAATGTACCAGAGTGTTCTAAAGAACAACTAGAGTGCTAACAGTCTTATTTATAAAGTGAAACTTATAGTTAGGAATTAGCATTAAAAAAACCTATGAAATTCACTGAAAAAACCATAGGTTTCACACCAGTTATAGTTAGGAATTAGCATTTAAAAAACCTATGAAATTCACTGAAAAAACCATAGGTTTCACACCGGTTATAGTTAGGAATTAGCATTTAAAAAACCTATTAAATTCACTGAAAAAACCATAGGTTTCACACCAGTTATAGTTAGCTGGAAATTTTACTGATATAAAACCATTGAAATTCCCACGTTATAGTTAGTCGGACTCACTATAACTTGCGCGTGCAATGCACTGCTGATGACATCACATATTACATCACTCATGACATGGTCAGTGACATCACTCATGACATCACTGATGACACCATCCAGTGAATATGTGTCTTTCTGAAAAATAAATATTAGTGAGTTATGTTTAAATATTTAAATACATATATTAGTGTTTCACTTTGTGTATAAGTGGCTACATGTGTTGATAAGTAGCTACATGCGTATGTATATGGGTTATTAGATATTTTTATTAGTATCAGTATGAGTGTCTATATGGTTTGGTGGGGGTATTACTTAGCACATAGATGCATGAGTGACTGACTCTTTGTTTGTATGTGTTTTGAAGACAGCATATGTACAGGACTGTATGGGTGGATGAGTGTCTATATGTGTTTGTTAGTGAGTGAATGATTGTCTCACTAGTGTCTTTATCAGTAACTACATATGTTTTAATCTAGTATATATGAATATTGATGTATATAAGTGAGTATATGTGAGAGTAAGAGATTGTAAGAGTTCCTGTTTAAATAAGTATGTGTTTCTATAAGTGATTGTTCAAGAGAATAAATATGTGTAATTTTAAATAGAAGTGTCCACCTGAAATCTTTCGCATCGCACGTCCCTTATTAGAGGAGTATATCATCTCTCTCCTCAATAGATCGCTAGGCATGGGATATCTGCCGAATGAACTTAAGGAGGCGCGGGTAAGACCTCTATTAAAAAAGCTGGGGTCGGATCCTGCTGTGTTAAAAAATTACAGACCCATCTCCCAGCTTCCCTTTCTCTCAAAAATCCTTGAGCAGCACGTTCTTCAGTCCCTGTCCTGCTATCTGGAATCTCACCACCTACTCCATGATAGACAGGCAGGGTTTCGAGCCCACCACAGCACCGAGTTAGTGATGCTCTCGGTGCTGGATGATCTAAGAGGTCGAGCTGACTGTAAGAATGCGAGCGCCCTGATATTATTAGACCTATCAGCGGCGTTCGACACTGTCAGCCATGCTTTGCTCTTGGATAGATTGAAGAACTTTGGGATTAAGGGCTTGGCTTTTCAGTGGTTGGAATCCTTCCTTATAGGAAGGACCCAAAAGATACAACTGGGGGATGAAACATCAGAGGTGGGGATCTTGGAGTGTGGGGTACCACAGGGGTCTGCCCTGTCCCCGCTTCTATTTAACCTTTACCTGCAACCACTGATTGCTTCGTTAGCTGCGATGAACTGTAAAGTTTTTAACTACGCTGATGACACGCAGCTACTGCTAAGTATAAACGACACCACGGAGGCACAACTCCAATCCCAGAACATCCTGAGGTTCACGGTGCAATGGATGACGGATAACCTTTTAAAAGTCAATCCCGACAAAACTGAGATCTTGGTTATCCCATCCACTTCTTCACCTTGGAGTGACCTTTACTGGCCTATGGAGTTGGGCCCTGCCCCAAAACCAAGCCTGGCTGTGAAAAGTTTAGGGATTAAACTGGATGCCGACCTGTCAATGGCTGCTCAGATCGCATCGGTGGTAGGCAGCTGTATTAATATCATTCGGCAACTGCGGAAGCTATCCCCTATCCTTTCAGAGCCCATGATGCGATCAATAGTGGCTGCCACCATCATTTCCAGAATCGATTACGGAAACGCTCTCTATCTTGGCTTACCGAAAACCCTTACCAACAGGCTCCAGGTCTTGATGAATGATGCTGCCCGCTTGATCTTTAGACTTCCTAGGAGGTCTAGAGCCACTCCCCTACTACAAAGCCTACATTGGCTTCCAATTAAAGAGAGAGTGGAATTTAAGAGTTTGTGTACAGCTCATAAAGCAATTTACGGTAAGGCCCCAGCCTATATCAAGGAGCGCCTGCAGCTGTACTGTCCGACGAGATCACTTCGGTCCTCGGACTCGCAGCTGCTGACCTGCTCTCGCTATAGGCTGGCGACGAAGGGAGGGAGAGCTTTTTCAGTACTGGTTCCCCAGTTGTAGAACAGTCTGCCTGGAGGGTTGCGCGAGGAAGGAAACCTCCTAAGATTCCGAAAGAGCTTAAAAACGCTATTGTTTAGGAGAAGCCTGAGCATAGCATAACCGGAATGCTGCTCTTTGCTCTGACTTCGTTATGTTGTTGTCCTGTACCATCTTTTCCTGGCGCTTAGAGGCCTGCAGGTGATTAGGCGCGGTATAAAATTAAAATAACAATAACAATAACAATAACAGTAAGGTGGAAGTGTGTGTATAACTCTATATTCAAATAAATGGATGTTCAATAGTTTATTTGCATGTGTGAATATGTGTGTGAGTAACTTTTGGATGAATGTCGGTGTGTAACAGGATGTATAGGTGTATCACTTCATATGATGAGTGAGTATATGTATGAGTGACTATATAGAACTGTTGGTGAATGAGTGGATGTGTATATAGATAGTGGAATTACTGAATTGCTTGTTGTAACTGATATAGGTATCTCAATTTTTTTAAAAATTTCAGTTTCTATTTTTGAATATGTGTCTCAAGGGTTACATTATAGTGAAAGGAGGTCTGTCACTATGTCACAAGGATGGTGTCATGAGTGATGTCACTGACCATGTCATGAGTGATGTAATATGTGATGTCATCAGCAGTGCATTGCACGCGCAAGTTATAGTGAGTCCGACTAACTATAACGTGGGAATTTCAATGGTTTTATATCAGTAAAATTTCCAGCTAACTATAACTGGTGTGAAACCTATGGTTTTTTCAGTGAATATATATATATATATATTCACAGAAAAAACCATAGGTTATATACCATATATAGTTAGGAATTTGCATTTACAAAAATTTGAAAATTCACTGAAAAAACCATAGGTTATAGACCATATATAGTTAGGGATTTGCATTTACAAAACCTTATTTTACTCGCATAAAACCATTGAAATTCCATATATAGTTAGTTGCGCTAACTATATATCGCGCACCCGCAATCCACTGCTGATGATGTCACATATTACATCATTCATGACATGGTCAGTGACATCACTGATGACATCACTGATGACATCTCAAATGACATCACTGATGACATCTCAAATGACATCACTGATGACATCACTGATGACCTCTCATTTGACATTACTGATCACATCACTGATGATATCATTCATGTGATAATACGATGAACCTCTTCAGACTCTAATATAACCTTAGATACAATCAGTGTAAACAGACACTCACAGACTGTCACTCATCCATGGAGTTACTCACACACCTAGTCAGTCATGCAAAGAATCAATCACACCTCCATTTCCTCAACTATACAGTTATACAAACTTTACTTATTCAAACATATACTAACACATATTTACTCTCTTATACAATCCCTGATACAAGTTCACAATGATCCATACAGCCACTCACACATTCACTGGCTCTTATGCACAGTTATTTATATATGTCAACTCTCACATGTACTGTGTTTTACATATGTACTTACTTTGACATGTAGCACTGAGATATCCATTCACTCACCAATACACTCATGCACACAGTCAACCGCCCATACAGCTGTTTCCACATGCACTTTTGAAACCATACATCTAGTGAATCAACTGCTCACACATCTATGCACAGAGTCATACACCTCCCAGCCACCCACACACACACTCAGTCTCCCATACAAATACTTGGGCAACCAATCAATAACCCATATAGTTACTCATATAGCTACTTATCAACACATGCAACAGTTTACAGAACAACAGACATAAGGATGCACAAATTAAGACAGTTTAGTCACTAACCCATGCACTCAGTGAGACACATTTAATCACTCACTCATACAGTCAGTCATGCACCTACTAAATCCTTCATCCAGACACTTATACATCCACTCATTCTTCAATATGTAAGACATATTTACACTTTACAGAAACATACAGTCACTGGATGTTGTCATCAGTGATGTCATCAGTGATGTCACTGACCATGTCATGAATGATGTAATATGTGACATCATCAGCAGTGGATTGCGGGTGCGCGATATATAGTTAGCGCAACTAACTATATATGGAATTTCAATGGTTTTATGCGAGTAAAATAAGGTTTTGTAAATGCAAATCCCTAACTATATATGGTCTATAACCTATGGTTTTTTCAGTGAATTTTCAAGGTTTTGTAAATGCAAATTCCTAACTATATATGGTCTATAACCTATGGTTTTTTCTGTGAATTTCATTGGTTTTTTAAAAGCTAACATCTGTAGCTGTAAAATGTATTCTTCTTTAAATCTTAAAATATATTTTAGATGTTTATTAATAATTTTTTTTTTAATATTTTTTTTCTTCGCTTCTAGTTCGCGAACCGGGAAGCTTTCCGTTAGCTCATCTTGATGCCGCGACCTAGTCCGCGAACCGGTCAACGTTACGTTAGCGGAACTGTGACGCGTCGCGGAAGCGCGACGTATCACGTTGTCGCGTAATGCGTCTAATGACGCGCCGCGTTAGCGCTCCCGGAAGTGCTCCGGACCGCGAACCGGAAGCGATCCGGGACGCGGCGTGCACCGCGTAACGTAAGCGGAACAGGTCATGTGACTTGTTTATCAAACTTTTCATTGGTTCATTTCACTTTTGGTTTCCAAATGATGTATGACTAGGTCATGTGACCTAAAAATAACACTTTTCATTGGTTCAGAACTTTTGCTTTTCCCAAATCATGTAAACCCCTCCTTATTTCCTCACTCTGACTTTCATCTTGGTGAGAGAAAGACCATTTACCTATAATTGAGCAATGGCTTCTATACTTGCTGCAGCTGGTGGACCCCCACCACCACCTCAACCTCCTCATAAGAAGAGAGGACCACCAAGTCAATTTATCTCCAACAGAGAGGAGGAAGAGGAGGAAGAAGAAGAAGAGGATAGAGATCAACCACAATTTATCCCGGAGTTGCCCCGTGTTTCTAAGAGAAAAACAAGTTTCATCTGGCAGTTTTTTTCCATCCCTCCAGGGGAGAAGAAGGTGAATGCTAAATATGCCACCTGCCTCATCTGTGATTACAGATTGTCTAGAGGCACAGAGAAAAAATATAGTATGGGCAACTATACTATGCATCGACATATGAGCAGGTGGCATCCCTTAAACTACAGCCGGGCTGAGTTAAGGGACCTACAAGACAATCCCCCGACAACTCCTGTGGCCAGATCTACCTCAACAATGTCTTTGACAGGAAGAGAGGCACAAGAAACTGTGCCAAACATTCAGCCAAATTTTAAACATATGAAGTTTACTTGTATATATTGTGGTGCTATGCTGTCGTATGGGAACATGAGCGTCAACTTGATTAATATGGTGTTCGAAAACAATAAGTGCCCTAATGCACCCAAGCAGTAATTTTTTTTTTGCTCCTGTTGAGCCCTTTTCAATGCCTGTTTTTTTGTTGTTTCCCCTCCATAAAAAACACAAAAAAAACATAAAACAGTTCTAAAAATACAAAAAAATCAAAAAATGTTCAGAAAAAAATAAATAAATAAAACAACAAAAACAAAAAAAAAAAGTTCTTTTCAGAACTACCTCCCCTTTCAAATAAAATTGCTAGAATGTTTATCACTCTGGCAAGCTCTATTTCTTTTGGTTCGCTTCAAGTTCGCTGACGGTTCGCGAACTGGAAGCGAACCAAAAAAATATTTTTAAAAAAAAAAGAAGAGTTAGTATAAGGGAAGTAAACAGAGAATAATGTAAAAAGAAAGACAGCTATAGAGAGTAAATGAGAGATAGTGTCAGTGACATCATCAGCAGTGCATTGCGGGTAAAAAGAGTAGAAAACATTTACCTTATAATTCTTGTTACCTTTTTAAAATATTTTTTCATACTTTCAATCTGTAAAACAGAGAACAAACATTTCCAAAAATATTAAAACATGTATTTAAAAATTAGAAAAGACAAGGGAAAAGGTTCAAGAACAAACAGTTTTTCAACAACTTTGACATTTACAGAAGTCTCTGCTTCTCTACGTCCCCTACACAATCCTAAAGATATATATTTTAAAGAAACTGTATCTTGATGTTGATGAACTGAGGCCTATTTTGGAACATGGTGCTTTTTTTGCACTGCTAATGTCTCACAATAGTGATGCAATAGCAGCGCAAAAAAGATGTAAAGCCATCATAAAATTGTGTCTAACATTTTAAATGATTGTTTCAGGATGCAAATAAGATGTGTGCTTTCAAGAGCTTTCTTTGAGGTGAGGCCTATTCATTTTTTTTTTTTAAAAAACAGTACCCAGAAGTACAGCACTGTAAGCATTAAAATTGACACTTACAGAAGACTCAGTTTCTCCATATCTACTTCACATTTCTAAATGTATATCATAAGTACAAAAAGCAAAACATTAATTATACATGTTAAATGGTTTATTTTTGCTGTTCTCAGAATGTATCAAATTTCACTTAAATCAGTGACTTGAAGGTATTCATCATGTAACAGCGGGGAAAAAAAAACACAATCAAAATGATTGTGTTTAAAAAACCCATTCAACATAAGAAATCTGAATTCAAAACTCCTTAAAATTAACTTACTTTCAATGACGTCGAAGGATGTCCTATGAACAGCGTCCACTGTGTTGTGCTATACATATTGTCAGCCCGCCACTTTCTGAAAGAAAACCTCCAACGATTCGAAAAATATGCTACATACAAGAAAAGACTTCTCACATTCTACCACATGTTTCCACTTGGCCAAATCATGTTGCAGCTATTCACAAGTCTTGTAATTCTTCCAATCAAATCCCGTCATTTTCTATATTCGCAATTTTCAAAAAGAAAACATTTAAGATAATTTTCACAATCCTGGACTACTAATATCTTACCCTTCTTTGTCACTCATGTTCTCCTTTTCCTATGACACTGATACTGCTTACTATGAAGCAGACTTACTTGCATCAGGTTTATATAGTCGGATTTGACAAAATAACATTATAATTAAAAGTTTTGGACCAATAATCTAGACAGCATTGCAGACTTACATTCCCTCAACTTGATGAACCTTTTCCAATTCTTCACAGGAAATCTCGAGATTCTTTCTTTAAAATTTTGGTTTTAAAAACACCAGGTAAGAATTTTTAAGGTCAAACGGCAATTTTTTTTTGAAACTTACAACGGAATCATTGCAGAATGACCAGCCGTTTCGAGACTTTAAATAAGCTGTATAATGTCCTGAAGTTGTTGAAGGACCATTGTGATAGATAATTGCTACAGTTACAAAAGTCCTTCCTGATATTGAAAGCTGAGAAGCCACAAAATTTTTTATTAAAGTTGACAATTTTGATCCATCAGGCCTACATCGTTGCATCATTAAAATGACATACTGTCCATATCTACGTATAAGTAATGTTGACATCATTTCAGATTTACATTGGCTACACTCCATGTTGTGATCCGCTGCATTTACTAGCTTATTAAAGGAGACTGATTTACTGTCTGGCAAAGTTAAATATATAAATCTTTCTGAGTCTACACTAGTAGTACTTGATACCATACAGTTCTCGCAGTCATGCTGCCATTGATAAGAAAGCCCAAACAGGTGATCTACATCTACACCCTCATCTTGCAATACATCAAGCATATACATTAAAAACTCCTGACAATCTTGCTGATTATTTTCAGAGAAGTCTGTTTGACCTGAACATTCATCTAACAGATAACGAACTTCAGACACACTTTCTACTTTTGTTCGATCAGTGCTACATTTCTCGAAAACAGAATTCAACAAACAGCATAAAATTTGTTCTGAATTCAACAGAATCTGTTCTTTTAAACTCTCTAGTGAAAAGAGAACATTAACCACTACATTTGCATAGCAGTTGACACCAGAACTGTTTTCAAATTGAAAACCGACAACATCTTCAACAGAATCCACTTTCTTTCTGCTAACAATTTTCGGTTCATTGACTTTTAGTCTTTTTGCAACAACCTCCCTACTATTACTGCTATTTCTACGTTTGCGGCCTACCACACGTTTCTCAAACAAAGAATATTGAGGCAAATGTGGCGCATACTCTCTTCTTAACCTATTGTATTCCTTAACACAATCTAGATCCGCACAAATGTTTGTGACATCATAGTCAATTAAGTACAATCCCGATAAAGTTCTAACTCGTGACAATGCCACATATGCCATACCCTCCTTGAACACAGAACTGCCAATATTCACCAATGCACAGTCTACACTTAAACCTTGCGATTTATGGATTGTCACCGCATATGCCAAGCAAACAGGAAACTGTTTACGGCGAACATATAAGTCTTTAACAAGCAAAAACCTAGCAGAACAACGACCAATTTGCTGTACTTCCTCAATGCCATCAAATTTAATTCTTAAAAATTCTATTCCATCTCTATTTCTGTATTTCTCAAAATCAACAACATTACCCATTGATCCATTTACCAGACCTCTTTCTACATGTAAATTCCTTCTCAAAATGATTCGGCAATTTAAACACACATTCAAAGTCTTTTCAAAACCCGCTGTTTTAGATATAGTCTTCTCTAATGAATCCAATTTTGATTTCAAATTGTCTGACAAAATAATTGTTGATCCCATATGCTCTAATTTGTCGATAGCTTCAAGTTTCACAATCTCTTGCTTTTCTAAATTCAACATTTTGTTGTTGAAGATGGCACATTCTGCAAGAGTTGGCATGAGACATATCCCGGATTTCTTCTCAGTAATTTTCTGAAAAATATTCTCAGGCACAATCTCTTGTTTGGGATATAAATTTGACAGTAATCGTGCATTTAAAGCTTCTTTCCCATGCTCAGTCACTTTTCCAATTCTAATATCTTGTAGAATATTCTTGTAATCTTCATCCTTTGCCTGACGCATATTTTGATGCAGTTCTGCATAATTGAAGTTTAACCATATATTGACGTTGCCAATGCTCCCTAGGCACTTCCTGGTATCTTCATGCGTGAGTATTTTGAACACAGGTTGACCTTTTACTGGTGTCAGCTGCAGAAGATCTCCGAAAACAATGATGTGTTTCCCACCAAATAACACATCATATTCAGTTTTAAGTACTTCTTGCATTCTCAAATGCACAAAGGCAAGCATGACATTGGAAACCATGCTTACTTCGTCAATGATAAGTAGTTTCATTTTCCTCAAGACTCTTGAAACTTCACAGCAAGCATCTCCAGATAACTTGTTGTATTGTAATTTGTTGTCATGCTCCACCGGCAGCATCAGTAGACGATGCAAAGTAATCCCTTTAATGTTATGTGCTGCCAATCCAGTAGGAGCGGTAACAACACAAGACAACGATGACTCAGTCCTTTCCTGCAAATAACAAGAGATTGCTTTAATGAGGAAACTTTTTCCAGTTCCCGCTTCTCCACTCACATACAGTCGGACAGGCTTCAACGATGTACATGAGCACTT
This sequence comes from Lissotriton vulgaris, assembly GCF_964263255.1. Taxonomy (NCBI): domain Eukaryota; kingdom Metazoa; phylum Chordata; class Amphibia; order Caudata; family Salamandridae; genus Lissotriton; species Lissotriton vulgaris. The sequence continues at coordinate 1,323,138,753 of NC_141689.1, read as the reverse complement.
GTTCTTCTCATGACTTAATCCGTGCTCAATTTCCTTGGTAACTTCATCATATATTTTCCTCTGCTCAACGTTGAGTTGTTTTTCCAAGTCTTCTAAGTTAACTGAATCCTCCTGAGCATGTGCCATGGCTCTTTCTACTTCATTCATAGCAGTGGCAGCTTCATTTTCGATAATAGGTCCTCCAAGTGGATCTTGACTCAATGAAACAGAACTCTGACTGTCCTGAGAACTGTCTCTGGCAATCTCGGCTGCAATCGTTGCTTCCTGCTCAATTTCCAAAGTTAGCATTTCTTGATATTTAGAAAAAGCAGGACATTCTATGGACTCCTTGGCTGCATTGAAAGAGTCTTCGTAACAGAGGAAATCTCCAAGCAGTTCCTCTTCTGCACGCCAAGGCTTGAAAAGTTGCAAAAGTGCTAAATAAAAAAACTCCTTTTTTTCTGGAGATTCACCACTCAATTTTCGATGGTTTACTAATTGGCATTTTCTTTGCTTGACCAGGCATCCCTCACTTCCAATTACAGCATACACTCCTTTCTCAATATCTTCTTTGATGTTCCTCTTGAATATATAATTTTGGAGAACCTCATATAGACAAACATTCTCAAGGTGACTGCTTCGATTTGGATAGTATGTATCCAACATGTTGGTCTTCAAAATGTCGGTACTGTTTGGTTCCTTTTCTGCCAAATACTCAATTTCCCGGACAGGTTTTAGAACTCGATTTCGCGTTGCAGCAAGACCAAGACTCGCCCAAACGAGACTCCTGGATTTGGCATAGAGACTTGCAGAAGACAATCGATCAGAACATTCGTAAGCTCCGATTTCTCGATGCGACAACATCTTCAGACTGAAACTGTACAACTTCTTGCTGAGGCTCTTTTCATGGGAAATGTCCTCCCACATATCCTTCAGTTCGGTCTTTTCTTTTTTGGTGATGTAAGATGTCACATACCGAGCCACAGCCATACAGTTGTCAGCCACAAACTGTATATCCATGTTAGCATTCCACATGGACAAAATCACTGGGTTGTAGTCATTGATGTACTTGGACTCTTCGTTCCTTTTCAAATTGTATGTATTCTTGGGTGATTTCCTCGTCACATTATGTCGCAGCGAAGACATCAAACTGTTCACTCTTCCTTTAGAAATCACCGGTCGTGGAAAGTTGAAACGACATTTGGTGTAGAACTTGTCCTTGTTTCTGAATTTACGACGACAGTACTTTCCACAACGATGGCTTTGGAAACGTAGAACTTGTTCTCTTAGACTTTTCTTCTCCGTTGCGTTTGGAACAGCACACGTAGAATACTGTTCGATGAAATTCATCACTAAGTCATCCGGATCTGTTCCAAATTTAGGTGCATCCTTGATCCACAACAACATATGTATATGAGGGGCACCTCTTGCTTGGTACTCCTTTCTCCAGAAGAAATCCAACACCTCTCCAAGAGGTGGATTCTTTTTATTTGTGATGAAAGACATCATAGCTTCAAATCTATGATTGAAGTACCTGCATACATTCACTGGATCCAAAGAACACAGTTCTCCAGGTGTCTTGAATTCAATGTTTTCAATATTTCCATTTGCCTCTCGTAGAAATTCAAGTAAGTCTTCCCAGCCATACTCGGCACAGCTCAGAGTGAGGAACCATGTTGGAGTTCCTAAGTTCCTCAGCATACATTTTAAATCACCATGACGACGGTACCAGTACTCATTAGTACCACGCTGACACGCCATGAGATTAATTAAGTGTGAATCCAAAATACTGTCTTGGACATTGACTTTATGCATAAAGTCACTTGCCGAGATGTTTCGCATCTGTATACCACTTTTTAAGATGTGGTTCACTGCATATGACAGTCCAGACAGATCGCTTTCAAACAGGAGATGAAACAAATAGGGAATGCATTGCCGAAACCTAGGATCTTCTGCATACAATCGTAAAGTCCGGTATTCAGACGCAGGAATTTGATGAGGTCGCTCATCATATCTTCCTCCTTGACCTGTGGGAAATAGCTGTGGGAAACACCGAGCTTCCAAACTTTCCTCCCAAACACTAATGGGACTCCCTTTGGCTTGTTTCATTTGAAACAACTCAATAGCATTCCCCATGACTTCCTTGGAATGCAAAGGATGAACACTATAATGTTCATATATTTCTTCACTTTTAGAGGCCTCTACTTTCTCAATTTGGCCAGCACACAAATCGCTATCCTCTTCATCACTTACTTCCTCTTCTGCAACATATACATTCTTATAGTACTTATTATTTTTCTTCAAATACACTGTTGCCTTTTTGACTTTCCTAACATCCACTAAATCTTGCCATATTTTCTTATTCTTTGTCGGAACCCCATTAACCAAGATAACCAGAGGTTCCTCTTCCACTTTTTCTATTCCAATTGTGTTAATGTTTTTGTTCAAATCTAGAGGCAAATAAACAACTCTTCCCTTTAATCCTCTCTGTAAATCTGCTGGAGGCAACTTCCCTGTCTTTGGCTCCATTCTTACAATAGCCTGAAAGGGATGGATACTTTGAATCAAAATAGATTCATAAGTATTTAAATCCTTCAATTCAGAAGGAATCTCAACCAATTCCAGATTATTATGAACTGCCCTAGCAGGCATCTGGTTTTGGTTTAATTTATTACAACAATAAGTACACACACGTTGATCCGATCCCAAATCAAAATAATTTTCTACCATCAAGTATGTGGCAAAATCCTTCCATTCACTATTATTTTCCCTTTCACTTTTTGCATATAAATCCACTACCTTAGTCTGATTCTTATAATAAGTGCGTCGACAACATACACAAGTGAAATTAGGCCTCTCACTTGATTTCATCTGAAACGTGGCAATTTCCTTCTGAAAATTATCTGTACTGGAAACCTGTACATTATCTTCCACATTACCCTCTACTTCAGGGTCAATTTGAACATTCTCATCTTTACTACCAAAGTAACAAAACTCAATTTCTTCACAAATATTCTTCACATCTATTTCAGAACCATGCAAAAGAGCAGCACATAATTGTTTAAGCATAATTGCTGGACTCTTAGCATAATACAACATTCTCACTAATTTTCTCACTTTATTATGATGCACTGCTAGCATCCTGAAATGATGAAAAACACTCTGGCATACTCTCCTGGAAAGACAAGCCAGTGAATGACCACGCAAACCTGTCATTTGTCTCACTCTGCAAGGATCTAAATCTTGCAACAACTTCATTTTCTGCTTCAAACTTTTCTTATTAAATGTCCGTATAAAATCACAAAGCAAATTGATGGAAACCTGTCGCACACTGCAAATAGAACTACACTTCCAAATGTACACAGGACCCTTAGGACGTCTTCCTAAAACCTCATCACTTAGCGCCTCTTCTGTCTCTGTTGTCACAAGTTGTTCTTTTTCAACTGGACAACCATCCTTCACTTCATAAGCTCGACCACTGGTGTCAACTGCAAACACCAAATCATTATCCTGAAAATAACTCTCCTCATTAAAAAATGCCTCACAACTTGAACTATGCATCCATTCTCCGGAAAAAACTTCACAAAAGTTAGTACGATTTACTACTCTCTTCCATCTACTTTTTGTTTTGAAATCAGAAATTACCTTGCTTAGTTTCCTAATTCTATTGATTACCAAAATAAACAACTTTCGCTTAATTTCAAAAGCATGATCAATAATTTTCTCTACATTTTTCTTCTTCTTATAAAATGCCGCTTTCTGTTGGCCTTTCTTTTTAATATTTTTCAATAAATTAACTAATATCCTATTACGGAACATTCGATTTCGAATGTCCCTAAACTGTTGTTTCCTTCTACTATCATGCACAGACTTATCTCTTCCTCTACCAGTAACATTTGTGATGGGTCTCTCCTTTCCATTTAAATTACTTTTCTTTTTGTGAACTGAAACATTTTTTTGAGCAAAACTTTTTTTACTACAAATATTTCTTAAGAATGATTTCGTGCTCTTACCCGGACCTTTCTTGCTGTTTTGACAAGTATTTGGAGAAGAGGACTGCTGCAATAAAACATCATCCTGCTGTCTTTGACGTTTTCTAGCCTTTCTTATTCTACTTTTTGTAGGCATTTTCCAAACTATGAAAGAATCTGCAGTTGAATCTGTGGAAAAATATAATATAAAATGTTATTAACCACTATTACCAAACAGTAAATAAATAACAGTCATCTAAAACTTAATGCCATACTAATTATTTAACATAGCAAATGTTTTCCACCAGCATTGCATCACAAAAATGACACTCAATGGTACAAAACAGGCATACAACACTCATAAATCACTCCCTAATATTTTAAATCATTAATTCAGGATGATGATAAGATGTAGCCTATCTAAAGATTTGTTTAGGCCCAGATCTTTAGACTGGGGTGAATGTGTGTCATTGATCCACATTCAGTCCATCACCTGTTTTATTTATTTGAGGTGAGGCCAACACATGGTTGCAGATAAGATTTTCAGTGAAAAAAACCAAGGTAAAAAAACATGTGAAGGCCTACCAATGAAGTAAATCATTAAATGAAAACCAATACATTTCTGGAAATATGCACTACTAGTGCTTCATAAGATGTTTTGGGTCATATTTATAAGGCATTTGAGTGTCTAGTATGCTATTTTACGTTCTTCATGGTGCAAATTTATTGTAAATACGCTCCCACCTGCGGTTGGCAAATTTAGATTTTGATTATGGGAGTTAGATAGGCATGTTAATAATTTCCCAAAAATGGTGTATAACCCCAAACAACCTTTGAAGCAAATGCTCTTAGCCATGTTATCCACCTCCCATTGGATAACATGGCTAAGAAGTGCTTGCAAATGTGAAAAAAAACGGCCGCAATGCATGAATATCGCTGAAAAATCAGCGATATTCATGCATTTTCCAGCAAATGCTCTTAGCCATGTTATCCACTTCCTATTAAATAACATGGCTAAGAACTGCTCAGGGCCCCATGAGGAACGCTTTCCATTTAAAAAGGGAAAAATAACATCAAAGACACTAAAATGCCTTCTAAATATGACCCCAAACAACCTATGAAGCTCTAACAGTACATATCCTGAAATTTAATTGATTTCAAAATTCGTTTTTAAACACAGCATATAAATCAATTGTATACCTGCATTCAAGAAGAAATGACTAAAAATGTCCTTGAGACACATGAAAGTGTTTTCTGGAATGCCCTAGCACCATTTTTGAGACACTATTAACATGGCTAGGTAACTCCCATAATCAAAATCTAAATTTGCCAAGCGCAAGTGGGAGCGTATTCACAAGACACTTGCCCCAAGAGGAACGCTTTCCATTTAAAAAGGTAAACATAACATCAAAGACACTAAAATGCCTTCTAAATATGACCCCAAACAACCTATGAAGCTCTAAAAGTACATATCAAGAAATGTAATTGTTTATCACAAATGCGATTAAAAACAGCCGCAATGCATGAATATCGCTGAAAAGTCAACGATATTCATGCATTATCCAGCAAATGCTCTTAGCCATGTTATCCACCTCCCATTGGATAACATGGCTAAGAACTGCTCGCAAATGCGAAAAAAAACGGCCGCAATGCATGAATATCGCAGAAAAGTCAGCGATATTCATGCAGTTTCCAGCAAATGCTCTTAGCCATATTATAACCCCAAACAACCTTTGAAGCAAATGCTCTTAGCCATGTTATCCACCTCCCATTGGATAACATGGCTAAGAAGTGCTTGCAAATGTGAAAAAAAACGGCCGCAATGCATGAATATCGCAGAAAAGTCAGCGATATTCATGCATTTTCCAGCAAATGCTCTTAGCCATGTTATCCACTTCCTATTAAATAACATGGCTAAGAACTGCTCAGGGCCCCATGAGGAACGCTTTCCATTTAAAAAGGGAAAAATAACATCAAAGACACTAAAATGCCTTCTAAATATGACCCCAAACAACCTATGAAGCTCTAACAGTACATATCCTGAAATTTAATTGATTTCAAAATTCGTTTTTAAACACAGCATATAAATCAATTGTATACCTGCATTCAAGAAGAAATGACTAAAAATTTCCTTGAGACACATGAAAGTGTTTTCTGGAATGCCCTAGCACCATTTTTGAGACACTATTAACATGGCTAGGTAACTCCCATAATCAAAATCTAAATTTGCCAAGCGCAAGTGGGAGCGTATTTACAAGACACTTGCCCCAAGAGGAACGCTTTCCATTTAAAAAGGTAAACATAACATCAAAGACACTAAAATGCCTTCTAAATATGACCCCAAACAACCTATGAAGCTCTAAAAGTACATATCAAGAAATGTAATTGTTTATCACAAATGCGATTAAAAACAGCCGCAATGCATGAATATCGCTGAAAAGTCAACGATATTCATGCATTATCCAGCAAATGCTCTTAGCCATGTTATCCACCTCCCATTGGATAACATGGCTAAGAACTGCTCGCAAATGCGAAAAAAAACGGCCGCAATGCATGAATATCGCAGAAAAGTCAGCAATATTCATGCAGTTTCCAGCAAATGCTCTTAGCCATATTATAACCCCAAACAACCTTTGAAGCAAATGCTCTTAGCCATGTTATCCACCTCCCATTGGATAACATGGCTAAGAAGTGCTTGCAAATGTGAAAAAAAACGGCCGCAATGCATGAATATCGCTGAAAAATCAGCGATATTCATGCATTTTCCAGCAAATGCTCTTAGCCATGTTATCCACTTCCTATTAAATAACATGGCTAAGAACTGCTAAGGGCCCCATGAGGAACGCTTTCCATTTAAAAAAGGGAAAAATAACATCAAAGACACTAAAATGCCTTCTAAATATGACCCCAAACAACCTATGAAGCTCTAACAGTACATATCCTGAAATTTAATTGATTTCAAAATTCGTTTTTAAACACAGCATATAAATCAATTGTATACCTGCATTCAAGAAGAAATGACTAAAAATGTCCTTGAGACACATGAAAGTGTTTTCTGGAATGCCCTAGCACCATTTTTGAGACACTATTAACATGGCTAGGTAACTCCCATAATCAAAATCTAAATTTGCCAAGCGCAAGTGGGAGCGTATTTACAAGACACTTGCCCCAAGAGGAACGCTTTCCATTTAAAAAGGTAAACATAACATCAAAGACACTAAAATGCCTTCTAAATATGACCCCAAACAACCTATGAAGCTCTAAAAGTACATATCAAGAAATGTAATTGTTTATCACAAATGCGATTAAAAACAGCCGCAATGCATGAATATCGCTGAAAAGTCAACGATATTCATGCATTATCCAGCAAATGCTCTTAGCCATGTTATCCACCTCCCATTGGATAACATGGCTAAGAACTGCTCGCAAATGCGAAAAAAACGGCCGCAATGCATGAATATCGCAGAAAAGTCAGCGATATTCATGCATTTTCCAGCAAATGCTCTTAGCCATATTATCCACTTCCTATTAAATAACATGGCTAAGAACTGCTCAGGGCCCCATGAGGAACGCTTTCCATTTAAAAAGAGAAAAATAACATCAAAGACACTAAAATGCCTTCTAAATATGACCCCAAACAACCTATGAAGCTCTAACAGTACATATCCTGAAATTTAATTGATTTCAAAATTCGTTTTTAAACACAGCATATAAATCAATTGTATACCTGCATTCATGAAGAAATGACTAAAAATGTCCTTGAGACACATGAAAGTGTTTTCTGGAATGCCCTAGCACCATTTTTGGGACACTATTAACATGGCTAGGTAACTCCCATAATCAAAATCTAAATTTGCCAAGCACAAGTGGGAGCGTATTTACAAGACACTTGCCCCATGAGGAACACTTTACATTTTAAAAGGAAAACATAACATCTTAGACACTCAAATACCTTATAAATATGGCTCAAAACAACCTATGAAGCTCTAGCAGTACATATCCAGAAATGTAATTGATTTCTTAAATCCTTTTTAAAAACAACATATCTGTTTCAGCTTACATAACAGACCATGGAATGGGCTCCATGTACCACAATTACTTGTGTTACTGCATGCCAGAATGTTACACCAAATATGCAATTACAATTTCTCTATGAAACTAATTCTATTAGTATATCACTAGAGACAAAACCACATTTTAAAAACACAGCTTTCTTCATCATTTTCTCCTTAAATCATACTATTCTCTATCTAAATTAAATAAATCTTTTCTCACCTTAGCAAATATTTTTTGAGTTTTGAAAACAGTCTCAGAAATACACCAAATTGTCTTCAGCAGAAGAAAAAGGATGCACTCCAAAGGCTGCAGCTATTGAAAGCACAGAAATACAGATATTCATTTCACATATCTCTCATATTAGCCAATCATACCTCTTCCCTCACTTTTTTCAAATCAAAACCCTTCCCCCCTCTGCCCTCTCTGCCTTGTTTCCATAGCAACCACCTCCTGGAAGACCTCTCATGTTTGCAAATTCACACAACAATGTTTCAATTGAACTCTGAACTCTCAGTGCACCTGCGTATCCAGAGCAATCTTTCATTAAATGTTTCTTCCTTGACCATTCAAATTACATGTTTCAAAGAACACATCCATGCACCCTAACTTTCTGTTTTCAGAAATGGAAATGCACCAATCACTGCTAATGAATCATTAGCATTGTAAATCCACAGTTTTTTTTCTTTAGAAACTCCTACTGTTTCAACTGCCCTTTCATTACCACACTTCATCTGACTGCAGAACAATCTTCTCCCACCATGTTTAAGGTCTGGATTGTTGGACATAGTTACATCCACTGGGCTCAAAGGTATGCTGAGAACAGAAATTTACCTAACCTCAATTTACAAGATGTGGAAATTAAGTGGTTGGGCCAAAGAGGATTAAAATGTCACCAATTGATACCATTGGTGAAAACCTTTATGCATTTGCCAAAACCTGACCTGTTAATAGTGCACTGTGGAGGTAATGATGTGGGCACTTTGACAGGGGTAGGTCTGGAAATGCTTTTAAAGGACACCTTTGAGCAATTAATGGCACTTTTTCCTCAAACTGCCTTGGTATATTCCAATATATGCCAAAGACAGAAATGGAGGTGGTCCAACCAATTTTGTCCACAAATTGAGAAAGCGAGGAAGCATGTAAACAAATCTGTTTCAGCTTTCATGAGAGACCATGGAATGGGCTCTCTGTACAACAATAACTTGCGTTACTACATGCAAGATATCTACAGAGGAGATGGAGTTCACTTCTCAGATGAGGGCAACAGAATTTTCATTCTGAATTTAAGACTGTGCATTGGTACCTACTTATAAGTACCTAAATGTACCATAAACCCAAAAGCTCTTCTCAGAGCTACCCTTCATCTGATCACTCACAATTATTATTTTTTTCTAACTTTTTTCATTAATTTTCCACAAAATTCGCTCCCCGGGGCGCTACCCGGTTCGCGAACCGAAAGCTAACCTCGCGGAATTTTTAAAAAAAATGTTTTTTTCCGCACATATAAGCCTCCTCAGCCACCCTCAGAAAACCTAGAGGGTCAAGATAAGTCTACCATGACCCCTTCTACCCATTCTAAACATTATTTGCCCTCCATCTTGTATCTTAATGCGACCGAAACACAAAATGGTGGACTCCCGTGACGCTTAAGGTTCGCGAACCGGGCCGCTTCCCGGGAAGCGGTCCAAAAAAAAGGTGGGAAAGTAATTTACAGAAAAACGACTAGAGACACTCTCACCAAATATACATTAGCTCATACTACATAACAATCCCTTCCATTCTCACAAATTTCATTGAAATTTCATTTAGCCATTTAGCCTGTAGACCTCTCCAAGTACCGTGAGGTAAATTACTTCACAAAACACATCTGAATTGTTGGAATTGACAACCAATGAAAATGTTACTTTCATTTTCTACTTTTATTACCTGACATTTGATTGGTTATATACCTGTATATATATAAAGGGAGAGAAGGAAACACAGCCATTTTGACTACTACTTCTTGTTGTACCTCCTATTTCAATAGCTTCAAAAAACTTCAACTTCTTTGTGAAGGTAAGTTATAATTTAATATATTGTGCACTATAACTTAATATAGTAGACTTTTTCTGCTAGATATACACTATCCCTCTGTAGTAGTAATGTATTTAGATAGACTTCTCTGTTATAGTTATGAATGGAGTAAGGCTTGTCTTGGTTAAATCACATACACTTTTTTATAGTCCTATTTCCACTCTCATACTATACACTGCCAAAAGATAAATTCACTGATAAAAACTGCCTATCTAAAATTAATCCCAACAGTGCCCTATCTCTACTAATATATATTTTTTTAATCCAAATTTCAGGCAAAATGGAAGGCGAGCAGCAAGTTTCTTTTGAGATGGACCTGCAAGAGAGCAGCCAGGAATTAATTGAACAAATTGACATGGAATTTGTGGATGAAAGCTTGGATAATGAACTGCTGCAATGTGTCCAAGCAGTAGATGTCCTCCTTGCAAATGAGGACATTTTGCAACCCCGCCAGTAGGTAATATATATATATATATTACCTACTGGCGGTCGCCAGTAGGTATATATAGTTAGGATTTTTTCTCTATGGGATTTTTGAAAATTCTATGTCTAATAACTTTGGCGTTTGTGCACGGAATTGGCTGAAATTTTCAGGAAAATGGAACATTTTGTTTCTGAGCAGCCCCTGACAATTTGGGGGGGTTTCATCAAGGGGGGGCTGAGAAAAAAGGGGGGTCCCAAAACACGTTTTTCTCATGTTAATTTCCATAGGGCGGTTGGCCTCACTTTTAGCTCGAACGGCTGAATGGATTTGCACGAAACTTGGCAAAATTGTAGGGACTGTTAGCCCGATGTGCCTTTGCTAGGTCTCAATATATGTGCTCCAGTGGATTTTGAGTAATTTAGGTTCAAAAAAAGATATATATCTGGGCGGAGCCTAACCACACATCTGATCTGATTGGCTGTCAGCACTTCATCCAAGAAGTGTTGGCAGCCATCTTGGGACCAATATACATGATAGCACCTCATTAAAAAGCATTGTAGTTAATAGAGGGTTTTAGGACTTTAGTTACATTATAAATCATTTGTTGATGGTACCATACTCGTTTTAGGAATTGTGGTGGGTTCTAAGGTGATTTTACCATGTGAAAAAACCTTCTGCTGTGATATCATGAATATTGTTTGAAAGAAAACTAATATCTCATGATTTTCCCACAGTGGTTTGGAAGGGGATCTATAAGCTAAACTGAAAGCATATTTTCTGTAAATTCACATTATCTTTCTCAGTCATGTGAAAATGAAGTCTGACATTCTCAGTAAAACATGTACATCCAACAAGGACAGAGACTGTCAGTTGATTCCTTTGTGTTCTACTGCAGCCTCCTAGAGTGTTCTAAAGAACAACTAGAGCGCTAACAGTCCTACTTATTACAAAGGTATGGCACACCTGAAGCCATCTTGATTGGAATAAAGTGGTAACTCTTAAAACATTTAATTTAAAAAGAAACAACATGAGGGGGTATATTTTGCCATAGAAAGTATGATTAGTGCTGCAGAATGAAAAATTAGGGCACATTTTGAGTGACTTCTCAAATCCTTTTCTATTTCATTAAAACATTCTGACATGCAGTCTCCCAAAATGGCCACCAGAGACAAAAGAGCCCAAATGTAGCCCAAATATCACCCAGATGTAGCCCAAGTATAGCCCAATGACAGAATGTCCCAGAGTGTTCTAAAGAACAACTAGAGCGCTAACAGTCCTACTTATTACAAAGGTATGGCACACCTGAAGCCATCTTGATTGGAATAAAGTGGTAACTCTTAAAACATTTAATTTAAAAAGAAACAACATGAGGGGGTATATTTTGCCATAGAAAGTATGATTAGTGCTGCAGAATGAAAAATTAGGGCACATTTTGAGTGACTTCTCAAATCCTTTTCTATTTCATTAAAACATTCTGACATGCAGTCTCCCAAAATGGCCACCAGAGACAAAAGAGCCCAAATGTAGCCCAAATATCACTCAGATGTAGCCCAAGTATAGCCCAATGACAGAATGTCCCAGAGTGTTCTAAAGAACAACTAGAGCGCTAACAGTCCTACTTATTACAAAGGTATAGCACACCTGGAGCCATCGTGATGGGAATAAAGTGGTAACTCTTAAAACATTTAATTTAAAAAGGAACAAAATGAGGGGGTATATTATGCAATAGAAGGTATTATTAGTGCTGCAGAAAGAAAAATTAGGGCACATTTGGAGTGACTTTTCAAATCCTCTTCTATTTCATTAAAAAATTCTGACATGCAGTCTCCCAAAATGGCCACCAGAGACAAAAGAGCCCAAATGTAGCCCAAATATCACCCAGATGTAGCCCAAGTATAGCCCAATGACAGAATGTCCCAGAGTGTTCTAAAGAACAACTAGAGCGCTAACAGTCCTACTTATTACAAAGGTATGGCACACCTGAAGCCATCTTGATTGGAATAAAGTGGTAACTCTTAAAACATTTAATTTAAAAAGGAAAAAAATGAGGGGGTATATTTTGCCATATGAATTATGATTAGTGCTGCAGAAAGAAAAATTAGGGCACATTTTGAGTGACTTCTCAAACCCTCTTCAATTTCATTAAAAAATTCTGACATACAGTCTCCCAAGATGGCCACCAGAGACAAAAGAGCCTAAATGTAGCCCAAATATCACCCAGATGTACCCCAAGTATAGCCCAATGACAGAATGTCCCAGAGTGTTCTAAAGAACAACTAGAGCGCTAACAGTCTTACTTATGACAAAAGTATGGCACACCAGAAGCCATCTTGATTGGAATGAAGTGGTAAGTCTGAAAACACTCAATTTAAAAAGGAACAACATGAGGGGGTTAATTTTGCCATAGAAAGTATGATTAGTGCTTCAGAAAGAAAAATTAGGGATCATTTTGAGTGACTTCTCAAATCCTCTTCTATTTCATTAAAAAAATTCTGACATGCAGACTGAAACATGCACTTTGAATACCAGCAGCAGACGTCCCTGGTGAGCAGTAGCTTTACTACAGTGATCTAATGTGCAACTAGAGTGCTAACATTCAGAATTTATGGCAAATGTGTGACACATCTGAATGCCTTCTTGATGGAACCAAAGTAAACAAGCATTGAAAATGCAATAGATCTCGCCCTCGTTTAAGTTAAAGCCATTCTGTTTGTAATGAGGTGGCTTTTTAGCTTTGCTTTTATTAGTGTTTTTTCAACTTTCATGTAAATAACATGCATCTGTATGCATATAAGTATATGTATGCATGCATTTATGTTTGTATTTATATAGATATACAGATGATATATGTTTATATATGTATGTATATATATATATTCACTGAAAAAACCATAGGCTATAGACCATATATAGTTAGGAATTAGCATTTACAAAACCTTGAAAATTCACTGAAAAAATCATAGGTTAGAGACCATATATAGTTAGCTGGACATTTTATTGACATAAAACCAATGAAATTCCATATATAGTTAGTTGCACTAACTATATATCGCGCACCCGCAATCCACTGCTGATGATGTCACATATTACATCATTCATGACATGGTCAGTGACATCACTGATGACATCACTGATGACATCTCAAATGACATCACTGATGACATCACTGATGACATCTCAAATGACATCACTGATGACATCATCTAGTGTCTGTGTGTTTTTGTAAAGTTTAAATATGTTTTACATATTGAAGAATGAGTGGATGTATGGAAGATTGAGTGTGTGTGTGGCTGGCTGGGAGGTGTGTGACTGTGCATATCAATGTGTACTTGTATCAGTGATTGTATAAGAGAGTAAGTATGTGTTAGTATATGTGTGAAAAGTATGGTGTTCTGTGTTTAACTGTATAGATGAGGAAATCGAAGTGTGATTGATTCTTCACAGGACTGACTAGGTGTATGAGTGCATATGATAGTGTTGTAATAATGAGTGACTGTATGTATGAGTGATTGTATGGGTGAATGAGTGAATGTGTGTGTAGACGTAGGAATCAGTGAGCGCGTATGTAGTAACTGGTATTGGTGTGTCATGATGTCATCAGTGATGTCATTTGAGATGTCATCAGTGATGTCATCAGTGATGTCACTGAAGTATGGTGTTCTGTGTTTAACTGTATAGATGAGGAAATGGAAGTGTGATTGATTCTTTACAGGACTGACTAGGTGTGTGAGTAACTCCATGGATGAGTGGCAGTGTGTGAGTGTCTGCATAGGTGTATGAGTGCATATGATAGTGTTGTAATAATGAGTGACTGTATGTATGAGTGATTGTATGGGTGAATGAGTGAATGTGTGTGTAGACGTAGGAATCAGTGAGTGCGTATGTAGTAACTGGTATTGGTGTGTCATGATGTCATCACTGATGTCATTTGAGATGTCATCAGTGATGTCATCAGTGATGTCATTTGAGATGTCATCAGTGATGTCATCAGTGATGTCACTGACCATGTCATGAATGATGTAATATGTGACATCATCAGCAGTGGATTGCGGGTGCGCGATATATAGTTAGTGCAACTAACTATATATGGAATTTCATTGGTTTTATGTCAATAAAATATCCAGCTAACTATATATGGTCTCTAACCTATGATTTTTTCAGTGAATTTTCAAGGTTTTGTAAATGCAAATTCCTAACTATATATGGTCTATAACCTATGGTTTTTTCAGTGAATTTCATTGGTTTTTTAAAAGCTAATATCTAGCTGTAAAATATATTCTTTATTACGTGACGTATCACGTAGCCACGTGAGACGCCTCATGACGCGTCGCATAACCGTGACGTATCGGTTCTGCAGCGCAAACAAAACCCGTAACGTAAGCGTGCCGGAGCACGCTTACAGATATATATATTTTTTTTAACCTTAATTAGACAAAATCCACACGTGCACATATCTTGAGGCCTTGCAAAGGCACATCAAACAAACAGTCCCTACAATTTTGCCAAGTTTGCTGGAAATCTATTCCCTTAATTTTTTTTTTTACTGTTTCTCTTGGTTTTCCCCTTGTTACGCTTACCGGGACGCTACCCGGTACGCGAACCGGACGCTCCAAAAACACAAGATGGCGGACTCCCGTTACGCTGCCGGTTAGCTGCCCGGTTCACGTACCGGGAAGCGCCTCTACCGCGAAAAAATCGCGGGGGACTTTAATATCCCCCTCATCAATCCTAGGGGGTCTGGAGGGGTTTACCTTGCCCCCTTTCCTTCATTTCCCCCTTCTTTTTTCACCACATCTTGTCTCTCGAACCTACCGAGAGACAAGATGGCGGCCGCTCCGGACTGTTTACAATGTTGACAGCTACGCTGCCGGTTAGCTGCCCGGTTAGCTGCCCGGTGAGCTGCCTGGTTCGCGTCCCGGGACGCGCCTCTACGGCGTAAAATCGCAAAATTTTTTGCCCCGCGGGGCACTTTAATATCCCCCTCATCAATCCTAGGGGGTCAGGAGTGGTCTACCTTGCCCCCTTTCCTTCATTTCCCCCTTCATTTTTCACCACATCTTGTCTCTCGATCGTACCGAGAGACAAGATGGCGGCCGCTCCGGTTTGTTTAGAATGTTGACAGACACCGGAGAGCCAATCAGATTCGCTTCGCGAAGTTCCGTTACGGGTCAGGTACGCGAACCGGGGCGCTAACCGGAGCTCTGTCACAGATATATATATTTTTTTAAACGTTAATTTCTCAAAATCCACTGGAGCACATATATTGAGACATAGCAAAGGAACGTCGGGCAAACCATATCTACAATTTGGCCAAGTTTCATGTAAATCTATTCAGCCGTTCGAGCTAAAAGTGAGTCCAACCGCCCTATGGAAAAATGAATGGGAAAAACGCGTTTTGGGACCCCCCTTTGTTCTCGGCCCCCCCTTGACGAAAACCCACCAAATTTTCAGGGGCTGCTCAGAAAAAAAATGTGCCATTTTCCTGAAAATTTCAGCCAATTCCGTCCACAAACGCCAAAGTTATTAGACATAGAATTTTCAGAAATCCCATAGAGAAAAAATCCTAACTATATATACCCACTGGCTATCGCCAGTAGGTAATATACATATATAAACATATGTAATCTGCATATCTATATAAATATAAATGCATGCATACATATACATATATGCATACATATGCATGTTATTTACATGAAAGTTTTAAAAACACTAATAAAAGCAAAGCTAAAAAGCCACCTCATTACAAACAGAATGGCTTTAACTTAAACGAGGGCGAGATCTATTGCATTTTCAATGCTTGTTTACTTTGGTTCTATCCAGAAGGCATTCAGATGTGTCACACATTTGCCATAAATTCTGAATGTTAGCACTCTAGTTGCTCATTAGATCACTGTAGTAAAGCTAGTGCTCACCAGGGAAGTCTGCTGCTAATCATGGTTTGCAGCCATTTTCCCGCATTTTTTATCCCGCAGACTTTCAGTCCGCATACCATTATCCCGCAAGGTCATTGAGCTCGCATACCATTATCCCGCATTTTTTCAAAACGCATGTGCATTTATCGCGCATGCCTTTACAAAGAATTACGTTTTAAAGGCATGTATGGTAAATGCATTTGCGTTGTGAAAACCACGATGACGAGAGAGGTAAGTGGGTTTGTGTTAATTTTTTCGTGGGTTAGTGATTGTGTAGTGTAGTGTAGTGTTGTGTAGTGTAGTGTTGTGTTAGTGTAGTGTAGAGTTGTGGTGGTTGTTTAGTGTAGGGTCATGCTGGGGGTAGTGTTTTAGGGTTTAGGGTTGTGTTGTAGTGTTTGCGTAGTGTAGGGTCATGCTGGGGGTAGTGTTTTAGGGTTCAGGGTAGTGTTGTAGTGTTTGCGTAGTGTAGGGTCATGCTGGGGGTAGTGTTTTAGGGTTTAGGGTTGTGTTGTAGTGTTTGCGTAGTGTAGGGTCATGCTGGGGCTAGTGTTTTAGGGTTTAGGATAGTGTTGTAGTGTTTGCGTAGTGTAGGGTCATGCTGGGGGTAGTGTTTTAGGGTTTTGGGTAGTGTTGTAGTGTTTGCGTAGTGTAGGGTCATGCTGGGGTGTAGTATTTTAGGGTTTAGGGTAGTGTTGTAGTGTTTGCGTAGTGTAGGGTCATGCTGGGGGTAGTGTTTTAGGGTTTTGGGTAGTGTTGTAGTGTTTGCGTAGTGTAGGGTCATGCTGGGGGTAGTGTTTTAGGGTTTTGGGTAGTGTTGTAGTGTTTGCGTAGTGTAGGGTCATGCTGGGGGTAGTGTTTTAGGGTTTTGGGTAGTGTTGTAGTGTTTGCGTAGTGTAGGGTCATGCTGGGGTGTAGTGTTTTAGGGTTTTGGGTAGTGTTGTAGTGTTTGCGTAGTGTAGGGTCATGCTGGGGGTAGTGTTTTAGGGTTTTGGGTAGTGTTGTAGTGTTGGCGTAGTGTAGGGTCATGCTGGGGGTAGTGTTTTAGGGTTTTGGGTAGTGTTGTAGTGTTTGCGTAGTGTAGGGTCATGCTGGGGGTAGTGTTTTAGGGTTTTGGGTAGTGTTGTAGTGTTTGCATAGTGTAGGGTCATGCTGGGGGTAGTGTTTTAGGGTTTAGGGTAGTGTTATTTCAAGTCAAAAAGTGCTTTATTCGAGTATTACTCATAAAAGCAGACAAACATACATACAATTAAAAAAACAATTAAATTTACATAATCAAACAAACAAGCATGTACATGTTTTGACAATTTAAAAACAATGACACATCGTGTATACAGGTGCAGAAAACATTATCGTCGACAAATAGAGACCAGAGGGGAATGATCGTAATAACAATGTAAATATCCCCAGGAAATCATTCATTAAAAAAGAGTTCATTGTTAAAAAATCAATATTAAGCCGATGACAGATTTCATAAACAGAGAATAGACGTGTGTCTAGCAGTCTCTGGTCAGTTAAAATTTACAGAGAATAAACGTTAGTTTAGCAGTCTCTGACTATTACTAAACAGTTACAGAGAATAGACAAATGTCTAGCAGTCTCTGAGCGACTTGATGGCAGTATTTAACTTGCCAGCAGTCTCATCCTTAAAACCCACGCCCATCCCAGGTACTTTGCGATTGCAATATTGATCCATTCTTCAGTGGTAGATTTTACTATACGCAGTGCCACCATGCTACTTTTTGTACCTAAATTCCTACACATAGGAGCCAACCAGGCTTTCCTTGGGGCAGCATATACTGGGCAACAAAACAGAAAATGACCTAGGGTTTCTTTACCTACCCCACAGGCTGGACATAGTGCAGCCCCCCCCTGTTTTCCATTTAGCTGTTAGGTTACAGAGTGGGAGTGAACCTACCCTCATTTGAAATAACAATTTCCTGTCCAGGGGGTTCATTATGTAGTCCCAGTACTTTTCATAAATGGGGAACATTTTAGTTTCTAAGTAGCCAGTGGTCATAGTCCCACTGTTGGTATTAAGTAAGCTACTATTAGCTACGTGTTCCCAATATATGTCTTTTAACACAGTCTTAGAGGGAAATAAAGCCCCAGCAGGATCTGTCCATAAGGCCTGAAGTCCTAGATTGAACAATGCAATCTTTAATGTTTTAAACCACCTAATTTTATTGTAGTGATCAGCTTTAATGACATCAAAGAACCCCTCCGCATAATGAGAGAGTTCAGGTGTGGTCCAAAGTCTGCGCCAGAATAGTATCGGGCGCAGTTTGGCCTTTTCCGTGAGCTCTCTTCTACCTAACTCGTAACGCAGGGGTAATAGTGGGCTACTCTGTGGAGTACCCGTCAATGACCTCAAAAATTTGTTTTCGGATAATTGGAGTTCATGGAGGTTTTCATACCCCCATAGCTCCGCACCATACAAGGCAGACCCAATTGCTTTTGCCTCGTATATTATCAGTGGTGGTTTAATTGGTTTAGTCATTGACTTCCTATGCTCCTTAATTATAGCCCCAGATAGCTGCTTGTGCCTTAATGTGGCAATATTAAGGTGTTGCTGCCACTTATTGTCATTGGAGATCAAGATCCCCAGATAGGTGAAGGATTTTACAACTTCTAGAATGCGGCCACTCATGGTAATATTCGATTTAAAATTTCTATGTGGGTTAAAAGCCATGAGTTTTGTCTTGGTCGCATTCACCTCAAGTCCGTGATCAGTACAGAACCCATCAAATATTGCCAATGCTTTTTGTAAGCCACTGGGGGTTTTTGATAAAATTAAAGTGTCATCGGCGAACATTAAAATGGGGACCTTCTCCCCAGCGAGAGAAGGGGCATCCACAGCCTGAGATTGCATGCGGGAAACAACACCATTAATAAAGAGGGTAAACAGAGTTGGAGCCATTGAACATCCCTGCCGAACCCCGCGCTCAACAGGAAATTCGGCAGTGTTGTTCCCGTATCCTCCCCATCTTATTTTGGCATAGTTGCCCTCATGCAGTCGCATAATTAAAATCAACAGATCCCCAGGGACCCCTAGTGTCTCAAGCACTTCCCACAGTTTCGCCCTCGGTACCAGGTCGAAGGCAGCCCGCAAATCAACAAATGCTGCGTACAGGCTGCCTCCCCCTAGCACCACGGTCTTCCACTGTATTAGGTGAAAACGGAAGACTTGATCCACAGTGCTGGTTGCCCTGCGGAATCCGGCCTGAAAGGGGGATAAGATATTATGTTCATCAACCCAATCCAGCAACCTGTTGACAACTACTCGGCCCACTATTTTCTGGATGGTATCTATTAAACTAATGGGGCGATAGTTACCGGGCTGTGCCCGATCTCCATTTTTGTATATAGGGATGATTTCAGCACCCCTCCAAGTCACTGGGATATCTGCCCCCCTTGCAATCAAATTTATCAACAAAAGTATGTATCTGCACCATCTATCCGTGTCATTCAGGAAAACATCTGCCGGCACCCCGTCAATACCAGGAGCCCGCCCACTACGAACAGTTTTTAAGGCAGCGAGTATTTCATTCTTAGTGAAGATGTCATCCCCAGTAAGTAAACCGTGTGTGCACCTTCTATCCACTGCCTGATCTCTAGAAGCATACTGCTCGCTAAAAAACTTTACCCAAGCATCCTGGGGGACATTATTAGTGCTTGCTTCTTCTATCCTATCATGTCCCCATTTAACTATATGCCAAAATAACCTGGAGTCCTTACGGTCGCTAGCATTTTTCAGGTTGTTCCAGTGTGCCTCGTCCCAATCTTTTTTCGCTCTTGTTATACATTGTTTGTAATGCTTCCTGGCAGATCTAATTACCTCTAGGTTCTTGTTCTTAATAGCATCACCCAAAGAGGTTCTTGCCAGCCTACATTCGTGATTGTACCAGCGTGCAGGTCTGTGGGCAGGCATCTTTTTATTTGCCGTTTTCAGGAAATGGCCTCTAATTTCATCAAAGAGAGCTTCATGGACCTTGGTGGCATTATTTATACTGGAAAGAAGCCCAGTTTCACCCTCAAGGGCCATGATAGCCTTGTCAGTTGCCATGTTTATTTTTTCCATAACCAGCTCATCTGTTTTAACACTAGTCCACCTCAGCCTACGTAAATCGTTTGTAGGTACAATCAACGGAGGTAAGGGATCGATAGCAACACTGGAAGCAGTCACATCAGACAGCCACCACTTGTGGAGGACGCAAAGAGGATTATGGTCACTCTCAAGCCTTTCCTTAACCTCCATATCAATAATGGATGACCATAGGGCCATACAGCATATAACGTAATCAATACGACTCTTAGATCTTCCATTATCAAAGGTCATGGCTGATACTCTGTCTGACTTGGTACGACCATTCAGAGCCCTTAGCCTATATTCAAGGCACATAGCATTCAAGCTTAAGATATCCTCGGTCCAGCGAGTTATAGGGGTTAAATCAAGTGCAGGGATTTCCCACAAGTTATCTTCCTCCGCACCTAAAAAAGCCTCACCAGTGTCAAGGGGTTCAAAAGTACGGTTTAGGTCTCCTGCCAGTATGATGTTATTCCCAGAAGAGTGAGTGTCTAGGTAACTGTACAGTGACGATAAAACCGTAGATTTACCAACATTTCCCCCTCTAACATATAAGTTATAAATGTCAATGGGAGTAGAGGAGTCCCTCTCTAGTCGAATGAGCTGGATGTCTTTGTGATTTAGCTCTATATTTTTTACTAGGATCTTCAGGGACTGACGGACCCATATAGTGAGACCTCCCATTGGTCTCCCCTTGGGACCTTTGGTGGCCGGTACATAATAATTCAGATATCCCAATGCATAAACAGGATCACAGGCCCAAGTTTCTTGGAAAATGCAGACATCATACTTGCTAATGAATTCAAACCACTCTCCACAGTCCATTTTGGAACATAGCCCAGCTATATTCCAAGATAGTAGGTTCCCAAAGGCACCCTCCCCACATGAATCAGAGCTCGGAACAAGCCTATTCATATTTACATCCATAATGACATTACCATCTACTATTAGATTTGTTAATCCTACTAAGACATCTGGAGTACATAGCTCGTTTGAGGAGCCAATGGCTTCATTCTGCCCCCCTGTTACACACAAGGATGAAGGTATTTGCAGCTGAGGCATACAGTTAGTTATTTGTCAATCACAAGCATCTAGATTGGAAAGAGCAGAGAATCTGTTTTCTAAACCTAGTCCCCACTCGACGGAACCAAAATTCTTACTAGCCCTTTTGGTTACGACGTTCCATTTTGTTCTTAAGGTGCTTGGATTAGGGCCTCTGCCTTTTCGAGGATAAAAGAAGTCAAGGGTCAGTGGTACGATAGAAGTGGAGCGTCTCTGTGGCGGAAAAATATTAGGCAGTATGTTTGGTAATGCATCAGGGTGTGAGAGATTAAGCACAACGCAATCGCCCTTGAACTTTTTTTCTCTATTCCCAATCCACTCCACTCTTCTTGCATTTACCAGTTCCTCGGCCAGTTGCTGTTTCCCCCACGAAGATATGGCCATGTTATTGGTTAGCCAAGACAAAGATTTATTCACAAGCGATGCTGTTGATTCAGCTTCACCGGAAGCCAGAGGGGGTACATTTGCTAAAACAAGAACTAATGGCGAGGCTTCCACCACCAATTCAAATGACCCTTTCGAGGTGTTAGGTTCAACAATAGGATGGGCGGGGGTGCAACACCAGAGCTAATTTCCGGAAGGGTCATCAGAGGAGCCACTGGGGGGTTTGGAATAACAGTGGGTGGCAATTTACTTGCCAAAATGTCATTAACCATAGGTTGTACATTGGACGTAATGACTTCCGGGAGTTTCCCTACTTCGCCCAGCGTTTTACCAAGGAGACCTTCCAGTTTAGTCACTTCAGCGGATAGCTTATCAATTTTGCTTATCAGAGGTTTGACTATACCTTTGATTTTTATGTCCATCAGACTGCAAAATTTCTGAAGTAGATTATTAGAGAAGGTTGCATATGTTTCCCCCAAGGGATCATCCTCCTCCACACAAGAGGTTTTCCTTGGTGGTGTTGCAATTCTGTTTTTAGCTGACCTTAGCCCCGGTCGTTTTTGTATAGCTTTTCTTTTAACCCCTGTAATCCTTGGTGCTGGAATTGGAACAATGGGAGGGGTAATAAGCTCGCAGATCATAGGACTCAGAGGCACTACGTCGATGTCGCTGATATCTTCGGTGCTGGCCACTATGCCACTTGAATGGTGACAGTATCCTGTGAGGGAGCTTGTGCCACTCCAGAGAGGCTGGTGTTTGTCAGGTTAAAAGGATCCTCTGTTTCTATGTCTACTAGTGGGGGATATGTGGAAGAATCCAAACCCAGAGAGGACCTTCTGTCACTGTTTATTTTCGCTACTACCTGGACTAAATAGTTCTCCATAGTGTTGGTAGCAGGCGTTGACTTTTTACCAGGCAATCCAGGCATGTATGCAGATGGCTAGATAACAGAACGTAGTGTTAGAATAAGAAAAAGCGGGTTACCTGACAGACGATACGCTTGCAGCTCAATGAAGGTCAGTAGGCCTGTAACTGTTTGAGCAGAGTTCCTGGCCCAACCCAACCTTATCCGACCTCGGACGGCCTCAGACGGCCCGCCCTTTGCCCGGGCTTCGCCCCGGGCGTCCCGCGACGCGGGGTTTGCCGGTCTTTAAATCCGCGTTGGCGCTCTCTGGGCGCGAGGCGCGTCACTCTGCACGCGCCGCCGCGTTGCCTGCCGGGATTTGTGGTCTCCCGGAGCGGCGGCGCGGAGTCCGGTGCCTTGGGACTCTTGGCGGTGGCGGCGATGATTGTTGGAGCTCCCTGGTGCTCCCTGCTGCTGTTTCTGCCTTCTACTGACTCTCGGCGGTGGCGGCAAAGGTTAGTGCTTCCCCCAGTGTTATAGTGTTTGCGTAGTGTAGGGTCATGCTGGGGGTAGTGTTTTAGGGTTTAGGGTAGTGTTGTAGTGTTTGCGTAGTGTAGGGTCATGCTGGGGGTAGTGTTTTAGGGTTTAGGGTAGTGTTGTAGTGTTTGCGTAGTGTAGGGTCATGCTGGGGTGTAGTGTTTTAGGGTTTTGGGTAGTGTTGTAGTGTTTGCGTAGTGTAGGGTCATGCTGGGGGTAGTGTTTTAGGGTTTAGGGTAGTGTTGTAGTGTTTGCGTAGTGTAGGGTCATGCTGGGGTGTAGTGTTTTAGGGTTTTGGGTAGTGTTGTAGTGTTTGCGTAGTGCAGGGTCATGCTGGGGGTAGTGTTTTAGGATTTAGGGTAGTGTTGTAGTGTTTGCGTAGTGTAGGGTCATGCTGGGGGTAGTGTTTTAGGGTTTTGGGTAGTGTTGTAGTGTTTGCGTAGTGTAGGGTCATGCTGGGGGGTAGTGTTTTAGGGTTTTGGGTAGTGTTGTAGTGTTTGCGTAGTGTAGGGTCATGCTGGGGGTAGTGTTTTAGGGTTTTGGGTAGTGTTGTAGTGTTTGCGTAGTGTAGGGTCATGCTGGGGGTAGTGTTTTAGGGTTTAGGGTAGTGTTGTAGTGTTTGCGTAGTGTAGGGTCATGCTGGGGGTAGTGTTTTAGGGTTTAGGGTAGTGTTGCAGTGTTTGCGTAGTGTAGGGTCATGCTGGGGGTAGTGTTTTAGGGTTTAGGGTAGTGTTGTAGTGTTTGCGTAGTGTAGGGTCATGCTGGGGGTAGTGTTTTAGGGTTTAGGGTAGTGTTGTAGTGTTTGCGTAGTGTAGGGTCATGCTGGGGTGTAGTGTTTTAGGGTTTTGGGTAGTGTTGTAGTGTTTGCGTAGTGTAGGGTCATGCTGGGGGTAGTGTTTTAGGGTTTAGTGTAGTGTTGTAGTGTTTGTGTAGTGTAGGGTCATGCTGGGGTGTAGTGTTTTAGGGTTTTGGGTAGTGTTGTAGTGTTTGCGTAGTGTAGGGTCATGCTGGGGGTAGTGTTTTAGGATTTAGGTTAGTGTTGTAGTGTTTGCGTAGTGTACGGTCATGCTGGGGGTAGTGTTTTAGGGTTTAGGGTTGTGTTGTAGTGTTTGCGTAGTGTAGGGTCATGCTGGGGGTAGTGTTTTAGGGTTTAGGGTTGTGTTGTAGTGTTTGTGTAGTGTAGGGTCATGCTGGGGGTAGTGTTTTAGGGTTTAGGGTAGTGTTGTAGTGTTTGCGTAGTGTAGGGTCATGCTGGGGTGTAGTGTTTTAGGGCTTAGGGTAGTGTTGTAGTGTTTGCGTAGTGTAGGGTCATGCTGGGGGTAGTGTTTTAGGGTTTAGGGTAGTGTTGTAGTGTTTGTGTAGTGTAGGGTCATGCTGGGGGTAGTGTTTTAGGGTTTAGGGTAGTGTTGTAGTGTTTGTGTAGTGTAGGGTCATGCTGGGGGTAGTGTTTTAGGGTTTAGGGTAGTGTTGTAGTGTTTGTGTAGTGTAGGGTCATGCTGGGGGTAGTGTTTTAGGGTTTAGGGTAGTGTTGTACTGTTTGTGTAGTGTAGGGTCATGCTGGGGGTAGTGTTTTAGGGTTTAGGGTAGTTTAGTTGTTTAGTGTATGCTAAAGGCATATTCGTTCTAAAAGTTTTCGTTATTTTAATTTGCGGCCTAATAGTACATGCAGGATTTTTTTTGCGGACTGATGGTATGCGGGATTTCGTCATATATTCGCTAATCATACTTTCTATGGCAAAATGAACCCCCTCATTTTGTTCCTTTTTAAATTAAATGTTTTAAGAGTTACCACTTTATTCCAATCAAGATGGCTTCAGGTGTGCCATACCTTTGTAATAAGTAGGACTGTTAGCACTCTAGTTGTTCTTTAGAACACTCTGGGACAATCTGTCATTGGGCTATAGTTGGGCTACATCTGGCTAATATTTGGGCTACATTTGTTTTTTTTTGTCTCTGGTGGCCATCTTTGGGCTACATTGGGCTACATTGGGCTACATTGGGCTACATTTGGGCTCCAACATATATATAGCCCAATGTAGCCCAATATATATTTTTCAAAGTTAATTTTCGTAAAAACCACTGGAGCCTATATCTTGAGACATAGCAAAGGCACATCGGGCTACCAGTCCCTACAATTTTGCCAAGTTTGGTGTAAATCCATTCAGCCGTTCAGGCTAAAAGTGAGGCCATCCGCCCTATGGAAAATTGCATGGGAAAAACACGTTTTGGGACCCCCCTTTTTTCTCGGCCCCCCCTTGACGAAACCCCCCCAAATTTTCAGGGGCTGCTCAGAAACAAAATGTTCCATTTTCCTGAAAATTTCAGCCAATTCTGTCCTCATAAGCCAAAGTTATTCGACATAGAATTTTTAAAAATCCCATAGGAAAAAAATCCTAACTATATATACCTACTGGCTATCGCCAGTGGGTAATACATATATATATATATATCCACAATGATCTTGCTTCCACAGTAAAAAAAAATGGGACACTCTCTACTCAGTGCAAAGAGATCATTTGTTTTTTTCCAGAAAAAAAACAACAACAAAAAACATATGAGAAAATCTAAAATGATCCACATGTTTCATTGTATTTATTTTCTCTTTTCTATTTTCTCTTTGGCTATTTGGCTTGCAAAGTTCACTGGCCTAAATATATATATTTCATGTAACTCTGAAAAATGACTTTCATCGTCATAATGGCAGCCCCCAAACCACTCTGTACAACTGCACCATTGTCAGTGCCACTAGGACTGAGCTGCATTTCAACTACAAACATGTTTTAGAATTCTACAAATTATGCAACAAATGCGGCACATGTGATAAATCCATCAGTATGCAGTAAATGCGGCAATTAAAGAACCCGACGATTCAACCGGACTTGGCCATTATTCATTTTTGATCAACAATCTACTCATGAAAGTCAAGTAAACACTTAGCATTGCGTGTCCTATCAGGGTCTATCATTACCTTATCCATGAATGGAACAACTTCAACAGGTTTTGCTTTTATAGGCGATTGTGCTTTTAACAACATAAATGGTGGGGTTCCTAAAGTTCAACATTCTTAACATACATGTATCATGCTCTTCTTTTAACTGCAAACAATCAAATAGTACAGCCCTGTAACTGACACTCTATTCGCAAAAAACAATTTTCCTTGTGAGAAAACTCTTTTTTTCAAGTTAATCACTCGAGGAGGGTGGAACTCACTGACTTTCACTTTGCGGATTGCCATGGTTTTACATAAAAAGTCAGTGAGATTCTGTGGTTTTCTACTAATGGGTAGAAATGTTGCAGCTTGTGCTTCTATCGCTGCAATTTAGTGCTGGTAGCATGAACAGCACTGAAAAATCAGCGCAAATGGCACCATGCGTTAAAATAGAGTGCACAGCCATTGGAGATGATTTTGCTGCTGCTTGAGTAGAAAAACTACTCAACCTGCAGCACATTTACGCGAGACACAACCATCGGATACTGACTTCCTTTGGTCTTCATGTTAGATATTCACAGTAGGGAATGCCAAATCTCACTCACCAACTCGCATTTTCTGGAGCCTCGTGGGTGAATAATTCCACCACGCTGTGTTTGATGGAATTTGACCAGAATTCCACATTAAAGAGTAATGCAGAATGACAAAATTCTGCCAATTTAATGGGCTGAACAAAAAATTCCATCCACCACTAATAATCACCCCAAAATAAACAGATATTATAAATAAAATCATAATGGGTAACTATATTACCATGTTGAGGTTCTAGACACACTAACAAACCACTCTGACTTTGGCCTTGTGGTTTTTGATTTCACCAGAACCCTGGTTTCCCTCATTATGTAGCCTGTGTGTAGACCTGCCATCCAATTAATATTTTTCATTGTGTGAGTCCACGGGGAGACGGAGATGTAGCCTTGGGGAGAAGGGGGCCATGGGAAACGTGGCTTTGAAGGTGCTGTTCCGCCTAAACAGACACAGCTACCCTACACCCGTACTAGTAGGTAACTCTTCTGGCACCAACTTCCAATCCCTTGGGAGGTGTTAACTGGAGCCCAAAGGTGCAGCACGTTCACACCAGATCTTGAAACCAGTTTCCAGCTCACTGTATCATCCTGGCTGTTCACCATGTGGCCGTTTGATGAGGCTTGAAACTATGTGATTCCTGGCAGCAATCTCTCCAGGCCTTACAAATGTTCATATAGTGCATCCTTGTGACACACTGTTTCATTCCTTATCTCACAGCAGCCTGATGAAGAGGCACACTCACACGGTGAGCTGAACCCCTTTGCTCAAAATAGATTTCCAGCTCTGGGGTGCATGTCCTGCACCACAGGACTCAACACCTTTCTGGGGCATAGGACGTTCCTCTGCATGATTACGTTCTTGCAGTTGGGGGGGGGGGGGGGTGTAGCTCGTTAGACAGTGACGTGGCCCACAACTCCATTGTCTATCACACTGCCCCCTCTCTACGCACCCCCTTATCCTTGCACGCACGGTGGAAATGTATAATGTTGGCAGGTCTGATCGTAGCTTGAATGTGTTTGTGTTAATTGCGTGTGCATTTATGTATCCCTACTCTCTCCCAAAAAATACGAATAAATATGCCCAGAGCTCCTCTATATCAATCATGCGCTGCCCCTGAAATTAAAATGGAAGGCAAGCAAGAGTAGCTAATGACAGCAGTTTGAGCTATATGACTGGGAGACGTTCGATCTGCTTTTTGTACTCTTACGCGTTTTCCTTGATTTTTCATTTTTTCAGTGTCTACGCTTGTAAACGCTTAATTAGTTCATTAAATTCTTCCTACCTTAGTCCCTGTTTTACTTCCTTTATTACCATTGCTCGTTTTTGCTGTTATATTACGCTCGCCGCTCTTCATTTGTATTTTATATTTGTTTATCTGTCATGACTTTTCTCCATGTGTCTCTATTTCACATATTTTTTCATGATAGAAGCACAGATCACTTCACGATATACGTCCTAATGTATATCCACGTGAGTTTGCGAAGGTCAGTCACAGAACAGATTTACCTCAAGCTGCTAGATTTGCCGCTCTGGGCATTTCACTCACCATTCGATTTGCACTGGTTCCGAGACGGGTTTAACAGCAGTAATTCTGTGAGCTCCTTCCCGTACCAAACCAATAATTCGTCGTCTTTTGCTATCCTACCGAGAGATCGGTAAAATAATTGCCCATTTTTAATATAGGCTTCTAGATTTTGTTCTTCTTTACTTCTTGCAGACTGGACCAGGCGCAGCCACATGAGACCCTCCGAGGAGCCATTTGCAGCGGATGTGTCCACCTGAAGGAAGAAGGCGTAGACTGTTAGATAAGCCAGCTCAGTTAAACCAGACACAGACACCCTCGCCGACATGAACTGCAAGATTAGCACAGGCAATGACACCCGCACGTACAAGCACACCCAAACGCCACAGCCACTCAGTGCAGACACGAGCACCAAGAATAGCACAGACACACCTGCCTTGAACCTTCCACACCAGACAGAAACTGACGCTGACAACGATAGAAGAAAGCAGCCAACGCACAACCAGCACAGAAAGCACAACCAGTATGTAACGGCAGAACGGACACCGCCATTATTTCCCGCATATCCACAGCATCTACACCGGCACTCTCTGAAATCAGTGCCTTTGTTGATATGGCCCAACAGGACCAGCATGGCCAGGCACCACCAGCGCCGTCGCCAACAGTAGCACCAGTAAACCCGCACCTCAACAGACAGCTCGCCCACAAGACTGATGTATGATTGACTTCTGGGGCTTCGAAATAGAAAGTCACTTTTTCATTAAACCTAAAATAGAAGGCGCCTGTTATGTAAAGATCCCCGTTAAGTGTTTTACGTCTCCTTAGCCAGGTTGTATGCGTCTAAGCAATGGGGGTGGGTGAGTTCATCTTCTACAGATTTAATTGCCGTAAACCGGCTACTGTTCTATGTATTAGCCTGCAAAAGAGAATGTATCTTGATGCAACACACAGAACGGATCATCCCAGACACAGAGTTTGCAGTTCTACGTGTCTAAAAGGAGTGTTCATTAGATGTCAATGACTCTTACTCGAAAAATGTACGGGACGGTTCTTTTGTCCGTGGACTTGAGGGCGATGAAGGCGATGCTGTCATAGAGAGAGGTGTGGCTCAGGACGCACGGGCCGAAGATGGCATTCTCGGGGATGTCGCAGGTGGTGTAGACGCTGGTGAAAATATCCGTCAGGCACTGCTGCACCGCCTTAGCATCGCCGGTCCACGTGCCCCTCTGAGGCCCGACATCCTCCATGGTGTAACTAAGCCTGGGGAGAGAGAGTAAACACAGTGAGCCATTCGCCATTCCCCGGCCGGTAAGCCACTCCGGGGCAGCTGCCCCGACCAACTATCCACGCACGGCATCACTTTCAAACAAACAATTCGCGTAGCTCGTTGCAAAGCACATGTGAATTTGTGAACACAGTGTAGGTGTAATAACATCAAATCAATGCGTCAGACTCATAACATGCTGAAGAAGCAGATT
This sequence comes from Lissotriton vulgaris, assembly GCF_964263255.1. Taxonomy (NCBI): domain Eukaryota; kingdom Metazoa; phylum Chordata; class Amphibia; order Caudata; family Salamandridae; genus Lissotriton; species Lissotriton vulgaris. The sequence goes on along the minus strand of NC_141689.1, from coordinate 1,323,108,907 downwards.
GTGTGGGATATTTTAACGGAAATACGGTATAGGAGCCCCGTGGGAGCTATCGATAAAAAAGGGGGATTTCATTAGTATGTTCAATGCAACACGTTGTGTCCCCATTCTTGCATTTATGAATAATGTGCACATCTTTGATATCGGTGGCACGTCGCAGAGGAGTGCACAATGTAGGAGGTAGACACCCGGAGTGTACAGACTGGAGGGTGCCCCCCGGGAGGATGCCCCTAACACCCCTTGAGCCTCATTTATGAAAGCCTTGCGCCACCGGTGCGTCACTTTTTCCCATGTTAAAAGTGACGCACCGGCGGCGCAAGGCCTTCATAAATGAGGCCCCTTGGGCCTTATTTATGAAGGACTTGCGCTGCCGGTGCGTCACTTTTAACATGGGAAAAAGTGACGCACCGGTGGCGCAAGTCTTCATAAATAAGGCCCCTTGTGTCTAGCCATTTTTCATGCATCTTGCGTACTGTGGAACTGTCGACGCACCGGTTTCAAACAGCTACACATGAGTGTAAGCGCTCGAGCACACGCGCGCCCAGTGTTAGGAAAGCGCGCACATGGACCTCAAGTGATCCGTCAGTTTCTTGGCATCTGCCAACCAACCATTAGCCCCGGAGTCCGGAGAGCCGATCCTGCGGATTACCATAATCACGCGCTTTCCCCAGTGGTATGCATTCTAACGAGGGAGCGGGGCTTTTTGTTAGAGCCACGGCTTCTTGTGCTGAGGGTGGTGAGCAGAGAGCCTCGCCTTGCACGGTGTCTGCCGAAGCGTCTGCGTCGCGCGCCGGCCGGGCTGCTGACACTAGGCCATGTGGCGGCCTGCGACAAGGTGCTGTCACGGGCGCGCTCCCCGCCCTGCTGTCTCCTCTCGCTGGGCTAGAGCCGGACTGGCAGGGGTGGCAAGGTAGGCATGTGGGAGCTCGTCTGCTACTGAATGACACTGAGAATCAGTAGCGCTGTATAGAACAAGAGCGCTTTATGTAATGTTCGGACTTTACAACTATTTTCTAGCTTCGGAAACAGGATCGTTTTAATAACTTCTTTATAATTGTTGTAATGTCTATTGTATGGCCTGGGTATAAGTATGTAAGGATTCCTTTTGAGACCTACATGCTTCAGTGCAATCTTACACAATCTAGAAGAGAGTGCGTGGCCTTGTGCGGAAACAAGCAGTCACGCCTTGTGGTGGGCACTGAAAGCAGGGCTAGAAACTGCGATACATTTAGTAGGATTTTCACGTGACTGCAGACAGCGTGGCACCCAAAAGTCGACACTACTCGAAAGAAGTGGGTAAACGTCAATAAAGGCAACACCGCACGGCTTCATTAGCACTGAAATGGGAATGAATTCAAATAAGATAATCCAATATGTCACATGAATAATGACTGAGCTACTCAGCGCTCGGTACAGGTGTAAACAATTAACATCATGGAACGTGCGTCGATGTAACTGTGTGATGAGGATGATCATATTAACAATAAAATAATAATAATCGATTCGCATAACTGGTCCTTAATCGTACATTCAATGTAAAAATGGCTTTGCTACTGGAAATAATAATAATAATAATAATAACAATAACACATTGACTAATACTTGTTTATTGTGGTTTATAAAAGTGTCAAGATGTGCGTACCATTTATTTTTCAGTTGTAAAATAAACCATGTAATTCGACAGTATTATTGTAGGCACATCGCTGGCAATTCTTAAATTACTTATGGATATTCTCAATATGAATAAATAATAAATGAAGAAGCATTTCCAAAGCGCACACTTATCCAGAAAAACTGCGTCCTGGCGGTAGAAGGAAGCGGCATCCTTCAGCACAGTAATTAAAATAAACCTGACATTCATTGCTATACTACAACCTGCTTACAATGTAAATGCGCCAGTGTCAGACATCAGTAATTCTAGCAACCGCTCGGATTCTCTGGGTGTTTGATCCCCTGCATTTGCTGGTTAGGAAAACGCGTCACCTAAAACAAAAAAAACGAGAACCCCAAAATGCTCCAGCGAAAATTTGTGACATTTAATTAATTTATCAATATCAAATGTAATACCCTCCAATGAACGGGAAAAATGCGACTTCGTCAACCAACGCTTAAAAAAACAACAACAACAAAAACGAGGTGACTACATTGGAAATAAAGTGTTGTGAAACAACCGGGCAACGCTACGATTTCAAGATTATTCGGATTTTTTGTTGCGATATTATATTTTACCAACGCATCTCTCGGTTGGCTGAGGCGAGCAAAGTCGTTAGAAACGCAGAAGAAGCGCAGTCTCCAAAACGTTTTCCTTTTTAGAAAAGGGATCCCGCTCATTGCTCGGTGAAAGTGATGGCCACGTCCTCTCTCTGACTCTCGCCCTCGGCGCGGGTCCGGGCTCCGCCACGGCCATGTTTATGCAAGGTTCGGCAAAGGACACATATTCCTTGCAGTGCAGCCCTGCCTACCATCAACACAACACCACTTTAAGGACACCAATGAACGTGAACTTACCTGTGGTTAGGTCCACCACACGCTGAAGCCAAGAAGGGGCCGAGGTGAGGCCGCTGCCGGCGCCGCCCGCGTGCTCGGCCCTATATGCGCCAGTGGATCTCCATGGCACTGGCTGGGCTCAGCTGTCCGAGGATGTGCGTGTGCGCGTGAACTCCAAGCAGAGAGAACGAAATTGAGATAGAAATGCACCCAGGACGAGGGACTCAAATGCAAAACAGCCGGAGCTTGCTGAAGTGTTGGGAGGGGCGCGTGTACAGGGAGAGAACTGTCCAGATGGACTCGATGCAGTGACTGACTGGCACAGCGACAAATACTTTTTGTTTTCGACACATAATCTGCCCAATGACGCGTGACAGCCCACAGCCCCTCCCTGTATCTCTATGCTTGTCTCCCAAGGAGCCCGTGAGCGCTCGCTCCTGTTCTCTCTCCCGGGTACCTAACGATGGGCTTCTCCATCTGCTCCCCCCTCTCATTCGCTCGACTCCTCTATCCCTCCTTCCTTTCACTCTCCACCTTTGTGTCTTCTTCCCATGTCTTCCCCTCTCCCTCCAACCACCCGCCTCGAGTCATTATTGTTCTTCATTCTTTTCATTCAACTACTTAACATATCTGCGTCATCTTGCTTCCTTCATCCTTTTCGCATCTTATTCTGGTACACCGCCTCTTTCTTAATTTTCTTCTCCCTCTCTCTCTCACTGTCTCGCTCTTCTCACAGCATTTCTTGATTCTAGCGCACTCTCTCACACACACCACCTTTCCTTCCTGAAGCACCTTGTTCATTCATTCCGCACCTCTCTCCACACACTCAAGTCCCGTTTCATAAAACGTTATATTCCCCGCCTGCAAGCGTGACTTTTTAAAAGTGAAGAGCAAGGCATCCCCCAACATAAGGTCCACCGACAACCACCCTATCTTCAGAAAACTACTCAAGATTGGGCTCTTCCCCCATAAGCACCATACGCAAACAGAAATTTACAGCATATCCCTCTGTATATAAGCTTTTTTTTCACTATAGATATGTACCTATCTTTGTGTATTACTTTGTATAAACATGTAAAATAATATTATGGTTTTTTCATTTCAAATAATTTTATTATTATGAAAAAGCAAATGAAGATACACAATACAAGTGTCAGTGATACAATTGATATAGGATAAAAAAATCAAAATATAGTAGGCAAGCATGCGTTGTAAAAGAGACATCTGTAACAAAGGTAGCCCGCCAGAATCAGATAAATAATTTAAGTATGGTAAAAACAATTAATATATATCAGAAACAAGAATCGAGAGTATCACTATCAGTTAGAGTACCCAAGGAAAAGAAAGGAAGGGAAAGAAGAGAGAAGAAAGAAGAAAAGAGAGAAAAGAAGAGAAGAAAGAGAAAGAGAGCAAAAGCAAGAAAAGAAAGAGAGAGGAGGATTTCCACCGGACCATCCCAACAGACAAGACACCATTCAACCAGATATATCAAAGGGGTATTGTACAACTAACCCTTTGGAAGATAAATTCATGTAGGTATCCAAAGCAGTCCAAACACCACTAGCAATAGACAGAGAAAGATGGGCTTGATCAACCGAGGTATGAGCACTACGTAAAAAGGAAACCCAAGCCCACCAAGTATGATAAGAAACTGAAGAAAATGATTTCCACTCCATTAAAATTACTTTAACTGCAACAGTCAATAAAAGATCTAACAGCTGTAATTCCATGGAATCTAAGGGAAGAGGGACTGGGGATGCTAAAGGGCCTAATAGGATTAATGGAAAAGATAGTTGAAACTGAATACCAAAAATGAGCTTGAGGTGTTTGTGAATGAGATCCCAAAAGGGGAACAGTCAAAGAACATATGAGGAAAATCGCCTGGTAATAAGCCACAACTCCAACAAAGATTGTCCTCTTTGAGATTCAACGAGTGTAAGCGAGTAGGAGTCCAATGGAGAAGGTTAACAGAGAAAAATTTAGATTGCATTAACGATGGGGCGATTTTATTACAAAGAGAAAATTTACCAATCATCTGCTAGGTGTCTGAAGAAATATGGTCCGTGACACTCTGGTCAAAATGGTGTAACCATTTTTGCTGAGCTACAGTATGGGTAGGTATTGAAGTAGATTGTAAAAATTTATAAATTTTAGAAGCTACGTGACCAGTCCTAATCCATAATTGAAAGAGAGTAATCGTAGGGGAAGTAGGATGAAGGCGCACCTTAGCAAGTGCCACTTTGATCTTGAGAAAGGTACAAAAATCTAAATTAGATAAAGAAAACTGTTGAGCTAAAGAGGAAAACGGTAATGGAGCATTATTGGAATCATAGAGATGATTAACAAGCGAGATCCCTTTAGAAGCCCAATAAGACATCAAAGAAGAAGCAATAGTAATTTTAATTTTAGAATTCTGCCAAATAGACGACCACCTAGATTTGTGTAATGGAGTCGCCACCCTCTTGTCCTCCGTTTTTACCGCAGCAATAGTATCCAATATAATAGAACGGGAAAAAGGAATAGACAAGGTAGACGTAGTTAAAAAAGAAGCAGTCGGCAAAGGAGAGGCCAGTTCTTGCTCTATTAGCAACCAAGATGGAACATGAATAGGAGGGGATGAAAACCAGAGAGCACCTTGAGATGCCAGAAAGGCAGTTTGATATTTTCCCCAATCGGGAAAGTTACAACCTCCCATATCATAAGGTTTTCGTAAGAATTTATAAGCAATTCTAGCCCTTTTATCATTCCATAAAAATTTAGAAGTAAGAACATCAATGTCATGAAAGAAGGAAACAGATCACTTTACTGGGAGCATGGAAGAGACAAAATTAATAATAGCCGTAATCATCATTTTAAGAGTCTGAAGGCGCCCCCACCATGAAATGTGTTTCGGCGACCAGGCGTCCAACAGACGCCGTACTTTAAGAATAGTCAGATTTTCATTATAAGCAACTGTATCATACAAGGTGGAACAAAAATAGATACCCAAATACTTCAATTGCTTAGATTGCCATTTAAAGCCAGCAGAGCCCATATGTGTAGAGAAACAATAAGCATTCAGTGGGAACATCTCAGTCTTGTCCTTATTTAAGGTGTATCCTGAAACCTTTGAAAAAAGAGAGATGGTATCAGAAATAGCAGGAATGGCCAAAGCAATATCATCTGAGAAAATAAGGACATCATCCGCGTAAGCCGCAGTTTTAATCCGGTGAGGGCCAAAAGAAAAACCCTTAATATCTGGATGTATGTCAATTAGTCTAAGGAGGGGATCAATGGATAATAAAAACATAAGTGGAGATAAAGGACATCCCTGTCTAGTGCCCTGGCGAAGATTAAAAAAGGACGCCATTGACTCTTATGTTGGCTCGGGGTTGTGAATAGAGGGACATGACCATATGAATAAAGGAGTCACCAAGATTATGTGTACATAATACAGCACGTAGAAACCTTATCGAAGGCCTTTTCGGCATCGAGAGCCAAAGCAGACCTAAAAAATCCTTCACTCCTCTATCCCTCCACTATCATTTTCAATCAAAATTAACAGACTAACATGTTCACTTTTCAAATTCCATATTCAACTATACTAATATACTACCCAAATAACTGAATAACATATCAACTACTCAAAGTACTTCATATTTATACTATACTAATTTTCAACACTAATCCGTTATGGGTTCCGGAGTGGCGTGCCAGAAAAGCACTTCAACACCCATCAGGGGTACCAAGTGCTATATGAATGCAAATCTTTCTTCCCCTTTTATCCCTCTGCTATTCTTCTCACTCCAAGTAACTGACTAATATCCACCAATGAAATTACTTCATATTTCACCATATTAATTCACCACTAATCCTTTATAGGCTTCCTGAATAGCGTGCGTCAACAAGCGCTAAAAAAATACAAACCTTTGTCATCCTCTATCCTTCTGCTATCATTCCAAATCCAAATAACTGACTAACCTATCCACCACTTAAAATGTACTTGCATGTTTCACTATACTAATTCAACACTAATCCTTTATGGGTCCCAGAGTAGCGTGCTACTCGCCGAAAAAGCACTTTGACGCCTCGTCAGGGGTAGAAAGCGCTATATAAATGCAATTACAATACAATACAATACTTAAACAAACCTTGGCCAGTCGGGCCTTGTGCCCTCCTCTCTCCCCCGCGCTTTAATTGTAACAAGCTCTCTCCCTGTGCCCTCTCTCCGCCTGGCAGACTCTTGTCCTCTGCCTCCTTTTCTTTGTATCTGTATCTTTTCGCTGTAACCCCGCATGGTCACCCTGCTGTACAATCCATCCTCACAAATCTGACCCAAATTATATCGAAAGATCTGGTGGGTTACCTTATCACTCACAGGACACTCAAACCATGCATGGTTGTACTTGAGGGAAATGCAGAAATCTTTCTTTATTCCAACATCAATAGATGCACATCCTCGCCAAGAGACTCACACAATACCATACCTATGTGGATTTCTCCAGTTTGACTCCTTACTAGGGGCATTCTATGAACCCCATGTACTCCAAGGTGGCAGATTTTCAGGATGACAACTGGCTATGGGCCATATATATGAAATTTAGATTTTGCGATTTTCGAATAGCGAGTTTTAGAGAATAGCTATTTGAGAATCTCAAAATGCTATGTATGTAGGATTTGCAAATAATTTTGCGAATCCTACATATTCCTTAATTGCGGATCGCAAATTGAGATTCACAATTAGGGAATACCTCCCTATTCATTCCTATGGGCCCCATAGGAATGAATGGGAAGACATTCTCAATTTGCAATTCTCAATTAGAGAATAGCAAATTGAGAATGCAATTTCAAGGGTGCCAGGGTGTCAAAAGGACACCCTGTTGCACCCCTGAAATGTGCATGTGTGCACATTGTCACAAATACATGCCCTAAGGGCATGTATGTGCGCCACATGGCACTTTGAAAAATGCAAAAAAGTGAATTTTTCAAAGAAATCGCAAATTACCACCAACTTGAAGTTGGTGGTAATTTGCGATTCTTTATGGCCAAATTGCACTTTTTCTGTGCGTCTTACATTGCATTTAAGGAATCGCAATTTGCGATTCCTTAAATGCAATCGCAAAACAAGGAATCACAAATTATGCGATTCTTTATTTTGCGAGGCAGTTTTGCTTTCATACATACCCTTAAGCCTAATTGCGATCGCAATTTGGAATGATACATATGGCCCTGTGTCACTGAATCACATTAGATAACCTGTATGATCATTTATCTCATGCCCGTTTACTGAACTCGTGGCCCAGATCTTCTGGGGAAACCGCACCTCTACCCTGTTTACCTCCAGCAGCTAATCACTACATTTAAACTGGTATACTATACATTGATACTGCATTGCTTTTTTTTTAATTAAAAGACATACTAGTCCATATCACTTAAAATCTACACTATATTTGCTTAAACGCAAATGCAATGAAACACAGGTTGAACCCATTTCTCTTCAAGGATAATAATTGAAACTATGTATTTCTAACCACTGAAACCATGCTTGAATATGCACAGGTTTACAGAAACTATGCAGCATAGTCTCGTGTCTGCAGATGACCCCTGAATCCCTGGGACATTCATTTAACATCCTGCAACTGAAGAGCGATGCATAGGGGTGAGCGCACCTCATTTGTATTACACCTGATTCTGACTTCGACCACGATGAATGGGTTGCCTATAGCTTGCGTGTTTTCCCAATTTCCTTACATCTAAGCCACATATGTATCCTTGTCACATGTGACATTTGGTTGGAACAGAAATGTCTCAGGGAAATTGTCGAATCCTGTACTAGAAATGCTCCCTCGGTGGAGTAACGAAACTGATGAATATATATGCATGTTTTCTTCTCACACTGCTGGGCCTTTTTTATGCAACATTCCTGTTACTAGTAAATTTCTATTGAGAAAGGAAGAGTGGGGAAATGTAACTCGACAATTTTGTATTTTTTTTGTACCTTAGAAGCACCGTGGCGAGGAGCAGCCGGGCATTGTACTTGTCTACGTACAGTACAAATCCTTCTCCTGTTCCCAATCTCCTTCCACAAGTTTGGTGCCTGCTTTATTATCGTGCAGCTAGATTCGGGATGGAAAGCAGTGCTCATCCTTCGAGTACATAATGCAGCCTTGCATCATTTAGGAAATTAAATAAGTGCCTGTATTTTGTAACTTTTTTCTGTTTGATGCTCTGATGGTTACGGAAGGCAATATGGTGACTAACCAATGATTATTTTTCTCTTTTTGGAAAATGTTGTTTTTAGGTGCAGCTGAAGACAGTCTGTCAGAGCTCATGTCAGAGCGTCAACTCAAAAACATGCTGAGAAAGAGGGTGCAGGTCAGCACCCTTCAGCCATTGGTGGGCTAGGGTCAACCCCATTCAGCCATATTTTGAAGAGAGGGTCCTTTACATTTTAGATCAGAGCAGAGGCATATTTCAGTCTTACAGCTTGTGCTTAGGTGGGATGGTCCCCGGCAAAGAGAGACTTTCTCCACCCATCAGAAGCAGCGCACGGACAGTCCAGACTCCCCTCCGTAGATATTTCTCCCTCCCCTCCCCTCTCCTCCTCCACATCACCGCTAACACACGGCGGCTTGTCTCCACACATGCCACTCCTCCCCGTTTATTCTACGGGGTGAACAACCTACAACGAAACTTTTACAACGCACTACCATTAGAACGCGACCATTACAACGCAAACCATTACAACGCATTGCGTTGGGGGGCGCTCTAGGATAGGGAATAAGTTTAATTTACTATCTAACACCTTCCCTAGTGTCCACGGGGACTGGAGTTGGAATAGTAAATTAAACGTTTCACTATCAGCGCCCCAAAGCGCTATGCGTTGTAAAGGTTTGCGATGTAAAAAACGCGTTGTAAAGGCATGCATGGTAAAAGTATGCGTCGTAACGTCATACATCCATTCTACGGCCGCCATCTTTGTGGCAGCTCCAGCCACCACTGAGGCTTTTTGTTGTTTCCAGGGCTGTTCATGCTTGTGTCTGGCTATCTTCCTTCACTAGTGGCATGCATCTCTCAAAGAGTGCTGTGAGAGGCCCTGGTCGGCAGGGTCACAGTGCACAGCTTCACCCCGGGAGTTACACATCCCCAAGTGGACGGGCCTCTACTGTGGCGCTCTGCATTGGAAGGGCACTGGATACAAGGGAGGAACTTATTTTTTCTTTGGAGATATTATATGCATGGGATTGCAAGTTTAATACATATGTGCAAACGTAGGTTTACATACAAATATATTTGATCCAGTTATCGTTTTTACTCCCAGTTGTAGGTCTTTTTACAGTGAATATGACTGTTATGATGGCGGCATCAGGCACCTGTGCCTGTTTTATTTCCGTCCTTCGTGCAAACAGTGAAGGGATTTAGTCGGATCTGCTCGCATTACCAATGTGGGCCTTATAAGAGCTGCGTGGTTGCTGCACTGCACAGAGGGAGGCTGCAGAGCATGGCAGCCCCACGAGAGACTGCTGCATTCTTGAGACTGCAGTTCTGTCTCCAAGTGTGCGCACTGCGTGTTAGTTCTAAGCAAGTGCTGCACGCCGAGCACACTCAGTGGGTGAAGGTCAGGCCGTGCCACAGCTGTTCTTTTCCACTGTTGCTGTTTGCGCTTTCAGCCGTAAACATACCAACTGGTAAAGCCTCAGAGCATTCGCCGCGTTTCCTCTTGGCAGCGCACCGCACCGCACCGCACTGCGCAATGACCACTAGGGACATTGCTTTAGGCAAGCAACCTCTGGCATGGCTGACAAATTCCATTCGTGCCTCGACCCCCTTTCTAGATCTGCCGGTGCTCTCCCCCCTGGGAGGACGGGCAGGGAATGCACCCAGGCTGGATTCAGTTGTTTGCTGCAGTGGCATTATGTGAGGCTTGGGGACGTGGGCTACCTTTGATTCACACACCAATAAAGTATGGCTTCTTTTTAGTCACGGGTTGTGTGGTATTGCTGCTGCAGAAATGGGCGTGTGTAACAAGGTGTGCCATTCTAGGCCATGCATCTCTAAGTCATGCTTTTATTTTTAGTAGATGCAAGTCCTGATTCATGCATTTCTTCGCCTACTTTCCTACTTTAGTATGCTGGTGTGCCAAGCACAACATAGTTAAATCAGTGTTGTGGGTTAAGAACAAAGAGAGTTGATGGAAGGAGATCAACCTTCCTACTTTCATTCCTTCTTTTCACCTATGGTTCAGTTAGCTAATACTACTTACATTATTACCTAAAAGTTCAAAGGGAAATGTCCTGTGCAGGGCTCTGGAGATCACGCACAGCTGCGTCAAGTGGAACTCCTGTGCAGTCACTGTGACTCTTCCCTCAGTGAACACAATCACGTGTGCTCAATCAGGGATCTTTCTTTTATGATGTGAGAACACAAAACATGTCTGTGAGGTGGAGGAGGCACCGGAAGTGCACTCCTTTTCTCCTCTACCTGGGCTTTATGGGACTGACATTGGTGGCAGTGAAAGTCATAGTGAGGCGAGACACCATTTTACCTGCTCCCTTCTTTGTGTGATGCCTGCCGGCCTCCCATGTTTAAAAAGGTTAACTAGTTTGTCATAAAAAGGGTTTTGTTATTGTTATGTTATGTTATTTTAAATCATCCCCAGAGAGGTATCTCTGCGCAAGACCAAGATGACGGACAACTGGAAAAAAACGAAGGCATCCTTAAAAGAGGTGGTCCTTAAGAGCTTTCATGAAATGGGAGTGATTTTCACAGGTGAGTAGTTGCAGGAGCAGTTTATTCCAAAGATGAGGGGCAAAGAATGAGAACGATCTGTAACCTGACCTGGCCTTTCTGAACCTAGGGACCTTGAACCAGGCCTTGTCACATGATCTTAAAAGTGTGGGAGGGGTGTAAAGCGACCGTTTTGAAGATACATATGTGTGCCCTTGTCCATGGAGGGCACAATACGTTCAACAGTACCTCTTAAAAATAATTCTGTTTCTCACTGGTAGCCAGTGTAGGGACTGAAGAAGAGGGCCAGGTTCGGGGGAGGAGATTGCATGCAAGAAGCGCCATGGTGTTCTGAACTACCTGAAGATTAGAGAGCAGCTTCTCCTTCATTGAGGCCAAAAGTGAATAACCATAGTCCAGATAACCAGTGAATGGACATGTGTTTTCACTTCCATATGCATTAAAACTACATGTACACTATATGTGAGGCACAGGATGGGTGTTAAGTCTGTATGCATGCTTGGTTGGTGCAGCTGGGAAAGGATTTAGTTTCACTTTATGTGCATGGCCGTGGAAAATGGTTCACTGCTTTTTTACGAGCTTGCCAGGGTATTGGTCAGCCTGGTAGCCTGCACTTGAGCATTCCTCCTCTCCCCCAGAGTTTCACTCTAGAGGTCTGCAGTATTCTGTAGGTTGGAGACAGATTCCTTGTTTGTAGATTGCCTCCTGCCCCCCTCTCCCCCATGCCAGTGCTCCATTCTCGGTGTCCTCACCCTGTCTCACCTGTGTCACAAAGGAGTTGGCTTGGATGTCTGGTCCAATAAATAAACACACCTTAATTTTTTGGAATTAGCTCCTCAGGAAAATGTCCCGTTGGCCACTTTCTGGGGCTGCCCTGATCACTCATCATTCAGGGTGCCTACATTACTGGGAGCCCACCAGAGTTGACAATAACAAAACCAAATTCTCCAAAAGCAATTTCAAATGATAGACATCCCTATAAGCCAACAGGTGCTGTATGCCATTTAAATAAAGCAGCCCCTTCTTCAGGGCAAAATGTAGCCAAACTATATATCACTCTTTTTGGATTACAAACTTCTAGAAGAGACAGGACAGACAAGCAGATATAAAGACGTACATCTATAAAAAACATATTGTCATGGTAAACTTTACATTTCCATAGTTTAGATTGTTCAAATAAAAAATAAAAGTAACTGAGTTTGTGTCTATAATTTATTATATACATATGCAAACGATGTTAAAACACAGAATAATGACAAATAATAGCAGACTCAACTAATTTAATAAATTATTAGGACATTGAAAAACCTTCATATACTCTTTAAAGGCAATATTAACAACACATGTTCACATAAGACGAAAAAAAGTAAATTAAATAGAGGTAAATAGGAGAGGACAAAAAGTGTAAATAATACATTCGATGAGATAATTAAGGGCAGCTTCGTAATGGGTATTAAATTACTGATTCAGTAGCAGTTACCTGAAAACTGAAAAGAATAATGATATCCATCAAGAAACGGAATTGTTCAATGCATATTTTTACGAACTGTGGTTCCTAAACGACATAACACATCTATTTTACTAAACAAAACAAAAGAGTTTTACTTGTTTATAAAGTAAAATAAATACTGAAAGGTGTGCAACTGGAGTCTAACAGAGCTAAATGTGCCTAAAAAATAAGTGGAAGTTCTGAGAAGGTGCATAAATGTACCAATCTTGATAAAATCAATGAATAGAAAGAAAATCTGCGTTAATCACTTGTTGTGTAAGACTGCTTACTGTAAACGGTGCACCGTTGGCAACTTTTATTTCTTTTAGGCTTGACATTATTTACCGTAAATATATTTTTTGGGGATAACATTTTTGTTTTTGTTTTAATCACTTGTCTAAGTAAACTGTAATACAAAATGATGTATGCAGCACTACGGATCTCAAATAGTCAATTTCAATTTCTGCTAATTTTCTTCTCCCACCTCTATCACCATCTTTATGCGAACACATAGCAGTGAGGAAAGTATGACTACTGTTAGTGGTTTCTGTGCTAAAACCCATTTTATATATGTGAAGAAGTCAGCTGCAATTAGTTGCTGTAAATGAATGCATCTCTTTATTTAAAGGCCCCCTTTGCAGAAAAAAATGTATCTGCACTCGGTTGCTGTTGGGCTATTACAGGTTTATCATCTTTGAAATGGAGATTCAGCCAAACAGGTACCAGAAAGCCTTGATTGCCATCGATAGCAGTGCCTCATAGTTTACCTCTTGACTGACGCTAAGGTGTGGTAGACACTTTCTTCCATTTTCATTTGGTGTGAGGCAGACAGGCGCCTGTGAGGTCCTACAAACACACAGGGGCAGATTTATCATTCTTCCGCACAACGCACCTCAGCGCAAGGAAGACATCTTGATGATAAGGAGAGCTCAGGAATGCACCATATCTATTAAGATATGACACATTTCTACTCCCTGCCTGGGCTAGCACACAATCTGCTGCCTTTCTTCAATGATGGCACCCTTCCTCCACAGTGCAAGGGTGCCTGAGTTGCAGGCATAATTGTTTTTTTCTTCAGGTTAGGTCAGCTTCCTGCCAAAAACAATCCTCTGAGGCTGTTTTCCTCTTTCTAAGTTGGTGGAAGAATTCAACACAAAGAGGACACAACTAGGAGAAACAAAGTTATTTCTCCTTGTTGCTCCTCTCTTGGAAAGGGATAGCATTTTGCCACAATCTCAGGTTTCCAGTATTGATAAATCTTAGAATGTGCCAAAATCCATGTGTGGATGGGTGGGATACCCACATTCCACCCATGGAATGCCTTCCCAGGACAGAGTAACACAAGGCAGTGACTTGTGCTGTATTGCGTTACTCAAGATGTACGAAGCAATGCAGGGACATGCAAAGGTAGCCTTGCGTTGCTTAGTAAATCTAACTTGGTTACTGCACTGCCCTTGTGACACCATGTGTGACACAAGGGCAACACAATACCTTGAAAAAACTGCCCCACAGTATCATTCCAAAGTTTGGAAGTGTTGTGCAACCTCCTACAAAATGCTGCAAATGGATACAGTCTCCCTTTGCTAAAATGTAATTGTATCCTGGCCATTAATTCGCTTCTGAAGAACACAGTTTGTATGTAAGCACGCTTGACAGTTGGGGCTTTAGATCAGCATTCAGACTGATGAATTCACTGATGCTAGCATGCACCAGAGTACAACACTATACAGTGTTATAACACTGTGTAAAGTAACGCCTTTTTCCACCATATTGTAGGACTGACACTTTAGTGCACATGAAGGTACATGGAGATGCTCTAAAAGTAATAACAATGCAGAAAAACACAACACATGCTAGGTTCTGGTTAAGTTGTAATCCTAAGTGATTGAGTGCCTCTATGTTTTATGACACTTTTTCTTAGCCTTTTGTATTAACAAGGCTCAAAGAAAAGTGCTAATTCCCACCAAAAAGGCTTCTAAGTTAAAAAATGTGGACTGATATATAAATATACATTATAAATACATGTTTAGGCAGCTCAGCATCATGGACATTGCAAGATTATACTGAGTTTCAGGAAGAATCATGCCTAAATCTCAAAGTGAAACAACCAATAACAAAGCCATTAGGTCTGGTGTTGGCCCCAGCCTTTGGCACTTCTTATTTTGTTACAGTTTTTGCCAAACTTTATTGTTTGGGAAGCTGCCAGGCCCTCATCATTCTAAACAAAACCGTTGGCTAAGGGCAAAAGTGTTTTGGTCTTAGAAAAACAAAGAAAGGAAGAACGAGAAGAAAGAAAGAAATGAAAAAAGAAAGAAGAAAAGAAACAAAGAAAGAAGAAACAAAGAAAGAAGAAAAGAAAGAAGGAAAAAAGTAGGTAAGAAAGAAGGAAAGAACCAGAGATTAAAAGTAAGTAAGAGAGAAAAGAATGAAGGAAAGAAATAAGTAAAGAAAGAAGAAAGCAAAAAAGGAGAGAAAGAAACAAATAAAGAAAGAAAGAGTGCCAGCCTCTTGTCTTTGGGAAAGAAGGAAATATAGAAGGAAGGATGGAAAGAAAGTAAGAAGGAAAGATAAATGATAAATGAAAAGAAGGAAGGAAGAAAGTAAGTAAAGAAGGAAAGAATGAAGGAAAGAAAGAAAGGAAGGGAGAAAGAAAGAAAGAAGGAAAGAAAGAATGAAAGAAAGAATGAAGGAAAGAAAGAAAGAAACATAAAGGAAGACAGAAGGAAAGATAGAAAGAAAAACAGAAATAATGAAGAAAGAAGAAGGCCAGAAAGAAGAAAGGAAAGAAGGAGAGAATAAAGAAAGAAGGAATTAGAGAAAGAAATAATGAAACAAGGGAAGAAAGAAAATAGAAAGAAAGAATGAAAGAAAGAAGACAAAAAAAGAAGGAGAAAAGCATTAGGAAAGGAAGAAAGAAATAAAGAAAAAAGAAAGAAAAGAATAATAGATGAATGAAAGAAGGAACTTGACACCTTTAAAGGTATTCCGTGGTTCAAACATGTCAAAATTTGGCTTACCAACTTAGGTTTGAAACATTTCTGGGAGAACCCGGACTTATTACCATCTACCTCGAAACAATTATTAAAAAGGGCCTTCTGGACTTACATTACAAACATGATCAAATGGTGGGACCTTAGTAACAAAGTTCCTTACTTTCAAAGACGAGCCACTTTTTGAGACGTTTTTGGATGAAATAGAACCGCCACTCGCAAAAACCCTATTTTTAAAATTTAGATATGGCAATCTCCAAATAGCCTCAACCCTGGCTCGCTGGACCAGCGGTCCAAATACTTCAAACTCAGCAAAAGACGAACTTTGCCCCATGTGTGGAGGCCCCCAAAAAGAAAATGAGCAACACATCCTATTTTTCTGTCCAGTATATGCACAGGCCAGGAAAAGATGGATAAAACCGATATGCCTTGCGCTAGGCGTGAGATCATGTACACAGGCCCTGAGAATCTTATCCACTAACACAACCCAACCCATAGTATTTAGTGTTAGTTTTAAGCAATTAGTGGGGGGACACTGCAGAATCCTATTGTTGTTGTGCATACTTGTCTCCATTCAAATGAATTCTTTTAACTAATGGTTTTTACGTTCCATGCTGTTCATTTTATTCTGTTTTTATTGTATGCATTGAATAATTTCTTTTATGGCAACAAAGCCGAAATAAAGAATTGAATTGAATTGAATAGAATGAAAGAAGGACATGTATTGACAAAGTTAATAGGTCTTGCCTATGTAAAGCTTTTGACTTTGTTAATGTGTACTGCCGTTCAACAAGTCTAAAAGTTATTGGCATAGAGGAAAGTGGCATATAGTCGAGTGGACTGGCATCATAAAGTAGAGTAAAGTGTTGTTGAATGGAGTGGCACACAGTGGAGGAAAGTGTCATAGAGTGAAGTAGAGTGGTGTAGAGTAGAGCGTTAGAGTGTAGTGGCATAGAGAGTTGTAGCGATTGAGTGCCATGGAGTGGAAAAACAACAGTTGATGGACAGAATGCAGAACAATGTCATACATTCACCCCAGTACTGAGATCTGGGCCTAAATCCATCATTTTTTAGCTCACCATGCCATTCCAGTTTGAACCCAGCCATATCCAAATCAGTCTTGACTCTGTGCCCCATGGGAACAGTCCAGCCTGAACTGCCAAGCCAGGTCCTCCTTGGACTGGAAACAAGCATCCTAGGACCGGTTTCGGGTTTCCAGACCTCATCAGCCAGGATAGCTTGATTCCAGTGGCATGGAGAGCACAGGACTCATGTCTGAGCATACTCGTCCCACTCGGGGTGACAAATGCAAAAACAACAGTTGGCAGTTCGGGCTGGACTGTTCCCATGGGGCACAGGGTCAAGACTGATTTGCATATAGCTAGGTTTAAACTGGAATGGCATGGTGAGCAAAAAAACGATGGATTTAGGCCCAGATCTCTGTACTGGGGTGAATGCATGACATTGTTCTGCATTCTGTCCTTCAACTGTTGTTTTTGCATTTGTCACCCCGAGCGGAGTGGTGCAGAGTAGTATAGAGTGTCATAGAGTGAAGTGGAATAGGGAGTGCAAAAGAGTGGAATGTCATAGAGTGGAGTGTCGTAAAGTGAAGTGGCATAATGTGGAATGGAGTGGCATTGTCTGGAGTAGAGTGCCGTACAGTGAAGTGTCATAGAGTGGAGTGGCGATGAGTGGGATAGAATGTCGTTGAGCAGAGTGGAGTACAGTCTCAGAGAGTTGAATGGCATAATGTGAAATGGTGTAGAGTGGAGTAAAGTGGCATTAAGTCACATAGAGTGGAGTGGCATAGAGTGGAGTGGCGTAGATTGGAGTAGACTATTGTAGAGTGCACTGGTTTAGAGTGGTATAGAATGGCATAGTGTAGTTAAGAGTTGAGTGACATAGAGTGGAGTGAAGTGTAGTGGCATAGATTGGAACCATATGAGAATATAGAAGTCCCCTTTGAAGATGTTGTATCTCGGCATTACGATGTGTCCTCCTCCATGGTGGTCGCAATGCCTATATTTTGCATTGCGGCGTGTGCTGCTGACTGCAGCACCCACTGCAATGCAAAAATGGGACACTTTACATATCCCTGCACTACGTGGCAGGCACCATGTGGTGCCTGCCACATGGTAAAGGGATATGTAGGGGGCACCATAGGTGGCACACAGTGCCCACAGCTTCGGGCCAGGGGCAAAGGGGGGCCCTCTATGGGCTCCCAAAGTCCATTTTTGCCTGCCTGTTCATGGCAGGTTAACTGCCTTGAACAGGCAGGCAGAAAAGGTCATCGTAATCCCTAGGGTGGGACCTGGTAGGCACTGCCAGCATTGGGGGACCACGAGCCCCTCCACTGCATCGGCAGAGCCAAGGAGCCTGACAGTGGTGTGGCGGTCAATCTTTCTGGCCGCCACACATCCGCCTGCTTTTGAAATATGGTGGGCGGATGTGATGGGTCGGATGGGGGTGGAATCATCACTGATGGGCTGTCATTGGTGGTCCCACTGCCATCCTAACTGGGACCTTCGGTGGTGGTCCCACTGCCATAGGACCCATTACATCCCCCACCAAATTTCAATTGCACGCGGATGTGTGGCGGTCGGGTAGACCGACCGCCACTTATCCAATGAGTTTCTTGAGCCCGCCAGTGCGGTGGAGGGGCCCGTAGTCCCTACAATGGTGACAGTGCCTACCAGGCACCGCAGTAGGGATTACGATGTCCCTTTCCACCCGCAAGTTCATGGCGGTTAACCTGCAGTCAGAAAGGGACTTTGGGGGCCCGTAGAAGTCCCCCTTCTCCCATGGTCCTAAGCTTGGGCACTGGTTGGCACCTATAGTGACCCTCTCAATATCCCTGCACCATGTGGCAGGCCCCACATGGTGCCTGCCACGTAGTGCAGGGACATGTAAAGTGTCCCATTTATACATTGTGGAGGGTGCTGCAGCCAGCAGCACCCGCCTCAATGCAAAATATGGGCATTGTTACCGCTGTGGTTGCATCGTAATGCCTAGTGCTGGACCACCAACAGCCTGTTGGACGGTCCTGTCTACGATAGGGTGGCAGGCAGACGAAAGTCCGCCCACCATCCTAATCAGGACCTAAGCTTCCTTCCAAGAACTTTCTCCTCAATCTCAGCCAAGTTTTCTACATGGTCCCCACCACAACAAGAAAAGAGGACATTATAATTGAATTGGACCCTCCTATGCTGTGTCTGAATTGTGTCACATAGTGTTTGGACTACAGGATTGTGTGATTTGTAGTTCATTAAAAGGCTGATGACATTTTGTCCATGTGTGCTTGGAGTTTCCAGATTTTTATTGTACTTCAAATGACTAAGAAATGCTCTCTTGTAAGAATGAATGGTCTTCCTTAGCTCTGGCACTTACCTTTGCAGAAATCATATTGGCTTGGAAGTAGGCACTTTGAGACGTGGGAGTCGATGTGTCTTTAGTTCAGAATCACTGATGGATGGGCTTTGCCATCAAGAGCAAGTGCATGTGTTGGGTGGTATTGCTGGAGAATGTGTCATGTTGTCTTAATATAAAAAGGACTACCGAGCACCACATCCATGTGCTACAGAAGTGTTTTCCTTTGATAACTGTTTGTAATGCAAGTGCAATAACTTGCCACTTGGAGCGCATTTGTTAGGTTGCTATGAGTTTGTGCTAGATTGTACATGCTTGTTGCAGCTTAAAAAAAATACCAGTAACTGCTGAGTAACATTTGACCACAGGGTAGGTTTGTGTTAATAAGCATGGGTCACAAAAATATTTTGGTGGATACGAGTTTTCAAAAACACTGATTGGTTATTATCAGATGAGTAATTTGCAGAGAAATGCGTGGCAAATTATGCTTTTTAAAGTGCGTAGCAGGCAGTAACATAGGCATGATGAAAACAACTGTCGCTCTAAAACGCAAATATTATTTAGTTGAACTACCCGCTCACAATTAACTCTGTCCTCGACATTTATAATAATCATATAAATAAGAAATCTAGTACAAAGCTAATGGGGGAATGCGTTGGGTTGGGATATCTGGGAATAGAACATACAAAAACAAAAAAGTAGAAAAAGCAAATCTGGAATAATTTCTTTTGACGAATCAAATTAGAAAGAGGATTTGGACCTGGTAAGATGGCAGAATGTGTGTCTGTGAGCTTTGTCATGGATTTTTTTTCAGTTTAATTTAAATATTATTTAAATGCCATAGAAAGGATGTTAAAATATTTGGTGTTTAACATTACCCAATAACAAATTCTCTGTAGAAAAGAGCGGGCAAATGCGTTCCTGCTTTATCATGAAAACTACGGGGCATATTATCAAGGGGGTTATCTCCGCTTTTTTGGCTTTAAAAGCCAAGAAAGCGGAGATAAAATTATCTCCCTATTACCTAGCTGTCGCTAACACCAGTTAGCGACAGCTAGTAGGAGATAGCGACCATCTTGGGCCCCACTTTGCATGTCAGTGATATTTATCACTAATGACATGCAAAGTGGGCGTGCCAAGATGTTAGCGACTGGAAACAGTCGCCAACATCGCTATCTCCTATTACCAACTTTTGGAGATATTCGGGCTGGGCGCGAATATCTCCAAAAGCTAGCACCTGCCCTGAGCAGTTCTTGGCCATGTTATCCAATGGGAGGTGGATAACATGGCTAAGAGCATTAGCTCGGTAATGCATGAATATCGCTGACTTCTCAGCGATATTCATGCATTGCGGCCGATTTTTATCGCATTTGCGATAAACCTTGGTAATACCAAGGTTTATTTGCGATGAAAATCGCCACAGCGCAGCGTTAAATTTTTGTCTCTAACCAAGCAATAGCGATAATTGCTATTGCTTGGTAATATGCCCCTACATTTTGGTAGCAAAAGGGGCCGATTTTGGATACATCACTAACAAGAACGAACATTTGGGATTGAACTGAGTGCATTTGTGGGTACAATTTGTGGGTACATTGCTGGCAATGCTGAGCACGGTGGGGGGATAGTATACAATTTGGACAAATCTCTGGTGCGAGTGAAAAATGGGATTGAGTTGGACACTGTGAGAATGTGGATTATTGGTTGAAGTGGATGGCAGACCTCTTCAAGTTATAGTGAAGTTATTGCTTACTAGATCTTGTTATGTCTCAATAATTTGAACCTGAGCCATACCATAGAGCGGTCAGGCTTAACTTAGGATAAATGGTTAAAACATTTTCAGTTCCAAAATAGTTAACAAGTAGAAAACATAACACACAAAAACATTCCCACTAAGATTGATAAAAATAGGATACATTTTAATCTTCAAATTTACTTCAAAATGACAAAAATTGAATGTAGGGAAATGGAAGTAGGATTTTTAGAAGTTTTAAAGAAAGATAGCACCAACAGCTTTTTGAAACCTTTGCGGTCATCTTATTGAACTTTATCAGTACCTACATATTAGTTAAGGCAGACTGCAATGAACCACATGTCAGTTAGAGAAACGAAGACCGTTCTGGTTGCTAGCTTAACCTTCTGACCTAGTCTCCAAAATGGAAATTGAAAATCTTCAGAGTAGCAAGGCAGCAGGCTGTGGCTGAGAAGGGCTCCAAAAGGTCGGATAGCCATTGGATGAAGTCCAGGTAAAGCCATTGACTTTTGGCAGGAAAGTGCAGAGCAAGAGAAATTAAAAATTTACGCCCATCGAAGGTCCCTTACTGCTGGATACTTTTAGGGTATTTCCTAGTGAAGATTTCTACCTTTGGACTATGGGCCTGATTTAGATTTTGGCAGATGGGTTAATCTGTCACAACTGTGATGGGTAACCTGTCTGCCTAAATATAAATTCCATTCCATTCTATGGGATTTATATTTTGGTGGACAGGATATCTGTCACCGTTATGATGGAATAACACGCCACCTACATCTAAATCAGGCCCTTAGTCACTTTTTTTGAGCTTGGATTCTTCCAGTGGGGAAGGCTGAGAGCTGTAGCTGAACAGGGCTTCATGCGGCCAGATAGCTTCTCCGTGAGGTCCTACTGAAATGCATTTGCAGAAAAATCCGAAGGAGAGCAACTTGAATATTAGGCCCAGGGTCAAAGCATCTGTGTCAGATTGGCTTGCCAGGTTGGTCTGTGTCTTTTTTTGGCTCGTATAACAAAAACCCTTGAAAAAGTTTCTAAGTCAGAGCTTTTTAGATTAGGTGAGAGGAGTACACTCTAACACTCATCCTAGGATGTCAGGAACTTAGAGATACTTCCTGGAGGGTCAGGGCTCTCTCCAAGGGAAGCGACCAGCAGGGTCCAGGGCAGGTTCAGTTACAACTGGCCAGCTGGGCTCTTCAAGAAGGTGGGAGTTTTGCTGCTCTTGTGTCTCTGTAACTTAATAGGAGGTCAGCCACCTGGTCCTTGGAGCCTACATCTTAGCCCTGGGTACAAGTGAGAGGAGGGCCAGCCATCGGGATCTAGCTCAACAGCAGGTGCAGTCCCTTTTCTGTCTTCCACAGGTCCAGAGGTATTCTAAAGTGTAGTGTAGTTCCTATTTTCCCTATAGGCCCTGCGCATTGGAATAACATAAACAGTAGTGTAGCCGTAGGACTGAGGTCTTCTAGGTCTCTACTGACTATGTTAGACTTAATTTAGGTTTGCACCAGCTAGCTCAGAGGTCACTGGAAACTTTCTTGACTGAATAGGAAGTGATCAGCTTCCCTGGCTCAGACAAGAAGGGATTCAGCTTCCAACAACCACATAAACATGACAACTTTGCTCCCCAGAATAAGAGTCAATCTCGAGAGTCGTGTGAAACAATAGACAGCTATTTCACTCAGTCAGTTGTGCAGATTTAATTTCACCAGGGTGCAGAGAATAGAGAGACAGGCGTTTTCAATGAAAGATATTATTTATTGAGCAGTCTTCTTTCTCATGCAAGAGAAATGAAATGCCACAATTGCAAGACTTGTTATAATGAAAAGTGCATACAGTAAAAGGAGTATTACGAAATAATACTGTAAAAGCATTGATATGGTTTCTTAGCCATAAGATAGTTAAAATGAATAAAATATATACATTCATATATACATTGGCTAACGACCTCAACTGGTGCTTCTAACTACGCCTACCCCGGTGTACCTGACCTAAGCCTAATACGTGGGAGGGAGTAAGTAAGTAGCAGTTTAAGTTAAGTTGGTTTTGCCAAGAGTTTGATTCAAGAATTCTCTCCAAGGGTTTAGTCAGCACCGTACCTCTGGAATAGAATGTAGGAGGTCTGCTATCTCCCTCTCAGGACCCGATATCCCAGTCACCCGCAAGGGTAGGCTGGAAACGCCGGAGCTGGATTTTCTCGGCAGGAGAAAAGACAGCATCTTTCTCAGCGCGTCAAAGAGGAGGGGCAGCGTCCGTGGGCTTCTCACATCTGCTGGGCTTTCTGCAAGGTGATAGCTGTTCTGCTCCAGTATTCACCACCACCGTGTGTTTGCTTACGGCAACGTTGGTATATTTATACCTGAAAGGTGCTGAGTTTGACGTAAGTTTTGGACAGAAGACGTCAATAAAGATGTCACTAAGAACTGGTCGTTCCTACAGTGCTCGCAGGAGTTCTATTACTAATCAAAACAAAGCAAGCAGGGCTTTCCCAGGTTGCTGGGGGTTTGGTGTGTCGAAAGAACTCGGTGTGTTCTCTAGGAATCTAAGGAAGTGGCTTCTGCTGTGTCATGGACTGCAGAGGCGAATTACTGAAATATGGCTCTGATTATTATGCCATTATAGGAATATTTATTGATTATAGCCGTATAGGGGCATAAGGTCACAATATTGATCGGGTTCCTAGATAAAAAACATCACCCACTCCACGATTTTATGTCCATCAATTACTAAGAACTTAAGCAATAAGATGCATGTGTATTCCTACCCACCCCAAAATACATATTGCATTTGAAATGGTGTATACGAAATACATGAAAATGATAATAGGTACTGTACGTTTTAAGCAGAGTAATCATTCAAAAATATTTTTGCATATATATTCAGTTGAACGATTTTGCGAAAATTACATATGAAATGTCTGTCAATACAGAAAAGAAGGGCGAGACTATTTTATCACATATAAATACAGTTGCTGTAAAATGTGCTAGAGGCTGAGGTAATATTTTGTCTCTAGATCTACTAAAAATAGAAGCTCTGATCTTTATGAATAGTTCTACTGTAAGCAAAGTACGTGTGCCAGAAAAAGGTAAATATTTGGAATTTTTGGAAAAAATAATTTCATGATGAGCGGGGCAAAAATAGTTCCAAACGCTTTTCAGTAGCTTTTGTTTATCAAAGCCGAAGGCAGAATTCAGAGTTCATGGGAACGCTGTGTGCCGGATTGTTTTCCAAAAAGTTATTGTTTTTGTTTAGGGGAGAACATCATTTCAGACAGGCTCGCAAAGAATTGGTCTACATATTCAGGTGACAGTTCGACCAAGTTCGATAATGCTGTAACTTGGCAGTTGTGAGAATGATTGCTATCATCGATTTCAGGATCAGCAATGCTCACAGAGGGTCGTACCTGGGTGATGTTGCTTTAATTTCTTGCTTCACTGCCACCACCTAGTCGTAGCGCAGGAGTCTCAACGAATGCCGTCATCAGGATTGGTAACCGCTGGGGACAACACAATGCATGAGCCGTTACAGGACTTAGCAAAGTATCGATATCCATTGGTACTGCTGATTGTAGTGCAAGACAGGTGTCTAACACGCATTCCTCTCCGCATAGCATACATCGAAGCACAGGTAAGATGCAGGTCTGCCATATTGGTCTGAATGAAAGAAACCAGGTCATATTCAGATCTCGTAGCCGGTCTAGTCCAAGGACTTTAGTTATGCGGTCCCGGTAGCGTATTGCTAGGATCTTTTCTTCCATCCTTGCCGGAGTCATGTCTGCGTTTTGGCTTGCCATATCGGAGCAGGAGGGTCAAAAATAAAATACCTGCTACGAGTCCTAAAAGTAGTGGCAGGCCGCCAAAGATCGAATGGACAAAATTGGGAAAGATGCCCAGGACTACTTCGAAGGGTGTTAACGAAAAAATCGTCTTAAATACATACGAGATACCACTGGCATCCGACATATTTAGGATTTGACTGAGCATTTCTGTGAAATGCACGGGGCAATTTGTTGATAAAAGTGTATGTATCTCTGCAGTTGTCCTTGCAAATTGGAGATCATACGTCTTTTTTGATGACGTGATGGACACTGTTGTCTGTAAAAGCACAGACTTCATTCTGCTTAAGTATAAATTCGTATAGAAGAGATATTCAAAGGAGGCCAAATCGGAGCCACTGAGTCTCCAGGGCCATTTGGATACAATGCTTGCATACAGCAAGTGACCATGAAACTGACGCTTAAGAGATATGCTTTCCCTGGCACCAAGCCGCAACAGCTGTGATCCGTTATTAGAACGTAACTCCCGTTAGAAAGTTGTCTAAAGAATGGCTCTATCTGTGTTGCAGGTGTGCCGTGCTGGTGGCATGAACGGTTATTTGAAGTCCCCTCACAGGCCCCATGCAAGTTAATACCTTGGCACAAAAGTATACCGCTTAGTGATTGTTTACACTCATTACCACTAAGAAATACATTTTTGTTATTGTCACTATAACATGTGTATGTATAAGGTAATTTCCATGATGACTTAATGTATCCTTTACCCAACCTTTCATACTGGCCTGCTGGTATATACTTTAGGCAATTTTTAAATTGGAAAGTTGTAATCGGAATTGTGATTATTCCGTGTATTATCCATTCAATGACAGGTCTTTCTGACATTGTCAATGGTAATCTCTCAAGTTTTTCAATGCTCATGATTGTATAGTCTGCTCCTTTCTGTGCCAAACTGATTTGTTTATCAGTAAGGTTAAAGATAGAAAACAATGACGTTGTGTTGATTAAACGCCATGGCACATAGCCTGAACTGAGGTTTTGCAACGTCCAGCCTAGCTGTACAATAGAACGTAATTGGGACTGGCCATGTTGTAACATTAGCAAGTCCTGGTCTATTATATCGATAGCAGATGATACAATACTGTCCAGTGAATATATTCTGGAGGACAGAGTCATTAACCCATTGTCCACAACAGAAAGTGATTTTTCCAAATGAATACGATCAATTTCTCGTATTTTCTCTGCTGTCTCAATTTGAGTCACTATCCATGCCTCGTTGTAAGCAGCATATATACTGGCCGCTATGAAACGTTTTGATGCTGTTTGCGTGGTCCCATTACGAAATCGCGCAAATCAGCACCATCTTTAAGTAAAGACAAGTGTTGCTTAATTTGTGCCAGTGTGGATGTTTGTAGCCATTCAAGACATAGTTTCCCTACACTGTATGTTGTTACTATCCCTGGATGTTGTCTCTGGTGGTATCTAGGGTCTGGTCTGGTCATTTTTAACCCCTGTATTTTGTTCAGGAATCTGTCTTGACAGTTATTCGTGTCTGTAGGCCAGATTAACCACTTTTTCCAATCAGGATGTGTATTGTTTTCATTTAAAATTTGGGATACGTCTACTTCAATATCTGTGGTAGCATTATCAGGTAATGGCTTTGGAATAGACGGTTTGTTAAGGTCTTTAATCTTGGCTAGGCCAAGACAGGTTGTTTGCTGAATTGTGTCATTCAAGAACATTATTTGTTCTGGGATCATGCAGGCTCGAAATAATGCTTCTAGGCCTTGTACCTGCCAATCTTTTGTACCCCAGATGGTTTTTGTTTCAATGTTGTTTTTCCAGAAATCAAAACCAAATGTAATCATTTTTTTATAAAATGCTTCTGAATATATCAATTTAGTATTTGTCAGCATGGTTTTTGTCCCTGTTTTATCTAACAGTTTATAATAAAATGTTTCTGCATCACTTGTGTTAAACCCTGAGAAGTATTGGAATTTCTCATAGAATGTTTTTGAACTGCTTTTAGGTGGAGTAGCACAATGTTCCCATTGGTTATATTTAAAAAACATTTCTAGGTTGAGCAGATTTATGTAAATAGTGGTCTGCATAATGAGTAAAACAGTACATCTGTTCATAATTCGATGAACCTTGCAAATAATCATGTTCTGTAAATTTTGCTGACAACACTAAATCCGACATCATATTATTTATGCTTTCAAAGTCCCAATCATCAGAGAATGTACTTGGTTTTAAAAAGTCACTTAATGAAACCTTAAACTGATGAGGATATTTCAAGAGTTCGACCAGGCCATATATTTCGTAGTCTGTTTTGTCCCAAACTACCCCACCGGGTAATGGAATGGCTGTGACATTCACTGATGATAGTTCTCTTTTCTCAATGTGAGATGATTTGTGAGGCTTCAGAACTAAGTTGATGTTCTGACTTGTTGTGTCCATTGTACTGTAATTTCCCTCAATGAATTTTCCCGAGCAAAGTACCATGATGAGCCAAAGCAGGAGGAAAAATACACCTAGCCCAATCCAAAATTTTAGCCATGGAGAAATAATATAGGTCTCTTTGAGTTGATGAAAGAGTTCTGTTGCTTTTTCTTTAAAAGTCTTTGTTGCTGGCGTCACTTCAGGGTCGCTTTGATCTTCAGAAAAGTTATCGAAATTGATGAAGTAGCCAGATGCAGTTCCGTCGATTGTTGGAATTGTTTTCTCAATTTGCCTTTCATTAGCACATTCTGATGCTACATCATTGTAGACTGGTGTTTCATGACGAACTGTTTCAATTTGGGTTTCAAGAGGCAAAAGTTCCATTGCATTTCTGCATAGTCCTTTTTTATTCACTGCAGGTTTATCAAATGTGATTAGTCTTTCAGTTTGAACCTCTTGGATACTAGCAAATTTGGGTATTCTGTTACTTCTTGGGAGTCCACTGGGCCTACTATTTATTATAGGCCACATGATTGTGGTTTTACCAGGTCGATGGATACAACTCGGTTCTCCTTTTTACCAGCAAGGGGCGGTAGTACAACTGATCTTGTTCCGTTGATTGCTAAGACAGGTACTGCTTTTCTGTAAGAAGGCCCAAATTCCTTCTTCACCGCTATTTTTTCTCTGACCAGATCCCCAATCTTTGGAATCCAGACAGGTCTTGCTGGGACAGGTGGTGAGTCTTCAGTGGTTGTTGGCTGTTGCTTTTAACTTTATGTTGCTCAGGGCTTTTCTTGTTTCATTTAAGTCCTGTAAAACAGCCAAACGATCTTTGTTGTCAAAGCCTTCTCTCTTATCTTCTACCACTGAAGCATGACTATCTAAGTCCTGAACATACATTCTAGTTCCGAACAATAGTTCGTACGGGCTGAAACCTTTTAGAGAATTTCTTGGCAAGTTGTTAAGACTACGTTGGACACTTGTTAAATGCTGGACCCACCCATCACCTGAACCTAATACCTTTGCCGTTATAGATTGCTTTATGTCTCGTTTTTTTCTTTCCACTACCCCGTTTCCCTCAGGATGGAAGGGACAAGAGAACCGCAACCCAATGCCCATGCTGGTCATGGCCTCCTTATAAGCTCGAGAGCTAAAAGCAGGACCCTGGTCAGAATGAAGCATGGCAATTGCGTATGTGCCGATACAGACTCGCAAATCTTTTATAACAGTTCTGGCATCAGCCGAGCGCTGGGGCCATATTTTTAAGTGATTATAGTCTTAAAAGGAATTAATAGGACGCTGGATTTCATGGCCATGGCATTACTCCGGTTGACTCGTTACTGCGGTCTCTGTTGCAGTCTGGACAGCTCTTTGCAAATTTATAATGTTGCAGGCTTATCCCCGGCCACCAGTATTCTGATTGTAATTCTGTCAGAGATTCCTTCATCTGTTTGTGCTTCGGACCCAATCCCATGTGTGCGTCTGCTATTAAAAAGATTCTCCGATTCGTGTTTGGAGTTACCCTATCCCCCACTCCAGGGATTCGAGCAAAAGGAACGGAGTTTGCATCAATTACGTATGTATAAATGAGTGGATAGTTCACAGGTAGTGCTGCACAGTTGTCTTTTGAAGACGTTTTTACCGCCAGCATGGTTTCCCCGTCTATGTATTTTTTGGAACCCTTTTTGTGGCTACGGAAGCCGGTTTAGTTGCTTCCACTGTGGCTGTATTAGCCAATGAATTCCCTGCAACGTGAACGCCATCATGTTGATGACTCAGAGTGTGTATCACGTGAGTCCTTTGTAGTTCTTTCTGTAAAATAACTACTTGTTTCCAAAGCATTTTATGCTTGATTGTGGCACCTGTGTCATCTTTGTAATCATTTTGAACCCAGTTCTGCAAATCATTATTGTAAGAATTGACGCAAAAATGCGAATCGCACACGATTAGCGTCGGGAATTCACGTTCGGCATTTTCAAGCGCCATCTTTAAAGATCTGATTTCAGCTTGCTGAGCCGAACGTTTTCTCAGTGATTCAGTTTTTGTTATTTTCGGACTGAATTTACTGCAGAGCCAGCGACCTTTAACAATCGCGCAGGCTGCATCGTAGGATTTATCATCTACATTGTAATGCTGTACAAATCTGTCTGTATAAATTATACAAGAGTACTGTTCTAGAGGCACAATTTCGATTGGCAGAGGATATTCTTTTTCATATTTTAAATCATTCAGTTTTTTCATGTTTGGGACAAAATAGTATGTCACGTCTTCTGTAGCAAGAGAATTTTCCCACTGTATCCATTTCGGATCTAGTGCCACTGTTTTTAGATTTACTGGGCTGAAAAGCACCTCGAAGGCTGATTCTGCTGTGAAAACAGTTATTCTTTTGCCTTGGGCTAGGGCTCATTCTCTTTCTACAGCAGTCTGAACTGCTTTTACAGTATTTTCTGTGAGACTGAATGTTTTTTCTCTTTGTGTGTACAAATGTGATTTGTAAGCTATTGGTACCGTTTCTCCCTCATTAGAGGTCAGGTATGTGAATCCGCATCTTCCTGGGATGACCCGGATTACAAGGTTGCGTGTATTGTCACGTGTTTCTAATTTTGTTTTAGCTAACATGTCTGTTTGCAGTGATCTCAAAATTTCTGTGTGTTTTTGAGTCCAGTTGATTGGTTTAAAATCAGGTTTTATTAAATCGTAGAGAGGTTTAACCCTCTCTGCATAGTTTAGAATGTAAGTTCTCCCGAAATTCAGAAAGCCTAGAATCGATTGTAAGTTCTTCAGCTTTTTCGGTGCTTGGAGTACAGCGCACTTCTCTAAGAAGTTGTCTGCTAGGCTTTTTCCTTCACTTGATATTTCGTATCCTAAAAATAAGACTGTTAGATGGGCAATTCGTGACTTTTTAAAGTTGAATTTGTAACCCTCTGCTGCGAACCCAAGTATTATGGTGTTCACTCTTTTCAAGTGAGTATCCAAGTTGTCGTCTGTGAGATAAATGTCATTGACATAAAATAATGCCTCATCATCATACATTTGTAGTAACTCTGTTTCTCTGGCTGAGAATAGTCCTGAGCTGTTCTTAAATCCCTGTGGGAGCCTACAGAAATTTTTCTGTGACCCCATTATTGAGAAAGCGGTCAAGTACCTGCTTTCTGGTGCAATATTTTGACAAAAGAACCTATTAGATATGTCTAATGTTGTTTTGTATTTTTTGCGAACTATGTTATTCATTAGTGCAGCACTGTGCAAATTGTGTACCGCAAGACTAGACAATACGAATCGTCTGGTTTGGAGACAGGAAACAAAGGATTGTTCATTTGAGAGGTGTATGTTTCAATCACCCCTTGTTATTCAAGTTGATCTAAAATCTCCCTGACCTGTTTTTTAGCTTCCTGCTTAATTGGGTACTGCCTTTGTGCAGTTGGTTGACATTTTAACTGGATTTTGTGAGGAGGAGAGTCCTCATCCCATCTTACATGATTTATATATAATGCAGGTGCTTGAGCTACTGCTCATTTCCTTGCATATATATATTTAGTGTGAATTAGAATATGATTTGAGAAGGCAGGCATAATCATTTCTTCGCCATGAGGGCACTCCTCGACAAACTCTGGGGGCCAATCTTTCTCGGCTAACAGGATGTCATAGCCTTTTGAGAGGTTATCCCAAAATAGACCCCTTATTTTCCTAGTCTTATATCCCTCTATACGCAGTGTTATTTCGTATATCTTATGAGGTTCGCTAACTCTGGTGTCTGCAGTTTCTACTTGAATGTATTCATTCGTGTCCACTGTCTCCAGATGACTCATCAGGATCTTGCGAGCTATGCTGATTTCTGCTGCACTCTCTAGCATTGTCTGTGCCCACTCTCCGTTTTTCAGCTGTGTCCTCAGTATTCTCGGCATCTTCGATTACTCTAATACTGGCTACCTTCTTTCTTGGAAATTGTAATTTTTTACTTTGAGCAGGTTCCTTGTCTTTGGACTTGGTGTGCTCTTCCCTTGGTTCTGACCGTCCCCTTGTTTCCGATTTCTGCGAAAAAGATCGAGAGGGACGTGTATCAATACTTTGATATCTATCAGGTTTTTTCGAGTTATCCCTATTTCTAAGGTTATATCTTTTCTCAGAGTGCTCCCTCTGGGGAGACTGGTGTTCTCGATTCAGAGTTCTTTCTCTCCGTCGAGGAGACCTTCCTCTGGACTGGAAAACTTTTTCTTTGGGAGTGGATTGTTTATTTCCATCCCAGCTCTTTTTAGGAGTGTTTAGAATATTTTTAATAAATAATTTTCCAGGATTTTCAAGTAGCTGGGGTTTTACTGATTTCCCACCCAAACTATCTCTACCTAATTCTTCATAGCATTTTTCTATGATTCTGGCAAGTTCAATTGGTTCATCTGTTATATCTGTTTCTTTCAATTTCTGGCGGATCGCCACAGATGCTGCTTCTCCTTTTATGTTGGCTAGTAATATAGCCGATACCTGCTTAAAGTCTTTCAGTAATTTCATACCAAGAGTTAAAGCAGGTTCTGGACCGTATTCATTCTGAATTTGTTTTAGCACATCTGGTATTACCGCCATAGACTGAACACCATGTTTTTTTGTGTAAATGGAAGCAAAGACTGTGCCCCAAGTGTCACAGTCCTCCACATGTGGTGCGACCCCCATTGGAAGGCAGATAGTCAGAATTCTGTGTTTCTCAATAGGGGTAGTATTCTGGAAAACAGCCTCTATTTGAGTTATTTTTTGTGCTAGCCAGAATGGAATTTGTTCCAGTTTCGCTGGTGTTTATCCAAGACATGATTGTATGTTCCGTGGTGTGATTTTATTTGTGTTCCCCTGATGAGGGGTTAGCTGTGGAATATTAACAGCTGTTTGGACTGTTTCAGTCCGCATTACATATTGGACTAACTGTCTGTGTATTTTAATTAATAATTTTAGCTGTGCTAAAAGTTCTTCTCTTGACATTTTATCAATGTCTGGATGTGGTGTGTAGCTGGCTAGAACCGGCCACTTTGCTTCTGGTCTACCTAGTGGACCGAGCCTGGTGATGTGATCATTATGTTTTAGGGCGCCTTTAAACCAGAGCAGGTGCTCTTGGTATTTTAATGGGATATCAATCTCCTCGAAAGGAGCTTATTCTTCTGGTTGTTCCTCTATTTTGTAATAGTGGAACTCGTGTGTTGTAGCGTTTGCCGCTAGAAAGTTTATCCATGAATAGAATACCTCTGTCTGCCGATATTCGAGTGACTCTATCACGAAAATGACTGTACCACCTCGTGCTGTCAGTCCGGTTTCTTTAAAGTTATAGATTTTCTTATGTTGACCGGAATGAGGATTGCATTCTGGTCATTCTGTAGGAGACTCGTGTCGTCCTCCATTAGTTGATTTGCTAATATAGCAGCATCCCTTTCCTCATCACTATCTGGCATTTTACTGTCAGAAAGGTTTTTTGTTGCAGATCAGGTTTCAAGGAAACAAAAGATTAGGTGCACAATATTTTGGAACACTGTATCCTTCAACGTTGACTAAACCAGAAACTCTACATAGGAATCTCTTCCTACTAAGTTCCGGCGGATTTTAACCTTTCACCCACTCCAGACGTCTATTGGAGTATTTACGGGAGAAAGGGTCTGTGTGAAAAAGCACGACTGAGTTACTCTAACGTCTTGCGTTAGTTTTATCGCCTTACCAAACGTTGGGCGCCATGTAGTGTAGTTCCTATTTTCCCTATAGGCCCTGCGCATTGGAATAACATAAACAGTAGTGTATACGTAGGACTGAGGTCTTCTAGGTCTCTACTGACTATGTTAGACTTAATTTAGGTTTGCGCCAGCTAGCTCAGAGGTCACTGGAAACTTTCTTGAATGAATAGGAAGTGATCAGCTTCCCTGGCTCAGACAAGAAGGGATTCAGCTTCCGACAACCGCATAAACATGACAACTTTGCTCCCCAGAATAAGAGTCAATCTCTAGAGTCGTGTGAAACAATAGACAGCTATTTCACTCAGTCAGTTGTGCAGATTTAATTTCACCAGGGTGCAGAGAATAGAGAGACGGGCGTTTTCAATAAAAGATATTATTTATTGAGCAGTCTTCTTTCTCATGCAAGAGAAATGAATTTCCACAATTGCGAGACTAGTTATAATGAAAAGTGCGTACAGTAAAAGGAGTATTACGAAATAATACTGTAAAAGCATTGATATGGTTTCTTAGCCATAAGATAGTTAAAATGAATAAAATATATACATTCATATATACATTGGCTAACGACCTCAACTGGTGCTTCTAACTACGCCTACCCCGGTGTACCTGACCTAAGCCTAATACGTGGGAGGGAGTAAGTAAGTAGCAGTTTAAGTTAAGTTGGTTTTGCCAAGAGTTTGATTCAAGAATTCTCTGTAAGGGTTTAGTCAGCACCGTACCTCTGGAATAGAATGTAGGAGGTCTGGTATCTCCCTCTCAGGACCCGATATCCCAGTCACCCGCAAGGGTAGGCTGGAAAAGCCGGAGCTGGATTTTCTCGGCAGGAGAAAAGACAGCGTCTTTCTCAGCGCGTCAAAGAGGAGGGGCAGCGTCCGTGGGCTTCTCGCATCTGCTGGGCTTTCTGCAAGGGGACAGCTGTTCTGCTCCAGTATTCACCACCACCGTGTGTTTGCTTAAGGCAACGTTGGTATATTTATACCTGAAAGGTGCCGAGTTTGACGTAAGTTTTGGACATAAGACGTCAATAAGATGTCACTAAGAACTGGTCGTTCCTACAGTGCTCGCAGGAGTTCTATTACTAATCAAAACAAAGCAAGCAGGGCTTTCCCAGGTTGCTGGGGGTTTGGTGTGTCGAAAGAACTTGGTGTGTTCTCTAGGAATCTAAGGAAGTGGCTTCTGCTGTGTCATGGACTGCAGAGGCGAGTTACTGAAATATGGCTCTGATTATTATGCCATTATAGGGATATTTATTGATTATAGCCGTATAGGGGCATAAGGTCACAATATTGATCGGGTTCCTAGATAAAACACATCAAAAGGAGGTGCACAGGGGTGCCCCATTTATAACTGGTACAAGCTTGTGGATAGGGGATACTTCCTGGCCAATTGGGAAAAATGCCCTATTGGGCAATTGGGCAACCCTAGCCACTTTTACATCACTTTCTGGGGGTGGGCCCTGAACAATCCCACTTTCAAAATTCAACATGGCAGAACCTTTCTTCCCTTCTGCAGAGCTCTTGGCTCACACCTGAGGCATGTCCTAGGAAAATGAGAAACTCCCCTTACAAGTCAGTTCTGAAACAGACTCTCTGCCCACTTAGACTGGTGCCACTCTGGCTGCTTGGACAATAGCAGGATCGACTCTGCTGATGGAACCAGGTGATTCCAGTCTTCACCCATGTGAGAAGGTAGCCTGGCATATGATGTCCAATAGTTCTAGTGGGCACCTTGCACCATTGTAATCGACCCTTATTGATGGTGGTTGTAAAGTCAACCTTATAGAAAGCTATCCTAGTGGTAGCATGGACCAGCAGTCATCAGGCTAAGACTTCAGTAGGCGATGTTAAGCAAGTTGTTTTACCAATTATAATCCCTTGA
Organism: Lissotriton vulgaris; assembly: GCF_964263255.1. Lineage (NCBI taxonomy): Eukaryota > Metazoa > Chordata > Amphibia > Caudata > Salamandridae > Lissotriton > Lissotriton vulgaris. Next base: position 1,323,074,313 of record NC_141689.1, on the reverse strand, counting down.
GTACCAAATGAAAGCACACCACACAAGATATGTATCAAATATATATGAAGTTATTCTAAACACAACCCCTCTGCGCTCTTTATGAGGTCAGAGGTAAAAGTACAATACAAGTTACTCAATTTGCATACGATAAGTTGCACAGTATACGTTTTGCCCTAGAGGCCTCACAAACCATATACTAAAATAGTGGTATAAGAACCACGTGAGAGTTAGAAGGCAGGCCTGGGGCCTGTGGAATCGCTGGGGCTACTCTAAACAACCAAAGGTTAGGAAGTAGGAGGCCCATGGGAGACGCGGGTTACCATTGACTTTCTTTGGGAAATGAAGAAGTTACAATCATACAAATTAAGGAGACTTCTGGATGAACTACGATGAAACCCTTTTAGACTTAGACACTAGGAGGGCCAATACCCTTGAGACTACCAGTGTACTTGTGTTACCTCACCCACGGAAGCCGGATGCATAGGCGTCTTTTGATGTCGGGTTTCGTCGTCGATTTCAATGGAGAGCTGCAAAAAAGTGCCGCAGGCGACCAGAGGAAAAGTGTCTGGGTGGATCCAAGGGTGGATCGAAGATCAGAAGAACCTGAAAGCAGAAGGGACAGAGTCTGGGTCACTTGCCAGTGACCAGGATGGAACCAGGAAGGAACCAGGCAATGTCGGTTGATTTCAGGTGAAAAGGTAAAGCTTGTCTCTTTAGCCACGAGGTCCAGGATGTGTCGACGATGACCAGGAGCTGGATTTGAGCTGTGCCACAAAAGATCTAGTTGACTAAGGTACTGGTATCCAGATTGGACCCAACAAGCCTTGGCAAACGCAATCCACGCAGGATGTCAAGATTGGCTTCGTGCAGACCAGCAAAGTCTGTGGGGCTTCTCCTTTAAAGGGAAGTTGGAGCAATCCTGGAGCAACCAGGAAAACAAGTTAAATTCAAAATGAAGTATTCCAGGGGCTCACTAGCCAACAGACTAGGAACCAGGAAGACGCATCAAGCTAAGATGCAAGAGCGGGCCCCACGGGACACTTGTGGAGTGTGGAGGCCTGAGCTTTGGTACAAATGGTGCTTGGGGCTGGGCCTTCTTGTACCCCAATGCACAACTGCGAGATATCTCGGGAGTCGATGCAGTTAGCAAAATGCAGGATGACCAGCAGTTCCGGTCCCACGTCTCTCGTGTCCACCACTGGTCTCAGCTTTTCTGGGAATGTCGAGCAGTATCAGAGATGTCTGGAAGTTTATGTCCTGTGCCGCAGATTCTTCGGGATCCAGTGGGAGCCTCCAAAATGCAGACTGGCAAAGTTGCTGTTGGTGCCTGTTTGAACAGGGTGGTCACTCCTTGATAACAAGGGAGATGTCTTCCATCTTCCAGTCGAAATGGAATGTCGAAGGTCCAGGATTTGTGTTTCAAAGTTTCATCCAGGGTAATCTAATCCTAGGGACACAGCTCCTATACTTATACTAAGTTTAGGGGTTGGACTACCTGTATGGCCCCTCCTATGGGTGGACCTTGGAAGGGGGTGGTTACACCCCTTTCCCTTTGTTCAGTTTCGCGCCAGAGCTGGGGCAGAGTGCCCCAGCAACCGGTTTGAACTGGGAAATGCATGGAGCACCTAGTGTGCCCCAGGCAGTGTCCGGAAAGCATTCACTGAATTCAGTCCTCCCTGCCCCAATACACAAAAGCCTGTCTGGACAGGAAACCTATTGTCCAGGCCTCCCCTGCTGGAGTTTTGTCCAGCAGCAGGAGGTCAGACTCGTGTCTGTGGCAGCTGCATCCATTTTGTGATGCTGAGGCTCTGTTTAACTTTAACTGGGTACACCAGTAACTACATGTCTTCTTCTCTAGAAGGGTGGAATGCTACCCCCGCCGCCAGCACTCGCTCTTTCACTGAAACTGCACGGTGCTGATGTAGAAATTCGCCAGCATAGTGTTGCGCTGCAATTAAACAACAGGGGGTGGTGAAGGACAGAGTTTCTGAATTAAGCAGAATACTCTCACCCAGTCAGGAGATCAGGGCTTAATCCAACACCGTTTTTTAGCTCACTGCACCATCCCAGCTCAGAACCTGGCTATATGCAAATTAGTCTGTCCCTGGCCCAGTGCATCATGGGAACAGGGCAAACCAAACTACCAAGCCAATTCTTTCACTGGGAAGGAAACAAGCTACCGGGGACCGGTTTCTGGCATTTCAGCCGTCTTCGGCCCGGCTTGCTTGAATCCTGATGGTGCAATGAGCAAGGAACTCACGTCTGAGTATACCCTTCCACACTTATGGTGGACAAAATAATTAAACAACAGGGGGTGGTGAAGGACAGAGTTTCTGAATTAAGCAGAATACTCTCACCCAGTCAGGAGATCAGGACTTAATCCAACACCGTTTTTTAGCTCACTGCACCATCCCAGCTCAGAACCTGGCTATATGCAAATTAGTCTGTCCCTGGCCCAGTGCATCATGGGAACAGGGCAAACCAAACTACCAAGCCAATTCTTTCACTGGGAAGGAAATAAGCTACCGGGGACCGGTTTCTGGCATTTCAGCCGTCTTTGGCCCAGCTTGCTTGAATCCTGATGGTGCAATGAGCAAGGGACTCACGTCTGAGTATACCCTTCAACGCTTATGGTGGACAAAATAATTAAAAAACAGGGGGTGGTGAAGGACAGAGTTTCTGAATTAAGCAGAATACTCTCACCCAGTCAGGAGATCAGGGCTTAATCCAACACAGTTTTTTAGCTCACTGCACCATCCCAGCTCAGAACCTGGCTATATGCAAATTAGTCTGTCCCTGGCCCAGTGCATCATGGGAACAGGGCAAACCAAACTACCAAGCCAATTCTTTCACTGGGAAGGAAACAAGCTACCGGGGACCGGTTTCTGGCATTTCAGCCGTCTTCAGCCCGGCTTGCTTGAATCCTGATGGTGCAATGAGCAAGGGACTCACGTCTGAGTATACCCTTCCACGCTTATGGTAGACAAAATAATTAAAGAACAGGGGGTGGTGAAGGACAGAGTTTCTGAATTAAGCAGAATACTCTCACCCAGTCAGGAGATCAGGGCTTAATCCAACACCGTTTTTTAGCTCACTGCACCATCTCAGCTCAGAACCTGGCTATATGCAAATTAGTCTGTCCCTGGCCCAGTGCATCATGGGAACAGGGCAAACCAAACTACCAAGCCAATTCTTTCACTGGGAAGGAAACAAGCTACCGGGGACCGGTTTCTGGCATTTCAGCCGTCTTCGGCCCGGCTTGCTTGAATCCTGATGGTGCAATGAGCAAGGGACTCACGTCTGAGTATACCCTTCCACGCTTATGGTGGACAAAATAATTAAACAACAGGGGGTGGTGAAGGACAGAGTTTCTGAATTAAGCAGAATATTCTCACCCAGTCAGGAGATCAGGGCTTAATCCAACACCGTTTTTTAGCTCACTGCACCATCCCAGCTCAGAACCTGGCTATATGCAAATTAGTCTGTCCCTGGCCCAGTGCATCATGGGAACAGGGCAAACCAAACTACCAAGCCAATTCTTTCACTGGGAAGGAAACAAGCTACCGGGGACCGGTTTCTGGCATTTCAGCCGTCTTCGGCCCGGCTTGCTTGAATCCTGATGGTGCAATGAGCATGGAACTCACGTCTGAGTATACCCTTCCACACTTATGGTGGACAAAATAATTAAACAACAGGGGGTGGTGAAGGACAGAGTTTCTGAATTAAGCAGAATACTCTCACCCAGTCAGGAGATCAGGACTTAATCCAACACCGTTTTTTAGCTCACTGCACCATCCCAGCTCAGAACCTGGCTATATGCAAATTAGTCTGTCCCTGGCCCAGTGCATCATGGGAACAGGGCAAACCAAACTACCAAGCCAATTCTTTCACTGGGAAGGAAATAAGCTACCGGGGACCGGTTTCTGGCATTTCAGCCGTCTTTGGCCCAGCTTGCTTGAATCCTGATGGTGCAATGAGCAAGGGACTCACGTCTGAGTATACCCTTCAACGCTTATGGTGGACAAAATAATTAAAAAACAGGGGGTGGTGAAGGACAGAGTTTCTGAATTAAGCAGAATACTCTCACCCAGTCAGGAGATCAGGGCTTAATCCAACACCGTTTTTTAGCTCACTGCACCATCCCAGCTCAGAACCTGGCTATATGCAAATTAGTCTGTCCCTGGCCCAGTGCATCATGGGAACAGGGCAAACCAAACTACCAAGCCAATTCTTTCACTGGGAAGGAAACAAGCTACCGGGGACCGGTTTCTGGCATTTCAGCCGTCTTCAGCCCGGCTTGCTTGAATCCTGATGGTGCAATGAGCAAGGGACTCACGTCTGAGTATACCCTTCCACGCTTATGGTAGACAAAATAATTAAAGAACAGGGGGTGGTGAAGGACAGAGTTTCTGAATTAAGCAGAATACTCTCACCCAGTCAGGAGATCAGGGCTTAATCCAACACCGTTTTTTAGCTCACTGCACCATCTCAGCTCAGAACCTGGCTATATGCAAATTAGTCTGTCCCTGGCCCAGTGCATCATGGGAACAGGGCAAACCAAACTACCAAGCCAATTCTTTCACTGGGAAGGAAACAAGCTACCGGGGACCGGTTTCTGGCATTTCAGCCGTCTTCGGCCCGGCTTGCTTGAATCCTGATGGTGCAATGAGCAAGGGACTCACGTCTGAGTATACCCTTCCACGCTTATGGTGGACAAAATAATTAAACAACAGGGGGTGGTGAAGGACAGAGTTTCTGAATTAAGCAGAATATTCTCACCCAGTCAGGAGATCAGGGCTTAATCCAACACCGTTTTTTAGCTCACTGCACCATCCCAGCTCAGAACCTGGCTATATGCAAATTAGTCTGTCCCTGGCCCAGTGCATCATGGGAACAGGGCAAACCAAACTACCAAGCCAATTCTTTCACTGGGAAGGAAACAAGCTACCGGGGACCGGTTTCTGGCATTTCAGCCGTCTTCGGCCAGGCTTGCTTGAATCCTGATGGTGCAATGAGCAAGGGACTCACGTCTGAGTATACCCTTCCACGCTTATGGTGGACAAAATAATTAAAGGAACAGGGGGTGGTGAAGGACAGAGTTTCTGAATTAAGCAGAATACTCTCACCCAGTCAGGAGATCAGGGCTTAATCCAACACCGTTCTTTAGCTCACTGCACCATCCCAGCTCAGAACCTGGCTATATGCAAATTAGTCTGTCCCTGGCCCAGTGCATCATGGGAACAGGGCAAACCAAACTACCATGCCAATTCTTTCACTGGGAAGGAAACAAGCTACCGGGGACCGGTTTCTGGCATTTCCGCCGTCTTCGCCCCGGCTTGCTTGAATCCTGATGGTGCAATGAGCAAGGGACTCACGTCTGAGCATACCCTTCCACGCTTATGGTGGACAAAATAATTAAAGGAACAGGGGGTGGTGAAGGACAGAGTTTCTGAATTAAGCAGAATACTCTCACCCAGTCAGGAGATCAGGGCTTAATCCAACACCGTTTTTTAGCTCACTGCACCATCCCAGCTCAGAACCTGGCTATATGCAAATTAGTCTGTCCCTGGCCCAGTGCATCATGGGAACAGGGCAAACCAAACTACCATGCCAATTCTTTCACTGGGAAGGAAACAAGCTACCGGGGACCGGTTTCTGGCATTTCAGCCGTCTTCGGCCCGGCTTGCTTGAATCCTGATGGTGCAATGAGCAAGGGACTCATGTCTGAGTATACCCTTCCACGCTTATGGTGGACAAAATAATTAAAGAACAGGGGGTGGTGAAGGACAGAGTTTCTGAATTAAGCAGAATACTCTCACCCAGTCAGGAGATCAGGGCTTAATCCAACACCGTTTTTTAGCTCACTGCAGCATCCCAGCTCAGAACCTGGCTATATGCAAATTAGTCTGTCCGTGGCCCAGTGCATCATGGGGACAGGGCAAACCAAACTACCAAGCCAATTCTTTCACTGGGAAGGAAACAAGCTACCGGGGACCGGTTTCTGGCATTTCCGCCGTCTTCGGCCCGGTTTGCTTGAATCCTGACGGTGCAATGAGCAAGGGACTCACGTCTGAGTATACCCTGCCACGCTCATGGTGCACTAAATAATTAAACAACAGGGGGTGGTGAAGGACAGAGTTTCTGAATTAAGCAGAATACTCTCACCCAGTCAGGAGATCAGGGCTTAATCCAACACCGTTTTTTAGCTCACTGCACCATCCCAGCTCAGAACCTGGCTATATGCAAATTAGTCTGTCCCTGGCCCAGTGCATCATGGGAACAGGGCAAACCAAACTACCAAGCCAATTCTTTCACTGGGAAGGAAACAAGCTACCGGGGACCGGTTTCTGGCATTTCAGCCGTCTTCGGCCCGGCTTGCTTGAATCCTGATGGTGCAATGAGCAAGGGACTCACGTCTGAGTATACCCTTCCACGCTTATGGTGGACAAAATAATTAAACAACAGGGGGTGGTGAAGGACAGAGTTTCTGAATTAAGCAGAATACTCTCACCCAGTCAGGAGATCAGGGCTTAATCCAACACCGTTTTTTAGCTCACTGCACCATCCCAGCTCAGAACCTGGCTATATGCAAATTAGTCTGTCCCTGGCCCAGTGCATCATGGGAACAGGGCAAACCAAACTACCAAGCCAATTCTTTCAATGGGAAGGAAACAAGCTACCGGGGACCGGTTTCTGGCATTTCAGCCATCTTCGGCCCGGCTTGCTTGAATCATGATGGTGCAAGGAGCAAGGGACTCACGTCTGAGTATACCCTTCCACGCTTATGGTGGACAAAATAATCAAACAACAGGGGGTGGTGAAGGACAGAGTTTCTGAATTAAGCAGAATACTCTCACCCAGTCAGGAGATCAGGGCTTAATCCAACACCGTTTTTTAGCTCACTGCACCATCCCAGCTCAGAACCTGGCTATATGCAAATTAGTCTGTCCCTGGCCCAGTGCATCATGGGAACAGAGCAAACCAAACTACCAAGCCAATTCTTTCACTGGGAAGGAAACAAGCTACCGGGGACCGGTTTCTGGCATTTCAGCCGTCTTCGGCCCGGCTTGCTTGAATCCTGATGGTGCAATGAGCAAGGGACTCACGTCTGAGTATACCCTTCCACGCTTATGGTGGACAAAATAACTAAACAACAGGGGGTGGTGAAGGACAGAGTTTCTGAATTAGGCAGAATACTCTCACCCAGTCAGGAGATCAGGGCTTAATCCAACACCGTTTTTAGCTCACTGCACCATCCCAGCTCAGAACCTGGCTATATGCAAATTAGTCTGTCCCTGGCCCAGTGCATCATGGGAACAGGGCAAACCAAACTACCAAGCCAATTCTTTCACTGGGAAGGAAACAAGCTACCGGGGACCGGTTTCTGGCATTTCAGCCGTCTTCGGCCCGGCTTGCTTGAATCCTGATGGTGCAATGAGCAAGGGACTCACGTCTGAGTATACCCTTCCACGCTTATGGTGGACAAAATAATTAAACAACAGGGGTTGGTGAAGGACAGAGTTTCTGAATTAAGCAGAATACTCTCACCCAGTCAGGAGATCAGGGCTTAATCCAACACCGTTTTTTAGCTCACTGCACCATCCCAGCTCAGAACCTGGCTATATGCAAATTAGTCTGTCCCTGGCCCAGTGCATCATGGGAACAGGGCAAACCAAACTACCAAGCCAATTCTTTCACTGGGAAGGAAACAAGCTACCGGGGACCGGTTTCTGGCATTTCAGCCGTCTTCGGCCCGGCTTGCTTGAATCCTGATGGTGCAATGAGCAAGGGACTCGCGTCTGAGTATACCTTTTCCACGCTTAAGCATATAGCCAGTGTCTAACCCAGGGTGGTGTGGAGTGCAAAAAAACGATGGATTCAGTCCCAGATCCTTGTACTGGGGTGAATGTATGACATTGTTCTACATTCTGCCCATCAACTGTGTTTTTTGCAATTTTCACCCCGAGTGGGCTGGGTATGCTCAGACGTGAGCCCCAGGCTCTCCACACCACTGGAGTCAAGCTATCCAGGCTGAATGAAGGCTGATAGCCAGAAACCGGTCCTTGGATGCTTGATTCCGGTCTGGGAAAGACATGGCTTGGTAGTTTGGACTGGACTGTTCCCATTAGGCACAGGGTCAGAGCTGATTTGCATATAGCCAGTGTCTAACCCAGGGTGGTGTGGAGTGCAAAAAAACGATGGATTCAGGCCCAGATCCTTGTACTGGGGTGAATGTATGACATTGTTCTACATTCTGTCCATCAACTGTGTTTTTTAGTGTTGCTCTGCAGCTTGAGCTAATGTGCGACCAAGGAAGTACGGGAGACATGTACCGGCTGGCACCTAATATAAGCAGACGAAACTTACAAGGAATACAAGTTTAACCAGGACTGCACTGGGAGGAAAAGCTGATGTAAGTTGGGAAATCACTAGGTGCATAGAGATCACTGATTATTTGTGGATCTGAATAGCCAGCATAATCATAGCCATTGTGTGATGCTTGTTGTGTAGTGCAGGAAACGGATACCAGCAGCACTGTGAACGGTGTGAAAATCAAAATCATGTGGACTGATGTTTAGGTTTTTATCATTTTTCTGTTGCAACACAAGGAAACAGAACATATTTTTATTTGCTTGTTCATAAAGTTTTACATCCACTCCCTTTGTCATCCATTTGGTATGGTGTCTTGTTCATTTACGTCACCATCTTCACCTCACCCTATTGACTGGAAACAGAGCACGTTGACGTTGTCCGTGATTTGCTGATCTTAGCAAAGAGTAGAGATAGCAAAAGGACTCAAACCTCTACGTCTCTACGTTGGCCATCTTTAAAAGGAGCCCTCTCATGTGGATGGTCATGTCAACATTGCAGCTGTTTATCCTCTACCATACTTGGGACGCTATCCTCTTGAAGCGATGAATAACCTCAGAATATCGCCCAATCTATAGTACTTTTAACAGCCCTGTGTTCATTGTTTTTCCACTTGGTGACATGTGTTATGGGAGTGTCCTAACCAATGACTTGCACCCCTATAATTTTGTTGACTGACACTGATTTTGTTGACTCTGACACTGATGAGTGACTATTTTGTCAATTGTACCTGTGACTGCCTACACCCCAGCGATCTACCTCACCACAACTATTTAACTCTATATTTTGCGACTGCATACACCCTTAGCGATCTACCTCACCATAACTGCTTGCTGACCATCATCATTGTATTTATGGTTTCGAATTTCACTGACCTCTCCAGGTTATACAGGTTATGTGTTTTATTTTATTTTACAGGTTATGCAGGTTATGTGTTTTATTTTACGGAGGACACACGTCTGCCCTGTGTTTTTCATGTATCTCTCATGAACGCTTTCTTAGTCTCTCTTTTTCACCATCAGATGATCTCTGTTGGTGCTGTGTTTGTTTCCCCATTTTGTTTTTCTCTACATCCATTTATCTGTGGCACTCTCTAGCTGACATCCATTTTGCTCGCTCTGTTGAATCACGGACATAAAAAAAAGGGGGACTGACTGCACCTCGACTATTTCGGCGGCCATCTTTGAAAGGTAGCCCTGATGACTCTCATGCCCGCTGTCTCTACACAATACACTCTACCTAATATCTCTCGTTGTATTTTATCTCCCTCCTAGCTATATTTCCCATCATTTATCTTTTTTTGCTGTCGCTCCGCTCTAATTTACTACCCACCCTTATTTTTACTCTATACTACTTTACCCTCCAACTACACTCACCCTCTTTCCCAACTTCCTCATTTCATCTCCACACCCTCCTCAGCTGACCTCTAACCTATCCCCTACAATTCTTAATTCTATTTTTGGCACGTTATTAATGTAATCTTGGCTATAATATTTTTATTGCTATACTTGTCTGTATCCCCTGCTATTCTTAATTCCATTATCTGAATCTATCCCCTATAATTCTTAATTCTTCTATTTGCACTTTATTATTGTATATTTGGCTATATTATTATTTTTTATTGGTGTATTTTGCCTGTATCCCCTACATTTCACAATTCTTTTATTTGCACCTTATTAATATTAATCTATATCTAGCTATGTTATTGTATCGCTATATTTGTTTTCTATTTGCCTAAACGATTCAATTTAGTCCTCATCACTTCTTATTGTATTGCTATATTTGTTTTACATTTGCCTAAACTATTCAATTTTTTGACACTTTATTAATCTATGCTTGACTATACTCTTTTATTGATTTATTTGTTTGTATACACTGCAATTCATAATTCTCTTACTTGCACCTTATTAATTGATGTTTGGCTATGTTATTGTATTGCTATACTTGTTTTCTATTTGCCTAACCTATTCGATTTAGTCCTCATCACATCTTATTGTATTGCTATATTTGTTTTCTATTTTCCTTACTACTCGTCTGATAATATATATCCTTCCTTATGTATTCTTATGACGCTAATTATTATTTATTATTTTTGCTTACTGCTCCTCATTTGATGCTCTATTTCTCTTGATTACCTACTTTATACTATACTAGGTACTTTACTGTTATCCTCACCTCATAGATTACTGCACTCTCTCTCTCCATATTCTCTGAATCATGCCACCCCTCCCTCTCACCCCCCCACCCCTCGCTCTCCCCCCCCTGGGACCTCAAACTCACCCATCTCTAAATTTGGCCCTTACTCGTGGTCCATCTTCTACCCCTCCCATCTATCCAAACATGGCAAAAAAAACTTTAAGCACAAACTTCTTTGCCTCCACCCAGAAACCCTATTTGCCGACCACCATAACAGCCTAACCTCCTCACTTATCACCAATTTCATCTTCTTCACCAAACGCCCATCCAAATGGAAAAGCCTATTTCTGAGTCACCTCCCTATATCAAATTCGCGCAAAATCCCATACGGCCTGAAACTCGCCACCACGCCATCTCCCTCCTTTCCGAGTGAAATAGATATCTCCATCTTCAAATGGGGAAACATTCTCATTCAAGCATCAGAAAATAACCTCAATATCTTTGAACAACACTTTAGCGCTATCTCCCTATCCCTCACACAATCCTTGAACCCTACCCCCTCACCGCCTCATTCTCACTGCTCATCACCCCCCAGCATCTCCCCTGCTCCCTCTTCTCGTCTCCCGGATTCACCCCAAATTTTACCACCTTCTTCTCCCCTCATTCCCCCAACCCTCCTTTCACTCCTTCCTGATTTACCCTCCTCCTCTCCTCCCTCCAACCTCATTACCCCCCCTCCCTTCACCCTCTACCACTCGACCCACGGTAACCCCCTTTCCAATATCACACTCCCTGCTACGCACCTCCCTTCCTATAACTCCATCTTCTCCCCTGCTCCCTCTTTTCGTCTCTCTGATTCATCCCAAATGTTACCACCTTCTTCCCTCATTCCCCCTTCACTCCGTTCACCCCTTCAAGATTTACCCTCATCCTCTCCTCCCTCCAACCTCATTACCCCCCCCTCCCTTCGCCCTCTACCACTCACCCCCGGTAACCCCCTTTCCAATTCCACACTCTCTGATACGCACCTCCCTTCCTATGACTCCAATATCACCCCATCTCCGATCTCTCCTCGTCCCCTCACACCACACTCATGCAACCCCCAAACTTCCTTAACTGCCCCCACACCCCCTCAAACATTCCCCCTCTCTCTCACCCCTTACTATCCTCAATTACACACAATCTTCCATCTACGCCAAGCCACCTCCTCTTAACTACTCGCCCAATAGTTATACCTCTCCCACATCCACCTCCTATACACTCCCACTCTCCAATAAAGATCCCCCCCTCAACCTAATCCAATCCACACTTCAACACCCCCTTACAGTGAACCTCTCCTTTAATCCCTCGTTTCAGAACTCTCCTCACTCAGAAACGCTATCTCTCTCCTAACTAATGCCATCGCCTCCACTCATACTTATTCTCCGACTCCCTTACAATACACCATATCCCCACTTATTAACAACAATCTCAATCCCAACCCTTCAACCCTCTTCCCCCCTAACATGATTACTAACATAAACAACACTCACCCGCTCACTAACAGCTCCTCCACCAATTCCACACCTGATCAACCTTCCTCAATCGTTCCAATCCATAATACCATCACGCCCCACTATCCTCAACTGGATACGTGCCTAAAAACCTCGGAACGTATAACTCCCACGAACTTACCTTCCGCTCCCTGCTCACCCCAGCCACTAAGCCACTTCCTCTTCATTCTACTTCCACTATGCACCCCACTTATCAATCTACTATCCCTGTTCTCTTAGGTACAAGCAGATTCCCCCTTCTTACGAAATCCCCTAGACCTCCCCAACATCTGAGACCTATCCCCACGCATCAATCTACTATCCCAGTTCTCCTAGGTACAAGCAGACTCCCCCTTCTTACGAAATCCCCCAGACCTCCCCAGCATCTGAGAACTATCCCCCCTGTCCCTCAACACAACAACCTGACCCCTCTCCCCTACATTGCATGTTGATCAACTGCCGATCCGCCTCCCGCCACACCACTGAGATTGCAGAAACGATCCTCAGTGAAAACATCGACATAGCATTCCTAACCGAAACCTGGCTCACCGCCCACTCCACTCCGATCCTCGACTTGCTCATTCCCCCAGGTTACTCACTCATCAAGAAAGATAGAATCAAGCAAACAGGAGGAGGACTTGCACTAATTTTTAAAACTGAACATAACATCACGCTTGTCGAGTCTCAAGACCCTTCATCCTTTGAATACCTTTGCGCAGATCTCTTTATTCACGACTCCCCCACCACTCTTCTGCACACCATCTATCACCCCCCTGGAAATTGTATCTCTTTTACTGAAGAGATGTCTGACCTCATTATCCAATCCTCTCTATCACACTCTAAGAATATCTTCCTTGGTGACTACAACGTCCATTGGAACAAAATTGATGACCCTGCTATCATCACTTTTAAGAATACCATGGAAATCACCAACATGACCCAACTCTGCCATTCTCCCACTCACAATAAAGGTTCCACCCTAGATGCTATCATAACTAGCAACGATCTAGCCTCCCTCTCTAGTATACTTCCTATCGACTGGTCTGACCATACCTCGTCCTCTTCTACGTGAAGAGACCCACGAATCACCCCGCCCCCATCAACACCCTACCTAAGAAATCTACACGCAACCTTCACCTTATCCCTCTTGATGAACTGGAATCCACAATTAAAACCTGCTTACTTCGCCTCCCTCTCTCTGACAGTACTAATGACCTAACCAACCGTTATAATAACTCTATTCTCCAAGCCCTTGACGAAATTGCCCCAATTAAACTCAAACAACAAAAAAACAACCCTCCCAAATCCTGGTTCAACTCTGAACTTAATAATGAAAGACGATCCCTAAGACAATCTGAACGTGTTTGGAGAAATCATCCCACCGATGACAATCTTACCCTCCTCAGAACTGCCAGAGTCCAATACAAAAAACACGCCTACAATAAAAAAGCCTCCTTTCTCCGGTCACAACTTGACCAAGCTAAAAACCGACCTAGAGAACTCTTTAGCATTGTTGAAAAACAAACCTCCACTGGCCCTCCTAAAATATCTGCCTCTATTGACAAATGTGAAGAAATCGCCAGCTTTTTTAGCAACAAAGTCAATAAGATAGAACTATCCTTCTCCTCTCTCCCCCCTCTCTCCAACCCTCCCACACTCAACACACCCTCCCCAACACCCCTTTTTCTCTTTCGTCAACTCTTCCCACTCTCCTCGACCCATCTCTTACCCTTCCTACTCTCGCGCATTCAGACCTCTCTCCTAATAGACTCATAACTAAAAATAATGCTTCTTGGAGTGAATTTAGTCCACTTTCAGTGTCATCGATCATTAACATCATGACTAAACTCAAACCTTCCTCCCATTCCAAAGATCGTCTTCCCGCCCATTTGGTCCAAGACCTCAAATCTACCATTGCCCCTATTTGGACCAATATCATCAACTCCTCCCTTGCCACTGGTTGCGTCCCAGCCTCCCTTCAGCTTGGTCAAACCTCTCCCATCCTGAAAAACACCTCTGCCGACCCAAATGACCTTAACAACTTACGCCCTATCTCTAACCTTCCTTTCCTCTCTAAAGCCCTGGAAAAATATGTCCTATCACAACTTGAGAACCATATCCTCGACTTCAATCTCCTTGATGTTTTTCAATCAGGATTCAGAAAAGGTTGTAGTACAGAAACTGCAATGTTAAATATCACAGATGACATTCATCGCTCCCTTGACAATGGTGAATCCTCACTACTGATCCTCCTTGACCTCTCGGCGGCATTTGATACTGTCCATCATACCACCCTTCTAAACACCCTCAAAGATCGATTTGGCTTGGAAGGTACTGTACACAAATGGTTCTGCTCATTCCTTCAAAACAGATCACAGCAAATCAAGCTTAGCCACTTCCTTTCTAATCCTCAACCTGTCTCACTCGGGGTCCCTCAAGGATCCATCCTCCCCCAACCCTTTTCAATCTTTTCATGGAACCACTCACCCTCATTCTCAAACAAGCTAAAATAAGTTACCACCTCTACGCCGACGATACCCAATTATACTACAAGATCAAATCCCACAACGACATCCTTCACCTCAACGACACCCTAACTAAAGTGCAAGCCTGGTTCCATCTAAACCATCTCAAACTGAACCCCCAAAAAATAGAAATCATTCATTTCACCCCCAAAAACAATACCCTTCCCATCCAAATCTGGATCAATGATATCAAAGCTCTCAATTGCTCCCTCTCCACCTCTAACTCTGTTAAATCCCTTGGCATCAGCATCAACCAGAATCTCAACCTCATCCCCCACATTAATAATGCTGCCAAAAGTGCTCTTTTCACCCTTCTCCACCTCAAGAAAATCAAACCTTTCATTCCAGCTGATGATTTCAAAATCGTTGTCCAATCGCTAGTCCTCTCCAGGATTGACTATGCTAACGCCACCCTTGCCGGCACCCATCATGCACCGATTAAATCTGTCCTCAATCTAGCTGCCTGACTTATCTCTGACTGTAAAAGATTTTACCACATATCGCCCGTCCTCAAAAATCTTAATTGGCTCCCAATTGAAGGAAGATCCTCTTACAAGATTGCCTGTATCACCCACAAAGCTCTTCATCAAAACACCCCCGCCTACCTTGCAACCAAACAAAAAAAAGCAGGCTGCACCAGGTCCCTGAGAAGCACCAACTCCCTTCTCCTGATCCCACCCAGACTTAATTGTCAAAAAACTCAATCCCGTGCATTCTCTGGTAATGCTCCTACCATTTGGAACTCACTCCCCAAAAACCTTCGCAGCAACCCCTCTTACCCTCTTTTAAAAAAAGAACCCAAACTACTTCTCCACAACAAATATTGGGGTACCTAGCATGTCCACTCTCTCTACCCTTATACCCTGCCCCACCTTGTCTGAATTCATCATCTTCTCCCCTGTTAACTGTTTCGCCTATTTTTAATTTGTACCTGTCTCTTACTCCCCCCTTATCATATACTTTTTGCAATACTGTATCCCATTGTTAATTTCGCATATATTGCTATTTTATCTTATTGTGTCTAACTCTGTTGTAAAGCGCTCTGATACTCCAGGGTCCAGCAGCGCTATATAAAACCCTTGAAATAAATAAATAAATACATTCTGGGTAGGAGAAAACTTTGGGGGACCCATGCAAGCCATACCTTGCTGGACTCCCCCGGGTGTATAGTTTTCAGAAATTTGTGGGTTTGGTACTTTTCCAAGATGGCCACCGAGCCGGGGGCCAAAAACCCAGGTCACCCCCTTTGTAAAACTAGGTTGTTTTGTGATAGCTCATTTTGATGTCTCCTCAATACGTTTTGGGCCCTTGCCTGTCCCCGCATTCCCCAAAGACTTCTGAGAAAAATGGTACCTCATTTGTGTTCGTAGGCCCAGTGCTCGTGACAGCAAACGGCTCAAAACACAACGTGGTCACACCACATTTTCAGAGTGAAAAATGACCTTTTTTTGTAAAGTGCCTAGCTGTAGGTTTTGGACCATAGCTCTGCCGGCCCCTAGAGAAAGCTAAAAAACCTATACATGTTTTAGAACTAGACACCCAGGAGAATCTAGGATGGGGTGAAGTCGCTGGCTCTCACAAGGTTCTCTTACCAAGAATCCCTTGCAAGCCCAATAAAATACTAAAAAAACACATTTTCCTCAAATTTCTGTGGTGGAAAGTTCTGGAATCTCTGTGGATCCAGAAAATTCCACCCATCCCACGTTCCCCAAAGTCTGTGAAGAAAAATGTTACCTCACTAGTGTAGGTAGGCCTAGTGCCCTGGGCAGGAAACAGCACAAAACGCAATGCGGACACCCCACATTTTCACAGTGAAAAATGACCCTTATTTTTGCAAAGTGCCTAGCTGAAGTTTTTGAACCACAGCTCTGCTAGCACCTATGGAAACCTAGCAAAACTATACATTTATGAAAACTATACACCCAGGGAAATCCAGTATGGGGTGACTTGACTGGCTCTCAGCAGGTTCTGTTACCCAGAATCCGTTGCAAACCTACAAATTTGTCAAAAAACCCACAGTTTTCTCACATTTATGTGGTGGAAAGTTGTGTAATCTGCATGGATCCACAGAATTCTATGCACCCCGTTTTCCCCAAAGTATTCCAAGAAAAATTATACCTCACTTGTGTGGGTAGGCCTTGTGCCTACAACAGGAAACATCGCAAAACACAACTTGGACACACCTCATTTTCACAGTGAAAAATTACCCTTTTATTGTAACGTGCCTAGCTGTAGGTTTTGGACCATAGCTCTGCCGGCACCTAGAGAAACTTAGCAAACCAATACGTGTTTTAGAACTAGACACCCAGGAGAATCTAGGATGGGGTGACTTGACTGGCTCTCCCAAAGTTCTGTTACCCAGAATCCCTTGCAAACCTAAACATTTGTAAAAAAAGCACATTTTCCTAACATTTCAGTGGTGGAAAGTTCTGGAATCTGCCAGGTCCATAAAATTCCACCCACCCTGCGTTCCCCAAAGTCCTCTGAGAAAATGGTACTTCACTTGTGTGGGTAAGCATAGTGCCCACCATAGGAATTGGTGCACAATGCAACGTGGACACACCACATTTTCACATTGACAAATTACCCTTTTTTTGCAAAGTGCCTAGCTGTAGCTTTTGAACCGTAGCTCTGCCCGAACCCAGGGAAACCTAGCAAACCTATACATTTTTTAAACTAGACACCCATGGGAATCCAGGATGGGGTGACTTGACTGGCTCTCACCAGGTTCTGTTACCCAGAATCCCTTGCAAACCTAACAATTTGTCAAAAAAACACATTTTCCTCATATTTCTGTGGTAGAAAGTTCTGGAATCTGCATGGATCCACAATATTCCCCCCACCCCGCAGTCCCCAAAGTATTCCTTGAAAAATGTTACCTCACTTGTGTGGGTGGGTCAAGTACTTGCGACAGGGTGGGCCCAAAACCTATTGAGGCGACATCAAAATTACCTATCACATACCAACCTGGTTTTGCAAGGGGGGTCCCATGAGTATTTGGCCCGGGGCCGGGCAGCTATCTAGGGAAACCTGACAAACCCACACATTTCTGGAAACTAAATACCCAGGGGAGTCCAGCGACGTATGGCTTGTGTGAATCCCCAAAATGCTCCTACCCAGAATCCCCTGCAAACCTCAAATTTAACAGAAAAAATCACTTTTTTCTCAATTTTCTGTGTGGAAAAGTTCTGGAATCTGTGTGGATCCACAAAATTCCTCCCACCCAACATTCCCCCAGGCCCACGATAAAAATGATACCTCACTTGAGTGGGTGGGTCAAGGACCCGCAACCGGCAAGGGCCCAAAACCTATTGAGGCAACATCAAAATTACCTATCAGAAACCAACCTGGTTTTACAAGGTGGGTTCCATGAGTTTTTGGCCCAGGGCTCGACGGCCATCTAAGGAAACCTACCAAACCCACACATTCCTGGAAACTAGGCACCCAGGGGAGTGGCAGGCTCCTGAGCAGCGCTTGGCAGGGTCGCAGACTGCTTGAATGCAGCAGGAAATCTCAGCCCTCTACAGGACTTTGCCGCAGGATTTCACACCCAGGAGCACTCCAGGAGCGGAGCCATCCTCCACCGGCACCTTTTTGCCATTGTTGCTGTAGCCCGCAATTCAACAAAAGGGGATTCAACCTCCATCTTTTTGTGGCAAAAATGTCTCTCTGCAGCGCACTACTCATTTACAGGTAGTTGTCATCCCTAGTAATGTTGTTGATGGTTCTAAGAAAATCACTTATATCTTTAACGAACAATGGCAACGCATGGACTAGTGGCTGTAAAAAATTGTCCACATACTTAGATGTGTTCTCGAGGGTACTATCTCTCGATGATATTGTAGCGGGAATTCCGTTCACCCACAGAACTGTGCATAGAGATTTGGAACCTCAGTGTATTAGGATGGCCCAAAACTCACCTCAGTACCCAAAATCCCCTTACCGAGCTAGCTACAGTGTCTCATTGGTCATAACAAACTCCCAATGTTTAGACAAACCAGAACATGAACTTAGAATACCTCAGGTATCGTGGAACACATGAACACTCTTTCGCTATATAATCATTTCAAACCAGAACGTGGAGTAAATGAGGACACGTTCATATTTGAAATATTTATTTACTAATGCAGGGTTCTCAAACGCAGTATCTTATATAATACAAGCAAACATATTATAAGAAACAAAGTTATCAGCATAGTTACTAGTCCATAAAAAGCGAACGGTGACTGCATACTAAGATGCTGAAATGAATAGAAATTAACAACACCTATTTCTCACCCTCCCTAATTAGCATAGTATATTATATCTAGAAGGTTTCTTTTGGGTTTTAGCAGGGCGGCCCCATACCTCAAAATCTCAGTGACAGAGGGTCACATCATCTTCCACCAGCTCTCTGCATGCGAATCACCATCAAGTGTGTTACGTGTGTTTTCAGCACAGCAATATAAAACCCGCTTAAAGCCAGATTTTGGCAGCAGCTGCATTTGTGTTATGTCTAGGAAGGTGCGAAGATCAGACTTCACAACAACACTGTGTCGAGTTATCCTTGGAGGCTTCAGCACTCACTGTGCAGACAGTGTACCAAGCAAAACTGATATCAGAGTAATAACATATTATTCTCAAGTAAATCACAACGCTCTTCTAGGTTGAAAGCTAAAATAACAATTATGTGTCGTGTGCAAAATGATGCAAAAGGAAAAATGGCGTTTAAACATTTAATAAGCTCATGCTAACTTAACACAGTATATAGAAAAGAAGTAGCTATATGACAATATGATGGGTCTCCCTGGCGGCATGGTGGCATTTTTGTGGATTTTAGGGAGGAGGTACTCTGAAGTGAATTGTGCTACCATAGTAGCGATTAATCGTGACCTACTTGTGGTATAGGAGGACCTTTGCCCACTGGGGCATTGACCTTGAACACTATGTCTGTTGAAATAGGATTACCTCAGTAATTAATTTGAGCCACTGGGCATAGAATGTGATGAAATGTTATGACGGTAATTTAGGCGCGCCCCGGTACGCGCACCGGGCGTGCTACGCGACTTGCGCACGGAAAGCTGATTGGCTCACGGGTGTCTGTAAACATTTGAAACAGTCCGGAGCGGCCGCCATCTTGTGTCTCGGTAGGATCAAGACACAAGAGGTGGAAAAAGAAAAGGGGGAAATGTCCATCTTGTATTTTGGAGTTTTCTGAGTAGGCTCTAAACATTATATCAGGTCCGGTACCTTTCACTAGGGTGCAGGTGCTTCATCCACGAGCTTGTGAGCTCAATGATTCACAGGAGTACTTTACATAGACAACAGGATGTAGGAGCACACTGCTGACCTCTCAGGCAAGGTTCACTCCTGGTATTCTGGGAAATACAGTCTCTTGTAGCTCGCTCCGATATTTGTGAGTATTTCGCCAAGCTTGGCGCAGATAGTGCCGATCGCTAGACACGTGTTTCTGGTTTATTACCGTCATCAGTGGAGAATTTAGTCTTGTATTTTGGGGTTTGCTGAGTAGGCTCCAAACATTATATCAGGTCCGTTACCTCTCACTGGTGCAGGTGCTTCATCCACAAGCTCGTCAGCTCAAGGACTCACGGGAGTCCTTTAAGTAAACCACAGGATGTGGGAGCACACTCCTGACCTCTCAGGCAAGGTTTGCCCCTGGCATTCTGGGAAATGCAGTCTCTTGTAGCTCGCTCTGATATTTTCGAATATTTCGCCAAGGTTGGGGCAGATAGTGCTGATCTCCAGACACGTGTTTCTGGTTTATTAACTGTCCTCAGTAGATAATACAGTCTTGTATTTTGGGCTTTGCTGAGTAGGCTGCCAAACAATATATAAGGTCTGGTACCTCTCTCTGTCTCGCAGGTGCTTCATCCACGAGCTCGTTAGCTCAATGACTCACGGGAGTACTTTAAGTAGGCAACAGGATGTGGGAGCACACTGCTGACCTCTCAGGCAAGGTTTGTCCCTGGCATTTGGGAAATGCAGTGTCTTGTAGCTTGCTTCGATATTTTTGAGTACTTCACCAAGGTTGGAGCAGATAGTGCTGATCTCTAGACATGTGTTTCTGGATTATTAACCGTCATTAGTAGAGAATACAGTCTTGTATTTTGGGGTTTGTTGAGTAGGTTGCCAAACATTATATCAGGTTCAGTACATCTCAATGGCGTGCAGGTGCTTCATCCACAAGCTCGTCAGCTCAATGACTCACAGGAGTACTTTAATTAGACAACAGGATGTGGGAGCACACTGCTGACCTCTCAGGCAAGGTATGCCCCTGGCATTCTGGAAAATGCAGTCTCTTGTAGCTCGCTCCGATATTTTCGAGTATTTCGCCAAGGTTGGCGCAGATAGTGCTAATATCTAGACACATGTTTCTGGTTTATTAACCGTCATCAGTAGAGAATACAGTCTTGTATTTTGGGGTTTGACATCATATCAGGTCTCAGTACCTCTCACTAGTGCGCAGGTGCTTCATCCTCAAGCTTGTCAGCTCAATGATTCACAGGAGTTATTTAAATAGACAACAGGATGTATGAGCACACTGCTGACCTCTCAGGCATGGTTCACCCTTGGTATTCTGGGAAATACAGTCTCTTGTGGCTCGCTCCCATATTTGTGAGTATTTCGCCAAGGTTGGCGCAGATAGTGCTGATCGCTAGACACGTGTTTCTGGTTTATTAACCATCATCAGTGGAGAAATTAGTCTTGTATTTTGGGGTTTTCTGAGTAGGCTGCCAAACATTATATCAGGTCCAGTACCTCTCACTGGTGCAGGTGCTTCATCCATGAGCTCGTCAGCTCAATGATTCACTGGAGTACCTTAAATAGACAACAGGATGTGGGAGCACACTGCTGACCTCTCAGGCAAGGTTCGCCCCAGGCACTCTGGGAAATGCAGTCTCTTGTAGTTCGCTCCAATATTTTCGAGTATTTTGCCAAGGTTGGGCAGATAGTGCTTATCTCTAGACACGTGTTTCTGGTTTATTAACCGTCATCAGTAGAGAATACAATCTTGTATTTTGGGGTTTGCTGAGTAGGCTGCAAAACATTATATCAGGTACGGAACCTCTCATTGGTGCGCAGGTGCTTCATCCACGAGCTCATCAGCTCAATACTCACAGGAGTACTTTAATTAGACAACAGGATGTGGGAGCACACTGCTGACCTATCAGGCAAGGTTTGCCCATGGGATTCTGGGAAATGCAGTCTCTTGTAGCTCGCTCTGATATTTTCGAGTCTTTCGCCAAGCTTGGCGCAGATAGTGCTGATCTCTAGACACGTGTTTATGGTTCATTAACCATCATCAGTAGAGAATACAGTCTTGTATTTTGGGCTTTGCTGAGTAGGCTGCCAAACATTATATAAGGTCCGGTACCTCTCACTGGCGCGCAGGTGCTTCATCCACGAGCTTGTCAGCTCAATGACTCACAGGAGTACTTTAAGTAGACAACAGGATGTGGGAGCACACTGCTGACCTCTTAGGCAAGGTTCACCCCTGGCATTCTGAGAAATGCAGTCTCTTGTAGCTCACTCTGATATTTTCGAGTATTTCGCCAATGTTGGCGCAGATAGTGCTGAACTCTAGACATGTGTATCTGGTTTATTAACCGTCATCAGTAGAGAATAGAGTCTTGTACTTTTGGGTTTGCTGAATCGGCAGACAAACATCATATCAGGTCCGGTACCTCTCACTGGCGCGCATGTGCTTCATCCAAAAGGTTGTCAGCTCAATGACTCACGGGAGTACTTTAAATAGACAACAGGATGTGGGAGCACACTGCTGACCTCTCAGGCAAGGTTCGCCCCTGGCATTCTAGGAAATGCAGTCTCTTGTAGCTTGCTCCGATATTTTTGAGTATTTGGCCAAGACTGGCGCAGATAGTGCTGATCTCTAGACAACGTGTTTCTGGTTTATTAACTGTCATCAGTAGAGCATACAGTCTTGTATTTTGGAGTTTGCTGAGTAGGCTCTAAGCATTATATTAGGTCCGGTACCTCTCACTAGCGCGCAGGTGCTTCATCCACGAGCTTGTCAGCTCAATGATTCACAGGAGTACTTTAAATAGACAACAGGATGTGGGAGCACACTTCTGACCTCTCAGGCAAGGTTCACTTCTGGTATTCTGGGAAATACAGTCTCTTGCAGCTCGCTCCGATATTTGTGAGTATTTCGCCAAGGTTGGCGCAGATAGTGCTGATGGCTAGGCACATGTTTCTGGTTTATTAACCGTCATCTGTGGAGAATTTAGTCTTGTATTTTGGGGTTTGCTGAGTAGGCTGCCAAAAATTATATCAGGTCCGGTACCTCTCACTGGCGCGCAGGTGCTTCATCCACGAGCTCGTCAGCTCAATGACTCACGGGAGTACTTTAAATAGACAACAGGATGTGGGAGCACACTGCTGACCTCTTAGGCAAGGTTCGCCCCTGGCAATCTGAGAAATGCAGTCTCTTGTAGCTCGCTCCGATATTTTCGAGTATTTCGTCAAGGTTGGCGCAGATAGTGCTGAACTCTAGACACGTGTATCTGGTTTATTAACCATCATCAGTAGAGAATACAATCTTGTATTTTGGGGGTTGCTGAGTAGGCTGCAAAACATTATATCAGGTACGGAACCTCTCATTGGTGCGCAGGTGCTTCATCCACGAGCTCATCAGCTCAATGACTCACAGGAGTACTTTAATTAGACAACAGGATGTGGGAGCACACTGCTGACCTCTCAGGCAAGGTTTGCCCATGGCATTCTGGGAAATGCAGTCTCTTGTAGCTCGCTCTGATATTTTCGAGTCTTTTGCCAAGCTTGGCGCAGATAGTGCTGATCTCTAGACACGTGTTTCTGGTCAATTAACCGTCATCAGTAGAGAATACAGTCTTGTATTTTGGGCTTTGCTGAGTAGGCTGCCAAACATTATATAAGGTCTGGTACCTCTCACTGGCGCGCAGGTGCTTCATCCACGAGCTCGTCAGCTCAATGACTCACTGGAGTACTTTAAGTAGACAACAGGATGTGGGACCACACTGCTGACCTCTCAGGCAAGGTTTGCCCCTGTCATTCTGGGAAATGCAGTCTTTTGTAGCTTGCTTCGATATTTTCGAGTACTTCACCAAGGTCGGGACAGATAGTGCTGATCTCTAGACATGTGTTTCTGGATTATTAACCGTCATTAGTAGAGAATACAGTCTTGTATTTTGGGGTTTGCTGAGTAGGCTGACAAACATCATATCAGGTCCAGTACCTCTCACTGCCGCGCAGGTGCTTCATCCACAAGGTTGTCAGCTCAATGACTCATGGGAGTACTTTAAATAGACAACAGGATGTGGGAGCACACTGCTGACATCTCAGGCAAGGTTCGCCCCTGGCATTCTGGGAAATGCAGTCTCTTGTAGCTCGCTCCGATATTTTTGAGTATTTGGCCAAGACTGGCGCAGATAGTGCTGATCTCTAGACACGTGTTTCTGGTTTATTAACTGTCATCAGTAGAGAATACAGTCTTGTATGTTGGGGTTTGCTGAGTAGGCTCAAAACATTATATCAGGTCCGGTACCTCTCACTGGCGCGCAGGTGCTTCATTCACGAGCTTGTCAGCTCAATGATTCACAGGAGTACTTTAAATAGACAACACGATGTGGGAGCACACTGCTGACCTCTCAGGCAAGGTTCGTCCCTGGCATTTCGAGAAATGCAGTCTCTTGTAGCTCGCTCCGATATTTTAGAGTATTTCGCCAAGCTTGGCGCAGATAGTGCTGATCTATAGACACGTGTTTCTGGTTTATTCACCGTCATCAGTAGAGAATACTGTCTTGTATTTTGGGGTTTGCTGAGTAGGTTGGCAAACATTATATCAGGTTCGGTACATCTCAATGGCGTGCAGGTGCTTCATCCACAAGCTCGTCAGCTCAATGACTCACAGGAGTACTTTAAATAGACAACAGGATGTAGGAGCTCACTGCTGACCTCTCAGGCAAGGTTCACCCCTGGTATTCTGGGAAATACAGTCTCTTGTAGCTCGCTCCGATATTTGTGAGTATTTCGCCAAGGTTGGCGCAGATAGTGCTGATTGCTATATACGTGTTTCTGGTTTATTAACTGTCATCAGTGGATAAATTAGTCTTGTATTTTGGGGTTTGCTGAGTAGGCTGCCACACATTATATCAGGTCCGGTACCTCTCACTGGTGCAGGTGCTTCATCCATTAGCTCGTCAGCTCAATGATTCACTGGAGTACCTTAAATAGACAACAGGATGTGGGAGCACACTGCTGACTTCTCAGGCAAGGTTCACCCCTGGCATTCTGGGAAATGCAGTCTCTTGTAGCTCGCTCCGATATTTTTGAGTATTTCACCAAGGTTGGGGCAGATAGTGCTGATCTCTAGACACGTGTTTCTGGTTTATTAACCATCCTCAGTAGAGAATACAGTCTTGTATTTTGGGCTTTGGTGAGTAGGCTGCCAAACATTATATAAGGTCTGGTACCTCTCTCTGTCTCGCAGGTGCTTCATCCACGAGCTCGTC
Organism: Lissotriton vulgaris; assembly: GCF_964263255.1. Classification (NCBI taxonomy): domain Eukaryota; kingdom Metazoa; phylum Chordata; class Amphibia; order Caudata; family Salamandridae; genus Lissotriton; species Lissotriton vulgaris. Next base: position 1,323,049,257 of record NC_141689.1, on the reverse strand, counting down.
AGCTCAATGACTCAACGGAGTACTTTAAGTAGACAACAGGATGTGGGAGCACACTGCTGACCTCTCAGGCAAGGTTTGCCCCTGGCATTCTGGGAAATGCAGTCTTTTGTAGCTCGCTCCGATATTTTCAAGTACTTTGCCAAGGTTGGAGCAGAAAGTGCTGATCTCTAGACACGTGTTTCTGGTTTATTAACCGTCATCAGTAGAGAATACAGTCTTGTATTTTGGGGTTTGCTGAGTAGGCTGCCAAACATTATATCAGGTCCGGCACCTCTCACTGGCGTGCAGGTGCTTCATCCACGAGCTCGTCAGCTCAATGACTCACAGGAGTACTCTAAATAGATGACAGGATGTGGGAGCACACTGCTGACCTCTCAGGCAAGGTTTGCCCCTGGCATTCTGGGAAATGCAGTCTCTTGTAGCTTGCTCCGATATTTTTGAGTACTTCGCCAAGGTTGGAGCAGATAGTGCTGATCTCTAGACACATGTTTCTGGTTAATTAACCGTCATCAGTAGAGAATACAGTCCAGTATTTTGGGGTTTGCTAAATAGGCTGCCAAACATTATATCAGGTCCGAAACCTCTCACTGGATTGCAGGTGCTTCATCCACGAACTCGTCAGCTCAATGACTCACGGGAGTACTTTAAGTAGACAACAGGATGTGGGAGCACACTGCTGACCTCTCAGGCAAGGTTTGCCCCTGGCATTCTGAGAAATGCAGTCTCTTGTAGCTCGCTCTGATATTTTCGAGTACTTTGCCAAGGTTGGAGCAGAAAGTGCTGATCTCTAGACACGTGTTTCTGGTTTATTAACCGTCATCAGTAGAGAATACAGTCTTGTATTTTGGGGTTTGCTGAGTAGGCTGCCAAACATTATATCAGGTCCGGAACCTCTCACTGGTGTGCAGGTGCTTCATCCACAAGCTCGTCAGCTCAATGACTCACAGGAGTACTCTAAATAGATGACAGGATGTGGGAGCACACTGCTGACCTCTCAGGCAAGGTTCGCCCCTGGCATTTTTGGAAATGCACTCTCTTGTAGCTCGCTCTGATATTTTCGAGTATTTTGCCAAGGTTGGCGCAGGTAGTACTGATCTCTAGAAACGTGTTTCTGGTTTATGAACCGTCATCAGTAGAGAATACAGTCTTGTATTTTGGGGTTTGCTGAATAGGCTGCCAAACATTATATCAGGTCCGGTACCTCTCACTGGCACGCAGGTGCTTTATCCACGAGCTAGTCAGCTCAATGACTCATGGGAGTACTTTAAATGGAAAACAGGATGTGGGAGCACACTGCTGATCTCTCACACAAGGTTCGCCCCTGGCATTCTGGGAATTGCAGTCTCTTGTAGCTCGCTCTGATATTTTCGAGTATTTCGTCAAGGTTGGCGCAGATAGTGCAGATCTCTAGACATGTGTTTCTGGTTTATTAACCGTCATCAGTAGAGAATACAGTCTTGTATTTTGGGGTTTGCTGAGTAGGCTCCAAACATTATATCAGGTCCGGTACCTCTCACTGGTGCGCAGGTGCTTCATCCACGAGCTCGTCAGCTCAATGACTCACGGGAGTACTTTAAGTAGACCACAGGATGTGGGAGCACACTGCTGACCTCTCAGGCAAGGTTTGCCCCTGGCATTCTGGGAAATGCAGTCTCTTGTAGCTCGCTCCGATATTTTTGAGTACTTCGCCAAGGTTGGAGCAGATAGTGCTGATCTCTAGACACATGTTTCTGGTTTATTAACTGTCATCAGTAGAGAATACAGTCCTGTATTTTGGGGTTTGCTAAATAGGCTGCCAAATATTATATCAGGTCCGGAACGTCTCACTGGCGTGCAGGTGCTTCATCCACGAGCTCGTCAGCTCAATGACTCTCGGGAGTACTTTAAGTAGACAACAGGATGTGGGAGCACACTGCTGACCTCTCAGGCAAGGTTTGCCCCTGGCATTCTGGGAAATGCAGTCTCTTGTAGCTCGCTCTGATATTTTCGAGTATTTTGCCAAGGTTGGCTCAGGTAGTACTGATCTCTAGACACGTGTTTCTATTATGATTTAATTTACAGTGAAGAAATTGAGGAGCTGGTTCTGCAATGTGGCATGCATTGCACGCTGAGTGATTGTTGTTTCTTGTGATGTGAACTTGTGAATAATATGTCATCATCATGTGTGTTGAGACTTGTAAAGAGATGATTCATGTGGTGGCAGGCAGTGTGAGACTGGGTGTTTTTTGTTACACCTAGGGGTCGATTCCGATTCGGGAAAGAAAACCGTCCGACGATTCGTATTCGTAGCCGTTTCCGTACGAATCGTATAAATCCATCTGAATCACGTAGTACGATCCATTGTCAAAAAATACGTCCGAATGTTTGCGAACCGTACGTAAAACAAGCGAAAATACGTACAATACGGACTCGGAAAGTGAACCGTACAATTCGTAAACATGCCAGACTTCCCGACAAGTACGATCCAGACCGGGGACCCAGAACGCGATTCGTACAGGAAAACGTCATCACGTATGAGCTGTGATTTGTACAGAAAACATTGCGTATGAGTGAGACACACAACCAAATATGAAACGAACGCCATCTTAATGAAGCGCACACAAACCCCGTAAAAACGTTGTGTATGAGCGAGCCACACAACCAAATACGAAACAAAGCCGTCCTTATTGAAGGTCACGCGAACCCCATAAAAACGTCACGTATGAGCAAGCCACACAATCAAATACGAAATGAACCCCCATCAATGAAGCGCACGTGAACCCCGTAAAAATGACGCGTATGAGCGAGCCACACTATCAAATACGAAACGAATCCCCCCTGAACGAAGCGCATGCGAACCCTTAAAAACAGCACAAGGAGGGTGCAAACGACTCGCGCAACACCACAAAAAATGTCTCCTGTGTTCAAACCATTGGAAATTAATGACCTGGCCAGATCCAAACAGGCAAACAGAGGGCCCAACTCAGACCCACCCCTTGTAACACACCCATCAAAAATGTCAAACTGAGCACCACCCACAAAGGGACCAATAAAAAGGGCCCACACACAAACCGTCATCCTTTGCAACATAGCCATTTAGCTACAGACACACAGACACCACACCAACAACTGAACACATCCACCTTCACATACCCACCCTATCATATTCAGGCCCACACATCCCCCATTCACATTCAGATCCACACACCCACATCCATACACACCGTCACCCCCAATCACATTCACCCCACACCATGTCCGCACAAAAGAATCAAAAGTTCACAAAGGAGGAGATGGAGATCCTTTTAGATGAAGTTATCAGAGTCGAGCAACATCTGTTTGGCGCATTGGTCGGACAGACCAGCATAGCTGACAAAACACACCTGTGGGAGAGGATCGTCAATAGGGTCAATGCTGTTGCACCCATCAGGCGCACCAGGAAGGATTGCCAGTCCAGGTGGTAAGATCTGCGGAGGATGGTGAAGCAGAAGATGGATGAGGACTACTCCAATAGCCAGCTCACTGGAGGTGGTGGTCCCCGCAGACCAGTACAGTACCATCCCTGGGAGGAGAAGGTCATGGCCCTTCTACCACCGGTGGGAGTACATGGAATTGAAGGAGTCGTGGAGCCTGCTGAGTATACAAACAACTCAAGTAACATGGGGGTAATGGCATCTACACTCCAAGTACAAAAAATGCCTGCAACAAGCGCCAAGCACCCGCCGCCCATAACTAGAGGCAAAAACAACGCTAATGCCACTAACATGTGTATGCCCCATTGACAAACCAAGGCCATGCTATGTCCCATGGTACAGGAAGCACAGACCCAAGAATGGGCATCTGGTATTCTGGGAGGGTGGCTGTCACAAAATGCATCGTGGGACTCCAAATAAGACCCAATTGCATGGGCGTCCGCAGGGGGGCTAGGGGGGCTCTTGGAAGGAAGGTGGGCCTGGATCTCCAGTGTGTCTGGTGTGGGCCCAGTCAGGGCCGGCCCGACTCCATCATGCTTTTGAAATGGTGCCATTGTCCCAGGTGGCAGCACCCTCCATTGGGTGGGGAGGGTGCAAGGGGGTTGCCGAGAATTGTTCAAGGCAGAGGGGAGGAGGGTGCAAGGGGGAAGCCAGAAGGGTGCAAGGCAGAGGATGAGAAGGGTGTAAAGGGGAGGGCCAGAAGAGTGCAAGGTAGAGAAGGGTGCATTGTGGAGGTGGAGCAGGGTACAAAGTGGAGGGGGAGCAGGGTACAAGGTGGAGGGGGAGAAGGGGGCAAGGGGAGGATGAGAAGGGTGCAAGGGGGAGTGCCAGGAGGGTACAAGTCAGAGGGGAGGAGGGTGCAAGGGGGATGGCCAGAAGGGTGCAAGGCAGAAGGGAGGAGGATGCAAGGGGGATGGTGATGAAGCTAACATTTTGGCTACCACTATCAACATTTCTGTGTACGCCCATGGCCATTTGTACTCATCCCATATGGCCCAGTTGCACACCAATGCACCATCCTCAAGGGAGTGGGAAAGTTCTGACAAGATAGCTGAACTGGGCCCTGGTGTAGACAGCACAAGGCCCTCCCGTGACCAGTGCAAACACAAACACCAGGACAACAAGGTCAGATATCTTGGACAGGAAGTCACAAACACTGTCAAGGCTGTATGCTCCATGGGGGGACAGCCACACCACGATGGATGACCAGTTCCAAATCAGACTGCAACTACCAGCACGGCCTGTCACACACACCCCTTACATAAACTTCCTGGGGCAGGCAATGGAGTGCCCCACTGTCACGATCGTCATGTAACACAACAAAGCAAATACAGATCTGATGAAGCATCCAAGCAAAAAATCCACAGTTCTGATTCACAAGTCCCTTGCGCTTCTTTCACAACGCCGTTGCTTCACCTTTGTGATGCCGTGGACGCACAAAAGTTGCACCATGGTGCTGGGTATTTACAAGGTGATGCATCTGGGAGATGTGCCACGTTCTAACGCCCTGTGCCAGAAGTAGGTGTTGTGGTCCGGGGGGTGGGTGGCCGTCACGGCACAGCAACACCTCCCAAAAGTGCCTGAGTGAAATCTTAAAGATTTCACTCAGTCACTTTCATACACATGCTGCCTCAAAACCCTGTGCATGCTTGAAGCAGGCATAAGGATTGACGCAGCATTGTGCAGATAAGGCCACACAGAGCATTGCTGGATCTGCGTTGCACCGGCGACACAACTCCAGCAATGTGCCACTTCTGTGGCACAGATGCGTGACACAGCTGTGCTGTTTTTCCACCATGGTGATCCAAAGTGTAAATGTGTTGCATCCATGCTGGCATAGCTCTGGTGCACAATGACTGGCAAGTCCCTGCTGATATGCATGGGTGTGCCAGTCATTGTAAATAGTCACTGACATGTCAATGACTCCTGAGCACAGATCAATCGGACCCCACATCATACCCATCCACAAGTGAACATTGTGAACAATCCAAAGCATAGACAACTACCAGGTGGAACAGTGCCAACGACAATGTATATAAAAATTGGATGTTGCATTAAATGGCATTAACATTGTCTGTCTCTCACACCCACAGGGCAACGTGCAGAATCTACCCCCAATGAGGGGGGAGATGAATCACAGTCCCAGGCTACGCAGGACCCTCATCCCACTGACAGTGAAGCCTCTCAGCACTCCATGGATAACCCCGACCAACCTGGCACCTCTGGAGCCCAAACCCATGCAGCAGCTGGATCAGGGACATCTGCGCCAACCAGCACACCCATTCCTGCCACATCCCAGCAGACAGCTCAGAGCCCTGCCCACACTCCACAACTGAGTCAGTCTGACAATGAGGGTCAAAGTTCGCCTGGCACCCAGGAAGTGGCACACAACACCACCACTGTCATCCCTCAGGGGTCCCGTCGACCCGATGTGCCCACAACAGCAGGCCAGGCTCGTGTGGGTAGGGGTGGTGGGAGTGGCACCAGGCGGAGGCAAGAACCTGACCGGCCAGCTGCAGGGCCGGTATGTCAGAACTACGAAACATCATGGAGGCATACTGGCAGGACACCAGGGAGTTCAGCCAGGTAGTTGGGGCCCTCACAAAGATAAAAAACCTGCAGGCCGAGCAACACGGCAGTCAACGAGAACACCAAGGACGGATAGAGGCAAGACTGGATGAGCTCCTGGCGGTGCAGAAGGACATTAACCATTCACTCCGTCGGATCGCTGACAACATTCAGCACCCTCCCTGTGTCACCAGGCAAGAAACATCAAGGCCAAGACCGCCAACAGGCAGAGGGAGGAAGGAGGAGAAATCGTCCGACGGAGCGTCCCATGTATCGTGAAGGCCTGCATATGAGGGTCCCCAAGAAAGGTGGGTCTTCCACGGAAAAGACAGTGAGAGGCAGTGGGCCATGCACATCTCCCAGGTCACCTGGTCTGGCATCTTGCCTTTGTGCAACACCTTATTGACTGTCCTACTCTCCCACATGGACTTGCTGGTCGAAGTCTGAACAATGATGCCAAGCACTGTAGTCTGGACTCTGTTGACTCAAACTGCAATGCATCTCATCTCCCTCTGGGAACTTTGGATTCCCAGCATTTATGTACAGTACCTATCACATACTCACGTTTCCCCGCACAAGATCGATAAATAAACAAAACAAACACAATAGAATTGGATGTTGCAGTCTTTTTACATGAGTCAACAACATACGTGTGGGGATATGTCAAAGTATGCCAGAGTGTGGAAGAAACTCAAGCCGTCCATACACTGGGATCTGAGTCCAGTCGAGGACACACATAGGTCTCAAAATCTCATCAGATACATACAGGAAACGCAATAATCACCTGTGATGGTTCAAATCTGCTGAGGGGGGGCTTGCCATACTGCTCGGACAGACAGTTTAGGAAGAGTTTTAAGAAAATGGACAGGAACGGTCCTCTGCAGCCTCTTCTGCTGGCCCCAGTAAGTTGTTCTGTCGTAAATATAATTATACTTCCCTAATTTTTCCAGCTCCTATTCATTCCAAACTGTTTCCTATTTCTATTTTTTTACAAAATAGTCTTTGATCTTCTTGTAGGCTGTTTCTACATTCTTATCCTGCCTCTCTACCATCACTCTCTGTGCTACTACTATTTACTATTATTATGAGTCGGTCTGTGTAGGTAGCTAAGCTTGCCCAGTCGGCAAACGGTGTTGAACAAAACTCTGATCCAGCAATAGCTCTAGAGGCACTGAGTGCAGTCCTCTGAGTTGCCCTTGCTGTGTATTCCAGTCTTCTTAATGTTAGTTCTTTGACAATTTCCAAAAACAAAATGTCAATGTCAACCAAGAATAAGCTAGTAGTTGGCTTTTTGATTTGATAGCAGCACATACCATACCGCTAGTGTTTCAGGGACTATTCTGCACATACAGAAGTATGGACAAGAGAAATAGTACATTGTTGATGATAGGTGCAGTATGACTTTCCACATACCTCAGTCAGAAGTTACTGTGCGGGACTCGGGAGCCCTCACTTTGTTGGAACTTCAAGTCCTCCTGGTGGTGATGAGAAGTAGTTGGTTCTGTCTGTAAATTCGAAAAATGTTGCACGTTAAAAAGAAAGCATTCATCAGTTGTGACAAAAAGTGTTGCCTGTTATGGCTCAGCATATAAGTTAACACCCTCCCTGTAGGAAGGTGGCTACCTGACTATGGTTACCCCAGATTTTTTTGCCTTGTGTTTAGCTGATTTTCGACTTAGTTGGCCTGGTTCCCTGCTAATCAGGGCCCCAGGCTATCTGCTCTCTCTGTAAAATGGATTCCATGTACCCTAGGTGCATAACTAAATTGGCTTGGATCACCTTATCAGCACCTGTACAGAGCACTATAGGTGCCCAGGGCATAGGTGCATCCAAGGCCTACCAGGGGCTGCAGCATACCTTTTGCCACCCCTGGCTGGCTATCCAAAATTTACATAACTGGCTGAACACTCAGCTGGGGCAAGGTGGTGTGATCACCCCTTGCTTAGATATAGTATGCCTATATCTAAACCTAACTGGGCACATATAAACCTATAAGCCACTCCTATGGCAGGCCTTAACAATCCTGGAGGCAGAGTGCTTGGTTTTATGTGAGATGGTGCTCTAGCATGAGCTGAGCCTGTCTGCAGCTGTCGGGACCAATTCCCTAAACTGTTCCGGGATATTGCCATACCATATACTATTAAGTGCATTATAATCCTCGCGGTTATATGTTAACTTTGGTTTGACTTTATCAAAACATGTCGTGTAAGGTGTCATACGATTTGGAATACTACCCCCTCGCCAGTGCTGGCGATGGGGGTAGCATACCACCCTTCTAGAGGGAGACGACACGTTACTTTGCTAAAACGCGGTTGATTTTAAAAGAGCCTCAGATGCACAAAATGGATGCTTCTGCCACAGACACAAGTCTGACCTCCTGCTGCTGATCGAAACTCAGCAGAGGAGGCCTGGACAAAGGCTTTCCTGTCGCAGGGAGGTGTTTCACCACTCCAGACAGGAGATAGTGGATTGTAGCAGGGAGGTTTGAAAGAAACCAGACACTGCCTGGGGGGCACAAGGCTGCCCCTTGCATAATCTGGCCAAACCGGTTCTGGGGCACACCAGCCCCTGTCCCAGCGCGGCCTGGATCAAAGGGAAAGGGGTGTATCCACCTTCTTCCTGGGTCCCACCCATAGGAGGGGACCTAGCAGGTAATCCAGCCCCCTAGATTGGTATAAGAATGGGAGCAGTGCCAACGCACTCAGATTATCCTGATGAAACATTTGAAACAAAACTCTGGACCCTTCGACATCCTACTCAACGTAGAAGACTGAAGAATCTCCCTTGTGGTCAAGGAGTGACCACCCTGTGCAAACAGGCATCATCCAGCACCTCAACGTCTGCTTTGTTGCAGTTCCCGCCGGAACTCGAGCGACAGAGATCAACGAGATCAAGCTTGCCTGCCTTCTTACAGCCCGATCCACAGTCCCTGCAGAGCTGAGACCCATGGAGGCGACCGGAAATGTGGGGCACGCCATCTTGAAAAGACCACGAGACAATGACTGTTCAGCCCACGAGTGACCCCCGAAGCTGTACACCGGGGTTTGAGAAGCCCCAACCCTGAGACACTCTTGCACTGAAGCTCACATCTCTACACTCGACGAGTGCTGCGTGGGGCCCTTCTGCTTTCTTTGGCTCGACGCGTTGGCCTGGTCACTTGCCAGCTGGCTTGTGGCCCTTGTGCCGGCGAAAACCTAAATACAACTTGTGATTCTGGTTGCTCCAGACTAGCACCCGCTCCTCTGAAAAGGAGCACCTGCTCTGACCCTCCTGGTCCGAGTGAGAAGCAATCTTTCAATCCCGCAAGGATTGCTCTTGCCAAGTGTTGTTTGCTCCGATCTTGAAGCCGACAGCGCTGATGGTGAGAGCCTGCGTGGAACAGCTCGTGACCCGCTCCTGGACATCACAGATGCCCCAGAGCCCACGTGGCAGTGGAGAGAAGCTCCTTGACAACCACCTGATTGCGCCCAAGCTAAACTTGCTTTGCAAGGGAACAGAAAATGTGTGGCTTAGATGCCACTGGTGGCAGCAACATAACTCCTAGAGAGAAAGACAGGTCCTATAATACTAGAAACCTGACAAAGATTGTGCCCCCCTACACAGAAGGGGATGACATCCACAAGTGAATAACTGCTCTTGAGAGAGCCTGCATGGTACAGCAGGTTCCTGAGGAACAGTGGGCAGCAATCTTATGGTACTCCTTTTCAGAGAAAGGGAGAGATAAGCTCCTCACTGTCAGACATGAGGATGCTAAAAACTACAAGGTCCTGAAGAGTGCTCTAATAGATGGGTTTGGCTTAACCACTGAACAGTACAGGTTGCAGTTCAGAGACACCCAGAAGACACAGACACAGGACTGGACTGGTTTTGTAGATTGTGCTACTAAGGCTCTGGAGGGTTGGCTACATGGCAGCAAAGTACATGACTTCACAGGATTGTATAATTTGATTATGAGGGAGCAGATCCTAACTAATTGTCAGAACCAGCTCTTACATCAGCACCTGGTGGACTCAGATTTGACCTCTCCCCAAGAATTGGGAAAGAGGGCAGATAAATGGGTCAGAACCAGGATTAGGCCTAAGAATCAGGGCAATAACCAGAAGAAGGAGTCTACCAAGCCTCAAGATAAGGGTGGGGATAAAAGTAAAGAAAAGACTTCCCCAGGGCCCCAAAACTCCAAGGATGGGGGTGGGTCCCAAGACACTTCTTCAACTCAGAAAAAGCCTTATTGTCATGCCTGTAAACAGGTTGGGGATTGGAAAACAGACAGCTGGTGTCCCAAGAATGGCAATAAAGAAAACATACCTCCAAAGCCAGCTCCAACACCTCCTGTTACTGTCAGCAGTAATTCCCCAGGAAGTGGGAGCACACCCAGGAATCTGGGTGGGTTTACTTTTGGAGCACAGGTGGACCCTGGCCTATCCAGGTCCCCATCACCAAATGATCTTGTTTATGAGACTGGCATGGGGTTTGCCAACTTCTCTGATTGCCCAAATACCTTGAGCAAATATAGACAAGAACCCATCATCAATGGTTTGAAAGTTGAAGCCTTTAGAGACACAGGGGCAAGCATCACCATGGTGGCTGACTGTATAGTCCCCTCTAAGCAACTTTTACCAGGTGCCACATACCAGGTAACAAACATTGATGGAATACAAACCAATCATCCCATGGCAGTAGTAAGTCTCAGCTGGGGAGGTGTCACTGGCCCAAAGAGAGTGGCAGTGTCACCAAACTTGCCTGTAGACTGTCTACTAGGTAACGATTTGGAAATCTCAGCCTGGGCTGAGGTTGAACAGGAAATCCATTCTAGAATGGTAAATGCCAATGGAAAGGTTAGTGGGGCTGTAATGGCTACAGCCCCAACCCAAGATGTCCTTCCTGAAAAGGCTGGTAGGGCTGTGCAAGACTACGCCCCATCTTTAGCAGAAGCTCTTCCTAAACAGAATAGCAAAGCTGTTAGGATAACAGCAGAAACCCAAACTGAGTCTCCCCCTGAAAAGGTTGGTGGGGCTGTGATGGCCACAGCCCAAACTCAAACAGATATGTGTGTTGTGAAGCCTGAAATGATGGATCACTCCACCCAAACTGAGAGCATGGAGGAGGAGGAGAAATCTTCCCCTCACCAGACATTAGGACAGGATCAGCCTCCTCAGGGAACTGATCTTACCCCTGATGAAGGAACTGCCCCAGAGGTTGTTAGGCCTCGCCTGAGAGAGCCTCTGATGGCAGTGGACCCTTCTCGGGTGGGACCCAGTCTGGAGCAGGTAACCTGCCCCTCTCTACCTTGCCTTAGTCAGCCCACGGCTGCAGAGGACAAGAAGGACAGTGAGACCCAGAGGGCCCCCTCTAAAATAAAGCACCCCATCAACAGATTAGGGGCACCAAAACTAGTAGCCCTAGTAAGGTGAAAACTTTAAAAAAACCCTGAGGGAGCCCCCTTAAAAGTAGTTAGGGACCTCTCACAGATGGATTCTGTTGGGCACAGCCAAACCTGGGACCCAAAGGGCCCAAACCTGAACTGTCCCACCAGTAAGCCAAAACAAGGGACCCAGCCTCCAGCTTTAGGTAGCCAGAGGTTAACCCTGAGAGCACAGTGCAACTCAGTTAAAGAAAGAAAGGCACACATGGTGGAAGATAATTGGAGGAAGCTGAGCCCTAAATTAGTGGAGCCTCACTTCAATACTCCATATCAAAACCAGCCTTTTTCCTTGCATAAACACACCCAAGGTAGTGATTCCCTATGGTGGAGACCCTCTAATACCACAAGGGTGAGGGACTGCTTAGTGGACCATGAGCCAGGGGGTACCCATGCTAGTGCAGGTACTTCTTTATATGGCCACACAGGCAATATAGGCTTACCTGGGGGGGGGGGGTTGTGTAGGAAGGTGGCTACCTGACTATGGTTACCCCAGATTTTTTTGCCTTGTGTTTAGCTGGTTTTCGACTTAGTTGGCCTGGTTCCCTGCTAATCAGGGCCCCAGGCTATCTGCTCTCTCTGTAAAATGGTTTCCATGTACCCTAGGTGCATAACTAAATTGGCTTGGGTCACCTTATCAGCCCCTGTATAGAGCACTATAGGTGCCCAGGGCATAGGTGCATCCAAGGCCTACCAGGGGCTGCAGCATATCTTTTGCCACCCCTGGCTGGCTATCCAAAATTGACACAACTGGCTGAACACTCAGCTGGGGCAAGGTGGTGTAATCACCCCTTGCTTAGGTATAGTATGCCTATATCTAAACCTAACTGGACACATATAAACCTATAAGCCACTCCTATGGCAGGCCTTAACAATCCTGGAGGCAGAGTGCTTGGTTTTATGTGAGATGGTGCTCTAGCATGAGCTGAGCCTGTCTGCAGATTTCGGGACCAATTCCCTAAGCTGTTCCGGGATATTGCCATACCATATACTATAAAGTGCATTATAATCCTCGCGGTTATATGTTAACTTTGGTTTGGCTTTATCAAAACATGTCGTGTAAGGTGTCATACGATTTGGAATACTACCCCCTCGCCAGTCCTGGCGACGGGGGTAGCATTCCACCCCTCTAGAGGGAGACGACATGTTACTTTGCTAAAACGAGGTTGATTTTAAAAGAGCCTCAGATGCACAAAATGGATGCTTCTGCCACAGACACAAGTCTGACCTCCTGCTGCTGACTGAAACTCAGCAGAGGAGGCCTGGACAAAGGCTTTCCTGTCGCAGGGAGGTGTTACACCACCCAGACAGGAGATAGTGGATTGTAGCAGGGAGGTTTGAAAGAAACCAGACACTGCCTGGGGCGCACAAGGCTGCCCCTTGCATAATCCGGCCAAACCGGTTCTGGGGCATACCACCCCCAGTCCCAGTGCGGCCTGGATCAAAGGGAAAGGGTTGTTTCCACCCCCTTCCTGGGTCCCACCCATAGGAGGGGACCTAGCAGGTAATCCAGCCCCCTAGATTGGTATAAGAATGGGAGCAGTGCCAACGCACTCAGATTATCCTGATGAAACATTTGAAATGAAACTCTGGACCCTTCGACATCCTACTCAATGTAGAAGACTGAAGAATCTCCCTTGTGGTCAAGGAATGACCACCCTGTGCAAACAGGCACCATCCAGCACCTCGATGTCTGCTTTGTTGCAGTTCCCGCTGGAACTCGAGCGACAGAGATCGACGAGATCAAGCTTGCCTGCATTCTTACAGACTGATCCACAGTCCACGCAGAGCTGAGACCCGTGGAGGTGATGGGAAGCGTGGGGCACGTCATCTTGAAAAGACCACAAGACGCTGACTGTGCAGCCCACGAGTGACCCTCGAAGCTGTACACCAGGGTTTGCGAAGCCCTAACCCTGAGCCACTCTTGCACCGAAGCTCAACCCTCTACACTCGACGAGTGCTGCGTGGGGCCCTTCTGCTTTCTTTGGCTCGACGCGTTGGCCCGGTCACTTGCCAGCTGGCTTGTGGCCCTTGTGCCGGCGAAAACCTAAATACGACTTGTGATTCTGGTTGCTCCAGACATGCACACGCGCCTCTGAAAAGGAGCACCCGCTCTGACCCTCCTGGTTTGAGTGAGAAGCAATCATCTAATCCTGCGTGGATTGCTATTGCCAAGTGTTGTTTGATCCGATCTTAAAGTCGAGAGCGCCGATGGTGAGAGCCTGCGTGGGACAGCTCGTGACCCACTCCTGGACGTTGCCGATGCCCCAGAGCCCACATGGCAGCGGAGAGAAGCTCTTCGACAACCACCTGATTGTGCCCAACATTGCCTGGTTCCTTCCTGGTTCCACCCTGGTCACTGCTGAGTGACCCAGACTCTGTCCCCTCTGCTTTCAGGAACCTTTCTACTCTGATCCACCCTTGGATCACACCGGACACTTCTCCTTCACATCGCCTGCAGCTTCTTCAGCTTCAAGCACCAACAACCTGCGTGGCGAAACCCGACGCCATTTCGACCCTATGCACCCGCTTCCTGTGGGTGAGGTAACTCAGCAACGCCGGTGTTCCCACACTGGTACACACCTCTAGGGTCTGTGTTTAAAGTTTTGTCCTTCTAGGTTCAGGGGAAGTATCCTTAATTTCTATTTGTGTAACTTTTACGCACCATTGACTTTGCATTGGTGCATGCGTGTACTTTAAGCACTGCACCCGAATCCCGCGGGCTTATCCCGACTTCAGCATTGCTTGTCCCGACTGCTCCCAGTGATTCCCTAGGCCCTAGGCCTAATCACTGTTCGATTGGCATCTCTTATACCACTTTCTTAATATATGGTTTGAGTGCCACCCGCCCTCATCCATAATTGTGCAACTTTCATATGTTATACTGTGCTTTTGATTAAACGCTTGTGCCCCTTTGCTCATAAAGAGTACTGGGGATTATTCTAGTAATAAATACATATATTTTTATAATATATACTTGTGTGGTGTCCTTTCATTTGATATTACAGGATTGTGATTGGTAAAACAGCTCGCTTAACACAACCTCTTGAGTTTAGCCTTTAAGGCTGCTTAGTCCATGCTACCACTAGGATAGCTTGTCTATAAGGTTGACTTACAACCAGACACCATAAGGGATTGTTTGGACTGATACAAGGTGGTTCCAGAATTGGAAACATCATATATCAGGCCAACTTCTCACACTCCCCAAAACCGTGACTTTTCTTCAGTCCCAATAATTAAAATTTGTATATGTATTACGATACAAAATAGGGGGTGGTGTATGGCATCTAAAAATATGACATGTTTTTTCTAGGCGTCACAACATCGGATGCGGCACTACCCACCACCAGTGCCGGGGCCAGCAGCGCAGAGGGGTCCACTCCAGGGGCGGACGCGGAGGCGCCACAAGTGCCACCTGGAGGAGCTGAGGGGGATGGCTCAGCAGCGGGGGACGGTGGTAAGTTATTATACTCCTTACTTATTGACATTTTAGAGTAGGCTCACAAAGGAGTGTATGATGTACTGTACAGTAGACAGTACACTAGTACAAGTACACTGTACTATTAAGAACAGTTACTAATTTAGAACTACATTTTTGCCAATCACAGAGAAGACAGTCAACCTTGACTTAGTAATAGCATTAGCGGCGGTAGTTCTTGGGTAAGCAATGGCCACCTCTATTTGACTTCAACTCAGCTGGGAAAGAAAAGATGGCTGCCTGTGTGGGTGAATCAGAAAATGCATGTGTGGTGTGCATTGCAATCTATCATTTGGGTCAACCTCAAATGCAAGTCAAGACGGTGGTTTACCAAATAAAATGAAAAGGGTGTTAGTTGGTTGTTGAGAAAAAGTAAACTTGGTACAAGTTGAGACATTAAAAAGAATGGTAAACGTTTACTTTGGAAGCCTGGATGGTATCTTCTTCCTCCTCATATATAGCAGAGGTGTATGTAGTAGAGCAGATGCTCAGCGGATGAACAGTGTTACTTTGAACAGCATGTCCTTGCCAGAGTAGCAAAGCTGAGGAAATCCAAATACTAGAAGTTGTGATTGTTCATAAAATTTAAATTCTGCCCTTACTAACAGTACAGTAGTTTACTTTGCAAGCACAGCATATATTGTGTATGTATTTTTAGTTGACATTATATCAAGTCTTGTCCCTTCCTCCGGCAATTATGGGTACCACACTCATTCCCTATGTTAATAATTTTCTTTCAGCTGTGTCATGGGTGGACTATTGCTGTTGTTCACTCAATCTATCAAAACAAAGCACCTAAAGTCATCCATCATATAAGCAAAGATCATGTGATCGGCAGGATATATGATCAGAAATGATTAATCTTCATTTTCCTTTTTTAGTAGTCAAGCCTGGGTGGGCAGTGCGAAATATAAATTACATTGAGCAGTAGCCCTTGATGTAACCGAGTATGGCCAGTGCCACCCCTATAGAAAAGTAAGAGCTTCCTATCCCCACCTGCATATACTGCTTAAAGTAATGCGAGTCTGCGTCATCATGGCTTGTGTCTGTTTTTTTTGGGTGCAAGCTGACTCAGCTGGCATTATGCCGGCTACCACAAGTCCACGTACAAGTAATTTCTTTTGCAAAACAAGAGAAAAAAAGAAGACTGGTGTAGTCTCTGACTCTCTGACTATGTAGTAGTGAGTCCATAGTGCTGCTAGTAGAATTCCTGAAACTCCCACTAATGTCACAGGCCTACAAAGACTGCGGAAAGATACATGCCAAAATGTTATACTGTGCTTGCAAGTTGCTAGTGTTACTGTGAGACAACTTTCTGTTGAATTATTTTGACTTAATGTTAAAGACTATTGGCTACAGTATTTTTCTTTTTTTCTTCATATAGATGCTCCAAAAAAGCTCACCCGCAAGGAGATGGCTGTCCGGGCCAGGGCACGTAAGCTGTAGGCCATTTGCGTAGAATATCGGCGGCTGTGGGCTCGGGAGCAGGAGGAGACAGCAACTACTGCATCCTCCTCCAGTGCCCCCGGGTCCACTAGCCAGCAGCCTCCAGCAAAACGGCGCCATGGCCCGACAGCCTCCCGCCGCCGCCGCACAGCAGCAAGAACAACAGCTGCCCCCCCCAGAGCCTGGATGTCATATCTGCGCCGCCTCCAAAAGCGAGTGGACTACCTGGAGCGATTGGCAGAGAAGCAACAGCGCCAGCTCCGGGACCTCCACAAAGAGGTGCGGGACCTGTCCAAAGGAGGACACCGCCGGAGGAAGTGACTTTCTCTTGCCCCTTTTTTAAAGACTGTTGGGGGGTGGGAATTGGGCATTGGGCATTGGGGAAAGGGACTTGAAGGACATTTGGACATTGGTTTTGGTTAGGGAGGGGGGTGAGTTGGGTTAGTTTATTTTTTTTAGGGTAAATATATTTATTTATTTTACATACTTAAACATAGTTTACGCGTTCATATTATTTTGTGTGGTGGTGGGCAAGGGTTACTGTACGTTTGCTTTCTTCAAACTTACCAGCATGAATTATCTAAACGTCCAAACATGTACAAAAGTGCCACTAACAGAGTTAGTGAATTCAATTGCCCTACTAGTACTTTACTAGTACTACTGTGACACTGTCAGTCTCTCCTCTCCTCCGAGTCCTAGCTCATTATTCTACCTCCCCAAAATGCTTATCTTACCTGTAATTTGTGTTTTAGAATAGGGCTAGGCACAGGGCTGGCTGCATGGCAAATGGCGAGTTGACTTGAATCATGGATTGTTGAAATATCATCACTGTGCTGGTAGTAGTAGTGGTACACACTGGCAGTAGCAGCATATGGAAAAAAAGGAAATAAAACATTGAGTGGCCTGAGCGTAGCATTAGAAACAGTACGATAGATAGTACGGTAAAGAACAGTGCCATAAATTGTAGCCTAAGCAGTGTTAAAGTATTCAAAAGATAACCAAGTACTAGTTGCGTGGAGTATGGCTACTATAAGAAATAGTATTAAGGCAAAGGACAAATCAACGTAAGCATTAAGCATTCGATTTGTCACATGCAGAAGGAGGATGTTGTTGATGATCAATCCACGATGGCACACATGAAATTCTGATTAGAATGATTTTTCTGTTGCTTTGACCTTATCCTCCCAAGCAAGTGTGTGGAATTTATTGTTGTCATTTAGTCACACCTCAATGAAAAAACAAACAGCCTGGGTGAAGAGGGTTAGGGTTTGAAAATTGGATGGGAATGGGGTGTTTTTGGGAAAGTTTTGTAGAGGGAGAAAAAAAAACACAGCATGTACAAACAACAAATGAAGAAAAACAAAGTTGTTTGCTAAATGAATGGTTAGGTTACTGAAAAGGGGTACTTACTACAACTTACTAGTAACTATGAAGAAACAATTTGACAGTACAGGGCTGCAGTAATAATTATAATTACGCAATTTCACTTGCCTCTCTGCCCTCAGAGAGAATAAACACTTATAGTACATTAAATTAGTTTTAAAAATAGCAAAGAAACTCATCAAATAGCTGGAGGGATGAATTTGAAGCAGAGAGAAAACAAACGCACAGAGTCGCACTCGTAGAAGTTCAAGTTCACAACAATAACATTTAAAAGATAAGGAGAAGTTAAGAGGATACTGTAACTGTATGTTGTAGTTGTCTTGTTGAATTTGTGAAGTTGCATGCATCCAGCCATTCCTCTTATTCGCGGTACTCCTCCATTCCATCTGACGCTGTCGATCAATCTTGGTGACCAGACACACTGTCCACTGCCTGCCTGATGTGGAATTGCAGATTGTTTGTTCCATGGCACAGGGTAAAAGCCGGCCTGTAATTGTTGATGGAAAAACAGGAAGTGATATTAAAACACCACAGTGAAAAAAATATAAGGTACGCTGTGTAGTGCAAAAATAACACTTTCAGTTTCAGAGGTGACAGTATTACATATAATCATCATTTCGAAAGTGCGTACTCTGAGTCTCCTTTTAAAGGATAGTAATTAGTAACTATGGGCGATTTTTGCGTATCGTGCCAAAACACTGTTTGCAACTAGGCCCAAACCCCCTTTTTCCACCATGGATTTTCTTCAAACCACTTGCAATCAAAATTAGACCTTCCCAGCAGTGGAGGAGTGTGGCTCACTGATTAGAGCGGCAGACCCTGATGCAGAGGTCTGGCCCGGGACCAGGGTTCAATTCCATTTACATTTACAGCAGTGCTCCCAGACCCCTCAACCCACCCCCAAAAATCTAGAACCCCCCCAAGCAGCCCCCCAAAAACATACAATACTGCTAAAAACAACAACTTTTCCACCATGGATGTTCTTCTAACCACTTGCAATCAAAATTAGACCTTCCCAGCAGTGCCCCCAGACCCCTCAACCCACCCCCAAAGATATAAAAAAACCCAAGCAGCCCCCCAAAACATGCAATACAGCTAGGCCTAAGTTTCAATTGTGCCAAAACTCTGTCTGCAACTAGGCCCAAAGCCCCCTTTTCCACCATGGATTTTCTTCAAACCACTTGCAATAAAAATTAGACCTTCACAGCAGTGCCCCCAGAACCCTCAACCCACCCCCAAAGATCTAGAATCCCCCCAAGCAGCCCCCCAAAAACATGCAATACTGCTACGCCTAAATTAAAATTGTGCCAAAAGCTGTCTGCAACTAGGCCCAAACCCCCCTTTTCCACCATGGATTTTCTTCTGAGCACTTGCAATCAAAATGATACCTTCCCAGCAGTGCCCCAAGACCCCTCAACCCACCCCAAAGATCTAGAATCCCCCCAAGCAGCCCCCCAAAAACATGCAATACTACTAGGCCTAAATTTCTATTGTGCCAAAACGCTGTCTGCAACTAGGCTCAAACACCCCTTTTCCACCATGGATTTTCATCTAACCACTTGCAATCAAAATTAGACCTTCCCAGCAGTGCCCCCAGACCCCTCAACCCACCCTCAAAGATCTAGAACCCCCCCAAGCAGCCCCCAAAAACATGCAATACTGCTAGGCCTAAGTTTCAATTGTGCCAAAACGCTGTCTGCAACTAGGCCCAAACCCCCCTTTTCCACCATGGATTTTCTTAAAACCACTTGCAATCAAAATTAGATAGACCTTCACATCAGTGCTCCCAGACCCCTCAACCCACCCCAAAGATCTAGAACCCCCCAAGCAGCCCCCCAAAAACATGCAATACTGCTAGGCCTAACTTAAAATCGTGCCAAAACGCTGTCTGCAACTAGGCCCAAACTCCCCTTTCCCACCATGGATTTTCTTCAAACCACTTGCAATCAAAATTAGACCTTCCCAGCAATGCTCCCAGACCCATCAACCCACCCCCTTAAATCTAGAACACCCCTAGACAGCGCCCCAAAAACATGCATTACTGCGGTCCCCAAAACATGGAAAATCGCGCCATGACAAAAAAGTGCTGCTTTCAGCACTTCCACTACTTCGATCCTCTTGAAACTTACCAGGACACTTGTTCAGTGATTCCCAAGAATCTCAGCAAGGCAGAACAAAATGGATCCACTGGAAGGTGTACGACTAGTTCACCCAAACACACGCGCCCGCAAAACACCAAAAAAAGCTAAAATTCTGCCAATTCTGAATAAAACACCGAACCCCCCTAAAGCCTTGTCAACATCATTATGAACGGGCCTGCATCGGGCCCTGAGCCCTAGACTCTGGGAACCCTACCAAATTAATAATTAAACACAAAAACCCTAGTAAACCGCACTAAACCCTAAACCCTAGATATGCTTTGTCTGTCTGTGTCAAAGAGCCCATGTATGCTACACCTGGTTGCTTCACTCAGTGGTGCCTGCCTTGACCATCTGCATGGCCCTGCCACAAGCATGGGCCAAAAATCTGTTCCGCTTACGAAATTTGCTGTTTTTCGGCGGCAAATTCACAATACGCGAATCTTGTGAAATTGCCGAAAATTCGCAATCTCTTGAGCGTAACAGATTTTTGGCCCATGCTTGCGGCAGGGCCATGCAGACGGTCATGGCAGGCACCACTGAGTGAAGCAACCTGATGTAGCATACCTAGGCTCTTTGACACAGACAGACAAAGCATAACTAATTGTATGCAGCAAGCCACATAGCCCCAATTTTACATGAACTGCTATACTCTGTAATCTGCCTGGCATAACAACACTACACTGCCTCAACCACTCCATACCACGACTAGATAGACACTACTGCTGTATTAGTTGTTGTAGACTGGTTTACCTGTTTGCCACTCACGAATTGGCCATAGTTCTTCCGTAAACCGACGCTGGTGATCCATCCATCCCAGTGAGTAACTGTAAAGAAAAAAGATATATTATTTAATCAATCATCATGGTATATTGCCAAACAGTAAGTCCAAGGACATTTTGCATATTGGAAAATGCAATTTAGTGGCCCCTGCAGTTGAAGTACAATTTGAATTAAACAAGGTAAAAAAAGCAGAGTAGACTTGAGTTACATTTAGTGTGTAAAAGATTAAATAATAACAGAAGACATATGATTCATTTCATCCACAACAAACAAACAGCAATTGCTTTCATCAGAGCCAGACAGCCATTGCTGTCGACTGCATGCCATCTTCTTCTCATTATTCATTACCTGTTCCACTTTTTGTCTGCATCTTCTTCTGAAAGTGTGGGATGAAAGGGCAGCCTCTCCTGTCAATTTCAGAAGTAACTGTCAGCAATCAGCAAGCATGTAGTCCGTAATTCCAGTCTCACTTGAGGGGACTTGTCTATGAAGACAAAGTTTCTTTATTCTGTGTAATCCAGCCATCTGCCTTGAGGGAAATGGCCCTTTTCCTATACCAATACAGCAATGGGTTCTGATTAACGAAGACTTCTGTTGTGTCATCCCGATAGGCCTGCACCATCGACTGAAGGTTCTCCAGGGTTGCTCCACTTTGCGTACCATCTGTGGCCTTTGCATCACTGGAACGAGCAAACCCTTGATGAGTTAGCCAATCAGCTTCCGACAATATTATGGCTGGGCCTGGTGCAGGTGAGGATGATAATACGGTTGCTGGTGTCATTAACAGCTGTGAGGGAAAGTGACTCCTTTCGGTCACAGATTCAGAAGTGGAACTTGACGCCGGATGGCTTGCTGATTCAGTTGTACTTCTGCTGGCTCCTTCAATTTTCTGCAGCTCTTTTTCGAACCGAGTGGCTGACACAGCTAGCCAATGTTTGTACTTTGAAACATCTGCTTCATCAAAAGGAATGAATGCTTTGCTGGCCAGTGCCTTTTTGTACCATGGATCCAGAATAGTGGCACAAATGCTAATATGAGTACGGAGACCGCTCTCCTTGAAGTCACCGATGTCATTCGTGAGGTGTTGGATGAAGGTGGAAAAGCCATGCTGGTGATGTTGGACTTGTCGGCGGCTTTTGACACCGTTCCTCATAGCGGGCTTCTTTCAAGACTCTGGGAGATCGGGCTAAGGGGAGCGGTGTTCAGCTGGCTTAAGTCCTTCCTAGCGGGTCGCCGCCAAACGGTCTGGGCCCCTCCTTTCTCCGCTGAAATGCCGCCTTTGGAGGTCGGGGTGCCTCAGGGCTCTGTCCTGAGCCCCACCCTCTTTAATATCTATCTGGCACCCTTGGCGGCCTTGGCGGAGCCCTTTGGTGCCCAGGTCGTTTCCTACGCCGATGACACCCAGCTTCTCTTCACCTGCAAGAGGGGCTCGGATTATGACAGCGTGCAGATCAGAGGCTGTCTGGGGGCGGTGTTTGAGTGGTTTGAACATCATAGCCTCAAATACAACTCAGATAAATCGGAGCTGCTGTTCTTTGGCTGTGCCGCCCATCCCAGATGCAGTCTTGGTGGCCTCCTGCCATGTTTCCTCCTTCGGCTGTTTCCACCAAGGCAAAGAATCTGGGAGTGCAGATCGATGAGGGTCTTACTCTTAAACCTCAGATGCTGGGTCTTGTTGGAAAGTGCTTTGGCATTTTGAAAATGCTTAGGAAATTTCTTCCTTTGCTTTCCCTGGCGCACAGAAAAGTCACTGTCCAAGCCTTGATAGGCTCCCGCCTGGATTATTCCAACATCCTCTACCTGGGCCTGCCTGATTACTGGTTTTCGCGCATACAGGTAGTGCAGAATTCAGCGGCTAGAGCCATCTATGGCCTCCATCGTAGAACTAGTGCAAAAAAGTTATTGGAAAAATTGCATTGGCTACCTATTAAAAAACGGGTGGCTTTCAAGGCACTTACACTCGCTTTCAAGGCACTGCACGACTCTGGAGCAAAATACATTAGAAAGCGACTGGCTTTCTACATACCGGCCAGAACGCTGAGGTCAGCTTCTCTGGCCTTGGCACGTGTTCCTTCCATACATCGGGCCCAGATCGGGGGTCGCTCCTTCCGTTTTCTGGCACCCAGGATTTGGAACTCCATGCCAGCTCAATTGAGGAAAGCCTCAAATTTGCTGACTTTTAGGAAAGAGCTGAAATCCTGGCTCTTTGTGCAATAGTCTCCTGCCCATTCTCTTGCTCACAACTTCCGCATCTGGTTTTTCTGCTAAAGCGCCGGGACACTCCTTTGGAGTAGCCGAGCGATAAATTAGAATTTTGGTTTATAATTTCGTTTTTATATTTGTAGAAATTTGAAAAAACATGTTGTATTCATAGTTATTTTAAAAAAAATTATTTTATATAAGTTTATAAGTAAAATTATTATTTCAAAATTTGATTTTTTAAAATTTGAATTTTGTTTTATAATTTTGAATTTATATTTGTAGAAATTTTTATTATAAATTTGAATTGATAGTTATTTTTTAGGAGCGGAATGTTGGGTTAATAGAGGATAAGAGTGGGAACTGTTATAAAAATATTAGATTTTAATTTAGAATTAAATGTTAAAATTTAAATTAAAAAAATGTGAAATTAGAAATTAATTGTAAATTGAGAAATTTTCAATTGGATTTATAATACAGTTTTCATTTAGAATTGGTAAATTTTTTACATTAGAATTTTTTGTAAATTGGAAATTGTAAAAAAATATGATTATATTTTTAGGAATTATATTTATATTTTAGGGGTTGGATGTGGGGTTATTAGGTGATAAGGGCGGGTAGTGTTTTAAAAAAATGTTTGTAAAGTTAGAAAAAAATTTATAATTTAAATTTATAATTGC
The DNA here is from genome assembly GCF_964263255.1 of Lissotriton vulgaris. Taxonomy (NCBI): domain Eukaryota; kingdom Metazoa; phylum Chordata; class Amphibia; order Caudata; family Salamandridae; genus Lissotriton; species Lissotriton vulgaris. The sequence goes on along the minus strand of NC_141689.1, from coordinate 1,323,025,711 downwards.
TTTTAAAAAGTTAAAATATTTTAGTAGTGTTCACATTAAGGGGTTGATTCCGATTCGGTAAAATCCCCTACGAATAGCCGTACGGAGCATTTTTCCTGTACGAATCGTACACCTTCAACGTCCCCGTACATACGATAAAGTACGATCCGAGCTCAAACCAGATCTCTGTATGAATCGTACGAAAGACCATACGACTCATGAATACATACAAATTGCATTCGGAACACGCAGTACGCGATGTCTGGCCCAGCAAGTACGATTCGTTACGACAGCACTCCATACGACTATTTCTATGGGAGTTTAAAACATCCGTAAAAGCAGATTTTGACTCGAACCACATGCAAAACGGAACCCCCTGGGTACGCGCGTACACCCCATGATTGTAGGGGTACGGTGCGTAGGTGTACGGTGCATCGGGGTACGGTGCTTAAGTGTACGGTGCATCGGGGTACGGTGCGTAGGGGTACACAGCATAGGGTTACGGTGCGTTCCCCCATGATTGCAGGGGTACAGTGCATATGTGAATGTGTGGCTCTCCGTACAAATTGCTCATACAACGTTTTCCGTATGAATCGCGTTCTCTGTCCCCGGTCCGGATCGTACTCGTCGGGTCGTACGGCATGTTTACAAATCGTACGGTTCACTTCCAGGGTCCATATTGTACGGATTTTCCCTTGCTTTTTGTACGGTTCGCAACGATTCGGACGTATTTTTTTCCTACGGATGGTACTTCACGATTCAGACGGATTTGTACGATTCGTACGGAAACGGCTACGAATTCGAATTGTCGTACGGATTAGTTTCCTGAATCGGAATCAACCCCTAATTGTATAAAATGTTTTATACAAATGTTATAATTTATAGTTGTTTTTTGGATTGGGATGTTGTGTTATTAGGTGTTAATGTAGGGTATTTTTGTAGAATGTGTATTATACATTTTTTATTTTTAATAATTTTAAAATAATGTAAAAATGTTTTATTTTACATACATTTATATTTTTATTCACAAATATCTGCTGTTTAGTGTTTTGTATCTTCCCTGATTGTTATTTAATTTGAGCTAGAGTGTCCAGCACCTTCTCTGAGTTTCATCTAACTGGATAGGGAATAGTAAAATATATTTGGTCACTGTCCAGCACATTGCCTGACTTTTACATAACTGGAGTGGGAATAGTAAATTATATTGGGTCAGTGTCCAGCACCTTCCCTGAGTTTCACCTAACTGGAGTGGGAATAGTAAATTATATTGGTTCAGTGTCCAGCAACTCCCCTGAGTTTCACCTAACTGGAGTGGGAATAAAACATTATATTGGGTCAGTGTCCACCACCTTACCTGACTTTCACCTAACTGGAGTGGGAATAGAAAATATATTTGGTCAGTGTCCAGCACCTTCCCTGAGTTTCACCTAACTGGAGTGGGAATAGTAAATTATATTGGGTCAGTGTCCAGCACCTTCCCTGACTTTCACCTAACTGGAGTGGGAATAGTAAATTATATATGGTCAGTGTCCAGCACCTTCCCTGAGTTTCACCTAACTGAGTGGAAATAGTAAATTATATTGGTTCAGTGTCCAGCACCTTCCCTGACTTTCACCTAACTGGAGTGGGAATAGTAATTTATATATTGTCACTGTCCAGCACTTTCTCTGAGTTTCACCCTTCTAGAGTGGGAATAGTAAATTATATATGGTCAGTGTCCAGCACCTTCCCTGACTTTCACCTCTCTGGAGTGGGAATAGTAAATTATATTGTGTCAGTGTCCAGCACCTTCCCTGACTTTCACCTAACTGGAGTAGGAATAGTAAATTATATATGGTCAGTGTCCAGGACCTTCCCTGAGTTTCACCTAACTGGAGTGGGAATAGTAAATTATATTGGTTCAGTGTCCAGCACCTTCCCTGACTTTCACCTAACTGGAGTGGGAATAATAAATTATGTATGGTTAGTATTCTGCACCTTCTCTGAATTTCACCTAATTGGAGTAAGAATGGTAAGTAATATATTGTTTACGGTTTAGCGAGAAAAAGTAAAATTATATTTGTAGATAAAAAATATGTAAGGGAAATATTATATATTAATACATAAATATTTAAATAAATACTATTTTTTTAATACAAATTTTATTTTTGTAGAAGCAAGTGGAGATGAATAGTTTCACATTTTTTATTTACAGTATGGATTTTATATTAGTCAAAATACAGAAAATATGAACATATTTGTTTTTATTTATGTTGAAGTTTTAGGTAAACAAATTTTATCACAGTATAATTTTTAAACATGGGCTGAAAATTCGTTCCGCTCGCGGAATTTGCGGATTTTCCGCGATTTCGCGATCCGTGAATCTCGCGAAATCGCGGTAAAATCCGCGAATCAGCGGGGACGAATTTTCAGCCAAGCACTTACAGGGTTACAGCAGCAGGTGCAAAAGTTGAAGCTAATTTTTTGTAACCTTTTACAAAAGGGTTACAAAGAAATTAACTTCAACTTGGGCACCTGCTGCTGTAAGCCTGTAAGTGCTTCCTGGCGCCTCGTTGGCTACTTGGAACTATTCTCTGACCCTGCTTTGACCCTTGAAGCAGGGTCAGAGAATAGTTACAAGTAGGCAATGAGGCGCCTGTCATGAAAATTAAACCTCAACAGGAAGCACTGACAGATATAAAAACAAGCATTTGCAATGCAATAGGTCTCGCATTAGGAAAGTTTGTGCTGTTGGTCTTGTAAATGAATTTTTTTTTTATTTATGTGTTGGTTTTAAAAATAGCTAAATTAATAGCTTTGTCATTTACAATGCCAATAGTTATAACTTTTGCAAATGTGACACCTATAGCATTTGTAATGCAACATCTTTTGTATTTACGTGACTTAGATGTATTGATATTACAAATTACAATGGCTTTTACTTTTTTTAAATAATTAATACTTAAATAAAAGTGATTTAAATTTATAATGGCAATAGCTTAAACTTTTGTAAATAACTTTTGTGAAGATTATGTTCAATGTATTTTATTGTGACGAAAATCCAAGAACAGAAGTGAAATATTAACATCTTTTTATGACATTTGTAATAAAGCTTGAAACATTGAGAGAACATATTTGAACCAGTTGTTGTTGAATGGTTGCACAGATTGACGCTGGGGTGGCGCTGAGTGGTGCTGTGGTGGTGCTGAGTGGTGCTGTGGTGATGCTGAGTGGTGCTGTGGTGGTGCTGAGTGATACTGGGATGGTGCTGAGTGATGCTGGGGCGGTGCTGAGTGGTGCTGTGGTGGTGCTGAGTGATGCTGTGGTGGTGCTGAGTGATGGTGTGGTGGTGCTGAGTGGTGCTGTGGTGGTGCTGAGTGATAATGCGGTGGTGCTGAGTGACGCTGTGGCGGTACTGAGTGATGCTGTGGTGGCACTGAGTGGTGCTGTGGTGGTGCTGATTGGTGCTGTGGTGGTGCTGAATGATGCTGTGGTGGTGCTGAGTGATGTTGTGGTGGTGCTGAGTGATGCTGTGGTGGCGCTGAGTGATGCTGTGGTCGCACTGAGTGGTGCTGTGGTGGTGCTGAGTGATGCTGTGGGGGTGCTGAGTGGTGCTGTGGGGGTGCTGAGTGATAATGTGGTGGCGCTGAGTGATTATGTGGTGATGCAGAAGGCAGAAAGGCACAAAAAGCAGTCTAACAAAGGGCAGAAGGGCAAAAAAACAAGGGAAAAACGAGTCTAACAGAGGGCAGAAGGGCACACAAAACCAGTCTAGCAGAGGACAGAAGGGCAGAAAAACAAGGGAAAAACGAGTCTAACAGAGGGCAGAAGGGCACAAAAAACGAGTCTCACAGAGGGCAGAAGGGCACAAAAACAATGGAATAACAGAGGGCAGAAGGGCACAAAAAACAAGTCTAACAGAGGGCAGAAGGGCACAAAAATCGAGTCTAACAGGGGGCAGAAGGGTAGAAAAACAAGGGAAAAACGAGTCTAACAGAGGGCGGAAGGGCAGAAAAACGAGGGAAAAACTAGTCTAACAGAGGGCAGAAGGGCACAAAAAACCAGTCTAGCAGAGGACAGAAGGGCAGAAAAACAAGGGAAAAACGAGTCTAACAGAGGGCAGAAGGGCACGAAAAACGAGTCTAACAGGGGGCAGAAAGGCACAAAAATGAGTCTAACAGAGGGCAGAAGGGCACAAAAAACGATTCTCACAGAGGGCAGAAGGGCACAAAAACAAGGGAATAACAGAGGGCAGAAGGGCACAAAAAACAAGTCTAACAGAGGGCAGAAGGGCACAAAAATCGAGTCTAACAGGGGGCAGAAGGGTAGAAAAACAAGGGAAAAACGAGTCTAACAGAGGGCAGAAGGGCACGAAAAACGAGTCTAACAGGGGGCAGAAAGGCACAAAAATGAGTCTAACAGAGGGCAGAAGGGCACAAAAACAAGGGAAAAACGAGTCTAACAGAGGGCAGAAGGGCACACAAAACCAGTCTAGCAGAGGACAGAAGGGCAGAAAAACAAGGGAAAAACGAGTCTAACAGAGGGCAGAAGGGCACGAAAAACGAGTCTAACAGGGGGCAGAAAGGCACAAAAATGAGTCTAACAGAGGGCAGAAGGGCACAAAAAACGAGTCTCACAGAGGGCAGAAGGGCACAAAAACAAGGGAATAACAGAGGGCAGAAGGGCACAAAAAACAAGTCTAACAGAGGGCAGAAGGGCACAAAAATCGAGTCTAACAGGGGGCAGAAGGGTAGAAAAACAAGGGGAAAACGAGTCTAACAGAGGGCAGAAGGGCAGAAAAACGAGGGAAAAACTAGTCTAACAGAGGGCAGAAGGGCACAAAAAATGAGTCTAACAGGGGGAGAATGAATTCCGCCCTGCGGGTTTGTCCACAAAGATGCCACCTTTTTGTGCAATACCTCTACTCAACTGGAGTACTTTCTACTGTCTAATCAGTAAGTGCTCCCTCGTTGGCTAAATGTATAGGGGCAGATTTACAATAACTGGCTCATCCCCAGGGATGCGCCAGTTATTGTGCACCGCAGCGCCGCCATCCATGGTGCGCCGCATTTACAATGCGGCGCACCATGTGGCAAAAACGGCACAGATGCGTCACGCATCTGTGCCGTAAAAATAGCGGATTGCTGGAGCTGCGTTGCAAGCGCGACACAGCTCCAGCAATGCTCTGGGGGGCCCTATCTCCCCAATGCTGCGTCAAGCCTTGCGCCTGTTTCAAGCAGACGCAGGGTTTTGACACAGCATTGGCCTAAATGTGACTGAGTGAAATCATGTAGATTTCACTCAGCCACTTTTAGGAGGCGTTCCTGCGCATGAAACGCCCTCCCCTGCGCCGGAACGCCTCCTGATGGCGCAGGGCTTTACAACGTGATGCATCTCTCAGATGCGTCACGTTGTTAATACCCAGCACCATGGTGCATCTTTTGTGCTGCCGCTGCGTCACAAAAGTGACGCAACTGCGGCACAAAAGAGGCGCAAGCGGCTTGTAAATCTGCCCCATAGTGCTTTTACTACACTGTAGCTGCGTAAAGGGCCAGAAGATGTGTCTCCAGTGACCATGTGTGCCTGTGTTACAGGCACACATGGTCACTGGAGACACATCTTCTGGTTCTTTACGCAGCTGCAGTGTAGTAAAAGCACTATACATTTACCCAATGAGGGAGCACTTACTGGATTAGCCAGTAGAAAGTACTCCATGGCAAATCGCAAAAAAAATCTGCGATTTCGCAGGAAGATTGGCGAATTCGCAGATTTTTTTTGCTATTTCGCGGGGAAATGAAAATTTCGGCCATGCTTAATAATTTTTAATAACATAAGTATTTAGAATCAATGAAAAACACATATATATTTATTTAACATTCATAACAGTTTTTGAATTCAACTATTTTTGATAACATTTTAGTTTTTTTTCATAAATATTTACAGTATATTTCTCATTAGAAAAATGTTGGAACATCATTATTTTGTTATTCACAATAATTAAAAGCTTCAGAAATAAATGGTACTTTTTTCATTAAATATTTTAATAATAATATTAATATATAATATATATTAATATTATTAAATATTACATGTTTTTATTGTATTAAAAAAATGGAAAATAGGTTATATTTTTTTAGAATTTTGACATGCTTCATATGTATTTTGTAAAAATGTTTAAACATAACAAATATCAATAATAATAATTGATATTAATTTGTTATTAATTATTAATATGAATGTACAAAGGGTAATTAATTACACAGTAATTTTTTAACATACAGAGAAATATTTACAGTTAAGTATAATCCATGTTTTTCATTTTTAACATTTGATTTAATATATTTAAGTTGCTAATTTGATTTCACTGGGACTATTTTCTAACCGCGTAAGGTTATTTTGCTTCATTCAGGACTGGAGGAGCTCGGAGTTGGAAGCTACTTCGCGTTAGGCAAGGTGAATTTTAAGTATTATATGTTAGGAAAATTCATATGTTTAAGTGTAGTTAGGAGGTTGGTAGTTTTATTTTAGTTATCTGGTCATGATTTTAGTATCTTATAGGTGTTCGTAACTTTTTACGGAGGTGTCGTGAGTTTATTTTTTAGGCCTTTAGTTTATTGTGTTATTAAATATGTGTTATTTTTATGTTTTGCATTGATGTTATTCTATTTATTGTAATGTATTGGGGGTTTTGTGTGGGTGGGTTTGTTTTCGATATTTTTTGCAGGTTCCTGTTTATTGCTGTTACGTTCCGGAGAAGGATGCGTTTCTTCTTTTTTTAAAGAAAAGTGTGTATTAGTTGATTAAACTAATATTGTTACACTTTCTTTCTTTTTTCGTTGTTTCCTGGAGCGATTACTTACTTTTTTCATTCTTTTTTGGGTTTTTAAGGGTTTTGAATTTATGCTAGAGAGGAAGACGCGTTTTTTTTAATAAAAGTGTGTGTATGTTACTTTAATTAATAAAGTTACCACACTTTTTTTCTTGGGATTTCCTGGAGCATTTTTTAATCTTTTTACATTTATTCGGGTTTTTGAGGGTTTAGATCTATTGGATTTATCGATGATCTATTTTTGTTGGTGTTATTGCATTTTTGCATTTTATTTTGGGGTATTTTTTGGATTTACCGTGGATTACCAGTCCAGTATAAGAATTGCAGGCTATTGGACTACATTTTCCACTGCTACATGAATTGTATTTTATTTATTTTACATTATTTGGGTGGGAAATGTTATTATAATTGTGTGTGATGTTTATTACGTTGCGAGAAATTATTTATATTTGCACACATATATTTAGTTTATTGAATAAAATATGTATGACAATTATATATTATTTCTGAAAACAAAGGGGCCCATTAGGATGGCGGGCGGATTGCCAGGCTGGCGGTAGCCACCGCCGGCCTGGCAGGGGCAATCTGCCCGCCATCCTTGCTGCAAAGACCCCCGCCATATTAACATGGCTGGGTGGTCCGCGGCGAACGGAAAGACCGTCCGCCGCCTTTCCGCCCCAGTCGCCTTGCGACCGGGACGGAAAAGGGTTTATATGGTGGCGGTGTCTATCAGACACCAACCAAGCCCTATTAGCATGGGCTTCTTTAGATGCTTTTCTGTGGTGGCAATGCCGCCATGGAAAGGCATGTGGAGTCTGCTTTGGGTCTGGAGGGTGGGGGGTACACATGGGGGGTGCCTATGGTACCCCCCAGCACTTCCATACACAGTATTGCAGGCACCGCCCGCCTCAATGGTAGGAATGCAGGATGCGCCCACCACTGTGGTGGGTGCATCCTAATGCTGGCCACGAAACCCCCACCCTTATGGCAGGCGGTCCCATTCACGGGTAGGATGACGGGCAGACAAAGTCCGCCCGTCATCCTAATGGCCCCCATAATATTTATTTATGTTTGTTAACTGATTATTTTGTATATTGTTGTGTATTTTTATTTGTGGATAGGTAAATTAGAGGAGGCTTTTGGCTATTAGAGATAGATAGTTTAAGCCTCGTGTTCATGGGTATAGGGTCACTTGACTTTGTAGTAGTTTAAACATTTGTTTAGTTTGTTTAGTTAATTTAGGACCACTTTGAATTACAGATTGTTCTATGCGTAACTCTAGATAGCTTTGTTCTTTCTGTAAAAATTGCAGTAGTTTTTGTTAGGTAGGTTTCCATCTACTTGTAGTTGCTTGGAAGGCATTGTGCCATCCTTCAACAGTATTATTTGTTTTGGCTTCCAGGTTTAGTGTACTTAGGTACATATTCCACCAAGGAATGTGGAACTTTGGTTGTCTTCTATGTCCAGATCGGTGTTCTTTTGTAGATAGTACTGTAGTTTCTTCAGTGATAGCTCTACCATAACATTTATTTCAGTAGTATTTACTACACTTCCAAATACTTTGGGGTCCATTAGATGGCGGGCGGATCGCCCGCCAGGCCAGCAGTAGCCACCGCCGGCCTGGCGGGGCGATCCGCCCGCCATCTCTGCAGAAATGACCGCCCACCATATTAGAATGGCTGGGGGGGTCTGCGGCAGATGGAAAGACTGTTCGCGTGGGACCGGGGTGGAAAAGGCTGCAATATAGTGGCGGTGTCTGTGTGACACCGCCAGCCATATTACAATGTGCTGTTGTGGATGCCTTCCACGGAAAGGCATGCAGAGTCTGCTTTGGGGGCCTGTTGCGGGCCCCCATGGACTCCGGAGGGGGTGGGGGGTACACATGGGAGGTACCTGTACCCCCCTGCCTTTCAAAAAACATCATGGCAGGCCCCGCGCGGTGCCTGTCATGTTGTGCTTCGAAATGCACAAGATGTATTCTTAGCATTGCGGTGGGCAGTGCTTTCAGCACCGCCGGTAGCAATGTTAAGAGTATGGGATGCGCCCGCCACTGTGGTGGGCGCATCCTAATAGCCCCCATGGGACCCCCGCCCTTATGGCAGGCGGTCCCTTGAACCGTGAGGATGGCTGGGTGGGCAAAGTACGCCAGCCATCCTAATGGGGGCCTTTGAGTCCAGTTTGGTTTTCTTGGGTATACACATACCCCAAATAACATAATAACATCTTATTTTTTTGAGACATTACAAATGCAGCACCTTCAGTCATGTTTGTCTTTGTTGTGCTAGGAGATATTAGAGAAAATACATTTTAAGTATAAGAGCTTTTATATATATTTTAAATGCATTTATATTTCAATATTATACTTACAATGTTTCTTTTGATGCAATTTGAAGTGTTCAGGATATTTTTTCAAGCTTTTTCTTGTATTTTAATGATGTATTTCCTGTTGGTGAGAGTAAAAACATTTAGTTATTCTATTCTTTTGTTTAATTTTGATAGGTTTTTAGAGGGAAAGCTATTTTGGAAGTAGCATTTTAGGCTTTTTAATAACTGAAACATATATACTTACTTTTTCAATTTGTGGAGTTGTTTTGGATGTTTTTCAATTTTTCTGTAAAGGAGATAGAAAACAGATAAAATGTGTATTAGAACGTTTTGTTTAAAAAATGTTGTAGGTGTGTTTTAGAAATTTCAAATATACTTACATTCATTTATTTTTTCTAAGGAAGATGTCGAAAGTTTTGTGCTGTGTTTAGGAGATCTTTGTAGAGGATATATAAATGGTATCAAATAAAGGTTTGTAAAGTGATCTTCTAAATATTTTAATTCTAGGCTAGTACTTTTTTTATTTTAAGAACAGTTCAACTTACTTTGGGTAGTTCTGCAATAATATTTTCTTGAAGATTTGTTCTTTCAGGAAACAGTTGAGCAGAGTTTCACCTTCTTCTTTCATTAGAGTTAGAAGTTGGAAATAGATGTGAAATGTTTGTTCTTTTATATTGTGTATTTGATTAGTTGCTTCATTTTATTGGTTTATTCAGAAATGGGAGCATTTCATTGGTTGGTTTCATATTTTTTATTTAATTGGCTGTTTATTTTCATATTAGGGGAATGCTGGTTAGTTATTTATTAGTGTAAACATATTTTATTATTGTTTTCCTATTTTAAATATGTTAAATTTTTCGATTACTTATATTGGGCAAGTATTATATTTGTGAGTTTTTTTTAAAGAATTTAAATATTTTTCTGTGTGACAGTTTGATTTTTATATGTATATGTATTAGTAATGGATTATTTTATGTTGTGTAATTGTTGTGCAGTGTTTTATAATGTAAATATATCTTGGTCTGTTGGTGTTATATTTTATTTAGTTATTTTTACATAATCGATATTTTTTAAAATTCGATGTTGGTTTTATCTATATTTTTGAATTCAATATTTTTGTTACTTTGTATTTATTTTACTGTGTAACGATATTTTTTTATCGATATTTATTCTTTCGATATTAAGTGTTTCGATATTTGTTAAGAACGATATTTTGTACTCAATATTTTTGTATTTTATTAAATATGTAATATAATTCGATATTATTTTAGGCAATATTTTTTCGCCGATATTTTGTTTATTCTATATTTTGTCTGTGACCCGGAAATTAGTTCACCCACCCACACCCCTTCTGAGCCCATAGGGGTTAATATAGTTGCAGACTGTATAGACTAGGAGTAGAGAGAGTAGTAGGACAAGTGAGGGTACCTCATCTATCTGTTGATGTGTTACACTATCAGCAGATTTCAAAAACAGGCTGCGGCCCTGTGCCCAAGGAAACAGTGCAAAGTAGAAGAGTAAACCCCCAAAAAGATTTACATCATATGTAAAACTACAAATGTATTCCCCTAATAAATATAAACTAGAAGAAAACCCACAAAACTGGACCCACCCCTCTCCCTAACCCCAACCAATGTCCAAAATAAAAATTGTCCATAAATTAAAAATAATATATAAACCAAAGTTTTTCCCAACTCCCACATTCCCACCTTCTCCCCAACAAGTCCCACCCACTAAACAAACTAATAAAAAAGGGGCAAGAGAGGCCTAGCGGCCTGCTAGAACTCGGATCTTCTTCTCCAACTGGTCAAAATGCTCCTTCATCCTGGCTTCTAGGTGCACCATCTTCAGGAGCATGCAGCGCCGAAAGGCTCTAAGAATACATGGGGGAGCAGCAGAGGTTGAATGGCGGTGGGCGGCTGCTGGACACCAGCTCAGGAGCATGCCAGAGGCACAGGGGCCTGGCTGGCCTGAGGCATTGGAGGCTGCAGCTCTTGCTGCCTCCTCTTCCTCCTCCTCCGAGGCCACCAGCCACCAATATTCTGCCCTGATGGCCTCTAGCTTCCTTTGCCAGGACTAGGTTCCTATCTCCTGCCTGGTGGGTTCGAAAGGTATAGCTATATCAAGAAACAAATAGACAAATTGTAACCAATGCTCTTAGCAAAACAGTAACACATAAAATTAAATAGGGGCAGATTAGCACTAGCAGTACACAACATTTGTGGTATTTTTGATTCCTCTGCCCCTAAGATTTGAATGTGATTAGAGTTTCAGGCATTAGGTACTGTAGTGTGGACAAGTATTCTTATTCTTCTCTCTTGTTTAGCTAAATTAATCTTGTAGGCATGCAAGCTAAGCTTGCGGACTAGACAGACATAATCATATCACAGATTCGTGTTACTTTACTACTGTCTACAGGTGGAGCAGCTGTACTACACAATCACCTCTTTTCTATTATGGCCATTATCTGTTAACTGGCAAATGCTCAATTTCACTTTCACCCTGACAACAAGAAGGCAGAAGAATACATGACTAATTAGTAATATGAATGATGATACACAGCACAACGTCATGCGAGGTACTTCTATTGTAACCATGCAGCCGATAGGCCACCTATGGCTGACACTGTCAAAATGCCATGGCTAGGGAGAGGGCCTCGGAGGGAGGCAATTGATATTGGTTAGGTCCATAATATAAATTCTGTGCTTGAAAACTACTGTAAGTCAAGAGAGTAGTCTTAAATACACCCTGAAACCTTTGAAACAAAATCCTTGATAAAAATAAAACATTCCTCGGCTTTGCTTCTCAGGCATGGTTTAAGTTTTACCTTCTCTTCAACCAGTCTTCACCTATGATTAAATACCCCTGGTCAACAATTTGGCCACCTCATATCGCGCTTGCCCTCACTTCACTCCCTCCCAGGCCCTCTGCTCTTCGTTAAACAATTTCTTTATCGAGAAGATTGTTAAAATTAAATCCAACATTTCTGTTACTCCTTTTACTCCACCTCACTCTGACTCCTCTGCGCCTACATCTTCCTTTTCCTCTTTTCCGCCCCTCTCCTTGGACTCTTTTCTAGCTCTGCTCACTAAAACTAAGTCTGGCTCTCCCACTGATTGTGCCCCTGCCCGCATTCTTAAAACTCTCTTTTCTTCCTGCCCTGCTACCTCTCTTTCCTTCCTCAATGCCTCTCTTTCCACCGGATTGGTCCCTTCTTCATTTAAATCTGCTATTGTTTCTCCCATTCTTAAAAAACCTGGTCTTGATCCCTCTCTCCCTTCTAACTTCAGACCCATCTCTCTTCTTCCCTATCTTGCTAAAATTCTGGAATCTTATGTCACCTCCTGTCTCTCTGATAGTAGTTGAACAGAACCAACTCCTTGCTTCTCACCAAGCTGGTTTCCGCTCGGGTCATTCGACCGAAACCGTGGTGCTAGCCGTCCTCGACGAGCTCAAAGCCAAGGCCGACGTCAACTCTCCCCAAGCTTTGATTCTCCTCGACCTGTCCGCTGCGTTTGACACGGTCGACCATAACATTCTTTTGGACCGTGTCAGCGCAGCGGGCATACGAGGCCCTGCCCTTTCTTGGATCACGTCCTTTTTGACAGGACGTTCTCAAGCTGTTCACCTCCCTGGCTTTTCTGCTCTCCCCCTCCCGGTGCCCTGTGGGGTTCCCCAAGGTTCCTCCCTTTCTCCCCTCCTCTTCAATCTTTACATCCATCCACTTATCTCTTCTCTCCTTGAGCTGGGGGTCTCCGTGTATAACTACGCAGATGACCTCCAGCTCGTCTTCGATCTTTCTTCTTCTTCTCACTCCCTATCTTTCTTCCACTCCACCATGGTCTTTATTTCTGGGTGGATGAGCGCCAACCACCTCAAGCTCAATCCAGATAAGACTGAGCTTGTCCTGACTGGCGGCTCATCCAGCCCTTGGTCCCCTGCTTTCTGGCCCCCTATTCTTGGCCCCCCTCCCACCCCGGTTCCCTCCGTCAAAACATTGGGCATTAAGGTCAGTCAGGACCTGTCCATGCACGGCCAGGTCAGTGCCGTGGTGTCCTCCTGCTTCCTTTCCCTTCGGATGATCCGGAAAATCTCCCGCTTCTTCTCTCTTGACTCTCTCAAAATCATTATTTCTGCCCTCATCACTTCCCGCCTTGATTATGGCAATAGCTTGTTCGCAGGCATTCCTGCCTACGAAACCCGCCGCCTTCAAGCTATCCAAAATCAGGCTGCCCGTCTCATCTTTCACTTGCCCAAAACCCATCACATCACTCCTGTCCTCAAATCCCTCCACTGGTTACCCATTTTGCAGAGATCTTTGTTCAAGCTAGGGTGCCTTGTTTATCGGGCCCTTGATCACTCTGCACCAGCTTTTATCAATTCTCTGATTTCCCTTCACACCCCTGCCCGCACTCTCCGTTCATCTTCTTCGGCCCTCCTCACTGTCCCCCGCTTCCACAAATCTCGCACTGGTGGAACTAGATTTTCTGTTCTTGCACCCCGGTTCTGGAACTCCCTTCCTCTCTCTATGCGTTCCATCCCTATTTTTTCACACTTCCGTAAAGTGCTCAAAACTTTTCTGTTTGGCCCTGTCTGTTCTGTTCTTTAGAGCTCTCAGCGCCAGGAAGCCGTTTTGGCCATCGTGCGCTCTACAAATAATTTCATTCATTCATTCACCATCCATCCATCCATCCATCCAAACCTGAGTATCATTCCCAACAAAATTTTACCAACTTACATTTTTTATTTAACCACCCATGCGTCCTTGCTTTGACCCATCAAACCCCTCAGAGGATTCCTTTAACCATACACTTTTATCCACCCAGGCAGGTACCTTTTCTTTTACCTTTCACCCATCCTTCAACCACCCATGCATCCTATCAGCCATCTATATATGCATCCCTTCACTCACTCATCCTTCTCTGCCGGTCATATTACATTTCACACGTCTTTCCTCCTTCCATTCTTCTTTCCATTTACCCCAACCCATTAAAGTCTGACTCTTTTTCATAAAACTCTGCTGAATTGAAGATCGAAGAAGCCATTAGTTACTGAACTTCCACTGTATATTATAATGCTAAGTAAAGGGTGTTTTCAACTGTTCACAACTTAGGGGCCAATTAGGATGTGTGGTGGATCGCCACCGCCATCCGGACAGTGGCGATCTGCCAGACATCCTTACCCACCAGCCACCCATTTCCCCCCGCCATATTACTATGGCGGGGGGACCACGGCGGAAGGAAAGACCATCCGCGGCTTTTCCGCCCCGGTCGCCTTGCGACCGGGGCGGAAAAGGTTTAATATGGTGGTAGCCATATTAGGATGGGTCAAAACAGATGCCTTTCCGTGGTGGAAATGCCGCCACGGAAAGGCAGGCTGTCTTCACTTTGGGGGCTGAGAGCACCGCCCACCACAATGTTAAAAATGCAGGATGCGCCCGCCACTGTGGCAGGTGCATCCTAATACTTCCAACAGGACTCCCGCTCTTATGGCGGGCGGTCCCAATATCCGATAGGATGGCGGACGGACTAAGTCCGCCCGTCATCCTAATGACCCCCCTAGTCGCAACAGTACAGTGTACATCCATGCAGTGAGTGCATAAGTTGTCAATAAGCAAGCAACATAACTTACTGCTGCCTGACACTGCTGCTGGCTCACCCCCTACAGCTGTCACACCTGCTCCTTGCTGGCTGGTGTTGCCGTCCCTGCTGGCCCTGGCACTAGTGGTTGGTTAGGCTAAAAAAAAAAAAAAAACATTTTTAGATGCCATATTCGCCTCCCCCTATTTATTTTTTCTGTAGCCAGAATACAAATACATACACTACACACATCACTACATTTTGAGTACAGACAGTATGTCAAAAATGAGATTTTCGGTTGGGCATTTTGTTAGTGGCAATTTGTGAAAAGCCTCTAAAGAATACAATCTGTAGAGGACTGGACTGAGTGGCTAAAGCTATTGGCGAATCTGAGCATTTGAAAAGAAAAAAGGATGGCCAACTGTGTTGATGCATCCTGATCCTGCCCTTCCGTTTTATGTAGAGGCGGATGCGTTGGGGGCGTGTTGTCTCAGCGTGACAGTGAATCTGGGTTGATGCATCCGATTGCGTTTTTTTCAAAGAAACTACTACCGGCTGAGCAGAATTACACAGTAGCCGAGAGGGAGCTATTGGCCATAAAGTTGTCTTTTGAGGAATGGCGTCATTACCTTTGGGGGGCTCGTCACCCCATTACTATCTATAGGGATCATAAGAACTTGGAGTTCTTCCGGTCCGCCAGGGCTTTGACGCCCAGACAAATGAGAAGTTGTTTGTGCCCCCTGAGTTGCGTACACTGGTTCTTACATATTGTCATTCATAGTCCTTGGTTGGCCATCCTGGGGTCAGTAAGACCAAAGAGCTGTGTATGCGTTGGTTTTGGTGGAAGTCTCGGGCCCATGATGTACAGGTATTTGTGGCCTCTTGCTCGGTGTGTGCTGTTAGTAAGTCCTCGCACATGTCTCCATCTGGGTTGTTGCACCCTTTGCCAGTGCCTCCCTCCCCCTGGCATACGGTCAGTATGGACTTTGTGACCGATTTGCCGCTCGATTCAGGGTTTGCGGCCATTTTAGTTGTAGTGGATTTATTCACTAAAACGGCACACTTCGTTCCCTTGCCAGGGTTACCTACGTCGAGAGAATTGGCTGATGTGTTTATGGCCCAAGTGATCCGATTGCATGGGGTGCCTACTGCCATCGTTTCAGATAGAGGGGCACAGTTTGTTTCACATTTTTGGACTGCCCTGTGTGGGTCATTAAAGATGGAGGTACGTTTGTCAGCAGCTTACCATCCGCAAAGCGAAGGGCAAATAGAAAGCACCAATCAAACCATGGAGCAGTATTTGCACTTTTTGCTATGGTCACTGACGGGCAGTTGGGTACAAGCCCTTCCTGTGGCTGAGTTCGCATATAATAACAGCATGCACTCAGCTCTAGGCATGTCACCATTTTATTGTTCGATGGGGTTCCATCCCAAGACAATTCCTATTCAGCCATCTGAGAGGGTGCCAGCAGTGGATTCCCTGAGTAGGGGTTTGATTGAAATCTGGAAGAAAGCCCAACAGCAACTAATTGAGTCCAAGAAGGCCATGAAGGTACAGGCAGACAGGCATAGACGGCCAGCTCCTCTGTATGCAGTTGGGGATAGGGTTTGGCTAGCAACGAAGAATCTGAAGTTGCCGGGTCCAAGAAAATTACAGCCTCAGTTTGTGGGTCCCTTTCCTGTCCAGAAGGTGGTGAATCCAGTTGCTATTAGGTTGACTTTACCGGCTGAGTATAGTATTCATCCTGTATTTCATACCTCTTTGTTGAAACCGTATGTCATCACATCGCAAGAGTTGCCACCTCTTCCTCCTGTTTTGATTGATGATAATGTGGAGTACGAGGTTAAAACTGTATTGGATTCCAAGCGGATGAAGGGACGGCTGTATTACCTTATAGATTGGAAGGGTTATCCCCCAGAGGACCGTTCTTGGGTACCGACGAGGAGGGTGCATGCTGCCCGGTTGGTTCGTCTGTTTTATCGCCTGCACCCTGGGAAACCTAGGCCAGTAGGAAGGCTTTCGGGGGGGGGGTACTGTTGGGGTTCAGGGGGGCCTGGTGCCTTCTGTCTAGTTCCCCGTTCATTGGTTTCAGCTTAAAGTGCCAAGTGCATATGCGAATTTATGGATGCTCCCTAGGGTTTGCTTTAAAAGGGGGCTGCCAACAGGAAACAGGTGCTTGGTTTCTACTATGGTCCCTTGCCGTGTGTTTCCTGTTCCTGTTGTTCTACCTTGTTCCCTTTCCTTCGAGCTCTGTTCCAGGGTCTTTTTCAAGTGCTGGGTGTTGATCCCCTTTTTTCCCTATTCCCTGTTTCCTATTCCATTGGGCATTACTGAACCCTTATTTTGGGACCTGTTTTTTGATCTTCGGTGACGTTCTGGGATTCGCGGCTGCGTTTCCTATGAGTTCTGGCGTCCCGTTATTTACCCCTTTTTGTATCCAAACCATCTTGTTGTACGTTGTTTGGGTGGTTTCACGAAGGAGCTGAATAACGGCCGTTTTTTGTGCTACCTTCGTGATCTTTTTTAATTCCAGTTTTTTTTTAGGTGTCTTTCGAATTCCCTTGCTGCCTTTTTTCCCCTGTCCCTTTTTTGTCTTATGATTGTGTATTCCACCCCCTTTGATATTCTCGGTGTTTCCTGAGGGGGCATGGTTGGTCTGGGGTTACGGAAGAAACAACCGATACGATTACAGTGGAAGAAATCCTGTTTCGTATCAGGCCACTCCCGTTTGTTAACTGGGGTAAGAAGGGAGGTCGGTGGTTCGTATGTGTACTTGGCACTGGTAATATTAGTAGGGGTGTGTTTAATCTTGTCCCCTTTTTCATTTATAGCGGTCTCGTCTGAGTCAAAGTGTCAACTGCCAAGAAGCCAGAGGAGACGAGCTGTGTTCCCCAAGACCCTGGGTTCCCTTGTTTTGTTACCCACCATCTCCCGGTGTCGTGTTCTCCACCACCCGTTTTGATCGCGGGTGTTGGGGGACACGGCGAGGGTAGAGGATTGGGACGTTCTTCACTCCTGTGGTGTTGGGCTGGTCGGCATCGGAACAGGGCGCTCCCGCCTCAACGACATCTGTGTCATGGGACTGCCTGAGGGCGCAAAAGGGTCTGATGCTGTGCTCTATAATGACCACTGGCTGAAATCTCTTGGACCAGCCAAAACGCTCTTCCCTCACTTTGTGGTTGAAAGAGACCACCGAGTACCGGCAGGCCGAGCTTCTCCAGCAGCTGGCCCGACCCTTTCTCTTCTGTCTCCTCAACTTCAGGAATAGAGACGCTGTGCTCCGAGAGACTCGCATATTGGGGGATATCAAGGTAGACAATACCAAATCCCAGATAATGCCCTGGGGTACAAAACAGGAGGGGACCATTCCTGGTGGTCAAGAAACAGCTATATCAACTATGCATGCAATACTCTCTCCTGTTCCTTGCCCGCCTCAGAGTGATTTCAGGAGGATCCACTCACTTTTTCAGTTTGCTGGTGGAGGCCTGGACCTGGCTGGAGCCGGACAGACACCATACATCATTGCAGCACTCAATACCACATACGCAGACACTTACTGGTCGCTCACAGCCCCGCAGGGAAAAGCTCAACTGAAACAAGCACCAAGCTCCGCATCTATGACTGGTCCCCATTCTAGAACAGGTCCTGCAGAGAGACATGAGGCTCTACAAACAGCAGCAAAGATGTAGAGCCAAAACCATAGACAGGAATTGTCTGACGCATCAGACCAGACTCTCAGTGATGACAGCTCCTCTGCATAGTGGCCATCTGAAGACTACGTGAGGCTGATCCCAGATATAATGCCACAGACAGCAGATGAGATAATTGGAACTGCAAAAGTGATACTTCATATGAGGCAGAACACTGCCACATACATGCCTCACAACCACTGCAATGGCGATGAGGGGGTCCCCCCCTTGGGTTACAATTTTTTTTTTAAACATACTCCTTACCACAAAAGCCCCCTACTGGCATTTTGACACATAAAAACAGACATGTGTGCTCATTATAGGAGCATACTAGGGCCAATGCACATATGAATCTTTCCAACCACCCTTCCACAGTTAACGATCAGAAACATTGTCAGAATTAGTCAATAACTGATGCTAGGTGTAGGTCACAGTTTGGGCAGATTCACGATGTCCCCTCTGCTCTCTACCTGTTTAGACATAAAAATCCTTCCCCCCCCTTTTTTGTACATTCTATGCAGTATGATATGTTATTCCTTGCGATCATGCAGATATGGACCAAACAGGTGCTGCCCCCACCTGCAACATGAAAAAGGACATTGAATCGCCTCCCAGCGCACAGTAAAGTTGACTCACCAAATTGCTCCCACTCATTCAAAATATGTCCACCACTAACATAAGTATCCTGGAATGTGCGTGGGATGCACACGCTGCAGTGCAAACATGAAACATACTCCTACTTCAAATGCCAGGCAAGACACATAGCGCTCCTGCAGGAGACACACCTCGCACAATCAGAGGTCCATAGACTCCAGCACTGATCACGGGGGCAGCTATTCGCCACCGGCTTCTCCTTGTATGTTAGGGGGACACTTATTTGGGTAAGACCTGGGGTTCCCTTTGTAGCTGATGAGAGATAAATTGGCCGCTATGTATTTGTAAGCGCCGTATTGATGGGAAGCAACTCTTACTGGGAAACATTTACGCCCCTAACATGGACCAATCACTTATGGGTGCACTCTTTCCAAGGTGTTGCTCCCTGGGAAAGGGTTCCCTGGCAGATAGGGGGACTTCAATGCAGTGCTAGACAATGCACTGGGCAGGTCATTTTCACCGCTCCAGCAAACAGCAGCTGCAACTAATGCCAGGGCGTTGAGGAACTGGCTACCATTGGCACTTGACTGACATTTGAGGGGCAAAGCACTCACACAAGCAGATTTACTCCATTTATTCTTTCCCGCATAAACTGTATCCATAAGGACCACTTTGTGGGATCGGCGGACATAATCCTGAAGTGTTGCTAAATAGAGTATTTATGGAGGACACATTTGGATCATAATCCCCAGCTGTTGCAATTGAGTAGCCAGGAGGCAGAGCAAAACACTCACCTCTGGCGCCTTCAACCAACAGCGCTAGAAGACCCACTATTTAATGCTGCGCTGAGCATCACTATTGTCACCTACCTCGAGAACAATGGCGGCTTGGTTACCGACAAGAGAATAGAATGGGAAGCGCTCAACATGGTAGTAAGAGGGCAGTGTCTGGGTATGGTGTGGTGCATCCATAAACAATTTGATCAAGACGCGACACATCTTGAAAACTTACTCCTACAATTGGAATGAAATGCAGCTCTGGACCTAGAGAACATTCGTAAACTTTCTGAAGCTCAACGCGAACATGTGGCGGTGTTGTAGCAGGTATGATGCCTGAATTATGCTGCTAACTCAGCCTGTACCCATGCCATGGTGGACAAGGCAGACTGCTTGTTAGCGTGGCTTATTTGACAAGAGCAGATGCAGCACCCAGTCCAGGCACTGTGCTCAAGAACAGGGGACCAATTGAGACTCAGCAAGATATACAACAAGAGTTTGCCACACACTACACAATGTTGTATGAATCCATAGTCACAGGGACCCAGAGGAGATAAAAGTTTTCCTCACCCATCTGTCACTACCAACACTATCCCAGTCACAATGGGTGGAACTAGAAGAACCAATCATGCTCTTAGAGGTCCAAGTAGCCATAAAGGCATTAGGCACAGACAAAACACCTAACCCGGACTGCCTACCAGACGAATATATAAACATATGCACCACTGCTAGCCACACAGCTCCTAGTAAGTATGACGAATCTCTAGAAATGTCTCACCTGCCAGCAAGGCTTCGGGGGTCCTTACTTGTGTCACTCCCCAAACCATACAGAAACCCAGAAACACTGGGTTCTTACTTGCCACTAGAGCTTCTAAACACGGATTACAAGATTCTGGCCGAAATAGTAGCGTAGCGCTTGACCTCTCTGATGCCCCAACTAGTACATGCTGACCGAAATGGCTTTATACAAGCCCGCAACTCATCCCTAAATATACGGTCTCATACGAGTAGCAAAGTACTCTGGGATGTGCTGGTCACACTCTGGATGTATAGGCCCCCATTAGGATGGTGGGCGGATCACCCCCGCCAGGCCGGCGGTAGCCACGGCTGGCCTGGCGGGGGAGATCCGTCCGCCATCCTAGCTGGAATGACCCCCGCCATATTAGTATGGCTGGGGGGTCCGCAGCGGACGGAAAGACCATCCGTCGCTTGCGACCGGGGCGGAAAAGGGTTTATATGGTGGCGGTGTCTATCAGACACCGCCAGCCATATTACAATGGGCTTTTTCAGATGCCTTTCCGTGGTGGCAATGCTGCCACGGAAAGGCATGCAGAGTCTGCTTTGGGGGCCCGATGCGGACCCCCATGGACTCCGGGGGGATGGGGGTGCACATGGGAGGTACCTATGGTACCCCCCAGCAGTTCCAAGCACAGCATGGCAGTCACCGCACGGTGCCTGCCATGCTGTGCATGGAAGTGCACAGCATGCCTTCCTGCCATTGTGGCGGGTGGTGCTGAGTGTACCGCCCACCACAATGGTAGGATTGCAGGATGCGCCCGCCACTGTGGTGGGCGCATCCTAATGCTAGCCAAGGGTCCCCCGCCCTTATGGCGGCGGTTCCTTTCACCGGTATGATGACGAGCGGACAAAGTCCGCCTGTCATCCTAATGACCCCCATAGTGTATGCTCTAGAAAAGGTGTACAACACGTTAGAAAGGGAATATCTATTCACCGTTCTCTCCAGGTTTGGGCTGGGTTCCCACTTCATTGGTCTAATCAAACTACTCTACACTCTCCCCATAGCCAGAATAAAAACAGGGCCTTACATATCAGACCCAATACCTATTGGCAGCGGAACCAGACAAGGATGTCCACTGTCTCCATTACAATTCTCCTTAGCCGTGGAGCCATTGGCGAAAGCTCTCTGTTGCTGAGGTGCGGACTGGGGAATCTCACTAGGTGACAGAAAGCATGCCGTTTCCTTATATGCAGAAGATCTACTACTCTATCTGCGAGATATAAGGGATCCTTGTGATAACATGGCGAAAGTGCTATCTGACTTTGCGTCACACGCTGGCCTACAAGTAAACGGGAGTCATGCTTATACCCATTCATAGAATTCACCGACAACCCAACATTGGTGGTCAATGACACCCAGGCATAATGACAGTCATCTGTGCTACGATACTTAGGGGTCAGTATTTACCACCAGCCAGGCCACCTACTTGAGGGCAATCTCTTGCACGCTATCAGTGCAGTAAAATCGCAAATGTCCTTCTGGTGCACTCTCCACCTAACTGTAATGGGTCATATAGCACTCCTTAAAATGGTGGTGTTCCCACGTCTCTTATTTTATTTGACCTATTTGCCACTTTATGTCAAACCTCTGATCTTCGGCTCTCTTGAGAGTGTCATGCAAGATTTTATCTGGCAGGGAACGCGCTGCAAATTTGCCCAATCTTAGCTGTATTTGCACAAAGATCAGGGAGGACTGGCGGTTTCCAACCTGGATCATTACTACCTGGCAGCACAACCCCAATGGATAGCCAAATGAATGGGAGGAACCTACCTGGCAGACACGGCCACACAGCTGCCCTATAACATGCATTTGTCCATTGTAAGCCTGTTCTACTGAGGACAGAAGGGAGCAGTCCCTACTCAGTTGCTGCTGGGAGTTGCTTACACATGCTTCCACCGGAGAATGCACATAACGTTAAGCCCAACTCCCTCTTTACCCATTCAATGCGGGCCTTAAGGAATGTGAGCTGTTACTGCAGGAGAGTTGGTCACTTGGGAAGAGTCAGGAATACAGACTGTAGGAGATTTATACAGCAATGCCCAATTAGTGCCCGTTAACACCCTGGTCGTTGAGGATGCGTTGCTGAGGGGCCAATTCTTATTGTATAGCTCGCTAACCTTCACAATGCAGTCACTATGGGAAGAAATAACATACAAGCCAACAACACACCTCACTATTCAATACCTGCACAAACTGGGAACAGGGAGGCATATCACCAAATGTTTTTCAGACTCTCTGAGGGCACACGTATCACAACCACTGACATCTCTCAAATAACGTTGGGACACTGATCTACAAAGACCATGCACAAAACAGGAATGGGCAGCCATATTAGAGGGACCTATGTGGATCGAATATATGACGTTATCCCGCAGACAAACAGCCCGCATACCATCAGTCCGCAAAAATAATCCTGTATGTACTATTAGCCCGCAAATTAAAAGAACGAAAACTTTTAGAACGAATATGCCTTTAGCACGCATGCCTTTACAACGTAAAGGCATGCATGTTAACCCCTTCGATGGTCATGACGAGCTCAGCTCGTCATGAGGTACACCTCTCGTACGCTCATGATGAGCTGAGCTCGTCATGATTGCTTTGTTTTCTGAGTTCTTCAGCACAGCAGGGGAATTGCTGCAGCAATGATGGTGTTAAAGGTATACTCGTTGTAAAAGTTGTAAAGGTAAGTAAAAGTACACTTCCCAAACCATAAACCACTACACCCCAGCATGACCCTACGCTACACAAACACTACAACACTACCCTAAACCACTAAAGCCCAGCACGATCCTACACTACACAAACACTACAACACTACCCTAAACCCTAAACCACTACACCCCAGCATGACCCTACACTACACAAACACTACAACACTACCATAAACCCTAAAACACTACCCCTGCATGACCCTACACTACAACACTACCCAAAACCCTAAAACACTACCCCAGCATGACCCTACACTACACAAACACTACAGCACTACCCTAACCCCTATTACACTTACCCCAGCACGACCCTACACTAAACAACCACCACAACTCTACACTACACTAACACAACACTACACAATCACTACCCCAGCACGACCCCCACCCTTAAAAATTAACCCAAACCCCCTTACCTCTCTCGTCATCGTCATCATTTACAATGTAAATGCATTTACCATACATGCCTTTACAACGTATTTCGTTGTAAAGGCATGCGTGATAAAAGCACATGCGTTGTAAAAAAATGCGGGATGATGGTATGCAGAATGAATGACATTGCGGATTAATAGTATGCGGCCTGAAAGTCCGCGAGAAAAAAAATGCGGGATAAAAGTTTTTCTTTCTACTACCTTGTATAACAAAGTTACATTGTATTGGCCCCTTCAGGAAGAAATACAAATTACTCTTTTCACTCTCCTTTTCCTTTCTTTCATTGGCATTTAGGTTGTGGTTGTGCAGGTAGTTATATGTTTACACTGCTGAGGTCTATTTCTCTTTCAGATGTTATTTTTAGTTATTATCAGTTTAAATCTAAAACAGGATAGCCTACGTATAAGTTATCCCTGAGACCTGCCATACATGCCACAAGGTTAGGGTGCCTCGCAATTAAAAGTAGGGGCATTTTAAAATATGTTTTATATGCCCCGGAAGGGAAAAACTGAAAATCTTGAATTTCCCCACTGTAGTGTTGCTAGCTCCATAGGCTAACATGGGAAGGCGTTGTTAAACTTTACCAAAGCTCAACATTTGACAGAAGTGAGCTTAAACAATAATTCAAAGTGTCAAAATAATAGTTACAATAAATCCATCAACTTGCCAAGGTTGGATTTATTATAACTATTACAAGAAAATTGTTTCAGGACTTTCTTTCCTGGAGTTACTAAAAGCTGCCCTGTAGCACCCTCTTCTGAGTGGCCAGCCTTTGACAGGTTAAGCCAAACTGCTCCTTATCAGGTCTGAAAATACCTGGGCTGAAACAAAGAGACCATATGGTGAGAAGGGCTGCTACTTGAAGATGCCAGGACATGAAGGGGACTGCGTAGCCAAACTGGCCTTCAAAAGGAGAAGCTCAGATAGTCCAGGAACAAGGTCCACCTCCACTTCCTGCATCCTCAGCCGTTTGGAAGCCTCTCCAATTCAATTGGGAGACTGACTGGAAGTGGAGTGTAGAAAAAGGGTAGCCACACCTGTGGGTTTGGTAAGCCAGATCTGAACACCCAGGAAATATTTTCTTTAATTCGGTTTGGACTGAGATGTGCATTTTGGTACACAAATATGCCACACGTCTAAGTGGTCATCACAGAAGGTAGCAAGTTGAAACCCATTGGTTTAGGTGCCCCCACTTGCCAGCCCAGAATCTGGAATAAATATTGGAGAGCTGCATGGCATCTCAGAAACCTGCTTGAAAATGTCAGGAGTAGAAGGACAGCCCTACTGAACCCTTGGTCTGCACAAAGAGAGGACTGCACTTACAAGGACTGTACCTGCTGCACACTTATGGCTTCAGAAAGAGAACTTTACCTGGCTTCCAAGTAGTTGACTCCCTGATCTGCAAAAGGAAGAAAAGTGCTTGAAGAAGTCAGCTATATCATCTCCAACAAGGACAAGCCCAGTTGACCAGCTTCACCGTGGTCAGATTTCGACTGTGGAGCATCCTAACCGGCGGTTATACTGGTGTCCTTGCAGCAGTCTATTCCCGTTACCATGGCGGTCAGGGAGGTTTTCTGACTGCCAACCTAATAGACCCCTTAATATCAATAGCCTTTGATAAGACTGATAACATTATCATACTGGGTGTTTGGTGGAAAATAGATATTACCATAAAATAACATTACTGGATTTAACCATGTGCATTGTGGGAATTGTGGTCCCAAACCTCCAAGAGGCAGATCAGAGCTTCTGGACCCTTGGCTAGTGAAGTGGACCCTGAAAGACCCTCAAGAGACCTTCTAGAAAAAGTTCTCAAAATTTGGAAACTTTTGGACAAGGTTTGGGAAAAAGCTTCATAATTCCACCGACCTCGATGGCGAACTGCGGCTTGGCCTGACTTGTAGGATTACTTTGCTGAAAGCTCTGGAGCTCTTTGACGTCCACAATGTAAACAAAGACTTTTCTGGACTCACGCACTGCAGCAGGCCACCATTGTCGAGCCAAAGGCCAGATTGCCAATGCTGATTGCTCAATGTCATGAGAAAAAGCTCCAAAAACTTGACTAACTCAGCAGGTAAAAAAATTAACCCGGCCCTACAAGTCATCATAGCGAAGCAATGCTCCATCATGGTTGGCCTGAAACTTTGACTTTGTCCCAGCCCAGTGCAACCAGATGGCCGTGGTTAACGCTTTCCCTTTTAGGCTCTAGAAAGCACATTTTTCATTCAAAATTTTGAAATTCATATCTCTGGTTCCCTACATTGGATTTGTGTTGAATTAGTGTCATTTTAAAGATAAAGATATTTTCTATTTTCATAAATTGCTGTTGGCTTTTTATTCTGTGCTGTGTCTTACTTATTTCATGTTTAGACGATTTAAATGATTCGGTCTCCTAAGTTAAGCTTCACTGCTCATCAGCCAAGCTACCAAGAATTGAGCATGGATTAATTTTTTTGAGACATGACAGGACCTTATTTGTGATTGTGGTGTTATAATTAGAGTGTAGGTACCTACCTGCACCTACTAATAAACCACCTTCCAACATATGTTGTGTTATCAGAAGCGTCCATTGGCTTTCATTTCGAGTTTGTTTGAAAGCTTCACTTTTATTTGTGTTTGATTTCTGCCTGACTTTCTCCTGCAAGGAGAGAGGCTTCCTCTTCCTTGATTTCTTGTTTACTTCCTAGCTGATTTATTTAATTAGGTTTGCCTATTCACTAATTTTGTTCTTACTGCTCCTCATTGTGCAGAAACTTAACTCTGTTATCCACAAGGTTGTCTGCATTTTTCATTGTCAAGTTAGGAATCCTGACTTTACTACTCCTAAATGCCTTTTGTGGATACCAAAAGTCGTAAAGGTAGGATTTTGTCTCAGATTACTTTTGTGACACGGGGCCTTTGACAATACTTTATTAAACATGTCTCTTGCTGGCTAATCACCATGTTTTTCTGCTATTTATTATTGTCAGATTGAAGTTTATTAGAAAGTTCGCTCGCCTCTCTCCTT
This sequence comes from Lissotriton vulgaris, assembly GCF_964263255.1. NCBI lineage: Eukaryota > Metazoa > Chordata > Amphibia > Caudata > Salamandridae > Lissotriton > Lissotriton vulgaris. The sequence continues at coordinate 1,322,999,011 of NC_141689.1, read as the reverse complement.
TTCATTTCCCTTGCATTACCTTGACAGACTGCTCAGGGAATGCTAAGGGATTTTTCCAGTGCCAAGTTGCTCTTTTCTGGAATTTTTACTGATTGAACCTGTGCATTACAGTACTAAAACACAGATGTCTTTAAAAACCTGGGGTATATTAGGATGGCGGGCGGATGGATGTCGCCGGTCCTACGGTGGTAACCGCCGGACCGGCGGTGGCCATCCGCCCGCGACCGAACCCCGAAAAACCGCTGGTCTGATTAGCATCGCGGTAGTGACTGCGGTGGTGTGATTTTCTGCCCGCTACTTTTCTGATGGTTGCAGTTCACCTACTTGCCTGGCGGGCGGAGCTGTACCGCTACAATTGTGGTGGATCAGGGCCAAGCACCGCCGGCATGACCATTGATGCCAGCAGTAGCCAGCCTTTCCACTGCGATGGAACCGTCATGAAAAGGTATGCGGAAAATGTCTCTGGGGCCCACTGCGGGCCCCCAATGTGTTGGGGGGTGTTTAGTTGTACTGGGGTTACCCGTGGTACTCCCCTACATGTCCCTGTACCAGGTGGCAGGCCCTGTGAAGTCCCTGTCACACAGTGCAGGGAGATGCAGGACATGCTCCTTTTAGCATTGCTGCAGTGCTACTAACACCAGTGACCACTGCAATGTTAATTGCCAGAATCTGACCGCCGTGGTCAGATTTTGACTGTGGAGCATCCTAACTGGACTGGCGGTTATGCTGGTTCCTTGCAGAAGTGTTTTCCTGTTACCATGGCGGAGGTTAGGTATAGAGACAAAATATCGACTCCAAAATATCGACTGGACATAATATCGAGTTTTTAATATAGACTGGACAAAATATCGACTGGACATAATATCGACTACAAAAATATCGTTTTTCAGGTAAGTGAAGTAATATCGACTGTATAAAATATAGATAGCAAAAATATCGATTTTTTAATAATATATAATATTTTATAGTGTATTTTTATGTAATAATATGTGTGAATAGTGTGTATTAATGTTATAAAATATTTTATTACATGAATTTTGTTTTTATAATAATTGCGTAATGTAATTCTGTAGCGGGTTGTGGGTTTATAGGGGAATAGGGTGGGAAGTAATTTAATAATAATTAATTAATTAATATATGTTTGTTAATATTTTTAATTGATAATTAATTGATAATTAATTAATATTAATTAGTTAATTAATTAATATAATTTTGAACATATTTTGTATTAGTAAATAATTGTTAATTAATTAATTGTAATTAGTTAATTACATTAATTAGAGTACATTTTTAATATATATAATTTTGTGTAATTTTTAAGTAATTAATTTTGAAAAAATAATATTAATTATTAAAATAATTACAGCTAATGTTCTAATATATTTACTTTATTGTTATTGTTAATTAATAATTAATTGCTAATTAAATAATATTGATAAATTGTGGGTAAAGGAGCATTTTTAGGGTTCAGGGTCAGTTTTCAGTTCATGGGTAAAGGGGTATTTTTAGGGTTCAGGGTCAGTTTTCAGTTCATGGGTAAAGGGGTATTTTTAGGGTTCAGGGTCAGTTTTCAGTTCATGGGTAAAGGGGTATTTTTAGGGTTCAGGGTCAGTTTTCAGTTCATGGGTAAAGGGGTATTTTTAGGGTTCAGGGTCAGTTTTCAGTTTTTGGGTAAAGGGGCATTTTTAGGGTTCAGGGTCAGTTTTCAGTTCTTGGGTAAAGGGGTATTTTTAGGGTTCAGGGTCAGTTTTGGGTTTTTGGGTAAAGGGGTATTTTTAGGGTTCAGGGTCAGTTTTGGGTTTTTGGGTAAAGGGGTATTTTTAGGGTTCAGGGTCAGTTTTGGGTTTTTGGGTAAAGGGGTATTTTTAGGGTTCAGGGTCAGTTTGGGGTTTTTGGGTAAAGGGGTATTTTTAGGGTTCAGGGTCAACAAATAAGATTTTAAAAAATTATTTTTATTATTTTCATTTATTATTTAATTATTATAATTTAATTTAAGTCGTTTTAAGTATATTTTAGTAATTAAAATTTAATATTAATTTAATTTAACACTGTTTTTAATAAAGTCGATATTTTTTACATCTATATTTTTGTTAACGATATTTTGTACTCGATATTTTTGTACTTACCTGTTTGTAGATACAAACTCGATATTTTGACTGTCGATATTTTGTCCACGATATTTTGGCAACTCGATATTTTGTCCGTCGATATTATTTCAGTGATCCGGAGGTTACCATACCATCAGGGGGGTTTTCCGACCGCCATCCTAATAGACCCCTTAATATCAATAGTCTTTGATAAGACTGATAACATTATCATACTGGGTGTTTGGTGGAAAATAGATATTACCATAATGAGTAGGATGTTATGTTTAAGAGGGCTAATACTAAACAATCTGAATGATATGTTATGGCTCTCACACTGACAAAACAGGGATTTTTGCAGTATTCACCTACTTTTTGCCTCCATTTGTCGCAGATCCTGGTGTTTTCTGACTCTGACTGTGCTCTGGACACTGCTAGCCAGGCCCAGAACCAGTGCTCTGAGTAAAAGGAATATGGCAGAGGTCTTTAGACTGGGGGGTGGGCCCCCCTGGGGGGCCTTAAGGGATCTCAAGGGCATGCCTATATCCGGCCAAGAGAAGCACCATGCTTTTTTTACTTGTTAAAAACATGAGCGGCAGTAAGCCACCTTTGTAATGGGCCATCACTAACACATCTAGGGCCAGATGTAGGCAGGCTATTACCGGTCTGTAACGGCCGAATCCGGCCGTTACTGACCGGTAATAGACTTTTCCTATGTAGAAGGTTTTTTTATCGATTAGGTAAATAAGAGATTGGTATTTACCGATTCGGTATTTACCGAATCATCATTTACCTATTCGGTATTTACCGAATCCGTAAATGAGATGTAGGAAGCACTGTAAACAGTGCTTTTGGGCTTTAAGGATTCGTTATTTACCACCAACTATTAGTTGATGGTAAATAACGAATTCCTATGTAAATGCAAATATGTGCATTTACACCTGTGCCATGTGACAGACATACATGCCCTTAGGGCATGTATGTGTGCCACATGTGCACACAAGCACTAATCAGGGGTGCAGCAGGGTGTCAAAGTGACACCCTGCCACCCTTGACTTTTTTCAATTTTACCGAATCGGTAATTACCGATTCGGTAATTGATATTCATTCCTATGGGCCTCCAGGCCCATAGGAATGAATGGCAAATACCGAATTGGTAATTACCGATTCGGTAAATACCGAATCTTAACAATTCGGTATTTTTACAGAATAATTACCTACATTGCATTTACAGATTCGAAAATACCGAATTGGTAAAATTCTGTATTTTCAAATCAGTAAATCTAAATTACCTACATCTAGCCCCTTGTCATTTATATGCTGACTGGGAGTATGTGTAAAGAGGGGTAACAGAGCTTAACTGCAATGTTTAAATATGTTTAGACATATTTAAATATTGTCAATTTAGCAGAATAGTTGTGAAAAAAAGTGAGGGAGGCCCGAGGATTCTTTTTTCAGGGGGGAGCAGAATTAAGAAGTTTGAAGACCACTGGTATATGGTCATTAGGTGAAAGTACAATCAGTACTGACAACCTACCTTGCAAGTCCCTAGTATATTGTAGGGCATGTGCAGAGGGCGGACGCTTCGGTGCTCGCAGTCCACGAAGTCTGTGTCTGGGTCCACCAGAACTGACCGCCGCCTCGCTGTGACCCCTGGCAGCTGCAGTTGAACATTGGCAGTTTCCCGGAGCAGCTTCCAGGTCCTTGGCGGCCGTGTCTAGCACCCTTGCAGAAACGCCGGCCGGCGGGAACGGCCTGAGAGCGGCGGGTGCCGCAGTGAGTCACACAGAAGCCACAGGAGCAATCTTGGCGACATCCTGAGAGCAACAGGAACAACCCGACGGCGGCAGCGGCGGGAGCCACAGCGAGCCATCCTGCGGGTCATCCTGTGAGTCGGGCCTCCCCGGCAAACATCCGACAAACTTTCCCGAAAAACTGTTGTCCGCGTTCAGCCTGCGGAGGAGCCATTAACCGCACCCTGGAGAGCAGGTGAACAGGTGCCAGCAAGGTAAGAGGCAGTGGCTGGAGGGGAAGACGAAAGCAAGCGTGGCAGCCAGTAGAGGTGGCCGCAAAGTAAGAGCCGGGGGTGGACCCGGGGAGGCTGGTTGACTAGGTCTTCTAAACCTGCGGCCCCCCGTGTGCTCCGCTTGCCTGCTCGCCGCTGGCTGATTGCCACTTGCTGCTTGCTGCTATTCTCTGCCATTTTGCCATTCTCTGCCACTCTTATTACAGTGGCAAAACCAAATAGTGGCAAATCAGCAAATAAACCAAACAAACCAGCAAACAAATCAGCAACACTACTCACTATAAACTCACCACAAAAATTAACAGAGTTAAAAAGTTACAAAGAAGGCGAGCACCGATTCATCATCGCAGCCTGCGCACAGTGCCACCCTATTATTAACCAAACGGTCAATCAGCACCGCCCACCTCGAAGCAGCATGATGTCAGGGAAACCACGAGGCGAGGACGCCCTAGCAGCTAGACCACAGGTGAAGACTAAGAAGGTCAAGGGGGGTCCCCCATGTATGACCAACGAGGTGGAGGAAGAGGTGGAGGAGGAAGCCAAAGGGACAGCCGTGGGTAGGGGTAAGAGTCCCACAAAGCCAACCCAGGAAGATAAAGGCTTTAGCACAACTGACCCTGTTACTGACTCTGCAGACCTTGCAAAAACCCCCAAGGCACGATACATCAATTTGACAATCCTGGTTCGCTAAGCTTGGACGAGGGAGCCAAGAGGATCAACAAGGACAGTAAAACCAGCAGCCGTGTAGTGAAGAATGAGGGAAATATTTTGAGAGACGTAACACCACTGCCGGCACACAGTGAACAGGCCCGCATTTAAAAACAAGCAAAAGGGCATTGATCACAGACTTCCTCAAAGTTTGTCAAAGACTTTCCACTGGGAGTGGGAGCGGGAGCGGGAAGGCACCCCCACCATATGATCCCAGCTCCAAATGTTATAGCATACAATACAACGCTTACATGGAGGGTACAAATAAGGGAGCCCTATGGTCCGCATCACCACCATACCATCCAAGGTGTTACAGTGAATCCTGCAAAGCCCATACCACAAAATCAAGAAGGAACTCCGGGAGTAAGGGGTCCAGCCCTCTCTGGTCAAATGTTTCAAAGACCCAACAAATAGCTAAAGACTCAGAGCAAGCTAAGGAGGAATCACCTTTTAAGCCACAACGAACGACTCACATACGACCGGTGCGTGCCCTAGTACACTGGGCCCCGAACTCAACTGATGACTCGGTCTTCTTGGAGCAGAGTGTACACCTAATTCCGCAGTCTCAGGTGCAATTCTGCGTGGAAAAGCCGTGTCCATCGCTACAGGCAAACTCCCACAGTCCAACGTCCAGTCAGCTCACGCCGGGTTTGGGAAAAAATCACCGCCCTCTTTCCACCGGACGAACTACTGAAAATACCGATGCTATCAAAGATAGTCAGACACCAAAGCCGCAGAAACTAAATTTAACAGCAATTGTGACTGTAAAACTCTAACGAAGCACAAGCGAGTTATCAGCTCAACACTATCAATATTCTGGGAAGGAAGAGAGCACCAACAAAAGGCTAGGGAGCGACCAACTACGTGTGCATCTCACCCAATCAGATCCCTTTGTCTATTCTGCCATCTCACCCATCCCCATCCACAGTCACTCTCAGGGGGAATCTCCAGAGAACAGTCAAACGGTTTCCCTTTGGCCGCAACTATTAAAGACAATGGAAACCATAGGAGCCGCCATGTCCTATCACGTGGACAAATTGGACACTCAAGTCGATCTGCTCAACCTCCTGGCATTTCACGTTCAGGGGATTGAAGCAAACCTACAAGACTTAAATAACATATTCACCAAGGTTCAATTAAATAAGGATCATACTTTCCACACCTGTCACTGCTCTGACATAATAGACAAACTGGCTACAGTACCAAGTCTGATGACCCAGATACTGGGGGCCGTTAAGGATTCGTCAATAGACTCTCCTACGGAAACATCCACAACAACAAGTGAAACAACCGGCAATCAGCATTCCAGTGAGGGCCCAGGCAGGCTGACCAGGCTGACCAATGTTAGCAGGGGAGAAGACAGCCTGGAATTCCAAGACCATCTACACTCTCCCCCAGCAAAGGAAACGTTGATGCCAGCAAGCAAATTGCAGAATTCAAAAGATTTTTGGGGCAAAAATAAACTTTATGCTCAATGGCAAACATCGCCAGTTTAACTCAGACATGACGGACCAGCTCTGGAGCAGTCACATCGACTTATTATATAATTCCTTGCATAATTCACTCACGGATAATAACGCCGAGCATCCTGAATAGCCTCCCCGGTCTAGCCTGAGTACAAATCCAGTCTCAAAAATCACTGGCAATTTACCGACATCATTGAATACAGGAGACATGGAATTGTTCTCACTAAAGCAGGTCTCATACACCATAAAATCATTGAGAGCAGATGGAGCGCCTGGACCAAACGGGCTTCCCAATGCCTTATTTAGGAAAGACCTAACATTCTGGGCCAGCCAATTAACACCCTTATTTTGTCACAGTCTAAAGACCGGGAACATCCCTGAATCATGGAGAGGCAGCATTCTTCATCCAATCTATAGATATCTATCTACAAGCTTCCTAGGACCGGTTTCTTGCACACTTTGCCACTGGATTCAAGCAAGCCTGGCTGAAGATGGCTGCAATGCCAGAAACCGGTCCTAGGAAGCTTGTTTCCGGTCCAGGGAAGGCATGGCTTGGCAGTTTGGGCTGGACTGTTCCCATGAGGCACAGGGTCAGACTGATTTGCATATGGCCATGTCTGAACTGGGGTGGCAGAGTGGGCTAAAGAACGGTGATGGATTAAACCCAGATCTGTTGAATGGGTGTGAGTGTTTGATTAGTTCAGATAATCTGTCCATCACCACCCCCTTTTGTACCGCTTTGTTCGCCATAAGTTGGCAGGGTATGCTCAGACGTGAGTCCCTTGCTCATTTTGCCACTGGATTCAAGCAAGCCTGGCTGAAGACGGCTGGAATTCCAGAAACCGGTCCTAGGAAGCTTGTTTTCGGTCCAGGGAAGGCATAGCATGGCAGTTCAGGCTGGACTGTTCCCATGAGGCACAGGGTCAGACTGATTTGTATATGTCCATATCTGAACTGGGGTGGCCGAGTGGGCTTAAGAACGGTGATGGATTAAACCCAGATCTGTTGACTGGGTGTGAGTGTTTGATTGGTTTAGATGCTCCGTCCATCACCACCCCCTTTTGTACCGCTTTGTTTGCCATAAGTTGGCAGGGTATGCTCAGACGTGAGTCCCTTGCTCACTTTGCCACTGGATTCAAGCAAACCTGGCTGAAGACGGCTGTAATGCCAGAAAACGGTCCTAGGAAGCTTGAGTCCGGTCCAGGGAAGGCATGGCTTGGCAGTTCGGTCTGGACTGTTCCCATGAGGCACAGGGTCAGACTGATTTGCATATGGCCATGTCTGAACTGGGGTGGCAGAGTGGGCTAAAGAACGGTGATGGATTAAACCCAGATCTGTTGACTGGGTGTGAGTGTTTGATTGGTTCAGATGCTCCGTCCATCACCACCCCCTTTTGTACTGCTATGTTCGCCATAAGTTGGCAGGGTATGCTCAGACGTGAGTTCCTTGCTCACTTTGCCATTGGATTCAAGCAAGCCTGGCTGAAGACGGCTGTAATGCCAGAAACCGGTCCTAGGAAGCTTGAGTTCAGTCCAGGGAAGGCATGGCTTGGCAGTTCGGGCTGGACTGTTCCCATGAGGCACAGGATCAGACTGATTTGCATATGGCAATGTCTGAACTGGGGTGACAGAGTGGGATAAATAACGGAGATGGATTAAACACAGATCTGTTGACTGGGTGTGAGTGTTTGATTGGTTCAGATGCTCCGTCCATCACCACCCCCTTTTGTACCGCTTTGTTCGCCATAAGTTGGCAGGGAATGCTCAGACCTAAGTCCCTTGCTCACTTTGCCACTGGATTCAAGCAAGCCTGGCTGAAGACGGCTGTAATACCAGAAACCGGTCCTAGGAAGATTGAATCCGGTCCAGGGAAGGCCTGGCTTGGCAGTTCGGGCTGGACTGTTCCCATGAGGCACAGGGTCAGACTGATTTGCATATGCCCATGTCTTAACTGGGGTGGCAGAGTGGGCTAAAGAACAGTGATGTATTAAACCCACATCTGTAGACTGGGTGTGAGTGTTTGATTGGTTCAGATGCTCCGTCCATCACCACCCCCTTTTGTATCACTTGTGTGGGAGGCGCAAGTACCCGCAACCTGGGTGGTAGGAAATTTGTGTGAGCCCCGCAGATTCCAGAACTTTGGGGAATGCGGGGTGGTTGGAAATTTGTGGATCCTCGCAGATTCTAGAAATTTCCACTACAGAAATGTGGGGAAAATGTGTTTTTTTGTCAATTCTTTTGTGTTGCAAGTGATTCTGGGTAACAGAACCTGGTGGGAGGCAGTCAAGTCACCCCATCCTGGATTCCCTTGGGTGTCTAGGTTTCAAAAATGTATAGGTTTGCTAGGTTTCCCTTGGTGCCAGCAGAGCTACGGTTCAAAAACTACAGTTAGGCACTTTGCTAAAAAAGGGTCATTTTTCACTGCGAAAATGAGGTGTAGCCACGTTGCGTTTTGCGCTGTTTCCTGTCGCAGGCACTAGGCCGACCCACACAAGTGGGGTACCTTTTTTCTCGGTAGACTTTGGGAAAAGCGGGGGGAAAGGAAATTTGGGGATACACGCAGATTTCAGAACTTTCAACCACAGAAATGTAGAGAAAATGTGTTTTTTTGATACTTTTTTGAGTTTGCAAGGGTTTCTGGGTGACAGAAACTGGTGGGAGGCAGTCACAACACCCCATCCTGGATTCCCCTGGGTGTCTAGTTTAAAAAAATGTATAGGTTTGATAGGTTTCCCTAGGTGCCGGCAGAGCCAGGGTTAAAAAACTACAGCTAGGCACTTTGTAAAAAAGGGCCATTTTTCACTGCGAAATTGAGGTGCAACCACGTTGCGTTTTGTGCTGTCTTCTGTCACAGGCACTAGTCGGACCCACACAAGTGAGGCACCATTTTTCTCAAAAGACTTTGGGGACCGTGGGGTGTGTGGACATTTGTGGATCCGCGCAGATTTCAGAACTTTCCACCACAGAAATGTGGGGAAATTTGTTTGTTTTGTGCATTTCTTAGGTTTGCAAGGGATTCTGGGTAACAGAACCTGATGGGAGGCAGTCAAGTCACCCCATCCTGGATTTCCCTGGGTGTCTAGTTTGTAAAAATATATAGGTTTGCTAGGTTTCCCTCGGTGCCGGCAGCGCTAGGGTTCAAAAACTACAGCTAGGCACTTTGCCAAAAAAGGGTCATTTTTCACTTCAACATTGAGGTGTGACCACGTTGCGTTTTGCGCCGTTTCCAGTTGCAGGCACTAGGCCGTCCCACACAAGTGGGGTACCATTTTTCTCAGAAGACTTTGGGGAATGCGGGGCAGAAGGAAATTTGTGGATACACGCCGATTCCAGAACTTTCCACCACAGAAATGTGGAGAAAATGTGTTTTTTGACAATTTGTTAGGTCTGCAAGGGTTTCTGGGTAACAGAACCTGGTGGGAGGTAGTCATGTCACCCCATCCTGGATTCCCCATGGTGTCTAGTTTTTAAAAATGTATAGGTTTGCTGTGTTTCCCTAGGTGCCGGCAGAGCTATGGTTACAAAACTACAGCTAGGCACTTTGCAAAACGAGGGTAATTTTTCACTGCGAAATTGAGGTGCAACCACGTTTTGTTTTTGCCATTCTCTGTCGCATGCAATAGGCCAACCCACACAAGTGAGGTACCATTTTCTCAGAAGACTTTGAGGAACACGGAGTGGGTGAAAATTTGTGGATCCACGCAGATTCCAGAACTTTCCAACACAGATATGTAGGAAAAATTTGTTTTTTTGACAATTTTTTAGGTTTGCAAGGGATTCTGGATGACAGAACCTGGTAGGAGGCAGTCAAGTTACCCCGTCCTAGATTCCCCAGGGTGTCTAGTTTTCAAAAATGTATAGGTTTGCTAGGTTTCCCTAGGTACCAGCAGAGCTAGGGTACAAAAACTACAGCTAGGCAATCTGCCAAAAAAAGGGTCATTTTTCACTGCGAGATTGAGGTGTGACCACGTTGCGTTTTGCGCCGTTTTCTGTCACGGGCACAATGCCGACCCACACAAGTGAGGTACCGTTTTTATTGGGAGACTTAGGGTAATTCAGATTTGTAAATCTGTTATCACCTATTGAGTTTTCATGCATTTCTCCCTTCCGAATGAAAGACGTTGTGTAAAAAAGAAGTCATTTTGAAAATTCTCATGCTAGTATGAGTATTCCCAATTTTGAAAATGTGCAAATATGTACTGTTTCTAAGCTCTATAATGTGTCCCAATTTCAGAAATACATAGGTGTCTTTCATACCGATTTTTCCATGTATACATTTTCCATGAATAATTGCTCTATACCCGGTATATAATACAATACCATTGCAAGTTGCTGCTCAGTTTTTGGCTCTGGGTTCATCGGGTCCTAGGTGAACCTTCAAGTTTATATATCCACACAACCAGGAAGGTCCAGCGGATGTAACAGTATATGGCTTTCAAAGAGCTGTCATAATTACAAGAAGTTACAGGTGAAAACGTTGACACAAAAGGCTGGTTTTTTCAACTTTTTTTCAATTTGTCCAATATTTAACTGTTAGTTTCTATAAAGAAACCTTCATGGATTTAGACAAATGACCCCTTTCTGAATTTAGAATTGTGTGTCTACTTTCTTAGAATGTATAGCTTTCCAGGATCCATTATTGTTATTATATTCATTTTCACCATTAACTGGAAGGAGGTTGAAAGCACTAAAAATAGCAAAAATAGGCTATGTCTAGGGCTCCCGGTTTTATGGTATTTATTTTTTTGCCTTTTTCGTCTGTATTTAACCATATTTATTTTTTGGGCATTTTTTCTGTATTTATCCACATTTATTTTTGCCGCAAGCAAAAGACGCTGCTACAGCTAGAATCTTTCCGCATTTATTTAAATTGACAATGCACACCAGTGCAGCAGCAGGTGAGTCAGGAGAGTGCAACAAACTGAAAGCAAGACACACAAAGTGAACACAGACCCCTCAAGGAAGTTCTCTCACTATAGGAAATTCTGTACTCCAGGCCTATAGAAGTGCCTTCCCAGTGGGTTCTTGTGTTTGGAGTGACAGCCCCTTATTGAAGTATTATGCCTCTATTTGTACCCAGTATGCTTATGTAACATGCACACTTGTGACTCTATCCTCTTGTAACGTATCGTTTGCTACCTCATCTTGTATCTTGCTTACTGTTGTTACTTGCACAATTGTCACTTTTTTCTCATGTAACGTAACGTTTGCTCTTGCAATATGCACACTTGTAATGTTCTCCTCATGTATCAGTTCTGTTCCTATTGTGAAGTGCTCTGACACCTTCGGGTAAAGTTTGCGCTACATAAAAACGCATTCAGAAATAAATGCCTTGCCAGGGGGCCTAAACGCAACAATCTGGAAAGCCTGTGCCCCTCCTAGCACATACGCAGGCACACAAGCCGACCCTGCATGCACACAAGCAGACCCTGCACGCACGCACACAAGCAGACCCTGGCAGAGACACAAGCACAGACGCACGCACCACGCACACAAGAAGACCCTGGCCGGTGCACCTACTTCTTCACTTCTGGGCAATGGGGGCAATTTTATGAGCACCAGTTACGTTACAAAAAGACACACATATATAGTGATGGGGCAGTTAAGTGATGTGCCCAGGATCCCAGGATGTTTAGCCGACGCCCAAACTCGGTTTCCCAGAACAGGAAACGTAAAACACCCCTTTCCGTGAATAAAACAACACCTTTTGAGGCAGAGGCCAGGGGGCACTGGACCTTATGCCATCTGCTGGGGCCCATTTATGACTCTGATGTCACCCGCAGGGAATGTGCGATTTGGTGGAAAGCCTGTGCCCCTCCTAGCACACACGCAGGCACACAAGCAGACCCGGCACACAAGCACACCTGGCAGAGACACAAGCACACACGCATGCACACAAACAGACCCTGCACGCACACAAGCAGACCCTGGCAGAGACACAAGCACACACGCACGCACACAAGCAGACTCTGCACGCACACACACAAGCAGACACTGGCAGAGACACAAGCACACAGCACACACACAAGCAGACCCTGCATGCTCGCACACAAGCAGACCCTGGCATAGACACAAGCACACACGCACACACACAAGCAGACCCTGCACGCACAGAAGCAGACCCTGACAGACACACAAGCACACACGCACGCACCACGCACACAAGAAGACCCTGGCCGGTGCACCTACTTCTTCACTTCTGGGCAATGGGGGCAATTTTATGAGCACAAGTTACGTTACAAAAAGACACACATATATAGTGATGGGGCAGTTAAGTGATATGCCCAGGATCCCAGGATGTTTAGCCGACGCCCGAACTCGGTTCCCCAGACCAGTAGAGAGGATTAAAAATACAAGTAAAATGAACACTGTGAACACCGAGGGTGCAACAGCCGGTGCTGCACACGTGGGGTGGGGGAGGGACGGTGGGCTGGCGCAGGCTGACTTGGGCGACGTAAGTCCTGGATCCCTGGAAGACGTTTTCTAACGCTGTGGAGGCAAATATGAACAACAGGCAAGTGAGCCCCAAAATATAGGGCAAATGTTACCGGGGCGGGCTGGAGGTATTAGCACGCCCACACTGTGATGCTTTGAAACACCCAGGATTGGATCAGGGTCACTTGAAGACCCTGAGCCAATAGGTCCACAGTACGTCCAAGTACGTCACTGGAAGGAACTCCCAGCATCGGAGCAGGGCACGGCAACTCTGAACCAAAGCAGCAGCGTTGCAAAATGCCCTCGTTTACTCGTATTTTTCCATTTCTACATATAAATACAGACAAAGGAAAAATACTTTCCCGTCTGTATTTATATGTAAAAATCCGTAAAAACGGAAAACCAGGAGCCCTAGCTATGTCCCAGAAAAATGCCAAAACTGTGTAAAAATGTTGGTTCTCTGACAAAAGACTGTAATTCCCTAAAAGCTGGGAAAATGGTGATTACAGCCCTACAAACCCTTTTTTGATAACATCTGCAGGGAAAAACCAAGAGGCTTTCATTTGCAGCCCATTTTTCCCATTTTTCTGAAAAAAAACATTTTACTGTATTTTGCTTAATTTCTGGGACCCCTACAAGGGAATCTACAAACCCTGGATATCTTTAGAATCCTCATGTTGTTGGAAGAAAAGGACGCAAAATTGCTGTGGATACCTTATGTGGTCAAAAAGGTACAAGGGCCTAAGCGCGCACTACCCCAAATAGCCAAAAAAAGGCTTAGCACAGGAGGGGAAAAGGCCTAGCAGAGAAGGGGTTAACTATGGGCAAGGCCCCTGGACCTGCGGGAATCCCCCAGACATATATATTTGTGATGTAGCGGTATGGGCCCCAGTATTGACCTCTCTTATAAATGTGGTAGTAAGGCAGGGATTGCACCCTGCCATGGTTGTCCTCTAACATCATCCCTATCTTCAAGAAGGGAGACAGGGACAATGCCTTGTGTTACAGGTCCATTTCACTGCTTGATTCAGTCATGTACATAGTAGGGCAAAAGCTCCAGGATAGATTAAGGAAATGGGCCAAGGAAAATTACATTCTTTCACTGTAATTTCCTTCCAGGAGGTCAACAATTGCCCAGTGCTTGAACTTTTACATAATGTAAAACAAGGGGATTGTACCTATGCCTCCGGGATGTATTACTAAATCACTCAGTAAGACAATAGATAAAGCTAAATGAATTAGTTTTACCAAGACAATTTATTTTGTCAGTATCTTTAGAATCAGTTTTTTAGATGATTATTTTTTAGGCAAGAGAAACAACATTATCAACTCAACCTCTAGCGACTGAATTTTCACAAAAGACTAATATACAAATAACATACAAAAAACATTGAATTAATCATCAATAGACCTTAACAAAAAAGGACTAATGTACATGTGACATACAAAGAACATTAAATCAACATATATCATTTCATTCCAATTATCAAAAAACAGTTAATCATGGACAGAAAGAATTTGCCAATATTAAATATGCATTCAGTTTCCACAATGTGGTGCACTATTTCTTTTTAGAACCACATGAGTCAAAGTTTAAACATTCCTTTTAAACTTGAACATTCATATTAAATGTATTAACAAGAATTTTATGCGAACTAGTGCCGTAGCCGACGCGTTTCGAGTCCTGCTAAGAAAGTCACAGGGCTCTCATCAGGGCAGCATTAAATGGATTCCACGGGGAACTGTTATCAATGAAAAAAATGAAGGATCTATGTTTAGTAAGAGTTCCTCCAAATCCATTAAAAACCAACAACACTAAGCTAAAAAAGCATCCACTGGATGCATCGTACCTGATTGAGGGCTTGAGTGCGACCTTTTATTAATAGTAGTGTGGCCGCCACTGTGTGTCTCGCACTGCAACAGAGAAGGAATATATTCAAATGATTGTCCTTTAAAAGAAGGTGCCCGCCCACACGCACACCGTGCTACAAAATAGGGAGTGAAATTACCTTAAGTGAAAGCCTCAAGGATGGTCTCTTGTCAAGGCATTGTTTATTGTTCCAGGGTGACCTAAAGTGTGGATAAAAGCTTTTATCAGTGTCCGCCTACGTATATTTGTGCAATACCTTTGCATTACTTTTGAGAAAAACATGGGGGTACTCACAAGTCTTCTCTATTCAGAAGCCAAACAGTCCACCGCAACCTTGCGTGAGGTACTGTGCTTAAAGTTGGTTCTGCAATGTAAAGTTTGCGAAATGAACCCGGGTCACAAACGTGCTGCCTGAATCAAAAGTTGCATTACATTTAAAACCTTTTTTAACGCGGCGCCTGCCGCTTTTAATATATCAAGTTTGTCATACTCACATTTTATAATAACTCTGAGGGCTGAACAGCCCACCACAATCGAGCGTGTGTGTAGGAATTATGTCTGTGAAGGTAAACGAACACAGAATCAGTGTTCATGCTTAATGTGGCGAAATTTAACCAAGCGCCCAAAGCAGGGCAGCGCGCTGTTCGCGGTCTTACCTTCTTTGGTTCAAAAAGAATCTTTCTGTTTTCTCTCATTGAATGAGCACGAAGCAAAGTGGAGACAAACACCAAAGGTTTCAAAAAACGGAGGTTTGGTCACATGGTAGTGATCAGCCAACCAGGTGTATTCAGGGCTCGGTGAATACAACACAGGCCTTCTGGGGCATGTAGTCCCAAAATGTATTATGGAAAAAATATATAATGAAGAACTTTAAATGAGCTGAATGATTTTTGCAGCACATAGCGTGCGTGTAGGTCACCTGCTGTTAGGGCTGGTTGTGTGTTAAAACATTTTTTATGAACAAAAATTTGCATGTTCTTGCAATTGTGATGCATTTGTTTATTGCCCGTATGGCGGAGCGGCTAGGGAATTAGGGTTTATTGCCCAGCATGAGAGTAGCAACTAGCTACACCCTACTCAATTCACTCATGCAATTTAACCCCTTATTGATGCTATCAAACTTCATTATGAGGTACGCCTACTTGCGCAGTAAGGCGCTTTCAATATTGGGTGATTGATGCCTTGGGTCAATCCATGTCAGCACGGTCCATTTAAAATCATTTGCATCATGGTTCTTTTCAATGAAATGCTCCACCATCGGGGCAGACACCACCTTTTTCTTTATTCTAGAGCGGTGCTGCGTAATTCTCACATTTACAGCTTGGCAGGTCTTGCCAATATAAACTCTGTTGCAGGGACACACCACAGCGTAGACCACATTCTTGGTCTTACATGTTGTGAACATGTCATGTTTCCATTTTATGGCATTATGATCAAACAGGTTGCTCTCGATAGTAGAAGGGCAAGACACACAATTACCACATTTGTGGTGACCACATACCGGCTTCAACTTCCACTTTGCTATTAGGTCACTTTTCGGTTTTGGGATAAAGCTATCCGCTCTGATTAATTGCTGTCCTATGCTGGTATTTATACTCTAGGTTTTCTAACAAGTGCCAATTTTTCAAGATGATACTTTTGAATTGATTTGTGTGGGGGCCAAACGTTGTTACGCAAACCAATTTATCTAACTCCTTCTTGTTTTTTGTTTGCAAAAGACTGTCTCTAGGAGTGAATCTGGCGCGTTTCATGGAGTGTTTTAATAATTTTTTGGGGTAACCCCTCTTGGCCATTTCATTACAAAATGTTGTGGCATGAATGTCAAAGTCCCCTACTT
Source organism: Lissotriton vulgaris (assembly GCF_964263255.1). Lineage (NCBI taxonomy): Eukaryota > Metazoa > Chordata > Amphibia > Caudata > Salamandridae > Lissotriton > Lissotriton vulgaris. The sequence goes on along the minus strand of NC_141689.1, from coordinate 1,322,982,586 downwards.
CAGTACAGTTGCGTCTTATCCGCAATAGCTGGCCATAAGGCAGGTTTTCTTTCAAGCATTGTGGGTGTGAGCTTCTGTAGTGTAAGATCGCATTACGATCAGTATCCTTTTTGTAGATCGTTGTTGTCAGCACTTCCGAGCAACTGCCTACAGTGACGTCAAGGAAGGTCATACTGGCTTTACTCGCTTCAGGCGAGAACTTGATGTCCCCATGCCTAGAATTCAACCACTGGTGGAACTCATCCAGTTCCGTCAGGCTCCCCTGCCACAGGAGCCAGACGTCGTCAATATATCTGAGCCACTGCTTTATTTGGGGCAAAAAAGGGTTGTTGGTATATATGAATCGTTCTTCATACTGGGCCATGTACAATACTGCCATTTCTGGCGTGTAAGGACATCACATGGCCGTGCCCTTGACTTGGACATAGAACTCATTTTCGAATTTGAAATAATTACAACAAAGTGTAATTTCTGCCAGGGCCACAATGAACGATGTGGGGACTCTATGTGGTCTGTCGCGTTGGTCCAGATACAGTTCAAGAACCTCCAGTGCCTCGTCCTGGGGAATTTGTGTGTATAACGAAGCGACATCAAGAGTCACCATCAATTGAGTTTCGTCGCTAAATTTCTGTCCTTCTACTTTGATTATAAAATCAGTTGTATCCCTGAGGTAGGACTTTCGCTCGTCAGGAAAGGTTTTAGGAAGAAAACAATATATTCAGAGACCGGTTCCAATGCTGAATCGCACCCCGAAACAATCGCTCTGCCTGGTGGTACTTGGCCGTTCTTGTGGATTTTGGGCAAGAAATACAGCACTGGTGTTCTAGGCGATTTCTTATTAAGGTATTCAAATTCCTTTGGTCCCAAATATCCCTCATCCAATCCCTCTTTTGTTAATTTTCCAATTTTATCTTGAATCGCATGCACAGGATCCTCCTTCACAGGTCTGTACCATTCACGGTTGTTGACATGCGAGTTGCCCTCACTGAGGTACATGGAACGGGGCCATATTACAACCGCCCCGCCCTTGTCTGCCTGTTTGATTAAAATGGATGTATCCGCCTTAAGATTTTGAATCGCGGATATTTGGCCCTTACTTATGTTATTCTGATTGAACTTTTTAGATTTCTCAAGTTTGGTCATTGCTCAAAAGCATAAATCTGCTTGGGTATATTTTGGGTCGGGGTGAATTTTGATTTTACTCTAAGGGCAGTAGTTTCTTAACTTGACGTCATTTCGGCGCCTGCAAAGAATGCTTTCAACCTGATTTTTCTGCAAAAATCTAAGGCTTCCAGCTTAAGTTTTGTAAAATCTGTTTTTCTTTTCGGGACAAACTTGAGGCCCAAGCACAAAACAATCTCTTCGTCTCTACTGAGTTGTTTATCTGAGAGGTTAACTATTGCTGACTTGTCTATTTGTTGTAGTTGGTACTGCGGGTTCGCATGTCCCATGGTTGTTTGAAGCGAACTCTGGACCGCCCGCCCCTGGCTAAAAAAGGAGCTGAGCCTGTTCCCCTCTTTTTTGTGTTGTCTTGTCTGGAGTCAGAGGAAGAATCTGAGGAAGTGGTATCAGAGAAAGTGAGGAACCTATTTCTAGATCTTCCTTGGTAGGTTCTTAGGGCACCCCGGGAATCACCAGAGGTATAAAAATCTTCCTTGAGGAAAGGACAAACTTGTTCTATTTTGAAAGCCTTAGAGTCTCTTTCAAACTGAGTTGATTTTACGTTTATAGTATATTCTTTGAATGTCTGAACCTCCTTCTCTATTGTATCCAGGAGGGTTTTTGCTTCAGTCACAGTATGATTATCATTAATGGCCTTAGTCAGTTCCTCTATTTCCTTTTCTTCCTCACTACAAATGCGTTGTGCAGTCTCTATGGTATGAACCATTAAATCACGGCTACATTTTGTATTAATGTAGCTAAACCCCTTCCTGTATTCTATATCTTCAGTAAAGATTACCGGGATGTTTTTTACCTGAAGGCGCCACGGAATTGTCCCACCTCTTAGATGTTTCAACAAAAAGTGTCTGTGTAGCTCGGTGCGTATGTGTTTCTTGTGGAGGCGAGTTAATTTGTCTGCCTCGTTTTGTTGTTTTGCTGTAGAGCTCAGTGTTATGGTTGAAAATGGAGAAGAATCAATTAGATTCTTAATGTGGCTTTCGGAAAAGGACAACGTATCTTTCTCTGCCATACTATGCAAGAGCCTTTGCTCCTGCTAAAGAACTTAATCTAGAGTCCTAGAACATAGGAAGACACGCTGTGTCTGTCCCTGCCCATTCGGGTAAATACCCGCTCAAAGTGCAATTGAAAGGAAGGGGTGGGCCCTTAGGGGACGGAGGGTAGGTAGGGCCACAATAATAATGTAAAACAAGGGGATTGTACCTATGCCTCCGGGATGCATTACTAAATCACTCAGTAAGACAATAGATAAAGCTAAATGAATTAGTTTTACCAAGACAATTTATTTTGTCAGTATCTTTAGAATCAGTTTTTTAGATGATAATTTTTTAGGCAAGAGAATCAACATTATCAACTCAACCTCTAGCGACTGAATTTTCACAAAAGACTAATATACAAATAACATACAAAAAACATTGAATTAATCATCAATAGACCTTAACAAAACAGCGCCACACGCTCGATTGCGGTGGGCTGTTCAGCCCTCAGAGTTATTATAAAATGTGAGTATGACAAACTTGATATATTAAAAGCGGCAGGCACCACGTTAAAAAAGGTTTTAAATGTAATGCAACTTTTGATTCAGGCAGCACGTTTGTGACCCGGGTTCATTTCGCAAACTTTACATTGCAGAACCAACTTTAAGCACAGTACCTCACGCAAGGTTGCGGTGGACTGTTTGGCTTCTGAATAGAGAAGACTTGTGAGTACCCCCATGTTTTTCTCAAAAGTAATGCAAAGGTATTGCACAAATATACGTAGGCGGACACTGATAAAAGCGTTTATCCACACTTTAGGTCACCTTGGAACAATAAACAATGCCTTGACAAGAGACCATCCTTGAGGCTTTCACTTAAGGTAATTTCACTCCCTATTTTGTAGCACGGCGTGCGTGCGGGCACCTTCTTTTAAAGGACAATCATTTGAATATATTCCTTCTCTGTTGCAGTGCGAGACACACAGTGGCGGCCACACTACTATTAATAAAAGGTCGCACTCAAGCCCTCAATCAGGTACGATGCATCCAGTGGATGCTTTTTTAGCTTAGTGTTGTTGGTTTTTAATGGATTTGGAGGAACCCTTACTAAACATAGATCCTTCATTTTTTTCATTGATAACAGTTCCCCGTGGAATCCATTTAATGCTGCCCTGATGAGAGCCCTGTGACTTTCTTAGCAGAACTCGAAACGCGTCGGCTACTGCACTAGTTAGCATAAAATTCTTGTTAATACATTTAATATGAATGTTCAAGTTTAAAAGGAATGTTTAAACTTTGACTCATGTGGTTCTAAAAAGAAATAGTGCACCACATTGTGGAAACTGAATGCATATTTAATATTGGCAAATTCTTTCTGTCCATGATTAACTGTTTTTTGATAATTGGAATGAAATGATATATGTTGATTTAATGTTCTTTGTATGTCACATGTACATTAGTCCTTTTTTGTTAAGGTCTATTGATGATTAATTCAATGTTTTTTGTATGTTATTTGTTTATTAGTCTTTTGTGAAAATTCAGTCGCTAGAGGTTGAGTTGATAATGTTGATTCTCTTGCCTAAAAAATAATCATCTAAAAAACTGATTCTAAAGATACTGACAAAATAAATTGTCTTGGTAAAACTAATTCATTTAGCTTTATCTATTGTCTTACTGAGTGATTTAGTAATAATTCCCGGAGGCATAGGTACAATCCCCTTGTTTTACATTATTATTGTGGCCCTACCTACCCTCCGTCCCCTAAGGGCCTACCCCTTCCTTTCAATTGAACTTTTACATAGTCATAGGCAAATATACCATTGCTCACCCTGGTTTGATTAATCTTGGGTTAATGGATTTGTCCCCAGAGTTTGACTGAGTAAACTGAGAAAAATTATGGCAGATCATGTTGTCCATGGGGGTGGACTATGATAGTGTCCTCTTTTTAAGACATCTACACATGAATACCATGGCCTCGGTATGTTACTTAAAAGACCTTGAATGTTCACAAAGTTTTTGCATTAAAAGAGGGGTATGACAGGGCTGTATCCTGGCTCCTTTTCTATTTAATTTATATATTAGCAGATTGAAGCAGGCCTTGATTGACACTAAAGCAGATTGTCCACATGTGGGGGCCCGGTGTTCACTGGTGCTTCTTTATTTAGACGGTGCTGTCATTATGGTCGAAACCACCAGGGGACTACAATCCGTATTAAACTCTTTTTCCAACTTCATGGATGTTCGGGATTTATCAGTTAACGTAAAAAAAATCCTTTGTAATGGTGGTTGGTGCTCGCACAACTAAGTCATGTAGGTTTACCCTGGGGCCCAGGGTCCTCCCCAAAGATGAGAGCTTTTTCTTATCTGGGATTGTTGTTTGACTCCTTGCTGACAGGGTACCCTCTTGTAAAGAAGAGGAAGAAACAATGACATGGGCAAATGCTGCAGTGTTTAGTTTTGCTTCAAGACTAGGAAGGAGATCTATGAACGCCTTATTAAAGATTTGCCAGGCTAAATGCATTTCTAAGGCAGTTTATGGGAGTGAGCTTTGGGGTATGTCAATCAGGCTGACCTACAGACTGTGAAAAACTCCTTTCTGAGACACCTCTTTTGTGTCCCCCACAATGCCCCCACAGTTTCTGTGCATGAGAACATGAGCATTGGCTACATAATAGATGTTACAGCATGTATCAGTGAATCATTATTATGCATTGTTGTAGAGATATTGAGATTCTGATAAATGTTATTATAGAGTAGTTTAAATAGTGAGTTACCTACTCTGATGGTTAGCATTAATTATATAGTTATCATTTTTCAGTGTGGTGATGGCTATTGAATTCCTGCATTTGATTTCCATTTTCACGACGGGTCCGAGGATATTGCAATTACCAACTTCATTGCGATCTTTGGAGTCACCACAAAAATATAAAATAGGTTTAGGATATTTTTTTATTGAAACACTCTAGAAAAACATGAGTTTAAAGAATACTGTAGGAAAACCCTAGTGTGTAAAATACTGTAGTATGTGTGAATAATACGAACTCACCTATAATGTGAACTCACCTGCCCGGCCGCGAAGCGGATGCGTGCAGCAGGCGCGCCGCTGGCGCACCGCCGGCATGCCAAAGGCAAACCCGTCTGCTCCCGTCCGCGCCAGACCGAGCCGGGAGGCGGGAGATGTGGCCCATGACACTATGAGGGATCAAGCCTCTATGTACTATACCTATACTGGAGCAGCGCTGCACGATATAGGATCCGCCATACCCAGCGGGCCCAGGCCGGGAGGTCAGTGTAACTTCTCATTCCCTGCCATGCTGGAGGGCCCTGTATCATGCATCTCATGCCGCTTTCAAAGCCTCCAGGGGGACTTACCTATAACCGACTTACAAACCGATCCCCTCCAAAACCAGCTGAACTTAAATTATATTCTGTGTAATGTTCGATCTCCTGTAAAACACTCTATAGAGATCTGGGACATGATCTCCACCCTCTCCCCGGACCTATTCTTCCTAACAGAGACCTGGCTAAACCCTACCAATCTACCGGCCATTAATCTCGCAATACAAGCGGATTATAAATTTATTCATCTTGACAGAACAGGGAAGTTGGAAGGTGGTATAGGAATTGCCTTTAAAAATCATCTTAAAGTACAATGGATTTCTTCCATCAGCGATGATCTAATGGAACTAGGAATTTTTAAAGTGTCGGTGTCCCCGTCAATATCCTGGGACGGGGCATTACTTTACCGACCACCTGGTCCCAAATCCAACTTTTCTACTGCCCTGACAGAATTCATTGCCATGCAAGCTTTGGCTTCTAGCAATGTTATCCTTTTGGGAGACTTTAATTTTCATGGACAGGATTTGACAAACCCAGATGTAATGAAGCTCATTTCGAATCTGAGCGATATTGAACTGTCACAGAAGGTGTCCGGACCCACTCACACGGCAGGCCATACCTTGGATCTCATTTTCACTAGCTCAGAACAGCTAAGAATATCTCAGCCACTTCCCCTAATCTGGTCAGACGACTACATGATCCAATTCTCCCTTTCGCTCCAATCGGGGCCAAAATACAGGATTCATCGTATGCAAAAAAATTGTAAAAAAAAAGGCCATGGCATAAATTAATACTGGATATTTTCAACGAAACATTTACCCGTCTTCTCTGATTTAGAGCAAAATGATCAAGACCCCACAGCAATGTTATCCAGCTTCAATTCTGCCTTAATTAAGACATTTGACGTAGTAATTCCTTTAAAAATCGTCAATCCCTCTCCGAGGCGGCCCTCAGCCCTCTGGTATTCGGGCAAATTGAAAAATGTTAAGTCCATGTGCAAAGCACGAGAGAAGATGGAGAAGGACAAAATTATCCGAGGAAAAGAAAGTCTATAAAGCGTCATTATCTCACTATCATCAATCAATAAAAATCGCCAGATGCTCTTATCTACATAATAAAATGGAACAATCCAGAAACTCTTCTAAAGTCTTATTTGACATTGTCAAGGATTTTTCTTCCCCTCAAGCATGTAAACAAGCACCGCTTGAATCCCAAATACTATGCGACTCAGTAGCAAATTTTTTCTATGAAACAATTTCTAAAATCTATGATAATTTCCCGGCCACCTATATCAACAACCCCAGTTTAAGAACTAATTTGGAAAACTCCTCCATATCCACCATTGGTGCTCCTAATCAGTTTGAGTTCATCTCACTAGCTGATACAAATAATTTACTGCTAACAGCTAAATCTGGTTCACCAGCGGACTTATGCCCACCCAGCTTCATGGCTCTTCTCTCCCCAACATGCGCCCCTATAATTAAAAAAATTCTCAATGCTTCCATTCTTACCGGCCTTATCCTGAGTGCCTGGAAAGAGGCCTATGCTCGTCCCATCCTAAAAAAGCCATCAGCGGACCCCCAGGGGCTCAGCAATTACAGGCCAATATCCCTGTTGCCCCTGCTTGGAAAAATGTTGGAATCCGTAATAAACTCACAACTCAGTCAGTACTTGGAATCTAATGACATGCTGGATCCTTCCCAGTCGGGCTTCCGTCCCGGCTTCAGCACAGAAACGGACATTTTGGCTGTTACTGACTCGCTGAGACTCACCCTCGATGCCGGTAGATCTTCGATCTTGATCCTCCTAGATCTCTCAGCAGCATTCGATACAATATCTAATCGACTAGTGGAGAGATTGATCGAGTGCTGCATTGGGGGTATAGCCTTACAGTGGCTGAGGAATTTCTTAATGGACAGATGGCAAACCACCACACTAGGACCATTTGTCTCCCAAAATAAATTCCTGTTGGACAAAGGGGTGCCTCAGGGCTCCTGTTTAAGTCCCACCCTCTTCAATATATACCTGGCCCCCCTGGTCAAGGTAGTCCAACCTTTCGGCTTCGAGATAGTCTCGTACGCCAATGACACGCTGCTGCTGTTTCCAATAGGCCAAAATACTACTGATTAGAAACTATGTTTTTCTGGTGGAATGTTAGCGATTGCGGACTGGATGAGGGAACGCTGTCTTCAGCTCAATCCAGGAAAACTGAGCTTATGATCTTTGGCAAAGATGCCCATTTTTGGACATCCGACTGGTGGCCTCCCCAATTGGGTGAAGCCCCAACTCCGTCCTCCTCAGTGAAAAGTTTAGGAATTCAGCTGGACTCAATGCTTACCATGAAAGATAATGTTAAGAACATTTCAGGGTCCTGTTATTACAGCCTGCGCCTACTACGAAGAATTATCCCTTACCTACCTCTTGAACACCGTAGAACTGTAGTCCAGGTCCTAGACTATGGAAACGCCATGTTGGCCGAAAGAGGCATTACTAACCTGCCAAAACTTCAGGTAATACAGAACACCGCCGCAAGAATGGTCCTAAATTGCCCTCCTGGATCCCCATCCCTCCCCTTGCTCAGACAACTGCACTGGCTTCCGGTGGTAAAAAGATCTTTCTTAAACACCTTAAGTGCTGCGCCCGTCCAACGGCCGATGGCACCACTACCTCGGGAGTGCTGCCGTCGGCCGTTGGACGTTCCAACTGCACCTGCGCAATGGAACGTCCAGCACTGGAGCTGGACGTTCCATAGCTGCTAAGGTGTTGAGGTCTGTTGTCTCTCCTTTAAAGCTCTTAAAGGGCAGGGACCACGTTACCTTCAAAATAAACTTTTTAAACAAATACTTGAATGCACTTTAAGATCTAATGCATCAGCCCTCTTGAAGGTCCCACGTATCCGGTTAACTCACACAGGTTTCAGAGCTTTCTCTTATGTTGCCCCTAAATACTGGAACTCGCTACCTGTGGCCCTGCGAAAATCCACCTCCTATATGTCTTTCAGGAAACAAATAAAAACATTTCTGTTTTAAGCTTGCTTTCTCAAAGAACCTTTTTTCCGCCCCCCTTTTGGAATTCCTCTGGTAAGCGCTGAGATGCCCCCGGGTGAGTCATGCGCTATACAAGAAATCATAACATAACATAACATAACATAACAATGTAGGAAAGTGCCCCTTTTTGCATGGTTGCCCCCACTTTTATTTCCTAAATGCTGATGTACTTTGACTGGGGTGTGCCCTGGGTTCCTATCATCCAGGTACCCATTGCCTATGTTCTTTCCCTAAACTGTAATGTTGCACAACCCAATTGGCACATATAAGTCCTTTGTAAAAGGTACCATAGGTACCAAGGACACTGTGACTAGGGAAGGCCTCTAAGGGCTGCAGCACTGTGCCACCCTTAGAAGCCCTGTACCTTTACACATACGCACTGCCATTGCAGGCTGTGTGTTTTGGTGCAGAACAAAGTGAAGAATCAACATGGCACACATCCCTGTGTACCATGCCTACAAACCACTACCCTGGCATAGGTAAGCCACCACTACAGCTGGGTGTACTATACCAGTGTTGAGGGTAAAGGTGCATGAGCCTTGTACCCCTACAGTGTCTAAGTCAATTCTAAGTCATTATAAGTGCAGTAATGCCATAAAGAGTATATGGAATGGGGGGCTGTCATTACGAACTCTATAGCACCATAATGGCTTTACTGAAAACTGTAAAGTTTGGCATCAAACCTCTCAGCACATTAAACCAACACTGATGCCAGTGTGGGATTAAATGGACAAAAATGCCCTCAAAGGGCATCTTAGAGATGCCCCCTGAATAACGACTTACCTCTAGTGCTCTGGTGGAGTGGCTACTTGCCATCTGCTACCACCAGGCATGTTTCTGGACCCCTGGGTCAGAAGCCTGCCGCTCTCTGGGTCCAAAAATAAAGCACATCCTGGGATGAGGTACCAAGCCTCCTTAGCCCATAATGGGCAGGATCCAAGGAGGTCCAAGGAAGGGAAGCTTCAAAAGCTTACTACCTTTGTAAGATACCCCCAGCCATTTGCTACTCCCAGCAACTGGTCCCCACTGATTCTGATGCCCACTTTTGGCTGGAGAATTGGTGGGAAAACCAAGTCAGGAAGAGAGGTGTGCCTACCTTGGCCACCCCACCCCTCAGGTGGGGCAGGCGAGGTGAAGCACAATTCTCAGTCCCTGCCATCTTGAAGATAGGCGTACCCAGCCAACCAGAGTGAGGCTTATGCCCCATCCCACTGGAGGGTGGCATAATAGGAGGTGTACCCACCCCAATGAAGGGACCCATTGGCCTGACCAGTACCTACCAGAAGTGCCCCTAGATTTAGTATTTAGGGGCACCCCCGAACATTGCCTCCTCAGACTTTGCCCCAGCCCTACTAGCCTGTCCTGACCGCAGACTTCTCCAACAGAACATCTGTGTCCTGCAGCCAGCAGCCCTTAAAAATTAGGAGAACCTGCACTGTCTTCACAACTAAAAAGACTTTGTCCACATTAAGCAACAGACTTTTTCATAACTAGCCAAACAAACAAATGTGAATCTGGCTGACTCCGTTAGTCCCCACCACTCTACTCCTGGCTTACCGAGCCTGCGTTGCCCAATACTCTAAGGAGGTCCCCCTGGAGAACCTAGCATGGGTTCTGGTGCCACCTGAACATCCACAAACTTCCAACCTGTGCCTACAGCCATTATCTGAGAGGTCCCCTCCAACCATGACCAAAGGCAACACCCCAACCATCTCTCTAACCGAAGCAGTCCAATAAGACTGACCTCATCTGTCTGACCGGCTCCATCTGACTGACTCCATCTGCGAACGCTTGTGTTCAAAATACATTAACTCCAAAAGACCCCCTTCACCTGTTTAGCCGCTGACCAACTCCCAGAAATTCCCCACCAAATCTGCAGCAGAGCCCAATACCCACATCCTCCACTGAAAAGTCTTGAGAACCCCAACAACTGCATCCTACATCTCACCACCTCTGTGCGGCTAGGTGTAGTTCTTGTGCTGGCCATCGTGCCCTTCAGTGCCAACCTCGACCTCAGGAGCTTTTTGTCCAATCAACTAGGTGGCCTGCTCATCCACAGTCCCCAAACCAACAAGCGTGCTTAGCCCATTGAGTAATGTGTGGTCCCGACACTCTGCACCCCTGTGCCACTGGTGGTGCAAATCGAGTTTCGATCTGACCGAATAGTACTCACGGACAGATAACTTAATTTTTTTCTCCCAGGATTAAGAATGTCTTGTGAGTAATCCTGCAAAACTGTAATTGTATTAAAAAACTCATTATCTTCTTTTTCCTTCCACTTAGGAAATGTACCAGTGTGGTATCTAGAGATACCTCACTGTGTAAGAAAAGTAACTAAAGAGTAATTTCAACTGTTTTTTACAAACTAGTAACAACACCAAGTGAAGGAAAAATGTGTATTATTGATACCTTGTCTTAGAAAGTATGATTTTGCCTATGATTTGGTTCTAGTAATAAAATTAGACAACATCAAATTTTTATAAAAACCAATTGGCTTGAGTTCCTAGTGTTTGAAATCATTTCTTGCCAGATTGTGTACAATACATTCTTAGCATTACCCCCCCGATAAAGCCTTACTGCTCACCCACACTACCACAATTTGAAAATAAGTATTATCTACTTTAACCTTTGCCTACCTTTGGGGATCCACTGGATTCTGTGCACAGTATACGGTACTTTGGAATAGTATATACAGAGCCAGCTTCCTACATTGGTGGATTAGCAGTGGGCCATACAGCTTTGCATTTATTGGACTTACTTGGTCAACACCTGATCACACCACAGAACTACTAAATTGTTTTTAGAAATTCTGACTTTTTGAATTGACAGTTTTTTCCAAATTACTGAAAGTCTTATTAGGACCTTGGTTAAGTCCCTTTAGAAGTAAAACAATAAATAAAACTCACTATAGTTAGGGCTAAGAGGGGTTAGAATGTTTTTAAATGTCCCTTAATTAGAACCCAACTGTTATTGAAAACATAACCAATGACATAGAAAACATGGTTGAGGAGCTCAACCTCACTCCTTATCCCCATTTAGCATTTAAGGAGTGAAGGTCTCTATGTAAACTAAAAAACATTACCATGGGATCCCTTCCCACCAAACAAAGGCTCCAAGAGCTGTTTGCAGGGTATGCTAGGGACCACCCCTCTGAAAAAGGTGAAGACCTCTCAGTTGGAGAAGAGGATGGAGGGGATTACTTCCAAAACCCCTCACTTCCTGGGGAGAACAGGGTCCCTGTGCCCCTGATTCCAAGAATACAACTCACAGCACCTAGATCCTTCACAGGTGGGTCGGGTACATCTGGGTCCATTGAGGAAAGCCTCAATGAAGAGACCAACCTCTTAGTGAGGTTGACCAAAAGATTAAATCTAGAGACCAGGTTCCTGGCTCTGGAAAAAGAAAGAGCAAATATAGGCTTAGCTCCCATCAATAGTGGCAGCAACTTAATAAATAGGGACAGAGTGCAATCTTATGATCCCAAAATCCCCAAAGGGATGGTCCCCAAATTTGAGGAATGTGATGACCTCACCAAATGGTTCACAGCTTTTGAGAGAGCATATGAAATGAGCAAAGTGAAGAAGTCACACTTGGGGGCACTACTTTTGGAACTATTCACTGGTAACTGCAGGGTCAGACTCCTGACCCTTACAGGGGCAGATGCTGGGTCTTTTGACCTCATGAAAAACACTCTGATTGAGGGATTTGGATGCACAACTGAGGAATATAGGATTAGATTCAGGGGGGCTCACAAAGCCCACAACCAGTACTGGATTGACTTCATAGATTGCTCAGTTAAGACACTAGATGGGTGGTTCATTGAAAATAATGTGTATGATTTCAATGGACTTTACAATCTGTATATGAAATAACATATTTTGAGTAATTACACTAATGAGAAGTTACATCAACATCTGGTAGACCTAGGTCTAATTTCTCCTCAAGAATTGGAAAAGAAGACAGACCACTAGGTTGAGGTGCCAATCCTCCTTCCCCAGGATGGGCAGTGTCCAACGAGGGAAAGCTTCAAAGGCATGCTGCCTTTGTGAGCTACCCCCAGACATTTGCTGTTCTCAGCAACTGGCCCCCTTCGGTTCTGACCACCAGTTTGGGTGGGAGAATCCACTGGAAAACCAAGTTAGGAAGAGACGTGTGACTACCTTTGCCAATCTCACCCCTCAGGTGGGGCAGGCAAGGGGGAGCGCAACTCTCAGTCCCTGCTACCTTGAAGATGAGGGGACCCAGACAGCCAGAGTGAATCTGCACTGCCTTTGCAACCAAAAAGACTTTGTCTCATGTGAGCACCCAACTTGCTTAAAACCAACCATCTCTGACTCTGTTAGTCCCCACCACTCCCCTCCCAGCGTCCTGAGTCCAAATGGTCCAATACCATCTGCAGGTCCCCCGGCAAACCTGAACATCCTCACACTTTCACAACTAGCCTGCAGCCATTGTCTGGCAGGTCCCTAACTGCGACTGAAGGCAACACCCTGACCGTTTCTCTAACCAAAGTGGTATAAGGAGACCGACCACATCCGTCTGACCGAATCCATCTGTGAACGCTTACTGTCACAAGGCATCAACTCCCAAAGACCCCATTCACCTTTTCAGCCACTTATCAACCCCCAGGAATTCCCGACTGAATCTGCAGTATAGACCAAGACCAACGGTCTCCGCTGAGAAACCTTGGGAAACCTGATGATGCCTTCCTACATCCGGCTGCTTCAGTGCTGCTGGTGATGTAGTTCTTGTGCTAGCCATTGGCCCCTTCAGGGCCGACCTCGACCTTAGAAGCCTTTTGTCCAATCAACTAGGTGGCCTGCTCATCTGTAGTCCCCAAACCAACAACCATGCTTAGCCCGTTGGCTAACATGTGCCCGCCTCAGTGCCACAGGCGGTGCGAATCAAGTGTCCAGCTGACCAAACCATACTGACGGTCACGTAACTTAATTTTCGTTCTCCGAGGACTAAGAGTGTCTTGTGAGTAATCTTGCAAAAATGTAATTGTATGGCAAAATGCATTACCTTCTATTTCCTTCCTCTCTGGAAATTTACCAGCATGGTATCTAGAGATATCTTGCTGTGTAAGAAAAGTAACTAAGAGTAATTTTGACTGTTTTTACAAACTAGTAACACAACAGAGTGAATGACAAATGTGTATTTGAGACACCTTGCCTCTGAAAGTATGATTTTTTTCAATGATTTGGTTCAAATAATAAAATCCAACTTAATAGTATTTTTATACAAACCAATTGGTCTGAGTTCAGTATTTCAGTGTGTGACATCATTTCTTGCCTGAGTGTGTACAATAAATGCTTAGCACTACCCTCTGATAAAGCCTTACTGCTCTCCCACATTATCATAAATAGAGGGTCTCTGTATTATCAACTTTAACCTCTGCCCACCTTTATGGATCAACTGGACTCTGTGCACACTATACCTTACTTTGGCGTAGTATATACAAAGCCAGCTTCCTACTGTGGATATGTGTTTTAAACGTTATGGAAAAAGTTGTGATTGTAGCAGTTACCAACATCTTCACGATCCACCAAATAACCACAAAAACAAGAAATAGGTCTGATAGATGGTTTTTAAAGAAACTGAGTACAAAAATAAAATATGAGTTTAAACATGCTTTGAAAGAAGTATGTATATAGTATTTGAGTAGTTTAATGTTCCAACTGGATTTCTTTACATATTGTTTGTGGATATGTTGGTGGCCATTGAATGTTTGCTTTTGTTTTCCGTTTTTATGATGTGTACTCATCCATTGTAACGTCGTTGCAAAAATCCACCAAAACTAAAGAAGGAAAAGCGGGTTAGAAAGAAACAGCACAAAATTTCGGATACTATGGTGGCTCTGACAAAAGCCGTTGAGTTGGTTGTGTTTATAATACCGGATGCAGAGATTGAGGTTACTTAGAAACACCCTGTTGCCTTCATTTGTAAAGTGCACTCCATCATTTCTATAAATTGCATGCATGTCAAAACACAGATTGTTGTTACAGATGCAGTCCATGTGATGGTCTCTGAGGAATGCATAAACTATCTCTTTAACATGTTTCTTGGCTTTGTCAATCTGTGGATAGAATTTATTTGGCCACTTCCATTTCTGTCTTTGGAATATATGAGGGTACACCAGGGCAGTGTGAGGGAAAAGCAACATTAGTTCTGCAAAGGTTTCTTTCATTAGGATTTCCAGTTCTACCCCAGTCAAGGTGCCGAGGTCCTTGCCACCACAGTGCACAATCATGAGGAAAGTTACTGGGTCGTTATAGCTAGAATTAGCATTTAAAACAACCTTATAAATTCACTGAAAAAAACAAAGGTTACAGGGACGTTATTGTTAGAAAATATAATTTTAAAAAACCTAGTAAATTCACTAAAAATCCAGAGGTTACCTAGATGTTATTGTTAGGCTCACATTTCACTCATAAAAAAACAGAAATTCAGCAGTTATAGTTAGCTGAGCTAACTATAACATGTACACCCACAATGAACTGCTTATGACCTTACATATTACATCACTCATGACATGCTCAGTTACACACTGATGACATCACTGATGACATCTAAAATTACATCACTAATGTTGCTGCACAATGTTGCATGGAAGGGAGAGGACAGAAATGCTCCAAATGTTACAAGGTATGGATCATTTCTGCTCTCTCCTTTCACTGGTGCACTGTGTGCAGCCTAGCGCCAATGCAGGGATGAATATAGGCGTTTACAACGCATGCGATTACAACACGGTTGTTACGACTGCGTTGTTACATTGCAGTACCATTACAACACAAGTCGTTACAACGACTTGCTCTAGGAGGCGCATGGGACTTAGGAATAGTATATAACTTACTATTGCATCTCCAGTGTGTACAATAGTAGGGAAGGTGTTGGAATAGTAAATTATACTATTCCTTAGTTTGGAGCACCCCCTAGAGCAAGTCGTTGTAAAGACTTGTGTTGTAATGGTACTGCAATGTAACAAATCGGTCGTTGTAACGAGGGCGTTGTAATCGTATGAGATGTTTTGCATGTGATGTGATGGCTGTTTCCCGCAGGTCACTTTTGCACCATAGTGCAATGGTGTCTGCAATATTCTCAGCATAGTTTTTGTGCAGAAGAGACACCTTTATGTACAAAAACAATCCTTGGAGGTATTTTAATCTTTGTATGTGTGCTACAGAATGGAGCACATTGAAAAGAGAAAATTATGAAATAAAGATATTTCTCCTCGTTACAACTTACTTGGGAAGGAGTAGCTTTTTCATGCTTTCCCAGGTTTGAAAGTCTTTGTAAATCTGGGAATGTACCAAAATCCATGGATGGATTCTTGGGAATGCCCATGCTCCCCCCATGGAACGCCTCCCAAGTTAGAATGCAACGTAACACAGCACAAGAAGCTGCCTTGCGTTACATTTCTTTGCCAATCAGGCCTTGCCTTGCTTTGTAAATATCTCTGTAGTCTTTGTGTTGTCCTTGCATCCCCAAGCATAACGCAAGGACTACACAAAGGCTTCATAAATATGGGCCTAACTATTTATCATTAAATGGGGGGTTTGCCGGCGGAAACAGTGAGCTGAACCATAAAGCAACCAAAGTGGGTTGCAATTCATATATTTTTCAGTTTTATAATTAGATATACAGAAAGAGGGTGGTGAAAGAAATAGCATAACACACTCACTTGTTGATAGAATATTCCCAGCCTGTATTTCCAGTTTGTTTATTGCCACCAAAAAGGATGTTGCTCCTGTGACAGATCCGAGAGCAAACTCTTGTATGTTTGATTGATTTCTACAAAAGCAGTGCTGACTTAATGGAAGCTGTTTATTTGGGGACTTCGATCTGTACCTGCTGTCCCCTGTCACTCGATGGAAACTGGGCGGCAGATGTTACTGCGTTAATTTGTCTCTGAAGTGGCTTTCTGTCTGTGTCTCCCCACTGCAGCACCGTCATACTACATTAGATCTCTTTATTTGTGCCCGAGGCAGGTTTGGGAGCGCAGCTGTGTCCATCCCCTCTACCGTTGGTGTTTAACCCCCAGGCACCGCATGGGAGCCAAAAACGCCTCTGCCACTCTTAACTGTATCGGCTGGCAAACCAGTAACCTCGCCCTAGTATGGTGAGGGCCTGTTTTGTATCTCTGAACAGACGCTAGCGACAACCTGGTAGCTCACACCTGGAAACGCGTCCATAAATTCAAATCCTGCCAGCCGAAAAATACATGACTCCAAGGATTTTCAAAGAACATCAAAGCCGATTTTTCCAATCAGCCCCACTTGAACAGTTCTAAAAGAGAATAATGATAGCAAATAATAGCGACAAAGAGG
Organism: Lissotriton vulgaris; assembly: GCF_964263255.1. Taxonomy (NCBI): domain Eukaryota; kingdom Metazoa; phylum Chordata; class Amphibia; order Caudata; family Salamandridae; genus Lissotriton; species Lissotriton vulgaris. The sequence continues at coordinate 1,322,965,715 of NC_141689.1, read as the reverse complement.
GAAGCTTTACTCTGTTATGATAACGCACGACTAAACTGTAATTACTTCATCTAAAATTTAACTCAACGAATTGTTCTTCTGGAAAAAAACATAGTGCAATGTTGGCACATAAAAAATGGAACATGATTGCGTCTTCTGTGTGTTTTTTACCACATTCAATTTACAGGGGTCAAATCATCAAATATGACTGAGCAGTCTAAAAATAATTTAAAATATGGTTTTACACTTCATAGATAAAACAAGCTCCTTGGCAACGTGTTTACTGCGTGTTATCAGTCTGCTTGCTAACATATTAAAGATAAAGATTACACTTTTCTTTTCATACACTTTGTAAAATTCGACCAGGAAGGTAAATTAATTTAGATAACTTTCTTGTAAAAATATATATATTTTTAAGTTCCAACTGAATTGTTAACCCCTTCCATGCTGGTGACGAACCCCAGCCGTCACTCTCTGCGGCGCTCGTGTGCTGATAACGGCTGGGGTTCGTCACGGCCCCGCCCTGTTCTTTTGTTTACCGCACAGCGGCGGAAACGGCCCAGCATGGAAGGGGTTAAATAAAATGTCTTCGTTAAAAAAGCAGCAAACAAAAATCACCTTTCGAGTCAGCAAAAGTGAAATAGCTGTAGCATCAAATTAGATGTGCAATCTGAGCTTTCTTCGTGCTTTACGAAAATGTATCTATGTTATTTCATGTTATTCACTGCTTGAGTACAACTCAAACAGATGCTGTTACAACTGTTTTGCTTTTATCTCGTAATACATTTAAATTAGGGCCTACCATGGAGGGCGGGGGAGGGGGGGAAGCAACGACCACAGACAAGTGATAAAGTGTGACAAAGGCCACTTTATTGGAAGCAGGTGCATCCTAAATAAACAAACCTGGCCTGTGCCGAACAAAACTACCCCTCACTAAATAAGAACTAACTGACCAACCCCCCACCCCCTCCCCTAAATGATTTTCCCCATTTCACATAACACAACACCCACAACATATCCACCGCATACCACCTGAACCATGCCTCGTTACCAAATTGTACATTCCTTGAACTCAGTGATCCCCCCCCTTTATCAAAACAAGCCCAGGCCTCCAACCCTAACCCCCTTTTTAATTCTAGGAAAAGCGCCAATATCTTGAATTGCACAGCAGCACCTGTTCCAGCGACACGATAACCACCAACATCTGAAAACCTGATGCACCATACCCCCAAGAAAACTCCTCTTAAGGAACAGAGTCCTCCCCCACCCCCCTATGCAGAAGAAAGGGGGGTACTGACCATAACAGGAAACGGAAGCCCCTGGGAAAAAACCCCGAACCCAGAGCGAAAATCATGGAGGGCGGTTGGGAAACAACTCGCGACCAGGGGTTCCCCCTGGCTGCTGGGTCACTGCAAAAAAATGGTGGTTAGTGACCCAAGATGGCTGTTCATAAAGCCCACAGCCCAACCTGCCCAAAGATAACCCAATAATGAGCCCAAACCCTTCAAGCCCAACCAGCCCAACAGACCCAGAATCACCCGTGGTCTCCTAATCCCTCCCCCCTTCCCTCCAGGCCCCAAAGCCCCCCGGGGGTGGCAGGCCTCCCGCTGGTCGGCCGCCCCCCCAAAACCCCATTGGGGCCTACCCTGGAGGGCAGGGGGGGAAGCAACGACCATAGACAAGTGATAAAGTGCGACAAAGACTGCTTTATTGGAAGCAGGTGCATACTAAATAAACAAACCTGGCCTGTGCCGAACAAAACTACCCTTGACTAAATAAGAACTACCTGACCAACCCCCCACCCCCTCCCCTAAATGATTTTCCCCATTTCACATAACACAACACCCACAACATATCCACCGCATACCACCTGAACCATGGCTCGTTACCAAATTGTACCTTCCCGAGATGCTCCTTGGAGCGATTGTAGCGCGGTATAAATGGGCAATTACATTACATTACATTACATTGAACTCAGTGATCCCCCCTTTATCAAAACAAGCCCAGGCCTCCTACTCTTAACCCCCTTTTTAATTCTAGTAAAAGCGCCACTCGAAAGCCACTTAGTGACTTTCGACCCCCCCATAGGAACCCCCCCTTTGGATACCTACGCACCCCTAAAGCCAAATCCAGGACCTCCTTCATCTGAACTATATACAGCTCCATCCCGTAACGAGATAAGTGAACCCCGTGTTCTCTGAAAAAATACACCGCCCCGTACTTCAGCTCCGGGTGCTCCATTTGCCCAATCCCTTCTTTCGTACAAAAGTCTTTCATGTCCCTGTTGATTTTTCTCTGTGCCCTATCTATAGCCCCTGGGCGCTCCGCCCCCCCCCCCCTCCAGACCCTCCTTGGGATGAACTCCGACCATATCACGTGACACCCCGCTTACTTCTTCTTAATTTCCAGGAGGTCCCTTTTCATTTGTTTCACTAAGGCCAGACCTTTGCTCACCTCCAAGTCATTTTCTCCCACGTACACCATCACCATGTCTGCACACACCCCCCCTCGCACCACATCATTCAAAACCGGCATCAATTCGTGCCAACACATCCCCCCTTTGCCCCGCCAATGACATCTAAACAGTCTGTTGTCCAGTTCCAAATTCAGGTTCCGATGCCTGTCCCATTCAGCCCTTTCCGCTCTCTTAACAAATGAATGCCCCACAATGTATATCTGCATCACTTCCGCCGCTGGTCCCGCCACAGCACCTGCAAAGACACACATGTAAGAGGGCGAAAAAACGTCCCTGTTACAGCGTCCCGCCTATCCCCCGCAACCGGACGCACGTCTTTCATCTGCCCAGACGTTTGATATCCTCCGCCCCCCACCCCTGAAGCGCCGCGTCCGTCGCCTCCAATATTCTGAAGGAATGCATTCTGAAAGCCTTGGGCTCCTCACCCATGCACAGTAGGGCATGCCGCAGAACCCACAATGCCTGGGCCGCCGTCACCCATCCGTCTGACCCGCGTCCAAAAACCTCCCCCCGGCGTCCTCCGTCCAGCCGCCAAACGCTCACTCCACTCCGCCGGGCACACCCTGTCAAGCCTCCCCGGCCCCTTCACCTCCCAGGTCCCCACCCCCGCTGATCTGTCTTAGAGTGCCGCAAATGCACCGCAACCTCGCTCGCTCGCACTTCCACATCCCCCCAGAGCACCCCCTTCCCCCCTTCAGGCCCACTTATTCCAAAATTCGAAAAGCCCCAAAGAACAGCCAGGATATGAGCGTACCAAACAACACCGTTTCTCCCTCATCGCGACACACCAACAGCCATGCCCGCAGTAGACCCCGCAGCATCTCCTCAGTAATGGGCCATCTCTGACTCACCCGTGCACCTCTCTCTCTTGCCCACCCCTCCAACAATCATGCCCCCAACTCTTTCACCGACAGGGGATACCCCCACCACATCTTCCCCATGAACGCCACCGCCGACAACTTTCCCGCAATTGTCACCCTCGACAATCCCTTATCCATCAAAGCCAAAATGAAACGCACCACCTGCTCCTCCCGCCGCCATCGGTCCCCCTGCCTTACCGCTCCTGACTGTTGAAATTCCTCCCAGGCCTGAACATACGCCTTCCAAGTGGATGCCGCCACCAACGCCGTCACCAGTTGAACAACCCTGCATCTCCCACCGACCACAGCTCCCCGGCACCAGCGTCTTGGTCTCCTCCGCCTCCGTGGCTAGCCCATGGAACCTCTGCCACTGTGAACAAGACAAAGCATCCGCAATGTCATTGCCCACCCCCGCCACATGTCGGGCCTGAAACAGTATGTCATGCTCAAGGCAGCGCAGAACAAACACCCTCAACAGTTTCAGCACCTGTGTGTCCCGCGCCGACTGCCTGTTGACCACCTGCACCACCGACATGTTGTCCACTCGGAACGGGACCCGCTTATGGGCCAGTTCCCAGGCCAACAAAGAACACTACGGTGGGGAAGGACCTCGGGCAGATTTATAGACCTGGCTCTGGATACAATCCCCAAAGAACCTATAAACAACAAAAGGTACCAGAGGGTCTCAAAACAAGCACCACCCAGAGGTGTACACTAGATGCCCAATTCACCACAAAATCCTAATCACCCAGAGATCAAAATTGATTCGCCACAGGAGGCTCTCAAGGGATGAGGAAAATACCCATCAGTCACCATACGGATCCGCCCTTCATCATTTGGGATTTTATCCGGACCACCCGTCTGAAAAAATCAGTGCCACGATCAAAGGATGAACCTGTGGTACGGAGGTCCCTTTGGTGGTGTCTTAGTTACAGTGTGGTCTCCCACTCGATGTTAATGAGTGGGAAAAGACATGGGACTGGGGTGTGCAGTGCACGAAAACGTGAGTGAAAGAAGAAGAAACCAAGACAAAAGAGTGTGTTAAAATTGGTTTAGAAGAGCACAGAACGATATTTATTCTGCGTGTGCTTTCAATACCAAGGTTAAAAATATATATGTGACCTTAAGCAGTCTGGTTATGTAGACTGCCTGAGGTAAGGTTGGTCGACATGTTTCAGCAAACATGGACTATTGCGTCCTTGCTTTCATCAGGACCGGGACTACAATGCTAAGGCTACTGCACAACGTGAATAAAAGATAAAGTGAAAAAAGTGACAAAAGGAAATATAAGACAAGTGCACACGGTCACCTGAATAGTCCAAATGCCCTTACAGTCTGTGTCGATCACTGTGGAGAGAGAAGGGGTGTGGGTATCAGGTTAAACTATCTGTATCCTGTGGGCTACAAAATAAGTCCATAATCTATGGATCAATATTAAAATCACATTCAAGAAGTTGATCTATTCACTCTTATTATTACAGAGTCAGGTATTATCCATTCGGAAAGACATGTCATTATCCAAATGTCATCCAGTTCTTACCTTGATCTGTAAGGTAGACTAGCCTCACCCCACCTGGCAGCGGCTCAGGGGAAAATGAAGCACCGCTCTAAAAAACATGTGAAACACATGTAAGTCACAGTGTGCACAACATAATACAAAAACACCCTCTACTGTCAATAACCGGAAGTAAAACGGGACTTGCACCGATATCTAGCGCTACCGTTCCCAAAGGCGATGGAGAAAGAACTCCGCCGTGTAAAATGGACTCATTCGGGAATCGAGCAGCGTAGCGAGTGAACAGGAAGAAAGGAGCTCGTCTTACCTATCCGTCGGTACTCCGAGGCCGGCGTCCTGGCCGACTGGGGAGGTACCGGACGGTAGGCGCGAGGCTGAATTTAAACGCGCTGCCATTGGCAGCATGATCACATGGTACGCATGGGCGCGCGTTGTCATTGGTTCAACTCGCGTCTACAGTACAACAAACACGCCCATTGGTTACCCGATGTAAACCAGAAAGGTTATTGGTCGGTTGTCGGGCTTGTTGTCAAGGAAACCACGTGGGCAGTGAAAATAAACACAGAAGCGAACACATCTCAGCGAGGCCAGATGGTAGAGAATTTAAAGGCCAGTGTTCATTACGTTTATCTATTGTAGCCTTGTGTTAAATGTTTATGATGAAAAAATCATTTTCGTGTACTAAGGAGACTTCCCTGTGTGGGTAAAGGTTCTACACAGTGCGCTCATACATTAGAAAGGACAGATGTAACTATCCTCTTCAGGGTCTGATGATTACTACCCCGGGAGGGTTTTACGTACAAAACCAATGCGCTTTAAAATGGACAGGTGTAAGTATCCTCATAAGGGTCTTAGCTTACAGGGAGCTGGTGATTATTAACCAGGGAAGCACCTACTGTTACAGATAACAGGCTACAGTATGGACCATGGGATTTCATCATTTAAACCTTCTTTATGTGTGTTAAGTTTTAGTACCCATCTTTGTTCTTTTGTCATTAGGTACTTCGCCACATCCGCTGTATGCGTTGGAATGAAGGGTTGTTCAAGGACAGTCCAATGAAATTCCGTGGCCAGATGTTTAGCTTCCAGGAAGTGGGTGGTTAGTTTCGTGGCCTGTCTGGCACACCGGATGGTGCTTTTGTGCTCTTTTTTCACTTTATCTTTTATTCACGTTGTGCAGTAGCCTTAGCATTGTAGTCCCGGTCCTGATGAAAGCAAGGACGCAATAGTCCATGTTTGCTGAAACATGTCGACCAACCTTACCTCAGGCAGTCTACATAACCAGACTGCTTAAGGTCACATATATATTTTTAACCTTGGTATGAAAGCACACGCAGAATAAATATCGTTCTGTGCTCTTCTAAACCAATTTTAACACACTCTTTTGTCTTGGTTTCTTCTTCTTTCACTCACGTTTTCGTGCACTGCACACCCCAGTCCCATGTCTTTTCCCACTCATTAACATCGAGTGGGAGACCACACTGTAACTAAGACACCACCAAAGGGACCTCCTTACCACCGGGTCATCCTTTGATCGTGGTACTGATTTTTTCAGACGGGTGGTCCGGATAAAATCCCCAAATGATGAAGGGCGGATCCGTATGGTGACTGATGGGTATTTTCCTCATCCCTTGAGAGCCTCCTGTGCCGAATCAATTTTGATCTCTGGGTGATTAGGATTTTGTGGTGAATTGGGCATCTAGCGTACACCTCTGGGCGGTGCTTGTTTTGAGACCCTCTGGTACCTTTTGTTGTTTACCAGTTCCCAGGCCCACACCGAAAGCGCAACCACCAACGGGAACAATTCCAGAAAGGCGATTCTCCAGCCTCCCACCTGCCACTGGGGCGGCCACTGTTCAGCACACCAGCGGCCCGCCAGTACAAACCGAAACCACCGACCCCCGCGGCGTCTGAATACATTGAGACATCCCACTCCCATTCATCCGGAGGCGCCATGGGCACCCCATTGAACCGGCCTAAGAACGCCAGCCACATCCGCAAATCTTCCTTTGTCCCCGCTGGCAGCCTGACGTGATGATGCGGCAACGCCAGGCCGGACAATGCCAAGCCCAACGGCCGACAAAACATCCACCCCGCGCGCACCACCTGACATGCAAAATTCAGGTGACCCAACAGCACCTGCACCTCCCGTACCGTCACCTTCTGCCTGTCCAACATGCCGCTCACCAACGCCAGCATTGTCACCCTTTTGTCATTCGGTAGGCGTGCTTCCATGGCTGCCTCTTCTCTGGCGCCAGGGGAACCCCCAGGTAACCCATGAAGTCCTGAAAATTGCGCAGCAGTCACTGACAATCCGTCGACCTGGGCCGTCCCATCAAAAAGAAATCATCCAAATAGTGCGTCACCGTCTCAGAGTCTGTGCGCCAGGAAAAAGCCCACTGCAGGAAAGAGCTGAACCCTTCAAATAACACACATGAAATCGAGCACCCCATCGGCAGCGCCTTGTCTACAAATATGCCGCCGTCAAATTGGATTCCCAACAATTGGTACTCCTCGGGGTGCACCGGGAGCAACCTGAAAGCCGATTTGATGTCACACTTCGCCATCAACGCCCCCGGGCCTACCGCTACCACAATCTTACGCGCCACATCCACCGACGAGTACGTGACCGACGCGAGCTCCGCTGATATGAAGTCGTTCACCGACGCCCCCTTTGGCAATGACAAGTGCTGTATCAGCCGGATCTGCCCCGGCTCCTTCTTGGGGACCATTCCAATGGGGGAGATGATCAGGTTCGGCAACAGCGGCTCAGCGAAGGGGCCAGCCATCCGGCCTTCCCTCACCTCCTTGAACAGCTTCTCCCACACCACACCTTTTCGTGTGTTGACCGACTTCAAATTCTCTGCCCAGTGTGCAATCCGAGGTCCCTCGTACCCCAACCGGAAACCCTCCCCTAAGCCCCGTCGCAGCACCGTCGCATTGTCCACCTGCGGGTATGCCACTAGCAAAGGCACCAGCCTGTCCAGTCTAACCGGCGTATGAGCATTTTCCAACAGCTCCTGCCCCTCCTGCCTCCCCCCGTCCCCCCGCTTGGTTGCCCGCTGCTGCGTGTTGCTGTCCTGCCGCCGCATACTGCTGTCCCGGGGTGCCTCCAACTCCCCAGCAGGGCAACACTGGGTGCCGGCGTCCGCACTTAGAGCACTCGTGCCAAAAACGGTACACTTGCCGGCCACATGCCCCCTTGTTGAAATCCCAACAAGCCCTGGCCGGAGCTATCCCCCTGCCCCACCCCTCCCCGGGTGGGGCGAGCCGAAGAGGGGGTCGGCACCAAAGGCAGCCCGCTTGCCGTATATATCGTGCGACCGAACATAGCCTCCCCCATCGTCTGCTGATACAAGTCAGAGTCTAGCTCTCCCCACATCGCTTCCGGGTCCGCCGCCATTCGCGCACGGAACTCCTCATCATAGTGTGACCAAGCATAACCGCCATATGTCACATGCGCCCTCCGGACCACGTCCATATACTTGAACAATGCCACGGACCTGTCCGGGTACTTTTCGCAGTATACGCTAGCATATATCAGGAATGCCGCAGACCAACTGTCAATCGTCAGCGGCACCTTAGGGCGCCTGGCCAACTCCTGCTCCTCCTCCTTAGACCCCTCCTTGGCTGTGAGCTCCCTGTGCAGGAGCTTCAACATCTCCACATACTCCCCCTTCCATATCTTCTCCTTCATCGCTATGGAGAGATGTGCCCCCAACGGCTTTGTCACTCCCATGTAAGGGAGCTTACGCACCGGCACCACGCAACTCTCCTTCCCCCCGGCGACCGTGCCCGCCGCAGCGCTCCCCGCCGTTGCGCCTCCCTTTTCAGGTACTCTGGCGTCCGCTGACTCTGCCACCCCTAACGGTGTCGCCCCGTCCATGCCTACCCCCGCATCGGTCACATAGCACCCTTTCATCAACCGCACAGGGTCCTCCTCCCGTGCCTCCATCCCCACCGAGACCTGCACGCTGCGCTTCCTCCCCAAACGACTCCGCGCTCCGTCTCCTATCTTACCTGGTGTCAAGGTCGGCGTCCTCTCCGGATCCCGCCGCCTAACCAGTGGAGCTGAGGGGGCCGTCACCCTGGGTGCGTCCAGCCGTGGTCGAACCTGCAACACACTGTCAACATCTTTACTACCCCCGTCCCTGATCTCCCCCTCCTCCTCAGACTCACCCCCTCCGTCACCACACCATTCGTGCTTGCTCACTGGAATCTCTACTCGACTCAACCCCGCTTTCTCCCGGCATACACTCATCAATGCACCCAGATCTCCGCTCACTCTCCGTCTGTCAACCAAACATGACCCGTGCTCAGTGTTCACCCTCTCGCCACATGCTCTTTGCCCCCCGGCGGCCGTTGAGACCCTTCGGGGGTGGGCGGGCGGGGACCTCTCGCCCTGCTTCCTGCCGCGTTCTCCTGCCGGGTCCCACGTTGGAGCGCGACCGCCCGTAAAAGGCAGAGCCGACCCATCCTCTCTGTGGACCGGAGCCGCAAGCTGCTCACCCGAGCGCCTCTCCCACTACTCCAGCCAAGGAAAGAACGTGGAGTCCAGCATGCCGGGGAAACAACGCCCCCCCCTGCCCCCCAATGTCTCCCCCTTCGCCCCATCCCCTCTGCGGTTCCCTCCCCCAACCTGCCGAATGTACTCCTTGTGTCGCCGGCCAGTCCTGCCACACACCCCCAGGCCACGCCATCCCCCACCCACCCCACTCCCCCACAAGGCACCTGCCGCGGGTCCCCCACTGGCCCCCATCCCGGACCCCCCAACTCGTCCCACCACCCAACGACCCACCCCCACCCTGTTGCGCTCTGGCCACTCCAAGCCCCCCCTCCTCCCTGCCCCTCCCCCAGGCTACCCCCACGCACTCCCCCCATTACTCCTGGCCTCCCCCCAATGCCCCTCCCCCACCCCCCTCTCCCCCACCCCCCTCCCCTTCTCCCCTCCCCCCACCAGGGACGGCAGCCTACTTGGACCCACCATGTCGCCGACCTCGCCCCCTTCTCCACCCCCCTCCTCTTCTCCCCTCGCCCCCACCAGGGAGGGCGACCTGCTTGGGCCCACCATGGCCCGTCCTCACCGGACGAAGATCCCCAGTCCAAAGCTGTGTCCTCCCCCTCCTCCTCAGATTCCTCAATCAATAAAGGTGAGCTCCTGCCCCCATCCCCCCCAGTGCCCCACTCTCCTCCCCTGCCCTCTCCCTGCTCCCTATCCTTCCAGGCTTATCCCCTCTCCCTGCCCTTGCTGTACTACCTCCCCCGCCACCTCTCCCCATTGGGGCATTACCACCACAGCCTCCCCACCCGCTTCCCCCCTGCCCCCCAGCCCCCTCCACAAATTCCAGTGCTGCCTGACCTTTTCTCCCTGACCGCGCCTTCGCTGCCGACTTTCCCCCGCCCCTCTCCTCTTCCCGCCCCATCCTTGCCGCTCCCGACCTCGCCGCCCACCCTCCACAATGCTCCCACCCCTCCCACTGGCCCGGCGAGCCCTCCGCGGCTGAGACCGCGGGGGCTCACACGCTACCACAGCTGCCGCTGCGCCGTTGGCAGCTCGTTGCGGTGGCCTTACCTGAACTTCCGGGCACAGGAGATCCAGCCACCCGCATCGCCGAGCAGCCTCACCGCCTCCAACACACGGGGGTCCTGCAATCACGCCATGCCACGCACCAAGACACCGATAAGCCACGAAGCCTGCAGACACCACGCGACGCACAACCATGGACTCCTCTAACGCCCCCACACAAATCGAACCAGGGATCAAAAATACGCAAAACAACTCGCGACCAGGGGTCGCCTCCAGCTGCTTGGTCACTGCCACTAAAATGGTGGTTAGTGGCCCAAGATGGCTGTTCATAAAGCCCACAGCCCAACCAGCCCAAAGATAGCCCAATAATGAGCCCAAACCCCCCAAGGTAGCCCAACCAGCCCAACAGACCCAGAATCCCCTGTGGTCTCCTAATCCCTCCCCCCTTCCCTCCAGGCCCCAAAGCCCCCCCGGGGTGGCAGGCCTCCCGCTGGTCGGACGCCCTCCCCCCAAAACCCCAATATGCTACATCCTATGTGTTATGGACACGTATAATAAACTGTTTGTTTTGAATCTTTCAAGAACGTGTTGCTTGCACATTCTGAACCATCAAACTTTCTGTACATTTTTAATATGACAGCTGTCAAACAGACTAACGGCCAAATGTACAAAAGGTTTTTACTGTCGTGAATGGAGAATCGGGCCGTTTGTGACTACTAAATAGCGTTTTGGCATGCACTTACCCTATTTTGGATTTCGTAACCAACAAAGGACTTTGTATTCGAGTGAAAACCAAAGTCTGGCGGCCGTCACGGAACGGTTAATAAATCACAATGTACATGTAATGGTCATTATACAATTCTCTTCCTGAGCAGTTACCAAGGCAATATCTTAGAATTAATCAACAAGAAACAATCAAATTATATCTAAGCAAATCAGAAGAGATGAGTCCAATATGTATCAAAAACTTCTTCTTTATTTTCTTCTTTCCAGTCACTCAGTACTTTTCCTTTCTTTTTTCTTTGCCAACACGTGTTTCGTCCTAACTATATACAGTTAATGGACTTCGTCAGGGCTAAAGAAAAATTAAACAATTATAAAATTACTAAAATTCATAAAAGTTTATATATTACAATATCATACACATAATAATGCACAATTTAAAATATAAACATTTTTGCGTTGTGATTAGAAATCTATCTTGGTGGGACATGTTCCTATCAGCCGCAACAAAGAAAGTCAATAGTTCATACATATGTAAATACTCACAATAGGAGCCTTTACTATTGAAACATATATCTCTGCAATAAGTGTATTTATAAAAAGGACCACATTAGTCATCCTGATCTTTTATAATAATATTATATATGTTTGTAATGGAAAAACCAATATAAGATATTATAATTTGACATCGCGTATAAATATCGTAAATAATTAGGATGACAATGGGAGCTATATAAAATAAATATAAGATATTAGGTGAGAATAATAGTGTAACTGTGCTAATTTGTAGTTGATAAAGTTACTCCCCCTTCCCTCATTTGTAACAGCACTATAGTATAAATATCCCTAACAAAGATGGCACCGATGCTAGACGCCGAGTACGCCAGGATCCCCATATACCGAGGTTCTTTTCACGCTTCATCCGGTAAGATATAGCAAGATAATGTTATTAATCAGTTAGTAGCTAGTTAATACTACTTTAACTCTAATATGAGTTTCCTTTGTAGATAATATACTTCTCGACCGTGATATCCGAATATATGAAAGTATGTGGAACTTTGTGGCTTCTATAAAATAACGAAGGTACTACTTAGTTTCTAAATGGTTTCTTGAAGCTATAGCTCTTATGCTTTGTGTAAGGGATAGGAGATATAGAACAATATGGAATATTTTGAAACCTGGTGTAATGGGGAGTTAACTGTCCAACCTATTGTGCCATTATCTGACTACTTCGGGCATGTCAACTTATACTATCTGAAATCCATATGAGCAGCCTTGGGCCACCCCCCTTGGAGGGAAGTGATCCATTGTTAATAACTCGTTTATTTGCTCTGAAACCTACTAAATATAAGTATATTGGCATTAGCATTCTAAAGGGGTCCCTTGTTCTAATAAGAGTTTTTCCAGAATAGCATTGTAATATAAAGTAATATTTCAGGCTAATACAATGATAAGCTGTGAGCCATTTGAAATAATCCAGAATAGCGTTGTATTATAACGTAATATTTCAGGCCAATACAATGATAAGCTGGTTTATATTATTAACGCCGACTAAGCTATGGTCACATTGATGATAGTAATGAGTTATTTGCGATATACTCTGCGAAATAGAGATATTATAAATCTATAAGAGAAGGTCACAGAAATAACAATTAAAGGATGTATATGCTTGATATTGAAACATAATATGTATTCCTTAGGAAAATCCAAGGTTTGACTGTCCGAAGTTTCATCAGCTAATATATTTAAACAGATACTCATTCGGTGAGTCTGGCATCACATATATGTATCTTTTATGGTGAATGGATTCTGAGATTGCTAGATCTGTAATTATGTGTAATATGGGAAACACAGGATATTATGCAGCTGTTGGTATTATTTCCTCTCTTTTAAACTTTGTTTAAATGATCCTCCAGTGAAATCCTAATAAAGTCATGACCTTTTAATCTGTAAACATGAGAACAAGGACCTATAATGATGGAAATTACTAATGTGGTCCTTTTTATAAATACACTTATTGCAGAGATATATGTTGCAATAGTAAAGGCTCCTATTGTGAGTATTTACATATGTATGAACTATTGACTTTCTTTGTTGCGGCTGATAGGAACATGTCCCACCAAGATAGATTTCTAATCACAACGCAAAAATGTTTATATTTTAAATTGTGCATTATTATGTGTATGATATTGTAATATATAAACTTTTATGAATTTTAGTAATTTTATAATTGTTTAATTTTTCTTTAGCCCTGACGAAGTCCATTAACTGTATATAGTTAGGACGAAACACGTGTTGGCAAAGAAAAAAGAAAGGAAAAGTACTGAGTGACTGGAAAGAAGAAAATAAAGAAGAAGTTTTTGATACATATTGGACTCATCTCTTCTGATGTGCTTAGATATAATTTGATTGTTTCTTGTTGATTAATTCTAAGATATTGCCTTGGTAACTGCTCAGGAAGAGAATTGTATAATGTTTATTATATAGACAGATTTATTTGTCTATTTTTTACAGTGTGGCAGGGACTGTATCTCAACCTTTGAGCAATACTAAGCCTGATTGACTATCCGTATTAATAATAACACTACAAGCGCAAAGTACCCCTCTTGCCATTCGATAAAATTATCTGTACATGTAATGGTGTTTGCTACGCAAAGAACACTTCCATTATACATTTAAAACATTTAAAGCATTGCATCTCAAGAAGTATTCTTAAAATCATCAGCTAATCTGTAATTCACTTGCAATGTATCCCGTAAAATAAACATGAAAATAAATGGCTGCCACATTGTAACAGAGCACGAACTGTGATTAAATTCATAATTCTAATATTCACAGCGATTAGTCACATGATTGAATGTACTGCGTATTCCACCTGCCATCCAAACGTACCGAGCTTATGCCCCAAATAAAACATCATACATTGTCTTTTGCACTTCTGGTGTTCTACATGGTAGGCTAATAAAGTTGTCTATTCAAGGGAGAAAAACGGGTGCAGCCCACAAAGCAAAATCAATAATGGGAGACAATACTGGGCCAGTGCCAATAATTATGTACCAATTGGCTGTTTCCTGTCGAATCATATCCTTTCACACAATACTGGAACCAATACCAAAGTCACAAACATTGTATAACTCAAATTCATGGCAAGTGCCCTAGTTATATCAAAGGGAAAGGAAGTGAAGCGTTCTCGAGGTGAGGCCAACCTGACGTCACCGTAAAGGGAGGTAGTCTTCTTCAGGAAGGGGCGAAACTACAGCATGATTGTTTTTAAAGATTGAACATCACCCCACTGTGGTTCTAATGTGACTTTTATTGTTTGCACCAAAGGACGGACTCACTTAAGGTTATTGTGTGCAACTTCGAAGACCAGAAGGACTGAGAAGTGGCCAAGCCCACTGGGGCGGTTTGAGGGAATATAATGTAGCTGCACTGTACCAGTCCTGTGGTACGTGATTTGCCGTTGCCATTGAAGAAGGGTTAGGAGACTTGAAACTCGTCTGGCCGTGAATGGCAATAATATTCTGATGACGTCTTTTACATCTGTGTGCAGCCTTAATGATTAAATAAAGAAGGAATCAAACCTACCTGCTGTGGCTCTTCCATAAGGGGCAACTCTTGTTGGTTTGGATTAAAGCGGCCCGCTCCGGTCGCGGAAGACGCCCTGCTGCGAGTGCAGCGTTCCCCAGGTGAGGCCAACCTGACTTGCAGCCTTCGTGAATAAATAAAGAAGCTATCAAACCTACCTGGTGTAGGTAGTGATATTGAGTGGTTGTACATAGGTTCTGCAGAGTGTTTCTTAAATGTTATTCAAAAAACGATTTTGGGGGCAAATCAATGGTATTTACATTTGGCCCTTATTTATGATTGCCTTGTGGTGCCGGTACGTCACTTTTAACATAGGAAGAAAGTGACGCACTGGTGGCGCAAGTCCTTCATAAATAAGGCGCTGAGTTTTTTTGTTGTTGGTTTGTGTCTTGCTTTTTGATAATGCTTGATATCAACATTTGCAAGATAGAGGATTCGTATTTTGTGAAATAGGGTTCAGTAGTGAAATTGAGTGCTTGTACATAGGATCTTCGCTGTGTTTCTAAAATGTTATTCAAAAAACGATTTTGGTGGTAAATCAATGGTATTTTCATTTGGCCCTTATTTATGATTGACTTGTGCTGCCGGTGCATCATTTTAAACATGGGAAATAGGTGACGCTCTGGTGGCGCAAGGCCTTCATAAATAAGGCCCTGAGTTTGTTTGCTGTTGGTTTGTTTTTTGCTTTTTGATAATGCTTGCTATGAACATTTGCAAGATAGAGGATTTGTATTTTGGGAAACAGTGAGGTTTCAAAAGTGATATTGAGTGGCTGTACATAGGTTCTGTGGAGTGTTTCTTAAATGTTATTCAAAAAACGATTTTGGGGGCAAATCAATGGTATTTACATTTGGCCCTTATTTATGATTGCCTTGTGGTGCCGGTACGTCACTTTTAACATGGGAAGAAAGTGACGCACTGGTGGCGCAAGGCCTTCATAAATAAGGCCCTGAGTTTTGTTGTTGTTGGTTTGTGTCTTGATTTTTGATAATGCTTGATATCAACATTTGCAAGATAGAGGATTCGTATTTTGTGAAATAGTGAGGGTTCAGTAGTGAAATTGAGTGCTTGTACATAGGATCTTCGCTGTGTTTCTAAAATGTTATTCAAAAAAGGATTTTGGTGGTAAATCAATGGTATTTTCATTTGGCCCTTATTTATGATTGCCTTGTGCTGCAGTTGCATCATTTTAAACATGGGAAATAAGTGACGCTCTGGTGGCGCAAGGCCTTCATAAATAAGGCCCTGAGTTTGTTTGCTGTTGGTTTGTTTTTTGCTTTTTGATAATGCTTGCTATGAACATTTGCAAGATAGAGGATTTGTATTTTGGGAAACAGTGAGGTTTCAAAAGTGATATTGAGTGGTTGTACATAGGATCTGCGCTGTGTTTTTTAAATGTTATTCAAAAAACGATTTTGGGGGTAAATCAATGGTATTGACATTTGGTCCTTATTTATGATTGCCTTGTGGCACTGGTGCGTCTCTTTTAACATGGGACGCACTGGTGGCGCAATGCCTTCATAAATAAGGCCCTGAGTTTGTTTGCTGTTGGTTTGTTTTTTGCTTTTTGATAATGCTTGCTATGAACATTTGCAAGATAGAGGATTTGTTTTTTGGGAAACAGTGAGGTTTCAAAAGTAATATTGAGTGGTTGTACATAGGATCTGCGCTGTGTTTTTTTAATGTTATTCAAAAAACGATTTTGGGGGCAAATCAATGGTATTTACATTTGGTCCTTATTTATGATTGCTTTGTGGCACCGGTGCGTCTCTTTTAACATGGGACGCACTGGTGGCGCAAGGCCTTCATAAATAAGGCCCTGAGTTTGTTTGCTGTTGGTTTGTTTTTTGCTTTTTGATAATGCTTGCTATGAACATTTGCAAGATAGAGGATTTGTATTTTGGGAAACAGTGAGGTTTCAAAAGTGATATTGTGTGGTTGTACATAGGTTCTGCGCAGTGTTTCTTAAATGTTATTCAAAAAACGATTTTGGGGGCAAATCAATGGTATTTACATTTGGCCCTTATTTATGATTGTCTTGTGGCGCCGGTATGTCACTTTTAACATGGGAAGAAAGTGACGCACTGGTGGCGCAAGGCCTTCATAAATAAGGCCCTGAATTTTTTTATTGTTGGTTTGTGTCTTGTTTTTTGATAGTGCTTGATATCAACATTTGCAAGATAGAGGATTCGTATTTTGTGAAATAGTGAGGGTTCAGTAGTGAAATTGAGTGCTTGTACATAGGACCTTCGCTGTGTTTCTAAAATGGTATTCAAAAAACGATTTTGGGGGCAAATCAATGGTATTTTCATTTGGCCCTTATTTATGATTGCCTTGTGCTACCGGTGCATAACTTTAAACATGGGAAATAGGTGACGCTTTGGTGGTGCAAGGCCTTCATAAATAAGGCCCTGAGTTTGTTTGCTGTTGGTTTCTTTTTTGCTTTTTGATAATGCTTGCTATGAACATTTGCAAGATAGAGGATTTATATTTTGGGAAACAGTAAGGTTTCAATAGTGATATTGAGTGGTTGTACATAGGATCTGCGCTGTGTTTTTTAAATGTTATTTAAAAAACGATTTTGGGGGCAAATCAATGGTATTTACATTTGGCCTTTATTTATGATTGCCTTGTGGCACCCGTGCGTCTCTTTTAACATGGGAAGAAAGTGATGCACTGGTGGCGCAAGGCCTTCATAAATAAGGCCCCGAGTTTTTGTTGTTGTTGGTTTGTGTCTTGTTTTTTGATAATGCTTGATATCCACATTTGCAAGATAGAGGATTTGTATTTTGTGAAATAGTGAGGGTTCAGTAGTGACATTGAGTGCTTGTAAATAGGATCTTCACTGTGTTTCTAAAATGTTATTCAAAAAACGATTTTGGGGGCAAATCAATGGTATTTTCATTTGGCCCTTATTTATGATTGCCTTGTGCTGCTGGTGCATCACTTTAAACATGGGAAATAAGTGACGCTCTGGTGGTGCAAGGCCTTCATAAATAAGGCCCTGAGTTTGTTTGCTGTTGTTTTTTTTTTTGCTTTTTGATAATGCTTGCTATGAACATTTGCAAGATAGAGGATTTGTATTTTGGGAAACAGTGAGGTTTCAAAAGTACATAGGTTCTGCGCAGTGTTTCTTAAATGTTATTCAAAAAACGATTTTGGGGGCAAATCAATGGTATTTACATTTGGCCCTTATTTATGATTGCCTTGTGGCACCGGTGCGTCTCTTTTAACATGGGACGCACTGGTGGCGCAAGGCCTTCATAAATAAGGCCCTGAGTTGCTGTGGTATAAACTTTAATATGTTGCAAAATAGTGTTTATATAGTTTTTTTTGTCATTACTTTGTTGTTTGCTAATAGTGGTCTTTATTATGTTATTTTTTTCAGAACCACAGATTGAAATCAACATTTTAAAAGCAAGCAAAAGTGCCGTCAAGGCAAAGGAGTAGAAAAAATACCATACTTAAAAGAATAAAATCATCAAAGGAATTAAAGGAAGCCTCTACAACAAGTACTTCAAAAAACACCAGAAAAGCTTCTGGTAAGACAATTAAGTCTTTTCTTCGCAATTTATGTAGATCAAAAAGAAATGTTAACGGTAATGTGAAGATCCAGAAGCAGAGAGCAAATCTAAAAAGGAAGGAGAGGCCCTCAAAAAATGTCTCTATTGGAGCAGGAGAGAAGAGTATTGATAGCAATAGAAGGTTAAATCAATTTAGGGACATTCGTAGACGAATGTTTTGCAATAGGGTAGTTTTAAATTTGCTAAAAAATGGAAAGAAAGGTAAACAGAGAGCTGCTGCTTTTTACAAGAAAAAGAAAAGTGTAGAGAAGATTGTTGATCAGGCTTTTGAAGTTAAGAAAAAAATATTTATTTTAGTAATCAATAGAATTAGGATACTTAATAAGGCATTTGATGTTTTCAAATCGAACAGTAGATGGAAAAGAATTATTAATCAGGCACATTTTTGTGAAGTATTTTCTGGAGAATGGATGCATAGTTCAAGTTCTGAGCCATTTTTTAATGAGGAGAGTTACTTTCAGGAAAATGATTTGGTTCATGCAGTTGACACCAGTGGTCGAGCATATGAGGTGAAAGATGGTTGTGTGATGGAAAAAGAGAAACTTATGTCTAGAGATGCAGAAGAGGTGTTAAGTGATGAAGTTTTAGGGAGACGTACTAAGGGTCCAGTGTACACATGGAAGTGCAGTAGTATTTGTAGTGTGCGACAGGATTCAATCGATTTGCTTAAAAATGTCTTACGTACATATAGTAAGAAAAGTCTAAAACAAAAAATGAAGATCTTGCAAGAGTTAGATCCTTGCAGAGTGAGAGAAAACACAGGTTTGCATGGGCATTCACTGGCTTGTCTTTCTAGAAAAGTATGTCAGAGTGTTTTTCATCATTTTAGGATGTTAGCAGTGCATCATAATAAGGTGAGGAAATTAGTGAGAAGGTTGTATTATGTAAAAAGTCCAGCACTTAAGCTTAAACAGTTAAACAGTGCTCTTTTGCATGGATTAAGCATGGGCGAATTTTGCGAATCTGGCGTTCGCGAATTTTGCGAATTTGCGAACTCGCAATCCGCAAAATCCGCGAATTCTCACGATTTTTTTTTTTGTGTTCGCAAGGATTTCTGCCAGTTTGCAAGGATTTCTGACAGTTCGCGAGGGTTTTGTACCAGTTCGCAATTGCGAACTTACATGTCGGCTCGCAACGGTCACGATTATGTTGTTTCTACGTCTGGTTCATCATTACAGGTTCCCAGCACCCTCTGTTTCACCCCTGCCACCCTCTGTTTCACCCATGCCACCATCTGGTACATCAATGCCACCCTCTGGTTCATCATCACTGTATATTATGGGGGGAAAAAGCAAGCACACCTGCCTGCTTTAACTGACATGAATTAATTTGGGGTTGATTTATTAATGTGTCACTGTTTTAAAATTCCAGTCTGGCACCTGCTTCCTTATCTGTAATTTGCTTTCTGTTGCAGTGCAATTTTTTTTTCCAGGACCTTTGTGGCCTACTTGTAGCTATTCTATGAGCCTGCTGTGAGGGTCAGAGCAGGGTCATACAATTGTTGCAACTAGCAACTGAACTCTGGAGGGGCCCTTGTCAGGAAGCACTACACGGAATGGTTACTAATGATGAGTTTGAACTTTTGAACCTGCTTTCACTTTTGCAAAACTCGTTTTTCTGCAGAACAGCATTACAGCAACTGTAATGCCCCAAACAAGCTTATATGAGAAAGTTGATTTCTAATCCAAAAGTTATCCAAAGAAAATCAAAAGGCCTCAAATCCAAAAAAGTGCAGGCAAATGTCAACCTGAGGAGTTATTCTGATAAAAAACATCATTTTCAGAAGGTCTATGCTGCTTGCTAGTAGATTTCTTGTGCAGAATTGCAATTTTTGTAATTTCGCGAGTGCGAGATTGTTGCTGCCCGCCGCACCTACATGTTCATAATTGCGAACTTACACCGCACGCCGCAAAATTGTATCACCAAGAAAAAAAAATCCGCTGCGTGCCACTTTGCGGATTTTCGGTAAATTTGCGAGCGTTCGCGGATTGCGAATTTACCGAAAATCCACAAAATCCGCGAGCGGAACAGATTTTCCGCCAATGCTTAGCATGGATCTGAAGTAGATGTGAAGACTATTTGTGAAGAAATTGAGTTTTGTTATTTTGGGAACAAAGAGGACAGTGTAGAAATGGATCTATTAATGAATGGTAATGTGGAAGACAATGTACAGATTTCAAGTACAGAAAAGTTTGACGAGGAAATTACCAAGTTTAAGGTAAAATCAAGTGAAAGGCCTAATTTAACTTGTGTGTGTTGTCGACGGACTCATTATAAGATTCAGACTAGGTTAGTTGATTTATATGCAAAATGTGAATTGGAAAATAATAGTGAATGGAAGGATTTTGTAAGTTATTTGTTGGTGGAGAATTCTTTTGATTTGAGTTTTGATCAGCGTATTTGTAATTATTGTTTGAAAAAATTAAATGAAAATAGAATGCCTGCCAGAGCTGCTCATAATTATCTTCAGTTGATAGATATTCCTTCTGAATTGATGGATTTAAATACTTATGAATCAATTTTGATTCAATGTGTCCATCCTTTTCAAGCTATTGTTCGCATGGAGCCTAAGATAGGGAAATTACCTCCGACAGATTTACAAAGAGGATTAAAGGGAAGAGTTGTTTATTTGCCTCTAGATGTCAAGAAAAATATTGATACAATTGGTGTAGAAAGAGTAGAAGAGGATCCTCTGGTTATTCTAGTTAATGGGGCTCCGACAAAGAGTAAGAAAATCTGGCAAGATTTAGTGGATGTTGGGAAAGTCAAAAAGGCAATGTTGTATTTGGTCAAAAACAATGAGTAATATAAAGATGTAAGTGTTGGAGCAGAGGAAACAGCTACAGAAGAAGACAGTGATTGTTCAGTAGGCCAAATTGAAAAAGTTGATGTGTCTAGAAGTGAAGAAATATATGAACATTATACTGTTCATCCTTTGCATTCCAAAGAAGTAATGGGGAATGCAATTGACTTGTTTCAAATGAAAGCAGCAAAAGGAAGTCCTATTAGTGTTTGGGAAGAAAGTTTGGAAGCTCTATGTTTTCCACAGTTATTTCCAACAGGTCGAGGTGGACGATATGACGATCGACCAGTTCAAATTCCTGCAGCTGAATACCGGACTTTAAGATTATATGCTGAAGATCCAAGGTTTTGTCAATGCATTCCATATTTGTTTCATCTACTGTATGAAAGTGATTTTTCTGGGCTTTCTTATGCAGTTAATCATATATTGAAAAGTGGAGCTCATCTGCAAAATGTTTCAGCAAGGGACTTTATGGAGAAAGTCAATCTGCAAGACAGTATTTTGGAATCTCAGCTAATCAATCTCATGGCATGTCAGCATGGAACAAACAAGTATTGGTTCCGCCGTCATGGGGAATTGAAATGTATGCTAAGAAACTTAGGAACTCCTACATGGTTCCTCACTCTTAGCTGTGCTGAGTATGCATGGGATGACTTACTTCAATTTCTACGAGAGGCAAATGGGAACATACAAAATATAGAATTGAAAACACCTGGAGAACTGTGTTCTTTGGATCCAGTGAATGTTTTCAGATATTTTTATATCAATTTGAAGCTATGATGTCTTTTATTACCAACAAAATAAATCCTCCCCTTGGAGAGGTTTTGGATTTCTTTTGGAGGAAGGAATATCAAGCGAGAGGTGCTCCTCATATACATATGTTGTTATGGATTAAAGATGCACCCAAATTTGGATCAGATTCGGATGAAACAATGATGAGTTTCATTGAAGAGTATTCAACATGTGCTGTTCCGAAAACTACTGAAGAAAACAGTTTAAGGCAACAAGTTTTACGTTTTCAATCTCATCGTTGTGGAAAGTACTGTCGTCGAAAATTCAAAAACAAGGAAAAGTACTACATAAAATGTTGTTTTGCGTTTCCACGAACAGTGATTTCTAAGGGAAGAGTAAATAATTTGATGTCATCTCTACGACATACTGTGACGAGGAAATCAGCCAAAAATACATATAATTTAAAAAGAAACGAAGAGTTCAAGTACATCAACGACTACAACCCAGTGATTTTGTCCATGTGGAATGCTAACATGGATATTCAGTTTGTTGCTGACAACTCTATTGCTGTGGCTCGATATGTGACATCTTACATCACAAAAAAAGAAAAGACAGAACTGAAGGAAATGTGGGAGGACATTTCACATGAAAAGAGTCTAAGCAAGAAATTATACATATGAATGTTCTGCTTGGTTATCATCAGCAAGTCTCTATGCCAAATCAAGAACAATCATTTGGGTGAGTCTAGGTCTTGCTGCAACACGATACCGAGTTTTGAAATCTGTACAAGAAATTGAATATTTGGCGGAGAAAGAACCAAACAGTACAGATATTTTTTAAGACAAATATGTTGGATACATACTATCCAAATAGAAGTACTCACCTTGAGAACACTTGTTTGTATGAAGTTCTGCAAAACTACAGTTATAAGAGGAACATCACAGAAGATATCAATAATGGAAAATATGCTGTCATTGGGTATGAAGGATGTCTAGTGAAGCAGAGAAAAGGCCATTTGATTAATCATCAAAAATTGAGTTGCGAAGCTCCAGACAAAAGAGAATTTTACTATTTAGCTCTTTTGCAACTCTTTAAGCCATGGCGTACAGAAGAGGAACTACTTGGAGATTATGAAGACTCTTTTAATGCAACTAAGGATACCATAGAATGTCCTGTTTTTCCAAATTATCTGCAAATGTTGAACGAAGAAAAAGAGCAAGAAAACACAATTGCTGAAGAGATTGCTAGAGACAGTTCTCAAGACAGTCAGAGTTCTACTTCATTGAGTCAGGATCCACTAGGAGGACCAATTATCCAAAATGAAGCTGCAACTGCCATGAATGAGGTGGAAAGAGCTATGGAACAAGCTCAAGAGGATGGAGTTAACTTAAAAGATTTGGTAAAGCAACTAAACATTGAACAGAAAAAGATATATGACGAAGTTACAGAACAGATTGAACATAGATTCAGACATGAGAAAAAAGTGTGCTCATGTACATCATTTAAGCCTGTTAGACTGTACGTAAGTGGAGAAGCGGGAACAGGAAAAAGTTTTCTGATTAAAGCCAATGCAACTTATTTGGAGAAAAGGACTGAATCACCGCTGTCTTGTGTTGTAACCGCTCCAACTGGACTGGCAGCACATAACATTAAAGGGATTACTCTAAATCGTTTACTGATGCTGCCAGTTGAGCATGATAATAAATTGCATTACAACAAGCTATCTGGAGATGCGTGTTCTGAAGTTTCCAGAGTCTTGAACAAATGAAACTTCTTATCATTGATGAAGTAAGCATTGTCTCAAATCTAATGCTTGCTTTTGTGCATTTGAGAATACAAGACATTTTTAGAACAGAGTATGATGTGTTATTTGGAGGAAAACACATTATTGTTTTTGGAGATCTACTGCAGTTGACTCCAGTAAAAGGACAACCAGTGTTCAAAATGATTACGCATGAAGATACCAGGAAGTCCCTTGGAAGCATTGGAAACGTTAATATATAGGTAAATTTTAAATATGCAGAACTTCTTCAAAATATGCGACAGGCAAAGGATGAAGATTATAAAAATATTCTACAAGATGTAAGAATCGGAAAAGTAAGTGAGCTTGGAAAAGAAGCTTTACATGCTCGATTAATTTCAAATTTGTATCCAAATGAAAACATTCTTCCAGAGAATATTTTTTTAAAAATTACTGAGAAGAAATCTGGGATATGTTTGATGCCAACTCTGCAAGAATGTTCTATCTTCAACAACAAAACGTTAAAGTTAGAAAATGAAGAGATTGTAAAACTGGAAGCAATAGATAAAATAGAGCATATGGGTGCAACAATTGTTTTGTCAGAAAATTTGAAAACAAAATTGGATTCATTAGAGAAAAGTATTTCTAAAACAGCTGGTTTTGAAAAGACTCTGAATGTGTGTTTAAATTGTCGTATCATTTTGAGAAGGAATTTAAATGTTGAAAGAGGTCTGGTAAATGGAGCAATGGGTTATGTTGTTGATTGTGTGAATTATAGAAATAGAGATGGAATTGAATTTTTAAAAATAAAATTTGATGGCATTGAGCAAGTACAACAAATCAGTCGTTGTTCTGCTAGATTTTTGCTTGTAAAAGACTTATATGTTCGCCGAAAACAGTTTCCTGTTTGTTTGGCATATGCGGTGACAATTCATAAATCTCAAGGTTTAAGTGAAGATAGTGCTATGGTGAACATTGGAAGATCTGTGTTTAAAGAGGGTATGGCATATGTGGCATTATCACGAGTCAGAACTTTATCAGGATTGTACTTGATTGAGTGTGATGAGACAAAGATTTGTGCAGATCTAGATTGTTTCAAAGAATACAATAGGTTAAGAAGAGAGTATGCTCCACATTTGCCTCAATCTCCTCTGTTTGAAAAACGTATGGTAGGCCGAAAAAGAAGAAATGAGGATAATGGCAGTGAGGTAGTAGCAAAAAGACAAAAATTAGATGAAACTATAATTCAAAACAGAATGAAAAAGGATTCTGATGAAAATGTTGTTGGATTTCAGTTTGAAAACAGTTCTGGTGTCAACTGCTATGCTAATGTAGTCGTTAATGTTGTTTTTTTTCTTCAAACATTACAAGAACAGATTGTTGAAAATCGGGATCAAAGATTGTGTGGTTTATTGAATTCTGTGTTTGAGAAATGTAGCAGTGATAGAGCAAAAATAGAAAGTGTAACAGAAATTCGAAATATTTTAGATATGTGTTCTGGCCAAGATAAATTTTCACAGAACATTCAGCAGGATCGTCAGGAATTTTTAATGTATATGTTTGGTGTTTTGGAAGACGATGGTGTAGATGTAGATAATTTTTTTTGCCTTTCTTATCAATGGCAGCATGACTGCCACAACTGTAGTTCATCAAGTACTACTAGAATAGACACTGAAAGATTTATATATTTGACTTTACCAGACTGTAAATCAGTGTCATTTAAAAATCTAATTAAAGCAGCAGATCATAATATGGTGTGTACCCAATGTAAGTGTCCAATGCTATCCACATTATTTATACAAATTTATGGTCAGTATATCATTTTAGTTTTCCAACAATGTAGACCTGATGGAACTAAATTGACAACTTCTATCAAAAAATGTTGTGGCTTCTCAGTTATCAATTTCAGGAAGAACCTTTACAACTGTAGCTATTATTTATCATGACGGTTCTTCGACAACATCAGGACATTATACATGCTATTTAAAATGTCAAAAAGGTTAGAGTTACTGCAATGATTCTCATTTGACTTATAAACAACGTTTGCCTTATGACTTTAAAAATTCTTACCTAGTGTTTTTAAAACCAAAGTTTTAGTAAAGGTAATTGGCCTTTGAAGAGGGGAATAGTTAATAAAAGTTAGTTAGTTAGTTAGTCTAATGTTTAAAATTATTTATCTCATATAGGTATTGTAAGTGGATCTCATAGTAAAAAATACTCATATATCTGACACGATTTGGCCGTAAGGAAAGTGTAAGGTATGATGTTCTTAGATCTGTTTTCATAGGAAGTCGATGAAATGGAAGTTATAGAGAACAGCAGACTTTTTTTCCACCAAAAGGACCTTCACTATCTTCTATTTGGCCTCAAGGAAAAGTAAGTGAATCAAAGATTAGTGTACATATATGAGTTGTAAGTTTTTATGTTTTTTTTAAACACAATCTTTTAGATTGTGTTTTTTTCCCCGCTGTTATATGATGAAGAGTTTGAACTCACTAATTTAAGTGAAATTCATTATATTCTGAGAACAGCAAAAATAAACAATGTAACATATTGTATAAGTCATTCTATAGTTTGCATTGTGTAATTTATATTGTATACCCATTGTCTCACACTCATTTTCCTTTTTCCACCCTTATTTAGCTCTCTTCACTCACTTACACTGCCTTTTTTCACTTTGTTTCATCGCTGTTCCTTTACTCCACTTCATTCACAACTCCTCAATCCAATTTCAACTGTCTGCATTTCCTCTCTCCCTTCCACCACTTTTCTTCTTTCTCATATTCTCTCAGTACCACTGCTTTAGTTCTCTTCCCCTCTCTTTCCTTCTTTTGCTCATTTACTCTTTTTCCTTTCTCACTCATTGTACTGCAGTTCACTCAGTCCTTCCCTTTGTCTTTCTGTGTACTTACTCTCTCACTCCTTTTTCCTCTATCGTTCTATATTAACCTCATTCCTTTCATCCCTTCACTCTGTGACTCCTCTTCACTCACTCTCAGTCATCTTCCATTCTACTTTCTTATTAATAGTTCCTCATTTAGACTCCTCTCCTTTTCACTCATTTTCCTTTTACTTTCTTCTCTTTCCTGATTTCGTTTTGGTATCTCGCATTCTTTTAGTATCTTACTTATCTTCAGTAATTTGTTCTCTTTCTATTTCTTTTTCCCTCTTTTTTCTCTTTCTACATTACTTTATTTCTGTTTTTGTATCCTTCACTATTGCTTTATTTCTTAGTACACTTTTTTTGATTTTGTACCTCTTGACCTGTTTCGTCTATTTTAAAATATATATTTTACTAATTATAACTTGTTTTTTCTTTTGTCTTTCACAGATACAAAGTGTAGTTTAAAGATGCAAGTAAGTTTTCATTAATTATATGGTAAGTGTGACTACAAAATGTAGTTTATCATCACCCTTTGTTTTAACCTCACTACTTTTCTCTCACCCTACCTCACCTCTGTTTTCTTACTCTGCTTCCCTCACTTATTCTTATCCTCCATATTTACTTCTCTTTTCCTTACTTTCCTACCACATTCAACTTCTTTCAGTGCCCCTGCTCACCCAAATTCCCTCTCTTTTCTTTTTTTTCTGCTTCACTTAGTCCCTTTCTGACACTCCTTCCTTTACTCTCTCTGTTCTTTCTCTCTGTCACTCCCCATGTCTTACGCTTATTCACTTTTATCCACCCTCTTTCACTCCTCTTTACTTACACTCACTGCTATTTTCTTTCCCTCCGTCACTACTGTTCCTTTTCTCTGGTTCCGTCACTACCTTTCATTCCTCATCCTTTACTCTCCTTCCTTTTACTCTCATCACCCATTCACATTCTCCCAGAATATCTGCTTTAGTTTTCTTCCTCTTTCTTTTCTTCTTTTGCTCCCTTATTCATTTTCCTTTTCTCAGTTACTTCCTTTTATACCTTTTCTCTGTTTTACTATCTATTACACAGTCCCTCTGTGTTTCTCCCTCTAGCTCTCTTTCTCTTTACACCACTCTCTTTGTCCCCATTCCTCATGCTCACTCCTTCATTATTTTTTTTCTTTTATTTTTTTGGTGCGCTGACGGGACGCGCCCCGGTACGCGCACCGGGGCGGGCACCGGTACGCGCACCGGGAGCGCTCCAGAGTGAAATATAAAAAAAAAGAATATACTTTTAAAAAACAAAATATTATATTAATAAACAATATAGGATTCATTTTTAGAAAAACATACCTTTTTAAGCTATAGATATTTGCGAAAAAATAACTTTAGAAATTCACAAAAAAACACATAGGTATGAGGCCCTATAAAAAGTTAGGAATTAGTAGTTAAAAAACCTATGAAATTTACTGAAAAAAACCATAGGTTTCACACCAGTTATAGTTAGTAATTAACATTTAAAAAACCTATGAAATTCACTGAAAAAACCATAGGTTTCATACCAGTTATAGTTAGGAATTAGCATTTAAAAAACCTATTAAATTCACTGAAAAAACCATAGGTTTCACACCAGTTATAGTTAGCTGGAAATTTTACTGACATAAAACCAATGAAATTCCCACGTTATAGTTAGTTGGACTCACTATCACTTGCGCGTGTAATGCACTGCTGATAACATCACATATTACATCACTCATGACATGGTCAGTGACATCATTTTTTTTTTTTGTCCTCATTAGCCATAAAGTCGATCCGACTGTGCTCTTAGCCTCTCAGACACGAGGACCGTCCCCCCCATAGCACCAAGGAGCCCAATGCTGAGCCCCAGGTGCCCAGAGAGCCGGCCCCCATGCTTCCAGCAGAGCTTGAATAGACGTACTCCCTTCAGACCAGTTCGGCCAGATGTCCAGTTGCTGTACGATACCACCCTTTTGGACAGAGAGATTTTAGGCCTAATCATCGGACCCGGGGAAAAAAAAAAAAAAAAAAAAAAAAAAAAAAAAAAAAAAATAAATAAACCCCGGGTAGGCTAACTATCCCTCCTCCAATCAATCAAAAGATGTCAAAATGTAAGAGATCGAGGGCTGCATGTTCTCATTAAGTCCATCTTTGAGGTTGCGTATAATGAAGACAGCCACTCTGCATGCGTTGGGGGATTTATGTTAATCCAGTTTTTACAAATCTCTCTTCTAGCCAGTAAGATGGCATAAAACAGAAAATCTCTCTCTGATCCCTTGATGTTATGATTTAATCCGAAGATGACCAAAGACCATGACCACGGGATAGTGACACTAAGAATAGATTCGAGTGTTGTTCTAACTTCATGCCAAAAGGTGGCGATACTCGGACAGTCACAGAACATATGCAGGTCTGACGCTGCCGGTAAGGAACATTTACTACAACACTTCCCTGTTTGAAATTTCGACAACCGTTTAGGAGAGTAATATGCTCTATGAAGTGTGAAGAAATGATTGCGCCTCAGCCATGCTGGCTTGACGATTTTATAGAGGAGGATAAAAGATTCCTCCCAAATATCTCCCCTATCTGGTTCTCCCTCAGTACCCCAAAGTTTTTCCGGGAGGTTAAAGTCTCGCTCTCCGTCCTCTATAATATGCCAATAGAAGAGCGCAACTTCTTTTTTCCCCGCCGGTCTTTCCACTAGGATATTCTCGAGAGGGCTTTCCTGTCCCATCATTCCTTTCTTCTTAGTTTGAGTTCGAATCCAACTTCGTATTTGTAGATATACTATCCAGGAGAGTGGTGATGTTACTTTGAGCTTGAAGATATCCCAGCCCAAGATTGTTCCTTCCATCAGCAGATCCCCCCACTTTGTGATCCCTGCATCCAGCAGGACTCTTTTGACTGTGTTGGCTTCCTGTGGTGCTAGTCCAGGTAGGTCCCAAATTGGGGCGTGTTCGGATAGATGTCCTATCCCGATCTTAGATTTTATTTGGGACCATTCTTTTAAGCTACTCAATAGTGTCTTTAGTCTAATTTTTTTAAAAAACTTCTGGTGGCCGAACTTGAAGAGAAAACCATTCACTGGAAGGTCCGAACCCAGTAACATTGCCTTGTACATAAGCCCATTTGCATTTTCCCAGGGGAGCTTAAGTAACATCCTAGAGTGGGTCAGATGAAATGCCCAGGCATAATATTCTAGGTCTGGCAAAGCGAGCCCCCCTTTTTCTCTTCTCCTTCTCAGCTTTTTCCAAGCTAATCTGCTGGATTTATATCCCCAAATGAATGAGTTAATGTTTTGCTGGCATTTTGCAAGCTGCTTAGTGTCAAAAATTAATGGAATAGAATTAAAAATAAAAGTGAATTTCGGGAGAATACTCATTTTTATCAGGCTAGTTCTCCCATAAATGTTGAGCTGGAGAAAAGACCAGGCTTTCATAAGAGTTTGGGATTCTCGGGAAATACGGGCTAAGTTGTTTTGAGCCAAGTGATCCAGATCTTTAGTTATTGTGATACCAAGGTACCTCATTGAGGATTTTGTCGGAAGTTGAGGATTGTGAATGTTCCAGACCATAATTTCGGTTTTTCCTGCATTGATTTCGTAACCAGAGAATTTCCCAAAATTTTCCGCTTTCTTTATAATGATGGGAAATGCCAATGTAGGATCAGTTGTGTATATGAGAATGTCATCGGCATAGAGGCCAATCTTTTTTTCCCAGCCCGAAAAATTAAAATGTGGGATGTTGGTATCCTCCCTAATGGATTGTGCAAACGGTTCTACATATAAATTAAAGAGAAGGGGGGACAGGGGGCAACCCTGTCTTGTTCCTCGGCTAATTTTAAATGGAACTGTTCGTGTACCGTTTATTAGTAGCGATGCTCTGGGGTTACTATATAGTAAGCCTATAGTCCTACAAAATTTGGGTCCCAAGTGAAATTTGGTCATTATTAAATTTAAGTATGCCCAATTTACCCTATCGAACGCTTTAGTGGCGTCGAGGGTCATGATAGCCAGGGGTAGGCCGAAGGTTGAGGCAATATCAAAGGCTCCCACCAAATCATAGGTTAAATCAGCCAATTGCCGACCTCTGATAAACCCCTTTTGATCAGGGTGGATGATCGAACCAATCTCACTTCCCAATCTCGCAGCCAAAATTGAAGTAAAGATTTTATAATCATTATTGAGAAGCGAGATTGGGCGGTATGATCCACATTCGGCTGGGTCCTTGCCAGTTTTTAATATTAAAGCTATATTGGCTTCCCCCCAGGAACTTGGTGGTGTCTGCCCTCTGATCATTATGTCATTAAAGAGATTTGTAAGGACAGGGGTAAGGGTGGAATTGAGTATCCTATATAATTCCCCAGGGAGGCCATCTGGTCCCGCGGCTTTACCCTGTGATAGTTGCTTAATGGTGTTATAGACTTCTAATTCAGTGATCTCCTTATCTATATTCTCTGTTTGGGAACTTTCCAGTTCCGGGAGGATTATATTATTCAGCCATTCGTTCCTTTCATCATCATTGACATTCGAATCCTCTGTGTATATGTTCTGGAAGAACTCCCTAAAAGCTTCTCCAATGGCTGTGGTTGTTGACCTACTGTTAGCTTCCCCGGCGACCCTCACTTCTTTAATACAATTTCTTGATTGGTCCGCTTTAATTTTCCAGGCCAACAGTTTCCCTGCTGATTCCCCATATTCAAAGTGTGCAAGTTTACTTGCCTGCCATCTTTTGTTAATTCTCTCCTGCAATAGTGTGTCTAGCTTGGCTTTTAATTCGGCTTTGTCCTCTTGATTATCTGAGGGGAGCTGTTCTAGTGATTCTAAAAGAATTAATTCTTGCTCTATATTTCTTATTCCTTCTTCATATTTCTTTCTCCTGTATGAGGCCCTCCCTGTAATGCACCCCCTGATGAAGGCCTTCCAAGCCTCCCATACTATAACCTCGGAGGTAGAACCTAAATTTTGGTCTAGGAAGGAAGCTGTTTCCTGCGTCAAATACTCTTTCTCCTCCTCCTCCAGTAGAATTGTACGGTCGAAAGACCAGGAATGGTGGGTAGGTTTCTGATCTAATTTTACAGAGAAAAAGATGGCAGAATGGTCTGACAAGTGAAGAGGGAGGTATGTTATACTTTTAACCAGGTCTTTGATAGATCGACTAAATAGAGCATAATCAATTCGTGATTTATGTCTGTATTTATAGTTGTGGTAAGAGACTCCCAAAACCTTGCCGGACCTTTGTCTCCATAGATCTATTAGGCCAAGGTTCGACATACATCTGAGCAATGTATCCCTCATATTACTATGAACGACCGCTCTAGAAGTGGGAGATTTGTCTAGCTTTGGATCTAGGACAAGATTAAAGTCTCCCACCCATATTATGGGATCGGAACAAGTAATCAAGTGGTTCTGCAGGATGTTTAAGTAAGAAGGGTCGTCCTGGTTAGGTCCGTAATAACTGACAATGGTAACATCCTTCGAATGCAATTGAGCTTTAACTATCAGCCACCTGCTGCTTAAATCTGTTTCCCAGCTCGTGATCTGGGCCCTTGCTGCTTTTTTAAAGATTATGGCTATACCCCGAATGCTAGTGTTGTGATCTGTAGTTATGAATATGTCCACCCATTTGAGCTTCTTAAGTATGTCTGTGATCTCTTGTTTATCCAAATGCGTTTCCTGGATCGCAATGATCTGCGCGGGTGAGTCCCGTAGGTACTGTAAAATTCTATTTCTTCTAGCCCTGACACGCAGACCATTTACGTTCCAGGATAAAAATTTGATGTCCGACATTAATATATAAGGGAGTTGCCCTCCCTTCTCCTCTGATACTTTTTTTTTTTGCAAAAATGCCTAATATTAATTGTAACTCTTACTATTTTGACCAAGCAGCCGCTTTGAAATACTGATGGATCTATATCCTTTATGATTATGATTTTAAAATTCGGTTTATGAGGACTTTTATATTTTGCCTTCCCACCCCCCCCTCCCCTGGAAAACCCCCCCCAACTTACTCTGGCTTGATGTGTTGCCAGCTTGTCGTCTCTGGTGTTTTCCTGCTCCATGCCCTATTATCTATATTATTGGTCACTGTATTTAAGATGAAGGCAGTGATGACTCATAAAGCCCTATTTTAAACCTTTTGTAAGGTGATTATAGTATTAAAGATGCTTGGGTGGCCAAGAGTGATTTAGAGCTGTAGTGTGGGAGCTAGAAGTAAGACCCAGTACGCTTTTATCCCCTGACTATTGAGGATAAGTATGTCAGGAGTATAAGTTCTGTGTGAGATTCCATGTTTAATAAACTAATACTTAATTATCACGTCCTAATGTTTAGTTTTCTTATATTTTTACTAACGAAACTATATAACGTCCCATAAGTATACACATACTTTTGTGTCTTTTCCTTTTTTTTTTTTTCCTTCCCTTTTCTTTCCTCCTTCCATGCTATCATTTTTCCTCTTTTTTTTTTCCATTTATCCTTCACCTTTTCATTTCCCTTCTTCCCACTTTTTTTTTTTTTTTTTTTCCCCTTTTTCCTTCCTTTTCCTTCCCTCTTTCCCCTTCATGAGTTTTTATTCATTTCCTATTATTTCCTATTTTTAGTCTATTTTTTTATTTTTTCCTTTTCCTTTACCCCCCTTTCTTAACTCCTTGAACAGATTGCTCATAGGTTTTTTAAATGCTAATTCCTAACTATAACTGCTGTGAAACCTATGGTTTTTTAAGTGAATATATATATATATATATTACCTACTGGCGGTCGCCAGTAGGTAGTTATAGTTAGGATTTTTTTCAATGTTAAATCTCAAAATTCTATTTGGAATAACTTTGGCACCGGTTGACGAATCTGCCTGAAAATTTCATGAAAATGGCCTCGTCGAGCTCCGGTCCTTCCCTGAAAGTTTGGGGGGGATACATCAAGCGGGGGCCGAGATAAAAGGGGGGTCCCAAAACGTGTTTTCCCCATGTTAATTTCCATAGGGCGGTCGATTTCACTTTTAGCCCGAACGGCTGAATGGATTTGTACGAAACTTGGCAAAATTGTAGGGACTGTTAGCCCGATGTGCCTTTGCTATGTCTCAAGATATGTGCTCCAGTGGATTTTGAGTAATTTAGGTGCAAAAAAATATATATATCTATAGCAGCGCACCGGTGCGCGCACCGGGGAGCGCTCCGGGCGCGTGACGCGAGGTGCGCATGGAAAGCTGATTGGCTCTCGGGTGTCTGTAAACATTCGAAACAGTCCAGAGCGGCCGCCATCTTGTGTCTCGGTAAAATCGAGACATAAGAGGTGGCTTAAACAAAGGGGGAACTGACCATAAGGCGTCAGGGATAGACCCCTTTGACCCCCTAGGTTTGATGTGGGGGCTATAAAAGGGCCCCGCGGGGCATTTAAAATATTTTTTTTTTTTCGTTTTGCGCGGGGGAAGCGCCCGGTGCGCGCACCGGGGAGCGGCCCGGGGAGCGTACTATGATGAAAAAAGGTGACAGAGTTTTTAAAAAATGAAGTTTTGATTTAGAAATTGGAGGTAGTTCTAAAAAGAACTTTTTTTTTTCTTCTTTTTGTTGTTTTATATTTTTTTTGTGTTTTTTGAACTTTTTGAACTTTTTTTGGCTTTTCAAAACAGTTTTATATTTTTTTTTGTATTTTTTTAGGGGGAGAAACAAAAAAAGGGAATTGAAACTGGCTCAACTGGAGCAAAAAAACAAAAAACCCAAAAAATTACTTCTTTTTGGGGCACTTGTGATTATCACCTGCAAGGACGATGAGCTTAACGCTTTGTTCCCCATAGGAGATAAGCTTGCCACATGCAGTACAAGTAATTTTAAAATCAGCAAATCTCGGCTGAATGCAAGGCATCACCTCGGATGTTTCTGGTTCCGAGGAAGTGGGTTGGTTTCTTTGGGAGGGGGTCCTTGATGACTGGGGGAGGTTACTGGCCAGTTCCCGGAACTCTGCACGAGAGTAGTTGTTAGGGTGCTTTCTTGTCATGTGCCGAATCATGGTATAGTTACCAAATGAGTATTTCTTGTTTGGGTTGCCCCGTGAAAGTTCATCATTGCAGATGAGGCAAGTCACCTTGGCCGCATTCACCTTTTTTTTCCCCTCTGGAAGTGAAAAAAACTCCCATACAATGTGTGGTTTGGGTTTGTATGGGGTATTTTCTTCTGGCAGCCATCTTCTTCTCCCCTCCTCCTCTTCCTCTTCCTCCTCCTCCTGTTCTTGACCACCAATATAATTTGGAGCTGGTCCTCTTGGTGGTTGTGGTGGTGGTGGTGGGGCAGATGCACCAGCTGATGCTACTAATGAAGCCATTATTTAGAGCAAAAAAGTAGACAGAGCAACAAACAGGTCTTCCTCAGTCAAAGGACAAAGTCAGAATAAGGAAAAAAGGTGGGGTCTTTCATCATTTAGAAAAAAAAACTGTCCTGAACCAATGAGAAGTGTTATTTTCAGGTCACAAGACCAGGGGCTTCATCATTATGAAACCAAAACTGTTATGAACCAATGAAAAGTGTTATTTTCTGCTCACATGACCCGACGCGCTTACGCTACGCGCCCGTTGCGCGCCCGGGGGCGCGCCCCGGGTCGCGCAGCGTAAGCGCGTCGGAAGTTTACGTTGTGCGATCGTATTCGCTCGAGTACTTCCGGGTGCGCTTACGCCGTGCGTATCACGCGGTCGCGGCTACGCGATACGTCACGATCATGTTTACGTTTGCGATATTGGCGCTCACGGGACGCTCCCTGGAGCGCGCCCCGGGGCGCTTTTCAGAAATACGCTTTTCGAGGCGCTCCCCGGGGCGCGCTCCGGGAGCGCTCCCCCCAAAAATAAAAAAATAAAAAAATGGGATAATTGTAGGGACAGGTAGCCCTATTCTAAAGTGGTTTGTAAAAAAAATAACTTTAGAAAAATATGTATTGTGCTACATTGGGCTTAATATATGTTAGAGCCAAAATGAAGCCCAAATGTAGCCCAAAGTAGCCCAATGTAGCCCAAAGATGGCCACCAGAGACTAAAAATTGTAAATGTAGCCCAAATTTCAACTAGATGTAGCCCAACTGTAGCCCAATGACAGAATGTACCAGAGTGTTAAAAAGAACAACTAGAGTGCTAACAGTCTTATTTATAAAGTGAAACTTATAGTTAGGAATTAGCATTAAAAAAACCTATGAAATTCACTGAAAAAACCATAGGTTTCACACCAGTTATAGTTAGGAATTAGCATTTAAAAAACCTTTGAAATTCAGTGAAAAAACCATAGGTTTCACACCGGTTATAGTTAGGAATTAGCATTTAAAAAACCTATTAAATTCACTGAAAAAACCATAGGTTTCACACCAGTTATAGTTAGCTGGAAATTTTACTGATATAAAACCATTGAAATTCCCACGTTATAGTTAGTCGGACTCACTATAACTTGCGCGTGCAATGCACTGCTGATGACATCACATATTACATCACTCATGACATGGTCAGTGACATCACTCATGACATCACTGATGACACCATCCTTGTGACACAGTGACAGACCTCCTCTCAGTGTAAAGTAACCCTTGAGACACATATTAAAAAATAGAAACTGAAATTTTTAAAAAATGGACATACCTATATCAGTTACAACAAGCAATTCTGTACTTCCACTATCTATATACTCATTCACTCATTCACCAACAGTTCTATATAGTCACTCATACATATACTCACTCATCATATGAAGAGATACACCTATACATCCTGTTACACACCGACATTCATCCAAAAGTTACTCACACACATATTCACACGTGCAAATAAACTATTGAACAACCATTTATTTGAATATAGAGTTATACACACACTTCCACCTTACTTCTATTGAAAATTACACATATTTATTCTCTTAAACAATCACTTATAGAAACACATACTTATTTAAACAGGAAATCTTACAATCTCTTACTCTCACATATACTCACTTATATACATCAATATTCATATATACTAGATTAAAACATATGTAGTTACTGATAAAGACACTAGTGAGACAGTCATTCACTCACTAACAAACACATATAGACACTCATCCACCCATACAGTCCTGTACATATGCTGTCTTCAAAACACATACAAACAAAGAGTCAGTCACTCATGCATCTATGTGCTAAGTAATACCTCCACCAAACCATATAGACACTCATACTGATACTAATAAAAATATCAAATAACCCATATACATACGCATGTAGCTACTTATCAACACATGTAGCCACTTATACACAAAGTGAAACACTAATATATGTATTTAAATATTTAAACATAACTCACTAATATTTATTTTTCAGAAAGACACATATTCACTGGATGGTGTCATCAGTGATGTCATGAGTGATGTCACTGACCATGTCATGAGTGATGTAATATGTGATGTCATCAGCAGTGCATTGCACGCACAAGTTATAGTGAGTCCGACTAACTATAACGTGGGAATTTCAATGGTTTTATATCAGTAAAATTTCCAGCTAACTATAACTGGTGTGAAACCTATGGTTTTTTCAGTGAATATATATATATATATATTACCTACTGGCGGTCGCCAGTAGGTATATATAGTTAGGATTTTTTCTCTATGGGATTTTTGAAAATTCTATGTCTAATAACTTTGGCGTTTGTGGACGGAATTGGCTGAAATTTTCAGGAAAATGGAACATTTTGTTTCTGAGCAGCCCCTGACAATTTGGGGGGGTTTCATCAAGGGTGGGCCGAGAAAAAAGGGGGGTCCCAAAACGCGTTTTTCCCATGTTAATTTCCATAGGGCGGTTGGCCTCACTTTTAGCTCGAACGGCTGAATGGATTTGCACGAAACTTGGCAAAATTGTAGGGACTGTTAGCCCGATGTGCCTTTGCTAGGTCTCAATACATGTGCTCCAGTGGATTTTGAGTAATTTAGGTTCAAATAAAGATATATATCTGTGCGGAGCCTAACCACACATCTGATCTGATTGGCTGTCAGCACTTCATCCAAGAAGTGTTGGCAGCCATCTTGGGACCAATATACATGATAGCACCTCATTAAAAAGCATTGTAGTTAATAGAGGGTTTTAGGACTTTAGTTACATTATAAATTATTTGTTGATGGTACCATACTCGTTTTAGGAATTGTGGTGGGTTCTAAGGTGATTTTACCATGTGAAAAAACCTTCTGCTGTGATATCATGAATATTGTTTGAAAAAAAACTAATATCTCATGATTTTCCCACAGTGGTTTGGAAGGGGATCTATAAGCTAACCTGAAAGCATATTTTCTGTAAATTCACATTATCTTTCTCAGTCATGTGAAAATGAAGTCTGACATTCTCAGTAAAACATAAACATCCAACAAGGACAGAGACTGTCAGTTGATTCCTTTGTGTTCTACTGCAGCCTCCTAGAGTGTTCTAAAGAACAACTAGAGCGCTAACAGTCCTACTTATTACAAAGGTATGGCACACCTGAAGTCATCTTGATTGGAATAAAGTGGTAACTCTTAAAACATTTAATTTAAAAAGAAACAACATGAGGGGGTATATTTTGCCATAGAAAGTATGATTAGTGCTGCAGAATGAAAAATTAGGGCACATTTTGAGTGACTTCTCAAATCCTTTTCTATTTCATTAAAACATTCTGACATGCAGTCTCCCAAAATGGCCACCAGAGACAAAAGAGCCCAAATGTAGCCCAAATATCACCCAGATGTAGCCCAAGTATAGCCCAATGACAGAATGTCCCAGAGTGTTCTAAAGAACAACTAGAGCGCTAACAGTCCTACTTATTACAAAGGTATGGCACACCTGAAGCCATCTTGATTGGAATAAAGTGGTAACTCTTAAAACATTTAATTTAAAAAGAAACAACATGAGGGGGTATATTTTGCCATAGAAAGTATGATTAGTGCTGCAGAATGAAAAATTAGGGCACATTTTGAGTGACTTCTCAAATCCTTTTCTATTTCATTAAAACATTCTGACATGCAGTCTCCCAAAATGGCCACCAGAGACAAAAGAGCCCAAATGTAGCCCAAATATCACCCAGATGTAGCCCAAGTATAGCCCAATGACAGAATGTCCCAGAGTGTTCTAAAGAACAACTAGAGCGCTAACAGTCCTACTTATTACAAAGGTATGGCACACCTGAAGCCATCTTGATTGGAATAAAGTGGTAACTCTTAAAACATTTAATTTAAAAAGAAACAACATGAGGGGGTATATTTTGCCATAGAAAGTATGATTAGTGCTGCAGAATGAAAAATTAGGGCACATTTTGAGTGAATTCTCAAATCCTTTTCTATTTCATTAAAACATTCTGACATGCAGTCTCCCAAAATGGCCACCAGAGACAAAAGAGCCCAAATGTAGCCCAAATATCACCCAGATGTAGCCCAAGTATAGCCCAATGACAGAATGTCCCAGAGTGTTCTAAAGAACAACTAGAGCGCTAACAGTCCTACTTATTACAAAGGTATAGCACACCTAGAGCCATCGTGATGGGAATAAAGTGGTAACTCTTAAAACATTTAATTTAAAAAGGAACAAAATGAGGGGGTATATTATGCAATAGAAGGTATTATTAGTGCTGCAGAAAGAAAAATTAGGGCACATTTTGAGTGACTTTTCAAATCCTCTTCTATTTCATTAAAAAATTCTGACATGCAGTCTCCCAAAATGGCCACCAGAGACAAAAGAGCCCAAATGTAGCCCAAATATCACCCAGATGTAGCCCAAGTATAGCCCAATGACAGAATGTCCCAGAGTGTTCTAAAGAACAACTAGAGCGCTAACAGTCCTACTTATTACAAAGGTATGGCACACCTGAAGCCATCTTGATTGGAATAAAGTGGTAACTCTTAAAACATTTAATTTAAAAAGGAACAAAATGAGGGGGTATATTTTGCCATATGAATTATGATTAGTGCTGCAGAAAGAAAAATTAGGGCACATTTTGAGTGACTTCTCAAACCCTCTTCAATTTCATTAAAAAATTCTGACATACAGTCTCCCAAGATGGCCACCAGAGACAAAAGAGCCTAAATGTAGCCCAAATATCACCCAGATGTACCCCAAGTATAGCCCAATGACAGAATGTCCCAGAGTGTTCTAAAGAACAACTAGAGCGCTAACAGTCTTACTTATGACAAAAGTATGGCACACCAGAAGCCATCTTGATTGGAATGAAGTGGTAAGTCTGAAAACACTCAATTTAAAAAGGAACAACATGAGAGGGTTAATTTTGCCATAGAAAGTATGATTAGTGCTTCAGAAAGAAAAATTAGGGATCATTTTGAGTGACTTCTCAAATCCTCTTCTATTTCATTAAAAAAATTCTGACATGCAGACTGAAACATGCACTTTGAATACCAGCAGCAGACGTCCCTGGTGAGCAGTAGCTTTACTACAGTGATCTAATGTGCAACTAGAGTGCTAACATTCAGAATTTATGGCAAATGTGTGACACATCTGAATGCCTTCTTGATGGAACCAAAGTAAACAAGCACTGAAAATGCAATAGATCTCGCCCTCGTTTAAGTTAAAGCCATTCTGTTTGTAATGAGGTGGCTTTTTAGCTTGGCTTTTATTAGTGTTTTTTCAACTTTCATGTAAATAACATGCATCTGTATGCATATAAGTATATGTATGCATGCATTTATGTTTGTATTTATATAGATATACAGATGATATATGTTTATATATGTATGTATATATATATATTCACTGAAAAAACCATAGGCTATAGACCATATATAGGTAGGAATTAGCATTTACAAAACCTTGAAAATTCACTGAAAAAACCATAGGTTATAGACCATATATGGTTAGGAATTAGCATTTACAAAACCTTGAAAATTCACTGAAGAAACCATAGGTTATAGACCATATATAGTTAGGAATTCGCATTTACAAAACCTTATTTTACTCACACAAAACCATTGAAATTCCATATATAGTTAGTTGCACTAACTATATATCGCGCACCCGCAATCCACTGCTGATGATGTCACATATTACATCATTCATGACATGGTCAGTGACATCACTGATGACATCACTGATGACATCTCAAATGACATCACTGATGACATCTCAAATGACATCACTGATGACATCACTGATGACATCTCATTTGACATTACTGATCACATCACTGATGATATCATTCATGTGATAATACGATGAACCTCTTCAGACTCTAATATAACCTTAGATACAATCAGTGTAAACAGACACTCACAGACTGTCACTCATCCATGGAGTTACTCACACACCTAGTCAGTCATGCAAAGAATCAATCACACCTCCATTTCCTCAACTATACAGTTATACAAACTTTACTTATTCAAACATATACTAACACATATTTACTCTCTTATACAATCCCTGATACAAGTTCACAATGATCCATACAGCCACTCACACATTCACTGGCTCTTATGCACAGTTATTTATATATGTCAACTCTCACATGTACTGTGTTTTACATATGTACTTACTTTGACATGTAGCACTGAGATATCTATTCACTCACCAATACACTCATGCACACAGTCAACCGCCCATACAGCTGTTTCCACATGCACTTTTGAAACCATACATCTAGTGAATCAACTGCTCACACATCTATGCACAGAGTCATACACCTCCCAGCCACCCACACACACACTCAGTCTCCCATACAAATACTTGGGCAACCAATCAATAACCCATATAGTTACTCATATAGCTACTTATCAACACATGCAACAGTTTACAGAACAACAGACATAATGATGCACAAATTAAGACAGTTTAGTCACTAACCCATGCACTCAGTGAGACACATTTAATCACTCGCTCATACAGTCAGTCATGCACCTACTAAATCCTTCATCCAGACACTTATACATCCACTCATTCTTCAATATGTAAGACATATTTTAACTTTACAGAAACATACAGTCACTGGATGTTGTCATCAGGGATGTCATCAGTGATGTCATTTGAGATGTCATCAGTGATGTCATCAGTGATGTCACTGACCATGTCATGAATGATGTAATATGTGACATCATCAGCAGTGGATTGCGGGTGCGCGATATATAGTTAGTGCAACTAACTATATATGGAATTTCAATGGTTTTGTGTGAGTAAAATAAGGTTTTGTAAATGCGAATTCCTAACTATATATGGTCTATAACCTATGGTTTTTTCAGTGAATATATATATATATTCACTGAAAAAACCATAGGTTAGAGACCATATATAGTTAGCTGGACATTTTATTGACATAAAACCAATGAAATTCCATATATAGTTAGTTGCACTAACTATATATCGCGCACCCGCAATCCACTGCTGATGATGTCACATATTACATCATTCATGACATGGTCAGTGACATCACTGATGACATCACTGATGACATCTCAAATGACATCACTGATGACATCACTGATGACATCTCAAATGACATCACTGATGACATCATCTAGTGTCTGTGTGTTTTTGTAAAGTTTAAATATGTTTTACATATTGAAGAATGAGTGGATGTATGGAAGACTGAGTGTGTGTGTGGCTGGCTGGGAGGTGTGTGACTCTGTGCATATCAATGTGTACTTGTATCAGTGATTGTATAAGAGAGTAAGTATGTGTTAGTATATGTGTGAAAAGTATGGTGTTCTGTGTTTAACTGTATAGATGAGGAAATCGAAGTGTGATTGATTCTTCACAGGACTGACTAGGTGTATGAGTGCATATGATAGTGTTGTAATAATGAGTGACTGTATGTATGAGTGATTGTATGGGTGAATGAGTGAATGTGTGTGTAGACGTAGGAATCAGTGAGTGCGTATGTAGTAACTGGTATTGGTGTGTCATGATGTCATCAGTGATGTCATTTGAGATGTCATCAGTGATGTCATTTGAGATGTCATCAGTGATGTCATCAGTGATGTCACTGAAGTATGGTGTTCTGTGTTTAACTGTATAGATGAGGAAATGGAAGTGTGATTGATTCTTTACAGGACTGACTAGGTGTGTGAGTAACTCCATGGATGAGTGGCAGTGTGTGAGTGTCTGCATAGGTGTATGAGTGCATATGATAGTGTTGTAATAATGAGTGACTGTATGTATGAGTGATTGTATGGGTGAATGAGTGAATGTGTGTGTAGACGTAGGAATCAGTGATTGCGTATGTAGTAACTGGTATTGGTGTGTCATGATGTCATCACTGATGTCATTTGAGATGTCATCAGTGATGTCATCAGTGATGTCATTTGAGATGTCATCAGTGATGTCATCAGTGATGTCACTGACCATGTCATGAATGATGTAATATGTG
This sequence comes from Lissotriton vulgaris, assembly GCF_964263255.1. Taxonomy (NCBI): domain Eukaryota; kingdom Metazoa; phylum Chordata; class Amphibia; order Caudata; family Salamandridae; genus Lissotriton; species Lissotriton vulgaris. Next base: position 1,322,922,984 of record NC_141689.1, on the reverse strand, counting down.
ACATCATCAGCAGTGGATTGCGGGTGCGCGATATATAGTTAGTGCAACTAACTATATATGGAATTTCATTGGTTTTATGTCAATAAAATGTCCAGCTAACTATATATGGTCTCTAACCTATGGTTTTTTCAGTGAATTGTCAAGGTTTTGTAAATGCAAATTCCTAACTATATATGGTTTTTTCAGTGAATTTCATTGGTTTTTTAAAAGCTAATATCTATAGCTGTAAAATATATTCTTTATTACGTGACGTATCACGTAGCCTCATGACGCGTCGCATAACCGTGACGTATCGGTTCTGCAGCGCAAACAAAACCCGTAACGTAAGCGTGCCGGAGCACGCTTACAGATATATATATTTTTTTTAACCTTAATTAGACAAAATCCACACGTGCACATATCTTGAGGCCTTGCAAAGGCACATCAAACAAACAGTCCCTACAATTTTGCCAAGTTTGCTGGAAATCTATTCCCTTAATTTTTTTTTTACTGTTTCTCTTGGTTTTCCCCTTGTTACGCTTACCGGGACGCTACCCGGTACGCGAATCGGACGCTTCAAAAACACAAGATGGCGGACTCCCGTTACGCTGCTGTAAGCGTGGGAGGGGTGCTAGGGACAGTCTCTGGTATAGGAACAGGGGTTACAACAGTAAGAGGCTGACCAGTGTACTTCTTTAAACTGGGTTTTATTTTTATGGTACGACGTGTTCTATACGTAAGTCTCTCCCTCGCGAACACGGAGTTATCCGTGGTGTTGGTCTTCTTGGTCTTTCTAGTGTCCCGGGTTACTGGTCTCCCTCCTGGATCGTCTCTCACCAACGTGAGGTCTCAGGGCTCCGGTCATGGAAAGAGAAGAAGGAGAGAGGGACGCCGTTAGCTACTACTGTCCTTATCGCGTTTGCCCAAAAGGAACCCGGTGTTTGTGCAGGGACACCCGTAATTACTAACGTGCTCTGAGGAGGGAGGATACGTGTGAGGTACAGGGGTACGGGAAATAAGGTAGCAGGTACGGGTAGCGGAAAGAGGGGGGGAGGAAGTTGCGGTCGGACGCGCACAGACTTAAGAATCTTTTACGCTAGCAACAGGGGGACCCTTCCCCAACCAGCCCGCCAAACGCCGGCGTACCTGGCTAAGCCATACTCCTCCCTCGGGAGTATGGCACGGCGGAGCGTAGAAACGTTGGCCTCCTGGCTTTCCTCCACAGTCGATCCCTTCGGTTTCTCCGTCCTCAGCTCGCGTCTCCGTTCTCCTCTCCTCGCCTGCGCCGGTCCTTCCTGTCCCGGTGTCGTCACACGCCGTGTAGAGGACTTCCCCCGAATTCATCCATCCGGGAGAGGAGACGTCATCAGGAGGCGGGGATCCCTCTTCGTTGCAATACGCCCACTTAAAGGAGCCCGTGGACGCTTCTTCGCTCTCCTCCTCCTGAAGCTCCCACGCATCCCTCGTTCTTCCAGTCTGTAGAGTAGAAGGGGAAATACCATCAGGTGTCCACCAATCCTCCCGGCCACCCTTCCCGACCTTGTTACACTCCTCCCCCCCTGGATTCTCCCGATCGGGGAGAATGGGTGTCCTCGACAAATAGTCAGCGTTTCCATTGTCAACTCCTTTTCTGTGCACAATCCTGAATGAAAAGGGTTGGAGGAACAAAAACCATCTCAACACCCTGGAATTCTGAGTCATGTTTCTCTGCATCCACTGCAAGGGCGCGTGGTCTGAGAAGAGAGTGAATGGTCTACCCTCCAAGTAATATCTCAACTTGTCCACCGCCCAGCGGATTGCCAGACACTCTTTCTCGACTGTTGGGTACTTGCATTCCCTGGGGTGGAGTTTCCTGCTTATGAAGAGGATCGGATGTTCCAATCCATCCTCGCCCTTCTGTGACAGAACTGCCCCTATGCCCACATCGGAGGCGTCTGTAGATAGGGAGAAAGTGTTCTCAAAGTTTGGTGGTATTAGCACAGGGCTTGAGGTAATGGCCTTCTTTAACACTTCAAAGGCTGCTTTGGCTTCCTGGGATGGGCACTTCCCTATGCTGTTCTTGGCGTTGTTTTTTAGGAGATCGGTCAAAGGGGCAGCGATCACAGCAAAATTCATGATGAACCGCCGGTAGTATCCGATCAGCCCAAGAAAAGCCCGAAGTTCCTTCTTCGAGGATGGAAAAGGTGTACTCGTGATAGCTCTTATCTTTTCCTCCTGAGGGGCGATGACCCCTTCTCCCAACATAAACCCCAGGTATTTGACCTTGGGGAAAGCCGCCCTAGATTTCTTTGAGTTAACATGCAACCCGGCGGTTTGTAAGTCCAGTAGTATGCGTTCTAAGTGTTCTAGGTGACCCTCCCAGGTCTTGCTGAAGATGACAATATCATCTAGATACACCGAACTGTACTCAGTGTGTGGAGCCAACACCTTGTTCATTAGCCTCTGGAAAGTTGCTGGGGCTCCATGGAGCCCAAAGGGTAGTACTGTGAACTCGAATAACCCATCGTCTGTGGCAAAGGCAGTTTTATGTCTATCCTTTTCTCTTAGTGGAACCTGCCAATAACCCTTGGTTAAATCTAGCGTTGTGATGTACTTTGCTTCTCCTATCCTCTCTATCAACTCATCCACCCTGGGAATAGGAAACGCATCAAAAGAGGATATAGCGTTTAGCGCGCGGAAGTCCATACAAAACCGGGTGGACCCATCCGGTTTTGGTACCATCACTATGGGGGAGCTCCAGTGGCTTCTTGAAGGTCTAATGACTCCTAGTTGAAGCATATCCCTGACTTCCTTTTTCACATCAATTCTACGTGCCGCCGGTATACGGTAGGCCCTCTGTTTGACTATCTTGCCTGGTTCAGTGTCTATGCAGTGTTCTGCGAGATGTGTTCGGCCTGGTACATCCGAAAACATGGGGGAGAACTTTTGTAGTTTAAGTAATAGCTCTCCTTTTTCACCTGATGATAATTCGGGATTAATGGGGAGCATCTCCAGAGTACTGCTTTTATCTGCTATTGGCAACGTTAGGTTTGCTGATTTGGGGGGAGACCCTATCCATTTCTTCAGGATATTGATATGAAAAGTTTGTTGTCTTCCTGGTGAAACCTGTAGGCGGTAGGTTGTTTTTCCTATAGTCTCTACCACTTCATATGGCCCTTTCCACTCACTCCTGAATTTTTGAGTGGACGATGGAAGAAGTACCAATGCCCAATCACCCTTGTTCAGGACTCTCCATTTCTTGCCCTTGTCATATTGGTACCTCTGACTCTCTTGGGATTTCTCCAGGTTGGAGTAAGCTAGGTCCCTTAGCTTCCCTAGTCTGGATTTCAACTGGTTCGTGTACTCCAGCAGAGATCTTTGTTCTGCCATCTCCTCCTTCTCCCAGGCTTCCTTTGTTATTTCCAGGAGGGATCTTGGCTGACGCCCGTATAACAACTCAAATGGGGAATACCCTAGACTGCTCTGTACTTGAGCTCTTAGGACATAGAGAGCCAGAGGCAATAACTTGTCCCAATCCCTGTTCTCTGCTGTTAACATTTTTTTGAGGGTTGTCTTAAGTGTACGATTGTACCTTTCAACTAACCCATCTGTCTGGGGATGGTAAGCTGAAGTTCGTATATGTCTGAGCTCTAGGGTCTTGCATACCTCAGCCATCATTTTAGAAACGAAGGGGGTTCCTTGATCTGTAAGAATTTCCCTGGGGAATCCTACTCTTGAAAACAGTTCGATTAATGTATCTGCCACATTTCTGGTTGTAGGAGCACTGAGGGCAAAAGCTTCAGGGAACCTGGTGTTGTAGTCCACAACAACCAAAGCATAGGTATGTCCCCTAGTTGTACGAGGGAGGGGGCCTATGAGATCCATCCCCACCCTCTCAAAAGGGTGGCCAATGATGGGAAGGGGTTGAAGGGGTACTGCTGGTGGTCGGTACATATTTTTCTTTTGGCATACTTCGCATTGTCGGCAATATACCTCTGCTGCTTTGTAAATACCGGGCCAAAAGAAAAGTCTGGTGATATTCTGAAGGGTTTTCTCAGCTCCACTATGTCCTGCAGTTAAATGCGTGTGGGCATAGAACAGTATCTGTTCTCTAAAGTCCTTTGGAACAACCAGTTGAGGTGGTTCGTCTGCTTTTCCTTCTCTGTACAACAGATCGTTAATAATTCTGAACCTGGGGTATCCTTGTCTCTGGGTGGTCTCCCCTATGTGTGCTGCCTCCCATGCATTCAGAAGGGTGGGGTCATTGCTTTGAGCAAATTTGAAACCCCGATCTAATTCCCAAGGTTCTGTAGTTAGGTATATCCCTCTGGTCTGTTCTATCTTCTTTTTGAAGAGACTCAAAAAATCTGGATTATCTACCCCTAAGATGAGGTCTTCAGGTAACGTATCCACTACTCCCACCTTTACAGTACAGGGGTTCCCTCCCAGGGGTTTTATGGACAGTTGTGCTACAGGGTAGGGCTTCACGTCGCCGTGTACACATCTAATGTGTACCACCATGTTGGGACCTATCTGGGAGGGTCGCACTAACTGCTTCTTGACAACTGACTGTTTACAGCCAGAATCTAAAAGGGCTTTTACACATTTGCTGTTCAGTTGTACCCTTACGTAAAACGACGGTCCCATCTCAGCAGTGTACATCACGGCCTTCGGGATGTACCCGACCTCCATCGGTTCTTCTGTTGACCTTTTCCGTGGACACATTCTGGCTATATGCCCCCATTCCCCACACTCAAAACACTGAGGTCCTCTTGTGGGTGGGGTCTCGAATCTCAGAGGGCGGAACTTCAATGTCTCTGATCCTGGTTTCGTTTTTTTTTCTTGTTTTGCTGTTCCTGGGACACCTTTGAGACCTTTGTCCGTTTCCCATGGAAAAGTACGGGGCATAGCTCTGTTATAGTTTGAAGCCATCTCAATGGCCTGTTCAGCCGTTAGGCCGGAATGTTGTCTGAGCCAACGCTGTGTACCGTAAGGCAGCGCCTCTATAAATTGTTCCAGATATATGCTGGACATCACTTCCTCCTTACTCCTAGTCTCGGGCTTTAGCCACTTATCGGCGGCCATCTTTAGCCGCAGATATAAAGTCTTAGGGTGTTCGCCAGTAATCCCTTTCTCTTTTCTGAACCTCAGTCTGTAGGCTTCGGCATCAAGTCCTAAATGGTCTAGCCTTAATTGTTGCATATGGTGTTACCCCCGCATGGTTGGCCACTTGGTAGGCTGCTTGCGCCTCACCAGACAACAAGGGTGCTAGAAAGAAAGGCCACTTCTCCTCAGGCCACCCACAGGCTCTGGCTGCCCGCTCAAAATTGAGAAGAAAGGCGTCAGGGTCTTCCCCTGGCACGTATTTTTGTAGCTGCATTCCTGATGGATGTGGACCAAAACTTCGTCTTTCCAGTGGAATAGGCACTCCTGGGTTCTGTACCACTTTCTGGAGCCCCTCAATTTGGGCTGCTATGGTGTTTTTAAACATGTCTCGGTCAGCATCGGCCGCCGACATCTGTTGACCGATGGCCCATTCTAATTTCTGTTGTCCTTCTATAAGCTGCTGCACCACCTGTTCCATGGCCGCCTCTGTCACTGAGGGGCAAGATCCCACTTCTGACACCACTGTAAGCGTGGGAGGGGTGCTAGGGACAGTCTCTGGTATAGGAACAGGGGTTACAACAGTAAGAGGCTGACCAGTGTACTTCTTTAAACTGGGTTTTATTTTTATGGTACGACGTGTTCTATACGTAAGTCTCTCCCTCGCGAACACGGAGTTATCCGTGGTGTTGGTCTTCTTGGTCTTTCTAGTGTCCCGGGTTACTGGTCTCCCTCCTGGATCGTCTCTCACCAACGTGAGGTCTCAGGGCTCCGGTCATGGAAAGAGAAGAAGGAGAGAGGGACGCCGTTAGCTACTACTGTCCTTATCGCGTTTGCCCAAAAGGAACCCGGTGTTTGTGCAGGGACACCCGTAATTACTAACGTGCTCTGAGGAGGGAGGATACGTGTGAGGTACAGGGGTACGGGAAATAAGGTAGCAGGTACGGGTAGCGGAAAGAGGGGGGGAGGAAGTTGCGGTCGGACGCGCACAGACTTAAGAATCTTTTACGCTAGCAACAGGGGGACCCTTCCCCAACCAGCCCGCCAAACGCCGGCGTACCTGGCTAAGCCATACTCCTCCCTCGGGAGTATGGCACGGCGGAGCGTAGAAACGTTGGCCTCCTGGCTTTCCTCCACAGTCGATCCCTTCGGTTTCTCCGTCCTCAGCTCGCGTCTCCGTTCTCCTCTCCTCGCCTGCGCCGGTCCTTCCTGTCCCGGTGTCGTCACACGCCGTGTCGAGGACTTCCCCCGAATTCATCCATCCGGGAGAGGAGACGTCATCAGGAGGCGGGGATCCCTCTTCGTTGCAATACGCCCACTTAAAGGAGCCCGTGGACGCTTCTTCGCTCTCCTCCTCCTGAAGCTCCCACGCATCCCTCGTTCTTCCAGTCTATAGAGTAGAAGGGGAAATACCATCAGGTGTCCACCAGTCCTCCCGGCCACCCTTCCCGACCTTGTTACAGCTGCCGGTTAGCTGCCCGGTTCGCGTACCGGGAAGCGCCTCTACCGCGAAAAATCGCGGGGGACTTTAATATCCCCCTCATCAATCCTAGGGGGTCAGGAGGGGTTTACCTTGCCCCCTTTCCTTCATTTCCCCCTTCTTTTTTCACCACATCTTGTCTCTCGAACCTACCGAGAGACAAGATGGCGGCCGCTCCGGACTGTTTACAATGTTGACAGCTACGCTGCCGGTTAGCTGCCCGGTTAGCTGCCCGGTTAGCTGCCCGGTGAGCTGCCCGGTGAGCGTACCGGGACGCGCCTCTACGGCGTAAAATCGCAAAATCTTTTGCCCCGCGGGGCACTTTAATATCCCCCTCATCAATCCTAGGGGGTCAGGAGTGGTCTACCTTGCCCCCTTTCCTTCATTTCCCCCTTCGTTTTTCACCACATCTTGTCTCTCGATCGTACCGAGAGACAAGATGGCGGCCGCTCCGGTTTGTTTAGAATGTTGACAGACACCGGAGAGCCAATCAGATTCGCTTCGCGAAGTTCCGTTACGCGTCAGGTACGCGAACCGGGGCGCTAACCGGAGCGCTGTCACAGATATATATATTTTTTTAAACGTTAATTTCTCAAAATCCACTGGAGCACATATATTGAGACATAGCAAAGGCACGTCGGGAAAACCATATCTACAATTTTGCCAAGTTTCATGTAAATCTATTCAGCCGTTCGAGCTAAAAGTGAGTCCAACCGCCCTATGGAAAAATGAATGGGAAAAACGCGTTTTGGGACCCCCCTTTGTTCTCGGCCCCCCCTTGACGAAACCCCACCAAATTTTCAGGGGCTGCTCAGAAAAATAAATGTGCCATTTTCCTGAAAATTTCAGCCAATTCCGTTCACAAACGCCAAAGTTATTAGACATAGAATTTTCAGAAATCCCATAGAGAAAAAATCCTAACTATATATACCCACTGGCTATCGCCAGTAGGTAATATACATATATAAACATATGTAATCTGCATATCTATATAAATATAAATGCATGCATACATATACATATATGCATACATATGCATGTTATTTACATGAAAGTTTTAAAAACACTAATAAAAGCAAAGCTAAAAAGCCACCTCATTACAAACAGAATGGCTTTAACTTAAACGAGGGCGAGATCTATTGCATTTTCAATGCTTGTTTACTTTGGTTCTATCAAGAAGGCATTCAGATGTGTCACACATTTGCCATAAATTCTGAATGTTAGCACTCTAGTTGCTCATTAGATCACTGTAGTAAAGCTAGTGCTCACCAGGGAAGTCTGCTGCTAATCATGGTTTGCAGCCATTTTCCCGCATTTTTTATCCCGCAGACTTTCAGTCCGCATACCATTATCCCGCAAGGTCATTGAGCTCGCATACCATTATCCCGCATTTTTTCAAAACGCATGTGCATTTATCGCGCATGCCTTTACAAAGAATTACGTTTTAAAGGCATGTATGGTAAATGCATTTGCGTTGTGAAAACCACGATGACGAGAGAGGTAAGTGGGTTTGTGTTAATTTTTTCGTGGGTTAGTGATTGTGTAGTGTAGTGTTGTGTAGTGTAGTGTTGTGTTAGTGTAGTGTAGAGTTGTGGTGGTTGTTTAGTGTAGGGTCATGCTGGGGGTAGTGTTTTAGGGTTTAGGGTTGTGTTGTAGTGTTTGCGTAGTGTAGGGTCATGCTGGGGGTAGTGTTTTAGGGTTCAGGGTAGTGTTGTAGTGTTTGCGTAGTGTAGGGTCATGCTGGGGGTAGTGTTTTAGGGTTTAGGGTTGTGTTGTAATGTTTGCGTAGTGTAGGGTCATGCTGGGGCTAGTGTTTTAGGGTTTAGGGTAGTGTTGTAGTGTTTGCGTAGTGTAGGGTCATGCTGGGCGTAGTGTTTTAGGGTTTAGGATAGTGTTGTAGTGTTTGCGTAGTGTATGGTCATGCTGGGGGTAGTGTTTTAGGGTTTTGGGTAGTGTTGTAGTGTTTGCGTAGTGTAGGGTCATGCTGGGGTGTAGTATTTTAGGGTTTAGGGTAGTGTTGTAGTGTTTGCGTAGTGTAGGGTCATGCTGGGGGTAGTGTTTTAGGGTTTTGGGTAGTGTTGTAGTGTTTGCGTAGTGTAGGGTCATGCTGGGGGTAGTGTTTTAGGGTTTTGGGTAGTGTTGTAGTGTTTGCGTAGTGTAGGGTCATGCTGGGGGTAGTGATTTAGGGTTTTGGGTAGTGTTGTAGTGTTTGCGTAGTGTAGGGTCATGCTGGGGGGTAGTGTTTTAGGGTTTTGGGTAGTGTTGTAGTGTTTGCGTAGTGTAGGGTCATGCTGGGGGTAGTGTTTTAGGGTTTTGGGTAGTGTTGTAGTGTTTGCGTAGTGTAGGGTCATGCTGAGGGTAGTGTTTTAGGGTTTAGGGTAGTGTTGTAGTGTTTGCGTAGTGTAGGGTCATGCTGGGGGTAGTGTTTTAGGGTTTAGGGTAGTGTTGTAGTGTTTGCGTAGTGTAGGGTCATGCTGGGGGTAGTGTTTTAGGGTTTAGGGTAGTGTTGTAGTGTTTGCGTAGTGTAGGGTCATGCTGGGGGTAGTGTTTTAGGGTTTAGGGTAGTGTTGTAGTGTTTGCGTAGTGTAGGGTCATGCTGGGGTGTAGTGTTTTAGGGTTTTGGGTAGTGTTGTAGTGTTTGCGTAGTGTAGGGTCATGCTGGGGGTAGTGTTTTAGGGTTTAGGGTAGTGTTGTAGTGTTTGCGTAGTGTAGGGTCATGCTGGGGGTAGTGTTTTAGGGTTTAGGGTAGTGTTGTAGTGTTTGCGTAGTGTAGGGTCATGCTGGGGGTAGTGTTTTAGGGTTTAGGGTAGTGTTGTAGTGTTTGCGTAGTGTAAGGTCATGCTGGGGGTAGTGTTTTAGGGTTTAGGGTAGTGTTGTAGTGTTTGCGTAGTGTAGGGTCATGCTGGGGGTAGTGTTTTAGGGTTTAGGGTAGTGTTGTAGTGTTTGCGTAGTGTAGGGTCATGCTGGGGTGTAGTGTTTTAGGGTTTTGGGTAGTGTTGTAGTGTTTGCGTAGTGTAGGGTCATGCTGGGGGTAGTGTTTTAGGGTTTAGGGTAGTGTTGTAGTGTTTGCGTAGTGTAGGGTCATGCTGGGGTGTAGTGTTTTAGGGTTTTGGGTAGTGTTGTAGTGTTTGCGTAGTGTAGGGTCATGCTGGGGGTAGTGTTTTAGGGTTTAGGGTAGTGTTGTAGTGTTTGTGTAGTGTAGGGTCATGCTGGGGGTAGTGTTTTAGGGTTTAGGGTAGTGTTGTAGTGTTTGTGTAGTGTAGGGTCATGCTGGGGGTAGTGTTTTAGGGTTTAGGGTAGTGTTGTACTGTTTGTGTAGTGTAGGGTCATGCTGGGGGTAGTGTTTTAGGGTTTAGGGTAGTTTAGTTGTTTAGTGTATGCTAAAGGCATATTCGTTCTAAAAGTTTTCGTTATTTTAATTTGCGGCCTAATAGTACATGCGGGATTTTTTTTGCGGACTGATGGTATGCGGGATTTCGTCATATATTCGCTAATCATACTTTCTATGGCAAAAGGAACCCCCTCATTTTGTTCCTTTTTAAATTAAATGTTTTAAGAGTTACCACTTTATTCCAATCAAGATGGCTTCAGGTGTGCCATACCTTTGTAATAAGTAGGACTGTTAGCACTCTAGTTGTTCTTTAGAACACTCTGGGACAATCTGTCATTGGGCTATAGTTGGGCTACATCTGGCTGATATTTGGGCTACATTTGGTTTTTTTTGTCTCTGGTGGCCATCTTTGGGCTACATTGGGCTACATTGGGCTACATTGGGCTACATTTGGGCTCCAACATATATATAGCCCAATGTAGCCCAATATATATTTTTCAAAGTTAATTTTCGTAAAAACCACTGGAGCCTATATCTTGAGACATAGCAAAGGCACATCGGGCTACCAGTCCCTACAATTTTGCCAAGTTTGGTGTAAATCCATTCAGCCGTTCAGGCTAAAAGTGAGGCCAACCGCCCTATGGAAAATTGCATGGGAAAAACACGTTTTGGGACCCCCCTTTTTTCTCAGCCCCCCCTTGACGAAACCCCCCCAAATTTTCAGGGGCTGCTCAGAAACAAAATGTTCCATTTTCCTTAAAATTTCAGCCAATTCTGTCCTCATAAGCCAAAGTTATTCGACATAGAATTTTCAAAAATCCCATAGGAAAAAAATCCTAACTATATATACCTACTGGCTATCGCCAGTAGGTAATATATATATATATATATATATATATATATATATATCCGAAAAAACTCCAAACACCACTTCCAGGTCAACCAACGTCAGACCGGCGAGGGAACACAGGAGACGAACCACAGAATGCGCTGCACAGGATCTTTTATTTGCACAGAAGCCGGTAAGCCAGAGGGCACTACGCGTTTCGGGCTGGAAAAGCCCTTGTTCACATGCAAATGAGCCAGTTTCAACATTTCAATTTTATACTGCTGTGTACACCCAATTGACCCGCCCTGTCACATGGTTATAGCTCTGCATAGACATAAAAGACATTTTACTCCTACATTTTCGGGAGAGAAGTACTGCCAAGTATACTATTTCCTTTGTTTTCAAACAAACCACATTTAAATATTATATATTATTTGCGTACAAATTAATATAAATAAAATGCGATACAACGTTTAAAAAACAGGATCATAGGACAAAATAGCAGATTTACATAATACGGTATTTACAAAATAAATAACAGGATAAATCCTTATAGAAAAACCGTAAAAATGTCTATATACATTATTATAGTGACTGGGGAATTGTAGGATTGCTGAAGGTGCCAATATTTACAATTTGGACTGGTTCCAAGTCTGCGTATGGTGGAGAATGGTAAAGTGCATAGGGAAAAGAGGTAGGTAAGACTAAAGTGCTGAATCCACATGTTGTAAAGTATCTTGTGTTATCATTGCATGAATGCAAATAATCAAAGATAGGGACATGACCCTATATAAATCTCATACAAAAGTTGTTAAAACAATGGATACTACCATGTGTAAAATTCATAGTTGCTAAAAACACCCGGTGTAAAATACAATGGTAAAAAGTGTACAAAAATATTTTTTCATTTTTTTGGATAAAATAAGTGTATCAAAATTATTATGCAACAATATTTACAACATTGGAGGAAGGTAAGGAGTTACATTATCAATGATAGATTGACCAACAAGGAACTTGACTGGTCAACTACTCAGCTAGTGAATTCGGCACCGTCATAATTCACTTGGACTAGACTATTTGACCCACTAGATAACAGGGAACCTGACTATCTAGGGGAAAGGAAACCAAGGTAATATTAATAGAGGGGCAACTCATAGAAAGTGACGGAGATCCTCAGTAATATTAAGCCCGTTAGGCCATTTACTATCGAATTCAAGGATCATACGTGATTCTAATTGCCTGAGTTTGAGCTCACGATTGCCTCCACGTCTTAGTTTGGGGATCGAGGCTATCACGTAGTAAGATAGACAATTGATATCTTTACTATGAGTGCTCAAAAAATGACGTGCAACTGGGTATGCTGGATCTGAGTGCAGAATAGCTCGTATATGCTGTAAAATTCTGACATGTACAGGTTGTATAGTGCTGCCTACATAATTGAGGCCGCACGTACATGTCAGAACGTATACTGCATATTCTGTTTTGCAAGTATGCTGGCCTTTGATTGGGATCTCAGTGTCACTAAAAGGAGTTTTATAGTGAGTCCTATTTATTCCGAATTTACACGCTCTACAAGTAGAGCATTTCCGGAATCCCTCCTTGATTAGCCAGTTCTGTTTGCACTTTAGTTCAGGACTACTTTGATCAAGCACAGCACCCATACTAAGAGCACGTCGGAAAGTGACCGTGGGTTTGTTAGGAAGCATATTTCCTAATACATTGTCCGTTAATACAATGGGCCAGTTATGATTGATGATCTGTCTTATTTTATTTTGTTGGCTACTGTAATTGGTGATGAACCTGGGACATTCCTGTTTGATGGTATCTACTGTCTCATCAGGTAAGTTAGTAGTTTCAGAAGATGTGCTTAGCAGACTAGCCCGGGTTCTGTCTTGTGATTTTGCTAATGCTTGGTTAAACATTTTCTCTGTATACCCTCGGGCTTTCATGCGACTGCGTAAGTCATTAACACTACTCTCGAAATCATTAGTACTACTGCAGATTCTTTTCAGCCTAAGTATTTCCCCGTAGGGAATACTCTGGATCGTGTGCCTGGGGTGTAGACTGGAGGCATGAAGAGTAGTGTTACCTGCAGTGGCTTTACGATGGAGAGTGGTTTGTACTCTATCATTTTCATCAATGTATACAGTCACATCCAAAAATTCTGCTTGTTTGTTACTTATTTTGGATGTAAACCTAAGATTGTATGGGTTGTCATTGATGGCATTTATGAACTCACACGCTTCTTTTTCATCACCTTGCCACACTAAGAAGATATCATCGATATAGCGAAGGTATCGGACAATTTTTTCACGAACCCACACATGATGCGTGACATTGAGGACCCGCTCCTCCCACCAGCCAACGTGCAAGCACGCATAGCTGGGGGAGAAGCAGGCCCCCATAGCCACGCCCCTCAATTGCTTCCAAATCTCTTTGCCAAATAAAAAATAGTTGTTATACAAACACCACTCTATTAAGCCCAGAATCACTTTGTTGTGTTCATAGAAATCAATTGGCCATTGGCCTAGGAAATGGGAAACTGCATTCATACCATCTGTATGCGCAATGCTGGTATATAATTGTTCAACATCCAAAGTTATTAGGAGCATATCATTCTGCCATTCTAAATCCTCTATTTTGGCAAGAAAGTCTCCAGTGTCGCGTACAAAGCTAGGCAGTCCGCTTACCCACTTTTGCAGAAAGAAGTCCACATATTGGCCAACTCTTTCACCGCAGCTGTTAATTGCCGAGATTATTGGCCTCCCTGGTATATATATATCTTACCTACTGGCGGTCGCCAGTAGGTATATATAGTTAGGATTTTTTCTCTATGGAACTTTTGAAAATTCTATGTCTAATAACTTTGACGTTTGTGGACGGAATCGGCTGAAATTTTCAGGAAAATGGCACATTTTGTTTATGATCAGCCCCTGAAAATTTGGGGGGGTTTCATCAAGGGGGGACCAAGAAAAAAGGGGGGTCCCAAAACGCGTTTTTCCCATTCATTTTTCCATAGGGCGTTTGGCCTCACTTTTAGCTCGAACGGCTGAATGGATTTACACGAAACTTGGCAAAATTGTAGGGACTGTTAGCCCGATGTGCCTTTGCTGGGTCTCAATATATGTGCTCCAGTGGATTTTGAGAAATTAACATTTAAAATAACATATAAGTCACCATGACGACGGTACCAGTACTCATTAGTACCACGCTGACATGCCATCAGATTAATCAGGTGAGAATCCAAAATACTATCTTGCACATTGACTTTATCCATAAAGTCCCTTGCCGAGATATTTCGCAGTTGTACACCACTTTTCAAGATGTGGTTCACTGCATAAGACAACCCAGAGAGATCACTTTCAAACAGTAGATGAAATAAATAGGGAATGCATTGACGAAACCTAGAATCTTCTGCATACAATCGTAAAGTCCGGTATTCTGAAGCAGGAATTTGAACAGGTCGCTCATCATATCGTCCTCCTCGACCTGTGGGAAATAACTGTGGGAAACATCGAGCTTCCAAACTTTCCTCCCAAACACTAATGGGACTCCCTTTGGCTTGTTTCATTTGAAACAAATCAATAGCATTCCCCATGACATAAACATTACTCACTAATATTTATTTTTCAGAAAGACACATATTCACTGGATGGTGTCATCAGTGATGTCATGAGTGATGTCACTGATCATGTCATGAGTGATGTAATATGTGACGTCATCAGCAGTGCATTGCACGCGCAAGTTATAGTGAGTCCAACTAACTATAACGTGGAATTTCATTGGTTTTATATCAGTAAAATTTCCAGCTAACTATAACATGTGTCAAACCTATGGTTTTTTCAGTGAATTTCATAGGTTTTTTAAATGCTACTTCCTAACTATAACGTGTGTAAAACCTATGGTTTTTTCTGTGAATATAAACATATATCATCTGTATATCTATATAAATACAAACATAAATGCATGCATACATATACTTATATGCATACAGATGCATGTTATTTACATGAAAGTTGAAAAAACACTAATAAAAGCAAAGCTAAAAAGCCACCTCATTACAAACAGAATGGCTTTAACTTAAACGAGGGCGAGATCTATTGCATTTTCAATGCTTGTTTACTTTGGTTCCATCAAGAAGGCATTCAGATGTGTCACACATTTGCCATAAATTCTGAATGTTAGCACTCTAGTTGCACATTAGATCACTGTAGTAAAGCTACTGCTCACCAGGGACGTCTGCTGCTGGTATTCAAAGTGCATGTTTCAGTCTGCATGTCAGAATTTTTTTAATGAAATAGAAGAGGATTTGAGAAGTCACTCAAAATGATCCCTAATTTTTCTTTCTGAAGCACTAATCATACTTTCTATGGCAAAATTAACCCCCTCATGTTGTTCCTTTTTAAATTGAGTGTTTTCAGACTTACCACTTCATTCCAATCAAGATGGCTTCTGGTGTGCCATACTTTTGTCATAAGTAAGACTGTTAGCGCTCTAGTTGTTCTTTAGAACACTCTGGGACATTCTGTCATTGGGCTATACTTGGGGTACATCTGGGTGATATTTGGGCTACATTTAGGCTCTTTTGTCTCTGGTGGCCATCTTGGGAGACTGTATGTCAGAATTTTTTAATGAAATTGAAGAGGGTTTGAGAAGTCACTCAAAATGTGCCCTAATTTTTCTTTCTGCAGCACTAATAATACCTTCTATTGCATAATATACCCCCTCATTTTGTTCCTTTTTAAAATAAATGTTTTAAGAGTTACCACTTTATTCCCATCACGATGCCTCCAGGTGTGCTGTACCTTTGTCATAAGTAGGACTGTTAGCGCTCTAGTTGTTCTTTAGAACACTCTGGGACATTCTGTCATTGGGCTATACTTGGGCTACATCTGGGTGATATTTGGGCTACATTTGGGCTCTTTTGTCTCTGGTGGCCATTTTGGGAGACTGCATGTCAGAATGTTTTAATGAAATAGAAAAGGATTTGAGAAGTCACTCAAAATGTGCCCTAATTTTTCATTCTGCAGCACTAATCATACTTTCTATGGCAAAATATACCCCCTCATGTTGTTTCTTTTTAAATTAAATGTTTTAAGAGTTACCACTTTATTCCAATCAAGATGGCTTCAGGTGTGCCATACCTTTGTAATAAGTAGGACTGTTAGCGCTCTAGTTGTTCTTTAGAACACTCTAGGAGGCTGCAGTAGAACACTAAGGAATCAACTGACAGTCTCTGTCCTTGTTGGATGTACATGTTTTACTGAGAATGTCAGACTTCATTTTCACATGACTGAGAAAGATAATGTGAATTTACAGAAAATATGCTTTCAGTTTAGCTCATAGATCCCCTTCCAAACCACTGTGGGAAAATCATGAGATATTAGTTTTCTTTCAAACAATATTCATGATATCACAGCAGAAGGTTTTTTCACATGGTAAAATCACCTTAGAACCCACCACAATTCCTAAAACGAGTATGGTACCATCAACAAATGATTTATAATGTAACTAAAGTCCTAAAACCCTCTATTAACTACAATGCTTTTTAATGAGGTGCTATCATGTATATTGGTCCCAAGATGGCTGCCAACACTTCTTGAATGAAGTGCTGACAGCCAATCAGATCAGATGTGTGGTTAGGCTCCGCCCAGATATATATCTTTTTTTGAACCTAAATTACTCAAAATCCACTGGAGCACATATATTGAGACCTAGCAAAGGCACATCGGGCTAACAGTCCCTACAATTTTGCCAAGTTTCGTGCAAATCCATTCAGACGTTCGAGCTAAAAGTGAGGCCAACCGCCCTATGAAAATTAACATAGGAAAAATGCGTTTTGGGACCCCCCTTTTTTCTCGGCCCCCCCTTGATGAAACCCCCCCAAATTGTCAGGGGCTGCTCAGAAACAAAATGTTCCATTTTCCTGAAAATTTCAGCCAATTCCGTCAACAAACGCCAAAGTTATTAGACATAGAATTTTCAAAAATCCCATAGAGAAAAAATCCTAACTATATATACCTACTGGCGACCGCCAGTAGGTAATATATATATATATATATATATATATATATATATATATTACCTACTGGCGGTCGCCAGTAGGTATATATAGTTAGGATTTTTTCTCTATGGGACTTTTGAAAATTCTATGTCTAATAACTTTGGCGTTTGTGGACGGAATCGGCTGAAATTTTCAGGACAATGGCACATTTTGTTTCTGAGCAGCCCCTGAAAATTTGGGGGGGGTTCGTCAAGGGGGGCCCGAAAAAAGGGGGGGTCCCAAAACGCGTTTTTCCCATGTTAATTTCCATAGGGCGGTTGGCCTCACTTTTAGCCCGAACGGCTGAATGGATTTGCACGAAACTTGGCAAAATTGTAGGGACTGTTAGCCCAATGTGCCTTTGCTAGGTCTGAATATATGTGCTCCAGTGGATTTTGAGAAATTAACGTTCAAAAAAAGATATATATCTGTAACAGCGCTCCGGGTAGCGCTCCGGTTCGCGTACTTTTCACGTAACGGAACTTTGCGATGCGAAGCTGATTGGCTCTCTGGTGTCTGTCAACATTCTAAACAGTCCGGAGCGGCCGCCATCTTGTCTCTCGGTAGGATCGAGAGACAAGAGGAGGCCAAAACAAAGGGGGAAATTACCATAAGGGGGCATAGTAGATCCTCGTTGACCCCCTAGGTTTTATGTGGAGGTTTTAAAAGGGCCCAGCAGGGCAAAAAAAAAAAATTTTTTTTTTTTGCGTGGTGAGCGCCCAGTCCGCGAACCGGAAAGCGTTCTGGGCAGCGTACTATAAGGAAAAAAGAATGATAGACTTTTCAAATACTGTATGTTAATTGTTTGTTGTTTTTGTTGATATTTTTTATTTTCTTTATTTTTTAAGCATTTTTTTTATTTTGATTGTGTTTCATAATTTATTAAACTTTCTAACATTTCATTGTCAGAAATTTCATAATTGTCATTGAATATATTTTGTAGTCTATGAGGGTGTAAAATGTCCTCATTTTTAAGCAGGTTATCCACTGCTTCCACACATTGCAGTAGATCCATAAATTCATTTTGATTTTCATCAATGTTTCCTTGGCTGCTCTCTTGCAGTACAATTTTAAATTGAACTTGCTGCTCGCCTTCCATTTTGCCTGAAATTTGGATTAAAAAAATATATATTAGTAGAGATAGGGCACTGTTGGGATTAATTTTAGATAGGCAGTTTTTATCAGTGAATTTATCTTTTGGCAGTGTATAGTATCAGAGTGGAAGTAGGACTATAAAAAAGTGTATGTGATTTAACCAAGAGAAGCCTAACTCCATCCATAACTATAACAGAGAAGTCTATCTAAATCTATAACTACTACAGAGGGATAGTATATAACTATCAGAAAAAGTTTACCATATTAAGTTATAGTGCACAATATACTTCAGTTTTAAAAATAACAACTTACCTTCACAAACAAGTTGAAGTGTTTAGTAACTATTAAAATGTAATGTACAACAAGAAGTAGCAGTCAAAATGGCTGTGTTTTCTTCTCTTCCTTTATATATATTCAGGTATATAACCAATCAAATGTCAGGTAATAAAAGTAGAAAATGAAAGTAACAGTTTCATTGGTTGTCAATTCCAACACTTCAGATGTGTTTTGTGAAGTAATTTACCTCACGGTATTTAGAGAGGTCTACAGGCTTAATGGCTAAATGGAATTTCAATCAAATTTGTGAAAATGAAAGGGATTGTTATGTAGTATGAGCTAATCTATATTTGGTGAGAGTGTCTCTAGTCGTTTTTCTGTAAATTACTTTCCCACCTTTTTTTTGGACCGCTTCCCGGGAAGCGGTCCGGTTCGCGAACCAGCAGCGTTACGGGAATCCACCATTTTGTGTTTCGGTCAAATTAAGATACAAGATGGAGGGCAAATAATGTTCAGAATGGGTAGAAGGGGGCACGGTACAAGTATCTTGACCCCCTAGGTTTTCTGAGGGTGGCTGAGGAGGCCCATATGTGCGGGAAAAAAACATTTTTTTTAGAAATTTTGCGCAGTTAGCTTCCGGTTCGCGTACCGGGTAGCGCTCCGGGGAGCGTAGTTTGTTGAAATTTAGAGAAAAAAGTAAGAGTAAAATAATAATTGTGAGTGATCAGATGTAGGGTAGCTCTGAGAAGAGCTTTTGGGTTTATGGTACATTTTGGTACTTATAAGTAGGTACCAATGCACAGTCTTAAATTCAAAATGAAAATTCTGTTGCCCTCATCTGAGAAGTGAACTCCATCTCCTCTGTAGATATCTTGCATGTAGTAACGCAAGTTATTGTTGTACATGGAGCCCATTCCATGGTCTCTCATGTAAGCTGAAACAGATTTGTTTACATGCTTCCTCGACTTCTCAATTTGTGGACAAAATTGGTTGGACCACCTCCATTTCTGTCTTTGGCATATATTGGAATATACCAAGGCAGTTTGAGGAAAAAGTGCCATTAATTGCTCAAAGGTGTCCTTTAAAAGCATTTCCAGACCTACCCCAGTCAAAGTGCCCAAATCATTACCTCCACAGTGCACAATTAACAGGTCAGGTTTTGGCAAATGCATAAAGGTTTTCACCAATGGTATCAATTGGTGACATTTTAATCCTCTTTGGCCCAACCACTTAATTTCCACATCTTGTAAATTGAGGTTAGGTAAATTTCTGTTCTCAGCATACCTTTGAGCCCAGTGGATGTAACTATGTCCAACAATCCAGACATTAAACATGGTGAGAGAAGGTTGGGCTGCAGTCAGATGAAGTGTGGTAATGAAAGGGCAGTTGAAACAGTAGGAGTTTGTAAAGAAAAAAAACTGTGGATTTCCAGTGCTAATGATTCATTAGCAGTGATTGGTGCATTTCCATTTCTGAAAACAGAAAGTTAGGGTGCATGGATGTGTTCTTTGAAAGATGTAATTTGAATGGTCAAGGAAAAAACATTTAATGAAAGATTGCACTGGATACGCAGGTGCACTGAGAGTTCAGAGTTCAATTGAAACATTGTTGTGTGAACTTGCAAACATGAGAGGTCTTTCAGGAGGTGGTTGCTAAGCAAAAAAGGCAGAGAGGGCAGAGGGGGGAAGGGTTTTGATTTGAAAAAAGTGAGGGAAGAGTTATGATTGGCTAATATGAGAGATATGTGTAATGAATATCAGCATTTCTGTGCTTTCTATAGCTGCAGCCTCTGGAGTGCATCCTCTTTGTTCTGCTGAAGACAATTTGGAGTATTTCTGAGACTGTTTTGAAACTCAAAAAGTATTTGCTAAGGTAAGAAAAGATTTATTTAATTTAGATAGAGAATAGTATGATTTAAGGAGAAAATGATGAAGAAAGCTGTGTTTTTAAAATGTGGCTTTGTCTCAAGTGATATACAAATAGATTTTGTTTCTTTGAGAAATTGTAATTGCATATTCGGTTTAGCATTCTGGCATGTAGTAACACAAGTTATTGTTGTACATGGAGCCCATTCCATGGTCTCTCATGTAAGCTGAAACAGATATGTTGTGTTTAAAAACGATTTTTGAAAACAATTACATTTCTGGATATGTTCTGCTAGAGTTTCATAGGTTGTTTGGGCCATATTTATAAGGCATTTGAGTGTCTCTGATGTTATTGTTCCCATTTTAATTGAAGAGCTTTCTTCATGGGGCTAGTTTCTTGTAAATACGCTCCCACCTGTGCTTGGTAAATTTATATTTTGATTATGGGAGTTACATAGCCACGTTAAAAATGTCCCAAAAATGGTGCAAGGGCATTCAAAAAAACGCTTTCATGTGTCTTAAGGACATTTTTAGTCATTTCCTCTTGAATGTAGGTATACAATTGATTTATATGCTGTGTTTAAAAACGATTTTTTGAAATCAATTACATTTCTGGATATGTACTGCTAGAGCTTCATAGGTTGTTTGGGTCATATTTATAAGGCATTTGAGTGTCTATGATGTTATTTTTCCCTTTTTAAATGGAAAGCGTTCTTCATGGGGCAAGTTTCTTGTAAATACGCTCCCACCTGTGCTTGGTAAATTTAGATTTTGATTATGGGAATTACATAGCCATGTTAAAAATGTCCCAAAAATGGTGCAAGGGCAATCAAAAAAACGCTTTCATGTGTCTTAAGGACATTTACAGTCATTTCCAACTGAATGTAGGTATACAATTGATTTATATGTTGTGTTTAAAAACGATTTTTTGAAATCAATTACATTTCTGGATATGTACTGCTAGAGCTTCACAGGTTGTTTGGGCCATATTTATAAGGCATTTGAGTGTCTATGATGTTATTTTTCCCTTTTTGAATGGAAAGCGTTCTTCATGGGGCAAGTTTCTTGTAAATACGCTCCCACCTGTGCTTGGCAAATTTAGATTTTGATTATGGGAGTTACATAGCCATGTTTAAAATGTCCCAAAAATGGTGCAAGGGCATTAAAAAAAACGCTTTCATGTGTCTCAAGGACATTTTCAGTCATTTCATCTTGAATGTAGGTATACAATTGATTTATATGTTGTGTTCAAAAACTTTTTTGAAATCAATTACATTTCTGGATATGTACTGCTAGAACTTCATAGGTTGTTTGGAGCATATTTAAAAGGCATTTGAGTGTCTATGATGTTATTTTTCCCATTTAAATTGAAGAGCTTTCTGCATGGGGCAAGTTTCTTGTAAATATGCTCCCACCTGTGCTTGGCAAATTTAGATTTTGATTATGGGAGTTACATAGCCATGTTAAAAATGACCCAAAAATGGTGCAAGGGCAATCAAAAAAACGCTTTCATGTGTATTAAGGACATTTTAAGTCAATGAGGAAACACAGGTGATGTAATTCTGAAATGAGGAAAAGAAACTCCACATTTTTCAATTACATCACTAGTGTTTCCTAAGTTTATGAATGACATTGTGCAGATGAAGTTTAGGTCTGACCACAGATTCAAAAGAGGTCTGCCCTTTGTTCAAGAGTGAAGTGGACATGACTTACTTCATTGGTAGGCCTTCACATGTATTATCTCCTTTGTTTTCTTCAACAAGCGAAAATCTCACCTGCAACCGTGTGTTGGCTTCACCTCAAACAAACAAAACAGGTGATGGACCGAATGTGGATCAATGACACACATTCACCCCAGTCCAAAGATCTGGGCCCAAACAAACCTCTAGATAGGCCACACCTTATCGTCATCCTGAATCAATCATTTAAAATGTTAGGGAGAGATTTATGATAGGTGTATGCCTGTTTTGTACCACTGTGCGTCACTTTTGTGACGCAGTGGTGGTGCAAAAGATTTGCTATGTTAAATAATAAGTAGGGTGTTAAGTTTTTGATGACTGTTATTCATTTACTGTTTGGTAATAGTGGTTAATAACATTTTTTATTATATTTTTCCACAGATTCAACTGCAGATCATTTCAAAATTTGAAAAATGCCAACTAAGAATCGAATTAGATAGGCTAGAAAACGTCAAAGACAGCAGGATCATCTATTATTGCAGCAGTCCTCTCCCCAAAAAACTTGTGAAATCACCAAGAAAGCTCCGGGTAAGAGCACGAAATCATTCATAAGAAATATTTGTAGTAAAAAAAGTATTTCAACAAAGTGTTTCAGTCCAGAAAAAGAGAAACAATTTAAATGGAAAGGAAAGACCAATCAAAAATGTTACTGGTAGAGCAAGAGATAACTCTGTGCATGATAGTAGAAGGAAACAACAGTTTAGGGACATTCGAAAATGAATGTTCCGCAACAGGATAATAGTTAATTTATTAAAAAAGTATTAAGAAAGGCCAACAGAAAGTGCCATTTTATAAGAAGAAGAAAAATGTAGAGAAAATTATTGATCATGCTTTCGAAATTAAGCGAAAGTTATTTATTTTGGTAATCAATAGAATTAGGAAACTAAACAAGGTAATTTCTGATTTCAAATCAAATAGTAGATGGAAGAGAGTAGTAAATCGTAGTAACTTTTGTGAAGTTTTTTCCGGAGAATGGATGCATAGTTCAAGTTGTGAGGCATTTTTTAATGAGGAGAGTTATTTTCAGGATAATGATTTGGTGTTTGCAGTTGACACCAGTGGTCGAGCTTATGAAGTGAAGGATGGTTGTCCAGTTGAAAAAGAAAAACTTGTGACAACAGAGACAGACGAGGTGTTAGGTAATGAGGTTTTAGGAAGACGTCCTAAGGGTCCTGTGTACATTTGGAAGTGTAGTTCTATTTGCAGTGTGCGACAGGATTCCATCAATTTGCTTTGTGATTTTGTACGGACATTTAATAAGAAAAGTTTGAAGCAGAAAATGAAGTTGTTGCAAGAATTAGATCCTTGCAGAGTGAGACAAATGACAGGTTTGCGTGGTCATTCACTGGCTTGTCTTTCCAGGAGAGTATGCCAGAGTGTTTTTCATCATTTCAGGATGCTAGCAGTGCATCATAATAAAGGGCCCGATTCACAGAATGAACTTAAGACTCAATCCTAAACTTACTACTATTTTGGTATTCACATAACGCACTTACTACTTTTGGTATTCACAGAAGTTAGGATTTTGTCTTAAGTTTGTCTTAAGACAGACTTAAGACAGACTTAAGACAGACTTAAGACAAACTTAAGACAGACTTAAGACAAACTTAAGACAGACTTAAGACATACTTAAGACAGACTTAAGACAAAATCCTAACTTAAGTCTGTCTTAAGTCTGTCTTAAGTTTGTCTTAAGACAAACTTAAGACAAAATCCTAACTTCTGTGAATACCAAAAGTAGTAAGTTCATTCTGTGAATGCCAAAAGTAGTAAGTGCATTCTGTGAATACCAAAATAGTAGTAAGTTTAGGATTGAGTCTTAAGTTCATTCTGTGAATAGGGCCCTATGTGAGGAAAATAGTGAGAATGTTGTATCATGCTAAGAGTCCAGCAATTAAGCTTAAACAATTATGTGCTGCTCTTTTGCATGGTTCTGAAATAGATGTCAAGAATATTTGTGAAGAAATTGAGTTTTGTTACTTTGGAAGTAAAGATGAGAATGTTCAAATTGACCCAGAAGTAGAGGGTAATGTTGAAGATAATGTACAGGTTTCCAGTACAGATAAATTTCAGAAGGAAATTGCCACGTTTCAGATGAAATCAAGTGAGAGGCCTAATTTCACTTGTGTGTGTTGTCGACACACTTATTACAAGAATCAGATTAAGTTAGTGGATTTATATGCAAAAAGTGAAAGGGAAAATAATAGTGAATGGAAGGATTTTGCCACATACTTGATGGTAGAAAATATTTTGATTTGGGATCGGATCAACGTGTGTGTACTTATTGTTGTAACAAATTAAACCAAAACCAGATGCCTGCTAGGGCGGTTCATAATAATCTGGAATTGGTTGAGATTCCTTCTGAATTGAAGGATTTAAATACTTATGAATCTATTTTGATTCAAAGTATCCATCCCTTTCAGGCTATTGTAAGAATGGAGCCAAAGACAGGGAAGTTGCCTCCATCAGATTTACAGAGAGGATTAAAGGGAAGAGTTGTTTATTTGCCTCTAGATTTGAACAAAAACATTAACACAATTGGAGTAGAAAAAGTGGAAGAGGAACCTCTGGTTATCTTGGTTAATGGGGTTCCGACAAAGAATAAGAAAATATGGCAAGATTTAGTGGATGTTAGGAAAGTCAAAAAGGCAACATTGTATTTGAAGAAAAATAATAAGTACTATAAGAATGTATATGTTGCAGAAGAGGAAGTAAGTGATGAAGAGGATAGCGATTTGTGTGCTGGTCAAATTGAGAAAGTAGAGGCCTCTAAAAGTGAAGAAATATATGAACATTATAGTGTTCATCCTTTGCATTCCAAGGAAGTCATGGGGAATGCTATTGAGTTGTTTCAAATGAAACAAGCCAAAGGGAGTCCCATTAGTGTTTGGGAGGAAAGTTTGGAAGCTCGGTGTTTCCCACAGCTATTTCCAACAGGTCAAGGAGGAAGATATGATGAGCGACCTCATCAAATTCCTGCGTCTGAATACCGGACTTTACGATTGTATGCAGAAGATCCTAGGTTTCATCAATGCATTCCCTATTTGTTTCATCTCCTGTTTGAAAGCGATCTGTCTGGACTGTCATATGCAGTGAACCACATCTTAAAAAGTGGTATACAGAAGCGAAACATCTCGGCAAGTGACTTTATGCATAAAGTCAATGTCCAAGACAGTATTTTGGATTCTCACCTAATTAATCTCATGGCGTGTCAGCGTGGTACTAATGAGTACTGGTACCGTCGTCATGGTGATTTAAAATGTATGCTGAGGAACTTAGGAACTCCAACATGGTTCCTCACTCTGAGCTGTGCCGAGTATGGCTGGGAAGACTTACTTGAATTTCTACGAGAGGCAAATGGAAATATTGAAAACATTGAATTCAAGACACCTGGAGAACTGTGTTCTTTGGATCCAGTGAATGTATGCAGGTACTTCAATCATAGATTTGAAGCTATGATGTCTTTCATCACAAATAAGAAGAATCCACCTCTTGGAGAGGTGTTGGATTTCTTCTGGAGAAAGGAGTACCAAGCAAGAGGTGCTCCTCATATACATATGTTGCTGTGGATCAAGGATGCACCTAAATTTGGAACAGATCCGGATGACTTAGTGATGAATTTCATAGAACAGTATTCTACGTGTGCTGTTCCAAACGCAACGGAGAAGAAAAGCCTAAGAGAACAAGTTCTACGTTTCCAAAGCCATCGTTGTGGAAAGTACTGTCGTCGTAAATTCAGAAACAAGGACAAGTTCTACACCAAATGTCGTTTCAACTTTCCACGACCGGTGATTTCTAAAGGAAGAGTGAACAGTTTGATGTCTTCTCTGCGACATAATGTGACGAGGAAATCACCCAAAAATACATACAATTTGAAAAGGAACGAAGAGTCCAAGTACATCAACGACTACAACCCAGTGATTTTGTCCATGTGGAATGCTAACATGGATATACAGTTTGTGGCTGACAACTGTATGGCTGTGGCTCGGTATGTGACATCTTACATCACCAAAAAAGAAAAGACAGAATTGAAGGATATGTGGGAGGACATTTCCCATGAAAAGAGCCTCAGCAAGAAGTTGTACAGTTTCAGTCTGAAGACGTTGTCGCATCGAGAAATCGGAGCTTACGAATGTTCTGACCGGTTGTCTTCAGCAAGTCTCTATGCCAAATCCAGGAGTATCGTTTGGGCGAGTCTTGGTCTTGCTGCAACGTGAAATCGAGTTCTAAAACCTGTCCGGGAAATTGAGTATTTGGCGGAAAAGGAACCAAACAGTACCAACATTTTGAAGACCAACATGTTGGATACATATTATCCAAATCGAAGCAGTCACCTTGAGAATGTTTGTCTATATGATGTTCTACAAAATTATATATTCAAGAGGAACATCAAAGAAGATATTGAGAAAGGAGTGTATGCTGTAATTGGAAGTGAGGGATGTCTGGTCAAGCAAAGAAAATGCCAATTAGTAAACCATCGAAATTGAGTGGCGAATCTCCGGAAAAAAAGGAGTTTTTCTATTTTGCACTTTTGCAACTTTTCAAGCCTTGGCGTGCAGAAGAGGAACTGCTTGGAGATTTCCTCTGTTACGAAGACTCTTTCACTGCTGCTAAGGAGACCATAGAATGTCCTGCTTTTTCCAAATATCAAGAAATGTTGACTTTGGAAATGGAGCAGGAAGCAACGATTGCAGCCGAGATTGCCAGAGACAGTTCTCAGGACAGTCAGAGTTCTGTTTCATTGAGTCAGGATCCACTAGGAGGACCTATTATCAAAAATGAAGCTGCCACTGCTATGAA
This sequence comes from Lissotriton vulgaris, assembly GCF_964263255.1. Taxonomy (NCBI): domain Eukaryota; kingdom Metazoa; phylum Chordata; class Amphibia; order Caudata; family Salamandridae; genus Lissotriton; species Lissotriton vulgaris. Next base: position 1,322,896,465 of record NC_141689.1, on the reverse strand, counting down.
TGAAGTGGAAAGAGCCATGGCACATGCTCAGGAGGATGCGGTTAACTTAGAAGACTTGGAAAAACAACTCAACGTTGAGCAGAGGAAAATATATGATGAAGTTACCAAGCAAATTGATCATGGATTAAGTCATGAGAAGAAAGAGTGCTCATGTACGTCGTTGAAGCCTGTCCGACTGTACGTGAGTGGAGAAGCGGGAACTGGAAAAAGTTTCCTTATTAAAGCAATTTCTTGTTATTTGCAGGAAAGGACTGAGTCATCGCTGTCTTGTGTTGTTACCGCTCCTACTGGACTGGCAGCACATAACATTAAAGGTATTACTTTGCATCGTCTACTGATGCTGCCAGTGGAGCATGACAACAAATTACAATACCACAAGTTATCTGGGGATGCTTGTTATGAAGTTTCAAGAGTCTTGAGGAAAATGAAACTTCTTATCATTGACGAAGTAAGCATGGTTTCCAATGTCATGCTTGCCTTTGTGCATTTGAGAATGCAAGAAGTTCTTAAAACTGAGTATGATGTGTTATTTGGTGGCAAACACATCATTGTTTTCGGAGATCTTCTGCAGCTGACACCAGTGAAAGGACAACCTGTGTTCAAAATACTCACGCATGAAGATACCAGGAAGTGCCTAGGGAGCATTGGCAACGTCATTATATGGTTAAACTTCAATTATGCTGAACTGCATGAAAATATGCGTCAGGCAAAGGATGAAGATTACAAGAATATTCTACAAGATATTAGAATTGGAAAAGTGTCCGAGCATGCGAAAGAAGCTTTAAATGCACGATTACTGTCAAATTTATATCCAGAACAAGACGTTGTGCCTGACAATATTTTTCAGAAAATTACTGAGAAGAAATCCGGAATATGTTTGATGCCAACTCTTGCAGAATGTGCCATCTTCAACAACAAAATGTTGAATTTAGAAAAGCAAGAGATTGTGAAACTTGAAGCTATTGACAGAATAGAGCATATGGGATCAACAATTATTTTGTCTGAGAATTTGAAATCAAAATTGGATTCATTAGAGAAGACTATATCTAAAACAGCGGGTTTTGAAAAGACTTTGAATGTGTGTTTAAATTGCCGAATCATTTTGAGAAGGAATTTACATGTTGAAAGAGGTCTGGTAAATGGATCAATGGGTAATGTTGTTGATTTTGAGAAATACAGAAGTAGAGATGGTATTGAATTTTTAAAAATTAAATTTGATGGCATTGAGGAAGTACAGCTAATTGGTCGTTGTTCTGCTAGGTTTTTGCTTGTTAAAGACTTATATGTTCGCCGTAAACAGTTTCCTGTTTGCTTGGCATATGCGGTGACAATCCATAAATCGCAAGGTTTAAGTGTAGACAGTGCATTGGTGAATATTGGCAGTTCTGTGTTCAAAGAGGGTATGGCATATGTGGCATTGTCACGAGTTAGAACTTTATCGGGATTGTACTTGATTGATTGTGATGTCACAAACATTTGTGCGGATCTAGATTGTGTTAAGGAATACAATAGGTTAAGAAGAGAGTATGCGCCACATTTGCCTCAATATCCTTTGTTTGAGAAACGTGTGGTAGGCCGTAAACGAAGAAATATCACTAATAGTAGGGAGGTTGTATCAAAAAGCCGAAAAGTCGATGAACCGAAAATTGTAAGCAGAAAGAAAACGGATTCTGTTGAAGATGTTGTCGGTTTTCAATTTGAAAACCGTTCTGGTGTCAACTGCTATGCAAATGTAGTGGTTAATGTTCTCTTTTCACTAGAGACTTTAAAAGAACAGATTGTGTTCAATTCGGAACAAAGTTTATGCTGTTTGTTGAATTCTGTGTTAGAGAAATGTAGCACTGATCGAACAAAAGTAGAAAGTGTGTCTGAAGTTCGTTATCTGTTAGATGAATGTTCAGGTCAAACAGACTTCTCTGAAAATAATCAGCAGGATTGTCAGGAGTTTTTAATGTATATGCTTGATGTATTGCAAGATGAGGGTGTAGATGTAGATCACCTGTTTGGGCTTTCTTATCAATGGCAGCATGATTGCGAGAACTGTATGGTATCAAGTACTACTAGTGTAGACTCAGAAAGATTTATATATTTAACTTTGCCAGACAGTAAATCAGTCTCCTTTAATAAGCTAGTAAATGCAGCTGATCACAACATGGAGTGTAGCCAATGTAAATCTGAAATGATGTCAACATTATTTATACGAAGATATGGCCAGTATGTCATTTTAATGATCCAACGATGTAGGCCTGATGGATCAAAATTGTCAACTTTAATAAAAAATGTTGTTGCTTCTCAGCTGTCAATATCAGGAAGGAGGGAAACCACTCGACCTTTGCAAACCACTTGCCGCCACTGTGCCCAGACGCCTACCTGCTTCTTCTGCCAACAGCGCCCTCGGTAGAGTGCACTCCCGCCTCCCGCTGCTTGACTCCCTTGACATCCAGGAGTCCGGGCAGCCGAGTGGAGCGTGGGACGGGGGGAGGAATAAAAACTACAACCCCCAGCCTCCCGAGCGGCGCACTCCGCATCACCAGCGCGCCAGGAGGCGCTGAAATAGCGCGCCACCCCAGCTGTAATTGGGAAACCACTCGACCTTTGCAAACCACTTGCCGCCACTGTGCCCAGACGCCTACCTGCTTCTTCTGCCAACAGCGCCCTCGGTAGAGTGCACTCCTGCCTCCCGCTGCTTGACTCCCTTGACATCCAGGAGTCCCGGCAGCCGAGTGGAGCGTGGGACGGGGGGAGGAATAAAAACTACAACCCCCAGCCTCCCGAGCGGCGCACTCCGCATCACCAGCGCGCCAGGAGGCGCTGAAATAGCGCGCCACCCCAGCTGTAATTGGGAAACCACTTGACCTTTGCAAACCACTTGCCGCCACTGTGCCCAGACGCCTACCTGCTTTTTCTGCCAACAGCGCCCTCGGTAGAGTGCACTCCCGCCTCCCACTGCTTGGCTCCCTTGACATCCAGGAGTCCCGGCAGCCGAGTGGAGCGTGGGACGGGGGGAGGAATAAAAACTACAACCCCCAGCCTCCCGAGCGGCGCACTCCGCATCACCAGCGCGCCAGGAGGCGCTGAAATAGCGCGCCACCCCAGCTGTAATTGGGAAACCACTCGACCTTTGCAAACCACTTGCCGCCACTGTGCCCAGACGCCTACCTGCTTCTTCTGCCAACAGCGCCCTCGGTAGAGTGCACTCCCGCCTCCCGCTGCTTGACTCCCTTGACATCCAGGAGTCCCGGCAGCCGAGTGGAGCGTGGGACGGGGGGAGGAATAAAAACTACAACCCCCAGCCTCCCGAGCGGCGCACTCCGCATCACCAGCGCGCCAGGAGGCGCTGAAATAGCGCGCCACCCCAGCTGTAATTGGGAAACCACTCGACCTTTGCAAACCACTTGCCGCCACTGTGCCCAGACGCCTACCTGCTTCTTCTGCCAACAGCGCCCTCGGTAGAGTGCACTCCCGCCTCCCGCTGCTTGACTCCCTTGACATCCAGGAGTCCGGGCAGCCGAGTGGAGCGTGGGACGGGGGGAGGAATAAAAACTACAACCCCCAGCCTCCCGAGCGGCGCACTCCGCATCACCAGCGCGCCAGGAGGCGCTGAAATAGCGCGCCACCCCAGCTGTAATTGGGAAACCACTCGACCTTTGCAAACCACTTGCCGCCACTGTGCCCAGACGCCTACCTGCTTCTTCTGCCAACAGCGCCCTCGGTAAAGTGCACTCCCGCCTCCCGCTGCTTGACTCCCTTGACATCCAGGAGTCCCGGCAGCCGAGTGGAGCGTGGGACGGGGGGAGGAATAAAAACTACAACCCCCAGCCTCCCGAGCGGCGCACTCCGCATCACCAGCGCGCCAGGAGGCGCTGAAATAGCGCGCCACCCCAGCTGTAATTGGGAAACCACTCGACCTTTGCAAACCCCTTGCCGCCACTGTGCCCAGACGCCTACCTGCTTCTTCTGCCAACAGCGCCCTCGGTAGAGTGCACTCCCGCCTCCCGCTGCTTGACTCCCTTGACATCCAGGAGTCCCGGCAGCCGAGTGGAGCGTGGGACGGGGGGAGGAATAAAAACTACAACCCCCAGCCTCCCGAGCGGCGCACTCCGCATCACCAGCGCGCCAGGAGGCGCTGAAATAGCGCGCCACCCCCGTCTCGCGGGACGCCGGGCGAAGCCCGGGACAAGGGCGGGCCCGTTTTAGCCCGTTCTAGACAGTGAGAGACTGGACTGGGCCACCTCTCTTTCCCCCATCATACAAATCTACTTGCGGTAAGGTGACTCAATTATATACCCATATTGCATCCGGGCTATTATTGTTACATTCGCCATCAAGGCACTATCGTTCATATTTGATTAATTACAATGTCGAGGCAAAAAACACCAGTCACCCCGGCAAACACTATGGACAATTATCTGGTCCAGGTAGTGGCAAAAATCAACAATGATCGGAGGTCCTCCCTGGGACTTATGGATTCACCACCTTGTGCCCAAATTAATCAATCAGGGGTATTCCAGTCTGCAAGTGATGAAATTATTACCGCCGACCCGATTGAGGACCCTAATGATTACTCCACAATAAATGTATCTACGGCTTCCATCGTTCAACAACTTGATCCTCTTGTAGACCTAATTATTTTAGAAGAGCCAAATAAATCTGATGCAACTGTGCAGTCAGACCCAGAGAGCAATACCCCTCCCACTCCCGTCCCTGCACCAAGAGCTAAAAAAGGGGTTACCAAGCCACCACCTAGAAGAGGTGGCCTACGCTCATGCAAGAATAAACCTGTCACTCCACCCAGAAGAACAAAGAAAAGGGTGGAAGAAGGGATAAGGGAGGAAGAATGCGAAAGTGTAGACGGGGAGGATACCCTCTTAAATAAGCTCATGGGCATACTAGAGTCCAAGCTATCAGGGTTAATGAAACCCCTCATATCGAAAATAGACCAACTAGCCAATAAAGTTAATAAGCTAGAGACCATCCTAAGGAAAACCAATGAGGGGGTGGGGGAAATATCAAATTTAATTACAACTAAATTCGAAAACATAGAGGCTGCAGGGAAAACTCCCGGGGGGAACATGAATGCAGGCCCACAAGTTCCACCAGAGCAAATCCAACAAGTTAGCTCTAGGCACGATGACACACCTGACACGGCTTTATCCTTAGATCTAGCACAAGCAGTAGGCAACATTACCACTGAGATTCCCAACTTAGAGAACGGCCCTGTTGAACTGATTGTCGAAGCCTCGCCCTTGATTCTAGTATTAGCAAACACACCACCGCTGAAAACAGGGCAGATCGAGCCCTCAGATTCCTTAAGAAATAAGGCTCTCCAGTGGCTTAGTAACAACATGCATATATCTCCCTGGGGTAAGGAAAAACTATCTGATGATCTGCTCACAGCAAGAAGGGTCAAGTGGATAGGCACCAGGGCAAAGAAATTCCAAGGGGATTGTGTGGTTTTGAATTTCAAAGGCCCTGAAGTATTGCCTGATGTCCTACGGAACATCCTCCCTCCGCAACGTAGAACAGCAGAAATAGTACCACTGACACTGGATTTCTTCTACAGTAGAAGAGGTCTCGTAGCTAAACCTAGCATACTGAGAACAAAGTGGACAGTTGTGGGAAATAGAAGGACCAGGCTAAATCAAGTATGTGATTGGGGGCTAAACTTGGATAATCATTATTCTGCGTTGTCCGATCTAAACGAGTGTGATTGACTCGCATGTGCCTCCTCTACCCCCCCTGAAATCCACCTCGACCAAGGACACGTTAAGATTCCCACTACAGATGAGCCTCCATTAGATAAATTGTCCCTAGCCTCTAATGTATCTCTTACTCCCGTCCCAGAGGAAGTAAATAAAGTGCCGATGGCTCTAAAAAGAGCATTAGAAGTAACTGAGAAGCTACCAACACCGAGTGGAGCCTTGGCCCGAGACATAGATAGTGTAGGAACAATAAATACCCCCGATATTGAACTGACACCCCACCAAAGGGCCATACCGCTATTATCTATTATTTCTTGGAATATAGCAGGAATAACAAATAAGTTAAATATCCCAGACTGGGTCGACTTCATCGACCAGTACGATATCATCATGTTCCAAGAAACTTGGTCGCTCGCACCAATCTTCCGACAAGGGTATTTGAACTTTTTCGTCCCAGCTACAAGAAATCGAGTGGGTCGTCCCTCGGGGGGCCTGCTAACCTGGGTACGTCAAACTTTGAATTGCTCGGTTAAGCAACGGTCTATACCCTCCAACGATATTTTAGCACTCGATATTAGCTGGCAAAATGGCCAACAATTATCCCTGTTTAATCTTTACTCTAGGGGAGTTGCTAGGGGTAAACCATCAAAAACCATAACGACCCTCGAGTGTTACATTGAAATGCTACCAGTGCCACCTCATATAATAATAGGCGGGGACTTTAACACCACCTTCGAACCTTTGGGCGAAGAGGATAGGATCCTGGCCGAAGATGAGGACACTAGGTGGAGAATTCCACAATTAGATATACCAGTAATTAAAAAATGGAGCACAGTAGCTATTCAATTGAAAAGTTTTTGTCTTTCTAGAGGGCTCAGAGCAGTAAATGGTCGGGCACTGTCAGATTCAATGGGGAAAAACACCTTTGACAATGGCCGGTCGGCCAGCAGAATAGATTACATACTTTTGGATGTAAGGGCCTGGGACAAATTGGTAGACATGGAAGTGAAGGACAAAATAGAAAGTGATCACAATCCTTTGTGCCTGACACTCCATCCCTACCATGAAATACCCGACCAGCCAAGAGGGGATCAAATGGTTACGCAAGACCTTGTAAGTTCAAATGACCTTCGCCATTTGAAGTGGAGTATGCTCATAGAAGACACTGCAAAAATAGAGATCTTAAAGGAAATAGTGGTGGATGAAGTCTCTAAGATTAAGTCCCATTATGGGAGGACTGACTTTATAGAATACATGATGACTGCTCATGAGAAATTGTTTTTCAAAATTCAAAGTTTTTTTGTTAAAACAGTAGCCTCAAATAAAAAGAAAATGGCCCAGGAGATTAGAGGGTGGTATGATAAGAGCTGCAGGGTAGCTCGAGACAATCTTAGCAGGGAACTAAGATTAGGAAGTGCAGATACAGTAAGACTAGCGAGAAACCAGTACAGACAGGCGCAAAAAGTAGCAAAGAAGCGTTGGGATGAGGATTGTTGGCGAGAACTCAAGGAGGCGTGTGCCTCCAAGGACTCAAAGCGCTTCTGGGCTACAGTAAAATGGGCAAAGGGTGGCATAGCACTCCAGCCTACTAACCATGTCCCGAAATCAAATTGGGTAGAATACTTCCAGCCACAGTATGCCCGTAATCCCATGCTTATTAATGATTGTCCTCCTCCGCAAGTCTACTACAAATCACCTATATTTGTTGAAAGAGATGTGAGTACTGTATTGGATTGTGTAGCAGGGGGTAAAGCTCCAGGCATGGATGGAATTCCGGCTGATATTTTTCTATCTGATCGGAAGTCCTGGTGTAGTTATTTTGCAATGCTGGCTAACGCGGTGGCTATGGGAGGGAAAGTGCCTGCATCATGGAAGGGAGCTGAAATCATTCCCATATATAAGAAAGGTGATCGATCCCTGGCTAAAAACTATAGACCAATAAGCTTGATTGATACAGCACAAAAGCTAATGGGCCGATTAGTCCAAAACAAACTGCAGCAATGGATCGACGAAAAAAATATTTTGTCACCGTATCAAGCTGGCTTTCGTCCCTCTACTAGTAGCGTTGACCAAGTTATCCACTTCCTAACAATCTATTGGAGAAACGTTACTCTAAAGAAGGGGACATTGTATGCAGTCTTTGTGGACTTAAAAGCCGCTTTCGACTTGGTTCCCAGAGAAAAACTCTGGCAGACCTTGTTGGACGTAGGCTTAAGTCAGGAATTGCTTACACTCCTTGTTCGCCTACACGAAAATAATTTTGCAAGGATAAGGTGGGGCAAACAGGGAGAAGTAACTGATCCCTTTCCGGTAGAACGTGGGGTGAGACAAGGGTGTGTCCTAGCGCCAACTCTCTTCTCTATTTATATAAATGGCATTGTTGAACATCTAGAGAAGATTGCTAGTGACGCCCCAGTAATTGCTGGCTCTCGTGTACCAGTTCTCATGTTTGCGGACGATACACTTCTTCTTTCCCGCACCCCTAGTGGGCTTCAAAAAGTGGTTGATGCCTTTGGTGTATTTTGCGATGGGAGGGGCCTTGAATTGAACACCACCAAAACAAAGTTCATGTGCCTCAACCAGCAGTCCACCTTCAAAGGAGTAATAAAATACAAAGGTACACCCCTAGAAAGAGTGGACTCCTTCTCTTACCTATATTTACAACAAGGGGTGGTGAGGGACAGAGTCTCTGAATTAAGCAGAAAGCTCTCACCCAGTCAAGAGATCAGGGCTAGATCCAACACCGTTTTTTAGCTCACTGCACCATCCCAGTTTCAGAACCTGGCTGTATGCAAATTAGTCTGTTCCTGTCCCAGTGCATGATGGGAACAGGGCAAACCAAACTACAAAAGCCAATTCTTACACTGGGAAGGAAACAAGCTCCCTTCTCTTACCTAGGCATCACTCTACAAGAAAACATGAGCTGGAAACAACATATAACCGCAACCTTATTAAAATTCAGGCAGCTAGCAGGTGCAATTACCTTAAAACATCGCACCTCACTGACAAAGCCAGTAAACTGTGTGTTGGAAATTTATTCTATGAAAGTCCTGGGGGCTTGTTTATATGGCTCTGAACTTTGGGGGTTTTCAAATCTGAGAGAATTGGGCCGAGCTGAAAACAGGTTTTTACGAGGGATTGCGATGGTCCCACAAAGTACACCGACAATCCCGCTAAAATTGGATCTGGGAAGAAAAGGCATAGAGGACATAGCAAGGTTACGCCCTCTTCTATACTGGAGACGGATTATGGTGACCCCAGAACTAAGCCATTATGCAGCGGCATTGACTGATGTCATCAAATTCGACCGCTTTCATAGTATTCCATGGTTAAGGGAGCTTCGGGGACTCCTTATAAAATTGAAACTGGATTACCTATGGGACACCAAAGATGTAACCTGCTTCCCTACAAAAGCAAAATTAAAAGATCTATATTGGGAAATGGTTTATCTTACAATGTTTAGTGACAGCACAAGCTCAAATTTAACATCTCGGTTCTTAAATATAAAAATGTACCCTTCTTGCGAACTATTTTGGGATATTATTGAAAAGCCCCATGATAGAAAACTCTATTTCCAATTTCGCATAGGTACACTCCCGTTGAATTCGTTTAAGAGGCATTGGTCCCCGGCATGGGATGAGCATTGCCACCATTGTAATGAACATATTGAACACATTTCCCACCTTTTGTTCTGTTGTCCACTGTACTCGTCCCCCAGACGTAAATGGTTAAAACCTGTGTGCTCAATCTTGGGAACCCGTAGCCAATCTGAAGCCCTCAGGATACTCGAGACTGATTGTTCCACATTGTTTGTGGTTGGGGTAGCAAAATTTCTTGCCTGGTCATGGTTAATTCGCACCCGATCGTTAATGGCAATTGCATCATAATGAATTTATGTATATCTCCAACCTTGCACTTTGCCACATGGATTATTGTATTTTACCCTGTAGAAAATCTATTTTTAATGATTTGTGACAATCTGATGTAATTTTATGTATTTTAAAATCATGAATTTATTCGACATCTCATGTTTAATATGTATTTTTAGAAGTATTTTTACATGTAGTATTTATTGTATTAGGGCTAGGTGAATGCTTTTATGACAAATGTCGAATAAAGCTTTAAAATGAAATGTATCTGTAGCGATTATCTATCACGATGGTCCTTCAACAACATCAGGACATTACACAGCTTATTTAAAGTCTAGAAATGGCTGGTCATTCTGCAACGATTCTGTTGTAACTTTCAAAAAAAAATTGCCGTTTGACCTTAAAAATTCTTACCTGGTGTTTTTAAAACCAAAATTTTAAGGAAAGAATCTCGGGATTTCCTCTGAGGAATTGCAAAAGGTTCATGAAGTAGAGGGAATGTAAGTCTGCAATGCTGTCTAGATTATTGGTCCAAAACTTTTAATTATAATGTCATTTTAAAAATCCAACTATATAAACCTGATGCAAGTAAGTCTGTTTCATAGTAAGCAGTATCAGTGTCATAGGAAAAGTAGAACATGAGTGAGCAAGAAGGGTAAGATATTAGTAGTCCAGGATTGTGAAAGTAATCTTAAATGTTTTCTTTTTGAAAGTTGCGAAAATAGAAAATGACGGGATTTGATTACAAGAATTACAAGAGTTGTAAATCGCTGCAACATGATTTGGCCAAGTGGAAACATGTGGTAGAATGTGAGAAGTCTTTTATTGTATGTAACATATTTTTCAAAACGATGGAGGTTTTCTTTCAGAAAGTGGCGGGCTGAAAATATTTATAGCACAACAGAGTGTACGCTGTTCATAGGACATCCTTCGACGTTATGGAAAGTAAGTTAATTTTAAGGAGTTCTGAATTCAGATTTCTTATGTTGTATGGGTTTTTTAAACACAATCATTTTGATTGTGTTTTTTTTCCCCGCTGTTACATGATGAATACCTTCAAGTCACTGATTTAAGTGAAATTTGATACATTCTGAGAACAGCAAAAATAAACCATTTAACATGTATAATTAATGTTCTACTTTTTGTACTTATGATATACATTTAGAAATGTGAGGTAGATATGGAGAAACTGAGGCTTCTGTAAGTGTCAAAGTTAATGCTTACAGTGCTGCACTTCTGGGTACTGGTTTTTTTTTAAACTGAATAGGCCTCACCTCAAAGAAACCTCTTGAAAGGACACATCTTATTTGCATCCTGAAACAATCATTTAAAATGTTAGACACAATTTTATGATGGCTTTACATCTCTTTTGCGCTGCTATTGCATCACTATTGTGAGACATCAGCAGTGCAAAAGATGCACCATGTTCCAAAATAGGCCTCACTTCATCAGCATCAAGATACTGTTTGTTTAATATATATATCTTTAGGATTGTGTAGGGGACGTAGAGAAGCAGAGGCTTCTGTAAATGTCAAAGTTGTTGAAAAACTGTTTGTTTTTGAACCTTTTCCCTTGTCTTTTCTAATTTTTAAATACATGTTTTAATATTTTTGAAATGTTTGTTCTCTCTTTCACAGATTGAAAGTATGAAAAAAGAATTGAAAAAGTTAACAAGAATTATAAGGTAAATGTTTTCTACTCTTTCTACCCGCAATCCACTGCTGATGATGTCACTGACCATGTCATGAATGATGTAATAAGTGGACATGACTTACTTCATTGGTAGGCCTTCACATGTATTATCTCCTCTGTATTCTTCAACAAGCGTAAAATTAATCTGCAACCCTGAGTAGGCCTCACCTTAAACAAACCTCTGGAGAGACCACACCTTATCGTCATCCTGAATTAATTATTTAAAATGTTAGGGACAGATTTATGATATATGTATGCCTCTTTTGCGCCACTGTGCGCCAGTTTTGTGACGCAGTGGCGGTGCAAAAGATTTGTTATGAGGCGTCAAAATTACAAATTGATGCATCTAGGCAAATGTGTCATGCTGTTTTAAAACCGTGCCACATGAAACCGATGCAGCAGTGATGAAAAAGATGCACCACGTTGCAAGACAGGCCTCACTTGGGGCCATATGTATCAAGCTAATTAGAATGCTTTGGCGACATATTTCTGCTGATAAAAGCTGCAAAACTTTTATTGCCTATGTTGATGATATGGCTCTATGTTATTTACATTTCTTTGCTGTTTCAATTAATCTTTTTCTGTTATTTTTTCTTTTCTGTTTTCTATTTTTTCTCTCTGTTATTCCACATGTTTTAATCTTATTTTGAACATTCACTCACATTCTCCAAGAAACTCTTCTTTGTTATTGTTCTACTCTCTTTTTTTTCTTTCACTTCCTTATCCATTTTGTTTTTCGCAATTATACCCTCTTCCATCTTTTCTTCGGTAAATAGATCTATTAAACAGTATCTCTGGTTTACTCCCTATAGCTGTCTTTCTTTTAACATTACTCTTTGTTTACTTCCCTTATACTTTCTCTTCTTTTTTTTAAAAAATATGTTTTGGTTCGCTCCTAGTTCGCGAACCGGGCAGCGAACGGGGAAGCGAACCAAAAGAAATAGAGCTTGCCAGAGTGCTAAACATTCTAGCAATTTTATTTGAAAGGGGAGGTAGTTCTGAAAAGAACTTTTTTTTTAATGTTTTTGTTGTTTTTTTATTTTTTTTTATTTTTCTGAACATTTTTTGTTTTTTTTGTATTTTTTGAACAGTTTTATGTTTTTTTTTTGTTTTTGATGGAGGGGAAACAACAAAAAACAGGCATTGAAAAGGGCTCAACAGGAGCAAAAAAAAAATTACTGTCTGGGGCGGTTAGGGCAATTATGATTTTCATAAGCAAAGTTCATTAACGATATGCTCATGTTACCACATGAAAGCAATGCACCGCAATACAAACAGGTTAATTTCATATGTAAAAAGTTCTGCTGATTGTTTGGCACGGTTTCCCGTGCCTCTGCTCCTGTCAACGATATTTGCGAAGTTGACCTGGCCACAGGAGTTGTTGTTGGATTATCCTGCAGGTCACGCAACTCTGCACAGCTGTAGTTCAATGGATGCCACCTGCTCATATGCCGATGAATGGTATAGTTCCCAAAGCTATACTTTTTATCAGTGCCTCTTGATTACTTGTATTTACAAATGAGGCAGGTGACATACTTAGCATTTACTTTCTTCTGCCCTCGAGGGAGTGAAAAAAACTGCCAAATGAAACTGGTTTTCCGATGGGAAACACGGGGCACCTCTTGTAAGAACTGTGGTCCTTCTGTCTCCTCTTCCTCTAGTTCATCCTCTTCCTCCTCTGTGTTGGTGATGAACTGGGGTGGTGGTCCTCTCTTCCCATGAGGAGGTGAAGGTGGTGGTGGGGGTGCACCAGCTGAAGCAACTACTAAAGCCATTGCTCAACTATGAAAAAGGGTCTTTCTCTCACCAAGATGAAAGTCAGAGTGAGGAAAGAAGGAGGGGTTTTCATCATTTGGGAAAAGCAAAAGTTCTAAACCAATGAAAAGTGTTATTTTTAGGTCATATGACCTAGTCTTACATCATTTGGAAACCAAAAGTGAAATGAACCAATGAAAAGTTTTATAAACAAGTCACATGACCTGTTCCGCTCACGTTACGCGGTGCGCGCCGCGCCCCGGATCGCTTCCGGTTCGCGGTCCGGAGCACTTCCGGGAGCGCTAACGCGGCGCGTCATAAGACGCATTACGCGACAACGTGATACGTCGCGCTTCCGCGACGCGTCACAATGTTGATTTCTAACGCGTCAGTTGCGCAAACGGAACAGTTACCGGTTCGGGGACTAGGTAGCGGCATCAAGATGAGCTAACGGGAAGCTTCCCGGTTTGCGAACCGGGAGCGAAGAAAAAAAATATAAAAAAATAAAATTATTAATAAACATATAAAATATATTTTTGGATTTAAAGAAGAATACATTTTACAGCTACAGATATTAGCTTTTAAAAAACCAATGAAATTCACTGAAAAAACCATAGGTTATAGACCATATATAGTTAGGAATTAGCATTTACAAAACCTTGAAAATTCACCGAAAAAACCATAGGTTATAGACCATATATAGTTAGGGATTAGCATTTACAAAACCTTATTTTACTCGCACAAAACCATTGAAATTCCCATATATAGTTAGTTGCACTAACTATATATCGCGCACCCGCAATCCACTGCTGATGATGTCACATATTACATCATTCATGACATGGTCAGTGACATCACTGATGACATCACTGATGACATCACTGATGACATCATCCAGCGACTGTATGTTTTTGTAAAGTTAAAATGTGTCTTACATATTGAAGAATGAGTGGATGTATAAGTGTCTGGATGAAGAATTTAGTAGGTGCATGACTGACTGTATGAGTGAGTGATTAAATGTGTCTCACTGAGTGCATGGGTTGGTGACTAAACTGTCTTAATTTGTGCATCATTATGTCTGTTGTTCTGTAAACTGCTGCATGTGTTGATCAGTAGCTATATGAGTAACTATATGGGTTATTGATTGGTTGCCCAAGTATTTGTATGGGAGACTGAGTGTGTGTGTGGGTGGCTGGGAGGTGTATGACTCTGTGCATAGATGTGTGAGCAGTTGATTCACTAGATGTATGGGTTCAAAAGTGCATGTGGAAACAGCTGTATGGGCGGTTGACTGTGTGCATGAGTGTATTGGTGAGTGAATGGATATCTCAGTGCTACATGTCAAAGTAAGTACGTATGTAAAACACAGTACATGTGAGAGTTGACATGTATAAAAATCTGTGCATAAGAGCCAGTGATTGTGTGAGTGGCTGTATGGATCATTGTGAACTTGTATCAGGGATTGTATAAGAGAGTAAATATGTGTTAGTATATGTTTGAATAAGTAAGGTGTGTATAACTGTATAGTTGAGGAAATGGAGGTGTGATTGATTCTTTGCATGACTGACTAGGTGTGTAAGTAACTCCATAGATGAGTGACAGTCTGTGAGTGTCTGTTTACACTGAGTGTATCTAATGTTATATTAGAGTCTGACGAGGTTCATCGTATTATCACATGAATGATGTCATCAGTGATGTGATAAGTAATGTCAAATGAGATGTCATCAGTGATGTCATCAGTGATGTCATCAGTGATGTCATTTGAGATGTCATCAGTGATGTCATCAGTGATGTCACTGACCATGTCATGAATGATGTAATATGTGACATCATCAGCAGTGGATTGCGGGTGCGCGATATATAGTTAATGCAACTAACTATATATGGGAATTTCAATGGTTTTGTGCGAGTAAAATAAGGTTTTGTAAATGCTAATCCCTAACTATATATGGTCTATAACCTATGGTTTTTTCAGTGAATTTTCAAGGTTTTGTAAATGCTAATTCCTAACTATATATGGTCTATAACCTATGGTTTTTTCAGTGAATATATATATATATATATATATATTTCATTCCAAAGCCCTGGAGCTTGAGAGTTCACTCGCTGCTGTTACGCCCAACAGGGATTGTGTAGCCTCGCTGCAGCCTGCTGTCCTGTAATTCAATTAATAGTTCATGCTCGACGCGTTTCGAGGCATCCCGCCTCTTAGTCATGAGCTGTATTCACAGAGGCATAGAAAAGCGTCACCTGTCTTCTTTTCTTTATTCCTTTAGAACCGCCTATTAGTGGGCGTGGCAATGGTTTGTGCCGAGTAGTATGATGGATCTCGTAGTTCCACAGGTGAGTTTAAGTGATAGCCTTTAGTGGGCTCCATGCCCCTGTGCATTATATTAGCTTTCAGTAAAAACCTTTAGTAGGAAAGAATTTTGCAGGGAAGGCAGGCTTCGTTTTTGCAGAGTTGAACAGCACGCTTCTAGGAATGGAACATTGTCTTCCACAGCCTTCCTAACATTTTCAGGAATGGTGCACATCTCATTAACACGGCTCGGGCAGCTGCGCATTTTATTTCATTCCAAAGCCCTGGCACTTGAGAGTTCACTCGATGCTGTTACGCCCAACAGGGATTGTGTAGCCTCGCTGCAGCCTGCTGTCCTGTAATTCAATTAATAGTTCATGCTCGACGCGTTTCGAGGCATCCCGCCTCTTAGTCATGAGCTGCATTAACAGAGGCATAGAAAATCGTAACCTGTCTTCTTTTCTCTATTCCTTTAGAACCGCCTATTAGTGGGCGTGGCAATGGTTTGTGCCGAGTAGTATGATGGATCTCTTAGTTCCACAGGTGAGTTTAAGTGATAGCCTTTAGTGGGCTCCATGCCCCTGTGCATTATATTAGCTTTCAGTAAAAAGCTTTAGTAGGAAAGAATTTTGCAGGGAAGGCAGGCTTCGTTTTTGCAGAGTTGAACAGCACGCTTCTAGGAATGCAACATTGTCCTCCACAGCCTTCCTAACATTTTCAGGAATGGTGCACATCTCATTAACACGGCTTGGGCAGCCGCGCATTTTATTTAATTCCAAAGCCCTGGCGCTTGAGAGTTCACTCGATGCTGTTACGCCCAACAGGGATTGTGTAGCCTCGCTGCAGCCTGCTGTCCTGTAATTCAATTAATAGTTCATGCTCAACTCGTTTCAAGGCATCCCGCCTCTTAGTCATGAGCTGTATTCACAGAGGCATAGAAAAGCGTCACCTGTCTTCTTTTCTTTATTCCTTTAAAACCGCCTATTAGTGGGCGTGGCAATGGTTTGTGCCGAGTAGTATGATGGATCTCGTAGTTCCACAGGTGAGTTTAAGTGATAGCCTTTAGTGGGCTCCATGCCCCTGTGCATTATATTAGCTTTCAGTAAAAACCTTTAGTAGGAAAGAATTTTGCAGGGAAGGCAGGCTTCGTTTTTGCAGAGTTGAACAGCACGCTTCTAGGAATGGAACATTGTCCTCCACAGCCTTCCTAACATTTTCAGGAATGGTGCACATCTCATTAACACGGCTCGGGCAGCTGCGCATTTTATTTCATTCCAAAGCCCTGGCGCTTGAGAGTTCACTCGATGCTGTTACGCCCAACAGGGATTGTGTAGCCTCGCTGCAGCCTGCTGTCCTGTAATTCAATTAATAGTTCATGCTCGACGCGTTTCGAGGCATCCCGCCTCTTAGTCATGAGCTGTATTCACAGAGGCATAGAAAAGCGTCACCTGTCTTCTTTTCTTTATTCCTTTAGAACCGCCTATTAGTGGGCGTGGCAATGGTTTGTGCCGAGTAGTATGATGGATCTCGTAGTTCCACAGGTGAGTTTAAGTGATAGCCTTTAGTGGGCTCCATGCCCCTGTGCATTATATTAGCTTTCAGTAAAAACCTTTAGTAGGAAAGAATTTTGCAGGGAAGGCAGGCTTCGTTTTTGCAGAGTTGAACAGCACGCTTCTAGGAATGCAACATTGTCCTCCACAGCCTTCCTAACATTTTCAGGAATGGTGCACATCTCATTAACACGGCTCGGGCAGCCGCGCATTTTATTTCATTCCAAAGCCCTGGCGCTTGAGAGTTCACTCGATGCTGTTACGCCCAACAGGGATTGTGTAGCCTCGCTGCAGCCTGCTGTCCTGTAATTCAATTAATAGTTCATGCTCGACGCGTTTTGAGGCATCCCGCCTCTTAGTCATGAGCTGTATTCACAGAGGCATAGAAAAGCGTCACCTGTCTTCTTTTCTTTATTCCTTTAGAACCGCCTATTAGTGGGCGTGGCAATGGTTTGTGCCGAGTAGTATGATGGATCTCGTAGTTCCACAGGTGAGTTTAAGTGATAGCCTTTAGTGGGCTCCATGCCCCTGTGCATTATATTAGCTTTCAGTAAAAACCTTTAGTAGGAAAGAATTTTGCAGGGAAGGCAGGCTTCGTTTTTGCAGAGTTGAACAGCACGCTTCTAGGAATGCAACATTGTCCTCCACAGCCTTCCTAACATTTTCTGGAATGGTGCACATCTCATTATCACGGCTCGGGCAGCCGCGCATTTTATTTCATTCCAAAGCCCTGGCGCTTGAGAGTTCACTCGATGCTGTTACTCCAACAGGGATTGTGTAGCCTCGCTGCAGCCTGCTGTCCTGTAATTCAATTAATAGTTCATGCTCAACGCGTTTCGAGGCATCCCGCCTCTTAGTCATGAGCTGTATTCACAGAGGCATAGAAAAGCGTCACCTGTCTTCTTTTCTTTATTCCTTTAGAACCGCCTATTAGTGGGCGTGGCAATGGTTTGTGCCGAGTAGTATGATGGATTTCGTAGTTCCACAGGTGAGTTTAAGCGATAGCCTTTAGTGGGCTCCATGCCCCTGTGCATTATATTAGCTTTAAGCAAAAACCTTTAGTAGGAAAGAATTTTTCAGGGAAGGCAGGCTTCGTTTTTGCAGAGTTGAACAGCACGCTTCTAGGAATGGAACATTGTCCTCCACAGCCTTCCTAACATTTTCAGGAATGGTGCACATCTCATTAACACGGCTTGGGCAGCCGCGCATTTTATTTCATTCCAAAGCCCTGGCGCTTGAGAGTTCACTCGATGCTGTTACGCCCAACAGGGATTGTGTAGCCTCGCTGCAGCCTGCTGTCCTGTAATTCAATTAATAGTTCATGCTTGACGCGTTTAGAGGCGTCCCGCCTCTTAGTCATGAGCTGTATTCACAGAGGCATAGAAAAGCGTCACCTGTCTTCTTTTCTTTATTCCTTTATAACCGCCTATTAGTGGGCGTGGCAATGGTTTGTGCCGAGTAGTATGATGGATCTCGTAGTTCCACAGGTGAGTTTAAGTGATAGCCTTTAGTGGGCTCCATGCTAATGAGTTAATGAGATGTGCACCTTTCCTGAAAATGTTAGGAAGGCTGTGGAGGACAATGTTCCATTCCTAGAAGCGTGCTGTTCAACTCTGCAAAAACGAAGCCTGACTTCCCTGCAAAATTCTTTCCTACTAAAGGTTTTTACTTAAAGCTAATATAATGCACAGGGGCAGGGAGCCCACTAAAGGCTATCACTTAAACTCACCTGTGGAACTACGAGATCCATCATACTACTCGGCACAAACCATTGCCATGGCCACTAATAGGCGGTTCTAAGGGAATAAAGAAAAGAAGACAGGCAACGCTTTTCTATGCCTCTGTGAATACAGCTCATGACTAAGAGGCGGGATGCCTCAAAACGCGTTGAGCATGAACTATTAATTGAATTACAGGACAGCTGGCTGCAGCGAGGCTACACAATCCCTGTTGGGCGTAACTGCATCGAGTGAGCTCTCAAGCGCCAGGGCTTTGGAATGAAATAAAATGCGCGGATGCCCGAGCCGTGTTAATGAGATGTGCACCATTCCTGAAAATGTTAGGAAGGCTGTGGAGGACAATATTGCATTCCTAGAAGCATGCTGTTCAACTCTGCAAAAACAAAGCCTGCCTTCCCTGCAAAGTTCTTTCCTACTAAAGGTTTTTACTGAAAGCTAATATAATGCACAGGGGCATGGAGCCCACTAAAGGCTATCACTTAAACTCACCTGTGGAACTACGAGATCCATCATACTACTCAGCACAAACCATTGCCACGCCCACTAATAGGCGGTTCTAAAGGAATAAAGAAAAGAAGACAGGTGACGCTTTTCTATGCCTCTGTGAATACAGCTCATGACTAAGAGGCGGGATGCCTCGAAACGCGTCGAGCATGAACTATTAATTGAATTACAGGACAGCAGCCTGCAGCGAGGCTACACAATCCATGTTGGGCGTAACAGCATCGAGTGAACTCTCAAGCGCCAGGGCTTTGGAATGAAATAAAATGCGCGGATGCCCGAGCCGTGTTAATGAGATGTGCACCATTCCTGAAAATGTTAGGAAGGCTGTGGAGGACAATATTGCATTCCTAGAAGCATGCTGTTCAACTCTGCAAAAACGAAGCCTGCCTTCCCTGCAAAATTCTTTCCTACTAAAGGTTTTTACTGAAAGCTAATATAATGCACAGGGGCATGGAGCCCACTAAAGGCTATCACTTAAACTCACCTGTGGAACTACGAGATCCATCATACTACTCGGCACAAACCATTGCCACGCCCACTAATAGGCGGTTCTAAAGGAATAAAGAAAAGAAGACAGGTGACGCTTTTCTATGCCTCTGTGAATACAGCTCATGACTAAGAGGCGGGATGCCTCGAAACGCGTCGAGCATGAACTATTAATTGAATTACAGGACAGCAGGCTGCAGTGAGGCTACACAATCCATGTTGGGCGTAACAGCATCGAGTGAACTCTCAAGCGCCAGGGCTTTGGAATGAAATAAAATGCGCGGCTGCCCGAGCCGTGTTAATGAGATGTGCACCATTCCTGAAAATGTTAGGAAGGCTGTGGAGGACAATGTTCCATTCCTAGAAGCATGCTGTTCAACTCTGCAAAAACGAAGCCTGCCTTCCCTGCAAAATTCTTTCCTACTAAAGGTTTTTACTGAAAGCTAATATAATGCACAGGGGCATGGAGCCCACTAAAGGCTATCACTTAAACTCACCTGTGGAACTACGAGATCCATCATACTACTCGGCACAAACCATTGCCACGCCCACTAATAGGCGGTTCTAAAGGAATAAAGAAAAGAAGACAGGTGACGCTTTTCTATGCCTCTGTGAATACAGCTCATGACTAAGAGGCGGGATGCCTCGAAACGCGTCGAACATGAACTATTAATTGAATTACAGGACAGCAGGCCTGCAGCGAGGCTACACAATCCCTGTTGGGCGTAACAGCATCGAGTGAACTCTCAAGCGCCAGGGCTTTGGAATGACATAAAATGCGCGGCTGCCCGAGCCGTGTTAATGAGATGTACACCATTCCTGAAAATGTTAGGAAGACTGTGGAGGACAATGTTCCATTCCTAGAAGCGTGCTGTTCAACTCTGCAAAAACGAAGCCTGCCTTCCCTGCAAAATTCTTTCCTACTAAAGGTTTTTACTGAAAGCTAATATAATGCACAGGGGCATGGAGCCCACTAAAGGCTATCACTTAAACTCACCTGTGGAACTACGAGATCCATCATACTACTCGGCACAAACCATTGCCACGCCCACTAATAGGCGGTTTTGAAGGAATAAAGAAAAGAAGACAGGTGATGCTTTTCTATGCCTCTGTGAATACAGCTCATGACTAAGAGGCAGGATGCCTCGAAACGCGTCAAGCATGAACTATTAATTGAATTACAGGACAGCAGGCTGCAGCGAGGCTACACAATCCCTGTTGGGCGTAACTGCATTGAGTGAACTCTCAAGCGCCAGGGCTTTGGAATGAAATAAAATGCGCGGCTGCCCGAGCCGTGTTAATGAGACGTGCACCATTCCTGAAAATGTTAGGAAGGCTGTGGAGGACAATGTTCCATTCCTAGAAGTGTGCTGTTCAACTCTGCAAAAACGAAGCCTTCCTTCCCTGCAAAATTCTTTCCTACTAAAGGTTTTTACTGAAAGCTAATATAATGCACAGGGGCATGGAGCCCACTAAAGGCTATCACTTAAACTCACCTGTGGAACTACGAGATCCATCATACTACTCGGAACAAACCATTGCCACGCCCACTAATAGGCGGTTCTAAAGGAATAAAGAAAAGAAGACAGGTGACTCTTTTCTATGCCTCTGTGAATACAGCTCATGACTAAGAGGCGGGATGCCTCGAAACGCATCGAGCATGAACTATTAATTGAATTACAGGACAGCAGGCTGCAGCGAGGCTACACAATCCCTGTTGGGCGTAACAGCATCGAGTGAACTCTCAAGCGCCAGGGCTTTGGAATGAAATAAAATGCGCGGCTGCCCGAGCCGTGTTAATGAGATGTACACCATTCCTGAAAATGTTAGGAAGGCTGTGGAGGACAATGTTCCATTCCTAGAAGCGTGCTGTTCAACTCTGCAAAAACGAAGCCTGCCTTCTCTGCAAAATTCTTTCCTACTAAAGGTTTGTACTGAAAGCTAATATAATGCACTGGGGCATGGAGCCCACTAAAGGCTATCACTTAAACTCACCTGTGGAACTACGAGATCCATCATACTACTCGGCACAAACCATTGCCACGCCCACTAATAGGCGATCCTAAAGGAATAAAGAAAAGAAGACAGGTGACGCTTTCCTATGCCTCTGTGAATACAGCTCATGACTAAGAGGCGGGATGCCTCGAAACGCGTCGAGCATGAACTATTAATTGAATTACAGGACAGCAGGCTGCAGCGAGGCTACACAATCCCTGTTGGGCGTAACAGCATCGAGTGAACTCTCAAGCGCCAGGGCTTTGGAATGAAATAAAATGCGCAGCTGCCCGAGCCGTGTTAATGAGATGTGCACCATTCCTGAAAATGTTAGGAAGGCTGTGGAGGACAATGTTCCATTCCTAGAAGCGTGCTGTTCAACTCTGCAAAAACGAAGCCTGCCTTCCCTGCAAAATTCTTTCCTACTAAATGTTTTTACTGAAAGCTAATATAATGCACAGGGGCATGGAGCCCACTAAAGGCTATCACTTAAACTCACCTGTGGAACTACGAGATCCATCATACTACTCGGCACAAACCATTGCCACGCCCACTAATAGGCGGTTCTAAAGGAATAAAGAAAAGAAGACAGGTGACGCTTTTCTATGCCTCTGTGAATACAGCTCATGACTAAGAGGCGGGATGCCTCGAAACGCTTCGAGCATGAACTCTTAATTGAATTACAGGACAGCAGGCTGCAGCAAGGCTACACAATCCCTGTTGGGCGTAACAGCATCGAGTGAACTCTCAAGCGCCAGGGCTTTGGAATGAAATAAAATGCGCGGCTGCCCGAGCCGTGTTAATGAGATGTGCACCATTCCTGAAAATGTTAGGAAGGCTGTGGAGGACAACGTTCCATTCCTAGAAGCGTGCTGTTCAACTCTGCAAAAACGAAGCCTGCCTTCCCTGCAAAATTCTTTCCTACTAAAGGTTTTTACTGAAAGCTAATATAATGCACAGGGGCATGGAGCCCACTAAAGGCTATCACTTAAACTCACCTGTGGACCTACGAGATCCATCATACTACTCGGCACAAACCATTGCCACGCCCACTAATAGGCGGTTCTAAAGGAATAAAGAAAAGAAGACAGGTGAAGCTTTTCTATGCCTCTGTGAATACAGCTCATGACTAAGAGGCAGGATGCCTCGAAACGCGTTGAGCATGAACTATTAATTGAATTACAGGACAGCAGGCTGCAGCGAGGCTACACTCTCCCTGTTGGGCGTAACAGCATTGAGTGAACTCTCAAGCGCCAGGGCTTTGGAATGAAATAAAATGCGCGGCTGCCCGAGCCGTGTTAATGAGATGTGCACCATTCCTGAAAATGTTAGGAAGGCTGTGGAGGACAATGTTCCATTCCTATAAGCGTGCTGTTCAACTCTGCAAAAACGAAGCCTGCCTTCCCTGCAAAATTTTTTCCTACTAAAGGTTTTTACTGAAAGCTAATGAAATGCACAGGGGCATGGAGCCCACTAAAGGCTATCACTTAAACTCACCTGTGGAACTACGAGATCCATCATACTACTCGGCACAGACCATTGCCACGCCAACTAATAGGCGGTTCTAAAGGAATAAAGAAAAGAACACAGGTGACGCTTTTCTATGCCTCTGTGAATACAGCTCATGACTAAGAGGCGGGATGCCTTGAAACGCGTCGAGCATGAACTATTAATTGAATTACAGGACAGAAGGCTGCAGCGAGGCTACACAATCCCTGTTGGGCGTAACAGCATCGAGTGAACTCTCAAGCTCCAGGGCTTTGGACTGAAATAAAATGCGCGGCTGCCCAAGCCGTGTTAATGAGATGTGCACCATACCTGAAAATGTTAGGAAGGCTGTGGAGGACAATGTTGCATTCCTAGAAGCGTGCTGTTCAACTCTGCAAAAACGAAGCCTGCCTTCCCTGCAAAATTCTTTCCTACTAAAGGTTTTTACTGAAAGCTAATATAATGCACAGGGGCATGGAGCCCACTAAAGGCTATCACTTAAACTCACCTGTGGAACTACGAGATCCATCATACTACTCGGCACAAACCATTGCCACGCCCACTAATAGCCGGTTCTAAAGGAATAAAGAAAAGAAGACAGGTGACGCTTTTCTATGCCTCTGTGAATACAGCTCATGACTAAGAGGCGGGATGCCTCGAAACGCGTTGAGCATGAATTATTAATTGAATTAAAGGACAGCAGGCTGCAGCGAGGCTACACAATTCCCTGTTGGGCGTAACAGCATCGAGTGAGCTCTCAAGCGCCAGGGCTTTGGAATGAAATAAAATGCGCGGCTGCCCGAGCCGTGTTAATGAGATGTGCTCCATTCCTGAAAATGTTAGGAAGGCTGTGGAGGACAATGTTCCATTCCTAGAACTGTGCTGTTCAACTCTGCAAAAACGAAGCCTGCCTTCCCTGCAAAATTCTTTCCTACTAAAGGTTTTTACTGAAAGCTAATATAATGCACAGGGGCATGGAGCCCACTAAAGGCTATCACTTAAACTCACCTGTGGAACTACGAGATCCATCATACTACTCGGCACAAACCATTGCCCCGCCCACTAATATGCGGTTCTAAAGGAATAAAGAAAAGAAGACAGGTGACGCTTTTCTATGCCTCTGTGAATACAGCTCATGACTAAGAGGCGGGATGCCTCGAAACGCGTTGAGCATGAACTATTAATTGAATTACAGGACAGCAGGCTGCAGCGAGGCTACACAATCCCTGTTGGGCGTAACAGCATCGAGTGAACTCTCAAGCACCAGGGCTTTGGAATGAAATAAAATGCGCGGCTGCCCGAGCCGTGTTAATGAGATGTGCACCATTCCTGAAAATGTTAGGAAGGCTGTGGAGGACAATGTTGCATTCCTAGAAGCATGCTGTTCAACTCTGCAAAAACGAAGCCTGCCTTCCCTGCAAAATTCTTTCCTACTAAAGGTTTTTACTGAAAGCTAATATAATGCGCAGGGGCATGGAGCCCACTAAAGGCTATCACTTAATCTCACCTGTGGAACTACGAGATCCATCATACTACTCGGCACAAACCATTGCCACGCCCACTAATAGGTGGTTCTAAGGGAATAAAGAAAAGAAGACAGGTGACGCTTTTCTATGCCTCTGTGAATACAGCTCATGACTAAGAGGCGGATGCCTCGAAACGCGTTGAGCATGAACTATTAATTGAATTACAGGACAGCAGGCTGCAGCGAGGCTACACAATCCCTGTTAGGCGTAACAGCATCGAGTGAGCTCTCAAGCGCCAGGGCTTTGGAATTAAATAAAATGCGCGGCTGCCCGAGCCGTGTTAATGAGATGTGCACCATTCCTGAAAATGTTAGGAAGGCTGTGGAGGACAATGTTGCATTCCTAGAAGCATGCTGTTCAACTCTGCAAAAACGAAGCCTGCCTTCCCTGCAAAATTCTTTCCTACTAAAGGTTTTTACTGAAAGCTAATATAATGCGCAGGGGCATGGAGCCCACTAAAGGCTATCACTTAATCTCACCTGTGGAACTACGAGATCCATCATACTACTCGGCACAAACCATTGCCACGCCCACTAATAGGCGGCTCTAAAGGAATAAAGAAAAGAAGACAGGTGACGCTTTTCTATGCCTCTGTGAATACAGCTCATGACTAAGAGGTGGGATGCCTCGAAACGCGTCGAGCATGAACTATTAATTGAATTACAGGACAGCAGGCTGCAGCGAGGCTACACAATCCCTGTTGGGCGTAACAGCATCGAGTGAACTCTCAAGCGCCAGGGCTTTGGAATGAAATAAAATGCGCGGCTGCCCGAGCCGTGTTAATGAGATGTGCACCATTCCTGAAAATGTTAGGAAGGCTGTGGAGGACAATGTTCCATTCCTAGAAGCGTGCTGTTCAACTCTGCAAAAACGAAGCCTGCCTTCCCTGCAAAATTCTTTCCTACTAAAGGTTTTTACTGAAAGCTAATATAATGCACAGGGGCATGGAGCCCACTAAAGGCTATCACTTAAACTCACCTGTGGAACTACGAGATCCATCATACTACTCGGCACAAACCATTGCCACGCCCACTAATAGGCGGTTCTAAAGGAATAAAGAAAAGAAGACAGGTGACGCTTTTCTATGCCTCTGTGAATACAGCTCATGACTAAGAGGCGGGATGCCTCGAAACGCGTCGAGCATGAACTATTAATTGAATTACAGGACAGCAGGCTGCAGGGAGGCTACACAATCCCTGTTGGGCGTAACAGCATCGAGTGAACTCTCAAGCGCCAGGGCTTTGGAATGAAATAAAATGCGCGGCTGCCCGAGCCGTGTTAATGAGATGTGCACCATTCCTGAAAATGTTAGAAAGGCTGTGGAGGACAATGTTCCATTCCTAGAAGCGTGCTGTTCAACTCTGCAAAAATGAAGCCTGCCTTCCCTGCAAAATTCTTTCCTACTACATGTTTTTACTGAAAGCTAATATAATGCACAGGGGCATGGAGCCCACTAAAGGCTATCACTTAAACTCACCTGTGGAACTACGAGATCCATCATACTACTCGGCACAAACCATTGCCACGCCCACTAATAGGCGGTTCTAAAGGAATAAAGAAAAGAAGACAGGGGACGCTTTTTTATGCCTCTGTGAATACAGCTCATGACTAAGAGGCGGGATGCCTCGAAACGCGTCAAGTATGAACTATTAATTGAATTACAGGACAGCAGGCTGCAGCGAGGCTACACAATCCCTGTTGGGCGTAACAGCATCGAGTGAACTCTCAAGCGCCAGGGCTTTGGAATGAAATAAAATGCGCGGATGCCCAAGCCGTGTTAATGAGATGTGCACCATTCCTGAAAATGTTAGGAAGGCTGTGGAGGACAATGATGCATTCCTAGAAGCGTGCTGTTCAACTCTGCAAAAACGAAGCCTGCCTTCCCTGCAAAATTCTTTCCTACTAAAGGTTTTTACTGAAAGCTAATATAATGCACAGGGGCATGGAGCCCACTAAAGGCTATCACTTAAACTCACCTGTGGAACTACGAGATCCATCATACTACTCGGCACAAACCATTGCCACGCCCACTAATAGGCGGTTCTAAAGGAATAAAGAAAAGAAGACAGGTGGCGATTTTCTATGCCTCTGCGAATACAGCTCATGACTAAGAGGCGGGATGCCTCGAAACGCGTCGAGCATGAACTATTAATTGAATTACAGGACAGCAGGCTGCAGCGAGGCTACACAATCCCTGTTGGGCGTAACAGCATCGAGTGAACTCTCAAGCGCCAGGGCTTTGGAATGAAATAAAATGCGCGGCTGCCCGAGCCGTGTTAATGAGATGTGCACCATTCCTGAAAATGTTAGGAAGGCTGTGGAGGACAATGTTCCATTCCTAGAAGCGTGCTGTTCAACTCTGCAAAAACGAAGCCTGCCTTCCCTGCAAAATTCTTTCCTACTAAAGGTTTTTACTGAAAGC
Organism: Lissotriton vulgaris; assembly: GCF_964263255.1. Lineage (NCBI taxonomy): Eukaryota > Metazoa > Chordata > Amphibia > Caudata > Salamandridae > Lissotriton > Lissotriton vulgaris. The sequence continues at coordinate 1,322,869,438 of NC_141689.1, read as the reverse complement.
TAATATAATGCACAGGGGCATGGAGCCCACTAAAGGCTATCACTTAAACTCACCTGTGGAACTACGAGATCCATCATACTACTCGGCACAAACCATTGCCACGCCCACTAATAGGCGGTTCTAAAGGAATAAAGAAAAGAAGACAGGTGACGCTTTTCTATGCCTCTGTGAATACAGCTCATGACTAAGAGGCGGGATGCCTCGAAACGCGTCGAGCATGAACTATTAATTGAATTACAGGACAGCAGGCTGCAGCGAGGCTACACAATCCCTGTTGGGCGTAACAGCATCGAGTGAACTCTCAAGCGCCAGGGCTTTGGAATGAAATAAAATGCGCGGCTGCCCGAGCCGTGTTAATGAGATGTGCACCATTCCTGAAAATGTTAGGAAGGCTGTGGAGGACAATGTTCCATTCCTAGAAGCGTGCTGTTCAACTCTGCAAAAACAAAGCCTGCCTTCCCTGCAAAATTCTTTCCTACTAAAGGATTTTACTGAAAGCTAATATAATGCACAGGGGCATGGAGCCCACTAAAGGCTATCACTTAAACTCACCTGTGGAACTACGAGATCCATCATACTACTCGGCACAAACCATTGCCAGGCCCACTAATAGGCGGTTCTAAAGGAATAAAGAAAAGAAGACAGGTGACGCTTTTCTATGCCTCTGTGAATACAGCTCATGACTAAGGGGCGGGATGCCTCGAAACGCGTCGAGCATGAACTATTAATTGAATTACAGGACAGCAGGCTGCAGCGAGGCTACACAATCCCTGTTGGGCGTAACAGCATTGAGTGAACTCTCAAGCGCCAGGGCTTTGGAATGAAATAAAATGCGCGGCTGCCCGAGCCGTGTTAATGAGATGTGCACCATTCCTGAAAATGTTAGGAAGGCTCTGGAGGACAATGTTCCATTCCTAGAAGCGTGCTGTTCAACTCTGCAAAAATGAAGCCTGCCTTCCCTGCAAAATTCTTTCCTACTAAATGTTTTTACTGAAAGCTAATATAATGCACAGGGGCATGGAGCCCACTAAAGGCAATCACTTAAACTCACCTGTGGAACTACGAGATCCATCATACTACTCGGCACAAACCATTGCCACGCCCACTAATAGGCGGTTCTAAAGGAATAAAGAAAAGAAGACAGGGGACGCTTTTCTATGCCTCTGTGAATACAGCTCATGACTAAGAGGCGGGATGCCTCGAAACGCGTTGAGCATGAACTATTAATTGAATTACAGTGAGGTAATATAGATTTTTGGTCAAGTTATGTTCCCTAGCGCGTACCCCACCGACTCCATGTACGAGATTAAAGTGCATGTAACTTCCTTCCTGTGCAAGCTATGAAGACGCAAATACATTTGCGTCCAACGTTAACATGTCCTCTTTCAGACCCACCATGAATGGGTTCAATAGTCCGTTCCTAAGTATGCCTTGCCAACGTCTTTTTAAGGTGTTCCCTACACGTTTTTCAGTTCTGGCGCGGTAGGCCTGCATTTCTGTCATCGAGCCCTTTCTGTTTTCTGACTCCAAGGGCCTCTGCCCAGGCTGCCCCCCGTACCCGTGAACTCTGACTTACTTCTAGCGCGGCCCTCCGTGCTCAGCTCAGCCTGCTGCCTGCCAAGATTGACTATAACCTTCGAGTTATCTGTTCTGCTCCCTGAAAATACATTCCTGCCTGCTAGCTTCAGTAAACATCCTTCCTCAGCTGCAGGGCCAAAGGGCCGACCTGTCTCTATGCAACTAATTCAAGTAATTCATAGCCTCTGTTGCCATGCTATCCTGGAAGGTCCAGGCCCCCACGCTTCTCATGCAGACACCCAGGCGCTTATACACGCACTCACAGCAAGTATAGAATAGCTTCTGCTCTAGAGACCTTTCCGTCCCGATAGTCTAGTTCCTAAACATCAGATATCAGATATGATAGAAGTACAAGTTGATCTGACATGCCAGACTTCTGTCTCTTTCCGTCAGTGTAAATGTCAAGTCCCCTGCACCCTCCAGCTTCACGTGCATCACACGTCATGCAGCTGCGCGCGCATCCAAGCCTCAGATTCCTGCTGACATTGCAACATTTCTAGTTTAGTGCCACCCACATGTGTCACCTACTTGTGACGTTTCTAGAACACACCTCCAGTTACGCCTAGTTCACGCCTTCTGCCGACGTACTTGTACCACGTGTATACTGTTATCTTGTCTTCTCTCAGCTGTTACGCCTTCTATACTGTTTCTAATGGTGTACAATAAGTATATAAGCTATGTACTGTTAATAAAATGTAGCGCGCTCTTTCTATCCCTTCTGACACCCCTGCGGTGTTCAGAACAAGATATCATGGTCAAGACCATTCCTTTCTAAGGAATAAAACCCCTAAGAACTCTAACACCACGGACTCTGCCTTTTTCTTCCGATCTGAGTTATTATTGATTAAGTACTTACCTTGCATAGAAATTAAGTTAGTAAATTATATATTTACGTCATTTTGGCGCCCGAATAGGGACCCCTCCCCCACCTTACGCGCCGGTTGGTGCGTTGCACACTCCGTCCCCTGCCATCAGTTAGATGGAACCTACGCGTACCGGCAGGATTTCCTGTATCTCCCTCTGGCCCACGGAGGTGACGAAGATTGCGATCAGTACCCAGACGAGGCGGTAAGGAGTGCGGAGGATCCCGACCAGAGCCTAGCCGAAAGAAGCAAGGTCCGAGGTGTCAAGAGGCCCACCAGTTTTCCGAAGTTTCCCGAAGTTTTCCGAAGTCGAGTCGAGTCCAGTCGAGTTTTCCGAGGCCTTCTGTTGTCCGTGCTTCCCGGTGAGTACCATTGCTGGGACGTATCTAGACGGGTTTGGGTACACAAGTCCGGTCTGCACTGTTTTAGACAGTGTATCTGTACTGTTTAGCAGTATATCCGTTGAATTCAAGTTCTTGCACTGTTCTCAGCAGTGTATCTGTGCTGTTTAGCAGTACATCCGACATAGGGGGTAGTTATGTATGTCGCAAATGTTTTCATGTGATTAATGTCGTTGTATGAGTGACTGTTTTAGTGTGTATTATTGTGTTCTCGTGAAACTAGTTGTGTCTAGAACTAAGCAGTTAAGAATCAGACGTACAGTACTAAGTAAAGCAAAATGCCGTTCCTCAGTAAGTTAAAGCAAATAAGAACCAGAAAAGGGATGCTAGAGGAAGAAATTCCGATTCCCCCTAGGGACACTCCAGGTAACTTTATGTATAATAAACATGGCTTAGATGCCATTCTGTATCTAGAATTATGGACCGATTACACAAAACATCTAGACGAAAGACACAGATGGCCAGTTAATGGAACATGGGATGCCGAGTGCATCATGAAGGTAGAGGAAGCACTATGGAAAAAGAAAGCCAGACAATCTCAGAAAGACGCCATAGAATTTTGGCGTAAGGAATCACACAAACGTACTGAAAAAGCACTCCGTAGAGAAGACAGACTTAAAGAATCAGATAAAGCTCAAGAAAACGAGTTAGTTACTGAAGGAATCCGAGTAAAAACAGAACAAATAGATCGTATCCGACATGGTCAAGTAAACGGCATGTATCTTATGGCCGAGGTTTCACCCGACGCCATTTCAGAAATACCGAAAAATCTGCCGCCGCCATTAGTTCCAACTAAAGTAATGCATAAGACTACTAAAGATATATTCCTTAATTCCTATCTAGAAGATGTAGCTCCTGCTTACACCAATCTGCCTGTCCGAGCCCTGCCCACAGACAGGGACGGGGGTGGTACTCCGCCCCCTGACCATATTCCGCCAGCACCGCGACCGACCTCCCCTGTTCCGCCAGCTCCGCCACTTCCCGCACCTAAAACTGACCTACCGAAACCACTTCTATCAGATCCTACTAAAAGACAAATTCAATTACAGACTCCACACAGAGATAATGCCCAAACTTCCGCTACAGGAGGTGCTGCAGGGGGTCCCCGGACCCCGCCATTAACACACAGGTTATCCCTAGTGGACTTGCGGAGTCCTACCATGTACAAATCGCCCCGTCTTGATATACTCAAAGGACAACTTACAGTTTGCAGATATGATCCAGTACCCGGAAAAGAGGATAGAATGATGATGGCATCATTGCGGTTACGTGCCGCTACTGATTTTCTGTTAATGTTTCCAGGAATGAAAGGGCACCTAGACAGAATATACCGGTTTATACAGACTGGAAAAGATCCCGAAAGCATTAAGGATGCCTTGGAGCATCAGAAAGCTGACACTCAAGCATATATATTACGTTTTTTCATAAACTGCTTAATAAGAGAACGAGACAGGCCTGAGACAGATCAGGATGAAATAGATGCACTCCACAAGTGGGGTCAAAACATATCGGAAGGAAAACATGATAGACAGAATTGCATAGCTAGTATGTACAAGAAAATAAGAAAAAGAGTAATAGAGATACACGAAAAAGAGAAAGACAAAGCTTCCTCCGAGGAGGAAGAAGAATCTGAAGAACCAGAAAAGACTACAGGCACTATAGCATATGTAGGTAAGGGAACTTACCTTAGGAAGGGCATTCGTCCAGAAAGCAAGAGAGTTTTCTTCTCTGCCTTAACAAACCCGAACTCTGCCGAACACCAGTTTCAGGAAACTGATAGAAGACTCCGAGACCGAATGGGGTACCATGTACTCAATTCTATGGATGAACAAGAACTAGCTCGGTCCACCATATTATGGGCCGAAAATCGAGACATATATAATGATGATACCGTAGCACAGACATTTCTGAACCTCTCTCCAGACGAACAAAAATTAGCAGGTGTATACATGATTCAGCACCTCCTCATCAAATACAGAAATCAGCATTCTGATCCAGGTCCCTTACACGAAACATTAGAAGCACTACTTACAGATAGATGGAGAGGTTTAAGCACCAAATTAATTCAGATAATTCTAGAACAACGCCGTAGATATGACGCTGTTATAAAATCTGAATATGTTCCCGCCCCGCCTCCAGAAAGAAAAATGTACCACATGCAATGCGGGGGTGGCATTGAAAGTCAGAACCCCTTACGAGAAGTACACCCAGTTATGGGTGCGGATCAGATCTTGAAACGCGTGTATGTTCACACGCCTCTGACTAAGTTAGAACTGTTAGAAATGAAGAAACTAGTCCCGTGTCATGATAAAGACCCTGCAGGTTTTCACAGAGAGCTTAAAGACATGTTACTGATGGGAGATTACACGTATGATGATATCATGAAAATGTTGAAAGTACTGTTGCCCACGGGTATCTTCGAGAAATTGAAGGAAAAGGAATGGGAGGTGGGAGATAAAAAGATTGCATGGGCAGAAATAGAAGACGAAGAAAAGAAACGTGTCCCAGGGGTAGGCCTTGGGGACAAAACTAAAGCATTACCCGGTTTGATAGTACAGGTCCTGCCAAGATTATTGACAACTAGAAAGGAGGATTGGGACGCCATCTCGTCCTGTAAACAGAAACATGATGAAGATACTAGTGACTTCTATTCCAGATTCGAGAAATGTTTCATTATTAATAGTGGCCTCAAACCAAGTAGCGAGTCATATCCGCATCTTTTTGTATCAAAGTTAGTCGAGAATTCCCTACCGTTAGTGTACAAAGTTGAGAGTACTTGGCAGGCAAATACGCCATCACAGATGTTACAAATGTTACAATATCATCAGAACAGAATTAGAGAAGAACAAGATCAGGAACAGAAACGCATGAAAGACACAAAGATGAAAATGTTAGTAGCCCAGACGGTCCCAGCCGACGGTCAGAGAAAGGGTGGGACCCAGACAAGTCACACTGCAGCTCCCGTTAAAGGGACATGCAATTACTGCAAACAGCCAGGTCATTATGTACATGAATGCCCAGTTCTGAAACATAACATAGCAACAGGTAAAACTAAAGAAAGACCGCATCCACCTAGACAAGACCATAACCAGCATCAGTCTTCGCAGAACGAACAGCACATGCAGAATACACAGCCCATGCATGCATCCGCACAGACAGCACAGACAGTAGCGGTACCACAGCCACAGCCTATTGCCGCAACTCAGCAAGTTTCACAACAGATGTACCAGTATGCCCAGTCCGCTTATCCCGAATATTCCCGATATACATGAAACAGCCTAGAGAGGGAAGGTGACTTGCCTCTTATTGAAATTCCTGTAGATCAAGAAGGTCCTTATGTACATAGTCAAGTATTAGGAAAAGACAGAAAATTCTTAATTGACACAGGGGCAAGTCGCACAACAATCAGCCATGATGAAGTTCCAGGGGCACCCCTCTCAGGCTCACAGAATGTTTCCCTTGGTTTTTCAGGACAGCCTATTGTAAATGAGGTATCGCAACCAGTTCCCCTGGCTGTAGGTCCGTTATCACGTGTTACAGACTTGTTACTTACGAAATCATGTCCAGAAAATCTGTTAGGAATTAAAACATTAAAGGCTCTAGGAGCTATAATATGCTGTTCCCCAGAGGGAGTCAGACTCTTTCTACGGGATTTCAAGGGTCATTATGTTTTGCGAGAATTCGATGTCAGAATGAAAAATGTACCAGATCACTTGTGGGCAAAAGGCCCAACTGATGTAGGTTGTATGCATATTACACCATACCGTGTTACACTTAAAGCAGGTGTAGTTTTACCCAGAATCAGACAATACAAGTTACCACCCGATGCTGTAGTGGCTTTACTGAAAATCATTGAAGAGCTCATAGCCCAAGGAGTGGTCGTAGAAACCGACTCCAATATCTGTAATTCACCTATCATTCCAATTCTTAAACGTACTGATCCCAATGCACCGCCAGTATATCGGCTGGTGATTGATTTAAGAGAACTGAATAAATGCATTATTCCACAGTATCCTGTGGTCCCCGATATCTCAGCCTTATTGACTGCTATTGATTCTGAAGCGACGTTCTTTACTGTAATTGACCTCAAGAACGCCTTCTTTAGTGTACCTATTGACCCAGAGAGCCAATATCTATTCGGATTCAGTTTAAATGGACGAAGTTTCAAATTTTCACGCGCACCTCAAGGATTCACAGAAAGCCCCAGCATCTATAGTCAAGCACTGAAAAGACAACTCGATTGTATCACAATGCCAGTTAACACAGCTTTACTGCAATACGTCGATGATCTGCTGATCACCGCACGAAGTGAGCCCGAATGTGAACAAGTATCACTGACAGTTTTACATTTTCTGGCCGACAAGGGGCATAAGGTGTCCCCTTCGAAGCTACAATTCTGTGTTCAGCAAGTTGTGTACTTGGGTCACTTGCTGTCCAAAGTGGGGAGACAGCTCACTCCAGATCGCATTCAGTTAATTATAAATATGCCGCAGCCCCAGACAGAAAAGGAAGTGCGGGCCTTCATAGGCCTCACCTCATACTGCAGACAATGGATTCCCCAGTATGCATTTCTAGCCAAGCCACTCATTCAGTTAACAACGCAGGAGGCAGCAACTTCGACTGCCCTCCCTTGGACTCAAGAACATACACAGGCTTTTGAAGAATTAAAGAAAGCTTTATGCCAAGCACCAGTTTTAGCGACACCATGTTATAGCAAACCGTTTACACTTTTCGTTACAGAACGTGATGGTACAGCATTGTCTGTCCTCACTCAAGATCAAGCAGGTTCACATAAGCCTTGCGCTTATTTTTCTAGTACATTGGATTCAGTAGCTCAGGCACTCCCTGCGTGCTTGAAGTCAGTAGCAGCAACAGCGCTAGCAATCAGACAAAGCGACTCAATTGTTTTAGGACATCAATTAACAGTACAAGTTCCACACTCTGTAGAGGTTCTGTTAAACAGAACCCAGACTCAGCACTTGACTATAGCACGACTGACAGGTTATGAATTAACGCTATTCCAGCCACACATAGAAATCAGACGCTGCAGTATCCTGAACCCCGCAACATTGTTACCTACAATTATGACAGATCCAGCCCCGCATGATTGTATAGAGATCATTAATGCAGTGACAAAACCCCGACGAGACTTAACAGATGTTCCACTGACAAATCCAGACCTGACACTTTATGTGGACGGTTCATGCATGAGAACAAGTACAGGAGAATTAGTGGCCGCGTATGCCGTGACCACTGAAACTGAAGTTAAAGAAACACATCGTATTGACACACTGTCTGCTCAAGCGGCAGAGCTTATTGCTCTGACCCGAGCTTGTATTATAGCAAAGAACAGAAATGTTAACATATACACAGATTCCCGTTATGCATTCGGAGTTGTACACGACTTCGGAGTCCTCTGGCAAGAGCGAGGTTTCTTGACCTCCCATGGTGCCAAGATTCAGCATGGTCCCCTCATTCAAGCACTGTTAGAAGCAATACATTTGCCCTCGGGCATATCAGTCATGAAATGTAAAGCACATACTAAAGTCACAGATTCTGTTTCCCAGGGTAACGACCTGGCAGACCAGACAGCAAAACATACAGCATTGACTCACACCCAGACTACTGATGTGACAAAGACAATAGTACCGACACAGTGTATGGCAGTCAGGGATCCCACCCTAGACGTAATCGATATCCAGACACATGCTACTCCAGATGAAATAAAGAAATGGACTGAACTAGGAGGGATCCAGACAGATCAAGGTTGGATGACGAAGGGAAGATCTAAATGGTTTCTCCCCGACTCAATGGTTCAAAGCATGATAAATACAGCACATAGTCCTGCACATCTAGGAGAGAAAGCCATGTTAGACAGTTTACAAAATCTCTGGAGTAACAAACATTTAGGAGCAGCAGCAAAACAGAAAGTGCGTACTTGCATGATCTGTTGTCAGTTCAATCCAGGTAAAAGCGTCCCTGTAGAGCAAGGTGGATTTCATCCTCCCGATCACCCTTTTGAAGTCCTCCAGATGGATTTTATCCAGATGGACCGTTGTCGAGGATTCAAATATGTCCTCGTAGTTGTTTGTGCACTTTCCCGTTGGACAGAAGCTTACCCAGTATCAGATTACACCGCTCCGACCACTGCCAAGCAGCTGGTTCGTGAATTCTTCCCACGGTACGGTTTGCCTCGTGTCGTGTACTCAGATAACGGACAGCCATTCTCATCCGAGTTAATGAAGCAGGTCTCCCTGCTGCTAGGATATCAGTGGAAGTTCCATTGTGTCCGACATCCCGAAGCCGCAGGCCTGGTAGAGAGGCATAACCAGACATTAAAGACCCGCCTAGCTAAGATATGTCAGGAAAAAGGGGTCGACTGGATAGTCGCCCTGCCCGTGGCACTGTTCTACATGAGAATGGTTGCCCATTCGAGATCAGGGCTATCTCCGTACGAGGTGGTTTTTGGCAGACCACCGAATATGTGGGGGACGCCCATTCCGAAGAAAATCACTGATGTTGATTGTAATATGTTGACAGATTACCTTGCCTCCTTGATGTCTGCACTCCAATCATGTCGTTCACAGGTTGCCGCAGCCTTTCCTGACAACACTGATGTAAAGCCTCATGATGTCCGTCCGGGGGACATAGTTCTCGTCCGGAATTTCGACCGGAAAAGCCCGTTGGAGCCCCGCTGGAAAGCACCGAAGATCGTTCTCCTTACTACCAGGACCGCCGTCAAGTTGGAAGGAAGAAAGGGGTGGGTCCACACGAGTCATATCAAACTTTGCAATGAACTAAAGAACGAATTGAAACAGGACTCTGACTCGTCCACCCCCATCAAAGACTGTGTTAAGCCAAAAGACTATAAAGTATCCGAGCGAGAGAAAACTCCCCAAGAAGAATACCGTATGAAACTCCGATCTAGCAAGTCAGACAGTTTAATTGTTTAAGTCCTCCCCTAGGTGAATCGGTTAAATAGTTTCTGACATGTATCCCCTAGATCGAGAGAGAGACAAGTAAAAAGAAATACATACTGCAAATCACTGCGTAGTCACTGTATAGTGACATTGTTAATAATGTTTTTTCTAAGTGTTCTAATTATTATTGCCAGTATACTGCTTCCTATATACTGTCCTATCTTCAAGCATGAACAATCTGTTTACAATGTTTCTGCTGAACATTCTTTTAGTGAGTTACCGCACCATGAACTCTCCTACAGACTGGCGCTGCGCAATAACACATTCATTAGTATGCTGCATCATTCTCATCAGACTAATAACGCTACAAACTGCTGGATATGTGGCCGACTCCCTCCCTACCAGAATTACAAGGGAGCTCTGCCCCTCTTTCCGTACCCGTTCACTCACAATGGCTCCTGTGGTGCATGGTTTAAAATAATTAATTCCTTAGATCCTGATATTGCTGTTTTCGATGGGAGCTGGGTTTGGGGAAACCTGAACTTAGTTCTGCTCAACGTCTGTCATCCTGACCAGGAGGGACTCCCCATTAGAATAGGAACTGATCTAGAAAATGAAGTATATGGATTAGGTAATTACACAATTAGCCTTATGATTCTTACTGTAGAATCCGAAGCCGCACCAGTTCTGCCCGCCATGTCCGTATTACCAGTCACCGGTGAATTATGTGTTAGCAAGAAAGGTTCAGTACACTTAGGTCATAGTAAATGCGCTACTGTGGTCGAATTCAGTGATCATGGTAAATCGTCTTTTAAAGCTACCCGTCATTCTTATTTTGTTTGTGGTCATACCGCATACATACGTTTACCTCCAGATTGGGATGGTACTTGTTACATTGCATTCCTTCTGCCACCTGTTTTCCTAGCCCCTCCAGATTATCACAGAAATACCAATCTAGTAAAGAGTAGACTCCGAAGAGATCTCCCGATTGTCGACTATACTGAAACGGCATGGGAGCAATACACAGATTTCAATAAAGGTTTTTTCCCCTACCTAGGCACTGTAACAAATAGTAAATTAATACGTAGATTAACCAGAACCCTTGAAGCAGTAGTACAAGAAACTGCCTCCGCTCTAAGTAACTTAACAGAGGAACAGTCTGCTATACGGACTGTTGTCCTTCAGAACCGTCTTGTTATTGACGTCATCTTGGCAGATAGAGGTGGAGCCTGTAAGGTCATCGGGTCAAGTTGCTGTGTTTTCATTCCACAAAACGCACCATCTGTATACAAAGCTATTACTCGTCTTCATAAAATTGCAAGTCTGATACATCAGAATCCAGGCACCTGGACTTGGTCCGGTTGGTTCTGGACAACGTTATCCGCTTGGGGATGGAAGATCCTATCCTTCCTAGGCATTGGTCTAGTCATAGTATTCAGTTGCTGCCTGTGCCTACAGAGTGGGCCAGCGATATGTGGACTGTGTGCCACGTCATGTATTGAACATTCCAGTTCTCTCTTGAACAGTCAAAGAAAGAAAGATGAACAAATAATGTTATAAGAACAGACTGATCGATTCATGAGGATTGATATATCATGAAGGGTCCGTAGGGAACAAGGAGGGAATGAGGTAATATAGATTTTTGGTCAAGTTATGTTCCCTAGCGCGTACCCCACCGACTCCATGTACGAGATTAAAGTGCATGTAACTTCCCTCCTGTGCAAGCTATGAAGACGCAAATACATTTGCGTCCAACGTTAACATGTCCTCTTTCAGACCCACCATGAATGGGTTCAATAGTCCGTTCCTAAGTATCCCTTGCCAACGTCTTTTTAAGGTGTACCCTACACGTTTTTCAGTTCTGGCGCGGTAGGCCTGCATTTCTGTCATCGAGCCCTTTCTGTTTTCTGACTCCAAGGGCCTCTGCCCAGGCTGCCCCCCGTACCCGTGAACTCTGACTTACTTCTAGCGCGGCCCTCCGTGCTCAGCTCAGCCTGCTGCCTGCCAAGATTGACTATAACCTTCGAGTTATCTGTTCTGCTCCCTGAAAATACATTCCTGCCTGCTAGCTTCAGTAAACATCCTTCCTCAGCTGCAGGGCCAAAGGGCCGACCTGTCTCTATGCAACTAATTCAAGTAATTCATAGCCTCTGTTGCCATGCTATCCTGGAAGGTCCAGGCCCCCACGCTTCTCATGCAGACACCCAGGCGCTTATACACGCACTCACAGCAAGTATAGAATAGCTTCTGCTCTAGAGACCTTTCCGTCCCGATAGTCTAGTTCCTAAACATCAGATATCAGATATGATAGAAGTACAAGTTGATCTGACATGCCAGACTTCTGTCTCTTTCCGTCAGTGTAAATGTCAAGTCCCCTGCACCCTCCAGCTTCACGTGCATCACACGTCATGCAGCTGCGCGCGCATCCAAGCCTCAGATTCCTGCTGACATTGCAACATTTCTAGTTTAGTGCCACCCACATGTGTCACCTACTTGTGACGTTTCTAGAACACACCTCCAGTTACGCCTAGTTCACGCCTTCTGCCGACGTACTTGTACCACGTGTATACTGTTATCTTGTCTTCTCTCAGCTGTTACGCCTTCTATACTGTTTCTAATGGTGTACAATAAGTATATAAGCTATGTACTGTTAATAAAATGTAGCGCGCTCTTTCTATCCCTTCTGACACCCCTGCGGTGTTCAGAACAAGATATCATGGTCAAGACCATTCCTTTCTAAGGAATAAAACCCCTAAGAACTCTAACACCACGGACTCTGCCTTTTTCTTCCGATCTGAGTTATTATTGATTAAGTACTTACCTTGCATAGAAATTAAGTTAGTAAATTATATATTTACGTCAACAGGACAGCAGGCTGCAGCGAGGCTACACAATCCCTGTTGGGCGTAACAGCATCGAGTGAACTCTCAAGCGCCAGGGCTTTGGAATTAGATATATATATATATATATTCACAGAAAAAACCATAGGTTATAGTGGATATATAGTTAGAAATTTGCATTTAGAAAACCTTGAAAATTCAATGAAAAAACCATTGGTTATAGGCCATATATAGTTAGGAATTAGCATTTACAAAACCTTATTTTACTCGCATAAAACCATTGAAATTCCATATATAGTTAGAAGCGCTAACTATATATCGCGCACCCGCAATCCACTGCTGATGATGTCACATATTACATCATTCATGACATGGTCAGTGACATCACTGATGACATCACTGATGACATCTCAAATGACATCACTGATGACAACTCAAATGATTGTATGTGTCTGTAAAGTTTAAATATGTTTCACATATTGAAGAATGAGTGGATGTATAAGTGTCTGGATGAAGAATTTAGTAGGTGCATGACTGACTGTATGAGAGAATGATTAAATGTGTCTCACTGAGTGCATGGGTTAGTGACTAAACTGTCTTAATTTGTGCATCAGTATGTTTGTTGTTGTGTAAGCTGCTGCATGTGTTGATCAGTAGCTATAAGAGTGGCCATATGGGTTATTGATTGGTTGCCCAAGTATTTGAATGGGAGGCTGAGTGTGTGTGTGGGTGGCTGGGAGGTGCGTGACTCTGTGCATAGATGTGTAAGCAGTTGATTCACTAGGAGTATGAGTTCAAGAGTGCATGTGGAAACAGCTATATGGGCGGTTGACTATGCATGGGTGTGTTGGTGAGTGAATGGATTTCTCATTGCTACATGAGCAAGTAAGTACGTATGTAAAACACAATACATGTGAGAGTTGAGATATATAAATAACTGAACATAAGAGCCAGTGAATGTGTGAGTGGCTGTATCGATCACTGTGAGCTTGTATCAGGGATTATATAAGAGAATAAATATGTGTTATTATATGTTTGAATAAGTAAGATGTGTATAACTTTATAGTTGAGAAAATGGAGGTGTGATTGATTCTTTGCATGACTGAGTAGGTGTGTGAGTAACTCCATGGATGAGTGACAGTCTGTGAGTGTCTGTTTATACTGAGTGTATGTAAGGTTATATTAGAGTCTGAAGAGGTTCATTGTATTATCACATAAGTGATGTGATCAGTGATGACAAATGAGATGTCATCAGTGATGTCATTTGAGTTGTCATCAGTGATGTCATCAGTGATGTCATTTGAGATGTCATCAGTGATGTCATTTGAGTTGTCATCAGTGATGTCATTTGAGATGTCATCAGTGATGTCATCAGTGATGTCACTGACCATGTCATGAATGATGTAATATGTGACATCATCAGCAGTGGATTGCGGGTGCGCGATATATAGTTAGCGCTTCTAACTATATATGGAATTTCAATGGTTTTATGCGAGTAAAATAAGGTTTTGTAAATGCTAATTCCTAACTATATATGGCCTATAACCAATGGTTTTTTCATTGAATTTTCAAGGTTTTCTAAATGCAAATTTCTAACTATATATCCACTATAACCTATGGTTTTTTCTGTGAATTTCATTGGTTTTTTAATAGCAAATATGAAAAGCTTTAAAATGTCAAGTACGTGATAGATAAAAACATTTTCGTATTCATGCACACTGATGTGCTTTGAACGCTGCACCCCCCCCCCCTCCCCTCTTTTGTCTTAGTAGTACTCTCTCTTTGCAGATACTGAAGGGTAGTTAACGCAGACCTTTACCCCCGTTGTAATCCGTCGTGCCTCCTTGTCTCTCCATTTGATTGATTGTTGTCCAAGCATTTACTGTTTTAGAATTGGTTCTCTTTGGATCATTCTCTATTTACAAACAAGCACAAAGTCGCAATACTCTGTTTAGTCTTTGCAGATAGTGAAAAATCGTGTAAAAAAATAAAAGTAATCGAGCAAAATCAGTAGGCCACTAATTGGATCTCTTTTTGACCTCGCTAAAATAGAAATATTAGGAACAACCCTTCATGAGAAATACGAAAATAGTGAGATGAACTGAGCTCCACACCATGAGGGCTGCAAGACAGCTCGGCTCCATCACCCATCCCGCACAAAATAACGACAAACCCTATGCAAATATTGAAAATATACACAACACACCAGCAAAGAAACAGGGTAAAACATTTTATTAAATAACTATTTACAAAACGTTGGTTTATAAGATGATGTCAGTAGTGGACCGATGTGTGAATAGATCGAAAACAGCACAAGGCTCCAAGATCCGGATGGCAAGCTCCTGGATGTTGGGTGCCATAGTTTAGAGTTCTGAATTTCAGCCTTTTTCAATGCCTGTGCTTTGTTGAATCAAAATGGCGGCTTGACACAAAGCTGACTCAAGCGTTGCTACTGATGCTATGCAGACCAAAACTGGTTTTCAGTTTGTACATTTTTCTAGATTTTTCAATCCAAGTTTGGTTGACTTTGTAGAACGATGGCTTCAGATTTTCAACATACGGTGTGGTGGCGCTGACTGGGAGGGGGCGCTTCGCTCCTGCCCCCTCCCCAAGTAAGATTTTCATACGTGAAAGTTCGTTAATGGTTTTGGTCCCTGAGATGCTTCGATGTCACTATCATTCTCAAATAGCATAAGTTCTGGATGTTGGGTGCCATAGTTAAGAGTTCTGAGCAGTGCTTGTAACACTGTCTGAAGCTTATTTCCACCTACTGCAGCTTCACTATTCTCAAAGTAAGTGAGTGTCGTTTGTGGACCTGACTGCATTAGAAAACAATGTGATATGTTACCTTCCTAAACAGCTTGACGGAGGCCCCTGAGGGGCGGTGTGATGGCCATGGACTCGGAGAAGACGCTTGGCTCCGACACCCTCCCCAAGTCTTATAGCACTGGTGTAGCCTGAGATCGCCCCCGACATAGGCGGCCGGCTCCCGGGGTCCGGCGGAACTTTTTGCCTTTTGATGACTCTTCAATTCTGGACCTTGTCCCACAATCCGTTTGACCTGAAGACAAGCTGTAGTGGGGCGCCCCTTTATCGTTTTAGTTGCCATTCCGCCCGCTTTTGCTACACTGTGCCTCTTCCGCCATTCAGCTGTTTACCGCCCGCTCTTGCGACTACAGCGTCTCGCTCACCATGTAGTTGAGATGCGCCCGCTCTTGCGGTGCAGCGATAGGCGGCTGCCACAGGACTCTCAAAATGGCGGCCGGCTCTTCGGTTTTGGGCCTGGTCCACTAAAATGGCCCTGGGACACCTTGGAACTCGGACGCTTGTCTGCTAGGGCTTGGGTCCCATTCTCGAAAAGCGTCCCCTCAGCCGTGAAGATTCTACAAAACTCTTGGGGGCCTCCGACTCCCGCAGGCTTCTGGTGGGGAGCGGCTGCCATGATTGCTCGTGGAATGGCCACGACGGAGCTACGAGATGGTAGTGGTCTCATGCTGACGCCAGCTTTAGTCTGAAACATCCAGAAACACTGTAGACTACCAATTCGATCAGTTCCGGTAGCGCCCCAACATGACCCGGAAGAGAAGAACTTGCCCTCCCCTCTTTGACTGATGGTTCTTGTTGCCTGTCCCCTCTGTTGTCATTTAACAGAACTTTTTGGACTGCTGAAAGGGGTTGTGTTCTGAACGCTGGTTGGTGGAGACATTTAGACTATATTCTTGACCTACGTTGTCGCGCAATGCGTTTTATGACACGCCGCGTTAGCGCACCCAGAAGTGATCCGAGGCGCGGCGCGCAGCGCGTAACGTAAGCATAACAGGTCATGTGACTTGTTAATAAAACTTTTCATTGGTTCATTTTACTTTTGTTAATTTAATGATGAAAAGCTTGGTCATATGACCTAAAAATTACGCTTTTTATTATTTTCGAACAATATTTTTTTTTCAAACATATGTTATAATATTCCAGGCTAATGTACTTTCCCGGAAAATTTACAACTGTCTTGCAAGTAAAATATATTCCTTTTTCGAGAAAAAGGGCGTTTCTTCCTTCCATGACGGAGCCGTTGAGTAAAAGAGATTCGGCCTGCTGTCTTAGTCGCCGATACGCCTGATTATCAGATTCTTATCGATCACTTTATGTTGCAGACATGAAAAACACAACTGCCCTTGACCATTTATCTTTACTGCGTTCCTACATATTATACCTTTTATCCGTCATGTAATTGGACTGCTTTATTTCACTTGCCTTTTACTGATTCGAAAACAGTCACTAAAAGTAAAAACTTTACAAATGAAAATACTACTACCGTGTTTTGTTTTAAAAACCTTTATTGTGAAAATGTCAGTATACAAATACGGGCCTACAACCACGTGGGCCGGCCACGGAGCAAACTGAAATCGTATATGATGAGGAGACATTTACACTGTAGAAGAACGTAACGAGCGGGCCATTAGGTGACAAGAACAAAGGTGTCTAACAGTTGCGGAATCGGTGGACGTACATTTTGTAATTAAAATACGACAGGGCCACTTACAATAACATTTTCTAGATATACATTTGCGGGCAAAGAGTTACGAGTCCCATTTATACCGGCGCCATTTTGAGCGAGGCCGGGCAGGTCCAAGATATAGTCAAAATGTCTCCACCAACCATCGGCCAGACCAGAACCCCTTTCGGCCCTTTATGCTACAAGATGGTGTCTTCCATTCAGAAAATATTGGTGGCAGCATTTTGAAAGGAAACAGAAACAGCCGTTCTCCTAGTGAGTTTCACATTGTTACATTTAGGAAGAATGTTGAAGAGTAGTATGTGGAAAATCTGAAGCCATTTTTCTACAAATTCTCAATCAGACTTGGATGGAAAAAAAAAACCTGAAGAATGTACAAACTGAAAACCAATTTTTGTCTGTATAGCACCAACAGTAACGCTTGAGTCAGCTTTGTGTCAAGCCGCCATTTTCATTCAATCAATAGCGTCCCCCTGCACACATTCAGGGACCTGGTCGTGTCTTCAGATGAAACGCATTGTAGGAAAAGAAGCAGAAAGGAAAAGGAAAAAAGTTCCGCCGGACCTAGTGAAGCTGCAGCAGGTGCAAATAAGCTTCAGACAGTCTTACAAGCACTGCTCAGAACTCTCAACTGAGGCACTCAACATCCAGGACTTGCCATTCGGATCTTGGCGCCTTGTATTTTTGTTTTGTTTTTGATGGAGGGGAAACAACAAAAAACAGGCATTGAAAAAGGCTCAACAGTGCAGGGCGCCTTGTGCTGGTTCCGACCTATTCACACATCGGTCCACTACTGACATCACCTCATAAACCAACGGGGCACCCCACGCCGACTTTCGGCGCAGCATTGTAGGATGGCCACACCAGTGCGGCAATTTGCTGGACACCACCTCGGTGCCATCCAGATCTCGGCGCGTTCATTCAATCAATAGCGTCCCCCTGCACACATTCAGGGACCTGGTCGTGTCTTCAGATGAAACGCATTGTAGGAAAAGAAGCAGAAAGGAAAAGGCAAAAAGTTCCGCCGGACCTAGTGAAGCTGCAGCAGGTGCAAATAAGCTTCAGACAGTCCTACAAGCACTGCTCAGAAATCTCAACTGAGGCACTCAACATCCAGGACTTGCCATTCGGATCTTGGCGCCTTGTGCTGGTTCCGACCTATTCACACATCAGTCCACTACTGACATCACCTCATAAGCCAACGGGGCACCCCACGCCGACTTTCGGCGCAGCATTGTAGGATGGCCACACCAGTGCAGCCACTTGCTGGACACCACCTCGGTGCCATCCGGATCTCAGCGCGTTCGAGTCACTGTGCCGGAAGAGTGACCGGAACTCAGCTGAACACGCCGTCTTTCGGCGCAGCATTGTAGGATGGCCACACCAGTACGGCAATTTGCTGGACACCACCTCGGCGCCATCCGGATCTCGGCGCGTTCGAGTCACTGTACCGCAACAGTGACCGCAATTCAGCTGGACACGCCGTCTTTCGGCGCAGCATTGTAGGATGGCCACACCAGTGCGGCAATTTGCTGGACACCACCTCGGTGCCATCCGGATCTCGGCGCGTTCGAGTCACTGTACCGCAACAGTGACCGCAATTCAGCTGGACACGCCGTCTTTCGGCGCAGCATTGTAGGATGGCCACACCAGTGCGGCAATTTGCTGGACACCACCTCGGTACCATCCGGATCTCGGCCCGTTGTGCTGCCTTCGGCCTATTCGCACATCGGTCCGCTACTGACGCCGCCTCACGTGCCAACGGATTTTCTACGCTTTTTGTAGCCCTATGTCGCATAACAGGTCATGTGACTTGTTTATAAAACTTTTCATTGGTTCATTTTACTTTTGGTTTCCTAAAGATGGAAGGCTTGGTCATATGACCTAAAAATAACACTTTTCATTGGTTTAGAACATTTTTTTTTCCCAAACGATGAAAGCCCCACCTTGTTTCTGGATCATTCAGACTGAAGCTGGCGTCAGCATGAGAGCACCACCATCTCGTGGCTCCGTCGTGGTCATTCCGCGAGCAATCATGGCAGCCGCTCCCCACCGGAAGCCTGCGGGAGTCGGGGGCCCCCAAGACTTTTATACAATCTTCACGGCTGAGCGGACGCTTTTCGAGAATGGAGCCCAAGCCCTAGCAGGCAAGCGTCCGAGTTCCAAAGTGTCCCAGGGCCATTTCAGTGGACCAGGCCTAAAACCGAGGAGCTGTCCGCCATTTTAAGAGCCATGTGGCAGCCGCCTATCGCTGCACTGCAAGAGTGGGAGCAACTCAACAACATGGTGAGCGAGACGCTGTGGCCGCAAGAGCGAGCGCAACTCAGCTAGATGGCCGCCACCTGGGGAGGCCCGTTCACGCCGCCTCCCCCCCCCCCCCGGGCCGCCGCACGCCAATTTTCGGAGCAGCATTGTAGGATACCAAAACCAGTGCGGCAGTTTACTGGACATCACCTGGGTGCCTGTCGTACATGTTGTGTCAGCCATGTGACACTGGACACAGACCGCTACTGACGAGGCCTCCCCCCGCACCACCCGGGACACCCCACGCTGTTTTTCTGTGCTGCATTGTAGGATCCCTAAACCAGTGCGGCACCCAGGCGACATCACCTGGGTGCCGTCCAGAACTCTGCACGTTGTGCTGCCTTGGGACTATTCGCACAACAGACCGCTACTGACGAGGCCTCCCCCCGCCCCACCCGGGACGCCCCACGCCAATTTTCGGAGCAGCATTGTAGGATCCCTAAACCAGTGCGGCACCCAGGCGACATCACCTGGGTGCCGTCCAGAACTCTGCACGTTGTGCTGCCTTGGGACTATTCGCACAAAAGACAGCTTCTAACCATTGTTGCTTTTTGTGTTAATAAATGTTTAAATGTTTTTAGTTTTTGTTCTGTTCATTATCGTTAAAAGTTAATAAAGTTTTATAACCTTAATTTGTTGGAGTGTTATCTATTTTTTGAAAAACGGGTGAATGGGGCCTTGAATCGGGTTATTGTCATGTGTAGGCTTTGGAAGTGTGCTGCTGCAGGATCGGACATTTCAAACTCAAATGCACGTTCGTTTTCTTACCTTTCCGAAGCATGGAGCGCAATAGCAGGCAGAGAAAGGGTGATGCACGTGTTGAACACTACCTGACCTGGCAAGTTGCTGGCAGTGCCCCCCCGCCCGCTCCTGAAAGAGGGCACACACACACCGCCGCCCCGAGTACTTCACAAATCTTTAAAAGACCATGCGCTTGTTCATGAGGCTTAAATGGTTTATCACCTCTTCTAGAACCCCTGCATCGACCCTCTGACGTTTCATGGAAAAATTACCATGTAACACAATACCAAGCCCTGTCGGCTGAAACCCCCAAGGAATCGTGGGGCATATTATCAAGGGGGTTTATCTCCGCTTTTTTGGCTTTAAAAGCCATGAAAGCGGAGATAAAATTATCTCCCTATTACCAAGCTGTCGCTAACACCAGTTAGTGACAGCTAAAAGGAGATAGCGACCATCTTGGGCCCCGCTTTGCATGTCAGTGATATTTATCACTAATGACATGCAAAGTGGCGTGCCAAGATGTTAGCGACTGGAAACAGTCCCTAACATCGCTACCTTCTATTACCAACTTTTGGAGATATTCGCGCTAAGCGCGAATATCTCCAAAATGTAACACCTGCCCTGAGCAGTTCTTAGCCATGTTATCCAATGGGAGGTGGATAACATGGCTAAGAGCATTAGGTCAATAATACATGAATATCGCTGACTTTTCTGCGATAATAGCAAGGTTTATCTGCGATAAAAATCGCCGATGTGCGGCGATAATTTTTGTCTCTAAACAAGTTAGAGACAAAAATTATCGCTAGTTGTTCGTAATATGCCCCCGGGTTTTTGCTTGCAGAAATCGGGAGGCGGGAGACTAGCACTGAAATCAGTAGTCACACGCCTGAATCAGGAGGATTGGCATGTCTGAATTCTCTACAGCTGGGGCCATAAACTACATCCGCAGGGTTAGGTGATAGCCTGGGACCAGCCTGGCATCTAAAATGGCTGCCGTGCACGACAAAATTGTGGCATTCGAAAAAAAGGCAAGATGGCGCAGCCGCTGGAAGAGATGTATCAACATATATCAGCCTCCTCAGCCACCCTCAGGAAACATAGGGGATTAGGATACGTCTCCCGCACCCCCTTATACCTAGTAATTTAATTAACGAAGCACAAAATGGCGAATTCCCGTTTCGCTACCAGTTTGCGGCCCAGTTCGCGGCCCGTGAAGCGCTTCTACCGTGAAAAATCATTTTTTTTTTTATTTTCCCCACGGGACCCTTTAATAACCCCAACAACATTCCTAGGGGGTGAAGAGGGGGATACCTTGCCCCCTTTCATTAAATTCCCCCTTAGTTTTTCACCTTTTCTTCTCTCTCGATCCTACCGAGAGACAAGATGGCGGCCGCTCCGGACTGTCACGCAGCAAAAAAAAAAAAAAGCTCACGCACAGCCGCTGGAAGAGATGTATCAACATATATCAGCCTCCTCAGCCACCCTCAGGAAACATAGGGGATTAGGATACGTCTCCCGCACCCATTTATACCTAGTAATTTAATTAACGAAGCTCAAAATGGCGAATTCCCGTTTCGCTACCAGTTTGTGGCCCAGTTTGCGGCCCGTGAAGCGCTTCTACCGTGAAAAATCATTTTTTTTTTTATTTTCACCACGGGACCCTTTAATAACCCCAACAACATTCCTAGGGGGTGAAGAGGGGGATACCTTGCCCCCTTTCATTAAATTCCCCCTTAGTTTTTCACCTTTTCTTCTCTCTCGATCCTACCGAGAGACAAGATGGCGGCCGCACCGGACTGTTTAGAATGTTGACAGACACCGGAGAGCCCATCAGCTTTCTGCGCGCAAAGTTCCGATAAGCGAAAAGTAAGCGGACCGGATCGCTGCCCAGAGCGCTGTTACAGATATATATCTTGGTTTGAACGTTAATTTCTCAAAAACTACTGGAGCACATATATTGAGACCTAGCAAAGGCACATCGGGCTAACAGTCCCTACAATTTTGCCAAGTTTCGTGCAAATCCATTCAGCCGTTCGAGCTAAAAGTGAGTCCAACCGCCCTATGGAAAACTCAATGCAAAAAACGCGTTTTGGGACCCCCCTTTTTTCTCGGCCCCCCCTTGACGAAACCCCCCCAAATTTTCAGGGGCTGCTCAGAATCAAAATGTGCCATTTTCCTGAAAATTTCAGCCGATTCCGTCCACAAACGCCAAAGTTATTAGACATAGAATTTTCAAAAGTCCCATAGGGAATAAATCCTAACTATATATACCTACTGGCGATAGCCAGTAGGTAATATATATATATATATATATATATATATTACCTACTGGCGGTCGCCAGTAGGTATATATAGTTAGGATTTTTTCTCTATGTAACTTTTGAAAATTCTATGTCCAATAACTTTGGCGTTTGTGGACGGAATCAGCTGAAATTTTCAGGAAAATGGCACATTTTGTTTCTGACAGCAGGCTGCAGCGAGGCTACACAATCCCTGTTGGGCGTAACAGCATCGAGTGAACTCTCAAGCGCCAGGGCTTTGGAATGAAATAAAATGCGCGGCTGCCCGAGCCGTGTTAATGAGATGTGCACCATTCCTGAAAATGTTAGGAAGGCTGTGGAGGACAATGTTCCATTCCTAGAAGCGTGCTGTTCAACTCTGCAAAAATGAAGCCTGCCTTCCCTGCAAAATTCTTTCCTACTAAATGTTTTTACTGAAAGCTAATATAATGCACAGGGGCATGGAGCCCACTAAAGGCTATCACTTAAACTCACCTGTGGAACTACGAGATCCATCATACTACTCGGCACAAACCATTGCCACGCCCACTAATAGGCGGTTCTAAAGGAATAAAGAAAAGAAGACAGGGGACGCTTTTCTATGCCTCTGTGAATACAGCTCATGACTAAGAGGCGGGATGCCTCGAAACGCGTCGAGCATGAACTATTAATTGAATTACAGGACAGCAGGCTGCAGCGAGGCTACACAATCCCTGTTGGGCGTAACAGCATCGAGTGAACTCTCAAGCGCCAGGGCTTTGGAATGAGATATATATATATATATTCACAGAAAAAACCATAGGTTATAGACCATATATAGTTAGGAATTTGCATTTACAAAACCTTGAAAATTCACTGAAAAAACCATAGGTTATAGACCATATATAGTTAGGGATTAGCATTTACAAAACCTTATTTTACTCGCATAAAACCATTGAAATTTCATATATAGTTAGTTGCGCTAACTATATATCGCGCACCCGCAATCCACTGCTGATGATGTCACATATTACATCATTCATGACATGGTCAGTGACATTCATTGGTTTTTTAAAGCTAACATCTGTAGCTGTAAAATGTATTCTTCTTTAAATCCCAAAATATATTTAGATGTTTATTGATAATTTTTTTTTAAATATTTTTTTTCTTCGCTTTCGGTTCGCGAACCGGGAAGCTTTCCGTTAGCTCATCTTGATGCCGCGACCTAGTCCGCGAACCGGTAAACGTTTCGTTAGCGCAACTGTGACGCGTCGCGGAAGCGCGACGTATCATTGTCGCGTAATGCGTCTTATGACGCACCGCGTTAGCGCTCCCGGAAGTGTTCCGCACCGCGAACCGGAAGCGATCCGGGACGCGGCGCGCACCGCGTAACGTAAGCGGAACAGGTCATGTGACTTGTTTATCAAACTTTTCATTGGTTCATTTCACTTTTGGTTTCCAAATGATGTATGACTAGGTCATGTGACCTAAAAGTAACACTTTTCATTGGTTCAGAACTTTTGCTTTTCCCAAATCATGAAAACCCCTCCTTCTTTCCTCACTCTGACTTTCATCTTGGTGAGAGAAAGACCATTTTTCTGTACTTCAGCAATGGCTTCTATCCTTGCTTCAGCTGGTGGACCCCCACCACCACCTCCACCTCCTCATGAGAAGATAGGACCACCCGCTCAATTCATCTCCAACAGAGAGGAGGAAGAGGATGACCTTGAGGAAGAGGAGACAGATGAACCTCAGTTTATACAGGAGCTGCCCCGTGTTTCCCGACGGAAAACAAGTTTTATATGGCAGTTTTTTTCCATCCCTCGAGGGGAGAAGAAGGTCAATGCGAAGTATGCCACCTGCCTCATATGCAAATACCAATTATCTAGAGGCACAGAAAAAAAGTATAGTATGGGCAACTATACTATGCATCGCCATATGGCCAGGTGGCATCCACTAAACTACAGCCGGGCAGAGTTGCGTGACCTCCAAGATAATCCCCCGACAACTCCTGTGGCCAGGTCAACGTCAAATATCTCTCTGACAGGAAGAGAGGCACAGGAAACTGTGCCAAACATACAGCAAAACTTCAAACACATGAAGTTTACCTGCATATACTGTGGTGCTCTGCTCTCATGTGGGAACATGAGCGTGAAATTAATCAACATTGCGTACGAAAACCACAAGTGCACTAACCCACCCAAACAGTAATTTTTTTTTTGCTCCTGTTGAGCCCTTTTCAATGCCTGTTTTTTGTTGTTTCCCCTCCATGAAAAACACAAAAAAAACATAAAACTGTTCTAAAAATACAAAAAAACAAAAAATGTTCAGAAAAATAAATAAATAAATAAAACAACAAAAACATAAAAAAAAGTTCTTTTCAGAACTACCTCCCCTTTCAAATAAAATTGCTAGAATGTTTAGCACTCTGGCAAGCTCTATTTCTTTTGGTTCGCTTTCCGGTTCGCTGCCCGGTTCGCGAACTTGAAGCGAACCAAAAAAATATTTTTTTTTAAAAAAGAAGAGTTAGTATAAGGGAAGTAAACAGAGAGTAATGTTAAAAGAAAGACAGCTATAGGGAGTAAACCAGAGATACTGTTTAATACATCTATTTATTAATTCAGGATGACGATAAGGTGTGATCTCTCCTGAGGTTTGTTTAAGGTGAGACCTACTCAGGGTTACAGATCAATTTTACACTTGTTGAAGAATACAGAGCAGATAATGCATGTGAAGGCCTACCAATGAAGTAAGTCATGTCCTCTTATTACATCATTCATGACATGGTCAGTGACATCATCAGCAGTGCATTGCAGGTAAAAAGAGTAGAAAACATTTACCTTATAATTCTTGTTAACTTTTTAAAATATTTTTTCATACTTTCAATCTGTAAAAGAGAGAACAAACATTTCCAAAAATATTAAAACATGTATTTAAAAATTAGAAAAGAAAAGGGAAAAGGTTCAAGAAGAAACAGTTTTTCAACAACTTTGACATTTACAGAAGCCTCTGCTTCTCTACGTCCCCTACACAATCCTAAAGATGTATATTTTAAACAAACAGTATCTTTATGCTGATGAACTGAGGCCTATTTTGGAACATGGTGCTTCTTTTGCACTGCTGATGTCTCACAATAGTGATGCAATAGCAGCGCAAACAAGATGTAAAGCCAACATAAAATTGTGTCTAACATTTTAAATGATTGTTTCAGGATGCAAATAAGATGTGTGCTTTCAAGAGCTTTCTTTGAGGTGAGGCCTATTCCTTTTTTTTTAAAAAAAACAGTACCCAGAAGTACAGCACTGTAAGCATTAAAATTGACACTTACAGAAGACTCAGTTTCTCCATATCTACCTCACATTTCTAAATGTATATCATAAGTACAAAAAGCAGAACATTAATTATACATGTTAAATGGTTTATTTTTGCTGTTCTCAGAATGTATCAAATTTCACTTAAATCAGTGACTTGAAGGTATTCATCATGTAACAGCGGGGAAAAAAAAACACAATCAAAATGATTGTGTTTAAAAAACCCATACAACCTAAGAAATCTGAATTCAAAACTCCTTAAAATTAACTTACTTTCAATGACGTCGAAGGATGTCCTATGAACAGCGTCCACTCTGTTGTGCTATAAATATTTTCAGCCCGCCACTTTCTGAAAGAAAACCTCCATGGTTTTGAAAAATATGTTACATAAAAGAAAAGACTTCTCACATTCTACCACATGTTTCCACTAGGCCAAATCATGTTGCAGCGATTCCCAACTCTTGTAATTCTTCCAATCAAATCCCGTCATTTTCTATTTTCGCAACTTTCAAAAAGAAAACGTTTAAGATTATTTTCACAATCCTGGACTACTAATATCTTACCCTTCTTTGTCACTCATGTTCTCCTTTTCCTATGACACTGATACTGCTTACTATGAAGCAGACTTACTTGCATCAGGTTTATATAGTTGGATTTTTAAATTGACATTATAATTAAAAGTTTTGGACCAATAATCTAGACAGCATTGCAGACTTACATTCCCTCTACTTGATGAACCTTTTGCAATTCCTCACAGGAAATCCCGAGATTCTTTCTTTAAAATTTTGGTTTTAAAAACACCAGGTAAGAATTTTTAAGGTCAAACGGCAATTTGTTTTTGAAAGTTACAACGGAATCATTGCAGAATGACCAGCCGTTTCGAGACTTTAAATAAGCTGTATAATGTCCTGATGTTGTTGAAGGACCATCGTGATAGATAATTGCTACAGTTACAAAAGTCCTTCCTGATATTGACAGCTGAGAAGCCACAAATTTTTTTATTAAAGTTGACAATTTTGATCCATCAGGCCTACATCGTTGGATCATTAAAATGACATACTGGCCATATCTACGTATAAATAATGTTGACATCATTCCAGATTTACATTGGCTACACTCCATGTTGTGATCCGCTGCATTTACTAGCTTATTAAAGGAGACTGATTTACTGTCTGGCAAAGTTAAATATATAAATCTTTCTGAGTCTACACTAGTAGTACTTGATACCATACAGTTCTCGCAGTCATGCTGCCATTGATAAGAAAGCCCAAACAGGTGATCTACATCTACACCCTCATCTTGCAATACATCAAGCATATACATTAAAAACTCCTGACAATCTTGCTGATTATTTTCAGAGAAGTCTGTTTGACCTGAACATTCATCTAACAGATAACGAACTTCAGACACACTTTCTACTTTTGTTCGATCAGTGCTACATTTCTCGAAAACAGAATTCAACAAACAGCATAAAATTTGTTCTGAATTCAACAGAATCTGTTCTTTTAAACTCTCTAGTGAAAAGAGAACATTAACCACTACATTTGCATAGCAGTTGACACCAGAATTGTTTTCAAATTGAAAACCGACAACATCTTCAACAGAATCCACTTTCTTTCTGCTAACAATTTTCGGTTCATTGACTTTTGGTCTTTTTGCTACAACCTCCCTACTATTACTGATATTTCTACGTTTCCGGCCTACCACACGTTTCTCAAACAAAGGATATTGAGGCAAATGTGGCGCATACTCTCTTCTTAACCTATTGTATTCCTTAACACAATCTAGATCCGCACAAATGTTTGTGACATCACAGTCAATCAAGTACAATCCCGATAAAGTTCTAACTCGTGACAATGCCACATATGCCATACCCTCCTTGAACACAGAACTGCCAATATTCACCAATGCACTGTCTCCACTTAAACCTTGCGATTTATGGATTGTCACCGCATATGCCAAGCAAACAGGAAACTGTTTACGGCGAACATATAAGTCTTTAACAAGCAAAAACCTAGCAGAACAACGACCAATTAGCTGTACTTCCTCAATGCCATCAAATTTAATTTTTAAAAATTCTATTCCATCTCTATTTCTGTATTTCTCAAAATCAACAACATTACCCATTGATCCATTTACCAGACCTCTTTCAACATGTAAATTCCTTCTCAAAATGATTCGGCAATTTAAACACACATTCAAAGTCTTTTCAAAACCCGCTGTTTTAGATATAGTCTTCTCTAATGAATCCAATTTTGATTTCAAATTCTCTGACAAAATAATTGTTGATCCCATATGCTCTATTTTGTCAATAGCTTCAAGTTTCACAATCTCTTGCTTTTCTAAATTCAACATTTTGTTGTTGAAGATGGCACATTCTGCAAGAGTTGGCATCAAACATATTCCGGATTTCTTCTCAGTAATTTTCTGAAAAATATTCTCAGGCACAATCTCTTGTTCGGGATATAAATTTGAAAGTAATCGTGCATTTAAAGCTTCTTTTCCATGCTCGGTCACTTTTCCAATTCTAATATCTTGTAGAATATTCTTGTAATCTTCATCCTTCGCCTGACGCATATTTTCATGCAGTTCAGCATAATTGAAGTTTAACCATATATTGACGTTGCCAATGCTCCCTAGGCACTTCCTGGTATCTTCATGCGTGAGTATTTTGAACACAGGTTGACCTTTTACTGGTGTCAGCTGCAGAAGATCTCCGAAAACAATGATGTGTTTGCCACCAAATAACACATCATATTCAGTTTTAAGTACTTCTTGCATTCTCAAATGCACAAAGGCAAGCATGACATTGGAAACCATGCTTACTTCGTCAATGATAAGTAGTTTCATTTTCCTCAAGACTCTTGAAACTTCACAGCAAGCATCCCCAGATAACTTGTGGTATTGTAATTTGTAGTCATGCTCCACTGGCAGCATCAGTAGACGATGCAAAGTAATACCTTTAATGTTATGTGCTGCCAGTCCAGTAGGAGCGGTGACAACACAAGACAGCGATAACTCAGTCCTTTCCTGCAAATAACAAGAAATTGCTTTAATGAGGAAACTTTTTCCAGTTCCCGCTTCTCCACTCACGTACAGTCGGACAGGCTTCAACGATGTACATGAGCACTCTTTCTTCTCATGACTTAATCCATGCTCAATTTGCTTGGTAACTTCATCATATATTTTCCTCTGCTCAACGTTGAGTTGTTTTTCCAAGTCTTCTAAGTTAACTGAATCCTCCTGAGCATGTGCCATGGCTCTTTCCACTTCATTCATAGCAGTGGCAGCTTCATTTTCGATAATAGGTCCTCCAAGTGGATCTTGACTCAATGAAACAGAACTCTGACTGTCCTGAGAACTGTCTCTGGCAATCTCGGCTGCAATCGTTGCTTCCTGCTCAATTTCCAAAGTTAGCATTTCTTGATATTTGGGAAAAGCAGGACATTCTATGGTCTCCTTAGCAGCAGTGAAAGAGTCTTCGTAACAGAGGAAATCTCCAAGCAGTTCCTCTTCTGCACGCCAAGGCTTGAAAAGTTGCAAAAGTGCTAAATAGAAAAACTCCTTTTTTTCTGGAGATTCGCCACTCAATTTTCGATGGTTTACTAATTGGCATTTTCTTTGCTTGACCAGGCATCCCTCACTTCCAATTACAGCATACACTCCTTTCTCAATATCTTCTTTGATGTTCCTCTTGAATATATAATTTTGTAGAACCTCATATAGACAAACATTCTCAAGGTGACTGCTTCGATTTGGATAATATGTATCCAACATGTTGGTCTTCAAAATGTCGGTACTGTTTGGTTCCTTTTCTGCCAAATACTCAATTTCCCGGACAGGTTTTAGAACTCGATTTCGCGTTGCAGCAAGACCAAGACTCGCCCAAACGATACTCCTGGATTTGGCATAGAGACTTGCTGAAGACAATCGATCAGAACATTCATAAGCTCCGATTTCTCGATGCGACAACATCTTCAGACTGAAACTGTACAACTTCTTGCTGAGGCTCTTTTCATGGGAAATGTCCTCCCACATATCCTTCAGTTCTGTCTTTTCTTTTTTGGTGATGTAAGATGTCACATACCGAGCCACAGCCATACAGTTGTCAGCCACAAACTGTATATCCATGTTAGCATTCCACATGGACAAAATCACTGGGTTGTAGTCGTTGATGTACTTGGACTCTTCGTTCCTTTTCAAATTGTATGTATTTTTGGGTGATTTCCTCGTCACATTATGTCGCAGTGAAGACATCAAACTGTTCACTCTTCCTTTAGAAATCACCGGTCGTGGAAAGTTGAAACGACATTTGGTGTAGAACTTGTCCTTGTTTCTGAATTTACGACGACAGTACTTTCCACAACGATGGCTTTGGAAACGTAGAACTTGTTCTCTTAGGCTTTTCTTCTCCATTGCGTTTGGAACAGCACACGTAGAATACTGTTCTATGAAATTCATCACTAAGTCATCCGGATCTGTTCCAAATTTAGGTGCATCCTTGATCCACAACAACATATGTATATGAGGAGCACCTCTTGCTTGGTACTCCTTTCTCCAGAAGAAATCCAACACCTCTCCAAGAGGTGGATTCTTCTTATTTGTGATGAAAGACATCATAGCTTCAAATCTATGATTGAAGTACCTGCATACATTCACTGGATCCAAAGAACACAGTTCTCCAGGTGTCTTGAATTCAATGTTTTCAATATTTCCATTTGCCTCTCGTAGAAATTCAAGTAAGTCTTC
The DNA here is from genome assembly GCF_964263255.1 of Lissotriton vulgaris. NCBI lineage: Eukaryota > Metazoa > Chordata > Amphibia > Caudata > Salamandridae > Lissotriton > Lissotriton vulgaris. Next base: position 1,322,838,963 of record NC_141689.1, on the reverse strand, counting down.
CCAGCCATACTCGGCACAGCTCAGAGTGAGGAACCATGTCGGAGTTCCTAAGTTCCTCAGCATACATTTTAAATCACCATGACGACGGTACCAGTACTCATTAGTACCACGCTGACACGCCTTGAGATTAATTAAGTGAGAATCCAAAATACTGTCTTGGACATTGACTTTATGCATAAAATCACTTGCCGAGATGTTTCGCATCTGTATACCACTTTTTAAGATGTGGTTCACTGCATATGACAGTCCAGACAGATCGCTTTCAAACAGGAGATGAAACAAATAGGGAATGCATTGACGAAACCTAGGATCTTCTGCATACAATCGTAAAGTCCGGTATTCAGATGCAGGAATTTGATGAGGTCGCTCATCATATCTTCCTCCTCGACCCGTGGGAAATAGCTGTGGGAAACACCGAGCTTCCAAACTTTCCTCCCAAACACTAATGGGACTCCCTTTGGCTTGTTTCATTTGAAACAACTCAATAGCATTCCCCATGACTTCCTTGGAATGCAAAGGATGAACACTATAATGTTCATATATTTCTTCACTTTTAGAGGCCTCTACTTTCTCAATTTGGCCAGCACACAAATCGCTATCCTCTTCATCACTTACGTCCTCTTCTGCAACATATACATTCTTATAGTACTTATTATTTATCTTCAAATACAATGTTGCCTTTTTGACTTTCCTAACATCCACTAAATCTTGCCATATTTTCTTATTCTTTGTCGGAACCCCATTAACCAAGATAACCAGAGGTTCCTCTTCCACTTTTTCTACTCCAATTGTGTTAATGTTTTTGTTCAAATCTAGAGGCAAATAAACAACTCTTCCCTTTAATCCTCTCTGTAAATCTGCTGGAGGCAACTTCCCTGTCTTTGGCTCCATTCTTACAATAGCCTGAAAGGGATGGATACTTTGAATCAAAATAGATTCATAAGTATTTAAATCCTTCAATTCAGAAGGAATCTCAACCAATTCCAGATTATTATGAACTGCCCTAGCAGGCATCTGGTTTTGGTTTAATTTATTACAACAGTAAGTACACACACGTTGATCCGATCCCAAATCAAAATAATTTTCTACCATCAAGTATGTGGCAAAATCCTTCCATTCACTATTATTTTCCCTTTCACTTTTTGCATATAAATCCCCTAACTTAGTCTGATTCTTATAATAAGTGCGTCGACAACATACACAAGTGAAATTAGGCCTCTCACTTGATTTCATCTGAAACGTGGCAATTTCCTTCTGAAAATTATCTGTACTGGAAACCTGTACATTATCTTCAACATTACCCTCTACTTCTGGGTCAATTTGAACATTCTCATCTTTACTACCAAAGTAACAAAACTCAATTTCTTCACAAATATTCTTCACATCTATTTCAGAACCATGCAAAAGAGCAGCACATAATTGTTTAAGCATAATTGCTGGACTCTTAGCATAATACAACATTCTCACTAATTTTCTCACTTTATTATGATGCACTGCTAGCATCCTGAAATGATGAAAAACACTCTGGCATACTCTCCTGGAAAGACAAGCCAGTGAATGACCACGCAAACCTGTCATTTGTCTCACTCTGCAAGGATCTAAATCTGGCAACAACTTCATTTTCTGCTTCAAACTTTTCTTATTAAATGTCCGTGTAAAATCACAAAGCAAATTGATGGAAACCTGTCGCACACTGCAAATAGAACTACACTTCCAAATGTACACAGGACCCTTAGGACGTCTTCCTAAAACCTCATCACTTAGCGCCTCGTCTGTCTCTGTTGTCACAAGTTTTTCTTTTTCAACTGGACAACCATCCTTCACTTCATAAGCTCGACCACTGGTGTCAACTGCAAACACCAAATCATTATCCTGAAAATAACTCTCCTCATTAAAAAATGCCTCACAACTTGAACTATGCATCCATTCTACGGAAAAAACTTCACAAAAGTTACTACGATTTACTACTCTCTTCCATCTACTTTTTGTTTTGAAATCAGAAATTACCTTGCTTAGTTTCCTAATTCTATTGATTACCAAAATAAACAACTTTCGCTTAATTTCAAAAGCATGATCAATAATTTTCTCTACATTTTTCTTCTTCTTATAAAATGCCACTTTCTGTTGGCCTTTCTTAATATTTTTTAATAAATTAACTATTATCCTGTTACGGAACATTCGTTTTCAAATGTCCCTAAACTGTTGTTTCCTTCTACTATCATGCACAGAGTTATCTCTTCCTCTACCAGTAACATTTTTGATGGGTCTTTCCTTTCCATTTAAATTGCTTTTCTTTTTCTGAACTGAACCATTTTTGGGATAAATACTTTTTTTACTAAAAATATTTCTTAAGAATGATTTTGTGCTCTTACCCGGAGCTTTCTTGGTGTTTTGAAAAGTATTTGGGGAAGAGGACTGCTGCAATAAAAGATCATCCTGCTGTCTTTGACGTTTTCTAGCCTTTCTAATTCGATTTTTCGTTGGCATTTTTCAAATTAAGAAAAGATCTGCAGTTGAATCTGTGGAAAAATATAATAAAAAATGTTATTAACCACTATTACCAAACAGTAAATGAATAACAGTCATCAAAAACTTAATGCCCTACTTTTTCAACTGCCCTTTCATTACCACACTTCATCTGACTGCAGCACAACCTTCTCCCACCATGTTTAATGTCTGGATTGTTGGATATAGTTACATCCACTGGGCTCAAAGGTATGCTGAGAACAGAAATTTACCTAACCTCAATTTACAAGATGTGGAAATTAAGTGGTTGGGCCAAAGAGGATTAAAATGTCACCAATTGATACCATTGGTGAAAACCTTTATGCATTTGCCAAAACCTGACCTGTTAATTGTGCACTGTGGAGGTAATGATTTGGGCACTTTGACTGGGGTAGGTCTGGAAATGCTTTTAAAGGACACCTTTGAGCAATTAATGGCACTTTTTCCTCAAACTGCCTTGGTATATTCCAATATATGCCAAAGACAGAAATGGAGGTGGTCCAACCAATTTTGTCCACAAATTGAGAAAGCGAGGAAGCATGTAAACAAATCTGTTTCAGCTTTCATGAGAGACCATGGAATGGGCTCCTTGTACAACAATAACTTGCGTTACTACATGCAAGATATCTACAGAGGAGATGGAGTTCACTTCTCAGATGAGGGCAACAGAATTTTCATTCTGAATTTAAGACTGTGCATTGGTACCTACTTATAAGTACCTAAATGTACCATAAACCCAAAAGCTCTTCTCAGAGCTACCCTTCATCTGATCACTCACAATTATTATTTTTTTCTAACTTTTTTCACTAATTTTCCACAAAGTACGCTCCCCGGGGCGCTACCCGGTTCGCGAACCGAAAGCTAACCTCGCGCAATTTTTTTTAAAAATGTTTTTTTTCCGCACATATAAGCCTCCTCAGCCACCCTCAGAAAACCTAGAGGGTCAAGATAAGTCTACCATGACCCCTTCTACCCATTCTAAACATTATTTTCCCTCCATCTTGTATCTTAATGCGACCGAAACACAAAATGGTGGACTCCCGTGACGCTTAAGGTTCGCGAACCGGACCGCTTCCCGGGAAGCGGTCCTAAAAAAAGGTGGGAAAGTAATTTACAGAAAAACGACTAGAGACACTCTCACCAAATATAGATTAGCTCATACTACATAACAATCCCTTTCATTTTCACAAATTTGATTGAAATTCCATTTAGCCATTAAGCCTGTAGACCTCTCTAAGTACCGTGAGGTAAATTACTTCACAAAACACATCTGAAGTGTTGGAATTGACAACCAATGAAAATGTTACTTTCATTTTCTACTTTTATTACCTGACATTTGATTGGTTATATACCTGAATATATATAAAGGAGGAGATGAAAACACAGCCATTTTGACTGCTACTTCTTGTTGTACTTGTACATCACATTTGAATAGCTATCAAACACTTCAACTTGTTTGTGAAGGTAAGTTGTTATTTTTAAAACTGAAGTATATTGTGCACTATAACTTAATATGGTAGACTTTTTCTGATAGATATATACTATCCCTCTATAGTAGTTATAGATTTAGATAGACTTCTCTGTTATAGTTATGAATGGAGTTAGGCTTGTCTTGGTTAAATCACATACACTTTTTTATAGTCCTATTTCCACTCTGATACTATACACTGCCAAAAGATAAATTCACTGATAAAAACTGCCTATCTAAAATTAATCCCAACAGTGCCCTATCTCTACTTATATATATTTTTTTAATCAAAATTTCAGGCAAAATGGAAGGCGAGCAACAAGTTAAATTTACAATTGTAGTGGAGGAGAGCAGCCAAGAAAAAATTGATGATTTTATGGATCAAAGTAGAGACCAGGAACTACTTCAATGTGTTGAAGCAGTGGATAACCTGCTTCAAAATGAGGACATGTTACACCCTATATTCAATTTTGAAATTTCTGACACTGAAATGTTAGAAAATTTAATGAATTTTGAAACACAATCAAAATTAAAAAAAATACTTTAAAAATAAAGAAAACAAAAAAAAACAACAAAAACAACAAACAATTAACATACAGTATTAGAAAAGTCTATCATTCTTTTATCCTTATAGTACGCTGCCCAGAACGCTTCCCGGTTCGCGAACTTGGCGCTCACCACGCAAAAAAAAAAAAAAAAAAAATTTTTTTGACCCTCCTGGGCCCTTTTAAAACCTCCACATAAAACCTAGGGGGTCAACGAGGATCTACTATGCCCCCTTATGGTAATTTCCCCCTTTGTTTTGGCCTCCTCTTGTCTCTCGATTCTACCGAGAGACAAGATGGCGGCCGCTCCGGACTGTTTAGAATGTTGACAGACACCGGAGAGCCAATCTGCTTCGCTTCACAAAGTTCCGATACGCGAAAAGTTTGCGAACCGGAGCGCTGCCCGGAGCGCTGTTACAGATATATATCTTGTTTTAAACGTTAATTTCTCAAAATCCACTTATGCACATATATTGAGACCTAGCAAAGGCACATCGGGCTACCAGTCCCTACAATTTTGCCAAGTTTCGTGGAAATCCATTCAGCCATTCGGGCTAAAAGTGAGGCCAACCGCCCTATGGAAATTAACATGGGAAAAACGCGTTTTGGGACCCCCCTTTTTTCTCGGCCCCCCCTTGACGAACCCCCCCCAAATTTCCAGGAGCTGCTCAGAAACAAAATGTGCCATTTTCCTGAAAATTTCAGCCGATTCCGTCCACAAGCGCCAAAGTTATTAGACATAGAATTTTCAAAAATCCCATAGGGAAAAAATCCTAACTATATATACCTACTGGCGACCGCCAGTAGGTAATATATATATATATATATTACCTACTGGCGGTCGCCAGTAGGTATATATAGTTAGGATTTTTTCTCTATGTAACTTTTGAAAATTCTATGTCCAATAACTTTGGCGTTTGTGGACGGAATCAGCTGAAATTTTCAGGAAAATGGCACATTTTGTTTCTGATCAGCCCCTGAAAATTTGGGGGGGTTTCGTCAAGGGGGGGCCGAGAAAAAAGGGGGGTCCCAAAACACGTTTTTCCCATTCATTTTTCCATAGGGCTTTTGGCCTCACTTTTAGCTCGAACGGCTGAATGGATTTACACGAAACTTGGCAAAATTGTAGGGACTGTTAGCCCGATGTGCCTTTGCTGGGTCTCAATATATGTGCTCCAGTGGATTTTGAGAAATTAACGTTTAAAAAAACAGATATATCTGTGACAGCGTCCCGGATAGCGCTCCAGTTCGCGTACTTTTCGCGTAACGGAGCTTTGCGAAGCGAAGCTGATTGGCTCTCCGGTGTCTGTCAACATTCTAAACAGTCCGTAGCGGCCGCCATCTTGTCTCTCGGTAGGATCGAGAGACAAGAGGAGGTCAAAGCTTTTGAGTAAGTCAAGATCAGTCGTGGTTTGTCATCGTCCATTTTTGTTGAAGATCTACTTTTGGATATCAGAGTTTCTGCTCTTGATTTTGCTCTTGCTTTTTGTTCACCTCACACTATTGGTTGATGTTTTTTTTCTGAATACTGTACTTTCCAATTTGTTGTTGATTATATAGCCATAATTATCTGAGCCATAACACCACGTCCGTGGAGACACGATTACTCTGACCTTGCCAAACAATCTTATCTGATCGCTCGCAAAGAATTTAAAACAGCTATCCGTTCAGCTAAAATCGAACACTTCGCCAGTAGGATCTCTCTGGCAGATAACAGGACCCTTCTAGCCCAGACCCCTACTCAGGAGGCCTGCGACACCTTGAACTCGTTCTTCTTAGAAAAAATTTCCATTATCAAAAAATCCATTCCTCCACTCCCCCAACTGTCACTACTGGATAAATCCCTCAACAACCCTCTGTCTTTCACTTCTTTTCCGATTCTAGACTCCTCTTCTCTGGCGGAACTAGCCACTCGTGTGAAATCTGGCTCCCCGAATGACTGCTGTCCACCGTCCGTTTTGCGGAGCATATGTCTCAATTTACCTGACAGTATCTTACATCTATATAATAGCTCCCTCAGCAGCGGCATCTGCCCCACTTCCTTTAAGGAAGCCATCCTGGTACCCCTACTAAAAAAACCTGGCGCCGACATGACGGAGCCATCGAACTACCGCCCCATCTCCCTCCTCCCTTATTTTTCGAAACTTATGGAGGCTCACGTCACTCGCTGCTTGTCCAGGTTTATAGAATCCTCCGGCTATCTCGTACCAACCTAGGCCGGCTTCAGACCCGCCCATTCTACAGAAGCCGTTATCCTGGCGGTCCTTGACACACTCAGAGGCAACGCGGATGCAGGAAACCCCCAAGCCCTCGTCTTACTGGATCTGTCGGCCGCGTTCGACACGGTGGATCATAACATCCTTCTACAAAGTGTCGGGCAGGCGGGCATCCAGGGCGTTGCTCTTGAGTGGGTCAGGTCCTTCCTCACGGGGAGAACACAGGCGGTCCGCCTTGGTCTCTACACTGCCAAAAAAACTCTCACATCCTGTGGTGTCCCTCAAGGCTCTTCCCTCTCCCCGCTCCTCTTCAATCTTTACCTCCGGGCACTCATTTAATCACTTCTGAAATGGGACATCGTCACTTACAACTATGCTGACGATCTCCAAATCATCTTTCCCCTCAATTCACCACATGCCATCAAAACTTTTCATGGAGCCATGACTCATATCCAACTCTGGATGAACCAGAACCAATTGAAGTTGAACCCCAGTAAAACCGAGCTCCTGCTTCCTGGACTCAGTTCTACCTACTGGGGTCCACAGTTCTGGCCTCCAGAGTTTGGCTCCCCCCCGTCCCAGCAAAAACAGTAAAAAGTCTGGGTGTCATTATTGACACCGAGCTTTCTCTTAGGGCTCAGGTTGGAGCGGTGGTTTCCTCCTGTATGTACCAACTTCGGAGGATCCGCAAAATCCGCCACCTTCTTCCCCCGGCGGCACTCACCCAAACTGTCATTTCGCTGGTACTTTCCCGTCTGGATTTCTCCAACGTCATTTACCACGGCCTGCCACAATACCTGATTCAAAGCCTTCAAATTGTCCAGAACCAGGCTGCCCGCCTGATCCATGGAACACCTAGATGGCAATCAGCTAAACCTCTGCTCACGAACCTGCACTGGCTCCCAGTTGATCGAAGGGCTGCCTTTAAGGTAGCTTGCCTCACCTTTAAGGAACTTCATTGCCCTTCCCCCGCTTTCCTAAAGTCTATCATCCACCCTCACTGTCCTACACGTAATCTTCGATCCGCCCACCGCGACTTGTTGATCACCCCCAAGAGCAAAACTAAGAGATTCGGCAGACGCCGGTTCTCTCATCTAGCCCCTGTGCTCTGGAACCTCCTCCCTTTCCCGATCAAATCCTGCTCCTCCTTTCTCAATTTTAGAAAAATGCTAAAAACGTATCTCTTCCCCACCCCCACGTAGACTCTGTTACCTATGCCTACCCCTCACTCTGTTCTGTCTACCAGCGCCAGGAAGCTTCTGTGTCAGTGCGCTTTATAAGCAACACTTAACATAACATAACATAACATGGCTCATTCTCATCTCTCCAAGCTATGTTTTTCTCCCACCACCCCATGGTGAGATTGGCATAGCTTGGAGAGAATGAGACACCCATAGCGCAGCCACATATTTGAGTGTAGATAGACTTATCAAAAGTAAAGACATTATTTTCAAGACAAAAGGTTACCATGTCCATTAGCATATTCGTATGCCATAGTGCTGATAGAGGTCTTTGACTTAGAACGTGGTGTTATGGCTCAGATTTATTGATGATCTGTTCCTCCTGTGGAAGGGCTCCAGACAGAAACTGAGCGAATACATTGACATTTTAAATGATAATGAGGTAGGACTGAAATTCACCTCCATCATTCAGAAAGAAGAGATTGAATTTCTGGATACTAAAATCTACATAATCAACAACAAATTGGAAAGTACAGTATTCAGAAAAAAAACATCAACCAATAGTGTTCTTCACGGGACAAGCTTTCATCCTGTCTCATTAAAACAAAGCATCCCATATGGAGAATTTATACGCATGAAACGTAATTGTTCTGAAGTAAGTGAAATGGAAACTAAATTTAAAGAAACCAAAGAGCGTTTCCTTGAACGAGGATAGAAACATGCAGACATAATAAGAGGTGAACAAAAAGCAAGAGCAAAATCAAGAGCAGAAACTCTGATATCCAAAAGTAGATCTTCAACAAAAATGGACGATGACAAACCACGACTGATCTTGACTTACTCAAAAGTAAGTCATAAAATACGACAAATCCTAAGTAAATATTGGAATGTGCTAAGAAAGGACACTGAAATAGGTACACTAATCGGTGATGGACCTTTAATATCATATCGGAAAGCACCTTCAATCCAGGACATTCTAGTCAACAGTCACTTTAAACAAGTGAAAACCGTGACATGGCTAGAAAAACATCAAAGAGGATTTACCAAATGCTTAACATGCAAAGCATGCAAAATCGGACAAAATACCAAGACGCTAAAAGATTCAAAGGGCAGCATTTTCGAAATTAAAGACAAAATAACTTGTGATTCACAATTCGTGGTATATCAGATACAGTGCTTTTGTGGTAAAAGATATATAGGTTCAACAGTCTGCCCACTCAAGAAAAGAATACTAGAGCATACAAGAGCTATTCAGAACAATGACTTCAGTTATGCGACTGCCAAACATCTAAAAATTCATCCAGGAAAAACTTGGAAAGATATGAAATATGCTGGGATTGCCATGGTTAGTGAGAATGAGAGAGGAGGGGATCGGATTAGAAATTTGAGACGTTTAGAATCTAAGCTCATAATAAGAATCAAAACGAGAAGCCCGTGGGGTTTGAACGCAGATGAAGTGCTATATGTTCATTTATGAAACTCTGGTTACACCAATGAACTTCAAACTTTTGACTGAATCTAATGACAATTGAAATGCAATGTATCTATGCTAAATGTTTTAGATATGAATGGTGAAAAACGTTAATATAAGAATGAAACTCAAGCGACTAAACGTATAAATGAAAAAATAATTTTCTTCTGGGATTGTTGAAACTATTAATGGAGCACCAACGACACAATCAAATTATTTAGGCACTTAGCCTCAACATCAACTTGGACACTTAGTCCATAAATATATGAAGTGCGCACCATTTAAATGATATAAATTTCGACAAGGATTATCTTGTCTTCATTTTGCGCATTTTATTTCTATATGACTGAACATAAATAATCACTTCTTTCGTTTGTGTTGTAAACAGCAATAATCAGTTGAAACAAATATCCAGTTTACTTATAATGCAAACATTAACTACTGAGCCCACAATGCATCCTAACACGCTAAGTGGTGTCATCAGATAAAAAGTAAACAGTAATGAAGGACAATGTTTGTACCGTGATCAGGGACAGTTACTGTCCGAAACGCGTAGGTGGGGAACCTACAGAAAATAAAATAAAGATTGAAAACGAAGTGGTGTGCGGCATCTTCCTTTGGAAGGTTTTTGCTGTAAACATATATATATATATATATATATATATTACCTACTGGCGGTAGCCAGTAGGTATATATAGTTAGGACCTAGTTTCCTTAGGAAATCCCCAACATTCTATTGGGAATAACTTTGGCGCTGGTTGATGAATCTTCGCAAATTTCTCAAAGAAGATGGCTCATTCCGCTCCTCTCCTTCCCTGAAAGTTTGGGGGGGATTCGTCAAGCGGGGGCCGAGATAAAAGGGGGGTCCCAAAACGTGTTTTCCCCATGTTAATTTCCATAGGACCTTTAGACACGGCTACAGCTTGAACCGCTGAAGGGAATTACACCAAACTTGTCAAAATGGTAGTGTCTGGTATGCAGATCACGCTTTTGTTTGAATAGTGTAAATCCCTCCAGTAGTTCCTGAGAAAATTAGAAGAGAATCAAATTATATATCTGGGCGGAGCCTAACCACATATCTCTGATTGTGAGATCTGATTGGCTGTCAGCATCTCATCGTGAGATCTGATTGGCTGTCAGCAGTTCATCCAGGAAGTGTTGGCACCCCGCGATTTTGAACTGTACTCTGCCACTAGCGCTTTGGGAGCGCTTTATGCTTTATATATCTTTCAGGCCGGTGCCCACCCGGCATTGCCTGCTGAAATTGTCCCCGCTGTCCCCGCTGTTGCCGCCTGGCCACGACCAGGAAGTCAGGCAGGCCGGGGGCGGAACTGAGGCTGCGAGGGTCATCGGCGCGGCTCCTCGGCTGTCGGGACAATGAGGAGAAGCTGCTGAGCGGGGCGGAGGAGCATGCGTGGGAGCACTAGCCAGTCGCATAGGTAGGCGGGTGGTGCCCTTGAGTCACCAGAATCGGAGTGCTGTGACTGTAGCCTCAAGTGCAATTTACTGGGCGCCGATGCGATGCAGCTCGAATAACGAGCTTGGGTGCTAGGGGATCGACGCTGGTGAGAGCTGCTCTCAGAGCCCGACGAGGTTGAGCCATGTGTCCGTGGGGGCCGATTGGCCTCCCCCCTTTTCTGAGGCTTGCTGGTGGCAACAGGGTGTCTGCCAAGCCCGTCTCGTGTCTACCTTGGTTCCTGAGCATGTCCCCCGTGTATTTAAGTGTTAAATTTAATTGTATTTAAGTGTTAAATATGCAATAATGGGGCCGCGGTTCGTGGGGGGGTGACAGGCGCTCAGCACAGAACATCTACCAAAAAAAAATAAAAATAAAAAATAATTCCCAAACGGGCCGGTAATCTCTTAACACTTACCCCACTGTATCAGTATTTTGTGCTCGAGCGCAGAAAATAATTGAGGTAGTGTAAGAGGAGTCAAGTGGCTTTCCTGCCCCTTTCTGTACAAGAAACGTGTCTGACAGAATGAGGTGCGCTAGTCAGCACTTCAAGCCAGATATGTTCTTCCTGACTGACCGCTCCAGCACTTATCTGGGCAGCTATGTATACATAGTGGACAGAGCTAACAGCTCTTGTAGATATGTTTCTTCAGTGAGGGGTAGCATGAACGCTTCACTGTAGAGCACTCAATCCAGCAATAAACGGAACCAGCACTTCTCATCAGCACTGCTTCGTTTTTAGTGGGAGAGGGCCAGCACTCATTAGTAGACCTACCATACTTTTTATGGGAGAGTGCCAGCACTTATCAGCAATGGCTGCACTTTTAGACAACACATCTCAGCTGATTGGTAAACTGCGTCTCTCGCTAAGATGTACAAGGTTTGGTTTTCCGCCCACAGGTGACATGAGTGATCTTATTTCAATGCAACAACACTTGAATATGATAGATAGGTTTTTGTAGCCCACAGAACCCCACCCAATACATAGTTGAGGTGGCGTCACTGCTGTGGCCGGGTCGTAGCACCGACAGTTGAGACAGGTCTTTATCGGGCTCTGTTTTGTGCCCTTGTATAGGTGCGCGGTTTTTCCAGATTGCATGGACAGCGGGCACTTCAAGGTGCCTGTGCGCACACTGCTCACTTCTCATTAGGGGGGAAGTTATGGCATGACGTCATGCCAGGTGAACGTTGTAGGGAAAGGGAAATCCTGTAAAGTCATTTTCTCTATGGTTTTCCCTTCTCTTTTTTGTATCTTGGCGCAAAGAATTAAGAAATTAGTGTAATGACCTGCCTTTCGGAGCATTGATCCCTTAATAGATAAAAAAGGACAGGCCTGGATCGGAGTTCCCAGATTATAAGGATATCATAGCCATTCACTGGTCTGGGAAGGTAAAACAGAGTCTGGCATATTGCAAACCCTTTCAAAAGGAGGCATCGTGGGCACAGATGTTTTGTTCCCAATGTGTAATGTCTTTACCAGTCAACTTTGCCATCAGCAAAGTGCGGGCGTATAACTAAGGATGCAGTAGTCATCGAGTGGTACACTGTGTGCTCCAGACTGCAGGCTATGATTCGGATCTATGGGTAGGGTCTGTCATTTAGCCCCCCCCCTTCTCATCAATATGGGAATAGCGTTCTGCTGTGGACTCTTAGTTTATTGGCTTTTGGAAACAGCAGCAGCAGCGAGTTATGCATTACGGAATGCAACGAATCTTAGGTGGCAAGGACTTCCGGGGTTTGGCCACTTGGACCAAGAAAGTGAATCCTCCTGTGGATTTCTTACTGGAACCCGAATAGAGAATCTGAGGGGGCTAACTTCACTGTGAGTGACATCATATATATATATATTAGCTTTTAAAAAACCAATGAAATTCACTGAAAAAACCATAGGTTATAGACTATATATAGTTAGGAATTAGCCTTTAAAAAACCTTGGAAATTCACTGAAAAAACCATAGGTTTTAGGCCTTATATAGTTAGGAATTAACATATAAAAAACCATTGAAATTCCTCCTATATAGTTAGCTGGACATTTTATTGATATAAAACCAATGAAATTCCACATATAGTTAGTTGCACTAACTATATATTTCGCGCATCCGCAATCCAATGCTGATGATGTCACATATTACATCATTCATGACATGGTCAGTGACATCACTGATGACAGCTCATTTAACATCAATGATCACACCACTGATGATATACTTCATGTGATAATACAATGCACCTCCTTACACTCTAATATAACCTCTGTTACACCTAGTGTAAAATACAGAGTATCATTTTTGAAACTATTGACACACCAATACCATTTACTACATACACACTCACTGATTCCTACGTCTACATGCACATTCATTCATTCACCCATAAGGTCACTCGTACATACAGTCACTCATCATTACAACACTATCATATGCACTCATACACCTATGCAGAAACTCACACACTGCCACTCATCCATGGAGTTACTCATACACCTAGTCAGTCCTGTAAAGAATCAATCACACTTTGATTTCTTCATCTATACAGTAAAACACAGAACAGCTTACATTTTCACAGATATACTAACACATACTTACTCACTTATACAATCAAATCCTTCATCCATACTCTTATACATCCACTCATTCTTCAATATGTAAAACATATTTAAACTTTACAAAAACACACAGACACTGGATGATGTCATCAGTGATGTCATTTGAGATGTCATCAGTGATGTCATCAGTGCTGTCACTGACCATGTCATGAATGATGTAATATGTGACATCATCAGCATTGGATTGCGGATGCGTGAAATATATAGTTAGTGCAACTAACTATATGTGGAATTTCATTGGTTTTATATCAATAAAATGTCCAGCTAACTATATAGGAGGAATTTCAATGGTTTTTTATATGTTAATTCCTAACTATATAAGGCCTAAAACCTATGTTTTTTTCAGTGAATATATATATATATATATATATTACCTACTGGCGGTCGCCAGTAGGTATATATAGTTAGGATTTTTTTACCTATGGGATTTCTGAAAATTCTATGTCTAATAACTTTGGCGTTTGTGGACGGAATTGGCTGAAATTTTCAGGAAAATGGCACATTTTGTTTCTGAGCAGCCCCTGAAAATTTGGGGGGGGTTCATCAAGGGGGGGCCGAGAAAAAAGGGGGGTCCCAAAACACGTTTTTCCAATGTTAATTTCCGTAGGGCGGTTGGCCTCACTTTTAGCCCGAACGGCTGAATGGATTTGCACGAAACTTGGCAAAATTGTAGGGACTGTTAGCCCGATGTGCCTTTGCTAGGTCTCAATATATGTGCTCCAGTGGATTTTGAGAAATTAACGTTCAAAAAAAGATATATATCTGTAAGCGCGCTCTGGGCTGCTCTCCGGTTCGCGTACTTGACGCGTAACGGAACTTCGCGAAGCGAAACTGATTGGCTCTTCGGTGTCTGTCAACATTCTAAACAGTCCGGAGCGGCCGCCATCTTGTCTCTCGGTAGGATCGAGAGACAAGAGGAGGCCCAAACAAAGGGGGAAATGACCATAAGGGGGCATAGTAGATCCTCCCTGACCCCCTAGGTTTTATGTGGAGGTTTTAAAAGCGCCCCGCAGGGCAAAAAAAAAAATTTTTTTTTTTTGCGTGGGGAGCGTCCGGTTCGCGAACCGGAAAGCGTTCTGGGGAGCGTACTATAAGGAAAAAAGAATGATAGACTTTTCAAATACTGTATGTTAATTCATTGTTGGTTTTGTTGATTATTTTTTAATTTCTTTATTTTTTAAGCAATTGTTTATTATTGTGATTGTGTTTCAAAATTTAATAAACTTTCTAACATTTCACTGTCTGAAATGTCATTATTTTCATTGAACATAGTTTGTAATCTCTGAGGGTGTAAAATGTCCTCATTTTGAAGGAGGTCATCTACTGCTTGCACACATTGCAGTAGTTCTTGGTCCCAAGTTTCATCCATAAATTCTATATATTTTGGATCAATTATTTCTTGGCTGCTCTCTTGCAGGACAATTTGAAATTCAACTTTGTGTTCGCCTTCCATTTTGCCTGAAATTTGGAAAAAAATATATATATTAGTAGAGATAGGGCACTGTTGGGAATAATTTTAGATAGGCAGTTTTTATCAGTGAATTTATCTTTGGGCAGTGTGTAGTATCAGAGTGGAAGTAGGAATATAAAAAAGTGTATGTGATTTAACGTAAGTAAATTCATAATTATACAAGAGAAGCCTAACTCCATCCATAACTATAACAGAGAAGTCTATCTAAATCTATAACTACTACAGAGGGATAGTATATAACTATCAGAAAAAGTTTACCATATTAACTTATAGTGCACAATATACTTCAGTTTTAAAAATAACAACTTACCTTTACAAAGAAGTTGAAGTGATTAGTGAAAATCCAATTGAAATGTACAACAAGAAGTAGTAGTCAAAATGGCTGTGTTTCCTTCTCTTCCTTTATATATATTCAGGTATATAACCAATCAAATGTCAGGTAATAAAAGTAGAAAATGAAAGTAACATTTTCATTGGTTGTCAATTCCAACACTTCAGATGTGTTTTGTGAAGTAATTTACCTCATGGTATTTAGAGAGGTCTACAGGCTAAATGGCTAAATGGAATTTCAATCAAATGTGTGAAAATGAAAGGGATTGGTATGTAGTACGAGCTAATGTATATTTGGTGAGAGTGTCTCCAGTCGTTTTTCTGTAAATTACTTTCCCACCTTTTTTATTGGACCGCTTCCCGGGAAGCCTCCCGGTTCGTGAACCAGCAGCGTTACGGGAGTCCACCATTTTGTGTTTCGGTCGAATTAAGATACAAGATGGAGGGCAAATAATGTTCTGAATGGGTAGAAGGGGGCACGGTAGACTTATCTTGACCCCCTAGGTTTTCTGAGGGTGGCTGAGGAGGCTTATATGTGGGAAAAAAAACCTTTTTTATGAAATTCCGCGAGGTTAGCTTTCGGTTCGCGTACCGGATAGCGTTCCGGGGAGCGTACTTTGTTGAAAATTAGTGAAGAAAGTTAGAAAAAAATAATAATTGTGAGTGATCAGATGTAGGGTAGCTCTGAGAAGAGCTTTTGGGATTATGGTACATTTAGGTACTTATAAGTAGGTGCCAATGCACAGTCTTAAATTCAGAATGAAAATTCTGTTGCCCTCATCTGAGAAGTGAACTCCATCTCCTCTGTAGATATCTTGCATGTAGTAATGCAAGTTATTGTTGTGCATGGAGCCCATTCCATGGTCTCTCATGTAAGCTGAAACAGATTTGTTTACATGCTTCCTCGACTTCTCAATTTGTGGACAAAATTGGTTGGACCACCTCCATTTCTGTCTTTGGCATATATTTGAATATACCAAGGCAGTTTGAGGAAAAAGTGCCATTAATTGCTCAAAGGTGTCCTTTAAAAGCATTTCCAGAGCTACTCCAGTCAAAGTGCCCAAATCATTACCTCCACAGTGCACAATTAACAGGTCAGGTTTTGGCAAATGCATAAAGGTTTTCACCAATGGTATCAATTGGTGACATTTTAATCCTCTGTGGCCAAACCACTTAATTTCCACATCTTGTAAATTGAGGTTAGGTAAATTTCTGTTCTCAGCATACCTTTGAGCCCAGTAGATGTAACTATGTCCAACAATCCAGACAGTAAACATGGTGAGAGAAGTTTCTGCTGCAGTCAGATGAAGTGTGGTAATGAAATGGCAGATGAAACAGTAGGAGTTTGTAAAGAAAAAAAAACTGTGGAGTTTCAGTGCTAATGATTCACTAGCAGTGATTGGTGGATTTCCATTTCTGAAAACAGAAAGTTAGGGTGCATGGATGTGTTCTTTGAAAGATGTAATTTGACTGGTCAAGGAAAAAACATTTAATGAAAGATTGCACTGGATACGCAGGTGCACTGAGAGTTCAGAGTTCAATTGAAACATTGTTGTGTGAACTTGCAAACATCAGAGGTCTTTCAGGAGGTCGTTGCTATGCAAAAAAGGCAGAGAGGACAGAGGGGGGAAGGGTTTTGATTTGAAAAAAGTGAGGGAAGAGTTTTGATTGGCTAACATGAGAGATATGTGTAATGAATATCAGCATTTCTGTGCTTTCTATAGCTGCAGCCTCTGGAGTGCATACTCTTTGTTCTGCTGAAGACAATTTGGTGTATTTCTGAGACTGTTTTGAAACTCAAAAAGTATTTGCTAAGGTGAGAAAAGATTTATTTAATTTAGATAGAGAATAGTATGATTTAAGGAGAAAATTATGAAGAAAGCTGTGTTTTTAAAATGTTGCTTTGTCTCAAGTGATATACAAATAGATGTTGTTTCTTTGAGAAATTGTAATTGCACATTCTGTGTAGATATCTTGCATGCAGTAACGCAAGTTATTGTTGTACATGGAGCCCATTCCATGGTCTCTCATGTAAGCTGAAACAGATATGTTGTGTTTAAAAACGTTTTTTGAAATCAATTACATTTCTGGATATGTACTGCTAGAGGTTCATAGGTTGTTTGGGCCATAATTATAAGGCATTTGAGTGTCTATGATGTTATTTTTCCCATTTAAATTGAAGAGCTTTCTCCATGGGGCAAGTTTCTTGTAAATATGCTCCCACCTGTGCTTGGCAAATTTAGATTGTGATTCTTGGAGTTACATAGCCATGTTAATAGTGACCCAAAAATGGTGCAAGGGCAATCAAAAAACGCAATCATGTGTCTTAAGGACATTTTAAGTCATTTTCTCTTGAATGTAGGTATACAATTGATTTATATGTTGTGTTTAAAAACGTTTTTTGAAATCAATTACATTTCTGGATATGTACTGCTAGAGCTTCATATGTTGTTTGGGGCATATTTATAAGGCATTTGAGTGTCTATGTTGTTATTTTTACCCATTTAAATTGAAGAGCTTTCTCCGTGGGGCAAGTTTCTTGTAAATATGCTCCCACCTGTGCTTGGCAAATTTAGATTTTGATTCTTGGAGTTACATAGCCATGTTAAAAATGACCCAAAAATGGTGCAAGAGCAATCAAAAAACGGTTTCATGTGTCTTAAGGACATTTTAAGTCACTGAGGAAACACAGGTGATGTAATTGTGAATTGAGGAAAAGAAACTCCACATTTTTCAATTACATCACCTGTGTTTCCTAAGTTTATGAATGACATTGTGCAGATGAAGTTTAGGTCTGTCCACGGACACAAAAGAGATCTGGCCTTTGTTCAAGAGTGAAGTGGACATGACTTACTTCATTGGTAGGCCTTCACATGTATTATCTCCTCTGTATTCTTCAACAAGCGTAAATCTCATCTGCAACCGTGAGTAGGCCTCACCTCAAACAAACCTCTGGATAGGCCACACCTTATCGTCATCCTGAATCAATCATTTAAAATGTTAGGGACAGCGCAAACTCTAAACATTTACAATTAACGTCACCACCTTCCAGTTGTTAGTCTGTTTTCCCCTGGGGATCATATACTGTCAATATGTATATTATAATATTAACAGTCATTGTGATCTCAGAGGAGTTTATGACCCGTTGGGGCAAAGAGTAAAGATATATAAGAAACGTCACCAGCTTCTGGTTTTTAGTCTGTTCCCTCCTTTTGATCATATACTGTGAATATGTATATTATAATTTTCACAGTATAATGATCTCAGAGGAGTTTATGACCTGTCGCCATGAAGATCAAACTTTTTGACGTCCCGGAGAAAAGAAGCTCAAAAAATAATTACCGCTCAAAAGTATTTCGTTATGGCTCTTCTGTTCTATAGATAACTTTATTTTCCTTTTCTTTTTTCTGTAACAATGTTGTCATTCGGTATATTGTAATAGATTGTCCTATTGTTACAGAAGAGGAATTGGAGATTTGTTGGTGCCATCTGTAATACAGCTTACAAAACATTATAATGTACTTTTTCAGACATTTTTTCAGTGAGCATATTTTACGAAATTGCAGTATAAAAAATATAGCTTTCATACATACTTTGTTACTCTAAATATTTGATAAACCCTACATTTCTGAATGTTATTTTCTAATTTCTATTCTTCTTAGTTACGACTCCTATTCACGTTCTCTCAATAGAATATATGGGACCAGAACTGTATATTATAATAGTACTATCCTATATATTCCTAAATGAGTATGTGATTTGTTAGTGGATCAGTGTGCGACCTCTAAGCACTACGACAGAACGTTCCCGATTTCTACAAAATACAAATTTGAAAAATGATAATGCAGACATTTCTATCTAATATGAAGCCATTTGTGTTTAAGTATTTAGACGCTTCCGGACGCTCGAGTTTGGAGAGTCTGGAAGCGTGTGGTGCTCGGAGCCGGAGGGGAGTGTAGGCGTTCGTGGTGTCCACACAGAGACGAGCGCTGCGGTGCGGTGCCGTGGCATCTGCAGAGTTTACGGCATTTACAGAGGATTGCAGAGCAGCGGAACGGTCGGCTCGCTCGGACCCGGGCTCCGACTCGGCATCAGTCGTATAATCGCCGCAGAGGCTCCAGGTGAGAGCGGTAAGGGAAGCCACCTCTCCCCCCGCCGCACCGCACTGCATCGCCTCCCAGCACTGCCTTGCCTCGTTTTGCCCTGCCACGCATGCAAGCAGCAATCCCCCTTGGCCCAGCGCAGCCAGCCCCCCCTCCCCTCCCTGACCGCAGAGAAAGGTTAACGAAGGAGGAGGTGGAGGGGGATGGGTGATTAACGAGCAGTCAGGCCGGGCTGTACTAAGGAATCCCATTAACAGCTCTGCTTCTGCTCCAATTAATACAACCATACTAAACATTCAGCATCTACCATTCTACCACTTCCAGATTTGATCTTTTAGACGGAGATAAGTGGTGACCACTGTGGCATTTTATGAACAAAGTTCCCCCAGCTGCTGCCATCACCACACAATTATTCCGAACGGTCGGCACCAGAGCAAGAAACAAGGTGCGGAGGGCGGAGAGACGCGAGCGCGGCTGCTGATAGAGGCGGCCGCGGAGTAAGAGCCCGGGGGGTTGACCGACAGGCAGTCCGACTAGGTCTGGTTGACCCGCGGCCCCCCCTGTGTGCTCCGCTCGCAGCCTGTCCCCCGTGAGCTCCATCCACCGCCGTCCGCCGACTGCCGACTGCCCACTCCGGCAGACAACTAAGGGAGACAACTCAGGGAGATGAGATCGGGGAGAGTCAGACTGATCCCCACTCCGAAAACCAAGAGCAACAGGCAGAATAAGAAAAAGAAAAAACAAGGCGCAAAAACAGAAGCAGACAGCAGTGTCACCAAGCAAAAAAGCCCTCTAATATCACCGATTGCTACAATGTTTAGAAACACAAAGGAAGGCGCCAGACTGCTATTGCTGAAAGATCCTGGTGCAGCCATATACTCAACTACAGCGGAGATCCCAGGCCTTATGACTCCTCTAGCTCCTCAGACACTTTCTTTGCCTTGGAATGAAAAAAACAAGCCACAAAAAGAAGTGGGACAAAACTCAACCTGCACCATCAAACAGTGGCTTTTACAAAAACCAAGCCTGGAAGAGGAAAAGATTGTTCTGTTAGAGTCAGTAAGAGAGGAGTTGATGAACGGTCCCAGTACAGGAACGGCACTTAAAGAGGATCCAAGCCTGAGCTCTGACACAGCACAGGCATGCAGGGCAAATAACGAGGGCACTAAATACAATATCACTGAATGCAACACAGAACTAACTAACACCACGGACCGCCTGAATCAGACAGTAGGCTTAACAACCTCCGACCAAAGGGCACTAAGTCTCAGTGAAAAATCCTACTCGACAACAACGATACTCAAAACAACCCAAGGTGACCTGTCATCGTCCACCCCGAAGCCCGTAATAAATACCGTGAGACCAATAAGGCTTAACATAGCCGCTCAGGTGCACCAGCTGGACCAAGACGACCAAGAAGGTATTGACAATGTCCGTCAAATTGTAAGAATTTCACCACCGAACAAAGACATTATGCAAATAACTGTGTCCGAATTGCCTGCCCAAGCGGGCGTAAAGCATCATGCTAACTCCAAAAAAAACACAACGCCACAGGAATTCACCCTGGGAAATGAAAGCCATCAAAGGTATACCAACAACAGCTTCAGTAGAGAGATTGACGACAAAACCCACCAGCCTAACCAAGAACAAGACCAAAAGGAGCCCAAAAATTTTAAATCACAGCTCCAACAAGGGGAGACAGCCAGTAACCATAGTTTTTATTCAGAAAAAATCTAAATCTTTATTGAATACACTACAGACAACAATAACAGCGTTTAACATGCAAAACGATAAGATGGATATTAAAATAGACCTGATGAACATTATAGCAACACAAATAGCAGGGATCAATACCAAACTGGAGAATATGAACAATCTTATTTCTAGAGCCCAGGCAAAATACTCAGTCCAGTGTGCATGCAGCCCAATAATAGACAAATTAAGCCTGTTGCCAACACTCCTAGACCAGATAATTCAAATCAATAAATCCTCCTTGGGCGTAAAGGGCGTAACAAAAGAAAAGGAATCGACAATAATTCAAACAGAAAACAATCAAGTTCTTTCAAGCCCAGAACATCACAACAACATAAAAACAGACAGACAGACAATCAGGACAGATCAACCAACAAAGATCAGGACAGACCAAGCAACAATGACCGAAAATTATCACGCAAACAACGGGTTAGGAAAGCACGGAACAAATTGTCTCTGCCATTAGAGCAGAATACAACAAAGTTCTATCCAATGTTCCGCTTACCAGAGATTGGTCATACAACAGCCTCGGTTAGTTCAAGAGATGATTTCACCGATAGTGTTATTTGCTTAGATCCGACAGCAATTGGAAAACAAGCAGAAGGAAATGTAGATAATAAACAAGGCCCAAATAAAGAGGTGACCCGAGTTGGGGACTTTACCGAAACCCAACAAATAACGAAGAACAAGTGCCCAAACAACAAAAAAAGGGGAAGAAATGGAAACCATCATTGAAGACGCGAGAAGTCACTGTGAACAACGAGCTACGACTAGTAACCTGACAGCTCAAAATTGCCCTGAAGAAAACTGTGGAAACCAAGCTGCTAACAATCAAGGACAACACAAGTCAGAATCGGACCATGACACCAATGGAGAGCGTGAAGATGGACGAAGAGAAACACGGAAACTCCCAGACAATCAAGAAGCACCAAACATGGGGAACCAAAGGTACGGTGATAGTACGAAAGTTGCCCAGATAATGGACATCTCGAAGCTCCAAATGGGTAGTCTAGGGGGAACCTATGGTTTGGTGGAAAACCAAAAGAGACCACAACCGAAACAAGATGCCGACTCAACCTTAAGGAGTACGGCACTAAAAGCAGAAACTACCTCGAGCGCAGGACTCCGGGTGGACGACCTTCTGGTCGATCAGTCTGAGACGAATCTCAAGACCCATCAGGTCAACATAAAAGTCGAAATCAAAGGTGACTTAAAGCAAATTACACTCGGAAATAAGGAAGAACACCCAATGCCCCAGGCAGGCCGTTGCAACGCACCAACAGAACAAAAATTATTGCTAATCCCAGAATACGATTCAAAAGGGCCCCATGATATATTGAATAGAGGGAACATATTGCAGCTAACATCAAACATTCCGGCGTTAAAATACTTAACATCAGCGAATCTATTGGCAGTAGAATTCATAGGAATGGAACACCTAAAGAGTGAGGAGCAAACACTGACCACCTGGCTGACTGAAGAAGACGTGCAGCACATCATGGATTCTAAGGTGCAATTTGAAGCTTGGGGAATTAAAATGCTAAAACCAGCGACCCCCCGTTATCCTGCCCCCTAAACAACATTTTCAACCGTAGTAAAGGAAAAGCTCAAAGGCGAAACAATAACACACCTAACATTCAAACATTACTCAAAGGGGCAATTGGCGGCAACTTTTCTACTACACAGAAGGGCCACAAAATGACCGGGTAAACAGAATGGACAGGACTAAGGACGACTGGGCTTGGTTGCCAGGAGTACTAACTTCGAAACAAACCTTTGACCAACGGAAAATAATCTATCAACACAAGACACAAGCAACATACATGTGCTCTCGTGGAACATAGCGGGGGCACAAAAATGGCTGGAGAACGGTGAACTCCCAAAAAAATTGGAAAATTATGATATAATAGCTCTGCAGGAAACCTGGGCCCTAGAAGCTCTCCCATTGGCAAACTACATCCACGATACAGTTCCAGCAACCAAAACCAAAACCTTTGGTCGACCAAAAGGGGGCTTGGCAGTCTATATCTCTTCAGAGTTACAGATTGAAAGTGAACAAATGGATTCAGAAGGACCAAATATTCAATTGATCAAATTAACATTAGGGCCTGCTAATAGATCAAAAATCGTCCTCTTGATGAACAGATACACACATCCTTCGGCGAGGAAAAAATCGGCCCGTAACAAACAACTAATCGGAATCATTACCAACATCTGGAGTTCCTTTCCCTTGTGGGACTTGATACTCACAGGGGACTTTAACTCAAACCTAATTTACACTCCGGACGAGGACAAATCTACATCAGCAGACAACATATATTGGTCTGTCCCACATCAATATCAGCCAATGAGGCCAAAAGTGGACCGCGTAGGACAAGGGTTGGTTAATGCCTTAGAGTTTCTTGGGCTAAGAGTATTGAACGGTAGAACTCCAGACGATTTCCCCCCTAAGTTTACATTCCATGGGGGGAAGACAAGGTCAAGACTGGACTACACAGCAATCTCAGTATCGCTGATACCATCCCTATTGCACTTCTCCATAGAGTTCACAACAAGGAGTGACCATTCGTATCAGCTGATACATTTTAAGTCAAACATTACTAAACACCAGGTAAATACAACTATTGATGGCAACATACACACAGTGGACCTAAAACGTCTAAAATGGTCAAACAACACAATTGAAACATTGCAGTTAAAAATAAAAAACTTGTTTATTACTAGCAAAATTGGTGCCCAGGACAAAATACATGCATGGGAAAGCTTTACAGCTGCGCTAAAAACATTAATGCCGTCAGGACAAAAGCAGCCCAACTCCCGGGAAAAAACAACAACGTTAGGTCTGAGAACCCTGAAACGTAAACTCAAAAAATGTATAAAGATGCTAAAAAGAACAACTCCAGACACAGCAGCATGGGACAGTGTAAGACAGCTCAGGAAATGTTATAAAAAAGACCTCTGGGAAGAAAAAAGAAAGAGCAACGACAAATTCTGGGCCGAACTCCTCTGTAGCTTAAAGAAATCTAACTCAAAACAGTTTCGGATCATCATAAACAAACTGTACCGACCGGTTACAGTACTATCCTCAAACATACAAGAATCTGAGTGGGTGGAATTTCTATCCAGGAGGTTTTGGGAAGCACCCCTGCTAGAACCAATCGTGGGAAACACCTATGATCGAGGGGCAGTTCATGTAAAGCCCACTGGGTTCTTAGAAAGCACCAGCCCAGAAGACGCCGCAACTTCTAAACAGAAGGAGCAATCGAATGTGGTCACATACCCAATGGAGGATAATGTCTCCCAGATTCTGGCCATAAGTTACTCGTCACCTTCGACTGAAGATGTTAGACGTATAATTAAGAAAGGCAGAAATGACGGTGCTAAGTATGGGCGAATTTTGCGAATCTCGCGTTCGTGAATTTTGCGGATTTGCGAACTCGCAATCCGCAAAATCTGCGAATTCTTGCGAATTTGCAGATTATTTTTTTTTGTGTTCGCAAGGATTTCTGCCAGTTCGCGAGGGTTTCGTACAAGTTCGCAATTGCGAACTTACATTTCGGCACGCAACGGTCGCGATTATGTTGTTTCTACGTCTGGTTCATCATCACAGGTTCCCAGCACCCTCTGTTTCACCACTGCAACCCTCTGTTACATCAATGCCACCCTCTGGTTCATCATTACTGTAGATTATGGGGGGGAAAAGCAAGCACACCAGCCCTGCTTCAACTGACATGAATTAATTTGGGGTTAGTTTATTAATGTGTCACTGTTTTTAAATTCCAGTCTGGCACCTGCTTCCTAATCTGTAACTTTGCTTTCTGTTGCAGTGCATTTTTTTTCCCCCAGGACCTTTGTGGCCTACTTGTAGCTATTCTATGAGCCTGCTGTGAGGGTCAGAGCAGGGTCATACAATTGTTGCAACTAGCAACTGAATTCTGGAGGGGCCCCAGTCAGGAAGCACTACAGGGAATTGTTACTAATGATGAGTTTGAACTCTTGCCCCTGCCGAGTGCTTTCAGTTTTGAAAAACTCGTTTTTCTTCAATTTCGCGGGGTTCGCGGGGCGCGAACACGCGCGAGATCGGATTCGGAAGCCGCAAATTCGTGCGAATATGCAATTTGGTTTTTTTGCGGCATGTTAGTTGGCAAGGTTTTGTGCGTTTTTGCGAGCCGCTCGTAGCGCAAGGCGCGAAGTTACCCTCGCGGTCGTTCAAGGGCGGGGCCATCTTGTTTGCCTGACGTATTTCTGTTTCCGGGCGCGAAGTGTAATCTCGCAAAGTCTGCGGCTTGCCAGTACAGTTTCGCGTGTGTTCGCAAGGAAAATCTCGCGCGAACTTACCCGCGCGGTCGTGAACGGGCGCGGCCATCTTGTTTCTCATTCATTGCTATGGTTCTGGGCATGGTCTTTGTATCCTCTGTCAATCTCTGCCATCCTTTGCTTGTTTGAAGTTTTTTTTTATCTATTTTACTTATTATCTATCCCTCTATTTTTCTAGCCCTATATTTTTGTGTTTACTGCTACTTTTGGTTAATTTTAAACTACTTTTTTAAACTCTTTTCTTTTCTTCTCTTCCCTATTCTATTTTCTTTATTCCTTTCCGCCCAGACCATGGTGAGGGGAGCCGGGAAGCATCCCGAGAAGAGGAAGGGTCCCGCACCCCGTGTCCGGCTCCCGTGCGGGCGTTTGAGGGGGAAGGAGGTCGTACCCAGGGAGATATTTACCCCGGAGGAGGTGGGCCAACTCATTTTTTATGTTCAGCGCCGCCTCCCCAGGACCATCATGGGAGGCGGCAAGATCAGTGCCGGGTACGGGGTCCGGGAGCGCCGGGAGCGGTGGGAGAAGGTGTGCCAGGCCATTTACCACCACTCTCGGGTCTGGCGCACCTACAACCAGGAGCGGCAAGCTGGTTTTCGTGCCCACCATAGCACAGAACTAGTAATGCTGTCTGTACTAGATGAGCTCAGATGCATGGCTGACAGTAAAAAGCCAAGCGCCCTGATATTACTAGATCTTTCAGCGGCGTTTGATACTGTCAGCCATGCACTGCTCCTGGGTAGATTGGCTAGGTTTGGGATAGGAGAGCAAGCCCTCAAATGGTTAACAGCCTTCCTATCAGGGAGGACGCAGAGGATCCAGCTAGCAGATCAGGTCTCCGATGTGGGTACCTTAGCCTGTGGAGTCCCGCAGGGTTCTGCGCTCTCTCCACTCTTATTTAATCTTTATTTACAGCCATTGATAGAGTCCCTGGCAAACATGAACTGTAAAGTTTTTAACTATGCCGATGATACTCAGCTGCTGCTGAGTATCGACAACACACCATCGGCTCAATCCAAGGCCCAAGACATATTACGTTTTACAGTATACTGGATGTCGTCCAATCTATTGAAAATCAATCCAGATAAAACGGAAGTTCTCGTAGTCTCAACCTCCACCTCTCCCTGGAATGATTTGTTTTGGCCACAAGAACTTGGACCTACTCCAAAACCGTGCCCTAGTGTTAAGAGCCTCGGTATGAAAATCGATCAGGAACTCTCGATGGCTAACCAAGTATCCGCTGTAGTTGGTTCTTGTACCAATTTGATCAGGCAACTGCGTAAGCTCGTCCCCCTACTCTCAAGGAATATGCTTCGAACCATTGTCTCAGCCACAATAGTGTCTAGAATTGACTACGGCAATGCGTTATACCTTGGCCTCCCAAAAAATTCCATCAACCGTCTTCAGGTCATTCTGAATGACGCAGCGCGTTTGATATTCGGAGTGCCGAGGCGGACTCATGCCTCCCCTTTGCTTTATAGGCTGCATTGGCTGCCTATAGTACAAAGAGTCGAATTCAAGAGTATGTGCATCTGCCACAAAGCAATCCACGGACAGGCGCCAGCCTATATAAAAGATAGGCTTGAAATATATGAACCTAAGCGCGCCCTGCGATCGTCCGGCTCTTTTTTGCTATCCTGCCCACGCTTTAAGCTGGCAACAAAAGGAGGCAGATCCTTTTCAGTTCAGGCCCCTATCATCTGGAATAAGCTACCGGAGGCACTTCGCAGAGAATCCAACCTTCTCCACTTTAGGAAGTCCTTGAAGACTTTACTCTTCAAAGACGCATTTACATTTCAGTAGTCGGTTACTAGCTTCAGACACTTCTATACTCTCATCTTGTTTCTTATTGCTGTACTTGGTCAGTAGTGCTTTGAGACCTGTCGGTGAGTTGGCGCGATACAAAACCCAGTTACAAATTACAAATTACAAATTACAACCAGGCCACCCACCGCTGGACGGATGTCCTGACCCGTGAGCGAGATCTGCTCGACCTCCTTGGCCTTGAGATCCCCGGGCTTGGTGAGTAGTAGTAGCTATTTCTTTACTACTATGTTTTCTCCTGCTGTGTTATTCTATTGCAAATTTTTGTTTTTTACCAAGAGCAATAATGCTGCTCATTACATTGTAGGTAAATTATATTTCAAAATCTTGTGTGCATTTCAGGTACACTGCTCTCCTTCTTCTCAGTAGTGTTGCTACTATGCTTATTTGTTTTAGATTTTGTGTTCATTTCATTGGCCTGTGAAATTATGTATGAGTGTAGTTTAAAGAACTGCGTAATGCTACACACTAAGGTTCTGATTTTTAATTACCGGCGCATCCCTGCAAAGTAGCAGGGATGCGCCAGTAATTGTGCGTCACGCCACCATCACCCATGGTGCGCCGTATTTACAATGCGGCGCACCATGGGCCCAAAACGTCACCAAAGCGTTACGCATCTGTGCCGTAAAGGCGGCGCATTGCTGGAGTTGCATCGCAACGATGGTGCAGCTCCATCAATGCTCTGGGGTGCCCTATCTCCCCAATGCTGCGTCAAGCCGTACGTCTGCTTCAAGCAGGCGCAGGGTTTGAGTCACGCATCATTGTCCTCAAAGTGACTGATTGAAATCTTGTAGATTTCCCTCAGCCACTTTTAGGATGCGTTCCTGCGCAGGAATTCCCTCCCTTGCGCCGGAACGCCCCCTATTGGCGCAGGGCTTTACAACGTGATGCATCTCCCATATGCGTCACGTTGTTAATATACGCCGCACCATTGCGCCTCTTTTGTGCTGTCGCTGCGTCACAAAAGTCACGCAGCAATGGAGCAAAAGAGCCGCAAGGGGCTTCTAAATCAGCCCCTACAGACTCAAGTCCAGTCCTTCCTTTGTACACATGGCGATAAGAAGAAATAGTGGTGGTGGAATAATAGTTTGAGTATTTTAATGACTGGTTAATGTAGTAGGAAACTTTAGTGTTGTCGCTGATCTTCAATCACGATGGACTTTGGCTGTCACTTTGCGTGCTGCGGACTGCTGCCTGCCAATCCTAGGCAAACCTTTTTAGTACTTTGTTTAATAGTGAGTTACATAGGGTAGTTTCCAATCCGACGGTCCGCAAATCAAGCAATAACGAGTAATAACGTAGTCGACCACATGAGATTGGTCAATAATATATCCCGTGGAGTCGTTCCCTATTTGCTATTTCGCAAAAATATTTTGTTAGTTCTTTTGAAATGTTTGATTTGGTTGAGAAATATCATCCATGTTTTCTGTTTTTCTTTCTTTCATGTTGTACATCAGCTTCCCCCAGGGGCAAGAGGAGGACACAGGAGGAGGAGGAGGAGGGTGCTGTTGACGATGCAGGCCAGGACCGGGCAGGCGAGGGCTCCTTTGCTGGCCCCATTAAGTTTTAATTTTAATATAGAGTACTTATTTTTTCCTAGCGTTCCTCATTCGAATTTTTCTAAATCGTCTTTGATCTTCTTGTAGACAGGATCTAAATTCTTATCCTGCCTCGACTATGACTCCGTGTGGTATTACTAGATTATTCTTATTAGTCTGTCTGTGTAGCTAACTAAGATTGCACATTTGGCATTTCCATTGGACTCCCATTCTAGTCAGCAATAGCTCTATGCACTGAGTGCAGTCCTCTGGGATTGTCCATAATGTCTTTTCAAGTATTCTAAATGTTTATGCTTTGACCATTGCCAACAATAAAAAGGTGAATGACCACCAAGAAAGATTAAGATACTACTTTACTTTTGGTTTGGATAGGAGGACAATCCATTCTACTACTGTTGCAGGGACAAATCTGCACAAACAGAACTATGGACACTAAATATTGCATTGCTTAGCTTATCAATTATAATAGGTGCTGTTAGACTTTCCACATACCTCAGTGATAACAGACTTTGTAGTTGAACCCCCAATCTCCTTACTGACTAGATAGTGTGGCAGAGTCATTTAGCTCCCAAAGTCAGCGATGGCAGAGGCACGGACTCATGCTTGCAAAAATTCCAAAACCTTTAGCTCATCCACTCTAGTCTGGAGGACCAAAAACCACAGAGTCTATTTAAGTTTAAAAGCTTTATTAAAAGTAAACACATTTATTAAAATCAAGTTTGTCATAAAAGTGAACGTGTAACTTAAAATGGAAAAGTGCTTAGTGCTGACGATTAATTGGACACATTTCTTGTGGTCGAGCCGAGCTCTCACCTGGTTTGAACTTGATCCTGCTCGTGTTCTTAGAAGTCAAGCTTCTGTCTGTTAGGAGAAAAAGTGGTGCGTGTTAAAAAGTAAAAAGCAAACATTCATCAGTTGTGCCAAAAAGTGCAGCAAGACAACAGCCTTCCCTGGAAAAAGGGACATTTTTACTCTAGAGTACACAGTGATAAATTATTAAATTGTATACTGTTTTTTTCACATTTCTTTCTTCCTCCTAGACCAAATATTATATAGTAGTGAGTGGTGTATTCTAACATTATTAAATGTACTTTGTAGGTGGAACATCTGGAGACGGGCCAGCGTGGAGGTGGTGGTGGCATTGGACGAGGAGGACAACTCTGGGGAGGAGGCGGTGCAAGTGCCGGACAAGGACATGCCTGTGAGGGTTCACACGGTGGTGGCGGGCAGAGGTAAGCTATACATTCCTTAGTCATTGAGATTGAAGACTGCAGAGTGTGCTTTCTGCACGGGTGTATTATAAATTAACCAAGTAGTAGCCTCCTCTAAATGTACTTCGACTTAGCTGTGAAGTTTTTGGCGAGAAGAATCCCAATCAGATCTGAGGTGAACTTGATGGATGGTATGAACGAAAAGCGAAAGAAGGGTGTAAGTAAGTGTGGAAGCACGAGAAATGTAATGATGACTGGCAAAGAAGAATGATATGTGTTTGCTTGGTCCCCGAGGTGGCTGGGAAGGACAGAAAATGGTATGGTGCATGGCTGGGTGAATGATGAAGCAAGGATGGGTGGAAGGAGAACAGCCTGGGTGGGTGAGACAGAAACTGTATGTGTGCATATACTTTGAATGGATGGATGCCTGGATCATTCATAGCATATGTGTATCTAGAGAGAGTAGACGGTCACTGGATGAACTAAGTGTTACTTTGAAGAGCATGTAACACCGCACCCGCACGTCCGTTCCAGTGTAGGAAAGGCAAGGAAAAGAAGTTGTAACGTTGTCCAAATACTACCATGAATAGTAGTAGTAGTTTGTATTGCAACTGCAAGCACAGCATATATCCGGTTATTACGGTGGACACTCCCTACCTCTCTTAATAACTTTAGTTTAGTAGTATACATCATTCATGTGTGGGGGTATCACTGTTCACTCAATAATAGGCAAAGCACCTAAAGTCATCCCATATGTCATCAAATACATCCCATGTGAAGTGATAGATAATCAGATAATTTAGCTTCTTCATTTTCCTTTTCTAATACTCATTTGCACTGTAGGGTGAAAGCTAAATTAATTAAGCAGTAGCCCTTTTAACAGAGTATTCTCAGTGCCACCCGTAATAGAAAAGTAAGAGCTTTATTTATTTATTTTATTTATATTTAATTTTATAGAGCGCACAGCTACCCTGAGGTTTCCCGGCGCTAAACCAATAAGGAGAATGTACAGTAGCAGAACTAAAGATCAAAAAGCCACGTTTTGACATCCCCTCTGAATTTTAGATAGTTGGATTCCATCCGAATGGATAAAGGAAGAGAATTCCACAGGGATGGGGCCAGAAAAGCAAAAGATCGACCTCCCATTCTGGCTCTCTTCGTCCTGGGGATCAGGAGTTTATGTTGGCTAGATGAACGGAGAGTGCGGGAAGGAAGGTACGGATGAATAAGAGATTTCAAATACTGGGGGGCTTTGCCAGTGTTAATTTTGTGTACAAAACAAAGAGCCTTGAATTTGCATCGATTGTCAATGTTTAGCCAGTGAAGACTACGACGGTGCAAGGAAGTGGAAGATTTGTAGGGTAGTTTACATAGGAGACGGACTGCCATGTTCTGAACCGTTTGTAGTTTCCGAATGACCTCTGTGCCCGCACCCAGAAAGAGAACATTGCCATAGTCGAGGCGAGATGTTATTAGCGCCTGGACTACGGTTTTCTGGGTTTCAAGAGGAAGCATCCAGGTGATTTCCTCAACCATTTGAGGATGGTTGTACAAATGGAGGAGACTCTCACGGCATGTTGTCTCATGGACAGCTGATCATCGAATATTATTCCCAGGTTACGAGCAGTTTTCGAAGGGTTGGGAGGAGTGCCCATTTGAACAGGCCAGTGGGAGGGTCCCCATAAGGCAGGATTGTTGCCAAATAGGAGGAGTTCCGTTTTCCCTCCATTCAGTTTTAACTTATTATTGTACATCCAGGAGGCAATATTATTAAGTCCGTGACAGAGGGACGATGTAGTGGAAAGATGACTGGTGGAGAGGGAAAAAATAATCTGTGTGTCATCTGCATATGAGAATATAGAGAGCCCTGCCTGCTCTGCAATATCCGCTAAGGGTCGAACATATAAATTAAAGAGAAGGGGGCTTAGGATGGAGCCTTGTGGGACACCATATGCAGATGTATGAATTTTTGACATCGAGGTAGCCGAAAAGACTTGAAATGTCCGATCGGACAAAAAACTAATCAGCCATTCAAGGGCAGAGTGAGAGATGCCAGATGTTTTTAAAGTGTTAATCAGAATGGGATGGGAGACCGTATCAAATGCGGCACTTAAATCTAATAGAATAAGTGCCACGGTCTCCCCTCTGTCTACCAGGTGACGAATGGTTTCAGAGACTCCCAGCAAAGTGGATTCTGTGGAAAAACCAGAACGAAAACCAGATTGTGAGGGATGTAGAATGTTGTGAGATTCAATATGGCTGGTAAGTTGCTTATTTATATGTTTTTCCAGGATCTTGGAATAGACTGGAAGCAGGGAAATTGGTCGGAAGTTGGCGGAAATACTAGGATCAGCATTGGCCTTTTTGAGCAATGGTACAACCATCGCATGTTTCCAGGAGTTGGGGACCTTAGCCTCCCTAAGAGAAGTATTTAATAGATCCACTATGAGTTTTAGGGAGGGTGGGTCAAGGGTAAGCAAGATTTGAGGAGGGAAGGGATCAAGAGGGGAACCAGATTTAATGCTTTTCACTAAGTTAAGTAGTATGGAAGGAGTAAGTGGATCCCAGACCTTAATCTCCGCCCCTTCCAGCTGAGAGAAGTCTGCGGCAATAAAAGCAGTGGGTTCAGAAACTGGATGAACATTAGATGGACCAAAATCGGCATATATACTCTCGATTTTGGAGACAAAGAAGTCTGCTAAGGAATCACATTGTGATTTATCTAAACAAGGGGCCTTGGGTTGACTGGTGGCACCCGAGATTTCCTGCACTACCTTGAACAAGGCTTTAGGACGATTTTGAGCGTTCAGGATGGATGAATTAACATATTCAGTTCTGGCAGTTTTGCAGAGAGAATGGTATTTAGTTAGAGCGGCTTTATAGTGTAGTTTAGCTTGAGGGTCGTAATCTGAGCGCCATTTCCGCTCAAGATGTTTGCAGCTGGTTTTTTCTTTTTTTAGTTGATCATTAAACCAAGGGGCCGGAGGGTGATGTATATTAAATGTCTGCTTACAAAGTGGGAGACAGATGTCTGCAGCAGATGTAAGCCAGCGATGAATGACGTCCACTTGATCAATGCTACTGATCTCAGTGAGTGGTATAGAATCAGACAAAGCAGAGTTGAATTTACTGGAATCTAATTTCTTCCAGTTGCGGGTCATTCTAGGTTTAGGGGCGATAGCTAGGTCATTAAAAGAGTGCGCAAATGAAATGGAAAATTCTAGCACAAAGTGGTCAGTCCACGGGACAGGTAAGGGGAGCTTACAGGATACTGCATCCAAATTAGATAGAATAGGGTCGAGCAGATTGCCCGCCTTATGGGTAGGGTCTGAGTTGTGTAGGGTAATATTCATGGCCGCTAAGTCAGACAGTAAGTTGGTGCTAATTGGGCATGTTGTATCGTTAAAATGAATGTTTATATCACCAACAATGAGGAAATTGGTTGACATCAGTAGTAAAGGAGCTAAACATTCTGGTAGAGATGTAGCCCATGAAGAGGCATGGCCGGGGGGGCGGTAAATCAAAACGCCTGTAAGTGTGAGATTGGGGGATAGCAGCAACTTAAACAACCCGGCCTCACAATTAGAGATCGTGATATCCTCCCATTTACAGGAGAGAGTTCTTTTAAAAATAATGGCTATTCCCCCTCCCTCCTTGCCCTTTCTGTTACTGGCCAAGAGGGTGTAATTATCTGGGAGAGCGATTGCAATATCGGGGCCAGAGTGGTCCGTTAGCCAGGTCTCCGTGAGGAACAGGGCATCAGGTTGGGAGGAACAGAGAAGGTCAAAAACATCTCTACTATGCTTAGGGAGGGACCTGCAATTCAGACTAATAAAGTTAAAAATTTGTGAGGAGAGTTTTGGATTTGATTTGCATAAGAAATTGGACGCCGAAATGTCTAGTGTTGATGGAAGAGCAGTAAGAGATAACGAACACTCTGGACAGATCAGGGGCGTGTGCTGAGGGGAGAAGGTGGTATCATTAGTGCAATGTGGAGTCCTAAGGGACAGGAGAGTATGTTTTGAGTAAGTTCGCCTAGAGTCAGTGTTTGTTGAAGCATAAGGACTGGCCCTGGGCCGTGAACAGGCGCGGACGGGCGCAGACGGGCAGGACTCTGGCACGACTCCGGCGCGCCACCGTCGCGCCCTCTGCGCACGTCC
Source organism: Lissotriton vulgaris (assembly GCF_964263255.1). Lineage (NCBI taxonomy): Eukaryota > Metazoa > Chordata > Amphibia > Caudata > Salamandridae > Lissotriton > Lissotriton vulgaris. The sequence goes on along the minus strand of NC_141689.1, from coordinate 1,322,804,792 downwards.
GCTGCGCGTCGTCCAGCACATCGGTTAAGTAGGAAGGCGGCGGTCAGATGACTAGACCGCACACCCCTGCTTCCGCCGGAAGTGATTAGGGATAGGAAGACCTCCCTCCACACCACGAGCTGGGCTCGGGGAGGACCGGGGAGTGTTAGAGCACAGATAGGTGACTGTCAGTAATCGACACACACGTTTTAAAAATTTAAGCACTTTTAAAAAATACACGAGTGCAGGCAGCCGAAAATGTGACCCTTTGCTCTCTCACAGCATCGTCTCACACCCCGGAACCATAATGCACCAAAATAACAGATAACAATGAAATTAAAAATAGCGTGGTCAGAGCACCTTTCCTGACCCCCTTCAGCTGCTTATCAGATCGGGCTGTGAGACAGATTTCCAACCCAGCGGGTAAGAGAATGTGTGGCTATTTCGTTTTTAAAAAAACCTGTAAAGGCCCAACAAGATACATACTTCATGTATGCTCCGAGAATGTGTGGCTATTTTCATATTTTTAAAATCTGTGAGGGCCCAGCAAGACACATACTTTGTGTATGCCGTGTATATTTCACTTAAATTACTTGTATCATTTTCATGACTGGCTCTGTCACAAATGCAAGACAACAGAACACATGTCCAGATAACTCTGGTGATTAATGGTCCTGCTGGATAGAAATCTTTTGTCTGTTTGTAGTTTTGGGATGCAGATAAACTGTAGTTTATGTGGATAGCTCAGTGGGTTACTGCCTTTGTCACAGAGATCCTTTTGTTACTTGCAGTTCAGAAGTTACAGATCTAACATAGGACAGTGACATATGAACTGTATTCTAAGAGCTGCATACAAACCTGAATGATATAATTAGAACGTTTTTTGTGTATTGCGATATAGTTAGAATTTCCCCACTCTTTCATTATTCTAATGTTGCTATAAAGAGTTCGTTTTGGCAGATGTACATTTTTTATCAGTAAAGACAAACCTTAACCACTGGGGTATGCTTTAAATCCTGAGTTTGTGCTTCTCCAGACCTATCCCTCTTAACACATACTGCCCACCAGTATGGCTGACATGTGAATCCTACACCTGGTAATCCTCATTGGCTTATGTGACATTCCCTATAGGCTGATTTACATATTTGTATGATTCATTGTCTCTGCATAATGTGTGAATTATATAAAGTACTGTGAAACCCTACACTATGAGTAGTGATATACCACAAATGAAAAGCATATGAGAGTGGCTACGGAGAGATGATGGGCACTGTTGGAGGGTGGCAATAAGGGCATCCGAGGAGGAAGTGAATATGGGGAGAGTCTATGTAGAGATGAGGGCACTGTTGGAGGGTAGCAGTGAGCTAATCAGAGGAGGAGGTCATGGAGGGCTACGCAGAGATGAGGAGCACTTTTGGAGGGTGGTAGTGAGGGAGTCTGAGGAGGGAATATTGAGGGGGAGAGGCTACAGAGAGATGAGGGGCACTGTTGGAGGGTGGTAATGAGGACATCTGGGAAGGAGGTCAATAGGGGAGAGTCTAGGGAGAGATGAGGGGCACTGGTAGAGGGGGGTAGTGTGAGAGTCTGAGGAGGAGGTCATGAGGGAGAAAGGCTATGGAGAGATGACGGAGAGATGACGGGCACTGTTGGAGGGTCAATGAGGGGGCACCAATAAAGATTTCCACACCAGCGCTAAAGCCAACCCTGTCATGGCCTTTCTGTTTTTGTTTATTAAATTAGCAGTCGGGTCATTAGGGCCACTGTGGAACATATTTTAAAGTGTGTGCTAATTATATTTACTGGTATATTTATTGTTTTAAGTTTGAGGGGGATTTTACTCATTTTTTTACCAGGAATAATGAAAAGGATCCGGATGGTGGCTGATATGGGGCTGGGGCCCAAGGTCAGCTGTGAGATAAGGTGCACAAGAGATGGATGGTAGAAAATGGATAATCAGGGCTTGAATGGGAGTGTGCTGCAGAGTCCGGGGTTAGGTGGCGTTAGTAATGAAGAGGGATTCTCTCTGAAGGCTGGCAACGAGGGAGGCTGAGTAGTGTTACTTGCCTGATACTCCCACCTCAGAAACCTCCTTTTCACATGAAAGGGACCTTACATGAGATGCATTTTAAAAAAGAAAAATGAAATGTCTGTTTCGTTTTTTTTAAGAGCAGGCAGCAGTCCGTGGGACCACTGCTTGCTCTTCAAAAATATTTCCACATCCTTTCACAAAGGGGAAGGGCTCCCCTGGTGACCCCTTCCTCTTTCAAGTGGATTACTACCTATTTGGAGTAGGAGGTAAACTGCAAGTGTTTTGTGACTTTAATTGTGGTCGCAAAACAATGATGCATACAAATGCGGCTCGCTATTAGGAAGGGACGACCCTTGTTAATACCGTCTTGCACAATAGCGTTTGTACATGCGAGCAGGAGAGGGCCACATAGGCCCCTGGCTGGGTGGCATACTGACCAATCACAGCGCTGCTAGAGCATTGTGATTGGCTTAGGGGAGGAAGCCTGGCTGCCTGCTTCCTGTTTTTTTTTAATGAATATTATTAAATTGAACTCCTCCCCACCAGACCTCTGCGCGCGACCCCCCGCCAACCCACGATTCCTCTCCCCCCACTCCCTCCCGCGAGTCGCGACTGCCGCAGTGGCCCACCCGAATGCACTCTTGGCCCACCAAAATAAAAATTCCTGGAGCCGGGCCTGCTTCCCACCCAAGAAACTCTGCAGGCCATTAAGATGTTGCAGGACCTTCTACCTGACCATTTGTGGTTTTGTAAAGCCAATGACAGGTTTTATGAAATATTTGGATTGTGGATTCTACTTGGTCATTTGGTAAGGTTGGAGTGTTTGCTAGAATAACTACACAGGGTATACAGCAGGAGGGAGATCTAACCTACGACCATCCTCTAAAAGAGTAGTTGGGGCTTTTTCTGTAACCTTCTGGCTGGAGACTCCTATGCCTGACTCGTTATCTCTAGGTGAGGATTAGGCTCTGCCCTTTGCCATGGGACATGGACCACAGATGATTTCAAAGGGGGATTAATAAGATTATGCTGTGATGGGAGCCGGGAGCCGAGAGTGCCACCATGCCTTTTCCATGCCACAACCCCGGGGTTTGTACTAGTGCTTGCACTAGTGTTTGCCATTAAATTAAGGTCACTTTCTACAGGGTTGTTCATCTGGCCTTGAATGGTGACCTTAGTCCCACCCACACAAGTTGGCATTAGTCTTCATGGTAGTATCTCCGTTATCGCTTTTTTGATATGCTCTAGTCGCAGAATTATGGGGGATAATAGCTCTCTAACTTTGTCTACAAAGTCTTCAATATTCTGGCCTTTAGGTGGAGCAACTGTCGGGAATGGCTGTAATTTTTCCCTATTATCGCCTGTTACACTTTCTGAGGTAATTTTACCTCTCCTGGGTCTCTTAGGATTGTTTTTGAGCGGGTTTCTGGAAGGCCCCGCTTTCTTTTTTGCAGTGGTGCCGCAACTGGTAGAGTCAGTGGGGTCATTGTCTCTAATAGAGGGGTACAGCTAGTCGTCACAAGATTAGTGGAGGAGTCAAACATGTCGCCTTCGGTAATCAAAATTGGTGGCATATCCTTATTTGTGGCAATATGCCCCCCTATGCCTTCTCCTCTTAGCCCGGTCAATCTCCAAAGCTATCGCAGTAGAGGCTTTAGCAAATTGTACCCAAACAGGTAAAGTAACCTCTTCTGTTGCTGTGTGCACAGCTTTCCCCCAGCCTTCAGCAGTCTTCTTCTTTAGGTTTTTGGCAATTGATTCAGCAAAACGGAGAAACAGGTAGGCTGGTGAGGGGCCAACAGGGAAGCGGCGGCTATAGTCATTGCAGTATTCTATAGTTAACAAGCTTCTTCTATTCAGTTTTCTTTAGCAAACACGTCTTTTCTTCACATCAGGTGGGTCCACTCCTATTTCAACTAGAGTGTAGCGAGCTGCATCTTAAGCTAGAGCTGAGCCACCACCACCTCCGTTCCATGCCGGGTACACCAATGAGTTTGAGAGTGAGGGACTGCACCTGGGGTAGTGTTCCGCCAGTTGAGGGCAAGGGCCCAATGCAGAAAGCCATGTGTGATCCCCAGTGCTGGGTGTCAGGGTATGGCGGGGTTTGCGCTCACACCTCACAGGAGCTGCGTCGTCCACTAGGAGGCCCCACCCAGCCCAACAGCAACACACAGGTGATCAAGGCAAATGAGGGGAGCGTGGCCGCCATCACAGGCAGCCCCTGCTGTTGATTATCAGCAGGATGACAGTGTGGGGGTACGCCAGTGAAGCGAACCCCGAGCAGGCCCTAGTCAAAGCCTGAAGGGTAGAATCTGCACAAGCGCGGAGCCTCCGTCAGCCGAGTGTGGGCCCCCACCTCCTCCGCTCCCTCCCTGGAATAAATGCGGCGACTGACTACCACCATGGAAGGGCTTTGGCACTCCTATACTCCCTTCTCCTTGTTGAATTCACATTGCTCCATACAGCAGTAAGCCCAGCTCTTAGCCGTCCAGTACCATCTGTAGCGTTCGTTCTTGTTACTACAAACATCATTGAGACAACATTGTTCTCCCAAGGCAGGTGTTGGAAGCGCGGCCTTCTTCTGCATTTACACCAATTTTGGCAGAAAGCAAGCCATTGGACCAGAAAGAGTCCTTTTTATGATTTGGTGTAAATCCATTCAGTAGTTGCGGAGCTAATAAAGAAAAAAGAAATAAAGTTATACAGGGATGTGAACCCTCCCCAGATCTGAGAGATCTCATGCTGAGATTTGATTGGCTGCCAACATTTCAAATCAGGAAGTGTTGGCAGTCATTTTAGGATCCAGACTCAGCCAAGTGTTAAAAAAAGCTTGCAAAAGACAGGGAGGCAGAGTAGGAATACCCTAACCCCTTAAGCCTGGTGGTGGGGTAAAATAGGGACACCACCTGGGCTAAAAAACAATTTGTTTCTTAATTTTGCGGCAAAATTGCAGTTAGATCTGCAAATTATTGGCAAATTGAAAAACAAACTAAGCAAGGTTTTCCATGCGTATTTATAGATGAGCTGCCAAGTGGACGAAGTCCGGGGGCTAACTTGAAAAATCATTTTGAGGAGGTGGGAGCACAAAGCCCCTCTCCACAGGCTGTTTACAGCCCCATAGCTTCTATCTCCCTGGGGTAAGGTCAATAAATGAAATAGTAGGGGGGGCAGCCATACTGACCCCCCTTCAGGCCTTTTACGGCCCCGGGGAACACCACATCCCAGGAGTCAGCCTGATTTAACAATATGGGTGAGTAAGAGAAATAGAGTATCATCCTCAAAACACAATTTGGGCACCCTTCGGCTATCCAATTTTGGTGAATTACAACCATTCATGTTCAAGCAATCCACTTCCCATTAATATGAAAAGAGAACAAGGTTGAGGCAAGAACACAGCCATGCCTGACTCCACGATTAATCCTAAATGTGTCTGTCATTTGTCCATATTCCCTCAAACTGACTCGAGCATAATTATCTGAAAGTAGCAGCACTAAAATGTCCAGCTGGTTTTCAGGAATGTCCATTGCCAACGTGACCCTCCACAACTTGCACCTTGGTATCAAGTCAAAGTTGGAACACAAATTGAGAAAGGAAACACACATTTTATGAAAAACCTGATTAATAGTGTTAACATTACTTCTAAACCCAGCCTGGAAACCCATAATACATTATTGTCTTAGATCCAATCATGCCTGCCTGATTACAAAATGTTTATTGTGATGCATCGATTGGAATGATTGGTCTATCATTGCCTGAATCATTGCATTGCCACTTCTTGTATATTAGAATCATTTCTGCCAATTTCCTGGATTGAGGGATCTCCATTCCTTGCAAATTTGCCTTGAACAATGAATTTATATATGGACTCCACACATCTGGATGACCCATATAACAATCATTTGAGATTTATCAGTGGCAGCTCCTCCATGTGGGCGAAGGAGCATCGCTCCACTGCTTTCTCACAGTGGAGAAGCAGAAACATAAAATGGTATAAATACCAATTTATGTTTCAGCTTCTCTCACTGCGAGAAAGCAGAAGAAGGGTTTGGTAGGGGGTGTACCAGTGGGTGGGTAAGAGAGGAGTGGCTAGCCCAATGTTTTGGGGCTGACTGTTTGGTCGGCCCCAGGGCCAACCAATCCAGTCATGCACACTCTCCCATTTTCCATGGAGGCTGCATGCAGACTACATAGAGAAACATAGAGGAAGATGGAGGATTGTGCCCTCACAGTGTCTCAAAGGTGGTCCAAAAAGAAATGTCAAGCGTTCTTTAGTTGTTTTGCGTGCGTGATTTTCATTTGTTGTTGCATATGCGAAAGAAGAACAGGCTGTTCTTCTTTCGCATATGCAACAACATTCTTCATGAGGTCCAATAGGTGCTGCTGGGCCGAGCATAGTACATCAGGGGGAGTTCACTATGTTGGAATTTCAAGTGAGGTAACTGCATTTGTGTGACCGAGGGGCAGCTGGGTGGTTTGTATGCTGGTGGAGGTGGTAGGCTGGGTGTGTGGGTGAGAAGCCTTTGTCTAGCAGACAGTTGTGTCGGATGTGCAAACAGAACCTGTGTTATGCTGAGGTACGTGTACGAGCGGGAGACTACTGTTTGGCAAATTGTCTTTCGTGAAGTCCTTCCTGATGGTGGTGTGCAGACGACAAGAGGTTGGGTGAAGAGAGTGCGAGTGTAGGCAGCGATCATGCCTAGTCAGAACTGAATGCGTGGAAAAAAAAGAGCTTGGAGATATGTGTGCACACATGTCTGTGGGTATGCTAGATAGACCCAGGTCTAGATTATTTGCACAAGCAAGAGTGATGGCTGGAGGCATGTGTGAGCCAGCATGAGGTAGGCAAAAGAATGTTGGATGGTTATTGTGCACCTGCTGGGTTGAGTGTGCGCACACGTGTACATATTCTTGTGAGCAAGTATTTGGATGGAAAGCTTTAAGGCTAGGAAGTGCTAGTTGCTAAACAGAGTGTTGAATGGGATGCACGTGCAAGGACAAGACTTTGCCAAGTGAGCAGTGATTGTGTATGTAGATAAGAGTGTCAGGCACAGCATGGTAAAGGAGTCCTGGGTGACAAAGTTGCACTAGAACAGAGTTTATATAGTTTTTAGTGTTGAACCTTTGGGTGAAGGGTGCAAGGAAGTGAACTCAAGAAAAAATATGAAGCTCATGAGATTGACAGTGTGCTTGTGAAATATTTTTTAAACTGTAATCTGCACTTTTATGATTGGCTTATTCAAATCTTATAAAGGATATTTAATGATGACAGTGTGTTAGTGATATGGGGTAAGTTTAGTGTGGCTTGAGACTAACCTAATGTTGCAGTTAGCACAAAAGGAGAGAAAACAGCCAGAAGTATACATTTCTGGAGTTGAACACAAAAGGCAAATTGGGCGGATACATTGAACAATCCAATATGGGTGTTAGGAAAACAGTGCGAAAGGGATCAGGAAAAGTAAACAGAGTTTGGGTTTTTGAATAATAGAGAGTGGAATATAGGAGAAATGAGTGGTGTGCAGAAGGGTGTTCAGCTAAGGCTAGGAGGTAGTGCACAGTTATAGAAGGAAGAAAGTGCCCAGCAGCATTCTGTGATAGATAGCATTAATTGAAGGGTCAAGAGAGCAGTGTATGTTGGGTGGGTGACTTCAGTGAGTAACCTCCATTGAAGAGTTATGGTGGACTGTGAAAGATCCCTTGAGTTAGAGTGCCTATGAAGTGAGTCTGAGGAAGGTCCATGGGAGATGAAACAGCGCCAAATCAGTTCAGTGGTCTAGGGGTATCCTAAGGTGACCAGTTTTTGAGAAGCAAAAACAAATACAGGCCAGACATGAAAGTGGCACTCAAGGCTTCCTGACAATATAAAAATATACATGCCTATAGGCACACAAAAGTATGTTGAAAATTCTGCATATCCGGTATGCTCAGCGCTTCAGTGTAGCACCAGGCACATGGGCATTGCAGGAGTATTTTGACGATTAGGCCCACCAAGGTAAGAGTTTTTTTGTAATCATGCTGGTATAAAGCTGCGCTAGGCCTGTTGCGTGGGTCGTGAATGATGATTGTGTGCACTTACTAGTGCCTCGACAGCTCCTTACCATTGCCGTGTGAACTCCAAGCTGTGTTGCTGACGTCCTCTGACCTCCTTCCTGTCTTTTTCTAGTTACTTCTCTTCCGTGGACCAGTCCATCCACATTCCATTCCTCCTAATATAGAGTCTTTGCTGATCCAGTACTTGTGAAGACGCTTGCACTCTCCCAATCGAGAAACCACCTTAGTTGTTTATCAGCGAATTAGAGTGTTTCTAGGCGCTTCTTGAATTGCTTGACACCTACGATTATTGTTAAGGGAGGGGAAGGTGCATTTCACAATTGTAGATCCAAGAACGCTTTACCTCCGGTTCTCTTCCTCTAGTGGAGGTGAGTGTGTGTGGGGGGGTGGTCAATACAGCAATGTATATAAACAAAAAGAGAGAGAGGAAAGTTGCAGCATCCACTCTTATTCCCCGGGGAAATATCGAATAAACAACAAAAGAGTGAAGCTCGAAAGTCGAGGGCTTTCAACAGGAGTCACTCATGTTTTAAAAGAGCTCTCACTCACCAACCTAGTTGATGTCATGCTTCATCATTCGGCCCCCACCAGAGAGGCCGAGTGCCTCTCCGGGGTGTTGCAACGCCTGATTACAGCGGAGTGGGATTTGTTCTGTGACAAGTGCAAGTGCTGGTGCATGAAGTGAAGATAAAATGGTGCTTACTACTCCTAAAGAAATTTTACTAGGTGGAAAGTAACGGCCGGTTAATAATATGTGGTGGATGTTATGGCTGAGTAGAGTGATCAGTCACATCCAAAGTTAAAATGCTGGGTCTACATGTTTCAGCCTCTCAGTGCTAGTTGCAAGGCTTTCGTCAGGACCAGGGGCCATGGCAGTATGTACACGCTAAGGTGCACCCTAACCTATGGCCTCCGAAAGAACCTTATTACTCACGGTGCAAAGTTTTATACCTTCAGGATTAATGAACGCATATTGCGAATCTGTAAAGAAAAAAGGGAAAACTTAGAAACACTGACACAAGACAGGACAATGCACATGTACTTCACCTGGTTAACTGCCCAAAAGGAAGAGCGATCCTTGTCATGCAGTCGCATGTACCCTTAAATGTAAAAACTTGACTTTGTGTTTTTCAAAATAGTAACCAAATGTGACCCAGTTAGCGTTACTATGCAGTTGGTCTTGGTGGCTTATTTGAGTCTAATGCCACAATGTGATTAATAAAGATCTAATTAAACGTATACTCGACCGTAATCAAGTAGGGTATGTAAAGTATACCTGGAGCGGCACATATTAATATACATGTGCCTAATCGAACTTTTTACAAGTCTTGCGTGAAACACCGTGGTGCTACCTTTGTAAAAGGGGGGGCCTGTGTGGCCTGTGTGGCCATCAGATTTTAAAACGAGGGTAAAGAGAAAAAGGCTTACATTCGTTGGGGTGAAGTTTTACTTCATAGGTCCTGGCAGAGGGCAGTGACTTATAGTCACACGCTAACAGGTAAAAGAAGAGGGTAGAGAAACACTACTATGCAACAGGCTAGTAAATACCTTAAGTCGCCCTGTTGGTAATAGGGAAATGTTCTACTCCAAAGTCTACTGCCCGCGTTGTGCCTAGGACGTGCCCATCTCAAGGACCCCAAAGGTAAAGGAGGGCCACCAACAGGTGTTTTTGTAACTGGCGCTGTTGGTGAGCCGATTTGGAATTCTCTTGTTATTTATGAGCAGTTTTTGATGTAATGGATTATTGGCCGCTTCAAATTTTCTTCACACTTGTGTTTTTCTATTCCTTCCTTGCAATATCCCTTCTTGCACTTTTCTTGTTCCTGAGGTAGTTCTATTTTTCACTCTTGGAATTTGGTTCTATCTCCTCTTCCTGTTCATATTCCCATGTATCTCGCACTATACAACTTTTTTACAATGAACCCTGAAACCACTAAAAGCCATAATCATTCATTTCATTTACACTGTTTAATCTTTCATTTCAGTTAATTGTGCGTAATGCACAAGTTTGCCAAAGCACTCTGTTTGTATTGGTTGTTTGAACCAATCAGGAAGATTGTATGTAACGTAGTATTGATATCCATGTTCACACTACACCGGCGGCAAGTATTACACGTCTATATGATTGCATCTATTAACTCCGGGTAATACACGTTACATGTATATCAGGCATCCACTCTTCAAGATGACATTTAACTATAGCTCTTCAGTACCTTTTTTCTCACTTCAGTATACACCGTAGTAAGCTTCGTGCAATAACAACAATCCACTCACCATTATTGTTTTATCAGAAAAGGTCACTTTATTAAGACAGGTAAACAGAATATTTTTCCTTAAGAACAAACATTGTCATAGCAAAAACCTCATTAGCATTATGCTTCATCCAAAATTCCCAAAAATTTTTTATCATAATAAAACCAACAATTACCAACAAGACTTGCAAAAATACACCCCATGTAATGCACAGACTCATCATTTCCTTTCCCCCCTTTGTTTTTACTGACCTTTTCTTCCCCCATCCCCAGAGGGATGGATAAGCATGCTCCAGACTATCCAACCCCCCCCCCCAAAAAACGCCACCCATGAAAACCAAAGAGTTTTCCTGGCCCCACCCCCAAGGTTAGTTGTAACAGAAAATTATAACACACTTTTATTGCACCAAAGATTTTAATTCCAAAAATTTGCCAACAAATCTCCAAAAGATAATACGCTTGACCCATCTGAGAAAAATGGACCCCATCATCCCGGAACAGATGATCTTCAGTACCTGTTATATTATTGTGGGACAAAACTTTAATACCCATCGCCTGGCAAAAAACGTTCATTGACCGAATAAGCTTCCTGCGAGCCTTTTTTAATTGCAGCGTGATTGCGAGCCACCCTTGAATGTTCTGTCCATACTAAAGACGTACTCGCCCAATTGTTCTTTAGTATTGCCAAGTCCATTTTAATCTGCTTAATAAGGGATAAACCTGACAACGGCACTTAGTCATTTTCACCTAGATGGATAATTAACATGTCAGGAAATCTTCTTGCCACCAACAGCTCTGTTAACATTGGAAACAAACCCTCCCACCTCATACCACCTTTTCCTTTCCAGAAAACTTTGTGCCCTTTGCTGGGAAGTCCAAGTGCTCTGCAGTATATCTGCTGCTCTGCAAAGGCTGCTGCCCATTTAATGAAGGAGTGACCTACTATCCATGTACTCATTTTTGTTGATAATGAACCTTTTACGCAACTTAGGCGGAAAATACTAAATTAGCTGACAGCAACTGTGCAATAAAATTATTATTTTTTCCTGACATAGTGAATACAACATGCAGATTTCCACCTACCAATCCTCTTGATGTCCTCCCAACCCCAACCCAACCTGGCCGCTTCAGTAGCCGCCACTATACGAAAAGAGTGTGTCCTAAACTGTAAGGGGTTTGTCCCAAGTTTACCCAAAGTTTTCTGTAAAACAGCCAATAAATGAGCACTGGAGATCTTAGTCACATTCCCATGAGAGAATATTACCCCAGGCTGGAAATCAGCATAATTTACAAATGGCTCCCACTCCCACAACGGACAGCTGTCCGGCACTCCCCTGCTGTTTAATTGGACCCATGTGCCTTTGCAAATTTGATCGATTCAGACCTCTTCAACCAAATCCTCAATTTGTTTCTGTGTAATTGAACCTCACTGCTCTGAATACCCATCTGATCCCTCAATCCCAATAATTTGTAGACCCTGAAAGCACCAAAGAATAACCAAATCATGCAAAGCATACAATGAGAAACCTCCCATAAGTCATAACAGCAAACTGGTAATAGTACCAACAACTGTTGCAAAAGAGCAAACGTAACTTGTTCACGTAACGGCAAAGAATAGGAGCGTTCTCTGCTGAAACCTTTCAACATACGTCTTAACAAAACATCCCTCACCAAGCCCTGACCTCACCATAATTGGCCATAACAGGAAATCCCAGACAATTTCCCAGAAATGGTTGTGTGTGACAAGCCCATATTAATGAAATACAACACAAACTGTAAAATGAAGCTTTTGTTACCATCTGATTTCCCATCAAAATTGTGAGATTTTGCATAACTTAAAAATTCCATCCAAGCCTGTTGGTAACTTTGTCTGGTGGAAGGAGCTATAGATTTTTCTACCAATTCGATGATCCTCAGTCCCCCAGCACCCAGGAGTTTTGAAGTTGTCTGCCCTTGGCGCCAAACTTGAGATTTTCTGCCAACTAAATCGAGACGATGGGTCTGCTATAGAATTGTTAATGCCCGGAATGTGCCTTGCTCTGAACACAATATTCAATTTGAGGCTCTGTAGCATGAAAACAAGCAAAAAGCGTGGTACCCGTAGATCTTTTGCTTTTTGATTATTAATGAGATCTACCACAGACATATTATCAACGTGAAAAAGCACACACCTATCCCGGAATGCCTCACCCCAAACTAGCAATGCAACAATAAGAGGGAAAATTCCAGAAAGGCAATACTGTGTCCTTGCTGAAGCCAATGAGGAGGCCATCTCTCTGCACACCAGCGACCCTCCCAAAAAACCAGAAACCATGGGCCCCAGATGCATCTGAAAAGAGCTGGATCTGCCAGATGGTATTGTCCTCCACAAAAAAGAAAGAGACTCCATTTAAATCTTCCAAAAATGATATCCAAATGAAAAGATCTTCCCTGATGGCTTTAGTAATTCTAATCCTGTGTTGAGGAAGGTATGCAGCTGACATTACCATTCCCAAACGTCTGCAGAAAGTCCTGCCTGCCCTGACCACCCTAAAAGCAAAGTTAAGGTAGCCCAATAAGCACTGAACCTGCCTGAGCTCAATTTTGTCTTTGCCAATAACCTCCAACAAAAAGGACCTGATTTCCCATACCTTTTCAGTCGGCAAACGAGCCATCGTGACCTGAGTGTCGATTTCTATACCCAAAAAAGTGCTAGGACTTTCAGTCTTTTCGGGAGCCAGCGGAACACCAAACTCCTCAGCCATGCACTGAAAAAATGCCTTAAGCTCTTTGACACTGATCTGAATGTGCCTCTCCAATGAAAATATCGTCATCCAAATAGTGACATACATATTTGTGGCCACTTCTCACCGAAAAACACCATTGCAGGAAGGTACTAAACATTTCAAAAAGAGCACTAGACACTGAACAACCCATAGGAAGAACTCTGCCTACAAAGAATGCCCCAGTAAAAAACATGTCCAGAAGCTCGAAATCGGATGGATGTATTTGTAATAAATGAAAAGCTGACTGCATATCACTTTTTGCTAACTCAGCACCAGTCCCAACCATCCGCACCAATCTTAATGCATCATCTACCGAGGCATAAGACACATGGGAATCAGCAGGGGAAATGAAATAGTTAATAGATTGACCCTCCGGCCATGCTAGATGGTGAGTTAAACAAAATTCCCCAGCCACTTTCTTAGGTACTAAGCCCAACGGGGATACAATCAAATTATGCATAGGGCTCTGCTTAAAAGGACCCGCCTTTCTGCCAGCTGTTAACTCCACATCCAGTTTCTTTTGCACAATCTGTGGCAACTCTTTGTCAGATTTCAAGTTATCAGACCATCAATTATATCTTGGCCCTTGATAACCGATCTTGAACCCGTCCTTGAAACCCCAATAAAGTTTTGAAGCAGTTTCTGAATCTGGGTACTTATCCAGCCATGATTCCAGAATTGACAGCTTAATTGGTGTATGAGCCCTTTGGCATAGGTTGAAAAACTGATCCCCTCCCCCTTTGGAATCTCCTTGCTCCCCAAACCTCTGATTAGTGAAACATTGTGTAATGGCATGTTTTCCACAACATTGAGAACATTCCTGTTTGAACCTACAGAATTGTCTGGTTTAGAAACCCAGGTTAAAATTCCAACAGGCTCCACATATTGGAAGCTGTCCTCTACCAAACCAACCCACCCTGATTTGAACGGAGCGAGGCTGAAAGGGCCGGTAAGTAATTGGTAAACCACTTGCTGTATGTCGTTGCAAGTGGTTTGGGTGGAAGACATCCACTGAAGCCAAAGTTCCTGGTCAACATTGCCCCAAGGTTTATCGTGGAAGATACTGACTCTAGCCCTGAATTCCCTGTCGTAGCTGAGCCACGCAAAACCACCAAAGTGCAGTTGGGCATTCCGAATGATGTCAATGTATTTGAACATAGCAATTGCCCTATCTTGGTGTTTCTTGCAATACACACTCGCGTATATCAAAAATGCTGCGGTTCAATTCTCAATGCTCAATATTCAATGTTCTTAGGGACCCTGGGACGTCTAGAAAGTCTAGAAAGCTACTATTCCTCCTGCTTGGACCCTTCCTTAGCTTGAATGTCCCTAAGGAGTAGTTTAAACACACAACAAACTGTTGCCAAATCCAGTTTTTTGTCTTATCTGAAAGATGTGTCCCAAATGGCATAGCTAAACCCATATAAGGGAGCTTCTTATGAATATTAGTTTCAATTTCCCCCACCTGCCCAGTACTGGAGTTATCTACACCAGAAATCTGTTTATCTTTACTTGCATCCTTATTTGCCACTGCCACATTGTTTATTGTTAATGACTGATCTGCTACCTTCACTACACACTCCCTCCTAAACAACCCCACTGCCTCAGTCACAGAGGTATCACCAACACCCATAGAACGTGTACTGTGCTTGCCCATCAAGGGTTGAGACCAAGAAGTCCACCAATGAGGCTTATCTGTCGTTAACTGAGCAGCACGTTTCTGTAATTCCTTTGGATCATCCCACTGACGATGACCGTGTCGCTGCTCCTGTTCCATTGCGCTGTCCGCTCTTGACTTCTGCAAATACTACAACATTGGTTGCCCCAACCCTCCCTTCGAGAAAACATGATCATGACTTAATGTACGTACATTAACATCATTTCGTTCCACAAACTCCCCTTCATTTATATCTTCAGAAACATCCCCATATTCAAATAGCTCATCAAATATTTCCAAATCAGCGTTGCTCCTTCCTGGCAATTCCCCATCCCTCACCCCTGTCATAAAACTTCCAATTGGTCACAGGCATCCGCTCCGAATGCCAGGCCGTAACCCAAAAATCTGCACCGGATCCGCCTTGTGTACCTGATAGTTTACCCAAAGCTGCAAAATGCTCCGCATTCACAAAGCTGGAATCCACAGTCGTTGGCTGAGAAACTACTGATGGTGAACCCATCCAGCCGCTCTTGCTAGAAGATGCTGAGAAATTGTTAACACCTGCCCCCCGTCCAGAACTGCCTAATGAAGACCGTGGGGTGTTAGAATGTTCTACCCACACCCATTGCCCACACTGAAGCCCAAATGAAGAATGAAAAGTAAACTGAGGGTGACTAGGGGGGGGGGGGGGGGGGTGAGATGCCGGAAAAAGAGACTAATTTCCTGATGAAAACCCCACCTGGTCAGGAGTTGGAGCGTCATGTTCACTATGTGGACAAAACTCAACTGCATCAAAAGCCTCCTGGACATCCTGAACAACTGGTGACTCTGCTTGGTCAAAATAACGCGTGGTAATTGATTGCCTAATGTAAAAATGGGATTTATTAACAGGGGGGCCTCTTGGCACAGGAGACTGTACAACCCCCAAATTGGCCCCTCCAAAGCCGACCCACCAACATGAAAGTTTGTAGACAACTGTTTATTGTTAATATTCCTAAGAGCAGGAGCCTATGCTTGAACCCCCAAAGCCTCTTCCCCACTGTCACTGGAGTCATTCACCAATGCTGCAGAGCGTGACTGTACAACACCCAAATTGGCCCCTCCAAAGCCGACCAACCAACATGAAAGTTTGTAGACAACTGTTTATTATTAATATTCCTAAGAGCAGGAGTCTATGTTTGAACCCCCAAAGCCTCTTCCCCACTGTCACTGGAGTAATCCACTAATGCTGCAGAGCGTCTATATGGGAAGGAATAACAAAAAAGAACCTGAGAGGTCTATCAGCCGAATATATTGGCCATTCTGGCATGTATTGCACTATGTTAGTGGGTGCTGCAGTCACCATGAAAATGATTTCTAAGGAAAGAAGAAGAGCATGAGTCACGTGTGTAGGAAATGCAAACTCAAATAGCTAGAGCTAACTCAAAAACTGGTCAACAACATCCAGAACAGCTTCTTATGGATAACCATCAAACAAACCAAGTGATCAGTCATATCATTTGGCCGTCCACACTGTGACCAGGCTGGTCCTTAGATCATCTAGACCCCATGCCACACAGTAAGTTGTTAATACTGGATCAGGTCCACAGTACGCTATGAACCACCAATTGTTGGCCAGTTTATGATGGTTGAAGAAAAATAGTGAAAACACAGTGCAACCTAACAGAAAAGTGGTGAATTTAAAATAGGGTGATATGTGTAAACAAACTCTTTAATGGGAACAAGGCACACCCCCTAGTTAAAAGAACAGGAACAGTGCAAACGACAGTATGGAACAAATGACTGTCGTAATTAGGGCCAACATGTTTCTGCCTACTGGGCAAAACGTCCCTTGGCTTTCATCAGGGCCACTGCTCTTAAACGGTTGCTACTGTAATAAGTGTGTGAAACAGATACTACACCAAACTAATCAGTGAAAAAAGAAGAAATAATGGTAATTGTAGGAACGATACAACCTGTACCTACAGTTATGTACTCATCCTCCTTGTCAAATGGATACTCAACGTGATCTGAGGAAAATATACATCCGTTACTCATATTGGTACAAAACCTTGAATGATTCACAACCACACGTGCTCACAACATCTCTAAAATATATTAAAACTTGTATCATTTATTTGCTCACCCAGAATGACAGGGGACTGGACCTCACCTCACCTGGACCGTGCTCAGGTATACGAGGCCTGCACTCTGGAACAAAAATGTACAAACAGGGGAGGGCATCAAAACTCCACTCTTTATGTAGAATCTAACGATGCCTATCTACATTCCCTGCTGGATTCATCCTATTTGTCCACAAATCAATTCAATGCCAGAGCAAGAACCCTCATGCACTGGTCACTACCCCCTAGACCAGCATTACAAAAACGCCTGCCTAGCTCCTCAAAAGCATGTACTACGTCTTAGAACAACCATGTTGTCTCACTTATAGGTAGTGAACTAAGCTGTTATATTCACTCCTTCACTCTAAAGTTAGTTAAATCACTCCTGATCCAACCTAGCAGCAAGAAGAGTCAATTAACCGCTAAGCATAACTGCTAAAAAGAGTAGCCAAGTAGCCTACTCTCTCACCTGTCCGTCAGTGCCACCAAACTTTCCTGAGGCTTGGGGGAGGCACCGATACGGCAAAAGTGTGTGTCTAAATCCTCTTGCATCAAAGGGGACTACTTTTCTTTCGTGCATCCCTGTCCCATACTAACTTTTTTCTTCAGCCTATTTGATGCTTAGTTCTTGCCCTCGATTCTACAATAAACAAAACAGTACAAGGCCCCAGGTGTCATTGTAAGTTAAACAGTTTACTATAGTTGCGCCAAGACACCTAAAGATACTCAAAAAATGGGCGTATAGATCCTTCCTCGGAACTACACAATGACGTCATCGCGGCCATATTTGTAATCCCGGGGCATGCGCGCTCTGAAAGACACCAATGTTGAAAAAATGGGACAAGACAGTGTCTATTGTCATATTCAGAATTTACCATTGAGAGCCGTAATTCACGTTATTGATTATAAACTATAAACTCCGGCTCGGACATATAAGATAATTAAAATTGAGATTAAAATGAAAATGTGGGACTAGAACTACAAGATGACCATAAATCAGACATTTTAGTAGTTCCGATAAGCAATAATGCTTAATAGGTATTGACTCTGTTGTTAGTATGTTAACAGACCCCCTAGTGTCTTAAACGCTGGCCCATGCAAAGCTATTAAGTGGGTGTTAAAATAGTATTGTCAATGCCCTCATGTGTTAAGCCCTAGCCAAGACCCAACTAGCCTATTCCGAAGGTGTTCCAAATTGTCTCTCATAGTTAAGGGTGAAGGCAAATACTTCAATACGATCTCACAGTCTTAGTGGGGGTGGGAAAAAGGAGAAAGGAAGGAAAGCCTGAGTGAAGGTAACTTAAACATCTCAGGTAAATGTCTACTAACCTTCAACCACCAGGAGATGTATTTTAGGGGTGTTTACTCAGGAAGTAGTATCCTCAGGCCTATTAAAGTGCTGAGTACAGTAATACCATGGGGGAACTAAAGAGCTTTCCATGGTATCCGATCACTAAGTCAAACTGTAATAGAGGAAAGTTTAAAAATCAATTTTTGCTCCCTCAGAAAAAGATATCTGGACACATTGTTCACATGAGACGGTATGAAAGGCTTCTCCAAAACCGTCCATTCGAATTCTGATTCCCCATGTTGTTTCTCAAGGAAATGTCTGGTTAAGCGCGTCAAGGATTTCTTACAGCGAATCGAGCTCTTATGTTCAAGCATACGCACTCGCACCTTACGGGTAGTCATTCCTACATACTGGGAGGAGCACGCGCAGATCAACAAGTAAATGAGGTTATCACTGTTACAGTTAGTGAAGTAAGTTTGTAGCCAAGGCCTGTCTGTGCCTATGTTTATCTCAGTAGAGTTTTTGGTTTGTGGGCAAACTGAGCAGTTACCACAACGGTGGTGCCCAACTACTGGTGGTAAATCCCAAAGGGTACCCAACATTCTCCTCGGTGTCTCCTTGGGGAGCGTGTGTACTAGGCGATCCCTAATACTATTAGATCTTTTGAAAGCAAATAGAGGTAATGCAATCTTCTCGTTACCATGATTAAGGATACACCAGTGCTTCCTGATGATTTTCTGCAGACTATTACTTCTTGTGTTGAAGGTACTCACAAAAGCTAGTCTTTCAGTGGGAATTTTTGGAACAGGTGGTTCTAAGAGCACCTCCCGATTGTTGTTGTACGCTCGCTTGAGAGACCGCTTAATCAGTGGTCGCGGGTAATGTCGCTCCACTAATTGAGAAGACAAGTTCCTCGCATGAGTCCTGAAGTCTTCCACCCTAGAACAATTCCTCGTCTATCAGGGAAAAAAGGGGATGCTATATTTATATGGGTACCTCCTTTGCTATATTATGCGCTCTTCTTGAGCACCTTGTCCCTCAAAAGAGCCCTTTTTGCAGGGGAGGGGCTCACCGGCTAAAAAACAAATTAACTGCCCTCTCAATTGAGCCCCGCCCCCTCCAAAAACTTCCCCGAATGCACTGTATGGAAAGGCTCCTAGAGGCGGCCCCACTTCTACTTGAAAAACGCCTCTTCACCCAGCCCACACGAGGGGTGGAGACTGCCCCCAACTGACCTGCCTCCCCATCCGGTGCCAAAGAGTGGAGAGAAGAATGCAGTCTGCCGCCACCGCTCTACCGGGAAGAATGGCCGGGGCTCTGCTGCTTCATTGCCACATGTACTGTGTTGAGTGGCACTAGCTGAGCACTGCCATGCCATGGCAAACATGCCGTCTCCGCCTCCACCACTCCATGCGCCGCGAACGGTCTCGGGCATCCCACGTCCGCTGCCACAGCAGCAGATGTGCCGGGCCTTAGGAGGTCCTCTCGACCCTCTGCACACAAGACACGAAGCGCGTCGCTGACCGCAGCGCCTTCCGCCATTAAGATAAACTAATTACAGCAAGCTGTGTCAAAATTAAAGATGATGGCACACTGACAGGGATATAACATGTCAACAAAGCTTGCCGCTAAAATCCCCTCAAAAATATCCTACTGCCAAAACACCACCTATTTAATACTTACCTGCAAGTCCTGACCCTCACCCTACTTACCCCTATTGCGCCCCGTGGATTGTTCCACTGCATGAAAAACCCCAGGGGGACACCGGCTCACGCCAAGTTCCCCCTGGGTCCCCATTTGGTTTCACCTCTATATTTCAATGGTGTTTCACACGCAGTATGAGCTAACTTCTAATCGGTTTTGATACGACACACCAGGACCCCATTCACTTGAGTTAACTTTTAGAATGTTGATACACCTCTCGCAATCCCATTTGTACACTTGAGCACCACTGTTTATCACAAGTTTTTCAATCCCAGACACTACCCGCATTTGGGCTTGTCATTTTCGGGTGAATTACAACTCTGTGCACTGATACTCTTTGAACTACCGAGCACCAATACTCGTTGAGCTACCAAGCACTGAATCTTTTTAAATCTTTTTGATTCACCGTACAGACTCTACTTTGTGGCCGGGTTTTCTAGAACCTTCACACTTTATCTTTTCGCACAAGGACTAATTCCATTACATGGCCAAGGATCACTTCAATATTGTTTCACCAGTCAGGACATATACCATTGATTAACATGTTTGTTCACCAGCATGTTGGAACTACTTCACATACTAGAAAAGGTGGTCTATACACCTAGCTCGTTGTGGTTACTTATTGTACCTTTGTAGTTCATTTTTTGGACGTGACGTGACATGAATTTTTGTGGTCAATTGTGTCCCCTAACGTGAACCCCACCGTCTCCATGTACGAGCTTAAAGTGCATGTAATTTCCCTCCTCGACCTGCTATGAAAACGCAAACACATTTGCGTCCAACGTTAACATGTCCTCTTTCAGATCCGCCATGAATGGATCGATAATTCAGTTCCTAAGTATGCCTTGCCAACGTCTTTTCTTGGTGCACTTCCACGTTTTTCCTAGCCCTGCAGAGCTAGGCCCTGATTTCTGCCATCGAGCCTTTCTGTTCTCTACCTCCTGAAAGCTGCAACGTGGGATACATCCCTGACCTCTGTCCTACTCCCTGCGTGGCGAGCGGTGCCCGGCTCGGCCTGTTCGCCTGCCAAAGACAGTATTTTACCTTCAAGTTATCAGTATAGCCAAGTTCAGCTCCTCGAAAACACATTCCAGTCTAGCAGAATAGATAAACATTTCCCCGGCTGCAGAGCAAAGGGCCCGGCCTCTCTGTCTCCATGCAAGTAATTCATTGCTCTTGTTACCATGGTAGGCCCATGGCCCCTCGCATTACACGCAGACACGTAGTCACATATGCACGCATTAATAGTCAGTATAGAGTAGCCTCTGCCCAAGAGACCTTTTCCTTCTAGATAGTATAGTTCCCCAAACACAAGATATCAGATATGATTTAGGAACAAGTCGATCTGACATGCCAGACTTCTGTCTCTTTCCTCTAGAGTTAAATGTCAAGTCCCCTGAACCCTCCAGCCTCACGTCAGTCACACGTCATGCTGCTGCGCGCGAATCCTTGCTACAGATTTCTGCTGACACTGCAAGATTCCTCTACGTATCCACCCACTTGTGACACTTTCATATGACGTTACTAGCACACACCTCTGTGTACGCCCTCGTGCACGCCTTTCTGTTACGCACATGTGCTCTTATCTCGTTTCTCTCAGCTGTTACGCCTTCTGTATCCTTCACCATTATATGCATTTACTATAAATATTGTGCTCTGTCAATAAAGTATGGCTCTATCCCTTCCTGATCCTTGATGGTGACAGGAACATGATACCCTGGTTCGAACCATTCCATTTTATGGAATAAAACCCCTTTTAAACTCAGATATCACGGATTTTGCCTCTTATTTCCGATTGAGTTATTTTATTGTACTTTACTGCATAGAAATTCCGACGGTAAATATTTATTTACCACATTAATTTGGCGCCCGAACAGGGACCCCTCCCCCACCTTACGCGCCGGCGGTGCGTTGCAAGCCTAGCCCCCTGCCACAGCCGAGACGGACAATTACGCGTACCCGCAGGATTTCCTGTATCTCCCTCAGGCCAACGGAGGTGACTGAGACTGCGATCGACACCCAGACGAGGCGGTAAGGAGTGCGGAGGATCCCTACCAGAGCCCAGCCAAGAGTGCAAGATCCGAGGTGTTTAGAGGCCCACCAGTTCCGACGTGCCTGTGACGTCACGAGTCGAGTTGAGTCCAGTCCAGACGAGTCCAGTCCAGACGAGTTTTCCGAGGCCTTCCGTTCCGTGCTTCCCGGTGAGTACCGTTGCTGGGGACGCATCTAGACGGGTGCATTACTATGTATCCGGTCAAGACGGGTTTGGGTACACAGACCCGGTCTGCACTGTTTTAGCAGTGTATCTGTACTGTTTAGCAGTATATCAAGTATTCAAGAGTCCGATTTTATGTTTTCGTTTTAGAATTCAAGTATAGTTAATATGTGTTCGAAATGTTTCTATGTGATTAATGTCGTGGTATGAGTGACTGTTCGATATACATTACCGTGATTCTGTGTCAAAAGTGTGTTCAGGTTCAAGTAAGTATCAAGTATCAAGTATCAAGATGCCATTGTTTTCCAAATTAAGACAGATAGGAACTAGGAAAGGGATACTAGAGGAAGCGATTCCTGTCCCACCTAGGGACACTCCTGGAAATTTTATGTACCATAAGCATGGCTTAGATGCCATAATATATCTAGATTTATGGGCCGATTATACTAAGAACCTAGACGAGAAATATAGATGGCCCGTTACAGGGACATGGGATGCAGATTGCATCATGAGAGTAGAAGAAGCGCTATGGAAAAAGAAAGCCAGACAATCTCAGAAAGACGCCATAGAATTGTGGCGTAAAGAATCGCATAGACGTACAGAGAAAGAACTCAGAAAAACAGAGAAACATAGAGCAGATTCAGATAAAGCCCGAGAAAACGTACTAGTTGAAGAAGGAATACGAGTTAAAGCAGAGCAAGTAGACCGACAACGAAACACCCTTATGAATGGTATGTATCCTCTTTTGGCCGAGGGTTTACCTAAGGCCACCCCGGAAATACCGAAAGATCTGCCCGCTCCATTGGTTCCGACTAAATTACGTCACAAAACCGCAGCAGACATTTTCCTTTCTTCCTATCTAGACGATGTAGCTCCTACATATACTACTGCACCTGCCCATGTACCCGTACCACCTGCACCTGCTGACGGTCTCCCACCCCATGATCATCTGCCCCCAGGTCCGCAACAGCAGATCCTTCCAGGTCCGCTACCCGCACCCGTTCCCGTTGTCCCCCTTGGTATCCAACAACCGCATCCATTAAATCCTTTTGGGTCTGGCGTGATCCAGGACCCAACTCAGCCACAACAGGTACCGACCCTACAGCCAGGTTATGCTCAAGCCTCCGGTTCAGGAGGTGCTACAGGGGGTTATCAAACCCCCCCACAGATACACCGAGTTACAATGAGAGATTTAGCAAAGGCTCGGACACCGAAAGGCGTTTCGACCGAACAACTTAGAAGAGAACTTACAGACTGTAGATATGACCCAGTGCCTGGTACGTCAGGACCCATGTTGTTAGCGTCCATACGTTTGAGACGCGTTACAGATTATTTGATGTTACTACCAGAAATGCCAGGACATCTAGACAAATTGTACTTCTTCATTAGAACAGGAGAAGGACCGGAGTCTGTTGCTGAAGCCATGTCACGTCAGAAAGTTGAGACTAAAGGTTTACTAATGCGATTTATGGTTAATTTTTTAATAAGAGAACAAGATCAGGCAGGCTTTCAGCAAAGTGAGATGAAGAGACTGATTAGATGGAGTCAGAATATGTCGGAGGGTAAACATGATAAGGAGAACAGTATACATATTATGGTTAAAAAGATCCGTAAATAAATAATAGAAATACATGCCCAGCGAGCACCTGACGAGGATCTTGAGTTAGACGATCCACCTACCTCGCAAGAGGAGGAGGAACCAGAGGATCTAGCAGAGACATCGCAACAGTCAGACAAAGATATGATAGCATATGTAGGTAAGGGAAAATACCTTAAGAAAATGATACGTCCAAAAAGCAAAAGACTTTTTCTCTCTGCTATATCAAATCCGAGTACTCCTGAACATTTGTTTCAGGCTACCGATAAAATACTGCAAAATCGAATGGGGTACCATGTACTCAATTCCATGGATGAACAAGAACTAGCCCGGTCCGCAGTACAATGGGCTGACAATTCTAGTATATATAATGATGATACAGTAGCACAGACGTTTTTGAACCTTTCCCCTGATGAACAAAAATTAGCTGGTATATACATGATTCAGCATCTCATTACGTTGTTTAAAGGCCAACATTCTGATCCAGGACCCTTACCGGATATATTAGTAGAACTGCTCTCTAATAGATGGAGAGGCCTAGGTACTGATTTAAAAAAAGAGATTCTAGAACATAGACACAAGTATAGTGTTTTCCTGAAACCTCAGTTTATGTTAGCTCCACCACCCCCAGTCAGAAAAATGTTTTACTTTGACAGACAGAATCCCTTACGGGAAGTACATCCGGTCAGAAAAGACGATAACTCACTAGAACGTGTATTCGTATATACACCCATCTCTAAAATGGAATTATTGGAAATGAACAAAATAGTACCCAGTCATGATAAAGACCCTGCAGGTTTTCACCGAGAGATTAAAGATATGTTACTCATGGGCGATTATACGTATACAGATATTATGAAAATGTTAAAAGTACTGTTGCCTGCTGGAATTTACGAGAAACTAAAGGAGAAAGAATGGGAGGTAGGAGATACCAAGATAGATTGGGCTGCATTAGAAGTTGAAGAAAATGGACGTACCGCAGGTTTAGGCCTTGGGGAAAAAGCTAAAGCATTACCAGGTTTATTAGTACAGGTTTTGCCTAGACTGTTAGCGACCAAAAAGGAAGACTGGGACGCAATCTCAGCCTGTAAACAGAAACACGATGAAGACACTAGTGATTTTTATTCTAGATTCGAGAAATGTTTTATTATTAACAGTGGCCTGAAGACAAGTAGCGAGTCATACCCACACCTCTTCGTATCAAAATTAGTTGAGAATTCCCTGCCTCAAGTTAAGAATCGTGTTTTGAAAGTAGAAAGTACATGGCAAGCAAATACGCCGTCCCAAATGTTACAAATGTTACAGTACCACCAGAATAGAATTAGGGAAGAACAAGACCACGAACAGAGACGTATGAAAGACACGAAAATGAAAATGTTAGTTGCTCAGTCAGTTCCAGCTGACGGTCAGAAAAAGGGTATGACACAGTCAAATAATACGGCGGCTCCCGTTAAAGGGACATGCAACTATTGTAAACAGCCAGGTCACTATGTAAATGAATGTACGGTTCTGAAATACAATATAGCAACAGGAAAAACTAAAGAAAGACCACGTCAGCCTAGACAGGACCAGGTCCAACACCAAGTTCAGCAACATATTCCACAGAACGTACAGCCACTGCCTGCTACACAACAGACAGGACAGACAGTAGCGGTACCACACCCGCAGGCCATTGCCGCGACACAGCAAGTTTCACAGCAGATGTACCAGTATGCACAATCTGATTATCCCGATTATCAGCGATACTCATGAAACAGCCTAGAGAGGGAGGTTTGCTTGCCTCTCATTGAAGTTCCTGTAGATCAAGAGGGTCCATATGTACATAGTCAAGTATTAGGAAAAGATAGAATGTTTTTGATTGACACAGGGGCAAGTCGAACAACAATAAGTCACGACGAGGTTCCAGGGGCACCCCTCTCAGGCTCACAGAATGTTTCCCTTGGATTTTCAGGACAGCCTATTGTTAATGAAGTATCGAAACCTGTTCCCCTAGCAGTTGGTCCATTATCACGTACTACAGACTTATTGCTCACGAAGTCATGTCCAGAAAACTTGTTAGGTATCAAGACACTGAAAGCTCTAGGAGCTGTAATATGTTGTTCTCCGGATGGAGTTAGACTGTTTTTGCGTGACTTTAAAGGTCACTATGTATTACGAGATTTTGATGTCAGATTGAAAAATGTACCAGAACATTTGTGGGCGAAAGGCCCAACTGATGTAGGTTGTATGCACATTACACCATACCGAGTTACACTCAAGCTAGGAGTTGTACTGCCCCGAATCCGACAATACAAGTTACCACCCGATGCTGTAGTGGCTTTGCTGGAAATCATTGAAGAGCTTATGCACAAGGAGTGGTTGTAGAAACAGACTCCAATCTATGTAATTCCCCTATCATTCCGATTCTTAAACGTACTGACCCGGATGCACCACCTGTTTATCGGTTGGTGATCGATTTACGAGAATTAAACAAATGTATTGTACCACAGTACCCTGTGGTCCCCGACATCTCATCGTTATTGACTGCTATTGATTCAGAGGCGACGTTCTTCACTGTAATTGACCTCAAGAACGCCTTCTTCAGTGTCCCCATTGATCCGGAAAGCCAATACCTTTTCGGTTTCTGTTTAAATGGCCGTAGCTTCAAATTTGCACGCGCACCTCAAGGATTCACAGAAAGCCCCAGCATCTACAGCCAAGCATTGAAAAGACAACTTGACAGTATTCACATGCCAGTTAACACTGCCCTACTCCAGTACGTCGATGATCTTGATCACCGCCCGAAACGAACCTGAATGTGAACATGCATCACTGACGGTTTTACATTTTCTGGCTGACAAGGGACACAAGGTGTCCCCTTCAAAGTTACAATTCTGTGTTCAGCAAGTGGTGTACCTTGGGCACTTGCTGTCCAAGAGGGGGAGACAGCTAACACCTGACCGCATTGAGTTAATTGCACACTTACCGCAACCCAAGACACAAAAGGAAGTGCGGGCCTTCATTGGCCTCACCTCTTACTGCAGACAATGGATTCCTCAGTACGCATTTTTAGCCAAGCCACTTATACAGTTGACAACACAGGAGGCAGCGACTTCGACTGTCCTCCCTTGGACTCAGGAACACACACAGGCTTTTGAGGAATTAAAGAAAGCATTATGCCAAGCACCAGTCTTAGCAACACCATGTTATAGCAAACCTTTTACACTTTTTGTTACAGAACGTGATGGCACAGCATTATCTGTCCTCACACAAGACCAAGCAGGTTCATATAAGCTGTGTGCTTATTTTTCGAGTACATTAGACCCAGTAGCCCAGGCCCTGCCTGCGTGCTTGAAATCAGTTGCAGCGACAGCCTTAGCAATCCGACAAAGTAATTCCATAGTATTAGGACATCCCCTGACAGTACAAGTTCCACACTCTGTGGAAGTCCTTTTAAACAGAACACAGACTCAACACTTGACTATAGCACGACTGACAGGTTATGAATTGACATTGTTTCAGCCACACATAGAAATCAGACGTTGTAATATACTCAATCCTGCCACATTGTTACCTTCGAACATTACAGATCCAGCTCCACATGACTGTATAGAGATCATTAATGCAGTAACAAAGCCCCGACGAGACTTGACAGATGTTGCACTGACTAACCCAGACCTGACACTTTACGTAGATGGTTCATGTATGAGAACAAGCACACGAGAATTAGTGGCCGCATATGCAGTGACCACTGAAACTGAAGTCAAAGAAACACACCGTATCGATACACTGTCTGCTCAAGCTGCAGAGCTTATTGCTCTGACCCGAGCCTGTATAGTAGCCAAGAAAAGGAATGTTAACATATACACAGATTCACGTTATGCATTTGGAGTAGTACACGACTTCGGTGTACTCTGGCAGGAAAGAGGTTTCTTGACCTCTCACGGAGCCAAGATCCAACATGGTCCCCTCATTCAAGAATTATTGGAAGCAATACATTTGCCATCAGCCATAGCTATCATGAAATGCAAGAGTTACAGATACTATTTCCCAGGGTAACGACCTGGCCGATCGAACCGCGAAACACACAGCTCTGACTCATACACATGCAGCTGATATGACAAAGACAATAGTTCCGACACCGACACATTGCATGACAGTTAAGGATCCCGCACTAGATGTAATTGACATACAGACACATGCTACTCCAGGCGAAATAAAGAAATGGACTGAACTAGGAGGGATCCAGACCGATCAGGGATGGATGACGAAGGGAAAAGCCACATGGTTTCTCCCCGACTCTATGGTTCAAGTTATGATCAACACTGCACACAGTCCAGCACACTTAGGAGAAAAAGCCATGTTAGACAGTTTACAGAATCTCTGGTACAATAAACATTTACGAGCAGCAGCAAAACAGAAAGTGCGTACTTGCATGATCTGTTGTCAGTTCAACCCAGGTAAAAGCATTCCTGTAGAGCAAGGTGGATTCAATCCTCCCGATCACCCTTTTGAAGTCCTCCAGATGGATTATATCCAGATGGAACGTTGTCGAGGATTCAAATACGTTCTCGTAGTTGTATGTGCACTTTCCCGTTGGACAGAAGCATATCCAGTCCCAGATTACACTGCTCCGACCACTGCCAAACAGTTGGTTCGTGAATTCTTCCCACGGTACGGTTTGCCTCGTGTCGTGTATTCAGATAACGGCCAGCCATTCTCGTCCGAGCTAATGAAGCAGGTATCACTCCTGCTAGGATATCAGTGGAAGTTCCACTGCGTCCGACATCCCGAGGCAGCAGGTCTCGTGGAACGCCACAATCAGACACTGAAAACACGTCTTGCTAAGATTTGTGCCGAGAAAGGGGTAGACTGGATAGTCGCCTTGCCAGTTGCATTGTTTTACATGAGAATGGTTGCACACTCTAGAACAGGGCTATCCCCGTACGAGGTGGTCTTTGGTAGGCCTCCGAATATGTGGGGGACGCCTCTGCCTCGTAAGATCACAGATGTTGACTGTAATATGCTGACAGATTACCTTGCCTCCTTGATGTCTGCACTACAATCTTGTCGTTCACAGGTGGCTGCAGCCTTTCCCGACAACACCGAGGTGAAGCCACACGAGATTGTCCCTGGTGACCACGTCTTTGTAAGGAACTTCGACAGGAGGAGTCCGCTGGAGCCCCGCTGGCAGGAGCGGAAGCTTGTTTTATTAACTACAAGGACAGCGGTGAAGGTGGGGGGGCCGCAAGGGCTGGCTCCACTCGAGTCATATAAAAAAGTATCATGGACTGCCGCCAGAGACAGACTCCCAGCCCGGCCCCATTCCAGAACTTGATACGAAACTCCCCCTGGTAGAGAAAACTCCTCAGCAGGAGTATCGATTAAAGTTGAGGTCTAGCAAGTCAGACAGTTTAATTGTTTAAGTCCTCCCCTAGGTGAAGCGGTTAGACAGGTTCCTGACATGTACAAGTTAGACCCCAATAGAGAGAGAGATAGACAGAAACAGCTCAAGAAATGAGAATATTGTAAATCTCTTCGTAGTCACTGTATCGTGACATTATTGATTATGTTTTTTCTAAGTCTTACGATTATTGCTGCAAGTTTACTACTGCACATGTATTTCCCTATTTCCATACATGCACATTTCTTTCCAAATAGCACTGTCGAGCATACTTTCAGTGAACTACCCTCGCACGAGTTATCCTATCGGCTTGCGCTGCGCAACAATTCTTTTATCAGTATGTTACATCATTCCCATCAGACCAGCAATGCTACCAATTGTTGGATATGTGGCCGACTTCCTCCCTATCAGAAATACAAGGGAGTCCTGCCCCTCTTCCCGTATCCGTTCACACATAATGGTTCCTGTGGAGCCTGGTTTAGTTTAATAAATTCTTTAGACTCTGATACTATAGTCTACAAAGGCAGTTGGGTATGGGGAAATCTGAACACAGTTCTGCATAAAGTATGTTATCCTGACAAGGAGGGTCTTCCACAAAGGACAGGGACCGATCTAGAAAATGAAGTGTATGGATTAGGTAATTATACACTTAACCTCATGATTCTGAATGTCCAGTCCGATACAGGTCCAGACTTACCCTCTATGTCAGTTTTACCAGTCAAAGGCGAATTATGTATCAGAAAGAATGGTTCAGTACCCCTAGGTCATAGTAAATGTACTACTGTGATCGATTTCAGTGATAAAGGCAAGTCTACATTCAAAGCTACCCGCCATTCCTATTTCATTTGTGGTCATACAGCCTATATACGGTTGCCACTAGATTGGAATGGGACATGTTACATTGCATTCCTTCTGCCACCTGTTTTTCTAGCTCCATCCGACTATCATAAGAACTCCCGGCTAGTACTTAATAGACCCAAGAGAGAACTCCCGATTGTCGACTATACTGAAACGGCATGGGAACGATATACAGATTTCAATAAAGTTTTCTTTCCCTATTTAGGAGCTGTCTTCAATAGTAAATCAATACGTCACTTGACCAGAACCCTTGAAGCAGTGGTAAATGAAACTACTTCCGCCCTAGGCAACTTAACAGAGGAACAGTCTGCTATGAGACTTGTTGTCCTTCAAAATCGTCTTGTTCTTGACGTCATCCTGGCCGATAGGGGCGGAGCCTGTAGAGTCATCGGATCGAGTTGCTGTGTTTTCATTCCAGAAAACGCACCGTCAGTATATAAAGCCATAACGCGTCTCCATAAGATTGCAAGTCAGATGCACCAGAATCCAGGAACCTGGACTTGGTCCGGTTGGTTCTGGAGCGTGTTATCAGCCTGGGGATGGAAAGTCCTATCCTTCCTCGGAATAGCCCTTCTCATAGTATTCAGTTGTTGCCTATGTATGCAATGTGGGCCAGCGATTTGCGGCTTGTGCGCCACATCATGTATTCCTCATCCAAGTCCACGTTCTAAAACCCACCTGAAAAGGGAAGAGCAAATGATGTTATATGAACAGATAGATGGATTAATGAAAATTGATATATCATGAAGGGTCCGTAGGGGACAAGGAGGGAATGAGGTAATATGAATTTTTGTGGTCAATTGTGTCCCCTAACGTGAACCCCACCGTCTCCATGTACGAGCTTAAAGTGCATGTAATTTCCCTGCTCGACCTGCTATGAAAACGCAAACACATTTGCTTCCAACGTTAACATGTCCTCTTTCAGATCCGCCATAAATGGATCGATAATTCAGTTCCTAAGTATGCCTTGCCAACGTCTTTTCTTGGTGCACTTCCACGTTTTTCCTAGCCCTGCAGAGCTAGGCCCTGATTTCTGCCATCGAGCCTTTCTGTTCTCTACCTCCTGAAAGCTGCAACGTGGGATACATCCCTGACCTCTGTCCTACTCCCTGCGTGGCGAGCGGTGCCCGGCTCGGCCTGTTCGCCTGCCAAAGACAGTATTTTACCTTCAAGTTATCAGTATAGCCAAGTTCAGCTCCTCGAAAACACATTCCAGTCTAGCAGAATAGATAAACATTTCCCCGGCTGCAGAGCAAAGGGCCCGGCCTCTCTGTCTCCATGCAAGTAATTCATTGCTCTTGTTACCATGGTAGGCCCATGGCCCCTCGCATTACACGCAGACACGTAGTCACATATGCACGCATTAATAGTCAGTATAGAGTAGCCTCTGCCCAAAAGACCTTTTCCTTCTAGATAGTATACTTCCCCAAACACAAGATATCAGATATGATTTAGGAACAAGTCGATCTGACATGCCAGACTTCTGTCTCTTTCCTCTAGAGTTAAATGTCAAGTCCCCTGCACCCTCCAGCCTCACGTCAGTCACACGTCATGCTGCTGCACGCGCATCCTTGCTACAGATTTCTGCTGACACTGCAAGATTCCTCTACGTATCCACCCACTTGTGACACTTTCATATGACGTTACGAGCACACACCTCTGTGTATGCCCTCGTGCACGCCTTTCTGTTACGCACATGTGTTCTTATCTCGTTTCTCTCAGCTGTTACGCCTTCTGTATCCTTCACCATTATATGCATTTACTATAAATATTGTGCTCTGTCAATAAAGTATGGCTCTATCCCTTCCTGATCCTTGATGGTGACAGGAACATGATACCCTGGTTCGAACCATTCCATTTTATGGAATAAAACCCCTTTTAAACTCAGATATCACGGATTTTGCCTCTTATTTCCGATTGAGTTATTTTATTGTACTTTACTGCATAGAAATTCCGACGGTAAATATTTATTTACCACACGCTTTGCCGCTCATTCTCTTTATACGGTCAGACTCCATTTTGTTTTCTGTCCTCCATTTTGTTTGCTACATATTGACATGTGCTCGCCATGTGATGACTCCTACCTCTTCGCTAGTTGCCCTTAGGATCTGCCCAGCAATAGTCTATAAATAGCCCGTTGTGCGTCTAGCGCATGCCCAGTAGAAGTCACATCTGTCTCTGATTAGCGTAGATAGGAATGTGCATTTTCGCGGGCCTCAAGAACTGTTAACTCCACCCATGTATTGATTATGTTCAGAAATGTCCATATATGGTCGTAAATCATGTTCTGAGTTGTACCCGCCTACTTATGAGCCCCTTCTTTTGATGTATAAAAGGGGACTGTGTACTCGAGTTCTTTGTGCTACCCTGTACAATGCTGTAGAGTGTTGTGTGGGCTGTAGGACCACCTTTAAAGGTTTATTAAACTATGTTTTTGTATTTCCAGTTTCCGTGCCAAATTCTTTGTGTAGTCTGAGGACTTTGTGCACAGAAGGGCGAACCCCTTGCACTTGCAGGCCTTGCTGAGGCCTGTACTCATCAATTGGCGCCTGACACGTGGGGCTCATCGGCGACTCGGATGCTCGAAGGACTGGTCGTTAAGAAGGATTGGCACCTTGCTGGGGACGTGATCACTGCCAGTGGCGTTTTTAGTCCTGGCATCCCGAGGTTTACTTCCTTCCCTTCCGATCTGGCCATCTGGGTGGCGCCGGTCCTCGACTGAGACCACTTCAGTCGGTTTGCTGTGCAGTGGCCGTTTGGGCAAATTTGGAACTTGGCAGTTGGAATCTGAACGCTCTGGATTGGTAAGAACCGTACTACGGTACTTGCTGCGAGCTTTGGAAGCCTGGGTTGGCAAGGCAGTTTTAGGATACGCTTGTTGTGGCTATTTGGTTTTGTGGAACTAGTCATATTTGGTTTTGGATTTGGGATATATGCGTTGCAACTGATCCAGCGCTCCTACCAAAATTCTGCATAAATAATGTCACCATCTACCACCAAACTTTTTTTTTTTTTTAAATTTTGAAAACCTTTATTGTGCATGAAAAAGGAGGACAAATACGGGCCTACAACCGTCAGGCCGGCCACGAAACAGTTGAGCACGAGAGCGAACAATCCAGACCCCCCAGCGGTATCAGGCAAGATAGCAACAAGTAATAGCAGTTACACAAAATTGAGTCTTACCGCCAAGGAGAAGGAGCAGTGAAGGTTAATTTTAAGATTTTTTCCTAAACATAAATCGGTGAAAATTAAATCAAGGAGAACTGAGTCCATACAGTCCGCTACAGCACATGCAGGCAGCAATAAACATGGCAGTAGTGATAACACCCAACAATATGGCGGCACAGTTCTAAACAACAGGAGCATCAGTCCGCATTTGCATACCACCCACAGCGCCACCCACGCCTTACAAACCCCCATTACAGACCCAGAACAAAAGGAAAGAGAAAATTATAAAGAGATCATAAATAGGCACCATAGAAAATAACGAAACTAAAACATAACCCCCCACCCTACACACATGCAGAGGCTATGGCCTGCCCCCCCCCCCCAGCAGAGTGTCTGTCGCCCCATAAACCCGAAATGTAGCAAGAAAAGAGAAAAGGGGAGAGAAAGGAAGAGAAAGTAAAGTCCAAGATCGGAAGAAAGGCATAAAACAAAAAGCGTCACATTTGACATATAGGGAGGAAGACAAGTGTGCAAACTAGTCTATGACCCCCCAAAAATGAAGAAGGTGGGGAGGAGCCAACAATTATCAAGTTCTCTAGGCTCGCGAGCAAGGCAATGGTTAATATCCCAAACCGAGCTTCAAAATTAAAAGACCTCACAACAGGTATAAGCAAGTAGCCCACCTCCAGACCCCCGTGTCGCCCAGGACCAAGATCTTAACCACGAAGACTAGCAAGAGGATTTTAGAACTGCGGTCGTGAAAGAAGGAAAACATCCCCTCCCAGGCGTGCAATGCACAACAACTACCATGACGGGCCAGGTCGACACCAGTCAGTCAGCAAGCCAGCGTGTTAGCATCCTCATCCCTGGCCAGAGCGCCGAAATATCTCCAAACATGTCCACCGCCGTACACCCCTCACCGGCCAGACAAAGGAACAAAATGGCCTCCCCCGAGATCCACAGCATAAACATCGGCCATTACTGAGGCGTTAGTACAATATCAAGTGATCTTGCAATACAGTTGTGGAGAAACATCGTATGATATGCGCACATTAAACACGGTATCCAGGTCCAACCCCATCCCTCTCAGCCAGCAAAATCAGTCAGCAGCGAGAGAGCAGCTTAGCCCTGACCCGATCGTGGATGGAACCTCAGGCAGACTTCCCCAGGAGAGCCCCTCCCCCCGTCCACATCAGGATAACATGGCTGCCTGAAAGAAGAAGACGAAGCAGGAGCCCAAAATGGCCACCGGCCATCAGTATAAGGTCCTTTGTCCTCCGTACTACGATCTGTAAGAGCATCCAAAAAGTAGTAATCCCACGGGGAGCAGAGTGAAGGCCACCAGTCAAAAGCCGACCCGTAGGATAAAAGCTGCTCAGCTGAATCCCCCATTAGACTCGGCGGTGCAGGCAACAAGAAGGCAAGCCCGGAGGAAAGGGGAAACAATGTAGCAGTCGCGGGACTGAAGGGCTGCCAATCGTCGGCTCCGGCTGAGGCGCTCGCAAGTTTAGTTGCAGAACAGGCACAGGGAAACACTGTAGCATCATGGAGCGGCGAAGGTTGACTCAGCTGGGGGCAGACGCTGCGTTCGCGAGTCCCGGTAGACATCATGGCGTCCAGCTGATCACCCAGTGCTCGGAAGCCATCAATCATCTCCGAACGGAGATCACGGAGGGCGGCCAGGATAGTTCCGTAGGACAGTGCAGGTTTCAGTTCGCATGAGGCAGGTTCCAGCGACGGTGCTCGCAAGTCGGTGTACCGCACCGGCAGGGCACGGCTGGCCACGGGCAGGAGTGTAGAAACTCTCTCCAGCCGCGGAATAACAAAGGGAGCCATGGCGCCGGTCACACAGTAGTGGAGCTGGGGAGGGTGCAGCAGAGGCGAGAATCTCTGAGAGACCTCGTGACCACCAGCGTCGAGGGCAGATCAAGCACACCTCTCACAAGACGTCTCGCGCCAGGCTGGGCAGCGAGTAATGGGTCAACTGTCTGCGCTGAGCTAGGTCGCCAGGCACCATGCGCCGCTCACCTCCCATTCGGAGCACAGAAGACACCGTCCACGGGCGTCTCAAACCAGCCGTCCCAGTACAGGCGTAGTCCGCAGTGGACGTCTGCTTCAGTGCGGTGGTGGTCGCTGCAGATGAGAAGGCGCCGCCACTGAGACATCTGCGCGAGCCAGCTGTGCGGACGATATCCGAGTCTCCAGGAGCCGCCGACGAGCGGCCATGTAGGCGAGGGTCCGGGGCGGGAGTCGCACTGCAAGTTTCAACAGCACCCGACCACGCTAGAAGGTCAGAAAAGGAGCGATGTGCTCAGCTCGTCTTCGCACGCCTTCCGCCGCCGAATTCAACCAGGAAGATATCAGGATTTTGTTGCGGAGCTCGAGGGCCGGCGGAGCCGGACGACTACACGTCCGCTCCGGTCGCCATCTTGGTTCCTCCCCCTCTACCACCAAACTTACCAATCAATACCAGGCCCAATAAAATAACAGAGCAGCTGAATCATGAGGCGAATGAATCTAATATGTTGTTTAAACTATCTACAATAAACAAGACCAGCTTGTCCTTTAGTAAGTTTATTCAAACATATTCATGAAAACCTAGGCTTTGGAACTTTATTAAACAAGTATTAGAAAATGTCATTAAAGAAAGGTTTATTCAGCTTTTATAAAGAGAGCTTGATTCAAGAAATATTATTCATTAACAGAAATAAGTGAAAAAGAGCATTTCCAAAACCCTAACTAATTCCCTGTCCCTACCCTCATCGCCTGAAAACAAAGTCTTTTACAAGTCTCCTTTCCTTACGTGCGTTCGTCGATCAGCAAAACACGACCCTCTGGAATCAAGAAGCGTAGGCCAAAGTCTGCTCCTTGAGCCAATTCTTATACCCTAAAACTAAGGCTAAACTAACTATTTTCACATTCCAACAGCTGAATTCTGGCTCCCCATTGGCTGAACACCTCATGCCACAGTAAATTGTGACATCTTCCACCTCAGGTCCGGGCTTTTACACAAAGCCATTGTTCATACACAGAGTCATGGCGGCACTTCCTTAGGTTGCTACATTTTGTAGCAAAGATTTTCATGTAGTGCACAAAAATGCCACGACTCACATCTTGGCCTTGAGCCCGTCCATTCTGAGCTTCCCGTGGCACAATAGCAAACCTCTCCACAGAGTCGCCTTTGGCAGTTCTTTTCAAAACGTTTCACAATAAAAGTTTATAGGCTTCTCATCTTTTTCAAAATAAGTTTTCTCTTGTGGCTTTACATCAGCAGGCCTCTTTTCAGAAAGCGTTAATTTTCTGCGCCACTTTTTTTAAAAATGCATTCTTTTTCTGCAGCCAACTCTATGCTTCTTTTGGAAAACTATTATTTAAACAAACACAAAACATCAATTAATTAAAGAATTGACATTTGTTCTGTTACCCACCCCCTTTGCTAAATGTTAACCCATTAATTATGATACCTAGCAAAAGCACATTTAAGCAGTATATATTACCTTTGATATACCAATCCGATCTGGAACTGCATTTGTCACAGAAAAGACAAAACAAAAGCACATTTAAAAGCTATTATTTTTGACAGCAGCAGTTAGTATACGACGAAGACAATAGACAATAATTATTGTATTATTTCTTTTGCATTTTGCACAAATAAGCATAATGTTAGTTCCATATGTTCATGTTGACAGTTTATTCTAGGTTGATTTAATAACATGCAGCAAACATATTAGTTTTTATTAAACATTATGGAAGTCTGACTTCACAAGCCTGAACAAAATATGTTATGTTATGTTAGGAGGTTTTTATAAAGCGCACTATCACCGTAGGTTTCCTGGCGCTGATTGGGATACTGAAAAAGGCAGATTTAGAGTTTATCCAGATTGGGGGAAAAGCCAGGTTTTAAGGGACTTACGGAAAAGGATGAGTGATGTGACAGATTTGAGAGAAAAGGGAAGAGAATTCCAGAATATAGGGGCAAGATATGAGGAGCTTCGGCCTCCAATCCTTGTAAGCTTAAAAGGTGGGATGACCAGGAGGTGAAGATGAGAAGATCTGAGAGTGCGGGGGGCAGTAGGGGGTGGTAAGAGATTTCAGAAAACTGGGTGAAGGGCCAGTGAGGGACTTGAATACTAGGCAGCCGATCTTGAAGGCTGCCCTGAGATGGATAGGGAGCCAATGCAGTTTAGCAAGGAGGGGCTTGGCCGACTGCCATTTAGGGGTCCTAAATACAAGACGCGCCGCTTGGTTCTGCACGACCTGTAGCCTGTAAAGCAGGGTTTTTGGCAGGCCATGATAAAGAGAGTTGGAAAAGTCCAAACGGGAAAGGACTAAGGCCAGAATGACTTGAAGTAGGACTGCGGGGGACAGGAGGTAAGCAACCTTCCTGATCCTGCGGATCTGATACATGCAGGAAGAGACCACTGCCCCCACCTGGGCCTTGAGGGAGAGCTCGGAGTCAATAATGACACCCAAGCTCTTCACGGATGTCACAGGGACAGGGGGAGGGCCGAGTCCAGAAGGCCAAAAGTGTGGGCCCCAATAGACGGAGCTCCTACCAGGAAGAAGGAGCTCTGTCTTTCCGGGATTCAGCTTAAGCTGATTTTGGCTCATCCAGAGAAGAATATGAGACATAACGGAATGGAAATTAGAGACAGCAGAAGGAGTGGAGAGAGGAAAGATGAGTTGTAGGTCGTCAGCGTAGTTAAAGACGGTGACGTCCCACTGCCTCAGAGAAAGAAGAAGGGGGCGAAGATAAAGATTGAAAATGAGGGGGGATAGAGAAGAACCCTGGGGGACACCGCAAGTGGAGGAGACTTTGGGTCCACGAAAGGTCCCCAGACTGACCGTCTGAGACCTACCAGATAGAAATGAGTGAATCCAGGCCAACGCCGGGCCCTGGAGGCCGGCCTGCTCGACACGGCGGATAAGAATGTCATGATCCACCGTGTCGAACGCGGCCGACAGATCTAACAAGACCAGGGCCTGGGGAATGCCCTTGTCAGCATTGCCTCTCAGAGTGTCGAGCACGGCTAAGATGACTGCCTCCGTGGAGTGGCCGGGTCGGAAACCGGCTTGGTTAGACTCCAGGAAGTTTGAGTTTTCGACAAACTGTGAGAGGCTAGCCGTAACATGGGCTTCCAGGATTTTGGAGAGATAGGGAAGAAGGGAAATAGGTCGATAATTGGCTGGGACCAATGGGTCGGCCCCCGGCTTCTTCAAGAGAGGAACTAGAACGGCCTCCTTAAAGGAGCCAGGCACCGTGCCCGAGGAGAGAGACGAGTTCAGCAATGGAAGGATGCTTTCGGGAAGAGAGAGGCAGATGTCTCGCAGTATAGACGGAGGGCAACAATCGTCCGGGGAACCAGACTTGACCCGGGTAGCTAGTTTTGCTAGGGTGGTCGAGTCAAGAATAGGGAAGTGCAAGAGAGAGGAAGAGTTATGAGGGACAGAAGTAGTGACAGCGTCAGGAGAGGGGGTGGTGATAGAGTCCTTAATCATAACAATTTTTTCAACAAAAAAGGAGCTAAGGGCATTGCAAGATTCCTGGGTAGGGGCCTGGGTAGGGAGAGTCCTGGTGTCAGTGGTGAGTTCCCCAATCACTTTGAAGATTTCTTTGGATTGAATGGGTGCAGAGAGAATTCTTTCCGCAATATATGCAGATTTGGCCGCAATGATGGCTTTCTTATACTTGTTGCGCGCGACCAAGTAAGACTCCCTGCTTGAGGTGTGATAGCCCCTTCTCCACCTATGCTCCAGTTGGCAAAGTTCAAGATGTTGCTTTTTAAGATCGGGGTTATACCACTTATGGGAGTGATTGTGTCGTGACCGAGGGAATTTAGTGAGGGGGGCTAAGATGTCACTAGCCGAGACAAGCCAGTGAGAGATGTCATGAGCTAGCTTGTCAGTGCTGAGGTCAGACGTGAGGGAAGGGCGGGATTTCGAGAGGAGGTCAAGAAGGACCTGAGTGTCTACAGCCCTCCATTTTCGTGCCATGCCGCCCTCTGAGGGAGGGGCTCTGATATGGCCAGTAATGGTGAGGGTGGCATCGACCAGAAAATGGTCAGACCAGATACAGGGAGTGATCACCGGATGGGAGAGCTTGACCCCATAGGTCCAGATGTGGTCAAGAATGTGACCTCCAGTATGTGTGGGGACGTCAATGTGTTGTTTTAGGGTAAGGGACGAAAGGGCCTCGAAGAGCTCAGTGGCCTGAGGGCCAGCGTCCTGATGTAAATACCAGTAGTTGAAGTCCCC
Source organism: Lissotriton vulgaris (assembly GCF_964263255.1). Lineage (NCBI taxonomy): Eukaryota > Metazoa > Chordata > Amphibia > Caudata > Salamandridae > Lissotriton > Lissotriton vulgaris. Next base: position 1,322,765,489 of record NC_141689.1, on the reverse strand, counting down.
AAAGATGGCTACACGAGGGGAGGAGGTGGTAAGATTGGCTATTTGTTCAACAAAAGAAGGGGGAAAAAGGGGCATAGGATACGGGGGGCGGTATAGCACCACGAGCGTGACAGCGCCTTCTTTCGTGCCCAGGTTGATCACAAGGTTATCAACTGCTGGGAGAATGAGCGAGGAGGTAGAGATGATTTGCAGGTTTTTCCGGATTACTGCTGCAACACCCCCTCCCTGACGGCCACCTGATCGATTGGCATTCAGCATGTAGTAGTCAGGAGGTAACGCTGCCAGAATATCTGGGAGCGAGTCTTCCGAAAGCCATGTCTCCGAGAGTAGGAGTATATCCGGACTCTCGGTAGTCAGTAAAAGGAAGATGTCGATCTGGTGCCTAATGAAGGAGCGAGTGTTGAGGTACAGAACGCGGAGGCTTGACTCGTGGGTAGCAGGTGTGACAGCCCCTAATAGAGGGGGGGAGCTTCCCATGATTTCCAAAGAGGTAATACGAGCCCAAGTGATGGGGTGGAGGGGGCAGGAGGGGAACTGAAAGGCTTTAAGTGCCTCGGCGCTGTAAGTTATGGGAGCAGCAGCGTCTCTGGCCCCTGCGCCCGTCTGGGCACGGATGGGCACAGACGGGCGGGACTTAGGCGCGACTTCGGCGCGATGACGGCGCGCCCGCTGCGCCCGTCCGCTGCGCTCCCTGTGAAGAGGGACCATTTTATGAGGCCGAGGGCGGGAGGGGCCGAGCGCTGCACCGCTCACCTACTCCCTCACCCAAGATGGCGGCTCACCAGGTCACGACCCAGGCAGCACCTTGCTCGGCTGCAGTGGGCAGGCCGGGAGGCGGAATCAGCTGGTGGAAGTGCAGCGCGACCGGACGGGTCCCAGCGCGCACTCCAAAGACAAAGGTAAATTAAAAACAGGCGGCGCAGATAAAAATAGGACAGCTCCAGGGGACCTGCACAACGAAAGAGGGGTTAGTTGCACAGCATGGAAGCAGTTTTAAAATGCAAGCGCATAGGTCCAGCGCGAGTAAACGCGAGTAAACGCGCAATGAGGCGGCAGGGCTGTGTAATCTCAGCCTGATTACAACATGCGGCACTCCCAGACTCCAGAGGACGTCTGAATCGCCCACAGACTCCCAATCAATGGGACAATTGCCAGGCCAGGATATTTATGAGGCCGAGGGCGGGAGGGGCCGAGCGCTGCACCGCTCGCCTACTCCCTCACCCAAGATGGCGGCTCACCAGGTCACGACCCAGGCAGCACCTTGCTCGGCTGCAGTGGGCGGGCCGGGAGGCGGAATCAGCTGGTGGAAGTGCAGCGCGACCGGACGGGTCCCAGCGCGCACTCCAAAGACAAAGGTAAATTAAAAACAGGCGGCGCAGATAAAAATAGGACAGCTCCAGGGGACCTGCACAACGAAAGAGGGGTTAGTTGCACAGCATGGAAGCAGTTTTAAAATGCAAGCGCATAGGTCCAGCGCGAGTAAACGCGAGTAAACGCGCAATGAGGCGGCAGGGCTGTGTAATCTCAGCCTGATTACAACATGCGGCACTCCCAGACTCCAGAGGACGTCTGAATCGCCCACAGACCCCCAAAAATATTGTTCATTAACCCGCTCCATCAACTCCCTCATCTGGTGATTTTAAAAATCACCAAACACCACTCAAAAATTTCACAAATGTTACCTATTGAACATGTTTCAGGCTTACTCAGGATTAGTATTTAAACTCTAATTTCATCTATATTTTTCTGCAACTCTCATATTGAGTCCTACAAAATTCTTCTAATTCTCTTTCCTTTTCCCTTTCTTTATTCAGCTAAGTTGGATCCTTTCCACCTTTGAATCCCCAACCCCCCAATGAATTTATAGGTATCTACATTTTGAGTTGCACCAACAAAACAAATATCAATCGGAGTATTATAAAACAAACAAAAAAATAATGTATTTAATAATTTAATTTTAGTATATAGTATATACCCCCTCTTTTTTTTTTAAGTTTTCAAATTCTAAAAATGTTTTCTTCGACCTAGCGTCTTGCATAAAAAAGTGTTTCAAGCTAACACCATTTCCTCGACCTTGTGTCACCTAACACAATTTTTTCAGCCTTATGCCAAAAATAAACCTCAACTCAAAGAAAGCTAAACCTAGTGAGGTTCCGTGACAATTGTAAGTGGTGTTTTCGACTCGCACGAATATGGTCGAGTCTGGTATCTATGAACCGCAAATGACGAGTTTAGTGGGTGTACGCATTTTCGCTGTACTAGCCTAAACTGTTCGTTTTTTTCGTGGGTTTCTTCATCTGAACCCACGGGTTCCATTTTAGATACGGCATCCATTTTGTCTCTTGCCCTCAAGTAGCCAGCGAACGGACGCTGTCCGCTTCGCGACCCTGGGTTTCCCAAACCCTAGCGGAAGACACGTGTTCCTTTGAGGGTGTCTTTATGATGAGGGGGATGACACTGTAAGGCAGCTGGCTCCGCTCGAGGCTCATCTTGCCGTGCTGGTCTATTGTCTCAGTTGTGCATTTCATTAGGCACGTCTCCTTTGATCCCTGCAATCGTGTTTCCTGATACCACCCCTTTTTCACTCTCTTCGATCTGTTCGCTATCTTCCCCTTCCTCTGCACCTGTTTCTGTCTCTTCCTTGATTCGTTTACAGCCGAACGGAATGCACTAATGGTGGGAAGATGTACTTTTACAGTTGGGAACTGCCAAATGCTACTGTAATTATGTTCCGGGCCCTGAATACATGAAAGCGACCCCCTATGATATTTACTGTGGGAACTGAATTGTAACCTTTTGTTCGTCATGTTATCCTATGACGAAAAACTGCATAAAAAGAGCGATCCACAGATACAATTTGAAGCAGTCTCCTAGAATCTACACGTGTTGTACTTCTTGTGACTTCTGTGTTCCCTGCAGTAATAAACCTCGAATCTTTGACGCCGAAGGAAGTGTCCCGTGTCTCTGTCATTTGTACGCCGGAACAGGTAACCCACGAAGGTTTCAGGTGTTATCCCTGGCACCGCTGGGTCTTAGAATAACCCAGTCCTTCAGTTGGCGCCCAGCTGCATCAGTGGTACCGGTCCAAAGCCCGACGATCGTGAGGAACTTCGTGTGAAATCTCCGAGGGAAGGTGCACCCCGCTTCATCGATCCTGTTGTCGAAACAAGTGGCCCGACGACTTTTCCCGCGAAGATTCCCGCCTCCTGACGGCTGCGACGGACTGCTGCCCTGACTGTAGACCTGTTTTGGCGCCTGGCGTAGACCTTGGTACAGCGAGACGATTGACGGGCCTTCCTGGTGACGCCATTGATCTTTGAGTTAAGTATTTGTGGGTCGCTCCCGGAGTCCTTTGTTGTTGTGGGTGCTAAGTTGTTGCATGGTTCCATTGCATTTGTGGTTCTTGGTATTTTTTTGTTCTTAGTTGTGCTATTTGACGTCTGCAGTCGCCAAAAACCGAGGGTTTTTGCACCTTTGCAGGGACATCGTAATCCTATAACCCTTGACGTTTGTGAAACTCGGTTAGTGTGCACGATGCCTGGCCGTAGTACTTTGTTCAGTTGCTTTAGAGGTTGTGGTACGGATTCCCGGCTGGAGGACTCGTGTCCGATACCTCCGGTTGGAACTCCAACTTACGAATTATATAGTCGACATGGTTTGGGTCCGATCACATTCAATGAGTTTTGGGTTCGTTACACCAAAAAAGACGGTGTCCTTAGTTGGCCACCTCATGGTAATTTTGAGGCCCCGATTTTAGATAATCTTGAAGCTAAATTGTTTCAAAGAAAAGCAAGGCCGGCCATGTTTGATTCCTTTCGGTTGTGGCGTAAAGAAGCCAAGCAGAAAGAAATCAAGCAGCTTAAACGTACTAAGAGAGAAGGTATCGTTACAACGATGAGAAATGCAGAGCAGTTTCAGCGAGACAAAGAAGAGAAGGAAAAGGAAGTTTTTGATAGATTGCAACGCATGACAGTGGATAAATGTTACCCCGCTTTACCGACGGGTACGGATAAGAAGGGAGAGGAAGCAGTAGAGGACCCTCTGTTGTCTTATCTACTGAAATCGCCACCTCCATATGCACAGGATACCACAGCTCCTGTGGTCCCTCCTGTTCCTCCACCTGCTGTTCCGGCAGCTGTTCCTCTACCTGCTCCCGTTCCTACTGCTCCTCGGTCTATACCTTCTCATACTCCTGTTCCCGCTACTTCTACTCTTGTGGTTACTCCTGCTGTTCCTTCTGTTTCTGACACTTCTCTTGTTACCCCGTTGCTTTACTCTTCTTCCCCGTCTGCTGGACGTCGCGTTCCCTCTGTTGCTGCTAACTTCTTCACTTCTCTTGGACCCATTCTTGGGTCCGCTGGTTCTGATGCTCCCCAAAGACGAAGCCAGCTTCCTGATGGTAGGGAGTGTGACACGTTAATTAGGATGGCGCGTAATTGGATTAGGTACCCCGTTAAAAATCCCCCGCGCATAGTTTTAGAGATGTTTTCTCAATTCAATGAGCCAACACAGAGGTTTGTGTTTGACAAAATGTGCAAATTTCTACGTGAAGCGATATCCAATGATGAAGCAAACGAAGTACCGATTGATGTAACTGAACTTCAGCTTCAGTTTTCAAGTGGTATACTTGTGGGTAGCAACGTTTGACGTGCTGTCGAGCATCTACTGTCTTTTCGTCCCACTATCATACCTCGAGCATTGTTTAAAGATGATACTGAGGAATGGATGGCTACGCCTGGTCAGTTTCCCATGCGCGAAGTTCCACCAGTGTGGATGCCAGGTAACCCTGGTGCTAATCCTCCAGTCCTGCCATTCTTTCAGAGGGTTTGGATACACCTCCCATGGAAGCGATCAGAAGTTTTGCAGGTGAAGCAATCTTTGCCTGACCCTCCAAAGAATCCTGCAGGGTACTATAAAGAGTTGTCTCAGCTAGTGGATGCGACGGTGATGAATCTTGCCGACATTGATATGTTGTTTGGTAATGTCGTACCGCAACCGGTATGGGCGAAAATACGTCACGAAGATCATACAGCTGAATTAGGTGGTGATTGGGCTGCACTTACAGCCGCAGTCGGTTTGCAGGTTGGTGGGGCTAAGCCTGAACAGTTAATTATGGCTTTGCCTCAGAGAATAATCACCCTTATGAAAACGCCTATGCCAGCTATGAAAGTTAACTGGGACAAATTGTCTGCTTGCAAGCAAAAGAAGGACGAAAGTGTCTCCGATTTCTTTACGAGATTTGAGGAGGCATTTATCGATCACAGTGGTCAAGATATGGGCACTGAGGGAGGTCAGAGATTGTTTGTGGACAAATTTGTGTCGAATTTGTTGCCGGACCTAGGCAACAAATTAAAAAATTCAGAGAGTGCGTGGGCTGTTTCCACTTCTGCTCAGATATTGGCTACAGCCCAATATTATGAGAATAGAGAGAAAGAGGAAAATGATCGTGCGGACAAAAAGACGAAAGAGCTCAAAACGAAAGTATTGTTGCAACAACCGTATCCTCCGCGTTCGAATCAGAATGATTCGCAGCAGCGGAACCGATCGCAGTCACAGTCAAATAGGTCACAATCACGAAATGACTCTTCTTCGCAGAGACCTATGCTTGGGTACAATCAGTGTGCCTATTGTAGGGGTGAGGGTCATTTGAAATTTGATTGTCCGGTTTTGCGTGATCGAAATAGTGGTAATTCGTCTAGAGGAGGTCGTAGTGGTCCTCAACAGGCTTCACGAGGTAGAGGTCGTGGTGTTAATCAGAACCAAAATGAGCGTTCTAATAATTCCTCTGATTCTAACAATTGTTTCGATCAGCGTGGATCATCATCAGGTAGATCCGCACAGTACAATGTGGATGATTATTACGTCGATCAAGGTGCTGACGACGGTAATTACTAGGACAGCCATAGACAAGGAGAAGGAGTAGTATCAGTTCCGGTTGATCAGAGAGGGCCTTACGTCGCAGTTGCCACCTCGGGCGTAGTTGAGCCTTTTCTGTTGGACACTGGTGCAGCGAAAAGTTCCATCATGCATTCGAAACTCCCTGGCGCACCTTTGTCTGGCTTGACAAATGTTTCCGTTGGATTCTCTGGCGCCCCTGTTAGCAATCCTGTTTCTCGTCCTTTGCCCCCTACAATTGGGCCACGTGAGCTGAAAGCTCCTTTGATTTTGACTACTGGTTGTGGTGAAAATCTTTTGGGCTTGGATTTGCTGAAACGACTATATGCGACTTTGTATTGTTCTCCTGCGGGAGTGAAGCTTACTTTAGGTGAGAGAGTTATCTCTCCTATGTACTTGTCTCTCGATAAGCTTCCACCGGAATTGAGTTCTCTTCCTGCATCTTTGTGGGCAACAGGCCCTAATGACGTGGGCCTGCCTGACATCTCCCCTTATGTTGTTCACTTGAAATCTAATGTGCGTTTACCACGTATTCCCCAGTATCGTATCTCCCTTGATGGTGAGCGAGCGTTGTTAGCGATCATCTACGATTTGATCGAAAAAGATGCTATCGAGGAGACTCGGGGAAACGTGTGTAATAGCCCTGTGCTGCCCATTTTGAAACGCACCGATCCATCTAAGCCTCCTGTTTATCGTTTTGTTATCGATTTACGGGAGGTGAATAAGATTGTGATTCCTCAGTTCCCTGTGGTGCCTGACATCACGGCTCTACTGACTCTGATTCCAGCATCTGCGTCCTGGTTCTCAGTGATCGATCTGAAGAATGCTTTCTTTAGCATTCCGATTGCTGAGGAGAGTAGGGACCTTTTTGGTTTCTCTCTAGGTGGCCGCAGCTTTAGGTTCAAACGTGCCCCTCAGGGCTACTGTGAGAGTCCACCGATATATAGCCAAGCCCTGAAAAGCCAACTTGATGCGTTTGTATTGCCGGTTGGTGCGGCCTTGATCCAATATGTCGATGACTTATTGGTGGCTGCGGACACTCAGGACATTTGCAAAATTGCTACGGTGTCTCTGTTACAGCATCTCTGTGACCTACATCACAAGGTGTCACCTTCTAAATTGCAATATTGTTGCCAAGAAGTAACCTATCTAGGTCAATTATTGTCAAAGGAGGGAAGACGGTTGACCCCAGAGAGAATTGCAGCGATTGCTCGAATGTCTGTGCCAACAACTCAGAGAGATGTGCGTGCCTTTTTAGGTATCACGTCATACTGCAGGCAATGGATTCCAAATTTTTCATTGCTAGCGAAACCATTGGTGGCTCTTACGTGTAAAGATGTTCCAACTCCTTTACCATGGACGGAAGAATGTCAGAAAAGTTTTTCTGAACTGCGTTGTGTTCGGCCCCTGTGTTAGGTACTCCTGACTACAGTAAGCCGTTTACACTATACGTTCACGAGAGGGAAGGTTGTGCGTTGAGTGTTTTGACGCAAAAATTCGGTGGTAAGCTGCGTCCATGTGCATATTTTTCCTCGACCTTGGACCCGGTAGCTAGAGCATTGCAGAGTTGTTTGAGAGCAACAGCGGCAGCTGCGGGGTCCATCCGACAATCTGCGGGATTGGTCATGGATAATATGCTTACGGTGATGGTTCCGCATGCAGTTGACACTCTTTTGAATCGCACGAAAACTCAACATCTGACGAGTGCAAGGTTGTCTGGTTATGAGTTGACGCTTCTGGCAAGTCACGTTCAAATAAAACGCTGCAATGTCCTAAACCCGGCAACTTTGTTGCCAACTAATATGGAATCAGATGAGGTAGCACCACATGACTGCTACTTACTTACTGAGGAGGAAACAAAAGGTCGTGTGGACCTAAAAAACACTCCTTTAGAAGACCCTGATGGTACTTTGTATGTGGATGGTTCGTGTTTTAAGTTGCCGAATGGTGATGTGACGACTGCGTATGCTGTGGTGACGTTGAGTACGGTTGTGGAGACTGCGAGATTAAATCAGAATTCTACACAGGCGGCAGAGCTGATTGCTTTGACCAGAGCGTGTGTTTTGTCGAAAGGGAAATGGGTGAATGTGTTTACAGGCAGCCAGTATGCGTTTGGTGTTGCGCATAGTTTTGGACGATTGTGGAGAGAGAGAGGTTTTATGACATCGCATGGTACGAAGATCCAGCATGGACAGCTTGTGAATGATCTTTTGGATGCACTTATATTGCCCAAGCAGGTGGCTATTATTAAATGTAGTGCGCACCGTAAGGTGACGGATGATGTTGGTCGTGGTAATGCATTCGCTGATGAAGTTGCTAAGGAGACTGCAAGGAATCTTACAACTAGGATGTATGTGACGAGTTCGGTAAGGTGGCCTGCAGAAGCTGGTATGTGTGAAGACACTATCGAGAGTGTGAAAGCGATTCAGAATGAGGCCACTGAGACTGAAAAGACCAAGTGGAAAGAGAGTACGGGAAAGTTGGATGCGAATGGCTGTTGGATTGATTTGTCTGAGAATAAGAGGTGGATGTTGCCGGATGCATATGTGCTAGCTGTTGTGACGATGGCACACGGCTTGTCACATATTAGTGCGAAAGGTATCTGTAAGTTGTTGTCTCCTGTATGGAAGAATGATGGTATCGCTAAGTGTGCTGAGAGATTGGTCAAGAATTGTATGATATGCATGATGTACAATCCTGGTAAGGGAACTCCTACACCCCCTGGCCATTTTGCTCCCCCTTCATGTCCCTTTGAGGTGATTCAGTTAGACTTCATCCATATGGAGCGATGCAATAACCTAAAATACGTTTTAGTTGTGGTTTGCGCATTCTCCCGATGGATCGAAGCCTACCCTCTTAAAGACAATACTGCCCTTTCCACAGCGAATGTCCTACTGAAGGAGTACTTTCCTCAGTATGGAATGCCACGGATTGTATGGTCTGATAACGGAAGTGAGTTTGTGGGGAGCGTGATGAAGAGTGTGTGTAAGGGCCTTGGAATTACACAAAAATTCCATAGCGCCAACCATCCCCAGTCAGCAGGTTTAGTTGAAGGGTACAATGGTACTCTTAAACTAAAACTCGCAAAGATTCAGGCCACGACTGGTCTCTCGTGGCCTGACGCTTTGCCCTTAGCTCTTCTGTCAACTAGGGCGACTGTGCACTCTCGAGTAGGGCTTAGCCCATATGAGATTGTGTTTGGTCGTCCTGCCAATGTTTGGGGGGTCCCTAGACCCAGTGTGTTTTCTGATCTTGAGTACCCAATGTTGATTGATTATCTTCATGATCTGACTGCTAAACTGAGGTTAATTCACCAACAGGTCTTTGAAGCACTACCGACGCAGACGGAGGGTCCAGGCCACCAGCTCCAGCCTGGAGACTGGGTGGTTACGAGGAATTTTGGCCGAAAACGAAATCTTGAGCCAAGGTTCATCGGACCCTACCAGGTGCTCCTTGCCACGAGGACTGCTGTTCGTTTGGAGGGTCGCAAGCACTGGGTGCACGCCACCCACACCAAGAAGGTACCTATACCTTTGCCAGCGGACTCGTGGGTGAGGAAGGGCATCGCTTCGTCTGAAGCTGAGGTTGTACCGAACTTTGTCCCATTCAGCGACGCTCAGCCTGTTGGAGATACCTCAGTGCAGCCGGACGATACTGTTGAACATTTGTCATCGGAGGACTCAAGATCTGAACAATTGTCTGGTCGACAGGATTTTGTTTCATCACCTGACCAACTGTTTGAAGATCAGACTCGTCCTGGGAGAAGCAGATATTTTCTCCGTTCCAACACTAGAGACAAATAAAAAAATATTTTCGCTTTCTCCCCTGACATTCACGTTACCCCATTATCACTCTTCACTTTGAACATTTTTGAATAACTGCAATTTTCGTGAATTCTGAGTTTTTTTCTGCATATGTGTATTTGTTTCCACAGCTAGGAGATTTTGTATATATTGTTTGATTAAAGTACCTTACATCCGGGTGGACCGTAGGGCCGTGCGGGTACTTCCTTCTGGTTAGTAGGTCCTGACACTAGGTTGGAGACCGTCGATTCCTAGGAACTCCTGGGGATTGACTATTACTACACAGAACGAAGTGCGTCAAGAACGTTGCGGACGGTTTTAGAGGATGGCTTTCTTGAAGCTGTCGGAATTGGAAAAAGCTCAAGCCCAAAGATTCGAACTGCATAGAATTGCACATACTAAATGCTTCATGTTTCAGGTGTTCCTTCTATTCTTAACTGTTTCTTCGTTATTGGTGGGTGGGGTGTATTACATGATACAGTCATTGTTGCCTTCTGCCTCACCTACCCCTTCTTCTGAACCTAAACCTACCTCCACTGTTTCTCCTCATTCTTTCCACATTCTACCCCAACACGAACAGGTTAGACGTGCGGAATTTATGAACAATTCCTTCGTTCAGCTCCTTCATCAGCATCAGTTGGTGATGAACACTACCAATTGTTGGGTGTGTGGGTTAATGCCACATACCACCGATAAGTCAAGTCAAGTCAAGTCAGAGAATTTATATAGCGCACTACATACCCAGAGGGTCTCAAGGCGCTTAGGGAGGGGAGGACGCTTACTTGTCAAATATCCACGTTTTAAGTTGCTTTCTAAAAGCTAGGTGGTTCTGGGTAAGGCGAAGGTAGGTGGGGAGTGAGTTCCATGTTTTAGCTGCCAGGTATGAGAAGGATCTGCCTCCCATGGTGGTCTTGTTGATGCGGGGAACAGTGGCGAGGGCTTGGCTGGAAGAACGTAGTTGGCGGGAGGGGGTGTAGAAGGACAGTCGTGAGTTGAGGCATTCTGGTCCGATGTCGTAGAGTGATTTGTGTGCGTGGGTTAGCAGTCGGAAAGTGATCCTCTTATTGACGGGTAGCCAGTGGAGGTCTTTCAGGTGGCCAGAGATGTGTTCGTTACGTGGGATGTCTAATATGATCCTGGCTGAGGCGTTTTGGATTCGTTGGAGTTTCTTCTGGAGTTTAGCGGTAGTACCTGCGTAGAGGGTGTTTCCGTAGTCCAGTCGGCTCGTGACCAGAGCATGGGTGACAGTTTTTCTGGTTTCGGTGGGGATCCAGCGAAATGTTTTTTTGAGCATGCGAAGAATGTTGAAGCAGGATGAGGATACGGCGTTGACTTGTCTGTTCATTGAGAGTGAAGAGTCCAGGATAACGCCTAGGTTCCATGCGTGGTCTGTCGGGATGGGTGCTTTTCCAAGGGCTTCCGGCCACCAAGAGTCGTCCCATGCAGAGGGGGATGTACCTAGGATGAGGACTTCTGTTTTATCTGAGTTCAGTTTCAGACGGCTTTGTTTCATCCATTCGGCAACTTCTTTCATTCCTTCGTGTAGGTTTGTTTTGGCGGTGCTGGGGTCATTGGTGAGAGAAAGGATCAGTTGAGTGTCATCCGCGTAGGAGATGATGTTGAGGTTGTGTTGGCGAGCGATGGCCGCAAGGGGGCTCATGTATACGTTGAAGAGAGTGGGACTGAGTGAGGATCCTTGTGGTACGCCACAGATGACTTCAGTGGCTTCAGATTTGAATGGTGGAAGGCGGACTCTCTGGGTTCTTCCGGTGAGGAACGAGGTGATCCATTTGAGTGCTTTTCCTTGTATTCCGATGTTTCTGAGGCGTTGTAAAAGGGTACTGTGGCAGACTGTGTTGAAGGCTGCAGAGAGGTCGAGGAGGATGAGGGCGACTGTGTCTCCATTGTCCAGTAGAGTTCGAATGTCGTCTGTTGCTGCGATGAGGGCGGTCTCAGTGCTGTGTTTTGCTCGGAAGCCAGATTGTGAGGAGTCGAGGGATTTGTTGGCTTCGAGGAAGGCGGCGAGTTGGTTGTTGACAGCTTTCTCGATGACTTTAGCTGGGAAAGGAAGGAGCGAGATGGGGCGGTAATTTTTGAGTTCGGTGGGGTCAGCTGTGGGTTTTTTCAGAAGGGCGGTGAGTTCAGCGTGTTTCCAGCTTTCCGGGAAGGTGGCGGAGTTGAAGGAGCAGTTGATGACGTCTCGGAGGTGCGGTGCTATGACTGAGTCTGCTTTGTTGAAGATGTGGTGAGGACATGGGTCTGTGGGGGATCCTGAGTGGATAGAGTTCATCAGGCGGATGGTGTCCTCAGTGGAGATTGGGTTCCAGTCGTTAAGAGCGTTCAAGGGGGAAGAATGTTCAGCATATGGTTGGGTGGGTTGGTCTCCGGGTTGGTTGTCGAAGCTGTTGTGGATGTCTGCAATTTTGTTGTGGAAGAATAAAGCCAGGGAGTCGCAAAGGGCTTGAGAAGGGGTGATGTCGTTGGAGTTGGCCGAGGGATTGGCAAATTCCTTGACGATGTTGAAAAGTTCCTTGCTGTTGTGGGCGTTGTTGTCTAGTCGATCCTTGAATGCTGTTTTCCTGGCCTTTCGGATTAGTTGGTGGTGTGTGCGGGTGGCGTTTTTGAAGGCGTCCTTGGTGCTAGTGGTTGGGTCTTTTTTCCAGGCCTTTTCAAGGGAGCGGCAGAGTTTCTTGGACTTCTTAAGATCATCGTTGAACCATGAGGCCTTCTTGCTGCCAGGTTTGCGTTGACGTTTTTTCAGTGGTGCTAGGATGTCGGCGGTGTTGGATAACCATAGGGTGAAGTTGGCGGCGGCTTGGTCTGGGTTAGAAGAGTGGGCTGGGGTGTTTAGAAGGAGCGATGAGGAGATCTGATCGCTGGTGATTTTGTTCCAGTTTCTTTGCAGAGTTGGTTGGAGGTGGTTGGTGGGTTTCGGCTTGTTGTAGGTGAAGTGAACGCAGTTGTGGTCAGTCCAGAGGAGATCCGTAGTGTGGCTGAAGGGGACATGATTGCTGGAGGTGAAGATGGGGTCGAGTGTGTGACCTGAGATGTGGGTGGGGGAAGTGACCAGTTGTTTAAGTCCGAGGTTGGCGAGGTTGTCCAAGAGGGTGGTGGTGTTGCGGTCGTTGTTTTTTTCAAGGTGAAAGTTGAGGTCTCCCAGAAGGATGTAATCTTTGGAGGGGAGCGCGTGTGGAGTGATGAAGTCCGTGATGTCTTCACTGAATTTTGCGCGGGGTCCTGGTGGTCTGTAAAGGAGGGTGCCTCTGAGTGTGGTCTTGGGGTCGATGTGGATCTGGAAGTGAAGGTGTTCAGAGTTGGCGAGGTTGACGTCAGAGCTGGTTGAGATGTGGATTGATTTTTTATGGACGATAGCGATTCCTCCTCCTGTGTGGCCGGTACGGTCCTTGCGAGTGATCTTATAGTCTTCAGGGATGGCAATGGTGATGTCTGGGGCGGAGGAAGCGTTCATCCATGTTTCTGTAAGGAAGGCGATGTCTGGAGAGATGGTGTCTAGTAGATTCCATAGGTCAATGGCGTGTCTGTGGACCGATCGAGTGTTGAGAAGGATGCATTGTAGGTGGTTGGGGTCAGGAATCTGTGGTGTGGTTGTAGCGGAGATGTTGTCGGTGCCGATGGATTTGCAGGAGTAGCAAGAGAAAGGTCCATGGGTGTGTCCAGGAGCGGCTTGGACGCAGTTGGGGGCGCGGCCGGGGTTAAGGGCTAGGAGGGTGGCGGCATCGTAGGTAAAGCGGGAGGGCTGGGCAGTGCGAGGGGCAGGGGGTCTGGCGCTGGGCGCGGGCCAGGCGCGGACGGGCGTAGACGGGCTTACCTTTGGCGCACCTTCGGCGTGTACGTAGCGCGTGGACGCTGCGCGTTGGGACATCAGGCATAAATGAAGTGTGGAGGGGGCGGAGCGTGGGAGGGTCAGCTGGGAGGCGGGGTCTGGGAGGAGGAGACACGGGTGAAACTACAACCAAAACCAAATGGCCGCCCAGAAAGGAATCGAAAGTGGGGCACAGCCGGAGCTTCACTCTAAGATACAATTACAAATTTAATGAATAAATGAATGCACGCTACGCCGACAAAAACATATGCCACTATACACAGATAAATGCAGTGCGAGCGCAAACAATAACAAGCGCTCGGCGTTATGCAAATGCTTAGGAAAGGCAGTGCGAGTAGAAACGATACCCAGCGCAGTTAAGTGGTCTATGCGCTCTCGCAGGGCGGCAGTCAGCAGGTCAATGCAGGCAAGGCAGGCAGCGAGCACAAGGCTTCCGTGGAGCAAGTGGAGTGCTGGGGGAGCGACCGTGGTGGAGGGAGTCCAGGCGGGAATTCCGTACTTGGTCCTTCCTTACAGTTCCCAGGGTTCAGCTCGAGCATTCCAAACAATGTTTCGTAGCGCACTAGATTCCTACCCCAATCGAGAGCCACGTTCTCCACACTTTGGTCCCGGTCCGTACCATAAGTCTTTGGCAATAGCGATTGCTGATTTAGATAGGGATATCTATGATTCATCGCTTATCCCAGAGGAAGAGGTGCGAGCCTACAGGGATCTGAGTGAGGCCGAGTATAGCGTGCTAGTAGGTGATAGACAGCTCAAAAGTTCATCTCCAATATGGATCGTACCCCACCTTGGTAATTTCTGTTTGAAAGGTCGTGGCCGAAGCCCGAGAGCTCACCTTGGGGAAAGTGCTTGCACTGAAACGTATGTTTTACCAATGCTCTCTTCCCCTGTTCTCCTGACCGCCAAGGGTACGTACTTTGTTTGTTACGACAGTGCATATACATGGTTGCCCCTTGATTTCTCGGGCACCTGTTATATTGCAAATTTGTTGCCACCAACTTTTACGGTTGCCTCAGATTATCACAAGACCAGAGTTGTGAGAGGTGTGATTAGCAAAGAGGACACTGCCGGTCAAGAAGCAGGAGACTTCTTTAAGGGTTTCTTGCCGTTTTGGGGACCTATGATCAATAGTAGGAACCTGAGACAGTTGACTCGAGTAGTGGAATCAACCGCTAATATCACTGCGAGTGCCCTTGGCAACATCACAGCAGAGCTTCAGGCGGACAGGCTTATGACGTTACAAAACCGTATAGTTTTAGACGTCGTCTTAGCAGATAGAGGTGGAGTATGTAAGGTGATCCATTCGAGCTGTTGTATTTTCATTCCTGACAACGCTCCAACTGTCTATCAAGCCATCTCGAAGTTGCATAAGATCTCTGAGTCCATACACGTGGACGTAGGGGATTGGACGCTACTCGGGTGGTTTTGGGGCCTGATGTCGACGTGGGGTTGGAAGATTCTGATGATCATTGGGGTTGTTGTAGCATTTCTGTTCACGTGTTGTCTTTGTGTGCAGTGTGGTCCTGCCTTATGTGGCCTCTGTGCTACGACGTGTATAAGGCGGCCGCCTGTTACCAAGGAAGCACTAATGGATAGAATAATGTTGCAGCAACATCTGGATGATCTGATGAATATCGAGATCGATTCTGACTTCGACTAGTGCTTGCCTACATGAGGGTAAAAGGAGCGTCTGAGGTTCTGTGACAATTGTAAGTGGTGTTTTCGACTCGCACGAATATGGTCGAGTCTGGTATCTATGAACCGCAAATGACGAGTTTAGTGGGTGTACGCATTTTCGCTGTACTAGCCTAAACTGTTCGTTTTTTTCGTGGGTTTCTTCATCTGAACCCACGGGTTCCATTTTAGATACGGCATCCATTTTGTCTCTTGCCCTCAAGTAGCCAGCGAACGGACGCTGTCCGCTTCGCGACCCTGGGTTTCCCAAACTCTAGCGGAAGACACGTGTTCCTTTGAGGGTGTCTTTATGATGAGGGGGATGACACTGTAAGGCAGATGGCTCCGCTCGAGGCTCATCTTGCCGTGCAGGTCTATTGTCTCAGTTGTGCATTTCATTTGGCACGTCTCCTTTGATCCCTGCAATCGTGTTTCCTGATACCACCCCTTTTTCACTCTCTTCGATCTGTTCGCTATCTTCGCCTTCCTCTGCACCTGTTTCTGTCTCTTCCTTGATTCGTTTACAGCCGAACGGAATGCACTAATGGTGGGAAGATGTACTTTTACAGTTGGGAACTGCCAAATGCTACTGTAATTATGTTCCGGGCCCTGAATACATGAAAGCGACCCCCTATGATATTTACTGTGGGAACTGAATTGTAACCTTTTGTTCGTCATGTTATCCTATGACGAAAAACTGCAAAAAAAGAGCGATCCACAGATACAATTTGAAGCAGTCTCCTAGAATCTACACGTGCTGTACTTCTTGTGACTTCTGTGTTCCCTGCAGTAATAAACCTTGAATCTTTGACGCCGAAGGAAGTGTCCTGTGTCTCTGTCATTTGTACGCCGGAACAGGTAACCCACAAAGGTTTCAGGTGTTATCCCTGGCACCGCTGGGTCTTAGAATAACCCAGGCCTTCACTAGTCATTGTCACTAATTTCTTCCAAATCTTCCTGACTGCTACTACTAAGCTCAACTACTGGTGGTGATTTGGCTTCAATGGTCTTTTACTTTTTCTGCTAATTACTTCAATTTTCTTTCCAACCTGTTCTTTTTTGTCTGATTCACCCTTTTGACTCGATATCTCATTAATCTGCTCTTTTGATCTGTTCACCAACTTGAATTTCAAGTCTTCTTTTGGCCAGACATCACTTTTTCTCAAGAGTTTCTTCTTAGGCTCTATTTCATTACATTCAGCTTTCCAAGCCCTTTTCCTGAATTTTCGTATTTCAGACTCTTCATCACTTTCATCCGTGTCAGTTTCAGAGATTTCAATACTGTATCTAGGAACTTCTTTACTCGGCAGCTTCACTCCGTTAGGAACAACATCTCTGTAGCTGGTACTTGGCAATTCGTTCTCTTCTTCTGGAATTACTTCTAACTTCCCAGGTCCAGAATTTCCGTTCCTGCTTTCAGAGCTTCCAGTCTGCCTTTCAATACCCTCCTGATCTTGAATCTCTTGTGACACAGTTTCTTTTTCAGTTCTTTTTTCTAGAACATCTTCATCATTTTCTGAATCAACAACGACAAATTCTAGATCTCTTTCATTTGATGCTTGATCCACATCAGAATTCTCCAGATGTCGTCTTTCCTGTCGATCTTCAGAATCTGGATCTTCAGGTTCTCCTTCTGAGTCTGAATTAGTTGTAGTGTCGTCACTATCTTCATCAGGGTTGTCGGAAGGTGGTTCGCGAATGGTGTGACTTGCATGCACCCACCTCTTCAGACCCCTTACATTTAACAGCATTTGTTGTGACTAGTATCACCTGTCTTGCTTTTTGCCACCTGGGTACTAAACAGTTCCTCCTCCGATGAACCTTTGTACTGACCCAGTCTCCTGGCAATAGATCATGAGCCTGCTCCTTTTCTTTTGAAATCACATCTGTTCCCACCTGATGGAATACAGAAGTTACCACATCAGCAACACCTGATGCTTCTGGTCTGTATGCACAATGTAGTTTTTGTTTAATACCAAATGCCTCACAAACCATCTGCATTAATTCATTTTCAATTCGTGTTCCATTGTTTGTTTCTACAGTCACTGGAAAGCCATAACGTGGAATGAATCGCGCAAAAGCAACTTTGCCACAGTAATTGTATCATTCTTTTTGTTGGAAAAGCTTCTACCCATTTTGAAAATAAACAGATAATGACTAGAACATATCTCAGTTTGTTATGTTGGGGCATTTCAATACTTATAAATGGATTACCCTCCCGGCCTATGGTTCCCAAACTCTCAATTGTCTTTTGACCTGGATTGTATTTCTGGCATGTCAGACATCTTTGACAAAGTGACTCCGCAACTAATCTGAACTTCAGATTGTACCATGGCTTTCTGAACATTTTCATTATGTCATCTCGATCTACATGACCCTCCCCATGATATATTCGAGCCATATCTGAAATTATGCTGTTTGGCATGAGCAATCTGTCATCTTTGCAAACCCAAATCTTATCACCTTCTCTTTGTTTACAGCCCTGTCTCAGCCATCCAATTTTCTCTTCCTCATTTGCCTTATCTTGTAATTGTTTCAATTCTTGCCATGTCTGAATTACAAAGATTAATATGAGAATGCTTGAAACATGTTCATTAAATCTTTCCCGATTGAGTGCAACCCTCTCCTGAGCACAGAACTTAGCAATGGTACCTGCGTACTCATTGCCTTTTGAGACATAATTATTTTTCTCTCCATTTACAGCACATTTTACCACTGCGAATTTGTCAAGAAGCTCAATTCCATCTATCAACCTCTCTTGTCTGGGCTTTGTGCAAAAATCTAATACATCTTGAAATTCATGGTCATTTTCAGGGATAATAATTTCTGTTTCAAAAATATCTGGCAATAATGTAGAAGGATTTAAATTTATACATCTGGAAATTGAGACGTTTTCTGACCCTAAAATAATCTTTTCATACTTGATGAGTTTATTGCTCGTCAAGTGCTGAGTCCTAGTCTTGGTGAGAAGAATCTCAACTGAATGCGGTAGAAAAACTTTCACAGGAAAGCCCATGATAATCCCTTCACTTAGTTCCAAGCTCATGCTTGTTGCTGCCACTGTTTTTAAGCAACCTGGCAATGTTTTTTTCAATTGAGTCAAGAACAGCTGAGAAATGGGCGATAGGCTTCCTTAATTCCCCATATCTCTGAATGAGAACTGACAATGCACATCCTTCTTTCTTACTGCAGTAAAGCTCAAACTCCTTGTTGTAGTCAGGCATGCCCAGAGCAGGAGCTTCACGTAAACTCCCTTTTAACTGCTCAAAGGCCTCAAGTTCAGTTTTTGTCAGGACAATTTGGTCTTTTATATCTGCTTTTGTCAGTCTCTGCAATGGTTTTGCAATTACTGAGAAACCACTAATCCATTGACAACAATAACCAACCATGCCCAGGAACATTCTTACCTGTTTTTGTGTCTTTGGGGGTTCCATTGCCTGAATCATTTCAATTCTCTCAATAGTTACTTGTCTGGTTCCTTTTGCAATTCTATGTCCAAGGTATTTAACCTCTTTTTTACAAAACTGCAATTTCGCAGGTGACACTTTGTGACCCTCTTCTGCCAAATGATTCAAAAGGGTTGCAGTGTCTGTTACACAGTTGTCTTTTGTTTTTGCTGCTACAAGCAAATTATCTATACACTGGACCAATGTTGATTTACCAAGTAATTCTAAATCTTCTAAGGTCAATTCATTAAAAATAGAAGGATTCTCAGTGAACTCTTGAGGAAGGCAACACCATGCTAAAATTCTCTCTTGGAACCTGAAAGCAAAAATTGGTTGGCTCTCTGGGTGCATTGGGACAGTAAAGAAGGCATTACATAGATGTATTACCGAATACCACTCAGCATCATGTGGTATCTGACAAAGGATCACTGCTGGGTTGGGCACAATAGGACAACAAGGGATAACTAGCTCGTTAACCTTTCTCAGGTCCGGTACTATTCTGTATGTTTCATCTGGCTTTCTTATATCCATAATTGGTGAGTTACAAAGACTGCTCTCAATCTTTTTTTAGGAAACCCTGCTTAAAGAATTTTTCAATAACTGGAATGATTCCTTCAATTGTTTCTGGCTTCATCTTGTACTGTGGAACATTAGGAAACTCAATTCCCTGCTTGATTGCAAATTTAACTGAATCTGCATTTTTTATTAAACCCATTTCATTACCTGTAAAATCCCAAATTTGAACATTGACTGTCTCTTTCAAATCTTCAGGTAAAACTTTTTTCTCAAGTACAGGAAATAATCTGATTTCTTCTGCTTCAAACATTGACATTGTCAACTTGTAAAGGCCATCCTCTTCTTCAGTTTGAAATTCAATTTCATCTGGTGAATTATAGATTGTACAATTCAATTTACACAACAAGTCTTTTTCTAACAGAATTACAGGACTGCTGTCCCTTGAGAGAGGGAGCGGAGGAGGTATCTGATTCTGATGAATCACCACCTGTCGCTGAATTTGTAGCTGTTGATTCAGTAGCTGTTGCTGATTTATCTCATTCTGCATCTGTGGATTTTTACACTCTCTTACAAAAGCTAAATTTGCTTTTTCCTTCTCCTTTTTCTTCGTCCATTTTGTTTTCCATTTATTCAGATTACCCCATTTTCTCAAAGTCCAAAGTAAATCTTTTATATGGGCAATTCTACCTGTATTGTTCAAGCTTTCAATGTCCTCATCATCCTGATATGTTTTTAATCTGTCTGTACTGATTGTATAATTTATTAATTTTTCTAAAACAACCTTTAATTTTGCAACATCCAGTAATTGGTACTCATCAGGCTATGTCAGGTCAATCAGGTCAACATCAGAGTCCTCACTAGCTGAAGCTAGAGTCATCACTCTCTCTTGCTGAGTTGGAATCATTACTAGCTGACTTTCAGATACATTAGAATAAAGTTTTTCAACAACATTTTGAATTGGGACCGTTAAGTCTGTGGAATTAGTTTCATCTTTTCTAAGCACTGGGAGAACAGGTCCAATTGTCACAGGAACTGTCACTGCTTCCATGTTCCTGGTTAACTGTTCAGTTAGATCATTTGTAGAATTTACATGATCATGAATATTAATTCCAGAAGTACTAGGCATCTCATCATACCTTTCTGTTGTGACACCTTGAGAAGGGGTCTGGGCTGGGACTCTATTAATCTGAACTGGGACTCTTGGCATTACATTAATCTGTTCAGGGGGGCTGCTTGAATTTCTGTCCTGATCTGTATTTACAACATCATTTCTACACTAATCAATAAATTCTACTCTGACAGGTTTAGAAATCAAGTTCTCATCAACAACTATTTCTTTTGGGAAAGGTGGTGTTCTTTCAGAATATATGTCCTTTAAAACTGTATCATTATTATTATCATCTAATTGGCTCCCACACGTGTCAACTAGCCCTGGGCGGAGTTGGCGGAGTGGGGCTTTGCGGAGCTACGCGAAGTGGGCGAGAAACTACGCCCACCTCCGCACTCCGCGTAGCCCCACTCCGCAACACCACTGGCCGCCAGCCCCGCCACCCGCCTCCCTCCCGCCCTCCCTAAATACTTTAAAAATAATTTAAAATGCACTTACCTTGCCCGCCGCTGCCCGCTGCGTCCCCGGGGCTCGCTATCTTCCATCTTCTTCATTAATGCGCATGCGCGGGCGGCCGCGCATGCGCATTTCTCACGAGAAAATGCGCATGCGCGGCCGCCCGCACATGCGCATTAATGAAGAAGACGGAAGACGGAAGATATCGAGCCCCGGGGACGCGGCGGGCAGCGGCGGGCAAGGTAAGTGCATTTTAAATTATTTGTCCCCTTTAATTTAAAGTATTTAGGGAGGGCGGGAGGGAGGCGGGTGGCGGCCAGCTACGCTCCGTCTGCGGAGCGTGCGTAGTGCCGCCTGGCTACGCCAGCTCCGCAAAATGCGGAGTAGGCGGCACTACGCACACTCCGTGCACGGAGCGTAGCTGGCCGCCCACCCTTAGTGTCAACAACCTTTTCATCATGTTTAAATACTTTTTTAATTTTCTGGTACCAAGACAACATTTTCTCTTTCTTTGGATAATAATTATCCATGTTTTAAAATAATCACCTTTATTAAAATGAATCACAATAAAAAAATATGTTCACTTTATTGGCCTTATAGCATCTGCTAATCAATACATATTATTAATTATTCAACAAAGTCATGTGATGTTGTACTTTGCACTATAAACAGAACTTCCTGCTTAAATTAATATATCTTTTAATTTACCTGCATTCACGTTTTAATTGAGGCAGGAAAATGTGCTTTGCGAAAAGCAGCGATGAAAATACTTAGACTGGCAGGAGTGGAAACACCTGCAATTGATTGGGTGTTTAAAAATGCTTATTTGCACACACACAAAATATCAGCTGTGGGGAAGGCTCGCAGGATCCTCCGTCCTCCCCCTTTGTCAATCTGCTTTGAACTAGCCTTGAATTCAATTACACTCTTAATTTATCATTGATGTAATGGTTGAGTGACATTAGCCTCCCACAGAGATAATGAAGATGTTGCACGCTTGCAGTGTCACAATGAAATAGACGTCCCCTTGGCAAAATACAGTAAGAATGTTATTCTGCCACGCAGTGAAGTTCGAGAGATATAGCTCGCACCGAAGCTTCGGAATGTTTACTCCCATGAGCCTCCTACCGAGATAATGGACGCCTGACTCGTGCTGAAGCTCGAAATAATCGTCTCGCTCAGACAGGAGCTGGGACTGCTCTCGTGTTCACTTTCAAATAATCACATTTACAATGAAGAAAAATCAATTAGAACATGTGAAAATGAGGTGACACGCATTAGCTATGATACACGCGTTATTTATCATTAGCGCGGCTGCAGCAAGGAAGAAAACCAAAGCCGGGACACTTGTAAAATGTAAACAACTCGGCAGGCAGTGGTAACGCGCATCAGCCAATCACTGCGTGACCACTCTAAAACACTGAAACGCTTTCAGCGAATCACAGCGCGTCTTTGCTGTGACGTTTCGGACGCCTCAGCCAATAAGAGCGCGGCGGCTGTGACATACACAGCCGCTGTGGCTTCAAGCTCTCCCCTTGCGCTCTCGCTCATAAAAACGGCCCCTCCTTCACAATTTCAATCGGGACACTTCGGAATGCTTTTTAAATAGCGCAGAACACTTTTTAATGCATTTAAATAGCGCAGACTTTACCAGAAGGCTCCAAAGCGCTTTACAATTACTTTTGGGACAATTAGTGACTACACAAAACAAACCATTTGCCTGCTTCCCTAAAAAGGACAGTCATTTCAGACATTCAGAATTGCATTCATTTGAAATAGACGACGCTATTTCTATCACATTTACAAATACATATATACTGAAGAAATCCCTACTCATGCATACTTATTTTCTTCCCTAGGACTCTAACCTTAAAAGAAAACCTCTTTTTCCAGTAAGAAAACAACGTTTCTTTTCTTTCTTAGGACTCTAACCTTAGAAGAGAAAACAACGCTTACCCTTCACACAAGCTCAGATTTGCCTTTTACTCTTTATCACAGTGAGTTTTAAAGTAGGACATTCATCCCTATGCTCAAAGTTCAAATTTCTTAGACAATCCTCACTATCATACATACAATTTACTCAACACACCTAGAACCCTAAACTTGTGTTGTACGTCCACAACACTAATGATATGCGACGATAGCACCTTTTGAAGCAGAACAAATGAACTGTGTTACCTGATAACAGCGTCCTGATAACAGCGTCACACTACTCTTGCCATGGCAAACCAGGAAGTTTTCTCACTGCTGGAAAAACCCCTACAACTACATATAACAGTATGACAAAATCAAAAACTCAACATATGTTAAACATTAATCCTATGACTTATACTGACATGTATGTAAAATGCATATTTTGAATGGCACTATATCGACGACATTTTCCTCATTTGGAATCTTGATATCCCGACCCTGCACTCATTCAATCACTGGCTAAACAATAACTGTGCTGATCTTAACTTCACTCTTGTTTATGACAAACATCAAATAGCTTTCCTAAATTTGACAATTTTCCATCATGACAACGAATTAGTAACTCGCCTTTATAGGAAACCCACGGAACGCAACACCCTCTTGAGTTATGACAGCAATCATCCCAAGGCTTTGAAAGATTCCTTACCATACTCCCAATTCTTGAGAATTAGGAGGAATTGCTCAACTAAAGCAGATTACTTTAGGGAAGCTGGTACCCTTGCCAATAAACTCAAAGCAAGAGGATATCCCAGAAGACTAATCAAAACGGCCTCTAAAAGGGCATGGTACTGCCCCCGTGAAGCCCTGCTAACACCAAAGGCAAGGGTCAAAACTGAAAGAATAGATTGTTTAACCACCTTCTCCCCCATATCCAACAAAATCCGCAAATCCATCCTCAAACACTGGCCCACATTAAACGCAGGCCCAATACATCTAGAAAGGCCCGTTTTTGCCTTTAAGAAAAGTAAGAACTTAAGGGACCATCTGGTCAGAGCTGCCCTCCCCTCCCCTTCGACTACCACCATAATTGAATCCAACTGGGGTCTTCCACCAATTCTAGGGCACGTTAAGTGTGGATGCTGCACAGTGTGTGAGTTCACGATTGAATCACGGAATTTCAGTCATAATGGCGTGACAGTATCAATGAAAAGTTTCACCAATTACAACAGTCATAATGTCATCTATGCGATCTTATGTCCTTGCCCAAAAATGTATGTTGGTCAGACCACCCAGAAAGCGAAGACCCGCATATGCCAGCATCGAAGTCGCATCAGATGTGGAACTCAGAATGCACCTCTTGTCGATCATTTTGCTGAACTGAAACACTCCGCGGATGACATTAAATGGACAATCCTAAAGACAGTCAAACTCCCACAGAGGGGTGGCAATTTGGCCCAACTCCTCAACCGCGAGGAACTAAAGACTATCATCCAATTTGACACTATTCACACAGGTCTGAACAGGAGTGAGGACTGGACAACCCTCCTGTAGTCCTCAGAAACGATAAAACACTGAATTGACTTTTTCTCCACGGGAAGTCATAAAACATATACTTGTACCCAAACATAATTGCAACACCCTGAATGCTCCTTTTGTGATATTGATGTATCCCCTCTATGTTTTGCAAGCTGTTGAATTTTTACTGTGAATTGTGAGTTTCTTAAACTCAAATGTCACTGTTTATTGCACTTAATATTTAAATCATTACCACCCCCGTAGAAGCATGGCCCCCCCGCAACACATTAAGCTTCACGTATAAGATCATGGTAGAATCAATCTACTATTGCTGCACACTCTGACCAATTCAAAATGGCGGCCAAGTAACAACCTGAAGGTCAATTGGACCTAGCTACACACGTGACTGCCTAGCTTCCAACATTGTTAACTGCACTCATTTACACCGCCGCATAAGCTTGTAGTCTCCACAATAAGCTTTATGTCAAAACCATTCCATGATTGCAGCACATTTTAACCATTCCAAAATGGCGGCCTTGCAGCAACATGAAGCCCTTGCGGACCTCGCTAGTCCATAGACACGTGACTCCCAATTGCCCAATAAGCAGCTTCCTGCTTTCCAACACGGAAGCGATTCCGCAAACTGTAACGCGACATCGGCTCATCGACAGCCTCGCCAACCTCTAGGTAAGCCCGTGCTCAACTATGCTCCCGAAAGATTACCACCTGTTCATTAGACCCACTCTAATACCCTTTCATTTTGCGCTTCAGCGGACCAGTCATCCTCTGGCCCTAACGAAGGTCACCCGCGCCATTGCTAACGCCGCACTTGAATTTCCTCAATCAGAAGAATTCATCACGGTTAAGTATTGCTCACCCCCGTGCTTCCCTTGAAACTTTGTCATTTTTTAAGATCACTTAATCTAGTTTCCTCTCACCCCTTTAGCGTTCATCTCCTTGAACTGACAGCGACCGAGACGCCTAACTCTTTAAACACAGACTCGAATTTCGAGACCTAACGGTATTACAGCCACCCCTGTAAATTACCAGCAGACAACTCGCCCAAACATAATTCAGGTTATCTCAACCCTTCCTCTTCTCCATAGTTGAGAGACAACCAGGTCCTATGCTACCTATATTTGCAAATTTGAGCACTAACCCTGCCTCCTGTTTTTCCCCATAGCAATATTAATTGAAGATCCCCAGTGCAAATTCTTGTGAAAGCGTGCCTGCACAGGACAGTATTCCTAACTCCACTTGTAGACCCAATGGTAATGCTTAAACCGCATTTTTTGCCCTTTCCAAAAATCTCACCCGGAAAGACGCTTCTTTCACTTATTTTATCCTTGTCTCAACAGTAAAGCAATGATTGCACACAGCACTGTGGTATATCGAACGCAAGCCTCATCCCTGCTTCGCAAGTAAAAAGCCTTCATAATTGAGAAAACCAAAACATGGTAAATGAGACAGTATATTCCAACCCTTAACAAGCGGTTAATACCTTAATACCATGATAACAAACAGATCCCTCATTCTCAACAGGGCGACGGGCGGCAGTCTATATATTGAGGACATCCACTTGGCCAAACCTCAATTACAGACAAAGTCTTGGTATGTCCTCCCTTAATTCCAATACCCGGTTCAATTGATGCACCTCCTTGACGGTAACTACAACACTAACCCTTAGTACCGAACCATCACAACTCACTCTGGATCATCTCCCCATCACGGCCTGCACGCCAATTCCACTACCGCAGTCCCCGCTCACTCGCAGTTCACAAAACTGAGGAAACACCTATAGATACCGGAAAACGTTCACAAAAGCTTGTTTTTTCATGGAACTGCATGTTTTTTCATGGAACTGCATGGAATGCCCACGCCTCTGTGGCTACACCTATCACTGCGATTCCGATTACTGTAACTGAATAGCGAGTGCTGCACATTGCTTTAATTATTTAATTATTGACTGCATTCTTGTCTTGTTTTCTTCCTTTTTGCTTTTCCAACAGGCGTTTGTATGTTAAAAGGTTTTATTCAGGCAAAGTTATAATTTTTAAAGTCCTGAAGATGATTCCCTAATAACCGAGCTTGGGATCGAAACGTCGACTTCTCTAAGAGTGTTCCATACTTGTGAACTCAATGTATTATTGTATGGTTGATTCACTCCAGGATACACTGTTAATTTGAATTTACGTCAGTGACCTGCAAGCTCACTCTGTTTGCCTGATATTTCTTTCACTTACTGTCTTCTTCACTTTCTTCTCACGTACGGCACAGGACTGTGCCTCACTGTAACCCTTATTTTTTTGGTTACTTGTCTTATTTCCATACTGAACAAACCTATCAAATTAATAAATATTCCCTGTCCGGCTGGACAAGGGAATGCAAACTATGTAGCAGCCCACTGTGGTCTATGTAATATCTTTGCTGACTTTTATTCGCATATGCTAAGGACCACTTGTTCCCTTCAAAATACTTGATACCCATGGTCCTGAGCCATTTACTGGGTTCCCCTTGTCTTTTCTTAAAGACCTGTAAAATGCATATGTCACGTATGTCAAAAACAACATACAACCGTACGAATGCTACCAAAAACTGATCCAGCGCTCCTACCAAAATTCTGCATAAATGATGTCACCATCTACCACCAAACTTACCAATCAATACCAGGCCCATTAAAATAACAGAGCAGCTGAATCATGAGGCGAATGAATCTTGTTTAAACTATCTACAATAAACAAGACCAGCTTGTCATTTAGTAAGTTTATTCAAACATATTCATGAAAACTTAGGCTTTGGAACTTTATTAAACAAGTATTAGAAAATGTCATTAAAGAAAGGTTTATTCAGCATTTATAAAGAGAGCTTGATTCAAGAAATATTATTCATTAACAGAAATAAGTGAAAAAGAGCATTTCCAAACCCTGTGGGCCCGATTCACAGAATGAACTTAAGACTAAATCCTAAACTTACTACAATTTGGTATTCACAGAATGCACTTACTACTTTCGGGATTCACAGAGTGAACTTACTACTTTCGGGATTCACAGAATGAACTTACTACTTTCGGTATTCACAGAATAGACTTAAGACTACTAACTTTACGTCCGAACTCGGGCCATAAATTACGGCCCGGGGGCGGAATTTCCGGCTTGGGGGCGGAGCTTGCGGCCCGGAGGCGGAGCTTCCGGGCTAGAGGCGGAGCTTGCGGCCCAGAAGTGGGAATTTAGGCATGGCTGAAATGCCCACCTCTGGGCCGCAAGCTCCGCCTCCGGCCCGGAAGCTCCGCCTCCAGCCCGGAAGCTCCGCCCCCAAGCCGGAAATTCCGCCCCCGGGCCGTAATTTACGGCCCCAGTTCGGACGTAAAGTTAGTAGTCTTAAGTCCATTCTGTGAATACCGAAAGTAGTAAGTTCATTCTGTGAATCCCAAAAGTAGTAAGTTCACTCTGTGAATCCCAAAAGTAGTAAGTGCATTCTGTGAATACCAAATTGTAGTAAGTTTAGGATTTAGTCTTAAGTTCATTCTGTGAATCGGGCCCTAACTAATTCCCTGTCTCTACCCTCATCGCCTGAAAACAAAGTCTTTTAAAAGTCTCCTTTCCTTACGTGCGTTTGTCGATCAGCAGAACACGACCCTCTGGAATCAAGAAGCGTAGGCCAAAGTCTGCTCCTTGAGCCAATTCTTATACCCTAAAACTAAGGCTAAACTAACTATTTTCACATTCCAACAGCTGAATTCTGGCTCCCCATTGGCTAAACCACCTCATGCCACAGTAAATTGTGACATCTTCCACCTCAGGTCCGGGCTTTTACACAAAGCCATTGTTCATGCACAGAGTCCTGGCGGCACTTCCTTAGGCTGCTACATTTTGTAGCAAAGATGTTCATGTAGTGCACAAAAATGCCACGACTCACATCCTGGCCTTGAGCCCGTCCGTTCTGAGCTTCCCGTGGCACAATAGCAAACCTCTCCACAGAGTCGCCTTTGGCAGCTCTTTTCCAAACTTTTCACAATAAAAGTTTATAGGCTTCTCATCTTTTTCAAAATAAGTTTTCTCTTGTGGCTTTATATCAGCAGGCCTCTTTTCAGAAAGCGTTAATTTTCTGCGCCACTTTTTTAAAAAAATGCATTATTTTTCTGCAGCCAACTCTATGCTTCTTTTGGAAAACTATTATTTAACCCCTTAAGTGCTGCCTCGGTGCGTTGGCCGACGGCAGCACTACCTCCCCAGTGCTGCGCACGACCATTGGACGTCCATTCAGCACTAGTTCCAATGGACAGCGCAGCACTGGGGAGAGATGTTTAATAGCATCTATGAGGTTAAACAAACACAAAACATCAATTAATTAAAGAATTGACATTTGTTCTGTTACCCACCCCCTTTGCTAAATGTTAACCCATTAATTATGTTACCTAGCAAAAGCGCATTTAAGCAGCATATATTACCTTTGATATACCAATCCGATCTGGAACTGCATTTGTCACAGAAAAGACAAAACAAAAGCACATTTAAAAGCACATGCTATTATTTTTGACAGCAGCAGTTAGTATATGACAAAGACAATAGACAATAATTATTGTATTATTTCTTTTGCATTTTGCACAAAGAAGCATAATGTTAGTTCCATATGTTCATGTTGCACAGTTTATTCTAGGTTGATTTAATAACATGCAGCAAACATATTAGTTTTTATTAAATATTATGGAAGTCTGACTTCACAAGCCTGAACAAAATATTGTTCATTAACCCGCTCCATCACAACACATATAGGCAGGCAATGAGGAGATATTTCTCCTGAACTTTGGATTTGAGCAGCGAAACGTGTTAAGTGCCATTTTTAATTATAATATTGCATATTTTGCACTATTTTTGACATGCCTGTTCTTAGGGCACTCCGTAAGTAGTGCTGCTGTTTTGGAAGTGACTGGTTACGACTTGAGGAATCGGAGCCAGTTCCCCCAGAGGGGACACCGAATAGGGACATGTATGTGAAGTTTGGTCTTTCCCCTATAATGTACAGCACATTGTGGAGGAAATACACGAAAAAGGATCCTGAGTTGCGTTGGCCTTTGTATGGTTCGTTTGATTTGCGTAAAATTGAGTATGTGGAACAGTGTATGTGTAAGCGACGAGCGAGGCAGGATATGTTTGAATGTGTGCGCATGTGGGTGAAAGAAGTGCGTGAGCGCGAGAAACGTGAGAAAGCGCTGATTGAGAAGGAATAACGAAAGAGGGAACGTGAGAGAGCGCAGGAGTTGAGAAAGCGTGAAGCAAAGGAATTAGAAGAAAAGCAGGAAAAGGAATGCAGATTGCAGATATCTCGCCAGTATGCTGTTCAGCAGCCTCTTCATCCTGTCCTTAATAAACCTGATGATGATTTTTCATTATTAGATCGCTCTCCGCCTCCGTACGCTGTCCGTCTGCTCCGAGAGGGGGAGGTGAGGATTCTGGATCACCCCCAGGGAAGACAGACACACGGTCTATGTTATCGAACGATCGTATGGCGGACCTTTGAAAGATCGCTCATCGAGTACTCAAGGCTACTGTTTCTCTTCCTGAGTAAATGCAGTCTCTTGAAGGATGGCAAGATAGGGAGAAAATATATTTTACTGAATCTCTTTCTGATGAAGTGATTGCATCTTTTCGGGAACATTCCGATGTTCTTGAACCTGATGATGTGATATCTGATTCTAAAGAATTGCGTAAAAGTCTTTTTCCTCCTTCCCAGGTGCCCGACGCGGTTCGACGGTTGTTTGCGTTGCGGGACGAGATGTTTCAGCTACAGGACGAAGCGTGAAAAAAGAAAGCGCAGGAGGAGCAAACAAATCCAAACGGCGGCGAGAAGCAGTCACCTATCTTTCATTCAGATAAGATTGAGCCAGTGCATGTTAAGCCTATGCGAGAGGCAGCGCCTTTTTATGTTCCTCCTAAAGGAGCGGGTACTAGTTTGGATAAATCTTCTCCTGATGCTAGAGGGTATTTCATTTATAATTGGGTTTACATCCCATGGAATAGAGCGGATGCTATGGCATTAAAAGCTGCATTAACTGATCCACGAAAGAATCCTGCCGCCTTTTATGAGTAAGTTGAGGGGGCTCTAAACTCTTGCACTATGACATTAGCTGATGTTGATTTATTTTTTGGGCTCATATTACTCCCAGATATGTGGAGATCTGTGCGGAAAGAAGATGATCTTGTTGCTTTTAAAGCCAGGTGGGCGGATCTCGAGGATGAGGATAGAGACAGGAAACCTGCGCAGAAGCCACCCGAGTCGATTTTAGACCTTCCTGCTGCTATTTTGGCTAAACTTAAAATGATTATTCCGCCTAAAAAGATTGATTGGACTATGTTAGCGCTGTGTAAGCAGAAAGTAGATGAGTCAGTTTCAGATTTCTTTACGCAATTTGAGGAAACTTTCCATGATTTTAGCAGCCAGTCGCTTACGGACGACACGGGCCGACATCTTTTTGTTGATAAGTATGTTTCAAATTTATTGCCAGGAGTGGCAGCTCGGTTAAAAGCGAGTGAAAGCTCTTGGACGACTTTGTCTCTGGCATCCCTCCTGACGATGGCTCAGTATTATGAGCGTCAGGAATTAGAAGGGAAGTGTACTGAAGAGAAGAAGTCTAAGGATTTGAAAATGAAAGTCATGTTAGCACAAGTGTACGGGCCGCCCCATAGAGGTACCGATAGGGGTGGTCGAGGGTCTTATGGTTCTTCTTTTACCCGTTCGGATTTAGCTAGGGATCAGTGTGCGTATTGCAAGCAGATGGGCCATTGGGCTAGGGAGTGTCCATTGTTGCGCTCACAGAGGCAAGGGCGTGGTCAAGGACCGATGAGAAATCGAGGGGGCTTTTCAGTCCCTAGAGGTAACACGAATGATCGTGCTAGGTTTGATTCTAATGTGCGACCACAAGAGGGGTCTAATGTTTTTGATAGACTGAATCAATGCCAAATATCTGATTACGAAAGACCTGAATGTCATGGTTCACAGTATGCATAGGATTGCGTAGAATGGGGTAAGAAATCAGTTGAAGTGCCAGTAGATCAGAGGGGTCCTTATGTTACAGCACATGTTTTTGGTTCTACTGATCGGTTTCTGGTTGATACAGGAGCTACTCGTAGCGCTTTGTCTAAACAATTGGTTCCGAGGGCTCCCCTGTCTGGCTTAACAATTACATCAATACGGTTCGATGGAACACCTTCTCTTAGCCCACTGTCACACCCTCTTGCACTTCATGTAGATAAGTTTGTTGCACCATGACCATTCTTGCTCTCACCAAACACGCCTGATAACATTGTGGGTTTGGATATGCTCAAGCACTTTAGAGCTACAATACGTTGCTCCCCTGAAGGAGTGAGTGTTATTTTGAATGACAACTATCGGACAATGGAGAGGGTGTGTACGATTAGAGAAGATACTGCATTGGCCTCTTTACCTCGTACCTTGTGGGCTACTTCAGATACTGATGTGGGACAGATGGTCATTCCCCCGGTGCACATCAGTGTAAAGGAGGGAGCTGTGTTGCCACGCCTACCTCAATATCATATTTCACAGGAGGGGGAGGAGGCGCTTATAAATATCGTGCAGGATCTCATTAAAGTGGGGGTAGTAGAAGAGGTTCCATACAATGTGTGTAACAGTCCTATCCTACCGATTTTGAAGAAAGACACTGATACTAGGATTTATCGATTTATCATCGATCTCCGGGAGGTGAATAAGATAGTGATACCTCAATATCCAGTGGTTTCTGACATTACAACACTTCTTACTCTGGTTCCACCAACTGCAACCACGTTTTCCGTTATAGACTTGAAGAACGCTTTCTTTTCGATCCCTATTCATCCTGATAGCCGATATTTTTTCGGCTTCACTTTGAATAATCGATCGTACAGATTTTGTAGAGTTCCTCAAGGCTATACTGAGAGTCCTAGCATTTATAGCCAAGCGTTGAACCGACAATTGGATTCCTTTGTTCTACGTGAAGGTGTGGCGCTTATACAATATGTCGATGACATCTTGTTGGCGGCGGATACCCCTGAACAATGTGAGAAGTGTACACTGTCTTTGCTTGCTTTTCTGGCATCGCATAATCACAAAGTATCGAAGAAGAAATCGCAATATTGTAGACCAAAGGTAACCTACTTAGGTCACCTTTTGTCTAAGGAGGGGCGTGCACTTACACCAGATCGTATTCAAGCAATTTTGGACACACCAGCACGTTCTACGCAGAAAGATGTTTGAGCATTCTTGGGTCTTACTTCTTTTTGCAGACAGTGGATACTGGGTTTTTCACACATAGTTAAACCACTGTTAGCGCTTTTGACAAAGGATACTCCAGTTCCCCTTCCCTGGACAAATGAGTGTGAGAATGCTTTCCAACAATTACGACAGGCCCTTTGTTCAGCACCAGTGTTAGGCACCCCTGATTATACGAAGCCTTTTACATTGAATGTACAGGAACAAGATGGATGCGCATTATCAGTTTTAGTGCAGATGCACGGGGATAAGCAGCGCCCTTGCGCATATTTCTCGGCAGTACTTGATCCTGTTGCTCGAGTGTTACCTGGTTGTTTTCGCTTGGTTGCAGTGACAGCTGTGTCAATAACGCAGAGTGAGGGGATTGTGTTATCTCATAAGTTGTTGGTGTTGGTCCCCCATGCTGTTGATGCTCTTTTGTATGAGACAAAGACGCAGCATTTAACTAGCGCTCATCTAACAGGATACGAGCTAATGCTGTTGGCTCCTCATATTACACTAAAGGGATGTGCAACACTAAACCCAGCGACGTTGTTGCCATTTCCGGCGACTCAGCCTGAGGCTCAAGAAGCGCATGACTGTGTTTTTGTGACTGAGGAACAGACAAAGGGTCGTATTGATTTGCAGGACACGCCCTTTACAGATGTGGATGGAGAGCTGTGGGTGGATGGGTCTTGCCTGAAGCTACCAGATGGTACTACCTCAGCAGCATATGCAATTACTACGCTACACACAATAGTGGAGACATCATGCATACCGCAGAAATCAGCTCAAGCAGCAGAACTGATAGCGTTGACACGAGCATGTTAGCTTAGTGCAGGATTATGCGTGAATGTTTATACAGATAGCCGCTATGCTTTTGGAGTAGCGCACAATGTTGGCCTGCTCTGGAAGGAAAGGGGCTTTTTGACATCACATGGAGCACAGATAATGTACGGAGAGTTAGTACATAACCTCTTGACTGCATTGACCTATCTAAAGAAGATAGCTATAGTGAAATGCAGCGCACACAAGAAAGTGACAGATAAAGTGGGAGAAGGAAACGCTTTTGTAGATCGAGTAGCACGTGAAACTGAGATGCAGCCTGACTCCACTCCAATGTACGTTGTGAAGTCACAAGCTGAGTGGAGGCACGATGCTAGGAAGGAGGTGCTAGAGATACAGAGGACCGCTTCTGATAAAGAGCAGAGCAATGGTCCAAGGATGGAGAGTTGGATGATGAAGGTTGTTGGAGAAGTAAACAAATGGATAAGTGGAAGTTACCCACAGCCTTTGTACAACCTATGGTTCAGATGGCACATAGGCTAGCACATGTTGGAGCTGCGGCAATTGTGAAATTGCTTACGCAAGTTTGGGAGCATCCAGAGATTGCTAGCAGGGCTAAGAGAGTAGTACAGATCTGCATGATTTGTCTTAAGCACAATCCAGGAAAAGGGACACGAACTCCAGCAGGAGGATTTGCAACACCTACTGCACCTTTTGAAGTATTGCAAATGGATTATATTCAGCTCGAACGCTGTAATAATCTAAAATACGTCTTAGTTGTGGTTTGTGCGTTCAGTAAATGGATTGAAGCATACCCTAAGAAGGACAATACTGCAATTACTACGGCAAATGTGTTATTGAAGGAATTCTTTCCTCGGTATGGTGTTTGTAGATTGTTGTGGAGTGACAACGGGCCTCATTTTATAGCGGACGTTGTTAAGTATGCCCTGAAAGGATTGGGAATGAAACAGAAATTTCATGCAGTGTTCCACCCGCAATCAGCAGGATTGGTGGAAAAGTACAATGGTACTCTAAAGCTTAAAATAGCAAAGATACAAGCTTCTACTTCTTTGACTTGGCCAGATGCCTTGCTTTTGGCATTATTGTCTATCAGATCAGTACCACATTCTCGGACGGGCCTTACGCCCTTTGAGATAGTATTCGGGCGTCCCATGAATACATGGGGAGTGCCCAAGCCAAGCTCAGTGTATGATGTACCTTGTGTGTTAATGAATGGCTATTTGGCACAATTAACTGACAGTTTGGTTTCCATTCATCAACAGGTTCGAGAAGCACTCCCTGACCGGTCCACAGGTGAGTGCCATAATCTCCGGCCTGGAGATTTCGTCCTCATAAAATCATTTGAGAGGTCGAGCAGTCTGGAGCCGAGGTGGTGTTGTCCCGAGCAGGTTCTTCTTGCCACGAGAACAGCTGTCCGAGTCACCAACCGGAAGAACTGGATACATTCCATACATTCCCGAAAGGTGCAACCCGGACTGGTGGAGCCTGCTGTATTGACCGACAATCGAGAAATCCCGACTGCGGAGAGAGGCCGGGCTGTGGTACCGGACGAATCTGAGGAGTTCTTCCCGGACCCAACCGTCCCTGGAGCGAAGAGATACAATCTACGACCAATGAAAGAGCCTGCAGTTGTGTGATAAGTTGTCAGAACGGTCCCTAGGTCAGTGAAACGGAGAGCCGATGAGGCAAGGGGGGGGGTCAGCCCTGCATTAGAGTAGTTTATCCAAAGAACAATGGTTACTGTGGCATAATTATTTATACAAAATATATTTAGTACAACAGCTAAATAGCACTATTAATTTAACAGAAAGGGGTTGGTAAAGAAAAAGCACACTTATACCAATTTTTAGAAATTACTCTTGTATTTCAAGTAGAACAGATAGTCTTATAATTATAACAGCGACATATATACAAAAAAAGTGCAATGTGTCCCCAGTGGTATTGTGAGCGAAAAACACAGAACATAAGACAATGAGTGATCTGTACAATTTTCAGCTATGGATATTTACAAAGGGAAAATGACCAAACGCAATAGTAAATCAATTATAATCAGTGACTATCTACAATCATAGAACACTGTGCTTGAGAGGTTCATTCCCTATGGCGTCGACAGCGTTTCGACCTGTTGGATGAGGGTCTCGTCAGGACTAAACAGTGAGAAGTGTGTAAATATGTGTATAGTCGCATTAAGAGTCGCATTAAGAGTCGCATCCTAGAGCACTAAGAGATGGATTGCCCAATCCATCTCTTAGTGCTCTAGGATGTTGACTCCTATATGATAGTACTGTCTTCTTTTCAGTTGGTTTTCTATGAAGAGATGTGTAGAGTTTATTATCCTCATGTTGGATATTCAAATCAAGGAATGGGATGGTATCTTTCTGTAATGTAGACGTAAAAGTCAAATGTGTTTGGATAGTATTTAGGTACAAAACAAATTTATCAAAGTCCTCTTTGCTACCCCTCCAAATAAGAAAGATGTCATCTATATACCTATACCAGCAATTAATGCTGGTATGGTAAGGGTTCTGATCACTCAGAACAAAGTCATTCTCTACCTTATTCATGTAAATATTTGCTAAGTTTGGAGCAAAAATTGCTCCCATGCTCGTGCCCCCACATTTCTCATAGTATTG
This sequence comes from Lissotriton vulgaris, assembly GCF_964263255.1. Classification (NCBI taxonomy): domain Eukaryota; kingdom Metazoa; phylum Chordata; class Amphibia; order Caudata; family Salamandridae; genus Lissotriton; species Lissotriton vulgaris. The sequence continues at coordinate 1,322,729,634 of NC_141689.1, read as the reverse complement.
ACCATTAGATACAAAATAGTTCTTTTGGAGTGCTACTTCTAGTAATGAAATTATAAAAGAGGTACGCACATTGAATGGTCATTGTCTAGTGTCAAGCAGATGTTTTATGCAGACAATACTGTCAATCTGGAGGATGTTGGTGTAGAGTGATGATATATCTAAAGTTGCCAGCCAATCTGTGTCTTTATTAAATGCCAGGTCTTCTATTAGATTTATCATGTGCATTGTATCACGAACATAATTGTTTGTAGGGGAACGTAGTCTCTTATGAAAAAATCAATGTATTTACCAATTGGCTCTAAAATCGAGCCACATCCTAATAGGATTGGTCTCCCTGGGGGGTGTGTTACACTTTTGTGTACCTTAGGGAGGGTATATAGGACAGGGGTTCTTGGGTTTTTAGAATTTAAAAAATAAAATTCTTTCTTAGTTATAAAACCTTGATCTAGTCCTTCTTTGGTAATAGACACAATTTTTTCTCGAATCTCAATTACAGGCTTATGATGGAGTTTCTTATAATGCTTCTCCTCAGAAATTTGTTTATTTACTTCGATGCCATAATCAGTTCTTTCTTGGATGACTATACCTCCCCCCTTGTCTGCAGGTTTGAATATTATTGAGGTATCTCTTTTTAAATTCTCGAGTGCTCGACGTTCTAACAGAGAGATATAATATGGTGTAAATTGTCTGCTGTTCTTCAGGTTGTCAACCCCTTCTAGAATCAATTTTTCAAAAGTAAGTAACTCAGGGGGCATCATGCTATTAGTAGGATAAAAAGTAGAAGGCAGTTTTAGCCCAGTTGTTGATTGATGGCTAATAAATTCACGATTTTTAAAGAATATTTTAAGGCAAATTTTCCTGAAAAACTGGAACAACTCAGATTTCAGGTTGAAATAGTTACTTCTCTCTGTGATGACAAAAGAGAGACCCTTACTCAACAAGGAGATTTCAGAAGATGACAATGTATGTTTAGACAAATTAAAAATAGGTATTGTCTCCAAACGCAATAGTAAATCAATTATAATCAGTGACTATCCACAATCATAGAACACTGTGCTTGAGAGGTTCATTCCTTATGGCGTCGACGGCGTTTCGACCTGTTGGATGAGGGTCTCGTCAGGACTAAACAGTGAGGGACATCTAAAGGGAAAGTGAGAAGTTTGTAAATATGTGTATAGTTGCATTAATTGATAGTTATATGTGAACTAAGGTAAAAGAATTATACCTCTTGGTGTCTTTGAGTTACGCAACCCATGCGTGACAAAATAATTGAATTAACTTACAGTATACCCAGCCGGGCACTGTCGGGAAGCAAGGTAAGACAGAATATGCGTTATTCAAACACGTACTTCAGATCAGGCATTTGTATGTAAATAAGTAGTGGTCGTAGTCTATGACTTACCACTGTAGATGGATTGCGTTGCAGTCTTATATTTAGGGCTGGTGGTCAATGCCGTTAGGGCGAAGAATAAACAGGAATATGCCTGGTGACAGAAAGCCTTATGGTTAATATGAGGCTCAGTTGTTATCGGGATCTCTTTAAAACTAAAGGGTTAGGCGCCTACCTGCTCGCAAGACTCGGTCTGCACGGTCGCGTTTCTCCGGTCGTCTGTGTAGTAACAGATTAGTTCCGGGTGTTGGACGTCATCACGTTTATAACGTGATGCGTGTGGTGTGCGCGCACTAGAAAGGGGTCTTTGTTTGTAAACACGGGGTAGCGTGATTTCTTTACGTATTCTGTCGTGGTAATGGTCATTACTAATATTAAGCATGGTGTATGGCGATTTAAGACTTGTATAGTGTACCCAATACATTGCAAATATTTAGGACAAAAATATAAGTGCAATTTACAATTGAGAAGCAAAAATACATTTACAGAAAACATTTTCTGCTATATTTCATCATCATGTTTATAATCTACAATTCAAAAGATTAAAACATTATTTACATCAATGCATTATTAGAGATTCCTAAACGGGGTCAATAAAGAAACATTCTTTCTATTCCTAGAATACACCCCTCATTCAGACTCAGTTATAAAGGTCTGGCTCCAAAATAATAGCTTGATATAATCAGGTTGTCAGAGTAGAAACAAAACCCCTCCATTCATCTGCAGAGTTTAGCCCCTCATTAATTGAATTGACTCTATCAATCCAGTGGCATTCACGTCGTTGTAATATTTGTGAAATGTCACCTCCTCTCTCAGGCACTGTCGCAATGTCTATGACTTTCCATTTCATCTGATCTGCAGAGTGATTCTTTTCTTTAAAGTGACCTACCAGGGGAGCTGTCAAAACCACCTTTCTTATGCGGCTACGGTGTTGCCCTATTCTCGCCTTCACTGGTTGTTGTGTCTGCCCAATGTAGGGTAAGCCACAAGGACACCAGATGCAATACACGACATTGCGTGTATTACAGTTCGAGAAGAACTTAAGTGTGTGTTCGTGATTGCCATGTTTGAAAATGTTTGTTTTTTCTGTTAGTGGGCAAATCACACAGTTGCCACAGGGATGATGGCCTAAGATGGGTGGTAGATTCCAAGATGTTTCTAGTGTGCCACCTTTCTTAGTGATCTTTTCAGTGGAAGACCTAACCAAATGATCTTTCAAATTTTTCCCTCTTTTGTATGCAAACAAGGGTACTTCAATTTGGGGGTCAATGCTTTTTATAATGTTCCAATTTTTTATAATATTCTTCCGGATCTTGTTGGTATGAGTCCCGAAGGTGGTGACACATACAATTTTCGCAATTTTTTTCTTAGGTCTAGTGACCAATAATTCTTCTTGGGGGCAGTACCAGGCACGTTTAAGTGATCTTCTCACTATTTTGTTGGGGTAGCCTCTCTTTAGTAATTTATTTTTTAATATTTCTGCTTCTTTTAAGTAGTCATCTCGTCGAGCATAATTTTGACGAATCCTTAAGAATTGCCCAAAGGGCAATCCATCTCTTAGTGCTCCAGGATGTTGACTCCTATATGATAGTAGTGTATTCTTTTCAGTTGGTTTTCTATGAAGAGATGTGTAGAGTTTATTATCCTCATGTTGGATATTCAAATCAAGGAATGGGATGGTATCTTTCTGTAATGTAGACGTAAAAGTCAAATGTGTTTGGATAGTATTTAGGTACAAAACAAATTTCTCAAAGTCCTCTTTGCTACCCCTCCAAATAATAAAGATGTCATCTATATACCTATACCAGCAATTAATGCTGGTATGGTAAGGGTTCTGATCACTCAGAACAAAGTAATTCTCTACCTTATTCATGTAAATATTTGCTAAGTTTGGAGCAAAAATTGCTCCCATGCTTGTGCCCCCACATTGCTCATAGTATTGGCCATTAGCTACAAAATAGTTCTTTTGGAGTGCTACATTTAGTAATGAAATTATAAAAGAGGTAGGCACATTGAATGGTCGTTGTCTAGTGTCAAGCAGATGTTTTATGCAGACAATACTGTCAATCTGGGGGATGTTGGTGTAGAGTGATAATATATCTAAAGTTGCCATCCAATCTGTATCTTTATTAAATGCCAGGTCTTCTATTAGATTTATCATGTGCATTGTATCACGAACATAACTTGCTTGTAGGGGAACGTAGTCTCTTATGAAAAAATCAATGTATTTACCAATTGGCTTTAAAATCGAGCCACATCCTGATAGGATTGGTCTCCCTGGGGGGTGTGTTACACTTGTGTGTACCTTAGGGAGGGTATATAGGACAGGGGTTCTTGGGTTTGTAGAATTTAAAAAATCAAATTCTTTCTTAGTTATAAAACCTTGATCTAGTCCTTCTTTGGTAATAGACATAATTTTTTTCTCGAATCTCAATTACAGGATTATGATGGAGTTTCTTATAATGCTTCTCCTCAGAAATTTGTTTATTTACTTCGATGTCATAATCAGTTCTTTCTTGGATGACTATACCTCCCCCCTTGTCTGCAGGTTTGAATATTATTGAGGTATCTCTTTTTAAATTCTCGAGTGCTCGACGTTCTAACAGAGAGATATTATATGGTGTAAATTGTCTGCTGTTCTTCAGGTTGTCAACCCCTTCTAGAATCAATTTTTCAAAAGTGAGTAACTCAGGGGGCATCATGCTATTAGTAGGATAAAAAGTAGAAGGCAGTTTTAGCCCAGTTGTTGATTGATGGCTAATAAATTCACGATTTTTAAAGAATATTTTAAGGCGAATTTTCCTGAAAAACTGGAACAACTCAGATTTCAGGTTGAAATAGTTACTTCTCTCTGTGATGACAAAAGAGAGACCCTTACTCAACAAGGCGATTTCAGAAGATGACAATGTATGTTTAGACAAATTAAAAATAGGTATTGTCTCCATATTGTCTATAGGATTGGGTACAGAATCTAGTAAGGTTGGGGTCCCCATTGATAATGCTTGTTTCTTGTTTGCCGTTCCCCTGGATATTGGTGCCAGATCCTTTTTTTGGTCTTTCCTCCTCTGTCGAAAAAAGGTTGGCCCTGGTGGTTAAAATTACTGGGCCCTGCCTGACCATCAGAGTCACTTGAGCCTCCTGATGATTCCGAAAACGTTACAGGCTGATTTTTTCTAAATTGGCCCCATGTATTTTGTCTATTTTGATTAGGAAAAGTTACAAAATAATCTTCCTTCAAGTAAGGGAAGGCTCTCTCTTTGCTGTAGAATTGAATGTCCTTTGTAACTTTGTCTGCTTTCTTTTTTAATTCAAAAGAATTAAACTCGTCTATGGTTTTATTTAGTTTATCCAGGAGTATTTTAGCCTCGGCGACCCCGTTGCCGCCTAGGAGTTCTTTTTCTAGTTCTTCTATTTCCTTGAGCTCAGCTTTTGAATGTTCTATGGCAGTCTCGACACCGAGAACCATCCAGTGTCATGAGCACGTCACCGAAATGCCACAGAAACTGCCTTTAAATGTTGGATCTTCTCTGAAGATACCTGGTACGTTCCTTATCTGAAGGCCTTGTGGAATTATGCCTGCACGTAGGTAGTCAGTGAGCATACCAGCATGCAATTCTGTTCGTACGTGTTTTTTCTTTGCTTTTTCTAACTTCTCAATTAGTACCTGTCTAGGGCTATGATTGTAGATAGTCACTGATTATAATTGATTTCCTATTGCGTTTGGTCATTTTCCCTTTGTAAATATCCATAGCTGAAAATTGTACAGATCACTCATTGTCTTATGTTCTGTGTTTTTCGCTCACAATACCACTGGGGACACATTGCACTTTTTTTGTATATATGTCGCTGTTATAATTATAAGACTATCTGTTCTACTTGAAATACAAGAGTAATTTCTAAAAATTGGTATAAGTGTGCTTTTTCTTTACCAACCCCTTTCTGTTAAATTAATAGTGCTATTTAGCTGTGGTTCTAAATATATTTTGTATAAATATTTATGCCACAGGAACCATTGTTCTTTGGATAAACATATTGCCCTGGTTCCGCCGTGAGTAGGGTCCCCCTTGTTCCCCCTTCTCGCTGCATTAGAGTAGTGACACCCGTCTTGGCCCGCTGGTGAAGAAAACAACGGCTGCCTAGGGGGAAGAGTTCTGACAACAGTTTTAGTTTTAGGAAGATACTGTTTGTACATTTGTTCGGATGGATAAGAAGAAGATTTTCTGTGCTGTAGGGTTCATTGCTGCTGTAGCAGTTGTTGCTACAACCACGTGGTTTGTCGAGGATGCAATTCCTGCCCGTGGGTTGTATGTTGTTTCCTTTCCAGTTCCAGATGAGCATTTCTTTTATACACTTCCATATCAAGAGTTGAAGCATCAACAGTAGTATTTGAGTAATACTTTCATTCAGATGCTGCACCATACCCACGTAGCTACTAATGCCACAAACTGTTGGATATGTAGGATGATGCCAGCACATCAAAAGAAGGGGGGAACACCGTTCATACCTCTCCCTTTCTCTCATAATGGCTCTTGTCGAGCATGGTGCACTTTGCTTTTTGCTACGAGAAAACCTACAGTGGCCAGACTGCTTTTCAGATTAAATTAAGAATGCCATCAGGATAAAGAAGGCTATCCACAAGCCAAAGAATATCGACCAGACAATGAGTCAACGCCCTATATTTTTACGAACACTAGAGACATTGTTGGTAATGAGAAGTTTGTGATTTCAGTGGTCCAAGCACAAGCAGATTTATGTGTACCGAGTGTAGGTTATATCCCTGTAGGTGTTAGTGATTGTATTATTGTGTTAAATATTGATGGTCTGAATAACAGCATATTCCTTGATTCTCATAACACTTACTTTGTATGTGGTAATAGAGGTTATTAGCGATTACCAGCTGGATGGTCTGGAGTATGTTATGCAGCATTTGTATTACTGCCTGTATTCTTAGCACCTGCATCATATCATAAAGATTTAAAATTATTGAATAATGTAACTGTAAACAGATACAAATGGACTTTGTCTATTGATAATGTAGACCAGACTGACACTAGTCTGCAACAGTATATAGATTTCAATTTAAGATTATTTTTCTTTGTTGGAACTGCTCTGAATAGTAGAAAGATACGGTGATTAACGAGAGTAGTGGAAGCCGTAACAAATCAAACTGCCGCAGCTCTGGGCAATCTCAATGAAGAGCTGCAAATTACTAGCATTGTTGCATTACAAAACCGAATGGTTCTGGACGTGATGTTAGCAGATAGAGGTGGTGCTTGTAGAATTATTGGAAGTAGCTGTTGTGTATTCATCCCTGATCACACTCCTTCTGTGTACAAAGCAATTAATACATTACATAAGATCGCTGCTGATGTACATGTCGAAAATGGAACCTGGACCTTTTCAAGTTGGTTCTGGACTCTGATCTCCACATGGGGTTGGAAAGTTCTTACTGGTCTCTGTATAATTATTGCTATTATTTTTATATGTTTTGTATGTATTCAATGTAGTCCAATGATATGTTCCCTATGTGTTTCATTTTGTGTACCTAATAAAAGAGCTGTTGCTGAGGCTACCCACCAGAAAAGTATAACTAGAGAGGTAGCTGAAATTATGAGCATCGACATTAACGATGAGTATTTAGATTATCCTAGAAAACCGAATATCTTCAGCTAATGCTGAAAGGGTCGTCTGTTGTAAAATAATACACCGATAATGTTAAGCATTAGCTAAAAAATTGATATCGTAGTTCGCTTGTTGTGTTTTCCCGCTCAATCTCTTTATACGGTCAGACTCCATTTTGTTTTCTGTCCTCCATTTTGTTTGCTACATATTGCCATGTGCTCGCCATGTGATAAGTCCTACCTCTTCGCTAGTCGCCCTTAGGATCTGCCCAGCAACAGTCTATAAATAGCCCTTTGTGCGTCTAGCGCATGCCCAGTAAAAGTCACATCTGTCTCTGATTAGCGTAGATAGGAATGTGCATTTTCGCAGGCCTCAAGAACCGTTACCTCCACCCATGTATTGATTATGTTCAGAAATGTCCATATATGGTCGTAAATCATGTTCTGAGTTGTACCCGCCTAGTTATGAGCCCCTTCTTTTGATGTATAAAACGGGACTGTGTACTCAAGTTCTTTGTGCTACCCTGTACAATGCTGTAGAGTGTTGTGTGGGCTGTAGGACCACCTTTAAAGGTTTATTAAACTATGTTTTTGTATTTCCAGTTTCCGTGCCAAATTCTTTGTGTAGTCTGAGGACTTCGTGCACAGAAGGGCGAACCCTTTACACTCGCAGGCCTTGCTGAGGCCTGTACTCATCAACACAATATTTGATCCAAGGAACAAAAAAAATACTGGCCACTTTCATTCCTTTTCCTGAAATGGATGTTTCATTATACATGATGTTGATTGTTGATCAAGTAAGAGGCCTTGGTGAAGAATGGCAGGAAATTAGAGCTCGGGTGCAGCCTCCAACTTCCAGATAGGGCGGTAATGTTTTCTTAGAGTAGCCAATACTATCAAAAGCCCCAGAAACAACAACTACAGTAACAGAAGAATCATACCCAAACTCTGCATTGAATTGGTTTCCAGTGGCAGGGATTAAGTCAAGTGTAGAGGTGAAGGCAATAAAGATCAAGCAAGTGGCAGCACCAACACCCATTTAGTGGATGTTCCAGAACTATCTGGATGACACAAAAGAAGTCTATGCGGTACAAAAGCCATTTATCTATTGGTATGGGAAGGTGCGCCAAAGGCCAGAGCTCAGTAGGCTGGCAATAAAGCATATGGCTTACCCGGTAATCAGTATGTTTGCTTAGCATGTCTTCAGTGCAGCTGGGACAGTAATCCCAATGAGACCAGTTTTTCGCCTCAAAACGTTAAGAGATTGACCATGATCAAAATGAACCAGCACTTCATACCACACAATTACACTGTTCCTGAAATACCACAGGAAGAGGAGGGGGATGATGAGGTTGATTAGTCAGACTCTAGTGTGTTAGCTGACTGAAATCTGGATGAACCACTTGAGTTGTTAAAAAAAACTTCAAATAAAACTAGTCCAAAGTCCTGGTCCGTTCCAGGCCTCTACCCTCTCCCCCCACAAGAAAACTCCCTCCCACCAAAACAAAAAATAAAAAAGGGCTTCAAAAGAGAACATCATCGATTTGGGTGTAGGGTATTCACACCTCCTGCTTGAGGCTTGCCATCTGCTGGTGAAGCTGTACCAGCTTGTGTAGCATGTGGCATTGAAACAAGCGGTCTGGGTTTGTGGTGGGGTGGCAGCAGTGGTTTAGGTGGCTCCAAGCTACCAGTGGCACTGGCGATGTTGTGACTGGTTTGGAGGTGCTGGCAGCTGGCTGGAATTACTGGGGTCCAGGGCAGTGGCAGATACCGCCTCAGCCTCCTCCACCTCCAGAGCCACCAGCCAAAGGTATTCAGTCTGGGTGCCCTCCATCCTCTGCTGTTACAGCTGGACTGCTATCATCTGCCGAGTAGGTGGTGGTGGTGGACCAGCAGGAGAGGCTATAGAAAATAAGAAAAAGAGACAAACTGTAAACAAAACGCTGCATATACACTTGTTGAGAATTATATAATGACACAGTAGCAGTACATTGCTGATCCCCTAGCGTCATTGCAATTTGATGTGATTAGAAGTGACAGAGCCATGTAATACCCACACATGCCTCACATAAAAGTACTTACTGACCGCAAGAATTTAAATGTTTTTATTCTTTTAAAGGGTTTCCTGGTAAAATACTAAACAGACACTTTGTGTGTAAAAATAAAAATGAATTACCTGCCATTATTAACCCTTCCGCTCAATACCCCTACACCACACATAGTACTCTAAAATCAGTGCTCCCGCGTAGTCACTGGTCATAACAGGCCCTGTCCCGCTGCGGGCAGGGCCGGACTGGGAACCAGAACCGGCCCTGGCAAAGTGCTCGGCCGGCCCCCCTCTCCCCCTCCGGGAGGAGAGGGGAGGGGGAGAGGTGGGACCGCGCACTGTGACAGGGCCGGTTTTCGGCCGTTTTTGTTACAGGGCCGTTTTTGCAGCATAACGGCCCTGTAACAAAAACGGCCCCAGGGGCCCAAAACCGGCCCCCAACCATGCGGCCCACCGGGGGATTGCCCGGTGCCCTCAACGGCCAGTCCGGGCCTGGCTGCGGGGGCGGGAAGACCCCTATGATGAAGCATGACACCAAGGGCCCTTTTGGGGTGTGAGGGGTATTTAAGCAAACACTGTGTGCGTTCTACCAAGATAGGAAATACAATCTTGTGAACCTCCTTTGCGGTGAGTCTTTTTGTTTTGTTGGAATCTCTAGAGGAGGATGTATCCAACTCCAGTGCCCACGAAGGACACTACCTCTTCACTCCTCAATCCTAGCTTTTGTGAATAATAATGATATTATGTCACACGTCACGTAGAAATGGGAATATCCTGTCTCTCATAAGTAGATGGTGGGAAAAAAAGGCACCACAGTACAGTATAAGGAACCAGATGTAGATTTTACTTGGCATATTAACCACAGAGTATCCCATCTGGAAAACTAAAAATAAGACAATTAGTCCCACTTTATCCCCCCTAGCCTCGCCCTCCACCGCAAATTATTTTTAACAAATACATTTGCTTGGCAGTAAGGAAAGGAAACTTAACTTACTCTATTGCAGGTTAAGTTAGAGGCATTAGGTGGGGAAGGTAGAGGCTTTGCTATAAAATAGTGGGGTGTCACTGATCATAATTTGCTAATCTTTGGCTTAAGGCCTGAGTATGAGTTTGGCGTTCTGATGGGCTGCTAAACCAATGGTGGTGGTGGGACAACTGCTGCACCCAAACAGCCCCCCAAAAACACCCAATACTCCTAGGCCTCAGTTTAAATTGTGCCAAAACGCTGTCTGCAACTAGGCCCAAACCCCCCTTTTCCACCATGGATTTTCTTCAAACCACTCGCAATCAAAATTAGACTATCCCAGCAGTGCTCCCAGCCCCCCGACTCCCACTCACAAATCTAGAACACCCCCAAACAGCCCCCCAAAAACATGCAATACTGGTATATTCAAAACATGGCAAATTGCGCTGTTCACAAAACATTGCTGTTTTCAGCACTTCTACTACTGCGATCCTCTTGAAACTTACCTGGACAGTCACTTGTTCCAGTGATTTCCAAGAATCTCAGCAAGGCAGAACAAAATCGAGTCACTGCGCTCTTTGAAGAAGAAGAAGAAGGTCTACGACTAGTTTTCACTTAGTTTTCACCCAAACACATGCGCTCGTAAAACACCCAAAAAGGCCAAAATTCTGCCAATTCTGGACCAAAGAACACCAAACCCCCATAAAAACTTGCCAACCTCATTATGAGCGAGCCTGCATTGGGCCCCGAGCCCGACCCAAAAACCCTAGTAAATCGCACTGAACCCTAAACCCTAGATATGCTTTGTCTGTCTGTTTCAAAGAGCCTAGGTATGCTACATCAGGAGGATGCTTCACTCAGTGGGGCCTGTCTTGACAGTCTGCATGGCCCTGCCACAAGTATGGGCCAAAAATCCGTTCCGCTCATCAATTTTGGATGTTTTGGTAATTTCGCAAGATTTGCGAAATACCGAAAAACAGCAACTTTTGCAAACATAACGGATGTTTGGCCCAAGCTTGAGGCAGTGTCATGCAGACGGTCAAGGCAGGCACCACTGAGTGAAGCAACCTGATGTAGCATACCTAGGCTCTTTGTCAGACAGACAAAGCATATCTAATTGTATGCACCAAGCCACATAGCCCCAATTTTACAAGAACTGCTGTCTGGAGTGGACTCTGCCTGGCATAACAACAACAGTACACTGCCTCGCCCTCGACCACTATATACCACGAATAGACAGACATGTAGTTCTGCTGTAGTAGTTGTTGTAGACTGGTTTACCTGTTTGCCACTCACAAATTGGCCATAGTTCTTCCGTAAACCGACGCTGATGATCCATCCATCCCAGTGACTGTAAAGAAAAAAGATATATTATTTAATCAATCATTATGGTATATTGGCAAGTGAGTCCGCTCCAAGGACATTTTGCATATTGTGATATGCAACATAGTGGCCAATTTGAATTAAACAAGGTAAAAAAAACAGAGTAGTTGACATGAGTTACAATTACTGTGTAAAAGATTAAATAATAACTAAGACAAGACAAGACATATGATTCATCATTTCATGCACAAAAAACAAACAGCAATTGGTTTCATCAGAGCCAGACAGCCATTGCTGTCCACTGCATGCCATCTTTTCAATTATTCATTACCTGTTCTACTTTTTGTCCGCATCTTCTTCGGAAAGTGAGGGCCCACAGGGCAGCCTCTCCTGTCAATATCAGACGTAACTCTGTCAGCAATCAGCAAGCATGTAGTCAGTCAGTAATTTCAGTCCCACTTGAGGGTACTCGTAATCCATCCATCTGCCTTGAGGGAAATGGATAGGGGGAATCTGGAGAAGGAGTATAGAGGAGCATGCTTGAGTTGTGAACTTGTGAACCTCAGGAATGCTGACTGCGGCACCTTCAAATCAATAAGGAATATAAGATGAAGACAGTGCTGCTGATGGACTTGTTGTGATTAGGTGATTAGAGTTTTTTTGTGGTAAAAGTTGCAAAACAAAGAAAGAAACACAGGAATAAAAGTGAATAGGGATGAAAAAAAGGAAGTCATTTTCAGGCCTCGGTGTCAGGGAAGTAGAGCTCATCCTCAAACTCCATGAATTGAGACGGGAGTAGGTCAGCTAACAGAGAAGAACTTCCGTCACCTAAGTCGGTGTCGTCTTCTTCCTGCGTGCATTCACGTACTTTGTAATCTGGTGGTATGAAGTGCTGATTCATCTTGATCAATGTTAACCTCTCCACATTTTTGGCCGAGAGGCGGGTCCTTTTTGAAGTTACAATGGCACCAGCAGCACTGAAAACACGTTCTGAAGACACACTTGTGAGTGGGCAAGACAAATAATTTAGAGCCAGGTTGGTGATCAGTGGCCATAGAAGCATTTTCCTGTACCAATACAGCAATGGGTTCTTATTAACAAAGACCTCTGTTGGGTTATCCAGATAGGCCTGCGCCATCGACTCAAGGTTCTCCACGGTTGCTCCACTTTGCGTACCATCTGTGGCCTTTGCAGCACTGGAACGAGCAAACCCTTGATAAGTTAGCCAATCCGCTTCCGACAATATTATGGCTGGGCCTGGTGCAAGTGAGGATGATGATACGGTACTGCTGGTGTCGTTAACGGCTGTGAGGGAAAGTGACTCCCTTCGCCCACAGATTCAGAAGTAGAACTTGACGCCGGATGGCCTGCTGATTCAGTTGGACTTCTGCCAGCTCCTTCAATGTTCAGCCGATCTTTTTCGAACTGAGAGGCTGACACAGCTAGCCAATGTTTGTACTTTGAAACATGTGCTTCATCAAAAGGAATGAATGCTTTGCTGGCCACTGCCTTTTTGTACCGTGGATCCAGAATAGTGGCACAAATGTAATGTTGTTCTGTATGTATGTTTTTAAGCCTTTCATTGTCAACTAGGCGGCTTAATAACCTCTCCGCCAACTGTTTTGCGTCTTGCTTTTCAGCAGCATCTCTGAATGTTGAAGACACCGCCTTCAGTTGGTGCTCTAGCATGAACAACAATGGGGTAGCTTTGCCCAAAGAACAGTCCTCCCTGCTGACTTCACGCGTGAAGACCTCAAAAGGACGAAGCATGTCTGTCAGGCTTTTAACTAGCTTCCATTCCTCCAACTCTAGCCTCATGTCTTTCATAGTAGAACCCCATCGAAAGACATGCTCATTGATTACCATGCACTGCTCAGACAGACGCTCAAGCATGTAAAAGGTTGAGTTCCAACATGTTGCCACCTCCTGGATGAGTCCTTTGACTGGCAGTCTTCGTTCATGTTGAATGCCCCTCAGATACTTCCGGGCCTTGAAAGAATGGCTGAAATCTGTGTAGATTCTTCGGCAGGTGGTCAGTAACTTGTTGACTGTGTTTTCATTTTTCAAGAAATCTTGCAACACGATGTTAATACTGTGCGCCAAACACAGCACTCTGAAATAGTCACCTAGCTGCATGGCCTTAACTGTATTACTGCCATTATCCGTGAAAACATTAACAACTATGCGATTTCTTGGATGCAGCCATTCAGAGACCTTACTGTTAAACTCCTCCAAAATGTTTACTGCAGTAGGAGATTTCTCCACGGCAAACATGGCTAATGTTGCATGTTTACGAGTAGCTTGAAAAAGTGTGTCCAGGTCAACACCTGCAGTTGACTTGTCTCTAACCCCTGCAAAAGAGACCCAGTGTGCAGTGATGAACATGTAATCAAGGGCTTGGCAACTGGTCCACATGTCTGTTGTCAAGTGGATAGTGTGAACAGCACTCTTCTGCAAAGCTGCCCCAATCCCCTCCAGCACATCTTGATGTAGTGCTGGAACCACAACTCTGGCAAAATAGGAGCGGCAAGGAACCCTCCATTTAGGGCAGACTGTTGCCACTAATTCTAGAAACCCCACCCCTTCCACGAAAGAAAAAGGGAGAAGGTCCAGCGCTAGCATTTTAGCCAGCTTTGCGTTATACAGACGTACCGTTGGGTGGTTGCGTTCAAATGGCGCCTCCGACCACAACATTCCGCGAATGGTGGGCTGGATCATTTTACGTGATGATGATGATGACTTCTTCAAACCAGTTAGGCCCAGTGATATAGTTTTTCGCATTGGTGTCTCTCCCAGACCCTTAGTGGGCCTCATACATGTTGCAGGGGTAGAGGGTGTGGGCGATACCACTGCAGTGCTGCTGCCAGCGGTACTTGGTGTACCAGAAAAAATGTCTGTCGCTTCTTCACTTCCCCCCTGCACGATAAGCCTCTCGTCATCATAAGATGCAATATCAAGGGAAACATTTGGATTTGTTTTTCTTTTGCCTTCCTCGATCTTCCTTATGTGAGCTTCCCAAATGATAGTGTGATGTTTCTTGAGATGACCTCTCTGGCCTCCGGTACCATAGTTGATACCAAGCTTACCCCGACTAACTGATGTTTTACAAATTGAACAAACAACCATGTTTTCTGCACTTTGGCTAACAGTAAAGAAGTCCCAAACTGGGGACTGGAAATGTCTGCTGGTGGTGGAGGTGCTACTTTGACTTTCAATGCCGGATGAAGTGGCGGATGGGCATGGCTGAATTCAGTTCTGTTGTTCACTTACAGCACCACTACTTGAGGTAGAGCTGGATGGAGGTCCCTGCCGGCCCTTCTGACAAAAAAATATGGAAGCTGTAGGTCGTGTTGGTGTTGTAGTTAATTGCGTTGGTGGTGGTACCAGTGCCACGCCGCCCACATCCCGCTCAACAGCCATTCGGGATAGGGTCAAAATGTCTGTCTGCTGCATGTCCGCTGGGGCTGGAGTGACGACTGTGATATCTGGGTCATCGTCAGACTGTTCATCGGCAGCAGAAGACACCACTTCTTGTTCGTTGTCATCACCCATAAGTCGAAGCCTCGCGGGAGCCTTCCATTTAGGCTTAGCTACCTTTGTCAGCTCATGGCGTGACTCACTCATCATCAGGAGGAGTGGCTTCCTCGGATGATACCTCCTCTTGAATATCAATTTCCTGATGTGCCCCTAGGAACAAGCGTTTTAGGCAGTTGTGCCGCTCATTGAACCTCTAGTTGCACCTCTCCATGCACCTGTCCATGTGCCTCTCCTTGCGTCTCTACTTGCGCCTCTCCTTGCGGCTCTACTTGCGCCTCCCCTTGCGCCTCTCCTTGCGCCTCTCCTTGCCCATGTACTTGCGCTTGTACTAGTTGCACCTGTGGTTGTTGAACACTCGTCAGCTGAGTTACACCCAGCGTTGATTGGATGGTACTTTCTTGTGATGAGCCAAGATCACTGGTCGATGGTGATTGAACAACCAAAGTGGCTGCCGCAGCAGCACTCATGGTCTTGGACCTAGCTTGGCGTGGTGGCACTGAGCCCAATGAAGCGGAGGTGCTGCTTTCAGCTTGGTCCCCGGCGGACACCGCTGCTCCTGCAGGCGTAGTTTTTTTTCTTCCCAAAAAAGGTGTTGGTGGGCACACCAGTCTCCTTGGTAGGTGGTGCCACTTGTTTCTTCTGCTCCTTCTTACTGGCAGTGGCACTGGCAACTTTTTTCGCTGAGGCGCTACGGCCACATTTCTTTGGGGCCATCTTCTTCAGATGTCAGAACAGCAGGCCGCAGTTGCACGAGTTGCAGAGTTGTCTTGTCTGTGGCCACACGTGATGTCAAGTGACCAGGCTGACCACCACCAGGCAAACCACCAGGCGGCTGAGCCGTGTAAATGAAACTTGGCAGATGCTAGGTTTATTTCTCGCGTTCTGCCGGCTCTATGCTCTAATCTGCGTACGCGTTAGTTTTCTTTGTCGCCCGTTTTCCTCTGCCAAGTCTCCATGTCCTCCCATCATAGTTGCGTTGGATGGAGGAACAGCTCTGGAGCTCCTCACTCACACGTCCAGCATGGACGCCATCTTGCCCTAAAATGTCCTATTATTAAATCTCAGTAAACATGTATTTAAAGGTTAAAGTTAAAGAAAGAAAGTAACTAGGGTGCCCTGCACCGCTTAACTTTGGAAACACCATAATGTTTAAAGACATCCTGCAGTATAAGTGCAATAGTACAATACAGTCTCTTTAAAACTCTAAAAGTGTATTTTAGTAGCATGCAGAATTGTTTCACATTAGTTCATCAGATTAAATCAATGCATTGCAAAATATTTTTTTTAAACGGGATAGGATTCAAACATGAATTTGGTAACATTCATTTTTCCACTCCCCCACCAGGAACAATCTCAACAGTGAACTAAAAGGTAAATAAGTTGTTACGTGCACTGTTTGGGGGGGGGGGCGTGTTCCTATTATACATGAACAACATAATAGTTTAATAAATCAAACTCTGGAGAAAGGGCCTATGGCACACATCCTGGAGTCATTTATTTCAAGGTTCTCTTATATGTGATTATGAAGAAAGAGGAGGGAAAGTGAAATTAAAAACTTGTCTAGGATCACACAATTTGGTTAAGTGGAGAAGCTGAGATTAATCCCAGTGTTTCTGGTTTCATGTAATGCCGTTCGGCCACCAGATGTATATTCTTCACTTCCCCTACATTCCCCTCATCATCAACCACCAAACACCTCCATCCAATTCCAAACTGACACCCTGCTGCTATCAGTGCGGACCTCGGACACATCCCTGACCAAAATGTTAGCCCCTAGGAAGATTTTTCAAGTATCCAAAGTATATACTTTCAACCCAGTTGAGGCTAATCCTTTTTAGATGAGTCAATATAAGCAAGTTGGTACATACTAAATCGATAAAACATAAATGTAGAGCCTTCCTTTCATTAGCCAACATGTTATGAAGTAGTATACTCATATATGCAATATCTTAACATATGGAGATAAGTGACAACTGGGATATTAGAAACACACACATTTTGCTGACATATCATCCAATATTTATGGCCATGAGCATTTTATGAAGTAATTATCATGTGCACCTACCAGTGTCTACCATCCGTCCAGTGTGTGGTGCCTGACCAAATGTCACATCCGTACGTGGAGCACAGATCACTGTAGACCTAAAATCATATAAGCATATTTAGTTTACGTTTTAGTTGACATATATGATGAACAGCATTTCCTAGTTCTGTTCACATGTCTGAGACTATTGATGGATTCTATGTAAAATGTATATGGGTTGTCTTATCACCGTGTAGTAGATGGGACCCTTTTCTGGCCATATTCACATGCAACTTTGTGCTGGTGGTATGGGTTGATGTGCCCCATGATGTTGCCTCCCTTAAAGTCCAGGGACCTCAGCTCCAGTAGGTGAATCTACTCTGGCTGTATATGGTAATCAAAAAGAGAAGTCAACAGACAATACCAACAAATGATTGTGTACAGCTTTTCACATATTTATGTCAGGTTACCAATACACTCTTACCTGCAAGATATGGTTTATTACCTGTAAGGTGTCTTGGTGGGTTTCGCATAGACGCTATGAGCCAACCTCCCAGGACCCCGAATAGAAGCTAGGGAAGAGGGCCGGACTCGGACGCTGATGAATTCCTGTTGTCGACCTGCAAGGCAACAAGAAATACCCTTTAAGGAATGCTGTCCAGTTGGAAGTCTTCAGTCCCCACAGTGTTAATCAGGTGTAAGTGTCCTACCTGCGAATCTACAGGAATGTTTTTAGCGTCCAGGTTGTTGTAGTGTGATGGAAGATGTCTTCGTTAGTGTAGTCACGAAGGATGTTGTCTTGTAGGTAGAGTCTCGATAGTTGTGTCCGTAAGAAGTTGTATGATGTCTTCTTCTGTTCTTATAAACAAAAACATATATAGATTAATTCTTCAGTTCTTAAGTACCTAAGATGCCAACTCTTAACATAGTACACTTTGCTTCCACTCTTACCCACTTATATATTTTAAAACTACTTTCTTGTCTGGTCTACTCCATCACTCAATTAAATCCTTAAACAAAAATATAAATGTACCAAAAAACATAGAAATCGTTCTTTTACAAAATGCCACTTTTCCTTTTTCTAACTGTTATACTATTATCACTCAATTGTGCTTTTAACTTGTCCTTTTGTATTTCCAAAAGAATGTCCAAAAATTGTTCTTCTAGAGTGCGCTCAGGTTCCTGCTGTCCTGCGGTGGGCGCCTTACATATAGAAGAATTGAAATGTACTTAGATTCCTCTTTCTCTTCTCAGAATCCGTGATTGCTGCTGAAGATTACAATCCCATGGATCTGGAAACTCAGGTAAATGAGCCGATGTTAATGCGACCGCAGTCTGAAGGGTTTCTAGAAGCTTGGGTGTGGCTTTTATACTCTTGTCACACCCGAGTTAATACGGGAGGCGACGTGCAGTCAAACCAAATGCCTTTTCTTCCTGTAAGTTTCAGCGCAAGGCTTCTTCCATGAAAGCTGAGCGCTGAAACACGAGAGTCTCTACTGCCTCAATCGTATAATGTACACAAGTTCTTTCAGCATTTCCTCTCACATAGAAAATACAACAAAATACAATGGTGATGAATCAAACACAAATGGTGTATAAACATGAATATTGCCCTACTCCAAGACTGTCAATGACAAAGCACGCAGTTTACATTTACATGGACTTTATATCTGAATAAACACACACACACTTAAACCATAGTAGAAACATATGGTTTATTGGGGAACTGTAGATGGAAAGCCTTTTGTAAATTGGCAAGTAGTTCCCAAGAACCCTCTTCTGGACCACATCCTTTCCAATCCACTAAATAACACAATTTACCTCGAAATCGCTTGGAATCCAGTATTGTTTTTACTTCAAATTCTGGGACTCCATCAACATCAATGGCAGAAGGAGGTTTATCAATGCGTGTTTGTGGATGATATGGCTTTACTTGGGAAACACAGGATGAAATCGATACTCGGATGGAAGTGTTAATCGCACACAAACAGGATTGATGACCTTTTCTACAATTAAAGGTCCAATGAAACGTGGACAGAATTTCATACAACTTTTAATGTGTAGATTTTTGGTAGATAACCAAACCATATCTCCTATAAAATACAATGTTTGCAAGGTTATATTTTTATCTGTAGTTCTTTTCTGACTTTCTTTTGCTTGTGCCAAGGGATATTGTGCCTGTTGTTGAATGGATACCAATTTGTTTACATAGTCATGTACTGATGGATTTGTTAGAGGAGTAGTTTCTTGTTCAATATTTGCTTTAGGATGACATCCGTGAGCACAGAGAAAAGGAGACATTTCAAGAGAAGAATGATCCATGTTATTATACCTGAATTCCATAGCCCATAATATGTCCGACCATTCTTTTTCACAGGTAGCTAACATGCAACTTAAATACTGTTCAATAGTTTAATTTGTTCGTTCAGTTAAACCATCTGTCTGTGGGTGATAACTGGATGATGTGCGTACTTCCATGTTAAGTGATTTTCTGAGATGCTGCCAAAAATGAGAAACGATTTGCGCACCTCTATCTGAAAGTACAACTGAGGGAATTCCATGCAGTCAAATCATCTCCTTAGTAAAGATTTGAGTCAATTCTAAAGCAGTGGGCGATTTCCGTTAAGGAATTAAATGAGCCATTCTTGTGAAATGGTCTACCACAGTTAAAATGGTGGTGAAACCAGTTTTGGTACGTGGTAATTCAACAATAAAGTCAAGAGATACTGTATGCCATGATTGTGGAGGCAAGGGTAATGGTTGTAATAGTCCACTTGGAGCATGATGAGTGCTTTTCTTTTGTATGCAAATGGCACATGTCTTCACATATTGTTGAATATCAGTAAACATGGAAAGCCACCAAAACTTTCTTTTAATTAATTGATACATTTTTGTAACTCCTGGATGTGCAGACAGGGGCGTATCGTGAGGAGCTTGCATAGTTCGTTGTTGTAACTGAGAAGTTGGTACAAACATCTGTTCACTCACATATAGAAGGTTGTCTCTCCATTGTAATTTAGGGTGTCGTTTTTGCCATTCTTCTCTCTGTTTAGTCTTTATTTCTTCTTTAATGTCCATGATCACATCAGAGTCGATAACCCCTACTTGAAAACATTGTGGTGATAAAATTGGCTGTAAGGTTTCTGATGTTATACTTGTATCCTCAGTTATACCAATACAGGAGAGAACATCAGCCTTATTATATTCTTTCCCTGGTCTGTAAGTGATAATGAAATTATAGTCATTAAAAAATAATGTCCATTTTAAATGACGAGCTGAAAGGGTTTTGGCTGATTGTAAAGCTTGTAAATTTCGATGGTCAGTATATATAGTGATAGGATGAGGGGCACCCAACAAGTAATGCCACCATTCCACAAAAACTGCTTTTATAGCTCGCAAATTCCTGTCAGAGATTGCATAGTTTTGTTATGCGGGGATAGTTTCCAAGAGTAGTACGCTATAGGATAAATTTGACACGTATTCTTGTGTCTTTGAGACAAAATGCCTCCTATAGCATATTGCGAAGCATCTTCCTCAACAATAAATGGTTGAGAGGGATCCGGATGCATCAGAATGGGAGTAGAAGTGAATTTTGTCTTTAAAGTTTGAAAAGCCTATTCAGCGTCTTCATTCCAATCAAATTTCTCATTCTTTCTTAACAGTCGTGTAATGGGGGTAATAAGCTGAGAGAAATTGGGGACAAATCGTCTATAGAAATTAGCAAATCCTAAAAAACTTTGAATTTGCTTTACAGACAAAGCACTAGGCCATGTTCAAATAGCTTGGATCTTCTTGGGGTCCATTTCAAGTCCAGATGGGCTAATAATATAGCCCAAAAATTCAACTTTAGTGACATGAAACATGCTTTTCTCAAGTTACGTATGAAGAATTTTTTAACAATTGTTGGAGAATGGCTCTTACTTGTTTCACATGTTCTTCTGTGGATTTTGAGTATATCAATACCATGCAACATATATCCAAGAAATCCCATACAACTTTATTTATTAAATAAACTGGAATGCAGCTGGAGGATTGCACTGGAGCATTGCAAAGTCCAAAGGTCATTACTTGATAAACATAAAGGCCGAATTTGGTACGGAAGGCCGTCTTCCATTCATCACCCTCACGGACTCGCACTAGATGATAAGCTCCGCGTAAATCCAGTTTTTTATAAATGGTTGCATCTCTGATTTGATCTAATAACGTTGGTATTAATGGTAAGGGATACCGGCTCTTAATGGTTACATTTTTGTTGGCGCGGTAATCGATGCACGAGCACAATTCGCCACTTTTCTTCGGATGAAAAAAAGAGGCGATGAGACCGGTAACTTGGAGTGTCTGATAAAACCGTTGGCAAGATATTCATCTAAGTAATCATGCAAATGCTCATTTTTGGATTCTGTTAGAGCACAAATTTGACTACATGGTAAGGTGGCACCAGGAGTCAAGTCAATGCGACAGTCGTAATCCCTATGTCGTGGTAAGGTGTGTGCCTTTTTTTGTCAAAAACGTCTATGAGATCGTCATATTGTTGAAGAACTTCTTCAAGTAGTAATACGTTCTCAGATTCCATAGGAAAATCATAACCTTGGACTAAATGTTCACGCACTTGAAGTTGTAGGCATTTCGAAACACAATGCTCTGATTTAAATAGTACAGTCTTTTGTGACCAGTCACTAAGAGGATTATGCAACACTAGCCAAGGAATTCCTAGTATTAAGAGAAACTGAGGAGCATCAATGAAGTAAAAAAAAATACTTTCACTATGTTCTGTGGAACATGTCATGGAGAGAGTCTCAGTATGGTGTTTTATGGGTCCGGAAGTTAATTCCTTTCCATCTACAGCTCGCACTATTTCTGTTTTTTTTTTTAGCTCTCATTTTAAACCTAACTCATGCATTAATTGTTCATCAATAAAATTACCTGTGGCTCCAGAATCAGTTAATGCATCTACTGACCATGCTCTGGTTCTATCTTCTTGTGATTGTAATAAAACGTGAATCCTAATATGACACTGTGGTGTTATTGGGGCGGTAGAGGCCAATCTAGGCTGCTTACTCGAAAATCCGTCCTCATTGTTTGTCGAGTATGCTAGTTTTCTGACTGTTGAGATCGAGATACAGCTACATCATTTACCTTAACTCTGGATTTTGTAGGTTTGATGGGACATTCCTTTACGAAATGCCCAGCCTTTCCGCAATATAAACATTTTTTATTTTTTTTCGGGAGTTCAAATCTGCTTTATTGTATGAGATGAATCGCCATACAGAGCTTTTTGTGCCCACAACCCGGAGGCCAGCAGCAGGTGGAGAAGACCATTACACAGCCTTATGGCCGGCATCCCGGAGGCCCGGCGGCATTGCATATATGCGGGGAAAGATAGTAACATGGCCGGTGTTGTAGGGCAATGGAGGATAAACAGCAGTAGAACAGTGCTTTTTTGAAATTTTATTTGTGGTCATAACAGCTCAACAAACCCTCCCAACGATACAGTAACTAAGAGGCAATTCATGTCTGCGCAACAGGATAGGTGATAGTGATCTAGTGTGGCAACCCGGGCGAGCAAAGGTGTGCATAATACTGTAGCCGCAGCTCAGCTATCCTGACATTAGAACCACCAATAGCAGGAAGCAGTGACGTGTATGGGGTCCTGGAGTGTCGTCAGCCAGAGGGTATAGTAGCATATGGCGAATAACAGCATAGGGTGTCAGTGTACAAGTGAGGAAGAGTGATGGTCGATCAATGGGGGAAGATCTACGATGTCAAGCATTGCATGGGGGTCCGGGGGGTGGGTAAGAATACTACGGCTAGGGGGACAGGGGGCCCCTGCAAGGATCATGTAGAGGAAAAGTGCGTGTACGCGAGTGGGGCCCATGGTCAGATCCAGAATACGAGCCAGGACCCTAATCTGCAATAGGTTGGTCTACCGACGGATCTGCATCGTCCGATCGATCGTGCGAGCAGGTAGTGCACCAGTGGATCCCAGAATTCACTGGGCCGACTCGAGATGGGCAACAGTTCAGCAAACGTTGTATGTTGGTCTTGACAGTGGGTTAAGTCCGCCAGCCAGTCCTTAAATTTGGGCGCTCTGCCTCTGCCCCATCGGCACGCCACACGCCTTTTGGCCAAGAGGAGCGCGGTATCAATGAACTTCCGGCTAGACCTAGGAAACTGCAGCGTGTACCCAAGGAGGGTCACAAGCGGATCAATGGGAATTGTTTCCCCCACCATCTCCTCAAGAGCATCCGTTACCTGCCACCAGTAGCACGCCACCTGGGGACATTCCCACGCCAAATGGAGAAAGTCGGCATGGTCGGCATGACAGCGCTCACAGCGGTCATCCTCTGTCAGGCCAAATCGTCGTTTCCTAGCCGGCGTGTAGTACACCCGCTGTAGGAATTTATAGTGAATGATTTTTAATCTGCTACTGGCAGAGATGCGGGAGGTGAGCGCGCAGCAATGGTGAAATTGCTCGTCTGATATATCAGCAGCAAGCTTGGTAGACCAGCGCAGCCGGGCGCTGGATTCAGGCATCGGAGCGGCTCCCCTGAGCTGGGGGTAAAGGCCAGAGACCAAATGGGCCCCGTCCTGTGAAAACAATAGGAAATGCAGCGGAGGCAGGACCTTGGGCTCGTTGGGAAACTGGGGTAAGATGTCTCTCATCCCTGCACGCAGACATATGTAGTAAAAGAGCTCGAGAGGAGTGCGGTCATGCATCGCAAAGAACAGATCTGCCGATTTAAAACTACCGTCGGAGAACAGATCGCCCCAGCAAGTAATATGAATCTTAGCGCAGAGGTTGCGGAAGCCTGGTTCCACAAAAGGCTGAGATTATGGTGATAAGTAAGCGGCAATTTGGGCGAATAAAGTAGTTGACAAGACAGGCTCTTTGTTATACGGCGCCACGCATCCAAGGTGCATGATACCGAAGTGTTCGGGGTAGTTATGGATGATTCAGGGCAATGTAACAACCCATTGAGCGGGAGAGGATGCACTATCCATTCCTCCACTGCTATGTGCGGCATGAAGGGGTAGGAGCCATCCAATGGTAGGCGAAGTGTGCCTGCACACACTGGTAGTATGCTTCAAAATCAGGGACATCAAAACCACCCCTGTCATAGGGAAGGGTTAGCGTGGACCACTTGAGCCGGGGGGCCCTGCCTCCCCAGAAGAGCCTGCGCAATTCCACCTTAAGGGTCTTGAAGAAGAAAGCACCAGGAAAGTAAGGTATATTGAGAAAAAGGTAGAGAAAGCGAGGAAGTACCACCATTTTTATGAGTGATGCCCTCCCGGCCATAGACAGCGGCAGAGTGATCCAGCGATCTACAGAGGCGGTCAGCTTGGTCATTGCCACTCCGTAATTGGATCACAATGTCTCGTCCCTATCGCGAGAGATGCAGATCCCTAGGTACCGGAGGTCAGACCGACACCACTCGAGTGGATAATCAAGAGGAAATTCAGTCAACGCCTCAGTTAAGGGGAAGAATTGTGACTTAGACCAGTTGATGTGGACACCTGACACACCGCCAAACATTACAAATTCCCTGAGTAGGGGATTGAGGTGTGTCTCAGGGTGCTTAACATGCAGCATGATGTCATCCGCATATAGGGACACATCGATTTGACGCTGCAGGCACTGCACTGCCCCATCTCGGTGCAGTTGACGCAAGCGACAGGCGAGAGGTTCGACCGCTATGGCGAACAACAGGGGTGAGAGTGGGCATCCCTGCCGCGTACCTCTGGTGATTGCGATAGGCTGCGACAGGCGACCATTGATCAGTACTCTCGCTGTGGGACGGGTGTAGAGTAGGCGGACCCAGGATATGAACAATTTGGGGAACCCCATGCTGGCTAGAACCGAGAATAGGTAAGGCCATTTGACAGAGTCGAAGGCCTTAGTAGCATCAAGAAATACGGCTGCTACAGGGGTATCAGGGTGAACCGTTCGGAGCAGTGAGAAGAGGGTGCGGAGGTTGTGGGAGGTGGACCTGCCCGCCACAAAGCCAGACTGATCAGGCAACACCAGTCTGGTCATTAGTAGCGATAGCTGGGCGGCCAAGACTTTAGCAAGTATTTTAACATCACAGTTTAAGAGGGAGAGTGGGCGATAAGAGTTACAGGATTTGAGGTCTTTATCTGGCTTCAGGAGTGAGGTGATCACCACCTCTCGCATAGAGCAGGGAAGCACCCCATTGCAAAGGGATTCCGAAAAGACCTTGTGGGGTACTGGGGCCATGATGTCAATGTAGGCTTTGTAGAACTCGGCAGGTATGCCGTCGAGTCCTGGGGCCTTGCCATTCCTGAGGGACATGATGGCCTCGCGGATCTCATCCAGTTCGAAAGGTGCCGCCAGGAATGCCCTGTCTCCATCGCTGAGCCAACACAGTGCAACGTCGCCAAGGTATTCGGCATAGGACGCGCCGGGTCCCGTTGTGGAGGTGTACAGCGAGTGGTAATGCGCCATAAAGGTATTTAGGATCTCATCCAAATCCCTAATAGCAGTGCCGGAATTGTCAGTGAGCTCCAGTATGATATTATGCGCTCGCGGAGACTGTGTGAGCGTACCGAGTGCTTTCCCAGGCCTATCGCCCTCGCAGTACTTACGGGCTTGCCAGTGTTTACCACGGAATTTGGCTTCTCTGGCGGCCTCCTCCTCATACTTCGATAGTGTCTTCCTGAAGGTAGCATGGAGTTCGGGGTCATTCTCCGACACCATGCGGAGTTCCAAAGCTCGCAGCTCCTTTTCCAGCGTGCTGATTGAGTGAAGGATATCGCACAGCACCCCATGGCTTTTGGAGATGCAGTATCCCCTCATAGTGACTTTGAATGCCTCCCATATGTGCTCGACCGAGTCTACAGATCCCTTATTTCTAGTAAAAAAGTCTGATATCTCTTCTCCAGTTCAGTGCGGAACAGGTTATCAAGAAGGGTGTCAGGGCGGAGTCTCCACTGCGGCCGCGGGCTATCCCACCCCGGTGTGCGGAAGTGTAGCAAGACGGGACTGTGATCGGAGTATGTTCTCGGCAGGTGAAGCGCCCCCACCAGCTCCGCAGCTATACCCTTGGAAATAAGGAAGTAATCTAAGCGTGCCCAAGTTCCGGTGTGTGAAGTGAAGTGGGTTCCCTCCCTCCCATGAGGGTGCAAGTGTCTCCAGGTATCTGATAATCCACCCTCCTCGATGACTCCAGCGCCTCTGGTGACCTAGGCTTATAGGAGCTAACTACATCCGCCCTATCTAACTGAGGTACCAATGCCAGGTTGAAGTCCCCACCCCAGACAATGTGTTGTGACCCAACAGACAGGATATTGCCCCAGAGTGTAGTAAAAAAAGCAGGTGTATCGATATTAGGTGCATATGTAGTCACAAACGTGTAAGTGTCGCGGCCTTTCCTGCCCCACAACAAGGCATAACGACCCTCCCTGTCGGTCAGCTCTCCAAACTTCTGAAACGGGATTTTGCGTGCAATGAGGATGGCAACACCCCTTGAATAGGTTGAGTATGAGGAGAAAGTGCGGCACCCAGCCCACCTACTCGCGAAAGAAGTTCCACTCATTGATGATAGATGTGTTTCCTGCAACATGGCTACTTGTACATGATGTCGATCAAGATAGGCAACGACATTTCGGCATTTTTTAGCATTGTTCAACCCTCGGACATTCCAGGACAAGCAGGCTAATTGCGCGCTTGCAATCAAAGCAGCCATAGATAGAGCAACAAAAGACATAGCAGCGCCAAGAAAGGCAGCGTGACAGAGCCACCCCCGCCCAGCCAGCATCGGTGCGCACACCAGAACAAAGTCCACGTGCAAAGTCCAGTCAATGAATGCCTCTTGGAACACCCCCCCTACCCACCCCAGCATCCCAATCATGCCAGCAGCCAAGCATCCCCACCCAGCAGCCCTCCCCCTACCCCCTCCCCCCCAACTCCCACAACAACAACAAAGGGAACATCAGCAAGTCAAAGGGGATCACCCAGTAGGGGTAAGACATAGAGTACGCACAGCCACTTCCCGGTCCTGAGCTCCGTTACTGTGCCGCCCTCGGTGGAGACTAGGGCCAGGAGAGTGGTCCTTGGTTTACATTACCACAGGGGTGTAGGTTCCGTGCAGGTCCATCATTCGTAAATCCCCCAGTGTCTGCGCACCATTCTGTAGAAAGAGTACAATCCAGTGTAGAGAAGGCGCGTAGTGTAGTATATGTCGGCAGTTAGACGTTCTGAGGCGCCGGGGATAAGTCTGCTTCCTCCCGTTCTTCCGCGGCTTCTCGATCCTCCCTACGTGCCCTTCGGAGCGATTTCAGGAAATCTTCTACTTTTTGCGGGTTAGTGAAAAACTTTTGCTTACCCTGGTGCGTGACTCGGAGCTTCGCAGGGTACAGGAGCGCATAATCTATCTGGGCCTCCCGCAACTTTTTCTTCACCGGGAGGAATTTGCGTCGTTCCTCCTGAACCATTGGCGTGAAGTCTGGGTAAATGGAGAAAGTCAAACCATTGTACTGTAGCGACCTTTGAGACCGGGCCACCCTAAGCGCTGTGTCTCGGTCCCGGTAATTCAACAGTCGAGCAATGATGGGCCGCGGTGGTAGTCCAGGCTTGGGAATGGGTGCCAGGGAGCGGTGGGCCCTTTCCACGATAAATTGGGGTGAGAAGGCATCCTCGCCGATCGAGCCCTTGAGCAATTTCTCAATGTACAATTCCATCCTGCCCGTGTCCGTGGATTCCGGCACATTGGTGATTCGTATGTTATTCCAGCAGCTGCGGGCTTCCAAGTCCTCATTTTTAGCCGCTATGACCCTGAGCAAGTTGTCCATCCTGGTCAGTTGCGTCGTGTGAGTCGAGGCGACATCTGAGTTGTCAGATATACGTTACTCCGCAGCCGTGATCCGCTCTTCGTGTCGGTCAACTTTATGCACCAGCGCGTCCAGTCGAGCAGTGACTCCATCTACCTTTTCAACCACTGTGGCGAACCCTTGTCGCATCTCCTGAATCAGGTTGGTCAGGTCAATGTATTTGGCAGAAGAGCTGGTAGCTTTTGGGGACGGCGCGCTAGATTCAGGATCCAACTGCGTCGATTTCGCGCCCTTTTTCGCGCTGTCAAAGCTGAGCTTTGTTTGGCGGTTCTCAGGCCGCACCATGCTGGTGATTGGACTCAGCACCTGTGCACTGTAGAGCGTGGTAGTCCTTCAGGTTATCACAGAGGGAGGCAATTGCAGGAAAGTAGTGATGCCACAACCGCCAGTTAGAATAATGCCCCAGTAGGTCAGCAAGGGCCCGTTCAGGGAAGGCACGGGGTTATGGCAGGCTCACGTGTTCTTCAGGTGCCCTGATGGTGAGTGGGCGACAGTGCTGAGCTAGAGGTGACACCAGAGCTCTCCCACTCTAAGCTGCCACGCGATCCAGGGGCGGCGCAAAGGGCCCAGATGAGCAGACTCAGGGGGTGGCGGAGCTCCGGTTGAATGGGGCGTCTCAGGTGGAACTCGTCTTATGGATGTGCAGCCCAGGACCCCCTCGTATGGTACAGTCCCCGGAGGAAGTGTCGAGCTGGGGCAGTCCAGGGAGGGGGCAAGGCCTCACCGGCAGTAGGATCCGGCGGCGCAGCGGCATGCAGGTGTGCTCCGGGTCCAAAGGCGGGGCAGCAGCGTAAAGGACGTCTCAGGTTAGCTGTGGTGGCGCCGCCGGCCGCGGGGGTCCAGGCACGACACCCGACCCCGCTCCAAGTAGCCTGCAGGGTTGCGCCGCCCCGATAAGAGCGCCAGCCGGACGGGGGCCCCCTCGAAGGCCCAGGGGACGCACCGTGTCGCGGCCCCCTCCAGTAGGCAGCGAGGATCTAGTCCGCAGCCCTAGCACCGAAGGCAATAGCAGCAGGAGGGGGGGCCCCGCACAAGTGGGAAGGCAGCCTTCTACCTCCGGGCAAAGCCCGCACGTGAAGTCCTAGCGATAGGCCGTTGACCGCGCCGTCCTGCGGCCTAGGTCCTCGTGGTCATCCCCGGTGCAGCGTAGATTGCTGCAGCCGGCCGCCCTCGCCTGCCAGCTCCAGAGCGATCTCCGCCGGATCTTCAACTGCTCGTAACTCCGGTCTCGAGTCACGCAGCGCCACCAGACTTGGGTCGAGTGTAGGAGATGATGTCCTGCAGCATAAAGTGGACAAATCAAGAGGTTTGGCACCCCGTGGCAGCGGATGAATGCAGGATAATCAACCATGGTGCTGGAGCTGCGCGTTCAAGCAGCCATTCAGCTTGTGCGCCCTCTAGCGCCCCCTCCGCAATATAAACATTGATTTAATTTCCGCAGTTTCTCTTTTTCTTCCTTGGTGAGAGGGCCCCTAATAGTTCCGATCTGCATGGGTTCCCCTAGATCTATTTTGTTGACTAACTCAGGTTTATTGTTGATCTTTTCATTAAATTGAAACACCTTATGATCGGTTCTCCCTCTCTCATCCCTTTGTTTGTATAAATGATGGTTTAATTTGACTACAAGGTCTATAAATTCCCCACAATCAGTTGGAGGGTCCAAAATTTGAGTGACCATGTCCTTTAGTTCATCCTTAAGCCCTCCGTAAAACAGAGAGACTTGCTTGTCCTCAGGCCATGCATCTTCAATCACTAGTCTGTTGAATACAGAAATATAATGTAACAGGTCAGAGGATCCCTGTTTGAGATTTAATAATTCGTGGTCTGCAGATTGCACAAAACATGTTTAGCAAACATTGTTTTCATAGTGTCTTTAAAATATTTAGGGTTATAAAGAATAGGATCATCTTGCTCCACGATTGGCACAGACCATAAATCTGTGTCCCCACCCAAATAAGACAAAATGAAAGCCACTTTGGCAGAATCATCTGGAAAAGCGGCAGGCTTTGCTACAAAATGAAGATGACACTGGTTCAAAAATATAGTAAACTTACTGCTATCCCCATAGAATCTCTCTGGGGGTGCTAAAGGAACTGTGACCGGAGTTATTACTTGAATATGTGTGGGTAGAGCTAAAGTGCCACTACTCTGTAATTGTTTCATGTGAGGTTGGAAAATTGGTGATTTTAATATAGGTTTGTGCTCTATTTGCATCCAATGTGGACATATTAGCTTGTAAAACTGAAATATCCTTGCACAATTCTGCATTTTCTGCTTTAATCTCTGTTAAGAGCGTAGCTATTTGCTGTAGTGAGATCTGTGATGATTGGTCCATAGCGTCTGGGCAAAATGTATACTTTGCCTTAGCCTTCTGTCAGGTCACCAATACACTCTTACCTGCAAGATATGGTTTCTACCTGTAAGGTGTCTTGGTGGTTTTCGCAGAGATGCTATGAGCCTAACTCCCAAGACCCCTAAAGTATAACTAGTGATTTGTATAACACTATGGCTACCGAATAGAAACTAGGGAGAAGGGCCGGACTTGGACGCTGATGAATTCCTGTTGTCGACCTGCGAAGCAACAAAAAATACCCTTTAAGGAATGCTGTCTAGTTTGGAAGTCTTTTTTAACTCTGCAGTCCCTATAATATTAATCAGATGAATTAGGATTTGTAAGTGTCCTACCTGTGAATCTACAGGAATGTTCTTAGCGTCCAGGTTGTTGTAGTGTGATGGAGGATGTCTTTGTTTGTTGTAAACGAATCTAGGACTCTAGTGTAATTTTCCCGATTCATGCCCTTATATAGGTATAACTTATCATATCATTATATAGGCATAAGAATCATAACCATATTTAGACACAGCCAATGCAATCTGAATACGGCATGGCTACTTCCACTAAGCTCCTAGAGTAAAACGAGTTCTTGAAGACAACCAGCCTTCAGCAGTACGTGACTTCCCCCTGCTTCAGTATTGATTTGGCCCAGAACTCCTGGAGCGTGTAAAGAACTTTGAGTTCTTAGTGACGTTATTATGTCCACACTTACGTCAAACTCGGCACCTTCCTGGTATAAATATACCCACATCTGCCCTAGCAAACACACGGTGGTTTGGAGCAGATCGACTAACTACATGCCCGATGCCCTGTTGTAGCGAGTGCCGAAGGAAGCTGACCCTCGAGCTGACGCACTGAGAGAGACGCTGTCTTTTCTCCTGCTGAGAAATCCAGCTCCAGTGTTTCCCTGCTACCCTTGTGGGTTACTGGGAGATCGAGTCCTGAGAGAGAGATACAAGACCTCCTTCATTCTATAACCAAGGTACGGAGCTGATTAGACCCTTAGAGAATTCTTGGATAGATTCTTGGCAGAAACTATTTAACTCAAGCTACACCTCACTTACTTCTTCCCTTGTACTAGACTTAGGTTAGGTACACCGGGGTAGGCGTATTTTAGATGCACCAGTTGAGTACTTTTAGTCATTATTTATCATTGTATGTATTTTATCTATCTATTTGAGAAACATGTAAACAACATTCTCACCAATCATCTCGAATCAAACAGCCTGTTGGATGACACCCAGACAGGATTTCGAGCTAACCATGGTACGGAGACTGCACTGCTGCTAGTAATGGAAGAGGCAAGGAAATTGGTAGACAAAGGAGGAAGGGCAGCCATCATCCTGTTAGACCTCAGTGCAGCGTTCGACACTGTTAAACATTCCATCTTAATTAACCGTCTCAGAATGAGCGGGGTGTCGGGCGCTGCACTGAACTGGATCATCTCCTTCCTAAGTGATCGCCATTTCCAAGTCTTTGAGGGAGATACAGTCTCATCTGTTCAGCGGTTAGAATGTGGAGTTCTCCAGGGTTCGGCATTGAGCCCAACATTATTTAATATTTACATGAAGCCGTTAACAGCTGTGGTACATCCCTTCGGCATTAAGATCGTCAGCTACGCAGACGATACCCAACTGGTGGTATCGTCGGGCCAAGATATGGGTTCGTCTGATAGGCTGACACCCTGCCTTGAAGCAGTAGCCGGATGGATGGAGGACTCCTGCCTCTGTCTTAACGGAGAAAAAACTGAAATCATGTTGTTGGGCAATGCCGCTCCTACCTCCATCATGCCCTTATGGCCCACATGTTTGGGACCAGCTCCACTACCCAAACCACATATAAAGAGTCTGGGAATGTGGCTTGATGATAAATTGACCTTTAATCACCAAGCCACAACACTATCATTAACATGCTACATCCTGTTAAGGATGATGCGAAAAATTCTCCCTCTCCTCCCTTTTGCAGCACGAAGAATCATGATTCAGGCCTTAATTCTGTCCCGACTGGATTATGGGAACTCTCTATACCTGGGAGCTCCTCTGTCCACTATTAACAAATTACAAGTGGTACAAACGGAGAGATAGATCTCCAGAACGGAGGGGTAGGTCTCCACAACGGGAGCCCTCTGAGAAAAGATATAACCTCAGAAATAGGGATATTTTGAAAAAACCTGACAGATATCGAGATAATGATAGACGTACCTCTCGATCTTTTCAGACTTCCTCGCAGAAATCAGAAAGAAGGGGACGGTCAGAACGTAAAGAAGAGTGCGTCAAGTCCAAAGACAAGGAACCCGCTCACCAGAGTAAAAAATCTCAATTTTCAAAAAACAAGGTAGCAAGCATAAAGATAAAACATGCCGAGGATCCTGAAGACACAACTCAAGAATGGAGAGTGGGCCCAAACAATGCTAGTCAGCGCAGCAGAAGTGACCATAGCTCGCAAGACCCCGATGAATCTTCTGGAGAAAGTGGACATGAATGTGTATATTCAGGTGGAAACTGCAGACACCAGAGTTAGTGTACCCCATAAATTATATGAAATAACATTGTGTATAAAAGGGGACATAACTAGGGAGAAATTATCTAAAGGCAATGATATTCTTTTAGCTGAGAAAGACTGGCCACCAGAATTTGTTAGGGAGTGCCCACATGGCGAAGAAATGATTATGCCTGCATTCTCAAATCATATTCCAATTCATAAAAATACACATATGCTAGAAAATGGGCAGTGGACCAAGCCCCTGCATTATATAAAAATCATGGAGGATGGGATGAGGAATCCCCTCACCATAAAATCCAGTTACAAAATCAACCTACTGCACAAAGGCAGTATCCTGTTAAGCAAGAAGCTAAAAAACAAGTCAGGGAGATCTTAGATCAACTTGGATACCAGGGGGTGATTGAAACATGCACCTCACAAATGAACAATCCTTTGTTTCCTGTCTCCAAACCAGACAATTCATATTGTCTAGTATTGGACTACAGACACATAAACTCTTGTTGCAAAACATTTGCAGTACAAAATTCACACAGTGCAGCACTGATGAATAACATCGTGCGAAAAAAATATAAAACGACATTAGATATTTCAAATGGTTTCTTCTGTCAAAACATTGCTCCAGAAAGCAGGTATTTGACCGCTTTCTCAATTATGGGGGCCTAAAGGCAATTTTGCCGTCCCCCCCAGGGATTCAAGATTAGCCCAGGATTATTTTCAGCCAGAGTAACAGAGTTACTACAAATGTATGATGACGAGGCATTATCTTATGTCAATGACATCTATCTAACAGACGATGATTTGGACAGGCACTTCAAAAGAGTGAACACCATTATACTTGGGTTCGCATCTGAAGGGTACAAATTCAATTTTAAAAACTCACGGATTGCCCACCTCACTGTCCTATTTCTAGGATATGAGTTATCAAGTGAAGGGAAAAGCCTGGCAGCCAATTTCTTAGAGAAATGTGCGCTGCTCCAAGCTCCAAAAACGCTGAAAAACTTACAATCAATTCTAGGTTTCCTAAATTTGGAAGAACTTACGTTCTGAATTACGCAGAGAGGGTTAAACCTCTCTACGAATTAATAAAACCTGATTTCAAACCAACTAATTGGACTCAGAAACACACAGAAATTTTACGTTCAGTACAAACTGACATGTTAGCAAGAACAAAGCTACGAACACGCGTAAATGAACAAAACCTTGTAATCCGAGTCATCCCAGGAAGATGCGGATTCACGTACCTGACCGATAACGAAGGTGAAATGGTACCAATAGCTTACAAATCACACTTGTACACACTAGCTGAAATAAAAACTGCTATAGCAAAAGAAAGAGCCTTCGCGCAGGGAAAACGCATATCGGTCGTTACACCTGTACCTGCCCTGGAGGCAGTAACAAGCGCGAGCATTCCAAATGCTAAAGCTTTACATCCAAGATGGATACAATGGGTTAATTCTCTTGCTGCAACAGACGTTGAATACGTTTTTGACCTTAGCTTGAAAACACAAGAATTTCTCCAATACGAGTACGAATTAAGGGTGAGCGGGAAATCCGTTACGCCTGCGGATTTTGCGGATTTTTGGGAAATCCGCAATCAGCGAATTTTGCCGATTTCCCGCAAAATCCGCAAAAAAAAATCCGCTGACGTAACGGGTTCAAAAGTTGAACCCCCACTCATGGAACTATTTTACAATGGCGCTAGCAAGCTGCCAGCGCCGTTGTAAAATAGTTACAAAGTTAGCTTGCACAGGAACCACTAGATAAAACGAAGCAGGTGCTGCTTTATTTTATCTAAGTGCTTCCTGTGCAAGCTAACTTTGTAACTATTTTACAACGGCGCTGGCAGCTTGCTGGCGCCATTGTAAAATAGTTACAGCTCACAGCTCACTCAAGGGACCCCTGCGCCCTTCGGGGCGATTGCATAGTAACACACACATGGTCGCTCGAACTAGTTGATGCTCAAATTCAGTGACTCATTCATTAGCCCAAAAACAATCGTGAGCGTCGTCGAGGCTGGACAGGTGTGCCTTCTTCCCAAATCTACCGTGGAAAATCAGCTGTGATGCTGGATAGGCTTTGCATCCTTGACTTTCACGAGCGCAATACCCGTGCTGTTCCTGTGACCAGGAGCTTCTTTCTCTTCATCTGCTGAACTGATCTTTCTCTGACCTTTTATACACACAAGAGGCACATACCCTACTGGGAACATTGTGTTCGCACGGGTTTCTGCAAGGTCGCGAGCGTTTTGTACAATTTCGCAATTTGCGAAATTGTACAAAACCCTCGCGAACTTGCAGAAACCCGTGCGAACATTAAAAAAAAATCCGCGAGGATTCGCGGATTTTCGCAATCCGCAAATTCGCAAATCCGCAAATTCACGGATTGCCAATCCGCAAAATCCGCCCATGCCTAGTACGAATGTCCTCTGCCAACTGAAATTTTGCCTCTTGAACATTACGGCTGTATAATATATACAGACGGATCAGCACAGCCCGCAATTGGGGGTAAACAAGCCTATAATGCTGCATGCGCAATTGTAAAAGGTCGATGGTGCATAGGTAAATTCAGACCAATGATCACTAAAACTCAATCACTCAGAGACTGTACAGCTCAGCGAGCTGAACTACTGGCTCTCAAAATGGCGCTTGAAAATGCTGATCGCGAATTCCCCACACTAATAGTGTGCAATTCGTATTACTGCGTCCAGTCTTACAATGAATACTTGCAGAACTGGGTTCAAAACGGTTCCAAAGATGCGAAAGGTGGCACAATAAAGCATAAAATACTTTGGGAACAAGTAGTTCTTTTACAGAAAGAACTACAAAAGACTCACGTGATCCATACACTGAGTCATCAACGTGAAGGCGTTCACGTTGCAGGGAATTCATTGGCTGATGAAGCCGCAAAGGCAGCTGTCCACACAGCTTCCGTAGCTACAATTAAGCATTCTAAAAAAAGAATAGATGGTGAAACGCTACTAGCAGTAAAAGCCTCAATGGAAGGCAACTATGTGGCGTTACCTCTAAATTATCCACTTGGAAATACATACATAATTGATGCAAACTCCGTTCCTTTTGCTCAAATCCCTGGAGTGGGGGACAGAGTAATTCCAAACAGGAAACGGAGGGCTTACTTGGTTCAAGAAGCACATATGGGAGAGGGTCTGACACATTAAGGAATCTTGAAATTTCTAATAGAATTACAAATGATGTACTGGTGGCCGGGAATGAGCGTGCAAGTTTATAACTTTGCAATTGATTTCAAAACTGCAACAGAGTTCGCAGTTATGAACCGGACCAGGTAACTGACAATAGCACAGTCAGTCCAGCCAAACACCTCTGTTAGATAACAATAGACTCTCTACACACAGGCGTCCCTACGGACGGATGCGGCCCCACAACTAATAAGACAAGATTCATTTGGACGTGGCACCAGCGCTCGGCTGACGCCAGAACTGTTCTAAAAGATTTGCGAGTCTTTATCGACGCATATGCAATCGGCACGCTACATTCTGACGAGGGTCCTGCGTTTGCTCTCGAGCTTACAAGGAGGCCATGGCCAGCTTGGGCGTTGCATTGCGGTACTCTAGTCCCTTCCATCCTGAGGGTAATGCGGTAGTGGAAAGAAAAAAACGTGACATAAAGCAATCTATAATAGCGAGGGTATTAGGTTCGGGTGATGGGTGGGTCAAACATCTATTAAATGTCCAACGTAGTCTTAATAATCTGCCAAGAAATTCTCTGGGTGGAATCACTCGTAAGAACTTTTGCTTGGTACTAGAATGATAATCGAAGACCTCGATAGTCAGACTTCAGTGGTGGAACAAAAACCCTTTGATATCAAAGATCGTTTGGCTGTTTTACAGGACTTAAATGAAACAAGAAGAAGTCTGAGTAACACAAAAGCTAAAGCCAATGGCCACTGAACAAAAAACACCTGTCCCAGCAAGACCTGTCTGGATTCCAAAGATTGGGAATCCGATCAGAGAAAAGATTGCGGTGAAGAAGGAATTTGGGCCTTCTTACAGAAAAGCAGTACCTGTCTTAGCAATCAACGGAACAAGATCAGTAGTACTACCGCCCCTTGCTGGTAAAAAGGAGAACAGAGTTGTATCAATCGATCTCGTAAAACCACAACCATGTGGCTAATAATAAGTAGTAGGCCCAGTGGACTCCCAAGATGTAGCAGAAGACCAAACCTTGCTACAATTCAAGAGGTTCAAACTGAAAGACTAATCACATTTGATAAACCTGCAGTGAATAAAGAAGGACTATGTAACAAAGCCATGGAACTTGTGCCTCTTGAAACCCAAATTACGACAGTTCGTCAAGAAACACCTGTCTACAATGATGTAGCCTCTGACTATACTAAAATGACAAAGGAAGAAGCCACTACAAAGATTAATAACAATCCTGATGCGATTCCAACAATTGACAGAACTGCCTCTGGCTATTTCATCAATTTCGATGACTTTTCTGAAGATCCCAGTGAACATGAAGAAAAGCCAGCAAATAAAACTTTCAAAGAAAAAATTACAGAACTCTTTCATCAACTTGGAGAAATATATCTGATTTCACCATGGATTGAATTGTGGATTGTGGTAGGTGTACTTTTCCTCCTGCTCTGGCTCATTTTGGTTTTAAGCTTGGGAAGAATGATTGATGGAAAATACAGTACAATGGACTCAGCAAGTAAGAAAATCAACTTGGTCCTAAAACGTCACAAGTCATCTCATGTTGAAAAAAGAGACCTGTCATCAGTAAACATTACAGCCATTCCTATACCTGGTGGTGTAGCATGGGACGCTACTGATTACGACATCTATGGCCCGGTGGAACTATTGAAGTATCCTCATCAGTTCAAGGTTTCTTTAAGCGACTTTGTCTCAACAAGCACTTTCTCTGATGATTGGGACTTTGAGACTATTAATAACATGATGTCTGAATTAGAAATGTCAGCAAAATATACAGATCCTGATTATTTAGAAGGTTCATCTGATTATGAAGAAATGTATTGCTTTAATTATTATGGGCAAGCTATTTGCATAAATCTTCAAAACCTAGAAATGTTTTTACTTATAATCAATGGGAACGTTGTCCAACACCGCCAAAAGGTAGCTCAAAAACATTTTATGAGAAATTTCCATACTTCTCAGGGTTTAATATCACAGATCCAGAAACGTTTTATTTAAAAAATTTGAATAATACAGGAATTAAAAATATGTTGACCAATACAAAACAGATATATTCTGCAAAATTTTATGAACAGTTGTCTACATTTGGTTTTGAATTCTGGAAAGACAACATTGAAACAAAAACTTTCTTGGGTTCAAAAGATTGGCAAGTACAGGGATTAGAATCAATATTCAGAGCCTGCATGATCCCAGAACAAATAATGTTCCTAAATGAAATCATTCAACAAACAACCTGTCTTGGCCTAGCCAAGATAAAAGATTTAAACAACCCGTCTATACCAAAGCCTATGCCTGATAGTAATAGTACTACAGATGAGGGGTTAG
Organism: Lissotriton vulgaris; assembly: GCF_964263255.1. NCBI lineage: Eukaryota > Metazoa > Chordata > Amphibia > Caudata > Salamandridae > Lissotriton > Lissotriton vulgaris. Next base: position 1,322,691,526 of record NC_141689.1, on the reverse strand, counting down.
ACGTGTCCCATATTTTACATCAAAACAGAACTAATACTGATTGGAAAAAATGGTTGATCTGGCCCACAGACACTAATAACTGTCAAGATAGATTCCTGAACAAAACACAGGGGTTCAAACAGAACAGGCCAGACCCAAGATATTCCCAGAGACAACATCCAGGGATAGTAACAATGTACAGTGTAGGAAAACTATGTCTCGAATGGCTACAGAAATGAAATCCACACTACCTGAAATTAAGCAACACTTGACCTTACTTAAAGAAGGTGCTGACTTGCGGGATTTCTTATTGGGACCTCACAAACAGCACCAAAAACGTTTCATATATGCCGGTATATATGCTGCTTACAACGAAGCTTGGAAAGTAACGCAAATTGAAACTGCTGAAAATATATGAGAAATCGATCGTATTAATTTGGAAAAAACACTGTCTGTAGTGGACAATGGGTTATCGACTCTGTCCTCGAGAATTTTATTCTTTGGACAGCATTGTATCATCTGCTACTGATATAATAGAACAGGGTATGGTAATGGTACAACATGGCCAGTCCCAATTACGTTCTATTGTACAATTAGGCTGGACGTTACAAAATCTGCGTTCAGGTTATGTGCCTTGGCGTCTAATCAACACAACGTCATTATTTTCTATCTTTAACCTTACAGATAAACAAATCTCTTCGGCACAAAGAGGAGCAGACTATACGGTGCTGAGCATTGAAAGACTAGAAAGATTACCATTAACAGTTTCCGAGAAGCCTGTCATTGAATGGATAATACATGGTACCATAACAATACCAATGACGACATTCCAGTTTCAATATTGCCTACAGCATATACCAGCCGGCCTTTATGAAAGGTTGGGTAAAGGATACAGTAAGTCGACCTGGAATTTACGTTACACACAAAGATGTTGGAGTGGGGGGAAAAAGAGGTATTTCTTAGTGGTAACAATTGTAAATACTCACTAAGTGGTACACTTCTGTGTTTCGGAATTAATTTACATGGAGCCTGTCAAGGTTCATCTAATTACCTTTCTTGCCACCTGCACGGCACCCTAGCCACACAAATAGAACCTTTTTTCAGGCAGCTTTCCAACGGCAGCTACGTTATGTTAAGTGACCACAGCTGTTGTGGCATGTTGCCAGGAACAAACTATCTCGTTAGTGTTGCATCCAGGGTCACTTGTTATATGCAAGTATTGTATCCAAACAGCAAGCCAGACAAGGAGGCAACGATATGGCCTTCACTGAACATCTCTTCTATTTGAATTGATACATTAAGCAGAATGAAAGCCATTCTTTTACAAAAAACTGTGCCTTTGACCTCGTCTTGAGAAAACGTATGATCTGCAAGTTGCAAGGACTTCAGCAGATACATGCATTATTATCAACAAACTGCCCCGTACATTTAGTAGAAATGTTAGGTCAAATTTTAAACATGTCAGATACCAGTGGCATCGCACATGTATTTAAGACAATTTTTTCAGGACTGTTAGCACCCTTTAAAGCAGTCCTGAGCATTTTCCTGAATTTCGTGCACTCTGTGTTCGGCGGCCTGCCTCTCATTTTGGGACTCGTAGCAGGAATTCTATTTTTGTTTCTACTGCTCCTATATGGCAAGTCACCAGCGATACCCGGATTACCATGGAACAAATGATCCAGGCAATGCGGTACCGAAATAGGATAACACAGGTCCTCGGCTTGGCTCGTCTGAGAGATCTGAATACCACATGGTTTCTATCATTCAGACCAATCTGGCAAGATTGCATCTTACCTGTTCTACGCTGCCTGCTCTGCGGAGAAGAATGCGTGTTAGACATCTGTCTCTTGCTCCCATCAGCAGTACCTATGGATGTTGATACTTTGCTTGGTTCAGTAACGGCTCATGCAATGTGTTGTCCCCAGCAGCTACCAATTCTGAAGACGGCATTCATTGAGACCTCACCAACACGACTAGGTGGCGGTGAGGTATGAGATGAAAGCGGCTCACAGGTACAACTTTCTGTGAACATTGCTGATCCAGATAACGCTGATGGTAATGCATCTCACATATGCACTATTTCTACTTTTTCGGAAATGGCCCAATTTTCACCTACTGTGGTAGACAAATTCTTTGCCAGCCTATCTGAGTTAATGTTTTCTCCTAACAACGAGAATAACTTTTGAAAAACAAGCACACAGCATTCCCTGAAATTTGATTTCGGCCTTCAGTTTTGATAAACAGAACTTCTAAAATTTGGAACTATTTTTTACTACAACAAAATTATTTTTCTCATTCCCAAAATATTTACCTTTTTTTTGGGCACAGAGTCATCTGCTTAATGTAGAACTGTTCTTAGAGAACAAGATTTCTATTTTTGGAACCTAGAGATAATATTTAAACTTAGCCTCTAGCACATGTACAGTCTTATATAAATCTGTGATGAAATGGTCTCGACCTTCTCTTCTGTATTAAGAGTCCTTTCATAAATGTAATTTCGTGAATCATTCAGTCAGCATTTCAAATGTAAAACTGTATGCATTGTTTGAATGATACCACTGCTTAGAAAACGTACAGTACAATACTTATTTTTTCGTGTACAACCATTTCAAATGCATTTTTATGTATTTTTGGGGTGGGATTGTAAACACATGCTTAGAAATGTTGTAACTGCGTAGTATTTAGTAAAGATGGGCATTCTACGTGGAGTGGGTGTTGTAAACGAATCTAGGACTCTAGTGTAATTTTCCCGATTCATGCCCTTATATAGGTATAACTTATCATATCCTTATATAGGCATAAGAATCATAACCATATTTAAGACACAGCCAATGCAGTCTGAATACGGCATGGCTACTTCCACTAAGCTCCTAGAGTACAACGAGTTCTTGAAGACAACCAGCCTTCAGCAGTACGTGACTTCCCCCTGCTTCAGTATTGATTTGTCCCAGAACTCCTGGAGCGTGTAAAGAACTTCGAGTTCTTAGTGACGTTATTATGTCCACCCTTACGTCAAACTAGGCACCTTCCAGGTATAAATATACCCACATCTGCCCTAGCAAACACACAGTGGTTTGGAGCAGATCGACTAACTACTTGCCCGACGCCCTGCTGTAGCGAGTGCCGAAGGAAGCCGACCCTCCAGCTGATGCACTGAGAGAGACGCTGTCTTTACTCCTGCCGAGAAATCCAGCTCCAGTGTTTCCCTGCTTCCCTTGTGGGTTACTGGGGGATCGAGTCCTAAGAGAAAGATAAAGACCTCCTTCATTCTATAACCAAGGTACGGAGCTGATTAGACCCTTAGAGAATTCTTGGATAGATTCTTGGCAGAAACTATTTAACTCAAGCTACACCTCACTTACTTCTTCCCTTGTACTAGACTTAGGTTAGGTACACCGGGGTAGGCGTATTTTAGATGCACCAGTTGAGTACTTTTAGTCATTATTTATCACTGTATCACTGTATCAATATCTTTATTCGATTGTAGATTTTACAATCATAAAAGTTCATTTTTTAAAATCACATAATTAAAACAATTACAATTCATTATCAAAGGCAATTAAAGACACAATAAACAGTACAATATGACAGGCAATGAAGCAGGGAAGTATATAGTTAAAAATATAAATAACTGTAAGTTTAAAAACCAACACGCATTTTCACATCATGATTAGCCGTCCATGCTTTTCCTAAAGCAGATGGCTTTTTTTAAAAAATTACAAATAAACAGGGTACAGTCAATATTCAGTAGTTGTAAATAATAAAGTGCAGGTTTGATTTGTGTGAATCTCAATTTTTTAAGGCATGGTTTAAGGTAAAGATTCCGTGGGGTATCGTAGTATGGGCAGATAAAAAGGAAGTGTGCCAGGTCTTGAGGAGACTTCCCGTCGCAGCCACAAGCTGGCAACACTTCGCCCCGCTGAGCACCACTTGGGAATGCCAGTAAAAGATGGTAAAGGTCAAAACGGAACCGTGTTAAAAGGAACCGTTCATAACTGGACATAGGCCATGTCAGATAAGGTTCTATTTGCAAGCATGTTTTTAGCAATAGATGTTTCCTGACACTGACCTTCTGAGTCTCAACAGCTTCCCTATCAGTGCATCTTAACAGAGTTATGGCATTCTTGACCAGGTTCACATCTTGTTTTCTGATTGTAATTGGGTCATAAAACAAATCACACCGGCCTATAGCCGTTAAACTGTCCTTTATAAACTTTACCCACGGTACCTTGAATCTCCCGTCTAACTGTAAAATTTCTTTCAGTAGGGCATGTGTTAATGGAATTTCGCTGTTTAGCCAACATTTCAGCCAGCATAAAACTGGGCTTATTGCTATTCTGTCACCTAGAAAGGGGACCCCCAGCTCCTCATGTACTGAAAAATTCCCAATACCCCTGGGCAATCTTAAGATCTTTTTTAGGAAGTTGTTTTCTGCGACCTCTAGGTCATTAACCTTGCGGTAGCCCCAGAGCTCGCTCCCATAACAGGCAATAGCAACGCTTTTTGCCTGGTACAATTTAAGCAGCGCAGCCAGCGGGCAATTGCCAATCTTTTTGGAAAAACCGAGAATGGCCGCATTGACCCGGGTTGTCTCACCCTTCTTTTTGGAGACTGCTGGCCCCCAAGATAACTTTTGATCTATCAGAACTCCGAGGTAAGAGAAGGAGTTGGTTGAAGGGATTTTTTCCCCATTTAAACTAAAGTGACCAGGCTTTAGGATGCCCTTACCTGCTTTCATAACAAAAGACTTGGAGTTGTTAATACTTAAACCACGTAACTCCATGAATTTGTGGAAGGAGTTTAAAAGTTTCTGGAGGCCGTTCGCTGTTCTCGAAATAAGAACAGCATCGTCGGCGTAAAGTAGGACAGGTACCCCTCTGCGCTCAACTAAGGGGTAATCTGCTTCTACCCCTAAGAGTGATTCCTCCAGTTCATTAATATATAAGTTAAATAAAAATGGGGCCAAAATGCATCCCTGGCGGACACCCCGATTAATTTTAAATTCGTCCGTTACCTTAAGGTCTTGGGAGTAGCGGACATTCGCCCTAGTGTCTGTATGTAAATCAGCAAGGAAGTTAACAAGATCCCTCTCTACACCCATTCTCAGCAAGGTGGCCCATAGTAGGCTTCTGTCTACACAGTCGAACGCGGACGACAAGTCCATGAAGGCCATGTAGACAGTGCCTTGTCTTGCCAGTGTGTACTTGCTCAGAATAAGGTAAAGGTTCAGACACTGCGTGATAGTTGAGTGATCCGGTCTAAACCCATATTGTATGGGAGAAAGGATTTTATTTTCCTTGGCCCAAAAAGATAACCTATTAAGGATTACTCCCCCCACCACTTTAACTACTGAGTTCAGTAAAGAAATTGGCCTGTAACACAACGGACTGCTGCGATCGCCCTTCTTAAAAATGGGTACTATGGTCGAGAGACCCCAAGTTCTTGGGCAACCAGTTGTCACCGCTGCATTTATTACAGCCGTAAGAACTGGTGCCCAAAACGGGATACTGGACTTGAACAGATCCGGTGGTAAACCATCCGGTCCCGGGGCCTTGTTGGTGGTAAGGCCCTGTATACCCATAACAATCTCTTCTACTGAGAAGCATAAAGGGGACGCAGTTGGAGTTAAAAAATCAATAGCTTCCCATTGCTCATTGCTCCTAAATATTGCACTAAAATGGGACACCCACTCCCCCTCGGGAATGTTTGTGCCAATAGCTGTGTCATTTGGATTTTCAAACAAGGGTTTATTAATTAATTGCCAAAACTTGCTGCTATTCCCCACCACAGATGGGTCCAAGAGGGATTCGATGACATTTGCTTTAATTTCCTTCTTTCTATTGGCTATTGTTTTCCTGTATACCATACGAAGATTTTTTATCAGTTCGTGATCTCTTGGTTTAGTTTTTAGTGCCGATTTCAAGTCCCTGCTTGCCTTTGAGCAATTATGGTTAAACCATTTTGAGTTATTCTCCCTATGACCCTTTAATGGCGCTGTGAGCATGGAGCCAATTTTGGCAACCAACCCCTCGAACCTGAACAAAATGGTCGCAGGGATTGACTCAGATGATAAACACACAGACAGCTCCTCCTCACATGCGCTGGTTATGTTAGAATACAAGGTGTCTTGGTTTACCATTGTCCATTTAATGCGACGCCTGCCATTTACACACTTTAACATACCATGATCGGGGCATGACTGGCGTTTGGCAAAAAGTGGGCCACTCAAGTTTACGACGAGAGGGTTATGATCACTGTACGTACTTGTAAGAATAGAGAAGTACAAAACCCATTGAGCAGCATCTGGGGATAATAGTATGTGGTCAATATAAGAGCCCTGCCCATGCCCTTTGAAGGTTGGGGTGTCAAAAATTTTTGTATCGGGGACAAGCGACATAGCTACAATCAAATTGTGCTCGTTCATTAAATCATTTAAGTGCTTGCCACCCCTACTATGAGAAAAATGAAATCCTTCCTCAATGTGACACCCTAAAGACCCCATTGGCGTACTAGCTGGGTTACCACATGGTTGCACATTAAAGTCACCTGCTATCAACAGATGCCGTGATACATTATACACAGTGTTGCTCAAGATGTCATTCATAGAGGCAATATGGCACAATTCATTATTACTATTGGCATTATAGAAATTAATCAATGTCATCACAGACTTCCCATTTTTTAAATCAATCTTCTGCAGGTTCAAATTTACACTATGGAAATTTCTTACATTGCATTGCAATTCTTGGCTAATAAAAATTGCCAAACCACCCTTGGCTCTACCCCTGATCGAGGCAGCTGCTGGGGTGATAAAACTTAAGAAACCCTCTATATAGACATTATTTTCTTCTAACCAGGTCTCTTGGAGGCACACAATGCTAAATTTCCTAATAAACGATAGCCACGCTACATCTCGCAACTTATTTGCCAAACCGGCAATATTCCAGGAAATTAATTTTACACTGTCATCCAGTGCAGGACAAACAACAAGCTCTGTAGTTAGTTTTGATGTTATTAGAGAAGGCGACGATACAGTTGCCACCATCGGTCCCACATTACACACTGCATCCGGCTCCCCGGGTCCAGATACAACACTAGTAGCTACCTCTGTATCTGAGGGTGGAGCAGAGTGCACCGCATTTCCCCTACTAGCTCTATGAGTGGTGTTATAGGGGGACTACTGTTTTTATCAGCGATGATTTGGGTAGTATATGTGTTTGTATTTGTAGCGTGACACCAATCCCCTGATTTCTCAGATGACCTTGAGTTACATGATGCACTTACCCCGCCCCCCATGGCTTCTGCATTCCTTAACCATCAATCACAGTCCTCTAGGCTATTAAAAACCGAGAACCTGTTGGTAAGCTCTAACGGCGTGAAGGGTAGCAGGCTTAACATGTTCCCATTAGAGCCAGTTGTGTGGTTAAAGGGTATAGTATTCCACCCAGGTATGGCTGATGGTGGTGCCAGAGGGTGCATATATGCAGGATTTAAAGCCGATTCGTTGTTGGGAAACTGAGAAAAAGAGAGGGCATTACCATTGTAGTATTGTGGGGGAAAGACAGTGGTTCTGGGATAAAAATATGTTAGGGGGCGTGGTACTATGCAATTCTTTTCATTTCCATAGGGCCAATTCAGAATATGTTGTACGGCTCTCCTATCTCTGAAATTTATTACCACAACATCACCACCAATGTCCTTTGCTCTGCCCCCCAGCCAGGACAGACGCCGAACGTGGACTATCTCACCATTAATCGCAATGGGTTTGGGTCTATATAGAGAGAGCCAATGCGTTATTTTATTTTTTAACTGAGAATAACCCTCTCTTTTACCATTGGGCAATTCAGGTACCCCGGTAAGTATAACCACGTAAGGTAATGCTTCTGGGGGAAGTTCTGTTGGTGGAATTCTAGATGGGCCCCCTCTTCCCCAATTATTCTCCTTTCCTTCGAGTCTAGGTTCTTTAGGTGGAATATTAGCGGGAATAGTTGGTAATATGATGGTTGGTTTACCCTGTACATCAGAGGGAATTGTAGTTAAAGGGTTTTTACTGGTGTTGCCAACAATTACTTTTGATACCGTGTTTAAGGAGTTGGGAGTGGCTGGAGTTACAGCAACAGCCTGGCTGATACTTGTGCTAGGTTTAGGCAGAGCGGGACACGCAGTATTTTTTATGGGGGGTTGGGTTGTTTTAATACCTTGTTGGTGCTGTGCTTTAGATTTACCTTGCAGGCGTACAAGGTTCCCTAACTCAGACAGGTCCCCCTCAATTTTTCCTAGACGGGCCTCCATCCCTTTAAATCTGTCTGACAAAGCAAGCATGTAACTACGTATAATCAATTCAATATTGTCTAGAAGCGATTTAGGGGTGGCGGATTGCAAATCCTCCTCCATCTGGACAATAGTGGAGTCAGAGTCTGTAGTTACTTGAGGTAGAGATGGCGGTAGGTTAGGGCTCACTGTTGTAGTTTGACTTGTGACAGATGATCCCATAGAAGGTAAGGTAGCAATGTTCTTCTTTTTGCCGAAGTCAGTATGACTTGTTTTGGACTTGTTAGCTGTTATAGTTTTCCTTCTTCTTTTCGGAGGAGGTGGCCCATGCATTTTAACTGACACTGGCCTTGAACTTTTACCTCGTACGACTTTACCAGGCCTTATTGTGGGGGATATTAGAATCTTGGAAGTATTATTCTGATCAGTGGCCACTATAGGGGCAATTTCTTGCAAGTGAGTGGGTGACAGAGCCGGGGCTAGACATTCTTGTAGGAGCAAAGGAATGCTACAAGTCAGTAAGGTGTTATCCGCTGGGGCGCTACTTAGATCATCAAGTAGGGAAACAGACATTATAGGTTCAGAGAATGTTCTGTTTTTTATACGCTCAATGGAGCGTCGGCGGTCTGCCCTCCTCTCGGCTAACGAAAGCTCCTTATTACCGTTGGTTGATGGCTTGAGAAAATAGTCATCTAATGTCCGACTGATGTTATTTTTGTCCGGCCCCACTGGTGCAGGGCTTATTGCCGCCGCGGCCATACAATAGTTGGAAATAATCACAAGGTGGACACTCAGCAAAGTAGGTACTTACATATACCAGGGTCTCTGGCCCAGCCCAGCCTCCTCTGGCCGATGAGGGCCGTAGAGGGCCCGCCCTTTGCCCGGGCTTCGCCCGGGCGCTCCCGCGCGCGACTCGCGGGGCGAGAGGCACTCCTCCCTCTTAAGGGGCGCTCCGGTGATGTCACGTTGGTCGCGCCACAACCGCCGGGGCAGCTGGGGATTGTAGTCCCTGCGGCGGTAGTGGCTGGCTGCGACTTCGGTGGCCGTTCCCCTCACGGCGGCGTCGTTACCCCTGCTGCGGCACTCCCACAAGAAAAGCAAAAGCCGTTTCCCTCACGGCAGCGTTTGTGGGCAACTCGGGTGGTTTGTTCCGCGTTATTTATCATTGTATGTATTTTATCTATTTTATGTATCTTATGGCTTAGAATAATGTGAACAACAAGGACCCCCTGTTAAAAAACTGAATTCGTAATACAGGGAAATGAACAATGTGAGAAAAAATAGACAATTGATAATACAACCGGGGAGGACAAGTATGAAAAGCACAACAACCAATTAAAAAATACAAAATTGCATTTATTTCTAGGTGTACATATTTATATTAAAAACATTTAATGTGAAAACATAAAAACCAAATAATTCTATACACAATCAATCCTATACAAATAATGTATTTATAACACAATTACACAAAAAAAAATTTAAAACAGTGGCGAATAATAATAATCATCGACGCGCGTTTCGGCGTTGTCGCAAGAACGCCTTCATCAGGAGCCACATTAAAATCTGAAAGACATATGTAAAATAAATTAAAAACACAGAGGAGTAAATTCACACTCCCATCCTGAACATAACAATACATATACATATAGCTGTGCTTGCATACCTATAACTCCCTACTTGTGCAGCTAAACAATATAGCTACATAAGGTACAAACTAGTCATTTTATATTTGAGCAGTGGTATTAAAGTTAAATAATAAAGATCTTGATAGGGTATTTCAGCATGGAGCTATTAGAAAGAAAGCATTTCTTCCCATTTAAACCTAAAACAACAGACTGATTTTAATAACAGCAAAAAATGGACAATACATGAGCATAAGAGCTAGATCAAATTCTTTATGCCTTACCAAAGAGAACATGATATGGCTTAGAAACCATATCATGCTTTTACAGTATTATTTCATAATACTCTTTTTACTGTACGCACTTTACTTCATAGCAAGTATTACGATTGTAGCAATTCACTTCTCTTTCATGAGAAAGAAGACTGCTCAATAAATAACCTTTTTATTGAAAACGCCTGTCTCTCTATTTCTCTGCAAAAACGCTGGTGAAACTAAGCATGCACGATTGACTGAGTGAAATAGCCATCTATTGTTTCAGCGACTCTGAAGATATATTTCTTATTCTTGGGGAACAAAGTTGTCATGTTATATGGTTGTCAGAAACTAATCCCTTCTTGTTTATTCGATAAAGTTTCTAGTGACCTCTGAGCTAGCTGGCATTCACAATTAAGTCTAACATATTCAATAGAGACCTAGTCGACTTCAGTCCTACGTCTAACCTATCGTTTATGTTATTCCAATGCGCAGAGCCTATTGGTAATATAGGAACTACACTACACGTTAGTGTAGTCACGAAGGATGTTGTCTTGTAAGTTCAGTCTCGATAGTTGTGTCCGTAAGAAGTTGTATGGTGTCTTCTTCTGTTCTTGTAAACAAAAACATATATAGATTAATTCTTTAGTTCTTAAATACCTAAGATGCCAACTCTTAACGTAGTACACTTTGCTTCCACTTTTACACACTTACATATTTTAAATCTGCTTCCTTGTCTGGTCTACTCCATTACTAAATTTAGATACTTAAACGAAATTATAAATGCACCAAAAAGCACAGAAATCATTCTTTTACAAAATGCCACTTTTCCTTTTTCTAACCGTAATACTATTATCACTCAATTGCGCTTTTTAACTTGTCCTTTTGTATTTCCATAAGAATGTCCACAAATTGTTCTTCTAGAGCGCGCTCAGGTTCCTGCTGTCTTGAGGTGGGCGCCTTAGATATAGAAGAATTGAAATGTACTTAGCTTTCTCTTCTCAGATTCTGTGATTGCTGCTGAAGATTATAATCCCATGGATCTGGAAACTCAGGTAATTGAGCGGATGTTAACGCTACCGCAGGCTGAAGGCTAAGCATTTCTAGAAGCTCGGGTGTGGCTTTCATAATCTTGCCACACCCGAACCACACCCAAATGAGTGCTACGTCATACGCGTTAATACGCGAGGTGAAGTGCAGTCAAACCAAATGCCTTTTCTTCCTGTAAGTTTCAGCGTGAGGCTTCTTCCATGAAAGCTGAGCGCTGAAAAGCTGAGCGCTGAAACACGTGAGTCTCTACTGCCTCAATCGTATAATGTAAACAAGTTCTTTCAGCATTTCCTCTCACATAGAAAAGACAACAAAATACAATGGTGATGAATCAAACACAAATGGTGCATAAACATGAATATTGCCCTACTTCAAGACTGTCAATGACAAAGCAATCCGTTTACATTTGCATAGACTTTAGATCTGAATAAACACACACACACTTAAACTATAGTAGAAACATAACACTTGGCTTACATCTTTATGAAGTGCTGGATGCACGGGATAGGGGTGTTTTTTATGGGATACAGAAGGAATTAGCGCCAGCAGGCTTCACGTCAGTGTTGTTGCATACTAGCCCCAAGAATTTACTATAGTCCAGACGTGGAATCATGACAATTTACTCAATTGCATTTACAAGACAACAGTGATGGTTACTGTTGGACTTGGCCCTTCTGGCAGGTTCACCCCTAATCTTTTTGCTTTTAATCTGTGTTGATGATTTTTGGTCTCTGCGTACTTTTTCCCTGTGTCCCAGAGTAAAGTGCGTGCATGTAGTTAGGCTGGCCTGCTCTCCCATAGGAATGCATGGGGAATGTGTGAGTCCCTGGTAGTTCCTGATGCGTGGGGAGTGCAGGCTCGAATTTGGTATGTGCAAACTCGTGAGAACGAATGCTTCGCAATGATGTATGTGGCATGAGTGTGTCTTGTGTGCAAGTGCCACTTCTAGGAGTTGGCATATTAGTGTAAAATATGCCTGTCGTGTGATTGGCTGGAGCTGGCTGGTGAGCCTGGCTCGAGGAAGGCTGGATGGGTCTGCCAGGTTGTGAGTGTGAGATTAGCATGTGGATGGCTGGGGAGGAGTGCACCTGGTTCCTGATGGGGCTGGGTTTTCCCCACACAATGCTGGCTCCACCCCCTGTGGTGCGACTGATGACCCCAGCCCTGCTAGTGAATGAAAGGGGTGGTTGAGCCATCAAGTGTGCTCCAAAACCAGCTGCGACTGGTTTCTCCCCCACCCTGCACCTACAGACAAAGGAATTTACAGTATAAGAAGGCGCTGTGTCCCCATACAATGTGTTCTGCTTTTGGATCCTAGCTGAGGGGGCTGCTGCTGTTGCTGGGGCCAGGAGGACCGCCACTTGATTGTCTCCCTGCCTGAAGACCCAGTGAGCTGGCTCTGGGCCCAGCCTTGCCCCCTGCCTGCCTCCAGACCTTGCTGGAGCTTTGCTTTTGACCCATAGCGCTGTGGGCGCTTGATTCTGTCCCCTGGCGCTTGGGAGCGCTTTCCTCTCTTTGCTAGCGCTGGGGATCGCTTTACCTTGCTTATAGCGCTGGGCGCGCTGATATTTATTCCCCCGAGCGCTTAATAGCGCTTTTCTGCCATGATCGAGTGCCCACCTTGATTTATTGTTTGCATAGAAGAGCCGGTGCCCACCCGGCATTGCCCCCAAGGGATTGTTAATAGAGACTTCACCGCCGCAGCCCAGGAGACCCTGCCGGCCGCCGCGCTGCCTACGGCGACCCAGAAGTCCCGCCTCCGTACCCCCGGGGCCGCGCTGCCATTGGCGGCCCCAGAGGAGAATCGCCGCGCTGCCATTGGCTGTCCCCGAAGCGGAAGTCAGGCGGATTGCAGCGTGACGGGGCCAGGCCGGAGAAGCAGGAAGCAGCCTGCTGCGTCTTGCCGAGGCTCCCGAGTGAGAGGAGAGCCCCGGAGTAGCAGAGAGGAGCAGCGCGAAACCCACAGGGAGCCCCCCGCCAGAGTAGCCCGGTAAGTGAGGATGGCTAGGGGAGGCTCCGTGTGGCAGGGTGTCGCTGCCCTGAGCCCCTGAGAGGGTCCAACGTCGGGCCGCACTCGTTCTCGAGCCCCAGAGGGTGGGGCTCCACCGACGCCCGGCCAGTTCCTTTTGGTTGAGCCGCAGAGGCTCTTGTTGGCAGCATTTCTTTCTCCTCGAGTCCCCGAGGGGGACTCCAACTACAGCGGGCATATTTAGTATTGAGAGCCCGAGAGGCTCAGGACGCCATTTGTGATTTACGAGCCCCGAGAGGCTCCCGCCCATAGTGTCGCTGAGCCCCGAGGCTCTGAGGTGCCATTCCGTTTTTGAGCCCACGAGGCTCCACGCCCACAGTAGTTTTGCGAGCCCAGAGAAGGCTCGAGGGGGCACCTTGATTCTACGTGCCAGTCTATTTTTACTTTGCGAGCCCTGAGAGGCTCTTGGGGGGACACAGGCAGTTGGTTAGAGCCCCGTCGCTCCCACGCTGTGTTGCCCTCACCCGTGTTCTTGAGCCCACGAGGCTCCAACGTTGGCATCATTGATTTACAACTGTCCAGCACTTAGTGGACAGTTGCTATGTTTAGGCTTGTGTTCTGGCTGCCTGCGCAGCCTCCCTGACATTGAGACTCAGGGCATTTCAGCCCTTGCGAGGCCAGTTGGCCTGAGGGACAGTTCAAGAGTTGTGCTACGTGCACCCTGCGCATGTAAGGTTTTCTTGCTCATTTGATTCCTGCGCAAATGTTCTACCTGCACCTCTGAATGTGTTTTAGTGCCTCATGTGCAATTGTTTATGTTTTATCCCCTTTGCTAAAAGTGACCTGCTTAGAGGATTGTTTTATGTTTATTACCTTTGCTAAATGTGACTTGCTTAGGTGATTGCTTATGTTTTATCCCCTTTACTAAAGTGACCTGCTTAGAGGATTGTTTATGTTTTATTACCTTTGCTAAATGTGACGCTTTACAAATCGCCTCTGAGATTAGCCTTGCTGCTCGCGTCACGTTACCTAGAGGGTGAGCAGGGGTTATCTTGGTGTGTAACTCCCTTGCCCTGACCTTAGACATGGTGATCTCTGACTGACTTTGGCGAGAGCCTTGGCCAGCCGGGGAGCCCGGGTCTAACATGGTTACTAAAACAGGGATATTTTTAAGTGACATTTGCCAGTGTAAAATGAAAACATCATTAGTGATGGGCCAATGTTTGAGAATGAGAAATTGGAAGTTGCTATTTCCCTCACAAAGTTTGTTGGTACTTGTAGTGCAATAGACAAAACGAAGCACATGAGAGTCTAACTCACAGTTAATATTTGCACAAACTTGAAGTGACTTCCATAGTCACATTTGAAGTGTATTGTACACATTCATAATTTTAAGTCATCGTTTAAATCATCACATATCACCTGGAAACACATTAAGGTCATCACTCACAGGTAGCCCATAAAGTAGGTGGGGGTGCATGTTGGAGAGGACATGCTTTTCAAGTTGGGTGAGAAGGAGATGGGTTCCAGTTGGTCCACCAGGAGGAACTCTGGTCAGCGATATTCTGATGAACTTTTCCTTCTCCTTCATCTGCCTCTTCTCATCCCGCCTCTTCTTCTTGATGTCTGTGATAGTCTGACATCCTCCCCAATGCACTAACTGCAGTTGCCAAGTGTTGCCCTGGTAAAGTATGGTGGCAGCCCATGCAGTGTTTATTGTACCTTACTACATATTTGACAGTCATACTGGTCTGCTCCTCAGTGCAATTCCTCTTTCTCCTCAAATTTTGCATGTTGACAGCAAGTGAAGGAGCCGAGCAGGCAGGTGAAGTGTCAGTGGAAAAAAGCATAGGCTTGAATGTGTGCTATTTTTATGTGTTTTGTAATGCTGGGGTTGCAGGTGGCATTAATTGTCTGCAGGTGTTTGAAATTGAACTTACTCTGCCCCGAATATGGAGCTTCTGCCCCGAGTGCGAATATTCTGCTCCGAGTGCGGCGATTCCACAATCAGTGCAGAAACTCATCCCGGAGTGCAGAAACTCCACATTCGTGAAGATACTAGTCAGAAATCTCTTTGTGAATACAGAAAGTCTTAAACTTAGACTTTTGGTCTATGTTTACATTTATGAATCAGGCCCTTAACCTTCAGGTCTAAACTGTGGGCCTGGTTCACAAAGGTGAACTTTGACTTTTGGTCTAAACTCAGACTAAATGTCTAAGTTGACGACTTTGGGAATTCACAAAGGGCATTTACAAGTACTATCTTTATGTCCACACTCGGGTGGATCTTAGTCTTGAGTGCAGACATAAAGATAGTACTCGTAAATGCCCTTTGTGAATTCCCAAAGTCATAAATTCAGATGTTTGGTCTTAGTTTAGACCAGTAGTCTAAGTTTATCTTTTTGAAACAGGGCCATAGACTTCAGGTCTGAACCTAGACTTCAGGTTTAAGTTCATCTTTGTGAATGTAGCCCTATATATTTAAGTACCCCTGTGACTGTCTTTTGGACAAATCATGCATAAATTCAAGACTCACATTATGCAAAACAAAAACGTAATACAGTTTAAAGTAGAGAGTTCATGCTGGATAACCTTTTTAAGGCCTGGAGTACACTGCCCAAAATCTGTCATGACTCCTAATCCAGCCCATTTGCCCACGTTTTAAAGGGGTGATATCACTAAGACTCAGCACTTTGGGGCTCATTACATGGTTGTCCCATTACCCACCTTTAGCATTTGCTGATGCTGCTGGCTCCAGCACCCGCTGCAATGTTAAGAAGGGATGTTTTACATATCCCTGTATGGCGTGACAGGCAGCAAGCGGTGCCTGTCCCTTGGTACAGGGAAATTTTGGGGGGCACCATAGCTGACCAGGGTCTGAACGGGACGGGACAGGGTGAAGGGGGGGCCCGCTACAGGCCCCAATGTCTATCTCCACCAGCCTTTTCATGGCAGTTGAACCGGCATGGAAAAGCAGACAGGGATGGATATCATATTCTGTACGGCGGTGTTTACCAGGCACCGCCACCATTCTGGGTATTGTGGGCGATCCGATTGTCAGGACCGTGGCAGTTAGATTTTCAGACTGCCACCGATCAGATCTCCATTGTAATGTGGCGGTCTGATCAGCCCTTAGAATAGGTGGGCAGACCAGCACCGACTGTCTGGCGGTGGCAGTCCTCCCTCCATCGTAATAAGCCCCCTTGTTAGGCATACAACCATTACACCGAACAGGGGTCTGAATGAATCCTTTTAATGGCAAACACGAATTACCACTTAATTAAATGTAAACTATACTGAGTACTTTCCAAATACAGTATCTTTTCATTGTCAGATAATAATTTTTCAATTTTGTTTGTCACAACCATTATCCTTTTGAAAAGGCCCTTATTTGCTTAATATTCTCACTTTGGAGATATTTTTAAACGCTTAGCCACCCTGAGACCTATTAATCTTTTCAAAGTTTGAAGTACTATTCCATTGAAACTGCAATTTTGGATGCACCCAATTATTTCGTTTCTATTCCAGCGACTTTTTATTCGAGGTTCGTCTGTATCTTGCAGCAAAAGCCTCCCCGTCTCAGGTAAGGAGGCGGACGCACCAGCACAGTAAGGCGCTAGCGTGCGGTGGGCTGCTTTCGACCTTGCTCTCTCCCGTGAACTTGATTGAAAAAGCTTGAGTGCTATTTTCTTTTAAAACTGTACTTATTTTAAATTGCCTATTTTACCTTGTTGTGGTTTGTGTTCTTTTCCGGTCTCGCCCCGGTCCACCACGGCTTGTGCCGCTTGCGTGGAGGGCGTTCTCAGACCTGATCCGAACGCTCTGGGGTGATATACTACCGCCAGGCGGAGCTGGCGCCCTCATAAGTTACATGCCTGCCCTCCCGCGCAGCGAACGTGCCAGCACAGTAAGACGCTAGCGTGCGGTGGGGTGCTTTCGACCTTGCTCTCTCCCGTGAACTTGATTGAAAAAGTTCGAGTGCTATTTTCTATTAAAACTGTACATATTTTAAATTGCCTATTTTACCTTGTTGTGGTTTGTTTTCTCTTCCGGTCTCGCCCCGGTCCACCACGGCTTGTGCCGCTTGCGTGGAGGGCATTCTCAGACCTGATCCGGCCCCTCTCGGGTGACGTACTACCGCCAAAGGTGGGGCCGGCGCCCTCATAACTTACATGTCTGCACTCCCGCACAGCGGACGTGCCGCGGGCGCGCCGAAGGCGCATCCAAAGGCAAGCCCGTCTGCGCCCGTCCGCTCCAGTCTGACGCCACACGCCGGACCCTCAGGCCGTGCGACGACCCATAGGCTCCCATACTCGCGGGATGACCTGGTTACTCTGCGCGCTCAGGCTCCTTGCGACCCTCACTGCTGGCGTTTTGACTCTCAGGTTATAAAATGTAACAAATGTGGCTTTCATACCACAGAGGACTTCTCCACCACTCCAGAGTCATCTAAACTCACAAGCCTAAATGTTCTCAGCTTGCACTGCAGATCCCTCGTGAGACACCACGAGAATGTATTCCAGCTTCTCCTTGACAGGTCCCCGGACATACTTCTCCTTACGGAGACATGGCTCACCAATGAGGCGACCACCATCCCCGCCCTGGCCCTACCGCTGGGTTACTCTATGTATACCCAGAATAGACCTAAATTTGTAATTTGTAATTTGTAATTTGCATTTATATAGCGCATTATCACCAACGGTCTCTAAGCGCTGAGAGAGAAGTACCTGCTCTGGATTACTGGTAGGGAGACAGTACTTTACTGTGTGACCAAGGCTTCCTTGAAGAGAATGGTTTGAGTGATTTCCTAAAGAGAAGCAAGGAGTGTTCCTTTCGGAGGTTGTCAGGGAGTTTGTTCCAGATCTGTGGGATGATGGTAGAGAAAGCTCTGCCTCCAAGGGATACCAGACGAGAGCGGGGGCAGACTAACATCCTAGCTTCCAAAGAGCGAAGTGCTCTCGTGGGGGCTTAGTTGGTTAAGCCCTTTTTGATGTATTCTGGAGCCTTGCCATACACGGCTTTATGAGCAATGCAGAGGCCCTTGAATTTGATCCTTTGCCTGATGGGAAGCCAGTGAAGTTGGCGCAGGAGGGGGAGGCATGAGTACGGCGCGGAACCCTAAACACTAGGCGGGCCGCGTCGTTCATGATGATCTGGAGTCTAGACAAATGGTAGTCTGGGAGTCCGAGGTAGAGCGAGTTTCCATAATCCAATCTGGATAAGATCAGTGCAACTACCATTCGTTTAAGGGTCTCGAAAGAGAGGAGAGGGGCCAGTTTCCGCAACTGCCTTAGAATGCTTGAGCAGACCCCTACTGTTGTAGAAACCTGTAGGGCCATAGTTAGTTTGTTATCGATCGTGATGCCCAGGCTTTTAACTGCCGGGGCAGGCTCCGGGTATTTGCCCAACTCTGGTGGCCAAAAGAGGCTATTCCAAGGGCTGGTAACAGTGGTGATGGCCAGTATCTCAGTCTTGTCTGGATTGATTTTGAGGCTGTTGGCCGACATCCAGTTAATTATGAGTTTAAGGATATTCTGTGCTCTATAGTGGGCTGATGTGGAGTTGTCGATTTGTATGATGATCTGGGTGTCCTCTGCATAGTTGTATATTTGGCACTCAGGGGTTGACGGTAAGCATTGAACATGAGGGGGGACAATGCCGATCCCTGTGGGACTCCACATGGAAGAGTGCCCGGCCTAGACACTGCATCACCCAGCTGCACTCTCTGAGAGCGATCTTTCAGAAATGATGTAAGCCATGTCAAGGCTGTGCCCTGCACCCCGAAATTAGACAGCCGCGACAGGAGCAGTTTATGGTTTACGGTGTCAAACGCCGCGGACAAGTCTAAAAGGATCAGGGCGCAGGGATCCTTAGCATCGGCCCGCAATCTCAGTCCATCTAGTACTGCCAGCATTACTAGTTCTGTACTGTGGTGCGCCCGGAAACCTGCCTGATTGAATTGTAGGAGGTGGTTGGCCTCTAGATGGTGTGCAAGTGAGGCTAGTACGTGCTGTTCAAGTACCTTGGAAAGGAAGGGGAGCAGGGATATTGGCCTAAAGTTCTTCAGGTTTTTAATATCGGCCCCGGGTTTTTTCAAGAGGGGGATCACACGCGCCTCCTTGAAGTCTCTCGGGACCACTCCCGCTTTGAGGGAAGAATTCAAGAGTGATAAAATCTTGTCTTCAATCCCAGGGAGGGCCATCCTATAGGTCCCAGGTGGACAGGGATCTGCTGGAGAGCCAGACTTCACACGCCCTAGAAGTGGGGTCAGGGCTTTGTGCGAGAGCGGGGGAAATGAGGTTAGGGCTTGCTCCACAGAAGGATAGATTGGTAGTGGATTTAATGGACATGGAAGCCTAGGGGTGTTCTCAATTTTGGACAGGAGGTTGACGTAAATATATAATTTACTAACTTAATTTCTATGCAAGGTAAGTACTTAATCAATAATAACTCAGATCGGAAGAAAAAGGCAGAGTCCGTGGTGTTAGAGTTCTTAGGGGTTTTATTCCTTAAAAAGGAATGGTCTGGACCAGAATATCATGTTCTGAACACCGCAGGGGTGTCAGAAGGGATAGAGCGCTACATTTTATTAACAGTACATAGCTTATATACTTATTGTACACCATTAGAAACAGTATAGAAGGCGTAACAGCTGAGAGAAGACAAGATAACAGTATACACGTGTACAAGTACGTAGGCAGAAGGCGTGAACTAGGCGTAACTGGAGGTGTGTTCTAGAAACGTCA
Source organism: Lissotriton vulgaris (assembly GCF_964263255.1). Lineage (NCBI taxonomy): Eukaryota > Metazoa > Chordata > Amphibia > Caudata > Salamandridae > Lissotriton > Lissotriton vulgaris. Next base: position 1,322,671,632 of record NC_141689.1, on the reverse strand, counting down.
CAAGTAGGTGACACGTGTGGGTGGCACTAAACTAGAGATGTTGCAATGTCAGCAGAAATCTGAGGCTTGGATGCGCGCGCAGCTGCATGACGTGAGAATGACGTGAAGCTGGAGGGTGCAGGGGACTTGACATTTACACTGACGGAAAGAGACAGAAGTCTGGCATGTCAGATCAACTTGTACTTCTATCATATCTGATATCTGATGTTTAGGAACTGGACTATCGGGACGGAAAGGTCTCTAGAGCAGAAGCTATTCTATACTTGCTGTGAGTGCGTGTATAAGCGCCTGGGTGTCTGCATGAAAAGCGTCGGGGCCTGGACCTTCCAGGGTAGCATGGCAACAGAGGCTATGAATTACTTGAATTAGTTGCATAAAGACAGGTCGGCCCTTTGGCCCTGCAGCTGAGGAAGGATGTTTATTGAAGCTAACAGGCAGGAATGTATCTTCAGGGAGCGGAACAGATAACTCGAAGGTTATAGTCAATCTTGGCAGGCAGCAGGCTGAGCTGAGCACGGAGGGCCGCGCTAGAAGTAAGTCAGAGTTCACGGGTACGGGGGGCAGCCTGGGCAGAGGCCCTTGGAGTCAGAAAACAGAAAGAGCTTGATGGCAGAAATGCAGGCCTACTGCGCCAGAGCTGAAAAACGTGTAAGGTACACCTTAAAAAGACGTTGGCAAGGCATACTTAGGAACGGACTATTGAACCCATTCATGGTGGGTCTGAAAGAGGACATATTGACGTCGGACGCAAATGTATTTGCGTCTTTATAGCTTGCACAGGAGGGAAGTTACATGCACTTTAATCTCGTACATGGAGTCGGTGGGGTACGCGCTAGGGAACATAACTTGACCAAAAATTTATATTACCTCATTCCCTCCTTGTTCCCTACGGACCCTTCATGATATATCAATCCTCATGAATCGATCAGTCTGTTCTTGTAACATTATTTGTTCATCTTTCTTTCTTTGACTATTCAAGAGAGAACTGGAATGTTCAATACATGACGTGGCACACAGTCCACATATCGCTGGCCCACACTGTAGGCACAGGCAGCAACTGAATACTATGACTAGACCAATGCCTAGGAAGGATAGGATCTTCCATCCCCAAGCGGATAACGTTGTCCAGAACCAACCGGACCAAGTCCAGGTGCCTGGATTCTGATGTATCAGACTTGCAATTTTGTGAAGACGAGTAATAGCTTTGTATACAGATGGTGCGTTTTGTGGAATGAAAACACAGCAACTTGACCCGATGACCTTACAGGCTCCACCTCTATCTGCCAAGATGACGTCAATAACAAGACGGTTCTGAAGGACAACAGTCCGTATAGCAGACTGTTCCTCTGTTAAGTTACCTAGAGCGGAGGCAGTTTCTTGTACTACTGCTTCAAGGGTTCTGGTTAATCTACGTATTAATTTACTATTTGTTACAGTGCCTAGGTAGGGGAAAAAACCTTTATTGAAATCTGTGTATTGCTCCCATGCCGTTTCAGTATAGTCGACAATCGGGAGATCTCTTCGGAGTCTACTCTTTACTAGATTGGTATTTCTGTGATAATCTGGAGGGGCTAGGAAAACAGGTGGCAGAAGGAATGCAATGTAACAGGTACCATCCCAATCTGGGGGTAAACGTATGTATGCGGTATGACCACAAACAAAATAAGAATGACGGGTAGCTTTAAAAGACGATTTACCATGATCACTGAATTCGACCACAGTAGTGCATTTACTATGACCTAAGTGTACTGAACCTTTCTTGCTAACACATAATTCACCGGTGACTGGTAATACGGACATGGCGGGCAGAACTGGTGCGGCTTCGGATTCTACAGTAAGAATCATAAGGCTAATTGTGTAATTACCTAATCCATATACTTCATTTTCTAGATCAGTTCCTATTCTAATGGGGAGTCCCTCCTGGTCAGGATGACAGACGTTGAGCAGAACTAAGTTCAGGTTTCCCCAAACCCAGCTCCCATCGAAAACAGCAATATCAGGATCTAAGGAATTAATTATTTTAAACCATGCACCACAGGAGCCATTGTGAGTGAACGGGTACGGAAAGAGGGGCAGAGCTCCCTTGTAATTCTGGTAGGGAGGGAGTCGGCCACATATCCAGCAGTTTGTAGCGTTATTAGTCTGATGAGAATGATGCAGCATACTAATGAATGTGTTATTGCGCAGCGCCAGTCTGTAGGAGAGTTCATGGTGCGGTAACTCACTAAAAGAATGTTCAGCAGAGACATTGTAAACAGATTGTTCATGCTTGAAGATTGGACAGTATGTAGGAAGCAGTATACTGGCAATAATAATTAGAACACTTAGAAAAAACATTATCAACAATGTCACTATACAGTGACTACGCAGTGATTTGCAGTATGTATTTCGTTTGACTTGTCTCTCTCTCTCTCTATCTCGATCTAGGGGATACATGTCAGAAACTATTTAACCGATTCACCTAGGGGAGGACTTAAACAATTAAACTGTCTGACTTGCTAGATCGGAGTTTCATACGGTATTCTTCTTGGGGAGTTTTCTCTCGCTCGGATACTTTATAGTCCTTTGGCTTAACACAGTCTTTGATGGGGGTGGACGAGTCAGAGTCCTGTTTCAATTCGTTCTTTAGTTCATTGCAAAGTTTAATATGACTCGTGTGGACCCACCCCTTTCTTCCTTCCAACTTGACGGCGGTCCTGGTAGTAAGGAGGACGATCTTCGGTGCTTTCCAGCGGGGCTCCAACGGGCTTTTCCGGTCGAAATTCCGGACGAGAACTATGTCCCCTGGACGGACATCATGGGGCTTTACATCAGTGTTGTCAGGAAAGGCTGCGGCAACCTGTGAACGACATGATTGGAGTGCAGACATCAAGGAGGCAAGGTAATCTGTCAACATATTACAATCAACATCAGTTATTTTCTTCGGAATGGGCGTCCCCCACATATTCGGTGGTCTGCCAAAAACCACCTCGTACGGGGATAGCCCTGATCTCGAATGGGCAACCATTCTCATGTAGAACAGTGCCACGGGCAGGGCGACTATCCAGTCGACCCCTTTTTCCTGACATATCTTAGCTAGGCGGGTCTTTAATGTCTGGTTATGCCTCTCTACAAGGCCAGCGGCTTCGGGGTGTCGGACACAATGGAACCTCCACTGATATCCTAGCAGCAGGGAGACCTGCTTCATTAACTCGAATGAGAATGGCTGTCCGTTATCTGAGTACACGACACGGGGCAAACCGTACCGTGGGAAGAATTCACGAACCAGCTGCTTGGCAGTGGTCGGAGCGGTGTAATCTGATACTGGGTAAGCTTCTGTCCAACGGGAAAGTGCACAAACAACTACGAGGACATATTTGAATCCTCGACAACGGTCCATCTGGATATAATCCATCTGGAGGACTTCAAAAGGGTGATCGGGAGGATGAAATCCACCTTGCTCTACAGGGACGCTTTTACCTGGATTGAACTGACAACAGATCATGCAAGTACGCACTTTCTGTTTTGCTGCTGCTCGTAAGTGTTTGTTACTCCAGAGATTTTGTAAACTGTCTAACATGGCTTTCTCTCCTAGATGTGCAGGACTATGTGCTGTATTTATCATGCTTTGAACCATTGAGTCGGGGAGAAACCATATAGATTTTCCCTTCGTCATCCAACCTTGATCTGTCTGGATCCCTCCTAGTTCAGTCCATTTCTTTATTTCATCTGGAGTAGCGTGTGTCTGGATATCAATTACGTCTAGGGTGGGATCCCTGACTGCCATACACTGTGTCGGTACTATTGTCTTTGTCACATCAGTAATCTGGGTGTGAGTCAATGCTGTATGTTTTGCTGTCTGGTCTGCCAGGTCGTTACCCTGGGAAACAGAATCTGTGACTTTAGTATGTGCTTTACACTTCATGACTGATATGCCCGAGGGCAAATGTATTGCTTCTAACAGTGCTTGAATGAGGGGACCATGCTGAATCTTGGCACCATGGGAGGTCAAGAAACCTCGTTCTTGCCAGAGGACTCCGAAGTCGTGTACAACTCCGAATGCATAACGGGAATCTGTGTATATGTTAACATTTCTGTTCTTGGCTAGAATACAGGCTCGGGTCAGAGCAATAAGCTCTGCTGCTTGAGCAGACAGTGTGTCAATACGATGTGTTTCTTTAACTTCAGTTTCAGTGGTCACGGCATACGCGGCCACTAATTCTCCTGTACTTGTTCTCATGCATGAACCGTCCACATAAAGTGTCAGGTCTGGATTTGTCAGTGGAACATCTGTTAAGTCTCGTCGGGGTTTTGTCACTGCATTAATGATCTCTATACAATCATGCGGGGCTGTATCTGTCATAATTGTAGGTAACAATGTTGCGGGGTTCAGGGTGCTGCAGCGTCTGATTTCTATGTGTGGCTGGAATAGCGTTAATTCATAACCTGTCAGTCGTGCTATAGTCAAGTGCTGAGTCTGGGTTCTGTTTAACAGAACCTCTACAGAGTGTGGAACTTGTACTGTTAATTGATGTCCTAAAACAATTGAGTCGCTTTGTCTGATTGCTAGTGCTGTTGCTGCTACTGACTTCAAGCACGCAGGGAGTGCCTGAGCTACTGAATCCAATGTACTAGAAAAATAAGCGCAAGGCTTATGTGAACCTGCTTGATCTTGAGTGAGGACAGACAATGCTGTACCATCACGTTCTGTAACGAAAAGTGTAAACGGTTTGCTGTAACATGGTGTCGCTAAAACTGGTGCTTGGCATAAAGCTTTCTTTAATTCTTCAAAAGCCTGTGTATGTTCTTGAGTCCAAGGGAGGGCAGTCGAAGTTGCTGCCTCCTGCGTTGTTAACTGAATGAGTGGCTTGGCTAGAAATGCATACTGGGGAATCCATTGTCTGCAGTATGAGGTGAGGCCTATAAAGGCCCGCACTTCCTTTTGTGTCTGGGGCTGCGGCATATTTATAATTAACTGAATGCGATCTGGAGTGAGCTGTCTCCCCACTTTGGACAGCAAGTGACCCAAGTACACAACTTGCTGAACACAGAATTGTAGCTTCGAAGGGGACACCTTATGACCCTTGTCGGCCAGAAAGTGTAAAACTGTCAGTGATGCTTGTTCACATTCGGGCTCACTTCGTGCGGTGATCAGCAGATCATCGACGTATTGCAGTAAAGCTGTGTTAACTGGCATTGTGATACAATCGAGTTGTCTTTTCAGTGCTTGACTATAGATGCTGGGGCTTTCTGTGAATCCTTGAGGTGCGCGTGAAAATTTGAAACTTCGTCCATTTAAACTGAATCCGAATAGATATTGGCTCTCTGGGTCAATAGGTACACTAAAGAAGGCGTTCTTGAGGTCAATTACAGTAAAGAACGTCGCTTCAGAATCAATAGCAGTCAATAAGGCTGAGATATCGGGGACCACAGGATACTGTGGAATAATGCATTTATTCAGTTCTCTTAAATCAATCACCAGCCGATATACTGGCGGTGCATTGGGATCAGTACGTTTAAGAATCGGAATGATAGGTGAATTACAGATATTGGAGTCGGTTTCTACGACCACTCCTTGGGATATGAGCTCTTCAATGATTTTCAGCAAAGCCACTACAGCATCGGGTGGTAACTTGTATTGTCTGATTCTGGGTAAAACTACACCTGCTTTGAGTGTAACACGGTATGGTGTAATATGCATACAACCTACATCAGTTGGGCCTTTTGCCCACAAGTAATCTGGTACATTTTTCAATCTGACATCGAATTCTCGCAAAACATAATGACCCTTGAAATCCCGTAGAAAGAGTCTGACTCCCTCCGGGGAACAGCATATTATAGCTCCTAGAGCCTTTAATGTTTTAATTCCTAACAGATTTTCTGGACATGATTTCGTAAGTAACAAGTCTGTAACACGTGATAACGGACCTACAGCCAGGGGAACTGGTTGCGATACCTCATTTACAATAGGCTGTCCTGAAAAACCAAGGGAAACATTCTGTGAGCCTGAGAGGGGTGCCCCTGGAACTTCATCATGGCTGATTGTTGTGCGACTTGCCCCTGTGTCAATTAAGAATTTTCTGTCTTTTCCTAATACTTGACTATGTACATAAGGACCTTCTTGATCTACAGGAATTTCAATAAGAGGCAAGTCACCTTCCCTCTCTAGGCTGTTTCATGTATATCGGGGATAATCTGGGTATGCAGACTGGGCATACTGGTACATCTGTTGTGAAACTTGCTGAGTTGCGGCAATGGGCTGTGGCTGTGGTACCGCTACTGTCTGTGCTGTCTGTGCGGATGCATGCATGGGTTGTGTATTCTGCATGTGCTGTTCGTTCTGCGAAGACTGATGCTGGTTATGGTCTTGTCTAGGTGGATGCGGTCTTTCTTTAGTTTTACCTGTTGCTATGTTATGTTTCAGAACTGGGCATTCATGTACGTAATGACCTGGCTGTTTGCAGTAATTGCATGTCCCTTTAACGGGAGCTGCAGTGTGACTTGTCTGGGTCCCACCCTTTCTCTGACCGTCGGCTGGGACCGTCTGGGCTACTAACATTTTCATCTTTGTGTCTTTCATGCGTTTCTGTTCCTGATCTTGTTCTTCTCTAATTCTGTTCTGATGATATTGTAACATTTGTAACATCTGTGATGGCGTATTTGCCTGCCAAGTACTTTCAACCTTGTACACTCGGTTTTTAACTAACGGTAGGGAATTCTCGACTAACTTTGATACAAAAAGATGCGGATATGACTCGCTACTTGGTTTGAGGCCACTATTAATAATGAAACATTTCTCGAATCTGGAATAGAAGTCACTAGTATCTTCATCATGTTTCTGTTTACAGGACGAGATGGCGTCCCAATCCTCCTTTCTAGTTGTCAATAATCTTGGCAGGACCTGTACTATCAAACCGGGTAATGCTTTAGTTTTGTCCCCAAGGCCTACCCCTGGGACACGTTTCTTTTCTTCGTCTTCTATTTCTGCCCATGCAATCTTTTTATCTCCCACCTCCCATTCCTTTTCCTTAAGTTTCTCATAGATGCCCGTGGGCAACAGTACTTTCAACATTTTCATGATATCATCATACGTGTAATCCCCCATCAGTAACATGTCTTTAAGCTCTCTGTGAAAACCTGCAGGGTCTTTATCATGACACGGGACTAGTTTCTTCATTTCTAACAGTTCTAACTTAGTCAGAGGCGTGTGAACATACACGCGTTTCAAGATCTGATCCGCACCCATAACTGGGTGTACTTCCCGTAAAGGGTTCTGACTTTCAATGCCACCCCCGCATTGCATGTGGTACATTTTTCTTTCTGGAGGCGGGGCGGGAACATATTCAGACTTTATAACAGTTTCATATCTACGGCGTTGTTCTATAATTATTTGAATTCATTTGGTACTTAAACCTCTCCATCTATCTGTAAGTAGTGCTTCTAATGTTTCGTGTAAGGGACCTGGATCAGAATGCTGATTTCTGTATTTGGTGAGGAGGTGCTGAATCATGTATACACCTGCTAATTTTTGTTCGTCTGGAGAGAGGTTCAGAAATGTCTGTGCTACGGTATCATCATTATATATGTCTGGATTTTCGGCCCATAGTATGGCGGACCGAGCTAGTTCTTGTTCATCCATAGAATTGAGTACATGGTACCCCATTCGGTCTCGGAGTCTTCTATCAGTTTCCTGAAACTGGTGTTCGGCAGAATTCGGGTTTGTTAAGGCAGAGAAGAAAACTCTCTTGCTTTCTGGACGAATGCCCTTCCTAAGGTAAGTTCCCTTACCTACATATGCTATAGTGCCTGTAGTCTTTTCTGGTTCTTCAGATTCTTCTTCCTCCTCGGAGGAAGCTTTGTCTTTCTCTTTTTCGTGTATCTCTATTACTCTTTTTCTTATTTTCTTGTACATACTAGCTATGCAATTCTGTCTATCATGTTTTCCTTCCGATATGTTTTGACCCCACTTGTGGAGTGCTTCTATTTCATCCTGATCTGTCTCAGGCCTGTCTCGTTCTCTTATTAAGCAGTTTATAAAGAAACGTAATATATATGCTTGAGTGTCAGCTTTCTGATGCTCCAAGGCATCCTTAATGCTTTCGGGGTCTTTTCCAGTCTGTATAAACCGGTATATTCTGTCTAGGTGCCCTTTCATTCCTGGAAACATTAACAGAAAATCAGTAGCGGCACGTAACCGCAATGATGCCATCATCATTCTATCCTCTTTTCCGGGTACTGGATCATATCTACAAACTGTAAGTTGTCCCTTAAGTATATCAAGACGGGGTGATTTGTACATGGTAGGACTCCGCAAGTCCACTAGGGATAACCTGTGCATTGGTGGTTCAGTGGTAGAATTCTCGCCTGCCACGCGGGAGGCCCGGGTGTTAATGGCGGGGTCCGGGGACCCCCTGTAGCACCTCCTGAAGCGGAAGTTTGGGCATTATCTCTGTGTGGAGTCTGTAATTGAATTTGTCTTTTAGTAGGATCTGATAGAAGTGGTTTCGGTAGGTCAATTTTAGGTGCGGGAAGTGGCGGAGCTGGCGGAACAGGGGAGGTCGGTCGTGGTGCTGGCGGAATATGGTCAGGGGGCGGAGTACCACCCCTGTCCCCGTCTGTGGGCAGGGCTCGGACAGGCAGATTGGTGTAAGCAGGTGCTACATCTTCTAGATAGGAATTTAGGAATATATCTTTAGTAGTCTTATGCATTACTTTAGTTGGAACTAATGGCGGCGGCAGATTTTTCGGTATTTCTGAAATGGCGTCGGGTGAAACCTCGGCCATAAGATACATGCCGTTTACTTGACCATGTCGGATACGATCTATTTGTTCTGTTTTTACTCGGATTCCTTCAGTAACTAACTCGTTTTCTTGAGCTTTATCTGATTCTTTAAGTCTGTCTTCTCTACGGAGTGCTTTTTCAGTACGTTTGTGTGATTCCTTACGCCAAAATTCTATGGCGTCTTTCTGAGATTGTCTGGCTTTCTTTTTCCATAGTGCTTCCTCTACCTTCATGATGCACTCGGCATCCCATGTTCCATTAACTGGCCATCTGTGTCTTTCGTCTAGATGTTTTGTGTAATCGGCCCATAATTCTAGATACAGAATGGCATCTAAGCCATGTTTATTATACATAAAGTTACCTGGAGTATCCCTAGGAGGAATCGGAATTTCTTCCTCTAGCATCCCTTTTCTGGTTCTTATTTGCTTTAACTTGCTGAGGAACGGCATTTTGCTTTACTTAGTACTGAACGTCTGATTCTTAACTGTTTAGTTCTAGACACAACGAGTTTCACGAGAACACAATAATACACACTAAAACAGTCACTCATACAACGACATTAATCACATGAAAACATTTGCGACATATATAACTACCCCCTATATCGGATGTACTGCTAAACAGCACAGATACACTGCTGAGAACAGTGCAAGAACTTGAATTCAACGGATATACTGCTAAACAGTACAGATACACTGCCTAAAAACAGTGCAGACCGGACTTGTGTACCCAAACCCGTCTAGATACGTCCCAGCAATGGTACTCACCGGGAAGCACGGACAACAGAAGGCCTCGGAAAACTCGACTGGACTCGACTCGACTTCGGAAAACTTCGGGAAACTTCGGAAAACTGGTGGGCCTCTTGACACCTCGGACCTTGCTTCTTTCGGCTAGGCTCTGGTCGGGATCCTCCGCACTCCTTACCGCCTCGTCTGGGTACTGATCGCAATCTTCGTCACCTCCGTGGGCCAGAGGGAGATACAGGAAATCCTGCCAGTACGCGTAGGTTCCATCTAACTGATGGCAGGGGACGGAGTGTGCAACGCACCAACCGGCGCGTAAGGTGGGGGAGGGGTCCCTATTCGGGCGCCAAAATGACGTAAATATATAATTTACTAACTTAATTTCTATGCAAAGTAAGTACTTAATCAATAATAACTCAGATCGGAAGAAAAAGGCAGAGTCCGTGGTGTTAGAGTTCTTAGGGGTTTTATTCCTTAAAAAGGAATGGTCTGGACCAGAATATCATGTTCTGAACACCGCAGGGGTGTCAGAAGGGATAGAGCGCTACATTTTATTAACAGTACATAGCTTATATACTTATTGTACACCATTAGAAACAGTATAGAAGGCGTAACAGCTGAGAGAAGACAAGATAACAGTATACACGTGTACAAGTACGTAGGCAGAAGGCGTGAACTAGGCGTAACTGGAGGTGTGTTCTAGAAACGTCACAAGTAGGTGACACATGTGGGTGGCACTAAACTAGAGATGTTGCAATGTCAGCAGAAATCTGAGGCTTGGATGCGCGCGCAGCTGCATGACGTGAGAATGACGTGAAGCTGGAGGGTGCAGGGGACTTGACATTTACACTGACGGAAAGAGACAGAAGTCTGGCATGTCAGATCAACTTGTACTTCTATCATATCTGATATCTGATGTTTAGGAACTGGACTATCGGGACGGAAAGGTCTCTAGAGCAGAAGCTATTCTATACTTGCTGTGAGTGCGTGTATAAGCGCCTGGGTGTCTGCATGAAAAGCGTCGGGGCCTGGACCTTCCAGGGTAGCATGGCAACAGAGGCTATGAATTACTTGAATTAGTTGCATAAAGACAGGTCGGCCCTTTGGCCCTGCAGCTGAGGAAGGATGTTTATTGAAGCTAACAGGCAGGAATGTATCTTCAGGGAGCGGAACAGATAACTCGAAGGTTATAGTCAATCTTGGCAGGCAGCAGGCTGAGCTGAGCACGGAGGGCCGCGCTAGAAGTAAGTCAGAGTTCACGGGTACGGGGGGCAGCCTGGGCAGAGGCCCTTGGAGTCAGAAAACAGAAAGAGCTTGATGGCAGAAATGCAGGCCTACTGCGCCAGAGCTGAAAAACGTGTAAGGTACACCTTAAAAAGACGTTGGCAAGGCATACTTAGGAACGGACTATTGAACCCATTCATGGTGGGTCTGAAAGAGGACATATTGACGTCGGACGCAAATGTATTTGCGTCTTTATAGCTTGCACAGGAGGGAAGTTACATGCACTTTAATCTCGTACATGGAGTCGGTGGGGTACGCGCTAGGGAACATAACTTGACCAAAAATTTATATTACCTCAAGGTCCTCCACTTTAGTGGTGAAGAATGTTTGGAACTTGTCGCAGTCATTTATGCCAAAAGAGAGCTTCTGCTCTTTGACCTGTCTGAGTTCTTTCAGGACTTTGAATGTCTCTTTTTGCGTATTATGAGCAGATGAGATTTTATTTTCGTAGAAAACTGCTTTCTCAGTTTGAATGGCGTTTTTATAAATAGCAAAGGCTTCCAGGTAATTTGAGAGGGCAGTTGGATCGTAAGTTTTTCACCAGGCTCTTTCACCTCGGCGAAGCTGTTGTTTTAGACACCGCAGGTTTTCAGTAAACCAAGGGGCCCCCTTCCCCTTGTCTTTGATCTTTTCCCTGCGAGCGGGTGCAAGCGTGTCGATAGCACTGTTTAATCTATTCGTTAGGGCGCTATATTGTGCATCAGTGTCCCCAGTTGGGTGGTCAGGCAGACAGGATTTTCTGAGGATAGACACAAGGTTGTCTGCCCTAATTTTGTTCCAGCTTCTGATTGTTCTCCAGCTGGGGGGTAGTGGGGGTCCCGGCTTGGAGGTTGGATGGTGCCATAAATGATTAGGTGATCGGACCAGGAGCATGGTCTGATAGCTGGGGGGCCGGTGAGGGGCAGTGTGGACCACACTAGGTCCAGTGTATGACCTTTGGCATGAGTTGGGCCAGTGACATGTTGACACAGTCCCAAGCCGGACAAAGCCTCCTCTAACTGGTTGGCTTGGCTCTCCTTGGGGGATTCTTCCCAATGGAAGTTAAAGTCTCCCAGTATAAGGAGGCATTGATAACTTGTGCAGAGATCGTGTGCCAGTTCCGTCAACCACTTGATGAATTTGGGTGGAGTTTTTGGGGGACGGTACACGACCAAGACGATGACACACGCTGAGGAAGAGTGGAGTTTAGCCCCTAGTACATCCGCCCCTTCAATGCTTTCAGTAAATAAGGTCTCAGCCTTCAGGGAGTTTTTGTGCAGGATGGCCACCCCTCCTCCTCGTGTGCTGCCTGGCCTATTATGATAGAGGGCCGTGTATTTAGGGGGAATAGATGCTACAAGGTCGGGGGTAGATGAGTCCTCGAGCCAGGTCTCAGTAATGCCTATCATATTGATTATTTCATCTTGCAATAATGTAAATACCTCCAGATGGTGTTTCTGAAGTGAGCTGGTGTTTAGTGACGCAAAGGTGAGGGTCGGGGGTTTTCGGGGGCCGGCGGCTTTCCGTGGGTTGACAGCTGCCCTCGAATCAAAGTCCTCAGTAACCCTTCAGATTTAAGACAAGACGCTACCCTGTTATCCAGTGTGGTTGATAGGTTTTTCAGGAGGTAAAGATCTGCCCAGGAGTATGTTAAGCCTTGGACGGGCGCAGACGAGCTTGCCTTTGGCGCGCCTTCGGCGCGCCGCCGGCTTGCCGGCTGCGCGCTTGTTCCAGCTTGAAAAAAATAGGCAGAGTCACCACCCACCCGCCAATCAGCCCTGCTGAGCAGCGGCTGTCACTTCCCAGCACTAGACCGGTAACCGACCGGAAGTGCATCTACCTGGAAGCGTGGTGAAGTGGGGGGTAAGATCTAGCAGAGCACGGTGAAGTGTAACATTTTAAAACTAGTACATCAGTTACAAATTGTTCATACACTGTGCAAATAAGCAAAGAATAGCAGCAATTCAAATGTTAAAAAGGCAGCGAGTGAGGCAGCATTTCAGTCAGCCCACCAAACCTGAGCAGGGCTCTCTCTCTAAAGGCAGGGGCGGAGGGCTAGCGGTGATAACCAAATCTGCTTTTGCCTGCGTCCTATCCCCTGTGACAGTACCAGACTGCGAATGTGCGCAATTTAAGATTAGGATCTCAGAAAATTTCAGCCTTACGGGGCTCCTCATTTATCTTTCTCCGGGATCCGCAAGGGTCTTCCAGGAAGCCCTGCCCCAAATCACTTCCTCCTTGGCCATAATTACGCCCAACTTTAGTATATTTGGGGACCTTAATTTACACCTAGAGCGACACGACTCCCAGGACATCTCTAATTTCCTAGGAGACTTAGAAGCCTGCCAGCTGTTTCAGCTGGTAAATGGTCCCTCCCACTTAGCGGGCCACTTGCTCGCCCCGGTATTCTCAAACATCGAGGGAATTAAAGCGTATGCTCCCCTCCCCCTTACCAGGACGGATCATTTTCTTATCCATACATCTATTAAAGTCTCGAATATTGCTCTTCCGAATCCTTCCCTCCCCTCTGGAGACGCCCCTGGCATAAACTGGATGTCCCTAACCTAGAGTCCAAACTTCTTTCGTCCTGCCCGATATGGTCTAACAACCTGGAGGAAGCTGACAAAGCCTTTAGGAGTTGGATTAGTAGCTCCTTGGACCATCAGATCCCCATTAAAATGTCCCAACCGAAGCGGGTGCAGTCTCATCCTTGGTACACTGAGACACTAGCCCTAGAAAGAAAATGCTGTAAGGTTTTAGAACGCACCTGGAGGCACTCCTATGACATCTCAGCAAACAACAGCTATAGGTCTGCCACCAAAGCCTATCACAAACATATTCGTGAAATTAAGGCAGCGTATTACTCAGATCTGATTAACTCCAGTCACAACCCCTCCAAAACCATCTTCTCTTTGATAAAAGATCTGTCTAAAACCCCTGAGGGAAATTGTAATTTAATTGCCTCTAACTCACAGTGTGAAGACTTGGCTACTTTCTTTACTCTCGCTGGAAGCTAGAAGGCCTCCCCCCTCCCCCCAGTTAGTATCCCCCCCTCCCACTCCCTTCATCCCTCTTCATACTCTCCCTCCTATCTCCCACCAAAATCTCGATTCCCTGGCCACCAAGGTTAAAACTGGATCTCCTGATGACCCTGTTTGTTAAACCCAACATCTTCCGGCTCCTTCAGAACTCCATTCTGAAAGAAGGACTGGTTCTGATCAATAGATCTCTCCAGTCCTCCATCATTTCTAAATCCTGGAAGCATGCTAAAGTTGTTCCCCTGTTGAAGAAGCCTTCCCTTGACCCTTCACGCCCTGAAAACTTTAGACCTATGTCCCTCTTACCCTATCTGGCCAAGATCATGGAAGCTCATGTGAACACCATCTTGACTGACCACCTGGTGTCTAATAGTATCCTGGACGACTCCCAAAATGGCTTCCGGGCTAATCACAGCACGGAGTCAGCCCTCCTGGCTGTCTCGGAACATCTTAGAGCCGCACAGGATCTAGGAAACACGTCTGCCCTGTTCCTGCTGGATTTGAGTGTGGCGTTTGACACGGTCTCTCACGAGATGCTACTCAAGCGTCTCGGGGAGATTGGGGTCAAAGACGGGGCCCTGGCTTGGTTCACTTCTTTTCTTTCTGACCAATCCTTCCAGATCCATGCCCCACCACACTCATCCAGCAGAATCCCCCAAGTTTGCGGCGTCCCGCAGGGATCTGCCCTTAGCCCCACTTTGTTTAACGTGTATGTCCGCCCACTGGCCCTTCTGGCCAGGGAACGAAAGATCAAAATGTTATCTTACGCAGATGATACGCAACTCATTTTCACTTTTCCCAAGGATACCTCGCCTGACCAGGCTAAACTGCAGGATGTCATCCTGATCATTTCCAACTGGATGGCGGAGAATTATCTCCAGCTCAACTCCTCTAAAACGGAGCTACTTTGGCTGGGAGGTGACTCGCAGAAGTGGGACCATCAGTGGTGGCCCCCTTCATTGGGCCCCCCCCCCAATCCATAAGGAGGCCGTTAAGAACTTGGGCGTCCTAATGGATAAGTCTCTGTCCTTCGAGCTTCATGCTAAGAAGGTCGCAGGTACCTGTTTCGGGCGCCTACGCTGTATTAAACCTATCCTGGGTTTTTTTGAGCCACCCACCTGCCAAGTCATAGTCCAGTCCCTGGTTCTTTCCCACCTTGACTACTGCAATGGTCTCCTGCTGGGGGCCAATCAGTCAGTGGTCAATAGACTTCAGAGAGCTCAGATCGCCGCGGCTCGAACCCTTTTTGCCCTCCCGAAACACTGCCATGTTTCCCATCTTCTTCACCGGCTAAACTGGCTACCGGTGAAACAGAGAATCGAATTTAAAACCCTCTGCCTCACCCACAAAATTTTACACGGCCAGGGACCCCATATACTACAGGATCTCTGCACACCCTATGTTCCCACCCGAACCCTACGCTCTGCTGATCTCCATCTTGCCCGTACCATCAGAGTGCGCAAAAGCAGAGCGGGTGGCCGCTCCTTCAGGTCCCTCGCCCTTGCCCTCTGGAATTCTATCCCTATTGAGGCACGCGCCACTCAAAACCACTGGCACTTCCGTAAATGCATCAAAACCTGGCTGTTTGCTTCTACTCTGGGGTCCAATTCTTAGGCCGCTTTGCTTTACTCTATCGCTCTTTCGGTCTGGTTGTCTGCAAGCGCTGGGACGCCCCGTTGCTGGGGCAGCCATGCGCTATACAAGTTCACTTAACATAACATAACATAACATAACATAACATAACATAACATAACATAACATAACGTAACCGTTTCCCTTGAGGTGCAACTGCCATTTTATTGCTCCATGAATTGTTGGAATTATCAATAACAGCACCCTTTTCGGGTCATTAAATGCAGACTCCTCTAAGTGAAGATGAGTGAATATTGGATCATTCTGCCGTTCTGCGGTCTTATATTGTCTAATTTGATTCCCTCCCCCCTCAGACCTGTGCGGAATTTTCCCTCCAGTACCATGCATTCCCTGAGGATCGACAAAGTCACCCTTTAATAAATCGATACATTTTTGTATCCTCAACGGCTTCAATTAGTTGGTTGGTAGCATTATTGAGAAGTGCTCGTGCTGCAGATACATTTGTACACTTACAGCTATCATTTACATTGAGTCTTTTTTACATGAAATAGCCACGATTATTAATACTTTTTGGAAGCACCGAATATAAAATAGCTATCGGCCATCCACTGCTCACCTACTTAAAATACTTTTAAAAAGGAATTCTAAAACATACAAGCTTGTTGCTAACTATGTTTTAACAGTGACTTGTGAAAAGCATTGTTTCCAGTCATGAGGATGGTTCCATCACAGTGACGACATATGGATTGCAGATATAACGAATCCACTTTTATATATTATTAAAAAGAATACGATATAATCATTTTTTCCATCACTAACTGTTTCTGTTTTATGATGAATCCATTGCGGGGTTTGAACTCTATAGTTAACAAATTCCTGTACTCACAGTCTTGCTTAACATTGCTCAGCCTGATGTTTATATGCAGTAGTGAGTCCATGTGCGCTCATTCCTTGCGAGGTTTTACTCTCAGAGGCAAATATATTGGCTTTAGCCTCCATAGTTTATAGCCTAAATATTATTGTTTATTTATGTTGTCGGTTGCTTAATTATGCGTTATAATTACTTTGTCATTGATTGCAAGTTAGTTATGCTTAGGCTGAAAACGGGTTACTTATTATTGTTAAAATAACGGTCGTTATTTACTTTATACTCACCTCCCACACTGAATACCTGTTGAAAGCAACAACACGTTTCTTTTCTAAAGATGACAACCCGCATTGTATATTTTTGTACAGTGGTCTGTCCTCCTACCTATGCTCTGAAAATATTTTTCTCCAAATCATTTGCTTCAGGACTATTTTACAACTATCTTATTTAGCTTGGAAAGTAGGAGTGCCTCTTGATTCTGTGCTGAAAACAGTTTTATGTTTTTCGCAAAGTGTTGCTTTCTTACTCTATGATATGATCCGATGTTAATTAAGCATTAAGTAATCGACAATTCTAGAAAATTAAATTACTATCAGCCTGATTCATGAAAGGTAATTGCGCTCGCAAAGGGCCAGATTCTGAGAATCTGGCCCTTTGCGAGTGCAATTTTTGCATTTGGGATTCATCATCCCAAATGCAAAAATCGCTATTTAAGAACTCGCAAATTTGCGAGGAATAGCATTTAAGGAATCTCTATTAGAGATTCCTTAAATGCTATTCATGAAACATTTAAAAATTGCGAATTCGCAATTTTGGGCCGCTATTTACAGCGAGGTCAAACCTCATGGTAAATAGCGAAAACTTAGAAAAATGCTTTTAAATGCATTTTTCTAAGTTGCATGTTACACACACACATCTTTTGGACATGTGTGTGTGTGTAACATCTGTGTAATTTTACATTTCAGGGGTGTTACAGGGTGTCCTTTGGACACCCCTGCACCCTTGAAATCGCAATCTCATTTGCGATTAGCTAATTGCTAATCGCAAATAAGGAATGACTCCCCATGCATTCCTATGGGCCTTAGCGATTAGCTAATTGCTAATCGCAAATAAGGAATAACTCCCCATGCATTCCTATGGGCCTTTAGCCCATAGGAATGCATGGGGAGTCATTCCTTATTTGCGATTAGCAATTAGCTAATCGCAAATAAGGAATCTGTAGGAATCGCAAAAAATATTGCGAATCCTACATGAATCCCGTTTTGCGAGTCTGGAATAGCGATTCCTTATGATTCGCTATTTCAGACTCGCAAAACTTCACAATGATGAATCTGGCCGTAAAATCACAATCGCTATCCTCATATTTGTTAACTACACAATTCGGCTCCATGTTATTAGGTACTGCCGGCCATCATATACCCTTGTACTTTGTAAAGGAATGCAGGGTTACTCAGCATAAAGAATACATAATGAATGCCAAAGACGACAAAGTAGAGTCTATAATTGCATCCAAACGTATGCATCGCATTGTAAACAACTGCAAGCTTCCCCTACCTCCATTTTAATTATCTCACATTGTTACAGGTGCAACTCTATCTTTGCTGTGTGACTTTTTTCTGGATCTAACAGGACATTGTGTTACTGTTCCTGGATTACAGATTTGAAGAAGGTTCGCTATGGTCATTGTGTGCCATTATATGAATACATATTTGAAGCTAGAACTGATACATACGAACTCCCAATGATTTAAAACACATCAAAAGTGAATTGCCTTAGAAAGAGAGCAGATAAAAAGGAATTAAAAAATGGTTGCAGTGCCCCTCATTCTATTGCCTTACATGAATCACCTGATTGAGAATGTACGCATTCCAGCATTGCAAAGTGCACAAACAGGATAACACGTAGATGAAAAGTCTTAATATATTTGGAGAAGAAAGGTTTTCCCTGTAGTTTTCCGTGTTTATTTCGCATGTCTGTACTGTATACTTGGATGGAGACAATGTTAACAGATCTCTAGAATGTGTGAGGGGCTCACTTTGCGAGGAATTACCAAATCTTGCGCATGAGTTTTGCTGTGCTTTTATTTGGCATCTGGCAACACAAAAACATCATTATTTCTAAAACATATCAAGGTCAGTACCTTAAGACCTGTTTAGTTTTTACTAAATACATGTATTTGCAATGTGGTCACCAAAAACTGGAAGCTTAAATGTTCCACCCTTTTCTGCACCAAAAAACCTTCCAAGGGCTCTTCAGCATCACAATACGGCAATTCTCTTGCATAAAACATTCAAAGTTTAATTAATATGATTAAAGGCAACAGAAAACAGCAGCCTGTGAAGATTTTCTTCGTCTTTTTTATGCCGTTTGACATTGAATGACCTTTTACTATATCTGCATTACTCATGTGTGGTAGTAGACTGTGTGTTAGTTATGACTTATCCAGAAAAAAAGACTAGCTAATTCTAATTCAGAATTTTCATTTACAAAAGCTCTAAATGTCGCAAAAATGGCAATCTTCTCTTTAAAGTAATGTATTCGACCGCCCACCATTGTTTCATGATATGGACCCACATGAAGTTAGCCTGCGTGGAAACACTGTAGGGGAAGAAGGCATCCATTGAAAAAAAAGGCTCAAATGATCTAGTCACTTTCGATACTGTACTTCAGATGCAAAATGGATATTCATGCCGAAACCTGACAAAGCACGCCTGCTTTGATGGGAACTGGTATAGACAATGACCAGTGGCTGGGTCAGTGGAATGTCTCTCTGAGAGCAGAGAAGCTTGTCAAATGACACTAAAAATAAGTTCAGCAACCATCATATCCGAAGGGAAAAGGCAAACATTTCAGTTTGGGTGGGCTTCATGTGCGCAAGATGGAAAGTGGTTACAAAGGAGCCTAGATTTATAATCCCTTGTTTATTTTATCCATCAGAATTGTGTAGATCGTATATATATTTCTCTTAGTGTTGGGCCATAATATTGGTGCATGGCCCAAAGGAGGCTCATAGTGTCCATTTGTAAAAAACATTATGGTTGGTTTAATTTTTGCACCCAGGAGCCTAACCTCGTGCGAGCATGTACTATATTGAGAAAAACAGAATTGCAGTTGAAGTGCTCATCTGTTTTATATGCAGTCTCTTCCACGGGCGCCAATGGCATTTTGCTGAATGCAGTGCCTTTGGATAAGAGGGCTAAAGCAGAGCCACCTCCTTCCTGCGGCATCATGTGCTCGAAAAGAAGCATGTCGCTGTGTGTGGCCAAAGGCAATCTTTGCTATTCGTTAGAATTGATATAAAACACCCACTATTTTGGTTAAAGGATTACGTACCTATGAAGAATGCACTTTATATATGCTATTAAGAGAGTAGATTAAAGGAGAGGCATTTCTGGCACCTTTTAAGTGGCTCTTTTTGTAGTACTCTATTACAGTGTCATATTAGCAATAGAGAAGGGCATTTCAATTATTTGGAATATGTTTCATTTAAGTCCATACTAGGGGTAACATTTGATTAATGTGTTACCTGAAAGTAAGGGTGCCTGTTCCCAAATTGATTTGTATTTCTGGAATAGTCCTGCGTACGATTTGCTATGGATACTTCATCTAAGAAGATTGCCAAAGTAAGTTCAAATACGGTATATGTTGAAGGAGCATCAATTTTTATAATTCTTTTTTTTAAACTATTATAAATTTGACATCTTCATGTCTGTTTCCAAAGAGATGTAGCTTTCAGTAAACCTCATATTAACATTTCTACAATAAAGTACAATAAGAAGAAGCACATATGAGTGGCCTTTGTGTCAGCTCAATTTGGCCACTGGTTTTCATGTGATTTTCATGGTTTGCCAATTCTTTGGCGGGTTATACTTCAAGGCTATGACATTTTTGGATGATTGAATTGCAATGTTCCATTTGTGTTCCATTAGGTTAGGGTGTTGGGAATCAAGCATGCCTTTTGTTAGACTGCTAGGATCCCGAGCAAGTGTGTATTTTCTGATGTACTTACGTGCTGACATGAGAACATTCTTACCGTGGATTTATGGCTTTCATGTTTGGGAACAGCATGCTGTTTGGGTGATTTAGTGTATTGTAAAGACACAGTGCAATTCATCAATCACTCTTGTGCCTTCATTTGTTTTACCTTGCCTTTATGATATACTTTTTCCCAGCTTATTTTGGCCACAAAGTAAAGATATGCAACCACACAGGCATTCTTAAATATGTATCAAATATACTAGTAGTATTTCAAAAGTACCATGACATTTCTCTGTGCATGTCTATTAAGTTCAACACTTACACCATAAACATAACCTTTCTAATACACTTTTTTCTGAAGGTGTAACTTAACTCCGCTAATACAGTGCGTTCAGCAAAGGTCACTAGTTCCTGCTTCCATAATGTTGTAACCTAAAATGTTCCTTCATTATGGAGTTTTCTTTCTAGGACAGCCAGGGGCAGTACACATAAACAGTTGTCAAATTGTTAACAATCACTTCACTTAACAGAAATCCTGCCCAATTGAATTAGCAATTTTTGTATTTTTATTTATTTAGATTCTTATACTCAGGAAATGTTTGTTTTGTGCTTTCAATCAAATAATTCGTTAAACTTGTGGGCTAGAAGATACCCATCAGTAGCCTAGGATGAGAAACGAGGATTAATAGCAAAAACTAAAAGAGAAGTGGCTTTCGGAAAATGTTTCTCTTCTGTGGAGGTGGGAAAACAGAACTACATTCTTCTAACAAACCTTAAAAGCCATTATTACAAAAGGCAATCAAAATGCTATGCACAACTTACCAATGGTGCCATTGTGTGCCAATTTGTTTACCTCATGAACTGTCGCATTTCCTGCAAATGAAACTCACTTTTGTTAAAAGAAAACATCCAACATGTGTGTGTCAAAATAAAAAATATTTCTAAAGGTATTTTAGAAAGATAAGGGGTGATAAAAACAAGTCACCTCCTTATAAAAACACGCTTTAGCAAAGCCAAATAGTTTTCGCCTTTATAATACGAATGCTTGCGCTAGTGAAACTCACATGTACACCTGATCATATATTGAATATAGCATTGCAAAATCTTATCTCCAAATAGTGTCCCGCTGCTACTTGGTGTATGTGAGCTGGAGCTGCCAGAGAAGAAAACCTTTTTAGAAAAAGAACCCTAACTCACCCGAGGGTGACATGTTTCATCATAGGGTTCCCTCCTCACACCCAGACTGCAACGTCCATGGTGTGGAGGACAACTCCCCAATGGAGAGGACTGAGGTGTTTTAAGATAAGCGGTGTAATGTGGTCAGTGAGTGACAGAGTGCAAAAGTATAACAAGTGATGCTGAATAAAACTATCTCAAAGGGCCTGAGTCACCATTATTCAGTGATCCACTCAGACAGAGTAAAAACGAGAGAGGACTGTTTTTTAGAGCGAATATAACCCTTCAAATGGTCAACATGTTACTACCCTTATATGGCCTACATAGGGTTCAATTGCATTTGTCAGCACCTATGTGTGTTCAGTCACTCTGAGCAGGGTTGTGATAATAAATGAAAATGTATTGGGAACCATAAAATCAAATGTGACCAGAGTAACAATGACCTGTGTATATTCTGGGTCCACTCACTGTCTTTCTAATGGTCGGAAGAAAGATATCCACTCTTGCCATGTTGTATTTCTATCTAGGACCCTAATTTGATATTCCCGATTCATGCCCTTACGTGGTTATAATAAATAATATCCTTATAAAGGCATAGGAATCACATCCATATTTAGTATTAGCCCATGCAGTCCAAAAACGGCAAGGCTACTCCCATAGACTTCTAGAGAGCACAACGCGTTCTCTAAACAAACCAAGCCACCAGCAGCCCGGGAAAACCCCCTGCTTTTGTTTTGATTTGCACAAGAACTCCTGAAGTCCAGAAAGAACTGTTAGTTCTTAGTGACGTCTTATGTCCAACCTTACGTCAAACCCGGCACCTTTCAGGTATAAATATACCAACGTTGCCTTAAGCAAACACACAGTAGTTGGGAGCAGAGCGACGTTCTACTTGCCCGAGAGCCCAGCTGTTGCGGAGAGCCGAAGGAAACCGCCCCTCCCTTTGACGCACTGAGAGAGACGCTGTCTTTTTCTCCAGCCGAGAAAATCCTGCTCCGGTGGTCCCAAGTCAACCTCGCGGTTTGCTGGGAGATCGAGTCCTGAGAAGCGAGATACAAGACCTCCTTCATTCTATAACCAAGGTACGGAGCTGATTAAAACCTTAAAGAGAATTCTTGATTCCGATACTTGGCAAAAACCTAACTTAACTTAAAACTGCAACTTACTTACTCCTTCCCACGTATTAGACTTAGGTCAGGTACACCGGGGTAGGCGTATCTTAGAAGCACCAGTTGAGTTCGTTAGTTAATGTTTTCATATATGTATATATTTTATCCATTTTAAAGTATCATATGGCTAAGAAACCATATCAATGCTTTTACAGTATTATTTCATAATGCTACTTTTACTGTACTCACTTTACTTTATATTAAGTATTGCAATTGAGGCAATTCATTTCTCTTGCATGAGAATGAAGACCACTCAATAAAATAACACCTTTTATTGAAAACGCCCATCTCTCTATTTCTCTGCACTCTGGTGAAATTAAGCATGCACGATTGACTGAGTGAAATAGTTGTCTATTGTTTGCACATGACTCTAGAGATATACTCTTTATTCTGAGGGAACAAAGTTGTCATGTTATATGGTTGTCAGAAGCGAATCCCTTCTTGTACGAATCAGGGAAGTTAACCCCTCCCTATTCACTCGAGAAAGTTTCTAGTGACCTCTGAGCTAGCTGGCAAAACTAATTAAGTATAACATAGTCAGTAGAGACCTAAATGACCTCAGTCCTACGTCTACACTGCTGTTTATATTATTCCAATGCGCAGAGCCTATTGGGAATATTGGAACTACACTACATGGCGCCCAACGTTTGGTAAGGCGATAATCTAACGCAAGACACTAAAGTAACTCAGTCGTGCTTTTCACACGACCCCTTTCTCCCGTAAAAAACTCCATTAGACGTCTGGAGTGGGTGAAAGGTTAATATCCGCCGAAACTTAGTAGGATGAGAATCCTATGTATTAGTTTTTGGTTTAATCAATGTTGAAGGATACAGTGTTCCAAAATATTGTGCACCTAATCTTTGTTTCCTTGAAACTTGCTCTGTAAGAAACTCTCATTAAAGAATGTCAAATCATGGTGACGACAACAAAACCGGTGATGCCGCAGTAAATGCGAATCAACCGGGTGCAGATGTTACAGGGTTTAATGATGACGACCATGATGCAATCATCATCCCGGTCAATATAGGAAAAACCATAACTATAAAACTGATAGAAAATGGAGTATCATCAAGAGGTGGTACAGTAGTATTTGTGGTGGAGGCACATGAATTTCGGCAGACAGAGGTATTCTATTCCTGGATACATTTTCCAGCAGCAAACGCTGTGACACATGAGTTCCACTACTACAAAATAGCGGAAGCTCCAGAGGAATACTCTCCTTTTGAGGAAGTTGAAATTCCACTAACATACCAAGAGCACCTGCTCTGGTTTAATGGCGCCCTAAAACATCAAAATCACATCATCAGGCTCGGTCCACTAGGTAGACCAGGAGCCACGTGGCCGGTTCTAGCCAGCTACACACCACACCCCGACATTGAAACAAGGTCAAGCGAAGAACTCCTAGTTAAACTAAAAGAATTAACAAAGGCATATAGAGAATTAGTTCAATTGGCGAGGGATGATATAGAGTA
This sequence comes from Lissotriton vulgaris, assembly GCF_964263255.1. Taxonomy (NCBI): domain Eukaryota; kingdom Metazoa; phylum Chordata; class Amphibia; order Caudata; family Salamandridae; genus Lissotriton; species Lissotriton vulgaris. The sequence continues at coordinate 1,322,647,571 of NC_141689.1, read as the reverse complement.
CCTCCAAAAGTTGAAGGAGACAGATATAGCAGAACAACCATTTGAGCTTGCCAGAATCATAGAAAAATCCTATGAAGAACTAGGAAGAGATAGTTTGGGTGGGAAACCAGTAAAACCCCAACTAACTGAAAATCCTGAAAAAACATTTATTAAAAATAATCTAAACACTCCAAAAAAGAGTTGGGATGGTAATAAACAATCCACTCCCAAGGAAAAACTATTCCAGTCCAGAGGAAGGTCTCCTCAACGGAGAGAAAGATCTCCTGGCCGAGGAGGCAAGTCTCCCCAAAGGGAACACTCTGAAAAAAGATACAACCTTAGAGATAGGGATAAATTGAGAAAACCTGATACATATCAAGATATTGATACACGTCCCTCTCGATCTTTTCAGACTTCCTCACAGAAATTGGAAAGAAGAGGACGGTCAGAACACAAGGAAGAGCACGTCAAGTCCAAAGACAAAGAACCTGCTCATCAAAGTAAAAATCACAATTTCCCAGAAAGAAGGTAGAAAGTATTAAAATTAAACATGCCGAGGATCCTGAGGACACAACTGAAAAATGGAGAGTGGGCCCAGACAATGCTAGACAGCGCAGCAGAAGTGACCATAGCTCGCAAGATCCTGATGAATCTTCTGGAGACGGTGGACACGAATGAATACATTCAGGTGGAAACTGCAGACATACGAGTTAGCGTGCCCCATAAACTATATGAAATAACATTACGTATAGAGGGAGATAAAACTAGGAAAATAAAAGGTCTCTTTTGGGAGAACCTTCCTAAAGGCTAAGACATCCTGTTAGCTGAAAAAGATTGGCCACCAGAGTTTGTCAGGGAGTGCCCTCATGGCAAAGAAATGATTATGCCTGCCTTCTCAAATCATATTCCAATTCATAAAAAATACACATTCGCAAGAAAATGGGCAGTGGCACAAGCCCCTGCATTATACAAAAATCATGTAGGATGGGATGAGGACTCTCTTCCCCACAAAATACAGTTACAAAATCAACCAACTGCACAAAGGCAGTAACCAGTTAAACAAGAAGCTAAAAAGCAAGTCAGGGAGATCTTAGATCACCTTGAATATCAAGGGGTGATTGAAACATGCACCTCACAAATGAACAATCCTTTGTTTCCTGTCTCCAAGCCAGACGATTCATATCACCTCGTTTTGGACTACAGACATTTAAACTCCTGCTGCAAAACATTTGCAGTACAAAACTCACACAGTGCGGCACTAATGAACAACATCGTGAGAAAGAAATATAAAACGACATTAGATATCTCTAATGGGTTCTTCTGTCAAAACATTGCACCTGAAAGCAGGGTTTTGACCGCTTTCTCAATAATGGGGTCGCAAAAACAATTTTGCCGACTCTCACAGGGATTCCAGAATAGACCAGGATTATTCTCAGCAAGGGTAACAGAGTTACTACAAATATATGATGATGAGGCATTATCATCTGTCGATGACATCTATCTTACAGACGATGACCTGGAGACTCACTTAAAAAGAGTGAACACCATAATACTTGGGTTCGCATCAGAGGGTTACAAATTCAACTTTAAAAAGTCAAGAATTGCCCATCTAACAGTCCTATTTTTAGGATATTAATTATCAAGTGAAGGCAAAAGCCTGGCAGAGAACTTCTTAGAGAAGTGTGCAGTGCTCCAAGCACCAAAGACGCTGAAAAATTTACAATCAATACTAGGCTTCCTGAATTTCGGTAGAACATACATTCTAAATTATGCAGAGAGGGTTAAACCTCTCGATGAATTAATAAAACCTGATTTCAAACCAATAAATTGGACTCAGAAACACACAGAAATTTTAAGATCACTACAAACAGACATGTTAGCTAAAACAAAATTGCAAACTCATGAAAACATACGCAACCTTGTAATCCGAGTCATCCCAGGAAGATGAGGATTCACATATCTGACCTCTAATGAGGGAGAAATAGTACCTATAGCTTACAAATCACATTTGTACACTCAAGCTGAAATGAAATTCAGCTCTACAGAAAAAATTCTGACAGCGGTTCAAACTGCTGGAGCAACAGAAAGAGCCCTAGCCCAAGGCAAGAGAATAACTGTTTATACAGCAGAATCAGCCCTTGAGGCATTAACAAGTCAACGCAATCTGAATGCAGTGGCATTAGATCTAAAATGGATACAATGGGAAAATTCTCATGCTACAGAAGACGTGAAGTACTATTTTGACCTGAAACTGAAAAAACTAGATGATTTAGAATACGAACAAGAATATCCCCTGCCAATCGAAATTCTGCCTCTCGAACAATATACCTGTGTGATCTATATGGATAGATTCGCACAACACTACGATGTAGATAAAAAATCCTACAATGCAGCGTGTGCGATTGTTAATCGTCGCTGGCGCTCTGGTAAATTCAGACCTATGATTACCAAAACAGAATCACTCAGAAACTGTTCAGCTGAATGAGCTGAAATAAGATCTTTGAAAATGGTGCTTGAAAATGCCAATCGCGAATTCCCCACACTAATATTGTGCGATTCGCATTACTGCGTCAAGTCATACAACAGTGACATGCAGACTTGGATTAAAAACGGCTACAAAGATGACACAGGTGCCACAATAAAACATAAAAAGCTATGGGAACAAGTAGTTCTTTTGCAGAAAGAACTACAAAAGACTCACGTGATACATACACTGAGTCATCAATGTGATGGCGTTCACGTTGCAGGGAATTCATTGGCTAACAGAGCCACAGCGGAAGCTGCTCAACCGGCTTCCGTAGCCACAAAAAAGCGTTCTAAAAAACACATAGATGAAGAAACCATGCTGGCGGTAAAAGCCTCATTAAAAGGCGATTATGCAGCATTACCTCTCAACTATCCACTCAGTAATACATACATAATTGATGCAAACTCCGTTCCTTTTGCTCAAATCCCTGGAGTGGGAGATAGAGTAATTCCAAACACGAACCGGAGAATCTTCTTGATACAAGAAGCACACATGGGACTGGGTCTAAGGCACCAAGAGATCTTAAAATCTCTAATAGAATTACAATCAGAATACTGGTGGCCGGGGATGAGCTTGCAAATTTACACATTTGCAATGGATTGTCCAGACTGCAACAGAGATCGCAGTTGTGAACCGGACCAGACTATTGCAAGGACACCTTTATTAGAAAGCATCAGGCGATCTATACGCAGAAATCCAACCAGAGAAATGCGACCCCATAATTATTAAGACCAGATTCACTGAAAATGTAGACCCCAGCGCTCGGCTGATGCCAGAACTGTTATAAAAGATTTGCGAGTCTTTATCGGAACATACACAATTGGCATGCTACATTCTGACCAGGGTCCTGCGTTTAGCTCTCGGGCTTACAAGGAGGCCATGGCCAACATGGGCATTGCTTTGCGGTACTCTTCTCCCTTCCATCCTGAGGGAAATGCGGTCGTGGAAAGAAAAAACCGTGACATAAAGCAATCTATAACGGCGAGGGTATTAGGTTCGGGTGATGGGTGGGTCAAACATTTAATAAGCGTCCAACGTAGTCTTAATAACATGCCAAGAAATTCTCTAGGAGGTATCAGTCCGTATGAACTTTTGTTTGGTACTAGAATGATTATCCAGGATCTGGATCGTCAAACTTCAGTGGTAGAAGAAAAAACTTTTGATATCAAAGATCGTTTGGCTGTTTTACAGGACTTGAATGAAACAAGAAAGAGTCTAAGTAACATAAAGTTTAAGCCAACAACCACAGAAGAACCACCTGTCCCAGCAAGACCTGTCTGGATTCCAAAGATTGGGGATCTGGTCAGAGAAAAGATTGCGGTGAAGAAGGAATTTGGGCCTTCTTACAGAAAAGCAGTACCTGTCTTAGCTGTCAGCGGAACAAGATCAGTAGTACTACCACCACTTGCTGGTAAAAAGGAAAACAGAATTGTTTCCATCGACCTGGTGAAACCACAAACATGTGGCCGATAATAAATAGCAGGCCCAGTGTACTACCAAGAAATAGCAGAAGACCAAACTTTGCTACAATCCAAGAGGTTCAAACTGATAGACTAATCACATTTGATAAACCTGCAGTAAATAACAAGGGACTATGCAACAAAGCCATGGAACTTGTGCCTCTTGGAACCCAAATTGCAACAGTTCATGAAGATACGCCAATCTACAACTATGTAGCCTCAGAATGTACAAATGTAACAAAAGAAAATGCAAAGATCAATGGAAATCCGGAAGCAATCCCACCAATTGACAGAACAGCATCTGGCTATTTTATCAACTTCAATGACTTTTCCGATGATCCAAGTGAACATGGAGACAAGCCAGCAACAAACACTTTCAAAGAAAAAATGACCGAACTTTTTCACCAACAAAAAGAAACATATCTGATTTCACCATGGATTGACCTATGGATTGTGTTAGGTGTACTTTTCTTCCTGCTTTGGCTCATCATGGTTTTATGCTTGGGTACATTCTTTGATGGAAAATACAGTACAATGGACACAGCAAGTCAGAACATCAACTTGGTCCTAAAGCCTCACAGATCCTCTCACATCGAGAAAAGAGAACTATCATCAGTGAACATTTCAGCAAAGCCTATAACTGGTGGTATAGCATGGGACAGAACTGATTATGAAATTTATGGCCCGATTGAGCTCTTGCAGTATCTACACCAGTTTAAGGTTTCCTTAGGAGACTTTGTGATACCAAGTTCTTTTTCTGATGATTGGGACTTTGAAAATATTAATAATATGATGTCAGATTTAGTAATGTCAGCTACATTTACAGAACATGATTATTTACAGGGTTCATCAAATTATGAAGAATTATACTGTTACAATCACTATGGTCATCACTATTTGCATAAATCTGCACAACCTAGAAATGTTTTTACTTATAATCAATGGGAACATTGTCCAACTCCGCCAAAAGGCAGCTCGAAGACATTTTATGAGAAATTTCCATACTTCTCAGGTTTTAACAATAGTGATCCAGAAACGTTTTATTTTAAAATGTTAAATAAGACAGGCATGAAAACAATGTTGACAAATACTAAACTGATTTATTCTGAAAAATTTTATGACAAAATGTCTACATTTGGTTTTGAGTTTTGGAAAAATAACATTGAAACAAAAACTATCTGGGGTACAAAAGACTGGCAGGTACAAGGTCCAGAATCATTATTTAGAGCCTGCATGATCCCAGAATGAGTAATATTTCTGAATGACACAATTCAACAAACTATTTGTCTTGGGTTAGCTAAGATAAAAGACTTAAATAAACCGTCTATTCCAAAGCCCATACCTGATAGTAATAATACTGCGGATATGTAAATAGACGTATCCCATATTTTTCACCAAAACAGAACAAATCCTGATTGGAAACAATGGTTGATCTGGCCTACAGACACAAATAACTGTCAAGATAGATTCCTGAACAAAAGACAGGGGTTCAAACTGACCAGGCCAGACCCAAGATATTCCCAGAGACAACATCCAGCGATAGTTACAACATACAGTGTAGGGAAATTATGCCTTGAGTGGCTACAGAAATCCACACTGGCAGAAATTAAGCAACACTTGACTTTACTTAAAGAAGGTGCTGACTTGCGAGATTTCATAATGGGACCTCGCAAACAGCGTCAAAAATGTTTCATAGCGGCCGGTATATACGCTGCATACAACGAAGCTTGGAAAGTAATGCAAATTGAAACAGCAGAAAAAATACGAGAAATTGATCGTATAAATTTGGAAAAATCACTTTCTGTAGTAGACAATGGGTTAATGACTCTGTCCTCCAGTATATATTTACTGGACAGCATTGTATCATCTTCCTTTGATATAATAGAGCAAGACTTGCTAATGTTACAACATGGTCAGTCCCAATTGCGTTCTATTGTACAGCTTGGCTGGACGTTGCAAAACCTGCGTTCAGGCTACGTACCATGGCTTCTAATCAACATAACGTCATTATTTTCTATCTTTAACCTCACTGATAAACAAATCAGTTTGGCACAAAAAGGAGCAGACTATACGATTCTGAGCATTGAAAAACATGAGAGATTACCATTGTGTTAGACCTGTCTGGCTTTTTGGCGAAGTCCCTCCTAATTTTTATTTATTTTGTCCCCTTTTTGCCCCTCATACCCTTATTAATTTTTGTGTCTACTGACGTTTTGTAGGTGTTGGCCAGGGGGATAGGTGTTCTCTCTCCCCCCCTCATAATCTTTTACCTCAGGCCCAGAGGCCTGTTCTGACAGGAAAGTTGGCACCACCTAAAATGGTGGCCACCAACTGCCCCAACTGTCACCAACAGAACTTGGCTATAGCCTAACATAGGGCATTCCAGAACCTTCTGGTCCATTCTGGACCACTGAAGGGCAGCCTATATAAGGCGGAATGCGGGGCAGCCATTTTGTCTACCTGTGGAAGTCAGCTGGAGGACAGGTGGTAGCTGAGGGTGGGAAGAGGTTAGACTTAGGGTTGACTTCCTGGACTGGGAAACTGCCTTATTGGTCCAACCCACTACTCCCCTGTTGGTTACTTGTCCTTGCCCCGCTGTGGGAAGTTACTGGAGACCCTGGGCGCCTAGCTGGCCCCTTGTCTAAAATTATACAGGGACAGCTTCAGGAGAAGGAGACTGCAGCGCTGCGGTGTGCAGTCCTCTGCCCAGCATAAAGAGTCCAGAGACTGGTAAATTGTCCTAGACTGTCCCCTAATTCGTAAACCCCTGGAGCGTTATCTCTCACCTGCTGTGGTGGAGCGCCACTGAGGAGAGTAGCAGAAGCCAGGAGGAAACGGGCTGTCCTGCCTTTCAACCCCCCAATCTGGTGCAGGGCGAGCGGCGCCGTTTTGGTGCTGTAATCGTGTGCCCTGAGGTGAGGAGCGGAGTCGGGGAAGTCTTTGGCAGCTTTCAAGTGTGCTGGGAGGAGAGAGCAGCGTCGGAAACACAGCGCGGTCACAAGCGGTGAGACACTGATCCCTCGCGCATGCTTAGTGGCGCCGCCGGGCTCCGTGAGGCGGAGCCAGATCAGTGAAGGCGGGAGCAGTCGCTGAGGAGCGAGGAGCGCATTGCGCATGTCCCCGTGAGTAGCGCGTCCCCGGCCAGGGAGTGTGTGGCTTCGTTTTCCCCCTTCGCTCAAGCGCCTCAGGAAGGAGTTGGCGCGAGCGGAAAGGGGGCCTTGAAAGTGCGCTCATCATTATTCCTCTGCCCCAGCATCAAGGAAGCAGCTGGAGCGGAAAGGAGCTTCTGACGTGTGCGCTTCACCATTCCCCCGCCCCAGCATCAAATAAGCAGCTGGCTCGGCGGGAGGGAGTGGAGTGAGGCCGGTGGGACCTCGAGGGAGCCTGAAGTCATCAGCGACGCGTGGGGACTGGGACAACATCGTCCCCACGCTACAGTAAGGAGTGGGGCTCTCTCTCACTGGGGAGTTCTGAGCACAGGGGTAATCCTCATTTTTAACAGTGCATAACAGTTGCCATTCTTTTCCCCCTGAGTGAGATAGAAGCTCTGAGGAACAGAAGACAAATACTATACATATTTAACTGGCCTAAGAAGGCATAAAGGATACCTGCCTGTTGTGGTTATAGTGCCTGTTAAACGTACTGAACTACAGGAATCCATTGAACTGGCATAGCAGATAAGAAGTGTTATTGTAATTACTGAAACCAGTTGTAGAGTATAGAACCTACTTAGAAACTATGCTTAATTAAATGCTAGGACCTCTAGTGATGTAAAGTTGATGACTAAGTAGCAACTGGTCAGAGATTATATTAAATTCCTGATTAATAGGTATTGTGCTTTCTCTCAAAAAGGGAACCTGCTTAAGAGGTCAATTTAGTAATGGTAAAAGACTAAGCATATTTACAAGTTACATGTATTGAGTTGTGATTCTCTTTCTACAGACAAACAGTGTTATAATTTCTCCTGAACTAAGTGTAAATTTTTCCTGTGTGAATATTGAGAGTTAAACCAAAGAGAATATTATTTTTATATAAAGCAGTGCTTATTTTCCTACATTTTTGGTGTAGCGTTATTTTTGTGTGATATTGCGTGATTTTACTTTTGGGTGGTCTGCAACCTTAACACTGTGCCTCTGAAGTATATGTCTTGCCCTAGGCCAGGCTACCCCAGGTTCTAACATTTGGTGCCTAGCAGTGGGATACTGACTTGGTTGCAGCTACTTACTAGTAATTTGACGTAATACACCGAACCTACACCAGGAGTTTTCTCCTTGCGGCCCTCCCAATTTGTCTTTTTGTTTTTTCCAAATTTATTCCTGGTGGTGGGTGGAGTTGGCTTTAGGTTGCCCTTGCCACTCTAAAATTTCTGGTGTGTATCCAGGTTTGCCTGGCTCACAATGGAGTTCGCTGTGGAAAACCTGGAAGTCTATTCCGTGTCACAATTGAAAATGTTCTGCCGACAGATGGGGGTCTTTTTCAAACATGGTGCCAGGAAGGGGGAGCTCCAGACCAGTCTTAGGGCTTGGGTGGAGGCACACCAAGGAAAGAAGGAGGAGGATGAAGGGGTCGACCAGGACACGGTGGGGGGGGGTAGAAGAGTTATTCCACACTGAAGGGGAAAACTTACTCACCGGACCAGTGTCCTACTCCAGAAGGGGCAGTAGCATCTCTGGGGGAAGCCTAACAGAAGCCGAGCTCACCGATAGGAGGGAGAAAAGACAGTTAAGGTGGGAGTTGGCTAAGTTGGAGCAGGAGAAAGAGGAGAGGAGGATGGCCCACGAGTTTAGACTGAAGGAACTGGAGCTCCAAAGTCTGCGACGGGGGTCCTCTCCTAGTAGGAATGGTGGCAGCGAACCAAAGGAGTCAGCCAGGGAGACCAAACCCTATATACCAAAGGACCTGATAGCGAGCTTCAGTCAGGGGGACGATGTAGATAAGTGGCTGGCCGCTTATGAGGTTTCCCTGAGGGTTCATGGAGTGCAGGAGAAGCACTGGGGGGGTAGCTTGTATAAGTACATGCCTCCTGCTGGTCGGGACACCTTGCTGGCCCTGGATCCAGAGGAACAGACAAACTACCCCACCATGAAGCTGGCGTTGTTAAGGAAGTTCGGGCTCACCCCAGAAAGGTACCGGCAGAAGTTTAGGGGGAGCCACAAGCTGAACACTCAGAACTGGGTGGACTTCCTTGACTACGCCAGAAAGGCCTTAGAGGGTTGGGTCAAGGGCAGTGAGGTAAAAGATTATGAGGGGCTGTACGATCTATTTTTGAGAGAACACCTCCTCGAGAAATGTTTTCCTGAGCTGCGCCAACACCTGGTGGACAGCAAGCTGACCAATCCCCGGAAGCTTGCAGAGGAGGCGGACATCTGGGCAAGTACCCGGGTGTCCTCCAAGGGGACTGGAGGGGAATCTCAAAAAGCCGGACAGGGCGCCCCCCAGAAGAAGGAGGGGGGGGAGAAAAAGAAAGAGTTCTCTAAAGGTCCCCAAAATAACTTCCAAGGGAAGGGAGCAGGTTTCACCCCTAGGGCAAACCCGCCCCGAAACCCTAATGCTGGCCAAAGCCAGCAGCCCAGGGTTCTCCACTGTTTTGAATGCGGTGGCGTTGGACATTATAAGGGAGATGTCAGATGCCCAAAGAGACCACCCCCTCCCACCGGAGGAAAGTCACCGGGAGTAGCTAGTGTAGCGCTCGGGGAGGAGTTGCCCTTAGATAAGGGGGGTGAGTGGGCGGGTGTCACCTTGGTGTCCCTGGGAGAGCGGGAGATGGTGCCAAAGATCCAGGTGCCCCCAAATACTACAAAGTATGGGCAATGGGTTACCATCAATGGCCAGAGAGGGGAGGCTCTGAGAGATACAGGAGCCAGCATGACTATGGTGAGAAGTCAGCTGGTGTCTCCAGAGCAGGTTGTTCCTAATGTACTCCACCCCGCCGCGATGGCTGACGGTAGAATGGGCCACTATCCAGTGGCTGAGGTTCCCTTTGAGTGGGAGGGGGTTGCAGGTTCACTTCGAGTTGCCGTAAGCCCTGCCGTGCCAGTCGATTGTCTGTTGGGGAATGACATGGAACACAACACTTGGAGAGAGGTGGAATACCGGACGCATTCTGCGATGCTGGGTACACCTGACTGGGCCTGTGTCAGCACACGGTCTGCGACTGCCCGGAGAGGGAGTTCGCCTGGGTTGGAGCCTGGAACAATGGCCCAACCCGCTGCTAAGAAGGGACAGACCCGGAGACAGAGAAAGCCTGCTCCGGCTTCCACACCCCATGAGACAGATCGGCCACCTGCGGTGGTGGACCAGGAGTCCGTGGAGGGGGAAGTAGACTCTCTGGAGGATTTACCCATCCCTGCGGAGTGGCATGTGGAGGGAGGTCCTACCAGAGAGGAATTCTGTAAGGGGCAGAGGGAGTGCCCCACCCTTGAGGGACTGAGGCGACAGGCTGAAGCCCAAGCAGCAGGTGATGTTACGGGACATTACCATATTTACTGGGAGGATGGACTCCTCTACAGTGAACCCAAGGTACCCTCGCCTGGTTCTTCGAGGGCCTTGGTAGTCCCGCAACAGTACCGAGCCTTTCTTTTGGAATTGGCTCATGCCATACCCCTGGCAGGACACTTAGGCCAGGACAAGACCTTTGCACGGCTTGTCCTCCACTTTTACTGGCCTCAGATGAAAGTGGCGTCCAACACATACTGTAGGACATGTGTAACCTGCCAGGCCAGTGGGAAAACAGGGGTGAAGCTAAAAGCTCCCCTGGAACCACTTCCAGTCGTTAGCACCCCCTTTGAGAGGGTGGGCATCGACATTGTAGGGCCTTTGGATCCACCAACAGCAGCTGGTCACAGGTTTATCCTGGTACTGGTGGATCATGCGACACGGTACCCAGAGGCCATACCTCTGAGGACAGTCACTGCACCTGTAGTGGCAAGAGCCCTAATGGGAATCTTTACCCGAGTGGGATTTCCCAAGGAAGTTGTGTCCGACAGGGGGACCAACTTCCTGTCAGCTTACATGCGGGCAATGTGGAAGGAGTGTGGAGTGACCTACCGGTTCACCACTCCTTATCACCCCCAGTCGAATGGACTGGTTGAAAGGTTTAATAAGACCTTGAAGGGCATGATCAGAAGTCTGCCCGAGAGCCTGCGGAGGAAATGGGATGTCCTCCTACCCTGTTTACTCTTTTCCTACAGGGAAGTGCCCCAGAAGGGAGTGGGCTTCAGCCCCTTTGAGCTTCTGTATGGGCACCCTGTACGCGGTCCTCTCAGCCTGGTGAAGGATGGTTGGGAGAAATCTCCCAGGAAACCCCCCCAGGATGTGGTGAGCTACATGCTGGCCTTCAGGAGCCAAATGGCGAAGTTGTGGAAGCAAGCTTCTGACAACTTGGAGGCCAGCCAGGCAGTCATGAAGGAGTGGTATGACCACAATGCTCACCAGGTGGAATTGGAGCCTGGATAGAAAGTGTGGGTGATGGAGCCTGGAGAGCTTAGCGCCCTCCAGGATCGCTGGACAGGCCCCTTTGAGGTGTTGGAGAAGAAGGGTAAGGCCACATACCTGGTGGACCTTAAGACCCCTCGACAGCCCCTACGGGTGCTGCATGCCAACCGACTCAAGCCCCACCATGAGAGGCCCGAAGTCATGCTGATGATGGTGACTGACGGGGAAGAGGAAGCGGAAAGCGAACCTCTCCCAGATCTCTTTTCGTCCCAAGAGAAGGATGGGTCATTGGAGGGAGTGATTCTCTCTCATACTCTAACTCCTGAGCAACGGGAGGACTGCCGCCAGATACTGGAGCAGTACTCCTCGTTGTTCTCCCTTGTCCCGGGAAGGACCCACCTGTGTACCCATGATGTGGACACAGGAGACAGCCCACCAGTGAAGTCCAAGACCTACCGGCTGTCTGACAAGGTGAAGGCTAGCATACATGGAGAAGTTGCCAAGATGCTAGAGCTGGGAGTAATTGAACCTTCCAACAGCCCTTGGTCCAGTCCGGTGGTGCTCGTGCCAAAAGCCGCACCACCAGGCACCACACCTGAACTGAGGTTCTGTGTGGATTACCGAGGACTGAATTCAGTGACAAGGACTGATGCTCATCCGATCCCTAGGGCGGATGAATTGATTGACCGGCTAGGAGCTGCCCAATATCTGAGTACCTTTGACCTCACTTCAGGGTACTGGCAGATCTCCTTGACAGATGGAGCAAGGGAAAGGTCAGCCTTCTCCACGCCTGAGGGACACTACCAGTTCTGTGTGATGCCCTTTGGGCTCAAGAACGCCCCTGCCACATTTCAGCGGCTGGTGAACCAGGTCCTCTCTGGATTGGAGAGTTTCTCTGCTGCCTACCTGGATGACATTGCTGTCTTCAGTAGCAGTTGGGAGGACCATCTGCAGCATTTGCAGGCCGTTCTCCAGGCCCTGAGACAAGCTGGATTGACCATCAAAGCCAGCAAATGCCAGATTGGGCAGGGGTCGGTTGTGTACCTTGGACACTTGGTGGGTAGGGGGACTGTGCAGCCCCTGCAGGCGAAGATTGAGGCAATCATGGCCTGGGAACCCCCCAAGACACAGACTGAGGTCCGAGCTTTCCTGGGCCTCACAGGATACTCCCGTCGCTTTGTGAAGGGGTATGGCACTATTGTAGCGCCCCTCACAGAGCTCACCTCCAAGAAACAACCTCGACGGGTAGTTTGGACAAAGGCTTGTCAGCAAGCCTTTGAAAAGTTGAAACAGGCAATGTGTGCGGCACCGGTCCTGAGGGCCCCAGACTTCTCCAAGGAGTTCATTGTCCAAACAGATGCATCAGAACATGGCATTGGGGCAGTGTTATCGCAACTGAATGAAGAGGGCCTGGATCAACCCGTAGTCTTCTTATCCAGGAGACTGCTTCCCCGGGAACAGAAGTGGAGTGCCATTGAGAGGGAAGCTTTTGCGGTGGTGTGGGCTCTGAAGAAGCTGCGGCCATACCTCTTTGGCTCGCACTTCCTGGTTCAGACTAACCACCGACCCCTTCGTTGGCTGATGCAGATGAAGGGGGAAAATCCCAAGTTGTTGAGGTGGTCCATCTCCCTACAGGGAATGGACTTCCGGGTGGAACATCGGCCTGGAGTGGACCACGCCAATGCAGACGGTCTCTCCAGATATTTCTGCCTTAGTGATGAGGACTCCCAAGGGGTTGGGTAGTTCTCCCCACTTTCAGCTGGGGGGGACGCGTGTTAGACCTGTCTGGCTTTTTGGCGAAGTCCCTCCTAATTTTTATTTATTTTGTCCCCTTTTTGCCCCTCATACCCTTATTAATTTTTGTGTCTACTGACTTTTTGTAGGTGTTGGCCAGGGGGATAGGTGTTCTCTCTCCCCCCCTCATAATCTTTTACCTCAGGCCCAGAGGCCTGTTCTGACAGGAAAGTTGGCACCACCTAAAATGGTGGCCACCAACTGCCCCAACTGTCACCAACAGAACTTGGCTATAGCCTAACATAGGGCATTCCAGAACCTTCTGGTCCATTCTGGACCACTGAAGGGCAGCCTATATAAGGCGGAATGTGGGGCAGCCATTTTGTCTACCTGTGGAAGTCAGCTGGAGGACAGGTGGTAGCTGAGGGTGGGAAGAAGTTAGACTTAGGGTTGACTTCCTGGACTGGGAAACTGCCTTATTGGTCCAACCCACTACTCCCCTGTTGGTTACTTGTCCTGGCCCCGCTGTGGGAAGTTACTGGAGACCCTGGGCGCCTAGCTGGCCCCTTGTCTAAAATTATACAGGGACAGCTTCAGGAGAAGGAGACTGCAGCGCTGCAGTGTGCAGTCCTCTGCCCAGCATAAAGAGTCCAGAGACTGGTAAATTGTCCTAGACTGTCCCCTAATTCGTAAACCCCTGGAGCGTTATCTCTCACCTGCTGTGGTGGAGCGCCACTGAGGAGAGTAGCAGAAGCCAGGAGGAAACGGGCTGTCCTGCCTTTCAACCCCCCAATCTGGTGCAGGGCGAGCGGCGCCGTTTTGGTGCTGTAATCGTGTGCCCTGAGGTGAGGAGCGGAGTCGGGGAAGTCTTTGGCAGCTTTCAAGTGTGCTGGGAGGAGAGAGCAGCGTCGGAAACACAGCGCGGTCACAAGCGGTGAGACACTGATCCCTCGCGCATGCTTAGTGGCGCCGCCGGGCTCCGTGAGGCGGAGCCAGATCAGTGAAGGCGGGAGCAGTCGCTGAGGAGCGAGGAGCGCATTGCGCATGTCCCCGTGAGTAGCGCGTCCCCGGCCAGGGAGTGTGTGGCTTCGTTTTCCCCCTTCGCTCAAGCGCCTCAGGAAGGAGTTGGCGCGAGCGGAAAGGGGGCCTTGAAAGTGCGCTCATCATTATTCCTCTGCCCCAGCATCAAGGAAGCAGCTGGAGCGGAAAGGAGCTTCTGACGTGTGCGCTTCACCATTCCCCCGCCCCAGCATCAAATAAGCAGCTGGCTCGGCGGGAGGGAGTGGAGTGAGGCCGGTGGGACCTCGAGGGAGCCTGAAGTCATCAGCGACGCGTGGGGACTGGGACAACATCGTCCCCACGCTACAGTAAGGAGTGGGGCTCTCTCTCACTGGGGAGTTCTGAGCACAGGGGTAATCCTCATTTTTAACAGTGCATAACAGTTGCCATTCTTTTCCCCCTGAGTGAGATAGAAGCTCTGAGGAACAGAAGACAAATACTATACATATTTAACTGGCCTAAGAAGGCATAAAGGATACCTGCCTGTTGTGGTTATAGTGCCTGTTAAACGTACTGAACTACAGGAATCCATTGAACTGGCATAGCAGATAAGAAGTGTTATTGTAATTACTGAAACCAGTTGTAGAGTATAGAACCTACTTAGAAACTATGCTTAATTAAATGCTAGGACCTCTAGTGATGTAAAGTTGATGACTAAGTAGCAACTGGTCAGAGATTATATTAAATTCTTGATTAATAGGTATTGTGCTTTCTCTCAAAAAGGGAACCTGCTTAAGAGGTCAATTTAGTAATGGTAAAAGACTAAGCATATTTACAAGTTACATGTATTGAGTTGTGATTCTCTTTCTACAGACAAACAGTGTTATAATTTCTCCTGAACTAAGTGTAAATTTTTCCTGTGTGAATATTGAGAGTTAAACCAAAGAGAATATTATTTTTATATAAAGCAGTGCTTATTTTCCTACATTTTTGGTGTAGCGTTATTTTTGTGTGATATTGCGTGATTTTACTTTTGGGTGGTCTGCAACCTTAACACTGTGCCTCTGAAGTATATGTCTTGCCCTAGGCCAGGCTACCCCAGGTTCTAACACATTGACAATGTCAGAGAGATTTGTCATTGAATGGATAATACACGGAACAATTACAATTCCGATAACAACATTCCAGTTTAAATATTGCCAAGAATATATACCAGCAGGCCAGTATGAAAGGTTGGGTAAACAATACATCAAATCAACCTGGGATTTACCTTACACACAAATGTTATAGTGAAGGGAAGAAGGAGGTATTCTTTAGTGGTAATAACTGTAAAAAATCACTAAGCGGTCCACTTCTGTGTCAAGGTATTAACTTGCATGGAGCTTGCGAAGGGTTTTCAAATAACCTTCCATGTCATCTGCAAGGCACTCCTGCAACACAGATAGAACAATTTTTCAGACACCTTTCCAACGGTAGCTACGTTTTAATAAAGGACCACAGCTGTTGTGGAATGGTGCCAGGAGAATGCTATCTCGTAACTGTTACTTCCAGGGTCGTTTGCTGTAAGCAAGTATTGTATCCAAATAGCAATCCAGACATAGAGGCGACAATATGGCCTCATGTGAATATCTCTTCTATTCGAATTGATACTTTAAGCAGAATGAAGTCTATTCTTTTACAGACTACTGTGCCTCTGACCTCGTCCAAAGAAACGTATGATCTGCAAGTTGCAAGGACAGCGGCAGAGGTACATACCCTTTTATCAACAAATTGCCCGTGCATTTCGTAGAAATGTTAAGTCAAATCTTAAACATGTCTGATACCAGTGGCATCGCACATGTATTTAAGACAATTTTTTCGGGACTGTTAGCACCCTTTGAAACAGTTCTGGACATCTTCCCGAATTTTGTCCATTCTGTCTTTGGCGGCCTACCTTTAATTTTGGGACTCGTGGCAGGAATTTTATTTTTGTTCCTTCTGCTCCGATATGGCAAGCCAATCCACAGACAAGACTCCAGCAATGATGGAAGAAACGATCCTAGCAATACGATACCAAGACCGCATCACTAAGGTCCTCGGATTGAGAGATCTGAGTACAACTTGGTTTCTTTCATTCAGACCAATCTGGCAAGATTGCATCTTACCTGTGCTTCGATGTCTGCTATGCGGAGAAGAATGCATGTTGGACATCTGTCTTACACTACCATCAGCAGTACCAATGGATATCGACGCTTTGCTTTGTCCGGTAACGACTCATTCAACGTGTTGTCCCCAGCGGCTACCTATTCTGAAGACGGCATTCGTTGAGACTTCACCATTACGAGTAGGTGGCGGTGAAGTACGAGAGGAAAGCAGCACCAAACAGGTACAACCTTCTGTGAGCATTGCTGATCCAAACATCGATGATAGCAATCACGCACAGAACTGCACAGTTACAGTATTTTCGAACTTGGTCGAACTTTCACCTGACGTTGTAGACCAATTTTTGGTGTGCCTGTCTGATATGATGCTCTCCCCTGAACAACGAGAATAACTTTTAAAAACAACAAGCACACAGCGTTCCCTGAACTCTGAATTCGGCCTTCAGTTTTGTTAAACAATACTACTGAAAACATTTGGAACTATTTTTTCCCCTGAAAGCGAAATTATTTTTCTTTCACTTCAAAAATATTTACCCTTTTTTTTGGCACATGGTACTCTGCTTAAAGTAGAACTATTCTTAGAGAACAGAGCTTCTATTTTTAGAGACGTTAGAAACAATATTTACCACAGCCTCTAGCACATGTACAATATCGTATTAATATGTGATGAAATGGTCTCGACCTTCTTTTCTGTATACAGAGTCATTTCATGTGTAATTTTCGCAATTCATTCAGCTGATATATATATATATATGCATTTAACTGAATGATAACACTGCTTGAAAAGCATACAGTACCAATACTCATTTTTCGTGTATACACCATACACCATTTCAAATGCAATTTATGTATTTTGGGGTGGGTTGGAAAACAAACATGCATCGTTATATGTTTATATTGCTTATTATTTAGTAATGATGGACATTAATACGTGGAGTGGGTATTGTATTTCTATCTAGGACCCTAATTTGATATTCCCGATTAATGCCCTTACGTGGTTATAACAAATAATATCCTTATAAAGGCATAGGAATCACATCCATATTTAGTATTAGCCCATGCAGTCCAAATACAGCAAGGCTACTCCCATAGACTCCTAGAAAGCACAACGCGTTCTTTAAACAAACCAAGCCACCAGCAGCCCGGGAAAACCCCCTGCTTTTGTTTTGATTTGCACAAGAACTCCTGAAGTCCAGAAAGAACTGTTAGTTCTTAGTGACGTCTTATGTCCAACCTTACGTCAAACCCGGCACCTTTCAGGTATAAATATACCAACCTTGCCTTAAGCAAACACACGGTGGTTGGGAGCAGAGCGACATTCTACTTCCCCGAGAGCCCAGCTGTTGCGGAGAGCCAAAGGAAACCACCCCTCTCTTTGACCACTGAGAGAGACGCTGTCTTTTTCTCCAGCCGCGAAAATCCAGCTCCGGTGTTCCCAAGTCACCCTCGCGGGTTGCTGGGAGATCGAGTCCTGAGAAGCGAGATACAAGGCCTCCTTCATTCTATAACCAAGGTACGGAGCTGATTAAAACCTTGAAGAGAATTCTTGATTCCGATACTTGGCAAAAACCTAACTTAACTTAAAACTGCAACTTACTTACTCCTTCCCACGTATTAGGCTTAGGTCAGGTACACCGGGGTAGGCATATCTTAGAAGCACCAGTTGAGTTCGTTAGTCAATGTTTTTATATATGTATATATTTTATCCATTTGAAAGTATCATATGGCTAAGAAACCATATCAATGCTTTTACAGTATTATTTCGTAATACTGCTTTTACTGTACGCAATTTACTTTATAATAAGTATTGCAATTGTGGCAATTCATTTCTCTTGCATGAGAAAGAAGACTGCTCAATAAAATAACACCTGTTATTGAAAACACCCGTCTCTCTATTTCTATGCACTCTGGTGAAATTAAGCATGCACGATTGACTGAGTGAAATAGTTGTCTATTGTTTTCACACGACTCTAGAGATATACTCTTTATTCTGAGGGAGCAAAGTTGTCATGTTATATGGTTGTCAGAAGCTAATCCCTTCTTGTACGAATCAGGGAAGTTAACCCCTCCCTATTCACTCGAGAGAGTTTCTAGTGACCTCTGAGCTAGCTGGCAAAACTAATTAAGTCTAACATAGTCAGTAGAGACCTAGATGACCTCAGTCCAATGTATACACTGCTGTTTATGTTATTCCAATGCGCAGAGCCTATTGGTAATATAGGAACTACACTACAGCCGCTGGGTACTTCTTAAAGCTCCCAACTCCTTAGTTGGTGCAGCTTGGTGCACAGACGTCCCAGTGAGAGTTGCAAATGCTTGTTTGTAAAGAATTGAAATAAAGGCAAAATAAAGAAATCAATATGCTGGAGAAAAAGAAGCACATATCTTAAGGTATGTGACATTTTTAAGCTAAACTCTAAACAGCATTTAAAAATCCTTTTGCACATGATCCAGCCTAAAAATCAAACAACACATTAGTTACAGGTACTTAAAGGAACTTCAGAAGTTTCTGCACCCAGCGATTAAGTGTCTGCATTTAAAGCAAACCATTTGCCAAGGCTGAATCAGAACCTGATCATATGCTATGCCAATTTCGTGCTCTAAAGCAGACGCATGAGCAGACTTATGGGCCTCTGGGAGAAGAGACATCCCCTTTCCGGTCAATGTAGTATACCTTCTGCCTCAAAGTGAGTTCTGCAGCCCATCTCCGCCTATCTGCAAAAATCTGTTAAGTATGGCCCGAAAGTTCACTAGACTTAGTGCTTTAAGTCACCTAAATGGGTTTGACGGGGCGCTTTATGCCCACTCCCAGGTTAACCTCTAAATTAATCGATTAGATGAGGTTCAAGGAGTGGGTCTTCAGACACCACAAAAGTAGACTTGAGACCACTGCTTCTCTATAGAGAGGATTAACTCTTGTTATTCTGAACAGGTAATGATATGCAACATCGTGCTGATACATGCAATTCCTTGAAGCTCTACAACTGTGGGTACTAATAATAACTGCTCTACTTTAAGCAATGCTCCACATCTTACATCTGATGAGGTGGTTTCAGATGATTAAACTCACCAAATCTGGAGCCCCAACTGATCCTTGTCCTGTGAACATTTTTCAGGATGTGGCCAATGTTAGACCTGGGGTTACCAGTCAACATAGGGTAGCTTGGCAAAGAGTGGAAAGGTAAAAGTGTTAAGGGAGCGTCACACCCTTACAGCAACTCAGCATCCATCCATTCGAAAATGACACTACACCAATTTAGAAAAATACGGGCTGGTTTATAAAATCTCTTTGTTGTTTTCTCTTAGCAGGTTTAAAATTCAGAACAATCGATTTCACTCCTTCTACTTCTTTCCTTACATCTGTGAGGTTTCAATTTTACATTCTTATCATTATTTAATACAATGGAAAGCTTTTCAATAATTATTCTTTTACCATTACTTTTTCTTATTATAAATTCCACAGTTCAGTTACGTTGTGCGACTACATTTACAGTTTCAAAAGTAGGAGCTGTCAGGTACATTACCCAAGGGGACTCAGGGTCAACAATCTGCTTGACGTCACCACAAGTCGACAAACCTTTCCCCACTGGCATACAGACTCAATTAGCTGTTTGATTGAAAAAGAACAGGCAGGTTATATCCACATTTAATTCTGTCTTACATATACCCCTCTCTTGTAGATGGGGCCCTGTATCTCACAACACACAGCCTTGCCCCGAGGATTCCCTCAGTGTCTGTCTCTTTACTCTCCTACCTCAGCCCTGCTGCCTCTTTTCCTCCAATGGCCGTGGGATAATGGCCTGATCTGACCCTTCTCACAATAGTCACCCTTGAGAGTAAACACTGGGACGAGCTGGACTAGTTTACAGGGAATCTCGCTGAAAACATCTCCATTCTGGCCCCTGACAACCCCTTCCGGTCGAGAGCTGACTAGTCCTCCGGTCTGCCAGCTATTATAGGCCAGTCACGTTTGTTCCTGCTGACTTCCCCCCTCTCCAGGCTTACTTGGCAATATCGAGCTGCGTTCGAGTCCCGGACACCGCCCGTTCTCTGCCTTTGGTCAGTGGCTGTCTCCGCTTTCCTCATTGCTGCCGTCAAAGGGGGGGGGGGGGCAGGTGTGCTTCACCGCATAGCTCACAGCGGCGTTTCCCAGCACTTCTGTGATCCTTTTCTCACTGGCTCCACCCGCAGCCGACGCGGTTGGCTTCCTCCGTCTTGGCTCTGCCTACTCCTGGCCTCCTCCCACGTCGTCACGCCTACCTCGGCGTCACCTCAGTTCCGTCAACAGAGGACAGCTGTCTCCGCTTGCGCCCAATAGTTCAGTACTTGCTGAGGGATTCTCCCGCTTCCGCCGCTCGACAGCTGGGCTTGCCTGGCTTCCTCCTCAGCCACACCAGAGGAAGTATTACCCGGCAGACACCCTCCTGCGCAGATGAGATTTACAGCTGATGCCGGGGGGACCTCGCTCGGCGCTCCGGGGACCTCTCCCACAGTGAGTGACTCCTTATTCACGGGGGCTTCTACTCCTTGCTTTCTCAGGCCAGCTTTACCCTGCACACCGCAGTTGACCTAGAAGCACTTGGTAAATGCAGGTAGCCAGAAGTAATCCCGCAATGGAAGGGCTGTGTCAAGAAACATATTGTGGCTGCAGTTGACAATTCTGGAGGGTTTAGGCGCTCTTTTGGGCACTCTCGATTTCTGGTCAAACCCAGAACTGTCAATGTATGGCAGTATCTTAAGCAGTAATTGTCCTTCCCAAGATGGCCGCTAAAGTCGTCAGGGAGCCGAGAGTAGTTGTGTGGCTAGGCGGTATAGTTAATGTGGGAGCGCGAGCCTGGCAAGCTGCGCACTTCAATTTGAAACGTTCCCTGAGTAGAAGTCTGTTCCCGTTCCTCCGCGCTTATTTTCATAGCGGGAGGAAACGGAATTCGTAAACTTGGAGTAGTATTCATTCGGAGGTATGAGTAGTCTCTCGTATTATGTAGTTTTAGAGAGAGACGTTGGGAGCGACAGAGAGTTCCTGGTTCTGTTCTGAGGTATCGGAAATAGCATTCATTCAGAGACTAACGTCCCAGAGACTTTCAGCAGGAGCAGCTATCAAGCTGTTAACGTGAATTCCAGTCAGAAGCAGTGTTGCTCTTTTCTGCCACAAACTTCGAGCACACAACATTGAAAGTAGCAGCAGACTCTGAAGGCAGTTTGTTGAGACTCCAGTGGCAGTATTTGGTTTCCTTGAGCCTGCGCACAGATTGACATCGGCGCCAGCTGTCAGGAGATTTTGGTGACAATTCAGCAGCCCTGAGAACCGAAGACTCTTGCTACTGCGTGTAGGTACTGTTAGCTGTTGGCGAATCCTCCCTTCATTGAGCTTTACCTTGCTTTTCCATTTCCCTTCTTACCTTCCTTAATCCTTTTTGTGCGCTACGGATGGTCTGAGCCAACACAGCTTGTATATAATTCCAGCAGACTGAAACAGCCTAGAAAGGAACTGACAATTGTAGGCTTACACTGAAGGTTCAACAGGTAGGACCATTCCGAACTGAGCATTCCAAGAATCCCTCTGCTGACTAGAAAAATGTCTATAATGTAGCCTTTTCTCTTTTAGACAGAATCTCCAATCTCCATTACATTACACTATACAGAAGAGAGGCGAAGACTCTGCAGTGAGCTGGTAGGATAAGAGCTATATAGAGTATTGATTGTTTAATTATTCTGAGTGTAGTGTTCTCAAAACCCCCCACCCCTTTTATGTGCATTAGACACCCCCAAGAAGTCAGAAGAAGCTGTAGAAGATTTCAGAACCTGACCTGGGTGCCAGCAACAGAGTGTCTCTTCTTTCTCACCCCACTTCCCCTTTCCCCCCCTTGCTGGTCTAGTAGATAAATTTGCTGCGACACCAGTGAGTGGGAGTTTGGGCCTAGCAGCAGTACTGCCTCTGCGAAGCATCTGGAGCCTTTGACAGGCTGGGTCAAATTATAGAGGGGAACGTCATTTAAGAAGGCAGCCGCCCCAGAGGACGAGCTTCCCTCACTCAGTGCACCTCACTCTCCACAACTTCGCCTCACTCCTTCCACGACCAGGTTCCGAAACCAACTCTCTGGTCACTCTAAAATGGCCGCCCTCCCACTGGCCTTTATATAGGCAGGTCTCAGGCTGCCAGAACCAGCTGGAAGGTTCTAGAGTTTCCCTATGTTGTTCAATGGGCCCCTTCCCTGAGGTAATCAGTTATGGCAGTTACTGGCCACCATTTTGTGTAGCTAAACTCGCCCTAGAAAAGGAGGGATTTCAAGGCCTATGAGGAACTATAGGGTCAAGGAGTACCTAACCCCCAGGACAACACCTAAAAATTCCAGTGGACATAAAAATGGAAGGAACTGAGGGGCAAAAAGGAGACAAAAATAAATAAATAATAGGAGAGAGCACCCAAAGGGCTGACAGGTCTAACACGCGTCACCCCCAGCTGAAAGTGGGGAGAGCTACCCAACCCCTTGGGAGTTCTCATCACTAAGGCGGAAATACCTGGAGAGACCTTCTGCATTGGCGTGGTGCACTCCAGGCCGATGTTCCACCCGGAAGTCCATTCCCTGTAGGGAGATGGACCATCTCAACAACTTGGGATTCTCTCCCTTCATTTGCATCAGCCAACAAAGGGTTCGGTGGTCAGTCTGAACCAGGAAGTGCGAGCCAAACAGGTATTGCCGCAACTTCTTCAGAGCCCATACCACCACAAAGGCTTCCCGCTCTATTGCACTCCACTTCTGTTCCCGGGGAAGCAGTCTCCTAGACAGGAAGACAACAGGCTGATCCAGACCCTCTTCATTTAGTTGCGATAACACTGCCCCAATGCCATGCTCTGATGCGTCTGTCTGGACAATGAACTCCTTGGAGAAATCCGGGGCCCTTAGAACTGGAGCAGCACACATTGCTTGTTTCAACTTCTCAAAGGCTTGCTGACAAGCCTCCGTCCAGACTACCCGTCGAGGTTGGTTCTTAGATGTGAGCTCAGTGAGGGGTGCCACAATAGTGCCATACCCCTTCACAAAGCGACGGTAGTAACCTGTGAGGCCCATGAAAGCTCGGACCTCAGTTTGGGTCTTGGGGGGCTCCCAGGCCATGATAGCCTCAATTTTTGCCTGGAGGGGCTGCACCGTTCCCCTACCCACCAAGTGGCCTAGGTACACAACCGACCCCTGCCCGATCTGACATTTACTGGCCTTGATTGTCAAGCCAGCCTGTTTCAGGGCCTGGAGAACAGCTTGTAAGTGACACAAATGGTCCTCCCAACTGCTGCTGAAGACAGCAATGTCATCCAGATAAGCAGCGGAGAAAGCCTCCATTCCAGAGAGGACCTGGCTCACCAGGCGCTGAAAAGTGGCAGGAGCGTTCTTGAGCCCAAAGGGCATCACACAGAACTGGTAGTGGCCCTCAGGCGTGGAGAAGGCTGACCTTTCCTTTGCTCCATCCTTAAGGGAGATCTGCCAGTACCCTGAAGTAAGGTCAAAGGTACTCAGGTATTGGGCAGCTCCCAGCCGGTCAATAAGTTCATCCGCCCTAGGGATCGGATGTGCGTCACTTTTGGTCACTGAATTCAGTCCCCGGTAATCCACACAAAACCTCAGTTCTGGAGTGGTGCCCGGTGGAGCAGCTTTTGGTACCAGAACCACCGGACTGGACCAGGGGCTACTAGAAGGTTCAATGACTCCTAGCTCCAGCATCTTTGTAACTTCACTGTGGATGCTGGCCTTCACCTTGTCTGACAGCCGGTAGGTCTTAGACTTCACTGGTGGGATGTCTCCTGTGTCCACATCATGGGTACACAGGGGGGTCCTACCCGGGACAAGGGAGAACAACGAGGAGTACTGCTCCAAGACCTGGCGGCAGTTCTCTCGCTGCTCAGGAGTTAGGGATGGGGAGAGAATCACTCTCTCCACCGACCCATCCTTTTCCTGAGAGGAAAAGAGATCAGGGAGAGGCTCGCTTTCCGCTTCCTCGGCTCCATCAGTCACCATCATCAAGATGACCTCGGGCCTCTCATGGTGGGGTTTGAGGCGATTGGCATGCAGCACCCGTAGGGGCTGTCGAGGGGTCTTAAGATCCACCAGGTAGGTGGCCTTACCCTTCTTCTCCATCACCTCAAAGGGGCCTGTCCAGCGATCTTGGAGGGCACTTAGCTCTCCAGGTTCCATCACCCACACTTTCTGGCCAGGCTCCAACTCCACGGGGTGAGCGTTGAGGTCATACCACTCCTTCATCACTGCTTGGCTGGCTTCCAAGTTGTCTGAAGCTTGCTTCCACAACTTAGCCATTTGGCTCCGGAAGGCCAGCATGTAGCTCACCACATCCTGGGGAAGCTTCCTGGGAGTCTTTTCACATCCATCTTTCACCAGGCTGAGAGGTCCACGCACAGGGTGCCCATACAGAAGCTCGAAGGGGCTGAAGCCCACTCCCTTCTGTGGCACTTCCCTGTAGGAAAACAACAAACAGGGTAGGAGGACGTCCCATTTCCTCCGCAGGCTCTCAGGCAGACTTCTTATCATGCCTTTCAAGGTCTTGTTGAACCTTTCCACCAGACCATTGGTCTGTGGGTGATAAGGAGTGGTAAACCAGTAGGTAACTCCACACTCCTTCCACATATCCCACATGTATGCTGTCATGAAGTTGGTCCCCTTGTCGGACACAACCTCCTTGGGGAAACCCACTCGGGTAAAGATCCCCATCAGGGCCCTAGCCACTGCAGGTGCAGTAATGGTCCTCAGAGGAATTGCCTCTGGGTACCGTGTGGCGTGGTCCACCAGAACCACGATAAACCTGTGACCATTTGTAGTTGGTGGATCCAATGGCCCCACAATGTCGATGCCCAGCCTTTCAAAGGGCGTGCTAACAACAGCAAGTGGTTCCAGGGGAGCTTTTAGCTTCATCCCTGTTTTCCCACTGGCTTGGCAAGTTACACATGTCCGACAGTATGTGTCGGATGCCACCCTCATCTGAGGCCAATAGAAGTGGGGGAGAAGCCGGGCAAAGGTCTTGTCCTGTCCTAAGTGTCCTGCCAAGGGTATCTCATGAGCCAATTCTAAAAGAAAGGCTCTGTAACGTTGAGGGACAACCAAGGCCCGTGATGAACCGTGCACGGGTGCCTTAGGTTCACTGTAGAGGAGTCCATCCTCCCAGTAAATATGGTAATTCCCAGTAACGTTCCCTGCTGCCTGGGCTTCGGCCTATCGCCTCAGTCCCTCAAGGGTAGGGCACTCCTTCTGGCCCTTACAAAACTCCTCCCTGGTAGGCCCTCCTTCCACATGCCACTCAGCAGGGATAGGCAAGTTCTCCAGGGAGACAACTTCCCCCTCCATGGACTCCTGGTCCACCACCGCCGGTGGCCTATCTGTCGCATGGGGCGTGGAAGCCAAGGCAGGCTTCTCCTGTCCTCGGTTCTTTCCATTTTTGGCAGCTGGCTGGGCCTTTGTTCCAGGCTCCAGTCCAAGCGAACTCCCCCTCCGGGTAGTCGCGGACCTTGTGCTAGCACAGGCCCAGTCAGGTGTACCCAGCATCTCAGAATGAGTCTGGTATTCCACCTCCTTCCAAGCATTGTGCTCCATATCATTCCCCAACAGACAATCGACTGGCACAGCAGGGCTTACGGCAACTCGAAGTGAACCTGCAACCCCTTCCCATTCATATGGAACCTCGGCCACAGGGTAGTGGCCCAATCTTCCGTCAGCCATCGCGGCGGGTAGGAGTACATGTGGAATCACCTGCTCTGGAGACACCAGTTGACTTCTTACCATAGTCATACTGGCTCCTGTGTCTCTCAGAGCCTCCCCTCTTTGGCCGTTGATGGTGACCCACTGCCCATACTTGGTAGTATTTGAGGGTACCTGGATCTTAGGAACCATCTCCCGATCTCCCAGGGACACTAAGGTGACACCCGCCCACTCCCCCCCCTTATCTAAGGGCAACTCCTCCCCGAGCACTGCACTAGCTACTCCCGGGGCATTTCCTCCAGTGGGAGGGGGTGGTCTCTTGGGGCACTTGACATCTCCCTTAGAGTATCCTACACCACCACACTCAAAGCAGTGGACAACCCTTGGCTGCTGGCTTTGGCCAGGATAAGGGTTTCTGGGCGGGTTAGCCTTAGGGATGAATCCTGTTCCCTTTCCCTGGAAACTGTTTTGGGGGCCTTTGGAGTACTTCCTCTTTTTATCTCCCCCCTCTTTCTTCTGGGGGGCGCCCTGTCCGGTCCTTTGGGAATCCCCTCCAGTCCCCTTTGAGGACACCTGGGTACTAGCCCAGATGTCCGCCTCCTCAGCAAGCTTCCGGGGGCTGGTCAGCTTGCTGTCCACCAGGTGTTGTTGCAGCTCGGGAAAACATTTCTCGAGTAGGTGCTCCTTGAGAATAAGGTCATACAACCCCTCATAGTCCTTCACCTCGCTGCCTGGTACCCAACCCTCTAATGCCTTCTTTGCGTAGTCCAAGAAATCCACCCAATTCTGTATGCCTAGTTTGTGACTTCCCCTAAACTTCTGCTGATACTTCTCTGGAGTCAGTCCAAACTTCTTGATTAGCGCCACTTTCATGGTGGGGTAGTGGGTCTGCTCTCCCTGCTCTAGGGCCAAAAGTGTATCCCTTCTTGCAGGAGGCATGTATTTATACAAGCCACCCCCAGTGTTTCTCCAGTATCCCATGGGCTCTTAAGGAGACCTCATAGGCAGCCAGCCACTTGGCGATGTCATCCCCTGCGTTGTAGCTGGCGGCTACGTCCTTTGGTAAATAGGGTCTGGGTTGCCTGGTCAAGTCCTTAAATTCGCTGCCACCATTTGGGGAACTGGAAGTCCCTACTTGCAGAGCCTTAAAGTCTAATTCTCTGAGGCTCAACTCATGAGCTAGCCTACTCACCTCTCTTGCCTTCTCTAATTTTGCCAACTCCCATTTTAACTGTCTCTCCTCCCTCCTGTCCGCTAGTTCGGCTTCAGTCATACTTCTCATGGAAACACTGCTGCCCTTCCTTGAGAGTGTTCTGGGACCTGGCAGTAGGTTCTCCCTCTCAGGTTGGTACAACACATCTACCCCGATGACAGTGTCCCGGTCTGCCTCCTCCTCCTCCTTCCCATCTGGGTGAGCTGCCACCCACGCCCTCAAGCTGGTTTGGAGTTCCCCCTTTTTAGCACCACGCTTGAAGAACACTCCCATATTTTGACAAAATTCTCGGAGTTGAGCCACAGTATAGGTCTCTAATTCTTCCAGAGCAAATTCCATTTTGCCAATGAGAGTTTGGGACAGCCACTTGGAAGGAATTAGTTTAAAGGGTAATTAGAAGACACCTCCACCCACCACCAGGAGTAAATTTGGAAAAACAAAAATATAATTAGGGAGTCAGCTTGGAGAAAACTCCAGGTATAGGTCTACGGAGTACACTAGGCTACTGCTAGGTGGACTCAAGCACAGTTCTCATCCCACCGCTAGACACCAATTATGTTAGACCTGGGGTTACCAGTCCACATAGGGTAGCTTGGCAAAGAGTGGAAAGGTGTAATCCAAGGCAAAAGTGTTAAGCGAGCGTCACACCCTTACAGTAACTCAGCGTCCATCCATTTAAAAATGACACTACACCAATTTAGAAAAATACGGGCTGGTTTATAAAATCTCTTTGTTGTTTTCTCTTAGCAGGTTTAAAATTCCAAACAATCAATTTCACTCCTTCTACTTCTTTCCTTACATCTGTGAGGTTTCAATTTTACATTCTTATCATCATTTAATACAGTGGAAAGCTTTTCAATAATTATTATTTTACCATTACTTTTTCTTATTATAAATTTCACAGTTCAGTTACGTTGTGCGACTACATTTACA
Source organism: Lissotriton vulgaris (assembly GCF_964263255.1). Classification (NCBI taxonomy): domain Eukaryota; kingdom Metazoa; phylum Chordata; class Amphibia; order Caudata; family Salamandridae; genus Lissotriton; species Lissotriton vulgaris. The sequence goes on along the minus strand of NC_141689.1, from coordinate 1,322,619,453 downwards.
GTTTCAAAAGTAGGAGCTGTCAGGTACATTACCCAAGGGGACTCAGGGTCAACAAGTCAACAATCTGCTTGACGTCACCACAAGTCGACAAACCTTTCCCCACTGGCATACAGACTCAATTAGCTGTTTGATTGAAAGAGAACAGGCAGGTTATATCCACATTTAATTCTGTCTTACATATACCCCTCTCTTGTAGATGGAGCCCTGTATCTCACAACACACAGCCTTGCCCCGAGGATTCCCTCAGTGTCTGTCTCTTTACCCTCCTACCTCAGCCCTGCTGCCCCTTTTTCTCCAATGGCCATGGGATAACGGCCTGATCTGACCCTTCTCACAATAGTCACCCTTGAGAGTAAACACTGGGACGAGCTAGACTAGTTTACAGGGAATCTCGCTGAAAACATCTCCATTCTGGCCCCTGACAACCCCTTCCGGTCTAGAGCTGACTAGTCCTCTGGTCTGCCAGCGATTATAGGCCAGTCACGTTTGTTCCTGCTGACTTCCCCGCTCTCCCGGCTAACTTGGCAATATCGAGCTGCCTTCGAGTCCCGGACACCACCCGTTCTCTGCCTTTGGTCAGTGGCTGTCTCCGCTTTCCTCGTTGCTGCCGTCAAAAGGGGTGGGGTCAGGTGTGTTTTACCGCTCAGCTCACAGCGGCGTTTCCCAGCACTTCTGTGATCATTTTGTCACTGGCTCCACCCGCAGCCGGCCCCACCTTTCCTCCGCCTCTTCCAGTGTCGGTCGGCCTACTACGAAGACGCCGTTGGCTTCCTCCGTCTTGACTCTGCCTACGCCCGGCCTCCTCCCACGTCGTCACGCCTACCTCGGCGTCACCTCAGTTCCGTCAACAGTGGACAGCTGTCTCCGCTTGCGCTGGTTACTTCAGTACTTGCTGAGGGATTCTCCCGCTTCCGCCACTCGACAGCTGGGCTTGCCTGGCTTCCTCCTCAGCCACACCAGAGGAAGTATTACCAGGCAGACACCCTCCTGCGCAGATGAGATTTACAGCTGATGCTGGGGGGACCTCGCTCGACGCTCCGGGGACCTCTCCCACAGTGAGTGACTCCTTATTCACGGGGGCTTCTATTCCTTGCTTTCTCAGGCCAGCTTTACCCTGCACACCGCAGTTGACCTGGAAGCACTTGGTAAATGCAGGTAGCCAGAAGTAATCCCGCAATGGAAGGGCTGGGTCAAATAATAGAGGGGAATGTCATTTAAGAAGGCAGCCGCCCCAGAGGACGATCTTCCCTCACTCAGTGCGCCTCACTCTCCACAACTTCGCCTCACTCCTTCCTTGACCAGGTTCCGAAACCAACTCTCTGGTCATTCTAAAATGGCCGCCCTCCCACTGGCCTTTATATAGGCAGGACTCAGGCTGCCAGAACCATCTGGAAGGTTCTAGAGTTTCCCTATGTTGTTCTATGGGCCCCTTCCCTGAGGTAATCAGTTATGGCAGTTACTGGCCACCATTTTGTGTAGCTAAACTCGCCCTAGAAAGTAGGGACTTCAAGGCCTATGAGGAACTATAGGGTTAAGGAGTACCTAACCTCCAGGACAACACCTAAAAATTCCAGTGGACATAAAAATGGAAGGAATTGAGGGGCAAAAAGGAGACAAAATAAATAAATAATAGGAGGGACCACCCAAAGGGCTGACAGGTCTAACACCCAATATTTTAGCCTACTCCCAAAACTCTACTGGAAACTATCTTGGTCTCGGTGAGGCAAGATGGCGGCCGCTTGAGTGGCTGGTGCAGCACAGCGATGAGGACGCGGACCGCTGCACACCCGGGATCCAAGCAACACACATGGGGATTTTAAACGCCTAATGTAAAACCCGCATGTAGCGGGTTCTGAACAATACCAGCGGAGAACATTACCGGCTATAAGCTACCCGAGGGAGATGCTGACTCTCACTTACACTGGAGTTACGAGGCTGCTACAGAGGGTGGTCCGGCAGGCTCTGAGGTCTTTCGCCGTCACTTTCACCCGCTTCGCTACTTCGGAAAGGAGGAGTCAGCTGCGGAGTCAGCCGCGGAGTCAGCTGTTGAGGCGAAGCCGGATACGGAGCTTAGAGGGAAGCAGTAGGAGCAACGATAACCGGTGCCAGCAGCTGAGCCAGAGCCGAACGCGATTGAGGAGGGGCCGCAGCAGGGGAAGGAAACAGAGCAAAGCGGTATACAGTGATTACTGCCAGACGGGTCAATCGGTGAAGCACTACAGGCAGAGAGCTTTGTCTGGAATGGCGCCAAAATTGAACCAGGGTTCAAAATCCTCACAAAGAAAGAAAATGCTGAAGGAGGAAGCTAGCAATGTAGCCCCGGATGCCTCATGTGGTGATGAAACCTCCATACCCGACTTGCAACAGAAAAAACGGCAACAAGGAGCACCTAAGACCCAGTTGGCGACAGCATCAGTTTTGGACCTTCTGGTGAAAGCGGGTAAGGAGAAGGGGGGTAAAGACACAGGCAAGAGCAAAACTCCTGATATTACTAATGAATTGAGTCAGTCCTGTACCCCCCCTCAACCCAAATACCAATACCAGGAACACCAATCGAGATAACTGAAATTGAGGCAGCGACTGTGGCAGAGGGGGTAAATCCAGCTCACATGCTAAGTAAAAAAAACGATGATGCTGTAAATGTGGCCCAGGAGCTGGATATAAACACTCAAATCCATGAGGTAAATCACACCAGGGAGGATGCCATCAAAGCCGATGGAGAATTAATTGACCCCTTAATCCTCCCAATAGCAAAAGAGGAAGCTATACCAAACGGGGCTATAGGAGGTGGTGGTGGCGATAAAGAAAATGATCCTAGTGAGGCATTCTTCTCAGTTTCAGATGGGGGTGAGTGGTCCGATGATGAAGAAGAACGTAGCTCATGTGTGGAGACGGACACCGATTTAGAGGATAACATCTCGACCACAGCCATGAAGAAAAAAAAAGCTGATTGGGGTCAAGAGATGGAACAACAGGAGCTTACCTGGGATCATTCCTCAGCTCAGCCACTAGTAGGAAGCCCCTTGCTGGAACAAGCTCAGATGTCACTACTTGAGACAATTCATCAGGAGATATTAGCACACCGCGAGGAAACACGCCAAGACAACCGAAAATCACAGACTGCTATGAGGAAAATGCAGGGGGTAGTTAGAAAGCTCTCTAAGGCATGTGCCACCACCGGGGACAGAGTGTCAAATCTAGAGGAGATGGTGGTCGCAACAGAGACTGAGATGGCAGCGGCTACGTCTAAAGTTGAGGCTCATTGCTCCCAAGTGATAGATATGCAATGGAAGCTGGAGGAGATGGAGAATCGGCTCCGAAGAAATAACCTTAGAGTCCTAGGAATTCCAGAGGGAACAGAAGGGTCATATATCCGAACGTACATTGTGAAACTCTTCCAGCAGGCTTTCCCCGAACTGCCCGGATGGGATTGGATGAAAGAGATACAGAGAGTCCACCGCACCCCCTTCAAAATAAGAAGAAATGCTAAAGAGGGGGATAAACCTAGGGTCTTTCTGGGTAACTTTTTACTGCGATAGGCAATTTCGGATAGGGCTAGACCGGATGCAAGGAAAAACTGTGATGGCGTTTCTTTCTTTGTCCGCCCGGATTTCTGCCATGTGACAGTGGAAAGACGCTGGCGGTTAAGGGGGCTAATAAAGCCCTTTCAGGATAGAAAACTTCAAGCTTATCTAATAAACCCAGCCCAGCTTAAGGTCATCAATGAAGGGAAAACACTATATTTCTCATCTGAGATTAAGGCCAAGGAATATTTGGACAGCCTTGATAAATAGTAATGTTCAGAATAGTACAGTCTAATGATCAGAGCCCTCATGTGTGGCAAGCTTGGATAGTTGGTGTTTAAGTTGGCTTTCCATAATTCTGGTTTTTGTTCTCTTTTCCGGATGTTTTTCTGTAACTAAATATCAGTGTTTTGATATCCTCATCGCAACTGCATGTCCATTACATGCACAAACTAGTGTTGTGCGCATCACAGTGTGGGGGGGTGTGCTGGGGGGGCTGGGTGGGGGGTGGTTGGGGGGAGGGGAGCCGGGGGGAGTGGGGGGGCCCGTGGAGGTGGAAAAATGAAAAAAGTCATAAAATGGAGTTCAGAGTGCATCGCTATGGTCTTGATCATATTTGGACATAGGAATCAGTTGAATCAGTTGAAAGCTAATACCAAAACTAAGAGGCAGAAGAGGATGACAGGTCGAATTAAAAATAAAAATGTCAGACATTAAAATATGCACATTGAATGTTGGGGGGTTGAATGATTGGAGGAAAAGACAAAAAATGGCCCACTTTGCTAAATTCAATAAAATTGACGTGCTATGCCTCCAAGAAACGCACCTCCCATGGGCTAAACGGAACCTTCTGTTAATGAATGGGTTTGATTTGGTTGCCTGCTCATTACAAACCTCAATGGTTAGAGGGGTGGCTATCCTGATAAAGAAAACTTTGGGGGGGGGTCAAGAAGGTTAGAGCAGATAGCTGTGGTAGATGGGTGATTGCCGAGCTGGAGTTAGGATTTACCATCTGTGTAATTTATGGCTCGAATGGTGATGACCCGGAGATCTTTGACTTCCTGGAGATCGAACTGGTAGGCTGGGCGGTACCTATAATAGTATGTGGTGACCTAAATATCTCTGCTAGTTGGGAGAATAGTGTAAAATATATTGGTCGAAAACCACGAGTCTACAGGGCAATTAAAGCTTTGAAAGAATCAATAGATTTAGTGGATATTTGGGGCGTCAAGGAACCTATTAATTCTGGCTTCACATACTTCTCAAACCCTGCTCAGAAGCACTCTAAACTGGATTATTTTTTTTATCTCCACATCAGAGATTAATAAAGTAACTATAACTAAACTGTCAAGAATGCTTTCTGATCATAATCCCTTAGTAATAACCTATCAGAGGAGCTACCGTAGAACAACTAGACCCCCATGGTCTTTTGAGAGGAGATTACTGGAGGATGCTAGATTCATCGCCCATATTAAGAGCTGGTCTGAAGACTTCTTCTCAACCAATAGATATAGCTCCTCCAGAAATATAGTATGGGACTGTTTTAAAGCGGCTCTGAGAGGAGAAACCATTAGTTATTCTACTAAATTAAGGAATGATGATAGAAAGGCCGAATTGAAACTATTAGATAGACTCATAAATATAGAAGAAGAGCATGTTAAGGTCATTGCATCTGGTGGGGACGGTAGTAATAGCCATAAAGCACTTATGACAATTAAGGCAGAACTCCAGAAAATGTCCACTCAGAAGGCGATGGGCGAATACCAGGCTACAAGAGCTAATCGGTATGAAACTGGTGAACACGCTGGTAGAGCCCTGGCCCTACGACTTCGGCAGGAGCGGTCCAAAAACACCATAAAGAAGATAGAAGAAAGGGGCAGAGAATATACAGAAACCACAGATATCCTGCGTGTCTTTAGAGACTTCTATAAAAGTTATATGATGAGGAAATAATGGATGGGGGGCAATATATAAATTTAGAGGACTCTGGTCCTCGCCTTGATCCCTCTCTCCAAGAGGAACTGGATAAAGACATTACCGAATTGGAAGTTAAAACCGCCCTTCAGGAGTTAGCTCCAGGGAAGGCCGCTGGTCCGGATGGCCTCCCCCTGGAGGTATATAAATGTATCGAAACTGAAATTATAGGTCTCTTAGTAGATCTTTTTAATGGGATAGTATATAAGGGAGAAACCCCGGAATCTTGGAAAGAGACAAACATCATCATCTTTCACAAAAAAGGGAAACCTAGCGAGAATCCGGGGTCGTATAGACCGATATCTCTAATTAACTCTGATACTAAGCTATACTCCAAAATATGGGCCTCGAGAATGGGCAGGATTATTGGTGGTCTTGTCTCTCCTTTGCAGCATGGGTTTGTTCCCAGACGTGGCACAACGGATCATACAAGTAGAGCAATAGCTATATTTGACGCCCATGCTGCCACGGGGGGGGGGGGAGGTCGCCATGATCCTGCTCGACGCGGAGAAGGCTTTCGACCGCGTGGTTTGGAGCTATCTTTGGAACATTTTGATAGGGAGAGGTTTCGGGCAAAAAATTATCGGAGCATTGAAAGCAATCTATCATGATCCCGTGGCCAGAGTCACGGTTATGGGCGAGAAATCTGATACCTTCTATATTAAAAGAGGAACACGGCAGGGATACCCATGCTCTCCAATTCTCTTCTCCCTATACATTGACCCGCTCATTCAGGCAATTTTGGGGTGCCCCAGGTTAAAACCAGTGATAATAAATGGGTTTGAAAATAAAATATTAGCTTATGCGGACGATCTGGCTATATTTACTAACGATCCCCAACAGGCAATGTCAATCTTGGTCGACTTGACAAAACAATTTGGTACCAATTCAGGTTATCTACTGAACGAAGCAAAGACCCAGATAATCTGCACAGGGAATATAGTAAAGGCAGATTCCAGATATGTGAAAGCAGCAGTATACCTGGGAGTAACAATTAACGCTGCAGTAGAGAAGATAGTGGAAGGAAACTATTTACCACTTATAAAATCAATAGAGACTGACCTGAGAAGATGGGATGGCCTGCACCTCTCATTGATTGGAAGGGTAAATGCAGTCAAGATGTCAATGTTTCCGAAGCTATTATATCTTTTTAGGGCCATACCACTATTCATTGAGGAAAAAATAATGTCGAAACTGGAGTCTGTCTTTATCAAATTTATTTGGCAATTTGGCAAAATAAGAAGGTCAACAAACCTTCTCTCTCTCCCGCGGGAAAGGGGGGGCTTGGATCTCCCTAATTTAAGGTTATATCATTGGACCTGTCTTTTAACACAAATGACGACACTTTTCCAATCAGATGCCCATACTAACAATGCCAGATCGGAAGCATATCAACCCCCCTCTATCTTTGAACTATTACTGGGAAGAAAGGCGACGGGTATTCTGTTATGCGAAGTAGATCGCAGATTCTATAAAAAAGCGAGATACAAAATCATCGATAGCGCTTGGAGGGTATGGAAGGCTAGTAGAAAACTGTGCAATATCCCCAAAATCAATGCATATATTCATATCTATAGATTTAGCCTCTTTTCAAGGTTAGGGATTGAAAGGGTCTTAAAAATCTGGAGGGAGTTGGGCATTAAGGCATTACGGGATCTAACGGATGCGGAAGGGATTATAAGTTTTGAGGCATTACAAAAGAGCTATGGTATTCCAGACAATCATTGGTTTGCCTATACCCAGGTTGACCGCTCCCTGAAGGCTATTAAACCGAAACCGCCTTCCCCAGTAAATAGTCCCCTCCTGGATGCATTGTCCAATGGATGCAATAAAATTAAGCCTATATATAACATCCTTCTCGCAGAGATTCACGATGATGTCGACAAGACAGAGGTTGCATGGTCCAATAAACTTGGAAACCCAAATGTAGATGTTGACCTGGCTATAGCACTGAACAAAAGAATATTTAGAGCCACAAACTTAAGAGCTCAACATTAAAAAACGGTGTTCAACTTATACTATACCCCGGCAAAATTATATACATGGGGGGCTAGAGCGGATGATAATTGCCCAAGATGTGGGGGGGGACAAGCAGACCTTCTACATATGTTTTTCTCTTGCACTCTATTGACCCCAGTGAAGAAAGAGATCGAAAAATTATGGGAGGGGCTGCTAGGTCACAAGATCGATCTATCCCCTACCCTGATGATCTTGGGCACAGATTCTAACTTAAATTTGGGCAAAGAAGAAGAAGCCTTGGTGTTTATTTCTGTAGCCGTCCTCAGGATCCTGATTTCCGCGGGGTGGAAGGATACTGTTGCACCATCCTTTCAAATGTGGCTATCCAGGTTCCTTGGTATATATAATATTGAGATTTGCCTATATGAATATAAGAGGGGGAAAGTACGGGACTTTGGAAGAAGGTTTTGGGCCCCGGTAACTAAATGGAGGGAGACTCATGCAAAAGATGCATGAATTGCTATTCTGTATATTTTGCTGATGTATATATTGGAAATAGGCTAATCATTCATCTTGTCTTTTCTTTTATATATACTGATGGTTTTATCTGAGCTCTCTCTATCAGTGGTCTTAATTATTTATTTAATGTATGTTTGGATTAAGTATCTATTTCTTGTATTTAATGAACCTGCGAATTAATTATTATGCCTGTGTCCAGATCGATCTAAGTATGTATTTTAACTTTTGTGATGTATTTTGACTCCAAATAAAAAAAAAAAATTTAAAAAACTATCTTGGTCTCAGTGGCTTTTCTTTCAAACTGGAAAAGAGTTTCATCCTTCCTTTCATTAAAAAATCCAAACTAGATCCCAATGAAGTGAAAAAATATTACCCCATTTCTAGACTTCCAGTACCAGCAGAAATTCTTGAGAGACACCTCAATGTGGTTCTCTCTGACTTTCTGCAGCAGAACGAGATCCTTAATGGATCACAATTCGGTTTCAGAAAGTCATGAAGTACAGAATTTGCTCTGGTGGTGGTAACAGAGGAAATTCTTGGACTAATAAATGCCGTGGTAAAGTCTGGGGTGGTCCTTTTGGACCTTTCTGCAACCTTTTAACACTGTAAGTCATCAAATTCTGAAACATCAATATACAAATATCGGAATCGAGAATAATGCCCGTAATCTCTTGGCTTCCTTTCTCAGCAATAGAACTCAATCCATTTCATTTAGATTATTTGTTTCCAATGCTTTTTCTCTGCAGTGTGGCGTCCCGCAAGGATCTTCAATAAGTCCTGCACTGTTTTACATCTACGTTGCCCCATTAACTACCTTGATTAGATCTTTTGATTTCAACAAAATATCATATGTGGATGACATGCAACCTTTTGTCCATTCACACTAATACAGACAAGGTAGCTATGAGATTCAGGAACTGTATGTCAGCCATCATCAATTGGAGGGACAGCCAATGCTTAAAATTGAACTCCAAAAAGATGGAGGTGCTACTCTTTGGTTCAGATCTGGTATTTTGGAATCCTTCATGGTGGCCTTCAACACGTGGCCCTTTACCCACTCCGGGCACCAAAGTTAAAAAATCTGGGAGTAATTTTCGATTCTGAACCTACCTTTAAATAGTGGATTAATCAGCTGATTTCTTTATGCTTGTATCTTTAAAAAATTGTAAAAAAAAAGGTGCTACCTCTCAACCCCACAGACTTACAGGCAACCGTGGCTGTCTCTCTTGTGCTTTCACGGTTGGAATACTGCAATGCCATTTCTCTGTGAATGCAATAAGGGCTGCTAATAAAGATTTTGAGACTGCAAAACGCTACTGCTCATCTCATGAAAATCCTCAAGAAAAATGAATCTGTTGCTAAGGGGCTCAAGGAGCTACATTGGATGCCAATCAAGAGCAGACTTGCTTTAAAGGTGCTCTGTATTGCACACAATGCCCTTCATGGAATGGTCCCCGTTTATCTGAGGAAAAGAATGTCATGGTACACCCCCAGAAGATGTCTGTGATCTACCTTTGCTAAGACTATTGTAATCCATAAGTTTTGTAAAGCCATTTGGGGGGGGGGGCAGAATCTTTGTGCATGCTCCAGCCATTCTCTAGAACCAAATGCCACAGCATTTAAGGACACAACCAAACCTTATGATCCTTAGAAAGCATCTAAAAATGTAGCTTTGTGCTTCGCTGGTTTAAAGATTTGATTAGGGTCTTTTGCGTTTTCTGGAAGTACGGACTTTAGCACCAAGACATCTTAGGGTATATGTTGTGCTTTATAAATTTAAATCAAATGAAATCATTAATGACAAGCATTAGAAACTGGGTTCCTGGTTGATTAGGGTGGAAGCCCTGGTCAAACAGTAACCACATTCCTAGTCAAGGTAAGCCACAAACAAACCCTAAATTAACCTGTGCTCAACCTCTGTTAGCTTGGCACAGAGCAGTCAGGCTTAACCTAAGAGGCATTCTGTAAAGTATTTGTGCAACATTTCAAATAGTAAAACAGTGAAAGCACTACACAAAAAGATTTCTCACCAAGTTAAAAACATAGCTCTTAATTTAATAAATAAAAAAAATAAAAACATGGCAAAAGTCCAATAAGTAGAATGTGAGCAATGAATGTTAAAAGAATAAACTCTAAAATAGCGCCTAGAAGCAATAAGCACCTATTTGGGAAATCTGGTCGCGCCGGATACAAAGATCAAAGTTCAGGATGACTGCAGTGGAGTGTCGGCCAAATACAGGGACCCCGTGAGGCCCACTGAAAAAAAGTACCTTGATCCTGGTTGTGACAACAAAGATGTGTTGTGCAGTTGAGTGATGTGTCACTGTCGATCCCGCAATCGAGTTGATGCGTTGCGTTTCTCCATGTGCATTGGTTCTAATGCAATGTACAGGTGGCTCTGAAGTGCGACAGTTCCAAAGGTGATGTGCCAGGTTTCTCTATTTAGGAGAGAGGATTCGTTGATCGTCTCCCTTCAGAGGCAGCAATGCAGTGGTTCAGAAGAGGCGATTCCGATGGCGATGAGTTGGTTCTGAGTGCAATGTGCCAGTCCTGTTCCCATAACAACTGCGATGCATCAATTCTGCTCTCAAAGTATAGGATGTGGCAGTGATGCTGGAGCAAGCACCTTAAACCCACTTCCAATGGTCCAGGTGCAGGAGCAGGCTGGTTGAAAGTCTGTTATGTCCCTTAGACTTCAGATCATAAGGCTAGTCAATTAGACGTTAGAGTCGCTCTGGTTGAAGTGATGTTGGTCCAATCTTTAGCACCCAGGCAGAGAGGGCAGCAGGCAGAAGGGTAACACAAGTGGTGCCTTTGACATGGGGAGACTTCAAATAAGAGCTTTGAAGTGCAAATATGTCTTTCCTTCCTGTCCTGGCTCCAGACTTACTAAGGGGGGCATGCAGCCCGTTGTGTGGGGACAGGACCCAGCATATTCAGGTGTGAGAGTGAGGCTGTGCCCATCTCCTCCCTCCCATCCTGCCAGGATAGCACATCAAGTAACATCTAAGCTCCCTTTGTGTGTGGCTGTCTAGAGGGAATACACAAAGCCCTGCTGTAACCTAACCAAGACAGGCAATCAGAGACAGGCTGCAGGTACTACGGGCCAAGAGCAGAAAAATGCTAACTTTCTAAAAGTACAATCAAGTAAATTGGGCTGCTTGACTTCGGCCAGGACACCGATCTTTGATGGTGTGTGAATAATATTTGAAAGTCATTTCATTTGACAACATCAAGTAGCCAAATGTTTGCCTGCGTTTTTGGATTGTGACTGCATGTTGAAACCTAACTAACATGCTGGCAGTAGTAAGGTTGCTTTGATTCATTATTACTCATCTGGACCAATTGTCCAATGGTCCACATCTTGACTTCATTTTAAGGGTCTTCAGTCCACATATGAATTTCTTCGTCCTGAAGATGGTCTACTGGATGAATTACGCAAAAAGACTGAAACACCATGTTAAACTTGGCCTGTTTTGGCATGCTTCCCCTGAGTTTTTGCTTTCTGACCTCCTGGTTTTGCTGGCGTAGCGTTTCTGGGCACTTTTCGCACTGCTGATCAGTGGTAAAGTGCAAGTGCTCCTGTGGTAAATTGTGTTATGGATTTGTGTTTCCATGATTGAATATTTGATTCACTTGTTATTCCCTAGTAAAGTGCACTGAGTGTGCCAGGGCCTGTGAATCAACTGGTACTTGTGGGCCTGCAGTACTGATTGTGCTACCCACTTGAGTAGCCCTGAAAAGGTAACTCAGGGCTGCCACTGAAGAGTCTGCGTGCAGTTTGTAAGTGCCAAGTCGACTTGGCCAGTGCACACACTTGCCACTCCCTAACCTTTCCTTTACATGCATGTCAGCCACCCGTAAGGTAGGCCCAAGGTACCCCTGTGGGCAGGGTGCACTGTATGTGAAAGGTAGGACATGCCCTGATGTGTGTGGCATGTCCTGATAGTGAATTACTGCCAATTTCATTTTTCACTATTGCAAGGCTACCCATTTCCAAAAGGACAGAATGGGGAGTTTGTTTATAACATCCTCTAAACATAACTGGCCCAGGGAATAAGGTAGGAAAATAAAGTTTAGTGTGCCTGAACTCAGAATCTAAAGATACATCTTTTAGTAAAGGTGATTTTTACATTCTGTGTTTGAGAACACCCCTTTTAGAAAGTAGGTATTTTCTTGCTCAGTCATCCTGTGTGCCTCTGCTGGAATGTGGATTGCATGTCTGGGTTTTGGATGACAGAAGGTTGGGGAGCAGGAGTGGCTCCAGATAGTCTAGGTGGGTCAGGAAAGGGCTGAATAGACCTGGGCTGCAATTGGGGAAGGGGGAGGAGATTTCCTTGCACCTCTGAGGGCCTGGGCTGCCTCCTACATTGCCATCTCCACCTCCTACCAGGAAGTCACATCAGAGAAGGCAGAATTGGTTCTGGCTGGCCACAGACACTCTCTGCCTAAGAGAACAAAGGATTTTTAGATATAAATATTGTGGCCGAGACCCCTGAACGTTAGAACTCTTTTGGACCACGAAGACTGCCAAGAAAAAGATCTGGAGAAGCTGTAAGGAGGAACTACCACTTTAATGTGTGCTTTGCTGTGTTCGCCTGCAGTGGCAGCGTCTGTCTTGGGCAGTGAAAGGACTGGACTGAACTTTCTGCAATCTACTTTTGTGAGTTTCACCAAGGGCTTGAGGTAGAGCTTGCCCCTGTTCTCAGGAACAGCAAAGACATCAAGTTCTTCTGCCCTCAGCACTGGGGACTGTGTGTTTTGTGCTGCAACAGAAGAAAAAGCAACCAGACGACGTTGATGATGCTGCTGCCGACTCCGTGTCCTAATGGCATAGCAGAGATCACCGCTGCAACCCCGCACCGCGATCCTGGTCTCACCTACGCGTCCTGCTGATGCCAACACCGAGCCACTGCTCACACCGCAACCTGTGGGTACCGCACCGCGTTGCTTCACGACGACGCCTTGGTATCCCAGATGACACCGCTCCATGCCGAAATCAATGCCGCTCATAAAGTTACATGACGCACCTCTCTCATCCCGCACCGCAGCCTTGGCCTACCAACCCCTGCGCCATTGACTCTAGTTCATCAGCTGACGACAGAGCTTTAACACCGATGACGACGCTGCTTGCACAGCGACCTGCCAGCACCACATTCACTTCCCACCGCGACCCTGGTCTCACCGACACCACAATCTGACGTCGCCACCGAGCCCCTGCTTGCACCGTGACCTGGGGGTACTGCATGTCGCACCTCTGCACTTTGCACCGCTGCACCTGACGTCTGCCGACGCCAGCACTCCTGACTTCAACAGAGCAAAGTTCGCTTTGCAACGCGTGTGACATCGAGGGCCCGACAACTCCTGCACCGACCTCCGGAACTAACACCTGCGGATGTCGTGCTTTTGGAAGCTCAATGAGAGGTCGCCGAAGAACTGCATTTCTTGAAGGTACTGTTTTAAAGGTCTTCCGGAACCCGCCACAGTCAGCCAGAACTGTTGGATTTGTTTGTTCACGATGCCGTGATAGTCCCAGATGGAGCTATCAACATCAAGGCACTGTTTTTCAAGCATATTTTGATAACTGAAGATATTTAAGGTACTGTATTGTGGATTTTTATTGTTTTTGGTCCTGTCTAAAGTATATAAAAATATTGAATATTTTTGTAAACTGGTGTGGTGCCCTTTGTAGTGCCTACACTGTATTACTGTTTGTTATGTGCAAATACTTTACATAGTGCCTCTAATATAAGCCTGACTGCTTGTGCCAAGCTACCAAGGGGGTGAGCAGGGGTTATTTTAGGAGTGTAACTCCCTTATCCTAACTAAAATGGTGGTTTCTGCCTGGCTTTGGCATATGCCCTAGCCTACCAAAAATCTAATTTCTTACATTGGTTGTCAGCGGTGGGGATAGGACTTGCGTTTGCACTTGACTTACAGTGATTACTGTGCACTACTACCATATCGCACACCATTACGTGCCACATACTGGTCCTTTTTCTTTTTGGCCTATTTTTGATCTTGCCAGTTTGAACTTGCTACTTCATCATGCCAGAATCAAGAACATCATCTGTTGCATCCCTGGAAATTGCCTTTGAGGAGGATAGGTTGAAATTCTATGTTAGGGAATTGAAAGCGATTTGTAAAAACCTAAAAGCCAAGTCAGAGGCCTCACGAAGAAGGAGGAGCTACAAAAGGCACTGAGGGCCTGTATAGCAGCCAGACATGCCAGCGAGCATTCTGGTGATCTCAGTGGAGGGGCGAAGGAGCCTATTCCAAGGGTGTATGTGCTTTTGGGAGAGGTAGAACCCTCCAGGCCAGGCAGCAGTGGCCTGTCCCCACAGGAGCTGGAGGACAGGAAAGAAGCGAGGAAGTTTGATCTGAAGAAATTCAGGATAGAAAGTGAGGGGGAATACAAAAGAATAGCCATAGAGGACAGGAATGTGATCTTAGACCATGAGCGAAGTCTTTAGGATCTGGAGCTAAGAAATAGGCCCAGCTCAGATGGTTGCAGCAATTCATCAAGACAGGCATACAGAATTTTACACATCCCTAAAAATGTAGGCAAGGAGTTCAAGGGGGACGACATACAAAGGTGTTTTCAGGGTTACGATGCAGCAATACACACAAATGGGGTTCCTGAGGAGAATTGGGGAGCAGGATTTTGGCCTCTCTTTCCGGAAGAAGCCTGGGATACTTTAATAGCTTTGGGTAAGGGGTATCACCTTGCCTATCCCGACAGAAAGGACACCCTTCTCACTAAGTATGGTCTTACTCTTGAAAAGTACAGGGATAGGTTCAGGTCCAGTAAGAAATCTGATGCCAACACTTGGTTGGAATGTGTGGATGTGTTTTGCTAGTCACTGGATGGCTGGGCAAAGGACAGTCATGTGGTAGATTTTCATGGGCTCTACAATTTGATTGCATGGGAGCACTTGTCTAGTCTCTGTTTTGCTGATCTGTACCAGCACCTAGTTGATAGTAAGCTAACTGACCCCAGGAAGCTTGCTATAGAGGCGGACCGCTGGGTTAGTACCTGGGTCCTCAAGAAAGCGTTTGGGGGAGACAGCCAAAGGTGGGCAGGGTCCCCAGCAGAAAAGTGGGGGTGGACACAGGTAAAGCACAGGAGTTCTTCAAAGGGCCCCAAACTAACACCCAGGGTAAAATTTCCCATCCCCCCTGAGATAAGAAATAAGGGGTCTGGTCAGGAAAGCCTGCTGAGACCGGCCCGCAAGTGTTTTTCATGTGACCAGGTGAGCCATATGAAGGGGGACCCCAAGTGCCCTAAGCCTCCCACTGGTGGGCAGTCCAAGGTGTTGGCTAGTGTAGCGCTTGGGAAGGAAGAGTGCCCACAGGAGGGTGGGGACCCCGTAAAAATTATTCTGGTCTCACTAGGGGACTGTGAGATGGTCCCATGAAACCCAGT
Organism: Lissotriton vulgaris; assembly: GCF_964263255.1. Classification (NCBI taxonomy): domain Eukaryota; kingdom Metazoa; phylum Chordata; class Amphibia; order Caudata; family Salamandridae; genus Lissotriton; species Lissotriton vulgaris. The sequence continues at coordinate 1,322,604,051 of NC_141689.1, read as the reverse complement.
GCCCCATAACACAAAGAAATACAGCACATGGGTGACCATCAATGGGAAAATGATAGAGGCTCTCAGAGATACTTGAGCCAGGGTGTCCTCAGTCCGGTGTCACCTGGTCTCTGAGAAGCAGGTAGTCCCAGGTGCATTTCACCAAGTAATTGTTGTAGACAATTCAGAGTGTTAGTGTCTGATGGCGCAGGTTCCCTTTGAGTGGGGGCGTCTCAGGTCCCTTGAGGGTGGTTGTGAGTCCTCCCATGCCTGTAGACTGTCTGCTAGGTAACGTCCTGGAGCAGTCCTTATGGAAGGATGTTGAGCTTAGGTCTCACTTGGAGATGCTTGGGTTGCCAGAGTGGGCATGTGTGTCCACTCGGTCAATGGCAGCCAGAGAGGGTGATCAAGAGGACTTGGAGCCTGAAACAGTGGCCCAAGTCCCTGCCAGGAGAAAGGGTAAGGGACATGGGAAACTGGCCCCTGAAGTTCCCACGGACTGGGAAGAGGTGGATCTTGAGTTGGATGCCCCGGTGCCTACAGGGGAGCAGGTAGCTAAACTGGGGGACATCTCTGAGCTGACCCATTGGCAGCAAGAAGGGGGTCCCACCAGGGATGAATTCTGCATGGAGAAGAATGAGGGCCTTTTTCCTTGAGGGGCCTGCGGCGGCAGGCTGCAGACGAGGCAGCTGGTGATCAGTCTGGATCACATTGGATCTAATGGAGAATGATCGCCTGTACAGCGAGCCTAAGGTCACTGTGCCTGGCTCAGCTCGTGTGCTGGGGGTACCCCAGTGCTTCAGGACCTTCCTTCTGTGTGTGGCTCATGACGTGCCTTTGGCAGGACATTTGGGGCAGGACAAGACCTTTGACAGGCTTGTCACCCACTTCTTCTGGCCCCAAATGCAAAGGCAGTCAGATGGACATTGCAGGTCTTGCCAAACTTGCCAGGCAAGTGGTAAGAGTGGGAAGAAGGTCAAAGCTCCTCTCCAACCTTTTCCAGTTGTTAGAATTCCATTTGAAAGGGTAGGGATGGACATTGTGGGGCCACTGGATCCAAACCCAGCATGGGCAACAGGTGCATCCTGGTCTTGGTGTATCCATGCCACCAGGTACCCGGAGGCAATCCCTCTCAGGACAATGATGGCGCCAGTGGTAGGCCGGGCGGTAATGGGGATCTTTTCTCTAGTAGGGTTCCCCAGAGAGGTGATTTCTGACAGGGGGACCAATTTCATATCCAAGTATATGACATCCCTGTGGACGGAGTGTGGTATAACCTACACGTTCACCACCCCTTAGCACTCTCAAGTTAACGGTCTTGTGGAAAGATTCAACCAGACCTTGAAAGGCATGATTGAGGGTCTAACAGAACCCATGAGGCGTAAGTGGGAGGTCCTCTTGCCGTGCCTTCTCTTTGCGTACAGGGAGGTACCACAGAAGTCTCTTGGGTTCAGTCCCTTTGAGCTTCTGTATGGTCACCCTATGAGAGAACATCTGCATTTGGTGAAGGAAGGCTGGGAGGCAGCTCCCAGGAAAACTCCCCAGAATGTGTTTAGTTACATGCTGGCCTTCAGAAACCAAACTGCCCGCTTCAGGAAACTCGCTCAGGCCAACCTAGAAGCAAGCCAGGAAGAAATGAGGAAGTGGTATGACCAGAATGCCACTCTGGTCGAACTGGGCAAAAAGTGTGGGTCATGGCCCCAGTGTTTCCTTGTGCCTTGCAGGACAAGTGGACTGGGCCATTTGAGGTGGTGGCGCGCAAAAGTGATGTCACCTACCTGGTAGATTTGTGGGCTTCAAGGATCCCTTTGAGGGTCCTTCATGTGAACTGCCTCAAGCCCCACTTCGAGAGTTCCAGAGTGAGCATGCTCATTGCAACAGATGATGGGGTAGAAGAGTAGTGTGGCCGGCGTGTGGCCACCGGCCACACGCTTGACCCCGTCTTCTCCTCCAGCAAGCACATCTCCTTCAGCCACTCCACCAGACTACACTGGACTGATCACAGCTGCGTCCACTTCAACTTCAGGAGAACCACGATTCACCACCACCCACAACAGGTTCCCCGCAGAAGCTGGAGCAAGATCACCACCGACAAGCTCACCACCTCCCTCTGCGAGAACCCTCCCATCACACAGCGGACCCCAACAAAGCAGCCCGCAACCTCACAGAGTGGCTCACCAACTGCGCCAACAACCTCGCACCACTGAAGAAACCACCCGCCAGACCCGACAGCAAGAAATCCTTGTGGTTCACCAACAACCTCAAAAACTCCAAGAAAACCTGCCGCACCCTCGAGAAAGCCTGGCGCCATGACCAGACAACAGATAACATGACAGCCCTCAAGAACGCGACCCGCAAACACCACCAGCTGATCCGCACCACCAAAAGGACGACATTCAAAGAACGACTGGACAACAACACCCACAACAGCAAGGAACTCTTCAGCATCATCAAGGAGCTCTCCAACCCCACCGCCTGCAACAACGACATCACACCCTCGCAAGACCTCTGCGACTCACTTGCCTCGTTTTTCCACCGCAAGATCGCCGACATACACAACGGCTTCGGTGCACAAACGACTTACACAACCACCGAACCAGCGCACCCAACCACCACCCTTTGCACCTGGACCTCGGTCAACACCGAAGACACCGCCCGCACGCTGAGGAACATCCACTCCGGCTCCCCTACCGACCCATGCCCACAACACATCTTCAACAAAGCCGGCTCCATCATCGCACCCCAACTCCGGTACATCATTAACAGCTCCTTTGCATCCGCCACCTTCCCGGAGAGCTGGAAACATGCCGAGCTCAGCGCCCTACTGAAGAAACCCACCGCGGACCCCACGAACCTCAAGAACTTCCGCCCCATCTCGCTCCTCCCTTTTCCTGCCAAAGTCATCGAAAAGACCGTCAACAAGCAACTCTCCGCATTCCTCGAGACAAACGGATTCCTCGACCCGTCGCAGTCCGGTTTCCGAGCAAACCACAGCACCGAGACCGCCCTAATCGCAGCAACCGATGACATCAGGGCCCTGCTCGACAACGGAGAAACAGCTGCCCTCATCCTCCTGGACCTCCCAGCTACCTTTGAAACGGTATGCCACCGCACCCTGATACAGCGCCTCAGCAACACTGGAATCCAAGGAATGGCCTTGGAGTGGATCATCTCGTTCCTCGCCGGAAGAACCCAGAGAGTCCGCCTTCCACCGTTCCGATCCACGGCCACCGAAGTCATCTGTGGCGTTCCACAGGGATCCTCGCTCAGCCCCACCCTCTTCAACGTCTACATGAGCCCCCTTGCAGTCATCGCACGCCAACACAACCTTAACATCATCTCCTACGCCGACGACACCCAGCTGATCCTCTCCCTCACCAACGACCCCGCCACCGCCAGAGCCAACCTCCAGGAAGGAATGAAAGACGCTGCGGAATGGATGAAGCTCAGCCGTCTGAAACTGAACTCAGACAAGACAGAAGTCCTCATCCTGGGACCACCCCCCTCCGCCTGGGACGACTCCTGGTTGCCCCCTTCCCTGGGCACCGCACCCAAGCCAACGCACCACACTCGCAACCTGGGCTTCATCCTGGACTCCTTCCTCACAATGACCAAGCAAGTCAACGCTGTCTCGTCATCCTGTTTCAACACCCTGCGCATGCTCCGAAAGATCTTCCGGTGGATCCCCACGGCAACCAGAAAGACTGTCACCCATGCCCTCGTCACCAGCCGCCTGGACTACGGGAATACCCTCTACACTGGAACCACAGCCAAACTCCAGAAACGACTCCAACGCATACAGAACGCATCGGCACGACTCATCTTGGACATCCCCCGCCACAGCCACATCTCTGCCCATCTGAAAGACGTGAATTGGCTCCCCATCAGCAAAAGGATCACGTTCAGACTCCTCACCCACGCACACAAGGCTCTCCACGACATGGGCCCCAAGTACCTCAACAACCGCCTCACTTTCTACACACCCACCCGCCAGCTTCGATCCGCCAGCATTGCCCTCGCCACCGTCCAACGGATTCGCAAAGCCACCGCCGGAGACGTTCCTTCTCCTACCTGGCGGCCAAGACATGGAACTCCCTCCCCACCCACCTATGACTGACCCAGGACCATCTCTTCTTCAGGAAACAACTCAAGACCTGGCTGTTCGAGCAGTAGCGACCCCCCCCCCAGCGCCTAGAGACCCTCATGGGTGAGTAGCACGCTATACCAATATGCTGATTGATTTATTGATAGAGTGAACCTCTCCCTGACCTCCTGTCCACCATGGAGCGCAATGGATCACTGGAAGGTGTGATCTTCTCCCCTACACTGACTCCAGAGCAGCATAGCAACTGTCACCAGTTATGGGGCAGTTTGCCCCACTGTTCTCCCTGACCCCAGGTGTTAGTCACTGGTGTACCCATGACATGGACACCGTTGACAGCCCTCCTGTGAAGCACAAGATTTACAGGTTGAGTGACAGGGTCAAGGCCAGCATTAAGGAGGAGATCTCTAAGATGTTGGCGTTAGGGGTGATCGAGCCTTCCAACAGTCCTTGGGCCAGCCCAGTAGTCTTGGTCCCAAAGGCTGCTGCACCCAGTGCCACCCTAGAACTGCGGTTTTGTGTGGATTACCGTGGGCTCAATGAGGTAACTAGGACTGATGCACACCCCATCCTCAAAGCGGATGAGCTCATTGATCGGATGGGAGCTGCCAAGTTCCTCAGCATGTTTGATTTAATGTCTGGGTACTGGCAGATTGCCTTAACCAATGGACCCAAGAAGAGGTCAGCATTTTCAACCCTAGAAAGACATTACCAGTTCCGGGTGATGCCCTTTGGGTTGAAGACTGCCCCTGCCACGTTTTAGAGGTTGGTCAACCAGGTATTGGCTGGGCTGGAGGATTTCAGTGCCGCATACCTGGATGACAAAGCAGTGTTCAGTTCCAGCTGGGAAGAGTACTTGCGGCACCTTGGTGAAGTATTGGAGGTTGTGAGAAGTTGGCCTGATATGTAGTGTTTCCAATTCTGGAACCACTTGGTATCAGTCCAAACAAACCCCAAAGATGTCTGGTTGTAAGTCAACCTTGTTAGACAAGCTATCCTAGTGGTAGCATGGACTAAGCAGCCTTAAAGGCTAAACTTAAGAGGTCGTGTTAAGCGAGCTGTTTTACCACATACAATCCTGCAATCAAATGAAAGGACACCACACAAGTATATATTATAAAAATATATGTGTTTATTTCTAAATTAATCCCCAGTACTCTTTATGAGGAAAGGAGCACAAGCGTTAAATCAAAAGCACAGTATAACATACAAAGTTGCACAATTTTGGATGAGGGCCGGTGGCCACTCAAACCATATACTAAAAAAGTGGTATAAGAGATACCAATCGAACAGTGGTTAGGCCTAGGGCCTAGAGAATCGCTGGAAGCAGTCAGGACTAGCAATGCTGAAGTCGGGAGTAGCCCACGGGACTCGGGTGCAGCACGGAAAGTGCGGCTTGCACCTATGCAATGTCAATGGTGCGTAAAAGTTACACAAAGTGAGTTTAAAGATACTTCCGCTGAACCTAGAGGAACAAAACTCAAGACACAGACCCTAGAGGTGTGTACCAACGTGGGCACACTGGCGTTGCAATGTTACCTCACCCACAGGCCGTGGGTGCACAGGGTCGAAGTGGCGTCGGGTTTTGACACGCAGGCTCTTGGTGCTTGAAGCTGTTGCAGCTGCAGGCGATGTGAAGCAGAAGTGTCCGGTGCGATCCAAGGGTGGATCGAAGTAGAAAAGTACCTGAAAGCAGAGGGGACAGAGTCTGGGTCACTCAGCAGTGACCAGGGTGGAACCAGGACGGAACCAGGCAATGTCGGGCGCAATCAGGTGGTTGTCGATAGGCTTCTCTCCGCTGTCACGTGGGCTCTGGGGCATCTGCGATGTCCAGGAGCAGGTCACGATCTGTCCCACATAGGCTCTCGCCGTCAGCACCGTCGGCTTCAAGATTGCAGCAAACAGCACTTGGCAAAAGCAATCCACGCGGAACCGGGAGATTGCTTATCACTCAAACCAGGAGGGTCAGAGTGGGGGCTCCTTTTCACAGGAGCTGGTGCAGATCTGGAGCAACCAGAAAAGCGAGTCGTATTCAAGTTTTCGTTGGCACAGGGGCCACAAGCCAGCTGGCAAGTGACCGGGCCAACGCGTTGAGCCAACACAAGCAGAAGGGCCCCACGCAGCACTCGTCGAGTGTGGAGGGGTGAGCTTGGGTGCAAGTGTAGCTCGGGGTGGGGGCTTCTCAAACCCCGGTGTACAGCTTCAAGGGTCACTCGTTGGCTGCACGGTCAGCGTCTCTCGGCCTTTTCAAGATGGCGTGCCCCACGCTTCCGGTCGCCTCCACTGGTCTCAGCTCTGCAGGGACTGTGGATCGGGCTGGGAGAAGGCAGGCAAGCTTGATCTCGTCGATCTCTGTCGCTCGAGTTTCGGCGGGAACTGCAACAAAGCAAGGGTCGAGGGCTGGATGGTGCCTGTTTGCACAGGGTGGTCACTCCTTGACCACAAGGGAGATTCTTCCATCTTCTATGATGAATAGAATGTCGAAGGGTCCAGAATTCGTTTCTTATGTTTCTTCAGGATGATCTGAGTTGCATTGGCACTGCTCCCACTCTTATTCGAATCTGGTGGGCTGGACATCCTGCTAGGTCCCCTCCTATGGGTGGGACCCAGGAAGGGGGTGGTTACACCCCTTTCCTTTGATCCAGGCCGCGCTGGGACTGGGGCTGGGAGGCCCCAGAACCGGTTTGGCCGGATTATGCAAGGGGCAGCCTTGTGCTCCCCAGGCAGTGTCTGGTTTCTTTGAAACCTCCCTACTACAATCCACTATCTCCTGTCTGGGGTGGTTTAACACCGCCCTGCGACAGGAAACCCTTTGTCCAGGCCACCATATGCTGAGTTTCGGTCAGCAGCAGGAGGCCAGACCCGTGTCTGTGGCAGAGGCATCCATTTTGTGGATCTGAGGCTCATTTTAAATCAACCGCGTTTCAGTAAAGTAACATGTCTTATCCCTCTAGAAGGGTGGAATGCTACCCCCGTTGCCAGAACTGGCGAGGGGGTAGTATTCCAATTCGTATGACACCTTACACGACATGTTTTGATAAAACCAAACCAAAGTTGCTATATAACCGCGAGGATTATAAGGCGCTTTAGAGTATATGGTATGGCATTATCCCGGATCAGCTTAGGGAGTTGTTCCCGACAGCTGCAGACAGGCTCAGCTCATGCCAGAGCTCCATCTCACATAAATCCACGCACTCTGCCTCCAGGATTGATGAGGCCTTCCATAGGAGTGGCTTACAGGCTATATATGTGTCCAGATATAGGTTTAGATATAGGTATACTATATCTAAGCAAGGGGTGATTACACCCACTTGCCCCAGCTGAGTGTTCAGCCAGTTGTGTCAATTTAAGAACCAGCCAGGGGTGGCAAAAGCTATGCTTCAGCCCCTGGTAGGCCTTGGTGGCACCTATGCCCTGAGCACCTATAGTGCATGGTACAGGGGCTGACAAGGAGTCCATTTCCAATTGTGGTATGTACCTATAGCACATGTATTACAAATTTAGAGAGAGAACAGCAGGCTGGGGGTCTGATTAGCAGGCCCACAGCCTCAGTAAGTCGAAAACCAGTGAAGCAAAAAGCAAAAATTGGGGTGACCATAGGATAGCAGACCCTACTCTCCTACAGAGGTGCTGCAGAGGGCAGGCTTCACGATCAAGGCCAGTAAGTGCCAGATTGGGCAGGGTTCAGTGGTGTACTTGGGACACCAGGTAAGAAGTGGCCAGGTGGTGCCGTTACAACCGAAGATTGACACCATTCTGGCTTGGGAGCCCCCTAAGACCCAGACTGAGATGAATTCCTTCTTAAGACTCACCAAGTACTACAGGAGGTTTGTTAAGTGGTATGGCACCATCGTTCTTCCTTAACAGAGCTGACTTCCAGGAAACAGCTTAAGAAGGTGATCCATACTGAGCCCTGCCAGAAGGCTTTTGATGCCCTGAAGACCGCCATGTGCATGGCACCCGTGCTCAAGGCACCCAACGTCTCCAAGGATTTCATCGTGCAGACTGACGCTTCAGAGCATGGTGTGGGAGCGGTGCTCTCACAACTGAACGAAGAGGGCCTAGACCAGCCTGTAGTCTTTCTTAGCCGGAGACTACTCCCCAGGGAACAGAGGTGGAGTGCTATAGAAAGGGAAGCTTTCGCTGTGAACTGGGAACTGAAGAAGCTGAGACCCTACCTGTTTGGGACTCACTTACAGGTTCAGACGGACCACAGGCCCCTCAGATGGTTGATGCAAATGAGGGGTGAGAATCCAAAACACCTGAGGTGGTCCATCTCCCTACAGGGAATGGACTTTACGATGGAACACCGTCCTGGCACAGAACACGCCAATGCAGATGGTCTGTCCAGGTTCTTCCGCCTTAGTGAAGAGAACTCCCAGGAGGGTGGGAAGTTCTCCCAACTTTCAGCTGGAGGGGACATGTGTTAGACTTGGCATCTGTTCGCATGTTTCCACTGAGTTTTTGCTTTCTGACCTCCCGGTTTTGAATCTGTTTTTACTGGCGTAGCGTTTCTGCGCACTTTTTGCACTTCTGATCAGTGGTAAAGTGCAAGTGCTCATGTGGTAAATTGTGTTATGGATTGGTGTTTCCATGATTGGATATTTGATTTACTTGTTAGTCCCTAGTAAAGTGCACTGAGTGTGCCAGGGCCTGTGAATCAACTGCTACTCGTGGGCCTGCAGCACTGATTGTGCCACCCACGTAAGTAGCCCTGAAAAGGTAACTCAGGCCCGCCATTGCGGAGTCTTTGCACAGTTTGTAACTGCATGTAGACTTGGCCAGCGCATAAACTTGCCAGTCCCTTACCTTCCCTTTACTTGCATGCCAGCCACCCCTAAGGTAGGCCCAAGGTACCCCTGTGGGCAGGGTGCAGTGTATGTGAAAGGTAGGACATGCCCTCGTGTGTGTGGCATGTTCTGATAGTGAATTACTGCCAATTTCATTTTTCACTGTTGCAAGGCTTCCCGTTTCCCATAGGAATGAATGGAGAGTTTGTTTATAACATCTTATAAACATAACTGGTCCCGGGAATTAGGTAGGAAAATAAAGTTTAGTGTGCCGGAACTCAGAATCTGAAGATGCATCCTTTAGTAAAGGTGATTTTTACATTCTGTTTTTGAGAATACCCCTTTTAGAAAGTAGGTATTTTCTTGCTCAGTCATCCCGTGTGCCTCTGCGGGAATGTGGATTGCCTGTCTAGGTTTTGGATGACAACAGGCTGGGGAGCAGGAGTGGCTCCATATAGTCTAGGTGGGTCAGGAAAGTGCTGAATAGACCTGGGCTGCAATTTGGGAAGGGGGAGGAGATTTCCTTGCACCTCTGAGGGCCTGGTCTGCCTCCTACAATGCCATCTCCACCCCCTGCTAGGAAGTCACATCAGAGAAGGCAGAACTGGTTCTGGCCGGGCACAGACAGCCTCTGCTAAGAGGTCGAAGGATTTGGGGATATAAATATTCGGGCCCAGACCCCTGAACTTCAGAACTCTTTTGGACCAAGAAGACTGAGCTGGAGAAGATGTCAGGAGGAACTACCACTTTGCTGTGTGCTTTGCTGTGTTGCCCTTTATTGGCTGCTTCTGTCTTGGGCCGTGAAAGGACTGGATTGAACATTCTGCAATCTACGTTTGTGAGTTTCTCCAAGGGCTTGAGGAAGAGCTTGCCCCCTGTTCAAGAAGTCTCAGGAACAGCAAAGACTTCAAGCTCGTCTGCCCTCAGCACTGGGGACTGTGTGTTTTGTGTTGCAACAGAAGAAAAAGCAAGCCAATGACATCAACGATGATGCTGCCGACTTTGTGTCCTGAGGGCAAAGCAGGCGTAGAGCACCGCCGCAATGCTGCACCATGACGCTGGTCTCACCGACGCCGCCTGCTGATGCCGCCACTGAGCTGCAGCTCGCACAGCGACCTGTGGGCACAGCAATCCGCACCACCTCGCTTCATGATGACACCTTGGTATCCCAGACTACACCGCTCCATGCCGAAATCAACGCTGCTGCTCGCACCGTGGTTTGAGGGCACCACTCGCAAAGTTACAGGATGCACTGCTCTCATCCTGCACTGTAGCCTTGTCCTATCAATGCCGGCGTGCGTACTGGACTCTAACAATGGTAAAAGTGCCCAAAAAGAAGGGACATGCTGTCCTCAACGTGAATGCCACAGGTTATCAAACTGATGATGAAGACGAGAAAGCAGGGATGAGGAAGAGCACCGCCCCTGAGGAGCCCACTCTAGCGACATTGTGCATGCCATCACCTCCTGAAGGGAAATTCTGGAAGAAAAGATAGACTCAATACGGACAGAGCTTAACCTGCTGAAAGATGGCCACACTAAGCTTAAGGAGAGAGTGGAACTAAGCGTTTCCACATTACAAAGGTCCTTGGGAATCGTGGAGGCCAAGGTGCTATGAGCAAGAGCGTAGGACAGTGAAGGCCGGTCCCACAGAAATAATTTACGCATTGTGCGGGTTCCAGAATGGGAGAAGGGGACGATGAGGTGCGATACCTGGTAGACTGGCTTAAGGCAGAGGTGGCCTCAGAGGGCCTTTGCCCCTTTTATGCTCTTGAACCTGCACAGAGAGTCCAGACCAGACTGCCCAAACTTGGAGCCTTTCCTCGACCGCTGGTGGTGCGACTTCTTCACTATCAGGATCGTGACCACATACTGTAACAAGCACAAAAGAAACAGGACCTACAGATTGGGAATAATAGAGTGATGATGTTCACGGATTTCCCCAGAGAAGTGCAGTATCAACTTGCTTCATTTTTGGCTTTCAAGCGGAATCTGCAACAATTCTAAATCCCATATGCCATGCTGTTCCCGGCGCGGCTTTGGGTAGTAGACAAGACAGAGACGCACTTTTTCACTACCCAGCATGATGCATGGGAGTGGTTAGAGGCCCATAAAACACAAGGATACTCGCACTCCATCACCGGACTTGAGCCACTGGACTTGACCTAGCAGACTGGCCAAAACTCAGCAACCTGTGAGAGCGCCGTCTCATAAGGAACTCCCACTGGAGCGGCACAAGGCCCTGCAGGTGATTGCGTTACTTAGCAATGGAGGCGGTAGTCCAGGATCAACCAAAAGTGGCCCGACATGGACAGATCCGAAAGCTTACAACCTGGCAGTGCTAATGAGAATTCTGAACCCGATCTCCCGGATGTCACTTCTCAAACAGCTGATGAAGTAGCCTGACAGCAGCTCCCCAGGTGGCACATCAGAGGGTCCTACCGTAGAGAGGTTTGGCTTATGCTGTGATTCAGGCATCATAGCGGCCCCCTGAAGATACTGATATGGTCATTGGGTTCGGCAGCCGAGTCAAGATGTTGGGGGGCATAGCCGGGAGGTGATCTGGGTTCAGTAGGGTCAGCTTCACACCCCGCCACTTCCAGTGACTTTACTTTCGCACTTTCCAGTTTGGATGGGAACTTGTTTGTTTGTACCTATCCTGGGGAGAGGAGTTTGGAGGTTTCTTACTGTTCAGGGGGTTTTGTATGGGGCCAGGCATGTCACTTTAGGGAAAGCTGCTAGGGATATGACACAATCGTCACAATGGGATCCGCCGTAGGCCTTAAATGTCCATCTTGGAACATTAGGGGGATGCACACCATGTTGGGCTGCCATACAATTCATGCGTATCTGGTCAGGAGAGGAGTACAGATAGCCCTTTTGTAGGAGACTCACTTATCGCAGAAGGAAGGTGTTACATTTTAGTGCAGGTGGAGGGTGCAGTTGTTTAATTCTACTTATTCAGCCTTCGCCAGGGGGACTCTGGTCTGGGTGCGGGCAAGAGCCCCTTTCCAATGTACCAGACAAATAATAGATGTGAAGTAGTGACCTCAGGGCGATTAGATGGATGGGACATAGCGATTGGGAGTTCATATGCCCCTAACATAGAGCAACCTACATTTCTAGCTCGGCTCTCTCTCTTCACTGTTAACAGGATCAGTACTGCTGGGGGTGATTTTAATTGAGTTACTGACGTCAGCCTGGACCGCTCTCACCCATCACTCCCGGATGCTTCCATACATAGAATTGCAGAGGTTAGACATAATTGGCAGCAAAGGTGGGGGTTGACCGACACTTTAGAGGACCCAACACCCAGGGGAAAGGGATTATTTTTTATTTTCTGCATTACATGAACTGCATGTTAGGTTGGGCGCGATCTTGTGGTCTCAGGAGGTGCATGGGGGGATTAAGATGAGTGAATACCTGGCCAAAACAATTTCTGATCATAAACCGCTGCTAGTGACATTAGACTGGATTTGTGATAGTCCTAAAATACCCGTTTGATGCTTACGACCGGAAGCATTGGAAGATCAGGTGTTTCGGGCAAACTGGGTTCCGCTCTTGAAGATTACTTTTTAACCAATGCCAATAGAGTGACAAGCCCACTCATTGAGTGGGATCCTTTTAAGTCTGTTATTAGGGGGCACTGCATTGGGGAAGTGGTGGGGGTACGGAAGATTCTTTTACAGATGTGCAAAGAGCGGAACAGCAGCTCCGCGAGGTGGAAAAAGATAGGCCAGAGAGAATAGATAACCAGGCATACCTTCTTGTGGCTTCAGAAGTGATGGCAACACAAGAAGAATGGCTGCGTTGCTTTGACTACAAGGCTTACACTGCCCGGGCCCATGCTGAGAGAGATAAATCTTTGGGCGCTGTTAGCTTGATAGGCTAACTCAGCATGTAAGGGTGTGGCGATACTCGAGCTTTGAGGATGGGAAGATGAGGTTTATTATTACCAACTAGATATTAATGCCCAGTTTTTACAATATTACACTGCCTTATATCATAGTAGGCTAACTCCGGGAGAACAGGAGGTGGTGGAGTGCATGGGGGCTGTGGAGCTTCCAAGTGTAGATGCAGAGGCGGCAGAAGCTCTGAGCAGGGATGTTGAGATTGGGGTAGTGCGGGGCCATTAAATATATGGCTAGGAATAAGACACCAGGGACAGATGGTTTACCAATAGAGTTTTACTCGACGTATGTAGATAGTTTGGCTCCCCAGCTAGTGGCATGCTACAACGAGAGAGGCAGTAATAATTTCCCTTCTTAAACCCGGCAAGCTGGCTTGGGATCGCACTGCTTATCGCCCGCTCTCTATGCTCAATTTGGAATGTAAAATGCTAAGTTGTGTACTGTCCACCCGCCTGCTTTTGCATATGTCGATGCTGATCAGGCAGTAGTTATCCCAGCCAAGAATACAGGGATGACCATACGCAGATTATTGTGCGTTTTAGAAGCGGACACATATCTGTAGGAGGAGGCATGTATTCTGGCAGTTGACATTGAGAAAGCTTTGGATAGCAATGAGTGGCCATATCTTTTCAGGGTTATGAGGGAATTTGGGCTGGGAGAACGCTTGGTGGAATGGACGGCTCTATTGTATAAGAATTCTACTGCTAGGGTCAGGACAGGAGGGCTGATCTTGGATGCCTGTATGGTGGGCCGGAGGATGCAACAGGGCTGCCCGCTGTCGCCTTTATTGTTTTTTCTGGCAATGGAGCCCTTGGTCGCACATGCTAGATCAGGTCGCTATTATCAGGGGTTGGAAGTGACGAGTCAGCTTCAATATATAGCATTCTATGCAGATGACTTACCGATGTTTCTAGCCAATTCAAGAGAGGCTCTTCGGGGAGCCAAGGAGGTCTTGAGTGTCCTGGGGAGAGTAGTGGGACTTAAGGTGAATCTGGACAAGTCATGCCTCTTCCCAAAGCAATTGGACAGGGTTGGGCAACCGGAGATGGAAGGTGTGATATGGGAGGATAGATGCTTGCCTTATTTGGGCACTCAAATATATCATACCCAATGGGGATATGCTGAAGGGCAATGTAGGCCGAGCGTTGTGAAACACCAAAGGTAGCTTAGAGTTTTGAGGGACCCTCCCACTGTCTGTAGCGGGTAGGGTTGCACTATTAAAGATTGTGACACTAACTCGGCTCCTATATTACTTTGGATTGCTTCCACTCTGGATACCACCTAGACTATTTGCCCAGCTCAACACAATGGTCACAGGTTTCCTGTGGGGGTCTGGAAGACGAAGGGGCGTGCTCACTACCATGATGAGACCTAGAGCGAAGGATGGGGGGTTTGCAGTGTCAGACTTAAGGGCTTTTATCATGCAGCGCAGTTACAGTGTTCATGAAATGGATGGCGGGGCATCTCTGGAACACGGAAGACCATGGCGGTAGTGATCCGAGTTTGAGGCTCCTGTCTCGGGTGTTGCTACGACTTCCCATGAGAGATCGTTCGGCCCCCTCCGACCTGAGTACGGTGCGCAAGTGCTGGAATAGGTCCCTTAGACATGAGCAAATACAATGCCCCTATGCACCAGACATCCCACTGGCCGTATGCGAGACATTGCCCCATGGTGGGAATTGGCATAGGTTGCAGGCATGGAGAGAGGTAGGAATTTCTATAATAGAAGACTTGAACAAAGAGAATACTTTGCTCCCCTTTAATGATCTCTTGGAGCGATATCACCTCTCAAGAGGAGATTTTCTTCTACATGTTTCCCTGACAGCAGCAATCCGAAAGCACTGACAGGAGGGGATTGCAGAACCTCTGACATCCACACTTTGTCAATACATAGTGATAGCTGCTGGAACATTTAAGGCAGTTAGTTGCCTATATACGTGCCTGACGCAGGAACTAAGTCGACCTCTGACTGCCTTGCGTATCAAGTGGGAGGGGGATCTGGGTGAGACTATTGATGAGAAACCATGGGGGGAGCTCGTGGAAAGGACCTGGAAGAGCTCCAGGAATGCACGATTTCCGCTGATCCACTTCTATGTTTTGAACTGAGCATACCTCACCCCGAGTAAGATTCACAAGTTTTTTGGTGTCTTGGCCACCTGCCCATGATGTAGCATGGAGGGTGCAGGGTTTTTACATATGTTTTGGTATTTTCCAAACTTGGAAGAATTTTGGAGGGAGGTCACTGCAGTGTTGGCGGCTAAAATGGAGAATGAAGTGGTGCTGACCCCCAGGGTCTTGTCTGCTATACTGGTTCCGTCACACAGCCAGGAACAAGGTCACTAGCAAGAGCATGGATTTGGGGTTGGTGTTGGCTAAAAGAGAGATCACTAGCCATTGGAAAACAAGAAGTGGCCCTAGCATGCCAAGATGGACAATCGAATTTGTGAAGTGGGTGGAGTGCGAGGGGACAATCCGACTGCAAATGGCCCAAAGGACGCTGAATGAGAAGACGCTGGAACCCACAAGTGCATCAGTGGCATTTGTGGAACTCCTGCGACAACCAGCTGAAGATAGGGTGGAAAGCCATGATGGAGAGGGCCCTAATTCGGGTAACTGATCACCTGACGCTTCTGGAATCCCTGACTGCTGGTCCGAGAGGAGGTCTGGATATTATCTCATGCACCCCATACTGCACTACCAACGGTACATGCTAGATGGAGTGGTACGTACCTTGTGACATGTGATCATCCTCAGACCATATGTAGTTGACTTGATCATAAGCGACATGCCTGGGGGGTGAGAAGGTGGGAGTTTGGGGTGGGGCGGGATGGAGATGTACGGGATGCACTGTACTAGACGAAGAGCCCCAAGGGGATTCATACATAGTATATTACGTTAGCATTCAACAAGGAGCAGAGGTCTGGTAAACATCCTGGGACTAGGACGAATAATATTTTCCCATTGCCCAAGCGAGAATGCTGGACAATTGCAGTTGGATACATTGGGGTTATTGTGGTTACCTGCTTCCTTATGCATAGAGGGGCTAAAGTACAATCCTAATACTTTCTGAGATTGGTTTGCTTGTATCATTCAGAAAATCAATAAAATCTGTTTAAAAAAAAATGAAAAACATGGTTATGAATCTAGCAGATTTTACAGGGATGACAGCTAGTATGTTGATCACACAATGGCCGGGGGTTGATCGGGGTTAAACTGGCTGCCAGCTATACCTTCACCACATGGAATATATGGGGCTTAGGGAATACTACAAAGAGGCATACTATACATATATATCTGAAGCAGTGTGGTGCACACATGTTACCCCTACAAGAGACACATCTTACACTGCTGGGGGGCTAAGACAATAACAGAGAAGGGGAGGGCAGGTCTTTGGGACTGACTACTCAGCCTATGCCTGAGGAGTGGTAATTTGGGTATGCCCAAGGGCCCCTTACCAGGTCAAGATTGCAAAATGGACAAGGAAGGGTGTTATGTGTGCTTATATGACAGACTAGATATCAAAGTACTGCACCTAACCTGGACAGTTGTCTTTCCTAAACAGCATGTTCCACCTATTCACCTGACATTCTCAAGATTCCATTATAGTTGGGGGATACTTCAATGCCATTCCTGACATAGAGATGGATAGATAAAACCAACCTATTCATAATGCTGCATTTAGCAAACTGGTGAAAGTCTTATCAGTATGGGCCAGGGGTTAGGATTTGGTAGATTGCTAAATGGCACCATATCCAATGCAGCGGGAAAACTTCAACTATTCTTCCTTGCATTTACTCCCATCCTGATCAACACTGATTTTATCAGCAGAATACCTTCCAAAATCCTCCTCTGACCATAACCCATTGTTAAGGGCCATACAATAGGGCAAAGAGGTTGCGCAGTTACCCACATGGAGGTCACACATTTCCATGTTAGCTGATGCTTTGTTCATGCATGCGCTTGGGTATGAGCAATAATTCAAAACAAACGTGGACAGTATACCTAATATGGGATGCTTTCAATGCAGATGTCATGGTTAACTATCTGAAAACAGAGGCTGGAGTCCACAAGGCACATACATTTCTTGAACAGGAGATGAATACAATAAAATCCATTATGACTTTCAGCCAGACACAGAGCCTACATTTGCCCAACGACAGCACTCTCACAAAGACCCAAAATGGGATTTTCTTTTAAAAAAGAAAAAAATAATGCTTCTATAGCCAAGGGAGTCTTCTCCCAAGGTCGGGTGGCTGCTTTGTAATGTTTTTACTTGTTTTAACAGTAAAAAATGACTGTCTGTCCACCCATCTAAATTGGCAGAGCAAACATGTAGCCAGTTCTCCGATGACCCTTACTCCTGAGGGCCGTCGATGTAGATTGGCCACAGGAAAGGCAGAGTGGTTTCTTTCCTGGACAAAGTAAGGATCTGCCCACAATTAAATTTAAATGGCAGACCATTATATTGGTGGGGAGGGAACTCAGTTGCTGTTGCTACGAAGTACCCTCTCCGCCAATATATAAATCTTGCCCTAAAATCTGAAACCAGGACATTATTCTGGAGAAAAGAAATCAATGGCGCTGACACACACAAACTGATCTTATGTCTGTGGTCCATGATGGGAATTTCCTGCCCAGGACCAGTCCTGTCCTGAGCAGGGAAATCTAGTGACGCTGGCCCACTGTGTCTTAAATAGGGCAGGGCAACTGTCATAGTGAGCTGGTGGATCAGTGGCTGGTCGGCGGTCAGGTCAAGAACTTCAACTGGTGGGGTTATTTCTGGCTTTGCTGTGGACACCCTGTAGTTTCACCGAGTTCTGAAATAGGATGGGTAATCACAAGTTTAGCATGGCGGGTGAATTGCCTGTTTGAGGTGTTTCACCCATGCTGACAACCTCTAGAGTCTAAATGATGGCCTTGGATCCAACAAAGACTCCAATTCTTGGTTCAATGACTACCTAAACTCAGGCAGGCTCAACTTAAGACTAGCGGAACGAGCTTGGAGATCCTCTCCATCTAACTTACTCCTCAAAGTTTTGAGAGCAAGAAGGAGTTTGTTAAACAAACACATCAGAACTGCAAAAGCAACTTTCTTCAGAAGCCAACTAGACAAAGCTAGAAACCACCCCAAAATGCTGCTTGAACTGATCAAACGGCAATCCAACAACGCACCCATTCAATCAACAATCCCCGCCAGTCTCCAGCCTAATTGTGAGGACTTTTCTGCCTTCTTCATCGAAAAATCTAACAAAATTGAATCTGATATATGGTCTCCCTTGCTCAAATTATCATCCTTACAAGACTCCCACCTAACTCCCCCGTCCCCTTTTCGTACCTACCACTAGGCCTAGGCGTTGAACTCTGCTCTGCTCTGCTCGCGGAGTTTATGGAGTTTCCTGCACTCCACATTACGTGGATATCGCAGAGTTCCAAAAAAACTCTGCTTTGCGTTACATAGCGTAGTTTTTTTCCTCACTCGCGTTTGTCAACGTCAAGTTGGTGACCGGGCACAAGTAAAATCATTCTCCCGGCGAGATGTGTGCTAGTTCGCGATAGTCAACATCAAGTTGGCGAGAGCGAGCGTGGAAAATCAACATCCTGGAGAGATTTCTCAACACGGGGGTCAGGTTTCTCATTGCGAGTGGTCGCGTATGGTCGCCACAGCTCGTGTTGAGAAACTGCCGGTTCGCATTGAGAAAGCTGCCTCTCGAGTAAAAATCTACTTGAGCAGCAGAAAAGGAAAGCAGGGACCGCTTGTACCCTGCATGGTGCCATTCGCAATGATTGCACAGTGCGGAGAAGCCACCGGCACTGTGCAATCACTGCGAATGGCATTTTTCTATCGTACTCTGCCACTTGCGTAGCTCTGCATAGTGCGGTGGAGATTTTTTTTAACTTCGCTTGGTGCTGCATAGTGCAACTCGGCGAACTGTGCCCAGGGTTACCTACCACTACCCTAAAACCAATGTGCATTGGAATCAATTCTCAACCTTCAATGACACTTTCATTCTCAACATTCTCTCTACCCTGAAACCCTCGAATCAATTCAACGATCCCCTTCCCTCATATTTCTTTAAAGAAATGATAAGGCATCTAGGTCCACTCTGGACCAAGATCGTTAATGCCTCCCTACTTCAAGGTGAGATCCCTGACTGCTTAAAGTCCATGCTAGTTCTCCCCCCCCAACCTCAAGAAACCTACGGCAGACCCTGAGGATCTGAATAACTTCAGACCAATCACTACCACCCCTACTCTGGCAAAGCTCTTTGAGAAATGTGTACAGGTACAACTATGTAACTGCATTGAGGAATTCCAGCTACTGGGTCATTTTCAATCGGGCTTCCGTCAAGGCCAAAGCACCGAAACAGCCATCACCCACATAGTTAATGACACGCTTACCCTACTTGACTGGAACTAATCCTGCCTATTAATTCTACTCGACCTCTCATCACTCTTCGATACGGTCAAATGACAACCTCCTGAGCCTTCTGGAACATAGGATGGGGCTGTCTGGCACAATTTACAATGGCTCACCTCCTTTCTCCATAATAGATCACAGAGAATTAAATCTAACCAATCCCTCTCCCATCCCAGTCCCTGCAACCTAGGGGTGCCCCAAGGCTCCTTGCTTTCACCCACCCTTTTTAACCTATTCATTGAACCCCTCACCAAAATCTTCAAAGCATCTAACATTCAATACCACATGTATGCTGACGACACCCAGCTGTACATGAAAATCTCCTCGCCTGAAGATATCAAGTCACCCAACAAACCTTACACAAAACCCTCAACTGGCTTACCTTCAACCAGTACAAACTAAATGCCCTCAAAATGAAATTGCTCCTTATTTCCCCACCCAAGCAAGCACCCATCATTGAATACATGAAAAATCTGTCTGCTCTCAACCGCACACCACATATCATAGACTCTACCAAATCCTTGGGTATAGTGTTGGATAGGAAATTGAGCATGCAGGATCACATTAGTGCTTTTTCCAAAGGAGCGAACTTCAAATTCTCTCTGCTTCTGCCGTCCATGTTCCTAAAGCGCCAAGAAACCGTTTGGTGAACGTCGCGCTATAGAAATATTTTAAATTCAAATTCAAATTCAAATTCAAATTGAGCATCCTAAGGAAACTAAAATCTTTCCTTCCCCCCGATGACCTCAAGTCTGCAGTACAAGCATAATTCATCTCACGATTGGAATATGGCAGTGCAACACTCTGCAGTCTGCCTACGTCCAGACTGGCCCCCCTCAGAGCCTCATTGAAGGCAGCCGCCAGGCTCATCACAGGCTCCAAGAAGTACAATCACATCTCCCAGGACCTGAAAACACTCAACTGGCTACCTTTTGAAGCAAGGATACACCTAAAACTTGCCTGCATGACCCACAAAGCCCTTCACTTCAACATACCTCTCTACCTTGCAAAAAAACTTGAGCTGTTGGGTGGTGCCCGTAACTCCAGGAGCTCTAGCACCCTCCTACTTAAACTAAAGAAATTAAAAAAAGCAAAAACTGCAACTGTTAAAAAAAGCAAAAACTACAACTGTTCCTTCTCAGGAATCGCTCCAAGAATGTGGAACACCCTCCAACAGAAATGAGACTGATTCCATCAACAGTGTCCTTCAAAAAGGTAATGAAAGTGCTACTGATGAATACTTGCCTGTCCTAAAGTCCAGTAGAGGTCCTGAGTCACCACATATACTATGACACGGATGACTTTCTCGCCTTATCCTACAGACTAATTATTTTGCCCACTATTACGTCGTTATGTAACTATTGCTATTTTTGTCTATCAAGTTGTCACGTAAATATTGCTGTTTTTGTCTACTGGTATGATTCTGCCATGATTGCCCCCTCTCATATTTGTTGCATCCTTCTGTAAAGCGCTCTGTAACCCTCTAGGGTCATGCTCGCACTATACAAAACTTTCTAAATAAATTTTAAAAAAAATAGGATCTTTCATTTGCTCTAGCACCTTTGTTCATCCAACTGTTTCTCTCATTGTCTTGTTAGATGTTGTCACACCACTGCTAAGACATTTTGTTGCTGTACGGCAATAAACTGTGATACTAGTCTCAGAAAATTCAACCGAATCCCTCGAAAAAATAAATCTGCACAAATAGAAGAGATTTTAGCATCGCATTTATTCGATATCCTCATTCCAATTACATTACATAAAAGTATGCATTAGATCCTGTAAAAAATGACGCAGCCTATCTGTTGTACTTTTTTAATTCTTTTTTAATTTTTATTTATTTATTAAATCAATCAAGAGATCACAACATAGTACAAACATATAAGCTTTTGTCAAATTGTTTGTTAAATTCAATTTTTAAATAAAGTATTTTTCTCTTTAAATCAAAGGGGCTCATTTATGAGCCCTTGCGTCACTTTTACGACGCTGGTGCGTTACTTTTTGTGACGCACCAGCGGAGTAAAAAATGTGCCTTGTTGCACCATATTTACAAAGTGACGTATTTAGGTAGATGCGTCACTTTGTAAACCCCTGCGCCACATTATACCTGCCCCAGGTACATTGTATGCAAGGGGAGCGTTTTGACGCAAGAAAGCGTCATAGAAGTGAAGCAGTGAAATCTATAAGATTTCACTGCGCCACTTCTAGGACACAAATGCTACAATTTCTTATGCCTGCCTCACAGCAGGCGTAAGACTGATGCAGGCCCTTTCACATGGGGCTTGTCCCATGTGAAAGGACACATTGCTGGAGTTGCGTCACTTTTGTGACACACTCCAGCAATGCGTCACTTTTGCGCCATACAGATACGTCAGAAATACTGACGTATCTGTAACTCCTTGTGCTATGATGCGTCATACTGTAAATATGACGCATCATTGGTGTCGCAGGAGGGCGCAGTGAAAAGTGACGCATCGCTGTTTTCACGCAGCGATGCGTCACTTTTCATAAATGAGGCCCAAAGTATTTACCAGACTGCCCTGCTTTGGGCGCATTAGTAAAATCCTTACCGAATGTACTATTTTATCTTCAAACACTGAATCGGCGGAGCTACACAGATTGCCCTTAAGATTTTACTTCCATGAAGAAGAGAGGGCACATTGGTATACGCTGTCAGGAATCAAGCAGATTTGGCACTCAGATCAGTAGTTCACTGTGATGCTCATTACAGAAAGCGTGCTACAAATTGCAAAAATGTTGGAACCGCTCCAGTCTGCACTGCTATTACCGCCGCCACCGATCTTCTCTGCATCTCATTGGCATTTTAAAACATTAATTGACTCATTATTCCACCTCATAATCATGAAGGAAGTTGATTAGAAAGGCAGATACGAATCCCAAGACACATTTATATCAGCATTGTCTGTTCCAGCAGTTTACTTGAGTCATTAGAATAGTCTCTGGTGCCGAGATAACAAGTAACGTCACACCATTGTATCATTCTAGTCTAATATTTGTTCAATTGTTTTCAAATGCACACAATAAAATATTGAGTAGTCGATAGTTCATTAATCACACCTTAATTGGAAGACAGTATTTTTATTGGTGTGAAAAGAGTACAGAATAAGATACAGTCAAACAAAACATATTATTCTTGCTTTATCGTGATCGCTATTACTTCTGTAAAATTACTTTTATCAACTTGTTTCACAAATGTTTTCCTCGTGCTTCAATTTTGCAATTATCATTATTACATTAAGAACTGTAAAACTTCAAGATTCTGATTTAAATTGAGAGCAAATATGCATTGAATTAATACAACGTCACCTACGAAAAGTCTAATATTTTTGTTTTATAACTACTGCAAGTTTTTCCTTTACAACATATACGAGCATATTTACAGAGGAACATTTACATAGATAGATTTCTTCACTTGTCAAGGTATTACTGCACCTACTAGCAACTTTTTGCTATTCAACATTTACACTCTTTTAATTCACCATTTCCAAGTGTAAAATTACTTGTTGGTGCAGACTTAAATGTTTCTAACCCCTCAAAACAGGGGTAGAGCTAATTAAAACAGGATTTACAAGAGCATTCTACTAGTACATTTTACCATGTAGGATGAAGTGCCTACCACTGTGGCAGAGATCTCCCTGTGGTAAACTATGGGGGAAAAACGAAGTTGAATAATTATTAAAAACAATATATTGCACATATTTTAATGTAAACTAGAAATGTAACATAACTTCACATGACACAACATAATCATTGTTAACTTAGAAATAAAAAATGTGTTACAGTACATTAAATCGTTACTTTAAGTTGCTCATTAGGATGCCATTCGGAAAATCTCCAACCACAGGTCGGAGACTTTCCGACCAACAACCATGGTTTAAAGTCTGTGATCAGGGTTTGAACTGGCTGGTCATTCTGGCTGGCTGGTTTACGCCGTAGGGATTATGATGTCAGTTTCTGACAGGCTTTCCATGTCCGGGTTTCCGACATGGAAGGCTGTCGGAAAGCGACTTAGCGACCATCCATTAGCAGCCTCGAGTTGGGGAGCCACAGAGTGCAGGGATTAACACAAACTCTCATTTCTCTATGGGAACTTGTGATGTGGGCAGAAACCGCCCGCAGCACAAGCTCCCATACAGAAATGGGAGTTTGCGATCGCACCATGTTCGGTTGCATCATTATACAGTGTGCTGAACTGCCGACCTACGATTGGTCGGTCCCATACAAAAAAATGGTGTCGGGTGGACTCAAGTCCACCTGACATCGTAATTAGGGCCTAAATGTTTTGGTAATAAAATACTTAAAATGCATTTATTTACTTTATAATTGTAAATTATTTAAATATTTTTTTTTAAAAACCTCACTGTCATTCTTAAATTCTTTCTACAGAAGACTGGCGATAGACCAAAGTATAATTCTATGTTAAGTGACGTCCATCGTGTAATCCTCAATCTTTGTCTCTATAAAGTTTGATTGAATTTCCTCATGGTATCTCCTCATGTTATCAATAAATTCAAGGCTATAGTAGCCTATAAAAATCAATAAACCCTATTGATCCTCCATCGTCAATACTTGCATAATAGTCCAAACGTCCCCTGAAATCCTTTTACCTTGACACTACTGTCACTCTACAGATGAGATCATTACTATATTTCTTCATCATTAATACGTTTCTAAACATTAAATATAATTCCACACCAACAATAAACCTCAGCCACATTAAGCTAGAACATAAATGTGATGAATGATATTTAAATTTATTTCCATTCCCTATTACCATTAAAAACACATAGGATGTAACAACTGAAGGGCCATTCAAGAAGCACACCAACATACTCCATCATTATTGACTATAAATGTACACAAAATTACTTATCTGCATTCATGCCCCTTGGTATAATACACCGAACCTCGATTATATATTTGGATTCCTTTCTGTTAAATGTCTGTATTCTATCCCCTCCTCTTGGATTTTTTGCAACACAATCTATTCAAAAAATCCTCATGGACTTCCAATTTCCTCCATTCAATTCATTGTATTGCCTCGCTGTATTTTTGCTCAAATAATGGTTGGTTATTGCTCTCATATGTTCAAGTATTCTTTTCTTTACTGAGAATGTAGTGCTCCCTATATACCACTTGGGGCAAGGACATTGTATTACATACATAACAAACTTAATTTTACAGGTTATATGTTTTTTAATTCTCTGCTTGTTTGATGTAAGTGGAAATTCATCTCCTCTTCATCAATACTGTATTTTCAGGCCTTACAATGGCCATATATGTAGATACCCGAGAAGGGGTTCTTTCAAATGACTGAGGTAGGAGATAATTAACTGTTGACCTGTTTATCCTTTATTGACAGACTTTTCCTGTAGGTTATAGAAGAGTACGTTTCTATTGCTGCTTTTAAAGATTCATCATTTGCAAGGACACCCCAATGTCTGTTTGTTATCCTTTCAATGATTTGACTTGGTGTTAAACATAGCCATCACCCCAATGGGTCCTGTAGTCTAAATGTTCTAAGGCCTTTTAATGGCATCACTCCTGTAGAGGATGGTTACCCTGTTCGCCTTATCTTTTCATCATCTCATCACATGTCTGAATACATATTGGATTTGTACTGCAGTTTTGTTTGACCCACAACAATGCATGATATGGTATATTCTACATAAAGTAGAATGTTTGGTCAATATTTACCTTAATGAGATATACCTGTTAAAATGCCAAATCTGACATATAATGTTAACATTCTTGGTGTGGTGTTCCTGCAAACATTTTACCGTAGGTTATCCTGTTGTCTGTATTTCATTGTTTTTTGTCATTAGAACCCTGTGCACTTTATCACAACTAACCATTTCAAAATGCTTGTGCTCTCTCTTCTACACAGTGTATAAATGTCTTCCATACAAATTACACATTTATTTTACTCATAAGTCTAAAGTGAAGTGGTATCACTTGCTTCCAGGGCCTGTAAATTACATGCTAGTAGTGGGCCTGCAGTACTTACTGTCCCGTCCTGTAAAGTAGCCCTTTAAAACATATCTCAGGCCTGCCATTGCTGCCTATGTGCAAATTTAAACTGTTGTATTGACCGGGCAAAATAACACCTTTGCCAGGTCAAAACCAGCATTTTCAACACATATAAGTCACCCCACCCCCAAGGTAGTCCCAACAGCCCACAGGGAAGGGATGATTGTATTTATAAATTAGGACAAGTGTTTTTAAGTTTTACTTGTTCTGGTAGTGAAAAACTCCTAAATTAATTTTTCACTACTTGAACGCCTACCTTTCCCATACAATATTATTGGGCTACCATACTACATTTAATATGTGCTAACTTATGTTGAAAAACATGCAGAAATGTGATATTTGGTCTCAAATAAAATGTAGTTAAATCTTATTTTTAGTGGTAAAGATGAACTTTAAGTCACAATTCAGAAAATTACACTTTTAGAAAGATATCATTTTCTTGTCCTAATGATTTGGTACCTGCAGCCTGTGTCTTTGGTCATGCGAATGTTAATAGCTTTTCAGTTGGCTGTTTGTTTATTCCTCATAGTCAGAGTGACAAAGAGGGACTAGGTATTGGCTGCATTTCATCCTACCAGGATGGGTGAGGCAGAGCTGTTCCTTTCCCCATTTACATTTCAAAGGGCTGATTCAGCACACACACAAAGGAACCTGACGCCATTCTTTGTAACCCTAGCCTACTTGGAGACTGGGCAGAAGAAGAAATAAACTGTCCAGAATCCTATGTAGCTGCAACCTACAAGTTTCCCCCACTTGTAAGACTGGCATCAGGTCTAAATATTAAACCTTCAGACCAACTCTTCAGTATACTCCCTAACATGAGGAGGGTATCAGAAGGACAGCCTTGGACACACAGAGAACTTTCCTGCTGTTGAGGCCTGCCTTGTACCTCATAGGACTGCCCTGTGGCTACCAGATGACTGCCCTCCTCCTGTAGGCATGCCTTACTCCCTCAGAGGACTTCTCTACTGCTTGAGGTCTGCCTTGCTGCTTGAAACCGGAGAACCTGACTGACTCCAAGAGCATGTTTTCCGGCCTCCTGTGTGATCTACAGAAAGATAATAAGCTCCAGAGACCTAAAACCCTGACCCAGGCAATGCTGGAGTGAGCCTTGACTCCCAAGTTGGTGCTCCTCCAGCTTGGGATCCTTGGTTTTGGTGCTGAAGATGTTGCTCCTGACTAACTCTAAGGGGCTGATTCCGATTGGGCAAAATCCCTTTACAAATAGCAGTACGGAGCATATTTCCCGTACGAATCGTACCCGTAAACGTCCCCGTATGTACGATGAAGTATGATTCGGATCCAAAGCAGATCTCCGTACGAATCGTACTGAAACCGTACGACTAAAAAATACATGCGATTTGTATCCGGAACATGCAGTACGCGACGTCCGTACGTAATTAAGCAGCAGTTTCCGGCCCAGCAAGTACGATTCGTCTCTGCGACACTCCGTACGACTCTTTTTCTATGGGAGCTCAAAACGTCTGGAAAAGCAGAGTCTTACCCGAACCGCATCCCCGTACGTGACGTTCACGCCATGAATGCCAGGGTACGGTGCGTACACGGGGTACGGTGCCTACACACGCCATGAATGCTGGGGTATGGTGCGTACATGGGGTACGGTGCGTACACACGCCATGAATGCCGGGGTATGGTGCGTTACACACGCTCGTGTATGGCTCCATTACAATAGTGATACAACTCGCTCATACCCTAGGATTTACGTACGAATCGCATTGTGATTCCCCGGTCTGAATCGTACTTGTCGGGTCGTACAGCATGTTTACGATTCGTATGGTTCACTTTGAGGGTCCGTGTCGTATGGATTTTCTGTTGCTATTCGTACGGTTCGCAACGATTTGGTCGTATATTTTTCCTACGAATCGTACTACGGGATTCAGGCGGTAATTGGATGAGTCGTAACAAAAGGGCTACGGATTCGATTCGGTTGTACTGATTAGTTTACCAAATCGGAATCGGCCCCTAAATGTTGTGACTTTGAAAATGATTAACCAACTAGTGACTTGAGAACCAAAAGAAGACTGGGACTGACATGCTTGCCGATCTGCCCAAAGTGTATCACATGTTGGCTGGACTCCACAGTAGCTACCGCTACATTCTTCTCCCTCAGCAGCAAATCCTGTTCAGTGGGACATCTCACCAAAGGTATCTGGCCTTGTGGAGCCCTCATTACATACAGCCTGCAGCTTTATCCCGCTGGAGATTTTCGACTTCCAAAAAATTGAAAAGCTTGAAGGTAGACATCTTCACAGCGACTCCATTGAACAACTCCCTGGTGATGATGCCTCCTCCTCGGACACCGCCAGCTTCCTTGACCCACTAAACTTTATATTCTCAGGAATATTTCTTCAAAAATTCCAAAGTTAAACCTAGACTAAACCCAACCCACTTTGTGTAGCCAAACTGAGCTCCATCGTGGTTGGCCTTAACTTTTGGCATGTCCTGGTTTGGCACAAGCAGATACCAATGATTTGTGTTTTGATGTTTTAGTTGCTATTTTTCCCTTTAAGGTTTAAAAATTCATAATTCCAGTTCTACCTATTTTATTTATTACATCGTTTTCTGTTTTCTTCAACTGGTATGAGAATTTACTTCTGCTGTATCTTGACTTCGTTACTGTTTGTGTGTAGCATAAATAGTTAACATAGTGCCTCTAAGCTAAGCTTAACTGCTTTTGGGCCAAGCTACTAGAGGCTTAATCATAGGTTAATTTAGACACTTTTTTGGTTCACCATAACAATGATTGTGTGTTTTGGTTGTTTTATGGAAACAAAGGTTCTAAGCCTAGAACAATATTTCATATCAATGTTATATAGACCACAATAGGAAACTATATATACTTTTCCTATACCCAGCCGGGCAAGGGATTTATTTATAGAATAAAACAAGTGCTTAAAGTTTGAAATGCAATTTCACAACAAACATTTTCGTTTGTAGTAAAGCACAAGCCTGTGCCTTACTTAGAAAATGGGAGAAAATTAAAGGAAAGGATATAGAAGAAAGAAAAGTTTACTTCAGGCAAGAAGAGGTGAGCCAAACTGGGTATTGTTTTACATCAAAATTGACAGAAATTCCCAGAGTAGTACATACATACAAGAGTATTCGCAAATTAACTGTATGTCTACTAAACAGAGTCGACGGCGTTTCGATCCCGGGCTCAGATTATAAAGGGATCATCTTCAGGACTTAATGATTATATTGCCTGGTGAAACAAAAATATATACGCCTGTAGGGAAAAAACAGGGAAGAAACAGAGAAGCAATGGACATTTAGATTGCTATTCTGCTGCAAGGATTCGAGGTCAACTAAGTCACATTCAATACTCACATGATTCGGAATCGCAGTGCAGTGAGGGTGCCAACAAGTATTTTATTATAATAAAGGTGTGCCAGTGTGCATTATTCGTGCTCGGTGCCGCTGGTTGTATGGGCACGCAAGTTCAGTTTATACTAGCCGTCAGAGATACTGGTGTTTGAATTGGCAAAGAATTGTGCTAAGGTGGGGGCGATTGTGAAAGGCTGCCGCCTCAGTGGGAGTGAGAAGGCAACAGCGTGTGCACTTATCCGAGGGAGGAGTCAGGAGTGCTAAGGTGACCTACGGTTGAGCAGGGTTCTCACCCCTCAATCAAAGACCCAATTTTTTACACCCACCATGGTCCAGTTTGCAGTGCTGCTGCCCCCACCCACCTGCCCTGCCTGGTCAATTGCTGTTCTGGTCTGCCCTCTGTTGTCTGTGTGCATGCCCCTATACACCTGCCCTACATAATCAGCTTGCTGTTCCTGCCACTTCTTTCCCACATGGCCCCTCTTGTCCATGTATGGGTCCCTACCCCCTGTTAGAAATTGGATTTCCGGTAGGCTAGGGCTTGCGCCTAAGCCAGGCACAAACCACCACTCTAGTCAGGGCAAGGGAGTTACACACTGAAGATAACCATTGCTCACCCCCTTGGTAGCTTGGCCCGAGCAGTCAGGCTTATCCCAGAAGCAATGTGTAAAGTGTTTGAGCAACACACACACACAGCAGTACCACACTAGGCACACTACAAAAGAAACTCCACACAAGGTTATATAGCCTTTGTATTTTCCAAAACACATCAGAATCATAGTCACACATATACACTGTGCCAACTGGCACCGGGTAACAATTTACAGGGGGTTATATACATAACATGGCCAATCGGGCCACTGTCAGAACCATCATAAAGCACAAGTAGTAAAAAGAACACAGCCAGTAACAACTGGCAAAATACTGGACTCAGCAATATCACTAGCAACATAAACACATTATGTCTGCATTACATTAGGCATAAACACATTATGCATCAATCACATTTAGGAGTGCCCCGTAGTAACACTCCCTAGGTGCATACAGCACCTTCAGCATAAACTCGTTATGCATTCCTTTAAGGCCTTGCACCCTACTGGTACACACAGGTACCCAAAATGACCCCCTGGCTAACTACCCTTCTCTGGGGCTCAAATGCCCTCTATCCCAAATGTCAGGGCTTGTAATTATAGGACCTCTCACTGGTCCTCTGGCTGATTTGGTATTGAAAGCAATGTGCGTAGCGTACTGTGGGCAGGGGGTGCAACTCACCCCTTCCTTTTCAT
The DNA here is from genome assembly GCF_964263255.1 of Lissotriton vulgaris. Lineage (NCBI taxonomy): Eukaryota > Metazoa > Chordata > Amphibia > Caudata > Salamandridae > Lissotriton > Lissotriton vulgaris. The sequence continues at coordinate 1,322,574,170 of NC_141689.1, read as the reverse complement.
CTAAAAGAAATGGCCCCACGTTGCAGCTGCCCGTGCTCTTGCGGTGCAACTGAGGACTTCAGCCTGGGCACCACTGTTCCCCTGAAGCCCCACTCCGGGACTAGGTAGAATCAAAGTGCCACCCTTGGTACAGCTGAGGACAACCAACAAGCACTGGCACCAACCGTGCCCAATTTGAGCACCAACAATGCTCTTAGTATAGCCCCCACTCACCGGGGCTCCTTGTAGACACCTCTGGTCCCAGGGTGAAGGCACAGATAATGTGCCTTGCTAGGCTCGCTCACGGGACCTCTCCTGTCTTCCTGCTGTCACAGGCAATCTAGATGAACCCGTTTCTCTCTCTCTCTCCATGGGACGTGGAGGCGGGGAGGGAGCCCGCAAAGCTCCAGCTCCTGGGACAACACGCGGGGCTCCCACTGGCTCACGGGGGCCTGGTCTTCCTCAGGCCTGACTTCCTCTTTGGCAGTTCGAAGCTCCGGCTCTCCTGCCGGCTTCACTTTCTCACTGCCCTTGGCATTGTAGGCTCGGCCCACAGCCAGGCACAGGTGCCTGACTTCCGGGTCGCACTGGTGGCGATCCAGTGCACTAATGCAGGGTATTTCTATTTTGGGAGTTTTATAAAGCGCATGGTGACGCAACAACGGCGTGTCCCCGCGCTGAGGAGCTACTTTATTCCTGAGCCCTACAAAACGGCACACTTACTAGGCGAATAGAGCAGTTTTGAGCTTAGCTCTGAAAATTGACTCAGATGGCTCTAATCGTAGCGCCATGGGCAGCTGATTCCATCTGGCGGCTGCAAGGTATCTGAAAGATCTACCCCCCATCCGAGCTCTGGATACCTTAGGGACAGCCAGGAGTCCCGAGCCAGAAGATCTAAGAGAGCGGGGAGGCTCATAAGGTGTCAAGAGTCCTTGTAGAGGGAGAGGGGATTTCCCATGAATGATCCGATGGCACGTGCAGAGTGCTTTGAATTCTACCCTGCTTCTGACCGGGAGCCAGTGCAGGGACCGGAGGGCCGCTGCAGAAGCAGCTCTTCTGGGTAATCTAAGCACCAGTCGTGCAGCAGCGTTCTGTAGGACCTGTAAGCGACTGAGATTCTTCTCCAAGGTACCTAAATAAAGAAGATTGCCATAGTCCATCTTCGAAGTGACCAGTGCATGTACCAAGGTCCGTCGGGCTCTCACAGGCAAGAACTTCAGCGTCTTTCTGAGGCTTTTGAGGGTCCCAAAGCATTGTCCTACCACCTGATTGATCTGAGGGCCAAAGGTGAGGGCGGCATCAAACCAAATGCCCAGATTCCTTGCTTTTTGGCAAGGGGTGGGTGTTGGGCCCAGGGAAGATGGCCACCATGCCGACGTCCACGCAGACTGGCAGCCCCCCACGACCAGCACCTCGGTCTTGCCTCCATTGAGCTTGAGGCAATTGGCGGACATCCAGGCAGCCAGGTCTTGCATGCATGCTCTGAAGATGTCCGCCGAAACATCGGGTGCGCGCGATAGGGAGATAACCAGCTGCGTGTCATCGGCATACGACACCAAGCTGAGGCCGTGACTCTCTACTAAGGTGGCAATTGGAGCGACATAAAGATTAAAAAGTGTTGGACTCAGGGACGAGCCCTGCGGCACCCCCTGGTCCAAAGGAATTCGCTCCGAGTAGTGGTCACCCTGCCTCACTTGGAAACCCCGGCCAGTGAGAAATGAGTAAATCCATTTCAACGCTGCCCCTTTCACCCCGACCTTGTCCAGACACTGTAGCAGGATGGAATGTGCCACAGTGTCGAACGCGGCGCTAAGATCTAGTAGAATTAGCGCCATTGCTTGTCCCTCGTCAGCACCCTGCCGGAGGGCTTCAGTAGCCCTCAGAAGGGCGGACTCCGTCGAATGACGGGGCCGGAATCCGAATTGGGTAGGATGAAGATGGTTGCCTTCCTCTACATATGTCATTAGCTGTTTGTTTGCCACCTTCTCCGCTACCTTAGAGAGATAAGGCAGCAAGGAGATGGGGCGCAAATTGTCCAAATTCTCGAAGCTAATGTTAGGCTTCTTGCGAAGGGGAAGCACCACAGCCTGTTTCCAGTCCTCAGGTATAGAACTGGATCGGAAGGAGACATCTAGCACATGCCTGATGTAAGGTTCCAAGGTCTCTAGGCTGTTACTCAGGCTCCAGCTTCTCAGGGCATAGATGCAGGGTAGGCTCCTGCTCCACCGAAATGCAGAATTTCAGGGTGGGCTCCTGCTCCACCACAATGCAGGGTGGCCTGCCACACAGCCACAGTGCAGGGTAGGCTCCCGCCTCAAAAGGAGCATAAATGCGGCGTGGGCTCCTACTTCCCCCCCGCAGCACTGTGGGAATCCCAACACCGGAATTCCCTCTGAACGCCATCGCAGCCCAGCACTGCAGGCCACAAACGTTTCTCTTGTCCTGGGAGAAATATCTAGCGCTCATGAAGCGCTGGGATCCCAGAGTTCCAGGGCAAAAGGCTGGGCCCAGGCAGGACAGTTCACAGGGCCCTCCAGCAGGGAGGCAGTCCCTCATGGCAGTACCTCCTGAGGCCCAGCATCAGCCAGTATCCCCAAGTAGCACAAGGAAGCACACTTTCATGGGGTCACAGACCCACTATATATACATCATTTTCCCTTTGTTCTGCCCTGACACAGGGCTTGGGGGAACCAGCTTCAACTGGTTCTTGGGGTGGTGAAGCATTCTGTTTACCAGGCTTCCACCATCCTTTGTCAAATTGGGCTCGGTCATCAGACACACCACAGGGGGGCGGAGCCAGTATTCACCTAGGCAGGCACTGACCTATTCAGGGGCTGTATGACGTTACAACGCATACTATTACAACGCATACTTTTACAACGCAACTTTTACAACGCAAGTACCTTTACAACGCATGTTTTTACAACGCATACCATTACAACGCGAAAAAGTAAAAGTAATATAAAAGTACCATTACAACGAAAACCAATATAACGCATACCATTACAACGCATATATGTTAAAAAAATAATACATTTTTTTAATTGCAAAATAAAATCTGGCACGGGATGCAGGGAAAATAGGGGTTTTGGGTGGGGAAGTGTATTAAAATGTAGTAAAAAACTTTAGGTAAGATTTACGAAAATCAACTTAAAAAAAAGAAAGTATTACTCGAGTATTAATATTAATACTCGAGTATTAAATAACGAAAACAAACATTTGTTTTTACTTTTGAAAAGCAAAATCCTAGCAAGGGCTACAGAAAAAAAAGATGTTTGTTGAGAAAGTATATTAAAACATAACAGGAAACTAAACGTAAATATTACGATAAAGCCAAACATAATTAATCAATTAATACTCGAGTATTAAAATTAATAATCGAGTATTTAAAAAATACTCTGTAAATGTAAAAATTAATTATCACACTAAAAAAAACACGATTTGCATTAAAAATAATATTAATAAATAGATAATTTAAATTAACTTTTCCAATTAACAAACACATACCAAACATATAGCAGCCATTTTAGATAGGGTAGATAATAAAATAGTCCTACCACTATTTCAACAAAGGAAGCACAACAACATTGAAATCAAAATGGACGCTAAAACGGAGTTATAAACGAAAAAAACACTTTTTACTTTGTAATTTTAAATTACATGTTTCCACATTAAATAAATCAGTATTAAACGCTTTTTAAAACGCACCTTTTCTCAAAAATTAAGAACACACTAACACAAACATATAAATACGAAGCAGACACCATTTTGAAATCAGTTGATTATCAACTCGCAGAGTGAGCAGACGCCTGAACCTGACCCTCTGACCTAGTGAACCTTGAAGAACCTAAAGCTAATCTTCAAATTATTTCTCTGAATAAACAAGTAAGTTTAAAAATAAAACAAAGCGTAAAGTAATGTTACTAAATTAAACACGTATTAATATCTAAAACAAATATATATTTAATTTACAGAATATTGAAAATTTGCTGTTTAACAAGTCACGTTTTCATATACAACATGAATAATCACAGCAAAGTAAGTACTTATTTTCAAAAATGCATAATGTACTAAATAGATGAAATAGCAACATAATTCACTATTTTATAAATGTGTTAATCTATTAAACAAACTTTTTAAAGCACAAAGACACAAAGACACATACTCTAATTTAAAAAAACGATTTTGAAAAATGCCACTAAATGAAACGCACAACATTTTAATAATTGTTAAATTTGAACTGAATGTGTTCATTTTATATGAATCATAAAACAGCATAATTAAATAATACAATGTTTACATATATAGAAGTTTACAAATATCGTATTTTATTTTCTCAACAGCCAAATTATTTAATTCGAAAAAGGCTTCATAAACCTATCAAAGGTTACTTTTCCTTAAGAATTACAGTGAAATAAATTTGTTAATGTTATATCCAAAAATAATGGAACTCGATAAAGCTTTAAAAAAGTTAGGTTTCGCAATAAATATGTGAAGAACAGCAAAATGGAATACAAAGTGAAATGATATGTAGTCTTCCGATAACATTTAATGTTGTAACCTCAGAAATATATACTAGTCTTAAAAGAGAAATATAGTGATAGGCTAATAGTTTCCAATTCAAATCCAAGAATAAAATAGGAAATAGTAAAGTAATAAATAGTGCTCAGAAATGTTAACTTTTCCTATTTCGTTATATAAACAATGCATGCTTTAAGATATATTTTCTTTTTATTTCTGTCAGAATTTCCTCAAGTGAGCCTCATCAAATAAATCCTAACATCACCTTGAACACAGTCATCTTAAGAAGAAAAAGACAGCAAACTAAAAAGGTAAATGTAATCGAAATACACCTCATGAAAGTAAAGCATAGTGTAGAGGTACTAATAACTATTCTAAAACCAGTAAAGTGCATCAATAGAGAAAATGCTGGATAGTGTACGGGTAAAAAAACTAGAAGATGCAACAGTAATGGTGTAGGAGTATTAATTACTATTCTAACTCCAGGAAGGTGCATCAATAGAAAAATGTAGGACAAAGTGTGTGTACCATTTCATTTTGTAAAAGAACAGTAAACAAAAAATAAACGTATGCAAAGAAATGCAGACATGTTCATTAAAAAAATGCACTATTAAGAATAAACAACATAAGCATACTGTTTTCTTTTTTCAGATTCTCAAACAAGTTTAAAAAAAAATAGAAACAAACTCAATACCCAGCACACCTGAAAAAAACTCCAAGGAAACAACAGCAGACTCAAGAGGTAAATCAAATAACAAATGTAAACGATTTAAAAAAATCAGTTGATAATACTGCAGAATTAATACTCCAGTAAAGTGCATCAGTTAAGAAAGTGCTGGATATTGTAGAGGAAATAATTACTATTCTAACTCCAGTAAAGTGCATCAGTAGGGAAAGTGCTGGATAGTGTAGGAGTCATAATTACTATTCTAACTCCAGGAAGGTGCATCATTAGGGAAAGTACTGGATAATGCAGGAGTATTAATTACTATTGTAACTCCTGCAAAGTGCATCAGTAGAAAACGTGCTGGATTGTGTAGGGATAATAATTACTATTCCAACTCCAGGAAGGTGCAGCAGTAGGGAAAGTGATGGATACTATAAGGGTGTAATTTACTATTCCAACACCAGGAAGGTGCAAAAGTAAGGAATGTGATGGATAGTATAAGGGTGTAATTTACTATTCCAACTCCAGAAAGGTGCAGCAGTAGAGAAAGTGATGGATAGTGTAAGGGTGCAAATTACTAATACAAATTTTTGAAAGGTACAGTATTAGAGAAAGTGATGGATAGAATAAAGGTGGAATTTTCTATTCCAACTCCAGGAACGTGCAGCAGTAGGGAAAGTGATGAAAACTGTAAGGGTATAATTTACTATTCCAACTCCAGGAAAGTGAAGCAGTACAGAAAGTGATGGATACTGTAAAGGTGTAATTTTCTATTCCAACTCCAGGAAGGTGCAGCAGTAGGGAAAGTGATGGATAGTGTAAGAGTGTAATTTACTATTCCAACTCCAGGAAGGTGCAGCAGTAGGGAAAGTGATGGATAGTATAAGGGTGTAAATTACTATTCCAACTCCAGGAAGGTACAACAGTAGGGAAAATGATGGATAGTAAAAGGGTGTAATTTACTATTCCAACACTAGGTAGGTGCAGCAGTAGGGAAAGTGATGGATAATATAAAAGGAAGGTGCTGCAGTAGGAAAAGTGATGGATAGTGTAAGAGTGTAATTTACTATTCCAACTCCAGGAAGGTGCAGCAGTAGAGAAAGTGATGGATATTGTAAGGGTATAATTTACTATTCCAACTCCAGGAAGGTGCAGCAGTACGGAAAGTGATGGATAGTGTAAGGGTGTACTTTACTATTCCAACTCCAGGAAGGTGCAGCAGTAGTGAAAGTGATGGATACTGTAAGAGTGTAATTTACTTTTCCAACTCCAGGAAGGTGCAGCAGTAGGGAAAGTGATGGATAGTGTAAGGGTGTAATTTACTATTCCAACTCCAAGAAGGTGCAGGAGTAAGGAAAGTGATGGATAGTATAAGGGTGTAAATTACTATTCCAACTCCAAAAAGGTGCAGCAGTAGGGAAAGTGATAGATACTGTATGGGTGTAATTTACTATTCCAACACCAGGAAAATGCAGCAGTAAGGAAAGTGATGGATAGTATAAGGGTGTAAATTACAAATCTAAATCCAGGAAGGTACAGAAGTAGGGAAAATGATGGATAGAATAAAGGTGTAATTTTCTATTCCAACTCCAGGAACGTGCAGCAGTAGGGAAAGTGATGGATAGTATAAGAGTGTAATTTACTATTCCAACTCCAGAAAGGTGCAGCAGTAGGGAAAGTGATGGATAGTCTAAGGGAGTAATTTACTATTCCAACTCAAGAAAGGTGCAGCAGAAGAGAAAATGTAGGATAAAATAGGGGAATAAAAGACTATATCAACATCTGAAAAATGCAATAAAAGGAAAAAGTTAATATAATAAAGAAAAGGAATAGAAAATAGAAATGTAACTTAAACACAGAATTGTTAACATTTATAACTGCATCTACAACATTTTACATTAAAATGAAATTTCCTTTTCCTTATTCCTTTTTTTTATAAATTCACAGCAATCTTCTGAGATAAACAACCTCCAAATCCAAAAAAGACAAAACCAAAAAGCCCACCAAGAACACAGAAAGAAGACCAGAAACTAGACCACAAAGAAAAAAAAAACAAAGTAAAAGGTAAATAAAATACATACTGCGAAGGAAAATGTTCTATGGTGTAGGGGTATCATTACTATTATAACTCCAGATAAGTGCAGCAGAAGAGAAACAGAAGGATGCTAAAAGAGTATTATTTTATATTCTAACTCCAGGTAGGTGCAGCAGTAGAGCAAGTGTAGGATGGTAAAGAGGTATTATTTTATATTCGAACTCAAGGTAGGTTCACCAGTAGGGAAAGTGTAGGATGGTAAAGGGGTATTAATTTCTATTCTAACTCCAGATAGGTGCAGCAGTAGGTAAAGTGTAGGTTGATAAAGGGGCATTAATTACTATTCCTACTCCAGATAGGTGCAGCAGTAGGCAAAGTGTAGGATGGTAAGGGGGTATTAATTTTTATTCTAACTCCAGGTAGATACTGCAGTAGGGAAAGTGTAGAATGATAAAGGGGTATTATTTTCTATTCTAACTCCAGGTAGGTACAGCAGTAGGGAAAGTGTAGGATGGTAAAGAGGTATTATTTACTATTCTAACTCCAGGTAGTTGCAGTAGTAGGGAAAGTGTAGGATGATAAAGGGATATTATTTTCTATTCTAACTCCAGGTAGGTACAGCAGTAGGGAAAGTGTAAAATAGTAAAGAGGTATTATTTTATATTCTAACTCCAGATAGGTGCAGCAGTATTGAAAGTCAGGGATGGAGTAGAGATATTATTTAGTACTGTAACTCCTCGTAAGTGCAGCAGTAGGTAAAGTATAGGATAGTATAGGGGTATTATTTACTATTCTACCTCCGGATAATTATAGCAGTAGAGAAAGTGTAGGATGGTGTAGGGGAATAAAATAGTATACCAACATCAGAAAAATACTATAACAGGGAAAGGTCAACACATTTTTGAAAAGGAACAGTAAAGAGGAATGTAACTTAAACACAGTATTATTCACATTTATAACTGAATCTGCATCATTTTACAATAAAATAACATTTCCTTTTCCTTATTCCTTTTTTTAGAAATTCACAGAAATCTTCTGAGATAAACAACCTCCAAATCCAAAAAAGACAACAAACAAAAAGCCCACCAAGAAAAAAGAAAGCAGTGCAGAAACCAGACCTCAAAGAAAAAAAAAGGTAAATAAAATACATACTGCGAAGGAAAATGTTCTATGGTGTAAGGGTAGGAATTACTATTTTAATTTCAGGTAGCTGCAGCTGAAGAGAAACATTAGGATGGTAAAGGAGTAATATTTTCTATTCTAACTCCATGTAGGTGCAGCAGTAGGGAAAGTGTAGGATGGTAAAGGGGTATTATATTATTTTATATTCTAACTCCAGGTAGGTAAAGCAGTAGGAAAATTGTAGGATGGTAAAGAAGTGTTATTTTCTATTCTAACTCCAGATAGGTGCAGCAGTAGGGAAAGTGTAGGATGGTAAAGGGTTATTAATTTCTATTCTAACTCCACGTAGGTACAGCAGTAGGGAAAGTGTAGGATGGTAAAGGGGTATTATTTTCTATTCTAACTCCAGATAGATGCAACAGTAAGGAAAGGGTAGGATGGTAAAGGTGTATTATTTTATATTCTAACTCCAGGTAGGTGCAGCAGTAGGGAAAGTGTAGGATGGAATATGTAACAGAAAATAATGTGCAGGATATTTAAAATGTGTTCATTTTTTTACAGAAACACAAAATAGAGTTAAGTGGAATAGTCAAGGTTGTGCTAGACCTGTACCCTGCACTTGCATTGTTAGGATACACCAAAAAGTTGCCCAAGGCATCCAGCAGACTGGTAGGCATGGGTATGCTAATGGCTAAACGAGAGGTAGCCTTGTGCTGGCTGAGAGGTCCGACGCCCATGGTTAAACGCTGGACGCGGGACATGTTGTACTGCAGTACGCAGTCTGAAAATTATAACAAATTGCTACCTCCAAGGAGCCGCCCAAAAAGTTTCTGGGGATTGTTTCAGATGCATATGAAGGGCAGGGAAGGGGAGGAGGAAGAGGTGGCCTATACTGTAGGGGAGGACACCCTAAACGAGGATACGGTATGATAAAAGGTGCTCATCTAGGAACCTGAGGGCAGGTAGCCTGGGAGTGATGTTCCGTTAAGCTGTCATAACCATGTGGCTTGCTCGGTACGCCGCCTGCCCTATTGCCTGGTTGTTGGCTATATGGCTGTGTAAATATTGACAGATGTGTGAGAGACCTACAGTTATGCTGTCCTACAAGGTGTGTGATGTTTCGGGGAGGGGGGAACTTACTAATTGTACTGTTTCCTTTTTTGATTTGTAAAACCCAATAAAACATTAAAAAAAAATATGGTAAGTTATCACAGACAGAGGTATAGGGCAGGGGGCACACATGTCGTTGGACTGCTGCAGTATCTGCCTGAGGGTGTGGGGTTGTGTCATGCACTGACAAACATGCTGTCTCCAGGGGGAAGGAGTGTGTGTCCCTATGTAACAGATTTCCCTGCCTGCAGTTGCCAGGTGTGACTGAGGATCTGCTTCTGCCTCCAGGGACTGCTGCCTAAGAGCCCTCATCTGATGCTTCCTCCAGGGACTGCTGCCTCAGACCCTCATCTGCTGCTGCCTGAGAGCCCTCATCTGCTGCCGCCTCCAGGGATTGCTGCCTGAGGCCCTCATCTGCTGCTGCCTCCAGGGACTGCTGCCCGACAACTCTCACCACCAAATTCTACCGCATGTGTCTCAATATCCACAGGGATGGCAAGGACAGAGAAGATCCGTGCCAGTCCATTCACAAGGGAGGAGCTGGAGGCCCTGGTAGACGAGGTGTTCGCCCAGTACCCAAGGCTGTATGGTGCCCCAAATGCCGTGGTAAGTTATCACAGACGGAGGTGTAGGTTAGGGGGGCATACATCGTTGGACTGCTGCAGTATCTGCCTGAGAGCGTGGGGTTGTGTCATGCAGTGACAAACATGCTGTTTCCAGGGGGAAGTAGTGTGTGTCCCAAAGTCACAGGTTTCCCTGCCTGCAGTTGTAGGTCTGAGTGAAGTGTGTTGCATTGTCAGTCATACAGTGACCCAGTATGTTGGTCATACAGGTCCCAGGACAGTAATTGCTTGGATGAATGGCTATGTGTGCCCCTGTTGTCCAACTCCGTGTGAGCCCAGATGCTCTGCACAGTGCATACCCGCCAAGAGAAGATCACATCACTGCACTTACTGTGTACTTACTCCTGTTTTCTCACAGTGAATTCCAACTAGGCACCATCTCTGCCCTGTATAATTGCACACGCCCACACTTGTGTAGATCTATATTTTGTTGGAGAGTCCATGTCCCCCAATGCCACACCCATGAAATACTGATATATTCACAGGGCATGCACATTGAGTGCTGCACAGTCTTGCACACAGTGAGTCAACCCACAGACACAGGTCGATATGTGATGTATGTTGTGGTCAGACATCCATAGGACCGGAGAAGTGTGCAAGCCAAGTAGGGGGTTCAGTGCTGTCATCCTGCATGTGTGTGAGATGTGCAGGGACTCAGTACTCCCTCATGAATTCATTCAATCACATCAGCTTAGCCCATGCAGAGTGCCCATGTGAGATGTACCCCAAAGGTGGGAAGGACAGAGATTTGATTTGGTAATGAGTCTGTGTCTTGCTACTGTACTGATAGATGTTGGCACATGACACTGTGTCACTGATCATTTCCCCCTCTTGTCTCTCATGCCTGCAGCTCAAGGTACACCAGCGTAAGGCCGTGTGGAGGGCCATTGCAGCAAAGGTGCAAGCTCTGGGGGTATCTAACCGACGGCGCACCCACTGCCACAAGAGGTGGGACGACATCAGCTGACTGGCAAAAAACGTGGCAGAGATGACCTTGGGGCTGCTTCCTCGCACTGGGCGTTTGGCACGGCGCAGCATGACACCACTGATGGGCCGTATCTTGGCAGTGACTCATCCTGAGCTGGATGCGCGTCTGAATGAGCAGCAAGGCAGGGGTGAGTATTTATGGAGGGTGACTTTAGTTGGAGCGGTGCATGTGTACAGGGCCTGTGCCAGCGGTAGCCTATGTGATGTTTGTGGAGTGGTGCAGTGCAGTGTCATGTAAGCGGCTGCTGTGTTGGGCGCCAGTGTCATGCATTTTCACAAACTGTACTTACAAAGGTGAACCTCCCTGCTGGGCAGTCCAATTGCTGTATCTGTTGTGCTCTTCATGGTCATTCAGCATTTGGGTAGTCTGGGGAATCAATTTGGGAGTGTACAGCAGTGTTCCCAATCTGAGTGTGACTACATCTATGTGTACATTGCATGCCCCATGAATGTTGAGTCCGAAACATCTGACAACAATGTGCAATAGTCTTTGGGCCCCAGAGTACAACATAGTGTTTTGCAAGGGCTATTTGCCATTGTGAACTGTCATGTCGTAATAGGTGTCTGTGTTGTCCCATCCTGTTCACTCAAGGTCTGTCAGTGGCAAAAGGTTGTGTGCCCACATCATGTCTGTAGGTGTGGGCAGAGCAAGTTGTGTGTCTGGTAGACTTCAGAGACGGGCAGGGTGCTGTGCTGTGTGGCCTTAACATGGCTCAGTCATGACAGGTGATCAGGGTTACATGCATTGTTGTGGTCTATGTAGAGAGTTGCTGCAATGTGATTGCAGAGTGTGGTATGCAACAGGTAGATTTGGGCATCTTTTGTACTGAATTGATTGCATAGCTTTGTCTTGTTGATGCCACTAACCTGACCCTGCATCTCTCACTCATGCAGATTTGCCAGCCAGTGGTCACGGAGGGACAGGAGCCGGACACCTGTGGGGGTTAGACTAGCACCACATCTGCACAGGAGCCCAGTGACACAGAGGTCACCAGTGCCTCAGAGGGGGACCGGAGTATGCAGGAGGAATCCCTGCCTGAGATCCAAAGTACCACATAATCTGATGACAGCCGGGATGCATCCATGTTGGCGGGCACAGGGGATGGAGACTCTGCATCATCTTCTACCACATAGAGGCCAGTGCCCACCTTCCCGTCCACTTCCTCTGGTGCTGCTCGTGTCTGTGTCAGTAAGAGGGGACGAGTTACATTCACACCTGGCACCACTTCCCCTGCACCTGTCCCCCCTGCTTCCCTCAGTGCTGAGTCTGTTGAGCTTCTGTGCCAGCTTTGTGTGGGCCAGACAGCCCTCCTCAATGTCTTCAGTGACCATGACAAAAAATTAGCCCAGGTGGTTGCCTACATGGAGGGCATACACTCCGACGTGGGTGGGCTGCACCGTACTATTCAGGGTTTGTCGTCCACAGTGACGTGTGCCCTTCAACAGGCACATACTCCCATTCCTGCTCCAGGGCCTTTGTCCACCCCCCAGTTAGTGGGTACATCTGATGATAGTGACCACAGTTCACATGTGTCACAGTCAAGATACAGCACAAGGAGCAACCAGCAGAAACAAACCAAGCGCTCCCGACTGCAGATACCATCCCCACTGAAGAGCAAGGCCAGCCCAGAATGCAAAGACAAGAGCCCATCAGGGAAAAGCAAGACCCAAAGAGCAAAGAAGCAGACCTCAGGCTCACATGCCTCAGAGGCATCCCCAGCTAAGGACTCTCCTGTCCCTAAATCTTCACGCAAAGCAAGGCATGCAGTTTCAGTGCCCAATGAGGAGGTGTTGTATGGCAAGGGTACACCTAGGAAGGGCTCAGGGCCACATTCCCCCACCACATCGACTCCCATTCCAAGCCCAGTGAAGCAGGTTGAAGAGGGCACTCTAGGGGCTACCCGTGGCAAACAGGGGAAGGAGGGCCAGAGGCATAGCCAGACGAAGCGTTGCGCAGGATCCAGCACGTCACCAGAGAATGTGCCAGTGTCTGCACCTGATGTGGCTCTGTTGGTGTGTGTGCCTGTTGTGTCAATACCAGTTCCCATTAACCCCAGTACAGGGAAGCCATTTTGCATTCCCAAGAAGTGGAAAGGCACCCCTCAAACCTCTCCTACCCACACTGTGTCTCAGGTCTACATGACTCCACCTCCACATGCCACAACGCCACCTGGTCCAAGTAGCCCTCCGGCTTGCCAAGCCACTGATAGCCCTACCTCACCTGGGCCGCTCTCTCCCCAAGCAGGTGCTCCTGCTGTCCCCAACACACAGACAGCACCTAGTCCACCTGACAGCCAAGTGTGGGTGCTAGTCCCCCTCACACACCCGTCTCTCTCACAGGTGGGCCTGTTCTGCCCATTGTTACCCCCCTGACTGTGTTGCTGCCCATGGAAGGGTACAGTCGCACACACTCCCTGCGCAGATTCTCATGTCTTCGCTCTGCACTTTGCCATGCCCACTGGCCTTTGTGTATCGCCCATGCCTGTGCAGATTCTCATGTCCTTGCTTTGCACTTTGCCATGCTCACTGGCCTTCGTGTTCTGCTGTGCCGGACTTCTCCCTGTGAAGCCTCTCATGCACTTGCTGTGAACTTTGCCCTGGACACTGGCCCTGTTGCTCTGCTGTGTTGGACTCCTCCCTGTGCAGCCTCTCATGTACTTGCTGTGCACCCTGAGCTGCCCACTGGCCCTGTTACTCTGCTGTGTTGGACTCCTCCCTGTGCAGCCTCTCATGTACTTGCTGTGAACTTTGCCCTGGATACTGGCCGTGTTGCTCTGCTGTGTTGGACTCCTCCCTGTGCAGCCTCTCACGTACTTGATGTGCACCCTGAGGTGCCCAGTGGCCCTGTTTCTGTGCTGTGTTGGACTCCTCCCTGTGCAGCCTCTCATGTACTTGTGTGCACCCTGTACTGGCCACTGGTCTTCCAGTGTTTCCCTTGCCTGGGCAGATTATCACGGATTTGCTGTGCATTTTGTGCCTTGCTCTCCTCTGCTGTTGGTGGCTAGCTATGCAACATGTGAATAAAGACAGTTACTCCTGTTGTCTGTTTTGTCAGTGTCCTTACTGAATAAAGGTAGTTGTGTGTGTGCATGTGTTTGGCTGTGCCCCATGCTCTATGTGGCACTTCAACATTTCAAGGTCTTTGCTCCCCTACTCTTTTTTTCACAGGGGTGACAGGGACTTCAGTTCTTTCTGACACTGATACTTGTGGCATCTGTGGTGTCAGTTTAATCTGTGTTGCAATTCTTATTTTCCAGGTTTTAAATTGTTGGCTACATTGTTCACATGTCAGGTTGGGGGAAACTGCCAGCACAGAGTGTGACTCTGTGCACAGGTTTGCATGCAGGCTGGGCAATGTCATCATGTATGTGTGTTCTTCCATTCTGTGCGCCCAGCTGTATATGTATATGGACATCTTGTGATGGCCCATCATCATGGTCCCATGGCCTATATGAGATGTGTGCTCTTCGGTTGTCAAGAGGTGTGCATTGTATTGGTATGTCCATGCTGTTCTGTCTGACTCCTACTTGTTGTTTTAGTCACTTGTGAGTGTGCAGAGTGTGTGACTGGCACATCAGTGTCATGTATGTTTGTCCATCCATGTTTCTTGCTTATGTTTGTGTAGACAGTGCAGATCTGCTGCTAAACACTGCCATTGTGGTTGTGTTTCTCAGGCATTGCAGGCCCAAGCTGCCTTTTATCCTTATGTGTGGCATGGTGTGTGTGGTGTAGTACCATTCCCTATGTATGCAACTTGTGCCTACTCTTCGTGGTCCTGGGCTCCCTCTGATTGTGTTTTCCTGCCATGTCCACTGATGACGTACAGTACACTTCACTTGTATGTCAGCTGATCCCTTGCTTTGTGTGTGTGTGTATGTGACTCCTCATCACTTCATTAGTAACATTGTGCTATGTGGTGCATTGGTTTGGGCTGGGGCTATGTATCACTCATGTTCTTTCACTAATTGTTCCTTTGTGGTGTTCTTGTGCTGTTTGGCAGTCATGGATGCTCATATGCTGTTCAGCTGTGTGTGCTGGCCAGTCCTAGGTTCAATTTGATTCAACCATTGTGTCCCAGATCTGTGCATCTGTTGTGGTTGTGTTGGATGTATGTGTGTTGGCTGTGATGTTGCTTCACTTCCTGGGTGTGCTGTTGTATCACTCATGTCTGTGTGTAAGTGGTATGCTTGGTGTGCACACACTGCTTGTTGTACGTTCAGTGCTGTGTATGTGTTGCCTTTACATTGCCTAACGTGCATCCACTGATGTCCTGCAGTCTTTGTTCAGTTTGTTTGGCCTGTGCATCACTAGCTATTTTGATGTGGCTGTGTTGTTCTGGGATGGTGCACTTCTTGTGTGATTTGTGGTATGTTATATGTGCCTTGTACCTAAAGTGATGAGGTTGTGCACTCTTGTTGAGTGCTCTCATTGCCTTGCCACAGTTTTGCTGACAGGGTATGTCTGTTTTTGTTGTGGTTCTGTGTGTGTTTCATTTGGGTTATGTGTTTGTGTGATGTTTTTATGCAGACATTTGCTGTGGCATCCCTGTGTGTGATATTTGTGGCTACACCCAGGTTGTGGGTTTGTATTTGTGTGTATGGAGTGGCAAATATTGGCAGCCTTCAGTGTGTGTGGCACTGGTGGTGTGTGCTGCTGTTGTAAGGGGGTAATGTGTGTACATTCCTCCTGGTGTTTGACAGTAATGGAGTATGTATATGGGCCCTGTGTGTTGTCCTGCTGTTGTACTCCTGTGAGTTGGTTGTATGCATGTGTGGCTGTACCCAGTTTGACTTCCAGGGCTGCTTTTGTTCCTTGTGCCTTTACCTGGTATGCCATGCTGTCTCCCTGTGTTGTTGCACTGTGGTGCCTGTGGTTTGACTTCACTGACTGTAGCAGCCATGTGTGGTTTGATGGTCTGAGGGGGGGTGTTCTGTGTTCCTTGTCTTGCATGTGATGTGCACATGCTTTTGGTGTGTCTCCATGGCCTTCCATTTGTGTACATCCCACTTTGGCTTGATGATTTGTTGTGCTCATTTGCTGTTGGCATTTTGTGTGTCTGTGTGTCACTATGTGGTATGTATGTGTGACTGTGCAGGCTGTGTGTCCATGTGTATGTTTGTTCCTTGTAGGTGTTCATTTGGTGCTTGTACTCATGTTTTTTCCATGTGTGAGGTGCTGTGTGTTCCTGTGCAGCCACTCCTACAGTGTCGATCTCCCTGGTTGTTTGTTGTGTGGTGCAGGGTGTGGATTCAGCTGGCTTATTGTTGTGGCCTGTGCCTTCATGGGGTGTGCTGATGTGTTTTGGAAGGAGGTGTGTCCTTGAGGTCTTGGTGCCCTGCCCATGCCTTGTATTGGCCCTGCCTAGCGCATTGTGCGCATGTATTCCCTTGTATTCACCGCTGCAGTGACGTGACCGGGACATTGGTGCATGATCGTGGACGATGTGTGTCCAGGATGCAGAGGGGTGACTTGGTGGTAGGTGGGTCATGTGTGGGTGACCTTGTGGATGTGTTACTGCCCCATTAGGGGGTGTGTTGTGGTTTTGGATCCTGTGTCAGCCAGTGTGTTGTATTTGTGTCGTTGCGTACCTGCTGTGGCGTCCACGGCAGGCCATGAGTTGATAGTGAAGAAACAGGTACAGCACCGGGAACACGTGTAGAGCTGGGTCCATGGCGGTCGTGACCAGGTGAAGGGTACTGGGACTGCCAAGCCATGTCTTTCCTGGACCGTAATCCCGCATCCTAGGACCGGTTTGTGGCTATCAGCCGTCTTCAGCCAGGATAGCTTGACTCCAGTGGTGTGGAGAGCATGGGACTCACACCTGAGCATACCCATCCCACTCGGGTGACAAATGCAAAAACAACAATTGATGGACAGAATACAGAACAATGTCATACATTCACCCCATTACAGAGATCTGGGCCTAAATCCATCGTTTTTTTGCACTCCAGACCACCCCAGTTCAGACATGGCCATATGCAAATCAGCCTTGACCCTGTGCCTCATGGGAACAGTCCAGTCTGAACTGAAAAGCCATGTCTTTCCTGGACCAGAATCTAGCATCCTAGGACCGGTTTCTAGCTATCAGCCGTCTTCAGCCAGGATAGCTTGACTCCAGTGGTGTGGAGAGCATGGGACTCACGTCTGAGCATACCCATCCCACGCGGGGTGACAAATGCAAAAACAACAATTGATTGACAGAATGCAGAACAATGTCATACATTCACCCCAGTACAGAGATCTGGGCCTAAATCCGTCGTTTTTTTGCACTCCCCACCACCCTAGTTCAGACATGGCCATATACAAATCAGCCTTGACCCTGTGCCTCATGGGAACAGTCCAGCCCGAACTGCCAAGCCATGTCTTTCCTGGACCGGAATCAAGCATCCTAGGACCGGTTTCTGGCTATCAGCCGTCTTCAGCCAGGATAGCTTGACTCCAGTGGTGTGGAGAGCATGGGACTCACGTCTGAGCATAGCCATCCCTCTCAGGATGACAAATGCAAAAAGAACATTTGATGGACAGAACGCAGAACAATGTCATACATTCACCCCAGTACAGAGATCTGGGCCTAAATCAATCGTTTTACTGCACTCCACACCACCCTGGTTCAGACATGGCCATATGCAAATCAGCCTTGACCCTGTGCCTCATGGGAACTGTCCAGCCCGAACTGCCAAGTCCTGTCTTTCCTGGACAGGAATCAAGCATCCTAGGACCGGTTTCTGGCTATCAGCCGTCTTCAGCCAGGATAGATTGACTCCAGTGGTGTGGAGAGCATGGGACTCACCTCTGAGCATACCCATCCCATTTGGAGTGACAAATGCAAAAACAATTGATGGACAGAATGCAGAACTATGTCATACATTCACCCCAGTACAGAGATCTGGGCCTAAATCCATTGTTTTTTGCAAGCCACACCACCCCAGTTCAGACATGGCCATATGCAAATAATCCATGACCCTGTGCCTCATGGGAACAGTCCAGCCCGAACTGCCAAGCCATGTCTTTCCTGGACAGGAATCAAGCATCCTAGGACCGGTTTCTGGCTATCAGCCGTCATCAGCCAGGATAGATTGACTCCAGTGGTGTGGAGAGCATGGGACTCACGTCTGAGCATACCCATCCCACTCGGGGTGACAAATGCAAAAACAAGATTTGATGGACAGAATGCAGAAACATGTCATACATTCACTCCAGTACAGAGATCCTGAACTAAATCTATCATTTTTTTTTAACTCCACACCACCCCAGTTCAGACATGGCCATATGCAAATCAGCCTTGACCCTGTGCCTCATGGGAACTGTCCAGCCCGAACTGCCAAGTCATGTCTTTCCTGGACAGGAATCAAGCATCCTAGGACCGGTTTCTGGCTATCAGCCGTCTTCAGCCAGGATAGATTGACTCCAGTGGTGTGGAGAGCATGGGACTCACCTCTGAGCATACCCATCCCACTCGGGGTGACAAATGCAAAAACAACAATTGATTGACAGAATGCAGAACAATGTCATACATTCACCCCAGTACAGAGATCTGGGCCTAAATCCGTCGTTTTTTTGCACTCCCCACCACCCTAGTTCAGACATGGCCATATACAAATCAGCCTTGACCCTGTGCCTCATGGGAACAGTCCAGCCCGAACTGCCAAGCCATGTCTTTCCTGGACCGGAATCAAGCATCCTAGGACCGGTTTCTGGCTATCAGCCGTCATCAGCCAGGATAGATTGACTCCAGTGGTGTGGAGAGCATGGGACTCACGTCTGAGCATACCCATCCCACTCGGGGTGACAAATGCAAAAACAACAATTGATTGACAGAATGCAGAACAATGTCATACATTCACCCCAGTACAGAGATCTGGGCCTAAATCCGTCGTTTTTTTGCACTCCCCACCACCCTAGTTCAGACATGGCCATATACAAATCAGCCTTGACCCTGTGCCTCATGGGAACAGTCCAGCCCGAACTGCCAAGCCATGTCTTTCCTGGACCGGAATCAAGCATCCTAGGACCGGTTTCTGGCTATCAGCCGTCTTCAGCCAGGATAGCTTGACTCCAGTGGTGTGGAGAGCATGGGACTCACGTCTGAGCATAGCCATCCCTCTCAGGATGACAAATGCAAAAAGAACATTTGATGGACAGAACGCAGAACAATGTCATACATTCACCCCAGTACAGAGATCTGGGCCTAAATCAATCGTTTTACTGCACTCCACACCACCCTGGTTCAGACATGGCCATATGCAAATCAGCCTTGACCCTGTGCCTCATGGGAACTGTCCAGCCCGAACTGCCAAGTCCTGTCTTTCCTGGACAGGAATCAAGCATCCTAGGACCGGTTTCTGGCTATCAGCCGTCTTCAGCCAGGATAGATTGACTCCAGTGGTGTGGAGAGCATGGGACTCACCTCTGAGCATACCCATCCCATTTGGAGTGACAAATGCAAAAACAATTGATGGACAGAATGCAGAACTATGTCATACATTCACCCCAGTACAGAGATCTGGGCCTAAATCCATTGTTTTTTGCAAGCCACACCACCCCAGTTCAGACATGGCCATATGCAAATAATCCATGACCCTGTGCCTCATGGGAACAGTCCAGCCCGAACTGCCAAGCCATGTCTTTCCTGGACAGGAATCAAGCATCCTAGGACCGGTTTCTGGCTATCAGCCGTCATCAGCCAGGATAGATTGACTCCAGTGGTGTGGAGAGCATGGGACTCACGTCTGAGCATACCCATCCCACTCGGGGTGACAAATGCAAAAACAAGATTTGATGGACAGAATGCAGAAACATGTCATACATTCACTCCAGTACAGAGATCCTGAACTAAATCTATCATTTTTTTTTAACTCCACACCACCCCAGTTCAGACATGGCCATATGCAAATCAGCCTTGACCCTGTGCCTCATGGGAACTGTCCAGCCCGAACTGCCAAGTCATGTCTTTCCTGGACAGGAATCAAGCATCCTAGGACCGGTTTCTGGCTATCAGCCGTCTTCAGCCAGGATAGATTGACTCCAGTGGTGTGGAGAGCATGGGACTCACCTCTGAGCATACCCATCCCACTCGAAGTGACAAATGCAAAAACAATTGATGGACAGAATGCAGAACAATGTCATACATTCACCCCAGTACAGAGATCTGGGCCTCAATCCATTGTTTTTTGCACTCCACACCACCCCAGTTCAGACATGGCCATATGCAAATAATCCATGACCCTGTGCCTCATGGGAACAGTCCAGCCCGAACTGCCAAGCCATGTCTTTCCTGGACAGGAATCAAGCATCCTAGGACCGGTTTCTGGCTATCAGCCGTCATCAGCCAGGATAGATTGACTCCAGTGGTGTGGAGAGCATGGGACTCACGTCTGAGCATACCCATCCCACTCGGGGTGACAAATGCAAAAACAAGAATTGATGGACAGAATGCAGAACAATGTCATACATTCACTCCAGTACAGAGATCCTGGACTAAATCTATCATTTTTTTGAACTCCACACCACCCCAGTTCAGACATGGCCATATGCAAATCAGCCTTGACCCTGTGCCTCATGGGAACAGTCCAGACCAAACTGCCAAGCCATGTCTTTCCTGGACCGTAATAAAGCATCCTAGTACCGGTTTTGGGCTATCAGCCGTCTTCAGCCAGGATAGCTTGACTCCAGTGGTGTGGAGAGCATGGGACTCACGTCTGAGCATTCCCATCCCACGCGGGGTGACAAATGCAAAAACAGCAATTGATGGACAGAATGCAGAACAATGTCATACATTCACCGCAGTACAGAGATCTGGGCCTAAATCCATCGTTTTTTGCACTCCCCACCACCCCAGTTCAGACATGGCCATATGCAAATCAGCCTTGACCCTGTGCCTCATGGGAACAGTCCCGCCCGAACTGCCAAGCCATGTCTTTCCTGAACAGGAATCAAGCATCCTAGGACCGGTCTCTGGCTATCAGCCGTATTCAGCCAGGATAGATTGACTCCAGTGGTGTGGAGAGCATGAACTCACCTCTGAGCATACCCATCCCACTCAGGATGACAAATGCAAAAAGAACAATTGATGGACAGAATGCAGAAGAATGTCATACATTCACCCCAGTACAGAGATCTGGGCCTAAATCCATCGTTTCTTTGCACTCCACACCACCCCGGTTCAGACATTGCTATATGCAAATCAGCCTTGACCCTGTGCCTCATGGGAACAGTCCAGCCCAAACTGCCAAGCCATGTCTTTCCTGGACAGGAATCAAGCATCCTAGGACCGGTTTCTGGCTATCAGCCGTCTTCAGCCAGGATAGCTTGACTCCAGTGGTGTGCAGAGCATGGGACTCACGTCTGAACATACCCATCCCACTCGGGGTGACAAATGCAAAAACATCAAATGATAGACAGAAGGCAGAACAATGTCATACATTCACCCCAGTACAGAGATCAGGGCCTAAATCCATCATTTTTTTGCACTCCACACCACCCCAGTTCAGACATGGCCATATGCAAATCAGCCTTGACCCTGTGCCTCATGGGAACAATCCAGCTCGAACTGCCAAGCCATGTCTTTCCTGGACAGGAAGCAAGCATCCTTGGACCGGTTTCTGGCTATCAGCCGTCTTCAGCCAGGATAGATTGACTCCAGTGGTGTGGAGAGCATGGGACTCACCTCTGAGCATACCCATCCCACTCGGAGTGACAAATGCAAAAACAACAATTGATGGACAGAATGCAGAACAATGTCATACATTCACCCCAGTACAGAGATTTGGGCCTAAATCCATTGTTTTTTGCACTCCACAGCACCCCAGTTCAGACATGGCCATATGCAAATCATCCATGACCCTGTGCCTCATGGGAACAGTCCAGCCCAAACTGCCGAGCCATGTCTTTCCTGGACAGGAATCAAGCATCCTAGGACCGGTTTCTGGTTATCAGCCATCATCAGCCAGGATAGATTGACTCCACTGGTGTGGAGAGCATGGGGCTCACGTCTGAGCATACCCATCCAACTCGGGGTGACAAATGCAAAAACAAGTATTGATGGACAGAATGCAGAACAATGTCCTACATTCACTCCAGTACAGAGATCCCGGACTAAATGTATCGTTTTTTTTAACTCCACGCCACCCCAGTTCAGACATGGCAATATGCAAATCAGCCTTGACCCTGTGCCTCATGGGAACAGTCCAGCCCGAACTGCCAAGCCATGTCTTTCCTGGACCGGAATCAAGCATCCTAGGACCGGTTTCCGGCTATCAGCCATCTTCAGCCAGGATAGCTTGACTCCAGTGGTGTGGAGAGCATGGGACTCACGTCTGAGCATACCCATCCCACTCGGGTTGACTAATGCAAAAACAACAATTGATGGACAAAATGCAGAACAATGTCATACATTCACCCGATTACAGAGATCAGGGCCTAAATCCATTGTTTTTGTGCACTCCACACCACCCCAGTTCAGACATGGCCATGTGCAAATCAGCCTTGACCCGGTGCCTCATGGGAACAGTCCAGCCCGAACTGCCAAGCCATGTCTTTCCTGGACAGGAATCAAGCATCCTAGGACCGGTTTCTGGTTATCAGCCGTCATCAGCCAGGATAGATTGACTCCAGTGGTGTGGAGAGCATGGGACTCACGTCTGAGCATACCCATCTCACTCGGGGTGACAAATGCAAAAACAACAATTGATGGACAGAATGCAGAACAATGTCATACATTCACTCCAGTACAGAGATCCTGGACTAAATCTATCGTTTTTTTTTGTCTCCACGCCACCCCAGTTCAGACATGGCAATATGCAAATCAGCCTTGACCCTGTGCCTCATGGGAACAGTCCCGCCCGAACTGCCAAGCCATGTCTTTCCTGGACCGGAATCAAGCATCCTAGGACCGGTTTCAGGCTATCAGCCGTCTTCAGCCAGGATAGCTTGACTCCAGTGGTGTGGAGAGCATGGGACTCACGTCTGAGCAACCCCATCCCACTCGGGTTGACTAATGCAAAACAACAATTGATGGACAAAATGCAGAACAATGTCATACATTCACCCGATTACAGAGATATGGACCTAAATCCATCGTTTTTGTGCACTCCACACCACCCCAGTTCAGACATGGCCATATGCAAATCAGCCTTGACCCTGTTTCTCAAGGGAACAGTTCAGCCCGAACTGCCAAGTCATGTCTTTCCTGGACCGGTGTAGCGATTGCGGAGTCCAGAGGGCGGGGCGCCGGTCTGCCTTGTAAATCCCGTAGGTGGTATACGTGTGGGGATGTGTGCAGGATAGGTCGGACAAACTACACTAACCAGCATTCCAAGGGGCAAGGCAGCGGAGTCATGGGACCTAGGTCATTTAAGCACCTCCCTGCCTCTCAGACGGTGCTTGTCAATCGATCCGGAGGCTGTAGGAATGGCGGATGGTGTTCCCCGCCGGATATCAGCTAGAAGACAGAAGATTACCTAGAAGACGAAGCCGTCAAACATCCCGTTTTCTGCATTTCCGCGGACATCCGATAAGTACTGTGATAACGGAAGCGGGCTCGCTTTCGTTGTGAACTCTTGTGTTCCTGTTGTGCCTTAGATAGTTAGGGATACTGGTACAGAACTCTTGGCCTTACCTTGTTTATTCCGAAGAGGTCTCTGTGGCGAACGCGTTCTGCAGTAGAAACGCGCATTGCTGCTATTCAGTGCACATCTCTCCAGAGAGGGATTCTGGGAGACGTAGTTCCGGTTGTGTTACCTATCGGAATACCGTACATAAGAGACAGAGACTCTGTTCCTAGTCCGCTACTTTGTTTTGTTTTCAATTATCTTTCGTGGACAATTGTCGTGTTCGGCTCGTGCATTTAAACAGCCGGTACAGTATCTATTATTTTGTCCGCTGCCTGCAACGGTTCAGAACTCCAGCATAAAAGGGTCGCTATCCTTTAACCTGTTTCCGTCCTACCTGGACAATCATCAGGCTATTTGTCCTGCAAGAGTGCCGTTGCATGTTCCTTTCCAGCTTGGGTAGTGTGTGACTCTGGTGAGTGTTGTGCAAAAAATGGGGAAGTGTAATTCCTAGACTCTTAGAGTGCAGTGATAACTTTGTTCATTACTCTTCCTGACCAGGTGGGCTGTCTCCCTCTATTCTACGCCACCGTGTGACCAGACCCTGAGGGATCCCCAAGAATCATCACTACCCGTTTTTTATTTTATCCACTTACCCTTTCCCGGCTGGGTACGTGTTCTCACAGTGAGTGTTCATTTCGCTGTGTGATCCGTAGCTGGTAGGGAGTGGGGAACTTAGCATCTGAAGTCGTTTCTGCCGGACATCCTGAGCAAAGGTTAGTGGCGATTGTGTGCTTGCGCTGCTGCCAATCCACGACAGATTGACAAGTCCAAGTTTACACGCCGGCCCAAACGATGAATGTAGAAACAGTGTTGGCTTCCGTATTGGAAGGCCTAGCTTCCTTACAGCAGGAGGTAGCTACTTCTAGAGCAGAAAACCAGACACTGTATAAAGAAGTAGGTACGTTAAGGAGAGAAGTTGCAGGTCTTTCCCGGAAAGGGACAGGAGGGAGTCCTTATCTCAAACCCGCCACGTTACCTCCTCCTGGCCCCAAAACACCGTTAGGAGCAGAAGGGGGTGGGTTTTTTGTTCCTCCTCAAGTTGCCACGTCTACCACCTCCTCGACTGATCCAGCTCATACCGTTCATGTTTTGCAGACGGTAGGCGTTCCCTTAGCCTCGCCCGAACGCTTTTACGGAGACCCCCGAAAGTTTGAAACATTCCTGAACCAGTGCAGACTACATTTTCTATGTAAACCTGGGGTTTTTCAGGACGACCCTGCTAAGACAGCATTTATGATGTCCTATATGGGGGGTAATGCTGCCAGTTGGACCATCCCATTGTTGGAGAAGAACGACCCAGTGTTGCACGATTTTTCTGCTTTTTGTGTTGAGTTACGTAAGCTTTTTGATTGGAAATCCCACATGCTGACCCTGGATAGGGAATTGCTCACCATACGTCAAGGGTCTCAGGACTTGTTATCATACATCACCTCATTCAATAGGCTGGTGGTCGAGACTGACTGGCCTCCTGCTAAGCGTATTTCATTATTTTATCAAGGCCTGCGAGGAGAACTAAAGGATGTACTGGCGCAAGTGGTACAGTTACCCGATACTTGCGAGGACTTCATAGATCTAACAGTCCAGTTGGACCACAGGCTCCTTGGGAGAAGGGGGGATAGATCGAGAGGGGACAACCGTCCATTCTACCCTCGCTTTAAAGGACCTATGGAAGAACATGCCAAACCCTCTGAAGGCCCTGAACCCATGCAAATTGGTGGAATACGTGGACCCCTGACACAGGAGGAGAAAGACAAAAGACGTTGTCTAAAGCAATGTTTGTATTGTGGGAAAGGAGGACACTTTATTAAGGATTGTAGAGCAAGGAATGCAGTCCCAGAAAGAACCCTCGTTCCAAGGGCACAAGCTCTAGTACAATCTGATAAACCGACGGAAAACTGAAGAACCCAAAACAGGAGGAGGTCTCTGCCATGGGTTGTTTGCCGCTAACGATCTCCCCTTCTCTCGCTACTACATTGCATCCTGCTGTGGCGCACATGAATCTCCAGATCACCCTATGGGTCACGCCTCAGAAGTCATTGAATATAGACGCTCTAGTAGACTCGGGAGCAACCGGAAACTACATCGATCAGGAATTCGCTTTGAAGATCGGTATCGCCTGCGAGAAAAAAGAAAAACCTGAGTTGGTGAAAGCTGTGGATGGAACCGTTTTGTCATCTGGTCCAGTGGCTTACCACACTTATCCTATGCTGATGCAGACCGGTCTTAATCATCAGGAACACATCCAGTTCGACCTTATTGATGCGCCCCAATTCCGTCTCATCTTGGGAATGCCCTGGTTAACTCTCCACGATCCGAAGGTCAGTTGGGCTGCACGCACCATTACACTGTCATCCGATTATTGTCAGGAACATTGTAGTCAGGCTTCTTCGATCACCTGCATTCCTGAAATATCATCCTCTGTCTGTCTGGCAACTGCATGTCCTCAAGATCGATATTGTTGTGCTACCGTACTCCCCGTGGAATATCAGTCATTCCTTCCTGTGTTTGACAAACAACAGGCTACCCACTTGCCGCCGCACAGAGTGTATGACTGTAGAATTGACCTTATACCAGGAGCCGACATTCCATGCAGTCGGGTCTATGCCATGACCGAAAAAGAAACAGAATATCTGAAGACGTACATTGAAGAGAACCTCGCGTCGGGATTTATCAGACCCTCAACGTCTCCTGCTTCATCCCCTATGTTTTTCATTCCTAAGAAGGATTGTGCTGAATTAAGACCCTGTATCGATTACAGAGCGATAAACCGTGTGACCATCAAAAATCGATACCCTCTCCCCTTGATACCCGTGCTAATGGACCAACTCAAAGGCGCCAGATATTTCACTAAACTTGATCTCCGTGGAGCCTATCATCTGGTGCGTGTCAAACATGGGGATGAGTGGAAAACAGCGTTTCAAACAAAGCTGGGTTTGTTCGAATACAGGGTGATGCCTTTTGGGCTATGCAATGCCCCCGCCGCATTTCAGTTTTTTATGGATGAAGTTTTACGTGGGTGTCTGGAAACATACTGCATCGTTTACATCGATGATATATTGGTGTATTCCACCACCCTCTCGGACCATGTCATGCATGTGAAATCCGTGCTAGGCAGATTACAAAAGAACTCTCTGTACGCTAAACTGGAGAAATGTTTGTTCCACGTACAGGAGGTGTCTTTTCTTGGGTATGTCATCAACTCACAGGGATTTCAAATGGATTCGAGCAAGGTGGAAGCAATCATCAACTGGAACACTCCAAAGACCGTTAAGGCTGTACAAAGCTTTCTCGGTTTTGCAAACTATTACCGTAGGTTTATAAAGGACTTCTCCAAAATCATACATCCGATTTCTAGTTTGTTGAGAAAGAATACGCCCTTTGTGTGGAGTAAGGAAGCTGATACATCCTTTCAATATCTCAAGAAGCAGTTCACCCAGGCTCCTATCCTGCGTCATCCTGATCCGCAATTGCCATACATTCTGGAGACCGATGCCTCGCAATATGCGGTGGGAGGAGTGCTGTCTCAAAGACACCCAGTTACCGGCCAAATACATCCTGTTGCCTTCTTCTCTAAGAAACTTACGCCCTGCGAGGTTAACTATGCTATCACGGACAAGGAACTCTTAGCCATAAAAAGGGCTTGTGAGGAATGGCGTCATTATCTCCTTGGGGCGGTGCATACAGTAGAGATCTATACGGATCACAGGAATCTGCTATTCTTGAAGACAGCTAAGGCCCTCACTCCAAGACAGTTACGGTGGTCTCTGTTCTTTTAAGACTATGATTTTATCATCAAATACAAACCTGGACCCCAAAACGGAAAGGCAGACGCACTTTCGCGTTTGGAGGATGGAGAACAGAGAAGGGTAGAAGAAATGGAAGCACCTGTGATTCTCCAGGAAGCAGAAGCAAACATAGGATCCGTAGCCCTTGTGTCGTCAAACGACTTCCTCGAGGACGTGAAGATAGCCCTTGCAGAGATGAACATGCAGGAATGGATACAAGAAGACCCGGAACATCGCACAGAAAAAGATGATCTCGCCTATCAGGGTACGGCTTTGTTTATTCCCACGGAAGCCCTACGGCAGCAAGTCTTGGCCTGGTCTCATGATTCTGTGTTGGGAGGACATATGGGGATGTACAAAACCATTGCTATTGTAGAACGTTCGTTCTGGTGGCCCCAGCTACGAGATGAAGTTCGGTCTTATGTGAGAAATTGCGCCATCTGCGCACAAGGAAAGGCCATACATGCTCGACCTGTGAGACTGCTCAGACCTTTGCCCATACCTCCCCAACCATGGCACACTCTCTCCATGGATTTTATAGTTGAGATGCCCCCGTGTGACGGGATGACAGTGATATTGGTTGTTGTTGATCACTTGACGAAGATGGGCCATTTCATACCTCTGGCGGAGTTACCCACGTCTGCGGAACTAGCAAAGGTGTTTCTCCAACACATCGTCAGGGCCCACGGTATTCCTTGTGTATTGATCACCGACAGGGGTACTCAGTTCACATCTCGGTTCTGGAAGGCGTTATGTACCACTTTGAACATAGATGCCCGTCTTTCCTCCAGTTACCACCCTCAGACGGATGGAAAGACGGAATGTCTGAACCAGACACTGGAACAATATCTTCGATGTTTCTCTCTGCAAAATGATATGGACTGGACTGTGTTACTATGGATGGCCGAATTTGCTTACAATAACGCTGTGCACTCAACACTGGGTTGTTCTCCTTTTTATTGTCTCCATGGGCATCATCCAAATATCCTTCCCTTTGAGTGGCCTGTTCGCTCCCCTGTTCCTAGTATCCACGAACACCACGCACATCTTAGGGCGGTGTTGCTAGATGCAAGACATAGTCTGGCCGATGCTGAGTCCGCGCAGAAACGCTTCGCTGACAGGAAGAGGGAGGTTGAGCCTACCTATGGGGTGGGAGACAAAGTGTGGCTCTCCACTAAGAACCTCCGCATAAAGGGGAATTGTAAGTTGAAGCCCAAATATGTGGGCCCCTACAGTATTGTGGAGGTGATTAACCCTGTTGCTGTCAAGCTATTGCTCCCAGAGGGTTGGAAAATCCATCCTGTGTTCCATGTTTCCCTTCTCGTCCCTTGCCCACCTAGTATGAGACTCCCGGTGGCGCCCCTTCCTCTGGATGTGGATGGACAGGAGGAGTTTGAGGTGCAGTCCATTCTTGATTCCAAAATGGTGAGGGGCGGGATCCAATATTTGGTGGAGTGGAAAGGTTATGGCCCTGAAGATCGGTCATGGGAACCTGTGGGGAATCTACACTGTCCAGAGTTGGTTGAACGTTTTCATGCCCTGCATCCGGGTAGACCAGGTCGACCGCCGAGTCGGCAGTCCTTGAGAGGGGGTTCTGTAGCGATTGCGGGGTCCAGAGGGCGGGGCGCAGGTCTGCCTTGTAAATCCCGTAGGTGGTATACGTGTGGGGATGTGTGCAGGATAGGTCGGACAAACTACACTAACCAGCATTCCAAGGGGCAAGGCAGCGGAGTCATGGGACCTAGGTCATTTAAGCACCTCCCTTCCTCTCAGACGGTGCTTGTCAATTGATCCGGAGGCTGTAGGAATGGCGGATGGTGTTCCCCGCCGGATATCAGCTAGAAGACAGAAGATTACCTAGAAGACGAAGCCGTCAAACATCCCGTTTTCTGCATTTCCGCGGACATCCGATAAGTACTGTGATAACGGAAGCGGGCTCGCTTTCGTTGTGAACTCTTGTGTTCCTGTTGTGCCTTAGATAGTTAGGGATACTGGTACAGAACTCTTGGCCTTACCTTGTTTATTCCGAAGAGGTCTCTGTGACGAACGCGTTCTGCAGTAGAAACGCGCATTGCTGCTATTCAGTGCACATCTCTCCAGAGAGGGATTCTGGGAGACGTAGTTCCGGTTGTGTTACCTATCGGAATACCGTGCATAAGAGACAGAGACTCTGTTCCTAGTCCGCTACTTTGTTTTGTTTTCAATTATCTTTCGTGGACAATTGTCGTGTTCGGCTCGTGCATTTAAACAGCCGGTACAGTATCTATTATTTTGTCCGCTGCCTGCAACGGTTCAGAACTCCAGCATAAAAGGGACGCTATCCTTTAACCAGTTTCCGTCCTACCTGGACAATCATCAGGCTATTTGTCCTGCAAGAGTGCCGTTGCATGTTCCTTTCCAGCTTGGGTAGTGTGTGACTCTGGTGAGTGTTGTGCAAAAAATGGGGAAGTGTAATTCCTAGACTCTTAGAGTGCAGTGATAACTTTGTTCATTACTCTTCCTGACCAGGTGGGCTGTCTTCCTCTATTCTACGCCACCGTGTGACCAGACCCTGAGGGATCCCCAAGAATCATCACTACCCGTTTTTTATTTTATCCACTTACCCTTTCCCGGCTGGGTACGTGTTCTCACAGTGAGTGTTCATTTCGCTGTGTGATCCGTAGCTGGTAGGGAGTGGGGAACTTAGCATCTGAAGTTGTTTCTGCCGGACATCCTGAGCAAAGGTTAGTGGCGATTGTGTGCTTGCGCTGCTGCCAATCCACGACAACCGGAATCAAGCATCCTAGGACCGGTTTCTGGCTATCAGCCGTCTTCAGCCAGGATAGCTTGACTTCAGTGGTGTGGAGAGCATGGGACTCACGGCTGTGCATACCCATCCCACTCCGCGTGACAAATGCAAAAACAACAATTGATGGACAGAATGCAGAACAATGTCATACATTCACCCCAGTACAGACCTCTGAGCCTACATCCATCATTCTTTTGCACTCCACACCACCCCAGTTCAGACATGGCCATATGCAAATCAGCCTTGACCCTGTGCCTCATGGGAACAGTCCAGCCCAAACTGCCAAGCCATGTCTTTCCTGGACCGGAATCAAGCATCCTAGGACCGGTTTCTGGCTATCAGCCGTCTTCAGCCAGGATAGCTTGACTCCAGTGGTGTGAAGAGCATGGGACTCACGTCTGAGCATACCCATCCCACGCGGGGTGACAAATGCAAAAACAACAATTGATGGACAGAAAGCCGAAAAATGTCATGCATTCATCCAGTACAGAGATCTAGGCCTAAATCCATCGTTTTTTGCACTCCACACCACCCCAGTTCAGACATGGCCATATGCAAATCAGCCTTGACCCTGTGCCTCATGGGAACAGTCCAGCCCGAACTGCCAAGCCATGTCTTTCCTGGACCGGAATCAAGCATCCTAAGACCGGTTTCTGGCTATCAGCCGTCTTCAGCCAGGATAGCTTGACTCCAGTGGTGTGGAGAGCATGGGACTCATGTCTGAGCATACCCATCCTTCTCAGGATGACAAATGCAAAAAGAACAATTGATGGACAGAATGCAGAACAATGTCATACATTCACCCCAGTACAGAGATCTGGGCCTAAATCCATTGTTTCTTTGCACTCCACACCACCCCGGTTCAGACATGGCCATATGCAAATCAGCCTTGACCCTGTGCCTCATGGGAACAGTCCAGCCCGAACTGCCAAGCCATGTCTTTCCTGGACAGGAATCAAGCATCCTAGGACCGGTGTCTGGCTATCAGCCATCTTCAGCCAGGATAGCTTGACTCCAGTGGTGTGGAGAGCATGGGACTCACGTCTGAGCATACCCATCCCACTCGGGGGGACAAATGCAAAAACATCAAATGATAGACAGAAGGCAGAACAATGTCATACATTCACCCCAGTACAGAGATCAGGGCCTAAATCCATCGTTTTTTTGCACTTCACACCACCCCAGTTCAGACATGGCCATATGCAAATCAGCCTTGACCCTGTGCCTCATGGGAACAGTCCAGTCCGAACTGCCAAGCCATGTCTTTCCTGGACCATAATCACTTCACACCACCCCAGTTCAGACATGGCCATATGCAAATCAGCCTTGACCCTGTGCCTCATGGGAGCAGTCCAGCCTGAAATGCCAAGCCATGTCTTTCCTGGACTGTAATCAAGCATCCTAGGACTGGTTTCTGGCTATCATGGGAACAATCCAGCTCGAACTGCCAAGCCATGTCTTTCCTGGACCATAATCAAGCATCCTAGGACTGGTTTCTGGCTATCAGCCGTCTTCAGCCAGGATAGCGTGACTCCAGTGGTGTGGCGAGCATGGGACTCACGTCTGAGCATACCCATCAAACTCGGGGTGACAAATGCAAAAACATTCACCCCAGTACAGAGATCTGGGCCTAAATCCATCATCGTTTTGCACTCCACACCACCCCAGTTCAGACATGGCCATAATCAAATCAGCCTTGACCCTGTGCCTCATGGGAACAGTCTAGCCCGAACTGCCAAGCCATGTCTTTCCTGGACCGGAATCAAGCATCCTAGGACCGGTTTCTGGCTCTTAGCCGTCTTCAGCCAGTATAGCTTGACTCCAGTGGTGTGAAGAGCATGGGACTCACTTCTGAGCATACCCATCCCACTCGTGTGACAAATGCAAAAACAACAATTGATAGACAGAATGCAGAACAATGTCATACATGCACCCCAGTACAGAGATCTGGGCCTAAATCCATCGTTTTTGTGCACTCCAAACCACCCCAGTTCAGACATGGCCATATGCAAATCAGCCTTGACCTTGTGTCTCATGGGAACAGTCCTGCCCGAACTGCCAAGCCATGTCTTTCCTGGACCGGAATCAAGCATCCTAGGACCGGTTTCTGGCTATCAGCGTCTTCAGCCAGGATAGCTTGACTCCAGTGGTGTGGAGAGCATGGGACTCACGTCTGAGCATACCCATCCCACTCGGGGTGACAAATGCAAAAACAACAATTGATGGACAGAATGCAGAACAATGTCATACATTCACCCCAGTACAGAGATCTGGGCCTAAATCCATCATCGTTTTGCACTCCACACCACCCCAGCTCAGACATGGCCATAATCAAATCAGCCTTGACCCTGTGCCTCATGGGAACAGTCCAGCCCGAACTGCCAAGCCATGTCTTTCCTGGACCGGAATCAAGCATCCTAGGACCGGTTTCTGGCTATCAGCGTCTTCAGACAGGATAGCTTGACTCCAGTGGTGTGGAGAGCATGGGACTCACGTCTGAGCATACCCATCCCACTTGGGCTGACAAATGCAAAAACAACAATTGATGGACAGAATGCAGAACAATGTCATACATTCACCCCAGTACAGAGATCTGGGCCTAAATTTATTGTTTTATTGCACTCCACACCACCACAGTTTAGACATGGACATATGCAAATCAGCCTTGACCATGTGCCTCATGGGAACAGTCCAGCCCAAACTGCCAAGCCATGTCTTTCCTGGACCGGAATCCCGCATCCTAGGACTGGTTTCTGGCTATCAGCCGTCTTCAGCCAGGATAGCTTGACTCCAGCGGTGGGGAGAGCATGGGACTCATGTCTGAGCATACCCATCCCACTCGGGGTGACAAATACAAAAACAACAATTGATGGACAGAATGCAGAACAATGTCATACATTCACCCCAGCACAGAGATCTGGGCCTAAATCCATCGTTTTTTTGCACTTAACACCACCCCAGTCCAGACATGGCCATATGCAAATCAGCCTTGACCCTGTGCCTCTTGGGAACAGTCCAGTCCGAACTGCCAAGCCATGTCTTTCCTGGATCATAATCAAGCATCCTAGGACTTGTTTCTGGCTATCAGCCATCTTCAGCAAGAATAGCTTGACTCCAGTGGTGTGGAGAGCATGGGATTCACGTTTGAGCATATCCATCCCACTCGGGGAGACAAATGCAAAAAAAACAACTGATGGACAGAATGCAGAACAATGTCATACATTCACCCCAGTACAGAGATCTGGGCCTAAATCCATCGTTTTTTTGCACTTAACACCACCCCAGTCCAGACATGGCCATATGCAAATCAGCCTTGACCCTGTGCCTCATGGGAACAGTCCAGTCCGAACTGCCAAGCCATGTCTTTCCTGGATCATAATCAAGCATCCTAGGACTGGTTTCTGGCTATCAGCCGTCTTCAGCCAGGATAGCTTGACTCCAGTGGTGTGGAGAGCATGGGACTCACGTCTGAGCATACCCATCAAACTTGTGGTGACAAATGCAAAAGCAACAATTGATGGACAGAATGCAGAACAATGTCATACATGCACCCCAGTACAGAGATCTGGGCCTAAATCCATCGTTTTTGTGCACTCCACACCACCCCAGTTCAGACATGGCTATATGCAAATCAGCCTTGACCCTGTGTCTCATGGGAACAGTCCAGCCCGAACTGCGAAGCCATGTCTTTCCTGGACCGGAATCAAGCATCCTAGGACCGGTTTCTGGCTATCAGCGCCTTCAGCCAGGATAGCTTGACTCTAGTGGTGTGGAGAGCATGGGACTCATGTCTGAGCATACCCATCCCACTCGGGGTGACAAATACAAAAACAACAATTGATGGACAGAATGCAGAACAATGTCATACATTCACCCCAGTACAGAGATCTGGGCCTAAAACCATCGTTTTATTGCACTCCACACCACCCCAGTGCAGACATGGACATTTGCAAATCAGCCTTGACCCTGTGCCTCATGGGAACAGTCCAGCCCGAACTGCCAAGCCATGTCTTTCCTGGACAGGAATCCCGCATCCTAGGGCCGGTTTGTGGCTATCATCCCTCTTCAGCCGGGATAGCTTGACTCCAGTGGTGTGGAGAGCATGGGACTCACGTCTGAGCATACCCATCCCACTCAGGTGACAAATGCAAAAACAACAATTGATGGACAGAATACAGAACAATGTCTTACATTCACCCCATTACAGAGATCTGGGCCTAAATCCATTGTTTTTTTTGCACTCCACACCACCACAGTTCAGACATGGCCATATGCAAATCAGCCTTGACCCTGTGCCTCATGGGAACAGTCCAGCCCAAACTGAAAAGCCATGTCTTTCCTGGACCAGAAGCTAGCATCCTAGGACCGGTTTCTGGCTATCAGCCATCTTCAGCCAGGATGGATTGACTCCAGTGGTGTGGAGAACATGGGACTCACGTCTGAGCATACTCATCCCACTGGGGGTGACAAATGCAAAAACAACAATTGATGGACAGAATGCAGCACAATGTCATACATTCACCCCAGTACAGAGATCTGGGCCTAAATCCATTGTTTTATTGCACTCCACACGACCCCAGTTCAGACATGAACATATGCAAATTAGCCTTGACCTGGTGCCTCATGGGAACAGTCCAGCCCGAACTGCCAAGCCATGTCTTTCCTGGACCGAAATCCTGCATCCTAGGACCGGTTTCTGGCTATCAGCCGTCTTCAGCCAGGATAGCTTGACTCCAGTGGTAGGGAGAGCATGGGACTCAAGTCTGCGCATACTCATCCTACTCGGGTGAAAAATGCAAAAACAACAATTGATGGACAGAATGCAGAATAATGTCATACATTCACCCAGTACAGAGATCTGGGCCTAAGTCCATCGTTTTTTTGCACTCCACACCACCCCAGTTCAGACATGGCCATATGCAAATCACCCTTGACCCTGTACCTCATGGGAACAGTCCAGCCTGAAATGCCAAGCCATGTCTTTCGTTGACCGGAATCAAGCATCCTAGTACCGGTTTCTGGCTATCAGTCGTCTTCAGCAAGAATAGCTTGACTCCAGTGGTGTGGAGAGCATGGGACTCACGTCTGAGCATACCCATCCCACTCGGGGTGACAAATGCAAAAACAACAACTGATGGACAGAATGCAGAACAATGTCATACAATCACCCCAGTACAGAGATCTGGGCCTAAATCCATCGTTTCTTTGCACTCCACACCACCCCGGTGCAGACATGGCATTAGGAAAATCAGCCTTGACCCTGTGCCTCATGGGAACAGTCCAGCCCAAACTGCCAAGCCATGTCTTTCCTGGACAGGAATCAAGCATCCTAGGACCGGTTTCTGGCTATCAGCTGTCTTCATCCAGGATAGCTTGACTCCAGTGGTGTGGAGAGCATGGGACTCAAGTCTGAGCATACCCATCAAACTCGGGGTGACAAATGCAAAAATAACAATTGATGGACAGAATGCAGAACAATGTCATACATTCACCCCAGTACAGAGATCTGGGCCTAAATCCATCATCTTTTTGCACTCCACACCACCCCAGTTCAGACATTGCCATAATCAAATCAGCCTTGACCCTGTGCCTCATGGGAACAGTTCAGCCCGAACTGCCAAGCAATGTCTTTCCTGGACCGAAATCAAGCATCCTAGGACCGGTTTCTAGCTATCAGCCGTCTTCAGCCAGGATAGATTGACTCCAGTGGTGTGGAGAGGATGGGACAAATGTCTGAGCATACCTATCCCACTCGGGGTGACAAATACAAAAACAACAGTTGATGGACAGAATGCCGAACATTGTCATACATTCATCCCAGTACAGAGCTCTGGGCCTAAATTCATCGTTTTTTGCACCCCACACCACCCTAGTTCAGACATGGCCATATGTAAATCAGCCTTGACCCTGTGCCTCATGGGAACAGTCCAGCCCGAACTGCCAAGCGTGTCTTTCCTGGACCGGAATCAAGCATACTAGGACCGGTTTCTGGCTATCAGCCGTCTTCAGCCAGGATAGCTTGACTCCAGTGGTGTGGAGAGCATGGGACTCACGTCTGAGCATACCCATCCCTCTCAGGATGACAAATGCAAAAAGAACAATTGATGGACAGAATGCAGAACAATGTCATACATTCACCCGAGTACAGAGATCTGGGCCTAAATCCATCATCTTTTTGCACTCCACACCACCCCAGTTCAGACATGGCCATAATCAAATCAGCCTTGACCCTGTGCCTCATGGGAACAGTTCAGCCCGAACTGCCAAGTCATGTCTTTCCTGGACAGAAATCAAGCATCCTAGGACCGGTTTCTGGCTATCAGCCGTCTTCAGCCAGGATAGCTTGACTCCAGTGGTGTGGAGAGCATGGGACTCACGTCTGAGCATACCCATCCCTCTCAGTCAGGATGACAAATGCAAAAAGAACAATTGATGGACAGAATGCAGAACAATGTCATACATTCACCCCAGTACAGAGATCTGGGCCTAAATCCATCGTTTTTTTGCACTCCACATCACCCCGGTTCAGACATGGCCATAGGAAAATCAGCCTTGACCCTGTGCCTCATGGGAACAGTCCAGCCCGAACTTCCAAGCCATGTCTTTCCTGGACAGGAATCAAGCATCCTAGGACCGGTTTCTGGTTATCAGCTGTCTTCAGCCAGGCTAGCTTGACTCCAGTGGTGTGGAGAGCATGGGACTCACGTCTGAGCATACCCATCCCACTCGGGTGACAAATGCAAAAACATCAAATGATAGACAGAATGCAGAACAGTGTCATACATTCACCCCAGTACAGAGATCTTCGCCTAAATCCATCGGTTTTTTGCACTCCACACCACCTCAGTTCAGACATGGCCATATGCAAATGATCCTTGACCCTGTGCCTCGTGGGAACAGTCCAACCCAAACTGAAAAGCCATGTCTTTCCTTGACCAGGTTCTAGCATACTAGGAACGGTTTCTGGCTATCAGCCGTCTTCAGCCAGGATAGCTTGACTCCAATGGTGTGGAGAGCATGGGACTCACCTCTGAGCATACCCATCCCACTCGGAGTGACAAATGGAAAAACAACAATTGATATACAGAATGCAGAACAATGTTATACATTCACCCCAGTACAGAGATCTGGGCCTAAATCCATTGTTTTTTGCACTCCACACCACCCCAGTTCAGACATGGCCATATGCAAATAATCCATGACCCTGTGCCTCATGGGAACAGTCCAGCCCGAACTGCCAAGCCATGTCTTTCCTGGACAGGAATCAAGCATCCTAGGACCGGTTTCAGGCTATCAGCCGTCTTCAGCCAGGATAGATTGACTCCAGTGGTGTGGAGAGCATGGGATTCACGTCTGAGCATACCCATCCCACTCGGGGTGACTAATGCAAAAACAACAATTGATGGACAGAATGCAGAACAATGTCATACATTCACCCCAGTACAGAGATATGGACCTAAATCCATTGTTTTTTTTGCACTCCACACCACCCCAGTTCAGACATGGTCATATGCAATTCAGCCTTGACCCTGTGCCTCATGGGAACAGTCCAGCCCAAACTTCCAAGCCATGTCTTTCCTGGACCGGAATCAAGCATCCTAGGACCGGTTTCTGGCTATCAGCTGTCTTCAGCCTGGATAGCTTGACTCCAGTGGTGTGGAGAGCATGGGACTCATGTCTGAGCATACCCATCCCACTCGGGGTGACAAATGCAAAAACAACAACTGATGGACAGAATGCAGAACAATGTCATACATTCACCCCAGTACAGTGAACTGGGCCTATATCCATCGTTTTTTTGCACTTCACACCACGCCAGTCCAGACATGGCCATATGCAAATCAGCCTTGACCCTGTGCCTCATGGGAACAGTCCAGTCCGAACTGCAAAGCAATGTCTTTCCTGGACCGTAATCAAGCATCCTAGGACTGGTTTCTGGCTATCAGCCGTCTTCAGCCAGGATAGCTTGACTCCAGTGGTGTGGAGAGCATGGGACTCAAGTCTGAGCATACCCATCAAACTCGGGGTGACAAATGCAAAAACAACAATTGATGGACAGAATGCAGAACAATGTCATACATTCACCCCAGTACAGAGATCTGGGCCTAAATCCATCATCTTTTTGCACTCCACACCACCCCAGTTCAGACATGGCCATAATCAAATCAGCCTTGACCCTGTGCCTCATGGGAACAGTTCAGCCCGAGCTGCCAAGCAATGTCTTTCCTGGACAGAAATCAAGCATCCTAGGACCGGTTTCTAGCTATCAGCCGTCTTCAGCCAGGATAGATTGACTCCAGTGGTGTGGAGAGCATGGGACTAATGTCTGAGCATACCTATCCCACTCGGGGTGACAAATACAAAAACAACAATTGATGGACAGAATGCCGAACAATGTCATACATTCATCCCAGTACAGAGCTCTGGGCCTAAATCCATCGTTTTTTGCACTTAACACCACCCAGTCCAGACATGGCCATATGCAAATCAGCCTTGACCCTGTGCCTCATGGGAACAGTCCAGTCCGAACTGCCAAGCCATGTCTTTCCTGGATCATAATCAAGCATCCTAGGACTGGTTTCTGGCTATCAGCCGTCTTCAGCCAGCATAGCTTGACTCCAGTGGTGTGGAGAGCATGGGACTCAAGTCTGAGCATACCCATAAAACTCGTGGTGACAAATGCAAAAGCAACAATTGATGGACAGAATGCAGAACAATGTCATACATTCACCCCAGTACAGAGATCTGGGCCTAAATCCATCATCTTTTTGCACTCCACACCACCCCAGTTCAGACATGGCCATAATCAAATCAGCCTTGACCCTGTACCTCATGGGAACAGGCCAGCCCGAACTGGCAAGCCATGTCTTTCCTGGACATAAATCAAGCATCCTAGGACCGGAATCAGGCTATCAGCCGTCTTCAGCTAGGATAGATTGACTCCAGTGGTGTGGAGAGCATGGGACTCACTTCTGAGCATACCCATCCCACTCGGGGTGAAAATACAAAAACAACAATTGATAGACAGAATGCAGAACAATGTCAAAAATTCACCCCAGTACAGAGATCTGGGCCTAAAACCATCGTTTTATTGCACTCCACACCACCCCAGTTCAGACATGGCCATATGCAAATCAGCCTTGACCCTGTGTCCCATGGGAACAGTCCAGCCCGAACTGCGAAGCCATGTCTTTCCTGGACCGGAATCAAGCATCCTAGGACCGGTTTGTGGCTATCATCCCTCTTCAGCCGGGATAGCTTGACTCCAGTGGTGTGGAGAGCATGGGACTCACGTCTGAGCATACCCATCCCACTCAGGTGACAAATGCAAAAACAACAATTGATGGACAGAATACAGAACAATGTCTTACATTCACCCCATTACAGAGATCTGGGCCTAAATCCATTGTTTTTTTTGCACTCCACACCACCCCAGTTCAGACATGGCCATATGCAAATCAGCCTTGACCCTGAGCCTCATGGGAACAGTCCAGCCCAAACTGAAAAGCCATGTCTTTCCTGGACCAGAAGCTAGCATCCTAGGACCGATTTCTGGCTATCAGCCATCTTCAGCCAGGATGGATTGACTCCAGTGGTGTTGAGAACATGGGACTCACGTCTGAGCATACCCATCCCACTCGGGGTGACAAATGTAAAAACATCAATTGATGGACAGAATGCAGCACAATGTCATACATTCACCCCAGTACAGAGATCTGGGCCTAAATCCATTGTTTTATTGCACTCCACACCACCCCAGTTCAGACATGGACATATGCAAATCAGCCTTGACCTGGTGCCTCATGGGAACAGTCCAGCCCGAACTACCAAGCCATGTCTTTCCTGGACCGAAATCCCGCATCCTAGGACCGGTTTCTGGCTATCAGCCGTCTTCAGCCAGGATAGCTTGACTCCAGTGGTAGGGAGAGCATGGGACTCACGTTTGCGCACACTCATCCTACTCGGGTGACAAATGCAAAAACAGCAATTGATGGACAGAATGCAGAACAATGTCATACATTCACCCAGTACAGAGATCTGGGCCTAAATCCATCATTTTTTTGCACTCCACACCACCCCAGTTCAGGCATTGCCATATGCAAATCACCCTTGACCCTGTGCCTCATGGGAACAGTCCAGCCTGAAATGCCAAGCCATGTCTTTCGTTGACCGGAATCAAGCATCCTAGTACCGGTTTCTGGCTATCAGTCGTCTTCAGCAAGAATAGCTTGACTCCAGTGGTGTGGAGAGCATGGGACTCACGTCTGAGCATACCCATCCCACTCGGGGTGACAAATGCAAAAACAACAAATGATGGACAGAATGCAGAACAATGTCATACATTCACCCCAGTACAGAGAACTGGGCCTATATCCATCGTTTTTTTGCACTTAACACCACGCCAGTCCAGACATGGTCATATGCAAATCAGCCTTGACCCTGTGCCTCATGGGAACAGTGCAGTCCGAAGTGCAAAGCAATGTCTTTCCTGGACCATAATCAAGCATCCTAGGACTGGTTTCTGGCTATCAGCCGTCTTCAGCCAGGATAGCTTGACTCCAGTGGTGTGGAGAGCATGGGACTCAAGTCTGAGCATACCCATCAAACTCGGGGTGACAAATGCAAAAATAACAATGGATGGACAGAATGCAGAACAATGTCATACATTCACCCCAGTACAGAGATCTGGGCCTAAATCCATCATCTTTTTGCACTCCACACCACCCCAGTTCAGACATGGCCATAATCAAATCAGCCTTGACCCTGTGCCTCATGGGAACAGTTCAGCCCGAACTGCCAAGCAATGTCTTTCCTGGACAGAAATCAAGCATCCTAGGACCGGTTTCTAGCTATCAGCCGTCTTCAGCCAGGATAGATTGACTCCAGTGGTGTGGAGAGCATGGGACTAATGTCTGAGCATACCTATCCCACTCGGGGTGACAAATACAAAAACAACAATTGATGGACAGAATGCCGAACAATGTCATACATTCATCCCAGTACAGAGCTCTGGGCCTAAATCCATCGTTTTTTGCACTCCACACCACCCTAGTTCAGACATGGCCATATGTAAATCAGCCTTGACCCTGTGCCTCATGGGAACAGTCCAGCCCGAACTGCCAAGCCATGTCTTTCCTGGACCGGAATCAAGCATACTAGGACCGGTTTCTGGCTATCAGCCGTCTTCAGCCAGGATAGCTTGACTCCAGTGGTGTGGAGAGCATGGGACTCACGTCTGAGCATACCCATCCCTCTCAGGATGACAAATGCAAAAAGAACAATTGATGGACAGAATGCAGAACAATGTCATACATTCACCCCAGTACAGATATCTGGGCCTAAATCCATCGTTTTTTTGCACTCCACATCACCCCGGTTCAGACATGGCCATAGGAAAATCAGCCTTGACCCTGTGCCTCATGGGAACAGTCCAGCCCAAACTTCCAAGCCATGTCTTTCCTGGACAGGAATCAAGCATCCTAGGACCGGT
This sequence comes from Lissotriton vulgaris, assembly GCF_964263255.1. NCBI lineage: Eukaryota > Metazoa > Chordata > Amphibia > Caudata > Salamandridae > Lissotriton > Lissotriton vulgaris. The sequence goes on along the minus strand of NC_141689.1, from coordinate 1,322,532,451 downwards.
CTCTGGCTATCAGCCGTCTTCAGCGAGGATAGCTTGACTACAGTGGTGTGGAGAGCATGGGACTCACGTCTGAACATACCCATCCCTCTCAGGATGACAAATGCAAAAAGAACAATTGATGGACAGAATGCAGAACAATGTCATACATTCACCCCAGTACAGAGATCTGGGCCTAAATCCATCATCTTTTTGCACTCCACACCACCCCAGTTCAGACATGGCCATAATCAAATCAGCCTTGACCCTGTGCCTCATGGGAACAGTCCAGCCCGAACTGCCAAGCCATGTCTTTCCTGGACAGAAATCAAGCATCCTAGGACTGGTTTCTGGCTCTCAGCTGTCTTCAGCCAGGATAGCTTGACTCCAGTGGTGTGGAGAGCATGGGACTCACGTCTGAGCATACCCATCCCACTCGGGGTGACAAATGCAAAAACATCAAATGATAGACAGAATGCAGAACAATGTCATACATTCACCCCAGTACAGAGATCAGGGCCTAAATCCATCGTTTTTTTGCACTCCAAACCACCCCAGTTCAGACATGGCCATATGCAAATCAGCCTTGACCCTGTGCCTCATGGGTACAATCCAGCCCGAACTGCCAAGCCATGTCTTTCCTGGACAGGAATCAAGCATCCTAGGAACGGTTTCTGGCTATCAGCGGTCTTCAGCCACGATAGATCGACTCCAGTGGTGTGGAGAGCATGGGACTCACGTCTGAGCATACCCATCCCACTCGGGGAGACTAATGCAAAAACAACAATTGATGGACAGAATGCAGAACAATGTCATACATTCACCCCAGTACAGAGATATGGACCTAAATCCATTGTTTTTTTGCACTCCACACCACCCCAGTTCAGACATGGCCATATGCAATTCAGCCTTGACCCTGTGCCTCATGGGAACAGTCCAGCCCGAACTTCCAAGCCATGTCTTTCCTGGACCGGAATCAAGCATTCTAGGACTGGTTTCTGGCTATCAGCTGTCTTCAGCCTGGATAGCTTGACTCCAGTGGTGTGGAGAGCATGGGACTCACGTCTGAGCATACCCATCCCACTCGGGGTGACAAATGCAAAAACAACAACTGATGGACAGAATGCAGAGCAATGTCATATATTCACCCTAGTACAGAGAACTGGGCCTATATCCATCGTTTTTTTGCACTTCACACCACGCCAGTCCAGACATGGCCATATGCAAATCAGCCTTGACCCTGTGCCTCATGGGAAGAGTCCAGTCCGAACTGCAAAGCAATGTCTTTCCTGGACCGTAATCAAGCATCCTAGGACTGGTTTCTCTCTATCAGCCATCTTCAGACAGGATAGCTTGACTCCAGTGGTGTGGAGAGCATGGGACTCAAGTCTGAGCATACCCATCAAACTCGGGGTGACAAATGCAAAAACAACAATTGATGGACAGAATGCAGAACAATGTCATACATTCACCCAAGTACAGAGATCTGGGCCTAAATCCATCATCTTTTTGCACTCCACACCACCCCATTTCAGACATGGCCATAATCAAATCAGCCTTGATCCTGTGCCTCATGGGAACAGTTCAGCCCGAACTGCCAAGCAATGTCTTTCCTGGACAGAAATCAAGCATCCTAGGACCGGTTTCTAGCTATCAGCCGTCTTCAGCCAGGATAGATTGACTCCAGTGGTGTGGAGAGCATGGGACTAATGTCTGAGCATACTATCCCACTTGGGGTGACAAATACAAAAACAACAATTGATGGACAGAATGCCGAACAATGTCATACATTCATCCCAGTACAGAGCTCTGGGCCTAAATCCATCGTTTTTTGGACTCCACACCACCCTAGCTCAGACATGACCATATGTAAATCAGCCTTGACCCTGTGCCTCATGGGAACAGTCCAGCCCGAACTGCCAAGTTATGTCTTTCCTGGACCGTAATCAAGCATTCTAGGACCGGTTTCTGGCTATCAGCCGTCTTCAGCCAGGATAGCTTGACTCCAGTGGTGTGGAGAGCATGGGACTCACGTCTGAGCATACCCATCCCTCTCAGGATGACAAATGCAAAAAGAACAATTGATGGACAGAATGCAGAACAATGTCATACATTCACCCCAGTACAGATATCTGGGCCTAAATCCATCGTTTTTTTGCACTCCACATCACCCCGGTTCAGACATGGCTATAGGAAAATCAGCCTTGACCCTGTGCCTCATGGGAACAGTCCAGCCCGAACTGCCAAGCCATGTCTTTTCTGGACAGGAATCAAGCATCCTAGGACCGGTTTCTGGCTATCAGCTGTCTTCAGCCAGGTTAGCTTGACTCCAGTGGTGTGGAGAGCATGGGACTCCCGTCTGAGCATACCCATCCCACTCGGGGTGACAAATGCAAAAACATCAAATGATAGACAGAATGCAGAACAATGTCATACATTCACCCCATTACAGAGATCAGGGCCTAAATCCATCGTTTTTTTGCACTCTAAACCACCCCTGTTCAGACATGGCCATATGCAAATCAGCCTTGACCCTGTGCCTCATGGGAACAATCTAGCCCGAACTGCCAAGCCATGTCTTTCCTGGACAGGAATCAAGCATCCTAGGACCAGTTTCTGGCTATCAGCGGTCTATAGTGACGATAGATTGACTCCAGTGGTGTGGAGAGCATGGGACTCACGTCTGAGCATACCCATACTACTCAGGGTAACAAATCCAAAAACACCAATTGATGGACAGAATGCAGAACAATGTCATACATTCATCCCAGTACAGAGATCTTCGCCTAAATCCATCGTTTTTTTGCACTCCACACCACCTAAGTTCAGACATGGCCATATGCAAATCATCCTTGACCCTGTGCCTCGTGGGAACAGTCCAACCCAAACTGAAAAGCCATGTCTTTCCTTGATCAGGTTCTAGCATACTAGGACCGGTTTCTGGCTATCAGCCGTCTTCAGCCAGGATAGCTTGACTCCAATGGTGTGGAGAGCATGGAACTCACCTCTGAGCATACCCATCCCACTCAGAGTGACAAATGGAAAAACAACAATTGATATACAGAATGCAGAACAATGTTATACATTCACCCCAGTACAGAGATCCGGGTCTAAATCCATTGTTTTTTGCACTCCACACCACCCCAGTTCAGACATGGCCATATGCAAATCATCCATGACCCTGTGCCTCATGGGAACAGTCCAGCCCGAACTGCCAAGCCATGTCTTTCCTGGACAGGAATCAAGCATCCTAGGACCGGTTTCAGGCTATCAGCCGTCTTCAGCCAGGATAGATTGACTCCAGTGGTGTGGAGAGCATGGGACTCACGTCTGAGCATACCCATCCCACTCGGGGTGACAAATGCAAAAACAATTGATGGACAGAATGCAGAACAATGTCATACATTCACCCCAGTACAGAGCTCTGGGCCTAAATTCATCGTTTTTTGCACTCCACACCACCCTAGTTCAGACATGGCCATATGTAAATCAGCCTTGACCCTGTGCCTCATGGGAACAGTCCAGCCCGAACTGCCAAGCCATGTCTTTCCTGGACAGAAATCAAGCATCCTAGGACCAGTTTCTGGCTATCAGCCGTCTTCAGCCAGGATAGCTTGACTCCAGTGGTGTGGAGAGCATGGGACTCACGTCTGAGCATACCCATCCCTCTCAGGATGACAAATGCAAAAAGAACAATTGATGGACAGAATGCCAAACAATGTCATACATTCACCCCAGTACAGAGATATGGACCTAAATCCATTGTTTTTTTGCACTCCGCACCACCCCAGTTCAGACATGGCCATATGCAATTCAGCCTTGACCCTGTGCCTCATGGGAACAGTCCAGCCCAAACTTCCAAGCCATGTCTTTCCTGGACCGGAATCAAGCATCCTAGGACCGGTTTCTGGCTATCAGCTGTCTTCAGCCTGGATAGCTTGACTCCAGTGGTGTGGAGAGCATGGGACTCACGTCTGAGCATACCCATCCCACTCGGGGTGACAAATGCAAAAACAACAATTGATGGACAGAATGCAGAACAATGTCATACATGCACCCCAGTACAGAGATCTGGGCCTAAATCCATCGTTTTTGTGCACTCCAAACCACCCCAGTTCAGACATGGCCATATGCAAATCAGCCTTGACCTTGTGTCTCATGGGAACAGTCCTGCCCGAACTGCCAAGCCATGTCTTTCCTGGACCGGAATCAAGCATCCTAGGACCGGTTTCTGTCTATCAGCGTCTTCAGCCAGGATAGCTTGACTCCAGTGGTGTGGAGAGCATGGGACTCACGTCTGAGCATACCCATCCCACTCGGGGTGACAAATGCAAAAACAACAATTGATGGACAGAATGCAGAACAATGTCATACATTCACCCCAGTACAGAGATCTGGGCCTAAATCCATCATCTTTTTGCACTCCACACCACCCCAGCTCAGACATGGCCATAATCAAATCAGCCTTGACCCTGTGCCTCATGGGAACAGTCCAGCCCGAACTGCCAAGCCATGTCTTTCCTGGACCGGAATCAAGCATCCTAGGACCGGTTTCTGGCTATCAGCGTCTTCAGACAGGATAGCTTGACTCCAGTGGTGTGGAGAGCATGGGACTCACGTCTGAGCATACCCATCCCACTTGGGGTGACAAATGCAAAAACAACAATTGATGGACAGAATGCAGAACAATGTCATACATTCACCCCAGTACAGAGATCTGGGCCTAAATTTATTGTTTTATTGCACTCCACACCACCACAGTTTAGACATGGACATATGCAAATCAGCCTTGACCATGTGCCTCATTGGAACAGTCCAGCCCAAACTGCCAAGCCATGTCTTTCCTGGACCGGAATCCCGCATCCTAGGACTGATTTCTGGCTATCAGCCGTCTTCAGCCAGGATAGCTTGACTCCAGTGTTGGGGAGAGCATGGGACTCATGTCTGAGCATACCCATCCCACTCGGGGTGACAAATACAAAAACAACAATTGATGGACAGAATGCAGAACAATGTCATACATTCACCCCAGCACAGAGATCTGGGCCTAAATCCATCGTTTTTTTGCACTTAACACCACCCCAGTCCAGACATGGCCATATGCAAATCAGCCTTGACCCTGTGCCTCTTGGGAACAGTCCAGTCCGAACTGCCAAGCCATGTCTTTCCTGGATCATAATCAAGCATCCTAGGACTTGTTTCTGGCTATCAGCCATCTTCAGCAAGAATAGCTTGACTCCAGTGGTGTGGAGAGCATGGGATTCACGTTTGAGCATACCCATCCCACTCGGGGAGACAAATGCAAAAAAAACAACTGATGGACAGAATGCAGAACAATGTCATACATTCACCCCAGTACAGAGATCTGGGCCTAAATCCATCGTTTTTTTGCACTTAACACCACCCCAGTCCAGACATGGCCATATGCAAATCAGCCTTGACCCTGTGCCTCATGGGAACAGTCCAGTCCGAACTGCCAAGCCATGTCTTTCCTGGATCATAATCAAGCATCCTAGGACTGGTTTCTGGCTATCAGCCGTCTACAGCCAGGATAGCTTGACTCCAGTGGTGTGGAGAGCATGGGACTCACGTCTGAGCATACCCATCAAACTCGTGGTGACAAATGCAAAAGCAACAATTGATGGACAGAATGCAGAACAATGTCATACATGCACCCCAGTACAGAGATCTGGGCCTAAATCCATCGTTTTTGTGCACTCCACACCACCCCAGTTCAGACATGGCTATATGCAAATCAGCCTTGACCCTGTGTCTCATGGGAACAGTCCAGCCCGAACTGCGAAGCCATGTCTTTCCTGGACCGGAATCAAGCATCCTAGGACCGGTTTCTGGCTATCAGCGCCTTCAGCCAGGATAGCTTGACTCTAGTGGTGTGGAGAGCATGGGACTCATGTCTGAGCATACCCATCCCACTCGGGGTGACAAATACAAAAACAACAATTAATAGACAGAATGCAGAACAATGTCATACATTCACCCCAGTACAGAGATCTGGGCCTAAAACCATCGTTTTATTGCACTCCACACCACCCCAGTGCAGACATGGACATTTGCAAATCAGCCTTGACCCTGTGCCTCATGGGAACAGTCCAGCCCGAACTGCCAAGCCATGTCTTTCCTGGACAGGAATCCCGCATCCTAGGGCCGCTTTGTGGCTATCATCCCTCTTCAGCCGGGATAGCTTGACTCCAGTGGTGTGGAGAGCATGGGACTCACGTCTGAGCATACCCATCCCACTCAGGTGACAAATGCAAAAACAACAATTGATGGACAGAATACAGAACAATGTCTTACATTCACCACATTACAGAGATCTGGGCCTAAATCCATTGTTTTTTTTGCACTCCACACCACCACAGTTCAGACATGGCCATATGCAAATCAGCCTTGACCCTGTGCCTCATGGGAACAGTCCAGCCCAAACTGAAAAGCCATGTCTTTCCTGGACCAGAAGCTAGCATCCTAGGACCGGTTTCTGGCTATCAGCCATCTTCAGCCAGGATGGAGTGACTCCAGTGGTGTGGAGAACATGGGACTCACGTCTGAGCATTCTCATCCCACTGGGGGTGACAAATGCAAAAACAACAATTGATGGACAGAATGCAGCACAATGTCATACATTCACCCCAGTACAGAGATCTGGGCCTAAATCCATTGTTTTATTGCACTCCACACGACCCCAGTTCAGACATGAACATATGCAAATCAGCCTTGACCTGGTGCCTCATGGGAACAGTCCAGCCCGAACTGCCAAGCCATGTCTTTCCTGGACCGAAATCCTGCATCCTAGGACCGGTTTCTGGCTATCAGCCGTCTTCAGCCAGGATAGCTTGACTCCAGTGGTAGGGAGAGCATGGGACTCAAGTCTGCGCATACTCATCCTACTCGGGTGAAAAATGCAAAAACAACAATTGATGGACAGAATGCAGAACAATGTCATACATTCACCCAGTACAGAGATCTGGGCCTAAATCCATCGTTTTTTTGCACTCCAGACCACCCCAGTTCAGACATGGCCATATGCAAATCACCCTTGACCCTGTACCTCATGGGAACAGTCCAGCCTGAAATGCCAAGCCATGTCTTTCGTTGACCGGAATCAAGCATCCTAGTACCGGTTTCTGGCTATCAGTCGTCTTCAGCAAGAATAGCTTGACTCCAGTGGTGTGGAGAGCATGGGACTCACGTCTGAGCATACCCATCCCACTCGGGGTGACAAATGCAAAAACAACAATTGATGGACAGAATGCAGAACAATGTCATACATTCACCCCAGTACAGAGATCTGGGCCTAAATCCATCGTTTCTTTTCACTCCACACCACCCCGGTTCAGACATGGCATTAGGAAAATCAGCCTTGACCCTGTGCCTCATGGGAACAGTCCAGCCCAAACTGCCAAGCCATGTCTTTCCTGGACAGGAATCAAGCATCCTAGGACCGGTTTCTGGCTATCAGCTGTCTTCATCCAGGATAGCTTGACTCCAGTGGTGTGGAGAGCATGGGACTCAAGTCTGAGCATACCCATCAAACTCGGGGTGACAAATGCAAAAATAACAATTGATGGACAGAATGCAGAACAATGTCATACATTCACCCCAGTACAGAGATCTGGGCCTAAATCCATCATCTTTTTGCACTCCACACCACCCCAGTTCAGACATGGCCATAATCAAATCAGCATTGACCCTGTGCCTCATGGGAACAGTTCAGCCCAAACTGCCAAGCAATGTCTTTCCTGGACAGAAATCAAGCATCCTAGGACCGGTTTCTAGCTATCAGCCGTCTTCAGCCAGGATAGATTGACTCCAGTGGTGTGGAGAGGATGGGACAAATGTCTGAGCATACCTATCCCACTCGGGGTGACAAATACAAAAACAACAATTGATGGACAGAATGCCGAACATTGTCATACATTCATCCCAGTACAGAGCTCTGGGCCTAAATTCATCGTTTTTTGCACTCCACACCACCCTAGTTCAGACATGGCCATATTTAAATCAGCCTTGACCCTGTGCCTCATGGGAACAGTCCAGCCCGAACTGCCAAGCATGTCTTTCCTGGACCGGAATCAAGCATACTAGGACCGGTTTCTGGCTATCAGCCGTCTTCAGCCAGGATAGCTTGACTCCAGTGGTGTGGAGAGCATGGGACTCACGTCTAAGCATACCCATCCCTCTCAGGATGACAAATGCAAAAAGAACAATTGATGGACAGAATGCAGAACAATGTCATACATTCACCCGAGTACAGAGATCCGGGCCTAAATCCATCATCTTTTTGCACTCCACACCACCCCAGTTCAGACATGGCCATAATCAAAACAGCCTTGACCCTGTGCCTCATAGGAATAGTCAAGCCCGAACTGCCAAGTCATGTCTTTCCTGGACAGAAATCAAGCATCCTAGGACCGGTTTCTGGCTATCAGCCGTCTTCAGCCAGGATAGCTTGACTCCAGTGGTGTGGAGAGCATGGGACTCACGTCTGAGCATACCCATCCCTCTCAGTCAGGATGACAAATGCAAAAAGAACAATTGATGGACAGAATGCAGAACAATGTCATACATTCACCCCAGTACAGAGATCTGGGCCTAAATCCATAGTTTTTTTGCACTCCACATCACCCCGGTTCAGACATGGCCATAGGAAAATCAGCCTTGACCCTGTGCCTCATGGGAACAGTCCAGCCCGAACTTCCAAGCCATGTCTTTCCTGGACAGGAATCAAGCATCCTAGGATCGGTTTCTGGTTATCAGCTGTCTTCAGCCAGGCTAGCTTGACTCCAGTGGTGTGGAGAGCATGGGACTCACGTCTGAGCATACCCATCCCACTCAGGTGACAAATGCAAAAACATCAAATGATAGACAGAATGCAGAACAGTGTCATACATTCACCCCAGTACAGAGATCTTCGCCTAAATCCATCGGTTTTTTGCACTCCACACCACCTCAGTTCAGACATGGCCATATGCAAATGATCCTTGACCCTGTGCCTCGTGGGAACAGTCCAACCCAAACTGAAAAGCCATGTCTTTCCTTGACCAGGTTCTAGCATACTAGGACCGGTTTCTGGCTATCAGCCGTCTTCAGCCAGGATAGCTTGACTCCAATGGTGTGGAGAGCATGGGACTCACCTCTGAGCATACCCATCCCACTCTGAGTGACAAATGGAAAAACAACAATTGATATACAGAATGCAGAACAATGTTATACATTCACCCCAGTACAGAGATCTGGGCCTAAATCCATTGTTTTTTGCACTCCACACCACCCCAGTTCAGACATGGCCATATGCAAATAATCCATGACCCTGTGCCTCATGGGAACAGTCCAGCCCGAACTGCCAAGCCATGTCTTTCCTGGACAGGAATCAAGCATCCTAGGACCGGTTTCAGGCTATCAGCCGTCTTCAGCCAGGATAGATTGACTCCAGTGGTGTGGAGAGCATGGGACTCACGTCTGAGCATACCCATCCCACTCGGGGTGACTAATGCAAAAACAACAATTGATGGACAGAATGCAGAACAATGTCATACATTCACCCCAGTACAGTGAACTGGGCCTATATCCATCGTTTTTTTGCACTTCACACCACGCCAGTCCAGACATGGCCATATGCAAATCAGCCTTGACCCTGTGCCTCATGGGAACAGTCCAGTCCGAACTGCAAAGCAATGTCTTTCCTGGACCGTAATCAACATCCTAGGACTGGTTTCTGGCTATCAGCCGTCTTCAGCCAGGATAGCTCGACTCCAGTGGTGTGGAGAGCATGGGACTCAAGTCTGAGCATACCCATCAAACTCGGGGTGACAAATGCAAAAACAACAATTGATGGACAGAATGCAGAACAATGTCATACATTCACCCCAGTACAGAGATCTGGGCCTAAATCCATCATCTTTTTGCACTCCACACCACCCCAGTTCAGACATGGCCATAATCAAATCAGCCTTGACCCTGTGCCTCATGGGAACAGTTCAGCCCGAACTGCCAAGCAATGTCTTTCCTGGACAGAAATCAAGCATCCTAGGACCGGTTTCTAGCTATCAGCCGTCTTCAGCCAGGATAGATTGACTCCAGTGGTGTGGAGAGCATGGGACTAATGTCTGAGCATACCTATCCCACTCGGGGTGACAAATACAAAAACAACAATTGATGGACAGAATGCCGAACAATGTCATACATTCATCCCAGTACAGAGCTCTGGGCCTAAATCCATCGTTTTTTGCACTTAACACCACCCCAGTCCAGACATGGCCATATGCAAATCAGCCTTGACCCTGTGCCTCATGGGAACAGTCCAGTCCGAACTGCCAAGCCATGTCTTTCCTGGATCATAATCAAGCATCCTAGGACTGGTTTCTGGCTATCAGCCGTCTTCAGCCAGCATAGCTTGACTCCAGTGGTGTGGAGAGCAAGGGACTCAAGTCTGAGCATACCCATAAAACTCGTGGTGACAAATGCAAAAGCAACAATTGATGGACAGAATGCAGAACAATGTCATACATTCACCCCAGTACAGAGATCTGGGCCTAAATCCATCATCTTTTTGCACTCCACACCACCCCAGTTCAGACATGGCCATAATCAAATCAGCCTTGACCCTGTACCTCATGGGAACAGGCCAGCCCGAACTGGCAAGCCATGTCTTTCCTGGACATAAATCAAGCATCCTATCAGCCGTCTTCAGCTAGGATAGATTGACTCCAGTGGTGTGGAGAGCATGGGACTCACTTCTGAGCATACCCATCCCACTCGGGGTGACAAATACAAAAACAACAATTGATAGACAGAATGCAGAACAATGTCATACATTCACTCCAGTACAGAGATCTGGGCCTAAAACCATCGTTTTATTGCACTCCACACCACCCCAGTTCAGACATGGCCATATGCAAATCAGCCTTGACCCTGTGTCCCATGGGAACAGTCCAGCCCGAACTGCGAAGCCATGTCTTTCCTGGACCGGAATCAAGCATCCTAGGACCGGTTTGTGGCTATCATCCCTCTTCAGCCGGGATAGCTTGACTCCAGTGGTGTGGAGAGCATGGGACTCACGTCTGAGCATACCCATCCCACTCAGGTGACAAATGCAAAAACAACAATTGATGGACAGAATACAGAACAATGTCTTACATTCACCCCATTACAGAGATCTGGGCCTAAATCCATTGTTTTTTTTGCACTCCACACCACCCCAGTTCAGACATGGCCATATGCAAATCAGCCTTGACCCTGAGCCTCATGGGAACAGTCCAGCCCAAACTGAAAAGCCATGTCTTTCCTGGACCAGAAGCTAGCATCTTAGGACCGGTTTCTGGCTATCAGCCATCTTCAGCCAGGATGGATTGACTCCAGTGGTGTTGAGAACATGGGACTCACGTCTGAGCATACCCATCCCACTCGGGGTGACAAATGCAAAAACATCAATTGATGGACAGAATGCAGCACAATGTCATACATTCACCCCAGTACAGAGATCTGGGCCTAAATCCATTGTTTTATTGCACTCCACACCACCCCAGTTCAGACATGGACATATGCAAATCAGCCTTGACCTGGTGCCTCATGGGAACAGTCCAGCCCGAACTGGCAAGCCATGTCTTTCCTGGACCGAAATCCCGCATCCTAGGACCGGTTTCTGGCTATCAGCCGTCTTCAGCCAGGATAGCTTGACTGAAGTGGTAGGGAGAGCATGGGACTCACGTTTGCGCATACTCATCCTACTCGGGTGACAAATGCAAAAACAACAATTGATGGACAGAATGCAGAACAATGTCATACATTCACCCAGTACAGAGATCTGGGCCTAAATCCATCGTTTTTTTGCACTCCACACCACCCCAGTTCAGACATTGCCATATGCAAATCACCCTTGACCCTGTGCCTCATGGGAACAGTCCAGCCTGAAATGCCAAGCCATGTCTTTCGTTGACCGGAATCAAGCATCCTAGTACCGGTTTCTGGCTATCAGTCGTCTTCAGCAAGAATAGCTTGACTCCAGTCGTGTGGAGAGCATGGGACTCACGTCTGAGCATACCCATCCCACTCGGGGTGACAAATGCAAAAACAACAAATGATGGACAGAATGCAGAACAATGTCATACATTCACCCCAGTACAGAGAACTGGGCCTATATCCATCGTTTTTTTGCACTTAACACCACGAAAGTCCAGACATGGTCATATGCAAATCAGCCTTGACCCTGTGCCTCATGGGAACAGTGCAGTCCGAAGTGCAAAGCAATGTCTTTCCTGGACCATAATCAAGCATCCTAGGACTGGTTTCTGGCTATCAGCCGTCTTCAGCCAGGATAGCTTGACTCCAGTGGTGTGGACAGCATGGGACTCAAGTCTGAGCATACCCATCAAACTCGGGGTGACAAATGCAAAAATAACAATGGATGGACAAAATGCAGAACAATGTCATACATTCACCCCAGTACAGAGATCTGGGCCTAAATCCATCATCTTTTTGCACTCCACACCACCCCAGTTCAGACATGGCCATAATCAAATCAGCCTTGACCCTGTGCCTCATGGGAACAGTTCAGCCCGAACTGCCAAGCAATGTCTTTCCTGGACAGAAATCAAGCATCCTAGGACCGGTTTCTAGCTATCAGCCGTCTTCAGCCAGGATAGATTGACTCCAGTGGTGTGGAGAGCATGGGACTAATGTCTGAGCATACGTATCCCACTCGGGGTGACAAATACAAAAACAACAATTGATGGACAGAATGCCGAACAATGTCATACATTCATCCCAGTACAGAGCTCTGGGCCTAAATCCATCGTTTTTTGCACTCCACACCACCTTAGTTCAGACATGGCCATATGTAAATCAGCCTTGACCCTGTGCCTCATGGGAACAGTCCAGCCCGAACTGCCAAGCCATGTCTTTCCTGGACCGGAATCAAGCATACTAGGACCGGTTTCTGGCTATCAGCCGTCTTCAGCCAGGATAGCTTGACTCCAGTGGTGTGGAGAGCATGGGACTCACGTCTGAGCATACCCATCCCTCTCAGGATGACAAATGCAAAAAGAACAATTGATGGACAGAATGCAGAACAATGTCATACATTCACCCCAGTACAGATATCTGGGCCTAAATCCATCGTTTTTTTGCACTCCACATCACCCCTGTTCAGACATGGCCATAGGAAAATCAGCCTTGACCCTGTGCCTCATGGGAACAGTCCAGCCCAAACTTCCAAGCCATGTCTTTCCTGGACAGGAATCAAGCATCCTAGGACCGGTCTCTGGCTATCAGCCGTCTTCAGCGAGGATAGCTTGACTACAGTGGTGTGGAGAGCATGGGACTCACGTCTGAACATACCCATCCCTCTCAGGATGACAAATGCAAAAAGAACAATTGATGGACAGAATGCAGAACAATGTCATACATTCACCCCAGTACAGAGATCTGGGCCTAAATCCATCATCTTTTTGCACTCCACACCACCCCAGTTCAGACATGGCCATAATCAAATCAGCCTTGACCCTGTGCCTCATGGGAACAGTCCAGCCCGAACTGCCAAGCCATGTCTTTCCTGGACAGAAATCAAGCATCTTAGGACTGGTTTCTGGCTATCAGCTGTCTTCAGCCAGGATAGCTTGACTCCAGTGGTGTGGAGAGCATGGGACTCACGTCTGAGCATACCCATCCCACTCGGGGTGACAAATGCAAAAACATCAAATGATAGACAGAATGCAGAACAATGTCATACATTCACCCCAGTACAGAGATCAGGGCCTAAATCCATCGTTTTTTTGCACTCCAAACCACCCCAGTTCAGACATGGCCATATGCAAATCAGCCTTGACCCTGTGCCTCATGGGTACAATCCAGCCCGAACTGCCAAGCCATGTCTTTCCTGGACAGGAATCAAGCATCCTAGGACCGGTTTCTGGCTATCAGCGGTCTTCAGCCACGATAGATTGACTCCAGTGGTGTGGAGAGCATGGGACTCACGTCTGAGCATACCCATCCCACTCGGGGTGACTAATGCAAAAACAACAATTGATGGACAGAATGCAGAACAATGTCATACATTCACCCCAGTACAGAGATATGGACCTAAATCCATTGTTTTTTTGCACTCCACACCACCCCAGTTCAGACATGGCCATATGCAATTCAGCCTTGACCCTGTGCCTCATGGGAACAGTCCAGCCCGAACTTCCAAGCCATGTCTTTCCTGGACCGGAATCAAGCATCCTAGGACTGGTTTCTGGCTATCAGCTGTCTTCAGCCTGGATAGCTTGACTCCAGTGGTGTGGAGAGCATGGGACTCACGTCTGAGCATACCCATCCCACTCGGGGTGACAAATGCAAAAACAACAACTGATGGACAGAATGCAGAGCAATGTCATATATTCACCCCAGTACAGAGAACTGGGCCTATATCCATCGTTTTTTTGCACTTCACACCACGCCAGTCCAGACATGGCCATATGCAAATCAGCCTTGACCCTGTGCCTCATGGGAAGAGTCCAGTCCGAACTGCAAAGCAATGTCTTTCCTGGACCGTAATCAAGCATCCTAGGACTGGTTTCTGGCTATCAGCCGTCTTCAGCCAGGATAGCTTGACTCCAGTGGTGTGGAGAGCATGGGACTCAAGTCTGAGCATACCGATCAAACTCGGGGTGACAAATGCAAAAACAACAATTGATGGACAGAATGCAGAACAATGTCATACATTCACCCCAGTACAGAGATCTGGGCCTAAATCCATCATCTTTTTGCACTCCACACCACCCCAGTTCAGACATGGCCATAATCAAATCAGCCTTGATCCTGTGCCTCATGGGAACAGTTCAGCCCGAACTGCCAAGCAATGTCTTTCCTGGACAGAAATCAAGCATCCTAGGACTGGTTTCTAGCTATCAGCCGTCTTCAGCCAGGATAGTTTGACTCCAGTGGTGTGGAGAGCATGGGACTAATGTCTGAGCATACTATCCCACTTGGGGTGACAAATACAAAAACAACAATTGATGGACAGAATGCCGAACAATGTCATACATTCATCCCAGTACAGAGCTCTGGGCCTAAATCCATCGTTTTTTGCACTCCACACCACCCTAGTTCAGACATGGCCATATGTAAATCAGCCTTGACCCTGTGCCTCATGGGAACAGTCCAGCCCGAACTGCCAAGTTATGTCTTTCCTGGACCGTAATCAAGCATTCTAGGACCAGTTTCTGGCTATCAGCCGTCTTCAGCCAGGATAGCTTGACTCCAGTGGTGTGGAGAGCATGGGACTCACGTCTGAGCATACCCATCCCTCACAGGATGACAAATGCAAAAAGAACAATTGATGGACAGAATGCAGAACAATGTCATACATTCACCCCAGTACAGAGATCTGGGCCTAAACCCATCATCTTTTTGCACTCCACACCACCCCAGTTCAGACATGGCCATAATCATATCAGCCTTGACCCTGTGCCTCCTAGGAACAGTCCAGCCCGAACTGCCAAGCCATGTCTTTCCTGGACAGAAATCAAGCATCCTAGGACCAGTTTCTGGCTATCAGCCGTCTTCAGCCAGGATAGCTTGACTCCAGTGGTGTGGAGAGCATGGGACTCACGTCTGAGCATACCCATCCCTCTCAGGATGACAAATTCAAAAAGAACAATTGATGGACAGAATGCAGAACAATGTCATACATTCACCCCAGTACAGAGATCTGGGCCTAAATCCATCGTTTTTTTGCACTCCACATCACCCCGGTTCAGACATGGCCATAGGAAAATCAGCCTTGACCCTGTGCCTCATGGGAACAGTCCAGCCCGAACTGCCAAGCCATGTCTTTCCTGGACAGGAATCAAGCATCCTAGGACCGGTTTCTGGCTATCAGCTGTCTTTAGCCAGGTTAGCTTGACTCCAGTGGTGTGGAGAGCATGGGACTCACGTCTGAGCATACCCATCCAAGTCGGGGTGACAAATGCAAAAACATCAAATGATAGAAAGAATGCAGAACAATGTCATACATTCACCCCAGTACAGAGATCAGGGCCTAAATCCATCGTTTTTTTGCACTCCAAACCACCCCAGTTCAGACATGGCCATATGCCAATCAGCCTTGACCCTGTGCCTCATGGGAACAATCCAGCCCGACCTGCCAAGCCATGTCTTTCCTGGACAGGAATCAAGCATCCTAGGACCGGTTTCTGGCTATCAGCGGTCTATAGCCACGATAGATTGACTCCAGTGGTGTGGAGAGCATGGGACTCACGTCTGAGCATACCCATACTACTCAGGGTAACAAATCCAAAAACACCAATTGATGGACAGAATGCAGAACAATGTCATACATTCACCCCAGTACAGAGATCTTCGCCTAAATCCATCGTTTTTTTGCACTCCACACCACCTCAGTTCAGACATGGCCATATGCAAATCATCCTTGACCCTGTGCCTCGTGGGAACAGTCCAACCCAAACTGAAAAGCCATGTCTTTCCTTGACCAGGTTCTAGCATACTAGGACCGGTTTCTGGCTATCAGCCGTCTTCAGCCAGGATAGCTTGACTCCAATGGTGTGGAGAGCATGGGACTCACCTCTGAGCATACCCATCCCACTCAGAGTGACAAATGGAAAAACAACAATTGATTTACAGAATGCAGAACAATGTTATACATTCACCCCAGTACAGAGATCCGGGCCTAAATCCATTGTTTTTTGCACTCCACACCACCCCAGTTCAGACATGGCCATATGCAAATCATCCATGACCCTGTACCTCATGGGAACAGTCCAGCCCGAACTGCCAAGCCATGTCTTTCCTGGACAGGAATCAAGCATCCTAGGACCGGTTTCAGGCTATCAGCCGTCTTCAGCCAGGATAGATTGACTCCAGTGGTGTGGAGAGCATGGGACTCAAGTCTGAGCATACCCACCCCCACTCGGGGTGACTAATGCAAAAACAATTGATTTACAGAATGCAGAACAATGTCATACATTCACCCCAGTACAGAGATATGGACCTAAACCCATTGTTTTTTTGCACTCCACACCACCCCAGTTCAGACATGGCCATATGCAATTCAGCCTTGACCCTGTGCCTCATGGGAACAGTCCAGCCCGAACTTCCAAGCCATGTCTTTCCTGGACCGGAATCAAGCACCCTAGGACCGGTTTCTGGCTATCAGCTGTCTTCAGCCTGGATAGCTTGACTCCAGTGGTGTGGAGAGCATGGGACTCACGTCTGAGCATGCCCATCCCACTCGGGGTGACAAATGCAAAAACAACAATTGATGGACAGAATGCAGAACAATGTTATACATTCACCCCAGAACAGAGATCTGGGCCTAAATCCATTGTTTTTTGCACTCCACACCACCCCAGTTCAGACATGGCCATATGCAAATCATCCATGACCCTGTGCCTCATGGGAACAGTCCAGCCCGAACTGCCAAGCCATGTCTTTCCTGGACAGGAATCAAGCATCCTAGGACCGGTTTCAGGCTATCAGCCGTCTTCAGCCAGGATAGCTTGACTCCAGTGGTGTGGAGAGCATGGGACTCAAGTCTGAGCATACCCATCAAACTCGGGGTGACAAATGCAAAAATAACAATTGATGGACAGAATGCAGAACAATGTCATACATTCACCCCAGTACAGAGATCTGGGCCTAAATCCATCATCTTTTTGCACTCCACACCACCCCAGTTCAGACATGGCCATAATCAAATCAGCCTTGACCCTGTGCCTCATGGGAACAGTTCAGCCCGAACTGCCAAGCAATGTCTTTCCTGGACAGAAATCAAGCATCCTAGGACCGGTTTCTAGCTATCAGCCGTCTTCAGCCAGGATAGATTGACTCCAGTGGTGTGGAGAGCATGGGACTAATGTCTGAGCATACCTATCCCACTCGGGGTGACAAATACAAAAACAACAATTGATGGGCAGAATGCCGAACAATGTCATACATTCATCCCAGTACAGAGCTCTGGGCCTAAATCCATCGTTTTTTGCACTCCACACCACCCTAGTTCAGACATGGCCATATGTAAATCAGCCTTGACCCTGTGCCTCATGGGAACAGTCCAGCCCGAACTGCCAAGCCATGTCTTTCCTGGACCGGAATAAAGCATACTAGTACCGGTTTCTGGATATCAGCCGTCTTCAGCCAGGATAGCTTGACTCCAGTGGTGTGGAGAGCATGGGACTCACGTCTGAGCATACCCATCCCTCTCAGGATGACAAATGCAAAAAGAACAATTGATGGACAGAATGCAGAACAATGTCATACATTCACCCCAGTACAGATATCTGGGCCTAAATCCATCGTTTTTTTGCACTCCACATCACCCCGGTTCAAACATGGCCATAGGAAAATCAGCCTTGACCCTGTGCCTCATGGGAACAGTCCAGCCCAAACTTCCAAGCCATGTCTTTCCTGGACAGGAATCAAGCATCCTAGGACCGGTTTCTGGCTATCAGCTGTCTTCAGCCAGGATAGCTTGACTCCAGTGGTGTGGAGAGCATGGGACTCACGTCTGAGCATACCCATTCCACTCGGGGTGACAAATGCAAAAACATCAAATGATAGACAGAATGCAGAACAATGTCATACATTCACCCCAGTACAGAGATCAGGGCCTAAATCCATCGTTTTTTTGCACTCCAAACCACCCCAGTTCAGACATGGCCATATGCAAATCAGCCTTGACCCTGTGCCTCATGGGAACAATCCAGCCCGAACTGCCAAGCCATGTCTTTCCTGGACAGGAATCAAGCATCCTAGGACCGGTTTCTGGCTATAAGCGGTCTTCAGCCACGATAGATTGACTCCAGTGGTGTGGAGAGCATGGGACTCACGTCTGAGCATACCCATCCTACTCAGGGTAACAAATGCAAAAACACCAATTGATGGACAGAATGCAGAACAATGTCATACATTCACCCCAGTACAGAGATCTTCGCCTAAATCCATCGTTTTTTTGCACTCCACACCACCTCAGTTCAGACATGGCCATATGCAAATCATCCTTGACCCTGTGTCTCGTGGGAACAGTCCAACCCAAACTGAAAAGCCATGTCTTTGCTTGACCAGGTTCTAGCATACTAGGACCGGTTTCTGGCTATCAGCCGTCTTCAGCCAGGATAGCTTGCCTCCAATGGTGTGGAGAGCATGGGACTCACCTCTGAGCATACCCATCCCACTCGGAGTGACAAATGGAAAAACATCAATTGATATACAGAATGCAGAACAATGTTATACATTCACCCCAGTACAGAGATCTGGGCCTAAATCCATTGTTTTTTGCACTCCACACCACCCCAGTTCAGACATGGCCATATGCAAATCATCCATGACCCTGTGCCTCATGGGAACAGTCCAGCTTGAACTGCCAAGCCATGTCTTTCCTGGACAGGAATCAAGCATCCTAGGACCGGTATCAGGCTATCAGCCGTCTTCAGCCGGGATAGATTGACTCCAGTGGTGTGGAGAGCATGGGACACACGTCTGAGCATACCCATCCCACTCGGGGTGACTAATGCAAAAACAACAATTGATGGACAGAATGCAGAACAATGTCATACATTCACCCCAGTACAGAGATATGGACCTAAATCCATTGTTTTTTTGCACTCCACACCACCCCAGTTCAGACATGGCCATATGCAATTCAGCCTTGACCCTGTGCCTCATGGGAACAGTCCAGCCCGAACTTCCAAGCCATGTCTTTCCTGGACCGGAATCAAGCAACCTAGGACCGGTTTCTGGCTATCAGCTGTCTTCAGCCTGGATAGCTTGACTCCAATGGTGTGGAGAGCATGGGACTCACGTCTGAGCATACCCATCCCACTCGGGGTGACAAATGCAAAAACAACAACTGATGGACAGAATGCAGAGCAATGTCATATATTCAACCCAGTACAGAGAACTGGGCCTATATCCATCGTTTTTTTGCACTTCACACCACGCCAGTCCAGACATGGCCATATGCAAATCAGCCTTGACCCTGTGCCTCATGGGAAGAGTCCAGTCCGAACTGCAAAGCAATGTCTTTCCTGGACCGTAATCAAGCATCCTAGGACTGGTTTCTCTCTATCAGCCATCTTCAGACAGGATAGCTTGACTTCAGTGGTGTGGAGAGCATGGGACTCAAGTCTGAGCATACCCATCAAACTCGGGGTGACAAATGCAAAAACAACAATTGATGGACAGAATGCAGAACAATGTCATACATTCACCCAAGTACAGAGATCTGGGCCTAAATCCATCATCTTTTTGCTCTCCACACCACCCCATTTCAGACATGGCCATAATCAAATCAGCCTTGATCCTGTGCCTCATGGGAACAGTTCAGCCTGAACTGCCAAGCAATGTCTTTCCTGGACAGAAATCAAGCATCCTAGGACCGGTTTCTAGCTATCAGCCGTCTTCAGCCAGGATAGTTTGACTCCAGTGGTGTGGAGAGCATGGGACTAATGTCTGAGCATACTATCCCACTTGGGGTGACAAATACAAAAACAACAATTGATGGACAGAATGCCGAACAATGTCATACATTCATCCCAGTACAGAGCTCTGGGCCTAAATCCATCGTTTTTTACACTCCACACCACCCTAGTTCAGACATGGCCATATGTAAATCAGCCTTGACCCTGTGCCTCATGGGAACAGTCCAGCCCGAACTGCCAAGTTATGTCTTTCCTGGACCGTAATCAAGCATTCTAGGACCGGTTTCTTTCTATCAGCCGTCTTCAGCCAGGATAGCTTGACTCCAGTGGTGTGGAGAGCATGGGACTCACGTCTGAGCATACCCATCCCTCTCAGGATGACAAATGCAAAAAGAACAATTGATGGACAGAATGCAGAACAATGTCATACATTCACCCCAGTACAGAGATCTGGGCCTAAATCCATCGTTTTTTTGCACTCCACATCACCCCGGTTCAGACATGGCCATAATCAAATCAGCCTTGACCCTGTGCCTCATGGGAACAGTTCAGCCCGAACTGCCAAGCAATGTCTTTCCTGGACAGAAATCAAGCATCCTAGGACCGGTTTCTCGCTATCAGCCGTCTTCAGCCAGGATAGATTGACTCCAGTGGTGTGGAGAGCATGGGACTAATGTCTGAGCATACCTATCCCACTCGGGGTGACAAATACAAAAACAACAATTGATGGACAGAATGCCAAACAATGTCATACATTCATCCCAGTACAGAGCTCTGGGCCTAAATCCATCGTTTTTTGCACTCCACACAACCCTAGTTCAGACATGGCCATATGTAAATCAGCCTTGACCCTGTGCCTCATGGGAACAGTCCAGCCCGAACTGCCAAGCCATGTCTTTCCTGGACCGGAATCAAGCATACTAGTACCGGTTTCTGGCTATCAGCCGTCTTCAGCCAGGATAGCTTGACTCCAGTGGTGTGGAGAGCATGGGACTCACGTCTGAGCATACCCATCCCTCTCAGGATGACAAATGCAAAAAGAACAATTGATGGACAGAATGCAGAACAATGTCATACATTCACCCCAGTACAGATATCTGGGCCTAAATCCATCGTTTTTTTGCACTCCACATCACCCCGGTTCAGACATGGCCATAGGAAAATCAGCCTTGACCCTGTGCCTCATGGGAACAGTCCAGCCCAAACTTCCAAGCCATGTCTTTCCTGGACAGGAATCAAGCATCCTAGGACCGGTTTCTGGCTATCAGCTGTCTTCAGCCAGGATAGCTTGACTCCAGTGGTGTGGAGAGCATGGAACTCACGTCTGAGCATACCCATTCCACTCGGGGTGACAAATGCAAAAACATCAAATGATAGACAGAATGCAGAACAATGTCATACATTCACCCCAGTACAGAGATCAGGGCCTAAATCCATCGTTTTTTTGCACTCCAAACCACCCCAGTTCAGACATGGCCATATGCAAATCAGCCTTGACCCTGTGCCTCATGGGAACAGTCCAATCCGAACTGCAAAGCAATGTCTTTCCTTGACCGTAATCAAGCATCCTAGGACTGGTTTCTGGCTATCAGCCGTCTTCAGCCAGGATAGCTTGACTCCAGTGGTGTGGAGAGCATGGGACTCAAGTCTGAGCATACCCATCCCACTCGGAGTGACAAATGGAAAAACAACAATTGATATACAGAATGCAGAACAATGTTATACATTCACCCCAGAACAGAGATCTGGGACTAAATCCATTGTTTTTTGCACTCCACACCACCCCAGTTCAGACATGGCCATATGCAAATCATCCATGACCCTGTGCCTCATTGGAACAGTCCAGCCCGAACTGCCAAGCCATGTCTTTCCTGGACAGGAATCAAGCATCCTAGGACCGGTTTCAGGCTATCAGCCGTCTTCAGCCAGGATAGATTGACTCCAGTGGTGTGGAGAGCATGGGACTCACGTCTGAGCATACCCATCCCACTCGGGGTTACTAATGCAAAAACAACAATTGATGGACAGAATGCAGAACAATGTCATACATTCACCCCAGTACAGAGATATGGACCTAAATCCATTGTTTTTTTGCACTCCACACCACCCCAGTTCAGACATGGCCATATGCAATTCAGCCTTGACCCTGTGCCTCATGGGAACAGTCCAGCCCGAACCTCCAAGCCATGCCTTTCCTGGACCGGAATCAAGCATCCTAGGACCGGTTTCTGGCTATCAGCCGTCTTCAGCCAGGATAGCTTGACTCCAGTGGTGTGGAGAGCATGGGACTCACGTCTGAGCATACCCATCCCTCTCAGGATGACAAATGCAAAAAGAACAATTGATGGACAGAATGCAGAACAATGTCATACATTCACCCCAGTACAGAGATCTGGGCCTAAATCCATCATCTTTTTGCACTCCACACCACCCCAGTTCAGACATGGCCATAATCATATCAGCCTTGACCCTGTGCCTCATAGGAACAGTCCAGCCCGAACTGCCAAGCCATGTCTTTCCTGGAGAGAAATCAAGCATCCTAGGACCAGTTTCTGGCTATCAGCCGTCTTCAGCCAGGATAGCTTGACTCCAGTGGTGTGGAGAGCATGGGACTCACGTCTGAGCATACCCATCCCTCTCAGGATGACAAATGCAAAAAGAACAATTGATGGACAGAATGCCAAACAATGTCATACATTCACCCCAGTACAGAGAACTGGGCCTATATCCATCGTTTTTTTGCACTTCACACCACGCCAGTCCAGTGATGGCCATATGCAAATCAGCCGTGACCCTGTGCCTCATGGGAACAGTCCAATCCGAACTGCAAAGCAATGTCTTTCCTTGACCGTAATCAAGCATCCTAGGACTGGTTTCTGGCTATCAGCCGTCTTCAGCCAGGATAGCTTGACTCCAGTGGTGTGGAGAGCATGGGACTCAAGTCTGAGCATTCCCATCCCACTCGGGGTGACAAATACAAAAACAACAACTGATGGACAGAATGCAGAACAATGTCATACATTCACCCAAGTACAGAGAACTGGGCCTATATCCATCGTTTTTTTGCACTTCACACCACGCCAGTCCAGACATGGCCATATGCAAATCAGCCGTGACCCTGTGCCTCATGGGAACAGTCCAGTCCGAACTGCAAAGCAATGTCTTTCCTGGACCGTAATCAAGCATCCTAGGACTGGTTTCTGGCTATCAGCCGTTTTCAGCCAGGATAGCTTGACTCCAGTGGTGTGGAGAGCATGGGACTCAAGTCTGAGCATACCCATCAAACTCGGGGTGACAAATGCAAAAACAACAATTGATGGACAGAATGCAGAACAATGTCATTCATTTACCCCAGTACAGAGATCTGGGCCTAAATCCATCATCTTTTTGCACTCCACACCACCCCAGTTCAGACATGGCCATAATCAAATCAGCCTTGACCCTGTGCCTCATGGGAACAGTTCAGCCCGAACTGCCAAGCAATGTCTTTCCTGGACAGAAATCAAGCATCCTAGGACCGATTTCTAGCTATCAGCCGTCTTCAGCCAGGATAGATTGACTCCAGTGGTGTGGAGAGCATGGGACTAATGTCTGAGCATACCTATCCCACTCGGGGTGACAAATACAAAAACAACAATTGATGGACAGAATGCCAAACAATGTCATACATTTATCCCAGTACAGAGCTCCGGGCCTAAATCCATCGTTTTTTGCACTCCACACCACCCTAGTTCAGACATGGCCATATGTAAATCAGCCTTGACCCTGTGCCTCATGGGAACAGTCCAGCCCGAACTGCCAAGCCATGTCTTTCCTGGACCGGAATCAAGCTTTCTAGGACCGGTTTCTGGCTATCAGCCGTCTTCAGCCAGGATAGCTTGACTCCAGTGGTGTGGAGAGCATGGGACTCACGTCTGAGCATACCCATCCCTCTCAGGATGACAAATGCAAAAAGAACAATTGATGGACAGAATGCAGAACAATGTCATACATTCACCCCAGTACAGAGATCTGGGCCTAAATCCATCATCTTTTTGCACTCCACACCACCCCAGTTCAGACATGGCCATGATCATATCAGCCTTGACCCTGTGCCTCATAGGAACAGTCCAGCCCGAACTGCCAAGCCATGTCTTTCCTGGACAGAAATCAAGCATCCTAGGACCAGTTTCTGGCTGTCAGCCGTCTTCAGCCAGGATAGCTTGACTCCAGTGGTGTGGAGAGCATGGGACTCACGTCTGAGCATACCCATCCCTCTCAGGATGACAAATGCAAAAAGAACAATTGATGGACAGAATGCAGAACAAGCCATACATTCACCCCAGTACAGTAATCTGGGCCTAAATCCATCGTTTTTTTGCACTCCACATCACCCCGGTTCAGACTCGGCCATAGGAAAATCAGCCTTGACCCTGTGCCTCATGGGAACAGTCAAGCCCGAACTGCCAAGCCATGTCTTTCCTGGACAGGAATCAAGCATCCTAGGACTGGTTTCTGGCTATCAGCTGTCTTCAGCCAGGATAGCTTGACTCCAGTGGTGTGGAGAGCATGGGACTCACGTCTGAGCATACCCATCCCACTCGGGGTGACAAATGCAAAAACATCAAATGATAGACAGAATGCAGAACAATGTCATACATTCACCCCAGTACAGAGATCTTCGCCTAAATCCATCGTTTTTTTGCACTCCACACCACCTCAGTTCAGACATGGCCATATGCAAATCATCCTTGACCCTGTGCCTCGTGGGAACAGTCCAACCCAAACTGAGAAGCCATGTCTTTCCTTGACCAGGTTCTAGCATACTAGGACCGGTTTCTGGCTATCAGCCGTCTTCAGCAAGGATAGCTTGACTCCAATGGTGTGGAGAGCATGGGACTCACCTCTGAGCATACTATCCCACTTGGGGTGACAAATACAAAAACAACAATTGATGGACAGAATGCCGAACAATGTCATACATTCATCCCAGTACAGAGCTCTGGGCCTAAATCCATCGTTTTTTGGACTCCACACCACCCTAGCTCAGACATGACCATATGTAAATCAGCCTTGACCCTGTGCCTCATGGGAACAGTCCAGCCCGAACTGCCAAGTTATGTCTTTCCTGGACCGTAATCAAGCATTCTAGGACCGGTTTCTGGCTATCAGCCGTCTTCAGCCAGGATAGCTTGACTCCAGTGGTGTGGAGAGCATGGGACTCACGTCTGAGCATACCCATCCCTCTCAGGATGACAAATGCAAAAAGAACAATTGATGGACAGAATGCAGAACAATGTCATACATTCACCCCAGTACAGATATCTGGGCCTAAATCCATCGTTTTTTTGCACTCCACATCACCCCGGTTCAGACATGGCTATAGGAAAATCAGCCTTGACCCTGTGCCTCAT
This sequence comes from Lissotriton vulgaris, assembly GCF_964263255.1. Lineage (NCBI taxonomy): Eukaryota > Metazoa > Chordata > Amphibia > Caudata > Salamandridae > Lissotriton > Lissotriton vulgaris. The sequence continues at coordinate 1,322,506,650 of NC_141689.1, read as the reverse complement.
GGGAACAGTCCAGCCCGAACTGCCAAGCCATGTCTTTCCTGGACAGGAATCAAGCATCCTAGGACCGGTTTCTGGCTATCAGCTGTCTTCAGCCAGGTTAGCTTGACTCCAGTGGTGTGGAGAGCATGGGACTCCCGTCTGAGCATACCCATCCCACTCGGGGTGACAAATGCAAAAACATCAAATGATAGACAGAATGCAGAACAATGTCATACATTCACCCCATTACAGAGATCAGGGCCTAAATCCATCGTTTTTTTGCACTCCAAACCACCCCTGTTCAGACATGGCCATATGCAAATCAGCCTTGACCCTGTGCCTCATGGGAACAATCTAGCCCGAACTGCCAAGCCATGTCTTTCCTGGACAGGAATCAAGCATCCTAGGACCAGTTTCTGGCTATCAGCGGTCTATAGTGACGATAGATTGACTCCAGTGGTGTGGAGAGCATGGGACTTCACGTCTGAGCATACCCATACTACTCAGGGTAACAAATCCAAAAACACCAATTGATGGACAGAATGCAGAACAATGTCATACATTCATCCCAGTACAGAGATCTTCGCCTAAATCCATCGTTTTTTTGCACTCCACACCACCTAAGTTCAGACATGGCCATATGCAAATCATCCTTGACCCTGTGCCTCGTGGGAACAGTCCAACCCAAACTGAAAAGCCATGTCTTTCCTTGATCAGGTTCTAGCATACTAGGACCGGTTTCTGGCTATCAGCCGTCTTCAGCCAGGATAGCTTGACTCCAATGGTGTGGAGAGCATGGAACTCACCTCTGAGCATACCCATCCCACTCAGAGTGACAAATGGAAAAACAACAATTGATATACAGAATGCAGAACAATGTTATACATTCACCCCAGTACAGAGATCCGGGTCTAAATCCATTGTTTTTTGCACTCCACACCACCCCAGTTCAGACATGGCCATATGCAAATCATCCATGACCCTGTGCCTCATGGGAACAGTCCAGCCCGAACTGCCAAGCCATGTCTTTCCTGGACAGGAATCAAGCATCCTAGGACCGGTTTCAGGCTATCAGCCGTCTTCAGCCAGGATAGATTGACTCCAGTGGTGTGGAGAGCATGGGACTCACGTCTGAGCATACCCATCCCACTCGGGGTGACAAATGCAAAAACATCAAATGATAGACAGAATGCAGAACAATGTCATACATTCACCCCAGTACAGAGATCTTCGCCTAAATCCATCGTTTTTTTGCACTCCACACCACCTCAGTTCAGACATGGCCATATGCAAATCATCCTTGACCCTGTGCCTCGTGGGAACAGTCCAACCCAAACTGAAAAGCCATGTCTTTCCTTGACCAGGTTCTAGCATACTAGGACCGGTTTCTGGCTATCAGCCGTCTTCAGCAAGGATAGCTTGACTCCAATGGTGTGGAGAGCATGGGACTCACCTCTGAGCATACCCATCCCACTCAGAGTGACAAATGGAAAAACAACAATTGATATACAGAATGCAGAACAATGTTATACATTCACCCCAGTACAGAGATCCTGGTCTAAATCCATTGTTTTTTTGCACTCCACACCACCCCAGTTCAGACACGGCAATATGCAAATCATCCATGACCCTGTGCCTCATGGGAACAGTCCATCCCGAACTGCCAAGCCATGTCTTTCCTGGACAGGAATCAAGCATCCTAGGACCGGTTTCAGGCTATCAGCCGTCTTCAGCCAGGATAGATTGACTCCAGTGGTGTGGAGAGCATGGGACTTACGTCTGAGCATACCCATCCCACTCGGGGTGACTAATGCAAAAACAACAATTGATCTACAGAATGCAGAACAATGTCATACATTCACCCCAGTACAGAGATCTGGGCCTAAATCCATTGTTTTTTGCACTCCACACCACCTCAGTTCAGACATGGCCATATGCAAATCATCCTTGACCCTGTGCCTCATGGGAACAGTCCAACCCAAACTGAAAAGCCATGTCTTTCCTTGACCAGGTTCTAGCATACTAGGACCGGTTTCTGGCTATCAGCCGTCTTCAGCCAGGATAGCTTGACTCCAATGGTGTGGAGAGCATGGGACTCACCTCTGAGCATACCCATCCCACTCGGAGTGACAAATGGAAAAACAACAATTGATATACAGAATGCAGAACAATGTTATAAATTCACCCCAGAACAGAGATCTGGGCCTAAATCCATTGTTTCTTGCACTCCACACCACCCCAGTTCAGACATGGCCATATGCAAATCATCCATGACCCTGTGCCTCATGGGAACAGTCCAGCCCGAACTGCCAAGCCATGTCTTTCCTGGACAGGAATCAAGCATCCTAGGACCGGTTTCAGGCTATCAGCCGTCTTCAGCCAGGATAGATTGACTCCAGTGGTGTGGAGAGCATGGGACTCACGTCTGAGCATACCCATCCCACTCGGGGTTACTAATGCAAAAACAACAATTGATGGACAGAATGCAGAACAATGTCATACATTCACCCCAGTACAGAGATATGGACCTAAATCCATTGTTTTTTTGCACTCCACACCACCCCAGTTCAGACATGGCCATATGCAATTCAGCCTTGACCCTGTGCCTCATGGGAACAGTCCAGCCCGAACCTCCAAGCCATGTCTTTCCTGGACCGGAATCAAGCATCCTAGGACCGGTTTCTGGCTATCAGCTGTCTTCAGCCTGGATAGCTTGACTCCAGTGGTGTGGAGAGCATGGGACTCACGTCTGAGCATACCCATCCCACTCGGGGTGACAAATGCAAAAACAATTGATGGACAGAATGCAGAACAATGTCATACATTCACCCCAGTACAGAGATCTGGGCCTAAATCCATCATCTTTTTGCACTCCACACCACCCCAGTTCAGACATGGCCATAATCAAATCAGCCTTGACCCTGTGCCTCATGGGAACAGTCCAACCCGAACTGCCAAGCCATGTCTTTCCTGGATCGGAATCAAGCATCCTAGGACCGGTTTTTGGCTATCAGCGTCTTCAGACAGGATAGCTTGACTCCAGTGGTGTGGAGAGCATGGGACTCATGTCTGAGCATTCCCATCCCACTCGGGGTGACAAATACAAAAACAACAACTGATGGACAGAATGCAGAACAATGTCATACATTCACCCCAGTACAGAGAACTGGGCCTATATCCATCGTTTTTTTGCACTTCACACCACGCCAGTCCAAACATGGCCATATGCAAATCAGCCGTGACCCTGTGCCTCATGGAAACAGTCCAGTCCGAACTGCAAAGCAATGTCTTTCCTGGACCGTAATCAAGCATCCTAGGACTGGTTTCTGGCTATCATGGGAACAATCCAGCTCGAACTGCCAAGCCATGTCTTTCCTGGACAGGAATCAAGCATCCTAGGACCGGTTTCTGGCTATCAGCTATCTTCAGCCAGGATAGATTGACTCCAGTGGTGTGGAGAGCAAGGGACTCACCTCTGAGCATACCCATCCCACTCGGAGTGACAAATGCAAAAACAACAATTGATGGACAGAATGCAGAACAATGTCATACATTCACCCTAGTACAGAGATCTGGGCCTAAATCCATCATCTTTTTGCACTCCACACCACCCCAGTTCAGACATGGCCATAATCAAATCAGCCTTGACCCTGTGCCTCATGGGAACAGTTCAGCCCGAACTGCTAAGCCATGTCTTTCCTGGACAGAAATCAAGCATCCTAGGACCAGTTTCTGGCTATCAGCCGTCTTCAGCCAGGATAGCTTGACTCCAGTGGTGTGGAGAGCATGGGACTCAAGTCTGAGCATACCCATCAAACTCGGGGTGACAAATGCAAAAACAACAATTGATGGACAGAATGCAGAACAATGTCATACATTCACCCCAGTACAGAGATCTGGGCCTAAATCCATCATCTTTTTGCACTCCACACCACCCCAGTTCAGACATGGCCATAATCAAATCAGCCTTGACCCTGTGCCTCATGGGAACAGTTCAGCCCGAACTGCCAAGCAATGTCTTTCCTGGACAGAAATCAAGCATCCTAGGACCGGTTTCTAGCTATCAGCCGTCTTCAGCCAGGATAGATTGACTCCAGTGGTGTGGAGAGCATGGGACTAATGTCTGAGCATACCTATCCCACTCGGGGTGACAAATACAAGAAAACAACAATTGATGGACAGAATGCCAAACAATGTCATACATTCTTCCCAGTACAGAGCTCTGGGCCTAAATCCATCGTTTTTTGCAATCCACACCACCCTAGTTCAGACATGGCCATATGTAAATCAGCCTTAACCCTGTGCCTCATGGGAACAGTCCAGCCCGAACCGCCAAGCCATGTCTTTCCTGGACCGGAATCAAGCATTCTAGGACCGGTTTCTGGCTATCAGCCGTCTTCAGCCAGGATAGCTTGACTCCAGTGGTGTGGAGAGCATGGGACTCACGTCTGAGCATACCCATCCCTCTCAGGATGACAAATGCAAAAAGAACAATTGATGGACAGAATGCAGAACAATGTCATACATTCACCCCAGTACAGAGATCTGGGCCTAAATCCATCATCTTTTTGCACTCCACACCACCCCAGTTCAGACATGGCCATAATCATATCAGCCTTGACCCTGTGCCTCATAGGAACAGTCCAGCCCGAACTGCCAAGCCATGTCTTTCCTGGACAGAAATCAAGCATCCTAGGACCAGTTTCTGGCTATCAGCCGTCTTCAGCCAGGATAGCTTGACTCCAGTGGTGTGGAGAGCATGGGACTCACGTCTGAGCATACCCATCCCTCACAGGATGACATATGCAAAAAGAACAATTGATGGACAGAATGCCAAACAATGTCATACATTCACCCCAGTACAGAGATATGGACCTAAATCCATTGTTGTTTTGCACTCCACACCACCCCAGTTCAGACATGGCCATATGCAATTCAGCCTTGACCCTGTGCCTCATGGGAACAGTCCAGCCCGAACTTCCAAGCCATGTCTTTCCTGGACCGGAATCAAGCATCCTAGGACCGGTTTCTGGCTATCAGCTGTCTTCAGCCTGGATAGCTTGACTCCAGTGGTGTGGAGAGCATGGGACTCACGTCTGAGCATACCCATCCCACTCGGGGTGACAAATGCAAAAACAACAATTGATGGACAGAATGCAGAACAATGTCATACATTCACCCCAGTACAGAGATCTGGGCCTAAATCCATCATCTTTTTGCACTCCACACCACCCCAGTTCAGACATGGCCATAATCAAATCAGCCTTGACCCTGTGCCTCATGGGAACAGTCCAGCCCGAACTACCAAGCCATGTCTTTCCTGGATCAGAATCAAGCATCCTAGGACCGGTTTCTGGCTATCAGCGTCTTCAGACAGGATAGCTTGACTCCAGTGGTGTGGAGAGCATGGGACTCATGTCTGAGCATTCCCATCCCGCTCGGGGTGACAAATACAAAAACAACAACTGATGGACAGAATGCAGAACAATGTCATACATTCACCCCAGTACAGAGAACTGGGCCTATATCCATCGTTTTTTTGCACTTCACACCACGCCAGTCCAGACATGGCCATATGCAAATCAGCCGTGACCCTGTGCCTCATGGGAACAGTCCAGTCCGAACTGCAAAGCAATGTCTTTCCTGGACCGTAATCAAGCATCCTAGGACTGGTTTCTGGCTATCAGCCGTCTTCAGCCAGGATAGCTTGACTCCAGTGGTGTGGAGAGCATGGGACTCAAGTCTGAGCATACCCATCAAACTCGGGGTGACAAATGCAAAAACAACAATTGATGGACAGAATGCAGAACAATGTCATACATTCACCCCAGTACAGAGTTATGGACCTAAATCCATCATCTTTTTGCACTCCACACCACCCCAGTTCAGACATGGCCATAATCAAATCAGCCTTGACCCTGTGCCTCATGGGAACAGTTCAGCCCGAACTGCCAAGCAATGTCTTTCCTGGACAGAAATCAAGCATCCTAGGACCGGTTTCTAGCTATCAGCCGTCTTCAGCCAGGATAGATTGACTCCAGTGGTGTGGAGAGCATGGGACTAATGTCTGAGCATACCTATCCCACTCGGGGTGACAAATACAAAAACAACAATTGATGGACAGAATGCCAAACAATGTCATACATTCATACCAGTACAGAGCTCCGGGCCTAAATCCATCGTTTTTTGCACTCCACACCACCCTAGTTCAGACATGGCCATATGTAAATCAGCCTTGACCCTGTGCCTCATGGGAACAGTCCAGCCCGAACTGCCAAGCCATGTCTTTCCTGGACCGGAATCAAGCATTCTAGGACCGGTTTCTGGCTATCAGCCGTCTTCAGCCAGGATAGCTTGACTCCAGTGGTGTGGAGAGCATGGGACTCACGTCTGAGCATACCCATCCCTCTCAGGATGACAAATGCAAAAAGAACAATTGATGGACAGAATGCAGAACAATGTCATACATTCACCCCAGTACAGAGATCTGGGCCTAAATCCATCATCTTTTTGCACTCCACACCACCCCAGTTCAGACATGGCCATAATCATATCAGCCTTGACCCTGTGCCTCATAGGAACAGTCCAGTCCGAACTGCCAAGCCATGTCTTTCCTGGACAGAAATCAAGCATCCTAGGACCAGTTTCTGGCTATCAGCCGTCTTCAGCCAGGATAGCTTGACTCCAGTGGTGTGGAGAGCATGGGACTCACGTCTGAGCATACCCATCCCTCTCAGGATGACAAATGCAAAAAGAACAATTGATGGACAGAATGCAGAACAATGTCATACATTCACCCCAGTACAGTAATCTGGGCCTAAATCCATCGTTTTTTTGCACTCCACATCACCCCGGTTCAGACATGGCCATAGGAAAATCAGCCTTGACCCTGTGCCTCATGGGTACAGTCCAGCCCGAACTGCCAAGCCATGTCTTTCCTGGACAGGAATCAAGCATCCTAGGACCGGTTTCTGGCTATCAGCTGTCTTCAGCCAGGATAGCTTGACTCCAGTTGTGTGGAGAGCATGGGACTCACGTCTGAGCATACCCATCCCACTCGGGGTGACAAATGCAAAAACATCAAATGATAGACAGAACGCAGAACAATGTCATACATTCACCCCAGTACAGAGATCAGGGCCTAAATCCATCGTTTTTTTGCACTCCAAACCACCCCAGTTCAGACATGGCCATATGCAAATCAGCCTTGACCCTGTGCCTCATGGGAACAATGCAGCCCGAACTGCCAAGCCATGTCTTCCCTGGACAGGAATCAAGCACCCTAGGACCGGTTTCTGGCTATCAGCGGTCTTCAGCCACGATAGATTGACTCCAGTGGTGTGGAGAGCATGGGACTCATGTCTGAGCATTCCCATCCCACTCGGGGTGACAAATACAAAAACAACAAGTGATGGACAGAATGCAAAACAATGTCATACATTCACCCCAGTACAGAGATCTAAGCCTAAATCCACTGTTTTATTGCACTCCACACCACCCCAGTTCAGACATGGCCATAGGCAAATCAGCCTTGACCCTGTGCCTCATGGGAACAGTCCAGCCCGAACTGCCAAGCCATGTCTTTCCTGGACCGGAATCAAGCATCCTAGGACCGGTTTCTGGCTATCAGCTGTCTTCAGCCTGGATAGCTTGACTCTAGTGGTGTGAAGAACATGGGACTCACGTCTGAGCATACCCATCCCACACGGGGTGACAAATGCAAAAACAACAATTGATGGACAGAATGCAGAACAATGTCATACATTCACCCCAGTACAGAGATCTGGGCCTAAATACATCATCTTTTTGCTCTCCACACCACCCCAGTTCAGACATGGCCATATTCAAATCAGCCTTGACCCTGTGCCTCATGGGAACAGTCCAGCCCGAACTGCCAAGCCATGACTTTCCTGGACCGGAATCAAGCATCCTAGGACCGGATTCATGCTATCAGCGTCTTCAGACAGGATAGTTTGACTCCAGTGGTGTGGAGAGCATGGGACTCACGTCTGAGCATACCCATCCCTCTCAGGATGACAAATGCAAAAAGAACAATTGATGGGCAGAATGCAGAACAATGTCATACATTCACCCCAGTACAGAGATCTGGGCCTAAATCCATTGTTTTTTTGCACTCCACACCACCCCGGTTCAGACATGGCCATAGGAAAATCAGCCTTGACCCTGTGCCTCATGGGAACAGTCCAGCCCGAACTGCCAAGCCATGTCTTTCCTGGACAGGAATCAAGCATCCTAGGACCGGATTCATGCTATCAGCTGTCTTCAGCCTGGATAGCTTGACTCCAGTGGTGTGGAGAGCATGGGACTCACGTCTGAGCATAACCATCCCACTCGGGGTGATAAATGCAAAAACAACAATTGATGGACAGAATGCAGAACAATGTCATACATTCACCCCAGTACAGAAATCTGGGCCTAAATCCATCATCTTTTTGCACTCCACAGCACCCCAGTTCAGACATGGTCATAATCAAATCAGCCTTGACCCTGTGCCTCATGGGAACAGTCCAGCCCGAACTGCCAAGCCATGTCTTTCCTGGACCGGAATCAAGCATCCTAGGACCGGTTTCTGGCTATCAGCGTCTTCAGACAGGATAGCATGACTCCAGTGGTGTGGAGAGCATGGGAGTCATGTCTGAGCATTCCCATCCCACTCGGGGTGACAAAGACAAAAACAACAAGTGATTGAAAGAATGCAAAACAATGTCATACATTCACCCCAGTACAGAGATCTGGGCCTAAATCCATTGTTTTATTGCACTCCACACCACCCCAGTTCAGACATGGCCATATGCAAATCAACCTTGACCCTGTGCCTCATGGGAACAGTCCAGCCCGAACTGCCAAGCCATGTCTTTCGTGGACCGGAATCAAGCATCCTAGTACCGGTTTATGGCTATCAGTCGTCTTCAGCAAGAATAGCTTGACTCCAGTGGTGTGGAGAGCATGGGACTCACGTCTGAGCATACCCATCCCACTCTGGGTGACAAATGCAAAAACAACAACTGATGGACAGAATGCAGAACAATGTCATACATTCACCCCAGTACAGAGATCGGGCCTAAATCCATTGTTTTTTTGCACTTCACACCACCCCAGTCCAGACATGGCCATTTGCAAATCAGTCTTGACCCTGTGCCTCATGGGAACAGTCCAGTCCGAACTGCCAAGCCATGTCTTTCCTGGACCGTAATCAAGCATCCTAGGACTGGTTTCTGGCTATCAGCCGTCTTCAGCCAGGATAGCTTGACTCCAGTGGTGTGGAGAGCATGGGACTCACGTCTGAGCATACCCATCAAACTCGGGTTGACAAATGCAAAAACAACAATTGATGGACAGAATGCAGAACAATGTCATACATTCACCCCCAGTACAGAGATCTGGGCCTAAATCCATCATTTTATTGCACTCCACACCACCCCAGTTCAGACATGGACATATGCAAACCAGCCTTGACCATGTGCCTCATGGGAACAGTCCAGCCCGAACTGCCAAGCCATGTCTTTCCTGGACCGGAAACCCGCATCCTAGGACCGGTTTGTGGCTATCTGCCGTCTTCAGCCAGGATAGCTTGACTCCAGTGGTGTGGAGAGCATGGGACTCATGTCTGAGCATACCCATCCCACTCGGGTGACAAATGCAAAAACAACAATTGATGGACAGAATACAGAACAATGTCATACATTCACCCCATGACAGAGATCTGGGCCTAAATCCATCGTTTTTTGCACTCCACACCACCCCAGTTCAGACATGGCCATATGCAAATCAGCCTTGACCCTGTGCCTCATGTGAACAGTCCAGCCCAAACTGAAAAGCCATGTCTTTCCTGGACCAGAATCTAGCATCCTAGGACGGGTTTCTGGCTATCAGCCGTCTTCAGCCAGGATGGATTGACTCCAGTGGTGTGGAGAGCATGGGACTCACGTCTGAGCATACCCATCCCACTCGGGGTGACAAATGCAAAAACAACAATTGATTAACAGAATGTAGAACAATGTCATACATTCACCCCAGTACAGAGTTCTGGGCCTTAATCCATAATCTTTTTGCACGCGACACCACCCCAGTTCAGACATGGCCATAATCAAATCAGCCTTGACCCTGTGCCTCATGGGAACAGTCCAGCCCGAACTGCCAAGCCATGTCTTTCCTGGACCAGAATCTAGCATCCTAGGACCTGTTTCTGGCTATCAGCTGTCTTCAGCCTGGATAGCTTGACTCCAGTGGTGTGAAGAGCATTAGACTCACGTCTGAGCATACCCATCCCACTCGGGGTGACAAATGCAAAAACAACAATTGATGGACAGAATGCAGAACAATGTCATACATTCACCCCAGTACAGAGATCTGGGCCTAAATCCATCATCTTTTTGCACTCCACACCACCCCAGTTCAGACATGGGCATAATCAAATCAGCCTTGACTCTGTGCCTCATGGGAACAGTCCAGCCCGAACTGCCAAGCCATGTCTTTCCTGGACCGGAATCAAGCATCCTAGGACCGGTTTCTGGCTATCAGGTTCTTCAGACAGGATAGCTTGACTCCAGTGGTGTGGAGAGCATGGGACTCATGTCTGAGCATTCCCAACCCACTCGGGGTGACGAATACAAAAACAACAATTAATGAACAGAATGCAAAACAATGTCATACATTCACCCCAGTACAGAGATCTGGGCCTAAATCCATTGTTTTATTGCACTCCACACCACCCCAGTTCAGGCATAGACATATGCAAATCAGCCTTGACCCTGTGCCTCATGGGAACAGTCCAGTCCGAACTGCAAAGCCATGTCTTTCCTGGACCGTAATCAAGCATCCTAGGACTGGTTTCTGGCTATCAGCCGTCTTCAGCCAGGATAGCTTGACTCCAGTGGTGTGGAGAGCATGGGAATCACGTCTGAGCATACCCATCAAACTCGGGTTGACAAATGCAAAAACAACAATTGATGGACAGAATGCAGAACAATGTCATACATTCACCCCAGTACAGAGATCTGGGCCTAAATCCATCATCTTTTTGCATTTCACACCACCCCAGTTCAGACATGGCCATAATCAAATCAGCCTTGACCCTGTGCCTCATGGGTACAGTCCAGCCCGAACTGCCAAGCCATGTCTTTCCTGGACAGAAATCGAGCATCCTAGGACCAGTTTCTGGCTATCAGCCGTCTTCAGCCAGGATAGATTGCCTCCAGTGGTGTGGAGAGCATGGGACTCACTTCTGAGCATACCCATCCCACTCGGGTGACAAATGGAAAAACAACAATTGATAGAAAGAATGCATAACAATGTCATACATGCACCCCAGTACAGAGATCTGAGCCTAAAGCCATCGTTTTTGTGCACTCCACACAACCCCAGTTCAGACATGGCCATATGCAAATCAGCCTTGACCCTGTGTCTCATGGGAACAGTCCAGCCCGAACTGCGAAGCCATGTCTTTCCTGGACCGGAATCAAGCATCCTAGGACCGGTTTCTGGCTATCAGCGTCTTCAGCCAGGATAGCTTGAATCCAGTGGTGTGAAGAGCATGGGACTCATGTCTGAGCATACCCATCCCACTCGGGGTGACAAGTACAAAAACAACAATTGATGGACAGAATGCAGAACAATGTCATACATTCACCCCAGTACAGAGATCTGGGCCTAAATCCATCATTTTATTGCACTCCACACCACCCCAGTTCAGACATGGACATATGCAAACCAGCCTTGACCCTGTGCCTCATGGGAACAGTCCAGCCTGAACTGCCAAGCCATGTCTTTCCTGGACCGGAATCCCGCATCCTAGGACCGGTTTGTGGCTATCTGCCGTCTTCAGCCAGGATAGCTTTACTCCAGTGGTGTGGAGAGCATGGGACTCATGTCTGAGCATACCCATCCCACTCGGGTGACAAATGCAAAAACAACAATTGATGGACAGAATGCAGAACAATGTAATACATTCACCCTAGTACAGAGATATGGACCTAAATCCATCATCTTTTTGCACTCCACACCACCCCAGTTCAGACATGGCCATAATCAAATCAGCCTTGACCCTGTGCCTCATGGGAACAGTCCAGGTCGAACTGCCAAGCCATGTCTTTCCTAGACCAGAATCAAGCATCCTAGGACCGGTTTCTGGCTATCAGCGTCTTCAGACAGGATAGCTTAACTCCAGTGGTGTGGAGTGCATGAGACTCATGTCTGAGCATATCCATCCCACTCGTGGTGACAAATACAAACACAACAATTGATGGACAGAATGCAGAACAATGTCATACATTCACCCCAGTTCAGAGATCTGGGCCTAAATCCATTGTTTTATTGCACTCCACACCACTCCAGTTCAGACATGGATATATGCAAATCAGCCTTCATCATGTGCCTCATGGGAACAGTCCATCCCGAACTGCCAAGCCATGTCTTTCCTGGACCGGAAAACCGCATCCTAGGACCGGTTTCTGGCTATCAGCCGTCTTCAGCCAGGATAGCTTGACTCCAGTGGTGGGGAGGTCATGGGACTCACGTCTGCGCATACTCATCCCACTCGGGTGACAAATGCAAAAACAACAATTGATTGACAGAATGCAGAACAATGTCATACATTCACCCCAGTACAGAGGTCTGGGCCTAAATCCATCGTATTTTTGCACTTCACACCACCCCAGTCCAGACATGGCCATATGCAAATCAGCCTTGACCCTGTGCCTCATGGGAACAGTCCAGTCCGAACTGCCAAGCCATATCTTTCGTGGACCGTATTAAAGCATCCTAGGACTGGTTTCTGGCTATCAGCCATCTTCAGCCAGGATAGCTTGACTCCAGTGGTGTGGAGAGCATGGGACTCACGTCTGAGCATACCCATCAAACTCGGGGTGACAAATGCAAAAACAGCAATTGATGGACAGAATGCAGAACAATGTCATACATTCACCCCAGTACAGAGATATGGGCCTAAATCCATCATCTTTTTGCACTCCACGCCACCCCAGTTCAGACATGGCCATAATCAAATCAGCCTTGACCCTGTGCCTCAAGGGAACAGTCCAGCCCGAAGTGCCAAGCCATGTCTTTCCTGGACAGAAATCAAGCATCCTAGGACCGGTTTCTGGCTATCAGCCGTCTTCAGCCAGGATAGATTGACTCCAGTGGTGTGGAGAGCATGGGACTAACTTCTGAGCATACCCATCCCACTCGGGTGACAAATGCAAAAACAACAATTGATATTACAGAATGCAGAACAATGTCATACATGCACCCCAGTACAGAGATCTGGGCCTAAATCCATAGTTTTATTGCACTCCACACCACCCCAGTTCAGACATGGACATATGCAAATCAACCTTGACCCTGTGCCTCATGGGAACAGTCCAGCCCGAACTGCCAAGCCATGTCTTTCCTGGACCGGAATCAAGCATCCTAGGACCGGTTTCTGGCTATCAGGTTCTTCAGACAGGATAGCTTGACTCCAGTGGTGTGGAGAGCATGGGACTCATGTCTGAGCATTCCCAACCCACTCGGGGTGACGAATACAAAAACAACAATTAATGGACAGAATGCAAAATAATGTCATACATTCACCCCAGTACAGAGATCTGGGCCTAAATCCATTGTTTTATTGCACTCCACACCACCCCAGTTCAGGCATAGACATATGCAAATCATCCTTGACCATGTGCCTCATGGCAACAGTCCAGCCCGAACTGCCAAGCCATGTCTTTCCAGGACCGGAATCCGGCATCCTAGGACCGGTTTCTGGCTATCAGCCGTCTTTAGCCAGGATAGCTTGACTCCAGTGGTGGGGAGAGCATGGGACTCACATCTGGCGCATACTCATCCCACTCGGGTGACAAATGCAAAAACAACAATTGATGGACAGAATGCAGAACAATATCATACATTCACCCAGTACAGAGATCTGGGCCTAAATCCATTGTTTTTTTGCACTCGACACCACCCCAGTTCAGACATGGCCATATGCAAATCAGCCTTGACCCTGTGCCTCATGGGAACAGTCCAGTCCGAACTGCCAAGCCATGTCTTTCCTGGACCGTAATCAAGCATCCTAGGACTGGTTTCTGGCTATCAGACGTCTTCAGCCAGGATAGCTTGACTCCAGTGGTGTGGAGAGCATGGGAATCACGTCTGAGCATACCCATCAAACTCGGGTTGACAAATGCAAAAACAACAATTGATGGACAGAATGCAGAACAATGTCATACATTCACCCCAGTACAGAGATCTGGGCCTAAATCCATCATCTTTTTGCATTTCACACCACCCCAGTTCAGACATGGCCATAATCAAATCAGCCTTGACCCTGTGCCTCATGGGTACAGTCCAGCCCGAACTGCCAAGCCATGTCTTTCCTGGACAGAAATCGAGCATCCTAGGACCAGTTTCTGGCTATCAGCCGTCTTCAGCCAGGATAGATTGACTCCAGTGGTGTGGAGAGCATGGGACTCACTTCTGAGCATACCCATCCCACTCGGGTGACAAATGGAAAAACAACAATTGATAGAAAGAATGCATAACAATGTCATACATGCACCCCAGTACAGAGATCTGAGCCTAAATCCATCGTTTTTGTGCACTCCACACAACCCCAGTTCAGACATGGCCATATGCAAATCAGCCTTGACCCTGTGTCTCATGGGAACAGTCCAGCCCGAACTGCGAAGCCATGTCTTTCCTGGACGGGAATCAAGCATCCTAGGACCGGTTTCTGGCTATCAGCGTCTTCAGACAGGATAGCTTGACTCCAGTGGTGTGGAGTGCATGGGACTCATGTCTGAGCATATCCATCCCACTCGTGGTGACAAATACAAACACAACAATTGATGGACAGAATGCAGAACAATGTCATACATTCACCCCAGTTCAGAGATCTGGGCCTAAATCCATTGTTTTATTGCACTCCACACCACTCCAGTTCAGACATGGATAAATGCAAATCAGCCTTGATCATGTGCCTCATGGGAACAGTCCATCCCGAACAGCCAAGCCATGTCTTTCCTGGACCGGAAAACCGCATCCTAGGACCGGTTTCTGGCTATCAGCCGTCTGCAGCCAGGATAGCTTGACTCCAGTGGTAGGGAGAGAATGGGACTCACGTCTGCGCATACTCATCCCACTCAGGAGACTAATGCAAAAACAACAATTGATGGACAGAATGCAGAACAATGTCATACATTCACCCAGTACAGAGATCTGGGCCTAAATCCATTGTTTTATTGCACTCCACACCACCCCAGTCTAACCCAAACTGAAAAGCCATGTCTTTCCTGGACCAGAATCTAGCATCCTAGGACCGGTTTCTGGCTAGAAGCCATCTTCAGCCAGGATGGATTGACTCCAGTGGTGTGTAGAGCATGGTACTCACGTCTGAGCATACCCATCCCACTAGGGGTGACAAATGCAAAAACAACAATTGATGGACAGAATGCAGCACAATGTCATACATTCACCCCAGTGCAGAGATCTGGGCCTAAATCCATTGTTTTATTGCACTCCACACCACCCCAGTTCAGACATGGACATATGCAAATCAGACTTGACCTGGTGCCTCATGGGAACAGTCCAGCCTTAACTGCCAAACCATGTCTTTCCTGGACCGAAATCCCGCATCCTAGGACCGGTTTCTGGCTATCAGCCGTCTGCAGCCAGGATAGCTTGACTCCAGTGGTAGGGAGAGCATGGGACTCACGTCTGCGCATACTCATCCCACTCAGGAGACTAATGCAAAAACAACAATTGATGGACAGAATGCAGAACAATGTCATACATTCACCCAGTACAGAGATCTGGGCCTAAATCCATCGTTTTTTTGCACTCCACACCACCCCAGTTCAGACATGGCCATATGCAAATCACCCTTGACCCTGTGCCTCATGGGAACAGTCCAGCCTGAAATGCCAAGCCATGTCTTTCCTGGACCGTAATCAAGCATCCTAGGACTGGTTTCTGGCTATCAGCCGTCTTCAGCCAGGATAGCTTGACTCCAGTGGTGTGGAGAGCATGGGACTCAAGTCTGAGCATATCCATCAAACTCGGGGTGACAAATGCAAAAACAACAATTGATGGACAGAATGCAGAACAATGTCATACATTCACCCCAGTACAGAGATCTAGGCCTAAATCCATCATCTTTTTGCACTCCACACCACCCCAGTTCAGACATTGCCATAATCAAATCAGCCTTGACCCTGTGCCTCATGGGAACAGTCCAGGTCGAACTGCCAAGCCATGTCTTTCCTAGACCGGAATCAAGCATCCTAGGACCGGTTTCTGGCTAT
Source organism: Lissotriton vulgaris (assembly GCF_964263255.1). NCBI lineage: Eukaryota > Metazoa > Chordata > Amphibia > Caudata > Salamandridae > Lissotriton > Lissotriton vulgaris. Next base: position 1,322,490,367 of record NC_141689.1, on the reverse strand, counting down.
CAGCGTCTTCAGACAGGATAGCTTGACTCCAGTGGTGTGGAGAGCATGGGACTCATGTCTGAGCATACCCATCCCACTCGGGGTGACAAATACAAACACAACAATTGATGAACAGAATGCAGAACAATGTCATACATTCACCCCAGTTCAGAGATCTGGGCCTAAATCCATTGTTTTATTGCACTCCACACCACTCCAGTTCAGACATGGATATATTCAAATCAGCCTTGATCATGTGCCTCATGGGAACAGTCCATCCCGAACTGCCAAGCCATGTCTTTCCTGGACCGGAAAACCGCATCCTAGGACCGGTTTCTGGCTATCAGCCGTCTTCAGCCAGGATAGCTTGACTCCAGTGGTGGGGAGGTCATGGGACTCACGTCTGCGCATACTCATCCCACTCGGGTGAAAAATGCAAAAACAACAATTGATGGACAGAATGCAGAACAATGTCATACATTCACCCCAGTACAGAGATCTGGGCCTAAATCCATCGTATTTTTGCACTTCACACCACCCCAGTCCAGACATGGCCATATGCAAATCAGCCTTGACCCTGTGCCTCATGGGAACAGTCCAGTCCGATCTGCCAAGCCATATCTTTCGTGGACCGTAATCAAGCATCCTAGGACTGGTTTCTGGCTATCAGCCATCTTCAGCCAGGATAGCTTGACTCCGTGGTGTGGAGAGCATGGGACTCACGTCTGAGCATACCCATCAAACTCGGGGTAAAAAATGCAAAAACAGCAATTGATGGACAGAATGCAGAACAATGTCATACATTCACCCCAGTACAGAGATATGGGCCTAAATCCATCATCTTTTTGCACTCCACACCACCCCAGTTCAGACATGGCCATAATCAAATCAGCCTTGACCCTGTGCCTCATGGGAACAGTCCAGCCCGAACTGCCAAGCCATGTCTTTCCTGGACAGAAATCAAGCATCCTAGGACCGGTTTCTGGCTATCAGACGTCTTCAGCCAGGATAGATTGACTCCAGTGGTGTGGAGAGCATGGGACTCACTTCTGAGCATACCCATCCCACTCGGGTGACAAATGCAAAAACAACAATTGATATTACAGAATGTAGAACAATGTCATACATGCACCCCAGTACAGAGATCTGGGCCTAAATCCATAGTTTTATTGCACTCCACACCACCCCAGTTCAGACATGGCCATATGCAAATCAACCTTGACCCTGTGCCTCATGGGAACAGTCCAGCCCAAACTGAAAAGTCATGTCTTTCCTGGACCAGAATCTAGCATCCTAGGACAGGTTTCTGGCTATCAGCCGTCTTCAGCCAGGATGGATTGACTCCAGTGGTGTGGAGAGCATGGGACTCACGTCTGAGCATACCCATCCCACTCTGGGTGACAAATGCAAAATCAACAATTGATGGACAGAATGCCGAACAATGTCATACATTCACCCCAGTACAGAAATCTGGGCCTAAATCCATCGTTTTTTGCACTCCACACCACCCCAGTTCAGACATGGCCATAATCAAATCAGCCTTGACCCTGTGCCTCATGGGAACAGTCCAGTCCGAACTGCCAAGCGATGTCTTTCCTGGACCGGAATCAAGCATCCTAGGACCGGTTTCTGGCTGTCAGCGTCTTCAGACAGGATAGCTTGACTCCAGTGGTGTGGAGAGCATGGGACTCATGTCTGAGCATACCCCTCCCACTCGGGTGACAAATGCAAAAACAACAATTGATGGACAGAATGTAGCACAATGTCATACATTCACCCCAGTACAGAGATTTGGGCCTAAATCCATTGTTTTATTGCACTCCACACCACCCCAGTCCAACCCAAACTGAAAAGCCATGTCTTTCCTGGACCAGAATCTAGCATCCTAGGACCGGTTTCTGGCTAGAAGCCATCTTCAGCCAGGATGGATTGACTCCAGTGGTGTGGAGAGCATGGGACTCACGTATGAGCATACCCATCCCACTCGGGGTGACAAATGCAAAAACAACAACTGATGGACAGAATGCAGCACAATGTCATACATTCACCCCAGTGCAGAGATCTGGGCCTAAATCCATTGTTTTATTGCACTCCACACCACCCCAGTTCAGACATGGACATATGCAAATCAGCCTTGACCTGGTGCCTCATGGGAACAGTCCAGCCTGAACTGCCAAACCATGTCTTTCCTGGGCCGAAATCCCGCATCCTAGGACCGGTTTCTGGCTATCAGCCGTCTGCAGCCAGGATAGCTTGACTCCAGTGGTAGGGAGAGCATGGGACTCACGTCTGCGCATACTCATCCCACTCAGGAGACTAATGCAAAAACAACAATTGATGGACAGAATGCAGAACAATGTCATACATTCACCCAGTACAGAGATCTGGGCCTAAATCCATCGTTTTTTTGCACTTCACACCACCCCAGTTCAGACATGGCCATATGCAAATCAACCTTGACCCTGTGCCTCATGGGAACAGTCCAGCCTGAAATGCCAAGCCATGTCTTTCCTGGACCGTAATCAAGCATCCTAGGACTGGTTTCTGGCTATCAGCCGTCTTCAGCCAGGATAGCTCGACTCCAGTGGTGTGGAGAGCATGGGACTCAAGTCTGAGCATACCCATCAAACTCGGGGTGACAAATGCAAAAACAACAATTGATGGACAGAATGCAGAACAATGTCATACATTCACCCCAGTACAGAGATCTAGGCCTAAATCCATCTTTTTTTTGCACTCCACACCACCCCAGTTCAGACATGGCCATAATCAAATCAGCCTTGACCCTGTGCCTCATGGGAACAGTCCAGCCCGAACTGCCAACCCATGTCTTTCCTGGACAGAAATCGAGCATCCTAGGACCGGTTTCTGGCTATCAGCCGTCTTCAGCCAGGATAGATTGACTCCAGTGGTGTGGAGAGCATGGGACTCATGTCTGAGCATACCCATCCCACTCGGGGTGACAAATTCAAAAACAACAATTGATGGACAGAATGCAGAACAATGTCATACATTCACCCCAGTACAGAGATCTGGGCCTAAATCCATAGTTTTATTGCACTCCACACCACCCCAGTTCAGACATGGCCATAATCAAATCAGCCTTGACCCTGTGCCTCATGGGAACAGTCCAGCCCGAACTGCCAAGCCATGTCTTTCCTGGACAGAAATCGAGCATCCTAGGACCGGTTTCTGACTATCAGCCATCTTCAGCCAGGATAGATTGACTCCAGTGGTGTGGAGAGCATGGGACTCATGTCTGAGCATACCCATCCCACTCGGGGTGACAAATGCAAACACAACAATTGATGGACAGAATGCCGAACAATGTCATACATTCACCCCAGTACAGAGATCTAGGCCTAAATCCATCTTTTTTTTGCACTCCACACCACCCCAGTTCAGACATGGCCATAATCAAATCAGCCTTGACCCTGTGCCTCATGGGAACAGTCCAGCCCGAACTGCCAACCCATGTCTTTCCTGGACAGAAATCGAGCATCCTAGGACCGGTTTCTGGCTATCAGCCGTCTTCAGCCAGGATAGATTGACTCCAGTGGTGTGGAGAGCATGGGACTCATGTCTGAGCATACCCATCCCACTCGGGGTGACAAATTCAAAAACAACAATTGATGGACAGAATGCAGAACAATGTCATACATTCACCCCAGTACAGAGATCTGGGCCTAAATCCATAGTTTTATTGCACTCCACACCACCCCAGTTCAGACATGGCCATAATCAAATCAGCCTTGACCCTGTGCCTCATGGGAACAGTCCAGCCCGAACTGCCAAGCCATGTCTTTCCTGGACAGAAATCGAGCATCCTAGGACCGGTTTCTGGCTATCAGCCGTCTTCAGCCAGGATAGATTGACTCCAGTGGTGTGGAGAGCATGGGACTCATGTCTGAGCATACCCATCCCACTCGGGGTGACAAATGCAAAAACAACAATTGATGGACAGAATGCCGAACAATGTCATACATTCACCCCAGTACAGAAATCTGGGCCTAAATCCATCGTTTTTTGCACTCCACACCACCCCAGTTCAGACATGGCCATAATCAAATCAGCCTTGACCCTGTGCCTCATAAGAACAGTCCAGCCCGAACTGCCAAGTCATGTCTTTCCTGGACCGGAATCAAGCATCCTAGGACCGGTTTCTGGCTATCAGCGTCTTCAGACAGGATAGCTTGACTCCAGTGGTGTGGAGAGCATGGGACTCATGTCTGAGCATACCCATCCCACTCGGGTGACAAATGCAAAAACAACAATTGATGGACAGAATGCAGCACAATGTCATGCATTCACCCCAGTACAGAGATCTGGGCCTAAATCCATTGTTTTATTGCACTCCACACCACCCCAGTCCAGCCCAAACTGAAAAGCCATGTCTTTCCTGGACCGGAATCTAGCATCCTAGGACCGGTTTCTGGCTATCAGCCATCTTCAGCCAGGATAGATTGACTCCAGTGGTGTGGAGAGCATGGGAATCACTTCTGAGCACACCCATCCCACTAGGGGTGACAAATGCAAAAACAACAATTGATGGACAGAATGCAGCACAATGTCATACATTCAACCCAGTACAGAGATCTGGGCCTAAATCCATTGTTTTAATGCACTCCACACCACCCCAGTTCAGAAATGGACATATGCAAATCAGCCGTGACCTGCTGCCTCATGGTAACAGTCCAGCTTGAACTGCCAAGCCATGTCTTTCCTGGACCGAAATCCCGCATCCTAGGACCATTTTCTAGCTTTCAGCCTTCTTCAGCCAGGATAGCTTGACTCCAGTGGTAGGGAGAGCATGGGACTCACGTCTGCGCATACTCATCCCACTCGGGTGACAAATGCAAAAACAACAATTGATGGACAGAATGCAGAACAATGTCATACATTCACCCAGTACAGAGATCTGGGCATAAATCCATCGTTTTTTTGCACTCCACACCTCCCCAGTTCAGACATGGCCATATGCAAATCACCCTTGACCCTGTGCCTCATGGGAACAGTCCAGCCTGAAATGCCAAGCCATGTCTTTCGTTGACCGGAATCAAGCATCCTAGTGCCGGTTTCTGGCTATCAGTCGTCTTCAGCAAGAATAGCTTGACTCCAATGGTGTGGAGAGCATGGGACTCACGTCTGAGCATACCCATTCCACTCGGGGTGACAAATGCAAAAACAACATCTGATGGACAGAATGCAGAACAATGTCATACATTTACCCCAGTACAGAGATCTGGGCCTATATCCATCGTTTTTTTGCACTTCACACCACGCCAGTCCAGACATGGCCATATGCAAATCAGCCTTGACCCTGTGCCTCATGGGAACAGTCCAGCCCGAACTGCCAAGCCATGTCTTTCCTGGACAGAAATCAAGCATCCTAGGACCGGTTTCTGGCTATCAGCCGTCTTCAGCCAGGATAGATTGACTCCAGTGGTGTGGAGAGCATGGGACTCATGTCTGAGCATACCCATCCCACTCGGGTGACAAATGCAAAAACAACAATTGATGGACAGAATGCAGAACAATGTCATACATTCACCCCAGTACAGAGTTCTGGGCCTTAATCCATCATCTTTTTGCACTCGACACCACCCCAGTTCAGACGAGGCCATAATCAAATCAGCCTTGACCCTGTGCCTCATGGGAACAGTCCAGCCCGAACTGCCAAGCCATGTCTTTCCTGGACCAGAATCAAGCATCCTAGGACCGGTTTCTGGCTATCAGCTGTCTTCAGCCTGGATAGCTTGACTCCAGTGGTGTGAAGAGCATTAGACTCACGTCTGAGCATACCCATCCCACTCGGGGTGACAAATGCAAAAACAACAATTGATGGACAGAATGCAGAACAATGTCATACATTCGCCCCAGTACAGAGATCTGGGCCTAAATCCATCATCTTTTTGCACTCCACACCACCCCAGTTCAGACATGGCCATATGCAAATCATCCATGACCCTGTGCCTCATGGGAACAGTCCAACCCGAACTGCCAAGCCATGTCTTTCCTGGATAGGAATCAAGCATCCTAGGACCGGATTCATGCTATCAGCTGTCTTCAGCCTGGATAGCTTGACTCCAGTGGTGTGGAGAGCATGGGACTCACGTCTGAGCATAGCCATCCCACTCGGGGTGATAAATGCAAAAACAACAATTGATGGACAGAATGCAGAACAATGTCATACATTCACCCCAGTACAAAAAACGGGGCCTAAATCCATCATCTTTTTGCACTCCACAGCACCCCAGTTCAGACATGGCCATAATCAAATCAGCCTTGACCCTGTGCCTCATGGGAACAGTCCAGCCTGAACTGCCAAGCCATGTCTTTCCTGGACCGGAATCAAGCATCCTAGGACCGGTTTCTGGCTATCAGCGTCTTAAGACAGGATAGCTTGACTCCAGTGGTGTGGAGAGCATGGGACTCATGTCTGAGCATTCCCATCCCACTCGGGGTGACAAAGACAAAAACAACAAGTGATTGACAGAATGCAAAACAATGTCATACATTCACCCCAGTACAGAGATCTGGGCCTAAATCCATTGTTTTATTGCACTCCACACCACCCCAGTTCAGACATGGCCATATGCAAATCACCCTTGACCCTGTGCCTCATGGGAACAGTCCAGCCCGAACTGCCAAGCCATGTCTTTCGTGGACAGGAATCAAGCATCCTAGTACCGGTTTCTGGCTATCAGTCGTCTCCAGCAAGAATAGCTTGACTCCAGTGGTGTGGAGAGCATGGGACTCACGTCTGAGCATACCCATCCCACTCTGGGTGACAATTGCAAAAACAACAACTGATGGACAGAATGCAGAACAATGTCATACATTCACACCAGTACAGTCATCTAGGCCTAAATCCATCGTTTTTTTGCACTTCACACCACCCCAGTCCAGACATGGCCATATGCAAATCAGTCTTGACCCTGTGCCTCATGGGAACAGTCCAGTCCGAACTGCCAAGCCATGTCTTTCCTGGACCGTAATCAAGCATCCTAGGACTGGTTTCTGGCTATCAGCCGTCTTCAGCCAGGATAGCTTGACTCCAGTGGTGTGGAGAGCATGGGACTCACGTCTGAGCATACCCATCCCACTCGGGTTGACAAATGCAAAAACAACAATTGATGGACAGAATGCAGAACAATGTCATACATTCACCCCAGTACAGAGATCTGGGCCTAAATCCATCATCTTTTTGCATTTCACACCACCCCAGTTCAGACATGGCCATAATCAAATCAGCTTTGACCCTGTGCCTCATGGGAACAGTCCAGCCCGAACTGCGAAGCCATATCTTTCCTGGACCGGAATCAAGCATCCTAGGACCGGTTTCTGGCTATCAGCGTCTTCAGCCAGGATAGCTTGAATCCAGTGGTGTGGAGAGCATGGGACTCATGTCTGAGCATACCCATCCCACTCGGGGTGACAAATACAAAAACAACAATTGATGGACAGAATGCAGAACAATGTCATACATTCACCCCAGTACAGAGATCAGGGCCTAAATCCATCATTTTATTGCACTCCACACCACCCCAGTTCAGACATGGACATATGCAAACCAGCCTTGACCCTGTGCCTCATGGGAACAGTCCAGCCCGAACTGCCAAGCCATGTCTTTCCTGGACCGGAATCCCGCATCCTAGGACCGGTTTGTGGCTATCTGCCGTCTTCTGCCAGGATAGCTTGACTCCAGTGGTGTGGAGAGCATGGGACTCATGTCTGAGCATACCCATCCCACTCGGGTGACAAATGCAAAAACAACAATTGATGGACAGAACACAGAACAATGTCATACATTCACCTCATTACAGAGATCTGGGCCTAAATCCAGAGTTTTATTGCACTCCACACCACCCCAGTTCAGACATAGCCATATGCAAATCAACCTTGACCCTGTGCCTCATGGGAACAGTCCAGCCCAAACTGCCAAGCCATGTCTTTCCTGGACCGGAATCAAGCATCCTAGGACCGGTTTCTGGCTATCAGCGTCTTCAGACAGGATAGCTTCACTCCAGTGGTGTGGAGAGCATGGGACTCATCACTGAGCATACCCATCCCACTCGGGTGACAAATACAAAAACAACAATTGATGGACAGAATGCAGAACAATGTCATACATTCACCCTAGTACAGAGATATGGACCTAAATCCATCATCTTTTTGCACTCCACACCACCCCAGTTCAGACATGGCCATAATCAAATCAGCCTTGACCCTGCGCCTCATGGGAACAGTCCAGGTCGAACTGCCAAGCCATATCTTTCCTAGACCGGAATCAAGCATCCTAGGACCGGTTTCTGGCTATCAGCATCTTCAGACAGGATAGCTTGACTCCAGTGGTGTGGAGAGCATGGGACTCATGTCTGAGCATACCCATCCCACTCGGGGTGACAAATACAAACACAACACTTGATGGACAGAATGCAGAACAATGTCATACATTCACCCCAGTTCAGAGATCTGGGCCTAAATCCATTGTTTTATTGCACTCCACACCACTCCAGTTCAGACATGGATATATGCAAATCAGCCTTGATCATGTGCCTCATGGGAACAGTCCATCCCGAACTGCCAAGGCATGTCTTTCCTGGACCGGAAAACCGCATCCTAGGACCGGTTTCTGGCTATCAGCCATCTTCAGCCAGGATAGCTTGACTCTAGTGGTGGGGAGGTCATGGGACTCACGTCTGCGCATACTCATCCCACTCGGGTGACAAATGCAAAAACAACAATTGATGGACAGAATGCAGAACAATGTCATACATTCACCCCAGTACAGAGATCTGGGCCTAAATCCATCGTATTTTTGCACTTTACACCACCCCAGTCCAGACATGGCCATATGCAAATCAGCCTTGACCCTGTGCCTCATGGGAACAGTCCAGTCCGAACTGCCAAGCCATATCTTTCGTGGACCGTAATCAAGCATCCTAGGACTGGTTTCTGGCTATCAGCCATCTTCAGCCAGGATAGCTTGACTCCAGTGGTGTGGAGAGCATGGGACTCACGTCTGAGCATACCCATCAAACTTGGGGTGACAAATGCAAAAACAGCAATTGATGGACAGAATGCAGAACAATGTCATACATTCACCCCAGTACAGAGATATGGGCCTAAATCCATCATCTTTTTGCACTCCACACCACCCCAGTTCAGACATGGCCATAATCAAATCAGCCTTGACCCTGTGCCTCATGGGAACAGTCCAGCCCGAACTGCCAAGCCATGTCTTTCCTGGACAGAAATCAAGCATCCTAGGACCGGTTTCTGGCTATCAGCGTCTTCAGACAGGATAGCTATACTCCAGTGGTGTGGAGAGCATGGGACTCATGTCTGAGCATTCCCATCCCACTCGGGGTGACAAATACAAAAACAACAACTGATGGACAGAATGCAGAACAATGTCATACATTCACCCCAGTACAGAAATCTGGGCCTAAATCCATCGTTTTTTGCACTTCACACCACCCCAGTTCAGACATGGCCATAATCAAATCAGCCTTGACCCTGTGCCTCTTGGGAACAGTCCAGCCCGAACTGCCAAGCGATGTCTTTCCTGGACCGGAATCAAGCATCCTAGAACTGGTTTCTGGCTATCAGCGTCTTCAGACAGGATAGCTTGACTCCAGTGGTGTGGAGAGCATGGGACTCATGTCTGAGCATACCCATCCCACTCGGGTGACAAATGCAAAAACAACAATTGATGGACAGAATGCAGAACAATGTCATACATTCACCCCAGTTCAGAGATCTGGGCCTAAATCCATTGTTTTATTGCACTCCACACCACTCCAGTTCAGACATGGATATATGCAAATCAGCCTTGATCATGTGCCTCATGGGAACAGTCCATCCCGAACTGCCAAGGCATGTCTTTCCTGGACCGGAAAACCGCATCCTAGGACCGGTTTCTGGCTATCAGCCATCTTCAGCCAGGATAGCTTGACTCCAGTGGTGGGGAGGTCATGGGACTCACGTCTGCGCATACTCATCCCACTCGGGTGACAAATGCAAAAACAACAATTGATGGACAGAATGCAGAACAATGTCATACATTCACCCCAGTACAGAGATCTGGGCCTAAATCCATCGTATTTTTGCACTTTACACCACCCCAGTCCAGACATGGCCATATGCAAATCAGCCTTGACCCTGTGCCTCATGGGAACAGTCCAGTCCGAACTGCCAAGCCATATCTTTCGTGGACCGTAATCAAGCATCCTAGGACTGGTTTCTGGCTATCAGCCATCTTCAGCCAGGATAGCTTGACTCCAGTGGTGTGGAGAGCATGGGACTCACGTCTGAGCATACCCATCAAACTTGGGGTGACAAATGCAAAAACAGCAATTGATGGACAGAATGCAGAACAATGTCATACATTCACCCCAGTACAGAGATATGGGCCTAAATCCATCATCTTTTTGCACTCCACACCACCCCAGTTCAGACATGGCCATAATCAAATCAGCCTTGACCCTGTGCCTCATGGGAACAGTCCAGCCCGAACTGCCAAGCCATGTCTTTCCTGGACAGAAATCAAGCATCCTAGGACCGGTTTCTGGCTATCAGCGTCTTCAGACAGGATAGCTATACTCCAGTGGTGTGGAGAGCATGGGACTCATGTCTGAGCATTCCCATCCCACTCGGGGTGACAAATACAAAAACAACAACTGATGGACAGAATGCAGAACAATGTCATACATTCACCCCAGTACAGAAATCTGGGCCTAAATCCATCGTTTTTTGCACTTCACACCACCCCAGTTCAGACATGGCCATAATCAAATCAGCCTTGACCCTGTGCCTCTTGGGAACAGTCCAGCCCGAACTGCCAAGCGATGTCTTTCCTGGACCGGAATCAAGCATCCTAGAACTGGTTTCTGGCTATCAGCGTCTTCAGACAGGATAGCTTGACTCCAGTGGTGTGGAGAGCATGGGACTCATGTCTGAGCATACCCATCCCACTCGGGTGACAAATGCAAAAACAACAATTGATGGACAGAATGCAGCACAATGTCATACATTCACCCCAGTTCAGAGATCTGGGCCTAAATCCATTGTTTTATTGCACTCCACACCACTCCAGTTCAGACATGGATATATGCAAATCAGCCTTGATCATGTGCCTCATGGGAACAGTCCATCCCGAACTGCCAAGCCATGTCTTTCCTGGACCGGAAAACCGCATCCTAGGACCGGTTTCTGGCTATCAGCCATCTTCAGCCAGGATAGCTTGACTCCAGTGGTGGGGAGGTCATGGGACTCACGTCTGCGCATACTCATCCCACTCGGGTGACAAATGCAAAAACAACAATTGATGGACAGAATGCAGAACAATGTCATACATTCACCCCAGTACAGAGATCTGGGCCTAAATCCATCGTATTTTTGCACTTTACACCACCCCAGTTCAGACATGGCCATATGCAAATCAGCCTTGACCCTGTGCCTCATGAGAACAGTCCAGTCCGAACTGCCAAGCCATATCTTTCGTGGACCGTAATCAAGCATCCTAGGACTGGTTTCTGGCTATCAGCCATCTTCAGCCAGGATAGCTTGACTCCAGTGGTGTGGAGAGCATGGGACTCAAGTCTGAGCATACCCATCAAACTCGGGGTGACAAATGCAAAAACAGCAATTGATGGACAGAATGCAGAACAATGTCATACATTCACCCCAGTACAGAAATATGGGCCTAAATCCATCATCTTTTTGCACTCCACACCACCCCAGTTCAGACATGGCCATAATCAAATCAGCCTTGACCCTGTGCCTCATGGGAACAGTCCAGCCCGAACTGCCAAGCCATGTCTTTCCTGGACAGAAATCAAGCATCCTAGGACCGGTTTCTGGCTATCAGCGTCTTCAGACAGGATAGCTATACTCCAGTGGTAGGGAGAGCATGGGACTCACGTCTGCGCATACTCATCCCACTCGGGTGACAAATGCAAAAACAACAATTGATGGACAGAATGCAGAACAATGTCATACATTCACCCAGTACAGAGATCTGGGCATAAATCCATCGTTTTTTTGCACTCCACACCACCCCAGTTCAGACATGGCCATATGCAAATCACCCTTGACCCTGTGCCTCATGGGAACAGTCCAGCCTGAAATGGCAAGCCATGTCTTTCCTGGATCGGAATCAAGCATCCTAGGACCGGTTTTTGGCTATCAGCGTCTTCAGACAGGATAGCTTGACTCCAGTGGTAGGGAGAGCATGGGACTCATGTCTGAGCATTCCCATCCCACTCGGGGTGACAAATACAAAAACAACAACTGATGGACAGAATGCAGAACAATGTCATACATTCACCCCAGTACAGAAATCTGGGCCTAAATCCATCGTTTTTTGCACTCCACACCACCCCAGTTCAGACATGGCCATAATCAAATCAGCCTTGACCCTGTGCCTCTTGGCAACAGTCCAGCCCGAACTGCCAAGCGATGTCTTTCCTGGACCGGAATCAAGCATCCTAGGACCGGTTTCTGGCTATCAGCGTCTTCAGACAGGATAGCTTGACTCCAGTGGTGTGGAGAGCATGGGACTCATGTCTGAGCATACCCATCCCACTCGGGTGACAAATGCAAAAACAACAATTGATGGACAGAATGCAGCACAATGTCATACATTCACCCCAGTACAGAGATCTGGGCCTAAATCCATTGTTTTATTGCACTCCACACCACCCCAGTCTAACCCAAACTGAAAAGCCATGTCTTTCCTGGACCAGAATCTAGCATCCTAGGACCGGTTTCTGGCTAGCAGCCATCTTCAGCCAGGATGGATTGACTCCAGTGGTGTGGAGAGCATGGGACTCACGTCTGAGCATACCCATCCCACTCAAGGTGACAAATGCAAAAACATCAATTGATGGTCAGAATGCAGCACAATGTCATACATTCACCCCAGTGCAGAGATCTGGGCCTAAATCCATTGTTTTATTGCACTCCACACCACCCCAGTTCAGACATGGACATATGCAAATCAGCCTTGACCTAGTGCCTCATGGGAACAGTCCAGCCTGAACTGCCAAACCATGTCTTTCCTGGACCGAAATCCCGCATCCTAGGACCGGTTTCTGGCTATCAGCCGTCTTCAGCCAGGATAGCTTGACTCCAGTGGTGTGGAGAGCATGGGACTCAAGTCTGAGCATACCCATCAAACTCGGGGTGACAAATGCAAAAACAACAATTGATGGACAGAATGCAGAACAATGTCATACATTCACCCCAGTACAGAGATCTAGGCCTAAATCCATCATCTTTTTGCACTCCACACCACCCCAGTTCAGACATGGCCATAATCAAATCGGCCTTGACCCTGTGCCTCATGGGAACAGTCCAGCCCGAACTGCCAAGCCATGTCTTTCCTGGACAGAAATCGAGCAACCTAGGACCGGTTTCTGGCTATCAGCCGTCTTCAGCCAGGATAGATTGACTCCAGTGGTGTGGAGAGCATGGAACTCATGTCTGAGCATACCCATCCCACTCGGGGTGACAAATACAAAAACAACAATTGATGGACAGAATGCAGAACAATGTCATACATTTACCCCAGTACAGAGATCTGGACCTAAATCCATTGTTTTATTCTACTCCACACCACCCCAGTTCAGACATGGCCATATGCAAATCAGCCTTGACCCTGTGCCTCATGGGAACAGTCCAGCCCAAACTGAAAAGCCATGTCTTTCCTGGACCAGAATCTAGCATCCTAGGACTGGTTTCTGGCTATCAGCCGTCTTCAGCCAGGATGGATTGACTCCAGTGGTGTGGAGAGCATGGGACTCACCTCTGAGCATACCCATCCCACTCTGGGAGAGAAATGCAAAAACAACAATTGATGGACAGAATGCCGAACAATGTCATACATTCACCCCAGTACAGAGCTCTGGGCCTAAATCCATCGTTTTTTGCACTCCACACCACCCCAGTTCAGACATGGCCATATGTAAATCAGCCTTGACCCTGTGCCTCATGGGAACAGTCCAGCGTGAACTGCCAAGCCATGTCTTTCCTGGACAGAAATCAAGCATCCTAGGATCGGTTTCTAGTTATCAGCCGTCTTCAGCCAGGATAGATTGACTCCAGTGGTGTGGAGAGCATGGGACTCATGTCAGAGCATACCCATCCCACTCGGGGTGACAAATACAAAAACAACAATTGATGGACAGAATGCGGAACAATGTCATACATTCACCCCAGTACAGAAATCTGGGCCTAAATCCATCATTTTATTGCACTCCACACCACCCCAGTTCAGACATGGCCATATGCAAATCAGCCTTGACCCTGTGCCTCATGGGAACAGTCCAGCCCAAACTGAAAAGCCATGTCTTTCCTGGACCAGAATCTAGCATCCTAGGACCGGTTTCTGGCTATCAGCCGTCTTCAGCCAGGATGGATTGACTCCAGTGGTGTGGAGAGCATGGGACTCACTTCTGAGCATACCCATCTCACTCGGGGTGACAAATGCAAAAACAACAATTGATGGACAGAATGCCGAACAATGTCCTACATTCACCCCAGTACAGAGATCTGGGCCAAAATCCATCGTTTTTTGCACTCCACACCACCCCAGTTCAGACATGGCCATATGCAAATCAGCCTTGACCATGTGCCTCATGGGAACAGTCCAGCCCGAACTGCCAAGCCATGTCTTTCCGGGACCGGAATCAAGCATTCTAGGACCGGTTTCTGGCTATCAGCCATCTTCAGCCAGGATAGCTTGACTCCAGTGGTGTGGAGAGCATGGGACTCACGTCTGAGCATACCCATCCCTCTCAGGATGACAAATGCAAAAAGAACAATTGATGGACAGAATGCAGAACAATGTCATACATTCACCCCAGTACAGAGATCTGGGCCTAAATCCATCGTTTCTTTGCACTCCACACCACCCCGGTTCAGACATGGGCATAGGAAAATCAGCCTTGACCCTGTGCCTCACGGGAACAGTCCAGCCCAAACTGCCAAGCCATGTCTTTCCTGGACAGGAATCAAGCATCCTAGGACCGGTTTCTGGCTATCAGCTGTCTTCATCCAGGATAGTTTGACTTCAGTGGTGTGGAGAGCATGGGACTCACGTCTGAGCATACCCATCGCACTCGGGGTGACAAATGCAAAAACATCAAATGATAGACAGAATGCAGAACAATGTCATACATTCACCCCAGTACAGAGATCAGGGCCTAAATCCATTGTTTTTTGCACTCCAAACCACCCCAGTTCAGACATGGCCATATGCAAATCAGCCTTGACCCTGTGCCTCATGGGAACAGTCCAGCCCGAACTGCCAAGCCATGTCTTTCCTGGACCGGAATCAAGCATCCTAGGACCGGTTTCTGGCTATCAGCCGTCTTCAGCCAGGATAGCTTGACTCCAGTGGTGTGGAGAGCATGGGACTCACGTCTGAGCATACCCTTCCCTCTCAGGATGACAAATGCAAAAAGAACAATTGATGGACAGAATGCAGAACAATGTCATATATTCACCCCAGTACAGAGATCTGGGTTTAAATCCATCATCTTTTTGCACTCCACACCACCCCAGTTCAGACATGGCCATAATCAAATCAGCCTTGACCCTGTGCCTCATGGGAACAGTCCAGCCCGAACTGCCAAGCCATGTCTTTCCTGGACAGGAATCAAGCATCCTAGGACCGTTTTCTGGCTATCAGCCGTCTTCAGCCAGGATAGATTGACTCCAGTGGTGTGGAGAGCATGGGACTCATGTCTGAGCATTCCCATCCCACTCGGGGTGACGAATACAAAAACAACAATTAATAGACAGAATGCAAAACAATGTCATACATTCACCCCAGTACAGAGATCTGGGCCTAAATAAATTGTTTTATTGCACTCCACACCACCCCAGTTCAGGCATAGACATATGCAAATCATCCTTGACCATGTGCCTCATGGCAACAGTCCAGCCCGAACTGCCAAGCCATGTCTTTCCTGGACCGGAATCCGGCATCCTAGGACCGGTTTTTGGCTATCAGCCGTCTTCAGCCAGGATAGCTTGACTCCAGTGCTGGGGAGAGCATGGGACTCACGTCTTGCGCATACTCATCCCACTCGGGTGACAAATGCAAAAACAACAATTGATGGACAGAATGCAGAACAATATCATACATTCACCCAGTACAGAGATCTGGGCCTAAATCCATTGTTTTTTTGCACTCCACACCACCCCAGTTCAGACATGGCCATATGCAAATCAGCCTTGACCCTGTGCCTCATGGGAACAGTCCAGTCCGAACTGCCAAGCCATGTCTTTCCTGGACCCTAATCAAGCATCCTAGGACTGGTTTCTGGCTATCAGCCGTCTTCAGCCAGGATAGCTTGACTCCAGTGGTGTGGAGAGCATGGGAATCACGTCTGAGCATACCCATCAAACTCGGGTTGACAAATGCAAAAACAACAATTGATGGACAGAATGCTGAACAATGTCATACATTCACCCCAGTACAGAGATCTGGGCCTAAATCCATCATCTTTTTGCATTTCACACCACCCCAGTTCAGACATGGCCATAATCAAATCAGCCTTGACCCTGTGCCTCATGGGTACAGTCCAGCCCGAACTGCCAAGCCATGTCTTTCCTGGACAGAAATAGAGCATCCTAGGACCGGTTTCTGGCTATCAGCCGTCTTCAGCCAGGATAGATTGACTCCAGTGGTGTGGAGAGCATGGGACTCACTTCTGAGCATACCCATCCCACTCGGGTGACAAATGGAAAAACAACAATTGATAGACAGAATGCAGAACAATGTCATACATGCACCCCAGCACAGAGATCTGAGCCTAAATCCATCGTTTTTGTGCACTCCACACCACCCCAGTTCAGACATGGCCATATGCAAATCAGCCTTGACCCTGTGTCTCATGGGAACAGTCCAGCCCGAACTGCGAAGCCATGTCTTTCCTGGACCGAAATCAAGCATCCTAGGACCGGTTTCTGGCTATCAGCGTCTTCAGCCAGGATAGCTTGAATCCAGTGGTGTGAAGAGCATGGGACTCATGTCTGAGCATACCCATCCCACTCGGGGTGACAAATACAAAAACAACAATTGATGGACAGAATGCAGAACAATGTCATACATTCACCCCAGTACAGAGATCAGGGCCTAAATCCATCATTTTATTGCACTCCACACCACCCCAGCTCAGACATGGACATATGCAAACCAGCCTTGACCCTGTGCCTCATGGGAACAGTCCAGCCCGAACTGCCAAGCCATGTCTTTCCTGGACCGGAATCCCGCATCCTAGGACCGGTTTGTGGCTATCTGCCGTCTTCTGCCAGGATAGCTTGACTCCAGTGGTGTGGAGAGCATGGGACTCATGTCTGAGCATACCCATCCCACTCGGGTGACAAATGCAAAAACAACAATTGATGGACAGAACACAGAACAATGTCATACATTCACCTCATTTCAGAGATCTGGGCCTAAATCCAGAGTTTTATTGCACTCCACACCACCCCAGTTCAGACATAGCCATATGCAAATCAACCTTGACCCTGTGCCTCATGGGAACAGTCCAGCCCAAACTGCCAAGCCATGTCTTTCCTGGATCGGAATCAAGCATCCTAGGACCGGTTTCTGGCTATCAGCGTCTTCAGACAGGATAGCTTCACTCCAGTGGTGTGGAGAGCATGGGACTCATCACTGAGCATACCCATCCCACTCGGGTGACAAATACAAAAACAACAATTGATGGACAGAATGCAGAACAATGTCATACATTCACCCTAGTACAGAGATATGGACCTAAATCCATCATCTTTTTGCACTCCACACCACCCCAGTTCAGACATGGCCATAATCAAATCAGCCTTGACCCTGTGCCTCATGGGAACAGTCCAGGTCGAACTGCCAAGCCATATCTTTCCTAGACCGGAATCAAGCATCCTAGGACCGGTTTCTGGCTATCAGCCGTCTTCAGCCAGGATGGATTGACTCCAGTGGTGTGGAGAGCATGGGACTCACTTCTGAGCATACCCATCTCACTCGGGGTGACAAATGCAAAAACAACAATTGATGGACAGAATGCCGAACAATGTCCTACATTCACCCCAGTACAGAGATCTGGGCCAAAATCCATCGTTTTTTGCACTCCACACCACCCCAGTTCAGACATGGCCATATGCAAATCAGCCTTGACCATGTGCCTCATGGGAACAGTCCAGCCCGAACTGCCAAGCCATGTCTTTCCAGGACCGGAATCAAGCATCCTAGGACCGGTTTCTGGCTATCAGCCATCTTCAGCCAGGATAGCTTGACTCCAGTGGTGTGGAGAGCATGGGACTCACGTCTGAGCATACCCATTCCTCTCAGGATGACAAATGCAAAAAGAACAATTGATGGACAGAATGCAGAACAATGTCATACATTCACCCCAGTACAGAGATCTGGGCCTAAATCCATCGTTTCTTTGCACTCCACACCACCCCGGTTCAGACATGGCCATAGGAAAATCAGCCTTGACCCTGTGCCTCACGGGAACAGTCCAGCCCAAACTGCCAAGCCATGTCTTTCCTGGACAGGAATCAAGCATCCTAGGACCGGTTTCTGGCTATCAGCTGTCTTCATCCAGGATAGATTGACTTCAGTGGTGTGGAGAGCATGGGACTCACGTCTGAGCATACCCATCGCACTCGGGGTGACAAATGCAAAAACATCAAATGATAGACAGAATGCAGAACAATGTCATACATTCACCCCAGTACAGAGATCAGGGTCTAAATCCATTGTTTTTTGCACTCCAAACCACCCCAGTTCAGACATGGCCATATGCAAATCAGCCTTGACCCTGTGCCTCATGGTAACAGTCCAGCCCGAACTGCCAAGCCATGTCTTTCCTGGACCGGAATCAAGCATCCTAGGACCGGTTTCTGGCTATCAGCCGTCTTCAGCCAGGATAGCTTGACTCCAGTGGTGTGGAGAGCATGGGACTCACGTCTGAGCATACCCATCCCTCTCAGGATGACAAATGCAAAAAGAACAATTGATGGACAGAATGCAGAACAATGTCATATATTCACCCCAGTACAGAGATCTGGGTTTAAATCCATCATCTTTTTGCACTCCACACCACCCCAGTTCAGACATGGCCATAATCAAATCAGCCTTGACCCTGTGCCTCATGGGAACAGTCCAGCCCGAACTGCCAAGCCATGTCTTTCCTGGACAGGAATCAAGCATCCTAGGACCGTTTTCTGGCTATCAGCCGTCTTCAGCCAGGATAGCTTGACTCCAGTGGTGTGGAGAGCATGGGACTCATGTCTGAGCATACCCATCCCACTCGGGTGACAAATGCAAAAACAACAATTGATGGACAGAACACAGAACAATGTCATACATTCACCTCATTACAGAGATCTGGGCCTAAATCCAGAGTTTTATTGCACTCCATACCACCCCAGTTCAGACATAGCCATATGCAAATCAACCTTGACCCTGTGCCTCATGGGAACAGTCCAGCCCAAACTGCCAAGCCATGTCTTTCCTGGACCGGAATCAAGCATCCTAGGACCGGTTTCTGGCTATCAGCGTCTTCAGACAGGATAGCTTCACTCCAGTGGTGTGGAGAGCATGGGACTCATCACTGAGCATACCCATCCCACTCGGGTGACAAATACAAAAACAACAATTGATGGACAGAATGCAGAACAATGTCATACATTCACCCTAGTACAGAGATATGGACCTAAATCCATCATCTTTTTGCACTCCACACCACCCCAGTTCAGACATGGCCATAATCAAATCAGCCTTGACCCTGTGCCTCATGGGAACAGTCCAGGTCGAACTGCCAAGCCATATCTTTCCTAGACCGGAATCAAGCATCCTAGGACCGGTTTCTGGCTATCAGCATCTTCAGACAGGATAGTTTGACTCCAGTGGTGTGGAGAGCATGGGACTCATGTCTGAGCATACCCATCCCACTCAGGGTGACAAATACAAACACAACACTTGATGGACAGAATGCAGAACAATGTCATACATTCACCCCAGTTCAGAGATCTGGGCCTAAATCCATTATTTTATTGCACTCCACACCACTCCAGTTCAGACATGGATATATGCAAATCAGCCTTGATCATGTGCCTCATGGGAACAGTCCATCCCGAACTGCCAAGCCATGTCTTTCCTGGACCGGAAAACCGCATCCTAGGACCGGTTTCTGGCTATCAGCCATCTTCAGCCAGGATAGCTTGACTCCAGTGGTGGGGAGGTCATGGGACTCACGTCTGCGCATACTCATCCCACTCGGGTGACAAATGCAAAAACAACAATTGATGGACAGAATGCAGAACAATGTCATACATTCACCCCAGTACAGAGATCTGGGCCTAAATCCATCGTATTTTTGCACTTTACACCACCCCAGTCCAGACATGGCCATATGCAAATCAGCCTTGACCCTGTGCCTCATGGGAACAGTCCAGTCCGAACTGCCAAGCCATATCTTTCGTGGACCGTAATCAAGCATCCTAGGACTGGTTTCTGGCTATCAGCCATCTTCAGCCAGGATAGCTTGACTCCAGTGGTGTGGAGAGCATGGGACTCACGTCTGAGCATACCCATCAAACTTGGGGTGACAAATGCAAAAACAGCAATTGATGGACAGAATGCAGAACAATGTCATACATTCACCCCAGTACAGAGATATGGGCCTAAATCCATCATCTTTTTGCACTCCACACCACCCCAGTTCAGACATGGCCATAATCAAATCAGCCTTGACCCTGTGCCTCATGGGAACAGTCCAGCCCGAACTGCCAAGCCATGTCTTTCCTGGACAGAAATCAAGCATCCTAGGACCTGTTTCTGGCTATCAGCATCTTCAGACAGGATAGCTATACTCCAGTGGTGTGGAGAGCATGGGACTCATGTCTGAGCATTCCCATCCCACTCGGGGTGACAAATACAAAAACAACAACTGATGGACAGAATGCAGAACAATGTCATACATTCACCCCAGTACAGAAATCTGGGCCTAAATCCATCGTTTTTTGCACTTCACACCACCCCAGTTCAGACATGGCCATAATCAAATCAGCCTTGACCCTGTGCCTCTTGGGAACAGTCCAGCCAGAACTGCCAAGCGATGTCTTTCCTGGACCGGAATCAAGCATCCTAGAACCGGTTTCTGGCTATCAGCGTCTTCAGACAGGATAGCTTGACTCCAGTGGTGTGGAGAGCATGGGACTCATGTCTGAGCATACCCATCCCACTCGGGTGACAAATGCAAAAACAACAATTGACGGACAGAATGCAGCACAATGTCATACATTCACCCCAGTTCAGAGATCTGGGCCGAAATCCATTGTTTTATTGCACTCCACACCACTCCAGTTCAGACATGGATATATGCAAATCAGCCTTGATCATGTGCCTCATGGGAACAGTCCATCCCGAACTGCCAAGCCATGTCTTTCCTGGACCGGAAAACCGCATCCTAGGACCGGTTTCTGGCTATCAGCCATCTTCAGCCAGGATAGCTTGACTCCAGTGGTGGGGAGGTCATGGGACTCACGTCTGCGCATACTCATCCCACTCGGGTGACAAATGCAAAAACAACAATTGATGGACAGAATGCAGAACAATGTCATACATTCACCCCGGTACAGAGATCTGGGCATAAATCCATCGTATTTTTGCACTTTACACCACCCCAGTCCAGACATGGCCATATGCAAATCAGCCTTGACCCTGTGCCTCATGAGAACAGTCCAGTCCGAACTGCCAAGCCTCATCTTTCGTGGACCGTAATCAAGCATCCTAGGACTGGTTTCTGGCTATCAGCCATCTTCAGCCAGGATAGCTTGACTCCAGTGGTGTGGAGAGCATGGGACTCACGTCTGGCGCATACTCATCCCACTCTTGTGACAAATGCAAAAACAACAATTGATGGACAGAATGCAGAACAATATCATACATTCACCCAGTACAGAGATCTGGGCCTAAATCCATTGTTTTTTTGCACTCCACACCACCCCAGTTCAGACATGGCCATATGCAAATCAGCCTTGACCCTGTGCCTCATGGGAACAGTCCAGTCCGAACTGCCAAGCCATGTCTTTCCTGGACCGTAATCAAGCATCCTAGGACTGGTTTCTGGCTATCAGCCGTCTTCAGCCAGGATAGCTTGACTCCAGTAGTGTGGAGAGCATGGGAATCACGTCTGAGCATACCCATCAAACTCGGGTTGACAAATGCAAAAACAACAATTGATGGACAGAATGCAGAACAATGTAATACATTCACCCCAGTACAGAGATCTGGGCCTAAATCCATCATCTTTTTGCATTTCACACCACCCCAGTTCAGACATGGCCATAATCAAATCAGCCTTGACCCTGTGCCTCATGGGTACAGTCCAGCCCGAACTGCCAAGCCATGTCTTTCCTGGACAGAAATCGAGCATCCTAGGACCGGTTTCTGGCTATCAGCCGTCTTCAGCCAGGATAGATTGACTCCAGTGGTGTGGAGAGCATGGGACTCACTTCTGAGCATACCCATCCCACTCGGGTGACAAATGGAAAAACAACAATTGATAGACAGAATGCAGAACAATGTCATACATGCACCCCAGCACAGAGATCTGAGCCTAAATCTATCGTTTTTGTGCACTCCACACCACCCCAGTTCAGACATGGCCATATGCAAATCAGCCTTGACCCTGTGTCTCATGGGAACAGTCCAGCCCGATCTGCGAAGCCATGTCTTTCCTGGACCGGAATCAAGCATCCTAGGACCGGTTTCTGGCTATCAGCGTCTTCAGCCAGGATAGCTTGAATCCAGTGGTGTGAAGAGCATGGGACTCATGTCTGAGCATACCCATCCCACTCGGGGTGACAAATACAAAAACAACAATTGATGGACAGAATGCAGAACAATGTCATACATTCACCCCAGTACAGAGATCAGGGCCTAAATCCATCATTTTATTGCACTCCACACCACCCCAGTTCAGACATGGACATATGCAAACCAGCCTTGACCCTGTGCCTCATGGGAACAGTCCAGCCCGAACTGCCAAGCCATGTCTTTCCTGGACCGGAATCCTGCATCCTAGGACCGGTTTGTGGCTATCTGCCGTCTTCTGCCAGGATAGCTTGACTCCAGTGGTGTGGAGAGCATGGGACTCATGTCTGAGCATACCCATCCCACTCGGGTGACAAATGCAAAAACAACAATTGATGGACAGAACACAGAACAATGTCATACATTCACCTCATTACAGAGATCTGGGCCTAAATCCAGAGTTTTATTGCACTCCACACCACCCCAGTTCAGACATAGCCATATGCAAATCAACCTTGACCCTGTGCCTCATGGGAACAGTCCAGCCCAAACTGCCAAGCCATGTCTTTCCTGGACCGGAATCAAGCATCCTAGGACCGGTTTCTGGCTATCAGCGTCTTCAGACAGGATAGCTTCACTCCAGTGGTGTGGAGAGCATGGGACTCATCACTGAGCATACCCATCCCACTCGGGTGACAAATACAAAAACAACAATTGATGGACAGAATGCAGAACAATGTCATACATTCACCCTAGTACAGAGATATGGACCTAAATCCATCATCTTTTTGCACTCCACACCACCCCAGTTCAGACATGGCCATAATCAAATCAGCCTTGACCCTGTGCCTCATGGGAACAGTCCAGGTCGAACTGCCAAGCCATATCTTTCCTAGACCGGAATCAAGCATCCTAGGACCGGTTTCTGGCTATCAGCATCTTCAGACAGGATAGCTTGACTCCAGTGGTGTGGAGAGCATGGGACTCATGTCTGAGCATACCCATCCCACTCAGGGTGACAAATACAAACACAACACTTGATGGACAGAATGCAGAACAATATCATACATTCACCCCAGTTCAGAGATCTGGGCCTAAATCCATTATTTTATTGCACTCCACACCACTCCAGTTCAGACATGGATATATGCAAATCAGCCTTGATCATGTGCCTCATGGGAACAGTCCATCCCGAACTGCCAAGCCATGTCTTTCCTGGACCGGAAAACCGCATCCTAGGACCGGTTTCTGGCTATCAGCCATCTTCAGCCAGGATAGCTTGACTCCAGTGGTGGGGAGGTCATGGGACTCACGTCTGCGCATACTCATCCCACTCGGGTGACAAATGCAAAAACAACAATTGATGGACAGAATGCAGAACAATGTCATACATTCACCCCAGTACAGAGATCTGGGCCTAAATCCATCGTATTTTTGCACTTTACACCACCCCAGTCCAGACATGGCCATATGCAAATCAGCCTTGCCCCTGTGCCTCATGGGAACAGTCCAGTCCGAACTGCCAAGCCATATCTTTCGTGGACCGTAATCAAGCATCCTAGGACTGGTTTCTGGCTATCAGCCATCTTCAGCCAGGATAGCTTGACTCCAGTGGTGTGGAGAGCATGGGACTCACGTCTGAGCATACCCATCAAACTTGGGGTGACAAATGCAAAAACAGCAATTGATGGACAGAATGCAGAACAATGTCATACATTCACCCCAGTACAGAGATATGGGCCTAAATCCATCATCTTTTTGCACTCCACACCACCCCAGTTCAGACATGGCCATAATCAAATCAGCCTTGACCCTGTGCCTCATGGGAACAGTCCAGCCCGAACTGCCAAGCCATGTCTTTCCTGGACAGAAATCAAGCATCCTAGGACCGGTTTCTGGCTATCAGCGTCTTCAGACAGGATAGCTATACTCCAGTGGTGTGGAGAGCATGGGACTCATGTCTGAGCATTCCCATCCCACTCGGGGTGACAAATACAAAAACAACAACTGATGGACAGAATGCAGAACAATGTCATACATTCACCCCAGTACAGAAATCTGGGCCTAAATCCATCGTTTTTTGCACTTCACACCACCCCAGTTCAGACATGGCCATAATCAAATCAGCCTTGACCCTGTGCCTCTTGGGAACAGTCCAGCCCGAACTGCCAAGCGATGTCTTTCCTGGACCGGAATCAAGCATCCTAGAACTGGTTTCTGGCTATCAGCGTCTTCAGACAGGATAGCTTGACTCCAGTGGTGTGGAGAGCATGGGACTCATGTCTGAGCATACCCATCCCACTCGGGTGACAAATGCAAAAACAACAATTGATGGACAGAATGCAGCACAATGTCATACATTCACCCCAGTTCAGAGATCTGGGCCTAAATCCATTGTTTTATTGCACTCCACACCACTCCAGTTCAGACATGGATATATGCAAATCAGCCTTGATCATGTGCCTCATGGGAACAGTCCATCCCGAACTGCCAAGCCATGTCTTTCCTGGACCGGAAAACCGCATCCTAGGACCGGTTTCTGGCTATCAGCCATCTTCAGCCAGGATAGCTTGACTCCAGTGGTGGGGAGGTCATGGGACTCACGTCTGCGCATACTCATCCCACTCGGGTGACAAATGCAAAAACAACAATTGATGGACAGAATGCAGAACAATGTCATACATTCACCCCAGTACAGAGATCTGGGCCTAAATCCATCGTATTTTTGCACTTTACACCACCCCAGTCCAGACATGGCCATATGCAAATCAGCCTTGACCCTGTGCCTCATGAGAACAGTCCAGTCCGAACTGCCAAGCCATATCTTTCGTGGACCGTAATCAAGCATCCTAGGACTGGTTTCTGGCTATCAGCCATCTTCAGCCAGGATAGCTTGACTCCAGTGGTGTGGAGAGCATGGGACTCAAGTCTGAGCATACCCATCAAACTCGGGGTGACAAATGCAAAAACAGCAATTGATGGACAGAATGCAGAACAATGTCATACATTCACCCCAGTACAGAAA
Organism: Lissotriton vulgaris; assembly: GCF_964263255.1. Lineage (NCBI taxonomy): Eukaryota > Metazoa > Chordata > Amphibia > Caudata > Salamandridae > Lissotriton > Lissotriton vulgaris. The sequence goes on along the minus strand of NC_141689.1, from coordinate 1,322,464,523 downwards.
TATGGGCCTAAATCCATCATCTTTTTGCACTCCACACCACCCCAGTTCAGACATGGCCATAATCAAATCAGCCTTGACCCTGTGCCTCATGGGAACAGTCCAGCCCGAACTGCCAAGCCATGTCTTTCCTGGACAGAAATCAAGCATCCTAGGACCGGTTTCTGGCTATCAGCGTCTTCAGACAGGATAGCTATACTCCAGTGGTAGGGAGAGCATGGGACTCACGTCTGCGCATACTCATCCCACTCGGGTGACAAATGCAAAAACAACAATTGATGGACAGAATGCAGAACAATGTCATACATTCACCCAGTACAGAGATCTGGGCATAAATCCATCGTTTTTTTGCACTCCACACCACCCCAGTTCAGACATGGCCATATGCAAATCACCCTTGACCCTGTGCCTCATGGGAACAGTCCAGCCTGAAATGGCAAGCCATGTCTTTCCTGGATCGGAATCAAGCATCCTAGGACCGGTTTTTGGCTATCAGCGTCTTCAGACAGGATAGCTTGACTCCAGTGGTAGGGAGAGCATGGGACTCATGTCTGAGCATTCCCATCCCACTCGGGGTGACAAATACAAAAACAACAACTGATGGACAGAATGCAGAACAATGTCATACATTCACCCCAGTACAGAAATCTGGGCCTAAATCCATCGTTTTTTGCACTCCACACCACCCCAGTTCAGACATGGCCATAATCAAATCAGCCTTGACCCTGTGCCTCTTGGCAACAGTCCAGCCCGAACTGCCAAGCGATGTCTTTCCTGGACCGGAATCAAGCATCCTAGGACCGGTTTCTGGCTATCAGCGTCTTCAGACAGGATAGCTTGACTCCAGTGGTGTGGAGAGCATGGGACTCATGTCTGAGCATACCCATCCCACTCGGGTGACAAATGCAAAAACAACAATTGATGGACAGAATGCAGCACAATGTCATACATTCACCCCAGTACAGAGATCTGGGCCTAAATCCATTGTTTTATTGCACTCCACACCACCCCAGTCTAACCCAAACTGAAAAGCCATGTCTTTCCTGGACCAGAATCTAGCATCCTAGGACCGGTTTCTGGCTAGCAGCCATCTTCAGCCAGGATGGATTGACTCCAGTGGTGTGGAGAGCATGGGACTCACGTCTGAGCATACCCATCCCACTCAAGGTGACAAATGCAAAAACATCAATTGATGGTCAGAATGCAGCACAATGTCATACATTCACCCCAGTGCAGAGATCTGGGCCTAAATCCATTGTTGTATTGCACTCCACACCACCCCAGTTCAGACATGGACATATGCAAATCAGCCTTGACCTGGTGCCTCATGGGAACAGTCCAGCCTGAACTGCCAAACCATGTCTTTCCTGGACCGAAATCCCGCATCCTAGGACCGGTTTCTGGCTATCAGCCGTCTTCAGCCAGGATAGCTTGACTCCAGTGGTGTGGAGAGCATGGGACTCAAGTCTGAGCATACCCATCAAACTCGGGGTGACAAATGCAAAAACAACAATTGATGGACAGAATGCAGAACAATGTCATACATTCACCCCAGTACAGAGATCTAGGCCTAAATCCATCATCTTTTTGCACTCCACACCACCCCAGTTCAGACATGGCCATAATCAAATCAGCCTTGACCCTGTGCCTCATGGGAACAGTCCAGCCCGAACTGCCAAGCCATGTCTTTCCTGGACAGAAATCGAGCAACCTAGGACCGGTTTCTGGCTATCAGCCGTCTTCAGCCAGGATAGATTGACTCCAGTGGTGTGGAGAGCATGGAACTCATGTCTGAGCATACCCATCCCACTCGGGGTGACAAATACAAAAACAACAATTGATGGACAGAATGCAGAACAATGTCATACATTTACCCCAGTACAGAGATCTGGACCTAAATCCATTGTTTTATTCTACTCCACACCACCCCAGTTCAGACATGGCCATATGCAAATCAGCCTTGACCCTGTGCCTCATGGGAACAGTCCAGCCCAAACTGAAAAGCCATGTCTTTCCTGGACCAGAATCTAGCATCCTAGGACTGGTTTCTGGCTATCAGCCGTCTTCAGCCAGGATGGATTGACTCCAGTGGTGTGGAGAGCATGGGACTCACCTCTGAGCATACCCATCCCACTCTGGGAGAGAAATGCAAAAACAACAATTGATGGACAGAATGCCGAACAATGTCATACATTCACCCCAGTACAGAGCTCTGGGCCTAAATCCATCGTTTTTTGCACTCCACACCACCCCAGTTCAGACATGGCCATATGTAAATCAGCCTTGACCCTGTGCCTCATGGGAACAGTCCAGCGTGAACTGCCAAGCCATGTCTTTCCTGGACCGGAATCAAGCATCCTAGGACCGGTCTCTGGCTATCAGCCGTCTTCAGCGAGGATAGCTTGACTACAGTGGTGTGGAGAGCATGGGAATAACGTCTGAACATACCCATCCCTCTCAGGATGACAAATGCAAAAAGAACAATTGATGGACAGAATGCAGAACAATGTCATACATTCACCCCAGTACAGAGATCTGGGCCTAAATCCATCATCTTTTTGCACTCCACACCACCCCAGTTCAGACATGGCCATAATCAAATCAGCCTTGACCCTGTGCCTCATGGGAA